>NW_025106645.1:0-4800000 GCF_013123115.1 Colletes gigas
CTCGGGACTTCTCGGGTCTGGTAAATCTGGTAATACTGCGTAGCGAGCCATCAGGCATCGGGTCCCCACCAGTGCACCCGGTGTGCAATCTGGTAACACTGGTTTGCACTGGTCTAATCTTTTATACCGCGACACCCAATAAGGAATGTATAAAATCATGTACAGAGTTGTTCGTGTTACAATTATTAAATATTAAATGTAATTAGGATCGAGCATATACTATTAAATTTGAGGAAACTGTACGAAAAAGTAAACGTTTTTTTCTACTCCCGCGCCATCTTGAATTTCTGGGAATTTGACTCATAGTAGAACAGTGTCAGTATACAGATATGAAAACGGAAAGTAGAGTAAGGCAAAATGATGGTGAGAAAACTATTGTAGAATATATTTTTCTGACAGTAATCTTCGATTTTTTGAAGTAATATTGTGCTTATTATTTTCTATTAAAACGAATTTTAAAATTTAATCGATTGTTAAGTGAATATTAAAAATGAAAATAATAAATGTAGCGAACGTTGTCATTTTCATTATTAATCAAATTTAAAATTTGCATACTCATAAATAAATAATATTTATCTCCTATTTCAAATTCTAACCTATTTCAATTGAAAACATTATCTAAAGCAAACGAAACGTCTTACATTTTTTTAATTTTAATACTATCAAATGTTTACTAATACTTTAACAAACATTTAAACATATTTTCAGATTCCTTGAAACAAGCATCAACTAAGCAAGCTATTCTAACAGTTGCAGTGATCTTTATTACTTCATTATCGGCAATGTTTTATGTGTATACTAGTTTTCCAGAACTTGCAGAGTAAGAAAAAATGAACACATTCCATTAATAGAAACATATAAATTTGCTATTTATTCTTTCAGAAATGAAAGACAACACTTGAAGTTACCATTACATATTGAAGATGCTAAAAACCTGGGTAAACTGTTAAGTCGTTATAAAGACCTCTATTATTTCCAAGTACTAGCTGGATTATTTATTACATATATTTTGTATCCTTAAATATTTCGTTTAATATCTTTAACCCTTTTGCTGTGGATAGTGTACATATAGATATGTTATCAAATAATAGCCTTATACCCAAGATTTTTATTTGTAAGTCTACAAAGACTTAAGGAGACAAAGTAATTTAAAGAAACTGAGCATGTTTGTCGCATAAGGAGTATATTTTTGATTAAAATATGCCACAGTGGAAGAGTTAATATGAAATGCTATAGATTTAGTTTTTGTTAAAATTGGAATAATTCAAAATTTATTAGAATGCATTTCGTAGTTGAACATTAAGTTATAGTTGTTTATAAGTGTAATTTATAAAATAATCTAAAATTCCTTAACATGAATTCAGCTTACAAACTTTTGCTATTCCAGGTTCCATTTTCCTCTCAATCCTGTCTGGCTTTCTTTTTCCATTTCCTTTAGCTTTATTTCTAGTATGTACCAGCAGTGCAGTAGGAGCATCACTTTGTTACTTTCTGTCATCGCTTCTGGGGCGTAAACTACTTTTTAGATACTTCCCAGAAAAAGCACAAGAATGGATGCAAACAGTAAAAAAACACAAACACCACCTTTTTAATTATATGTTGTTTCTTCGGATAACTCCACTACTACCAAATTGGTTCATCAATCTAGCTAGTCCCGTAATTGGAGTACCTCTTGCACCTTTTGCTATAGGCACATTTTTTGGAGTTGCTCCCCCATCTTTTGTTGCAATACAAGCAGGTCAGACGCTGCAAAATTTAACTTCTTCTAGTGACGCATGGTCTTGGAACAGTATTCTAATTTTGTGCGTGTTTGCAGTGCTATCATTAGTACCTGTTTTATTTAAGCAAAAACTACAACAAAAGTTAGATTAAATTTTAGGGAAAAATTGAATAAAATTTTATTTATTCAAAAAATGCACTTATTTGTGTTAAGTGTTTAGGAAGCTAAAGATATAACAAAAATATTTAAGATTAATTTAGTTGCAATTCAATCGTTAATGTTGAATCAATTTCAATATAATAAAAATTGTTATTAATCAAACAGTAAAAAACATTCCTTGAGCAAAAATGAAGGATTTTTTAAAAACATTTACTTAAAAATTAATAAAAAGAAAACGTTAAAAATGTTAATTCTGTAGATTTTTTCAATCTTTTCAGATTTATTTTAATCAATTCTTCATATAAACTTTCTTATATTTCTATTGTAACAATTTATTGAATTTATCAACAAAACTTTAGATTTATAAAATCTTGACAAACTGAATTTGAATTGCTGTTATATATGTTTTAATGCGCAATTAACTTCTATTTTCAAAGAAAATAATAATTTAAATAACGTTGCAAAGTAATTTAGCAAAATGAAGTCATGTAATTTATGGAAACATTAGTTGTATTTATAGCTGAAAGGCTGATTGGTCGCCAGTACCACCAATTGTACCACACTGAAACAAAAATGTAATTTAAATAATTAATTGTCTTAAGAATATTAAATAGCACGCAATTAATTACAGCAAAAAATAACTTAAATTAAATATAAATAAAATGTTTGTTAAAAATATACAACATCAAGAATAAAGATAGATTGACATCATGAACTTGAAATTAATTTACTTATTTAGCCCTTTAACGTACGATTTGTTTTTTAGTCTTCTGATAAAAAAAATGATCAATTTTCATCATTATGAAATTATAATCTAAGGTTAATATAATAAGTTTCATTTTCAACAACATAGAAAGAATAATTATTATAATAAAAAGGTAAGATTAAAATGAAATGTAAAGATAAGATTTTACTTTTATAAATTAATAAAAAATGAGTCATACAAAATATATTCATGCATATTACCAGCATGTACATTCAGGGGCTAATTAACTGTAAATTAGGGTACATACAAGTTTTTCCAGTGGATAGTAATACTGTGAAGGGTTTACAGGATTCAGTACATTCTGGACTTGATATCATTTTGATCAATCTGGCACCAGTCGTACATCTTATCACTACATTACTGCACTCGGGATTTGGCTGTCATTTAATAAAATACAATTTATTAATTATAAAAATAGTTTAAAGTTTAGGATTTATATAATTTTAATAGTTATAAACTAAAATAACTATAATGAATTATAAGTTACATGATAAAGATTTCAAATACCATTAGTAACAATGAAACTATTTGTTAAAGAATATTGTTGATAATCTGAGTAACTAGTACAATAATATTGATTCCATGTATCTAACAAAAAGAATTCTCTGAATGTGTCATTCACTTTTTAATTAGGGCTTTGTGCAGCGTCAGAGCTACAAATACTGTTATTATTAATACATATATGATTTTTGAGAGTAGAAAATTATTAGTGTACAAGACTAATGTTAAAATTTTTGTATGCTTTGTTTCTTGAAGATTTAGTTTAACTAAGCTGAGCACATAATACGACCAATAAGGTATTTGTTTGTTGAACCTGTGTTCTTTCAATACAGATTAAAACCTGCTGAAATTTCTTCCTGAATGATTTTTCAGTTTTTTTTTTAATTTTTATTACATATTTTTAAGTATGTAATGCCTACATTCAAAATAACTTAATAGCTATTGTACATTCTCATCAAATTATTTACTCTTTGGAAGATGAAAAATGCCAAAACATTAAATGTTTCTTATACTATTAACCAACTACACTTACAACTACATATATATATCATTAGCTCCAGTATCTGAAAACTCATAATTTTATAAAACTTTATTAAAAAGTTAGCGTTGCGCCAGAGGATTTTCTTTGTAAATACCAAATAATATTTTTTAACTTATGAAAATATCTAAGAAGTAATCTCTTACCAGAGTATAAGGCGGAGAATTTTGTTCATCAAAGAAAATAAATTTTTCCATACTTTGTTCCCACCAAATTGGAGTACTTTCAGGCTTTGGAAATAATTTTCTCAAAATTCTCCCTGCTGTCATGCGATTAATTCTCCACGTGATATGATTATCTAAGTTCTTCGAAGGATTTAAATCCATTTTACTTTCCATTATACTGTGAACATTTCTGAAACAATTTGTTCAGGATTCAAAAAACAATATATTTATTTTATTTTAAATAATCTTCTCGTTTCAATTTTTGTGTACTACCTGTAGGTCAAGTTATTAGAAAATACTTTCCTAGCATCTTTTTCAAATACTTTTAAATTTTGCCAAAATAATTGTCGTACATTTTCCATACGAATTTCTGATAGATTTTCTGTTTTTGTATATGGAATTCCAGGATTAAAGGATCTAGATATATGATGACCAGTTAAATCGGGTACAAAGTGTACAACACTACAGGGCCAACAATCAATATCATTTACATAGAAATATGGATTTTCCAATATACACCATTCATCATAAAATTCTACAAAAATATGAATATAAAAATAAATATGAAAATTAGAATTGATTTTCTCTTATAAATTATAAAGACTCATGTAGTGTGCTTTCTTTGATACTAAGAATCTACTAACAAATTCTGAATGAGATGTATTAATTTTTGCCCTTAGAACTCAGTTATACTTCATTAAATAAAAATAGAAAATTATTAATATTAAACTAAAGAGAAATAAAAAAAAAATTCGAAAAAACACACAGTTCATGATGTAGTGTATAAAATTATATTTTAATATTAATCCACTATTTTGTAGTGGATGTTTTAACTAAATGTAGAACAATCTTTGAAAAATATCTCTTAAAATATTTACATAACTTAATAATTAATATTTATCAATGTTAACACATTCGCGGATAGTACAAATTTTAATGAGCTACAAAAATGAACAGGTGATTTATTCTTTAACCATTACATTAAAGTGCATAATAATTTGAAAAAATAAAAACTATATAGATTTGAATGCATAATAATGTGGCTTATAAATATGAATGTTAATGGCATTCGTATCATTTAGCATTACAATGAAAATTTATGCTATAGCATTCACGTCCGCGAACGTGTTAATAATTTTTATTAATATTTTATTCTATATTTATAGACAGTTTTGTGTTTTGAAAGAAGGTTAAAACAAATTATGTTCTAATTAAATTACAAAATATTATATTAAATTATTTATCAAACAATCTATGCATTCTATGTAAATTGATGGTTATTAAAATTTATTATTAATATCATTATTTTAAAATAATTTATAATTTGATCGTACCAGATAAAGAAGGATAATATTGAATTATTGGCATGGCTATTTTTCTAAGCAATTTCAAAGATGGATAAATAGAATTTTGCAAATTTCTCATTATCATAACTGCTAAGAATCTCGAATCAAAAGATAGGAAACATATAATAGTCATAAACGAAATTAAAATCATGATTTTTAAACAAGATATACATTTTTTTTCTTTTTTTTTGAGAATACGAAAGGAGGTTTGTAAAGTTGTATCAATTTCAGACTCTGAAATATCATTTTCACGTGCATACTGGCGAATCTCTTCTAGTTTGATTTTATACAATTCTAAATTAACCATTTTTCGAAAACAAAATAAAATTAATAAGAAGTCAGTTTTCAATTGTAATTTTATTTACAGCCATATAGAATATGTGTACGTGTATATGCAAAAACTGATTATATGTTTCAAAATATTTATGTAAATTTCTGACTATTGTAGTAATAATAAATGACAAATCCACAAACTGCTGACAATTCGACAATTAGGGTTCCCAAGCAGCTCAATTGTACATTTACTGCGTTAAGTTGGTCGAACTTCAACCGTTGAAGTCACTGATCTCTATATTACATAGATGATAGATAGCTGTGTAGGACATAGAGATCAGTGCACACTCATACAAGCTCGTTATGACGGAGAAGGGGTAGTCAATGTTGGTGACTTCCTACAATTTTCCCCTAAGTTAAACGAGATTATTGTAGCCTATTGTACATGCAGATTTATTAAAAAGAAGTGTATTTGATACAGCTGCGAGCGTGTTTACCTACAGCTGAATTATAGAGTACTCATAAAACAAACATGGCGTTGTGTTATACGAGGTAGTGAAATGTTGTTTAATTACTTATTTGATTTAATTCCATTTAAAATAATATAGATTATAAAAATGAATTTCTTTTAGGCTGCTATGTCGACGCAACATCAATTTTCATAGTTTTCGGAGTTTATACACTTGCAGGTGACATGTTACATAATATATAACCCCTTCGTTTGATTTGAATGTCACTTAAATTTGAACATATTTCAGAGTTTATAAATTATATTTATGTACGAATTACGCGTGTAGTTCACTTTTCAAATTTTGACAGTTCAAAATTTAATATCAAAATAATCTCATTTTAAAGGATTTCGGTAAACGTTATTTTAGCTTTCACAGTTTCATGTGACATTAAAATGTAGAAGTAACAGTTATTGAAATAAATTACATAGCCCACTTAATGTTGCTGTTTCTAAACCACTGTGTATGGGAAGCACGGTTTGTGAAACTCATGATGAGAAGAATGCACGCCTCAAGCGACCTATGTCACCACATTTGACTATATATCAAATTCAGTTAACATCGTTTTTGTCAATAACGCATCGTACAACGGGATTGATATTATCAAGTTATGCAATGTTACTTGGTTTAGGTAAGATTATGTTATCTCTGTTCAAAATGAAAACATAGAAAACCATTCATTGTTAAATGAACAATTTCTAATTACAGGAACTTTGTTTATTCCTGGAGGTATTCCTTGCCTTATTGAAATGACTCAAAATTTAGGTTTGTCTACTCCGCTCCTGTTTTTAGGAAAAACTATGATAGCTTTTCCTGCTACGTATCATACTTTTAATGGATTTCGACACTTGGTAAAATATCGTTTATACATTCTTGATAATTTATTATCTTTTAGATAACTTTTTTTTTTTTAAAATGCAAAGGAATAAATCTTTATTTTTGAATTCGCAGGCTTGGGATATGGGAATGTTCCTTACAATCAAAGAAGTGTATAGCACTGGTTATGCAGTACTTGCATTATCAGCAGTTTCTGCTATTCTCTTGGCTGCATTGTAAGTCTAAATAATTACATTACTATGTTGTGATATAATTTTGATTCAAAATTAATTGTATTACCAAGTTGGTAAGTTGCATCTTATATTTTGTGAATCATATTAAACTTAGAATAAAATAATTTGTTAGACAGAATCATTGATTAATTCATAATTGATAAGTGTAGCATAATTAAAAAGTGTATATGATAATTTATTTCAAAAATTTATTTATGTTTGGGTAGTTATAATTTGAATAAACAATAAATATATCACTCAAAACCTTCAAGAGATGACTGAATAAATTTTGTATAAATTAACATAAAGCGAGCAATAAATGCTTCTAAATGAAAAATTGGTTTTGACCCTTTGTGCATCTTATGTTCATATTCGGCAGCAACCGTTGCGATTTCAATTTTTAATTGTAAGTCACAATTCTTTATGCATTCTTGTAAGAGACCCTTAAATATTAAATCACATGGTATGGCATGCGTCAACAACTCATAAAGTCTGTTGCGTATTTTGAGAAGCTCTTTCGGACTTTGTTCGCTAACCATCATATTAGCCGTGTTTCGAATATACACTTGCCAGTCCGGTTCCGTAATTTTTTGATTTTCAGTAAATGGATACCTGTAAGTGAAATTAATATATGAAAAATTGTTTTATTTGCGCGAATTCTTGTAGTTACAGCTACACTTACTGTTCGACTTTGCAAGCTTCAAGCATTAATATTGCTCGTCTAAGATTCCTACCACTTGTTTCTGCTAATCTAACAGCTAATTCATCGGGTAAAGTTAAACCTTCACGTTTACAAATTGAGTGCAAGATATTTTTTATGTCTGATATTGACGGAGCTGGTACTTTAATTCCTAAACATCGCGACTTTATTGCTGGCAAAACCCGCGACGTTGAATTTGCACAAAGTATTAGCCTACAGGTAGCAACATATTTTTCCATTGTTCTTCTAAGGGCATGTTGAGCATCTTTTGTAAGTTCATCCACATTGGTTAGCAGTACCACTAGTGTAAAGTATTACTATTATTGAATGAACATTAAATAATTCAGACAAGCAATTATAATTTTACATTTACCTTTGAATTCTCTTTGCCCACTGGAGTCTATTTGATGAGTTTGTGCTGTTGTCTTTATCAAATCCATTACAACAACTCTATCATATATTCCCACATCACTAAGATTTACTTCTATATGATAGTTGCTGCTTATCGTTGTTATTTCCAATTTTTTCTTAGCTGGTGTCTAAAAAGTATAAATAAATAAATTTTATACTTGAAGATAATTATATTTGCTTAACCAGTAACAAATATAAAATACCTCAAAATTCATAGTTTCCATTCTTAGCCTTTCAGCTCCGCTTCCATATAACTCTCGTATAATACACATTATACGAGTTTTTTTTCCTGCACCAGGTGGCCCATAAACTAATAAATGTGGAAAATCTCCCTTTTTTACCTGCAATATAATGTTCAACTAATTTAATAAAGATAAACGTTCCTAACCTTTCTTTTAATTCATATATGTTTTAACAGATGTAATTACCATATTTTTTAAATATTCTGCCTGTTCTGTGTGGTAATCCAATTTTCCGAGCATTGTCGGACGATATTTATCTACCCAAAGACTCATCTTAAAATATTTTGTACAATACTTCAAAAATTGTTACCAAAATCTCACGTACTTGTCGATTCACAAATATAATTACTAAATATTACAATTTTAATGTGTATATCATTTAATAATGTAAATTTTGTACTCCGTTATTTGCATATGCAATAGTCGTAAGTTAAACGTTAATAACACTCAATTTTTACTGTCATAAAAGAGGTAAATATACATAACGACTTTTTAAATATACGAAACTGTGGACAACTCTGTAAGAATGTCTCCCCAATTTGATTACCCGGTCTTTCATGTTTTTATTATTCTCTTTACGAGTATCTTTAACTTATAAATTAAAAGATTGAAATTAGATGTGAAAGAATCGGATTATCGGATTTCTCGACAATTTCAAGCACCCGGCTATTGTTTCTCGAACTATAGCAGTGCCCATATAAATGACGAAGCTCGGGTGTAAGTAAGATACAATAGCTGGCACCCGAAATCATACAGGGTGTTTGACCACCACTGGGAAAAATTTTAATGGAAGATTCTAGAGGCCAAAATAAGACAAAAATCAAGAATATCAATTTCTTGATTAAGGCTTCGTTAAAATGTTATTAAAAAATTTCAAATCATTCACGGAAAAATTATTTTCGTTTGCGGGAGTCAATTTTAACCATTTTTGGTCAATAAACATACCCTCGAAATCCTACGCACTTTTAAGATCGTTATCGATATGTTGTATACATGTACAATATATCGATAACGACCGGCGTCAAGTTACGCTCGACACGCTCGATGTTCGAACCCGCTTGGCTTCTAAGAATTGGTGGGGATAACTCTGGTCACTTATGTGGGCACTACTGCACTTGGTAGTGCTGTATAGCAGCTTGTAAAATATGTAAATACACAGTCACACGTTTGTTTATATGACACTCTTAAAAAGAATTCATGATAGATAATATTTTTTCTATTTCTAAAACGAATATAAATGATTAGTAGGTTCTCAAAATTTTCAAAAATCCCGAAAACACGAAAAATTTCGTGTTCTCGACCCGACTCAATATTTCAGGATCTCGCACATCTCTAACTGGGATACAGACATAACTTTATCTTAGCTTTTATTTGTATATTTCATTATACAATAATTGCTTGCTTTTTCATCAAAAGCTAACACACTTTGGTAAATACAATAAATCATTGTACGAAATAGATCAGTATTATCCATAACGAAATGATTACATCTTAAAAAGTACGTAAGTTTTGTATAAAAATGAAATTACACATAAAATAATCTAAATTAATAATGATAATGGCAATGTGTGAAAGTGGTTCTAATGATGCACTATCATTATTCTATTATATAAATCGAAACAGATTTATCTTATTTAACGAACGTAATTAAATTTTTTACACAAAAATTCAATGTTTTTTTAAACGAATTACACCGAACATGATTTCGTAATGAAATTTAAGGAAACAGCTTTTTAAATATTTAGAAATACAAACAATATAAACAAGATCAGCGTCAGAATTACTAGTAACTTGATGCAAATTGTAACATAAACGCTTCTTTTAATTCAAATTATATGAATTAAATATAAATGGAACTAACATTTTGTAAACTAAAATAGTATGTATTATATATATTATTTTACAAATTAATTGTCGTTCAAACGAATCTAGTAATCTTGCTTTTAAACTAGCAAAACTTTGTATAGAGATAATTTGTATAGAAAGCTATGTTCAGATATGATAATCGTGTATTTTTTTTTTGTATTAAATCCATACTACAGTTTGTTTCTTTTTTATTGAATCATCCATCACAAGAGGCGCTCTGACGCAGTGCATGATTTGCATACACATAATGCTGACCTTGAACGTAAACTAGAAGGTTTGAATAACGTGTTTCAGACTTCGTTATCACATACTTTCAACGAATATGTATGTAGATATGTACAGTCCACCAGGTTGATTCATTTTTCTGCTTCAAGAGAAAGTCACTAGTGTCTACTTTTCTTTAGAAGTCTTCACTTGCTCTTCTCCTTCATGAAACGCTAGCAATTTTCTCCTAAAGTGGAGAACGAATAACATAGCTGATCATACATAAATGATACATAAAGTAAACGTACATACTACATTTTTATTTCAACTATATGTATAGTGCACCAGTATGTAAATGTTTTTAATTCACAGAATCATTTTGATTATAGAAAATATATAATATTATATTATGAATTGTTCCATGAAGCTTGCAACAATTTATAAGTACGTTTTTGTAAGTTAAACAATGCGAGTGCACCACACGATTTATAATTTTAGTACTTTGAATAAATGTATTGTCCGATATCTATCATCCTTTATATACACATGATGATGTTTAAAATGACTACTGTTAACACTTATAGCTATGCTTGTTGAAAATTATATGGCCAGTGGACGAAACAAACAGCTATAAATTCATGAACGATACGAAAGGAAAATATTTATTTTACTTACGTCGTCCCCACTAAGGGCTATGTCACACGGATGTTAGCATCGACAGTGCCATCGACGATTGGATGTCAACTATATTTCAATCGCTTTCAAATAGTCATAAAAATCTTTTGTGGTTGTCTTGCCAAAATCGGTAACCGATATCGACGCCAATGCCCGTGTGACTGACCCTAAATGCGCATATAGCGCGTATGTCTCTAGATAAAATATTTAGCTGTGTTATATTAAGAATGAAAGATATTATGTTCGACATATTGAATTACATCGACGTAATATATGTTTATACCCAAACACCGTGTGGATTTTTGCTCGTAGGTACTGCAGTCTCTAATTGTCGTGGGGAGCCTATCATTTTACGCGTACTTCCAGGCTTGTGAGCACCTAAGTTATAAATATATGTAAACGAAATTAGCGAATTAATTCAATGTTCTAATTTATATTTTCAGTTACACTCAAATACCTTCTAGTAACGATTTGACTTGTTCGTCTTGACAAGCAACAGCTAGACTTTGTAAATTAGCTTCTTTCATATCAGCTACTAGTCGTTCGACTTGTAATTTTTTCTCAACAATCGCCGATTCCAAACTTACTACCTCAAGTTTGAGCGATTCCGCACATTGCGAAGCTAATTCAGCTGAACGTTTAGCTTGTTCTACTTCGTTTTGAAGATGCTCAACTTCGCTAATGATTTTACGTTCCATTATTTGTCTTTCATCTGTTTCACGACTTATATTGTGTTGCTCTATAGCAAGCTCTTCCATAACTAATCTATAGTGTAAAGAAATAAAGTCAATACTGTATCATACATTTAATTGCATGAAAATCAAATCATAATGATACCTTTACCTGATTTTATTTTTACACTGAAGTAACTCTGTTTCACAATTAGCGAGTTTTGATCTTAACAAAGTGATTTCCGACTTTAAAGTTTTTTCTTGTTGTCTAACTATTTCACTTTCTTCTTCTACATGTGCCAATTCTTTCAGCTATAAAGACAATCAGTATAGTAATCGTAAAAGGTATTTTAGCTGTGTTTTAAATACATGCCTGTTCCTCGATAAGACGACCTGTAGTTTCCATACGACTTACTTCCTGAGAAATGAAATCCATCTGATGCATTTGTTCCCTGTTCTTAGTTTCCCAATATAATATTTCAGCATCAAACTGAAAACCAGTAATTAAATATATTTTATCAAAGTTTCTATCTATGATGAAGATAAACCTTCATACTTTAGTAAGATCTGCTTGTTGTGCATTAATAGTATCACGTTGCTTATTGACTAGTCTGATAAGTTCAACGTATCGTTGAGTATATGCAACAGTAACCATGTTCTGAGTCTGACCAGATAACTGATTTACAGACTGAGTTTGTCCTTTTGTATCTTGAAATTCCTAAATATACAAAACTAATTAAGCATTTGAATACATATAACTGTATATATTTGTAAAAAGAATCTTTTCTGTAGAACCTGAATTAGATTTCTTTTTAGCTTGACAGAATTACTAGAAGATGGTTGATCTTCTTTATGAACATGAGGACTTCCACTATTTGTACTAGATTGAAATTGAGATCTTCCAGGACTATTTAAATTAGGTGGTGGAGGATCCCTGTAGGGGGGTAAAGTTCGTAAAGGCGGCGAAGCTGGACCTGGAGGATCCCTATATGGGGGAACTTCACGTATTTTTTTTTGCGATAAATGTGTGTTACTTTCACTGTTCGTACAAGTAGGAGACTGAGTCGGTTTTTGTATATTTTTTTTTATATTCGATTCCTTATTTTTTAAATGAGGTGTGGGTTGAACTATGGCAACATTTTCCATTTGAATCTACAATGCGAATATAAACTATGATAAACTATTATAAAAAAATTCTTAAAAGCGTGTAATGTAACCTAGAAACTATTTACTTCCGTATTATTTTCCATAACATTCCCATGTAATCCTCCAAATGTTAAAGATTGTCTAATGTGACGATTCCTATCAAGACATCCTTGTAAATCATCAAATTCAGAGTTTGAAACTGTTGTGGCACTCTTGGTATCATCTTGTCCACTATTGAGCATTGTGGCATGCTCAGAGGCAGAGCTTACCAAACCATTTGATCTTGAACCATGGGTTGAACGGGTTCCTAACGAACTAGGAGTTTTATTATTTTCTGGCGAAGAGCGTCTTAGTATCAGCTGTACTTCCGAAGAGTATTCTCCCCATTTGACTAAGATCTTATCAAACAAATGAAAATAATATTATTAATTTTTAAATACTTAGCAATCATTTCCTAAAAAAACTTATGTCAATACCTTCAGAGGATTTTCATACGGAGGTAAGAGACGCTCATTTGTACGCCATCTTTCTACTAAAGTAAATCTACCTGTTTGTCCAGTTGCATGGGCAAGAGCATATACTACATCCTAAAAATTAATTTAACATTTATATTATATATTTGTTATTATAAAAAATACCATTAGCAAACAATTTTCACCAAACGTTAACCAAATTAATTCAAATTGTAGATTCATAAAATTATGTTGATTATCTGATTTAGTTTTACTTTAAAATATTTAAATAAAAAATGCCAACCTGACATGTAGTGGTTTCTGTAACACCACACACAATACGTTGTATACCCTCTACCCATACTTTTAGCTCCATAACGTCACCAATTTGTAATCACAAGATTAAACCTTTGCATTGCAAAATGATGATACTGAAAAGTTACAAATCATTTATTAAACTTAAATTTAATAAGAAATAAACCATTGATTATTACGTGAATTTACCCAACAATTGTTTACAAGTTTCGTTAGATAGCGATCCTTTTGGAAGCTTGAATAATATTACAGTAAAATCAGATTCCTTTAACCTGTAATATGTAGTCATTAAAATGACAGATTTAAGTCCATGATAACACAGAAGACAGGCAAATGCTTTTCTCTAACTTTCCGTGATAACAGTGTTATATACGCTGCTTTGTGAAAAAGTTGTGCTCCCTTAATCAGTAACCAATCGTTATGCATCTTCACAGAGTGAAATTTTAATGCACATCTTTTCACAGATATGCATGTACATTTTACAGACTCAAAATTCAGCAGTTTATTTTAGTTTTGTTAAATAATATGAAATTAATAGGAAGCATTTAGAAATTGAAAGATTGCCAGATTATAATTTTATCTTACTACGTAAGAGGGAGCTGAAAACGTTAACGCAGAAATGCATTAAACCTGCTACATTACGATCTACTGAATACAAGAATTTGGCTCGTTTCTCGTCTAACATGTGTACCACTTACGCGTGGTAAAAATCATATTCTTATTTTAAATACTGCTTTTGTATATATTGAGTAAAAGACATAACGAAATAGCAATAGAGAAATCAAAATGCCAAAAGTGCGCGCACAGAAACAAACCCGCATTCATAAAGAAGTTGTGAAGCAGGGTATGAGGCATTTACAATATTTTTATAGTCGTGCCAAATAAGTTTACAATAAAGCTAACTGCTATTTGAATTAGAAGTAGAATTAGATTTAAAAAAAAGTTATTTTATTCACTATTTATCGTATGTATAGAATATCTAACTCCGTTTTGCAAACGAGTGTCATGTAGAAAGATTAATAAATTAAAATTATTCTCTTACATATAGTTTAATTATATTGATTTGTTCGTATTAGGTATTTTGTTTAACACTAATATTGGACAGCACATTTTGAAGAATCCACTTATAATTCAAAATATGGTTGAGAAAGCCGCTGTCAGATCAACAGACGTTGTATTAGAAATAGGTCCTGGTACTGGTAACATGACAATAAAATTATTAGACAAAGCCAAAAAAGTAATAGCATGCGAGGTAGATACAAGAATGGTGGCTGAATTACAGAAACGTATGCAAGGTACACTGTACCAGTCGAAATTGCAAATTATAATAGGGGATGTTTTGAAGACCGAATTACCATTCTTTAATTTGTGTGTCGCCAATATACCTTATCAGATATCATCACCCTTAATATTTAAATTACTTTTACACAGGCCATTGTTCAGGTAATTTACAATGGAATTGATAAAGAAATTAAAAATATTTTTAAAAGAATCGTGCTAATTTCTAATATACAGGAGACACAAGAGGAAATGGGATTGATTGGCACGTTATTTTCTACAGATGTGCTGTGCTTATGTTTCAAAGAGAATTTGCAGAGCGTTTAGTAGCAAAACCAGGTGATAAATTATACTGTCGTTTAAGTATAAATACTCAATTGTTGGCAAGAGTAGATTTACTCATGAAAGTAGGAAAAAATAACTTTAGACCTCCTCCAAAAGTGGAATCAAACGTAGTTAGGATAGAACCACATAACCCACCACCTCCTATTAATTATCAAGAGTGGGATGGTTTGACACGAATTGCGTTTGTTAGGAAAAATAAAACACTTTCCGCAGCATTTAAGCAGACCACAATATTAACAATGTTGGAGAAAAACTATAAACTTCATTGTAGTCTGAACGATAAGGCAAGTTATATTATACATCTGATGAAGCAAATGCTTTTGAATATTAAAAACTTCTTTTTTACACATTATTCAGGAAGTATTAGAAGGATTTGATATTAAAGAGATGGTAAACGGTATCTTACAAGAAGCAGACGCTGCAAATAAACGTGCTAGAACTATGGATATAGATGACTTTATCAGGTATAACAAATATTGTTCTTAATTTCAAACAAGCTACAGGCATTATATTCATGTATCATGATTCACAGTAACATGTGCTTAATTATGTAACAAAATTTTTATTTTAGCCTTTTACACGCATTCAACGCAAAGGGAGTGCATTTTACTTAACTAAAAGTTTGAATCATCCAGAAAAAATATACCTTATGTATTAAAAAGAGTGTATCATTTTTACGGAAAGAATAAATAAAATTGTCTAAACAACATAGAAACGATATTATCATTTGAATTTCGAATCGATGCTAACCCTTTTGCTACAGTAGTGCTGGACAAAAAGTATCCATACACTACAGCCATAAGGTCTGCTAAGTATTCACGTACCCAGTTTTACTGTACGAGTAAATGACATATTCCTAAGCAACATTTCATTGTCTCAGACATGAAATTATTTCTTAAATAAAATATTTCAAGTAACGTTACTTCAACAGTGTTCAGTACGATTCTTGTACCATGTGCGCAATATTTCGTGAAAGACTAAAGTCATCGATTGTGTCCACAGATAGATTCACGAAAAGTGACTTTAGTCGTCAATAGTAGCAAAAGGGTTAAATATGTATGTTATAGTTTCAAAAAAAAAGGTAAACTCATTATCCGTTACAAACCGATTACCTTATGATTTACGTATAACATGTATAATGTACATATAACATTTCTAGGTTTACCTACTTTACAAAAAAACTATGTTTGTGTAAACTTTTAATTAAATTATTTGTTTATAAGATACATGTATATTTACAAACATTCTTTGGGAATCAAGATCGTAAAGAAATATACCCAAGATTGTTGTACATTGATGAAGATAATGGTGAGATATTATACTCTGTAATCGTTTTCATTTATAGAATACGCTTTGCCTTCTTTCACGCATTATCCAAAGTTTTTAACATTGAATCTGGGTACTTTTTTTTATCCAATTAATGTACACTAAAAAAAAAATTATAAACAGGAAAATCTATTAGTTAATGTTGGAACTTTTATACAGAGTCTTTACAAATTGTTACACAACACAAATGGAAGCCATTTTCTTTTAAAAAGCAAAGGAGTGAAACAATACGACTGCATATTTCATATAGCGTAATACAAATACTTTGCCTTAAAGTTCTTTTGGCCGTAATTGTTATCATGTTATCATGGTATGACCATTAAAAATGTCAATTTTAAACCGTGAAGAACTAATACGAATTCGCAATGCTTCATCATTGTTTACAATTCATTTATGAACGAATGCTTTAAAAACTTCGTTATCAATTTTGAATTAAATGGTTTATTAACATGGGCTATTAGTAGCATCTTTTTATGTTCGAACTAAATTAACGATCAAATGCATCGTCGTATTTCCATCGATTTTGATTTAGAGTTACCCTGAGATCTTAGATGACTCCTTCACTCATAGGAGCTGTACATTTCTCTTTACTTTTTATCTAGTAGAATCATTCTTCGAATCGGAATGTTTCAATGCTGCGTACATATCAAGTCTTAAACAGGACGTCGTCGAGTTAATCGCGATCGCATCGATGAATTATACGTTCTACTGCTAGATCGTTTCCTCTTTTTGCTTTTATGCCTATCTTTATGTTTAGATTTTTTCTTACGCGTGTACGATTTATTTGAATAACTGCTACATTGACTGTGCGATCGGTAACGGTCTTCTTCAGAGTCCGAACTACTCCGCATTGCCATCATTGCTTTAAACATAGATTCGCGTCCTTTTCTCGATATATCTCTATTTGTAGACTTGCTATCGTCATCGCTTCCATTTCGTTGAGATTCCCGTCTTCTGGAGCTAATTCTTTTATCTTTTTGTGACGTATACGAAGATGTACTGCTGCTTCTAGATATAGATTGTCGATCATCCTTGTATCTTGATTCTTTTCGATACGAACTTTTTACAACTGATGCTCGCCTTGTTTTATCTCTACTTTTCGTAACTCTTTCATTTTCACCCGTATCAAAGTCACTCGAGCTAGAACTGTAACTTCTTTTCGGCTTTCGTAACGCACGAGATTTTTTATTACTAGTATTTTCATCAGACTCGCTACTACTATCGCTGCTGTACGACTCATCGTCCGTGCAACAATTTTCTTTCTTAATCAAGTCTTTACGAACGCGTACGGTACCTTTTGCAGAATATTGCGGTGTTCTCGATTTCTTTTCATCGCTACTGCTGCTTATTCTCCTTTTTATCGTACGTTGAGTATTTTTTCTTGTTCCTCTTTTTCTAGTCTCACTTTCTCCAGAACTGGACAAATTTCTACTTGCTCGGTTACGAGACCTAGTTTCAACCGAACGATTGCGTCTTTTGGTGGTGCATCTTTTCGATTTCTTGACACGACTTTGATATTTTCTGTTTTTTCTACAAGTATAATCGCTATTTGAATCAGAACTACTTTCTGTAAATGAAGAAATTGAAGCTCTTTTTTTAGCGGATGTACTAGGTTGAGTGTCATCTGCGTAAAAAGTAAACGTGGAAGATCTAGTATAAACATTAAAAGAATAATTTCAGAAATTATTTTGCTTAAAATTAAAATTTTTAAAAAGTAAAAAAATTATTTATTTACTGTGCATTATCAGCCGATACTTGGGAAATGTTAATTTCTTCAGGATCCGAAGACACTAATTCTATAATTTCCGGTGTTCTTTCATGACGAGGTTTAACGTAACCGATTACCTCGCACTCATTGTCAGAAATAGAGGAATCGGAGGAAATAGTTAATACATCTGGTACATTGTACGAAATATCCAATTGAAACATTTGTCCCACGGTACTTGGACCTAATTAAAAAAATATTTTCAATTATATTTCAAACTTAAATATTTAAAAAGAATAAATAATAGTTTACCAGGTATACTGATCGTATGGGGACCCGAACTAGGCGTAACAACGTTCATTCTGAGGTCAATGGCCTCATCAAGAACTCGAACGTCCGAGTCGTCAGAACTGGTACTACTACTGCTAGATGCAGGTGACACAATATTTGACACATATTCGTTTGAAAACCCTGTAACAAATATTAATTTCATATAAAAACAGTACAAAGTATTATTTATAATATAAAAATAACTAATGAAATTATGAACCTTGGGGTAAATAGACCACAGACTGATCGTATCCAACTAAATCGAAATTAGTTCGTGCATAAATGAGCAGTTCGTGTACAAAGTGATCTGTAAACGTGCCAAAATGAGGGCGCACTAAATCGCGAAATTCAAGACTTCTAATATCATACTGACTAAGAGCATCCAATATAATTCTCAATACATATGCAACATGTGAAGCATTGTTAGTAAGTAACACTTGTAATTCTCTATTTAACCATGGTATAAGTCGATTTAACTCTCTTGGTTCTCTTCTGTAAATAAAATACTGTTATGTCAATTTTGTTGACATTTGTGTAGAGCAATAGATGAATACTGACTAACCGATAGTAATCAGGACTACATTCGCGAAAACGTCCAAATACATCAGGTAATGCAGAAGCCCAAATTCCATGCCTATAAATAGTACGACGGTAATCGGCAGGATTTATACGTCTACGTAAACGCTCTCCCATTGAAACTTGAGGAGCTATGCTTGGCAGTTGTTCTCTTCTTGCAACTTGTTCTGGATTAAGCACTATTTCATGCGGACGCCGATGATGTCCTATCACCGTTGTTCTAAAATGATTAAAATTTTATAATTACGAATATCGCGCGTTAAATAACGAGTACTAATAAAATACACACGAAATTGGAGTTCTATACAGCACCTGTAATGAAAACGATGTCCAGTGACGTCCACGCCATGTCCAAGTTCAAAATTAATATCCAAAGTAGCCAATTCTCTAGGCACGTGATATTGATCGTAATCTTCTTCAGATCTTACATTATGTATGATTGATTTGAATGTTTGCTTACATAATGGACATTCTGTTTTTATTTTAGACCATTGAAGTAGGCAAGTAAAACAAAATTGATGAAGGCAGCTGTCTGTGAATGATGTATTCACTAGCTTGCCTAAACAAATACTACAATTAGGAGGAGGTGACACAGCGCCATCGCTTCGATCGCTACTATCTGGATTTTGCACAGGTGCTTCTGATTTAATAGGTTCTTCTGCACCTGTAGCAGAATCTTTCACTTCTAATGGACCCTCCATTATGAATTAATTTGCCTGTTCTTCCATTAAAAGAAACTGGCCTGAAATATATTACATTATATTTTATTGAAATATAACTATTTTATTTACATTTACAGAATTCAATTAGTCATATTATAGTTTAATTGAACAAGTTGACAAATTAAAGGTAATACCATATTTTGGAGTAAATATTTTATTAACATTGAAAATGTTCATAGAACTATCAAAGTAAATATTAAACCTATCACCATATAATTTTGTTGCACAATATTATGAAATAAATAATGTACTTTACAATTCCTGGAAAATACCTAACATATCATTTCCTTTTCAATGTCAAAATGATATAGCATTATAGAATTACTAATTAAGAAATTAACCCTTTGCGGACAAATTTTTTTATTGCTGTAAACATACATAAAAAAATTCTATAAAAATCCTTCGCCACAAATTATTTTCCTTAATATATGTGCAACAACTCACTAAATTAAAATAAAATTGTACATAGAATACTTTTCAAATAAACTTCTGTCCACACAGGGTTAATATATTAAAAATCATGTTCTTAAGGAAAGGATTTTAAAAGAAACATTATACTACAATCATTACAATCAATAAATCTTTATTAAGAATGATAAATCATTGAAAATATTATATTTATGCAAGTATATGTTTATAAATTTTTGTATGAATACTGAGAAATATAAAAATAAAAATGTAACTATGTATTAAGTAATTTCAATCACTTTCAAAATATTATTATTGACTATCACACATGGTTATACAAAAAATTACTTAATTCAGATATAGAACAGAATATAATTGTTGCATTATTTAGCATTACAAAAAATATGAAAGAATCTGATTAATTGAAAGAAAAGGGTAACAAAATATTTGTTTCAACATTACTAAAAAGCTCCACTAGAGACAGTTCATGACTCAGGTCCAGTCAATTTACAAACTACATTTAACATAAGAAAAGTTGAGTGTTTGTAAATTTTAAAACATTTTTGCATAGAAGACACTATCAAAAACGTATAACAATAGTTAGAGAAAAGTGTCACTGAATGATGTCAATGAAATAGTATTCAATGCAGATAATCATAAAATATAAACGATGCTATTTACTTGTCGTGAAACAATTCCTGAATCATTACTATCATAACACGACAAATCTTTATAGATTTATATTTCGATGAGTGGTAAGAAGAGTAAATTAATGTTGAAACCTTTTCTCTTAAATAAAAAGAAAAAAAATACGTCAGACGAAGGAGCAAGAAGGCGTCATAAAGCTGTTTGATAATCGGTATGTTTCATTTTATTTAGCTTGTTATTGATTATCGATGTCACTATTTTTTTCCATAAAAGATGCAGTTCCATGAATATGCCTTACCTTCGAAAAACTTCGACGAAAATCTATACACTAGCTTCAATGCGAAACACAATTAACGTCTTGGAGAAGCTACCTTTTTCGAGAAAGAGTACTCTTACAGAAGCCCATGATCACAAAGCGGAAACTGGTGTAGCATAATACCATGAGTGAGACAGATACTAAACGAAGACGAAGGTAAGAATTATTGTCAATGATGACACGAATAAAAGTTCCTAGGGCATACGCAAGATGCACTGTTGCGTGAAAACTCCTATCGGTAACTTGGGTTTAAGATTGGGTAACTGCAGAGCAGTGTGGCCAGATTGGTCATAATTGAACGCATCGAAAACGAGACAAGCAACGATGAATTTGCTATAGCCCCTAGGAGAGCAATGGGGGGAAAAGCAGACACATGCTTGACATGCTTCGCTGTGGACCATAGCAAATTCGTCGTTGCTCTTCTCGTTTTCGATGCATTCAATATGCTCGATCTGGCCACACTGCTACAGAAGGCCCTAAAGTTTCTAGATATGCAAAGTTCTGATCACGAACCACGGACTTGGGGACATGGAGAGATGAGGCATAAACACGGAGTAACATACGGAGGCAACACTTTTCAGTTTTTGCGAAACCAAATTTGAGGGTGCATGTACCATTCTTCCACGAGAAGAAGGCACAGCGTGTTTACATCCCCACTCCTGTTGCAGTCCGCTGACTTACAGGCATTGATCGAAAACGGTGACGAAATCGGTGACAGCCAATAAGCGGACTGCAGCAAGAGTGGGGATGTAAATACGCTGTGCCTTCTTCTCGTGGAAGGACGGTACGTAAATTGATCAATGGGAGTCGTTAGTAATCAGTAGTGAAAGATTTTTTGAAAAACCAACCGATTCTAATAATAAATAGTACAGTCGTGGATAAAATTAAGTGGACAGGTGTAATGAGTAAACAAAACAACTTTAATTTAATGACTACTCAATTCTGTTCACGACTGTATTATACATACACACAATAGTCAAGTTTTTAATATAGACTCGAAACCAGAAGTCAGAACATAATGATCGTTCTAATTTACCAGTTAAGACTATACCGTTTATTTTTTTTTTTTACACGCGAGTATTATTATGAAATTGACCCGATTGGTGGGTCTTGCCATTTAAATTCTTCTTGGTAAGTGACATAAGTGACCCAGTAACAAATATTGAGAAATCCAAAAGAGGCTGGAAATACTATTCGTGCCACTTTGTCAATGTAAGAAACACTATTTATATGTCTTGCAATTTTTTCTCCATGCTGTTTACAGTTTCTAGCCGCTTCTCTTTGTCTGCACCTCCTGCAATTAAAAAAAAAAGAAATACTAGAAATATTATTGGGTTGAAAAGAAGGTTTGTAGCGTTTTTCACTGTGTTGTGTTGAAATATGTATTTATTGCATTGTTAAAAATATTTTTTAACAAGGTATGTATACTACCTAAATGCCTCATCTCCAGTGAGACAATACAGAAATTGCCGCCATTTTGGTATCCATACTTCTGTTTGTGTTTGTCTTTCCATTGTTGATGGTTTCGAAGAGACGGAAATGCATCCTTGTCCATAGGTTACTGATTCCTGAATGAACAAATTATTATTATCTTAAACTTTACTACCTCTAGCCGATTAATCGGCTTTTCGTTGTCAACGGTTACCGACTGTTAGCCGATTAATCGGCTTTTCGTTGCCCACGGTTACCGACTGCTAGCCGATTGAATCGCTTTTGAATGGTAATGGTTATCGACCGCTAGCTGATTGATCGACTTGTGAATAGCAACGGTTATCGACTGGTTTTCATTTCGACAAAATGAATGTCAAATAATATTTTAACATTTATAAATCACGATGAAATTACAGTGCTTTGAATGAAAGGAATTATTTTCCTATGCGATTGCTAAAACCAATCCGGTACTAGAGAACGGGAAGCGAGCAGTTCGAAGAATACTTCATCCTCTACACTACTCGCGGGTGTCAACGCACTATTTATCAATAAGTTTTGTTATGGCAAAACAGCTGAATTTCAGCAAAGTTCAACATCATTTAAGGGTAATCCGCAGAAGTTAGTTAACGATCTAGTAATAGAATAATTTTATGTGTGAGCATAAGATACTTACGTTAAGACTGTAGACGTCACATATTAAGGAGCTTCTTTCGCGAGGGACATCAGTTGTAGATTCTGGATGTACTAAATGAGAACTACATGACACGATACTACAAATTCCGTCTTGATAACTAGCGTCGCTCGTGTTATCCCAATCCTCTTCATCTAAAGGAATTTCTCCACTACCAACCTATCAATAATACATTTTTAGAGTTTTAAAAATTCTTGAAAATTGTACGAACGTACGAATCGTCGAAAAGTGGAATAAATTTAAATTAATAATTACATGGATTTATTAGGATGAATAATTACCGCTTAAACAAAGTATCACAAAGTAGAGTAATATAACTTCTTAAAATGGTGCAGCGTTTAAAAAAATAAAAAATCGTTAAACTGAAGATTCGAAGGTGTTAACCGTTGAAATACCTTTGTAAAGTAATGGACGCCAGCAAATTCTAAAAGGGTAGCGATGCAGTATCCAAAACTCATAAGCAGAAACCAATCTAGTGCTGTTGCATATCTCACTTTTGGTAAATCGGTTCTGGAATCGAGGCTAATAGTTGACAATGTCAAAACTGTGGTGATACCTAAAAAAAAAAAACAATTTTCTGTTAATTATATAAGCATTGCCAATTTAACAAAAATGTAAGTAATAGATCCTTTACTCTAACAATAATTTATAATCAAATAAGGAATAGGAACTTAAATTTACAATATACAATACAGACTTGTTATTTTCAGAGATTTACATCGGTAAATATTGGTTGTATTGTAACAACCCTTATAGAAACCGAAATATCGAAATACCAGTATAACGGTATACCGGTATTTTACCTATATTTACCCAAACCGACTCTATCGCTGGTAGCTTCACGATGAATCCAAAAAGATACCCAACTGAGTACTACTATTAAGACACAGGGCACGTAAACCTAATAAATTCATAAAAGTATTAAAATGGCCGATAAAGCTTATGATTTGTGAAATATACAGGGTGTTTGGCCACCTCTGGGAAAAATTTTAATGAGAAATTCTAGAGACCAAAATAAGACGAAAATCAAGAATATCAATTTCTTCATTGAGGCTTCGTTAAAAAGTTATTAACGTTTAAAGTTCTGCCTGTAAAACGGCAATCTGCGAACAGCTGCGGGTATGCGATAGTGGTTCTCACTCAGCATGAGAAACTCTTCTTACTGACGTATTGACAGCCTTACAGTCTTGTGAGTGAGAACCTCTAGGACCGATCTGTCTTAACCTATCGCGCGCACGCAGCTGTTCACAGATTGCCGTTCTACAGGCGAATCTTTAAACGGTAATAACTTTTTAACGAAGCCTCAATCAACAAATTAGTATTCTTGATTTTCGTCTTATTTTGGTCTCTAGAATCTTCTATTAAAATTTTTCTCAGAGGTGTCTAAACATCTTGTATACTATAATTTTTATAAATTTAATTTATTTTATTTATAAGAAATACAGAGTGAATTTTTTGTTTCAAACCAAAGTAAAAAATCATCGATTTTTTAACATTGTCCTTTAATTAAATAAAGCAGAAAATATAAAATTGTACGGATATAGACTTACTTGAATGATGAAATAACCAGTATTTCGTTGTAAATTAAAGGAAACCTGGAGAACCGAAAATTCACCTTCCCGACGAATGAAAGTTAAATTTCGGTATGGCGAGCCCATTAAATCGAATTGCGAAAGTGCCATTCCAGGAACGAAATTCACCGACGAACCCTCCTGCCATTCATAAACTAATTGACGAGAAGTATATGCATCTAAAAATGAGCAAAATAATCGGAATAATCATTATTAAACTTAAAATTAATAGATAGTTATACAGGGTGTTCGGCCACACCTGGGAAGAATTTAAATGGGAGATTCTAGAGGCCAAAATAAGACGAAAATCAAGAATATCAGTTTGTTGTTTGAGGCTTCGTTAAAAAGTTCTTACAAAATTAAATTAAAAAATTTCAAATAATTTACGGAAAAATTATTTTCGGTTGCGAGGGTCAATTACAATCATATTTGGTGAATAGATATACCTCCGAAATCCTGCGCGTTTTCGAGAAAAAAATTCCTGATCGAAAATGTAATGTGAGGCCAGCAATGGATCCCCAAAAATGCATATCTTTAAAATGTCATAACTCCTGAACGGATAGGAGGATTTTAATGTTTCAAAAGGCAAACAACGCATATTTTGGTGTAGAATATGTAGAAATTCCATAAATTTTTGAAAAGTTGTTCCTTGACCCCGTAAAGTAAGAAAAACCCCATAAAAATGGTCCAATTTTCAAACAGCCATAACTCCTGCAATAGTGGATATATTTCAATGAAATTTTTTTTTAAAGTAGAGCTCATGAGTACCTACAAAAAAGTATTAAACAACTTTTCTATAGGGCGTTGACCAGAATTATTAAAAATGAATAACAAATTTTTAGAAAAAATCAACAAGTGGACGTGCTGAAATTCGGTAAAATTGAAAAGTTTGTAATCATTCTGGAAAAATTATTTTCTGTTGCAGAGATCAATTACAATCATTTTTCGTGAATAGACATACGAGAAACAAATTCGAGAGGTGGACTTTTTCGACAAAATTAAAAAATGTCAAATCGTTCTAAAAAAATTATTTTCGGTTGCAGGGGTTAATTATAATCATATTTGATGAATAGACATACCCCCGAAATCCTACAAGCTTTCGAGAAAAAAATTCTTTACCGAAAATATACTGTGTGGCTGGAAATGTTTCTATAACTTTTTAACGAAGTCTCAATCAACAAATTAGTATCCTCGATTTTCGTCTTATTTTTGCCTCTAGAATCTCCCATTAAAATTCTTCCCAGGCGTGGCTGAACACCCTGTATAAATAATTCCTTTTGATCGGTGGACCAAAAAAATTAAATAATGATTTTTAATACTGTTTCCAATATTATGCAAAATTTTAAGAAATTCAAAAATTACTTACAACTTCCAAGAATAAGTGGACAAGACTGTCGATCCATAGGAAAATTCCTCAGTTCCATTGGACATTTTGCTTTTATCGTAAGCCTATTTTTAATTTAAAAATAGAGTTAGGAAATTTCTTTTATAACATTTCAAATATAAGCACATAACGAGCAACGTTATACGCTTGAATTAATTCAGGACGTTGCATGAATCATGGTATTAGATTGGTAATTTTTTTCCGTCTCAATTGTCTCGTAAAAAATTTGTCGTAAATAAATAGTGTTATATATTTATAAATATTTGAATTTAGAGAGGAATAATTAATTGTCTTCTGTTTCATCACTCAAACTTTGTCGGCGGTAATTGATTTTTTCAAAATTATTACAACGTGACCAACCTTTTTTACTATTTTTGTTTATATTGTTGCGACGGACTGAAGATGCATCGTTGCGGCAACGTGAAGACTGTTCCGCAACGATGTGAAACTGCTCCTTCGAACGAGCGGAAGCGAGAGCCCGTTCCTTCCGGTTGCCAGAGGAACCGGCAACGATTCAAAAGAGGAGAACGACGAGAGACCTCGTGGAGTAAAGACGTGTTGACAAAGCTCTGTTAATAAAGTTCCCTACTCATCAGTTCTAAGTTTCTAGTGTTGTGTCTAGTTGTGTTTTAATGAGTTCAATAAGAAACACCCCGTCCCGGCGCAACAGTGGTGTCAGAAGTGGGATGGAGACTCGTTCTGCTGCCGGGGCGGAGGCTCTGTCGTCGCTGGAGTTGCTTCTGGAGGGGTTGCAGCGGAATATCGCCACTCAGTTCCAGGAGCAACAGCGAATGTTAGTGGAGGAACGCGAGCGAGCTGAGGAGCGGCGTACGACGGAGAGGGCTGCCGCTTCGGCCAGAGATGCCGCGGTCGAGGAGAGGATTGGAGCCGTGGAGGGGGAGCAAGGTCGCGAAGAGGAGCATCTTGTCTTCAGAACCATCTGTATATCTGCGAAGACGGAAGATTGGGTTAAGGCCCAGGAAGAGGATGAGGATCTGCAATTTATTCGGCAGTCGAAGATTGAAGAGAATAACCCCACTTGGCAAGAGATTTCAGCACTTTCCCATGAAGCGAAGTACTTCTGGAAGACCTGGGATTCATTGGAGGTACATCATGGTTTATTGTTCCGGAGGTGGGAATCTGCTGGCGGAGAGGAGGCCAGTCGGCTATTGGTGGTACCGAAGAGTAAGATTACCGAAGCCCTCCAGGAATGCCATGATACGCCTTCTGGAGGTCACTTCGGGGTGAGGAAAACTTTGGCGAAAATTCGACAACGCTTCTTTTGGCCGAACCACCGAAGGGATGTGGAGGATTGGTGTCGCCGGTGCCATAGCTGTTCCGCGAGGAAAGGACCTGCGGAGAAGGGAAGAGGAAACATGAAGGTTTATAACGTAGGAGCACCTTTTGAGAGGATAGCGCTCGACGTTGTTGGTCCCCTGCCGAGGTCTTCCGCTGGGAACAGATTTGCGCTGGTTGTGATGGATTATTTTTCGAAGTGGCCAGAGGTGATTCCACTTCCTAACCAGCGAGCGACAACAATTTCCACAGCGTTGCTGAAGGAAGTGATAAGCCGACACGGAGTTCCGCTCGAGCTGCACTCCGATCAGGGTCGGAGTTTTGAGTCAAGCATCTTCAAGGAGCTAATGAAGATACTTGGAATCAGAAGACGAGGACAACTCCATTATACCCTCAGTCGGACGGGCTCGTAGAGCGGATGATAAGAACCTTGTTGCGATATCTGTCTCAGTTTGTTGCAGAACATCAAAAGGACTGGGACGAATGGATTCCAACGTTCTTGCTGGCTTATCGTTCTTCGCAACATGAAGTGACACAGAATACGCCGTCGATGGTCCTCACGGGACGGGAGCTGCGCCTTCCTCTGGATCTTCTAAGGGGAGCTGTTTCTTCTAAGGGGAAAGAAGAAGATGGTTACATCGTGAGAACTAGGAAAAGAATAGAAGAAATTCATAAATTCGTTCGACAGCGGATGCGAATTTGTTCGGAGAGAACGAAGTCGTGGTATGATTCGTTCTCGAGATCAATTTCCTTTGTTCCTGGGGAGAAGGTGTGGTTGTATAATCCTCGAAGAACGAAGGGAAGATGCCCGAAGCTCCAGTACGACTGGGAGGGACCCTACGAGGTGAAAAATCGGCTTAATGAGTTGATTTATCGAATAGCTCGTTCACCGAAGTCCAAACCGAGGGTCGTACCTGTGAATCGACTCGCTCGGTACGATTCACGGGAGGTTTCCTGCAAGGATACAGGGAGATGAGGATCGAGGAGGATGGCCGACATCTTCGCCCAAGAAGAGGACGTTTCGTCGCAGAAGGCTAGGGTGGGGGTTACTTGCTGGCGGCGGACAGCCTCTCTTCTTTGCGTGTCGCAAACGGTCGTGGAAGCGTAATCCTCACCGGGAGGGTTACCCCACAGCCGGGGCTCCATCCGGATGGGGTTCTGGTGGCCGGACTGCAAAGTCGTAGTATGTTCCGGACAACCATTTCATCGAGGAAATTCTCCTTGATGATTGGGGAACATCTCTAGGGGGGCTGTTCCGTTTAGTTGGGGGAACTCACATCCGAGAAGACGTCAAGAAAGAAGCGCGCAAGTCGCAAGTATTCAAGGGGAAGGGCGAGGAGCAGTCGGGATCTCTTCATTCTCGCAGAGGAATTTTGGAAGTTGCACCGGCGTCTTGCTCAAGGTTTTTGAGTGGTTTTCCTTGAGACGGAGGACGAATGTCAAGGCGCTAACTGTCTGGTAAAGGCCACTCAGGTAAACGTTCGATCTATTCGTTTATTTACTTTACAGACAGAGGTGTTTTAAACTCGGGGCAGATTTGGAGGTTGGAGGCTCACACTGAAGTTGCCTGTCCGAGCTGAATCTGCCGCGGTCGGGACGTCCGCGTTTTGAAGAGGGGGAGCAGTGTTGCGACGGACTGAAGATGCATCGTTGCGGCAACGTGAAGACTGTTCCGCAACGATGTGAAACTGCTCCTTCGAACGAGCGGAAGCGAGAGCCCGTTCCTTCCGGTTGCCAGAGGAATCGGCAACGATTCAAAAGAGGAGAACGACGAGACACCTCGTGGAGTAAAGACGTGTTGACAAAGCTCTGTTAATAAAGTTCCCTACTCATCAGTTCTAAGTTTCTAGTGTTGTGTCTAGTTGTGTTTTAATGAGTTCAATAAGAAACACCCCGTCCCGGCGCAACAATATGTTATAACAAAGCAATTAAAAAAGGTCCCGTTCAAATTCGTGATGAGATAATCTTTCGACAACTTCGCCTAATATTCTTTTGAAATAGCAATACAGATGAATAATTAAAGCATTAACTATGATTTATATTAACTTATTAAAAAAGAAACTCTATAATCAATGTCTGTACAAACGTAGTACAAAATTTACTAATAAAGAAAAAATAATTGGCTGCCAATATAAACGGGAAGTAACCTCATAGAGTAAAGGATGTCCCCGTCCTGTGATATTCTTAACAATTTGTTAGGTACTGTGATCGTATGCACGTAGCTGTGTTTTCCATTGTAAAAATACGTGTCCGGCCTCCAGATTCTTTCCAGCATTTTGATGCTCAAACTGAGCGACTTTATCGGGCCCAAGAAGCTTAAACGTGAATCCCTCCATGATTGACGAAAGTAACAATCCATCGAATAATCCTATGAAAATAAAAGTTATAAAAATTTAACTTTAAAATTTTAAAAGAATATGAAGAGATACCGGTACCAAATATGTGTAATACAATGTCTTGATAATTATCTGCTTATGAAAACATTAATTATTTTAATTATTTTTTAGACGTACCATATCGAGTTCAGATACAGGGCCCATGCTTCTTATCAAAATATTCGTTTTTACCACAGTCGGTACTCCTGCTAATCAAAAATTCATAATAGTATCTACACTAACATCAAATTAACTTTTGTACATTAATTTTCAAACAATATTGTTCCATGTAATACAACTATTGCCAAATACTTTACCTTTTCCATGCGTGGGTAGCTGATTATTTTCATAATTCATTAGGAGATTCTCGAGAACCATGGTAATATTTTTAGATACCATATCATTTACTGTTCCCCTGTTTAACTCGGACTTCGATAAAGTCCTCGATAATGGTATGGAAACATCAAGAGCGAAATTCTGATCCTTTCGTGTTGTTAGTAGTACAAGTAGTATGAATCTGAAAAAAAAATTTCAATTTATTTACGCCAATTGATGTAATCTTCTTCTTCTATCCATCTATCTATACAATAAAATGGAAGGCCTGACTCACTGACTCATCAACACCCAGGGTAAGCCCTTGGACATAAAAAGCTCAAGTTTTGCATAGAGGTTTCCTTTATGATGTATACAAAGAATAAGAAAGGATATTCCGAAATTCAACCCCTAAGGGGGTGAAAAGGGGTTGCAACGTTTGTATGAGGAATATTTTATTTCTGATTGAATTTACTTAAAACTTGGTCTTAATGCTCTTTGACATAATTAATCAAACACCTGTTTCGGCATTTTAAAAAATTCTACCCCTAGAGGGGTGAAAGGGGGTTGTAATGTTTGTATGGGACATATTTTGTTCGTTGTCGGATTTGCTTCATACTTGGTCTTAATATTCTTTGATATAATTAATCAAACACTTATTCCGGTTTTTTTAAGAAATTCAACCTCTGAAGGGGTGAAAAGGGGTTGTAACGTTTGTATGAGGAATACTTTATTTGTGGTTGGATTTGCTTGAAACTTGGTCTTAATGTTCTTTGGCATAATTAAACAAACACCTGTTTCGGCATTATAAAAAATTCTACCCCTGGAGGGGTGAAAGGGGGTTGCAACGATTGTATGGGACATATTTTTTTTGTTGTCGGATTTGCTTCATACTTGGTCTTAATACTCTTTGATATAATTAATCAAACACTTATTCCGGTTTTTTTAAGAAATTCAACCTCTGAAGGGGTGAAAAGGGGTTGTAACGTTTGTATGAGGAATACTTTATTTGTGGTTGGATTTGCTTGAAACTTGGTCTTAATGTTCTTTGGCATAATTAAACAAACACCTGTTTCGGCATTATAAAAAATTCTACCCCTGGAGGGGTGAAAGGGGGTTGCAACGATTGTATGGGACATATTTTTGTTGTTGTCGGATTTGCTTCATACTTGGTCTTAATACTCTTTGATATAATTAATCAAACACCTATTTCGACATTTTAAAAAAATTTAACCTCTGAAGGGGTGAAAAGGGGCTGCAACGTTTGTATGGGACATATTTTGTTCGTGGTCGGATTTACCTGATACTTGGTCTGAATGCTCATTGATACACTTATTTCGCATTAAAGTTGCCTTATTTCCGTAAATGGATCTAGAAACTTCAAATTTAACATGTAAGTACGTAATTATTATCTTATCACTAAACCGTTGCAATGGTGTAAATACGCCTAAATATCGGTATGGGTGTCGTTATGAAGGTTTTTTTGGGACGTTAATTATGAAAATGGTATCAATTTTGAAATGTAAGATGGCGATATGACATAAAATTAAAACTCTATAGAGGTGAATGGGGGCTTAAAAGGTTTTATGGAGAAACAATATCCATTTTCGAGGGAACTAAACGGTTTCCTGTGCGAGAAAAGCCGCGGGCAAAAGCTAGTAGTACTATGTAATGCGTTTAAGACATATTTGTAATCGTAATTATAACGTGAACAAAAGATTGAAGGATAAGTGTGTTTACATATTTACATTCAATTGTAGAAAATCATTGATAATGTGTTACGAAAGAAACTCGTTTACTTAATAATTTGTTATAGATTTTTAAGTACAAGGTTGTCTAGAGATCATTGTATTGTAAGTCGTTGAATTCATTTTTCATCAGCTATAAGAGTTGGGCAAATTCTTTTCTCAAATAATGAATAGAAATGAGAATTAGACTCACTTGTAAACTAGATTTTGCTCACGTCTTTGCTTGTTTGAATATTGATTTGAAAAAGTTCGTTAATGGATCCTAATTTATAAATAAATTTATGGACGAAGTGTACATAGAAGTTAGTTTATGAATTAATCTGTATTCATTATTCGCGAATAAAATTTTCTGTCAAAAAAGTCAAACACTGAGGGTCGACAGAACTAAAAAAAACAATATAGGTAAAGACCACGATCAGTTGAAGAAAAGAAACTACAGATATCGGACAGAGCAGGGTTAAATATGTAGGTGGTTGTAGGAAAGGGGAAAAAGAAGAAGGGATGTGAGTACAAAAGTGCTCTTCTTAGTCGCGGATTCAGCAACTTCCGACGAGGGTTTCTCTCGATCTTTCGAGTGAACGTTCTCCCTCGTTACGTCAGAATCGCTCTTTAAGTTCTTCCGGTGTCCATTTTACAAAATGACTATAGAAATTAATAGTTTTGAAATTTGTTGTATTCTCATATTTCTTCGAGTAACAATATCTAAATCAACGTTTAAAAAAATTGTTTCACTTTTTTGAACTTGTTTTTGAGACATTTCCATAAATTGTTTCTTAAAAATTGCAATTCATATAAATATAAAGTGAATCACCCAACTTTAATTATTTTAATAATAAACAAAGTTTTGATTCGTCCATTAGTTACAAAAATAATTGAGTTGGCCAAGTTAGGTGGTCCACCCTGTATATAAATCAAGACCAATTTCTGTGATGCGAAAGATTGAAAAGTTTATGCTTCGATACTACTAAATATTTGTTAAAATAGAACTTTAATCAACAAGGCGAGTCAAAGCGACGAAAAAAAAGTAACGATTGCTTTTTTCGCTGCTATTACGTGTATACGTTTAATGGAAACTCATAGCTCTTTAATTTCAGCTTTTCATTAACGACCTGTTTAAATACTGCCCATATTTGTAAAGCTGGCTAAATAATCGACACAGAATCCCGGTCACTGGCAGAGCTTTCACAATACATATATTCTTCGATTCGGCTTCACTTGCCAAAAATGTTTTTTACAGAAGAACTGTAATCGTAACAAAATGTGAATTACACGGCGATTATATTTGTTTTCCAATATTAAAACGAAACAAATAATTAATAATAAAAAATAGTACACAGCCTTAATAATTAAAACCTTGAATCTTGTACGACGTTCATAAATTTTCAAGCCGCTTTTCTTACTAACTTTCCTATTTATTTAACGTGTCAACAATATATTGAAATATACAATTAATTTTAATTGAAAAAGAAAAATATTCTTAAATCGTAAAAACTGAATCAAAGTTATTGAATTTTCCACTAATTTTGAAAAAATTATCCATCAATTTTCCGTCAACACTGATTAATTCTGAACTCGAAGTACATACTTTGCTAGAAATTTCATTATTATTCACGCGTATTTAAAAGTATGTATAAATTCGTATCAAAACAAAAAATTTACTTACGTAAGCATTGCGTTCAATTTTTTTGAAAGATACTTCTTGTCGACACACTAATAACTTATATCGAAAAATTGAATAAGCTTCGACCGAGTACCGGCACTTGCGAGGAAGATCTACACGCGATTCTTGTTACAGATCCTCGTGAATCTCCCACCTGGGAGCTAATCTTTTTATTGCGCAAACTCCAATAATCCTACATTCTACAACGTTCACGAAATTTTCGCATCGTTTATTCGTTTCTCTTTCCTTACTTTTCATATTAAATTCAACAATACGATTAATACTTTATTCTATGATTTATTTATTTACAATCTACACAAAATACTATTAATTTGCTATTTTCAAATAAATAAATGAGTTAAATAATCAAATAAAATTTAATTATATTATTTTTCTTCTAAGAAATTCAGGTTTTAAATTCAATCGTTTATCGAAGTAAAATTAGAGTTCATTCGGTCAGTAGCTGCATCTTTTGTATCCCTGTAGTCAACGATTGTCGTTAGTTCGTTGTTTGTTCTTGTTCGATCTAATTTTGTAATAGTTTTCGTCTCCTCAATTTGGTAGCTATCGTTAATGAATATACAGATTATAATTGGCGTGATATTCTTTGTCAATTTTAATTTAGTATTAGTTTAGTTTAATTTTTTTTTTACACACCCCGAACGAGACAAACGCAGTGCGTGTATGCTCGTGTGTGGGTGATTTTTGAGGATAAAATTGCCTATTGGAAGTGGCACTCACCCTCTCTGTTTGAAAATATCACTTCTGGATTTTCACAAGACAGATTAAATGTCATTCAATGCAATGTGTTTGCATTTCCATAAATTGAGGCAAAAACGCACTGCTATTGAGCACGTCGATAAGTACGTTCTCTACATGGTAAATTTATCGTGTATCCGCCGTCTTTGGATGCGCCACAGAAAGACCTGCTTTACACGCGCAGTTGTTCGCAAATTTCTTATTTTGGTTTGTAGAATCCCCTCAAATGAATGGCTATGAAATAATGATGAAACTATGTACAGCTAATATTTGAATATTTATAAAACATTAGATTTAAAAAGTATTAAATAAACAAAAAATACTTTCATTAATCACTGTATTTTCACGAGACCACTTCCTTCGATGTTCCTGAAAATAAAAGAATTTATTCCGAGGGTAGAATCGATGGGGGTAGGAAGTTTGTAAGGTTAACGACTCTCGATACCGGTGTGTATTTTGCAGCAACATACAAAGGGTGGCTCTAGTTCGATTTCGACATCGAAATCGAGAGACGGGGTAGTCAACTCTGTGTCACTAGGTCGTCGAAAAGCAGGGTTGCGCATGTGTGGTTCATTTTGCGCTAACCTTCGGTCCGTCTCGGAAGCCAAGGAATGGCAAGTGCAGAGAGATGCAGGCTAGTGTTATCAGTGTCCAAACAGAAGGTAAAGATAAGCAGGTGAGGGGTTAGATAGACAATGAAAAAGAGGGAGAGTTAAGAGTGCGAATGTGAAAGGGTAAGGGATGAAAAATAAGTGAAAAGGAGGGCATGACACGGGCAAATAAAGAAGAAACATTAAGTGACTAAGTGGCGAGGAATGAGTACCGAAGGAAGGAAGTGCAAGAACGATAGAACGAATCCAAGGGTTAGAGTGAAACAGAAGGGAAAAAGGTAGGAGAGTAGAGCATAAAAAGGGGAAGATAAAAGGCGAATAGAAAAGTTGTTCGCGAGGAACAGTGAGAGACGAGGAAAGATAATAGTTTCCAGGAGGAAGGATAAAACGTAACCTAAGAGTTAAAAGGAGGTTAGTAGAGAATGGCAGCCACGGATGGTGTATAGAAAGGGGAAAAGGGGTGAGTAGAGAGGGTGAGTACCGCGCAGCATCCAAAGCATCAGAAAATATCCTCGACAACGGCGTCAATGTGGGATAGTGCTCGCGAATCAACCTGTCCGTTCAGTGGTGAAAAACTGCGCCCTATTTTCACATTATTTTTATCAAAAGCTAAAATTTTGTCCTTTTCCTGCCGACTTAAATAACTTTCACGCGGCATTAGTAACCAAATTAATGATATCACGCTTCCAACACACCAGACGAAACAAAACCGATGAAATATCGACAGAAAACAATATTCGAACGGTTGGATCTATAACTATGAAACAATAGCAGAAATTAAATTTTCCTCTTTTGTTTTTGAAGTCTTAGAAATTTTTATTTTCACATTGCTTTCGCATTGTCTGTGGTTTGGCTTCCTTAGTTTTAAACTCCATCAATGAATTGTTTATTTGTAGAATTTTCCTTTCCTTCTTCGGACGTTCTTCTTTTCTATTTTTTAATGCATCCATTTTTTAAGATTGTTCTTTTCCCTTCGCTACATATATTTTGTAGTATTCTGCAGTAATAGGTACATTTACTTTAATACTGACTCGGTCCCAGAAGTTAGAACGCACACTACTGCTTTGCGCAAAAGTGACTTTGCAACATCATTATCATGTGACACATATTTCGATCTCTACCCAATATTGTTAGAGAATTATATTGTTGAGAATACAGTCAAGAGATATTAGACTGCCGTGTCAGAAAGGGAGTGCATTAACACCCGGTGACATTATCCTTGACGATGTCCGCAGATCCTGTCGACGGCCTTTCCGTCGACATCGCTCCAATCGCTGAACGCATCGAGTACATCCACCTTTAAAGCAACCCTTTACATCGAAGAATGTTCTTCGATTTTCTTTTATCTTTTATCAATGGTTTTTCTTCGTTTTCATAATGGACAAAAGAAAATACTGAAATATGAAAATAAGATCGAAGTATGCGATGTTTTGTACGCGTAGGTACGTCAGTAAGAGTATGTTTCTTTTTATTGTAATTTTAGTCAGCTATATGGTCAGTACAGATCTGAATACAGAATTGGTATTTCATAAATATTGTGGAAATTTTATTTCAAAACGTGCTTGTTATCGCTCTTCTATCGTTCTAGAATATAAATGCTCTTAGTTATAATTCAAACAAAAAATTATCTCTTTATCTCGTTTCTATCGAAAATTCTATGATTTTTACACTAATTTGGTTGCACAGACAATAGCATGCCGGACAAAAATCATTTTAAACAAATGTCTTCATTAACACTTCTGTTCGGCTATTAAATGAAATTAGTTTCTTCAATATTTATTGATTTATAATACGACTACATGTATTTAAATTAGTCATCTTCTAAATTATTGAAAACTAAAACAGAGCTGGGCAAATTTTATTCCCAAATAACAAACAAATATTTTAAACACTCAGATCGATTTTACTTACAGTTTCTGACAGCCTGATGTTGAGGTACAAGAACCTAACAAGATGACGTCTTCTTTTATTTGCTGATGTAATTGTTGGGGATGCTTCGCAGAATGAGGCTGCAGCAGATTTCCCTTCTGTTGCAGATGATCTACCTAGTAGCCTGGTAATAATTAATTAATTTTATCAGATTCAAAAGCAAGTTACATATGTAGTAGGCATTTAATATTAAATGGATCTATAACTTAATATCTCTACTATATTCTATGTGCAGACCACCAAATTTTCACCATAATTTTTTTTTATAGAGACTTTGTTGTACTATATGTCAACTGTTTTGTCATATTTGGTAAAATTTCAGGGCCAGTTTTGAAAATACAGGTCTGTCCGATAGATTGGAAAATGTGACACAAACTATATCTCGAATTCTCGATGGATACGATATTCGATTGAGACCAAATTTTGGCGGTAAGTATTGAAAAACGATCGAAATCGATTATTTTAATTCACCAGATTCATCTAAAATTGGAAATATTTGTATAGTAGCTGGAATAAAATGCATTAATCATCGGATTATCGGTATTTTCGATGTTTGGAAATAAAATTATTCATGTTTTCTGTTTACATTTTTGTAATTACTTTTTCAGGAGAACCTCTGTTGGTTGGTATGGATCTTACGATTGCAAGTTTCGATGCAATCTCTGAAGTGAATATGGTAAATACATTTGTATTATTTATCACGTAATAGATAATGGTTAAAAATGAATTTTTACCGTAATCTAAATAATCTAAATCTGTTGTGATTCTGTTTAAGAAGTAACATTGTCTTTTTTATAATAGGATTATACGATAACGATGTACTTAAATCAGTATTGGACGGACGAAAGACTAGCATTTTCCCAGGATGAGGAGGTTCTTACTCTTAGTGGGGATTTTGCGGAAAAAATTTGGGTTCCAGATACATTTTTCGCCAACGACAAAAACAGGTGAGCACGACAAATGTCTAGAAATCTGTATTGTATAAACTCTATCAAAAGAGTTTGAAAATAGACAGTTGAATCTTTCTAAAAGTTGTTGATATTGACAAATTATTAAAGTTTAAAAATTTCCAGAAATTCCAGCATCTTTTAATGTTGTACCATGCAATATACTAACTATTACACAATTAATAGATTAAAAAATAACATAATAGTAATCTACCAAATCTAGAGAGTTCAAGCGTTATTTCTCAAAGTATACGGATTAGTGATTCATGTATTGTTAATACAATAAGGATTTTAGGTAAATGGCAGTTTTAGGTGAAAACAGAAATTTTTAAATATGATATAACTAACAAATTATCCGTACGACAGTGTTGATTGAAAATTTCACTGTTCTTTACCGATCCATTTCATACGAAATATTAATTTTTAGTTACTGTTCTTTGTTTTGAAGCATTTTTTATCACAAATATAAATGAGTGCCTTGAGAATGATGATCTACATTTCTTTTTTGGTATTTACGTTACCTTTAGCATACATATCAGAAAAGTTTAATATAAAATATTTATAATAGTACATTTTTCAAATTAAACATTTTTTTTATTCAGGGTGTTCGGTCACACCTGAGAAAAATTTGAATGGAAAATTCTAGAGGTCACAATAAGACGAAAATCAAGAATAGCAATTTCTTGACTGAAGCTTCATTAAAAAGTTATTAAAAAATTTCACACCATTCTGAAAAAATTATTTTTTGTTGCGGGGCTCAATTACAATCATTTTTGGTGAATACAATACTCCTGAAATCCTACCCACTTTCTAGAAAAAATTCAAGTAGGTACTGAAATTTTTAAATGCAATTAAAAAATTTCAAATCATACTAAAATTATTATATTTAGTTACAGGGGTCAATTACAAGCACTTTTGGTGAATATACATATCCCCGAAATCCTACCCACTTTCTAGAAAAAAATTCAGTACGGACGAAACTTTAAACGTTAATAACTTCTTAACGAAGCCTCCATCAACAAATTAGTATTCATGATGTTTGTCATATTTTGGCCTCTAGGATCTCCCATTACAATTTTTCCGAGCGGTGGCCAAACACACTGTATAACTGTGAAATTACAATTGTAAGATAGAACTATAAACAAATCAAGATACAGATATTTGAGACATTCTATTCTCTAATGTTTAGAAATTAATTAAACAGAATCAAATGATTTCTACAAGTACAGATATTAAATAATTATAAAATGATGGGTCCAAAGTTATTTCAATGTCGGAAAGGACCCCACACAGAAATTATGGAAAATGGCCCCCGGTTAAATTAGCTGAACTTTTGATATAATGTAGTTCATTATGTCTTGATGAAAAGTTCCAATGTGCCCAAGCTCGTAAATTGAAGTTTCCGAAGTACGGGGGATCAAAAGCCAATAATAGTGTGCCTTATTTTAGACTACCACGTTTGAGTATATTTGAGTGTAAGAAGTACTGTTGTACACTGTCCATTTATTTGGCCCTTTAAAACTCAATAGTAGTACTGTGGTTCCTTAAATATTACTCCTTGACTCCCCTGACCCTCTGTTGCAAAAAGATGATGACGATGAATTGCAGATTGACACTACGTTGCTAGATAACAGTACCAAACATTAAGTTGTTATTTCTCACATTCCCGTAAATGAACTGGAACTAGAAGAGGAAGTAATAAATGGTTACTACTGCACCTGTCAATCTGGTGCCAAAACATTGGGTACATGCGCACATATTGCAAGTGTTGTAAGGTTTTTAGGATTTGCTCGTCATCAAAGCCATGCCAAATATTCGGATGGCAATCTTCTCAATTGTAGGACCAGAGATGCCGCTAATAGAGGGCATCAAGACAATATGAATGTTGAAATTCTTATGGCCGAATAGAGAGAACTATAAAAATGGCCCTTTTCAGGGCCGCATGGTGTGCAGAATCCAATCGAGCAATCTCTTCGTGGTGTATACTGAGTAATATTAATATCGACGGTGCTTCATGTTTGTACATTGAAAAAGAGAATCATTTTTTACCTTTTTGGCGTTTTTTTATTTTGATTCCTGAAGGGGAGTCAGAGGGTTAGGGGGTCAAGGGATAATATTTAAGAGCCCACAGTACTGCTATTGAGTTTTAAGGGGTCAAATAAATGGACAGTGTACAACAGTGCTTTTTACACTCAAATATACTCAAACGTGGTAATCTAGAATAAGGCGCACTATTATTGACTTTTAATCCCCTGTATACAAGACATAATAAACTACATCATATCAAAAATTCAGCTAATTTAACCGGGGGCCATTTTCCATAAGATCCGTGCGGGGTCCTTTCTATTGACCGTTGTATATTTCCGAAATTTCTACTAACTGGGAAAGGTGTACACGTAGACGGTAGGATGTTTTTGAGAAAGAAAATGTTGGTTTTCGGTTTGTTCGCAGTTTCTTGCACGACGTGACCGAGCGTAATAAACTCGTCCGGTTGTCCGGAGACGGATCTGTCACTTATGGCATGAGATTTACGACGACCCTGGCCTGCATGATGGATCTGCACTACTATCCGCTCGATTCGCAGAACTGCACCGTAGAGATTGAAAGCTGTACGATCGATATTACCTTTCGTAGGATCCTTCCGTTTCCCACTTTGACCCATTTTACTTCCTTCTTTCTCAGAGTATCTCATCTAAAATCTCTAACAAAGTAAGAGATCAAATTTCAGGAACTCTTTCGATTTGATTTAAATAAATTACAGTTACGGACAAAATTATGTGGCCAGGTAGGGAAAATAGGTATGAATTAAGTTTAATCAAAGCACTATAACTATTATGCACTTAAGTTTTATATATTATTTGTCTTTATGGTACATAAATTATTTAGCGAATAATTGAAATTAATGTTTACATTTGTGTTGAAATAAAATATACTTAACGGAAAAGGTTGGTTGATTGTCGAGGGACAAAAATAAGTGGACACGCAGTAGTCTCAAATGAACCATTTGGTTGATGCGTAAGCTTTGCATAGAACAGATTATTTCTAAAGAAACAGCAGAATGTCAGTAAAAAAAGAATTTTCATATCAAATTTGTAATTTGCTAAGCTGTATATTATCAACATCAACACGAGGAAACGTATAGCTTTTGCAAAAAAATATATACATATATCAGTATCACTCTAGAAAAAAATAATATGGAGCGACGAAAACAAATTTAAACTGCAGCAATAGAAAAAAGAAGCGTCATGTATGGAGAAAAAGAAATGAAGCATACAAAAAGCTGTTTTGTATTGTTACGGCAACTGTTAAATTTTGTGAAGGGTCAATAATTTTGTGTTTTTCGTGGAATGGAGTTGGCAATTTGGTACAGACTGACGGAATAACGAATGCAAACAGGTATATTTAAATAATAAACGACAATTTAAAAGAGGCAGTTGCGAAAATGGGACTCGAAGAAGAATTTATTTTGTAATAGGAACAAGCACAAGGTCCGGATTTGAATCTAATCGAAAACTAATAGAGCATACTGAATCCAAACGTATGATTAGAAAAACGGCAGTACAAGAACAATTGCTTTAAATACATATTTACGATTGGCATTTGAAAATATTGATAAATATTACATTGAAATTTTCGCTTTTAAAGCAATTAATGTAGTAAAGGGTGGTCATACTACATATTGATTTTATATTTTTATATATTTTATTACCTGTCCACTTATTTTTGTCCCTCGGCAATTAACCAACATTTTTGTTAAATATGTATTAATTAAATATTAATTTCAATTATACGTTAAATATTCCATAAACTTATATTAAATTAAATGTACCATAAAGGTATATAATATAGTGGGTGTTCGGCCACCCCTGGGAAAAATTTTAATGGGAGATTCTAGAGGTCAAAATAAGACGAAAATCAAGAATATTAATTTCTTGACTGAGGCTTCATTAAAAAGTTATTAAAAAATTTGAAATCATTCTGAAAAAATTATTTTTGGTTGCGGGGCTCAATTATAATCATTTTTTGTGAATACATATACCCTTGAAATCCTACCCACTTTCGAGAACAAAATTCGAGAAGGTGTCAAATTTTTCGATAAAATTAAAAAATTTCAAATCGTTCTAAACAAATTATTTTTGATTGCAGGGGTCAATTATAATCATTTTTTATCAATAGACATACCACCGAAATCCTACCTACTTTCGAGAAAAAAATTCCTTACCGAATATACATATGTATAATTTGAGGCCTGAAATAGTTCCCCGAAGTTTCATGTGAATCTTTGAAACATCATAACTCCTGAACGAATTGGACGATTTTAATGTTTCAAAAGGCAAACAACGCGTATTTTAATGAAGAATATGTAGAAATTCCAAAAATATCCGAAAAGTTGTTCCTTAACACTGTGAAATGAGAAAAACCTCATAAAAATGGCCCAATCTTCAAACGTCCGTAACTTCTACAATAGTAAAAACTTTTCTGTAGAGCGTCGAACAAAATTATTAAAAATGAAAAACGAATTTTTAAGTAAAATCGACAGAGGGTAGGTGCCTAAACTTTTCGGCGAAAAAAAAATTTCAAATCGTTCTGGAAAAATTATTTTCGGTTGCGGGGGTCAATTACAATCATTTTTGGTGATCAGACTTAGCCCCGAAATCCTGCGCATTTTTAAGAAAAAAATTCAATACCAGCGGAACTTTAAACGTTAATAACTTCTTAACGAAGATTCCATCAACAAATTGCTATTCTTGATTTTCGTCTTATTTTGGCCTCTAGAATCTCCGATTAAAATTTTTCCCAAGGGTGGCCGAACACCCTGTATAAAACTTAAGTGCATAATAGTTACACTACTTTGGTTAAATTTAATTTATACCTATTTCCTTGACCTGTCCACTTAATTTTATCCGCAACTGTATATCAAATAAACGTTGAGCAAATCTATTCTATTTTCTTGCGTCCATTGTTATCATCAAGTTCCTGTTTTAAGATTTCAAATAATAAATATAAAATACTTAAATACTAAATTATTGATGTATCTAGCTGCTCGGAAGAAGTCTACGTTCTAGAAATTCGGGAACTTCTTTATCGTGGTAAAATATTCCAAATTCTACGACATATGTACCTTCTCGTTACAACACACTGTGAACAAACGAAATTGTGATTGTTTAAGTATCTTTAAGGTATTTTAAAGACGGATACCAGAATAATTCGATAAAATGTCATCGAGATAGCAAACTTGAAAGGAGTTGTTTATTCTCTCAGACGGATACACGGTGCTGGACGTGGTGATGTATTGGAAAGAAACTCCAGTTCGTGGTGTCGAAGAAGCGGAACTGCCACAATTTACGATAATTGGATACGAAACAAACGACCGGAAAGAGAGGCTGGCTACCGGCATATATCAGAGACTTTCGTTGAGCTTCAAGCTTCAAAGGAACATCGGATACTTCGTTTTTCAAACGTATCTGCCTAGTATCCTCATCGTGATGTTGAGCTGGGTCAGTTTCTGGATCAATCATGAAGCAACCAGTGCCAGAGTTGCTCTCGGTAAATAAAAATTACTTTACTACTTTTACTATTAAGTTCAGGAATTCCTTCAGCAAAAAATACTCGATCGATTCTTTGTCTATTTCAAATATTCAACTTGTACTTACATAAGATAGTATTAATTTGTGAACTTTGTTTATTTTGTAGGTATAACGACAGTTCTCACAATGACTACGATATCGACAGGTGTACGTAGCTCACTGCCACGTATTAGCTACGTGAAAGCAATTGACATTTATTTAGTAATGTGTTTCGTTTTCGTATTTGCGGCTTTATTGGAGTATGCAGCGGTTAACTACACTTATTGGGGCGCCAGAGCCAAGAAAAAGACAAAAAAGAAGGAAATCGATGACAAGAAAGTCATTTCTTCCAAGTCAGGTAGCCATAATGAGTTTCGAATGTACGTTAGACATTATGTACACACACTAATAACATCAAATTAAATGAAAAGGCTCATAACTAATATTTTGTTGAGTTCAAATTCCGGTATTATTTAATTCCCCGTTTATTATGCAAAAATCATGTGTATTGTGTAAATTAAATTGATGTTTTAATTAACTAAACTAAGTGTTTAAAAGTTAAAAAATTATTATAATTCTATTTTCTAAAATATTACTGATTTTGATCGATCGTTTTGATATGTTACCAGCGCACAAGTATATTTTTGTATGTTTGGAAGTTAAGGGGGTATTGCTGTCTAGATTGTCATTTTTTCGGCCTTTTTTGTGATTTTTTTGTTAATGGTAGGTAAGCTATTTTGTACTGAGATTTTGCAGATATATTTATTCATCTTATAAGCATATACAATATTTTATTCATCAAGAAGTATTAAAAATTGTGGGAGTTATAACTTCTTGTTTAATGGCTTGTCTGAAAAAGTTGCTCCACTGGCTTCCACAATTCCAGCCAATCCACTAATCTGAAACAGAGGGGGCTAAAGTATCTTCATTGGGAAGGGTGTAGTTATAGCAAGAACTATAATGTATAAAGGAATGACGGCGTTTCAAGTTTCAAATTTCTATTTTATAACCTTTCTTTTGTCTTTAGCACATTAAAAAAAAAAAATAGTAAAAGTCAACATTTTTAAAAATCTCTAGTTCCAGCGATAAAGGCGTGTCTGCTGAATATTCTCTTCAAATTTGAAGTAAATCGGTCTGTTAAATCTTGAAATATCATGGAAGCCAGTTTAAAAAAACGCATTTAAACAAGAAATTATAACTCCCACAATTTCTAATATTTTTTTATGAAAAAAATACTGTACATTCTTATAAGAGGAATAAATCTACCTGCAAAATCTCAGTACAAAACAGCCTACCTATTATTAAAAAAAATTCACATAAGAGGCAGAAAAAATGACAGCCTCGACAGCAATAGTCCCTTGAACGCATAAATTTAAAAGGTTTAAAGAAAGATGGAAAACAGAAAATAATTTTTGCAGGAATCAAAACGAGTTCCCCATTTCCTGGTTCAACGGAAGCGGATATAATAGAACTGCAAGACCTCCGAATGTCACCTCTGCCAAGTATAAGAAATAGATCGGGCCTAATCAGCGGTAGTTCAACACCTGCAACCATAAGAGAACACGATCCTGCCAAGTTTCCCCCTAGTTTTCGCATTTCCAGAGTCGCGGCTTATAATACACATGGAAGAAACATTGGTCTCAGATACAGAGGACCCAAGCAGCACAAACCCAAGGTAAACAATTCCAGACTTTGCTATATTTTAAGTTTCAAAGATGATAAATGACCAACGTTAAAGCTAATTGTAAACTAGCTGTTTATAAAATTCTTAAATAGTCTTAAATAATAAAATTATGGTTACAGGTTTTACATGCGATACGAAGAGGAGCATCCGTACTGCGAGTGTCGATGCCGAAGATCAAGGATGTGAATATTATCGATAAATATTCAAGAATCATATTTCCAGTTAGTTTTATGCTATTCAATGCCATTTATTGGGTATTCTACTTTCTCTGAATCAAACCATCGCTACTCTCTCGCTATTTGTCGAGAGACAAAAGACAAAATGGACCAATTGATAATCAAGAATTTGCATGGATATAAATAGAGAATCGGTTCGATTACGAATTTGGACGGAGTTTCGCGGTCAAATTCGAGTTCCGTTTGGGTCTTGCGCTGGAATTGAAATCGAAATCTTCATTCTCGACCGAAGGGAGCAGGTATCGAAAGTATTGAATTGAAAGCTGCCAATATTTATCGACGAGGAGATATTTTCGAAGATAGTGACGATTTAATCTTGAAGTATAACGATATTTTAGAAAATACGTTCCTAATTGATAGCTCGTCAATTCGAATGAATAATCTGCCGCAAATTCTTTGAAAATGATTAAATCGACCGTAAGAAACAAAACTATTTAACCAGTTGTTGCTGTTCGAACGAATACAAAACAAAATATTCTTTTACAATTAACAAACCGAAATTAGCGATTATTTTGAAATTACTATTCTTTTTGTGCCAATTATTATTGTCGATATTTGATAGTATTTACAAGTATAAACGACGAAAGCTATTAAAAAAGGAGAAAACATTCGAAGAGAGCATCCAAAATTTAGAGACATATATCACAGCTAGAGTAGTTTTCGATTAAAAATTCTAATTATCGTTACCGTAGGTAATAAATAGGATTACTGTAACATTTCGATATGGATTATTCTGCAAACTGCGTCACGAATTTGTCTTTCATTGATACCTTGAACTTTGCGAACGATTAGCTGTAGATAGTGATGGGATTTCGAAGCGGTTCGTATTGTTTCGAATCTTATTGTGTATTGCGACACAGATTCAAAGCTATTCGAATAAGACTTAATGTTAAAGATGTTGGAAGTTTTGATTGATTTGGAAGTCTTGTAAATTCGGAAAATAGTGAAATTCTTGGTCCTTCTGAAAGTCTTGAGAATATCGATAAGTGTCAGTTTCGAGCGTTGAGTTAAAGAACGTTTAACATCTTGAGTACATATGTCAGGGATGGGGAATTACCGATTATCGAAATTCTTATAAATTGTAAAACTTTCAAGATGATCAAGCTTTTTAAGACCCAAGATTTTTCCGCCATTTTATAGAAACGAAGCGTTCCAAATCCCATCACTAGTTGTAGATAAAGTTCACGGAATGAATCAATTTTGTTTAAATTTAAATATTTTATATTATCTTGCGCCCCAATCGAAACGGTAAATTGTTAAATGTACATACATATATGTATAATACAGCCAAATAATCGCCAAGTGTTCGTTTATTATGCGAAAATACTTTGACTTGGTTACTTAATTTATTGTAAAGAATTCTACGAATGTTAGAGCGTCACATTATGTTTTTTTCAACGTTAATTACAAAACCATTGTCTTGATTAGTTTCCATACGTCTTGTACAATGCAGTGATATTCTCGATCATAGAACGAAACATATATCGTAGTAATAAAAACGAAAGGAAATAAAATAAAACTGTATTTTCGGTATCGTTAGACCAAACTTAACAGATGGTTCGAATATTAGAATTAACGGAAATCCAAGAGAAAGGAATGTTAAGAGAGCGAGGACGCCTGAATGAGAAAGGAAAAAATTGTCTTTTTCTAGGGAATATTTTTCTGACAAATTCAAATGCTATCCATACAGATTGCGTGTCGTAACGTTAATTATTTTAATATAAATTGTAATTGTAATTTTAAGGCAATTAAATTTAGCGATTTAAACAATTCTTGGACTTCTCTATTTCATTTTCAATATCGAAACCCTCACGAAAACGAATAAAGAAAATTTACTTTCACCGTGTATATAATTTTATTCGATATTTCGGTATGTACATTGTAAAGTTATCGTTTAAAAATGGCAGTTTCTAATACTAATAAAAAGAAATAAATAATCGATAGGCTAAGTCGATCGTCGCTCGATTTTAATCGAATTTCGGAACTTCGAACGAAGACTTTATGCACTTGCTTAAATAACAAAAATTGATTATAAGTGCTTGGCAGTTATTACATTTTTAATAATAATACAAAATATCTTGTGTATAATTGGCGATATTTGTTACTTTCATTATTTCAGTGTTTCTCTATCTGCAATCCTTGTCGAACGAGTCGTAAATGCAAATATAAATACAAAATATGTACCATCAAGGTAATTTTTAATCAAATATTTTAAAAAGTTATTAATACTATTTCAATTTTTATTTATCAAACGTTGGATTTTTTTTTTTATTTAAAATCGTATCAATGTTTCGATGAATTCTAGGAATTTGTAGCTTCTTTCCTTTTGTAGTCCGACCCTCCTCTATATAAAGGTTTCCACTGACATCCGGCCAACTGATCATTACAGGAGGTTCTCCCTTTCGATCTGTACAAAAATAACAAAAACATTTTGATCTTTGATGGCAAAGGTGTTGTCCACCACGAACACATCCCACAAGATCGCACAATAAATAAAGAATATTATTTGGAAATGCTGAAGCGACTGCGTGTCGCGCTACAGAGAAAACGGCCGCATCTTTAGAAAAATGAAAATTGGTTGTTGCGCCATAACTTTTTTGGAATCACTGTACTTATCTGCAGCGAATTATCTTGTGTGATTGTAATTTTCTAACTACTTTTATTAAGTGCAATTCTTCATATTTTTGCACACAGCTCATTCTCTCTGTCTTTCGTGCTCTGGCCAATCTATATTTTGTTTACAATTGAAGATACCGTGTTTGGGTGAGTTCATAGCAGAGATTATCATTCGCTGGCTTCTTTACTATTACGACACCATCAAAGAAATTGATTTACATGGGTTGTTCTATACAGGTTACCATCCTGTAATCTGCTCTCAATGAAGTATTTCATCTCGCTTAGTTTCAACTGGCTTGTCACACTGCACAGTGGTCTAGATCGAGTTTAGTGACGTTTAGGCAAAAAATCAACTACATCAGTGTAGTCCGGATAAAAGATTATAGAAACACATTTAGCTTGTAAAAAAAGTGCCCCTAACGAATTTAAATACCTAAATTTTTAGTTTCTTAAGTCCATTATTAGATATAATGATCAAGGACTTTATCATATGAATTTTTCTCGAATAACGCTTACGCGATATCTATAATTAATATCTCTTTACTTTCTTACTTTTTAATCGAATTGAAAATGTCTGAAATCGTTTCAAATTCACTAAATTTTCTTACCTAAGAGTTTTTGTAGGTACTGACACCTCTTTTCTGGATCACCTGAATTGATGGACGTGCCCGCAACCAGTTCCGCTAGTTCCGCCTTGACCATTAAATTCAGCCGAGACGAAATCTCTTCTAAGCCCACTGCAAGTACCAAAAGATTCTCATTTTAATCTATACAATTCAAACAATTATTTATATCACTTGATAGTTACATAATTCATGTAATAAACATTGCAGTGCAATACAAATGATTACAGTAAGATAAATCACTTGAACGACTTATACATTGTTCAGACATAAAGTCGCCAAATTTGGCACGTAGAGGGTTAATGAAATAACTGGAGCACCTTGAACACTTTTGTTATATTTTGTAATAGGAAGAAATTTCAGATGGCAAATATCACGATGATCTTTAATTTGTTAAATAATAGAATTAAGAGCTATATTAGAAATTTCAATTGCTCTAAACAAATATTTAAAAATTTGAATTACAAATTGTCCATAAATATAAAGTTAAATATAAATTTTTTGTTTTGACAATTTTTTCTAAACACGGACTTACACCACAAATTAAACAGTCCATATCATGATATGGTCGTAGGTCAAACATGCATCTCTGAATGATTAAAAATTATTTAAATGAATTTTTCGTGCGAAAATGAGTACATAATGTTTGTCATAATCGTATCGAATTGAGATATAAAAAATTTCGTAGTTTAAGAATTTCGAAGAGTAAAATTCCGAGTCTGTCGTTTATTTCTAATCGATAGTTTGGCTGAGAATCATAGGACGACGATATCGTCTACGGAGCCTGGAATGCGAGTTGTACAGCTGTGGAATGCGGTTTGCTTTCTCAAGGCTTCATGGGATGAATCTAGCGACAGCTTCGCTCCAGTCTAAAGTCAGAGTTGGGCAAAACGTGATCCCATCGATGACTGAAGATTATGATGAATATAAAAACATGCTATTAATCCTGACTACCAATTATCAAATAATCAATAATCGTTGGTCAATGAACAAGCAATGTGATCAAAGTGGTTGTAATCAAAGGTCATGATTAATTCAATAATTGTTGATCATTAAATTATTACATGTTTGCTTGTCGATCGAATCAGAAGATACATACTTATCATTCGCATTGTTTTAAAATATATTTAGTACAAATTACTTATTTACTTTCAGAAGCAAGCGTAGTCTGTTTTTAATATAACTCTCGTTTCGAAAATTTTATTTAATAATTGATGTGCCTCCGGTACTATTGTTACACACGAGGAGCTGAAGAAGGAGGCGTGTTATACAGGGTGTCCCACGCAACTAGGATAAGCCATATGTCTAAAACGATGAGATTGACAGCTTGTAAACAAAAACACATTATTTATTCCAATGAAAAAAAAAACGGTTAAAAACAATGGTGACAGATAACTACAAAGAGAACGCAGAACATAGCTTCGTAAAAAATAGAGAGACATCGAGCACCGGAACGTCATATCCGGGCGTGATAGATCGAGCCAAGGTGAGCATAGGTCGTGAGCGGCTCTCTAATGAAGAAAATCTGCCTGGCATTTTAAACGACTTCTTATCCCCCTCCACAGTTCATGTATTAATCCTTCGGAATTGAATCTAACAAAGTTCGTGGCCTTGAATTTTTCATAACAGTTATTCCTCGTATCTCCTTCCGTATTGTGGTACTGTCAATTAACCAGGGATTGAAAAGGTTTCACAAATAACTGTTTCAAACTATCATGTATCGAGACAGTTCAATAGAACCTTTATCTTCTATTACTATTATTCTCCTATCATATATTAATTTTATTTCGATTCCATTTCCGGACCTCCATTACTTTTCCTGTCCAAACCTAATCGCGCACCGTTCGTAACAACGTAATCCACTCTATACGATCAGTAAAAGTTGATAATATCATAAAGGTAAAACATAAGTTGAAAGCATTTGATGATATTAATATTAGTATTGAAGAAGTACGTAGAACATTGAAGTTAACAAATTTACCAAAAAAATACGTGAATTTCTCGGATGAAAATAAAATAAATAGGCTTGGGTCGAATGGAAGAGAATGAATCTGGAAAAGACAAATTGAAAAATTAAACCGACGACTTGCTCGCCGTACAGTAATATTTAGAAAAGTAAACATTATGGTACGAGGCTGTGAGATTTTGTAGATTTTATTACACTTAAGGTGCTTACTCGAGTACTAGACTTGTTATAGGTCAATGAATTTGTCACAGAATGATATGCTCACATAAATGAAAATATACAGATCCATTAAAAGAAATTGATTTAACTTTAAAATCTTTTCCACTACGCCGCCTACAAAAATAATATTTATGTCCCTCCTTGTCCCAATTGAAAGAAAACTCCTGTAGATCATTCGTAAATCGGGTTACAAACGTGAAAGCTACTACAAATGAGTAAGTTCGTTGATACAGGTATAACTTAAAAGTGGTGCCTCGAACAACTCGTGATGCACGAACAAAATATTTGAAGCTGATTTCTTACCTGGATCAAAGTTCCTTTTCATTCGGCGCCACTGCCTTGCGTAGATCAACGCAGAACATCCTGCGACCAAAAAGAACAGAATACACGCGCAGACTGCAAGGATCAGCGCCCCGGTTTGCCAATCCCACAAGATCCTCTCCTCCAACGTAGGCGTTTTCCTTGGATGAGGCTCGGTTGTCCTCTGAAATTTCAACGAAATTGAATATAAGGGGATCACAAAAAAAATTATCGATTGCAATCATTTGTTATACTTCAAAATATCGTATCGTCGTTTGAATCGGTAACTGTTCTTAGTAATAAAAATTATTAAAGAACAATATTAAAAAATCGTTGATTTTTTACTTTGGCTTGAAACAAAAATTTCACTCTGTATTTCTTATAAATAATATGAATTAAAATAAAAATTATAGTATACAGGGCGTTCGAACACCTCTGGGAAAAATTTTAATGAGAGATTCTAGAGACCAGAATAAGACAAAATAAAAAATACCAATTTGTTGATTGAGGCTTCGTTAAAAAGTTATCAACGTTTAAAGTTTCACCTGTAGAACGGCAATCGGCGAGCAGCTACGATAGTGGCTCTCATTCACAAAACTGTAAAGCTGTCGATACGTCAATAAGTAGAGTTTCTCATACTGAGTGAGAACCACTATCATGTGCAAGCAACTGTTCGCAGACTGCTATTCTACAGGCGAATCTTTAAACGTTAATGACTTTGGCTATTTTGGCCTCTAGAATTTCCCATTCAAATTTTCCCCAAAGATGGCCGCACACCTTATATAATAGTCATTTATATCTAAAACGATAGAAGTCGATATTTTTTAAACCATTAATTCCATTTCTATAATTTCTTATATTTTAGGATTGCTATCCTTAATTTAAATAACAATCAAATTAATGATTTTTTCCCGATATTCGAAATATTTAGAACGTTATTTTTGATCCCTAAAGAAAGGTGCAACCAACTAATGCATTAGAAGCGAAAAATTGTTTTTTGTACTTGGTACTGTAAGACTGTCGATACGTCAATAAGTAGAGTTTCTTATGCTGAGTGAGAACCACTATCATGCGCACGCAACTGTTTGCAGATTGCCATTCTACAGGCGGAACTTTAAACATTAATAACTTGTTAACGAAGCCTTAATCAACAAATTGCTATTCTTGATTTTCGTCTTATTTTTGTCTCCAGAATCTCCCATTCAAATTTCTCCCAGAAGTGGCCACGCACCCTGTATAATAGTCATTTATATCAAAAACGATAAAAGTCGATATTTTTTAAACCATTAATTCTATAACTTAAATAATGAAGTTAAGGATAGCAATCATAAAATATAAGAAATTATAGAAAGGGAATTCATCGTTTAAGAAATATCGATTTCTATCGTTTTAGATGTAAATGACTATTATAAATTTTCGTCAATGATTTTCCCCGATATTCAAAATATTTAAAATGTTATTTTTGGTCCCTAAAGGAAGGTGGAACCAGCTAACGCATTAGAAGTGAAAAATTCTTTTTTGTACCTGGTACATTGTTTGTAATTCGATATTCCTCTTGAAATTCTCTACGCGGTCGACAAAGTCCTTCGACTCATGTCTGACCTGCTGTTGCTCTAAATCTGGGAATCTCCATAGCATGTTCGAGGTAACGGCTTCCAAGCTCCTTTGACCCGTTTCCGGTCGCTTTCTCGTTGAAAGGAAAGACCAATCGAGCTCGAGGGCCGACAGTGGTCCGCAAATGGAATCCTTGTAAATCGCGCAGGGGCTCAAAGTAAATTCAGGAGTACATTTGGTGCAAGGCCAGCAGGTGGCACGCTCGACGGACCAAAATTCAAAACCCGGTTTGCAAACCGGATATTGAGGAGCGGACGTCGAGTAACCAGAGTCGAGAAGACCAACCAACAACAACAGCACGGCCAACAAATATCTCGGTTTAGGCTTCCGAGGCATCACCTAGAAAAGATTTTCTACTCATTACTGCCTTAAAGTACACTAATGTAAATTATTCGATTACACTGTGCCTCGCGCTCATTTTTCATTTGCGAATCTAAATAGGCGAGGCAGTAATGTTGTTCATTCCGGCCATTGGTTTTATTCTTCTTCCTTCTTAAATTCAATTAGTAGAAACGTTAAAGTTCTCCTGAGTTAAGAGAATACCTGAAATTCGTTACTCACAGTGCAGTTGTCTTTGTTCGTCCTTCTTGATTTCGTGCCACGGTTACTTCTGGACGTACTATAGATTCCTTAGTCTCCCGTCGAATTTTCAATTTTCCAGCTCGATAATTAAAATCGTCACTCGCGTCGCCAGAGAATTATTAATTCTATTAGTCCACACTAATTTCACCAAGTAACAAGTTCGAATATTCTATTTTTAACACCAAAAATAATGTTGCGTACCGAGAAATAAATTCTTATTCTACTAAACAAATTAAATAAATTTATTTAACGTAACTAAGACCTGTACGAGGCGAATCAAATTTTTTCTCTGAAGTCTCTCATGTTTCCCATAGATATTGGCGATATTATTTCCCGCCCTTATTGTCACATAGAGTCGGATGAATTTTATTTTTACACTAACCATTCATACCCTGGTACATACAGGGTGTTCGGCCACCCCTGGGAAAAATTCTAATGGGAGATTCTAGAGGCCAAAATAGGACGAAAATCAAGAATACGAATTTGTTGATGAAGGCTTCTATAAAAAGATATTAACGTTTAAAGTGCCGCCCGTACTGAATTTTTTCCTCGAAAATGCGCAAGATTTCGGGGGTATGTCTATTGACCAAAAATGATTGTAATTGACTCCCGCAATCGAAAATAATTTTTCCAGAACGACTTGAAATTTTTTTTTTCTCGTCGAAAAATTACCCTTTGACGATTTTTCTTAAAAATTCGTTTTTTATTTTTAATCATTTTGTTTGTCACCCAACAAAAAAGTTGTCTAGTACATTTTTGTAGGTACTCATGAGCTCTACTTCAGTAAAAAGTTTCATTGAAATATATTCACTATTGCAGGAGTTATAGCTGTTTAAAAATGGGACCATTTTTATGGTGTTTTCTTCACTTTACGGGGATAAGGAACAATTTTTCGAATATTTTTGGATTTTCCATATATTCTTCACCAAAATACGCGTTGGTTGCCTTTTGAAACATTAAAATCGTCCAATCTGTTCAGGAGTTATGATGTTTTAAAGATTCACATGAAATTTTCGGACAACTATAAATTACATTTTCGATTAGGAATTTTTTTCTCGAAAATGCGTAGGATTTCGTAGGTATGTGTAGTAACTAAAAATAATTGTAATCGATCCCTGCAACCGAAAATAATTTTTTTAGAACGATTTGAAAATTTTTTTTTCGCCGAAATTGGCGAAATTTCCCGAATTTTTTTCTCAAAAGTGGGTAGTGTTTCAGGGGTATGTCTATTGACCAAAAATGATCGCAATTGAGTCCTGCAATCGAAAATAATTTTTCTACGGTGATTTGAAATCTTTTAATTTAATTTTTTAATAACTTTTTTAACGAAGCCTCAATCAACAAATTGGTATTTTTTATTTTTGTCTTATTATGGTCTCTAGAATCTCTCATTAAAATTTTTCCCAGAGGTGTTCGAACGCCCTGTATACTATAATTTTTATTTTAATTCATATTATTTATAAGAAATACAGGGAAACCTCCCATTAAAATTTTTCCCAGGGGTGACCAAACACCCTGTATATTACATTAAAACGCTGAGTCTAGCTAATGAAGATATAAAATTCATTTATTAAATTCACAACGATTCTTATAAAATAGATCTTGCACGACACGATGTCTAATTGTGAATATTACGTCAATATTCAGACACTTAGATACATAGTGCTTCTTAGGATCTATACTGTCAATAAATACGAATGACTATTCTATATAAGTATTAGTTCTGTTTCATTATGCAATACTTCATAAATTGTAAAGATGGGACGTAAAATCAGAAAACAAAACATTCTTTCGTAAATTAGTCTTGAACGATGCAAAACAGCTTGTGGAAGGTACGCCCAGAAAAATTCAAACCATTATCGATGCCAAGGGTAGATACGCTAAAAATGTTGCCAAAAAATTATAAAAAAGAAAATTAAAATACGCGTTTTACTGTAGAGTATCCACTTTAGTCTTTATCCTAGTAATTCTGAGGGTGTCTTATAATTTTGTTCACCATCGTAGAAGCGAATGACCGAACCAAAGCGCGAAAAAGAGAGGACTATACCCGTACCCTCTCATCTGAAAGAGGCCTTACGATTGTACGTACGCATGCGCTATTAGAATGGTTTCGATGCGAACCAATTGACCGCAATTCGGTAGCAATTTCAAAATGATTTTTCGTAATCGAGATTTTTATTTTATCGAATCATTAGCTCTCGCATTAACGAAAACAATTCTCAGTAGCAACATATGCACTGTCAACAAATTAAAAATTTTAAATAATTATGTGCAAACAATTTAATAATTTTAAATAATGTTACATAAAATGTAACAAAAAATCGATATTTTCAAAGGTTTTTGGTAGAATAAATAATATAAAATATCCCCCTAAATGACAACCGATCGTTTAGAAAAAGAAAATAAAAAAATGTTTGGTAATCAGAAATTGTATTGTACAAGTAGAAAGCATTATAACGTTCTATATCTGCGCTGATTAAAATTTCCTCCTCGCACACCGTTGCTAGTAGTTTTAAATTATTGAAACACAAGTCGACTTCCATATTATAAATCTTGGCGATCGATTAATTCGAATTACTTCGAAAGATTTGCAACATTAATATTTTTTTAATTAAATCGAATACTCTTACTATGATAATACTATATCTGTTTACGAATCATTCATCGTTCGAATAATAATGTACAATACATTTTTAGAAAAAATGGCATCGATACTTCTAATACACTTAATAATTGATTATAATAATGTCATAAAAAAGATATACGATCATTGTTTCATTTTATATCTCGCGATTCTATGAAATATAAAAAATACTATTTATATTTAATAATATTAAATAGTATTATAAATAATATAAAAATACTATTTAGACAACAATTTTTAAAACAATTTTATTTCCTATTTGAAATGAAACAAGAACTGTTTTATTAATATCTTTATTAATTTGTAATTTATTAATTCAGCCATGAGTACTATCCCATACTATCCCATTCATACGTTTCATTGACATTCCACGCGCTTACTGTGTCATCGAATACTTAAAAGTCAAATGAAACTATTTCGTTACGTTTTAGATCTTATTTTAACCGTGCCTCGGATTATTTTTTACTATCATATTTCTTTGCACAGTATTTTTTGTCTCTTCATGTTAATTATTGAAAAAAATAAAAGTCATCCTGGAAATGAATATTCCTAATATAGCAATTCGGTCATAAAATGATTTACCGCGAATCATCAAACTCGAAATACATATTTAATTAATTTCTACAGTATTCTCGTTTATTTCCCATTATCTAGCGATCACAAAAGTATAAATTCACATTTTAAGCTAACTACTCTTTGATAAGTCAATTATAAAATGACACAACAAACAGTGTAGTCTACAAAAAAAAAAAACAATGACGCACAAAGCGAAAACTTTTAGACTAACGAAACACTATTTAAAGATAAACACCACAATTGGCAATGTAAATATTAATTTTTTAAAACACTGACAGTATATTTGTATGAAAAAAAGGAAACATATGTGTATGTATAAATATACGCACGCTGCACTCGATAAATTCAGACCTATCATGATGCAATTCTATCGATGTATCCAAAATCGATTAACGTGAAGGGAACCCAATAATATCTGAAACTTGCAAAAAATCGTAGAGTTTCCCATTCGAACGAAATCGTGGAAACTTAAATCGAACGAAGCCTCGACAGTTTAACGTGTTTTTAAAGTCGTAGACAAGGAACTTTCCTTTACGGCGAACGAATTAATATAAAGAACGAAAGGGCGGTATTTCAAAAAATCTTCACTCGAGACGGAACAGACGTACACCGTGCGCCGACCACAACACGACTGGCTAGACTGGTTATTCTAATTTCCGCCCACGATCCTCTCTTAAAAAGAGAAGTTTGCGAAGAAGAGAGAAGCATATAAGGAAGAGAGATACGAAAAGAAACTTGGAAATGAAAGAAGACAGAGGGAGCCACGCGGTGGAATACAAAAAAATGTAGTGATGGCTTTAAATCTCGCTACCTGCTGCGAACAATAAACCTTATATTACAGGTATCTTCCGTATAACATTGTAATTGCAGTACTGTACAAAAATATGAGACACTTTGAATACTTATGTACTTTGTATTCAGGGTTCCCCGCTACCATTAGTCATCCTTTGTGGGGGTGATTCTATAGACCAAAATAAGACGAAAATCAAGAATATAAGATATAAGAATAACGATATTTCAGTAGGGACTACGACTTAAAGTTATTAACAATTAAAGATCTGCCTGAATCACGGCAATTTGCGAACAGCCGCGCACGTAAGGAAGTAGCGCGACCAGTGGCGGCGGGCGCACTATAAATTTACCATGTAGGAAGCGTACTCACCGACATATTCGACAACATTACGTTCTTGCTTCAATTTATAGGAATGCAAACACGTTAAGTTGAATGACATTAAACCTGCCTTGTGAAAATTCAGAGGGGCATATCAAAACCCGCCCGACTAGATTTTCAAGCAGAGAGGGTGAATGCCACTTTCATTCGGTTACGTTTCTTGTGAATGTCCATCTCCACATACCGTGATTGTCCCATCGGCGAAGTTTAGTTCCACATATTATAGAATTACTAAAATAATTCGTCCCGCTACGAGGATCTGTCTTTATCGTTTCGTGGCCAGATCCTTCAAGCAGCAGCATTGTTCTTTAGCAGTGACACTTCGGGACGGCTGCCTTTTCTAAACTTTCTCATGCATTTCTTTAATCAAACCATCCTTCAACTTCCGGTAGCTAAATAATAAGAATAAATGCAATATTACCAGCACTGTATTTAGTACTTACACTTAATTGTGTAAGTAGAGGTGCAGTTTCCTTTGGACACCGATCTGTCGTCTGATATCACTGGAAGAGACCTCTGTCGGTGGACAGTGGGAACTGTTAATACGACCACGCGTTTGATCAGTTTGATGACGTAATAGCACAGACGAGATATATCTCGTCTGTGGTAATAGATTACACATTTTTGTCATTATGGTAATATAATTGATATCAAAATAAGCATAATAGTATACATAATCTTCAAATGACCTTGAATACGAAAAATTCAATAATCGAGCACCTTACATATTTCCGCATCTTGCACTAGAAAAAAACATTTACACGAGTGCACATAATCTGAGATTTCAAGGTCGTCGAAATTTTTTTAAACGAAATTACGTATTCTTATCGTTACGGTATCATAACAGACGTCAAGCAAATGCAATGTTACATAACAACGTAGCTATCATTATTTTTGTATTCAAGTTCATTTGAACATCATATTGTCAAATACCATTGTACTCTTTTTAACATCAGTTATTATCGTATTATATTATCGTATTGACAAAAACATGTAATTCTACTTTAAAAAACGATGACTGTAATCTTTTTAAAGCTCTTATTGAACCAGAGTTATCTAAGTCGATCACATTCTGTCGTCAACCCTATATATAAATAAATCTTGATTAATACATTGACTGTCTGTTTTCCATTTCTAGGAATGTCTTCATCATTTGTTCCACATTACTATAAAAAAATAGAAATATTTAATAGCTCAATGGTGCACTTGTCATTTTATAGCGCTCCTAACAACAATAATATTTAAAAATTTATAAGTATTCGGGTTCATTCATTCTAAGCACTTGAATGAAAGTTAAAAAGTCAAAGCGTCAGTTACAATGACCAACCATGACAATCAACGTGTTAAATATACCAGAATTGATACCTTCGTTTGAAATTCTCTTGAATTTGCCACCCTTCTATCATTTATGTAGCTTTAAAACGGATTTACATTACAACGCGATCAGGATTAAACCGCAAACAAGAATCTCCTGGAAAATTTGTTAAATTTAAATTAATTCTTTTTATTGATGGTTTTAACTGAAAAAATTGAGTTTAAAAGTCCTTACTAAACAATTTTTTATCTGTACTGCTGGTAGATAAAACACCTATAATACTAATATCTCAATTCCAAATTCAGTAACGATAAATTTCTCTATTTCATACAGGTACATACAAAGAATAGAAAAATTAGTAATACTTGTAATACAACACTCTTGAATAACGGATTGGGTTAGGTCTTTATACATATAATGACATTATAAATGTACGTGAAACAAAAACTTATACTAATTTTACATACACTCACACTTATTACACATTGCTGCCTGCAGTAACAAAGCAGCAATAAATCGTACACAAAATGTTATCTATATTAAATTCGCCTTCTCACGAATTATGTTCACAACTTTATCTTTTATTGTAATTTAGAATTACAATCGCAATGACTTAGCGTTACTATCAACTTACATTACAAAACTTTTCTTAAAATTACTGTTTATGGAACGACTATCTTCTCATATTGCAAATATTAAATTTTTAACAAAATAATTGGCAATTCAAATAAAATTGAAATTTGAAATTTCACATATTGACGACTAGCTTTGAAATGTTTGGAAATATTTCGAAAATTGTTGTATACCTTCAGATACTTTTAATAGTAACAAGTACAATATGAATATAATAAACATATAAAAAGTAATACTGGTATACACGATATAACGAATATTTTTGTTACATATTCTAAATGTCCTGTATTAGTAATGTGCGTTTTTAGCTAAAAAATTTTCACTGTTTTCAAGTTTTACATAATTTTAAATTCCCAACATTAAAATTACAACTTCTCTTTAAATTAAAATGTTTGTTGCTTATTAATACATTTTTATTAAACCAAATGCATTAAAATAGAGCCTAGCATCTTTAATAAAGTAATATGTAAATGCCTTGTTTAGCATTAAAAAACCTTACACTGTTAATTACTTTAAGCAAAAAAAAAATTATAAGAATATGTGCAACCACACCGCAAGAGTAATCAAATCATGATTAATATTGTGCATGATCTAAATAATTACAAAATAGTGTCTACATGATTTGGTGGCATGACATAATTTTGTGTGTGTGTGTGTATATGAGACTGTGTGTACTTATGTGTATGTATATATATATATATATACTGGCGCGAACCCGCGCAGGTCTGTATTCAATTGTTTACTTTCAAGGTTTACGATTCAGGAAAAGTATCTAAATAAATATCAACGTTATTCTTTTTCTTATTACTTAAAAAATACAGTTATGGCATCGCATTACGGCTGAATATCTATTAAAATTAGAGTCCCTTTTGGCATTTTTATTTTAATTGCGATTGTTAATAAGATTTTCCATTATGAAAGGAATCTTATTCTTTCCAGTCTTTCTTAATTTCAAACGACCACTCCCACTTCAGATGTTCATGCTTGTCATCATCGGTAAATAAGGAGCTTACACTGTAGGATCCACGTGCCATTACTCCAGCCGGTGCATCTTCTGCAGGTGTAGTATATGATTGCACTTCTGTTTTTGGTGGATAAGAGCCAACCATATGCATCATCTTATCCACTGTAATGCAATACAAATGAAAAGCTATCAATGGATAATTGATAATCAAATATTTCATTTATTACAAAAGTATTGAATTTTAAAATTACCTGTGACACCTAGCAATGATAACATTGAACAGAAACCAAATACAAAAGTTTAAGCTCATAATTTAAATTGAATAAGATTAAAAATTCGAAATTAATGACAAAGCATTTGCCATTTAATTAATAGTTAACCTTTAACAATACTCTTACCAGGTACTCCAAGACGATAGGTCTTCTGAATATACTTTAAACCATGCACAATTTCACGTTGCACAATGAAGTCAATCCTGATTCTATAACTAACACCTTCCTTTATTACAAAAGTTTGTTTTTTTAATTGAGAAAGATCATCTGTTAAATCTAATTCCATGTCTGGTCTGTCTACGACACAAAGTGCTAATTTCTTCACTATTACTTTTCTTGGATCAGTTGGATCTGAAAAAATTCACATCGCCGTTTCTTATTTAACAATTCTCTAACACACTTATTTTTAACAATTAATGTAATTCGCACCTACAACAACACCGCCAGACTTTGCTTCCCCTAGAAGTGTTTCCTTATATTTGCGTAGACTTTCATCTTCTTTGTCTGTTTCTAGAATTTGTTCTATTGTTTTCTCTGGTGGAGGCTTGTAGTTTGATTCCACTTCCAGTTCTTCTTCCACAGAGTCAATATGATCTGTGTTAAGCTCTGACATTTTCACTATGGCAGAAATGTACTGTTGCATTATTAATATTTTACATTTTTTACCTTGTACATTGGAGTTTAGTTTCCAAATTAATTTTGTCATTTATTTAAGATTAATATTTCATTAAACTAAATACAATGCAATATTAAATTACAAAAAAATTATTTATAGATTTTAATAAACGTGAATGAATTGGCATATGTGAATAGGAGTTCGTACAACGCGAAATCGAAGTATCGGAAAAGTATTGATCTTTCCGCATAATATTTAGCAATTTTGAGTCATTAATTGATTTGAAGAATACCAAACGCACACAAACTTAACGTTTACGCATGGTCATATAGATGTTTCTATAGAATATTTTTAGAAAGATAAAACGCTGGAAAAATTATAAAGTAAAACATATTTTCTGTGTCTTTCTCGTATATTTCTATAACATGAAAAGATTGAACACATATCAAGAAATTAATGAATTGTAAAATAAACGAAGAGAAATATTGAAACAGGAAAATGACAGAAAGGTAAAAAAATGTCTATACTAAATTATAAACCATTGAAAAAGTAATCGATAAGAAACAATTCAATTACCAAAAATTCTGAATATCTGAATAGTAGACTTACCGTAATTATAAAGTAATAGAACGAATATTAAAAAACGAAAACCTATACAGAACTATTACCAATCTTTTAATCTTGTTTGCTACCCTTCTGTAACTCGCTTCTCAAAGCGGAAGACATGGACAATATGGCTGACTCAAAAGGGCGGGTACTTCCTGTCCTCATAGTTATTTAAGGTTAACTTTTCCTTTTATATATTTCTTTATTATTTTGAATCCATAAACTTCCTTTGTTACATTCTTAAACTTATGGTGCCTCCTGGTGTATTTACTTTTATTTATATTATCCTTTATTCTAAAAATTAGATGTCAAATTAGGAATATATCGAATTGATAAGGATTCTGACGTGTGAGTGTCATTTCCCGCGTTTAATATATCTGTACAGATTCTTTAATGTGCATTTTTGTATTATTTTCTTAAATCAATTAATATTTTAAACGAATCAGCGTGTCATAATCATATTTCTAATTCATACACTGTATCACTTGTTAATACATAATATTATTTATTAGAAGAATACAAAGAGCTATTGTTCGTTCACCTTAAAGATATAGTATAGACACAAGCTATGATAAAAAATAGATATATATACTTATATACTAAGAGACGAAACTCTGCTTAGAGAGAGATGAAATGACGCAGTCAATTTAAATGTCTAATCGGCAATGATCGGCAAATTTTGGTAAAGTTGAAATATTGATACATTAACCAAAATTATAACATCGACGTAGTTACATTGAGGGGTATTAAATCTGCCCAGAGTTCACGATGCATATGTGATGCTGGATTTCCGATTGGTGGAATGATGTTGAAACACCTCATTCTACCAATTAGGAGCTACCAACATTATTGCATAAATCGGAAGAGTTTACGCCTTGCGACAGAGTCAATGTTTCCGTACGTATAGAGAGAAATATTAATTCTTGGTCCCTAGAGGAAGACACTAGCTCTGGTACCAATAAAGGATGCTTGTTGAAAGATGAAGCGTTTTGATTGGTATTAGAGCTGGTGACTTTCCCTTGTTTAGAGTATGAGTCATTGTGGCGACCGTACATCGATGGTATAGCTTTGACGTAAATTCGAACCGTGTAAACGCAGTCAATTGCAAATCAATAGCTTGCAAATACAAATAGTATAATATACACACATATGGGAATTAAAATAACAATAATTTAGAAAAAATAAGTTGACGCGAAAATATAGAATTATAAAAAATGCAGAACTTGAATGTTTAACTCAATTTTTGTAGTATTACTTTTAGCTCGCAAGGAAATTCTGGAAATCAACCAAAGAAAGAGGAAAGTCGCCATTTTGTGTTCGTTGAGAAGGATAAAGACTTCGTGAATGACGGTTTGTTCATGCTGAAAGCCTTCGTGTGATTATCGATTCTTTGTTTTTTTCTTTCAACATTCGTTCGGCTCAGCCGTGTTAAGCAGCGTTGATGATTGGAATTCCGCGTGACGATCGACATAAGATCACGGTTAAAATCCGCAATAATATGAAGAGAAGCTCTAGTCGAGACACTCCGCCTCCTCGTGTCAAACGAAGCAGATCCTCCATGGGACGGTAAGAATTTTACCGTCGTTTACTGAGATTTATTTATTTAAGAAAAATGTTAAAAATAAACTACACCTTTTTCGTTCAATACTTTTTTGTAATTAAGTGCATTTTATTTCATTATTTTTGTACATAAAAGACAGTGTCAAGTAATTTTGAATTATTGTAATTTTATTTCTTGACATTAAAAAGTAATGTATCTTCTATTATAAATTCTTTTATCTATTTATAGATATGATGATTCCAGTGATGAACGAATAACACCTGAGAGAATTCGTCGTCGTAGCAGGGGCGCAAGAAGTCCTAGTCCACCAACGCGTGCCTCGTCACATGCACGTTATGTAGAATCGAGTTCACACAGAGATGATTATTTAAGAGCACCCAGAGAATTACCCCCAGAGCGTCCATACAGTTATAAAGTTCTTTGTATCAGCTCGATTCATCCAAAAGCCAGCGATGAAGTGATTAAAGATACTCTTTACAGAGAGTACAAAAAGTTTGGTGATTTCTCCATTAGAATTTCTCATGAACTAGATGAGCGTGTTGCATATGTTTGCTTTAGAAGTTCAGAAGATGCTAGAGATGCAAAACATGCAAAACCAAGAATTATTATGTATGACAAAGTAGCACTTGTTGAGCCAGTTTATGAAAGACCTGATACTTATCGTCGTCCAAGATCTATCACACCACCTGATTATGAAAGATATTACACTAGAAGTCCTGGTCCAACAGATAGACATAGACCATTAGAAAGATATGAAAGAGTTTACGGACCCCCAGTTGGATTGCCTCCACCACATAGAGAAATGAGACGCGAAGCGATTCCTCCTCCTCATCATGAATTTGTTAGACCACCGATTCATCACGGTCCGCCTCATGTTCATCCTGGTCCACCTCACCATTATGGTCCACCAAGACATATGATGATACGACATCCGGTTCATGGATTTGAGCGCGTAGAAAATAAAAAAGATAAATTCCCTAATTATTTACATCATGTTTCACCAGAAGATGATCCACTAGCAACGAGAACTCTCTTTGCAGGAAACTTGGAAATCAATATCACTGAAGAAGAATTAAGAAGGATTTTCAGTAAATATGGAATTGTAGATGATATTGATATTAAAAGACCTCCACCAGGAACAGGAAATGCTTATGCTTTTGTCAGATTTCAGACTTTAGATATGGCACACAGGTGTAAAGTTGAACTTTCCGGGCAATATATAGGAAAATTTCAATGTAAAATTGGTTATGGAAAAGCTACTCCTACAACGAGAATTTGGGTTGGTGGTTTAGGACCATGGACTTCTGTTCCACAACTAGAAAGAGAATTTGATCGATTCGGAGCAATAAAGAAAATTGATTACATAAAAGGCGACAGTAATGCCTATATTCTGTATGATTCGATCGATGCGGCTCAAGCTGCTGTGAAAGAAATGAGAGGATTTCCTTTAGGTGGTCCAGACAGAAGACTGAGAGTAGACTTTGCAGATGTAACTCCAGGATTTGGATTTAAGCCAAGACCTTACTCGGAAGAAAGCGGAGAGTTTAGACCAAGACCAGTAGATTACGAGTCTTCTTATGATCCCTATGGACCAGATAGTGACTTTGGTTATGGACCAAGAGGATTTAGAGGTAGGGGATCTGCTCCATGGCACGACAGGAGAGGTGGAGGAAGAGGAGGCTATCGTGGAACTTACCCAGACAGTTACATAAGAGATGAAGCTGATTGGTCTAGCCGTAGACCACCACCAGAGCTAGAGTACGAAACCCCCAGAAGCTTACGTCGTTCTTTATCAAGAGAACCTGGTGTAGATAGATCGAGATCAAGATCTCCTCGTAGAAGACAAATTGATTCAGATTCAGATTCAGAGAATACTCGTACTGGAATGCTTTCAACCTCCCGAACGTTGCCGGAAGTTGCAAGAAAATCAATAGCAGTATGGCAAGGAGCACTAATCTTAAAAAATTCTCTATTTCCAGCCAAGTTTCATTTAACTGATGGTGATACAGAAATAATTGAAGCCTTAATGAAAGATGAAGATGGAAAACATATGCTAAGAATTACACAAAGATTACGTTTAGATCAACCTAAATTAGATGATGTATCAAAGAGAATTCAAACTTCCAGTTCGCATGCTATTTTCCTAGGACTGGCTGGTTCAAGCACAGTTATTTCTACAGACGATACGAACGTGCAGACTCGACCATTACGTAACTTAGTGTCATACTTGAAACAAAAAGAGGCAGCAGGAGTTATTTCATTACTTAACAAAGACACAGAAGGGACTGGAGTTCTTTATGCATTTCCACCCTGTGCATTTTCTACAGAACTATTGAAAAGAACCTGTCCAAGTCTCAGTGAAGAAGGACTCAAAGAGGATCATCTGGTAATCGTCGTTGTTAAGGGGGGTAGCGCTTAGATATATATGTGCGTGTGTGTGTATATATATATATATCTATATATGTATATACATATATATGCAGATACATAAATATATAGATATATAGATGTATACTGACTAAGGTGTTTAGTATCATCACTTTAAATACATTATTTGCAGCTTTCGAAAAAGTTTCATATGGATATTAAGTATTCGTCTGGCTTTAAGGAGTTTGTACATTAATATAATTTTTTATATAATAATTTTTTTTAGAGGATCATATTTTTTGTCTTGTTAAAATTTTAATCCTTGAATTACAAGAAACCAATTCCAATTCAAAGCATGTTTGTCTGATAAATCGTGCACTGCGTATAACAATCTTACAGTAATAGCGTGGAAGCCTTTTTCACGCATCAATCATGCAATTCAATGAACGTCTATAGTGAACTATAAGTGTTAAAAATTTAGGAAAAAAATGATAACCCGAAGTTTGTTAAAACTTGCAAATTTTGTGCATAATCTAATGAAATTTTTTATTTCAGAAGTATAACCAATAAGCATTAAAAACAGTAGGTACAAAAATAAACCCTATGAAAAAAAACTAATTTAATTTAAGAAATTCAAAGCGATTATAAAACAAACTCTCTTAACGATAATAAAAGGCAATAGAATTTAATTAACCCTTTTGGATCTAATATATAAATGATGTTTTAAATTCAATAATTTTGTAACATGTAGAGTATCCTACCTAATTTGAGCGTCTTAATTAAATATTTTATTTGCTTTTGATATAAGAAAATGTCATAGGAAAACACTATTTGCTTGGAACGGGCAAATATAAGCATAAAATTTGTTTCAAAATTTATATTTTTCGAGATTTCAAAATGTACTGATTATTCTGATTGTAACATCCGGAATCCAAGACTAAAAGGGTTAATAAGATATGGAAGTAAATAAAACTAAAAACAAAATTTAAAAAAATTTTTAAATCAAATCCAAATCAAAGTTATAGCCTACATTAAATATATGAAAGCTAAAGATTCTAAACATTCAATGTTACAAATTTCTCAAAATTAAATTAGTTGTGTGTGAATAATTTTGTTAAGTTGCAAATAATGGAAATATTAAAGTAGAAGATACTAGACATATAAATATTTGTATATCCATTAAAAGCATCAAATTTCTATGAGTCTGAATTGCTGAATGAAATACAAAAATCATAATAAGGACGAAAGAAGGAATTTAACACATATTTTCGTAATCTTCAATTACAAATTTTTATTACATTGTATCATATCTTTTTACATGTGTATGAAAAACGTAATAATGAAGCAATTCAGTATTCAATAAGTTATGGACACACTTAAGTAAGATCGAACTATCACAGGTAACTCATAATGATTCTAGATTTAATATTTACTGTAATTATACACTAGCGCGTGTATACACAGTTCTTTCATATTCGAATGAAATTCCTAGAGGAATCTTTTATTTCTAAATTTCATTTAATTTTTATTAAATATTTTATACTAAAATAAATCTTGCTTATGAAAAGGGTGGAATATGAAAGATCTGCTTAAACTATATTTGATACAGTAATTAAGTCTACTTAATTGTAAAGTTGCATTTTATGATTATGTAGAATTATCTGTGTGATATATACATATAATACTTATATAAGTGACTTGTGTGGATGTGTTCTGAAAAGTGAACCGAAGAAAGTGAAAGGACAAAATTCTAAAATGGCTTCCTGTGCTTTTCTCTCAGTGAAAAAGGACAAAATCGTTTTTTTTTTTGAAAGGACAGTGTTTAGTGATAAATATTTGAAAAGTATAAAAGAAAAAAACAGAATGTGTACAGTGAAATGTAAAACAAATCCAAGTGCTTGTGCTTGGCGACCAACATTGTGACGCTCTTTTAAACTATTACTTTAAAAGTGCGTTACAGTATGGCGCAAACGAAGGTGCAGTGGTTTAATCACACAATAGTGTCGGAACAACAAATAGATGACCATTATGCTGAGTCAATGCATTCATTATTTTTAGTTTACCTACCAAAGTTTCAGTGGCTTCGAATGAAAACAATAATTATTACATTAGAAATGTAATCTTTTAACAGGAGGATGCGTTGATGTTTTCAGTGTTATCAAAGGATATAACAATTTCTACAATACAAAAAGAAATCTTTTCCTGGAAAGAATATTTTGGTTAATTTCAGTGGTATTAAAGGAATAGAAAATGATCATTACGTAGAGAAGATTAGTTATATTATTACAAAATGCATGCTGTGACTTGGCAATCAGTCGCATGGGTTTTAAATGCAAATTTTCTTGTGAAGTTGACCGTGAATTTCGTGATGTGATTTTCTTTGTTTTTTTCAAGAAGATTCTTCCCGTTTCGCATTTAGATTGATTGTGCAGTTAGTGTTCTCTGTGGTCTGTGGCCATTTCTGGCTGTTTAATTCCTAAAAGGTACTGATTTAAATATGAGAAAAAGGAAAAGAAAAATAGTAGCGTTTCCAATTTTTGTCCTACAGAAACAATTGTGTCAAATTTGAAAGTGAAGAATTGCCGGTGCTGTTTCAAGTGTTTCTTTGTAATTAAAAAATTTTTTTAATTAATTGAAATTGAGAAAAAAAAAAGTTTGTTTCAGAGCCACAGCGAAGAAAGGGTTTGGATAGAAGAGATCGTCTACTGTCTACTGTATTTTATGCTTTATACGAATAAAACAAATAGATTGGCAAATATTTGGAACCTCAATTACTTAATATTGAAGAAACACTTAAGATAAAAACATACATATTAATATTTAATCCTTTATTTACCATTGAAAGAAGTAGTTAATATTGTGTAATAATGGAAGTTAAAATTAAATTGTAGTATTTTTTCTAATTCATATTTTCAATAACTTTCTGTCAGAATGTAGGTAGTAAAGAAAGTATTGCTACTTCCACTGAATACAATTACATGAATGAATAAGTTAAAGGAATATGGATTGTTTGACAATAATTCTTCATCTACACCTTAATCTTAAATAGGCGTGTACACTCATTGCGTAGTCAGTGGTTCTTAACCTTTCTTTTTCCCACAAAGCCCTTTTGGCAATTTAATGGAACTCCATATACCCTTTCTATGCAATATTTTACAGAATAATTGTTTATAATAAATGTTTTTTAAGTAGTTGAATTAATGTTGAAAATTTTGACTTGCTTAGATTTGTATAATGCATGAAACAAGATGAAAGCTTTCAGAGGTAGCTTTATAAGACTAAGATAAATTTACAAGAAATATCAGAATTTTCAGATTCTTTTAATTTCAATTCTAGCAAATTTTTTATTTTGAAATCAACGAGTTTATCCTTAGGTAGGTTTGCATCTTCGATAGAATTTATGTCAGATAGTAAATTTTAACGTCGTCAACATAAAAAAAACAATTGTTTAGTGTTTTGTGTTGTTTCCCGGTGTTTGCAAAATTCTTTCTTTTGAACAGATACTGTTACAGAATTTTGGATTTCAATTCCGTCTTAGCAAAGTACATACTCGTATTAACATTTGAAAGTTTCCAAAGACTTATAACAGCAGCTTAGCTAAGAAAGCTTGTAATTTTTTGTTAAATTCGGGACATTGATTCGAAAGATTTATTCTAGTCTAATAGCTATTATAATGTTAATTAATGTTATACCTAATGAATCTAAATATTTAATATTTCTATGTGCAAGTTCGCGGACCCCAGATATCTATCTGACCTCTTGGGATGTGCAAACCACGAATTAAGAACCACTGATATAAATATTAAACGTAAATAACCTACTTTCATGCGAGAGTCAAAGAGTTACTATGAAATAATATTGCTATCAACAATTTCACAATACTTAAAGTTGAGAATAAGATACTAATGCCAGGGTTAAACATATGTTTAATGATTTATTAAACGTTTTACCGTGTTTTAAAAGCAAATTCTAAAATGTGTAATCTAGACGTGTGTTTATGAAATGAAAATAATTCTCTGTCAACAGTACAAAAACATTGAAGATTTATGATGTTAAATATTAGTAATTTTATACTATTTAAATTAGGAATAAGTTTACACGATTTTTAATTTCAACATTGTTGATGATACGTATTAAATGAGTACAGTAATTCTTCTCACATTGTCCCTTAGCTTGGTAAGAAAAGTGGACAATTTGGAGCTCTTATCGCTCTTATCTGTCCAGAAAGGTCATAAAAGAGAACAGCCAATAAATTTAAATGCTAGCTTATCGGTGCCGTAATACAAATACACAATGGTGCTAAAGTAAGCATAATGATGCAACTTCTTTGCTTTTAATTTTTTTCACACGAACATTTTTGTAACATATTAACGAAATTTTTTGAGTTAAAATGAGGCCATACATACTTCAGACCATATTTATTTATTATTACGTAATGGGTAATTTATTTTGTTTTATTAGATAAATAAAGCTATATGTTATACAATAAAATATATATTATAAAAACAAATTCTTAACTATACATGAAATATCTAAGACAATGTTAAGGAAGATATATCACTCATAGCAAAATATCAGAGGAGGTATATTATTTGGTGGGTATTGTAAATCGACAATCCTACATTCGACGGACAATATGAGAATAAGCCTAATACTCAGTGTGACCAGATTTGAGTACATAATTGAGTGCATCGACGTCGACACTAGAAACGACAAACTTCCTTAGCGTCTAACGGAGAGGTGGGGATAGTAGATATATACTACCGCACGAGTCACGTGTACGTGAGCTCGGCGCTTTGCGCAACTTCGGGAAATCAAGAAAGAAGGCGAGTGTGAGCTTCTCTTTCATGCTCCTGTAACAGCTGAAATTCGACTTCGCGACACTTGCAAGGAACCATCGCGAACGGTCCGGCTTCGATTTTGATGAAACTTTGTACACTTATAAAGCAGCTAAAAATAATCGACACGTATTTTTTTTTAGCTGCGGTAACTCGAGTTTAAGGGGTGAAACCACCCCTTGAAGTTTTGGCTCGAAACGGCTATCTCGAAAACGGAAAGACATACAAAAAAATTGTTAATGGGCGAGGTTAATGGTTTCTTATGTACAATAACATGGCGTTAAAAAATTTAAAAAAATACAATTTGTTTATAACAAAAAAAAATGTATTAACTTAATTTTTCATTTTATTGAAATTTTCATAATGACAAAAAATGACGAGCATTTTATTCCAAATCCATTGGTATGCGATTTTTTAAAATTGCCTCCTACAGTTTTGCAGATTTTTAATGATTTACATCTTGCGCGCACATCCATTATGGTAGTAGCCGTTCTAACTTTGATTTTAATGAAGCACTGTAGGCTTGCACTAAATTATACAGTAATAAGTAGCGAGTAACAATAACAGTAACAAGTTTCTTAACAGCAACGAAAGGATTAATTATTTTTATTGCCCACCTATGACATCGTGGCAAAGGTGGAGCGATTTATAAATTATAAATATATGCAGTGTGTATACCAGGAGATAAAGATACACTTATTATTCTCATGATGTACTTGCTTTAAAATACAAATTGAATAAATAAATATTGTCATTTCTGCGGCTCGCCTATCATGCAGTTTACGCACGTTATCTAAATCTTCACTGTTGTGAAAGCATTCTGTGTAATTTGTATAATAAAAACACGTGTCAAATGAGATTAGTATGTGCATCTGTATCTCTGTTGTTATTAACATTCTTTAAAATCGAGACGGTTTTTGTAATAAACATGATAAAATGGGTATATTGAAATGGAGTTTGTATTATACCTTTTGATAACGTGACATATCGTAAAGTTAATTAAATTGATTGCCCTTGTCATGTGAAAATAATATTTGTTGGTAGATAAGTGGGAGAACTTGGATATATATATATATTGCAATTAGCTCTTTATAAGCGTGTAGAACATTGTTGGTTATCCATACAGCCGAGGTGCCGATTCTGGGCATTTAAACGTTGCACTTATCCAGCCAATCTTTTGTTGCGTATATCCAGCTTTTACTGTATTCGGAAAGATGGTAAATATTAATCCTATTAATGTAATAACTTTACTGTCTGCTGCGTTTGTTGAGTGGAACCAGGGACCCACACCAATTAATAGCGCAGAAGAAAATTTAAGGGATGTATTATTCGATTTAATTGTAAGAAGTGTCGAAGACACGGTATTCCTGGTTGAACATGAAACGTGTGTTGAAATGGACGGGACGCCTATCGACCAAGAAAATCAGGATGCTGATTTGAACTGGTTGTGGGTAGATGAAGAGGAGGAAAATAGGACACCGAATAATCCAAACATATACGAACAAGACGTTGTATGTCATTCGAATAAGGAATACATCCCATTCGAATATAAAAGGAAAGCTGTGGCGTACTGGAACAGCGGGAAGTCGAAGCGATTAAAATTAGACACCGTACGTTCCAAATTCCGTCACGTGAAATCCGAAAGAATGCTTCGTGAATGAGCTTTACAAGTTGAACAGGGTGGCACAAAAAAGGAAAAGATAAAACGTATTGCAGAGTATACATTTAATAAATTTATGGAAGCTCGGCAGTTAAGAGTAATTGTGCATGAAGTAGATCTACGGCGATGGGCTTTACAAGCGAGGGACATAGAAAATTTACAAACATTTAAAGCCGGATATACTTGGCTATATACTTTTAAAAAGATGTTTAGATTAGTGTCCAGAAAAATTACCAGATTTGTAACCACAAATATGGTAAATCGAGAAGACGATATTCATTTGCAATGCAGCGCATTCGTGAATGAAGTAAAATCATATATAGCCCGAAATGAACCACACAATGTTTACAATTCCGATCAAAGTGGTTTTAATTTGGAATTACATTCAGGGCGCACTTTGGCTGAAGAAGGTATAAAAATCGTAGAAGGAGGTGTTCAATCAGTGTCATCCACCACTCATAGTTACACCATCCAGCCAACCATTTCAGCTGATGGACAATTACTGTCACCATTATTTATTGTACTGAAAGAGAGTACAGGACATTTCGGACCGATTGTGGAACAACATTTATTTCGCCCTGACAATGTATATCTTGTAGCTTCAAAGTCAGGCAAATTAACTACGGACCATTTCAAGACCTGGTTAAGAGAGATTTACTTCGCAAATACTGGGGCCGCAACAGTTCTAATTCTTGATTCCTGGTGTGGTCACTGTAAGAAGACGGTGAACGAAGTTACTCCCGAGGGTAAAAATGTAAAACTTTTTATAATACCAAAAGGTGGAACAAAGTATGTTCAACCACTGGATGTTTACGGTTTCCGCACTTGGAAAAATTTCGTCCGCCGATTTTCCGATATAGTTCTCGTTTTAAATCACGACATGCTAGGAATAATATAATTAAACTTCAATCTCTGGTCCACAATCAATTTTCATCGCCAAGGTTCCAAAATTTTATTAAATACTCCTGGTATAAATCCGGATATATAGATGAAAAGCCAAATGCATTCCAGAATCCTGTTGAGTACTGCTATTCTGTTGAAAATGAGCCAACATGTCATAATTGCGGTGACGTGGCAATAATTAAATGCGCATGGTGTAAGAAATCTTTATGTTTCAAACATTTTTTCGACGAGTACCACTATTGTCGGAACTATATAGAATAATTGTTATACACACTGCATATATTTATAATTTATAAATCGCTCCACCTTTGCCACGATGTCATAGGTGGGCAATAAAAATAATTAATCCTTTCGTTGCTGTTAAGAAACTTGTTACTGTTATTATTACACGCTACTTATTACTGTATAATTTAGTGCAAGCCTACAGTGCTTCATTAAAATCAAAGTTAGAACGGCTACTACCATAATGGATGTGCGCGCAAGATGTAAATCATCAAAATCTGCAAAACTGTAAGAGGCAATTTTAAAATATTACATACCAATGGATTTGGAATAAAATGCTCGTCATTTTTTGTCAATATGAAAATTTCAATAAAATGAAAAATTAAGTTAATAAATTTTTTTTTGTTATAAACAAATTGTATTTTTTGTACATAAGAAACCATCAACCTCGCCCATTAACAATTTTTTTGTATGTCTTTCCGTTTTCGAGATAGCCGTTTCGAGCCAAAACTTCAAGGGGTGGTTTCACCCCTTAAACTCGAGTTACCGCAGCTAAAAAAAATACGTGTTGATTATTTTTGGCTGCTTTATAAGGGTACAAAGTTTCATCAAAATCGAAGCCAGACCGTTCGCGATGGTTCCTTGTTGGCATACGATACCAAGACTCGATTAAAAAATTATAACTTTTAAATTTCAAAAATTGACCTTGAAAAAAAAATTTTTTCTTTAAGGTTACATTTGTTTTATCAAATAGTAAAACTTTTGCCAGAAGAATTTTTTTACATATTCACAAATAGAGGCGGTATTCAGGGTGTTCGGCCATCCGTGGGAAAAATTTTAATGGGAGATTCTAGAGGCCAAAATAGGACGAAAATCAAGAATACTAATTTGTTGATGGAGGATTCGTTAAAAAGTTATTAACGTTTGAAGTTCCGCCCGTACTGAATTTTTTTTCTAAAAAGTGGGTAGAATTTCGAGTGTATGTCTAATGACCAAAAATGATTGCAATTGACCCCTGCAACCAAAAATAATTTTTCCAAAACGATTTGAAATCTTTTTTTTCGCCGAAAAATATAGGCACCTACCCCCCTGTCGATTTCTCCAAAAAATTCGTTTTTCATTTTTAATAAATTTGTTTGACGCTCTACAGAAAAGTTGTCTAATACATTTTTGTAGGTACTCATGAGCTCTACTTCAGTAAAAAGTTTCATTGAAATATATTCACTATTGCAGGAGTTATAGCTGTTTAAAAATGGGACCATTTTTATGGTGTTTTCTTCACTTTACGGAGTTAAGGAACAACTTTTCGAACATTCTTGGTATTTCTCAATATTCTCCACTAAAATACGCGTTGTTTGCATTTCGAAACATTGAAATCCTCCAATCCGTTCAGAAATTATGATGTTTTAAACGTAATTTCATCTGAGTTTTGTGAAAACTTAGTTAAATCGATTCTAAGACGAATAGGAGCTGTTGAAACTAGTCGTAGTCGTTTCAAAAAATATTGAAAGAGAGATTATGTCACCTTCTTAACTGTTCTATTAGCTATACTAATAATCTATTTTTCACGTATGTACGATTTTTAGTGACTCATGATTTCAATACGTTATTCTCAAATACATTTAATGTGTTACATTGCATATTAAATTAAGATATATTAATGTATTTATTTCCAAATTATCTTCATTCTAAATGTGTAATAACAATTTCCCAAGCATAAATCTAGGAAGCGGTAAATCTTATAGCCTGTGTATGATTGTACATGACACACTGTAAAACCAATACAAAGACAAATTCCTTTAACACTTAACTGCCACGTCACCCATATATGGGTGACAGGATTTATCACTATGATACTAGAAAAATTAATTCTCAAGTTAAGACGTTGAGGGGAATAAATTTGGATAGAATTTGTAAATTATAACAAGATTGCAAAAATAAGTACTGAAAAAAATTCTAGGTTATGTAGCTTACAATGGATTAAAATCAAAATTTTACTTTTGCAGAATATTGTATGGTATTGATCTGGCAGTGAACGTGTTAAACTGTCTAGTTTATAATTATAAAACACTTCGTCGGTAGTAATACTCTATATTGTCCATGAAACAGACTAATAGAGTGTAGACATTTGATGACGGCCATATTAGCAAGGTCTAAAGTACGCATGTAGCAGAAAGCTCGCGCCTCGCGCCCCTCTAACTTGAGTATCACTAAGCTGTTTAGGAGGTCAGTAAATCGATCAAAGCTAATGCGAACAAGGTTTGGAGAAGTAATATTGTGTTCGGTTCTTCGTTTGTTTTTATCAAGTGGTTATATATAATTAATGAGCTTACTCAAATATTAAAATACAAATGTACAATATTACAAGTGCTGTATAATACGTAAATTGACATTAATGTTTAATTTATTACAGTTACTTTATAAATTATAAGGTACTCTTCATATAAACTATCTTATTGCGTTAATTGATTATAACTGTACTTTCTTTTACACTGCACTAACAAAAGAACTTTAGCTAAGTTTTTAAACAAGAAACCATATTACTTTCAAGATAAATTACTTTTATCATTTGATTTTTCAGAAGTGACTGTAAAATGGACAAATTAGTATCGTCGGATATTGTACTCATAGCTGGTAATTCTCATCCAGAGCTGGCTAATCTTATTGCCAAGTAAGTTTTCATGAATATGCATTGTTAATATTTTATTATATTGTACGTAATATTTTCCTTTTAAAAAGCCGATTAGGTGTCAAGCATGGAGGATGTTCTGTATACCATAAATCGAATCGTGAAACTATGGTTGAGATTGGAGATTCTGTACGTAGTAAAGATCTTTATATTATTCAAACTGGAACAAAGGATGTAAACAACAACATAATGGAACTTTTGATCATGGCGTATGCATGCAAGACTTCTTCTGCAAAAAATATTGTTGGTGTCATTCCATATTTACCTTACTCTAAGCAATGCAAGATGCGTAAACGTGGTTGCATAGTTTCTAAATTATTAGCAAAAATGTTGTGTAAGAGTGGTTTAACTCATATAATTACAATGGATCTACATCAGAAAGAAATACAAGGATTTTTTGACGTTCCTGTGGACAATTTACGTGCTAGTCCTTTTCTATTGCAATATATTCAAGAATGTGTATGTAAACAATGTGACTAGTTGTACCTTTAACAAATTTAATTTTTGAACTATATATTTGTCTAATTAGATTCCAGATTATCACAATTCAGTAATAGTTGCAAGAAATCCTGGCAGTGCGAAAAAAGCAACGAGCTATGCAGAAAGATTACGTTTGGGTATAGCAGTAATTCATGGAGAGCAACGAGAAGCAGAATCAGATATGAATGACGGACGCTATTCTCCTCCTGCTTTGGCTTCACGAACAATGGAGGTTGGGGTTGGTGTCCCAATGCATCCTGCGAAAGAAAAACCACCAATTAATGTTGTAGGAGATGTGGGTGGACGTATAGCTATTATGGTGGTACGTAAGTTTAGATATACTAACTCTACACTAGAATGAATTTTAGGATATTAGATTAAAAGATAAAGAAAACTTTCCAAGGGGGATATAGGTTTGAAAAGCTACTTATTTTTAGGATGACATGATAGATGATGTTCAATCATATGTAGCTGCAGCAGAAGTTCTCAAAGAAGGAGGAGCATATAAAATTTATGTTCTAGCCACACATGGTCTTTTAAGCTCTGACGCTCCAAGATTAATAGAAGAATCTCCAATTGACGAGGTAACAACATCTAAGAGTGTTATTGGTAGACTATGGATGTCTATGCCAATGCATGTTTTTATAGAAAAATTATTTATATTCGTAATATTATGTAACTATTATTGTAGGTTGTTGTGACAAATACAGTCCCTCATGATATTCAAAAGATGCAGTGCCCAAAAATAAAGACTGTTGATATCAGTATCCTGTTGGCAGAAGCTATTAGACGTATTCACAACAAAGAATCTATGTCATATTTGTTTAAAAATGTCACTTTGGAAGATTAAAAAGTCCGATAAAACAATGTGTCTTAAATACAGTGAGTTTCTGTGTCCAGGGACCATAATCAAGACATATCCATTAAGTTTTTTTATTGTCTTAAATAGAAATGAACATACTAGTCTATTTTAAAGATAATTGAGTTGTTTAAAAATTTCTAACTAGTTTCATCTATCACATACATACATTTCCTAACCAACGAGCCTGTGTAAGATACGTTGAAAAATATTGGGTTAACTTTTAATCCAGTGTTGTAAACTATACAATTTATTTTTCATATTCAAGAAACGATAAATGTGTTTCAAGATGTGAAGATCATAAATATATTATTCTAGACTCTAGAATCTAGAGTGTAAAATAATAATGTAATTTTAAAAGAAAATAGAATAGTTCTTTTTATTCCCTCTTATTTGAAAATGTAATTATGTCGTTGATAATCATTCAAATAAAGATAAGTGGATCAATAAAAATGTTGCTATGGAAATACACAGTCCATGAAAACAGTTTCAAACCTGTAAATTCTCTAAAGTTTTTGAAAGTTACCGTAGTCTGTAGGTTCTTTCAGAATGTCTGTAGAAACAGTAAATTACGAATTTACGAGGATTTGTGTTATGTTGCAATCGAGAGAGAAGTCACGAAGAATGCAGGGTTTAACAGAAATTCTAAATATTTTAAAATTACCACACCATCAAAGTGATGAAACATTACCCTTATGGGATGCTGTAAATAAGTTTGTATTACAAATTTTGAACGATTCTGCAGAAATTTGTCGTGACCGAACGGTAGAAATTATAAAATTATTTATATTGAATTTAACACCTGACGATAAATACGTTACGTATTTGCTTCCAATTTTATCTAAGAGATTGGGTTCTCTGGAGCAAATAGAAACTTCAGAAGAAGTTAGATTGAAATGCGTTACTTTATTAAAATTACTAATATTAAAATATAACAATTTATTAGCACCATATATCGATGACTTAGTAAACATTTTAACACGTACTATAGTAGATAATTATCCACTAATTAAAAGAGAAAGCTGTATTTGTGTATCTGAATTTGCTAAAAATTTACCAAGATACTTTTATATGCAAACTGAGAAATTTGTAAAACCAATTTTGAGTAATTTTACACACCAACATTATAAAGTTAGAATTGTTTCCATTACAACAATAGGAGATCTAATCCAACATGGTAAAAGTACATTTATAGAAAACGTGTCTCTGCCTCTAGCAGAAAAATTATTTGATCAAAATGGGCTTGTTAGAACAGGTACTTTATTAGTTCTATTTATTTCAACTGTACTCACGATACATAGTTGTTTTTATTTTAAATATAATTTATAATGTCTTGTAGCTGTAATAGAGGTAGCAGGATGCTGGCTTTTAAAATTAAAGGATCGATATAGTTGGTGGCACAAGATTCTACCATTACTTTTAACAGGCCTTCATGATGAGTTCAAAGAAATTAGGGAGAAAGCTGCAAATTTTTGGGATGCTGCTGGACAATTATACATACAAGAAAATGATAATGATGAAAAATTCAAGGATAAAATGGATTTTCTTATCAAAGATCCTGATCATTATCCTAATGGTACGTTAAACGTGTTAATTATAATTAAATATTATTTAGATTATTAATAAACCTTCTACAGTTGTAAGGCCAAATTTGGGATGTCGTGTCATAGCACAGCAAACTTTTAGTAAATTAATAAACGGAATTAGTTTAGAATTAAGTGATTGGATGGCAGACATAAGAGTACGATCTGCACAATTACTTTGTGTATTCATTTTAAATATAGAAGAAGGTGTAACGCAACATATTCAAAAACTCTTACCCCCTATATATCGGTAAATGTATCATTTTTAATTGAATTGTCAAATTTTCAATTTTATGTACTTTTAATTCACAATAAATTGTCCAATAGAGCGTGCAATGATGAAGACAATAGAGTTGTAGAAAATATTGAAAGAGCAGCAGAATATTTAGGATATTTTGTACATCCAAAAACTTGTTGTCATTTAATACTTCCTACCCTCCAAGAAAATCCATCTGCAGGTCACTTAAGAGTATTTTCTGCAATTTTAAGAGGTTTTGAACGTTATACTCTTCTTCCATTGTTGAAAGACATTGGAAAATTCTTACAACAACCACATATCTGTCAAAGTACAAAAGAGACATACCAAAAACAAATACTTTCTTGCTGCCGTTCTTTAATTTTAATCTGCAAAGAGGTTTGTCTCACATTTTATAAATTTTTGTATATTTAAAATAGTACTGTTTCTTATAGTTAATATATTTAAAAATTTTTAGGATTGTAAGCTTATATCAGAAGATTTATTCATAGCAATATTCACTGTTTTATCAATGGCAAAAAATCATTATATGGAACTAGAAGCAAAAGAATTATTGAATGTCCTTGCAGATATTAATTGCTATGATAATGTTGAAAAACTTTATAGCGAATACATTGGGCAACTAATTTCATCACTTTCTGATTATAAATCATGGTCAAAACATAGTCCCGAGTCTCAAATTTTCTGTGCATGTCTAATACATGTTAAAACAATTTTCACTTTTGATATGGACATTATGTTATCAATTCTAAAAAGTGTCATGACAAATGATGCTGACCCTGAATTGAGACTACAATATTTTACTGTATTATCGCAATGTTTTAATCAAGATTCTTCAGATAAAATAATAGATTCAAAATTATCATATCAATTTCTGGAAGACTGTATACTTCCAGGATTAATTTGGACCGTTGGAAGAGTCGCTGAAACTATACGAACTGCTGCAGTATCCTGTTTATGTGCATTCTTCGAAAAATATGAAAAAGATCTGTCGATAGAAAACACTCAATATTTTATGAAACATAATATTTGTCCAGTACTTGACAAAATAATCCCAGTCTTGATTAGTCTTGCAGATGATAACTCTAAGAAAAGTAGACTATATTCTTTACGAGCTATGTATTTAGTAATATGCATCAGAAAAAGATTTGACTATCTCACTGAAGAACACATACATAAAATCTATCCTATACTTTTGAAAAGACTTGATGATGGATGTGATGATATTAGATTAGCATCATTGGAAGCTTTAATAAAAGTTTGGAATTCTATACCTAAAAATTATGATTTACATTTCAACAAAGGGCACATAGAAATGTTATATACTACAACTGTAATATATTTGGATGACCCAGACAGCGAATTTCAAAATGTTATGTTAGGTAAGTACATTTATGTTAAGGGGTAAGACTTGTAAAAACCTGAAATAAAGCGTTTTTTTTTTGGATGAATGGAAAAGTAAGAGGATAATAATATTCAAGAATGTTATTAACCATGTCGTTAAGTGATACAAAAAAAAATTTATTTATTCAAAAATAGTGCAAAATGTCGACGCTGGAGCCATTCTCGCGAAGCGTGTTTTGAATTTGAGGCGCTCTATGGCACACAGTGTAATTGATGCAAATTTCTATCTGGAAAAAAACAAAAAATTTTCTCCTAATTTACATGAGTATAGTTTGAGAAATACGTAGGGGATCTTCGATAAGTTAATTTTAACATTATTTATTGACAAATGATTGCCCCATTTTTTGTATAAAATTGAATTTTGTACTTCAAATGCTCGCCAATCACACAAAAATTAATGTTTCAATAATCCCCTACGTATTTCTCTAGCTATACTCATATACTCAAATTCAAAACATGCATACTGCAGTCGTTTTGCACTATTTTTGAATAAATATTTTTTTGTAACATTCTTGAATATTATTATCCTCTTACTTTTCTATCCATCAAAAAAAAAGAAATCGCAATAAAACGCTTTATTTCAGGTTTTTACAGTGGTCTTACCCCTTAAGATTTTATTTTAACACATTCATGCAGCAGTGTTGGGTACTATTTGAATAAAAACAGCGAATAAATAATTAATTGTTATTCGTTATTCATTATTTCTTATTCGTGTTTGTCTCTTGACAAGGGAATACTTACATTATTATCTATTTTTTAATCTTTGTCTACTATACTTAGAATGATTTCCAGTTTACATATTTACATTACACATTTGTTATTTAATTAACTACTAACATATTCTTTCTTTTTTACTATATAGTGAATTATAATTGCACATATTTTCTTTACCTTCTCTATTATTTACAGAACCATCTATTAATCTAAACATTTTTTCAGAAAATTTAAAAGAATTAGCAAGAGTGCATCCAGAACTACTCTACCAAAAACTTCAAAACTGTAAAACAAATTTTAGGAATCAAGAAGGTATAGAAACACTTTTAGAGCATTGTTCATATATTTTAAGAGGTAATTAAAATCAATGAAAGTGATGCATTTTAATTAGAATATATTCATATATCCAAAATAAATATTAATGGAAAAATTATTTTGCATATTTCCTAAAAATATTTTAATATCTGTAAATGACAAATGTCACGGTTTTATTCTAATTAAGAATATGCATTATTCTAATTAACATATAATGGATAGAAATATTGGCACATTATACAAAACCTAGTCTATTAGCGACATTTGTTCGAAAAATTCCCTATTGTTATCTGTAGTCTGCTAATTATAATGTTACGCTATCACGTGAATGTAGGTTTAATGTACATAGCGTCACAACGGGAATTAATTGAAACCCGATTACTCACCGTAGAGTGCAGAGTCCTGTAACTGCATTCTAATTAAGAGCGAAATTCAAACAGACCAGCGTATTATAATGAACAATGCAATTGTATGCTTTTCAACGTGGGCGATCAAGCTGGGGAAAGTAGAGAGAAAGGAAGGCATTTCTTTGAGATACTTAGTTTATTTTCTAAAGGCCGTGTCGAATCGGAGTTTCCGTCATTCCTTCTTTTAGTTTATTACGGATTAGCTATTTCTGTTAAGAGTTGCGATGGTCTTGAAACACAACATTCACTTCGCGTTCCGTTCAGTTCTTTCCATGAGGGTCATAAATTTTCTTAAGGGTTGCTTTAGGCCGCTAGCTTCGTTTCCTCTCTCGACTCTCACGCTTTCTTTCACATACGCCCGCTTCGAACATGGCTGCGTAGCCTCCACCTTCACTCGGCTCGGGGGTGGATCGTGGATCACCGATGGGGCAGGGTACAAACCCCGATTGGACCAGGACAACCCAGAGGGAGGATCGAGAATTTTCCAGAAAAGTGACGAACGCCTAGGACGACGAGAGAATTTTCACGGAGAAACAGAACGATTTTCAATCTCAATCGAGTTGTATCAAAAAGTCGGACACTGGGTTAACGCCAATAATTAAATCTTGCTGAAGTACTTTGAAACGAGTAGTTTTGATTTTTGCGCGCCTCGTCGAGCAGAGCGGTTCAGCGCTCCATGGGCACCAACCCATCTCCTTTTCCTCAAAACCGAGAACTCGGGACGCAACAATAGTGTTCCGTCGTGATTCCGTCACATTGGTAAAAGAGAATTTCCCTAGACTTACTTGGTTCCAGACAGAGATGCCAGAAAAGCACCGCTGGGTGCACACGCACACATGCCAGATACGCGTACGTGAGCTCGTGGAGTTTCGGAAAGGCGACAAAGGCAAACTGACGCATGCCTTCTTTCTCGATTCTCCGAAGCTGCCCGAAGTAATTTCGGACCGCTTCGTGGGAGTTGAGAGAGAAAGGCTCACATTTGCCTTCTCGCTCTTAACAACTGAAATCCGACCTCCCGTCAACGGCATACGATTTGGATTCTCGAGCCGAGATTCTCGACTGCCCAGGCATTTTTACTTTCCGACCTATGTAGGCGCACATAAGCAAAGTACCCATAATGAAAAAAAAATTTTGTAAAATTTATTTTACGGAAATACACGTTTTAAGACCTCCTGATCATATTTTAATTATTGAAAAAAAAGAAATTTTTTTTATTCCCATGTATGAGCACACATATGTATATTATTATTACGATTGAGTATAAATAGCTAAATGAATTTAAATGAAACTTTACATTTAAGTTTTATGTTCTCATTTCAAAGTCCGGTTAGACTTTGACTATAATCAGTCCATGGATAATAATGATTATACCTCTTGTTTCATAGTTGTTCCGATATATGTATAGGCATAATGTATAAAAAATCTTTTAAATGTTTCATATAAATCTTAGGGCGAATTAAATTTTATATATGTTAGACAGACGCGTAGAATGGAATTAGGAATTAAGAAATACGCAGGGTATTCGTATACATGCTTTATTCCCGTTCTTTCAGCGTCGGAAAAATAAATGAGCCCATCCTGGGCCTAGACCCTCGCTTTTGTCGTCAGCCTTCTCCCCCATCGGTAGGGGTGGGAGTGTTGACGGACGAAGGCCAGACGCGGTCCCTTGCCAGCGCCTCGGCTTGGGCCTCGCCTTTTCCCGACGCCTTACATATAAAAAAAATTATATAAACTTTTTCTCTATCTTCTCTAGAAAAGAAAAAATTAAATGAAATCTTATACATTACATGCTTACTTAAATCGCATTGAAAACGAATACCACAAATGTTTTAGAATAATGTGCAAAATGTGATTACGATTTTCGCTAAGACAAATTGAAAACTCGGTTCTAACAAGGAAAAGTTGGAATGGTACCCGATTTTGGGATAGGTTTTACTTTGAGATATTAAAGTTATTACAGGTACTTATCTTCAGAAATAGAAATACATTCAACAACCAGCGTGACGTGAATGACAAGGTATTTGCTTGCAAGTTCCGAGCTTCTTCTGCTCTGCAGGTTCAAATCCTGCCAAAACAAATCCTTTTTTTTTATTTTTTCAATCATATTTTAATCGTACACTAAATGTGACATTATATTTTTGTCTAACCTTCGAATATTTTTTTTTTAAAGTTGAATTTAACCAATTACATTTAACATATGTTATTTTCAATGTACGAAGTACATGAATCTGGATGGTACTTTTCGTAAAAACAGTGAAAACATAACAATTTCAAGCACGACCTATATCTAATGAATTTCTGTTTTCACAGAAATAACAAAATTTTGTATTTAACTCTGATGGAAAGGCCGCTTCATTTACATTGATAAAATGTGAACGATTTTCGGATAGTCGTACCTTGTAGCTCGTACTTTTTACCTTATACTTCAGGTAAAAAGGGATATAGCTGGGAAAAACAGTTTTATGACATTACCTGCTAACTTATGTTACTGTTCTACAATGAAACGCTATGTTTTGTACCTTTAAAAATATTCGACTATGTCCTTTTAAAATTTAAGATGCAACCCATACTTTGTATTAAACTGGCAAACGGGATCACTTTTCCTTTGTTTCTAGTTAGTTCTATTTAGTTCGTCATAACAAATTGATACGGTTATTTCAAAACAATCGAGGAAAATCATTATTAATTAATTTCTGCAATTATTAATTCTACTGATTTGATTATGTTATAAAAGTAAGAACTCTTCTTATTGAAAAATACCACAGCGTGCACAATACTGGTAAAGAGTGGAATCTCATTTTAATTTATTAATTTTCAATCTTAAAGTATTTTGATTTTCAAAAATCGTATTAATAATATACATATGTGTGTTCATACATGGGAATAAAAAAAAATTTCTTTTTTTTCAATAATTAAAATATGATCAGGAGATCTTAAAACGTGTATTTCCGTAAAATAAATTTTACAAAATTTTTTTTTCATTATGGGTACTTTGCTTATGTGCGCCTACATAGGTCGGAAAATAAACATGCCTGGGCAGTCGAGAATCTCGGCTCGAGAATCCAAATCGTATGCCATTGACGGGAGGTCGGATTTCAGTTGTTAAGAGCGAGAAGGCAAATGTGAGCCTTTCTCTCTCAACTCCCACGAAGCGGTCCGAAATTACTTCGGGCAGCTTCGGAGAATCGAGAAAGAGGGCATGCGTCAGTTTGCCTTTGTCGTCTTTCCGAAACTCCACGAGCTCACGTACGCGTATCTAGCATGTGTGAGTGTGCACCCGACGGTGCTTTTCTGGCATCACTGCATTCAGGAGTTAAAGTTCACTCGTAAAATAACGTAAAATTATGCTACACTACAACTTTTAAAATTACGATCAAAATTATTGAATAATGTCATCATAAAAATGACTTACCTTACATGAATATTTTCTATTTCGTTTAATAATTCGTCGAAATATTAAATCTTCACCCACTCCACTTATAATAATTAAATACTTGAATAATTAAAAACACGCGTTCACACTATTTATTTTGTCAATAAATTGGATTTTTGTATCGATACGAACAATTTACATATGTAAGTAATTTAAAAAAGTCCATGATTTAAAGAGGGCTGATATTAATGCTTCTCCACACATGGAAATATTCCAGTGATGCTCTCTGATCCAATTTAAATGTTGTGTGGTGTCTACTAGCGCTACCATGTGAGTGCTACCTAAAACATGGTTCCAATTCTGTACATCTAAGTATGTTGGACTCTTTGATATAAAGAGTTCTCTAGCCTCTAGCAGTAAATGTGCAATGTTGAAGGAACTGAAATATCTGCTTCCCTGAAACTTTACAATAGATCAGATAAGGACAATTTACTAATATTGAGACATGTTCGTACATCTATGGAAATTTAAATGTAAACTAAAATGAATAAACTAAGGGTACTTTAAAAGCTTGAAGGTATATTTCTTTTTGCAAAATAAAAATAAACATTTATGGAACACTGTATAAGATATTATATATATATATGAATTGATATTTACACAAAATAAAAAATAAGAGAATATGATTGCAATTTTTTTTTGCAGTTTATCTCGATGCACAACCGCATGTTAAAAAATATATAAAGAAAGTAATTTATTTGTTTGTCGTTTAAATAATTGAATGCACGCGGTATTGTGTGAAAATTAGTTTTTTGATTTCACTAGGTAGGATATCCTAAAAGAAATTTGTTTTACGCGATGTAATCAGAATTTATTTTTAGCAGAAATCTGCTGTCTTAAATTTGTGTTTTTCCAGTCTATGTTCATTGCGAATGTTTTCTTGTTAACAGTATGTTCTAAATGCAATTACGAACCATCCCTTTGAAACAGATGTACGATTTTACAGAAAAGAACCTGTATACTTTGTTATCATGTAGCATGAAAAATGTACAGAGATGTGCAAATTATTAGACTCAAATTAAAAAATAAATAAGTAATGAAAGCTCCTTTTATAAGTAATGTTTTATAATGTATATTCAAACTTTACATTGACAAGTTTCTTTAGAAAGACATTTTATTACAACTACAATGTTTTCTTTATTTTCTTCATAACCACAACTTAGTAAAGCAAAATAACTTCTTTGTATTAATATGAAAATAGAACAAACAAGTAAAGTTTAAAAATATATTAAAATACAGCAAATATTGTTTAAGTTTGTAACAGTAAAAGAAACGCTCCGTAGAAAGAAAAAAGCAATTAAATGTGTCAAATGCCAAAGATAATTGACTTGCAAAACACTTTGGCTAGAAGAAAACCTCTTCTAATGAATCTATTATTGCAAAATTCCCAAATTATGAATTAAGAAACAAGAACAGTACCTTTAACCACATTTTTCTCATTTTTCTACAGAAAACTAATAAAAATGTGAAAGTATCATGTCGAGTCTAATACTTTGCACGTCCCTGTACAGTATAGTACAAGTAGAATAGACAAATGAAATAGACAAAGGTAAATCATAACCTGTTAACATAAGTTACGCAGAGAATATGTATATCGCATAATAAGTTTTGCCCTGACAAACTATCTTTTTCTTCATATATGTATATATATGTACAATAATCGGATTGTTTATAGTTTTGTCACTTTGTCAGAGTTACATAATTAGAATACATTTAATAGTCAAATTGCAACCCGTAGATTGATATATATACATTCAATTAGTTACATTACCTAATAGATTCAAATGTTAATCACATTAATTACGGATATTAATACTAAACAATAGTTGAGTTTAGATTTCTATACGTAATTTGTAGGAAACAGCTCATCTACCTGATAACATCTCTACTTCTCTATCGATATGGAACTGTAAACGAATATCATAAGCAGTTTCGATTGCGTTTAAAATGTTTTGCAGTTGGAAAGAGTTTTCAAGCTCGTTACTGTTAATTATAAAAAGCACATATCAGGAAGTTATAAGCACTAGTCAAAAAAGCGAAAAAATATAGGAATGTAAATTTATATATCAGATTTTGACGGTTTGTAAATAATAAATATAGTTCACGTTTTAATGTATATCTGATATTTTATTTAGACCAAATTAAATTTGATACATGTATTTAGCGAAAGGTGTTATCAGGGGACGAGAGAGTAGATGATGTTTGCATCGAAGAATAAATTAAAAGGTTGTCTAAATCAAACATTCTACATACATAGAACTTGATATTTTTCCCTTTGCGTTCTCCGATTATACAATCTCAAGAAAAATTCTCTATACTCTCGCCAAACTTTCATTCGAATCGGAGCTTTGGTTGGAGCGTTTTCCAATTAAATCTTCCTGTCGCACAGCGACATAGAAGTACTACTGTATTCACAGAATAAAATACACGTATAGTAGATACACCGCATTTCGACGTTTGTCGATATTATCGTAGAAGTTTTTAACACTCAGAACTTTTTAAGGGCCTCACGTTAATCATTACATCAGTAAGCTCATTCTTTCTTTGAATAATTTTTTTTCCACACGAAACGATATAATAGGTGTTGTTCGATCGCTCTAAACAGTTGCATTGATCCGGCTTATTTCTACTTACAAGATACAGTATTGTTTTCCGCGAATGCAACGAATTAGGTAAACACGAAGTCTCACAATCCAATTCGACCGAATTATATTTTTTTGCCCTTTATATCTCGTCGATTAACTACAGAAATTATTAAAATTTCCACAAATAATCAAGCTTTCTATAAATATTGTTACGTAATACGCCGACTACAGTTAGTTCATTTATAATAAATTGATTAAAATAATGATATCCGGCCTCTTTGCCTGTGGAATTTCGTGTTTGCCAAATCAGAAAATGTAAAGCGAACTCAGTCTTTGGTTGGAGCGATCAAACCTTAAAGATTTCCGACGTTTTATTTATAAAGTGGCTATTGGGTCAATATTTTTAACATTAATAAATTTTATATAAAAATTCATGTACCACTGTATTTCGTTTAAAGTGTTCCAACTAAAATAAACAAATGGTTGTTACAAGTACATTCTTGGAAATTTTTTTTCCGCGCAGTATCACTCGTGTTTCTCAAAATCATACATAGCAGACGAAGATTCTTTCCTTGACTTAGTAATGAATTTTATAAAGAAAAAAATGAACGTAAATGAATACAATTAAAAGATGTATAAAATGCTTCATGCTCGACAGTGAATTTGAGAAAAACGAGAGAAATAATCAGATATCTAAAGTATGTACAAATGTGGCAGAAATTAGATTTCACAAAATGTTATATAATATACAGGCGAGTGAAGTCTTAACAAAATAATAAGTCCTATCCAGGATAAAATTTCTTTATTACTCCTTCCCTAAAATTGTCCCGAATTCATAAATTTTCATACACATCGCTGTGTGCCTACCACAACAACATTAATTACAGTTATTTTTTCAGTTAATTACCTAAAAGTAAGAGATACAATAAGCGTAATTATTTTTATATGTACAATATATCTTTTTTTGTTTGTTTCTTATTATGATTTCATGAAGTCTCCCTAGAATTTGCAACGTTTGCACCATTATATTTTATTTCTCTCTTGATTTCGCGTTACGGCTCGCGAAAGAACTTTTTTTTTTTATTGCATGCTTGAAAGAAATTTCTGTGCTTCAAGCCTGGAAAATCAATGACTATCTGATAAATCTTGTTCATGGCCATTTATAATAAGATTAAATTAGAAATCTTCAGTCCGAATGGCTAGCATATTGATCTTGATCAGTGCCTACAAATTTCAAATTACAACAGATGTTTAATGAAACCTTTGTCAAGTGACAATAAAAATTATGCGACGGATACTCTTGAATTTTATCAGCTCCAAACTCATATATTCGACAGTCTACTTTTATAACTATTACTATTTGTTTTTACATGCATTGCTTCTATCAGACACACAGAAATATGAATTATATGATCGTGCTAAAGAAAAATCGTTTTAAATAAAAAAACTTACAGTTGTTTCCTCTGTGTTTTAATTATTTTTTTAATGAAAATGTATGCTGAATATTGTCAATTTTCTTAAAAACTTAATTTCTGTTTGCTGCTTATCTTTTAATACTACACCTCGATAGTTACATGGAAGGTTGACAATAATGTAGAAAGACTAAGAGGAAGAGAATAACGCGCACAAAAATGAACACAGTCTCAGCAACTATTCGTATGTTTGTTTTTTCTAGAGGTAATCAAATTTTATCAGCAAAAAATGTAACGAAGCAGATGCTACTTATGTGTAAATGCCAATACACCTTAATTTCAATTGCTCTTTTGCTCATAAAAGCAAAAGTAACAGAATTAGTCTCATTTTTATGGCAATAGTATTTTTTGTTGCGATATTATATATTTGTTCTAAGTGGGGACTTAATAATTGTTTACTTGAAGCTTAAACATAGACTTAGCTATTGTTCTAACATTTATATAATTTGCCCATTTTTTTGTAAGAAATTCTACCGGTATTAATAAAAATATTTGAAATAAGTCACTTTACTCGAGTACTATTGTTGGAACTTTGCTGCAAAATATTTAAAAAAATTAACTTAATTAAATTTCTTGTGCAATATTAAAACTTATAACCAAGATTATTTTCAAGCCAATCCAAACATTTATGAGAAAAGGATTGATTCTTTCATTATTTGTATGGTAAATGAATTTATTATTTTTACTTCCATAGTTTGCAATTACTAAAATAAAAGATGTAAGAATTTCTAGATATTCCTTGTAAACATTATAAATCCTAACATAGTTGTTATGAATTTATCGCTTTGTAATATGGATTTTTATGATACAAGCTTCCCAAACGCAACATTAGAATCTAAATTTATATGCTATGATTGCATACAAAAAATTGATTCGTTACATATTAATAGCACAAAAATGTATGTTTCAACGGTTGATGAAATAATTAAAACTTTTTGTATCATTTGAGTAACTTTAATGCTAATTCAAGGATAATTATTGTTAACAATAGTTTCATTATTTCACAGCCTGGAAGCCTTTAGCAGATTACTACTTTGTAAAGAAATAAATTGAATAATATCTTATTATATTTAAACCGCGTCTATGTACAGTATTGAAATAATCATACAAATCCACGGTAAGTCAAATTATACTACTCTAAGTTCACTGAAATGGTCAATAATGTATTTGTTAACGTTATTTATAATAGATTTACTATACAGTTTCCATAGGAAGCAGCTCTTCTATTTCTGGCACACTTCAGTTTTTCAACAAAATTTACAACCATAAATGTACGCATAAAAGTGTTATTTTCAAAAATTTAGAGCTTGTATTGCAAAGGTGAATGTGATTTAAAATTAATTGTCTACAAAACTTTACCGTTTGTATCCATTATTACATATTCACAAATCTTCCTTCTAAATAGAATAACCAAATTAAATCATATAATACTTTGAAAAATTTAACAAGAAAGAGTCGAGTGTAAATCTTCGTCCAATATTTTCACAATAAAATAATTAATGCTGTGTCTGAGAAAGCTTGTGATATGATTGTAATAACTGCATCACAGATTTTCCAGCAGTATTACTTACGTACAGGTAAAAATATGACAATGGAGTTCTGCCAATTTTTCAGCATCTCAAAATCAAGTTATAATTGTTTCAAACATAAAAGTTCCCTTGCGTTAAACAAAATCATTCTTTCAAAGAAACAGAGGATATGCAAGCAATATTATTTCTGTATTTAACTTTCATATTTTCTGAAAGAATAATTTGTATCAAGAAAGAAATGAAAAATAATATTAATCAGAAACTAGTGCTAATGTAATGTATTTAAAAAAATAAACATTTTTTCTAAAAGTTCAATGAAACACTGTGATTGCATCGAGTAATTATGGTTTGTCAATGAGCAAGGAAACAATCGACTTAGAAAAAAGAATTAGAGCACGATCCTTTTGTGATCAAAAATAACGTGGTACTTGCAATGGAATCGATTCAATTTCATCATCATCGCCACAACAGGCAACTGATCAGAGCAGTTCTGCAATTGAATCTAGCCGTACCGCATTTCGTATAAACGAGCACATAGTATATGTCCAGTACCCGAAGTCAGGCAGACATAGACAAGGTAAAGTTAGCGAAGCCCCCACTGACGTATTGGCGGCAACAGGGGTGCTGATAGCAGGCATCATGTCACTTCCATTGCTAATGAATTTGTTTTGTTTGTCCGTACAAGCTGCTGCTGCTGCTGTGGTTTACCGTCGCAAGCTGCACTTTCCACTCCATCCACCTCCATATCCAAACTTTCACTATAATCAAACACATAATTGATAATAAGTATATTCAAACAAGAATATCATTTCGCTAACAAATACTAAATATTAAGATATTTTGAACGCAAAGTTTTAAACACAATTTCGTAATTCTTGATTATTGTCTTATTTTGGTACATAGAATCAATCCTTAGGATTTATGACATCTGTTGCCATACACATTGCACATTTCCATGTATCGAAACAAATATATCTAAAGTTACAATGCTTCTATGTACTTATAAGGGTACCCTACTAAGTTTAAAATCTTTTGATAGAAATTCCTCTGTTTTGCGCATAATTCTTTTCCTTTTTTTATCTTAATTATATTTTAATATTAAATTTAGAATCCTTATAAACAAAAATATTTTTGAATAATGTCATTAACATTAGGAATACTACAAAATAACAAGACTCTATTGAATTACTGAATATTTCTATTTGTTACACTATAATTTGAAAAAATGTTGACGATATCTTTAGAGAGGAAAAACTGGTGTAACAGTCAACATGTTAAAGTTATTTTACAGAATAATAGAAAACTATACAAAGAAAAGAATTATGTAAAGAACGCTTTTTATACCTTGGTTATCTGTACATCTATAACTGCAAGCTGCTTCCATTTTAATAGAATTTTAACAATATTTTGAAATGTTCATTATTTAGAGTCATTTAAATAAAAATGGTTGAGCGTTGAATCCTACTTTTTTTAAATTTGTTTACATGGATCATTACTTATAGTTTGAACTTGTTCAAAAAATGCTTACTTCGATCATAGGGTTTCTTTATTATAAAACCTTTCTTCAATTTGTTATACATTTCTTTTGCAAACTTGTAGGTTTTTTTACCTAACTCATTTATTTTTAAAAATATATATAATTAATACAAATCAGTATGGTGGCTTAAACGATTTTATGTTATACAGGATATTTCAGAAATACATGGAAATACCTAAGGAGCTGAATCTATATGCTAAACTAATGTTAAAATCGAAAGTATCCTGTGTATGCATATTTATTTCTCTCCTGTAACAATGATTATTTTTGGCAGAGCAATGAAGGGTTATGTTACTTATTCTAAGTTACTCGTATTCATGTTACTTGTATTAGGTAGCTGGAAAAGTTCTTGGTGATTTTTATTGATCACAATTTGGGTATTTTTGTGATTCAACACAATTATGAAAAGAAATACATAAATCAGTACCTGGGTACTGCATTATGCACACATAGGTTAAGAATACTAAGGTATATAGGATACATGTTAATTATATAGGATATGAAGTTTTTTACTCCTTTTAGGGTATAGATTCAGCTTCTTAAGTATTTACATGTATTTCTGAAACATCCTATATATTTTATCGTTTAAATAGGCGTTTTAATCGGTTTATATAGCTGCATGTATGCACACTCACCTATTACTATTAAGCGTAATTTCCCCGGACGTTGGGATTTGTTGCGCCTGACTTTGTGTTTGTTGTTGCTGCCTCGCGAGGCTAGCCAATTTGCTCTGCGCGATCAAGCCAGGTAACAGATTGGACGGCGGATGTTTTTGTGGCAGAACTATCGTCGATTGATTATTCACCATGTGAGTGCTATTTGAAATATTGTTAGAGTTGTTTATATGGGGCAACGGGCCATTCTGATGGCCATTACCAAAGTTTGTTATTGTTCCACTAGTTGTGGTACTTGCACTGAACACTCTGATTCCAGCACTACCACTGCCACAGTTGCCACCATTCCTATTATTTGTTGGACTAGTCAAGGACTTCGACAGAATGGAGGCAGTACTGTTATTGTTTGGCAATTGTCTGTGTTGTAGTTGTTTAAATTGATGGTTTGACTGTGTCTCGGAAGCAGCACTAGCACATTGCGTAGACACTGTACTCGATGTTGTTGCTTGATTGGTCGTACACGAGAAAGACAATGGAACTGTAGAACTTGTAGAAGTATTTATAACACTAGAACCACTACCACTGCACTGAGGCCGACTCTGTTGTGTTGCAGGCTGTGCAAAAAGACTGCTAGGTAGCGAAGTTATAACGAAATGTGAACTGCCCAGCTCATCTGTCCGCGGGGCGCTAGAGTTATTGTCCGACAGTTCACTAACACACGCACTACCGGTGATACTCGCTACGGCAAGGTCGAAATCCGACACAGAGTCCGTCAAGAAATAATCAGCGATATTAAATTCAGATGTGAAAGGTGGTTCGTCTCCCGCACGTTCCGGCTCTACTTCTACACAGATGGATGTAGCCTCGGGTGGGAACGGGTACGGAAGCGGTTTCGTTTGGGATACCGTTGGCTCTACATCCGAGTCCGTATCACTACTTTCTTCACTAGGACTATGCACTGACACAGGCGGCGTCTTTGGTCGGTAATGTAACCTTTGTTAAACATAAATATATTTAGTAAATCAAGTCTATTATAGAAACTAACATTCCTATACGTTGTTGTTTAACATACCACTCCTTTTTGACTGGAGTTGTTGACGTGGCAGTCGTATCAGAGTCTGTTGGTTCTCGTTTTGGTTGGTGTATCGTGAAGTCTAAAGACGACCACATATCATCCATATCGGTCGAACAACGATCCAATATTACTCTAGAAGTATTTATCATCAAAGATGATTATTAAAAAATTTCATTTTTGCATAACCGTTTGTGTCCATGTGGCACGTATATCATACCTTCCACCCCGACCAATTCGCCGCCGCGCAAAACCAATACACCTTGGCACTGGTTTGGTGATACTGGTCAGCGCAAACCTATACTTCTTATCAGCCAAGCCCCCATCGTTTTTATCACACCAAGGCCAATTTCCAAACCCACCTGATACAGGCTGCAAAGAGAAAAGCTCTATATCTACAATCCTGAAAAAAAGAACTTTAAGACTATTTCCACACTTTTACAATAATTCATGACGATTTTCATTGACACCCATGGTATAATATTAAGTAACATAGCTCATATAAAAGAGGTAAGTCCTGTTTGATTTAAATTCCGCGCCAAAACTTGTTCAACAATTTTTCATAAAAAATGCACACAGAAAAGATAAATTTTCTCGAATCTAATAGCACTCACTGGTAAATAAGTGCTATTTTTATTCCGTCGAAAAGCGAATTGACCCTCGTCAATGGTGTCTTCATCATCACGATCCGAGGGAACAGAGGGCTGAGAATGAGAATGAGATGGAAGCGGACTATCTTCGTCTGAGCTCATTAGCGGGTCCAGCCCGCCTCCAAGAACACCAGGCCGACTTCCTCGACCGCCTCCGCTACCTGTTCCACCACGTACACCATTATCTTCTAAACTTCCTCCCCTGCTGTCAGTTTTATGTTTTCGTTTCTTGTACTGTCTTTTTTCTTTTCTGGGTACTACTTCGTCCTAATTGAAATAAATAACATTTAATACACTATTGTAAATGCAACTTTTTTAAATGAACGTAATTATAAATACGCAAACGTTCGAAATCACTTACTTTACTACAAACTTTATTCGCCCAATTTTGATGAACACCAAACTGATTTGTAAATAGTGGAGCAAAAGCCGATCTCGGTGTCTTTAGCGCCGATACTTCTGCCAATATTTGTCCATTAAAATCTTGTGCCTGATACCTGCACATATTTTTTTTAATCGTACAATATTCAAAATTTGTTCTTATAAAGAGCAGAAACTGTATGAAATTAGAAAAATTGGTTTCAAACCTTTTCTCATAGACTTCGATCGTAAGGTGTAAATGTTCCCGCTTGGTTTTTTCTCTTCGTTTAACCATTTCAAGCAGAGTAACTGCTCTACTAAGATCCCTACGGAGTTTCAGCATTTTTTCATAACTAGTTTCGTCGTTCTTTCGATTTTTACGTGTTTGCATTTTTTCTGTTCTACGTCTAAACGCTAAATAAGGATTATTGGCAGCCGAACCAAACCGATGCTCCGTTTTCACTGTTAATAAAAGTGGGTGTTGCTGTAATAAAAAAAAAGTATATATTAGTAGAATTTTGATCAATCACAATTATAGATTAGAAATTATTATTACCAAAGAATTACATGATACGTTAAATTAATATAAGTTGTAAACAATTACAATACTTATATTGAAGCTGCAATAAACATAACCCTAAATCTTCGTAAAATTATTTTGACAATGGATAAATATAGCTATGCTCATTATTGTAATATATAAAAACTTACTGTTTTGAGACGTTTATTCAACCAGTAATCAAAAACAGCAATAATTAAATCATCGTCCTCTTTTAAAAGTGCTTTAGCTTCATTGAGAGTGACAACAGTCTGCCCTGAACTTTTCTCCAAACGATCCATCATTTCCTCGAATTGAAGTGGAGTTAAGTCCATTTTACGGCTTTGCACTGCAACCCACTTTTCGTCTTCTGAATCCATATCATAATCCGGAATATCTTGTTCCATTGCAAAAGCTTTAAAAAGAGTATGGATATTAAATTTCTTGTTTAAAAATAGTATTAAATATTACAAATCAGAATTTATTTAATTATATTTGCTTACGTTGCATATGTATAAGTTGACGAGGTAGCTTATAATCAGCTGGATATATCTTGTCATAAGCTTCTGCATCTGCCAAGTCAGTTACTTCGGGAGTAGGAATGATTAGACCCGTACATATTGCTCTTTGCAAGTGATGTTCCTGTCCAAATAAATAATACAACATAAAACTTCATATGAATTGTTTTCGATCTTTAGTCTTGTTTTACTTTATTGCAAATGACAGAAAGGGAACAAATTAAACACGATAAAAATGAAATTGTATAGTCATGACATTTAATAATATAGTATAAATGATATTCTTCAAAAATTTGTAAAATTAATTAGATGCATTGAATGCATAGAAAGAAATGTTCATATAAACATGAAAACTTTTAATAACACATAAAATATTTAAAGCAAAAATATAGATACTATCATATACATCTTTGTTATACTCGTTAGTCTCTTAATACAACTAATCTGCATAATTGGTAACTAACCATAAAAAACATATTTGTTTATAATATATTCATGAATAACTCGATTATCATAAACCTATACCAAAAACAAAAGATATATTGATTCTTAGTAATTAACATCATGACATTCACCTCACAGTATATTTCAAAATTATCGTTACACCAATAACGTATTGTCATCTTTCATAATTAACTTCCAGGAAGTAACATTGAATGATTGTTTACACAACAAAGAATAGTGAAATGAATTAACTACCATACAAAGAAAATTTAAAAAATCACAGGATGCTATAGAAACAAGAAAACAAGCCAAGAGTATAATATTTTCAAGTTTCTGTAAGCTGAACTGTAACATGGAAACATCATTCTTTGTTCTGTTATTACTTTGAAACAAGGTGCTGACAGCTGTCAATAACCTTTCATATAAGTACATCAATATTCAAAGAACAATTATAACGGGTAAAATAAAGTTGACAATTACGTTTAATGATAAAAAATAAAGAATTTTTGCATATAATAATGGTAAGCAGACTGCCATCTGCCGGTTGTTTACGAAGATGCGCTCGAAGGTAAGATGGCGGACGAGGAAAACATGCTGGAAGAAGGTTGAACAATTCGACTTACACATTCCTCCTCCTTTTCCATGCCGCTGGGCATTTGGGGCACAGCACGATTAATAGCCGAGTAATCTGGCAGATCCGGCAGTTCCTCAGCCATGTAAATCGGCATGGGCTTGGAAGCGTCCAGGGCACGGGCCCTGAACGACAGCTTGCTCATCTTGAGGCGGCTGGCTCGCGTGTTGACAACCGAGTTGGCTGGTGTCGAGCCGTGAGGCCAGTCGGGTCGGCTCGGGTCTCGGGTTTGCGGAACGTGAACCTGACTGGGCCTGGCTGGGGGCCCTGCGCCCGTAATACCCGGCACAGAGAGCGGTCAGGGCCTCATCGTTCTCCGGCCATCGCGCTGGAACACGGTCACTCAGTCACCAAACGAGATATATCACTTTGAAAACATGTTTGCGTGACACGGTCCCTGCTCAAAGCCATCATGGCCGACGCACAGCCATTTAACACGTTCAGCGCGAGCAGTTCCACGATGCGACGTACGTCGCGCGGGAATCGGCTCACTGCCGCCACCGGTCGACTCGTGAGCGCTCATTGGACGTTCTACGTTACTACTAAGCACAAGCCTCGTACATACTGTGCTAATTTACACTAGATGTTTACGCTAAATGCACACGAGCGGTGCATCGCAGTTGCGTTTCAATCTTTTTCCTTATTTTGCAATTGAAAACAACTAAGCCAGACATAAGAACGCTGGCCCTATCTGTCTTTGTTGTTTTAATAGCAAAACAAGGAAAAACGCATACTAAGCACATTGATTACAGTGATTCTCGCCCGCCTAAAATAAAGTTACCAACACTGTGGTTCCAACACTGAGTTTTGGATTTTCTTCTAGAATAATAAAAATCACCTTGGACTATGCAGGTAGGTACGTACTTGGCATTAACGACACAGTTTATACAGTTGGTCCACTCCACGCCGGCTTCTTTGATCATCGTGTCGTCAATTTAGCCATGTTGTTGGTGTATTTGCGGGAAATTTTGAAGAACTTTAATGTATGTATAATAATAGTACTAACTATAATAGAATCGATATGAAGCACTAATTTCATAAAAAAAGATTTGGATAAGGAAATAGTGGCATATTTTTAAATAGATTATAAATTTTATTGTACATGAATTTAATCGTTATTTATAAATAGAATGTACTCTATTATTTCGTGTAACCAACTGCATAAAATAAAAACAATTATACAAAGAATTTGTTGCTTTTTATTTTTTTATAATTTTGGGTTGCTCCACAGACCACAATGCTAATTACGTTTTGAAAATACACGATGCTATTTGAGGATTAATGTGACTACCTTTTAGAATTGAGAAAATTTTGTTTTCGAATAACGAATAAAAATGTTAAATTCGCTCGTAAACTAGTTTTCGTTCACGATTTTGCTCCTCTGAATACTGGTTTAAAAAATTCGTTAACAGATTCTACTTTATAAACGAATTTATGAATAAGACGTAGTGTACGTAGAAGTTAGTTTACGAATCGATCGAAAATTTGTATTCATTATTCATGAATAAAACTTATCCTACTCTGTCACCCTTACTGTATCCTGATATCGTTATATTACAATTCCTCTTATTTCATAGTCATATTTTATAAGAAAAGAATATTTCCATATTGATTACAAACACCTTTTATTTGTGTGTAGTGAATTTTACAAAGGCAAATAAGAGAGCAATGAACGATTTTCAATGTGAGCCACTGTAGATAGTAACGCAAAGTAATATTATAAGAAAGTTCTATCAAAAATTTAGGTTAGACGCATTAGTACAACGTGTTAGAGTCTACATACGATGTAACGTCAAATTTTCGATCATGACAGTTGCGATAAATTAGAATAACAAATAAATCGTTTAATATTATATTTAACTGTCAAATTGTGTTCGTCAAAACTAGATCATATTTTCGCACATCGGCATGGCACATACCATTGCAATTCTATCCGTGATTCCTAGGTTATCTTACCATCTTCAAATGCAACTTCCAAAGTCAACGATATGCGATGTTTCGCTAGGTATTATTTTTGACATATACTTCCTCTCATGCTCGTGGAGCTCGAATTTTTTCGGCTCATGAAAGCTCTACCAGCGAGCACGTGTCGAGATGTACTACCATTATGATTCCTTGTACACTGAATTTGCGTATATAATATCTATGTACAACTTGACAGAACACCCACGTTATTCAAATATTTAATGCATATTTTAAATACACGCTTTTTCAATAATCCATGGATTATTATTACTGCCTTTTCGTTGAATAAAATTCGACATTCGCTGAAATTAGTTTATTTTCGTGTATTTTCTTTTCATTGTACTCAATGTTTTTCTTTATATTCAGATTCAGACAAAAGTAATACGTTATCGAAATTAAAAAATGCGGATATAGTGGTGACTGATTGTGATTTATTTTTACCATATATGGATAAGTTACCATCTTTAAAGTGGGTACAAATGACATGGGCTGGTGTTGAAACATTAGCTTCACGTTTGCAAAATATAAAACATAATTATGTCGTCACACGGTTTTCTGATAAAACCTTTGGTTTTGCTATGTCTGAATATGTGGTAGCACATATATTTAATTTTGAACGTGATCAAAGGCAACAGTATGAAAAACAAAATGATTGTCATTGGGAAAAGAATGGAAAAATTTCTGATCACAGATTGATTTGTGATCTATCTGTAGGAATTTTAGGCTTAGGAAATATTGGAAAATCAAGTAAATATGTATCATGTTCTTCATTGTCGATTTCTGACAAAAGTACTTGATTTTATATAAATATACATTCAATTTTTGCAGTTGCACAGAGATTGAAAATGTTTGGGGCTACTGTGTGGGGTGTCACACGAACACCACTTAAAGAAAAATTAGATTATCTGGATAAACATAGGACAGTTGAATTTTTATCTGACATGCTCATACATTGTGATTACATTGTTAATGTTCTACCATCCACATCTAATACTTTCGGTTTACTAGGTGGAAATACACTAGAAAAGTGTAAGCAAAGAGGTAGTGTCTTCATCAATATAGGTCGGGGTACAATTATTAATGAATTAGATTTATTAAATGCTCTTCAGCAACAATGGATTTCTGGAGCAATATTGGATGTTTTTGAACAAGAACCATTGCCAAAAGACAGTAAATTGTGGTTATTACCACAGGTAATTTTTGTTTACGTTGTAATATAAAAGACAACTATAGGCATTAATTAATTTATTTTAATTAATCACATTTTTATATAGGTTACTATCTCACCACACATTTCAGGCGTAACTCGTCCCCAGGATGTTGCAAGATTTTTTGCTGAGAATTATCAGAAATTCATTAAAGGCGAAACTTTGTTAAATACAGTAAATACTCAAGAAGGTTACTAGTTATTCTTTAACTACGGAAGGGATTTTTTTTCAACACAATTTATACAGTATGACAAGGAAGTGAAATAATACAGATAATGATTACTAATGTATAGTAATAATATGTATCATATAACGATATCATATAATGATACATATTATTAGTATTATAAAATATTCTTACAAAATATTTACTTTGTTTCTTGAAGTGCCAGACATGGAGATTCTTTCAAACTTTGTACACTGAAATCATAAATAACTTGCACTATTTTATTTACCAGAATTCTTCCAATTGTTCGTACTCTTTCTTAGTTAGTCATTTTAATTGTTTTGACAATATGGTGATGTATTAGATATGCACATACTTATGTTTTCATTCAAATAACGTTCAATATGAATATTCTGTAATATCATTAGAATATCTTTGAAACTTTTTTCAAAACCTTATACAAATGACAATCAATTTCTAATTACTTTATACATATTGTGTTTTTAAATGAGATTAAAATGAGTTATTCAGTCATTATAATATATGTCAAGTTATGTCAAGATTTTTTAATAAATGTTCATCACTTTTAGCAATAATAAACTATATATGAATTATTAACAATAATTAAATATACGAGACAGATTATCCATATCACATCCTTACTTGAGAGTCTCTAACGGAGTATTACCCCGCCATCTGTGCTTCGTGTACTTAACCACGCTACCACTCGGTATTTGCATGAAATACATTCATGACAACATGAAGCTTTGATAAACTTTCAAATAGAGATGCCAGAAAAGCACCGCCGGGTGCACACGCACACATGCCAGATACGCGTACGTGAGCTCGTGGAGTTTCGGAAAGTCGACAAAGGCAAACTGACGCATGGCCTCTTTCTCGATTCTCCGAAGCTGCCCGAAGTAATTTCGGATCGCCTCGTGGGAGTCGAGAGAGAAAGGCTCACATTTGCCTTCTCGCTCTAAACAACTGAAATCCGACCTCCCGTCAACGGCATACGATTTGGATTCTCGAGCCGAGATTCTCGACTGCCCAGGCATTTTTACTTTCCGACCTATGTAGGCGCACATAAGCAAAGTACCCATAATGAAAAAAAAATTTTGTAAAATTTATTTTACGGAAATACACGTTTTAAGACCTCCTGATCATATTTTAATTATTGAAAAAAAAGAAATTTTTTTTATTCCCATGTATGAGCACACATATGTATATTATTATTACGATTGAGTATAAATAGCTAAATGAATTTAAATGAAACTTTACATTTAAGTTTTATGTTCTCATTTCAAAGTCCGGTTAGACTTTGACTATAATCAGTCCATGGATAATAATGATTATACCTCTTGTTTCATAGTTGTTCCGATATATGTATAGGCATAATGTATAAAAAATCTTTTAAATGTTTCATATAAATCTTAGGACGAATTAAATTTTATATATGTTATACAGACGCGTAGAATGGAATTAGGAATTAAGAAATACGTAGGGTATTCGTATACATGCTTTATTCCCGTTCTTTCAGCGTCGGAAAAACAAATGAGCCCGTCCTGGGCCTAGACCCTCGCCTTTGTCGTCAGCCTTCTCCCCCATCGGTAGGGGTGGGAGTGTTGACGGACGAAGGCCAGACGCGGTCCCTTGCCAGCGCCTCGGCTTGGGCCTCGCCTTTTCCCGACGCCTTACATATAAAAAAAATTATATAAACTTTTTCGCTATCTTCTCTAGAAAAGAAAAAATTAAATGAAATCTTATACATTACATGCTTACTTAAATCGCATTGAAAACGAATACCACAAATGTTTTAGAATAATGTGCAAAATGTGATTACGATTTTCGCTAAGACAAATTGAAAACTCGGTTCTAACAAGGAAAAGTTGGAATGGTACCCGATTTTGGGTTAGGTTTTACTTTGAGATATTAATAAAGTTATTACAGGTACTTATCTTCAGAAATAGAAATACATTCAACAACCAGCGTGGCGTGAATGATAAGGTATTTGCCTGCAAGTTCCGAGCTTCTTCTGCTCTGCAGATTCAAACCCTGCCAAAACAAATCCTTTTTTTTATTTTTTCAATCATATTTTAATCGTACACTAAATGTGACATTATATTTTTGTCTGACCTTCGAATATTTTTTTTTTTAAATTGAATTTAACATATGTTATTTTCAATGTACGAAGTACATGAATCTGGATGGTACTTTTCGTAAAAACAGTGAAAACATAACAATTTCAAGCACCACCTACATCTAATGAAAGTTCTGTTTTCACAGAAATAACAAAATTTTGTATCTAACTCTGATGGAAAGGCCGCTTCATTTACATTGATAAAATGTGAACGATTTTCGGATAGTCGTACCTTGTAGCTCGTACTTTTTACCTTATACTTCAGGTAAAAAGGGATATAGCTGGGAAAAACAGTTTTATGACATTACCTGCTAACTTATGTTACTGTTCTACAATGAAACGCTATGTTTTGTACCTTTAAAAATATTCGACTATGTCCTTTTAAAATTTAAGATACAACCCATACTTTGTATTAAACTGGCAAACGGGATCACTTTTCCTTTGTTTCTAGTTAGTTCTATTTAGTTTGTCATAACAAATTGATACGGTTATCTCAAAACAATCGAGGAAAATCATTATTAATTAATTTCTGCAATTATTAATTCTACTGTTTTGTTTATGTTATAAAAGTAAGAACTCTTCTTATTGAAAAATACCACAGCGTGCACAATACTGGTAAAGAGTGGAATCTCATTTTAATTTATTAATTTTCAATCTTAAAGTATTTTGATTTTGAAAAATCGTATTAATAATATATGTACATTGTTGTATGACTAACTCATAAGCCAACATAGATACCGCACTAGAATCATCCTTACACAAACATCCCAGTCATAGGTTCCAAACTCCAGTCTTTCTAGCCTCCTGTACCCGCTTACTCATCCTGTACCCGGTTACTCACTCCGTACGCCACCATTGTCACCCTCAAATATATAAACGACGCACATTTTTGGACTCAAGTCAGATCTCTGTACTTAGTTTGTACTTACTAACGTGCGGAACTTGCCGTAACGATCGAATAAAACCACCAGTCTCTCTAGTAAAGTGTTGTTCTTAATCCCGCAACCCGGGATCCAACAACATATGCACGCTCATACATGGGACTAATAAAAAAAATTTCTTTTTTTTCAATAATTAAAATATGATCAGGAGGTCTTAAAACGTGTATTTCCGTAAAATAAATTTTACAAAATTTTTTTTTCATTATGGGGGGTACTTTGCTTATGTGCGCCTACATAGGTCGGAAAGTAAAAATGCCTGGGCAGTCGAGAATCTCGGCTCGAGAATCTAAATCGTATGCCGTTGACGGGAGGTCGGATTTCAGTTGTTTAGAGCGAGAAGGCAAATGTGAGCCTTTCTCTCTCGACTCCCACGAGGCGATCCGAAATTACTTCGGGCAGCTTCGGAGAATCGAGAAAGAGGGCATGCGTCAGTTTGCCTTTGTCGACTTTCCGAAACTTCACGAGCTCACGTACGCGTATCTGGCATGTGTGCGTGTGCACCCGGCGGTGCTTTTCTGGCATCTCTGCTTTCAAATAACACCCTGTAAACATATTCTAACCTACCATGCATGTTAATTATAGATAAAATACTTTGTGTTAAATGTAAAATAAGAAAAAGAAAATGAAGAATCCTGCGAATGATCATACAAAACCTTTTCGTTTTGTTAAGGTTTACATAAAACAAATTAACAGTGTTAGTAGATTGTCATTTCAAAACTTAATCAGTAATCTGTACTCACCCGAGTTATTCTTCTTCATTATTTAGAAATCCAGAACAGTCCTGAAATAAATTAAATATTTGCAGTATTTTCTCATTTATATTGATCCCAAGCAATGTCACCAGATTTGGCATAATTGAGTGCATCGACGTCGACACTAGAAACGATGAACTTCCTTAGCGTGCTTCCTAACGCAGTGGTGGGGATAGCAACATACTACTGCATGTATACTACCGCAAGAGCCATGTATACGTGATCTCGGCACTTCGCGCTATTTCGGGAAATTGAGAAAGAAGGCGAGTGTCAGCCTTTTCTTCTTGCTCTTGTAATAGCTGAAATTCGGCCTCGCGACAATCGACATAAAATTGCAAGTTTCAATTGCCTCAGCATTTTTAGTTTCCGCCCTATGCATGTAGATATAAAGGAAGTACCATAATGAAAAGAAAATTTCGAAAATTTGTTTAGCGGAAATACACGTTTTAAGACCCCCTGATCATATTGTGACTATTAAAAAAAGAATATGTTAATAGATTTCAATGAAACTTTACATTTAAGTTTTATGTCCTCGTTTCAAGATCTGATTACATTTTGAGCGTAATCAGTTCACGGATGATGATGATTATACGTCTTGTAGTTTTTTAATTATTCCGATACATATATGTATATTATTTATGAAAATATTTTAAAACATTTTATACAAATCTTAAGACGGATTAGGATCAAATAAACTTTATCTCTATCTATCTGCTGTTACAACAATGACTCATGCAGGTTGGTGACAGTGTTTTGTTTATACGCCTCGCGGGTCATAGGGCCGTAAAAATGACGAGGAAGAAAAAGCAAAGACATATGTAGATGTACATAGCCTAGTCCCCACAGGTTTTAAAAGAGCAATAATTAAAAATAAAATTCTACTGCACGATTAGCAGTCAATTTAATGAATTTTAATAAAAAAAAGCAAGACGAATGTGGAGGTTTTAATATACAGCGTATGCTAATGTTACAAATAAATAAAGACTTTTTACATTTTCCTCCTGATGGAAGGAGGGAAATTAAGATCCATCAGATTTCCATTGAACGGTAACGTCCACATTATTGTTTTCCCAACATTTAAATTATTTTGTCCTGTAAAGTTAAGTAAAATATATAACATCTAATTTTGTGTAACTAATTAATAGGTTTATTGAAAAATGTAGCGGGAAAAGTCAGTACTAATCTATTTCTGTAGTAATTAATTCTTCTATTTAGATTATATCTTTAAAAAATATTTCCTTTGAATGAAAGTTCTTACAGCGTGCATGGTATTGGCTAAGAGTGGTTTTTCATTTTAATAAATTTTATTTATTTCAATTTCTAAATATTTATTTCTTAATTAACCCTTTACGAGTGAGACAGCTTTAAACAACATTATTCTAAAATATTTATTATATACGTCTTTAACATGGTTTAATATATAATATATAAGATATATAAATAATATATATGTATCGGAATAATTAAAAAACTACAAGACGTAGAATCATTATTATTCGTGAGCTGATTACACTCAAAATCTGATCAGACCTTGAATCGAGAACATAAAACTTAAATGTAAAGTTTCATTGAAATTCATTCTGCCGTTTAGACACAAACATATTAATAGCATACGTACATGGGCACAAAAAAATTTCTTCTTTTTTAATAACCGCAATGTGATCAGGAGGGTTTAAAACGTGTATTTCGGCTAAAAAAAAATAAAAAAAATTTTTTTTCGTTATGGGACTTCCCTTATATCGTATGACGATTGTTGCGAGGCCGAATTTCAGCTGTTACAAGAGGTAGAAGGAAAGGCTGACACTCGCCTTCTTTCTCAATTTCCCGAAGTAGCGCGAAGTGCTGAGATCACGTATATGTGGCTCTTGCGGTAGTATAGGTCTGCTATCCCCACCACTCCGTTAGAAAGTACGCTAAGGAAATTCATCGTTTCTAGTGTCGACGTCGATGCACTCAATCATGCGAAATCTAGCCTCACTGATCCTAAACCTATTGAAAAACTACCTAAAAGATAGGTAATCGCATTATCAGTGTTGCCAGACTGTAGAAAACAAATATTCCTTTCAAATAAATAAAAAACTCCTCTATCCACTCATCTTTATACATATACTCGTCTCGTCTCATAACAACATAATGTTCGCTTGTTTTGCTTTTAAACTATTTGCAAGGAGTAGTAACTTATTGTCTGAGGCGCCTATATGTAAATATGTGGCCTAAGGGAAAAGGAGTTTGAGTATGGCTGACTTAATGTATCAGTCTTTGAAGTGTCTTATTTTTTTTTCTTATTATTATTCAAACTATTCAAATAATCAAAAAATCCGAACTGTGCACCCAACTCCACTTTACACGCCGTTTCTTACAGCAGTGGGATAGCACCCTTAGCCGCGTGCGTACCTGTTTACAAATCCGTGTTGGTGTATTGACATTCTCGCGCGCATTTGTAATGGAAACGAACGAGAATACCTGTTTAACGTGCAAATATTGCGCTGCTACTAGGTTCCTCTCTCCCAACAGTCTTGGCAACGACAATAACACGAAACGGTGTGAATAGTAAATCGTGAAATTTGTCGTGGCGCCCGTTTCACCTCTCCTGTAGTTTCCAGAATTTTCTTGCGCAAGTGGATCAGACGACGAATTCAAGCCGCAATCCGTTCTACCAAGAAATCCCATTGAAATGAAACGCAAATAGTTCGCATAGTCGATGTAGGGTCGTCATTCGAGTACGTGTAGTTCATATATCCGCGTGATTGAATGGAAGTAGCAAAATGTCTCCGCCGTTAATAAATATATAAAAAAAACTCCTTAATTGGAAGTTACGGGATTTAAAGAAACAAATGTAGCACAAAAAAGAACAAAAAGTTATTAAGGCCACTTTTTCAAAATTTCAGTCACGAATCTTTTTTCAAATGGAACCATATATTTCCTCTTCCATACTCTTATAAATTATTACAAATACAACGACGTGTGGTATTGTACTATAAATTTCAATTTTTGAAAATTTTGATTTCAAATTTTGCAAGAAATTTTGTTCTCGCCAAATAATACAATCCCAGGGGGGAGGGGTAAAATGAAAGAAATCCGGTGGTGGAAAAGTAAGGTCCACCCTACTATATACATCTATTACTTCTAGTCCTAAAAAAACATGGCGTAACTCACTAGGGGGCTGGATAGTTCCCGTTGAGAGTCACTGTTTTAGAAAACGTTCAAGCATCCGACAGAAGAATCGGCCAGTCTCCTGGACTTCCGCTATTTATATCGTTGATTTGCCTCACGAATCCTGTTGAACCCGATCGCGGCTCTCCCGAGCACACGAACGTGGGCGTGAACTTTTCAATAAAGTCAGCCTCTCTCTGGCGAATACCTGGTTGAACGCGTCTATCGGGATCAATGACACACGCCCGCAGATTCCCCGGAGGTATCCTCTACGAGATACGTAGAGGCATCCTGTAGAATTCCAACCACCTTCCTCGACTTCACAGCAGGACCTACTGGTTTCTATTTATACATCGCGCGAGACCTTGCAGCTTATGGCTCACGCGCTTACGGACTCTGTTCCGGACCGGATGAAAGCGCTGTCGCGACCCAGACGACGCACCGCGACGTGCAGTGTTTCGATTTCGGTTAATTACGATGGATTGTATCTAATTTTGTTGTATAGCTTTTTACTGCCATGCCCCCATAGCTGGATCCCCTAAGTCCAGATCGGTTTAAGGATTACTTTATAGGGTCAGCTGCCCCAGTATGGAATACTTTTTTTTATACATATATTTCACTTACTTGCAGAACTTTTATAAAAACATAGATATTATTCATTTATAGGAAATTTTATGCTCTTTTGTCTGGTAACAGTCAAATTTTAAATATAATAACGGTTTAGGAAATGTTTACTTTTTTTACTGAAGTCCTCATTTTCCATAGTAGGCTCATAGTGTTTATAATATGGAATACTATATTTATATATATTTATATTAATATATAATTATATGAAATATATTTATATTTATATTTGAAGAAATAATCGAGCTAACACAAAAGTGATGCACTTACCTTATTATGTATAATATTAAGTCAAAGATCGCTTTGCAAAAACTGAGACTGCGATATTTTCTTTAATATTCTTTTACGAATACGTGTTGCTTTGGAATTCGGGCATATGCACGTCAGTTGCAATAATCGTAATCAATTGCATTAATCGCCAATAGATGGCAAAATCACGATTCTTTAATATTGTTGTGTTCTAAATTAGGAACGTATTCCATATTAGGGCAACTGACCCTACATTAAAAGTTTATTTCCATGCGCATCATGGAACCAAATGCATTCCCAAGTTTTGGTGGAATAATTTGTTTTGTTAGACTATTGGAATTGCTTGAAAAATTACGAAGACCGATTTGTGACGTACTCTGAATAAAATTGAAGCATGGAAGGGCCCCGTACTAAAATTTTTTGTGCACAGCCCTGCAACTTTCTAAGACGGCCCCGGCCTCGCGTGTACGTTCGACAAATTTGTGCAAACTTGCCGACGCAGCACGTCGATGTGAACTGTACTTAATGCCCAGCGTTCACAACACCAAACACGTGAAATGCATCGGTGTAAATGTCAGGGTCATCGGTATAAGTAGCAGCCTTTCAGACGAATACCGATTAAATGCCGACGCTTCCACTAGATTTATACTGAGAGAAACCATTCTAATTGCATAATTTGCAGCTCGAAGCAGGCAAATATGGAATCATAGTTAGCCAGGATAACAGAAACCGCTGCTTCCGCTAAAAATCTAGTCGCCATTTTTAAAGTTACCTCCGAAAAACGTCGAGTTAATTCAGATTTGTTGTAAAAACCAGCAATTTACACTCTTTATATACTAATAATAAATTCAATATAAAAAATGTGTTTATTCTATTGTTATTCGAACAATTTTGTCACTGATCGGAAAACGAGCAATTACAAGATAACAAACGTTTGTAGAGACAACGTGTGCACTTTCTCTCTCGATTATTGTCATCGATTATTAACCTTGAACTTGACCTTGGGCGTGTTCTCGACATACAAAGTAGCACGAAGATGATCGCGTCGAACGAGCCCTGACCTAACCTATTCTAGGCTATGTCTCCGTTCTCCGTATACAGACAAAGCCTAGGAGAGGCTAAATCAAGTTACTCTGCTTCGCAGAATCAATCGTTACGGGTGTCATCTTGTCGGTATATGTTTCATCGAATTCCGACGGTCGTCCGAAATATTTGCGGCTAAGAAACATTCTCCGCAGGATTTTTCCTTCGTGCAACTATTACTGTCCGCTTCGAGGCTTTCGATTTAAACTTTTTCATTATCGACGAATCCATCGAGGTTCGCTCGTTTCAATATTTTAAAATCGTACGGACAAACTCCCCGCGGTATTTTTATTTCCGCTATCCTACGTTCGAGGTTTTTGATACAAACTGTTCCGCTCCATCGAGGTTTTCGATATATTTCGAATCGTACGGGAACGCGGCGAAAGAAACCGTAATTTCGAGATCGACGATGGCTGCGACGAAGTAAAAGTCGAATTGTGGCGCGCAGAAAAAATTCGTGGTGTCGGTACACGCAGTTTTTTGAGGAGCTCTTTTTGCTGCAGTGGTCCGGCCGGTACAAAGAAAGCGTGTCACGCCTAAAAATACGCGGGGCGCGCAGGTAGATGTGAAAAGGTCGTAGGGGCCCGGGAGGGGAAGCAAAAAATAAAAAACGACGAAGGAATTGCACAAGAGCAACGATTTGGTAGTCAAATCGCCAGGCACGTTCCCGCCTCTCTCGCGGCACAGGTACTTCTCTCGCAGAAGTAATACGAAAGCCTTCTTCGTTTAAGTGTTTTTTTCTTCTCTTCCCTCGTTCGGGCCGCCTCTTGGTTATTGCACTTGAATTGCCTTTTACCGTATCGTTCTTAATCCCCAAAATTGCATCTCGAAACACCAGACGTATAGTTTGATACAGAAAACAGTCCCTTACCGATCGCGCGATACGGTTTTATCATTTACTTTCAATTCTGGACTAAAGCTTCTCTTCTCGATCTTCTTCTTCGTTCACCGCCGCCTCTTGGATCTTTACTGCACTCGAATTGCCTTTTCCTAAATCGTTCTTAATCTCGAAAATCACGACTCGAGACACCAGACGTATAGTTCGATACAGAAAACACTCTTACCGATCGTGCGATACGGATTTAACTTTTGCGTTCGATTCTAAACTAAAACTTTTCTTCTCGATTTTCTTCTGTCTCCTCCGCCCGACTCTTGGGTCTTTTCCCCGTTATTGCACTTGAATTGTTTTCTCCCGTATCGTTCCTAATCTCCAAAATCGCGACTCGAAACACCAGACGTTTTAGTTCGATGCAGAAAACACTTACTGGTCGTGCGGTACGGTTTTAACTTTTTTCTCGGTCTTCTACGTTTCCCTTCGCCACCTCTTGGGTCTTTTCTTCGTTATTGTACTCGAAATGCCTTTACCCATATCGTTCTTAATCACGTAAATCGCGACTCGAAACACCAGACGCATAGTTCGATACAGAAAGCACTCTCTTACCGGTACGGTTCTCTACTTTTGCATTCGATTTACACCGCGGGCTGAATTACTCGCGCGCCGGCTGGAGCGTACCAGGCACAGAGGCATGTCCGCGAGGAATTTCAATGCGCCATGACTCGCACAAGTGCGGAGAATTCAACGTCCGCACGTGCAATGTCCGACTGTCGGGGCTGTTACATAAATGAAATCGCCGAGGCACTGGTTATTTCGTTCATTTCCGAGTGCTGCTTCACTTTCTCCGGCAACGTTCGCGCACCCAAAGATACGAAGCGGTCCCGTCGCTCAAGAAAAGGAACGATTTCGTCTCGGAGCCGTTCTTTCGTCACGAAACGCCGGTCAACCGGATCCTGGAGCGTTCACCAAAGGAGAAATCGTGTCGATTTGGTATGGCCGTTTACTCGAAATCGGGCTAGTGAATATCGACAGGCTGGAATATTCACTATTGTCGAACCAAGGAATTCCGTGCGTCGAATATCCACCGCGGCTGCTTTCCACATTTTTCGACTGTCGACGCAGAGGTATCGTCTTGAGGAATTTGTCGCTTTCTCCGCGGGTCGGAGGCTCCGTCGCGCGCATCGTGGCGAACAGTATAATAATCGGATCAAGCGGCAAATATCGCGACGAAGTTGTTGATACGCCGCGAATCGCTTATTCCGTGAAAAGTAAAATGTAAGGAACGGACAACGTAGGCGATCGGTATACGTGGCACAGGATTGGCCGGGTGACATACCTCGACACGACACACACCGGTGTGTTCGCACATCGGCAACCTGTGCACCCACTAACCACTAACCGGCGAACCACGGGAGGCCAAGATGTGCGCGCGCCAGGATAATATATGTATCTACGTGCGTTAACCACGTGAGATCGGCCAGCATCTTTCCACGGGCCTCTTTGGTGGGGACTTAACCTATGGACTGCTCTTTCTCTCCGTCTTTCTCGCGCGCGAACCTTGGATCCCCGGGAAATCGCTAGAATCTTAAGATCGCCGGATCACTGCGCGGCCACCGGCTGTGCGATCTACACTGCGCAGCATAATTATACCGCCGCAGATATAGCGATTCTCGAAATTGATCCAGTGCTTTATTACAGGGTCGGTTGCCCTAATATGGAATACGTGTTTTTACGTACATGGAAATATCGGTTTTTGACTTTCGGTCAGGCTGGTCGCAAGCTCGAGGAAAGAACGTTCCAAACGTTTTGCTCGATTTTCTCTTCGATTACGTTGTCGAGGAGAGAAAAACGACCCGCAAGCGGAAATAAAGGGCAACTGCGTCCGCAAATTATACTCCTGTTGAGCTCGACCCGTCGATCTATAAACGGGGTATCGGTTCTTTTCACGATCGAGGCTCGATCGCGTTGCTGACGTATTCGTTTCAGCCGTGGCTCGTTTCCTAGCGCAGTCAGCTTTGTTTTTACCGCAGACGATTCCTCTGTTATTTACTCGGCGCAGTAGGTAGCGACGGTGTCTCGTTCGCCAAGGTAGGCGCCCACTTTTGTATTCGCCACCCCGTAGACGGCGAGTTCTCACTCGGCATTCTCGGCAATCTCTGATCGACGAGTTTTTATGAAGGTCGTACGAACTACGTGAGCCGTACCCACTTACCCAGCTGCATCGCGATGCGCGTGTTTATGCTATTTGCGGCCGAGCCGGACGTACGAAAAATACGCCGACGTTACAGGTGTAACGAATTCGGAAAAAATGCTTTCACCGACCTTTTTTTTTCACCACCATTATACACCGCGGGACAAAATTGTAGGACGCTTTGCATATACTCGCGTCGATATTTAAGTTGACACGCTCGAATTCCAGCAACGTATCGCTAATTGCTAACGCGATATTATTTAGTTCTACATTCTAACTCGTACCATACATTTTCTGTTACGTTTAAGTCCGAAGACTGAAGTTTTGATAACATTAGGGCAATTATAAACCAACCACAGTCTGACAATTACGGCCTTGTGTTCCAGACCGTTATCTCGACAGTAATGGCCAATTTTTCGGTACATTGTTTCAAATTTTTTTTTAAATATCCAAGTATATCCACTTATTTATAATTCTTTCGATAAAAATTCAACTCCTGCTTTGTAATAAAATGTTCTTTCTCCTTTCAACACTACTTAGAAATAATACAGAAATATGTGAAGTGTCATACTTTGTTCTACTATACGTTTCATCATCCATAACTCGAAAATTAAGGTATGCAGAACATTTGTTCGTACGACAGTTTTTAATCATTTTAGTGTGTAGATTCATCTCTTTAGACATTTACATGTATTTTAGAAACACTCTGTATACTTTCACCTATGACGTTCCCCATTTTAATATTGCTTCTGAATCTGTCCTTGGTCGAGCTACGTCGCTCGTTCAAACGGGAAACCGCGAACCGCTAATTTTCGATAGCAATGTGCGAGACGTTGTTGACCGATGCGCGCAATTGATTGAATAATTACGGTTATTCCAGGGATAGCCGTTCCAAATACAAGGGCAAACAGGTTGCGCTTAGTTTCATTCTTTTGTCCGATGGCATTCGGCTTGCAATCAGCAGCGCGATGCTTTATCTTACGATCGCTGGTCAATATTTCGAATTCCCATTTGCAACGTCGAAGATGAAAATGGCGGCGGACTACGATAATTTATTAACTAGTCCGGCAAGTCAAACCTGTTGGTTCCCCCGCAGACGTGTGTTGCGCGTCCCGTCCGAACGCGTGGAACTGGTGTTCTTTGATATCTTTCTGTAGAAAATTGTCCGCTAAGTCTTCCTGCTTTGACCATTCCCTAATTTCAACTTCTGAATTCACCGGTTGAATTTCCTCGGTTTCCGTCTGACGCTTAACTTTAGGGTAAGGTGCTCGAAAATTGTCCCCTTAAGGCTTTTTGGTTATCGTTCGAAAATTATGTATATACAAATCTGAAACAAGTTGTAGAGTAACTTGGAAGCCTTAGTTACGATGCCCTGGTATCGACTTGTCGGAACAGTTTATACACACAAAGTAAGAAATATATGTATATGTAAAAGTATGCATTTTTCAAGCTTTAGAAAGAACGTTCCCTATTTCGTTTTTTTAATTATAGTACTGATATTGTCTCCATTAATTTACAATTTATATTAGACAGTTGCTTGATAATACGCAATTACAGTAATGTTTAATAATACGTATCGTGTAAATGTTAATTAGAAACATTATTTTGCCTAAAATTCTCGTGCGTTAGTAGATCGAATAGATTACGGAACCAACTGCCGACGTGTGAGCGTACCACTTTTCCACCCTTTTGATACTCTTTAATAAGTTATAAATATGACCATATGTGTAAAAAAGTTTCATTCCATCGGCAGTTCACGAGCTGGAAGGACACCAGGAAACCGAATCTCGTCGTCCGACCTCCAACCCCTTGCTAACCATTGCTGGCCAGTGTTTACCATTTACTAGTAAAAGATGACCAGTGGCAATTAATTATTTAAACTTGCATACCATATTATTTTTATTTATTTTATTTTATTGCTTGAAAGTACGCTATTTGGCTATTGACCAGTTTCTGCTCTATCGGTATATATCTTTCTGTATTTGACAATTTATTTTATTTCATTATGTTAATGTGGAGTTAGGTTTATTTTCATTTTATTTTGGAAATTTTCAACTTGTTTCCTTCGTCCCTGCTTCGGTCACCGCTACTTCATTCAATGAAACATGTGATCAGCTGTGTGGCTGATCCAAACGATCTAGTTGCCTTTCCCTGGTAGTTTGATTTAGGGAAAATGGTTCTTCGCTGGAAGGTGTACGACACCGTTTCCTGCGGAAACGCATACCTTCTGGCGAAAGTCCTTGTCTTAGGATCCTTCTCTTTGTCAGGCGTCCTAAATCGGGTTCTTTTGGTTCCCGGCGAGATGCGTTGGAGAAATAGGGAACCAGTTTCAGGAGCGTGAACTCATTTTTCCGTAGAATCGACTTACCAACAAGCAGATGATTCAATCCTAGGATTTGCACAGTGCAACATCGCGTCGCGTATCTCTCAATTTTACCTCGTTTTCTTTGATAAAATAATTGCTTGGTAGAACTAAACGAAGATATCGAAGGAACTTTGATTCCTTCTATCTTCCAAGTTTAGTAATTTAGAATGTAAAAGGGAGATCGATAGAACTTGGATTCCATCTATCTTTCTTCGATAGAAAAAAGTCCTTTGTCGCGGATAACACCGAGTTAATGGCTGCGAATTTAAAATAGTTTTAAATGATTTTTCTACATATGCTAACTTTACCGATTCTCATGATTGAAAGTATATAGTTCTCGGTGGCACTGTACATTTAAACAAAGAGGTCACTCTATAACCATCGATTTCTTACGAAGTCGATACTTCAGTTTATGCAAAACCAAATTTCATGTACTCGAATATTGAAACGATTATAGGAAATGCGATTTTAGTGTTTGGCTGCATCGTCGCTTTCTAACAATAAGCATTACATTTGTAAGAAATGGCAACCTTGCGCGTGTTACTAATGGCAACCCTGTACTCGCTGTAAGGGAAGAAATTTTCTGCGTTTGCTAACTTTACCGATTTCAGTAGTTTAATTGCAATACTTTTCAAGATCACCATTCTATAAGGGAGGAGGTCGCTCAAAAACCACTAGTTTTTTTACTAGGTCGGTATTTCAGTTCATATGGTATTATACTATTTCAGTATTATTCCAACTTCCATAATTGACGGAATTTTTTCCATTCTTCTTTTAAAATATTTTTAAGGTAGGTTATGTTTATTTGTTATTTTATGTTTTTTGATCTCTGTCCCCAAATAATCCAACAGGTGTCCGATTGCATTTAAATAGAGACACTAAGGTAGAAAGAAAGGAATTTTTGAACACTTGGTCCTATTAAAAAATCCAGTCCTTTCCCTGTCCTAATTTTTTTGCATTATTTTTTTAATTACTTTTAAGAATATTCATCGATTCTTGACAGTTTCTATAAATACTAAATTCCCTACTTCTGATACCACCATTAAGATCCAAACCATGACGGATCTACCATCATGCTTTACAGTTGGTATTATGTTTTTCAAATCTAATGTGCCAGTGTGCCGCTTTTTCTCTATCCTTATCCTTTGCCACTTTCAACTGCTCCAAAGATATTAAATTTACCTTCGTCTGTAAGTAATATTCTTTACAAAAATTGTTTATTCTCTCGTTTATGCTTTTTTGCAAATTCAATTCTTTTTGGTGATTTGATGCCACTAATCATAAGTAAAGGTTTTTCCACGATACACAACTATGAAATCAACATTTTTTTTTAATTTTTCGAATATTTTCAAGATGTACTGTTGTACTTCCTAAATTATTTTCTATTTGGATGATTATTTTTGAAACAATTACATTTGAATCTTGTCGAATTATTTGCAACACAAATCGAATATCCCTATCACTTAAAATTTTAAGTTGACCGCCACGTCTCTTTTTGTTTTTACAGCTACTGATTATTTCAAAATTTTTTATTATGTATCGAAGAATAGAATTCTTCAATTTTCTTGCATTGTACTACAAAAGACAATTATTGGTGTTCATTAATTTATATTACAAAGATTATTATCTTACCACATATTTCAGCCGAAAATGTTATAAACTTTTTTACTGATAATTATCAGAAATTCATTAAAGGTGAAACCTTGTTAAATACAGTAAATTTTCAAGAATGTTATTACTTATTTCAAAGATTTATCTATAAATGGGATTTTTTTTCAACATAGTTTATACAGTATGATATATATAACGAAAAAATGAGACAATATAGATACTAATAATCATATATAGAACTTAAATGATATTAATGGAATAATAGTTATTTCAATAATGTATATAATGATAAATTTCTTTAGTATTATAAAATGTCCTTACAAAATATTTACTCTGTTTCTTGAGCAGCAGGGCACGAAGATGGTTTTAAACCTCGTATACTGAGGTCATAAACAACTTCCTCTATTTTTTTAATGGAGTACTTCAAACTGTCAAAACGTTTCCTTAGATTGTCATTTTTAAAATTTAATAATCTGAAACCTACGTTTAGTTCATTCACAAATCTTGCAATCTCTATAGGCCGATTGTAATCACCATTAGTAACACTATTTACAGCAAAACGACTCTGAAACATAACAATTCAAATGAGTAATAACCATAGTTAAATTATAAATTATACATACCAATTCTGTAGATAATTGTAGTAAACCCATTAAGAAATCTTCCAAGTCCAAGTGAAAACCATCTTCTCTATTATTTTTGACTATATTTATAATATAAATTTAATATAAAAGAAAAGAAATATAAGTAGACATGTATTATAAATCACATACCTCCTAACATTGCTGCAACAGTTTCCTTAGTAACCAAAACCTTAATTTCTAAATATATTACTAAAGATGCTAAGAAACATAATTTTTGTGTAACAAAACGCCAGTGGTCATGAAACCTATAGTATTGATCTTTTGGTACAGCTTTTGCAAGTAACTCATAACTTTTACGTACATCTTCAAATATTACTCTTGCTTTTGCACAATATTCAGATACAACTGTGAATAAAAGGAGACATAATTGCATTGATAATATGAAGATATATTACGTATGTACATACTTATGTTTTCTTCCAAGTTATTTTCATTATGAATATTCTGTAATATCATCAGAATATCTCTGCAACTTTTTTCAAGATCTCGTACATTAAAACGGATTTCCTTCAACAAAAGAAAATAAATATTAATTTACTTTACATATGTTATGTTTTTAATCATGATTATATGATTATGACATAAAGCTTTCATGAAGTTTCAGATAACGATCTGTCAACATACTTTAACCTACAATACATATTAACTATACATAAAATACTTTATGTTGATTGTAAAATAAGAAGAAAATTAAGAATCTTGAAAATGTTCATACAAAAACGTTTTACTTTGTTAAAATCTACATAAAACGAATTAACAGCATTAGTAAATTGTCACTACAAAACTTAATCAGTTAACTGTACCCACCTCACGCAATTCTTCTTCATTACTTAAAAAGTCATGAAATGAATTAAATATCTGCAGTATTCTCTCACTCATATTGATCCCAAATCTATTGACAAACTACGTAAAAGATAAATATATCGTGTTATCAATAATTTACCAAAACGAGATCTTATCCCTGCATACAAGATTAGTGACTCCCAATCAGTATGGCCAGATCGGGCAGTGTGGCCAGATCGGGCATAATTGAGTGCATCGAAATCGACAACAGTGACGACGAACTTCCTTAGCGTCTAACGGAATGGTGGGGATAGCAGGCATACACTACCGCACGAGCCACGTGTACGTGAGCTCGGCACTTTGCACAACTTCGGCAAATCGATAAAGAACGCTAGTGTGAGCCTTTCCTTCTTGCTCTTGTAAAAGAGAAACAGCTGAAATACGACCTCGCGATAAGTGGCATACGATTCCAAGCCTCGACTGCCCCAGCATTTTTACTTTCCGACCTATATGTAAGGTATAAGGAAATTTATAAAGTATCATAATGAAAAAAAATTTTGAAATTTTTTTTTAGCGGAAATACACGTTTTGGGACCCCCTGATCATATTGTGACTATTGAAAAAACGATATTTTTTTTTGTTCCTATGCTATTAACATGAATGCATTAACCCTTTTAGTACCGAACGACGATATATCGTCGTTCGCTATACTTGCGAAAAGTGCCAACGACGATATATCGTTGCGTATACGATGGTGTCTTATTCTTCGCATTAGGAGAAAGCTCTGTCTCAAAAAAAATTTGTAAAACATTATAAAGGGTTTAATTTTATTGCAAAAGCATTTAAAAAATTATTTTTTAGAGGCCTTTTTCGCTCGGGCGAACCAGCAACTCAACACTACTTTGTGGCGGAAACGTATGTATTCTGGAGTCGTCATATTATACAGGGTGTTCGGCCAACCCTGGGAAAAATTTTAATAGGAGATTCTAGAGGTCAAAATAAGACGAAAATGAAGAATATCAGTTTCTTGACTGAGGCCTCGTTAAAAAATGATTAACAATTAAATTAAAAAATTTCAAACCGTACTGGAAAAATTATCTTCGATTGCAGGGGTCAATTACAATCATTTTTGGTAAATACACATATCTCCGAATTCCTACCCACTTTCGAGAAAAAAATTCGAGTGGGTACTGAACTTTTTAGATGAAATTAAAATATTTAAAATCACACTAAAAAAAATTATATTTAGTTACAGGGGTCAATTACAATCATTTTTTATCATTACACATACCCCCGAAATCCTACGCATTTTCGAGAAAAAAATTTCTAACCGAAAATCTAATTAGTAATTAGGTACCTAGATTTTTCGACGAAAAAAAAAAAATTTCAAATCGTTCTGGAAAAATTATTTTCGGTTGTGGGAGTCAATCACAATCATTTTTGGTGAATAGACATACCCTCGAAATTCTGCGTGTTTTCGAGAAAAAAATTCAGTACGGGCTCCACTTTAAACGTTAATAACTTTTTAACAAAGCCTCATCATATTTTGAATTGATTATTTATTAAAAAATCATTGAAAATCAAATACTTATACTTTATGCTACGTGACCTATATAAAACTGTGATCAAACAACGATTATTCTTATGCGTAAATATTGCTTGTAGAAGAGAAACTTGTTTCTATGTTTTTATCATATTTTATCATTATGTTATTTATACGATTTGCAATAAATATTGAAATGCAATTGCCATTACTTTATTCTTTCTTTATTTCGTAATATGCTGCTTTTTGAATTTTGTAAATATCATTCTTAGTTTGTTTTTTACGAGCTTTTTCTCTAACCATAACAAATTCGTCAAATTGGCTCGGTATTCTTCGCATAGGCACCCGTTTTTCGCTCGGTACTAAAAGGGTTAAACGACTAAGTGAATTTCAATAACGAAAAAAATATTTCGAAATTTTTTTTAGCGGAAATACACGTTTTAGAACCCCCTCATCATATTGTGACTACTACAAAAAAACATATTTTTTTTTTGTTCCTATGCTATTGACATGATTGCGTCTAAACGGCTGAATGAATTTCAATGAAACTTAACATTTAAGTTTTATGTTCTCGTTTTAAGGTCTCATTATATTTTAAGCGTGATCAGCTCCCATATAATAATGATTATACGTTTTTAGTTTTATAATTATTTCGATACATACACATCATGTGTAACAAATTTTTAAAGCGATTTATATAAATCTTAAGAAGGATTAAGATCAAATATATTTTTCTCCTATCTTTCCTAGACAGGAAAAATTAAACGAAATCTTATGCCTTGCATACCTACCTAAACCACATAAAAAACGTATTCCACAAATATTTTAGAATAATGTTGTTCAAAGCAGTCTTACTCGTAAAGGGTTAATTAAGGGTTAATTAAAATGAAAAACCACTCTTAGCCAGTACCGTGCACGCTACAGAAATAGATTACTACTGACTTTTCCCACTATGTTTTTTAATAACCGTATCAAATTGTTACACACAATCAAATGATATATATTTGACTTAACTTTACATAACAAAATAATTGTAACGATAGGTAAAACAATAACGTGCACGCTACCGTTCAATGGAAACCACGGGAAGGTGGTGGTCACTTCCATCAGGAGGGAAATGTAAAAAATTGTTATTTCTTTGTAACATTATCACATGCCGTATATTAAAATGTTTTTATTAATGTAATGAAATTACAATATAATGAAAAACTAACTCGTGAATGCATTAATTTTTATTAATATACACACGAGCCATAAAAATGGAAAAATGATATAATTGTTTACATTTCCAAAGGATGGGATGTCGGGATAGGACGTTTGCGATTAAGCTGGCACGTTATGTCGTGCATTGTTGCTCTTACGGTACCGTGACGTAAGTGTAACAAGGCGCGACATTCTACGTCATAGCCACACTATCTACAGCAAACAATTTCACTAACTAAAAATATACGGCAAAATATAAGCAAATAAATGAAGAAAAAAAATGATAGTTAGAGCAAGCAGAATAGTATTTACAGCAAGCGAAATACGTAAAAAAAGTAACAACGCGAGACAAATTGAACGACTATTTACATATTAGCGATGTCCAAAAAAAAATATTTTGGACATCACTAACAAGACTGCGGTTGCAATGTAAGCGCTTTCGCGTGACGTTATGGCACATACATGCATCACACCTTGTTGCGCCTACGTCACGGTACCGTTGACGTAACAAGACCAGTCTACCGCGACGTCGCATGAAAACGTTTATACTGTCATTGCAGCCTAATAGTACGAATTTACTAAAGAGCTTTTCTCTGGAGAGAAAAATCTCTCTAGAGAAAAGCTCTGTAGTAAATCGGTACCTTAATTTTCGTCATATGACGTAGCGGGAAAATTCTCAAAGTTATTGTCATATGTTGCGTTTAATCTTAAATTACACTTTTGCTTCTTAGCAAATCTATGATATAAATTTTTGGAATACAATAGAGCTAGATGATCGTCATCTACCTCCATGGGTTGAGAGTTTTCCCTCTGCGCCTTTAACGAAGATTTCACAACGCAAATAGAGTTGACGCTGGCCGAAGAAAGTTTATATCGTTTCTTTGTTTTTATGTCAGGTAACATGGAAAACAATCTTTCTGCATCGGCATTGGAATTTGGAAGTGATCTAATTGTATTTACTAATTTCATCAATTCAGGAAATTTAATTTTATAGTCCAAATTTCGCGTTAATAAAATTGTTTTCCAGAAACCATCGAATTTCATCTCGATAAGCGTCTGTCTACCTTTCGTTGTAAATTCCAAAGGCAATACTGACCATTCTGTTTGCAGTCCTTCTTCGTCGAAACCGCCGAATTTCTGAGCGATTAAGAGAACATTTCTGAAGGAAATGTCTCTATTTGTATCATTTAATATAAAAGTTGGTTCAAAAACATACAACATGCTAAGAAATTCGTCATCGATTGCCAATCGATGACGAATTTCGTTTGCAGCTGTAATATAAAACATTAAACAATTTTTCCTTACGGTTTCTACGATGTCGGACTTGCATTCTGCATTCAGTTGATGCAGAAAATTAAGACACTCTGTTCCTAAATTTATGCTATCAAATGGAAGTTGATTTTCGACTACAGAAAAATTCATCATTCTTACTAAATCCATGTGTTTCAAAAGCTGCGGTTTCAGAAAATTGCGTAATATATCGCATAAAAGTTCTGCCGCAGTCTTTTGAAGCAAATGAATTCTTGTCTCTTGAGTTTGAAAGAAAATGTTAAATTTATAAAAAAACTCAAGAGCGTAATTTAGAAAATAAAGATATGCTTTGGCCTCTGGATTTTGCATCGAGATTAACAGACGTTCCCCGGACTCTGATTTCTCGCTTATTGTCAATTCTTGCAAAAAAAGCAATACAGAGTCCCAATTCTCTAAAAGTGTAACTACGGATGTATAATGCGATAACCATCGCGTAGAACACAATTTTAAAATTTTTCGGTCGGTTATTTGAAAACATTGCTGAAATTCGCGGAATATAGCCGAACGTTTGGGACTACTGTATATGTTACTCTTTTTATAATTCTCAATGTGACACTGAGAATCTGCGTGATTATAAATCGTCGATAATCGACATGAAAATTGATTGTTGCAAACCGAACAGAACCACGAATAAGGGTCGCCGTCGACTTTATGCAACCATGGCTTGAAATAATCATTCTCAAGCCATTGAGGCATAAAAGTCCTTTTAGAAGTACTATTTTTTTTATGACACCCAGATTCTCCGTGTCTATACACGTTTGAGGAACCGCAAGAATAAGACTTATTGCATAAAGTACAATAAAAACGACTTCTATCATGGGGTACTGCACGTATCCATGATTTAAACCTATGATCATTTATCCATGAAGATAAAAAACCGCGCTTACACTTATTCTTCGATTTCACAACCGTTTCCATGATATAAAAGCAGAAAAGCGAAAGAACAGAAAATTACAGAAATTACGCGAAAGCTTTTTTTCAATTTAAATATCTCAGAATGACCTACGGCACGTACCTTTAAATTTGTCCTGATGTTCGTCCTCGTCGACCGAATTCAACTGACTCAAGAGAAACAGCAGTGGCTCGAGCACGTGGCGATAGTGTTTTGTTTATACTGCTCGCGCATCGATGGGCCGTTGAAATGCCCGGACGAAGAAAGGACGTAGGTATAGCACAGTTCCCATAGGTTTTTAAAAGGCAATAATTAGAAATAAAGTTCTATTGAATGAATAGCAGTATATAGATGTCAATTTAATATATTTCATTTTGCAGAAATGAATTTAGAGGGGAATCAAAAAAAAAGGAAAGAAGAATATAGACGTTCTAATATATGCCATGTGATAATGTTACAAAGAAATAACAATTTTTTACATTTCCCTCCTGATGGAAGTGACCACCACCTTCCCGTGGTTTCCATTGAACGGTAGCGTGCACGTTATTGTTTTACCTATCGTTACAATTATTTTGTTATGTAAAGTTAAGTCAAATATATATCATTTGATTGTGTGTAACAATTTGATACGGTTATTAAAAAACATAGTGGGAAAAGTCAGTAGTAATCTATTTCTGTAGCGTGCACGGTACTGGCTAAGAGTGGTTTTTCATTTTAATTAACCCTTAATTAACCCTTTACGAGTAAGACTGCTTTGAACAACATTATTCTAAAATATTTGTGGAATACGTTTTTTATGTGGTTTAGGTAGGTATGCAAGGCATAAGATTTCGTTTAATTTTTCCTGTCTAGGAAAGATAGGAGAAAAATATATTTGATCTTAATCCTTCTTAAGATTTATATAAATCGCTTTAAAAATTTGTTACAAATGATGTGTATGTATCGAAATAATTATAAAACTAAAAACGTATAATCATTATTATATGGGAGCTGATCACGCTTAAAATATAATGAGACCTTAAAAAGAGAACATAAAACTTAAATGTTAAGTTTCATTGAAATTCATTCAGCCGTTTAGACGCATTCATGTTAATAGCATAGGAACAAAAAAAAATATCATTTTTTTCAATAGTCACAATATGATCAGGGGGTCCCAAAACGTGTATTTCCGCTAAAAAAAAATTTCGAAATTTTTTTTTCGTTATTGCAATTCACTTATTGTTAGTCGTTGAGGAACAAAAAAAATGTCTTTTTTTTCAATAGTCACAATATGATCAGGGGGTCCTAAAACGTGTATTTCCGCTAAAAAAAAATTTCAAAATTTTTTTTCATTATGATACTTTATAAATTTCCTTATACCTTACATATAGGTCGGAAAGTAAAAATGCTGGGGCAGTCGAGGCTTGGAATCGTATGCCACTTATCGCGAGGTCGTATTTCAGTTGTTTTGTCTTTTACAAGAGCAAGAAGGAAAGGCTCACACTAGCGTTCTTTATCGATTTCCCGAAGTTGTGCGCAAACGTCGAGCTCACGTACACGTGGCTCGTGCGGTAGTGTATGCCTGCTATCCCCACCATTCCGTTAGACGCTAAGGAAGTTCGTCGTCACTGTTGTCGATTTCGATGCACTCAATTATGCCCGATCTGGCCACACTGAGATCGGGCATAATTGAGTGCATCGAAATCGACAATATTGACGACGAACTTCCTTAGCGTCTAACGGAGTGGTGGGGATAGCAGGCATATACTACCGCACGAGCTACGTGTACGTGAGCTCGGCACTTCGCACAACTTCGGGAAATCGATAAAGAACGCTAGTATGAGTCTTTCCTTCTTGCTCTTGTAAAAGAGAAACAGCTAAAAGTCGACCTGGCAACAATCGGGATACGATTCTAAGTCTCGATTGCCTCTGCATTTTTACTTTCTGATCTATGTATGTAAGGTATAAGTACCATAACGAAAAAAAAATGTTCAAAATTTTTTTTAGCGGAAATACACGTTTTAAGTCCCCCGGATCACATTGCGACTATTTAAAAAAAAGAAATTTTGGTGTGCCTATGTATCATGTTATTAACATGATTGTGTCTAAACGGTTGAATGAATTTCACTGAAACTTTAGATTTAAGTTTTATGTTCTTATTTCAAGGTCTGATTAGATTTTAAGCCTAATCAGCTTCATAAGCATAAACAAAAATTTCTTTTTGTTTAATAATCACAATATGGGGTCTTAAAACGTGCATTTCCACTTAGAAAATTTACTTTTCTTTATGGTACTTTCCTTATACCGCCATACATACAGTTACTCATAAAATTGAGCGTACACCTATGTAGTTAATAAAAACTTGTGGGAAAATGAACATAAACAGACATATTTAAAAGTAAAAACGCATTATACATTTTACTTGTACATTTCAGCAGATAATGCGTGAAGAAATTTTTAAACAATATTGATTGTTCATCTATGTTTAACAAAAACTGTAAAAGTATGCTTATTTTATCGTCACAAAATTGAGCGTACAGTTTATTAGTAACTAGAAAACTAACTTTTGTAAAACTTCTCATGGTTTACAATTCATTCGATTGTATCTAATAACATAGTTCCGTTGCTATGATACGTTTGATTTTTATTTGTCATTGTTTATTAGCGAAAATTTGCACTATGGCTTCACAAAGCTCAGAAACTGATATTTCTGTGCGAAAATTAGTTGTCAAATTGTATTGTCAAGGTAAATCTCTAAGGCAAATTGGAAAAACAATAGGTAGAGCCCACTCTACTGTACAAAAAATTATTAACAATTACAAATACAATGGTACACTGCATAATCAGCCAGGACGCGGAAGGAAAAAAATTCTCACTGGAACTGACGAACGGTACATAATACGACAAATTAAAATTAATCCAAAAAGTAGTGTACCAAAATTAACAACAGATGTTTCATCGAGGATTAGAAAATCGATATCGACAGAAACTGTTCGTAGGGTGCTATGCGATAAAGGCTATCACGGTAGGGTAGCAAGGAAAAAGCCTTATATTTCTAAGGTGAATAGAATCAAGCGTTTGGAATTTGCAAAAAAATATGTAAGTTGTGATATAAATTTTTGAAAGAACGTAATATTTTCCGACAAAGTTAAAATTAATTTATTTAATTCGGATGGAAAAATAATAGTATAGAGACAACTGAATTCAGAGTTCAATCAAAAGAATACGGTTCCTACTGTAAAACACGGCGGAGGTTCAATAATGCTGTGGGGATGTATGGCAGCAAGTGGAGTTGGTAATAACGAATTTATTGAAACAACTATGGACAAACTAAAATATCTTGATATTTTGAAAACAAATTTGAAATCGTCAGCTCTAAAATTAAACATGCCAGCCATATATTATTTCCAACAGCACAATGATCCTAAACATACATCGTATATTGTTAAAGAGTGACTGCTATATAACGTGCCAAAATTATTACACACTTCACCACAATCGCCGGATATTAATCCCATTGAGAATTTGTGGCGAGAATTAAAATTACAATTAAATAAATTCTAGTTATAGTAATAAAACAGATGCTAAACGCAAAATAGTAGAAATATGGAATAGTATTCCGTGTTCGACTACAGAAACGTTAGTCGAGTCTATCCCAAAACGTTTGAGAGCAGTTATAGATGCAAAAGGATTTGCAACAAAATATTAAAATAAAATCTGTTAGTTATTTTTGTTTAATTTGATCTGCTGTATGCTCAATTTTGTGACACTAAAACAAGAACAGTTTTGTTGCTTTTGCTAAATAGAAATGAATAATTAATTTTATTTAAGACTTTTTCCACTAATTGTCCGTCAAAATATATGAACAAAATAAATATTATATTTTTACTTTTAAATATGTCCGTTTATGTTCATTTTCCCACCAGTTTTTATTAACTACATAGATGTACGCTCAATTTTGTGAGTAACTGTAGGTTGAAATGTAAAAATGCTGGGGCAATCCAGACTTGGAATCGTATGTCGATTGTTGCGAGGTCGACTTTCAGCTGTTACAAGAGCAAGAAGGAACGGCTTTCATTCGCCTTCTTTCTCGATTTCCCGAAATTGCATGAAGTGCCGAGCTCATGTACACGTGACTCTTACGGCAGCATATGGCTGCTGTCCTTCGCCACTCTGTTAGATGCTAAGGAAGTTCATAGTTTCTAGTTTCGACGTCGATGCACACAATTATGCGAAATCTGGCCACACTGGCACCCAATGCCGGATCTACTTACATTGAGTCTGGGTTAGGTGACTCTGGCGTCATTGGGATTGGGAGTCACTAATCTTTGTATGCAGGGATAAGATATCGTTTTCGTAAAATATTAATAACCCGATATATTTATCTTCTACGTAGTTTATCAATAAATTTGGGATCAATATGAGTGAGAGAATACTGTGTGTGTGAGTGGGCGAGGCATGGGATATTTGCCGCGGGTTCTACTTAGGGCCGCAGGTTGGCCAGTTGACCGCAGGTGAGTCCGGTCAGCATGGGCCCGCGGCCGTCGGCTTAATCCCATGTTACGAGGCTCGGGGCCGTGGGCGTTAGTGACCAGGCGCTTGCGGTTGAGTGGGAATATGGTGGGGGGAGTGCCTCCCACCGGGAGGGGCCTGAAAAGGGGGATGTGATGTCTCACTATAGTTCCTGGTCCCCCGCCAGGCGCTTGAGAATGGTCACTCTGGGGTTTATCCGGTACTACTACGGTAATTTTCAAGTAAATTTCAAGGAAAATGGTGAAAGTGTAAAAGAGTTTCATAGTGATGGCGGTAAAGAATATAAAAATAAAAGCGTCAGTGATTTTTTGAGTAGTAAAGGTATAAAACACACTGTAAATATCTCTTACACGCCACAGCAGAATGGGGTCGCGGAACGTGATAATAGAATTATAGTTGGAGCGGCGCGATACATGATTTATTCGAAACTAGACTTGCCATTATTATTTTTGTGGTCAGAAGCTATGAATACTGCAACTTATGTAATTAATCGAACTGGTTTAACTAAGCAGCTGAGTAAGACTCCTTATGAGTTGTGGTATGATAAAACAGCAAATGTTGACAATTTTAAAGTTTTCGGAACAGAATGCTTCGCGAATGAAAAGCGGAAAAAACTTGATCAAAAGACGGTTAAAGGATTTTTAGTAGGATATGTTGGAAATTGCAAAGGGTATCGAGTTTATGTACCTAGTGTGAGAGATGTAATTATGAGTCGTGATGTATTGTTTAAGACAGAAAAATTAATTTTACATGAAATTAATTTACCGGTTGAAAGTAAAGTAGTTAAAAATTGCGATTGGTCTGATAATATCGAGATAGAAGGGGAAGCGAAAAACGATGATGAGAAAAATGATAAAAATGAAACTGCAATTTTCAGGAGGGGTTAATGAGAATTCTAGGAAGTTTAGAGATAGGAGTAAAATTAAACGGACGGGAGTTTTACGGTATTTGAATGTGTCATTTTACAAGGACTATACCTTCCAGTTGTAGTGAGGCTATGAATTCAAATGATAAAAACAAATGGATAGCAGCTATGAAAGACGAAATTCAATCGTTAAATGATAATGAAACGTGGACAATTGTTGAAAAGCCGGAAGGGCAGAAAATTCTTAATATTCGTTGGGTTTATGCAACAAAGTTAAATTCAGACGGTTATGAGCGGTATAAGGCAAGATTAGTTGTAAAGGGTTATACTCAAATTGAAGGGATTGATTATAAGGAAACGTTTAATCCAGTGGTTAGTTTCGATACGATACGAACGTTACTGAGTATTGCAGCTCGCGACGGATTACATCTTGCACAATTTGACATTAAGACAGCGTTTTTATACGGATCTTTGCAAGAAAATATCTATATAAAGCAACCGGAAGGGTTTAGCGATGGGACGCCACGAGTCTGTAAATTATTGAAGAGTTTATACGGGTTAAAACAAGCTTCGAGGTGCTGGTCAAAACGCTTTACTGATTTTGTTGAAAAATTTTTTGGTTCAAAAAAAGGACAGCGGATCCTTGTTTGTTTATAATAAATACAAATGATAAACAGATGTTTTTAGTGATTTACGTAGACGATGGTCTTTTAGCTGCTGTTGCAGCGTAACAGTAAATTCATAAAGCCAGCGGATATAGAGTCACACTTTTCATAAACAATCAAGGCTTTTGTTTATAACCTAGTGCCCCTAAGGCGGCTATTTAATTAATAAATTCACTTAAAATCTGCATGGCCCTCCAAATCCAGTCGCTCTATGACTTTACTACCTTAAGCCATAATTAAAATATGATCAGGGGGTCTTAAAATGTGTATTTCCGAAAAATAAATTTTACAACATTTTTTTTTCATTATGGGTACTTTGCTTATGTGCGCCTACATAGGTCCGAAAGTAAAAATGCCTGGGCAGTCGAGAATCTCGGCTCGAGAATCCAAATCGTATGGCGTTGATGGGAGGTCGAATTTCGGTTGTTAAGAGTGAGAAGGCAAATGTGAGCCTTTCTCTCTCGACTCCCACGAGACGGTCCGAAATTACTTCGGGCAGCTTCGGAGAATCGAGAAAGAGGGCATGCGTCAGTTTGCCTTTGTCGACTTTCCGAAACTCCACGAGCTCATGTACGCGTGATCTGACATGTTGAGTTTCGCACCTGCTAGAGCTTTCGAAAATCCAAGTGAGGCACACTGGCAACTTGTAAAACGAATTATAAGATATTTGAAGGGCATATTTACTGATGTGTTTACTAAGGCTTTAGCGAAGCCAAGATTTTTGAATTTAAGATGCAAGTTAGGACTTATAAGTAGAAGTCAGATTAATAATAAAATCGTTTAGATGCTTTTCTCGGAGAATACAGAGTTTTAGGGAGAGTGTTGAAGTAATAAAAGAAAATCTATATTCTCCGTATTGAATGTGTGTGGACGGCACGCGAGCGCGGAGAGTGAGGCGAGAGGACGATCGTCTTTTATCTACGATCGGTTGCTGTTTGACTAACTGGCGAGAAGACCGGCCACGTTTACTCTAGTTGTACGGGCACATGTTCATTTATTACTATTAAACCACGTTTATTGATATAACTTTAACAATTGGTCTTATAAATAATTAAACATTACAAATTTAAGTCTTAAGAAAATTTCTACAAAAAACTATAGTGATTAGCAACCGAACTTTATTTTCAGTCTCTATAAAACGCACTGCTAAAAATAATTGGTGACCTACAACCTTAAACAATTCAGATAAATGAACCAAGTATCAGTGTTTTTTTTATAATTGATACAATAATATTTGCCTTAAGTTTCTAACTTACATAGCATGTTTAAGTTGTCACGATATTGAGATATCTTAATGATAAAATCATTGGAATTTTCTCCAATTATTCTGAGTAGTGTAATTTCAATATTTTGAGCAATCATATAAAATCAAAAAAAAGAAAACGTTGGGCATAAGAACATTAATCGGTTAAACAAGTTATTGACATATCTTGTCTTCGAATCATAAATTTTGACATAACGTAATTAATAATAGATAACGTTAAGAAGCAGAGGAGTTAATACTGTTAGGAATTACTATTTCGTCGAATACAGTTTACACATTAAATTCAATTCCAATTGCTAAAACAGAGAAAAATAATAAATTTTCATTGAATTTGCTATGTAAGTCGCAATAAACGTAATTTACTCATTGTTATTAATACTTTTGTACTGAAATACACTTTTTCGACATTCCCAATTATTTACATATTAGTCTACTATAAATTTATTACTTATAGCCGAATAAAGGGGTCAAATGTGCCCTTAAACCAAATTTGACATACAATGGATCCATCGATAGAGCATCAGAAAAAAACATTCTGTGCCAAATTTCAATCCTCTATCTTGTTCGGAAGGGTAGTTATTGGGAAAATTCGGATTAGCAAATTTGTGCCTATTTCTCCTATTTAATCGAGTACGAAAATTATGAAAAAAAGATCGAAATTGGGGATGAATTGCTAAAGTAAATAATTAGCGTTGCTTTCTCATGCGAAAAACGCCGAAAAAATCGGTTTTTGATTTTTGCTACTACGACGCACCCTGCCAAAAAATCTGAAAAAATTCATGGACGTAACTAATGACAATATGCATTTACAGTAATTATATAAATCTAGTGTCTCGAAAGCTTCAATACGAAATCGGTATTTTTCTGCGTCTTTTTGCATTTTTAATTTTTCACACTTAGGATTTGGAATCGTAAAATCGGAAAAAATTCTCAAACACGTATCTCAATAACCACAATGCACTAGATTTTTTTCAGAATTTTCGTACTCGATTAAATAGGAGAAATAGGCACAAATTTGCTAATCCGAATTTTCCCAATAACTACCCTTCCGAACAAGATAGAGGATTGAAATTTGGCACAGAATGTTTTTTCTGATGCTCTATCGATGGATCCATTGTATGTCAAATTTGGCTTATTCGGCTATACCCTTTGTTTTAATAAATCCGAATCATGTGTTTGCAGTATTGCAATTACAGAAACTATGTATATACTCTCCTTTTCATTTTTCAAAACAAATTAATTTTTGAAAATCATTTTGTCATTATTTTTTTGGAAAGTAGTTGAAATGTGTTATAATACTGTTCTGGGTTAGAAGTACAAATCTGAAGAGAAACAAGATACTTGTGGTACAAACATTGTCGATGTTTATACCAATTGTTTTATTAATCATTGCTCTTAAGACCAACATTTCTTTTTTATTTCAAAAACTACTGAAAGCAAAACAAATTTTGTTATCTTATGGCATCGAATAAATTCATGGTTAAAAAAAAAAAAAATTTATTTCATACACTTGTGCACTCGTTGTTCTTCAAGATAAAAATGATATTCATGCTTAAAAATATAGTATTGCACTGAATTACGCTCGATCAGCGTTTATGAGTATTCATTGCTGTGTTAAGATAATATTTTTCAATTACTATAATCACAAGGTTTAATCTGCTGATAAACAATCCGAATAAATAAAGTATTCATCATTATCGCTTGACTAAACTTTCTAAAGAAAACTTCTAAAACGCAACTCTAAAAGACAACGTCTTAGCAACTTTCCTCCACGCACATATACTGCAATTTTATCGATTTAGGATTTAATTTTTTACGATTGCTGATACATACTTCTAAATATATCTAGTCAATAATCTAATTAAAGCCTACGAATCTAGAGTGCTGGTTCATAAGTGATATGTTGAGTAAAATGTATTATCTATGGGCGACAATAAATATAACGCTGTAGCAACAATTTAATAAGGTGGAACTGCGTGTGCCGGCAATCCTCTCTCAAATAAAATTAATTGATACTTTTTTAACTAATTTATAGAAACATCGTTGAAGAAAAACGTTTCTTTCGTGATTGCGTTTAAGTTAGAAGTCTATAAGTATCAGTATTGTATGGTCCCGACTTCAAATAAGGTTCAAAGAAAATTTTCTCTTTAACAGATTGAAAATTCGACAATTTACGTCTATTGTTTTAAGAGCAAACAGAAGGTGGAATTTAACCCTCTATTGCATAATTTTATTTTATTATTTGAAAAAGAAATTACTACTTTGTTGTTTATACGTCCATTAATGTTCGAGATAAACAATATGATCGAAAACGTCATACGCTAATCTTGTAAAATGTCCTCGATGAATTTTACAAGCACTGTATTTATCGTGTTCCTAATTAAACACATTATGCAATAGAAGATTCATTACCTTTCTGAATTGTAACGCCAGCACAGGCTTGTTTCACTACCAAGTTCACAAATACAACTCTTGGAAGTAGGAACGAGCAACGTTTTTGAGTTACTGGAGCAACAACACTATTTTTAACACGTAATAGAAAAGAGAATCGTTATATAAGAACTTGTGCGATCAACAAAGCACTTTCGACTCGTTTCTACTTCTTTTAAGTGATGCGCAGAACTCGATCCGTAACGTTATCCTTTTAAATTAGATGCCAACAATTTGATATAAAAGAATTCACTAACCATGATAGGACGTAAATTTCTTATCTGATTAAGTTTGCCAACAGCAGTTTTGTGTACTTTACTAATAAACTTGCTTAAATATTTAGTAATATATTTTAAGTTTCAATAAGAATGAGACACCTCGATAATCGCTTCATAAAAGTTACTTTACATTCTTATTACCTAGGAATAGTTGTCCGTCTTGAGGAACCAGTATTTTGTCAGCTTTGGCTTGCCATCGCGATTTCTTATCCCACGACAAGAATAAAATTCTAGCAAAATTTTCCGTAAATATAATAGCGACTCCTGTAATTAAGGCGACACTGATACATCCATACGATTCCGTAGAAACAAATGTTTTACTTCATTCGCAAGTGTTAGAAAGTCTGACACAGTTTTTTAAAAGTTCATCGCTTTATAAAAGCTCAAAGACGATTGAAAGTTGACTAGTGGCAATAATCTCTTAGATTTATACTAAACAAAGCTCAAGCTTCTACTTTTTTCAATTTCAAGTCTTCAGCTGAGAATTTAGAGTCCGTACACCGCGTTTATATTTCTCGTTAGATGGATAATGCCTCTTGATTAGCTGAGTCTAGCATCTAAAGTTTTTGTGAGCTAGTAAATTGGTAAAAAGTAAACATATTTAATGTGTGTTCGCTTAATGACTGTTTTTTTCAGAGTAGAAACAGTTCATTATCACTCAATTCAGGTTTCTCTACCTATTCTCTTACGATATATGTTTTAATTTTTTAAGTAGCAAAAGCGTATGCAGCAACTGTAAATATAAAAATTTCTACGATACTGTCCTTGGCAAACTTTTTCAAACAAATCGCTTAGAATTAGTAACTCTAGAAACATGCACAGCTTCTTCTAGCCTAATGAACAAAAAAAAAAAAAGAAAAAAAAAACATTTACACACTATGAATAACATTCCACGTCTTCTATCTCAGATATGCAAATGCATTTTCAGTAAGCAAAGTTTCTAGGGTTTTAATATTCTTGTTATGTCTTGACGTATCATTATGGATGACGATTTTCAGCCTCTTAACATCCATTAAAATTGACACGTTTCGTGGCTGTAGCCCTATTAAAATAGTTTTACAAACATATATGTGCATTTTGCAACTTTCTTCGCTCAAGAATGAGTCGCAAAATGGCTTATATTAAACTTGAAGTTAGATGGAGCGTAATCTTGGAGTATAAGTCCTACATGAAATTTCAGTAATGTAACTCAACTATTCAATCTCTCCGTACGTCTTTCACCTTTCCCTCTAAGATCTTTCTGCTACAACAGTGACCTTCGTTTATGCTTAACACATTGACTGTTCGAACCTGGAATTATGAATACGATTCAAATGTCCGAAAAACGGTGAGATTTTCATAACAATAAATATTCTGCTATTTTCTTCTAAGTACTATGCATTAATTTCCTTGTAATGTAGCTATATATTTTGGTTTTACAAAATCTTTCAAATTACCAGTACAGATGGTATTTGTTCTGTATTCGACAGAGTCCTACCCGCATATGGATTAGTGAACAGTCAACGTATTAAAACACATATATTAAATCTTCTAAAATGTCCACATTCTAGCGTACAAAACGATTAATCCTCAATGTCTGTGCGCTTTAAATACTCAACCTTCCTTGCAAACCGCGATTCATCATTCCATTTAACTAGGATATGTCACTTTGTACGTAGTCACACTTCCATGGGAAAAATGTAATTTCTGTTTATTAAACTTGCAAATTGAAATATTTGCACTTGTCCAAGACACTTCACTTGCAATTTATGTTCAATACCTTTTAGTGGAAATCGATTTTTTCGAACTTCTCGAGATGTATTCTGAGACATTTCTTGTCATGAGTGTATTGAGTAAAAACATCAGCGCAGTTCATAAGTGATTCATTAAAATATAGATTAAAAACGTCTTTCTGATGGCGACTCTATGTTCTTAGTCACTTATTCGTAAGATCCTTATAAGAAAACTGTATGAGTATGGGGCAATTTAAACGTTGCGAGACTAGCTGTTAACAACGGCAATGCAGTCAATAATGCTGGCACAATTAAGGGCGCGCCGACTAAAGTTTTATAAGTTGTAGTTCCTATTAAACCAGATATTCTTATAACAGCCGCCACGAAACCAAAACCAGTACACCTGCAGAAAACAATAAAACTTATATTTTCCATTCTTTCAAGAATCGTTTTATTTAACACGTTCCGTGCCGTTCAAGCCATTCAATATTTTTATTGAGAAACTAAAACTTTTAAAAAAAATTATGAAGTCATTAACATTTCAATAACTAATGTCCATCTTTGTTGAACAACCAGTAAGTACTGTTTTCAAACGATTTAAGTGAGAAATTTTTTTAAAAATACAATGTAATTCTATGTTGAAAGTAAAATGTTATTCGTAAAAATTTTCTGAACGAAACGAAACCACACGACTTGGACGAAAAGTAACTAAAAATCCGTCCGGTATGGAACGTATTAATGAAATAATATATACAGGGTGTTCGGCCAACACTGGCAAAAATTTTAATGGTAGATTCTAGAGGCGAAATAAGACGAAAATTCTAGAGGCAAAATAAGACGAAAATCAAGAATAATAATTTGTTGATGGAGGTTTCGTTAAAAAGTTATTAACGTTTAAAGTTCCGCCCGTACTGAATTTATTTCTAGAAAGTGGGTAGGATTTTGGGGGGTAGGTCTATTCATAAAAAATTATTGCAATTGGCCCTCGCAACTGAAAATAATTTTTCCAAAAGGATTTGTAATGCCGAAAAATTTAGGCACTCTTGTCGATTTCTCTTAAAAATTCGTTTTTGGTTTTTAGTCATTTTATTTAACGCCCTATAGAAAAGCTGTCTAATACTTTTTTGTAGGTACCCATGAGCCCTACTTCAGAAAAAAGTTTCATTTAAATATATTCATTATTATAGGAGTTATGGCTGTTTAAAAATTGGACCATTTTTATGGTGTTTTTCTAACTTTACGGGGCCAAGGAACAACTTTTCGTATATTTTTGGAATTTCTACATATTCTGCATCAAAATACGCGTTATTTGCATTTTGAAACTTTAAAATCCCCTAATCCGTTCAGAAGTTACGACATTTTAAAGATACCCATGAAATTTCAGGGAAGCATTTCTGGCCTCACATTAGATTTTCGGTAAGGAATTTTTTTCTCGAAAATGCGTAGGATTTCGGGGTATGTCTATTCACCACAAATGCTTGTAATTGACCTCTGTAACTAAATATAATTTTTTTAGTACGATTTGAAATTTCTTAATTTCGTCTAAAAATTTCAGAACCTACTCGAATTTTTTTCTCGGAAGTGGGTAGGATTTCAGGGGTATGTGTATTCACCAAAAATGATTGTAATTGAGCCCCGCAACCAAAAATAATTTTTTAATTTAATTTTTTAATAACTTTGTAATGAAGTCTCAGTCAAAAAATTAATATTCTTGATTTTCGTCTTATTTTGGCCTCTAGAATCTCCCATTAAAATTCTTCCCAGGGGTGGCCGAACACTGTATATGTATAACCACTTACCTCAAATGAGTAGGGAAGCTCTCGACTGTAACCAATGTAAGTGACGTCCAAGCAATAGCAAAAATTGCTATAAAGCCACCTTCAAATCCAAGGACTGCCGAACTATTTGTGCCCACTAAAATTAAACATACCGCAGCTACCGAAGAGAAAAATAATGAAATACCAATCATTTTTGGCCGCTGAAGAACAGTAAGTGCTAGTCCTGCCAAAGTAGCAGCAGGCACAAAGGCCAATTGAGCAACGAGATGACCATGTAGAGCTTCTTCTATATAAATATTATAATCCAAATCGAGTGTTGGGCACGGTCCACTTAAACTTAATTCCGTATTATTTTCCAATATACATCCCGTAAAAACTTGCGCAGACAGATCCGTATCTACAAATCTATAAATAATAGATCGCAATGCATTTCGAACTTAAGAAAGAATATTATCAAAAATTTATATTTTTAATACATACTTCGAATATACAATGATACTATCTGTAAAGTGAGTTTTACTGGACTTTATGCTACTGAATTCTACAGACTGGAAAGTACAATTGTCGAAATCTACGTGGCTAAATACCATCTTTGTAAATCTGAAACATAAAGGCTCTTGTATAAACTGATGAAATATTACCCTAAATATTAGATTATGTGATAAATCTGTTCGAGTCAATGGCGGTACTTCAATAATATAATTTAATTATTATAAATATTTACCATATAACTAGACGATTAATAGCGAAAGATACTGTTCATTTGGGTAAAATTTCATCATACTGTTTAGTGAATAAGTTAAAAGCAATCATATAAAAGAAATGGCACTCATATTTTGGAAAAAACTTATTTCTTCATCACAATAACGTATAAGTTCACCGTTTACGATACCTTTCAATATTGTGCAATTACTATTTTTAGGTTTTCTTTTACATTAAAAAAATCTTGAAAATATTTGTTGTGCTATAGTCATACTCCGCAGTGTATATCATTTATTAAGTAAATTCTATATAAAATTCGTAATATTGAATAGTCTTATAAACGCGAACGGACACTTATTAGATAACCAAATACACTGCTAGACAAAATTATAAGCTCACCTCATTTCTTTACGCTTTTTTTTATTTATGATTAAAACTATTCATTCTCCGTTTGCACGATTACATAAAAAAAAATATGAAAAATAATACTACTTACTTGCAGTTTAAAAAGATCGAATCTCTGTACTGGCGATTCTCTAAAGAGCCACTGAATATCCTTCCTTTAAACTCTTCCCCAGAAATTGTTACAGTGTGATTTTTGTATTCTGTAGCACGTAGAAGCTTGAGATATTCGGGACACCATACCATAAGGCCGTATAGTCTAAAAAAAAGAGTAAAGTTTTATAATATTAAAAAAAAATTAAATAAAGATTTAACAAAAATACATACCCGAATGATACGGTCGTCCAAATAATTATCAGCACTACCGTTACACGTAAATGCGGTGATATAAATAGCTCCAGAAAAGAATTCCAAAACTAGTAATTCAGTAAAGATTGAATATTAATTTTCAGGTTTATTAAGGTTTATGTATGTGGTACATAAGCTCTTACCATTTCAATAGAATAAATTATGTCGGCCAAAACGCTAGTGTGGTTAGTAGGAGATGGAGGTGCCAAACCACGAGGCCTTTTCGTTGGAAGCTCCAATTCAGAAAGTTGATACTGTGCACCTGTGGCACCTTTTCGTGCATTATTTTTCTTGTATATTTTCTATAGATACACATTCATTTTAATACAAAAGAGCAACTGTTTTAAATACAAATACAGATATACGAAATATAATCAATATTGGTAAATCGAAGTTTAAAGGAAATACAAAATTTTCTTATCACAGTTTAGATTTGTGAAAACTTACTAAGTAGTTTTGACTAATAAGGATGTTTAAAAAACTGAAGGTATAGTTTTTAATGTTGAGGATTTCGAATGTGAACCGTGTTCTTGTAGAGAAGGATATTCGTTACAATTAAAATTTTTTCTTCTTCATGTTCTTAAGAGACCGTTCTATTGTGACGGATTGAAAAAATCGAATTTTTATTTTTTGCGTTTTCATAAAGTTTGATGCGTTAAAAACATGTTCCCAAAAGAATTTTGCAAAACTGGGCAAATTGACAGTGTTACGAGCCTTGACACGAAGCGTATTCCTACCGCACACAGAGATTTGACCGGAGTTAAAACAATAATGAAAGCTTCAACAGGTTACTTTGGCACTTCGTGCAGAAGCACTTATATTGTGGATCAGAAACTATCGAAATATCGGCCTACTTGGCTGGCAAGCCGTCTCGATAACAAATTCTATTCTGTCCTAAAAATATAATAATAACTAAAATTGTTGCTAACAACCGCGATAACATCTGCAAAAGACGCGCAGCGATAGGAAACCAACTGGTGTCGAAAGAGGTTCGAACAGCTCGTAGAACTGTATAATCGACTCTACACGAGTTCTACGAAAAGGAGGAAGGAGAATTATGTGGTCCTGGAGTAGCTGATTAGCTCTAAGTACAATAAAAACTTATTATATACACCTAGACAGTATCTAGTACTTGAAACTTCAAACGTGTTTTTCTCGAAACCATTTTTTCAGAACTGCCAACAATAATAACATTATAACGGATAGATCAATTCACTTCAGGTTTGGTATATATATTCACTAGATGTGCTCCTCTCGTCCTTACCAAAATTATTATTTATTAATTAACAGATATCTCTTCAAAATAGCAGTATTTTTTTCCTATTTAACATTTTTAAACCGTTTTGCTACCTACGATAGCCACACTCATACAGATTCAAAATCTTGTTTGTTTTCTATTTTCAGATTACTAGAACAGCTGGAATCGTGGCTGTCAGTTGTTTTGTAGTGCTATAAAAAACGAACTACAACCTCCTACACATACACTCCCCTTGCTCACAAAAATTTTAAAGTGATCGTAAGATAATGACAAACAAACCCTTTAAGTTACAAAATGATATGTTGTATAGTTTTTTTTACAAAAAATTCCCAAATATCGACTTAATTTCAGGTAGTCACAGTGGACTGGCCTCTTAAGTTTAAAGTCATTTCAAAGGCACAAAAGTATTAATAACAACTGATTAAAACTACGTACTATGATTAATGGTTTTGATTATCTTGATTTCATGAAGGCTTTTAACATGAAGAGGTTCAAGTTATAAAAGTCTAATTGTACCTGATAAACCATCATTGCTTCCACATCTCTGCCTGCTTCTACCAGATATCTAGGACTTTCTGGTATAAAAATAAGTCCAATAGTAGAGCACAATGCAGGTAAACAACAAAGCAGCAAAAAGCGGTGCCAAGCACTGAAATGTTCCTTATTTTCAAGAACAACCATTTCTCCAGTCGTGGGAACTACTACCCACGCTAAAAGAGCTGCATATACACCTCCTAGCGCTCCTGCTGCTACAAGTAAACCAACCCATGGACCTCTGCTAAGTCTTGGACAACATTCTGCGAGATATGCAAATGCTAGTGGTAAAGATCCTCCTACTCTGTAATGAAATCAATTACATAATTTACTTTATATAAAACTGAACTACAATAAATGAAAGAAAAAGAGGAATTTCTTACCCAATTGCAGAACAAAATCTTGCAGTCATAAATGTGCCATAAGTTGGCATAAAAGTAGCAACGGAACTAAATAAGGCATGAACAGACATTGCAGATAATAAAGATCTACGCCTTCCAAGTCTGTCTCCCAGACCACCCCAGAATAATCCACCCAAAGCAAGACCCATCAGTGTAATATTGCCTATAATACAATCATATGAAGAATGCTTGCTTAGCAGCAAATACACGACGAAAGGGAACATTCAATTGGCCAAAAAGTAATCTCGAAATTTTCTGTAAGAAACAGCAGTCATTTTTTTTACCGTAGAAAACTTCTCTTATTTATTATATATTAGGTTCTATTAAAAGAAGCAAAAAATTTCATCTACTTTAAAAATTCGACATTATTTATTAGCCAACTTAATATTATGATTAACTAACTAAGCCATCCTTTCTCATTGTCCTCGATGCACAATTCAACTTCTGCACTTGGCAAAATGTACGGTACAACAAAAAATTCAACAGTATCTGCTGCAAGACTTAAGCCTGTGCACAAAGCAGCCAATATTTGGAAATAACCAACACCAGCCTGGAACAGAAAAATATAATAGATTGTATTAGATATACGCATAATGAAACATCTATTTAACACTTTACTTTATGATAAAATAAATATCAAAATATTGTTGCGACGGTTTGAAGATGCATCGTTGCGGCAATGTGAAGGCTATTCCGCAACGATGTGAAGCTGCCACTTCGAACGAGCGAAAGCAAGGACCCGTGCCTTCCGGTTGCTAGAGGAATCGGCAACGATTTAAAGAATAGAATCGCGAGAGACCTCGGGGTAAACAGACGTTCCATAAGATCTCTGTATTAATAAAGTTCCTTGTTCATTAGTTGTGTTGTATTGAGTTCAGTGAAAAAAACCCTCACAAGCGCAACAATATTTTTAAAAAGTAAAGTGCAAGATTATCAACATTTATATTACTCCTACGTTACTATTTATTCTTGATTATTCTTTATTAACCCCTTTAATCAGTTCGTACATGTACGTTTGTTGAAATCAAACCACTGCGAATAATACAAAAATTTTGCTGTCCTTTGTCTAAGAAACCACTAAAAAATTGACCTAAAATTCGCTGATAGCGAAGACAAAAGAATAATAATCATCTAATGGACCTGCTTAATAGCATCTTCATGAAATTGTGCCAAAAGTGTTGCATCTGCTGTGGAGTCAATAAGATCGTGCTCGGCGGAATCGGTTGAAGCCGCATTCACACCCGCGTTATTCGCATTTGCTGGTTGCGTCGTCATCTCCTCTGTGTAAAGTCCTCCTTTATTACTGGCTGTACGTTCTCCAGTTCCGGATGTTGTACCACCGCCGGAAGATGGGAGACCAGTCCCGCTGCCAACAAGCCACTGGCTTTCCTCCTCCGACGAGGGCATCACTGCCACGAACCATCTGAAATAATCATCAGAGATTAACTAGAGCTATCCTCGAACATACTTGTTCAGATATTGAACTAATAATTCAAGTAACAAGAACAAGAGTAATTGTAAGATTAGAACGAAGGACTAAATAGTTAGTTAGGTTTAACTCTGATTGCACATATTTTTACTAAAACCCTTTATGTTACTAGCCACATTAAAATACAATTTTTCTTTCAATTAAGAAATGTTATAAAATTTGAATGATTTATATATTTGTTACCATTTTTCTCTCAATCTTAATAGCTTAAAGTATCTATTTTGCATTAAAAATCAATTAAAACATAAAAGAAAATGTTAAAAGTACTTGTTTTTGGCATTGCTTGAAAATAAAAATTTCATATTTAACAGCCTCCTTTACGTTGTAACAATGTAGTCTAAGATATGTCTGAAATATTTTGCACCTCTCAGATATTTTCATATAAATTAAAAATACTAACTTACCTTGCTTAAAAAACGCTTATTTTTACAAGGTTATGTCTGAAAATGCACAAGTACGGATTCATGAAAACAAAAGGCTATAGAAAAAGAGAATCAATGGATATTAATTAGTTGCATCGTTGATAGATGGAGATACTATGCAAAGTCAAACGAAACCTATTTTCGAGAAATAAGGGTAGCTGAAATTACTCATCAAAAGTCGTATATTAAACTAATTTATTATGACCCAAACTTAGTAAATAATAAAAAATATAAAATGACAATATGGTATATGAATATAAATCAGTATTAAATTTTTTCTTCGTTAAAACGATTGTCATTATTTTGAGACATTATTTAGACACTCTGTCTAGTAATTTTTCAAAATAATTTTAATTTAGAGCTATCCATTCTGCTTATAATCATTCTCACAATTGTACAGCACTGGTTGGACGACAGTTTTTTATTCTAGTTTTATCGGAGACAAATTAGGTAATCGTCACCAACAAATATTATCTTTCCAGTAGCACAGACGTCTGATGTCAAATTTCGTTGAGCATAGAAAAAATATACATAAACAAAGTGTTACAACGTGCAACGTCGAAGAAAACATAAAGTAGAACAATCTAAAAAATGGCAGATCGTAAAACAAAATGGTACATGTACCATTGATGAAGAAAGATTTATATCAAATTGACAGTATTTAATATTCTTATAAAGAGATGCGAACAGACTTATTACACAACTTGATAAGTAGATCATTCTAGGGTTAAAAGATGGCTCACATAATGGCGTTTATCGCGCCATCTTCCGTTAACAGCGATGTTACCGCAGATTGCATCGAGGTGTGTATTTTTCGTCGGCACTTGTCATCGGTTACAACTTTAAAAATGTGTCATCGGATTCACACACACGCTGGCAACTAATTTATCGATTCGCGTTCATATATACGATCGACCGCGACGTTCACAAACGCGCGTGATTCTTTATTTAAATATACACAACTACACGTGCTATCCTTGTGTCAACGTCACCAGTAGCATTATTAACTACAACAAGAGTTTACATTTTCGCGACCCTTTGTCCCCATCATATTTTCATTCGACGTCGCTTTTTTTATTCCTTGTTTCGGCAAAATAACATTTTATATCGACATTTCATCACTTTATACAATGAAATTCTTATGAAATAATCTGATATGGTTTAAAAATCCTATTTAATAATAGATCCGTGGTTTTTCTGCCAAACTGTGAGAACTTATCTAGAACTCAAAAGAAGAAAAAAATATTATACATATAATATTTATAGATAAAAGCTTTGAAAACAAATATTGTACAAATAGTTTATCTGACCTGTGCCCATAGTCACATATTTGTTATCATCTGTCAAAAATTGTAAACTATATCCTATACCGTACTATTTTAAAAATTTCATTCAAAAATAATATCCTACTTAGATGCCAGTTTCACATCAATAAACAGTTGAATTTATTAATCTTTGAATTTCCACGGTATTTTACTAAATTTTATTAAGTGTGTTTTTAATTCTTTGTATAATTTTTCCCCAAACGTCAAAATTGAGTGACGTTATGTTGTTTTAAAATCTAAAACAAAGCGTTTATTCGCAAACTATTTCTTTTTCTTTCTAACCTTTAAATTAAGTTCTCGCAGCTTGATGGAAAAACTACGGGACACCTTGTATATTTATACAGGGTATTTGACTACTAATGATAATCCTTTTAAAGATGACTATAGGTCAAAATAAGACGTAAATCGATAATAACGAAATTGTGTTTGAGGTATTTTTACTTTCCAATCTACACAGAATGTATTGCAATCAAGAAATATTTTGAAAATTAGAAAGAAAATTATTTTGATGGAAACACATATTTAAAAATTTTCGAACACACATTTTGACCATTAAAAGAATATAAATTTATTGAATGTGAATATTTGTGTCTTTTAATACTATACGACTAAATGTATTTCAATGAAACTTGATATTTAAAGTGTACGTTCTCGTCTCAAGATCGAATTATATTGTGAGCAAACTCGGTTTCTAATTTGTGTAACGTCGCAGTACCTTAAAGTGTTTAATATCCAGCAATCCACTACCCGTAGCAACAGTATAAATGAAAGTGGGCGGACAAGTTATATTAACACTTTTTCTTATCTCTTTTCTTACGTCTTTAGCTTAGGCAACTGGAACTGTGCTTCCAAAAAAAAGAACAACGATTCGAGCATTTATTATTATAAACTGATTCGAATAAAATAATTTTAATTTTTTTCTTTACGTGAAAGTCTCATAGCAAGGGCTAATTGTCCTGCTCTACATTAATCTACGTCTTGTTCCCTGTTTTAAACATATGTCGATTTCAAATATAGTATATTTCAAGGTATAGTAAGTTGTTAAATTCGCTTTTTCATCAGCAACAATTCTGCAAAGTCCAATATATACGGATTAGAGATGGCGTGCAAAATCACTAACAGTGATTTATCACAGTGGTCACAAATCACGATCACGCTCGTGATTAAACTCCATTCTCAAGACCGTGATCCGAAAGATGGCGTTTTAGTAGCGGTTCACGTTAACTGTGATCGTTAGTGTTCCGCTAACTCCCCTCAGTGGAAATTAAAAGAATTATTATAATGCGTCAAATTTAAATTGTAAAGTAATGTAGTCTAAATAATGGAAAAGGCTGCTTAGTTGCATATTTTGTACATTTCAAATGTCAAATTATTTCAGTTGATTATTTAAATAAATGATAAGTTTGTTGCCACAAAAAAGAAGTATTGCTTAGGTGTAAAACACTCGCTTTAAAAATTAGAAAAAGTATAAAATCATCAGTAATGAAAATTCTTATGTTCATTTATACGAAAACATACATATTATACATTTATATACGTTTTTATACATTAATATGACATTTTGTATATATTTATATTATAAAGAAATTAGTTAGAATTAAAAATTACAAACAGGTTTGTTTTGCGTATACATTACTTTGTTGAAAAATTTCACGAACATTTATGAAACGAATGTTGAAACAATGAGAAATAAAACTTATACTTATATCTATTTATCACTTTTAATTTTTCCTTTTCTTTGTCCTAATAAGAAAATTATTTTAACATTGCTTTTAGACCATATTATAATATAATACATGTACAGTCTAAGGACATAATTCATGAGCAGTGAAAAGAACGCTTCCCGTCAATCAAAAGCGATCACGAAGAATCACGAATCACTGTGAAAAATCACCATGATTGGGAATGAACGTGATCGAATCACGAGTGATTCAAAAGTAGCAGTTCACGCCATCTCTAATACGGATCATTTAAAGCGCTCAAGATGACCATGATTTTTTATAAAAAAACAAACTGGCGTTTAAAGCTTGTTACATTACGATTTGTAATCGATTAAAAACTGATTAACTTTTTATTCGAAATATTTTATCGTCGGATACAAAGAACGCTCTGTATATTCGTGATTTGGAAACATGATTTAAAATGTTTAACTTGTTCTTTGTCTTTTTTAATAAAGAAAAACGTTAATGAAATTTCGGCTGTTAATAATTTAGGAATTTTTATCGCAATTTCGTCTTATTTTTACCTGTAGAACCATTCCCAAAAAAGATTACCATTAGTAGATAAACACCCTGTATGTATCGTTAACTATAGCATATTTATTTTTAGTTGATTCTAGGAATCGAGACTGCTAAAACGTTTATTACGAATGTAGGTACATATAATTGTGCTACAAGTTTCGGTCGTTGAAACTTCCTCTAGCATAAATTATTATTTTCGTTGGAACAAAACAGTAAATCGTTAGTAAAGAGAAAAAAGTAGTTACAACCACTAACATCTGTTAGCTCGCGTAGATAATCAATCGATGAAATAGTTTCGTTAATAAAATTACTTGATAATTGTTTAAGAGAAATAATTATCGCAATCGTTCTTTCTCGAAATTGTAAATGACACGGTAAATGTAGTAGGAAGTTAACGACGCGGGGATTAAGAGATATTGGAGAAAAATAAATATTTGTCAACTTTCATGATAAAACGTCACGTTACGCGATGTATGTGCATTACACGAGAACGAACAAAATATTAGAATTGTTCAAAAACTCCAATATTTCTCAAATTGCAAAGTATAAAAATTTATCTTTACAGTACACAATGATGTATATTTGCATTAATTTAGTTATACAAGAATAATTTTATATGTATCACAAACACATATATCGATCCGCGCACGAACAGTGGTTCATATTTATTGATTTTTTGCATATTGTTCACACATAATAAATTTTGTTAAATTATACACGCTAGGATTAATAACGTTATTTCGATCTTCTTACCAACAATAAAAGCTGATGTTCTTATTTGCTTGCGTCCTTTTTGATACACCAGCGTCCGCATGCTCCTAGCATGGCGTGTTTTACAAGCAGTCAATTATAATCGAATTTTGCAAGTTTCAATACCTTGTAACGATCACTTGGCGTCAATTATCAGTCGTATTCTAAGGCTTAGGAAAGTACGATACGAGCCACACGTGGTAGCATCGCGACGCATTAAAGTGCACTACCTAACGAATTTAAACCACACGATGACGCATATCGGCGAATTTCGATCATAAAGTTTCCCTTGGTCCCTGACTCGCGAACACCCCACGGTTGATGTTTGTATCAAAGCTTCGTGCGCGATGACGATCGCCTCGAGGTGTATAGTATAATACTAGCACGATAACGGTATTTAATAGGTAATTATCACTAATTAAGAAGCCAACGCTGCCACACACCGTATCACGATTTCAATGGATAACATCGCGTTTAAAATAACCTGCCGTCTAACACACTTAACAAAAGAAACGCGACATTTAACAAATAGCAAACCGAAAGGGCTTACCTGGTTAATAGAAGATTTCCGCGAAACGTAACACCTACTGAATGTTTCTTCTTTTAAAACGTTTTTCTCGACAGTTCGAAATGTAGTAGGCGTGTCGTTAACGATGATCAACACATTTAGTCCGAGGCATTCATCGATCATTAGCTCGTCGATGATACACACACTGATGTTACGAGAAAAGTTTCGAGTAGTTTGATAGTTCAACGGAAAGTCGATACTACCGTACTATCGTATCGATAGCACCATGTTTCGAAAGTAGCCTTAGTAACAGCTGTTATCGAAGACATGTTCTTCGATATTATTTCATTTCACACCATGACGATATATTCGAGGGCTCGTTTGACAGGGAACAATCATTGGAGTAGCATTGTTGCTTGGACACTGTTGGTATTTCATTCAGTCACGACTGGTCGATGAACTAAATAGAAAGGAAAATGCTTCAACGTTCAAATAACCATAATTCAATTATGATTTTTCGCAACAATTCGATCAACGTAACATTGTTTCGTTCGAGGGTGATACGTCTGTTCAATGTACTGATAAAAGCCGTGAAACGAATCTCGTGTTCGAGTCTAAATTTTAATGCGAAGCACTATAATTTGCGATTGATTATCGAACGTGTACACTTTCACGATATAGTTTCTGTTAATACAACAATCACATTGCACTTCGCAAGTTTTTGCACGCGGCGTGTCTTGGAAATCAATGAAGGGATGCCAAGGCTCGGATACGAGAACTCTCGAATTTCTAGCAGTGCACTATTTTGTTTTGCAACATCTTTCTCACTAGTCTCTTTATTCGGTGGTTTGTACCGCGACGGAATGATATTGTAACGTTCGTGCCTCGTTTTCAGGTGATCTTTGGATACCCGTGTAAAACGAGAAATTCTGTAACATTTTTATACTACGAGGCAAACAACACTGCGCGGTGTATCGATTGAAGGAACTACGAGCCGTTAGAATCACCTTCTCCCTACATAGCTAGTCCCACTGCACCTCCCCTCAACTCGTTCGTCGGCAACTCGACCAGAGATGCCAGATTCAGTACCGGGTGCACTACTCACACATGTCAGATCACGCGTACATGAGCTCGTAGAATTTCGGAAAATCGACAAAGGCAAACTGATGTATGCTCTCTTTCTCGATTCTCCGAAGCTGCCCGAAGTAATTTCGGACCGCTTCGTGGGAATCGAGAGAGAGAGGCTCATATTTGCCTTCTCGCTCTTAAACAACTGGAATCCGACCTCCCGTCAATGGCATTCTCAATTGCCCAGGCATTTTTACTTTCCGACCTATGTATGTAGGGGCACATAAGCAAAGTACCCATAATGAAAAAAACTTTTGTAAAATTTATTTTACGGAAATACACGTTTTAAGACCCCCTGATCATATTTTAATTATTGAAAAAAAGAAATTGTTTCTATTATTCCTATGTATGAGCGTGCATATAAATGGCTGAATGAATTTAAATGAAACTTTACATTTAAGTTTTATGTTCTCATTTCAAAGTCCGGTTAGACTTTGACTATAATCAGCCCGTGGATAATAATGATTATATCATATAAATCTTAGGAAGAATTAAATTTTATGTAAAAAAAATTAAATAAACTTTTTCTCTATCTTCTCTAGAAACGAAAAAATTAAATGAAATCTTATACATTACATGCTTACTTAAATCGTATTGAAAACGAATACGACAAATGTTTTAGAATGATGTGCAAAATGGTCTCACTCGCAAAGGGTTAATTGAGAAATAAATGTTTAGTAATTGTAAACAGGTAAGCAGCTTAATCGGCTGCGATTTTCGCTAAGAAAAATTGAAAACTCAGTTCTAACAAGGAAAAGTTGGAATGGTACTCGGTTTTGGGTTAGGTTTTACTTTGAAGTATTATTAAAGTTATTACTGGTCCTTATCTTTAGAAATAGAACTACGTTCACCAGCAACCAGCGTGACATGAGTGATGAAGTGTTTGCCTGCAAATTCAAGCTTCTTTTTCTCTGCAGGTTCGAACCCTGGTAGAACAAATCTTTTTTTTATTTTTTCAATCATATTTTAATCGTACACTAAATGTGACATTAAAATTTTTGTCTGACCTTTGAATATTTTTTTTTTAAAGTTGAATTTAACCAATTACATTTAACATATGTTATTTTCAATGTACGAAGTACATGAATCTGGATGGTACTTTTCGTAAAAACAGTGAAAACATAACAATTTCAAGCACCACCTACATCTACTGAAAGTTCTGTTTTCACAGAAATTACAAAATTTTGTATTTAACTCTGATGGAAAGGCCGCTTCATTTACCTTATACTTCAAGTAAAATAGGATATAACTGGGTAAAACAGTTTTATGACATTACCTGCTAACTCATGTTACTGTTCTAAAATGAAACGCTATGTTTTGTAATTTTAAAAATATTCGACTATGTCCCTTTAAAATTTTAAATCCAACCCATACTTTGTATTAAACTGACAAATGGGCTCACTTTTCCTTTGTTTTTGAACGGTTTGATGGCGGGGATCTCGCGACTCTCTTTTTTCATTACATCAGTTTAAACATTTCAATGTTGCACAATGTCATAATTAAATAACAGTTTTTTACATTTCCCTTCTGATGGAAGAGACCACCACCTTGCCGTGGTTTCCATTGAGCGGTATCGTGCATGTTATTAATTTTGATGGATCGATACAATTATTTTTGTATGCAAAGTTAAGTCAAATCAAATATAATATTTAGTTCGTCATAACGAATTAATACGGTTATCTCAAACCATATCGAGGAAAATCATTATTAATTAATTTCTGCAACTATTAATTCTACTGTTTTGTTTATGTTATAAAAATAAGAACTCTTCTTATCGAAAACTGCCACAGCGTGCACGATACTGGCAAAGAGTGGACTCTCATTTTAATTTATTAATTTTCAATCTTAAAGTATTTTGATTTTGAAAAATCGTATTAATAATATACATATGTACGCTCATACATATGAATAATAAAAAAAAATTTCTTTTTTTTCAATAATTAAAATATGATCAGGGTGTCTTAAAACGTGTATTTCCGTAAAATAAATTTTACAAAATTTTTTTTACATTATGAGTATTTTGCTTATGTGCGCCTACACAGGTCGGAAAGTAAAAATGCTTGGGCAGTCGAGAATCTCGGCTCGAGATTCCAAATCGTATGCCGTTGACGGGAGGTCGGATTTCAGTTGTTTAAGAGCGAGAAGGCAAATATGAGACTTTCTCTCTCGACTCCCATGAGACGGTTCGAAATTACTTCGGGCAGCTTCGGAGAATCGAGAAAGAGGGCATGCGTCAGTTTGTCTTTGTCGACTTTCCGAAACTTTACAAGCTCACGTAACACGTGATCTGACATAGTGTGAGACAGTGCCTTCGGTGCACTTCTGGCATCTCTGAACTCGACGAGTGTTTGCGGAACGGTTCATACGCGAGATCTCCCAAATCTAGACCTTTTGCTAGAAAGGGTTGTCGAACTACTTTGTCATTCCATTCGTTGTATAAGTTTTCATTTTCGCTTGAACGTTATTATTAACATCGTTATGAACCAATTCTAAAATACGCTTTCTTCAAGTATTTTGCGGTCGAATCTAAAAGTAATTGAAGAAGAATCTAAGGGAAGGTCGAAAAGAATATTGTGTGCACCGTAAATTGAGTTGTGAAAAATTCAGTATATAGAATTTTCGTTTAATACCTTACGCGACATCATAATCTATACATTAATAAAATTGCAACTGTTCGATAGAAAATACTATTTCGTCGGAAAAATATACTTTATTATTCGTTAAAAACTTCGTCTTCCTCGACTGTTCTTCCTTTGTCCTCCATCTTTGCCCGTGCAATTAATTCCTTAGCTGGATTGAAAACACCGTTGGTCTGCGTATTGCATATGTAACATCTGGTACTTTTCTTATAATGCTCTAACGAGCATTTCTCGCAAAAATAATGCTTACATCTGAAATATAAAATTACCGTATATATCAACCGACTAAATTCAAATCTTTTAACCCTTTGCGGACAGAACAATTCAAAACAATACGTTTTTTATTTATCATATTACTTTCTTAATACTTAATGTCAAAACAAACATAGCAATCCATCTAAAAAAAACGCTATTGATCTTCTAATCTCCAAAACGCCATCACTTATAAAAAAGGATGCAATGCATAATATATCTCTTCAAACCATGCAATTTTTGTATAAAAAGTATTTTTTGTAGAATGTATACTTCAGAAGTTATTCGATCGTCTGCAAAGGGTTAAGGCTGTACAAAAATTACACATACTTTGTAACGACAGGATCGGTAAAACTATTTCGGCAAATAAAACATTTAAACGGAAGACTTTCTTCGTCGCTATCAATCTCGTACTTTTTATCATCTTCGTCCCCGCTATTGTTATACTCTCCTGTAGCGGCTTCTCTTTCTAATTGCCATCCTAGCTTGTAATCCGAACGATCGTGAAGAAATTTACAGCTGTCTGAAAATAAAATCACAGTTATTACAAGTTCACTAGTTGCAATAATGATTATTTTCATTCTATTTACCTCCAAATCCACAAAAACCAGTTTCCTTATAGTCTTTACATATATCTGGCTGATAATCCCATCTAACAGTTGCTCTAAGATTAGCTGGTGCCCGAATTGGTCCTTTACGTACCATACCACTGGAAGCATTTCCAGCAGCAGTATCCTTTTTCTTATAATATTGAGTATAATTATTTATACCTCTATAAACTTTATCATCTTCTTTCCCTTCACGTTCCTAAAAATAATTATATTGCACTAACTCATGCTATTCTTACAAGGGGAAGGCCCCAATCATACCATTTCGCTAGTCCCCCAATTTTGACAAAATCAATGGTGGTACAGTTGGGGCTCTTTCTTTGAGAGACATTCGTCTGTTTACCTCATTTATCTTTTGGGACTTTTCGAATAAAGCTTGGGCATCTTTATCCTTTTCTGTCTCTGTTTCTAAAATTGCTGTTGCTCCTTGATCGCTTGGTCCAGCTGGCATAGGAGTCCTGGTACTTTTGTAAGAAATTGTAATATTTTCTTCATCGCTGCTGACATCTATGGCTTCTTTTTTATCTTTAAATCTTCTTTTATTAGTCTACAAAATACTGTATTTGCAAAACTTTCCATTTTTATTAATGCTTGAATTATTGTAAAATATAAATAAAACCTCACAACAGTGGCTCTTAATTAACACTTTGGTTGGAGCTCACGAACTCTTTCTATGCAATGTTCCTCAAAATAACATTTTTATGTATTAATTAAATCAATGCCTTTCATCCACGCAGGATAAAAAGTTGCACAAAGTGCTCTATAAGACTAGAATAAACTTACAAGGAACAACAGAATTCTTAAAGATCTCTTTAGTTTCAGTTCTAGCAAATTTTTTATTTTTAGATCGAGCTTATCCTTGGCTAAGTCTGCATCTTTGATAGAATTTATATTAGACAGTAAATAAAAAATAATTGTTAAAAAGATTCTGCAGTGTTTTGAGATGTTACAAAATTCATTTCATAAAAAGAATATTGCAAAGTACTATAGTATTGAAACATTGAAAAAATAAAGTTAATATTTTTAGGCATAATGTATGCAGTGAAAATAAGTGTTTGAAATTTCTATGTAAAAGTTTTTGAACTTCCAACTATCCATTTCTGACCCTATAGGAGTTCATAGACCACAAACTAAAAATACCTTACAACAAGCATTATATACAAATTTTTGTACTATACTTACGCTTTGTTTCATAGGATTATTATCATTTTGTTTCCTCTCTTTTTGAATCACTGTAGTTTCGTCTTCGCTGCTCTCTGTTTAAAAAATATATTTGATACGTATGGTAACTCCCAAAAGTGTTCATATACGAGAATAGAATGTAGTCAACTTTTATTAGTATTTACATAACATTATTTTCAAAATGTATTTACACATAATTAAAATAAAGTTCTTATTTTTTAAAATAGTACAAGTGTGTCACTGTAATTATGTTTCGAAAAAAACGTAATGTAAATACTAATGAAATTAAGTTGAACAAAATGAACACTTTTGCGAATTATTATAAATTAAAATTTATTTCTAAAATACATAACCTATGGAGGACGATAATCAAATTTATATAATGAAATTACTGGCTATTTAAGTAAGGATAGATTCGACACTTATTGAACATAGTTACCGTCTTCATAGTTCGCTGTTTTACGTTTCCTGGCTGCGGTGTTTCGTATTTTTCTTTTTTTAAATGAAAACGTACAATTATTCTCGTCCGTTTTGAACTCTGCGTCTTCCATATTTGTTTTGTAAACAACCTGGTTCCAACGCTTTAGTAATCAAAGATTTGACATTTCTCTATTAATTTAGAATTTTTGAAAGTACATGCCCTTTCACCCTATCAATTAATACAGTATCTATGTAAGTGAATTAAATGTTCAAACATGTTTTAAAGATATCACGTATGTTATTTCGTAAAATGAACAGGTTATATTTGACTAATCAGAGACGCTATGCGTTTATCAAATTGTAGCTTAATGTAACTATAAAAACTTATTAAACTATAAAACACATAATTTTCGTAATGATCGTTGTACAAGTGGAAAATAATAATTTTGTTAATATAAAAGTTTAATCAACAAAGTTTAGTCAACTATTTATTGCTCAATATATATATTTTATATGTAAAAGAAAATCAACAAATAAATTAGCAATAAATTCTTAACGCATTTCAGAAAAAATATAATATGAATAAAAAAAAAAATATGGCCATTGATTTTCAAGATAATATGATATTGTTTACAAGGAAATATTTAAAACGTAAAATTATGTGCCCTGAAACAAAGTTTAGGCATCATGTGAAAGAACGCTTGCATATATTGGAACTATTAAAGCGTACGGTCGACATGGGTGAAAGTAATTCTGCTTTATTAGTTGGTCCTAGGGGTTGTGGAAAAACAACAGTATGTATATTCATCAGTTTAATTTAAAATTTCTAGCTTAATGCATTCGTGGTTTTTTATAAATATTTATTATTTCAGCTAATAAATAGTGTTTTAAAAGAATTGTCGTCTATAAAAAGTTTCAAAGAAAATGCTTTAATAGTAAATCTTCATGGTCTTGTACATACTGATGACCGTTTAGCATTGAAAGATGCTACTCGTCAGATGCAATTAGAAAATGTAGTGGGCGACAAAGTGTTTGGTACTTTTGCAGAGAATTTGACTTTTCTGCTTGACTGTTTAAAGGCAGGCGATAAGAAGCGTTCGAAACCAGTTATTTTTATATTAGACGAATTTGACTTGTTTTGCAACCACAATAATCAAACACTGCTGTATAATCTATTTGATATTACTCAATCTGCGCAAGTAGGTATAGACAAAAATTATGCATCATCTATTTTGATCTTAATTTAAATAAATTTTTCTATTCTTTTAGGCTCCAATATGTGTGCTAGGAATGACTTGTAGATTGGATGTTATAGAACTTTTAGAAAAAAGAGTTAAATCAAGATTTTCTCATCGTCAAATATTCTTGTTTCCTGGTGATACATCATCGTCGGAGCAACCAAAGTCTGGTTTTGATGATCGTTTAGAACTCTTACAACATCTTCTCAGTCTCCCTGACGATGAAAATGTTAATAGGATAGAACAGCAATACGACGATTGTACAATAGATCCACAATTTGGGTCTATGTGGAATGAGTATATAAAAACTTTAATCAATAATGCTACTATGGTTAATTTGTTAAAGAAAATGTATCAGATTGATGTAAGCGAAAGAAGTTTTAGAAATTTTCTGGCAGTTGCTGTATCTACATTGTCAGAGAAACATCAAAGACTAGAAGTAAATGATTTCGTAGAAGCAAGTAAAATATTCTCTCAAGACGATAAGGTTCTAATGCTCGAGGGATTATCTGTTTTAGAAATTTGCTTGGTAAGTGCATTTTTTGCTTTTTTCTTTTATGGTGACGAATCATATTTTTATTGTACCATTTTTTCAGATAATAGCAATGAAACACGAGACAGAAATTTATGAAGGAGAACCATTAAATTTTGAGACAGTTTATAATCGTTATATTAAATTTGCTAATCAAAATTCAAGTATACAAAGTGTTCAAAGGCCTGTTATCATGAAGGCTTTCGAGCATATTAAGGTAAGGAAAATAAAGTAATGCATTTTTTGTTTGGGTAACAAGGTCACGAATAAAATTTTTACAGAACTTGGAGATCATAATGCCGGTGAGCGGTATTAATTCAAAAGTGGAAAAAGAATATCAGTATTATAAATTTTTACTTACGCCGCAACAAGTCATGGAAGCTGTGAAAAATTACCCTGGACTGCCAACAGAAGTGTCTCAGTGGTCTTTGAGCAGCATATAATAGCGACAGCTCATATATGAAACTGCGAATGCTATGAAAATTTGCATTTATAATGCACCATTCATTTATTATTTTAACTAACAAAATATTTTGCTAGCAAGTTTCAGATTCATATTTTCCATAAACTTTTATGGAAAGGATTAATATTAGAACGTATTAAAACGTTTTTTATTTCATATTGAAAACCTATTCGTTACAAGTATTTATTAGAAACACGGAATTTTGTTTCCTATACTGCATTTTGTACAAATGTTTCATTGTGCATGTTCATTTTGTAGGCATGTGTTCTTACATACAGGGACTTAATACCAATGTTATGTCAGTAAAGTTATACCGAAACCGATATATTACCAAAAACCGAAACAAATACCGATATTATTTCGGTATTTCAATTGTAGAAATTGTCAATCTGAGTATTCACACTTTTATCACCGAACTCAAGGATCAATCTTCGTTTGTTTATATTTCACATCCTCTTTAGTACTAAGTTTGCTATCTCATTCTAAAGTTGGTAATTATTTTGGTTTTGGTATTAGTACGACAATTTCGGTACCACATCTGTAGAGACTAGTAACATAATTACGGTAAGGAAATAGTATCGGTTTTAGGTCTCTGTTTAAAACAAATCTTGAGATTATAATAAAATAGAGAAATCGAAAACATTACCGGTAAATATAGGAAAATATATCGGTATTTCTGTATTTCGATTTCTATAAGGGTTATAAAGGTATAATCGAAAAATACCGGTATAAGACCTTGCCTACAATAAGCGTAACCAAAGACTTAATACCGGTATTATTTCAATATCTCTATTGTACAAATAGAAATATGAATCGAATACTAATATATTAAATACAATTAATACTATAGTTTATTCTAGTATAATTAAAGCTAAAAGTACCAATAATTCAGTAATTATTCAGTATTTACAAAAATCTTTTTCTGTAGCACGCAAGCTTAATCATCGGATTGTCGTTAAATCGTCATGTCCCATTTCCGAACATTAGAGTTTTTCACACTAAACCATACAATGTACTACGATACTTAGTGCACTAATATAACGTACTGTTAATTATTTTATTTTCAACATTAATGTGATTTCGGTACCATATCAGTTTCTGTATTAGAAACTAAAAACACATGCATGATAAGAAAATAAGGTAAACCTTATGTTTAGGGGAGGCAGCTGCGATGACCTTGACCTTGACATATGTTGTCAAGGTCATACCCCCCCAAATGACCCTCGGAAGGTTTTAGCCGTCGCTCGTTTTTTATTAAAAAATTATTAATAAAAATGTATTATTAGTATTACACTAGTCTGCGTATACCTATACTCAATGTGATCTTGATGTTCACACAGTTTATGAAGGTCACACTCTTGAGCATTTCCTAAAAAGTTATAACTACCTCTCGTTTTTTATTACAAAATTATTGATATATAAAAATTACCAGAAACAAAAAACAAGAATATGGAATTTCGTTCCACGAGACCTGCAGAGCATAAAATAAAACATTCCCCACGAGTAGTATAGTATCATATTAAATTAAAAGACCCCCCCTAAAAACTACACTAACCCAGACCTAACCCATTTTTAATAAAATATAATTTAATATAATCGTTTTATTTCAATAATTATGTTATATAATATAATAAATATTTATGATTTTTATATGCTAATAACTTTTTAATAAAAAATGAGCGACGGCTAAAACCTCTTGGATATTACTCAGGAGGCTGACCTTGACATATGTTACCAAGGTCAAGGTCATCGGAGCTGCCTCCCATAAACGTAAGGTTTATCGAAAATAATATTTATCGGTTTTATATTATTAATTAAAAAAGTTTTATGCTAAAAAAATATAGATTAAATCCCAGTACTTCGATATTTCGGTTTCTGTAAGGACTGTAACAGTACAACCGATATTTACTGACATAGGTCTCTGCTTACATAACTAAAAACTACACAGATTGACTTAACGTTGGAGGAATGTCAAGTATTTTTTTAAAAGTTACTATACCTTACATAACATGTTTTGAAAAGTAAATTCATCATTTGCATTTACTGTACGGAGTTGTCATGAATATGTAAATAGATTTAATGTTTGAGAATCACAAATAAGATAGACGAATCTGTTATTTTGTGCTTGATTATCAATACCGTCTTCAGAGATTTATTCTTGCTACTGACAGCATGAGAAAACGTCCGATATTACCTCCTTAATGAATAAAAAAGGATAAGTAACTTTTCATAAAAATATTTTATTCAAAACTGAACTATAATAAATATAATATCTTTATATGTACCATGCTGTTAGACGTTACTTGAGATATAAATATCAAATTACATGTATTTACTGTGTCTGTGATCTTCCAACAGGTTATATACTGGTGTCCGTAATTATATATATATATATATATATATATATATATATACATACATACATTAAACTAACCCATTTTGTATCATCATTTGCGAACAAAAAGTCTTTTAGGCCAAGTTTTCGATTACCTACCCCCTGTCTGATTTCAATGATTTTCAAATATATTATAAATAACAACTTCTTTTGTACCATTCATTGAATGACTTTCAAATATATTGTCGCTACGTTGTGACTATCGACATCTTTTATGTTTGTATAACGAAAATATAGAGATCAATGAGTTATGGATATAGAATCTGGTTTAGATCATAATTACAATAAACTATTTGATATATTAAAAAGCGCTATTAAAGATGACAATAATCAAATCGAAGCAAGAAAATATTCCAGAATAAAAAGATAGTTAAGGGTCTATATTTAATTAATTGAGGATTTTTATGAGGAAAGACTACAATTTTTCTCTGACATATTCTCTGAAAATTCTTGTTGGGAAGGAGTAAAGTTAAGAAATAAAGTTGTCTGTGAAAGACTAATTGAAGAAAGAAATGATAATGGACAAAAAAATCTATTAAATCTTATTAAAAGATATCACTTAATGCGTAAATATTGTTTAAAAGATAAAATTTCTGTATTGTTTGAACACGTATTTATAGATTACAAAGAGATCGTTTCTACATAAAGAATAAATCTGATAATAAGCTAAGGAATAAGCTTTTGAACCATCATAAAAAAAGTAAACCTGTAGCAGCTATTTTCCAAATTAGGTAACTCAATGTGCAATAGAACCTTTAATTTTTCAGGATAAAAAATTAACTGCTGGAGCTAGCCATGCATCTTTTGTACCATGATCAGAATTAAGTTCAACTACTGTATGTAATATAAAACATTTAAATCTTAAAATATATATATATATATATATTGCGTAAAATTTTAATTATTAATCAAAGAATGTGTGCATTGTATGTGTTACAGTAATGTGTGAAAGCATTAGAATGTGTATGCGAATACATTTATACGTTTCTAATAAATTTACATTCAATAAATTGTTAAAAAACATTTGAAAATATCAGTCCATCCAAACGAAATTCGGTTTACTTTGTCCGGTTAATACTGCGTTTGTAATCGTATTAGCTTGAGGAGTTTTCGACGACCTTTTTCTGAATGATAATCGTCTTCCAAATTTCATGCGATTTTTACGATTATATTTTTCGATATAGGAATCGTGACCTATTTACAAATCAATTTACATAATTAATTGAGCTTTCACAAAAGTTCCTCATTTATTGTTTCTTACCAGGATTTATTCCAACTGGATGTACAGTTTTTAATTTGTGTTCTTGAGGAACTGGATGAAGAGCAGACATAGCTCTACTTACACCTATCTAAAAGTGTAAATAATGAATTTTTTAATGTATAAGTTCTTGAAATATGTATAATTAACAGTTTAGTGTAAGTATAAACCTGCATGTGTCGTATCCGATGTTCTACTAAGTCTGCACCAAACAGTTCATCGTGAATACTCATTCTAATCGGTATAACTTTGTTTATGATCTAAAGGGAAAGTAAAATACTAATTGAATTCTAAGTTCAATGGAAAAAGATGCTGTATTGTACATATTTAATAATATATAATACAAGTTACCCATAATAAAGTAATAGATGTAAAAAAACTCCAAACTGCTAAGCATAAAACAGTTAAACATTGTACACCAAATAAATACCATCCCCCACCTGTAAAAACAGACATTTTTTGTAATATTTATTTGTTCAAAAATATAACTTAATTGCAGCATACCCTTAAATAACCCTTTTCTTCCATTAGTTGTATCAAGAGGGTGTGGATTATCTGCAAATAAACCAATAGCAATGATGCCCCAAATTCCACTTGCTCCTGTATAAAAAAAATGTTGTCAGAAAGAAAATCGAACAAAGATTAAAATGATAAAGTCGAATAAAAGTTAACCGTGCGTTGCACTGGCACCAACGGGATCGTCAATATGCATTTTATCTAACAAGGGCATTACAAAACATGTAATATAAGCACCGATCATTCCAACAATTATAGCTTCCCAGGCCCTAAAAAGGAAACAACCACCTAACTGACATTGCAAAAGTAACATTATAACAATGAATGTTTATTAATATATGTAAATTGTAATTGTTGCGTAACTTACCTGTAACTGCAACTAGAGCACCTAGAATACCATTTATCTGACTAAGAATATCAATTCCATTTGGATTAGTTAAACTGAAACCTAATCCAATTAAACCACCACCCATACTTGCTAACATAGTAGAAACTGCTGCTCTTGCGGCATACTGCCATCGTTGTCCACTAACACCATACGTACTTCCACTGTTAAATGCTAACCAGCCCCACCTTGTATCATTATTTATTAGTATACTACATAAATTTTAGTTTGTAAATTATCAATTTTTAGTTATTTATTTTACCAAAGCACAAATAAGCCCATAATAGCATTGACAGGATTCCCCAGAGGTAACGGATCAATTCCATTATCGTATCTGCCCAGCCGTGGTCCCAACATAATGGCACACGCAAGTGCTATAATAAAAATGATATTTAAAGCATTTGTTTACAAATTGTAGCACAAAACGAAGGAAAGACATTTACCAGAACTACCTCCAACAAGATGTACTACTCCTGAACCAGCAATGTCAACAGCGCCTATATTTTTTAAAAAGCCATGATCGCCCCATATCCAACCAGCTGGTATGCAATACACAATTGTGTTTAAGAATGAAAATAAGCAATATGCTTTGAAATTACACCTGTAATTACATTAATATCAAAGTGATATAAATCAAATTATTCCTTTACTTTGCATAATTACCGTTCAGCCATAGCACCACTAACAATAGTTGTTGAGGTAGTTGCAAAGCTTAATTGAAATAAAAATGCAGCACATTTTGGACCCATAAGTTTATCATATACGAAAGGATCCATTAAAAAGTCGCCCATACCAATAACAGGATTCTGCAACCTGTCTGTTCCAAAACTTAGTGCAAAACCAAATGCCCAATAAGTCAATCCACCAAGAACTATGTCTACTACGTTTTTCATCATAATATTTACTTCATTTTTTAAAGACACGCATCCAGATTCTAACATACCAAAACCTAAGTAAACCGAAAAATGAAATTTACTGTTATTTTTCTGAACTACATAATAAAGAATTTTACCAGTTTGCATAGTAAAAATTATAAACGAATTTGTCACAATCCAGTTACTGTCCTCTTGATTAAGATTATATGCAGAAGCAGTGTATGTATTATCAGCTGAACTATTTGTAACATTTGTGTTATTAGTTTCTATTTCCATATTAAATGGAAACTTTCTTCACCAAAGCACAAGCATTAACTAGATTATAGCTAGAGAAAGTACTGTTCTTGACAAAAACATGTTAAAAATGGATAGACCACGGTCAAAACATATTAATTATGTATGGCATGGAGTTCTAACAGTTTTCTATCGCTATAGGGAAATTGTAGTTTCACAAGATCGTGAAAGCGAACAATTTAGAAAATGGAAAATGTACACTTCCTCGCAATTTATTTTTATATTTTTTTATTGGCCCACATCCAGCCGTTACAAACAATTTTTTACCTCAATACATATTTAACAATTTATTTCCATTTCTTTGTCATTAAATAACATCGAATTGTGTACATAAAATAACACTACTCTAAATAAAAGAAAATGATATCACATAAAACATCTGCATAGTATCATGAATTTATTAATTTTGAGGAATAATTATTTTCAAACGATCGTTAATGCACGTAAATAATAATCGTAGCAATGGTGAAGTTAGTCACTCTTCACAAGATACAGAATTGTTTTCCAATTTTTGAGTGTCAGACTAACTATTGATGCATGATCGTGTAACTCGGCTCTGATTAGTCCTTCTTATACCCTATTACCCATAACTTCCTCAAGCTAGCAACGAGCAATGGAATAAAAAAGTAAAACATTTATATAATTGGCAGACGAACATATCTAATTTATCTGAAGGAAGCAAAATTTAGTTTTGTGTGCAGTGCTAGGATTTGAAGTTTCACTCAAAAGATTGAAAGATATAATTTTGTTAACATTTCCAAAAGCTTCTAAAAGGACTACATTATAGGTGGCAAATTTTTGTTGTCTGCTCTTTTGTTGTAATGTTATCTTCTTTATTGTAATTTAGTGTCCATACACGTTCTCATCACTGTACGCTATGTACATAAAGAAGTCTTCTTCGTGATGTTCCTGAAAAAATAATTATTACAACAAATATAACTATCTTTGTATACTTTGTACACATTTAGAGTTACATATTATATAATTACCGCATAGACAGAACCCATAGTGGCGCTTGTTGGGGGAATGATATTGTTAATAAAAAAAAACAGAGCATCTTCAGAACGAAGATGAATTCGTTTGCGGATTAAAAAGTAAAATTGTCCAACAGTTAAATCAGATGGTACTAAATATTTTTGTTTGTCCAAATCACTAACTTTAGCTTTCGGTGCTTTTTCAACAATTACCTGTGACAAAAGTAAGAGTCCTTAATGAACACGTATTATTAAACTTCGCTGAATTTATAATTATCTAAATACGAATGTTTTTACAATAAGATAGGAAACATCAAATTAATAAATCGTTCGATCTAAATTTCCTCCATCACTGTTCAAAGCATAAAGTACATAAATCTTGGCTCAAGTTCACGATCACAAACTAGTTTCAAATCCGTGTTTAATATTCTGTACGTTTGACACTTATCCAAGACCCTGAAGTAACAGCTGATCTACATTTTCGAGCGCTTCGTTCCGTACAATATAACGAAATTCACAAAGTGAATCGAAACGCGTAATGGAATCGTATTCGAGCGAATCAAAAAGAGAGAATATTTGTTCTGTGGTTACGTTTTATCAATCGGGGAATTATATAGCCATGGGCGTAGCAGGATCAATAAACTTGGGTAATAGGTAAACGTACAAAGGAATTCGACACGATCGTTCAATTTAATCATTGGCCCGTCGATTAAAAAGGAAAAGTTTATACCATACGAAATACAAGCGAAATACGGCGCAAAAAGCCGACCTTGGCCCATTCCAGCCCAGGAAATCCTAGGCACACGATCGACTCGACTCGCTACGAATTAAACTCATTTGATAATGCTAGCCAAACGGAATTGTCCCTAACGAATCAGTTATTCCCCTTAACAATTGTTCACGTCGAGAAAAAAAAATTTCGTCGATCGATAGAACGATCATTTTCCGAACGAGCTACTTACAGGAACCCTATCGGGATATTTTCGTCGTATCTTTTCACCCTCGGCTTTCCTCTTTTCAAACGGATGTTCCTCCTTGTACAGAAATTTCATTGTTCTCGCGCTATCGCACGAGCAACACAATTCAACGGAGTTGCTCCCCTTTTCTGTTCTTGGCGATTGCTTTTTTCTATCGATTTGCACGGATTTTGCTGATTCCGAATTGGAAAGACGACGATACGATACTCTTCTACACTTCTGTCACAACAATCACCGTGCGTCAGTCGTCTGCGCAACGCAATACGGTCACACTCTCTGCGCCACCGCGAAGTAGTCCAATTTTCTTCGCGAAACAGGGAGAGAATTGAACGTTGAGATCGTAATGATATTCTCGAACAATATATTGGAGCTACAAAAATGTGGTAGTACCAAGTGTTATCGCATTGTCTGCTTGATGAGGGAAGAATGGTTTACTGATGCGTTTGATAGATAAAACAGGCCCGTCTCTACGAGCACTGTGCCCACGGTTTATACGTTCCTTTAATATTATTTTATAGAATGACGAAAACGTGCAATATTGAACTGTTAAATAAACTTCGTACACGAATATTATACTTTCAAAAAAATATATAATTTCTTTATAAATTGTACTAATACTTGGTATATTGTGCATACATGTATCTCTTTCTTTCGGGTTCTTAAGTTGTAATTACATATTACATTTCTTTAGTTTTGTGAAATCAAAAATAGATACGGTTCAATTAATCCGATAATAATAAACAAGATTGGGTTATTTGAATTGTCGGGGACCTAATGGAGCATCGAATAGATACGATTCTGACGATGATAATGACTGACTTACGTGTTTTTTATTACTACGCATTAGGTGATGTACCATGACGTACAGTAATGGACTTAAGTATTGGCACAGTACGCGACATGGTATTCGAACATTATAACTGTTTAAAAAATTGTTTATAATTTACATGTATATGTATGTTTAGTAACAATTAGAATAAAAATAGAGTTAGAGTATTGTTATACCCCACGCAATCGTTAACATTGGTTTTTAACCATGGTCCTACGAAGGTTAAATAAATTTTCGAATTTTTTGGTTCCATAATGAATACTAGTTTCCCAAGCTGGACGATTACATAGACCTGCAGATACAATGCTGGTCATTAGTATTTGAAAATTCTGAAGATAATTGCAAAAGATTCTTGCATATAGCTATCCATTTTTTTGGGGAGTTTGAGAAAAGCTTTGTTTTTAACAAAACAGCAGAAATTGATGCTATTAATTGAGAATAGATGTCATACATTTTTATCTTTCTGTAGATTCTTCTATCGTCTATCTTCTTTCTAAGGTGAAAGTAGTTTTCATGTTAGATACATAAATTTTTTGTGATAATACAAAAATTATATGGAGAAACTACACATATCTGCATTTTTTTAAACTTTGACATTAATTTATAACTATTTAGGACCAAAAACAATTAATATATTGTACACTAGTATATTCGGAAAACTCCCAATATTTTTACTTTGTTTTTGTCGAAAATTCTGGATTTTTATAAAAACTCGTAGTTTTCGAGAACTAAAGGTAAAATTCATGTCAGACAGTTATTTATTAATAGAAATATGTACAGATGCCTCTGTAATTGTGTGTAGAATAAAGAGAAATTTTATTCTGCGTCTTCTTCGTCATCATCTTCTTGGCTGTTAATCTGGAAGTACCTAAGTTCGTACGTTTCTTTGTCTTTTGAAACTACTCGCAGCCAGTCGCGCAATTTATTCTTCTTCAGATACTTTTTCGTTAAATATTTGAGGTACCTATGTGAACACGTTATTAAATTAGTGCAAATATCGGTAATATTGTTGAGAATAATGTCAACTCAGAATTATTTATGTGCAAAAATAGTTTTTCATTTTAATTTTTGTAACACAACTGTACTGGACAATACCCACCGCTTAGAGAAGTCGATGTCACTATTGACAGAGAGCTTCATCTTATCACGTTCCAATGTAACACTGTTACCAAAGTTGTTTGTTTTACCTGAAACTTTGATCCTTTCGTGCAGGTATTTTTCCTACAAAGATGAAAATGTTACTTAGTATTGTGAACACTTTTAAAATGAGTTACTATATGTTATGCTTCGACAGGCATGAATTTAGATCAGACTAAAAATTTATGTGTACAATGAAACTTAGGTTACAAAAACATGAAACAACCCAAGATAAATCGACTTAAGGATGTAGGATGTAATTAGGCAAAATATACAAACATTGAAGAAAACTTACAAAATTTGCTACGTCCATAATATTGTCCTCAGCAGGATGTGTACAGTCAATAGTGAACTTAAGGGATACCTTCTTCTTCTGTCCTTTACCTCGCAAAGCCTGTTTCTTCATAGTCGGCCCTTTGGGCTTCTTTGCGACGGTCTAAAACCATACAATTTATCATTTTGAATACCTTTTAGTCAGAAAATTGTCTTGTTTGTCGCAGATACACGTGATGTTTACAACGACTATTTTACATCCACTGAAATCCATGTAATCGTTTGAAAAATACAAACGCAATTATATTACTATTAATCATAACGACACGACATTTCATGCATACGTTGTATTTTTGAAAGATTTTACATATTTTCGAATTATTTTCGTTTTTCTTGCGATCAAACAACTCACCGGAGCCATCTTTAGGAATGGTCGATAAGAGAAAGAGTTTCGTTGTATACAGTGTGGCCAGATCGGGCATAATGGAGTTTATCAAAAACAAGACGAACGACGATGAATTTGTTATAGCTCCTTGCAGAGTAGTGGGGAAAGTAGCACATATTATGGTTGCATACGATACGTAAGCTCGATACTTCGTATAACTTCGGGGAATAGAGCAAGAAGGCGAATGCAAGCCTTTTCTTCTCTCTCAGTCGCTCTCGATACAGCTGATATCTGAAATTCGAATTATTGTTGGCAAGCCGTACCTAACGTTGTTTTAATTTTAAGTGGAAACTAAAAGCTTAAACAGTGGAGAAAGTACTATGAAAATGAATGCCCATTTGTTTACTTGTTTTTATTTACATAATAATGAATTATTTACTGTGGAGCAGTTAATTAATCAAGGAAAAATGGAGCTTTTGAGATGCTAACACAAATATTGAATCATGAATAATTTTCTACATAAATAAAATTTTTACTTAGACAATTATTTATGTAATATTAAAGTAATGAATTTTAGTGTGTATTATTTAATTATATTTATATTAGATTTACTCTATTTTATAATCATGCATAAGTAATTTAAAAAATTAATGTAATGAAATTATATCATTCTTTTAAGCTTTGTCTTTAATATTTTTAAATCATGATCTTATACAAATGAAATAAATCTATCAAAATGCAATCTTTTAATAAAATAACACCCTTCGGGGATGATACTTTACATGCCTGTATTGAGGCTGAAGTTAAAAATACGCATGTTCTTTATAATGACGGTGATATGGAAAAGTATTTTGTGGATAATGTGTTTTCTTGCAAAGTAACGAATAAGTCGAATGAAGTTGTTGGAATAAATCAATCAAAACAAAACAATATATTGCGTGCCTTCATGGGCACAGAAACTAGTTTAAATCAGAATAATTCAGAATTCAAAGAACTTACGGAAGATTCCAACACAAAAAGAAGTATAAATAATGAAACCAATACACCAAGCAAGTTAGAACTTGGAAGCATTACTTCTTTAAAGAAGAAGCATGGTTTGTGTAAAATAAGAGAAAAAGATGTCAATATTAGTTGCACAAGAAATGATGTTTCACCAAGTACAATCAATATAAAATCGTTTAACAGTAATGTAACAAAAAGCAAAGCAGAGAAATCATCAGAAATGAATCCTTCTATCCTTACTATCTGTACTCAAGAGCGACACAAATTGGCTTCTTGGGGTTTACCACCAAATATTCTTCAGGTAATATATATTGTTGGATTATATCTTTGTTTTAAAAAAAGCTAGATAAATTTTAAAAGTATAAATAATATTTCTTTTTTTTCTTTTTTATATTCATTATATGATATTTTTTCTAATTTCCACTACTTATTACCATACATAATGATAATTACATCCTTACAGAAATATGAATTACGAGGAATAAAAGATATGTTTGCTTGGCAAGTCGAATGTTTATCGAATCATAAAGTACTTGAAGAGAAACGTAATCTTGTGTATTCAGCTCCAACGTCAGCAGGAAAAACATTAGTGGCAGAAATTCTTATGATAAAAACAGTATTAGAAACACACAAAAAAGTGATATTTATTCTGCCATTTGTCTCTGTTGTCAGAGAAAAAATGTATTATTTTCAAGTATGATTTTTATTTATAATTATTCATATTTGAATTTAGGAAATTTTAAGCACTTTAATTTTGTCAATATAATTTGGTAGGATTTGTTATCTGACAGTGGTATTAGAGTTGAGGGATTTATGGGTGGTATTGCCCCACCTGGAGGGTTTACAGCTACTCACGTCGCAATAGCAACGATTGAAAAAGCAAATTCCTTAATAAATCGTTTAATGGAAGAAAATGAGTTAATCAATTTAGGGGCTGTAGTGATCGATGAATTACATCTTGTTGGTGATTCTAATCGAGGATATCTTCTTGAATTACTTCTAACAAAATTAAAGTATATGACCCTTAGGTAATTAATACACATTTATTAATACTTTTTAATTTACTATTATACTAATGAAATTGTTACTAATTTAATAAATGTATTATGTTATATTTACGTTACCAATTATAACTTGTTATAGAAGTGAAAATGTTAATATACAACTGATTGGCATGTCTGCAACACTTCCAAATTTATCCATGTTAGCAGAATGGTTGGATGCAGAATTATATAAAACAGAATTTAGACCAGTACCTTTAAACGAACAGTGCAAAGTATGGATCTACATTGTATAATGATGTAACTATTATGCGACTCAAAATTAATAAATAAGTGTTCTTTGTTTTTAGATTGGTAAGAATATTTATGACAATAAATTACATCTTATCAGAAGTTTAACACCAATGGCAGAATTAACCATGGATTCGGATGATATTCTTCACTTGTGCATCGAAACAGTATCTGATGGACACAGTGTGCTGATTTTTTGTCCAACAAAAAATTGGTGTGAAAAGTTAGCTGAACAAATAGCAACTGCATTTTCCAAACTAGGTCTGTTCAAAAATACAAAATTTATATTTTTAATGTAGTTGATGATGATACAACTAAAAAAGTTTATATTTAAAAATTTGAAATTAGATATATGTATATGTATTATGCTTTTTAGGTCAGAAAAATACACAACTTGGTGAAACTTTAAGACAACAATTAAATTCTACATTAATCTCCGAAACATTGGAGCAATTAAAACGTAGTTCTATAGGTTTAGATAAAGTGCTAAAAAACACAGTTTCGTTTGGAATTGCTTTTCATCACGCTGGTCTTACGATGGATGAACGTGATATTATAGAAGGATCTTTTAGGTATTTTATTTACTCATTTCAAATACTACTACTCAAAAAGCTTTCACGATGCTTTTTTATACAATTTCAATTTAACAACAGTCCAGACAAAAAGATCTTAATAGTGTGATATTTATAGTATTCTATGAAATGTATTTACCATGTAGAAATTAAATGTGTATTAAATGTGTATTAAATGTTAATTCTTTCAGATCGGGATCTTTGAGAGTCCTTATTGCAACATCAACTTTAAGCAGTGGAGTAAATTTACCAGCAAGAAGGGTAATTGTAAGATCTCCAATGTTCGCTGGTAGATTATTGGACAATCTTACTTATAAACAAATGATAGGACGTGCAGGTAGAATGGGGAAAGATACAGCAGGTGAGATATAAATAAGAAAACAAACAAAATTTTGTTCTGTACATTCGAAATATAAGTGATTTATTTCTATAGGCGAAAGTATACTTGTATGTAAATCGAATGAAAGAAAAGCAGCCGAATCGTTATTATCAGCCACATTGGAACCTATTGTTTCTTGTCTTGAAAACTCGGGACCTTTAATTCGAGCTTTTTTGGAAGCTATAGCTAGTGAAGTTGTGCATACAGCATCAGATCTCGAATTGTACACTAAATGTATGTTAATAAATTTGAGCGACGAACTTAATCCAAAAAACTCTTCAAAAGAAGCAATTAAGTTTTTAGTAAACAATGAATTCTTATTGTATGTTTATTAGTAGACATGATTTATGTATTTTCATATTAGTTAATTATGTTATATTTCATATATCATAATATTATGTAGATTACAACAAACAGATGATGGGCACAGATGGGTAGCTACAGCTTTTGGAAAAGCATGTTTAGCGGCTTCTATACCACCTAGAGATGGTTTATTTTTACTTGAAGAACTTCAAAAAGCAAGGCGATGCTTTGTATTGGATACAGAATTACACGTAATATATTTAGTAACACCTCTCAGTTGTGGAAATCAAATTGGAAACATCGATTGGATGACCTTTTTGGAACTATGGAAAATGCTTTCAGAAAGTGAACGTAGAGTTGGTGAACTCGTTGGTGTTGAAGAACGATTTTTAACTTCGGCTATTAAGGGCATCGTACGACCGGGAAAATCAGTAAATTATTTTATAAATAACATACAGGATGATTCTAAACACTAGGACAAACTGTAAGCTCTTTTCTAAGTAAAAATACAGAAAAAGTTTGAATTTCGCATTGAGTACTATTTTTTGATGATGTAATGTTTTGTGTGCAACGGTACAAGTGCAGAATACATTTGCATTTGATAAGGAGAACTGATTGAAACGAGAAATTACATTATCAAAAATTGATCCCCATTGCGGGATTCCAAATTCTTCCAAATTCATTTTTTTTGTATCAGTTTTTTGTATCTATACTTAGAAAAGAGCTACAGTTGGTTTTAGTGACCACAATCATTCCGCATATAATTTAATTATTTTGGAATTATACGAATTGACGAATTTCAATATTTTACTTTCAGCTTAACATACATAAGAGATTTTATACTGCACTGGCTTTGCACGATTTGGTACGCGAAGTTCCTCTTAACACAGTTTGTACAAAATATGGCTGTTGCCGTGGAGTCTTACAAAGCTTACAACAATCTGCTTCTGTATTTGCTGGTAATATTTTCTATATTCATACTTTTTATATAGTACAGATTACGCTATCTTAATTTTATACATAGGGATGGTCACACAATTTTGTAAGCAACTGGGCTGGGACTGTATGGAATTATTAGTTTCCCAATTTCAAACGAGGTTACAATTTGGTGTATGCAGAGAATTATTGGATTTATTACGTCTTCCAATGTTAAATGGATTGCGTGCTAGAAGTCTTTATAAACAAGGAATCACATGTGTAGCAGATTTAGCCATTGCTAATGAACTTGATGTTGAACGTGCACTTTATAAAGCACTTCCATTTGAAAGGTATACTTAATGTTAAAATAAGTTACTTTGAGTGCAAAGCTGATGTTAGGCGTATTAGACATCGATGAGTGATAGTCAAAGGTTGTTTATGATCTTTATTATAATATTAGTATATAAAAGAGACCTTAACACGTAAACGAAAGTTTCTTTTTTTGTGTGTTTAGTTCTAAATTGTGGTCCGAAAAATGCAAATGTCGTTACATTTGTAAAGTTATATTTTACTGTGTTCTTTTATGTTAACTGTGTACGCGAATTCCTTGTTTTCTGTAATAACTGTTTATGTTTTTACAATAAATTATATTATGAATTATATTTATAATACTTATGAAAATATCTTATTACTAACAGTAGTTTTTAAAGTTTTATGTTATTAAAATTATATTTTAGTGAAAAAGAACAAGATGGTGAACACGAATCAGAAGCAATAAAACGAAATAAAATGAGGACAGTATTTGTTACTGGAAAGGATGGTTTAACGCCTCATGAAGCTGCAATTATGTTAGTACATGAAGCTAGAGTATTAGTTCAGGTATATGATTATTATTTCTAAAAATAGTTACTTTTGAATTATTTTAAAGCTAAATAATTTTGTTACTTAATTACAGAATGAATTGAAGTTGCAGGATATGTCCTGGAAACAAAAATCTGTTACAAATGAATCTCGTATTGAAACAAGTTTGCAAATACAACAAGATACATTTCAAAGTACAGAATGTACAAATGCACAACCAACCATTAAAATTTCTACGTATAACAACGCACAAATTGAAGTTCATGCAGACAATAATGTATTCCGAGATAAACATTCACAGAGCTCGTGTGCAATAAATACCCAAACTATTACTTCCGTTGATCAAGAAAAAGATTTATTAAGTAACAAGTCGTATAAGAACGAAAAATGTAAAGTTAATACATATGCCGCAGAAAATGATAAAGATTTTGAATGTAATCTGAAAAACAAAATACGTAACAATAATTTAACTGTGGAAAATGTTAAAAATTCTAAATGTTATTTGGAAAATGAAAAATGTGACGTTAATATAAATGTTATAGTTTCAGAGTATAATCTAGAAAAGGATCTAACTAAAGAAAATAAGAATGATGATATAAAAGTTACTGACCAGTTATTGCAAATAGATGTTCCAAAAATTTTAGATACTTCGACCGAAAAACTGTCTCTTGATTTCTTTGAAGACAGTAGTTTCAGGATGATGGATGATTCGCTAAAAAAAAGAGACAGTGAATCATTGATTAGTTTCAAAGATAAGAAAAATCGAACTCAAAATTTTACTTTTAAACATCCAGTAGACGACATACAAAATTCTGAAAACACAAATAATATATTGATTAAAAAGATGAGAACCTCAAATGGAATAGATACTGGAATATCAGCCTGTGCAAATGGGATTATACGAACATCTAGTTTTGGGAAAGATGTAGAACTAAGAGTTTCAAAAAGTCCCAGTTTATTTGATGATAGTTTAAATCTTGACACACAAATCTGTAATGTTCTCGAGCAAAATATTATTGATTCCTTAGATTTTTCAGAATTTGAGGAGACTAAATTGTCTGAACACAAATTGACAATGGAAAGTAAAGAAATACCGAGGTTACAAACCAATCAAAGTGATAATAATGAAACACAAACAGAGAAAGCTTTGAAAGATAAACATATAAATAAAAGTTCTATGGATTTTACAAATTTACAAGCAAAACACAGTACACTGTTTTGGGAAGATGATTCTTGGAACGTACCAATTAATTTAACAGAAAAGTTGAATCAAATTAGTGATAAAAATAACGAGATATTTACCAAGCGTAATATCAAACATGTAAAAAATGCAAATATACAGCATATTGTGGAAACTGCTGACACTAGTCATAATACACCAGACATGAAAAAACGATATGATATAAAGTTTGAAAAATCTACGGATATTCCTGACGGTTTCAAAAAAGTATTGTATAAACGTAGATTTAAAGATATGTCAACTGAAAAATCACCTGTGGCAAATATAATTGTTTTTAACCATAATCGTACAACATCATTAGATTCGAACAAGTCGGATTCAGATGATATTATTATTGCTTCACAAAATATAAATTCACCTGCTACGGGTATTATGTCACAAGCAAAGTTAGATTCTGGAAGAAAACAAAAAATATGCACTCAAAAAGTTGTCAATTATGTATCAAATAATGTTACAAAATTTACAAGTTCTGTTTCAAACACGATACAAATTGAAAAATGTAAAATTAAGCCTAAAATAAAGGAAATACTTGCAACAAAAATAAAAAGTAAAAATTGTAGTACAGATAGTATAATTTCAAATTCAGACGAAGATACTCTTATAAAATCTCCAAAGATTTTACAAAAATCAAAACATACCGTAAAAAAGAAACAAAAAATTCCAGAAACATGCTTGCAAACTAAGAAGATTAACAAGATAAACGAAACAGTGAATTGGAATACGTTAAATATTATAAAAGTCGGAAGTGATAGAGGAACATTTAATTTATTTAAACGCGAAGTAATGCAAAAACAATATATTGCTCTAGCTTTAAATTGCGAAATGTATAACAATGATACAAATAGTATAGGTTCTAGAATTATTAGTTCCACCAATACCGAAAGGAAGAGATCTAAAAAAGTAGACAATTATATTTATGCAGATAAAAAGTTGTGTGGTGTGGCTATTTCTTGGGAAAGCAATATTGCATATTATATTTCTTTCTCTAATGAGCAAGGTATTAAAATTTATGTTAATGTAAATTTTAATTTTTTGAAGATTACTAAAATAATATTCCTCCAGATATAAAAGTTCCAAGCAAAGAGCAAATGAAGCTATTAAATGAATTACTTAAAAAAGAACATTTAAATGTAAAATGTTTTGCAACTAAAAAAACATTTAAAACTTTGTATGAATGCTGTGATATATCTGCGAGTTGCAAATTTTTGGATCCGAAAATAGCAACCTGGTTACATGATGGTACAGTTTATGAAAAAACGTTTAATGAAATGGTAATGAATGCGTATAATGTTTAATATTATTTACAGCGTAATTAAACTTGCATAGTATTGTATCGTATTGTAAATATTATTAATATCTAATGTGTAAATAGGTTAAAGAATATTTTCCACAAGGATGCTTCATAACAAAACGGATAGGTGCATGTTATGATACAGGACCTGGATTAAACATCAAAAGCACAATACCAGGAGAATTCAGAGCATCTGCAGAAGCTGTACTTACATGGTACATGACAGACACTCTTTTAGAAAGATTAGAACAATTAAGTCCAACATTACTATATACATTTAAAGGTAATTACATTATTATACATATATTGCCTTTATTAATATTTAATTTCAATGTATTACTTCTATATATTTATCCATTTCATTTAAATCTTAAATCACTTGTTAGACATTGAGATGGAAATAGTGACCTTACTAGCGCGTATGGAATTAACTGGTTTTGGTGTGTCTTTAAAGTCGTTACAAGATTTGTCTTCTGCTATTCACAAAGAGATGATATCATTGCAAGAACGAGCATTTGAATTGTCTGGAAAAAAATTCAATTTCTCTTCATCTAAAGAAGTTGGCGAGGTTTGTAAATTGATTTTTAAAATACATGTTTATTAGTGCAAGTATTTTAATCTAATTGTTAAATTTTCAATGGTACAGATTTTAGGTTTATACAAAGGGAAAAAAGTTAGCATTAACAAAGTTGTATTAGGACAATCTGATCATCCAATATCTAGTTTAATTATGTCATGGCGTAAATTAAATGCAACTCTCTCTAAAGTACGTATATCGAAGGAAAGATTTAAAAAAAAATAAAAACTCTTTCTTAAAATGAGAATTTATTACATTTCTTTATTATTTTCTTTCCATTTGTTATTCTAATAACAACCAACCACAATGATGAAACTGAAATAAAATATTAAGATTTGTACATCTGGTTTGACAAACAAACGCTATTTCTTGTTTAAAACTAAGAAAATAATGAAAAAGTGAATTTAGATACTTTTATATTTCATTATTTAAGTATTATATATGTTTATGTAAGTAAACAAGTAAATAGAGTACTTATTTATTGGTTTTAAGATTAACGTTTTTCTTTTGTTACATGAACTATCAAGAGAAAAACTAATTACAAACTCGTAATTTTGTTTCTAATTTTTTACTTCATTGAATAATTTTTTGTTTCATAGATTGTATACCCAATATTGAACTTGGCCCAACACAGTTCCCGCATTCATGGTAATTGTGTTACATGTACATTAACAGGTAGAGTTTCAATGCACGAACCAAATTTACAAAATGTGCCAAAAGATTTTAATTCTGAAGATAATAGTTTTATGATAAGCGTTCGAATGGCGTTTGTACCTGCTATAGGCAATATTATATTGTCAGCAGACTACTGTCAACTTGAATTGAGAATATTAGCTCATTTTTCAAAAGATGCTATATTGTGTGATATTATGCGGAAGCCGGGTGATATTTTTAAAAGCATTGCAGCAAAATGGAATCATACATCTGAAGATCAGGTATGCGAAATATCTAAAGTATAGTTTATGATCTAAATATATTTCAATGATTTAGTTTATATAAATTTTTGCTAATAGGTGGATGATCAAATGCGTCAACGTACAAAACAATTGTGCTATGGAATGATCTACGGCATGGGAGTAAAATCGTTAGCCGAAAATTTGTCCATAGATGAAATTAAAGCTAAAGAATTTTTAGAATCTTTTATGAACACATACCCAGGTATATCTATATGGTTAAGCAGTGTGGTGAAAGAAGCACGTATAAATGGATACGTAACAACAATCTTAGAAAGACGTAGAATGGTTCCTGGATTGGCAAGCACAAGTACAACAGAAAAATGTAAATTTTCTTTTTTGGTAGTAAGGTGTTCAATATTAATCATTTACTAATTAGAAACAATTTTATTTCATAACTTATAACATGATCTATATCAGCATTTCTTAAACTGTAGTCCGCGAACGTGTTAAGGGAACTCTAAAAACCCTCAAAAGAAAAAAAGTATTCATACATCAAAAATTTGATTTTACTTGAAAAGATTTACCACAAATTTTCGTTCATCGAAAGAATCCTTGGAAAAGTGAATTTTGAGAAACGCTGATTTATATGATAAAAATTTTCAAAGCATTTACGAATAAATTCTTTATTGTACAGCACAAGCGGAACGTCAAACAGTGAACACTAAAATACAAGGTTCTGCAGCAGATATTGCAAAAAAAGCAATGGTAAATATCGAAGACAAAATGCGATTTGAATTCCCAAATTCAGCAACTATTATGCCTGCTGTTTATTCTATACGTAAATTACGAAGTAATAGTAGAGAAGCGCAACAAAGAGGTGGTTATTTGGTATTACAACTTCACGATGAACTATTGTATGAGGTAATAAACAAGACATTGAATAATGAATTTTTATATTTAATGAAATATAAAAAAAAAAATGTTACTCTAGGTAAATATAAAAGATTTACGACAAGTTGCAACAATAGTAAAAGAATCAATGGAGCAAGTATGTCAACTTGCAGTACCATTACCTGTAAAACTAAAAGTTGGACCTGCATGGGGGGATCTATCTGAATACACTTTTCAACATTGATCTATTTAGTTTTATCGTTAATGGTAGTAATACTTGCAAATATAAGTTTTATATTTATGTCCTTTAATATAGATTTTCAATTGATCGTGTTATTCGTAATTACATGAACTGTATATATTTACAATATATTTTTATTATACACTTTTATACTGTGAGCTAAAATAATGAATTACGTATTTTAATTATAAAGTTTAAGTAGAACAAATATTTCTTCACAGTATTGATCAAATTTCAAAATCAGTATTATGTCAAATTTTACTATATTGATTAATCAAATTGGAAATCATTGATCTATTAATCTATGTAATGCAAAATCTAAGGAGTTTGTATGAAAAATATTATATAGGAATTTATTTTTTATATTTCATATATCAATAATACTATTGTATTTATAAAAATGTATAAATGAAATGATTTGTATAGTACTATTAAATTGTACAGTAAATAAAAGGAAGATTTTCAGTATTTAAATATTTTATAGTAACGTATTTAATAGTAAACTTATTAACAAATGTTATTTTATAGATTATTGTAAACATAATGTTTTCTAAATTGTATCACAGGGTGGTGCTAGTGATTGATGTAATTTTGTTACTGCCGTTTGTACTATTTGTTGAAAAATTTCGTCTTCTTTGCTAATTACTTCTAAATTTAGTAAATCTATGTGTGCTTTTTTTCCATCAACAGTAACATATAATTTTTCTCCTTTAAAAATTTTAGGTACAGAGTCTTCGCCAAACATTTCTTGAAGCATTTCTATTAAGCATTCTTTGAAATGCATTCGATCCATTTTTGTAGGTGCTGGTAACACTTTGGGTGGTTGTTCCATCATTTCGGCTTGTAATATTGCAGTTAAAACAGAATCTGCATACATATCATTCACAGGTGTTGCAATCCATTCCATAGTTACAATTTTTCCATCGATTGTTATGTCAATATTTTTAAATACACGTAATTTTTTATCATCGACTGCTTCTAAACTTCCAGCAATTTGTATTAGAAGGTGTTTTAATACTGGTAACGATGCTGAAAAGTACACGCTTTGCCTTTGAATAACTTGACTCATACTCATATCTGTATATTTTGATAAATCACATGGTGCAAGCATGTGATAATTGAAATTTCTTTTGACTAAAACTCCAGATAATATTTGTCCTGGTTTCGGTGTTTCCATTGCTAATGTACCCATTACTTTAGCAGTTTTTTCTCCTCTGAAGTATAACTCCACGGCAACTGTATTTCTGGGATTATGTATTTCCATTGTTGTACTAGGATCATCTTCATATTCGCGTTGTAAAGCAGCTTTTAACCTTCCCATTTCATTTTGCTCTCCATGTACAAGCACAACATGCGGTGGTTTTAAAATACGTATAAACTCTGATGTCTGTTGATAATCTGTATGCGCTGAAAATGATATATAGTCAACGGACATTTTTAATGGTAATTTTTGTCCAGACATAGTTGTAATTTCTTCAGGTTCTGACAAAATAGTCTTGGCTAATGTTCCTTCTACACAATAACCAGCTATTATAACTCCATTTTTTGCATCTGTACACCATGATTCAAATAATTCTCTTGATAAACCACTTTGCATCATACCAGGAGAAGCCATTACTACACATGGTCCAATATCTTCAAAATGATCAATACCTTTTAAATTCGAAATGTGTTTAAATACAAAAGGATTATTAATGGCTATCTGTCTTCTAATTTTATCATTCATTGCATTTACGTAAGTTTGATAAACTGCCATACATTTCTTTGCCAACGAAGAGGCATAATATATGGGAATTTCATGAAGTTCAGGATGTTGACTCCAATACTCATCTAAAATAAGTAAAAGTTCTTGTGCTCTACCTAACGCGAATACAGGTATTAAACATCTTCCACCTCTATTAACAATTTCGTGAACTAGATTTGTGAATCTTCCTTCACGATCTTCTCTTTTCTCATGTATATGCGTACCATATGTGGATTCAGTAATTAAAACATCCGGATGAATATTTGGAATTTCAGCAGCCATTAAATGTCTATCTTCTTGCCGACTAAAGTCTCCAGTATACAAAATTTTAACACCTGCTATCTCTATCATAAACATAGCAGCACCCAATACATGTCCAGCATTATAAGCCCAAAATTTTATTCCAAACACATCTTTTTCTTCGTGAAAATTAATTGTTTCTATTTTGTCCATACTAGTTTCTAAATCCGATTCTGTATACAACATTTGTTCTGTTGCAATGTTGCTTACTTTTATATAATCGGACAATAGCCAACGATATATTGCTTTGGTGGCATGTGTCATGAAACATCGTCCTTTAAAGCTAGTCTTTTGTAGAAACCATGGTAACGCTCCGCAATGGTCCAAATGAAAATGAGAAATTAATAGCAAATCAATTTCGTCCGCTTCTACTAAATCTACAAATGGTAATGCATCCATTCCGGATAAACCAGGATGAATACCACAGTCTAACATAATTTTTTTTCCTTTAAATTCCAACATAATACATGATCTTCCTACTTCTTGGCCTGCACCAAGCGGCCTAATCGATAATAAATCACTTTCTTCAGCTGGTACTTGTGTATCTGGTTTTCTTTTTGCAGCCATTTTTTCTTTTATATATTTACAATTATTGTATTTTAATCGAATTCATGTAAACGTAAAATTATGTTATTATAATTTATTGTTTTTAACACTTATAAATTGTGTTTTCATATACATAAATTTGTAAAATTATGTGCAAAACAATGCACATCTTTTTCTTATTTATAAATGTTGTATGATATTATCTTCGCATCTTAAAGAAAGCAAATAAATGTTCATAGGTTATATAGTTATTCGTATGCAAGATCGGAATGAAGGTTATAAAATTATCTTGTTCATTCGATAATTAATATATGTGAAAAGATTCTTGCAATGAAGTTTTATAAATGAACAAACCACAATACTGTTTAAGTCGACACAATTATCCACGACTTTTGAAACATAACCTACACTATTGCATGTATACACGAACTTAATAACATAATTCTGGACCAGGGGTAGGCAGTGACACAGTGACAGTGCGGCCAGATTTGGCATAATTGAGTGCATTGACTTTCGTAATGAAAGTACCATAATGAAAAAAAATTTTCAAATTTTTTTGGCGGAAGTATAAGTATTAAGACTCTTTGATCATATTGTGACTATTAAAACAAAGATTTTTTTTGCTTTTCTTATGTACGTACGTAGATAAGGTCTACTCGTATACTTCGTCTGTGGTTGTGTGTAGATATACATATGTGAGTTGCGAGTTACGAATTGTTCACGTTTTTTTTGTTTAGTTAAAATTTCAAATAATTTGAATTAATTGTATCGTACAATTCCATTTAAAATTTCGAACGATGAGAACTTTTCGCGTTTGCTTTTCCAGATCCTAATTTTGAGGATCGGGCCCTGATGTATCATATGGTTCATGACTAATTTGAGTAATGTAAAAGTATCTTGACTTTAGAATCATACGACCGTATAATACGTAAATAATTTTTTATCAAAACTTTTATCGATGCCGCGTCAGAAGCAAAATTCATGAATTTGTTGACCTTACCGACGTCAATGATCGGATTAAATATGATTCTTAGAGTCATTGTTCTTAATGATAGAGTGCACTGTAAAACTACTAATTTTTTAAGTGGTCAGTGTTTCGATTCGTTAGAACATGTGGCGCTGCAGTCTCGGCAGTATGCAGCGCGGGTTTCTGACCACGCTGTAGTACCGTCACCGGTCACCATGCGATATGCAGATCTAGGGAGTAGACCGTCACGCCGCCCTAGGAAACAATTGCTTGTTCTGCGTAAGGACGGGGAAGTCCTGTCTTCTTCGTCAAGCACGGAAGGAGAGACGACACGTGTGGCAGTCCGCCGGATTAGAAAATAACTACCGGGTGCGCAATTCAGCACCTAGGCTTTTTCCCTCGTGATTGCATATTTTAATAAACGCTGCAAAGGAACATCCACAGAAATTCCCGAGTTTAATTGTACTAGAATCCATACGTTCTATAAACATAAACTCTTATTGAATCGGTGGTATAGACAATACCTAATTGGTGATTAAACAATTATTTATAAAAAATATTGTAACGTCCGCGTAGCGTACGTCTCCTCACTCCGACCCCTCGGCCCTATGTTAGGCATAGTTACATACCAGATAGGAAGTAACTAGATTGTTGTAGACCAGGCTTAAGCGTAACTAGTTGAGTCATTGGTAGTTTTTATGTTCGGGCATTGATTATTGTATTTCATGTATTAATTAATTATTAATTATTCGTTGTTAATTATTGTGGTTAGTATAGGTTAATTAATTAATGTTAGTTAATTAATTAATTAATTCTATATTTGAAGCGAGCTGTTAACCGGGTGCGATAAATGAGTTAAAGAATGTAATCTACATCCGGTATAGGTGATAGGAGGAGCACGGGAACGTCCCTGGGCGCAAAATCTCCGCCGGTGAGTCCACCGGCTATTCCTGGTATTATAGGGGGGTTGGAGCACAGGGGAGGTTTCCCACTCCACTAGTGGCGCGTATAAAAAGGAGCGTCTCCCCGAGTACAAAAACGATCGTCAGGACTATGGTCCTTTCTTCGGGTTTAATTGTTGCGGTAGAGGCCGATTAACAGGCCGCGATAACTTATAATTTGGCTATTGTACATACGGCAAAAATTTTAATGAGCGATAGTAGAGGTCAAAATAAGGCGAAAATCTAGAATACTAATTTGTTGATGGAGGCTTCGTTGCAAAGTTATTAACATTTATTATTTGAAAAATTAATAACAGTTTTATTCGTAAGTAACTCAGAAGAATCGTGATACACATCACGTAGACATTCACGAATAACATAATCGCGGTGCGTGTTTATTTAATTGCATAGTGGTTAGTGCCTGAAAGGATTATTTGTGGATACTTGTGGACACTGTGGACAATCGTGGGGCGTGTATAATCGCGTGTGGGTGATTTTTGTTCACAACATTGTGTATTGGAACTGGCATTCACCCTTTCTCTGTGAAAATCTCGTCGGGCGAGTTTTGATATGCCCTTCTGGATTTTCATAAGACAGGTTCGCATTCCCATAAGTGGACAATAATCTAAGGCTGTCGATAATGTCGGTAAGTAGAATTTTTCATGCTGCGTGAGAACCAGTAGCACTGGCCTGCCGCAACCGTCCGCGCGAACGCAGCTGTTTAGCGGGTTGTCATTCTACAGGCGGAACTTTAAATGTTAATAACTTTGCAACGAAGCCTCCATCAAGAAATTAGTATTCTTGATATTCGTCTTATTTTGGCCTCTACTATCGCTCATTAAAATTTTTGCCGTAGGTAGCCGAACACCCTGTATGTAAAACACTATCCTTCTCTTTCGGTGATTGCTCTTTGTTTACGTATGGCCTGGAAATTGTGAGAGTCTTGCAGTATTTGGCATAATGTCCTACCTCGTTACAACGAAAACAGCGATTTCCTTTCGGCTTATCAAACTGTTTGTCTGTATGTCCTTCTCTTCTACAGTTAAAGCATGTTGTCCTTGTCGACGTGCCTGTGTTGTTATATCGTCTCTTTTCGCCTTTAAAATGTGCTATTTGATCCTGTAACAAATGCGTAGCACCTTTTAAAGTAGGCAATAATTTACTCAGTTTGTCATATTGGTACAATGGTCCCAGATAATCACGGAATCGTAGGTTATTTAACACGTGGACTATCCATTCCATCGATTCAGCGTTAGTCATTCCCGCTTGGTTACATTTTGCCAGTTTTTCATAATAATACTCGGTGATATCCTGATTCGATTTTTTGGAATAATTTTGCGCTTCTAACCGCTTCCTCACACAACTTTCATCGCATGGAAATGCCTCCCTTAACAATTCCTTCCATTGATCCCACGTACGCGGCGTGTCACCTTGTGCAAGTAGGCTGGCCCTCCACTTCTTCGCAACCCCGGTCAATATTGATAATGCCCAATGACGCTTCGATACATCATTCCATTCATATAGTAACGCATATTCTTCTATTTTATTAATCCATGCATTTATATCTATCGCGGAGTTCACGGGATCAAAGGTAGGTAAAATCTTATGTACATCCTTCAGATTACGCGCGTCGTTTTGATCATTCATATTAGCAATTCGATTTGTAATACTCACAGTCGTACTTCGGCTTTCGTTACTTGTAACGCTTGTTTCGTCGTCGGAGGTAGTTTCTCTTTCACTGAAACCACGTGTGCTCTCACCTTCAATTGTTTGTTTACGTTCTTCTTCGTTCCAACTTTGTGTTTCCTTCCGTTCTTGTCTCTCCTTCTTTCTGCCGCTTGCCTTTAACTGTTCGAAACTCGAATCTTCCGTTACCTTGCTCCTGGTATTCATACGTGCGATAATGGCGCACGACCAACAATTTTTCTTCAATTCCTCAATTAGCTGCTCCCTCAGCAACTAATTCTCACACTTGTGCTCCGTCGACACACACGAGTCGCAATTTTCCATCAATGTCCACAGCCTTCCTTCACCGGCACTCGATCGCGTTTGTAAACCACGTATTCTCAATAATGTTCTTAGCGATTTCCTTCTCACCAAATCTTATATCGGCCTTTCAGATCGGACAACGGGCTTATGTATATCCCACTTCTGATATTGTTACAAGATTAGGAATTAGTTTATTATAAGTAAAAGAAATACATAATAATAATAATAGGTTGAAATCACACTCTCTCTCTCCTACGTATCGCTCGTTGGTCTTTCAAATTGCGACTGCCGAATCGATTGTCTCATAATTATTAATTATATAGCAAATAATATGAGCTAATGGCTGCGTTTTTCTTATAGTTTCACATATGTTCTTCGCCCCGGTGCGCGGTCTGATAACACCGATTTCGAGTCGCAAATACGTTTTTGCAGAGTTATTTTTTAAATAAATAATATATTACAATTTAAAATAAAAAATAGAGGATTTACGATGTACTTATCAATGAAGTACTTACATACCCTTACGTATTTTAATAATCTTGATATCTTTAAATAATTTTAATCGATTAGTTACTCCAACGAAATTAATCGATTGATGCTCAATTCTGAGCCGTACAGCTTTCATTCCGTTAAAAAATACTAAAATTTCTGTAATTTCATTTTCTGTCTCACTTCCACTTGTGTTTATTTCTGAATCTGTTGGTAACGTTGCGAGTGATACGAAAATGGTAATGGGGCTCTAGCAAAAATGCATTGGGTAAAAGATCTACTTGTATACCTCGTGCTTTCACCACAAACGAGGTATGTGAGTAGACTTTTCACCTTATGGACTTTCGTGGCCGAATCTGACTGCCATACCGACCTGAAAATTCGGAGGTGATTTTAGCGGCCTCTTCTCATGGATGGCGGTCAGTTGAGAAACTCACTAAATTAGTGTGATAGGCAGCAGACTAGTTGCGTGTAAATGCATACGAGTTGAAAAGTACGAATTATTCGCGTTTCCTTGACTAGTTAAAGTTGTAAATAATTTGCTAAAATCAGTCTATCCGCGGTTTCTATTTGAGGCATCCCTCGGGTTCGTAATACAAGCTTCGCGAGACATCGGAGCTTCCCCCACCCCGCCGCCTAATTCGCGAGCGTTGCCGAGCACAGCGGACGGCCATCATTTATACTTTGAAAATAAACATAGCAAGACGTGTCGAGACGTATCGGCGTTTCGCGACCGAGGTGCGTATTTCTAACCTGTTTATCCTTCCACTATTACTACTCGCGTATTACTACTTACGATCTCTTGCAATACGGTTTCGATTTAATCATTACTTAATTGTAATAATCGTTTGCGTACTTTAATGCATCGTTATTTCGTTTCTGTTACAGTCTCTTATTGGAACTCGAAATTAAGAAATATGTAATAAGACTTGTTGGAACCTGCCAAGCGTGTCGGCGTTTCGCGACCAACGAGGTACATACGTGTTTCTAACCTTTTAATATTTCTTCATTATTATCAATTATTGTTTAATTATGATTTAATTTGTATTTCATTTCTGTTGCAGTCTCGGATTGAAATTCGACGCTATGGAAAGTTTCATTGGCGCGTAAACGACACCATAACAGATGGCAGACGAGTCGACAAATTTTGGAGGGAATATTGGTAACTTCTAAACAATTATAACAAAAATTAATATCCATATCAATATTTATATATTTTTATTTCATTATTACGTTATTCGATGCAAGCATGATCATAATTTTATAATCGGCCATTGTTAAGATAAATTATGAAAATCTTTGACAAACTTTTTATCCACTTCGATATACATATATCGAAGTATACAGAAATGGCGTCGGTAGATATCGACGATAAATTGGAATAGTTTATATTTAACTGTATTCTGATCGCGATTGAATATTTCCGAGTGTTATTTATTTAATTGATTGTTTATATTTCTTTATGAATTGTTGTAATTGCAATTTGCACATATATTTCGATGCAAGTTTAAGAAAACGTAGAAACCACGTAGTTGGAATATGCTATTAAAGCATAAATAATTAACGAACTTTAATTTTTGCAAATTTCGGAATATTTATAAAAATTACGGGATATTCTAACGTTCGAGAAAGTAAACATAATCATGCTTACAACTCTAACTATGAAATTTAGTGATATAATATTTATAAATTGAATAATTACTTGTACGTAATTATTTTCGTAGATAATATTTTATCGTTGAAATTCTCATTGATTGAGAAAATTTCGCCTTCGTGGCATTGATTTTGTACGGGACAAACTATGTATACAACAGTACTAAGTAAAGCAGTATTTCTGTTGACGAACTCTTGTAAGAAGAAAAAAGAAAATCGATAGGCAAAGCACAGGTGTGCTTGTTGTGTTTCTTGTCTCCTGTCCCTTTCTTTTCAACTCTTTTCTTTCCAGGAAATTTGTTGGCCGCGCGCAATGCGGCCGGTAGGTTCAGTGATTGTACGTAGCAACAAGTTTGTTTCTCGGGGCAAAGTGACCCCGAGTCGTTTACGTATTAGGCAAACTCGATAATAGAAGCAGTGTTTCTTACGCAGTATTAAATTATTTCCAGGGCATCGTGGCTCTTTCTGTTTTCTGAATCGCGATAATAGAATCATTTGTTCGCCGATTTCAATCTTCGGCCGCGGTAATCTAATTTAATACTTTCCAATCAAATTAATTATTTTTTCAATTTGAAATTTAAACTCCCCGTTACCGGAATTAGAGTCAGGGCATCACCGAAGAGGACTACATATTGGGCGATGCTCCACGAGCAAACAATGTAAGTATAAATTTATACTTTGAAATTTTTAATTAAAAATCTCTACAGTTTTAACAATAGATTCTAATTGTTTTCTTACAGTTTTCTTACAGTTTCTGAACATGATCCTGGGAACCAGCAGCAGTACTCGGGGAGTATCGGGCGGTGGACCACGAACAAACAACGTAAGTATAAATTTATACTTTGAAATTTGTTAATTGAAGATCTCTATAATTTTAACAATAGATTATAATTGCTTTCTTATTCTTTATAGCAGGACCATGCAGGGGGCTTTGATGACTTCCACCGGGCAGCAGCAGCAGCATCATTATGCAGTCATCCCAGAGGCACAAGTTCATCATTCGTGAGTCGCATGCTACTTGTGTTCCTCTGGTCCCCAACCATGTTGTAGGATGAAAGATCCGAATCAACACGGGTGACCAGTTGTATATTTGGTATTTTTGACGAGTTAAGTGACCGCGGGTATGAAAAATACCCATGAGTTATATTTTTTTAGTGCAGGCTAGGGTCTTCTTGCACTCGCGTTTTTTAATGTTATCAATAAATATTACACAATATGATTATTACACAATTTTGATACAATATATGAAATATGTTTATTATCTTTATATGAATTAAATAATTCAGTAGAATATGAATTAATATAATGTGAAAACATTATATTAATCGTATGATTGAGTAAAATATCTTACATCATTAATATATTTATTAAATATTCGTTTTATTAATTAATACATCATACGATGTATTTTATGTGCAAGAAGGCGTTTCGCGACTGGTCGATTTTCAACTCAAAGGAACATTCATGTTAATTTTATTTTTTTTTAAATTTACTTTGACGACAGAATCGACCAAGGTTAATTGAATATTTTGAATAATAATTTAACAAATTTATTTCAATTTGCAAAGTAACTTATTTTATCATGAAATCTTTATTAAAGTCTTACATTTTGAACAATTAAGTTTCAGTCACAAATTTTTCTTGAATAATAATATCTTTCAATATTAACGTACTCTGTCGTTGATATATTACATATAACAAGTCGAGTCATTTTAATTGAGAATAGATACCGTTTAGTTAATTATTAATAACCAGTTGTTCTAGTCAGGATTTTCAGGATACTTTTGCGTGTTCGTTGCCTAAGTTCATGCACATGCCCAAGTGTTATTTGCACGAGCGAAGGTAACGGGGCACGATGACTTAGTTTGTAACATTTACAATAATAATTTATCCGTGCGACTGACTAGTGTCTCGTGCACGATGTACTGTCCACATATGTGTGTTTGTGGTTAGGTTGTGGAAGTGCATCGTATCAAAAGTTCATTACAATTCAGATACAGAATTTTTTACCATTAGATTTATAACAATCGTAATAATAATATTAAACTTATAGTTATTATTTACTTGGCAATTGATCGTATTGCATATACGTCAATGATATTGTTAAATGCATAATGAATTAGCTTTTCAATCTTATATAATCATATATGTATAGAGTATATTTTAATAAAGACTATATCAGATATATTAAAATGTTTTACATAAATAATAAAAGTACGCAATAGGCACTAGCTTTGTCAGTCCACTGCAAAAACTGGTACGTACACAATTAGAGTATGAATGAGGTTGTGTCCGGGTGTCGGAGGAACCCCGGGGAGTCCTCTCTAGTTTAGGTCGCGCCCGGACATTCAGAATGAGAACCGTGGAGTGTTTGTTTGAGAGACTGAGTTTTGCAATTTTTTAAATATAGGGTTAGGTAGGTAAGTAACTTATTCTCTGGTGTGTGTGTTTAAACCTAAGTAGGTAGGGTCAGGGCAGGACTGTCCACATTAGTAATTCGGGTAGGCGCGTTTTCGCGTGGCAGTTCTGTTTCTGTAGTTACGATTTCGAGAGTAGAAACCTTGCTGATTCAAACGGTGCACTTGTGCTGTTTGTTTCGGCTTTATTTTCGACTCCTTGAATCGCGCGACTCTTAAAGTCGCTCTCTCGCGCTCGCGATCGTGATCAGGTCCCTTTCGAAACGTTCGTCCCGCTCGAGATTCACCACGTATGCTCTTGCAACAATTCGTATATTGTTGGAAGACTACGTATTGCACAAAATCTCGAGCCCGGTCTTTCGTAAGTTTCAGGCATCGGCAGGACCGCCGAAGAAAGAAAAGGCTCTCAATGAGCTGAAGAGGCCCTGACAAACTGTCTCAAGAGTGGACTGCAACAAATGGCTTTTCATCTTCATCCTCGGATGAGAATGGAAAGTCATTCCTGTTACTACTTTGTCACTTAACTCGTCTGTAGTTGTAGTTAGTTTATTTTTCTGGCTGGCTCACGTATGCATGTACCTGATGGTACATGATTGCACCATACATGCCAGCCATCCCTCCCCATAACTTGCGGTTATGATATACGTAGAGTTGCGAATATCCAATAATCGCGTTTGCTTGTAGAGTTGCGAATCACTGTTTTTCGACTTTCCTTTTCAGGGCAGTGTTGCGCCTTGACACGATATGCGATTGGTTTTTTGCAAACTTAGGTACTGAATGTTTGCTTAAAAATAGCGTTGCGAATTATTGATAAACGTGATTGCTCGTAGAGTTGCGAAATACTATTTTTCGCGTTTGCTTTTCAGGGTAGTGTTGCGAACAATCACGATTCGCGTTGCTTTTTTACTCTTTTATATATATAATAATGGATGTCAACCGCGTTTGTAATTTTCATGTTATAAATTAGCGTTGCGATCTTGATTAATCGTGCGATTTTTTATTTAGCGTTGCGATATTTTCAATGCCCAAATTCTACCCCAATTGTAGTACTAGTAGTAGTTAATTTATTTTGTGGCCAGTACATGTCTATGTACATGTACCAATAGCCCCTGATTAAAGTTAGAGTTGCGAATAATATACAATGTTCGCGTTTGCTCGTAGAATTGCGAACAAATATTTATCGCGTTGATATATCAGTGTTGCGAATAAATACGATTCGCGATTGTCTTTATGCAAACCTAGGAACCGGGCGTTTGCTTTAAAAATAGCGTTGCGAATTTTTAGTAAACGCGATTGCGAATTAGAGTTGCGAATTACTATTTTTCGCGTTTGATTTTCAGGGTAGTGTTACGAATAATTACCATTCGCGGTTGCTTTTATTCTTATAAATCGCGTTTGTAATTTTTCTATTATAAATTAGCGTTGCGATTGTTGATTTATCGCGTTGTTGCCCCGTAGTGTTGCGATATTTAAAACGTCTAACTTCATCCCCATATGTGCCACTCTACTGTAGTTTGAAGTAGCTTGACGTAGTTAGTTTATTTTGTGCATATATGTTTATAGCTACAACTGAAGACGCCAGCACCTGATCCAGCGTTTTTGGGCAACACGATTTGCATTAGCGTTGCGAAACATAAATGTATTTCCATTAAAGATAGAGTCGCGTATATGTATACAATAATCGCGTTTGCTCGTAGAGTTGCGAATTCCTATTTTTCGCATTTCTTTTTCAGGGTAGCGTTGCGAATTCCATACGCGATTGCTTTTATTGTTATTTAAGAATAGCGTTGCGAACGTACCGATCGGTTTGTTCTTAGCGTTGCGAATTACTATTTTTCGCGTTTACTTTTCAGGGTAGCGTTGCGAATAATCACCATTCGCGGTTGCTTTTATTGTTAGAAATCGCGTTTGGAATTTTTCTATTATAACCTAGCGTTGCGATCTTGTCGCGTTTTTTATTAATCAGAGTTGCGATCCAATGCCCAAAAGCTGGTCAAAACGCTGCTCACTGCACCAGGATCATCGAGAAGCAAGCTGGGATTCTGCAAAGCCTCGAATGGCTCAACGTCATTATTAAAATTAGTGTTGCGCATGATTGAATATAGGTGCACGCGATTTAATTAATAAAGGAACCCTGTATGGTTCATTTTACGAATAACGAGCACCATTCGCGTATAGTTTTTTATTTTATAAATTAGCGTTGCGAAAGAAAGAATGGTCCACTCACGGGTTGTTTGAATTTAAGACGAGTGGACGTTTATTCCAATTATGAGTTTATTCTCAAAAGAAATACTGCTTGAAAGTACTGTTGCGAATAGACCAATTGTTTTATTCTTCATAACGTGTTAAAATCTGTAATATATGGGAATGTATTTTCATCACAGATTTGTGATGCATTTAAAAATTCTATATTATGATTAATTTTATTGTAGATTGAATTTATGATTGCTATATAGATATCTATATCACTAATTATTCATTCTTAGAGTTGGTCATTTTTACGGGATATAATAACGTTTGCAATCCAATTGTTATTTATAAATAGCGAATTTTTTATAAATATTCTGTACTTTTTGCATAAATCAAAGTTTGTTCGCGATCATTGTTTTAATTGATGGAAAATAGAATGCTTGCATCAAGAGGGTATGCAAATTGCAATTCGATATTTCATATTGAGAATTAATTTCCGCACAGAATCGACATTTTCGTTCGTTATTGCTTTTTTCTGTATGAACGTAATTTAGTTTTCAATACAGTAAAATATAATTATTGCAATGTATACGTCTTGAAAATATTTTTCTTGAAACATAAAATCTACGGTAACAAATGAATAAAATTTTCAATCTATTTCGTATTTATCTTAACACTGAGGCGAATTTTCATTCAATTTCACGTAATATTTATGTTTTTAAACTTTTTAATATCAATTTTTACTCGTGGAAGCTCAAATATTAATTTCATAATATCAATTTTTTCTATGATCGATTACCATTAGTCTATCTTGACGGTATATAATTATTTTTTTCTGTGTTCATTAATACACTTTCGTTTCAGCTTTTAATCCTTTGAACAAGTTCTTGTTACAAAATATCATCGAAGAATGGAATTGGAAATGGTACACGGATTCCATCTTGATCGCTTTTAGAGAAATATTTCATACAATTTTATTTATTGTCTGATTTATGTTTCAGAGAAACATCGTGGGATTAATCAAGACACCAAGAAGAAATATTTTTTCATATTTATTTGTTTTATATGAGTTATATATTTTATTGGATATGAGTTTTTGTTTCAGGAAAACATCGTGGTAGTGACGAAGACACCAAGAAGAAAATATCTTGTCATATTTCTTTGTTTCATGTCGGTTATATTTATTGTACATGAGTGTATGTTTTAGAAAAACATCGTGGGATTGATGAAGACACCGAGAAGAAAATATTTCCTCATATTTCTTCATGTTTCTACAGATTGCGTTAGAATATAAGTACAAATGTATATAGATTATAAGATAAAAAAGCGTTCTCCTGCCGTTTATTAAATATTACCGCAACGTGTGCGTAAATTTAAGTGGGAATGATTAATATTAAGATACATATTAGTATTCTAATATGCAAGGTCCATACGTGCAGTTGCACATTTCTGGTTGGATCTTCAGGATCCATTCTTCGTTTTGTACGAGTGTCTTGTTAGGCACTGTCATAATGCAAGTATTTATTTAAGAAGGAACAATTAATAATAAAGTACATATTGATAATTTAGTAATCAGGATTCATACGTGCAGTTGCACATTCCAATTTCGTTTCTAGAAAACATGTGATGGATTATTTCACATGTATCAACATTTTGTTAGGTTTTTCATCTCTTCATCTGTCAGAGTTCGTGCGTGCAGTTGCACATTTCAATTTCGTTTTTAGAAAACATGTGTATCATCTCACATGTATTGACATTTTGTTAGGTTCTTCGTTTCTTGATTGGGCAGTTCTTTTAAGAACTCTCCTTTTCTAGCTCGTTTCTAACTTTTCGATAGCTTCTACCTTAGATAGGTATTCGAATTTCTCGCCAAAGGAAGGGTGGTTGAGGCGAGGCTAGGGTGGGTCTCCAGTCGCAGCAACCTCCACGCGGTGAGACCCGGGTCATATTATTTACTATGTAATTAATATAATTATTAATTACATAGCAAATAATATGAGCTAATGGCTGCGTTCTTCTTATAGTTCCACATACCTTGTTCGTCCTGGTGTGCGGTTTAATAACACTGATTTCGAGTCGCAAATACGTTTTTGCCGAGTTAGTTTTTAAATAAATAATATATTACAATTTAAAATAAAAAATAGAGGATTTGCGGTGTATTTATCAATGAGATCTTTACGTATTTTAATAATTTTGAAATCTTTAAATAATCTTAATCGATTGGTTATTCCAATGAAATTAATCGATTTATGTCCAATGATGGACCCTACAGCTTTAATTCCGTTCAAAAATAATAAAATTTATGTAATCTTATTTTCTGTCTCACTTCCTCTTGTGTTAATTTCTGAATCTGTTGACAACGTTGCGAGTGATACGAAAATGGTAATGGGGTCCCGGGACCCCAGAAACTCCGGCCGAAAAATTACATTAGGTGAAAGGGGTCTATTCATATACCTCGTCTGTGGTTTCACATATGTTCTTCGCCCCGGTGCGCGGTCTGATAACACCGATTTCGAGTCGCAAATACGTTTCTGCAGAGTTATTTTTTAAATAAATGATATATTACAATTTAAAATAAAAAATAGAGGATTTACGGTGTACTTATCAATGAAGTACTTACATACCCTTACGTATTTTAATAATCTTGATATCTTTAAATAATTTTATTCGATTAGTTACTCCAACGAAATTAATCGATTGATGCTCAATTCTGAGCCGTACAGCTTTCATTCCGTTAAAAAATACTAAAATTTCTGTAATTTCATTTTCTGTCTCACTTCCACTTGTGTTTATTTCTGAATCTGTTGGTAACGTTGCGAGTGATACGAAAATGGTAATGGGGCTCTAGAGCCCTAGAAAAATGGGCTGAAAAAATGCATTGGGTGAAAGATCTACTCGTATACCTCGTCTGTGGTGAAAGGTCTACTCGTATACCTCGTCTGTGACTTATCCTCGTCTGTGGCTCGACAACTCGTGTGATAGAATAATGTTAAATTGGTTACCTACTTTCCCGACTTATGTAACACGAACATGCATTGGTCGATATATTTATTCGAATTCTTGAATGTCTCTTTTATTTGCTGTCGGTAAGCAGGTTCTGATGCACCAAAGCTTGCACCTTTCGAGCAGGATGCATTCTGAATAATAAAATTTCGTTGGTAGTTATGTAAATGTTACAACTTCCCGTGTTATTTGAATAAATTTAAATGTAATAGTTTGATAGAGATGATTGCGAATATTTATAAATCTGTTCCAATTGATGTTTCTTCAAAGTATTCGTAAAAAAGTATATCATTATTTTGTTCCATAAATCAGTCGGTTAGTAGATGGCGTTGGTTGTCTGGGCCCTAAAACATACTTGGCGGGCACTCCGTCAGTTGACGCCATCGACTCCTTGCAGACACCGATCCCTAATGGTTGTTCCCGAAACAATAAATTGTCGTAATTACAATAATCTCGGTGTTCAAATCAATGCTTCGTGTTTACATGGAGGCAGCCGAGTAACCAGTAATTTTAATTAATCACCGGTTCAACGGAGAATGGTCGTTCGCTATCTCTGTTCCCAATCAAACTCACAACCGGGGGCGAACAATGGGAGACGATTCCCATTTCCCTAAACGTCCTGCATCCGAACCGCGAGGCGTCATCGATAGACGAGAAGCGGCTTTCTAAACATCGGTTAATTACTCCTGGAGGGTCCGTACGACGGGCGCGCAATCTTCCCGGAGAAGCGTTGCTTGGCAGCCACGCGTAATTAAAAGCCTCGAGTGTTCCTCGGGGACGTGCAACCCCATATCTTTCGCCGTAAACTTTCCAAATGATTATACCGAGTATTATTTAATTCGCGTAATGACTACCGCGGTGAACGGGTGCCGTAACAAACAGAGCCGAATCGAGAAACGTCTCGATCCGTGATCATCCACGCGGCGCGATCATCTTTTTTCGCCCCTCTTCCATACCACGCTGGTACGATCCAGCAGGAGGATAATTCGCACGTACGACGCGCGTTCTGCTCCTTTCCGTGGCGGTTCCGTCGATTTTTCGCCGTGATACTTTCGCCCGAGCACGCGTTTCCGTGTAACCTCGCCGAAGAGAACGTACACACACGGAAACGTGCACACACAGTCGCGCATACACGTTTGTTACAGGCCATGAAGCGTGTTATCTTCACGAGATGTGTCAAGAAAGACGCGGCGCTGCCGTGGTGCGATGTTACTACGCCGCTGAACTCTGGGGGTCCCCCTCTGGCCTGGCCCGAGCTCTGACTGGTTTGCACGTAGCAATTTACGGAAACCGCACGTAACGCGCGTTCTCTCCGTGCGGCGGAGGAGGCGGAGAGACGGTGAGGTCCGACACGAGCTAGCGTTTCCACGGAGTGTTACGTAACGGATCGGCGCTAGATCGTCGGCCAGAGTAACTGTATTTTCGAAGAAGAAGAAGATCCCTCCTCCCTCCTTCGCGGCCGCGGCGAAATCACGAAGCAGAACTTCGCCTCCGGGACGATGGCGCGCTCTTCGTTTCTGTTTTGCCCCTTTTTTTGCTCGTCTGACCGACGGTTGCACGGTCGCGGGCTCAGGGGGGTGGGGGCACGGACCGACTTCGTTCGGGGAAAAACCACTCCGCTGTCGTTTCACTGATGATGATAGAGGGTTTTTATTCAGCTAAAGATGAAAGAATACACACGGTATTAGAAGATGGGATAGTTACGTTGTTTCCTTCCTTGAACTAAACGTTTCAGAGTTCAATGGTCATTTGCGGTTACCGAGTGTCGTGCATCAACATTTTCCTCGTTAATTCGATGCGCAGGTAGCCGATAAATTGTTATTAGAATATCGAAACTGAACTCTCAGGTTGCTAAATGGTAAAGAACTGTTCGATCTTTGGATGGATTTGCATGCCCCAGCGTATCTTATCGTTTTTAAACAGTCTGTATGTCTTTCTTTTCGTTCTATTCTCCACGTGGCTCTTGGTTAGTCGTGGTTTCCTTCGAAGCTTCTGCGAAATATTCCGATTTACCACGGCTCATCTACTACCGTCTGATTTGCGATTTGTCTTGCTGTAATAAACTTGTAGCTATTCTTAAGATTGAAGACACTCCGTGTGAACTACAGCCCGTAGTCTTCCCGTGCTCTTGTTTCTATCATAATTTTTCGGATTTTAATATAGCTTCTCGATTATATTATGGTTTCCTTATTTTTAATTGAAGAAATATTTCTTTTTGTTTCATTTTTAATTGCCTGTCACATCCCACGCTGAAATTGAAGAACTAGTTATTTATTAAAAACATTAATAAACTTATTATATTTAATGCATTCAGAGCTATTAGATCGAGTCTCGTGATTTATTCGTTATTGGAGCTTGTATCGTTAATTACTGTCAACTAAAATTATATAAATTAGATACTGTTTCTTTCAGATTTTTTAAACGTGTCCGTTTGGAAGCTAGTAATGGAATAATAACTTCGTTTAAAATCTAATTAACGACTTGTTAGGAGTCAAGCAAACCGAAGCAAACACCTACAAAACGCATAGAAAAACTAGTTTGTCTAGTAAAACATCACTTTTACCATTGCTTTTACGAAATTCCCAGACCATGCCATTCATAATGACCAAAGATCGGTAGAAATAAGTACAGCTGACTAAGGACATCGTAATAAAAGACAAACATCAAGCCTCGACGCAACTAAACGTAACAACATTTTTTGCCAAACGATGCTTATAATTTCTTTATTACTTCTAAACACATAGTACGTTTTTACGTTAACCGCGCGTTGCTCCGTTTTCGATCGCATTTTATAATGAATTCCAATGGCTTCTAATCACAGTATCAGAGCCAGGATCAGTTTTTTGTCATTCCCACATCTGGAAACGTAGTGGTAAACTACCGTTTTCCGTCCACACATAACGCAGAAAATACATTTCGTTCGCGTGGAATTGCGCGTAGATTTTATACCCCTGTAAGCATCTAATCGCTGAAAAATGCAAATGCAACGTTCGTGGAATCGACGGCCATCGACAGAGATCGCCATCCATTTCCATTCATTATTCGAATTAATTGCGAGTTACGGCTGTTCGATTAAAGAAGTTTTCGGATTATAGAGCTATTATTTTCCAGGCATTGATCGTTTTATACTTCTGATAAAATAATAATAATAACAAACATATGGTTCACCCATCTTTGTGGCTATTGTGGTCTCGCATGGTTTGAAAACTATCCAATTATTAGGCTTTATGATTAGGCAAAAACAAAACTATTACAATAGTAAAAAATTCTAAGGAAATTAATAAACGTTGTAAATGCCTCCCTTTCTCTTATATTTCCGCGTAGCGACCGATGACACGATATTTTTAGGGTTGACGGGGGTAGAAAGATGTTGTTGACCTTCGAATCGGAAGAATTCATGGTTCCTAGCCTCGGTACGCCAAGTATTTCACTGATAAGAGTCGGATCTTGTCGGTTCTCACCCCGGAGGGCGGTAAGATCGCGAGAAAACGCTGGAGAAGTCCAGGAACGCGCGGAATGAATAGGAAGCGACCAGCGAAAAGAACAGGAAGAACTCCGAGGCGGAAGTTACGTGGGCAACGCGAACAATGCGCGCGTCCCGCGAGTGGTCGTTTAATAACCCTGATTCGCCGTTTATACGGGAGGTCATGGAGAACGACGGAGGGGAAACGGATCGTCGAGCGACGGGAAGGGGGGTGGCGGTGGCGATGATGGGACGAGAGGGTGAGCATCGGGATCGCGCGCAACGACCGTACATAATCACGTAATGCGGTTATCATGCCAATTGCGTAAATATTTGAGCCAATTTGTGGCATGCAACGGGCTCGCTCTCTCCTCTGGCGGCCGTGTGCTCTGCGAGACCGCCGCCCGATCGGCGACCTATTATGGCCCAACTTGTTGGCGCGTTGTTTGCCATCCTGTGAATCGCTCCACTCCGACCCCCTTCTTCTTCTTTCTCGCTCCGTACACTCGCCACGGAGTCGTCAAACATTTCGACCTACTGGCCTCTCATTGTCGAAACGATCGTCGACTGGGAACCGCGAGACACTCGTGCGCCGAGATTCGCATGCACCGTGGACATGGGAGCGAATTGATCGTCGAAACATCGTCGATAGAGAGACGAACCAAGGGATTGGGATCGAGCCTAATGTGCAGTGGGAGGGTGTGAAAATCATGGTCACTCGAAAAAACTTACTGAGAAACTAACTTGAGGCGTTATGTTTATTTTTGGTTTTTCTTCTGTGCTATCTAAGGTAGTAAACGGGTAGAGGAATCTGAATTATATGTACATATTTCAGTACAGAGAACGAAAGGAATCGCTCACGCTCGAATGACGATCGTTTCTGACGTATCGGCGTAACGTCTGTCTTATCCACACAAATTTAGTACGCTCTCGATCGGTAATGATGAATCTGTAATCGATAAATTATGTAATCGCGACATCTGTGGAACAAGCGATGCAGTTGCCGACGTTCACTTTCCGGAGATCGCAAACCTTCCATCTTCTTGTTCCGAAAGTCAAGGTGTAAGCACGCGTATTTGATTCAGTAAGGTTATCTAGAAATATATTTGTCCGTATCGTGTAAGATGAAAGGTTCTTATCGTTTCTTTGTAATCATATTACAACATCTTCAATAGCTGGCACAGGGTTTCTTTTTCCATGGGAAAATGTTTAAAATGAAAGGTTTCGAAATCATTGATAATGGCGGTACGCAAATAATTTGCATAAGTACTAAAAAGGAAAAGATTGCAATTTTGAACGCAGATCTAAACAAATTATTGCAGCGTACCATTTGTAGATACTAAGAATGTATTCGAAATAACTCGTCGATTAAAAGAGGGGAAGAGCCATCCGCCTCTTTCCCAGAACGTGAGCTTTTTCCAGCAAGGGTAATTCGCTGGCAGTAAATGTAGGGCCTGTTCCTGGTTCCTGCTCCGCTTCACCCTGAGACCCGCGGCTTTCACTCTGATATTCTTGCGTGTGTACGTTCGAGGAGGCCGTGTCTCCGTCCGTGTGCCGCCTTCTCATCCCCGCGGGTAGAACAGACGGTCGGCCACGGATCAATTAGGCGAGATGTACAAGTGTAGGACCTCGTAAACCAGTGGGACCCGCCGACTCCAGACTTCCCTCGGGATACGAATCGTGTGAAAAAACAAAGAAGTCGAATCCGCGCCTCGGGAACCGGCAAAAAGCGCAGACGGGGTAAGAGGGCTCTCCGGGATGGTTTTCTCGGAATGAAATCAATCGCCGGTGATCGTCCATCGACCAGAAAAATTCCACGTCGATTATTCGCGAAATAGTACCGGGCGCCTTTTGTTCATCGAGAGATCGAGCGGGAAGAATTCGAGCGAAAAGAAATCGCGTTCAGCGAAAGCATAATTATAATCGCGAGATAACATTTCGTCGGTGCTTGCTTCGGACTTCGCCCTCGTAGCTCCAATCACCATTCACAATGCGCAGACGGTTGTTGAAGAGGGTTGAAAGGTTATCGTGCCGCGCTAAGACGGAGAGACGTCGCTTCCTCCCGTGTTCGAGTCACTTTTCTGCCGTTCAGAAGCGTGTGAAAAGGTGGTACGAGAATGGGGAGCAGAAAAAGTGGCGAGAAGTCGAGGAGCCTGGAACAGAGGCGCCTTGTCATGCCGTGTAATGACGGCAAGGCAACGCGACGCCCTGCTCGAGGTGGAACAGAAACTCGACGAGAAGAACCGGCGGGGAAGAAAACGAAAGGAAAAAAACAATTACCATCCTTTATCTTCCTACGAACGAAGAGAAAGACCCGTTTCCAGGTAGTGTACCGAGAGAGTCGAAGGAAATAAAAGGACGTCCTTGCTACCGTCCTCCGGGGTATCTATTTAGTCCTTTCTTTCTTCCCTCTGTTCCTTTCGGTTCTTCGAATCAATGTCGGCCATTAAAGTGTCGGCCAAAACGAAGCTACCGGTGTCGATATTATCGAACGGCGGTAATTAATCCACCAATGAGAATCGGTACGAACGCTCGACAGGATATTCGACTCGTGCGTCACCGGTGAATAGGAAACGTCATCGTCGGGGCAATTTCCCGTTGCGAACGCAAGAAACGAGGAGATCCTATATGGTTGCTTCCCCACCTATCTCTCCAAGCTTCCCATTATTAGTCCCATATCCCTACAAATTTTTGTCGATGGCATCATTAGGAAGACAGTAACGTCATCTAACGATGTAATTAGAAAAGGAATTCTGGACAAACACGAAATAGAACATAGAACTGCTCTTCACCTTGTCATTCAAGTAGAGTCCACGATAGAGAAAACATGTGTTTCAGTTACTATTTCGAAACTCTACAGAATATAACAATTTTAATTCCGGCCATTTTATCTTACTAAGCCTTTGGCCTATTTTGCAAGGGTGAAAAGTTCTGTAAATCCTAACCGACACCTGCGTAGCTAAACGTTCGTTGCTTTGTTGTTTTTATGAATTTTAATCAAATCTTTTCGAGCAAATTTTAACGATCTCGAGCTACCAGGAAATGCAACAAAATCAATTTTTTGAAAGCGCTAGACTATAATATCTTCTTTATAGAGGCGAAAGGAGCGTGCAAGAAATTGGCTCGTAATTTACCAGTGGATCGAGATAAAGTCGGAAGCCGAACAAATTTCTTAATGTAGACGCGCCTCGGTATCGTCGTAATTTTCAATAGGATCGTGCCATAAGGTAGAAGGTGTTAAGCCGTGCACGTTTCCGTCAGAAAACGGCGTTTCGGTCGTGACAGAAAGAAGGACGCGTCGTTTCGCGGAATTTACGCTCGACCCAAATCGATAAAAGCGGACATTAACGAGGCCATCGAGTTCGTTTTCATTGCCGTGGCGAAAGGGGCCTATCGGGACCACACCGGGATTCCCTTTTTCCCTTCTTAATCGCCAGTTCCTTACGAGAACCGGCACTACAAGCGCCAATCGGGATACCGCCCAAAACCGAATAAAGAAATTCCAGTTTCTGGAAGAGCCGGCGATGGTCAAAATTCTAATCTTGCTAGTCGTAATTTACGAGGATACGTATTTTAGGGTAAAGAATGCGAGTATTTTTGCGTTTAAAAGGGTGGTACAGTTGACTGGTAAATAGGATAAACGACACCAACGATAAATTTCAACACTCGTTACAAGCAAGTTCCACCGTACAATTATTGTTAATAGACTAGAGCAGTGTTTTTCAAAGCGGAAGGTGTCTCGATATTCAAGGGGATCGCAAAGAAAAATTTGAAATTGTTGAAATATATTTTTCTTGTACCGTTAAATATTATTTTTGTTTCGAAGATGGGGGCGTTTGAAATAGTTTGAGAACCACTGTCGTTTCCGATGTCGGATTTCAAAGTACAAAAAATTGTGTTTGGCCAACTTTAGAGATTTTCGACTACTATGCGTGGGGTAAGCGCGACGAAACGAGCGGCAAGGGGGTGGCTGAGGCCACGAGCCACGATGGACACACTATAAACAACCCCCCGCGGTAGGCCAACACACAGGCACGGGCGTTAAATGAAATTAACACGGCGTTTAGTTTAGTTAGTCGGCCCGTTCGGCCGATCCTTTGGGTTATAAATTATTCTGGAATGACTTGCACCGAAATGGTCGGCGAATAGGATGAACGAAGCGAGCGAGCTTCGAAACGAACGAGCAGACGCGCGAGAAAGAGAGAGAGATAGATACAGACGAGATGGGCGAAGACGGTAAACCATCGAAAGGCAATATATTGGAGGGAATAATTTGTTTCGGTGCGATATTTTTATTAACGTCGCTTTGCGGATATGAATTCGAAACTGCTGTTTGGATACTTTCAGCCACACGATTCGTTACATTCTTACATAGTTAGCGGAGATGCGTACAGTCGATCGCAAAAGTTCCTATCAATTTGTAAATTTCTAACCGCGAGAACGGCAAGAAAGAAAGTAATACAAAGTACAAACTAAGGAAATAGTAAAATTATAAATTACCATTTTTCAGCTCTTTCGTTTTACATATTAAATTCAGAACTGTATTGAGCCAGAAACCTTCGACCGGTCCCATTGTTACTAATTTTCGTTAGACAAGCATCGAGGAGGGATATAATTTTCTCTGGCTTTCAAAATCATTAACTCCAGTAAACGGCACGACGTTTCAGGATCCTTAACTACACTGGCAAGAAAGAAAAAGAGTTTCTGTCGGCCGTTGAGGAGGCGTGAAACGCTGGCGCCTGGCGCTCGGGGCCAGGAAAAGGGTTCGACAATTCGTAAAGGGTAAAAGGGCGAAGGAAGACCGTGAAAACTGGATTAACCAATGATTTCTGCTTGTTGCTCGCCGAGTAAGAAATTTCTCGTTGGTTTCGGGACAGTCCTGCGTCGAAAATCGATCGGTTCACCGTTGGTTTAGTAATGATTCGTAAAATGAACTCCTCACGTGATTCGTAAGTTGAACGTTTCAGTCCTTTTCTTCGGTTGTTTCAACGATATCGCTGTGCATAAACATCTGTTGAAAAATGAACGTAGCAATCCCGGAACGATGTTCAATTTATGAATCGTTACTCTACTAGAACAAATCGAGCCGAAAGAGTACGAAAGATACATGGTTTCAAATCGTTCTTAGACTCTATCGACATTGTTCCTCGTAAATTCGAAACTACCGTGTAAGTTGGCTGGGCGACCGAAGGTTCGCTTTCGGAACGTTTATACCGGGTTGTCGATTTTGATTCATTGAACGGGTCGGGATGGGGGTGGAGTGGAGGGATAAAGACGGAAACTATAATAAGAGAACACACCAGCTCGAAGTATCACTGCGCTCGGAACCTCGGAAGCAATTATAACCAGGTCCCTAAATACCCTCGGACGCCAAGCCGTGGAGTCTTTGTCTCTCGCGTACCTGTAGTCGGCTTGTTTCACAAACGAGGTTAGGTCGAACTACAAAGGTTGGCCGCTACGCGCAGCAAAAGACCTACCTCGTTTCTATAAAGGACACCGACTGACCCGCGCGATGCCCTCATCCGGCATGGGCCTTCAGGGAAGACACGTTTTTTGCATCAAATATTTACACATTTTTATTGGGTGCTAAACCCATTCAGACCGTTCCTGGTAACCGATCCCGTCTTCCTCAGAGTCGGTTGCTCGCCAGTTAAACCGATGGTGTGGCGTGTACCACCGTCGCGGTGATGGTTGTCTGTTTGTCTAGACGACACTTTTCTGCCAGACACTCGTGACGTTTGGTCGCTGGACTACCTGGCGAATCTTTCCTTTTTTTTTCCTGCGATCTGCCACGCGACAACAATGCCCCCGTTGCCTGCTCACCGGCTGGGATTGTAAATCAGACAGGTCCTCGTGGCGGACCCCCGATGACAGAGGACTCGAACAGAGTAACAAATTGGGAACGTATTTACTACTGGATTTCTTTTAGAGGCGAAGGATGACAGGTTCGCCGGTAAAATTGTCAGCGGCCGTCTTATAGATATCGGAGTTAGTTTTAGTTCGAGGCGTCGGAAAAATTGTATTACCTGTGTTGAACGCCACCGTGCGCCGATGAAACGAGTCAGTCGACGGCTGAATAAACCAACGACAATAATCAGTGGTCGTAATTCAGTTTTGAGGCAGACCCAGTCTAGAAACCTTAGAAGAAGAAAGATCTGCGAGCTGACGTTTCCGTGCTAACCTCTGAGTCGCCCCAGGGTTCGCGTGATCCTCGACGTATCCTAGGCGGACGCTCGGTCAACCCCTCGAAGAGGCCTTTTTTCAAGACGATCGAGGACGCCCCGAGGATTCACGGGGGCCCGATCCTGAAATCCGGGACACGCGAGCCTCGCGGGAAATTCCTGGCTCTCTTCTAGCCAGGCTCCTCTACTTCTTGGTAAAGCGACTCGTAGCCCTAGGCGTAGCATCCTCGTCTCGTGCCTCATCCACGTTGATCCTCGTTCGGAGTCTCTTTTTTTATTTATCAAAGGGGCGCTGGATCCTTAGCTCGTCGATGTACAATTACGTAACCGATAAACACAATTTTATCAAATACGCGGAAGGGCCCGTGGAAGATGAACGAATTGTCGTACGCGTTCGTTCGTGTTCAGCACGCGTTAATGCTCCGAGATTGGTGAGCGTTATTAAATAAACGGACACGAGCTGAAAGCAAACGAGATTCCGTATGTAATCATTGTTTTCGTCGAGCCTGAGAGGTTTGATTACAGGACACGCGAGTCGCGCGGAATCATAAAATTAAACGCAGCAATTAAGCTGGCCCGACTAATCGCGATCACGTAGATCGTGCAATTAACCGAGGCGCAAGATGAATTGAGTAATTACATTCGCATTACAAACGCTGGTGCGACCGTTTTACCGAGCGTCGGAACCGCAAGAGCCAACGTTTACCCTTCCCTTTTATTAAGCCGTATGTAGTTATCGAAAACAAATTTCGTCGACGCTATCCGCGATGACGGATGAACGCGTTATTCTCGCGGCGAAAGGATTCGATGGTCTCTCGAAGTGGCGCCAGGGAAAGGCTCGAAGGTGCTCGAGCTTCTTCAGGCCTCGAAGCGTCGTCCACAGGTTTTCGAAGGGGGCAAGAGGTAAAAGAAGAAGTTTCTGGGCAGAGGCACTGGCGCCGCATGCGGCAGCCTCAAAGGGATCCTCCGCACGCCCATCTGTCTCCGCCCCGCCCCTATTCCCGCGCACCATATACATCATGTACGACCACGATGTACCCACCCGACCAGCGGGACCTTGCCCGACATCGTGTCAGCCCGCGTCACACATCACCATCCTGTACTCTGCCCCCTAGGTGTTGCGTCTAACCACGTGCTACCTTTTCAGTTGGTACTACGCTCCTTCAGGTACTCGTGTATCGCCCAGAGACCACTCATTGCCTAAGCATCTACAAACCCCCACTTCTAGCTTAGCAGTCGTATAGTAGTAGTAGATGTTGGGAAAGTTTTTCGTTCTATTCGTAAATATTCCGAGCTTACAGCTACGCCAATGTCGTTCAATATGATTCTATCCTGCTCTAGCTCGATACGTTTCGTTCGCGTCCTTCGTCAAACGATTGCAATTTTGATCGACTCAGCCAATAATGACAATGCGTACGACGAGTCGCCCTTACGCTACGGTTGCTATAATCTGGGATTCCTTCCAAACTGATGCTGTAGACTCAACTTCGACGCGGCTTATAAATACTACGAGACGTCATCCGTACTTTAAATCGATCGTTAAGAATTGCGAGCTATAAAACTGGCGATGCATAAGTTAGACTCGTACGTAGGAAAATGTTGTATCTAATTTTCGAGCGTGGGATTGGAGATTGATCGGTCGTCGATGGGCATCGCTTCCTCTCACTCTTTTCTCGGTGTAATTAATTGATTTTTAAGTGGCCCCCATTAGGACACCTGCCAGTGGCGCTGGAAGGAATCTAACGGCCACGTGACAGCGATTTCCGCACAATCATCCTGCGACGATCAATCGAGACCAGTTTCACGCCACTGTCCCTTTTAGCTGAGTCCGATAGTCCTGGGCTTTACAGCTTACTTAGTAGCGTGGGGCAACACTGTTTAGTCTCTTGACTAATGAACCTGCGGGATCCAAGCACCCGGCAGATTGCCTGGCTTTCGTTTAAACTTCCGTGGAAAGGGCCATCCGGCAGAAGTTGAGGAAGATGGATGCTAGCCGTTTTCAGTATTCCGTTACGGTTCCATTCGTGGAATAGTAAAAACAGTTATCGTTGCATCGCGTCCGAGTAAAGAATTAATTTTTACGGTGAATCGAACATTTTGGGTAGACCTTCTCGCGATGCACAGCTAGAAAGATGTTGCGAATAGAAAATAAAAATGTGAAAGTTGTTTCTTAGAAGACCTATATCGCCTAACTAGGTTGATCGTTGGCCTTTGTCGCGTCCATTTCCATCTAGCCGTTTCAGAAGAACGTCTCTTCCTTCCGTCTGGTGGCTTGATTGATTGGACAGTAACTAATGAGCCTCGGCTAATTGCTCGCGGTAATATTCGCCAGCAAAAACGAGCCAAAGCACACATAGCTGACCCGTGACTTCCCTAAGATCACAGGACTCCCCACGCCGCTTCCTGGCCACGACCTTCCGCCCGACCTTCTTGATGCTTACCGCTAATTATTTTGGCTACCCTCTCATCGGCTTCGTTTCTGTCCCTTCCAACTAATTCTCCTTTGTTCTCTGGTCGCTATCATTCGATAGAATTTATGTCTCTACGAAATGATTCGTCGTTTCATTGACCGGATTATTTGTGATGTCAGAGGCAGACCTTTAGTGGATGTTGATGGTTTTCAAAGTGTCCGTATGTTTCAAGCATTATAAGTCGAGAAGGCGTAACTGGGGATACGACAGTTTCATTTTATAACAGATACGGTGGAAAATGTACGATCAATAAAATTGACACGCCTACCATTTTCTAACCTCGGTTCGTTACGCTTCCTAAATCGATGCACAATGGAGCAGTCGTAGTTATAACGAGCGAGGATATTGAATTGGACTTTTATTAGATCACCGATAAACGTCCTCTGAGTTTTCTAGCGGAATATAAACGCCGCCGAAATTGGACTCGCTCATCGACTCCTAGAAATCCCTTCTAGCACCAGACTAGAGCGCGCAAGGGCCAATTATGTTGGCACGAGGAGGAGGAAGCACCACAGAGATTTTGGTTAGGGTCCGCAGGATTAACCCTCTACGCGGTTCCTTTTACCCTCGAATTCCACACAACGAATATTCGCGATTCTTTTCCTTCGGTACTTAGGATTCAAAAATCTATGACCACCTTCTACTTCCTTGCTTTTTCAATTTCTGTTACTTTGTAAACGAACGATCGCGATTGATTTTTGCGAAATTAATTTCCCGCGTGTCTTCTCCGCGTAGCTATCTAGGGAACTAATTGTAAATTGCTCGCTCGCTTGCTTCGGACAGGTCGTTCATCTTTCTTTTACGTTTCTTCTCTCTTGGTTGTTTTTTCCAAGCCTGTTCCCTTGGCAGTGGTTTCGCTAGAAAGTAGATAGGGACGGGGGGAATCTCGTTATTCCAGTTCTTGAAATTTTTTGCGAATCGGCCATTTTTCTTGAATTTTATTTGATTTATTGGAGTTAAGTGTTTACTTCTCGTGATACTTATTGTACATCTCGTACGTATTCGTGTGCCTATATTAAAAGAAAAATAATAGAGAATAAAAAAGAAACATTTTGTTTGTATTCAAATATGCTGTTTACGAAGAGAATAAATTGTGCCTCGTGCCGGCGGCGATCGCCGTAAAGTAAAGATTATTAGAATAAAATCGATCTTACTCGTATATTCGTTAAAAGTCTCTGAACGGAGGAAGAATTTTTGTAAAACTTTTCAAACCATTTAGAATTAAGAGAGTCCTTTGGAACTTTAAGTAAAAAATTGAGGATTTTTTGCAACGTTTTTATTCTGTGTAATTATTTACCTGAGTATTTGTTAAATTAAAACAATGAGAGCAATTTTTGCATCTGTTTTCTGTTCATTTCTACGTCAAATCAGCTGATATTACATTTTCATTTACTTATTCTTATGGTTTACGTACTTTATTGAGTAAGAATTTCCTAGAAATTTATTTGAAGTATTGTTGAGGGTAAATAACGATGTGTGAAAACCAAGCAGTATTATTTTTTCTTTGATGCAAGGAGTTAGAATAGACAGACTCGGGGATACTTTAGATAGATGCCAAAGTTCTTATGTGATCTTCCAGTGAAAACAACATATGCAAAGAGTCGAGGGAGTTTCCTTTCTGTATTTCATTCAATCTATTGAAGAAAGTGATGATACAGGTGACGAACCTTCGTAACTCTGTAATTTTTTCGAATTCTGTACCTTCACGTCTACTATCCGTCATAAGTTTCTTCGTCTGTACAAACTATCCCCATGTTGCTAAATATAATGCCATCAAGGATATAATTCTATGAAGGATGAATAGCAGGGAATGCGAGGCAAGTTTCTCAAGCTAAAATGGAGTACACGTTTAATGTTATGCCTAAAAAGATTCTTAATTAAAAATTGTCCAAACCATCCTGGGGAAACACTACTATTCGAACATATCTGATGAAGCAGGTTTTTCAAATTTCACACTTGTCTTATTTACAATTGACTGATCACCTACGTTTGTAATTCCGGTAATTGTTGTACACGTGGGCCTACAAGCTTGCAAAATTTCAGATCAGTACTTGACATATCCCTCGTCAGTGTGCAGTTCATAATTGACACAAGGATCCATCAGAGGAGTTTTAATAGTACTGTAAGAACTTGAATCCTCAGATCCTTCTTTGCAACATTTTACATTATTTTATCTATTTAATCCCTGTCTAGTAGGCTTAGGATGACTTCCGCTTTACAGGTTTACTTTTGTTTATCTAGTAAGCTATATAATTGTCCATGTTTTCTTAATCCTATTCATTATTGTCTGTACAATCAGTAGTCTAGTAATCTTACAATTTTTATTTTTAGTGTTTATAATCAGTCTTCATAGACACCAAATTTTGTTTAGATTCGAACTGTATCGTTCTTAGCGTGCGTCACGAAATTTGTAATTGAACAAACGTCTTTCACTTGAAATCGAAACGTATTTAAGAATCTAATCGCACCATCTTGTATAGTCGAAGCGAGAGTTTTAGCGAGAAATCGGTGGTCGGTTTCTCGATGCGGAGGATGGCGTGACGACCGAAGGCCGGTTAGGCAGATGCATGGCAACGAGTTGACATCGAGCGCTGCGGGCTAGCGTGGCTCTGGTGCTCTCCTCGTGGCTTGGAACACGCACACGCGAGCAACACCCCGTGCGTTTCGCTGGAAAAAGGGAACAAGCGTGGAGCGAAGCTAGAGGCTCGGTCGTGCGCGAGCGCGTGCACGCACGGCTTAGGCACGCACACGACCTGATTGTTGCCCGTTGTTGTCTATACACACGTCGGTGGCGCGGGTAGAACCCCTCCATCGCCACGACACATGGAATAGTAATGAAGGACAGAGATACGAGGCGGGTCTTCCTCCACGACGCGACGTAGGGAGCCAAGCCGACGGGTACGGGAACGTCGTCACGCGAGAACGCGGCCAGCTGACGTTCTCTCTCGATACACTCCCTCGCGTTCTCTTCTTCTCCTACGTGCACGACCGCCCCCTTCTTCTCCGCGGTCGCGCGCACTCTTTTCCGCCCTCCCATTGTCTTCACGCTTTTGTACGCGGCCGCGAAGCCACCCTTCCTCGTAGAGTCGACATCGGGCTACCGGATGATATCGTACTCATTCGGCCTCTCTGGCCACTATTCGCCCTTTCCCCCCACATACCTCTCAGAAACGATATTTTTCGCCCCAAAACCATCCTCGCGTTCATTATTTTATAGAAACATTCGAAACAGGTGTCGTCGATTTCAATCTTTGGTCACTTTACCGCCTCTCAGCCTTAGAACGGTAGCTTTTTGCCTGAATATGCTTATACCATAACAGAATTATCAATAAATTTTATTATTTATTAACAGTGTTTGCACTAAAGTAGAATATTCCGTCTCCAACGAATAGCACCCACAGGGTTGGTCTGTGAATAAAACGCGAACGGGGGTGCTAACGAGTCTAAAATGTTCATTCGGTGGAAATAAAATTTGCCCAACCGTGTAATTTTAAACGCTGCGTATGTTTTGAAGCAGCAATATTAGGAAAAGTCAAGTCGACGTGCAAGTTTAATTACCCCTCGTCTCTACTTCGATTCAGCTTGTTTACGGTGGTTCGAAGAAAACCAATTTTTCCAGGCTAATTTTGGATCGCCACTTCCTTTGCGGAAGACCCATTAGATTGAGAAAGGTGGACTCCACTGTCACTCATCTACGGCGGGTCTCCCGTAAGATCGCCTCTGTAATTATACAGGACCGTTTCCTACTCTCTGTCCCCTACCCTTCCATTCTCGTACCTTTTGTCCTCTTCCAATCTGCTCCCCCTCCGTCTACCACCGATCGGTACGTATTTTTTCTCTTTCTTCGTCCAAATACGTGGAAAAAGGAAAGGAAAGTCACTCTTAAGGTGGTCGTCCGCACGGTGAATGGACGGCTGAAACAAAAGGACGCCGCGTTTCATCGGCTACGTCAAAAGTGACGATCTTGGAGGGGGTGAAAGAACTCTACCGCGAAGGGTGTGGCGCGCCCTTCTACCGCCACGAGCATCCTTTCAATGAGAGGTTACGGGTGCCGGCGGATGTTGCTCCTTTTCCCGCTCGAAACTAGCGCGGGAAACTGAGTTAAGTATTAGGTCGTCCCACAAGTTTGTGCCGCTCGACGTTCTCAAATTAACGAGGATAAAATTTGTAACTTAGTAAGAAACAAATAAAATTTGTCGGTCCAGTGGATTTCCGAAGTTCCAAACGTTAACATTTCAAGAAAGTTCGAAGTGTGGGTTCATACACAACGAAATTTTCCCTAAACTTAATAACTGGAGATAAGAAATGGAGCATATACTTGGTATTGTTCGTTACTTTTTCCCTCGATATTGTTCGCGAAATCATCCCCACCAATTCCTATAACTGTAATAATGACACAACTACGAATGAATCAAATACCGAAAGAACAAAAATAAAATACATATATTTTCCAATGTACAACTGTGAAGTTATTTTAATCGCATTGTTAAGCTTTTCTAATGGAAATAATAACAAACAAGATTATATTTGTTCTCACTGGTAAGAATTAGAAAAGAAATGCAAAATAATTAATATATTTCTTATTATATGTAAGCTGAAAAATACCAATAAAAGTATTGTTTATTTGTTATTTCTGAATGATTTTAGAATCTGTAGCATAAATAAACGTTGAACATTTTTCTTTATTTCACTTTCTCCCAGTATTTCTCACTTTCGTTTAGAATGTGATCAAGCTTAACAGAGATAACAATGAACTATTTTCAAGTACCTCCCTTGATAACGTTCGTATCGCGGAATCGAGCCAGCGAACATTAGCAAGGGAATACTGTACATCAGTTAAAAAGTGTTAACATTTTAAGGAACAGCGTTGAACTAAATTTGAATACAAAATTTAAAAAATTTTGTAACGACGATATTAGGGTTTTGTCGAAGAAAAAGAAGAGAGATGCCAAACGAGAAGGGGTTTACTGTTTTTCATGTAATTCCATGATACGTTTGATAGATTGCTTCAAGTTGTAGTACGAAACTCGAACATATGGGATGACCTAATATTAGGTTGTAATATACAGGGCGTTTTGAAATGTTGGGGCGCACTGTCCTTTACTATTTTATAATCTGAGACTTCGTTTCCGACATACAAAGCAGTCTTACTTTCTTTTGCGAAAATTATGAGGCAGAAGCAATACGAAGAATCGAAAGAAAATGTGAAATCAGAGAAAGAATTGAGTTATCAGCAATGTATAGCAACGAACGTAATATCTGCACGCTCGGAGGTGTTAAAGATTGATAAGGAGCGAATCGAGGGGTCAGCGAGTTATAGTAATTTGTGAAGAAGCAGGAGTAAAACTGTGGTATTTGAATGCATGGTAGATAGGAAGTGATAGGTTGTTGTCGTGTACGGTGGAAAAAAATTCATCGCGGTGATAATAGCACAACTCGGGGTTAGGTTTAATAGTTGCGAACTAATCGCTGAACCTAGACCATTACTCTGCTATTCTTGGCAACGTTACTTCTAAAGTATTTTTTTGTTGTAAAACCGACGACCAGTGAAAACACGGTCGTACGTTTATAAGCGTTCCGCGAGCGAATTTGTTGGAAAATAATTTTAGCTAACTTCGATATAATATTTGATTGGCAATTAAAAATTTTTTTCATATTAGTCCACGTTTTTTTGAGTGGAAGGTAACTTATCAATCGATAAGTATATTCAAAGAGTATATTTAAAGCTTGGAAAATACCTGTTGTGCATCGTATTCTCCTTCGAGTATGGGGTCTCGAATACTATTTTATCGAGAGTATCGACAACACGATCGACGGTCGCGCGACAAGGCGGTATTCGTCCTCATTGAATATTAGCCGTGATAAAACGCGTCATCCTTGACACGCGGCTTGCGCGCTCCTCTGCGCGACTTGTTTTGTTTTTCTTGCCCCGAGATCCGCCGCAAAGCTGCGTACCATCGTTAAATTAAACGAAACTGAAATTCTAATGAGCCGGATGTTCGTACGATCTGGTGCACCTGATCTGTAATTTCATACCCGCATATGTCCGTATGCCTGCATGCACCAGGTAGCTTAGCGAAGTGAAAAAAGGAGGAGTAAACTAGTATAAAGAGCATGAAACTCGTGAGCGTTATTTGTTACCACGTCAGGCTCCGGGTAAAGGACGATGCTCGATGACCATTTTTGGTACTCGTCCAGAAAGTGGAATTTTTGCAAATAGACATTTCATTCGAATACTAGAAAATTGATCTACATCTGATTCCTTTTTATTTTGCCTTTATACCATACCTTTTGTGGCATTTGTTTACTTAGGACAAATGGTAAGAACGAAGTCGAGAAAATAGCCGAGACTTTGTTTAATGGAGACAAAAGGTACTTGAAATTAATGAGTCGCGACAAGTATACTTTTTTGTAAAATTCTTAAGTGGCCTATGGCGGTTTTTGGCCAGGTTCGCGACGTCGAGCGTCGAGTTTGTTGTCTGGGAGCCCATAGGGTGGGTGGGACATGGTCCGAGCTAAATATAGGAAACGATTTCGGACGGCGTGGTAATACTCCGTGTAGAACACGGTCAAACACATTGTTTGCGGGCAACGCCCACCCATACTGGCCCCAGCTTTTACTGCCGAGCAGTAAAGAACGAAAATTATGATCGGAGCTTGTCACTGCTCCGGGCGTCGAGGAGCTCTCTCTAAAAAGGATCCGCCATCGGGGCTGCCTCTGTCCCCCCAAAGTTTCCTCGCAATTCTGGCGTGCGTTGCGAAGACGTGGCATTACAAATGTAAATTAAACAGATGGAAAACGTTTCCATCGAAAGGAAAGCCGCACTGCATGGGCCCGAGACGCGTTTCGATACCATCGATGCATTTACGTTTGTAAATTGATACTCTCGCATCGAGCATTTCCACGGAATGTCTTTAAACGACTCGAGACTTCATCGAGACACGCGACTATCGTAACCGATACCTATCAATTACATCGAGTTTGATACCTGTTTAGATACATTTGCAATCTGCATTGGGCAAAATCTAATCTGACGTAATAAAGCCTGCGATTAATCATTACGATTACCGAGTAATCGATAACTATTATTAATGATTAATATCAATAATCGAAGCGAATATACTCGTCAGTCGCCGTCGACTCGTTAATCATTAATGACAAAATGATTACGCTTTTAATTATGATCGATAATTTAATAATACAAAATTAAAAAGAAGCTGGTAAGAGGTAAAGTGGTCATTCGTTCGATAATTACAAATTGTTGATTTACGATTGCAAATTGAAAAGGTCCCGTTTCAGTTAATCGTGATTAATTTCGTCAATGAATTTCGAAAGTAATCGCGTAATAATTGATCGATTACCGTCAAAATTTTAGTAGCTAATCTTTTTATGCGAATTTAATAAGTTTTCAACTATCAACTTTGAACGTTGATTTCAAAAAGTATCATTATGTTTGAATTGTATCGATATTACTAAAAATGACAGGCGTATCGTACTAACAGGAACGATAATAACGTTAGCTGTTCGAGAGTCCAACACAATGATTGGAAATCGATATATGTATATCGATGCTAATCAGTATGTTATCTGATTGACCCCATCATTAGAAAGCCATGAGCTCTCTAACAGCGTTAATCAAGTTTGCAATCCAAAGACAAATACACGTGTCTACGTGGCATTTTACAGGGCGACACACCCTCTGTTTTCGAGAAATTCGATGCAAGGATCGAGATGCGATCGTCGAGGAAGAATGGGGAAAGGCCACGGAAACTGCGAAATCCAGTGGCGGAGAGAAAGTCCCTGTTTCGCGAGATGCGAAACGCAATTACACCGGGCGATAAAAGTGTTGCTTCGCGCTGTAATTTAGAAATATTTTTACGTCGGTCTCGTTCTGGTCGGGAAACGAGAGCCTAGGAACAGAACCGCCATTTCGCCGGGGCAATTTATCCCCGAGTTTCCACGTTGCTCCTGTTTATATTCTACTTTTCGTCGGGGGAACTATCGCTAACGTGTTCCCCTCTCGATAACGAGAATGTAAAATTCAACCGTAAAAAAGACACCTGAAGAGTGTTGAGAAATCGTTGGAGGAAACATCAATTTTTCCAGGCCGGATCATTTGCGTTTCAAGGAGCGATTTTTTGACTATTTTTTATTAATTTCTTCTTATACAAAACCATAATTTCGAGGTTTTTTCTTTTTAAAATTGCTAATGTTTACTGCAGATATGCTAGATCCATCACCCCGTAAAATTTCTTTAATGCATTCGTTGCTAGATCAAAAAACAATATTCTGCAATACTAAAAATTTAAATTTCAGACCGTTGTAAGCTATATAATCTAAAATTTGTTTCAGTACTTATTTTTGTAATCTTGCTAAATTAAGATTTATAAATTTCGTTCAAATTTATTTCCCTCGACGTCTCAATTTGAGAAATAATTTTTCTAGTTCCCTAGAGGAAAATCCAATCACCCATATATGACATGGCAGTAAAGGTGTTAAAATGGGTAAGGTCTGCGTTCGAAACTTCCCTTGTAAGTCTTTCTAGGGTTAAAGCAGAAAGTTTGTCGGGTACAGGGAGGACCTATCGGCTTTAGGGAAGTTCAGTGGCGACTGGTCGCAGGCGGCGGCGAGCAACGTCGACGCGAGCCCTCTCGACGCCTAATTGAATAGCATTTTATTTAGCACAGTTCCCCGCACTCTGGATAGCCGCCATTTACCTCAATTACGTAATTCACCGTACACAACCGACCGCGCAGCTACCCACCATAGACACTGCATGGCGATGGTCATACCGTTGCCGATGGTGGTGGTGGCGGCGGCGGTGGTGGCGGTAGTGGTGGTCAACTGATGACACGTGTTTGCGCTACCGCCGCCGTGCAATTAGCCCCCCAATGTAATTTCGCGCTGTAAGAGCGTGCCATGCTCTTTTGGCCTAGTGCCGTACCTGAGGGCGCATCTGTACCCCCGTATTACCAAGAGGGAAGTGATTTTCTTCGGGAGACGTAGAAAAATTTGATTTTAAGTACTCCACCGCCGGCGATTCGTCAGTTATTTTTGCATCCGGTTTTCTCCATCGACGGATAACGATTCCGCGGCTGGGACTGGTCGTCCTCGAGCTTCTGACCCACTGGTAAAAATTCGTTGCTCTCTCGCACGGTCCCTAACCTTACTTTTTAACAACTCTCATTGTTGAACCTGAATTTCATCCCTATTATTTCCAGCTCTTCGACTTGCAGGAAATCGGAGCTGAAAATTCCTTCAATAATCGAAGGTGTTCGACGAGTGGTAGACCTACTCAATCTTACTTGTTCCTTAGCAACCACCCCCTTTGTTCGTAGACACCTTACAGCGATCGAGGCTCTCGAGCAATTATCGAGATTCTATTGTACAATGTCGAGTCTTCATTTAATTTCGCGTCTAGGTTTCAATCAAAATTCCTGTAATAATCGAGGTATTCGTCGAGTAGTTGTCCTATCCAATCTTACTTGTTGCTTGGCGATCACCCCCTTTGTTTGTACACACCATCAATACTATTCATCAGTACTATTGTACGGTGTCAAGACTATTTTCGTGCAGGTCTAAAGAGTAAAGAACTAGACATCGTTTAGAAAATTCTACCCTGTACTGCGTCACCCTGTACGCGCGTCCAAATAGCTGTAAAGTCCTGCGGGTGGCTTTGTTTACTTGGAAATCGTTCTTCCGTGGTTTTCATTGTCCAACGACGTGTAATTAATCTCACGTGCTCGGACGATTCTATCGGGAATAAATATTCGTGTAATTGAAGCATCGAGTAGGTGTGCGCCGCTGGAACGTGACGCAATGTTAATGAACGGGATATTATCCCTGCAACCAGTATCATTGCGAACGATACCCGTGGTCGGGGACGGTAATCGTGCTCGGCGACTGATTAGGCGTAATTATCATTCGGCCGAAGAAATGTCCCCACACTGAGCGGCCCGTCGCGCTGACAGCGGGCGTACGCTTCGGCTCCCGAGTCTTTCTCGTGATTTTTGCAACGGTAGCGATCAATTATTAGAAAATATTTTAAAAAGCATTATAGAAAGCGAAACTGGTAAAAATCAAGACACGAGTAGAAATTGGGACGTTCACCCTATCGGTGAACAATATAATAGCGAACGAAGCATGGTTGCTCCGTGGCGTACACAGAAGTCATTCGTCCGAGCAGCGAAATTGCAGGGGGATAGACGCGAAATTATTTACATTAAATTAATCGTTCGCTGGAAGACAAAGGTTGTTGGTGGGCGAACGAGAACGGCTGGTAAGCTTCAGATTATCCGCGAACGGGATCTGATCCTTTCCGCGCCTTCACCTGTCTACCGTGCTGCATTCGAAGATACGATCAGCGAAACCGCCTGTCGCGACGCTACAAAATTTCCTTCGTAAATTTTCTCCGGCGTCCGTGCTACCAGACTCCTATACCAACCGCGAAATTGTTCCGATAAAAAATTCTATTACCTATAATACAACCACCCACGAGATTGGCATCTTTCGAAGAAAATTTAGGTCGCGCTGCGTCGCGCCGTACACCCTTTCGCGGTATGCAATTTTCAGCTTGTTTCGAAACTGCCCTCTGAGAAAGCTGTAAATAACGTACGGAGCAAAAACAAGGAACGAAAATGGAAATATTTAACGTAAGACAATTTTTTGAGGATCTATCTCGGCTAATAGTTAGGAGTTGAAAACTAGATTTAACACTTTGACTGCCACGTCACACATATATGGGTGACAGGATTTACCACTATGATAATAGAAAAATTAATTCTCAAGTTAAGACGTTGAGGAAAGTAAATTTGGATAGAATTTTAACAAGGTTACAAATATAAGTACTGAAATAAATTTTAGGTTATGTACCTTAAAATGGTCTAAAATAAAAATTTTACTTTAGCAGAATATTATACGATTTTGATCTGGCAGTGAACGTGTTAAGTATGTAATTTATGTGGTACAAAAATCAAATTTATACGAAAGATCCTAATGGGGAACTATTGCTATTCTACTTGTTACCAACAACTGGTAGATTGTAAATGTCTTTATAAAACGAAGGAATGTATCTCGTCTCTTTGTAAAGAGCTCGAAGTTATTTCGTTGAATCGGTCGAAAAGTTCCGTTTTGAAAAATAAATCCAAGCGATTAGCAGCGTCGTTGCGTGCACATGAACGGAAAAACGTCGTTCGAGCCGCTCCACCTCCATCTGCCAGCGGTCCACTCCTTTCGCGGTGGGTTAATGGGCGGAGCCAAGGACGTTGCTGTTGCCAAACTGTCACGTTGACGTTCGACTGTCTTTCATTGGATGCGCGTTCCTGATCCTCGTTTCGACGCGAGCGTATATCGCATAGAAGTCCATCGAATCGTCGCCTAACGCCGTAATCACCAACCTTGAAGGTCGTAAAAGCATTGCTATCGGGCACAGCGATACGAAATATTATTTACTTACTTTCCAATTCCAATTAGTACGCCTGTTTCTATACTTGCTTTTTACTATTTTCATAGTTGAAAGTGACAATTTACACTTATATAGAGAATATATTATTAAAATCCATTATTGGGCGATCGTTTAAAACGTTTGCATATGGTCTTATTCCATGCCCACCGTCGTTGGTTAAAAATTCCTATCAGTCCGAAGCTGAACGTTACAGAGAAATCTCGGGAGAACGGTATTTTCGACATCCGAGTGCAATTTCGAGCAACGGAACGAAGGTCATAGACATCGGATCTTTCTCGTCGAACGGAATTCACTTGCGCTCTAGATGACACCGAGCCTTCAACCCTTAATTCCCGTCGTGTTCGCGGTCGATAGGGAACGGAGAATCTCGACGGTGGCCGAAACTCTGCGCTCCATGCATTGTAGAAGCGACCGCTCAGCTAGCGTGGTCTCTGTGTTTCCTCCCGAGCTATACCCCCGACGAAGTCTATCGAGAGTAGTGGCGGCATAGCGCGCGCACGACGAACGAAAAGGGCCCTGGACAGGTAGAGAGAACACCTCCGCAGTCGAAGGTGCCCCGAGGGCGTCAGGAAAATGTGGGCATGGTTGTAAACGGTGACCGCCCACGCGGACACCATAATGGCCTCCGCGCGACCAATGAGTCGGTTCGACGTCACGGGCGCGCAGTGGGGATAAGCGAGGCGCGCCAATCGGACGGCGTTGAAACGGCCGCGAGAGGCGTGGTCTCCTGTGGCGCCACCGCGGCGATTTTCAGAAACCGCGCACCGGGCTCCGGGGAGAGGCTCTGGCTTCATTATGTATCATTATACCGGTCCGCGCCGCGCGGTGTGCACTGCAGTTACTGGGCCAGGCGCGCGTGTGTGCTCTTCTCTCTTCCTCGTCGTCCGATCTCGTCCGTTCTTCTTTGCTTCTTCTTCTTCTTCTTTCTCTCTACGCTGGCCGGGCGTATCGTCGCGGCCGTTCTCGTCGTCACCAGGTCGGGCATCCACGATGCTCCATCGCGAATAATCACCGCGACGCGCGTGTAAAAAGCACTTGCTGGTTGCTGATCGAGCGTGCGCGCGCGCGCACGCGTGTGTCATCGGCGACGTGCAATTAAATCAGGGCTACGCAGTTCTCGCGAGTGTGCTGTCACCAGTGGCCACCGACAGATTATCGGTTCCCGTCGGAGAAGCTGGACCGACTCCGATTGTCCAGGATCGATCAGCCGCGTACCAACGGTCAGTGCCGCGACCGTGGCGCGTATCCGTCGACGGAACGTCATCCGCGGGTCAAAACAGTGACGGCGACGTTTCCATCGGCGATCGGGAAGAAGATCGGTCAGTGAAAAGAACCGGTACGCGTCGATGGACAGTTCGATATCGTCCAGCGACGTACGAAGCTACTCGTGGCTGACTATTCTGTGCGGTTGTCGAGCAACGATCCTTGGATTCCCGTCGCGAACAGCTACGCGGGTGAAGTGCTTAGTGATCTGACAATAGCAAACTCGAACTCGAACGCGAAGGAATTCAGAAACAGTGAACACGTGTGATCGTGTGGATGATCCTACGTCTATCCCAACAGTGATACACCCAGGACGAACGAGAGGACTAGTCCCGCAACGATCGGACAAATCTTCGTGAATCAAATGTCGACCGTTCGTATCTCCAAGTCCAGGACGCCGTGCCCGTAGTCAGTATCCACGGTCGACCAGCGTGAAATAGAGGCCCCAAGATTCGGGCCCCGTACGGCATTCGCGCGACGGCGGCGGCGGCGACGACGTCGTCGGCGAGTTTGTCCGCGAGAACCGTGGGCTGTGGCGGCGGCATCGACGTCGCGACTAAGGTGGAGCGTCCGGGCAGCACGACGACGCTCAACTTCACGGACCTGGGGAGCCCATTCGGGGCGGGCGACCCCTGTCCGTCCAGCACCCCGACCCCGAACAGCATGTCGGGCGGCGGTGGACCGTCGGTCGGCGGCGGTGGCGGTGCTGGCGGCGGCGGAGGCGGCGGCGGCGGTTCCGACATGGAGCAGCATCTTCATCACACGGGCCTGGGCTCGGTGACACCAGGACCCCAGGGTGGAAACGGCGGCGACAGCACCGCGTCCAGCACCCCGGTATCCCAAAGCGGCAAGTCCGCGTTCATCGAGCTGCAGCACAATAATCTGTACAATCCCGCCAGCCTGCGCGGCGGTTACCCCGGCGGGCACAACGTCCCCGGTGCCCATCAGTTCTCGCACCAGGTTGGCGCGCTGGGCCATCAGACGTCCGGGCCCGGCAGCGGGAACCAGCAGCACGCAGAGGCAGGATTCCCCAGTCCCAGGTCCGCGCTAGCCGGATATCCGTTCGCGCCCATGCACCAGCACAACGCCTACGGATATCACTTGGGATCGTACGCGCCCCAGTGCCCCTCGCCGCCCAAGGACGGTGAGTACCCTAACTGTATGTATTCGCAGCCTTTTTTATTCCTATTCTATTATAGACGATAATTAACCTAGATCCCGGGATCGAAATCGCCAGTTCGCCGCTTCCGTTCGGTCGTCTTTTACGGCTCGATAATTTCGATAAGCAAAGACCAACGATTGGACTTGGAACGACCTTCTCTCTAGCCGACGTTTTGATCCTCTGCTTTGGATCGTCTTTCACATAAGTCGCTCTAGGTTCGAGAACAAGTTTAATAAGATCGTCCGGGGTTAATTGCTTTCGCGCGGGGAAGACGATAAGGATGATCGGAGCGTATAGCTTGACTGGCTTGTGTCATCCGATACCGGTTAAACGTAATTAGACTGTGGAAGGACGATCGACTTTAATCGAGTCCAAGGATCTTATTTGGCTCGAGCGAAGGATCGAGAAATTCGGAGTATATCGAGTGGAAGCAGTGTTCAGTGATTTCTAGGGCCCGGGAATCATCGAAGAGTCTACGATGAAGTTCTGTGTGACTTTTGTTTACGGATATCATAAAGAACGTGAAATTTTTGACAATGTTTCGATTCCTCTATGTTGTGTGTGTTTTTCAACGATGGGGATTCACCGTAGGCTCTTCGAAACATTAGGTTGTAAGGCGAAGAAAAATCGAGAAACCGTCGTGCCAGCTCTACTTTCGCGTACCGCTCGAAGTTACGAAGAATGCACTTAAGCGATGTTCGCGATGCGGTAGCAATTCATCTTCTCATTCATAAAATGCGTTTTTATGATAGTAATGGCGTTAGTCATTAGTTTATGCAACATGGGATCCTGACCAACGGTGAACTAATCTTTTGCAAATATTCTGATCAATAAATACTCTTAGAGGTTTTCAACAATATTTTTAATTTACTTTTGAACATTCTGCCAGATATTGACAGAATTTGCAATCCACCTTGTAGTGCTGGTTATACCTAATCAAACGTCTCCGTTCGCCAGTGAATTTTAATCCAAATGGTCAGTTGTTTCACAACTTTTTCAATCAAGAAATCCTTTGTAATCAGAAATAAATCAAAAACTCTCAAAACTCTTTTATAAAATTCCGAGACCATGCTTGCAATGTTTCGTGGATCGAAAGAATTTGTAAAAATAATCTGACGTTCGTACAGCGTCAAGCAACAAAGACATAGCAGTTATTTAATGAAGACACGATAGAGAAGTTGCTGTAAATAAGCATAAACATTGAAATGTCATAGGGAGCACAACTCGCGTAATTAATGTGTTTCATCCTTGTCTTCTTCGAACGACGATCTGTTTCACAAGTAATTATTCAGGAAGTCGTTTTTAAAGCCTATGGAAAGTGTAGTAGAACTGAGTAACCATAAAACTGTTGCTACAGAGAAGGAACAACTCAACAGTATCTCGTTCGCCAAGGATGCGTCCGCACACAATGGTGGAAAATGACTGTTTTAGGTACTCTCGCAGAAAGGAAAATTGTTACGGAACGCGTTAGCTGGTGTTCCCTCGTAGAAACAGTTACGATTTCTTCCTTTTCCTAGGTTTTACTCGTATTTTTTGATCAATTTCTCGAATAATTCCGAAACGGGTAGTGGTTCGAAAAAGACAGAATTGCACTCGAGGTTTAGAACTTCGGTCGTGTTTATTATAACTTTCATATCGCATCTAAACTGAGTAACATGATGAAGTATTAGGGGGTAACATATTTTTAGATTAAAATAAAATTTTAGTATTATCCTGTGCTATCCTGTGCTATGTTAGTAATTTTTCAAGTATACAGTGAGACAGAATTCCCAAGGAGTAGTCGAAATGTGTAATTGTGAAATTGTAAAAGTAAATTTGATCATAACTGACGGTGAAATTAAATATTTGAGAGTTTATTTATGTTCATTTACAACGAGGTCCGTGCCAGTGAATAACATCAGTGATTGCTTGAACAATTTGCTCCACGCGTTTCCGCCATCTTGTAAGAATACCGCATTTTCATGGTTACTCTTGCCGATGTTCAGTTTCCTTTAAAATTCCAATGTGCTTTGGTAGTACGTATAAATAAATATGATCCACCATTTTCATTTATTTTGAATTTTCCCGGTGCAAAAAGTTTCTCAAGACCACTGAAATTCTTGCGCGGCAAAGAGTCAGTCTGAAGGAACGATTAGCGAAGAAGAAGAAATAAATTCTGTTATCTCTGAAGAAAGAATTAATGCAGGCGAAACTAATTATGACAGTGATTATGGAGATGTAAGCATTATTCATGCTTCTCTTACACTATTTTACATGGTAATGGACTACTTTTCTTAATAATTCATTACGTTCGTTATCAGAATATGATTCAAAGTAAATAATGATTTATATAACAGTGATGTTTGTAATTTACTACGAGTACTTGGACACTATATGACAGACGCTATAAGATAATAACGCGATTCTATTGTAATTCACGTACAAGTAATTACATCTCTCTACTGTATTTATACAATTCAACATTTTCTCTGTAATTTTTTATTATCAAATCACAATGTTTGAAAGATGGTCACCGAAAACGTTCGATACGGTTCTCTTTGCTCGATCGTTTCTCGCAATTTTGTCAACATCGATCGCGTAAGAAACCGGCGGTGTTGTCTTCTGGTGGAATTCGTCAAGTGACATACGGCCTTCCAATGCCAAAAGGTTCTCCACCCCTGGTCTATGCTGATTCCTTGCCGCGGCTGTTCCAGAAAAAAAAGGAGCGAAAACGGAAGAGGGAATCTAGAGTAGCAGGTAGCGGTCGGTCGTCGGCCTGCCCGCGGACGGGCACAATAACGCCGGGAAGCGGAATAAGATATACGGGCTAGGAAAGAGAATCCTCTCAGGGACCCGAAAAAGTCCCGCAAAGCGGCTAACGAACGAAACAAAAAGCCCCCGGCTGAACGAGAACAGTCGCGGGCTGGCCGTGTCCTCGAGAGGCGCTTCCAGATACATTCAGTCCGCCAGATACGCGACTGTTCTTCTTTTCTTCCGTTGCTTCTTCCAACCTACTCTTGGAATCGCATTAGCGCGACGGATCGCGACTTTTCTTTCGTGCGTGAAATCGCTAGTCAGGCTAATTATCGTTTCTCGTTTACCAGGCGGTCTTTCTTCGCGTCGATCATCCAGCCTCGAGGATGCATCCCACCGCAATACATATTATTTTATTTTGGAATCAGTTTAATTCTTTCAAAAATATACCAGAATTCTAACACCTTGCACTGCATTCAGAGGGTTGGTTTTTAGTTTCTAAATTGTTTTACGTACGAGCAAATTAAGGTAGCGCCAGACTAATCATCGTTATCTCTTGGCGTAAAACTTCCCTTCTCAATACGAATTATTTTGTTAAAAATAAATGCCTCGATTCTTTACAAAATATAACGGAATTCTAACGCCTTGCACTGCATTCAGAGGGTTGGTTTTTAGTTTCTAAATTGTTTTACGTACGAGCAAATTAAGGTAGCGCCAGACTAATCATCGTTATCTCTTGGCGTAAAACTTCCCTTCTCAATACGAATTATTTTGTTAAAAATAAATGCCTCGATTCTTTACAAAATATAACGGAATTCTAACGCTTTGCACTGCATTCAGAGGGTTGGTTTTTAGTTTCTAAATTGTTTTACGTACGAGCAAATTAAGGTAGCACCAGACTAATCATCGTTATCTCTTGGCGTAAAACTTCCCTTCTCAATACGAATTAATTTGTTAAAAATAAATGCTTCGATTCTTTACAAAATATAACGGAATTCTAACGCCTTGCACTGCTTTCGGAGGGTTGGTTTTTAGTTTCTAAATTGTTTTACGTACGAGCAAATTAAGGTAGCGCCAGACTAATCATCGTTATCTCTTGGCGTAAAACTTCCCTTCTCAATACGAATTATTTTGTTAAAAATAAATGCATCTATTCTTTCCAAAATATAACGGAATTCTAACGCCTTACACTGTCTTCGTTGATGTTCAGTTTCAAAATTGTTTCGAAGAAATTAAGGTAGCGAGTTACCAGTCAGGCTGATCAACGTTTCTCGGGTTGCTAGAGACTTTTTCCTAGCGTCAAACTTCCAGAACGAAGCATCGATCGGGTTCGAGACTCGCTGACCTTAACAGAAAAAGAGTATCGCTTCTCGATGTCCGATTAAAATCAGTGATTCGAGCATTTGCCGTCGACATTGTGACTCCCGTCGTTGATATCGCGCCGGTTTCCTTGATCGAACCGTCATCCTCGACACGGGCGCGTAGATGAACGGGATTCGCGATAGGAAAGAGCAGCGAGGAAAGAACAAATTGATCCGTATTTGCATGTTTCGAAGGATCCTCCGTCGGCTGGCGACAGTCCCGCGAACCCCTAGCGTTGCGTAAATTAATAATGAACGCGGAGTTTTTCTTCCTCTCCACCTGTCTCCTGCTCTTGGAAACGTCCAGGGTCCGGCGTCTTTGCATTATGAAAACCACGAACACATTTGCTGGACGGAACCACCCCCTTGCGCGGTTAGAACTGCAAGAGCATCGGTTATAGGCAATCCCGAGGCCAGCAGGCTTGTCGAAATTACCAAGGAAAAAGGAAGAGAATGTCGAGCATGGGAAAGGGTTCGTCCTTACGCGAACGGTTCTCCCTTCGTCGAAGAATCTTGCAAACGATCGTGTCCCCTCTGCACTCTCGGTGATATTTTCTTTTTCTCCCGTACGGCGATTTGAAAAGTTGTCCCGCCGTTTGAACAATCATGTGCCATCGAAGGGTTGCGATCGCGTTTTGATGCGTTCGTGATCACCGGTACACGGTCCTCCGGATAGATTACAGGTCATTTTCTTTAGCCGATATAACAATTTATCCGCGTTCGGTTTTCATAAATCATTGCGCGGACCAGAAAAGGGCTCTTGAAACATTGAACTATGAAGAAAAAAGGTATCGTGCATATTCTACAGATTGGAATTCTGGGACATTATAAAATCATAATAATTCATAGAAATTACCATTTCGTCCAGATTGTAAGCATCCATTTCATTTCAACGTTGTCGTTTTCTAAAGTTAGGAAATTTAATTATAAAGTTATAGGTCGGGTCATTTGAATTGGACGATGGTGAAACTATTACAATTTTAATTTTTTCGTGATTTTAAAACATTCGTTGTCAAATATACTTCGTGGATAATTGTCTGTAAAACAAACCGTTGCGAAAAGAATTGTAATCCAAAAAACTTCAGACGCGTCTAATGCAGCTTTCCCATCGCATGTCAATTTAGAACGTATTTTTTTCCCTCGTGTCACAACGTCAACGACCCTTTTGATCTTCTTCGCGTTTCCCAGAGTGCTTTCAATACCAAACAATTGTGGAGTGGTCACGTGTCACAACTTGGCCTGGGAGAGTTTAAGTAATTTAACACTTGAATATTTGACAGGTGCACGAACGCTAGGTACACAAACTTACTCGTATATTTATTTTATTTTAAGATAACGTCGTGCAATGATGAATAACTATTTATCCGATCAAATAAACGAATCAAATTTTACCCGTCTCTGGTTTCCATCTGCTATCGTTTCTCCGTTATCGTTTTAATTAATCGTAACATTGTTAATAATAAATTCATGCAATGGTTTCGCGCGGGCAATAAATTGCAAGAATCCAACAACGACACGATTCAATTAGATCCAATTAGCGTGTCGAGGTTCGGCGCTGTTGTTTCTGGGTGACGGCGACACGCTGATGGAGGCGATTGGATTAATTAAATAATAAATATCGTTTTGGAATCACGATCGAGCTAATTACCAAGGAGCACGCTATTGTTTGCACATCCTCCTCGCGGTATGGGCACCCGCTGTTCCGTTATTCGTGACTTTGTGAATTTCCAACGCGCCTAGAAGAGTTTATAAATGTTTCGATTTAAATTATACCTTTTCTTCGTGGAGTGTCCAGTGGCTTGGTCTCAGTTTTCGAAGACAAAACGACGTACAGAAGTCGTTATTTAGTCGGGTCTGAAAGCACAAACGACACGTTCTACTTTGTAACGAGCTTCACGCGTGTTTCGAATTATATTTGCTGAAAGATTCAAGCAGTCCAAACGTGTTCGGTGGTACCGAGATCCATTCCAGGCGCTTCTCGGTCGACGATGCCCAAATACAGCGGTCTCCTCGATTGTTGAACGCGCACAGGCGACAAATGGACCAGCCATTAACATTGTTGCGTTTAGTCCAGCCTTGTTCCCGTCATCGGCCAAGAACGGTCCCTGACGTTTCAAGGAGCCACGAACCAGAATCCAATTAGCCAGGGGGTGCCTCGTACTTTTACCGAGTTCTACATTAGTCACCGACCTGCCGGCTACGGAACCAGAGAGGCCAAATTAATCCGGAACGGTTCAAAGACAATGGCGCCTTCTCGAGTCTCGGGGCAGCCGCCGGGTTAGGGTGATGGATTAGGTATTAAACGGTTGTTTTCACAAGGATTAGGAGCGCCGAGCCGTAGCACTCCCGTACCAGGGATCGGGCTAGATCCCGACGGGAGGGCCTTGGACCTCGGGGATGGTGGTGACGACGACGACTGGAAGCCAGGGCTCTTGAGGATTTGCGCGGAAGTCGTGTTTTCTCCGGCGTAGATACATCCGTAGATATCGTGCGGTTCTCGCTGAACCGGATCCTGGGAATTCGTTCGTCCCCCAGCTGACAATGAGAAAAGTAGGGTTCGAACGCTCGTCACGCAAAGTGCACCGTGTGCTGCTCCGCAGGCCACGACGATAAACTGTTCGTCCGACTCTTGCTTTTTCATCGCGTTTCGCGGAACTTCGCGTCCCCGCCGACGAATTCCTGCTTTTCTGGTCCTCCTCCTCCCTCTCTCCCTCCTCCTACGGGGCGAGTCGCGGAATCGCGGGAACGCTCGAGAAAAGTTTTTCCACCGACCCCGAACGTTCGAGAAATTAGACTGGACCACGCGTACAACGATGATTCTTTGAATGAACCCCAGACGTGATTCGTAAGTTGAACGTTTTTATCCCTCATGGAGTCAGTGAAGCGTGAAGGACAACATTTAAAAAACGATACGAACTGGAAGGCGATGATTCGTAGAAGAGACAATACTTGTTTTCTCATATTGTGCTCTTTTTTGGTTGTCGATTATGGCCGTCGGTAAAAGATAAAGGCGATTTCGAGAGTGAACGATATCGTTGTGTTTAAATATCAGGTTTCGAATTTCGCCTGCGATGTATGATAGATGAACATGTCAACTCTGGAGTAGTGTTCACTTTACGAATCATTACTGAATTAGGTATATTTTTGTAACTACATTCTACCGCAACATTTAAATTTGAAATGTTTCATAACGAGTGCAAATGCGAATCTCGTCGATAGAGAAATTACAAGGTTTTCCAATGTATAAACAAGTTCATGAAATAATCTGTAAAGTATCGAAAATGCGTATTACCGATTTACTAGTCGATCCATATGGTGTCCAGTGGTTGACCCCTTTCAAGAAGCGCCGTTTCACATTATATTTAAGGGTTAAAACCTACAATTTAGCGAAGAAAGGAGCTTTCTTGATTTTTATTTCGTCATAAAGCGATCCCTTTGCGTCGCTGGTATCGTGATGTCGGCGGATATAGGTCAATAAATTGCTACCTATCGGAGCGATTATTCGCGGGAATAATCGGGGTTGGATCGATTTCGTGCACGCGCGAATCGCGCGACTTCGAAAACAGGGTGGTGGACGTACGCCGCGTACAAAGGGAGCCCAAGAACGCACCGACGTTCGCAAATGACCCGTGTGAATTACGGTAAAGTAGTAGGTTCAGGCGGTCGAGTTGTTTTCAGCGACTGCTTTGCATACTGTTGCTGCGTCCGACGACTATAACCTCTTACCAGTCGCGAACGGTGGCAAGAAAAATTGTATATCGTTAAACACGGCACCTTCTACCGGAGAACGCTGCTCGAGGGTTTATGTACTTCTGTCGGTCGGAGTTGCATCAAACGCTGTGATTAGGTGCGCTCGGACTGTTCGTAATCAATGGCAGCGCGGCAGTAAATTCATTGTATCGAGCGTGATTGGTGATAAGAGGGCAATTCGCGTCAATCTAACGATACATATTTCTCTTCGTCGTTTCCTTCGTTCGCGATTTATAGGCGTAATGTCGATGCGCGCGTTTTTCTCAAACGTCCAGTCGGAGACAGAGAAACATATTAACTTCTTTTGCTTATCGACCTATCCGATAAATTAATTAATAGGGTTGACAAAGACGTTTGAATTTTATTCGCGGCGTACGAGTATTCTTCGTTCGAACAGTACCAGTCCTACTATTTGCCAGATACCCGATGACATAACTTCGAAAAACGATAAACAAACGACGGCCAACGTTTATCGCGTCCACCTAGAAAGCATCGTCGCGCGACAGGTCTAATCTATTCGACGATGCGATACACGACGAAAGGGTGAAATCGTTTCATCGACCCAGAGGACACCGGTAACCTTAACGATCAAAACGAAGCTAGGTCTCGTCCATTTTTAAGGGTGTAAATGAAAATTCCATGGTCTCAGGTCGCGATCGATCTTGAAACTCGTTGATCTAAGGGTCAGGTCTCCACGCCCCCCTTTCCCCCCACACTTGAATGCCGGTGACACGGGTAGCAATAAATCACGAGAATCATACGGCGTATGCACGTATGCATGTCCGGCCGTTCGCCATAAATTACGTTAATTAATAGTCACGCTTATTATCACACAGCGAAAGGTTCCGCGGGCAGAGGCGCAGCCCCGGTGTTACGTTACGCGGATAATTCCGAGTTTCGTCGTCGACATCTCACTCCTGCGGACCAACAAAACCCCCACCCACCCCTTACGCCACGCCTAGCGTCACGATTTATGGTGGATTTTCTCGCGTTTCCTTGAAAATAACAACGGGTCCCCGACCGTCGGAAAATGACAAGGCAGCCTGTTTGGATTTCTAAATGACTGTGTTACGTTCAAGGATTCACACCGCGCCGCGTTACGGCTACATTGTAATTAGGGTATAAACATAATGGCGTGATCGCGTCGACGATAGCGTCGCCGGCTGGCACGATGCGTTTACTCAGTCAGCGCGTAATTATTTTAACATTAATTTATAACAATTTCTTTTTTTCCTCTTTTATTTGCTATTCTACTTTAATTAATTACGTCGTAGTTAGCGCCACGATATTGTTCGCGGCGATAGGGATCGGCCGGCGAATTACGCGGGTTCAACGATGATTTATCGCCTCGAACGTCTTGTCCTGGCGAGTTCGATGCTTCGCCGGTCCTGGCGTACGTTCCACCCTTGCTTCGTTTAATTTTATTTATTTAGCAATTTATTTCGTTCGCGAAGAGAGAACCAGCACACGCAAGAATTAGTATTAATGCACGCGACTATAATTCAATGCGTTCTTCGACTTATACACTGCAGATTTCATTGTTTCATTGTACATTGCTGGCTCTTTCGAAAATACCAGTGTTTTTCGAACAATCTCAAATTCACAATAGATTTTAAATGGTCCAAACAGTAGCCATCCGGTGAGTGTTAGACACACGGGATCATTCGAGTCCGATGACCGTACAATATCGATCTGAGAGTCTTTGCGCTTGGTTGCCAGTTTCTAGTATTATTTTTAGATTCATAGATCAAACTTTAACGTTTAATACAGTAGTTATCTTTTCTGATATAACTCCTTTAAGAATAAGCAGAAATTAGTGAGAACGTTGTACCCTGTAATTTGAGAGGGGTAGCTTGAAAACGAAAGAATATAAGAAATATTTCGACTAATTTTAGCGCGTAGATTCACTCGGATGTATTTGTAGATTCTGCGGCTTCCGGTCTCCGCGTCGATATGTGAGGTTTCCGTTCGCGTCGCGCCGGTGGTCAGGTTTCAGTTGCATTTCTCTTTAGTTCGTACGCCACCGGTGACGAGGACTCTGAAAGTTGATGTTAGGGTGGTGCATGTTCGCAGACCTCTCGCCGCTGGGCGACAAGGGCGGCAGCCTCGTCGACGAGCTCGGCGGCGGTGGCGGCGGTTCCCTGAGGAACGGCAAGGGCAAGAAGATGAGGAAACCGCGAACAATCTACAGCAGTCTGCAGCTGCAGCAGCTCAACAGGCGGTTCCAGAGGACGCAGTACCTGGCGCTGCCAGAGAGAGCTGAGCTCGCGGCGAGCCTGGGACTCACGCAAACGCAGGTCAGTCTCGTTTCTTTCCGTTCTTTTCCTGTGATCGATTCGCGCGAACCGCTGGCCAACCCCCTCGAACGATGTTCTCACGTGCAACGAACGAAATTCATGCAACGCTTGGATATATGCCGGTCTCGTCACGCGAATCAATGCGAGCACGTCGTTCCGTGACTCCTTGCGCTCCGTAGTTTATTGTATTCGCGCGGTTATCGCGGTAATTAGGCTTTGTTCGCGGTGAAAATTTTATACGGTTTATGGTAACGGGAGTATCGCTGAAAAATCGCTCGAGCGAACAGCGATCACTTCAGGGGTTGCAGAGTGTGGCGAAAAAGATCTCGCGATACTTTGCTATAACTACGTGAAAATTGGAGTACAATGGAACTTTGTTTACTCCAATTTCTCCGTTAGATTTACCTTGTTTACCATCTGTTTATCGCTGCCCTGTTGGTGGTTTTGCGATGGGAAGTTTAACTTTTAAAAATATTCTCTAGACTCCAAAGAACGTGTTGAAATCATTTAAGTATATTATATTTAATCGTAGTTCGTCTCGCTGGAACGAGCGATATATTTAACCCTCGGGCGATTACGACCCACAGGGAAAGCAACGAATAGTGCATATTATCAATGAACATAGAAATATCAACCGCGAAGAAGTGGTATAAATTTTGATACCGCGTTGTAACTGTGATTCGTGCAACAGGACGAAAGTCTAGATAAATTATTTCTGCACGTTTTCTACTATTACGTGTTAATAAACGGAACATTATATATCTCCCAAGCGTATGAAATACTGTTACGTCGACTGGTCTCGATACTCTGGTCAGATACATATAAAGTAACCTTAAGCAACTCCATTATTTTTGTACCGAAAACGTATTACGTATCACGAAGAATTACGTACTTCTCGAGCACACGACACGTGCATGTAAATATAACTTTGATAAACTATTCTACATAGCCTGTAGAGGCCACGATAGGACTTGATTCCTTTGGTTTGTAATACCGAACAGTGCGCGACAAAGTTTTAACAGTTACTGGACAGGCCTCCAAATCGGAAATAGAGGACGTTCGTTGGAAAAGGTAGAAATGAGGTTCGCGAAATGTTTGAAAGGTCACACGGAGTCTCGCGTTCACCCCTGTCGGGTGAACTCACGAGGAGATCCTGTTGCACGGACGGTCCGGCGTAACAGGACCCTCGATGGACGGCATCTGTCAGCATTATCGGCACAAATGACTTTACTAAATCACCGATCCGCCACGCCCTGGACATCGGGGATAGGGTTGCCGGTAGCGTCCAGCGGTGTACGAGGAAAGGAGAACCCAACGGGAGAGACTAACGAGACGCTCGTAAATATTCCGCGGACTGTTTCAGGCTTTTCACGACCGACGACTGGTTCGCGCGATCGTCGGAAGACTTTCCGCTAATTACCCCTGGCTGGTTTCCAATTAACGATTTATTAAGCCGTGCGGGGGAACCGCGGTCAAAAGCTAATTGGGCGCTGGTCGTCCAGGAGCCATGAATTTCTCGCGAATAGTCCCACGGTTTCCAATTACCGATTTATTAGACTGTAATCGTGCCTCTGAGTTAATTGGAGCGAACCTCCGCAGGACCGCGAATCCTCATCTTGGCCTCGTGCGTTGACGATTTATCGAGAAGCTCGGGGATCACGATCACCGGAGGGGCCAATTACGCGTTCGATCATCTTATTCAATTGTTCGTTGTCGACGAGGCACGAAATCTGGAGCACGACTTGGAAAAATATGATTTCTACAATGGGTCAGGGAACTCTCAGGATGATCTTACGCGTTGGTGTGGATAGAACGGAATCGAATATTGTTAAGTTTATATTTAAACTACTTTGTTAACAGACGAGGTTGACTGCAAATAGACAAGCCGAAAAAAAATTTTTAGAAAAAGTTTACCGATCCCAGATGTTGTTAGAGAAAGGACTCTGTGGAAAAAATGGCGCTAGTAGTGCCATCGATGGTGATGGAGATTGATTTAACCGCTCGCGACCCCTCGATCCCGAAGACGTCAAAAGGCTAAAGGCTTTCTCATAGGTACGCGCTTGGTGGTACGTAACCGAGTATCGCGTAATCACGGGATAACTGGCTGTCGTGGCTTGTTGATGTCATCGCAGGGGGTCCCGGACCGGATAATTTCATTAGTCTGAGCACCGCGGGAGTCGGTTTCCCTTCTCCCCATTGAGAGAATCGAGTCGCAACGCAAGCTGATGAGTAATCGCACCATCGCGTCAGGTTGTTTGCAAAATAACCACGTTCTCTCGTTGATTTTGAAAAGAGCATCCGGGGCAACTGTGATAGATCTGCATACACTCCGTTCGTGAACGCTCGTTAACCCTAGGAGGGCCCCGCAGCCTCGTCACGATTACATTCTCGGCAACTCCTGCTCTACGTACACCAGATATTTCTTAAATTATCAACCCCACCGATAGGTTACCAGCGTTTACATTATCTCTTAAATTGGTATTCGGGCCACAGTTCCCTCAGAAACCAGTCGTGCATTTTAATTAATTGATCCATAGGGGTTCATCTTTTACTGACAATTGTTAATATCGTCGATATTCCTGAAAAACAAGACAAACGTCCGCGTTTTCTTTTTTCTTCTCACCGCGGGGTAGTTGTTGGGCAAACCCAGAATCCGTAGAGGTTTCGCGCAACACGTTTGACGGTTATTCCCCGCGCGTATCGAAGGTCCGTGGCAACGCGGCGAGTCGCATGGAAGCTAGCGGCCGGCGCATCTCTCCAGGGTGCAGCGTGCATAATCTGTAATCGGCCAATCAAGGCGTTCGAGCAAGCGCCTCTGCCTGCACTGTTGGCCCAGCTACCGTCGCATCGGGTTTCTTGTCATCGCCAGCAACATGGCGCCTGCAGCCTTCAGACTCTTCCATCTTCCCTTTGGTCGCTGGGTCTCCTCCTCCCGCTTCGGTGGCCGTCGGATCTTCGCTCTCTCTTTCCCTTTCTGTCTCTGTTTCGCCAGCGTCTTCTTACTCGTGAGCGTCCGCGTCCGCGTCCCTCCCCCTCCGTTACCACTGGCGTTCAGACTTCTCCACGGAAAACGACGAAAACGAGGGTTGAAGGAACGAGAGTAGTGAGGCCACGCATCTCTTTTTCTTCGGGGCTTCAATTTGAGGACGCGGTGGCTTATAGCGTTTCGTGCCGCCGCTGTATGCGAACGAGGGGAACAGAGGGGGCGCAGGGTGGGACGGGGAACGGGGGTAGGGCAGCGGAAGAGGGGTGGGGGAGGGGGCAAGAAAGACAGGGCGTACTTGTGCACGCGAAGTGCACACCGTTGCGAACCGTCTCGCGTGTACGTGCAAGGGGGATAGACACGTAGAACGCGGACACGTAGGTACCCAACAGAGACCGTCTGCGCGTTCCTGCCACGTACCTTGGGCGTGGTGGTTCCTTTTTCTTCGTCTTCGCCGACCAACGTGGCCGATCTCTCCTCATTGGCCCCGGGAATGCCAACGCGTCGAAACGAGATTCGAAAGTCGCGCAGGAGGGAAGCGGACACGCGAAGTGAATTCGAAATCTGAATCCTCGGCCAACCACCGTCGCCCAAAACCGTTTCTCCGGGTCTCAGGCTCCGGGTTCTGCTCGGGTTAGGGTTAGGGTGAACGCTCCCCAAGGGTTCTAGATGTTGCGTCGCCAGGAGCCCGCTCGGAACTTGGTTCCTCGCTTAATTTCTATTTTTTACAATTCTCAAGATAGTTACCAGGGTTAAGACACCTGTTCACGAGCGTGATCTTAAAATTTCAAAAAATTTACATGCAAGGGTTTCCAAAGGTAACGATGGATCCGACACTCTTTGATTTTCACCGTAATTTCACGTAAATGTAATTTTAAAAATTCTATTACATTTATCGAGCCACAAATAACTCTAGGCACCTGAAAAATATTTTCTTACCTGAATAGCATGGTGTATGAAGGGGTTAAGGATTAAAACCACTGTCCTGCTCTTGTTCCCCAACGCTGACGTCGTCGCGCAAATCGAAACAAACCCGGTCTCGGATTCTTCGTGTCTCGTTATTTATTATTGATAACGACGATGGAGAAAGACCTACGCCTAATATCCCGTGTCGTCATTGGCGAACGATCGAATCGACCTATCCTCTTTGACATCGATCAGTTAACTCCTATGGTCCGGGAATAAGATAATGCTGTCACTCAAGGGGCGACATATAAAACCGTTCATCGATCGCGGTGCGACGCCTTTCTTGCAGGGCTCTATGACTGCAAACGCGAGAATACCAGCAAGATTTTTACCATCTTATTAAAAGTTACTCTCGTACTCACTGGACACAAATATTTATAGAATTTTTATAAATCTATTCTTAACGATTCCAAGTATAGACAACTTTTATTATTTAATAAGACGTTTCGGCCTCTTTGGGTTTCACAGTGATCCTGATTCCGTTTGTTCATAAATTTTTAAAATCGTTTTACTAGGTCAGAACATTAGAATATGCTGCGGTGAACTTGTTCGCTCGGCTCTTCGAGGTCTATATTGACGTGGAAACTCGGTGTTCAGGGACACGAATAAACCGTAACGGAACATTGTCTTATGCAATACTTTTTCTACCAGCATAGACATCTTCGGCGTCTCTCAAACGCGACTAATAAGTAGCTCGTATCACGCAGCGAATCGCGAATCAAGGTCTCGCTGATGAAGCACGCAATGGATCGTGCTCGATCCGTGGAAAAGCTAACCGTCGCGACGCGTCGTCCTCGTGGAAACTCACCGTGCAGGGCAGATCAGCGCGTAGATTACCGAGTTGGGCAAATTTTATTCGCGAATAACGCACAAAAATTTCAGATTCGTTCGTAAATTAGAAGCCATTTTTTCGAAGCAGATGTCTGTAGTTTCTGTTTTGTTATTTCTGTTTTCTTGGTAGGGAAAATAATTTTTTAATTCAATCCAATGACCGAGATCTTCGCGCACGAACAAGGAAGAAGGTAAAAAAGGAAAGCGTTGACGAAAAACCACTAGCTAGAGAACAGTGGTAACGATCGACGATGAGATCGAAGAGATCAAAGGAATCGATCTCACCATGGGTAAGAAACGAATTGGCCCAAATCACGTTCCGTTATGGTTTATTCGCGTCCCTGAGTTGCGAGTTTTGCTTATTTAGACCTAGAAAGGCAAATAGATTCATTAAAGAACGAAGTAACGTCTTGATTGATCTATTCGATCTGAAATCATTTTAAAAATTTGTGAACAATCGATACAAGGTTAAATTACAACGCATGTATCTGGGTATCTTGAGTCCAAACATCGACGCGTAAACACGTTAGAAACATAAGGTGTTGTTTCTTTCCATCGTGCACTTTTTGCTGCAAGTGTCATTTAATGACAGTCGATGGCAAGAACTGACCCGAGACTATATTTTTCTCCTCAGACTGCTTGCTAGTGACGTATTGTTGACTACTGGTGAAGCTATCTTATTTACAAAATAGAATACTGTAGCCAAACTTTCGGGAAACATTCCTTACACCTAGATTATATTTTTTCCAGTCACTGCATCGATAATATTCGCTCGATTTTAATTTCTCAGTGTAAGAGAAACCTTTGTACAAACCATATTCAGCGTCTAAGTTCCATGAACTCTGTCAGAGCTACCCCGTCTCTAACAAAGAGAACTATCAAACGAAACTTAGCGCAAATTAAAACCGCTAGTGTATTTTATTTTTCCTACTTTTCGATTTTAAGGGGGGAAATTTCCCTCGTATCAGACTCAGTCATTTTATTTCCAACTATATCTGCAACTAAGGTACTCAACATTCTCCATGTTCTTGTCGACGATATCGAATTTTTTTTCAGTCAAAACCTTTTTTTCTTCTTGAATTAGAATTAGAACACATAGAGGGATGATTTCTCGGTTGAAGACGACAAATAGCAACGACGATATACGCCGTAGTTCTCAGGATCAACGAATACAAAGTCTGACAGTGTGCAGTACTCGCTTGCAAGTTACTCTTTGTACCGTGGAACAAGAAACGGTTAAGAAAAATGTTATTGCCAGCATTATAGTATTTTTTCCCCTTTTACTGGCTACCGCCACGTAACACCGGATCACTTGCGAAACGCTCGGTCGCGGCAGACGTCGATCCGCGTAGAACCGTGCGTACGTAGGTACTTGTCCCTCCGCCCCGTATCTCCGCCATTCCCTAGCTTTCCGCTCGTTTATCTGCGTCCATTTATCTGACTATCGCTGGCGTCGCCCGTGCACATGCCGCCGGTGCTACTTCACCGAGCCTTTCGTCCCGCAATCGGACCAGATGAACTAGATAACGAAGTCAGTTTCTCGCCGCTGCGACAATGAATCGGCTAATTAACGCGCATAGGATCGAATCGAGGAAGCGGGAATTCAACGGGAGCAACTTCACGCTTGGAATAAGAAAAATTAAGACCTCGAGCATGTGCAGCATGTTCGACGATTTTTCAATGATTCGATCCATCCACTCTGATATAGGCGATATTTTTTGTGCTCGCTGCCAGAGGGCTACGCTCAATCTGTACTTATCTCACAAGTGCTCGATCGTTCAACTATTTTTACATATATGTACATTCTTCGAATAAGCATCGACTGTCCCGTTGTCTGAGGCCCAGGAAAATGCTCCCCTTTTCTTTAAATAAAGTATAAAAAAGAATTTACAGTATTGAAATAAAGAAAGGCTTCTATGTTAGGTAATAGAAGTAGAATGATGTTTTAAATATTTTTACAAATTTCCTAGAGCGATATACCCAATGTAGAAATTAAAATTATGATTGGTGCGTAACAAAATGGCGGCTAATCCTCCTGCTCTCTCGCTTGCTTCTTACTACAATATTTAATATTTATTTATTTTGTGTGTTTGATAATATAGTTCGTAGCGTTGAATATTAGCGAAGTCTTGATCGAAACGTCGCGCGCGATTCGCATGGATTCTTGAGTCGAGGGTGCGAACTTGGCTAGGGTGTGAATTTTTCATCCGATCGCGACCTTATCCGGCAAGCGTTGCCACCCTGACGGCGTTATCAGATTCAACGTGGATTCGAGTTGTGGCCGGGGCACTCCAACGTCGGGTACAGGTTTTGTAGGTTAGATGTATTAGATAATGGGCCCGGTCTCCAGTCGCGGAACAATGGCTCGAATATAATTGATGATTCTGGTGGACGGAGCTGTGTGTATGAATCATTAGGCGAACGCCGCTCGTTCGTGGCTGGGTTAGGCGACGGCCGCGCGTGAAAGTGGTACGCCAAGTTCGAGTGTCGGTCGCATTGTTCCGGGTATTAACGGCCATGTTAATATTGTGATTACTTTCCTCGGTGATGGGAATTAATATGCATTTGTTCGACGCAGAAAGAGGGAGTGAAAGGGTTTGTGAAACCGAAAAAATTAACAAAACCGCGCCTTCACGGAACAAGGTTTAACTTTCTCATTATTAGAGAAGACGGAGAAAATGTAACTTTAATTTTCTCGAAAATTTATTTATGTGGTACCAATTTATCGTTGGGTTTCGAACAAGGTACACAGAGGGCGGGTTTTGATACCCGGTTTACTGCACACACGTGTCGGTACTACTTAGAAAATATAAAATTCACAACAAAGTATAGAGGCTGACAGTAATCGACGCTAAGTGCTGAGTATTGAATTACAGTGACTTGACAGCAAGGACGTTTTTGATTGACTGAGGATCATAAAGTGTTTCTGTAGACTGATTGCTTCATTGCACCCTAGAAATAATAGCCTAATAGCGTAATACATGTGAATGCCAATTTACACGCCCTAAACTAAACTGTAACTAAACACTGTAGTATACATAGCACTGGGAATATTATTCTTGGCGCATTCGTTTAATTTTAAGTACTCAGTACTTAACACCAATTTGTTACGTTGTAATTCGATCTAGTTTACTCCTGCTCGAATCTAATAATAAATGGGAGTCTCGAAACGTGGAATAGAATCTACAATCAACGATGAGGATTTAGGGGGCCTGTGAAAAATAAAAATAAAAATATTCGCCGTGTGAAAGTCATAAATATTAGTTGCAAGAATCCGAACCGTCCAAGCTCGGAGTCGCTTGAAACGCAATGGAAGACGCGCGATTCGCTTCAAAGCACTGGAGTAGCACTCGATACGAAAAAAGCCTTCTATCGCTGGTCGAAGTAGAGCGATTAGCCGGTTCTTTCTTTCCTTCCACGTTTCCACGTCCACTCTGACTCTTTCTCTCTCTCCCTCTTTCCCATTCTGGCTCTCTCTCTCGAGTTCTCTAGTCGACCGAACCAGCATCGAACACGAGCTTATCGTACTATTATCTCATCGACGCGTTGGTCGGCGGTTTCGTGCGTGTCGAGATAGGGATGTGTCCGAGGCGGCTTTACTCCTGTCTCCGTGTGTCAGCGGAAACATCCGTGAGCTCGTCACAGAGAAGGCTCTCCCTGTATTATCGACGCGGGACCAATAAAACTAATAGACGTTCGACCGACATGTCGCTATCGGGTCGTACCTGTCCGAACGACGTCCACCCGGCTACAAATGGGAAAGTTTCGTAGCACGCGAGCCGCAGCATGGCACGACTTATTATTCCGCGACCGTTCGTGAGCCCACGTGCGCGCCCTTGCGTATTTTCGTGCATCCAGAACCCGCGATCCTCGTAAATCCACTGTGATATTATTTTATTCAATTTTATTCCTCTCGTTAACCTTGTCAACGGACGTACGTACTTCCTTAACCCTTATCTCGTTTGATAAATTAGAGTCAACGATAACGGGGAACAATAGTGCATATATCCTATTGTAGGGAGATTGAAAGAAATTCTAGCGACGTCAAAGGAGAACATCATTCGTACCTCAGAGATAGCTCGGATTTTGCTCTGAGAAAAGACCTTCGTTGTACTGTAGGGAGATCGAGAGTAATTCCAGAAGTTCTTACGAGCCTGTTCGTCCGAATATATGACACCGCCATTGTTGCGTTGACGTTAATCATAAACAGTATCACCTATTGGCCGGTGACTGGCTTGTTTCACAGACACGCGTTCGCTTTAACCGATAAGCGTCGTTTTCTGTGGGTCTTGCCTGACCGCGGGCGTCACGGGGGCGGCGCTAGTGTTTCATGTTGTATTTCTCTTCCGAGGACCTCACAATATCGGAAGAATACGTAAAACAAAATTAATTTTCGCAATTGAAAACGCAAAATACTGTAATGTTTACATTTTTCAGAAAATAGTTTATACGATCGTTCATTTTTCTGTCAATCTGTACTCTCTATATAATGTTTATCGAAAGCAAATAGCCGTAATTTTTTTTTACATTCAATTACTAGGTTCGATCTTTCGAGTCGCCGAGTCTATAGAGATTTTTTTTTTTTTCATTCAGGGTGTTCTATCGCATGACTGTAACGACACGACGAAACTTTCCCTCGGATTCGACGAAAGTTGTCGTGTACGATGCGACGTGCCAGAGGATTGATGCTTCCGTTGTCTAAATAGGCTGTGTTGTCGTAGCAATCATGCGTCCTCTGGTTCGATGTGTGCTTTCCTTCGCTGGGACACGTAAACGTTCCCTTTCGATCGATGCTCGATTTTGTTTATACGCTCCAGCTGTTTCGTCGAATCGTACTACCCTTGGCACAGTGACATCTAGCACGAAAGAGTCAATTAATATTCGACATTGAACCGACAAAATACTTTGAACCGGTGTTTTCAAACGAAACGTGGAATCGATTGTAAGTCTAACCTGTGGCGAGCAATTAAAATTTATCTTGCATTATCCTCGCCGACGAAACTACTTTGAGCTAGTTAGTAGGTTGTTGTCGGTCGAGTGTTCGACGTTCCTAGGCTTTGATCCGCGAATTTCGCGCTTAGTGATCAGCCGGTATCGTACGGCGTGTCCGTTAATATTTTACGTCACGTTTCGCCGACCATTTTTTTGTGATCGTACGCCGTGGAAACGCATTCAGCCGTTCGCTGATAAAAAAGTGAATCCAGTAATACTAGTTTTTCTCGTTGACTACGAAACTTTACGTCGGGCGCACTGTTTCGCAGAGTTATTTCACGCGTGTCTCACGCGCTTGACGTAATTACGTTGCGAACTATGCGCTCTTCGCGGATGAAAAATAGAGAATGTAATTAACAGTGTTCAATGCGGCGAATAATAAAATCGCAGAAATATTATCGATTCCTGCACAGAACTCGCGTATCCTTGGAATAATTGGTTACTCTTTTTTTTTTAACGTCGCCGGTAACCGCCGACTTTTATTAATCTTTTTAATCTTTTCCCATTCGACTTTCACGGTTCTATCAAAACTCTCGGCCGTAACCAGCGTTTTTGCGTCTCGGTGTAATTACCAACACGGCGAATTGCGGTGAATTTTTTTGAGCCAGTTTCCGCCGATAAGGAGAACTCCGGGCGGCTCGTGCTCGAAGCACGAATTATTCGATCATCAATGTTATGGATTTTGCGGTTTCCAGGCCCGTCACGGAGCCCACCGACGTTCGTGACGTCGGTAGTTTCGTCTAAATTGAGTAAACGCAACACGACGTTCAATTTAAATCTTCTTATCGTCACGGAGAACGCGGACGGCGCGCGTAATTGGCGTTTTCAATCAGTCCGGCTCAATGGAAACTTCGTCTCCATCGAAATCTGTGGCTATGATTTCCTTCTAACGGAACGAAAATGTGTCAATTACGATCCCGATGAATGGCAAAATTTATCAAACCTTTCGGGGTTGAAATTTCTTTTATTTCTACAAAATAATTCTCGCAAAATAAAATTTTTTTTGGTTCGTATTGGGACGCTGATTGAAAATCTCTATTCGCTTTGACCTTCATCTCCTACTCGGAGCCTCTGTTACTTTCAGTCCCGGTCTTTCCTATCCGGTAAAAACAAAAAAGAAAAAGAAAACGTAGCGAACCGTCCAAGAGTTTTCCAAGCGAGAGAAAGGAAAAGGGAGGAAAAAGAACGGCGGGAACTCGTCTTTCCTTTATATCGAAGTCAGCCTAGGTGTCCTCCTAGCGGTTCTCTCTTTTGCTCCTTTCCGTTGGCCGGCGCTCGAAGAAACGGAGGAGACCGATAATTATTTTCACGCAACGGCGTGTGCATGTACCTGCATCGAGAGATCCTGGCGTGCCTCGCGGGACCTCCCACAGTGTCTCAAATGCCAATAATTACCAGCAGACGAGTTCGATGTTTGCAGAAACACCGTGGCCGTCGCGATTCTTCGCGTACACGACGCGAAAACACCGCCACCGTGTCGATGGAATAAGGGGGCGCCATCAAGACCCGGGAAGGAGGGGGTTCTTTTTATTGGTTCTCACGTGGCGTGTATACTCCGCGATCTCTCCGAGTCGACGCGCGTCTTCGAAGGATCCTTTTTTGCGCCGGACACGATATATTCACGATGCCGCCCGAACAACCCCGGAGGATCTCTTCTCGGAAGCGACGCAACGATTGCCGAAGACACACAAACGTTGAAAGTTCCACTGATCACTCGGTGCGTTCGCAAAGGAACGTAACAGAAGGATTAAATGGTTCCGTAATCAAAATAAAATAAAAAAAATATAATTAAAAACTGGAACTCGAAGGATCTTTTTTACTCGTTTTCGTATTTAGAAAAGGAATGGAGAAGAAGACACTTGTACAAGTTTCAGAGGATCGGAGGATTTTGAAGATCGGAGAAATTTTCAGGCACATTTGCTTGCGATAATCCGAGGAGGTTCTATCCGTGGCAGGAGACGAAGGCTAAGGCAGTCCTTGAGTGGAGAACCACGGCAGAGACGAAAAGAATTCGCGCAAAACAGGCTCGAGGGGTTTCGACCGGCAGAAGCGCGCCCTCTTCCTTCCTCCCTCGTGCGAGGAATCCCTGCACCGAGAAGGGAACGAAAGCCTCCTCCCGTTCCCCGCCTTCTTCGAAGATCTTTCAGGAAGATCACCGGCGGCGCAATGCGTTTCGTCTGTGGCGCGCGCTTGCACCTGACCAACTTTATGGTAAGGGACTAAAGAAAGCTACGATACCGAGGATGATCACGGCCCGTAGTCTGTGGGGTACCATATAGTTCTGACAGGCATAGAGAAAGAGGAGAAAAGTGTAGGTGGCGGTGAACGTGGAAGGAGAGGAAGGAAAGAGAGAGAGAGAGAAAACGATAGAGTACCTTCCGCGATGGTAGGAATGGGTCAGCCATGGCTGAGCCAGGTTGGGGTACACACACATTATTTCAATGTTGGCAGTAATGCCTGTTATTAAGCGATGATAATGATTGGTATTATCGCGGGTTGGGAGCAGGACTGGTAGCAGCGGATATAAATCATCCTTACTTCCTTCTTGCTTGGCAGTGGCTGGGCTCCGCGAGAGAGCTCACCTCCATGCCAAGAAGCTGTAAATAACCTGGCGAGTTGCAGCGGCGTTGCTTGCCACCAGGAGGTAAAGGAAAGGCTTCCTCTACGAGCGCTTTGTGTCGGTGAATCGGTCTTAGATAGGTCGTAGTTAGGTCTCGACGTTCTCTTCCTACCGTGCTACCCTGCCTTGGACTTTCCCTCGTCGAAGCTATCGGGCCAGGAGACTTCCGTTCGCCACTCTCGGCCGCGTTACGCATCTCGTTAGCGCTCCGCCTGTCGCGTTAACCACACGCCATCTAACGTTTGCTCAAATCTTTGGTTACACATTTGCTAGCAACGTAACATCGATTGCTCGTCGAAGTGGAACAAAGTATACACTTAGAGCAATGATTCTTAAAACGAACACGTGATTCGTAAGTTGAACATTTCTATTTCTCCCAGTCGAGAGTAAACCCCTTAGAGCTAGTGCAAAGACATTTAAAACACGGTGTAGAATTTCACTTCCACGAAAGATGAACTTACCAACCCCGGAGTGTCGTTCACTTTAAAAATCATTACTGTATATAGAAACTATGAAAGGTACATCCAGTCACCTTAAGAATGTTTGAATCATTTTCACTACTGGTATCTAATATAACTTTGATGTATTCGTTATTTGATCGCGTGAACTTTTTGCGTTTTGTTACGAAAAATTGCCAACCAAAGATATAGATTAGCGTCGTGGATCAATTCTCGGCTTGTTATCGGGGGAAAATATCGGTCTTATAGCGAGTGACTACTGTAGTACGTTCCTGGTCTCGGTTCGAGGGGTTGAATCGCGTTTCCCACGAACGTGGATGCAACCTTCGCAACGTCCCGCCTCGTCTCCGTCTCGCTTTCCCTTGGTGGGTCGATCTTTTTCTTCCTTCTCGCATTTTCTTCCCCGTCCTGCTTCCACCATTCGTCTTCCGCTTCGCTCGTCGTCTTTCTCGCTCTTCTCGTAAATCATCGTTCGGCGCCGACGATCGAATTCACGATACCCGCGTCCTTCGATTCCTAGAACGACGCGCAACGTCCCGGCGTGTGGAGTTTCGAAGTTTCATCAAGCTCGCGTCTGCGATGGTCCACCTTCGATTCCCTCACGAACGACCCACGTGTGTTCGTGGCCCTCTTAATATTACGACTTAAGAATTCCCCGTGTATCGAGTTGCTAAAAGCTTGTTTCAAACTCTCTCGAACGTACAGTGTCCTTAGTTTGTGCAGCAAAGTTAGAAAATGAGAAATGCAGATTGGCTTCACGACTATTTTTAACAATCTTGACTGAGGGCCGACCTACGCGTGTGCGGGGACGGCTCCTCGCTTGTCTAGGTTGGCTCAGGTTGTACCGCGAGCTGGAAGAATCTCGTGCAACGTAGACTAACGGTAAGGTCGAAGGGGTGCAGAGGGGCCCGCGTCCAGGCACGCCCACGCGTATCTCGATCTAATAAATCCAACATTTCGCCGGTAAATCCGAACCCTCTGCCGTGGCAGTTGCGCACGATCGAGGTGAAATTGGAGAGGATCTAAGAATTCGAGGAAGAAGGAACCACCCAAATTCGACGGGCTATCGTGTCCTCAGAAAAGGGTGGATTTGTTTTGCTTATAAACTCTCAAACAATACGACACGTTGCTATTTTAAGGTTTAAGATAAATGTCATTTGTTGCAAACGAATGTTGTTTTTTTTAACACGAATTCAACGACCCGCGACACTGTATTAATCAAGATCCGAGGCGAAGTGACCTGTTCAAGGTTCATCTCATCGACAAGTTGAGGGTCGGAAGTTTGGTTACCTACTGCGAAGAATGATTGCGCAGGATGTACTTTCAAGGTCACTTTATTGCGCGTTTAATACCTTAAACGGCATTGTTGCACTCGTTTGAAAGTTGCTATTACCCTACAGAATGACAAGTGTAATGTTCCATACAAACGAACGAAGTCGTCCTCGAAATCTTTTCGATCTTTTACCGCAGTCGTAAAAATTTGGCGCACAAAGATATAGATTACATAACGGGTAGATACTTTTTAAAAACTATTCCATTTTGTCAAAGTTAAAAGGAATGATTAATGGAAACGCTAAAAGGTTAGATTGTAGAAACTTTCATTAAACTTATCTTCTTAAACTATTAGGTGTATTTAGACATGAAAAGTGCAACTATTTACGAACGACTACTTTTTCGATTTAATAATTATTATTAAATGCGAAAGGCACGTGTAAGTTATGGAACTTGGACAAGGTAAAAATTGCATGAAAATTTACCAAACTATAAAAATATCCATAGCTGAGAAAATCTCTACCTTGTCCTAGTTCCATAATTTATACATATATTTACATCCATAATAATCGTGAAATAATAGCAATTACTTTTTATAGATAGAATCAACTGTCTGCAGAATGTTCCTTTTTATGCTACGCAAATATGTATAATAGTCTAAGAAGATAATAATGTACTCGATGTTCATTCTGCGTCAGTGTCAACCGTGTAACTGGTTCTCACGATTTTCATATCGATTATCAAATATTTAAAGAAATATAAAAAATGTTTTGGACTCTAAAACATTTGATATTAAGGGGTTGGTTTCCTTCGTCGTTAGTTTCTCTACGCCCGAAGCATTCGCGTCTCGTGCACGAACCCAGGAGACATCGGCGAAAGAAAGCTCGAGGGGCGACCGGATCTCGTGACGGAGAGAACTATAATTTAGCGAGATTTCTTTCTACCCCGAAGCTCCGCGACCTACGTGCCCGAACCTTTCGGCTTCGTCTCGGTCTCGAGCTACCTCGCAACACTCTCTCGCCGAACGGATTCCGCGAAACCGGACGGCACCGCTCGACGGAAGAGGGGAAGTGGAGGATACTCTCGCGAGGACTCGCGCGTTTTGCGATCCGGTAACGAGGCGTCCCAGTTCGAAAACTCTCGCGATTCGCACGCGAGCATGCGAGTATCGGGCCCAGTTGCCGGTATCACCACCGTTTTACGACTTCTCGGAAGTGCATCGCGCCGTGAAGAAAGAAGGAACGTCACGGTGGCGGCGTGCAAGGAAGGTAAAGGAGAGGATAGCTTCGTGCTGAGTCCGATGGGAATAGCCCAGGGAAGGTTTAACGATCAAATTATGAAGAAAACGCTTGTCTCTTGCGATCCCTCGCGGCCCGCAGGCCTAGGCTCTGCGTTCTTCTATGTGAAATATCGACAAACGCAGCCGCCATTAAGGGGGGAAACCACTGTGACGGCTGAAAATAAAAGCAATTATCAAGAATTTTTTGGGGGTAACTTTGAAACTTTTTCTAATAAATGATTAATGTTTTTGAAAATTAGATTTGTTGAACTACTTCCTGTAAAAATTTCGTATTAAAACATTAATTATTATAGACGTAATAGGAACCGAGCGTGAGAGGCCAAAAATTTGTTGGAAACGGGCGGACGTGTCATTTTTCACTGCAAATTCTAAAGCAAGAAATTATGCAATTTTTATAAATTATAAGACCGTAGCTTCAGTTACACGTAGGGATTTATACAAATAATAATTTATTATGAAATGGTGGAACTTTGAAAAAAGGATCTCAAAAAACTGGAAAATCGGATGAAAATTGACTGTGTTATTATCTCGATCTAAACCACAACGATCTTGATCACAACAAAAATAATAAACAAGTTTCAGAAGAATGTCCCGAAGTAAAGAGCAGTTAGTTTCAAGCGTTACGCATATTACATTTTTTACATCTACTAAAAGTTCTGCAACTTTGTCATTTTTACAAATTTTACTTTAATATTTTAAGGGGTCATTCTTAAAAACCCAAACATTAAAAAGAGATTAAGAAAAATGTCGACTTTCAATTCGTCACAATGATTTCCCCCCTTAATCCTTCTTCGTAGATTTGGTAATGGTATCGTGAAACGAGGTGAATAGAAACACGTATAGAAATAATGTAGATAGAATTATTGCGGGAGGAAAAAAATAATTTGGAAATAATCGGGGACATTGGATTTAAAATAGATTTGTAGCTTATAGTGGTATGTTTGAGGTTTAAAAATGATAATGTTTTAAATGAGTCATCAGGTATCGTAATTAGTATACGTTTGCCAGGATTACAGTAATTTGTCTCAGCCTCTGTCGAGGTTGACTCTTCGATGATATAACGTCAACTGACCATTCGTTGTCACGATTTACTGCATGCTCCGAAATTCTACGTTGTTGGACCACCCTGAGTCTCCATGGACTCCCGGAGCAACCGACGCCAACGGCTACGAAATTCCTATAACACACACCGACCAACCAACCGCATCCAACTTGAACGTCTACCGCATGGACGCATAATTCCGCGAGTATTTGGTCTCAAAAGGTTTACAATACGTTAAACATAGCTTTTTATTCATAGGTTTATGAATGATGTAGTGTTAGTCCACCAGTGTTAGTTAACAAGGGTGAAGTAGCTAAAGGATGAACAGAGGTGTCCAAGTTTGTTTGACCGTGTGCACAATCTTCTTCACCGTGATTTGCTACTGTCGGGTTCCTCCTTGTTTGTTGTACGTTGACTTTACATTATCAACGTATACAAGAAGGGATTCCTGTAGGATGCAAGGGGTAGGAGATAGCTGGAAGTGTTTCTATTTATTGTATTCTGTAATTGTGGTTTCGTTAACGATTAACTTTACAATAGGTCTATATCTTTGATATAATTCCTACGATTTCCAAGCTTGACCAACGATACAAAGTCAAACAAATCGAGACGTCCGTCCACCTATTAGCTCCATCGTTTTCTTTGCTCGAGGCAAGGAAAAGCGTTCCCCAGATACGGAAAATTATCTTATAGGTTCACAATTGCAAATGGCGTCTCGAACACCTAAGTGAGCAGGCGGGTTTCGAATAGCGACATCGGTGGTGCTCCAAAGTGACGGTGCAGTAGCCACGAAAAGGTTCGTGGCGCGCGGGGTTACCGAACTCCCGGGGACCTCGGGCAAAAACCCGGGAATTTGCAAAAATGAACAATTATAGGAATCCAGAGTAGTCGTCCCGGGTGCCCCTTCCCATCCACCGTCGTCCTTTTCTCGGTCCCGCTGTCTCCCTCCATCAGCCGCGGCCGTTCTACTCCCGCGGCAACCGCCAGGACGGGCGGGGGGAGGACGTATGCGCGGGTCGTTTGAAGTGGCACCGTCCCCGCGCTTTAGCTTTCTCGGTTTCTTACCGTCGCCTTCTTCTTCTTCTTCTTCTTCTTCTTCTTCTTCTTCTTCTTCCTCCTCCTCGACCTGCCGTCTCTCTGCCTCGCGCACCACGACAGCCGCGCACAGCTCACCGGTCAGCCCTTTCGGTATTCGTTTGTTTCATGGCGGCTCCCTTCGTGTCTCCCGTCCTTCTTCCTGCGATCCTTGCCCCCCTTACGCCCTCGTCGCTGAGCCTCGATCCTCGGGGCCTTCGGTGCGCCTTCCTCCTATTGCATCGGGGCCCTATGTACCGCATAGTTGCGGCATTGCTCCTCGGGCAGGGCCTCGTTTTACAACCTTGTCCAGGCTTCTTGGGGAGGTACGGACCTCCGTAGGTGTTCACCCGCTCTGTGACAATGGGTATACGCCGCTGGATAGACCTGGGACAGGGTAGCTGAGAGGTCTCTTCACATATTTTGTCAATTACAATGCCCGACATGGGACGCAGTTGGTTCAAACGTATACGGTTGCGTAAAACGTCGCATTGGAACTGTTGAAGATGTCAATAAAAATGGTTAACGACATCTATTTTCTATCTAAATCGAAGCAAAGCTTCGTTACACATTGTCTGCCTCGTCATCTATACATGTGTAACACAATTTTTCACTGAGGAGCTGATAAAAATAAATCTAGATAGGACTCTTGAATTTCAACCAGGCTGTAAAAATGTCAGTTATGTTCAAAGTGTTAAAGAGAATACAAGGATGACACCAGTTCTGTTTACGGAAATAAAGTTGAGTCGTTTCGTTCGTCCCTAACCACGTTTGGGAATAGTTTCCGTCTTCATTCACGGCGGTAGCGCGTCGTCGAGGTTACGACAGGGTGGAATGAAGACGTTGCTTTGGAAGGGGTTGCATTTTTGTCGCGAAAACGTCCGCGATCGCAGCTGTCTCCGTCGCGGCCGCGTGCAGGTGCGTTATTATGTAATCCAGGTTACGTGACGTTTTATTTTTACTGTGAGAATTTCCGCAAGGCGAGGCACGACCTTGATTGACAAGCTATATCGATTCAATTTATCGGCTTAGGCACGCCGTTTTCTTTCGTCGCTCCGACGATAAGAAATAAATTAAGTCGAATACCGGAGGAAGTCCGAGTCGGCTGTTTCGCGTTTTATGCGTTTCCATTGAATTTATTCCTCGATCTTCCGATAGGCTCATCGGCCTCGAGTCTCTCCCGGAAGGAACGACGTTAATTGAACGAAAAAACGCGGTATTCATGAACGCGACCGCGAAGATGTCACGTTGTCGAGAAGGAGGGGGGAAAAAGGGGGAATCGCGAGGGAAAGACGCGCATCTGCGGTCGGACGATGAAGTTGCGTCGCGTACGGACATCTTCATTCGCTTTTTCGCCCACTTTTTCTCCTCTTCGTGGAGTCAAGGGTGGAATAACAACTACGGACGCGTCACAGGTTCACTGACTATCCGCTGCTGTGATTATAATCTCGACCGATGTTAGCCTCCGTTGCGTCTTACACAATCGATGGAAGATCGAGATCGACGCTAGAAATCAGAAACTAATTTCTCCATGTTTCGTTACTCAATGATTTAGGAGTCACTGGTTAAATACCATTAAATTTTTAAACGTGCATCAAATTCGAGTTTATGAACAAGTATTACTAGATAGGTTCCAAAAAATTGTTCTTACGTGTTGTAAGCGTGGTTCGATGAAACTTTGTCTTCGGAGTAACAAGTTCCGGGTTTGTAGACAGTAAAAATGAGGAAAAGTCACCGAGGTGCAGGACCGTACAGCAACGTATAAGTTTGTGCGATACAGACATCGAGCAAAGTGAAAATAAGAAAAAGATCCGAGGAACGTGTCGTTAGATTCCCGAATGGAGACGACAAATGCGTCGAGCGGCGCATTCAACCGTCACCCCGTCCCCCTGCATCGATTATTCATTCGCTACATTGTAAAAATCGTACGGATCTCGGATCGAGGCGGGCAAAGACACGTGGGTTCGTCCAGGCCGCCGTAGAAGCCGAACGGGCAACCGAACGACCGCTTCATTTCGTATTCAGGCTGCGCATGCGCCAGTTGTCACCGCTGACACATCGTTCGTCAATCCGTTTCTGCACACAAAGCTGCGGAAGAATAAAAAGAACGCGCGGCATGGGCGCACCCCGAGCTACGTCTCAATCGGCATCGATCGAACCGATCGACGACATCTTATTCTTTGCCCAACGACCAGCACGATTTCAGGAGGATTGCCTTGAACGGAACTGGCCAAAATTCCCATTTAAATAGAAAATTCTAGACGCAGGACAACCTCGATTATTGCAAGAAAATGAGACTCGGTATATGCAACGATCGACGTTCGCGTAATAATCTAGGTAACTAATGATGGTCTGTGGCTTTTTTAGAGTTAGGGTTCGAAAGACACAAATTCACAAACCTACCAGTGATTTGTAGGACTTGGAGGAGCCTACAGACGTGCACGATTTCGAGAGGATTGCCTTGAACGAAGCTAGGCAAAATTCCCATTTAAATAGAAAATTGTAGACGCAGTATAACCTCGATAATTGCACAAAAATGGGGCTCGGTATATACAACGATCGATGTTCGCGTAATAATCGAGCCTAACGATGGTCTGTGGCTTTCTTAGACTTGGCGAGGCCCCAAAGATACAAATTCACAGTGATCGATGAAAGAATAGTAGAAACGATAAATCACATCTACGTTATTAGAGATGGAAGTGTGAGGAGACGGATATAAGAGACTTATAGGAGCCCAGAGACGTAACGATTTTTCGTAGGATAATTTGTACAACTGTTGATACAACTCCTTGAACGATAATTGCAGTATGTGGGGTTGTTGTGCAACCTGTAGTACGACTCGCGTTGAATGGTAGTATGGCGCTGTTACACGATTACGACTGCAATTTGCTGTACTGCTCATCGTAGAATAAATCGTTGCTTCTACGCAGGGATTCTCATACCTTGATGATTAGAACACAATAGAAATTCTTTAATGCAGGGATTATACTTCAGTAAAATGAATAAATTTCTGGGGCCTCGTTTTCATCGGCGTAAATGTGAAACTTTAATCGAATAAGCCTACAATTGAAAGTTAGAACGATTTGAAAGACCGTAGATTGTGTACCACCCACGTTGGAGTTTACTCAACCTTTTCCGTATCAAAGTTCTAGGGTTAATCGCCTCAAAGAAAAAAGGGTACGGGTGCTCTTAAGCGCTAGAAGGAGATAAAATGAAAAGTCCTCGCTATTTTCTCGAATCATTCGTATTCTCTAGCCACGCGGAGAGCATCAATAAACGGCCATTTCCGTGGACGACAGTCGACGAGCAGAAACGCCAAAGCAGACGAGCGTCGGTTAAAAACACAACTGGCAATAATGATCGTCCACCTGCCAAGACCTCTCGATCGTTTGCTATAGTTTCCTCGAATCTTCTTTGTCCCCGGTTGCTTCGTTATAGATATCGTTAACGATCATTTTCACTCGAGACGTTTGACGAGCGACCGTCGAGTCTGACGAATGTCACTTAAGAACCCTGTTGGTCGCAATTATTGTCCGTCTGTTGCACCGTTCGATGGCGATGCAGCTACTCGTTTCGAACGTAGGTTGCTGCGACTGGAAGTGCCGAAAAAAAGAGTGATTTTAATGCGCCGTCGGAGTCGAGCAGCTTCGGCGCAGCGATGGTATCTCGAACAGCTGCCGTTTCGTTGCGTTGTTCTCGAACGACCGGTCACGGGGTCCCGCTGCTTTTTTATGCAATCTCTAACTCTCATTTGCCGTTTCATGAAAGATGTAACGCGTTGATGCGCGCCTTACTATCTCTCTAAGTAAGAAGGTAGAGGTCGGAGTGGATCGCCTTGGAGCCAGAGAAGCGCCCCGCCCACCGTCTCGTCTTTGCTCCGAGCCCTTTGCCGTTTTGTACTCTTCCTCCAAAACCGTAGGATCGGGCTCCGCACGTTAAGCCAGCCTCACGCCAAGAAAAAATCCTCCTGAATCGTCTCGTATAGCTCGCGAGGGCGTTAAATACTCTCGATCAAAAACGCGACTTCCAAATTTCCCGTTTAAACTCTTCGATATTTTTGTTTTATATAATCGAGAAACTGTAGAGAGTTCAGAAATCTACATTACTTGACGTGATATTGTAGGTTAAACAAATTTTTCGTAGTTTAAAAGGGTTGAAACATCGATTGCAATTGGAAATATTGAGTTTCACGATTAAAAAATTGACCACCATTAGCATCGTTCTTAAGGAATGATCGATAAACACAGAAGCGATATCGCGGTAACGATACAAATTGCTTGAAAGTGGCGTACGTTAAAATGGTACCGTTTGGCACGAAGGTGTTAATAGTTAGGGTGTAAAGACGATTTCTTTTAACTCGGAACGCGATTCAATCGTTTCGCAGAAAAATTGTATACGTACGACTCGACTGGAAAAGGTACCCGAGGGTAACTGTAGCGTCCAATCGATTATAGGAATCGCGAAAAAGCGATTCAGCGAGGGGTGGTCTTCGGAAATATGCGGTCACCAATATACGAACGTTATTTATTTGTTGTTCGTTATTCGAGATCTTTATCTACAGATTTTGTGGCGATGGTCGTTTGCCAGCGACATTTTCGACGATTCGATTTGCCTTCAAGTGTCGCGTGTAAGTCAGGCTTAATGCTCGCCGCCTTTACACCCTTCGTATCATACCACTCGTGTTTCGGAACGCGTAAACCACACCACGAACCGACCGTGATCCCATTCAATGCAAGATCCCGGCGGAGTCTATCAGATGTGCCCTTTGTCGATCGATCTCCTTTGTAGATCGCGGTGTGGTGGTATCGCGTTACCCCTCGAGAGCCATAACCGGACTGTAATGCTTGGAACACGTAGCCCTAATTTGTACGTTCAACTCGGTAGTCTAAATATCGCAAATTACAAACGATTTCTTCTTTTAATGATTCGATTCATGCTTCGAATTAATAATGCAATAATCGACTCGCGCCAAATGTTTTAACGCGAGGCCGTTTCGATACTTATAGCGGACCCTTTCCTAATAGAAAATACTTTAATACAATTATTTGATATGCTATTATTATAAATACACGCCGTCAAGCATTTATCCGAAGGTGCTCTCATGGTCAAAATTCTCATTCAAGTGCAAATTTTTAACAACGAATGTAGTTATATATGTAGCACGTATAAATTAAAATTGTTCATAAAAAAAGTAATTTACTAATTGAATTAAAATAAAATATTTTCCACTACGTACTAACAAAGGTTTAATCGTTCTATCGCATAAACATCCCCAATAAATTATTGTGCGTTGGTCTTATGGATCGTGTATTATTCGAATAAAATTCGATAAATTTAACCTGTGTAAAATGTATTGTGGAGAAACGTGTACTTGGTTGAATTTACGGTATCGTGAGCGCAGATTCAATTAAGAGCCGGTACCGTTCAGTGTCTTTAAATAGCTCGTTGTTTTGTTAATAATCGTTGACGGTGAAATTACGACACAATCCGCGACGCGCCGTGGAAACACAAAAATCGTAATCGCGCATATTACGGTCGAGCATCGAGATCTCGGCATCGGTTTCACGGATCGTTAATTTCGTCGTTACGACACGAGACCGGTAATGGTCGCGTGCAAAAACATCTGACCGCGGGAACCGTTTAATTTGGAATAATTTTCCGGTGTCGCTTACTTTCATCGGGAGGTCGTGAAAAAAAGGGCGGGGAATTAAAACACAAAACGATTTCACAGATCCTTAACCCAGACCTAATTCAGAGTCTCAGTCTACCGCGGTTCGCTCTGTTCCCCATTAGAGTGCACCGATCTTTCAAATTGGGTATAGTTTACAGTCTAAAAAGATTTTTCATTCTGCTTGACGCTTCTCTTTCGATTTAAAAAATTCTGCAGGTTTGTGGAAAGGTCAGAGTTTAACCTTAACCCTCCGACTGCCACGTGTTTGAGAGGATTTTTTACTGTGGAACCAAAACAATTAATTTTCAAGTTGAAACGTTAAAGGGGTTAAATTTAATTTTCAAAAAACTACAGAATACACTTAATATGCAAAAACATAAAAAATTCTTAAAGTAAGATACGTTTCTGACTAGTTCCAAACATAAAGTTGACCAGTTTTCCTCTTCGTTTTGAAAAAATTCAAAGTGGAAAATATATACCCTAATATCCGCCTTCTTCTCACGTATGCAACAGCGAAAAGGAGTAAAAACCACCCGTTGATAACGGATAAACGCGACGTTATCAAACGTCACGGAACAGTCACTTGAACTTCATCGAGCGGTAACGTTATAGTCACGGCACTTCCGTGACGGAAACGTCGAGAAAGGTGTTTCAACGGGCCTTGTACGTGTCTTTCTATCGACTCTGTTCGTACAGAGAACGTCGGACGATGTCAGCGATAGGGGATGACGTCGAGGGTTCTAGTCTCGCTCGATTCGGATTCCGTACGACGATCAAACGTACGGCCAGCGGGGCGGTTATACGCGCGGCGAGCTGTCCGGCAATTTAAATCGCAAACTTTTTCTCGACAACGGCCGCGATAACGACGGGGATCGATGAGCCACTCTGCTGACGATTAGAACTTTCTTTCATTACAAACCCTTCTGCGAGCGACGCGAGCAACGACAGCGAAACGAGGGCCCCCGGATTCTTTGTTATTATTAACTCATGCCGTGCTAGGTAGGTCGATACACCTACCACTCCAGAGTTAAGTGCCGACCTCTCGGTGGCTGACGGTGGAAACTTATACGCGGGTGACATCAATCCGTGCAACCCCTCGCAAGTAATACAATCGAACATTCCTCGATAGTCGGGATTAGCCGTACGAGTCCTGTTTTTATGGCTGCAAAGGACGTACAGCGGGCGAAACGAATTTTTCATTACACGATTTACGACGTAGACGTACCACAGGTGCATCGATCTTCCCCTACTTTGACGCGGCTATATGCACCACCGCGGGGTATAGTTATTGTTGTACCGGATCAAGTTTGAATCTTCGTTCGGTTGTTGCTTTATTTCGTACCTTCGACTGGTGTTGCCTCCACTACGCTCGTGGATACAGCTGTTTGGTTGCACACGGTTGGTGCGCGATGCAACAGTTACGGCGATAGTACCATGATAGAGAGAGAGCTAGAAAAACATTCACAAAGGCAGGATGCCGCTGCACCACGGTATGCCGACCACGAACCTACGAACCCCGGCGACCTAGCTTTCATATCTGGCCTCACCTGCATAATTCACATCGAGTCCTTACGGATATACGTAACAGACTACATATATAAAAGGAACTAGTAGCTTCTGGCCCGCGAACAATGGAATAGTCCAAGTTACCTTCCTGTTCCAATGCACTATTCGCTCACATCAAATTAATTTTTAGTCAACGCGTTCGTTCATCTTTCCCTGACTTTTATTATATTTACTCTTTTTAAATGTTTAATTCATCTATTTATTATACCTTGAGGCTTATAGACTTCGTATCTTACTCAATTTTGCGAATAACCTTTCCAAACACAGCCATTGGTGGCACCTGTGTACCCCTGGCATGATATATCTGTGAGACAATATATTGCATCCATCGATGATGGTGTCTTCTATTACTATTGTTTCCCGTTTTTATCTCTTGGAGTCTCGTAAAAAAATAACCTTGTTAAACAAGTCTTTTCCGCGTATCGTCAACTCCGTAACCCCCAGGAGCAAACCAGCATTGGTTTGCAAAACATATAAGAAGCTAAGTCTGTCGTATGGTGGACTTGCTTTGTACAATACCGTCCATTACACCTGGGAATCGATACCATTGGACTGATTCCCTAGCCGTGATAAATGACTATCAGCGAGTTTCACGAAATTCCTGCTTTCTAACCAGTAGTTTCTTTCTGTGTTTGATAAAGAAGAATTTGCTCTTCTTGGCCGCGGTCGCCGCCGCCGTTATCCCCCAAGGCAATTTCGCTGTTTTGTCAAGGCGGGCACGACAGGTTGTACGCGGGGCCCCTCGAGGAATCCTTCCTTCCTCTCACAGTGGCTTGTGTCTCCCTCTCTCGTTTCGCCGCCCCTCTATCCTTCTATCGTTCTCTCTTCGAGTCACGGGATTAGCGTAGCGGAACCGTAGAAACATACGGCGGCTGTGGGAAATAATGACAAGGGGCCCCGCGCCTCGGTGCTCGCGCGCACTCGTTCGTTCGCTCGTTCGTCGGTCCCAACGGGCTCGACGAGCAGATCCGGAAACGGATGGGAAAATTTTTCATCGCTAAATCGCCTCGGTGTCCTCGCACGCGTTCGATCGTACTCGACCGGCCAGGCCCGACTTCCGGTCGGGTCAATCGAAAGATGGCTCCGAAACCGTGAAGGGTCTCCCGAACCGTGAAGCCTCGACCCAAAAACGGGTACGCGATTTCTGGGAAACGGGGCTTAATGGGACCGGAAGGGCCCCGCTCTGTTTTATCGACCGACACTGAAACAATATTCGTTTCCGACGACATACAGTAACGATTCTTAAAATGAACACGCGTTTCGTAAGTTGAACATTTCTATCCCTTCCAACCGATAGGATCCCCCTTGGAGTCAGCGAAGCGTCATGGTGTTATCTTAAAAATCATTGCTGTCGAGTGATTTGAAATCCCCTCGCGCGCGAAGAACTTTCGGCAATACGCGTTGCAGTGCGCGATATTGGATTACAGCGGGTAGAAATATTCATAGGTGGCTGGGTCCAAGGTGTAGGTGAGCGCGGGAGAAGGCGAGGTTAGGAACTCTCGTGGAAGAGAGACGAAATCGGGGAAGAGAAGAGGGAATCGGATGGATGAATAAGATAAGCGTATAAGGACGAACGCGTCGAGGAAAGGGGAGAGAGAAGGGGGAGCAGGGCGGAGAAGAGGGCCTTGGAACAATGAGCTAAAGAGAAATAGCATGGGAGGAGGCAGAGAGGAAATGAGGGACAAAAAGAGAGAACGAGCGAGCAATATTAACGGGAAGTTTAATCGTCGGCTGGTCTGGGCTGTCAGCTCGGACGCACGCCGGGTCAGTCGGGCCCCTGAGGTCAATTAGTGCTGCTCAACACTCTTCTTTCCTTCTGACCTCCAAAAACAAAAGCAACTGCGTCGCGTCTCGTGCAGTTGCATCCTCTTATTAAAAAATCTGTCGATCTTCCTGTACTCGTTTCTAGCAGGTTACCTAGGTCTCGATCGTCTCGTCGAAAGTCACTTTCTGTCGGTGGAAATTATCCGGTACTCTCAAACGTTCTTGGTGTTTCTTATTTTTACCTGCAACACGATCAAGCCGGATTCACAGTCGGATTCCTCAAACCTCCCTCGATAACGTTCGCGAGCTAACGAACATTAACGAGGGATCACTGTAAATCGATGTCCTTGCAAAGACCTACGAGCTGCATATTTAGCGCAAGGATCGTTAACCGAGAACTTGGCACGTGTTACAAATAACTCGAACTCGGTTATTAAGAGTCGTCTCGAGCAATTAGATCAGGTACCAAGTGCATCCTTCTCTTTCGATTGCTCCGAGAAACGAGCGCTGGCCTTTCCCTTCTAAACGGTGCTTTCTGCGCGCAGATTGAAAGCTGAATGTAAAAGTTATCGCGATCCAGCCTGATGGAAAACCGAACGTAAGACGCACAGCAATTACGTCCGAGGCTGAACTATCGCGTTAATTGCGTTCACGCCTCGCGAGCATCTTTTCCTGGGATTCCCGTTCAGCTGGTACGGCACACCCTTTCAGTTGGACTCCGATCGTTCTCGCGACAGACAGTCGATCGCGGAGCATCGCGCGAGATTTTCCCTCCCCTCCCCGCGACCGTTATTAAATCCTCGAGTTGTCGTTTTGCGCGTTCGCCGGGTAAAGAAGCCAGAGGAGAAGACTACGCAGGGAAAAGGGTCGTCGAGGATGAAAGAGAAGGAAAGAGTTTTCAGAGAAGTTGCGTGGCCGTCTGTTCCTCGCCGCGGTCGCGGGGAAAGGAAACGAGGATAATGGTTGCGTCTACCTGATTAAGAAAAAGGGAGACGAGAGACGGCGAGTGAGAGAGATAGACCATTAGCGTGGAGTCAACGGCTTGGCGAGCGTGGAGAGAGAGATGGGGATTTTTTTCTCTCGGAACCTTTCCCGGTCTTCCGGTTACAAACGAGGGATCGCCGCGGCGGCGGAATCGAAGGCTGCGGCGGATCGAGAACCAACGGAGGAATAATGGGAAATCTCGCGGGTGAAAAAGGAAAGGTGGGAGTGGTAGCTAACCCAATTACACGTGGAAAGTAGTTGCGGTCGGCCGTGTTTCTTCTGTTACACGTGCAACTATGTTAACCACACTCCTTTGTAGTAGGCCTTCTTTCGATACAGGTAAACCCTCGAAAGCAGAGTGGTTATTCGAGTAATAGTCACTCTTTCATAAGTATTTACTCAGAATTGAGTAAAACGTTCGCGGTCTCAAGAAAATCACACAAAAGGATTCTCCGAACACACATGGGTAACCTTAAGTTGGGCTAAGTGTTGATCTTCAGAGACCTTCACGTAGGGTGGCCACCTACTTGAGAATTCTAGAGGGTGAGTCGGATTGTCGGGGAACCTAAAGAAATTGGCCTACTAATTGTGTACCTAAACATTGACTCACTAGAGGTTTCTAGATTTCGTGAGTGTATAAGTGTTTGAATGGATTCGTAGTACAAGCCATCTATGTACCTCTTTTGGGCTACACTGATCATTCCATTTTCTCAAGGTATCTCAAAAAATGTCTAGATACGATGCACCTCTCTTTCCTGGTACCTGAAGAAATTAGCCTACTAATTGCAATCCTAAATATTGATTAGTGGTATCCAGATTTTGTGAATATATAAGTGCTTGAACAGGTTCATGGTATAAATCATACATCCACCTCTTTTGAGCTCCATTGGTCACTCTGTTTTTCTCAAATTATCCCAAGAAATTTCTAGATACGTTGCACCCCTCTTTAATGGGTCCCGTTCTCCTCATCTTGGGGAACTTGCAGGGTAATTATTAGGTGTCGGACGATGCTGTTCGAGAAACGCAAGAGTTTGGAAGGAACCGGACAACTTGACGTCGTGTTGCCAAAGAACGTAGACCTTGTACCCGGAGTATTTGACGCGGAGGAGGGAAATATCTATTAAGTGGACACTTATCTCGTAACCAAGATGGCGGCGTGTGTCTTCCCGAATAATAAAAATCGAAAGACGTAAAACGAGCGTGTAACTGGCACTCGCGAGGCATCGTTGCGGGCGCGCGCGTGCACGTAACCACTGCAACTGCACACATGTTGCGGCACCTTCATGGCCTTCGGGCGTCATTCACTCGCAGCGGCCCGAGAGCCGCCGGTTGCCATCCACTTTCATTACACGTGTGTGAGCCCGCGCGAGCGCACGCCTTTAATTACATTTTTGCTACGCAACTGGCAAGACAGATAGATAGACGGAGAAAGATAGTGAAAGAAGCGGCGCGAGGGCACACAGGAAAGACCACAGAGATCCTGAGAATCGTCGGATGAAGAGACGGTTCAACGGAGGGCAGCGTAATGTCGTTATCATTAGAAAAATCGACGCCTCGCCTCATTTATCATCCCGCTGGTGAAAATCGAACGATTCACCGGCTTCGTTCGAGCGAACGCCACCGGAGAATCCGAGATATGAAAATTCGAGATTAATGCGGCGTAATTGAATATAGTTTGAGCGACAGTGTCGCTGAGATAATACGGATTCGCGAAAGATAAAGAATGATAAAAAGAAGACGAGCAGCAAAGGAATAGCGAATCGCGGAAGGCCAGTTAGCCTCGCAGCCGTCCGCGATGCTAATAGATTTCCCGAGACACTCATACAGCACTTAATGCATTCCCAGTCATTAATAATCGTTCGCATGGGCCCCGTTGTGTTAAACGCTCGTTAAGCTCGGCTAGAAGCCTTTAAAGAAACCGTCGAATTAATTCATGTAATTTACAATCCTAGCGTGCCACCGGCACGCAACTCCCGGCGACGATGCTACGAAGAGTTATAATCATTAAGGATTTCGCATTTTTGTCAAACCGTTACGCCCGTCTCTTTTCTCCCTTATCGTTCGTATATCCTCGCATTAGAGCCACTGTCGAATACGGGAATTCTATAATACGATTACCGATCGCCGTACCAAAAGTCACCGGACCGGAAACTCGGAAGTTTACGGTACGGGTTGGACGTAATCCGACGCGTTAATTACTCTTCCAACTTGCAGCGTTAATTCCGAGGTCGAAGGTGCAGCAAACGAGCGTGGACGATACGAGAGAACGAGTCGACCGAGCAACGATCGTGTCCGTTCTCGTTAGCGACCGAACGTATCGTCGGCGCTGCGATCTGCCGAGGACCGATACGATCGGGGCGTTGAATTCAACGTGTTTGTCGCTGCTCCAATTTTCTAGGTTAATTCTATGCAAAGAGGCGTGTATACAACAGGTTCCAGGATCGGTGAATCGAAATGTTTGCCTTTGCATCCATCGTTTAGTTCCGTATACGTAAAGTCGAAATCGTTCGATTAAAATATTTCGATCCGAAAATGTAGGCTGAAGAATTTCAGCCGGGGACAGTGTTTAAAGCCGATCGAGTATCAATCGCGTGTCGATGTCGATTAAAGAATCAGTCGGTCGCCATAAATAATTAATCAACCTATCAGTCCAGGTTCCGCGTCACGAGCCGGTACACGCGCATCGCTGTGCCCACACAGAGTTCGATTTTGCGCCGTTTCAAGGCCAACGTTGTTCGCGAGGTGTTCTCGCGTTGGATCCCCGCGATCCTGGACTAATCGCGAGCGACCGTTGCCGCTCCATTGATTGCTGTTTACATGTGGCCGTAAACAAGCCATTACGCAATCCCCCGTGAGTACACTCTCATACATAATTTACAAGCACGCCACCACTGTCCTCCTCGTCTCCCTTCCCGTGGCTGCGGCGTTTTTCGTTTCGAGGATGAGCACAATGTGGCGTGCGTCGTTGTCTCCTCGAAGACCCCCGGTGCCCGATCGTTTGTCTTACCCTCGAGACGGGTTTATGGTACCGCGGGTGTTCCGCTGCCACCGTTTCGTCCCTTCGCGTGACTCTCGATTTTTCTCCGTTTCCTTTCAGCGGCTATTCCGAGTGCGGGAAAGCCGCTGCTTTCATGCTTTCTACGATTCTAACCGGTCGTTACACCTCCCGGAGCTTTCCAATTAGGATCGAACCGATCGAGTGCCACTCCGAACCGCTGTAATTATTTAGTTATATGTGTATCTTTCTGCTCCTTGAGAAACTTTTTTTTATTATTATTACTTTAGTACAAATAGAATTAGTACGCAAGCGGAAAACAAAATAAAAATTATACAAGAGAAAATATTATCGCTTACAAAATTTAGTTTTTGCTTGCCTCTTTTTCGAGAATGGTTTCGAAAATTCCATAAAAGCGGCGAAAGACGAGACAGAACGTTGCGAATTGTTGGGCACGCGCGGCACCGTTTGACCAGCGATCTGTTTCAGCGAAAAGTTGCAAAGGGGCCTCGCTCGCGCGGCCCTGAGGTGCTGCCCACCTGACGTCACACACCTGTTCTCTCTTTCTCTCTTTCTCTCTTTCTCCTTGACCGCGTCCCGAGAACTCAGCCAGCATCGGGCCCATTATAAGGCCCCGTAGGTTTTCTCTCGTAGCGGCGATTTCATGCCGCGAGATTCGCGCCTCGTACGAGTCGCGGCGCCTCCTTTCGTCCCACTTTTTACCCCGTCCAACGCGTCGATCAATCAGAGTCATCGTTCGAACTTCCGTGGGACGCCGAACGTCCGATGCCGCTTTTTGGCATCGATATCCGATCCCCTGAATCTCGCGAGGGGGCATCGAGTCCCGCTTTTCAATGGTAATTTACTCTGATCGACCGCTCTGCAATCTTTTGGAAGTCAAAATGTCGCTCGTACGTAATCGTGAGCTTTTCAGAAATAATTCTGTGGATGTACGTTTCTGCAAGTAATCGAATTAATTAATAGATTTTATTATTTTGGACGGTGGAAAGCATGGTATACCATGTTTACTGTTTGTATTACAGGTAAACGAGATTGTACTTGACACTAGAACTACCGAAGTGATCGAAATTCATAATTTCTAAAAAAAATTGCATAAAATTTACTCGACTGAATTTTTGCAAATGTACCATGGTTTTCTATAAGTGAAGTCCAATTTCTTTGATACAGATGAATACATCATAATTGTTAGTAGTTCTAAAGTTAATAGAGTAGATTAACCATACACAATAGATGCCACAATTATTATTTCTTATCTTCTACTGCCACCATGTAATAATCGACATTTCTCTGTAATTAATATCTACCTAACACTAGACGTTTACCACGAAAGATTGAAAGAACTCAAAACGCGCAATTAGACTTGTCTTAGGTTATCGTAGATCCATACCTATCGACACACGTCGTTTAAAAAATTTGTGCACGATAACAGTTTAAGGAATTTAATCGTAATGAAAATGAGATATCTCCCGCGCGAAAGAATAAATATAGACATAGATAGCGCCAGGGACGATTCTTTCGCATGTGTCCGGGGCGAAAGGATTGCATGTAGCCGGACACTACTGAGTCGCCGGGTGAAATGCAACCGTTCCAAACGGAACGTCTCCGCTGCTCGAGGCCGTTCCCGAGCCGCGGGATGACGACATCGGCATTTCGAGCAAACGACAGAAACGAAGGCAACAATAACGTGGAACGAGAGGTGGCGCGTGTTACGTAAGATTCCGCTGCGGATGCGACGCGTCAGAGGCTCCCTCGAGCGTGGCCGTTCATCTTTCCTCCGCGCTCCGAGCTGCCACAGAAGCCAGAGAGGTTTCCTTCCCATCGACCAGATAGAACCGTCGTCCACGAGTCAGAATTTTCCTTTTTGGTCGTTCGCCGAACGGGCCCCGGCGATAGTCACGCTCGTCTTCCCGCGGCGACCTTCGATCCGTCTTCCTGTTTCGTCGTTCCTTGTTCTTTCGCGTTGCCCGCGATGAAAAGGGCGCTCGCGGTCTTTCCAGTTACGCGAAAAATGCGGCTTTACGATGCTCCCGTGGCATTCGAGCGATCCATCGGCCTTGCTTGCCGCGCTCTGGTCATTACGACGAGCACACCTATACCACCGCGATCGAAGGAGGCGCGCGTCGGCATCTGGGCAGCGCAATCGTCGTGCGTTCGCCGTGTACGACGCGTTCCTGTGCCTGCACGGAACGGCCAGGGAGGTTCTTGACGAACCGATGCTTGAAAATATAGTCATTTACGCGAAACGCACAAAGAACACCGGCTCCGGCGATCTCGTCGATCGCTGGTATCGGAAGATGGATGGGACGCTCGGTGGTTTGCTACGAAATGGGACTACCGTAATGATTTGTAAAATGAACAGCGCATCGGGGGTTGACACGTTCATTTTTTGTACAATTTAATTAAAGAAATGTTCAATTTACGAATCATGCTGAACGGTAGAGGTTCATTTTACGAATCATTACTGTCAAGGTGTGCCTTTCACACTACAAACTGTTGTTGTATCGTACGAATTGAATTATCGTATAAACTTGACAAAACCAAAATCTCTAACGAATGATTTGTTGTTCCAAAGATGGAACCTTTGGGCCATCCGCGCCATTCGAAAAGTACCATTATTCACGGTGGCGTCGTCTAGGTGAAATACTTTATCACGCTCGGCGTAATTCCGAGCAATTATGCCTGGAGCGGCGGTTGTTTCGCGCGGCGCTTCGAAACGCACACGCGCTTACGCGCCGCCTGCGACAAAAGGGGAAGAAAAGAGGCTAAAAGGGAGAGAAGCGGAGTAATAGCGATCGGTAGCCAGGAGGGGAGATGGAGAACGCAGAACCACCTGTAGCTGGTCTGTACTCTGGTGCCCTTTCACGGTTCCCCAGGAAACGCGATGTCGTTAATAACGACGCGGACTTTCGCGCGTTACGCGTCGCGATAAATATCCTTGGACCTGTGCGTCCGTAAATTAACCGAGTGATAATGATTCGATCTAATGTGTTTGCGTTATTCGGCCAACGCGAGGCCGCGAAAGAAGACAATTCTTTTCTTTTCCCGCAACGCATTCGTGCCAGGGACTTGGTACACGTTTCGTAACACGACTGAAAAACGTACTATCGCTATTTATTTGTTTTTCGTGAAGATAATAATAATTTATCGTACGGGTAACCCCGTCACAGTAGACAGATAGTACAGTACAGAAAAAGAAATCGATAAGAATTATGAATTGTATGGTTTATATAATACGGTTAACGAGTCTTTTAAATTTTAAAGAAAGAATTTGTTGCTGTGCAGATTCTGGTTAGTGGGTCAGAATTTACATATTTATAAGTATTAATCAGAGGTACATACTTAGATATATTAGAGATATATATCTCCTCTGATTAAATAGTCGACTAATTTTTATTTTTATATCGTTACTTAACTCCTTATCCGACCATGTATGCGTAAAAGTAATTTAGACCTCAGAGCAGATTTGGATGCATATGCATGTTTTAATAGGGCAAGATTAAAATAATAGGACGTAGGTTATTTGTTTCGTCTTCTAGGAATTTTGCATATTTTACCAATATCGTGACCATTTTTCACATATTTTGCATAAATGTGCATATATTTGCATGTATACATATATATTGCACCCGTGTATCATACACGTATCAATAAGTTTAGGTGGTATGTGTGGTATTTGCGTGATGTGTTTGGCATGTGTTACGCAGTGCGTGTGGTATTTCTGCCGTGGCATATGTGTGTGGTATTTATACAGAGTGTGTCATAAAGTGCACGTTGCGTGATACGAGTTATAAATTATGTGATTGTGTATGATAAAAAAAGGCACAATAAAAGGAGATAAAAAGGGAAATCAGGAAAAGAAGGCCAACTTAATGCGCGGCAAATTCATTACGACTTAACAACAAGTTCGTACTTGCTTGTTTTTTTATTCTACGATCTATTGTAATGTCTGTCGTCTCGCCTTCCTATTTCTCGGAGTCCCAACGTATCGCATCGTAAAATGCACAAATAGACAGAGACGTCGGTGATAATTAACAAAATCATGTCATAGAAATAAAAACAATCGCATCGCGTAAACCTCAATCGTAAATTGTACGGGTTACGTATAATAAGAGACTTAAATAATAGCGAATATAAAATGATCTCAATGTGACCAATAAATTGCAGATTTTATCGCACGATTCCTAGAACTTGTTAACCGGGTTGGTTGTTAAAATATAGGAATTATCTAATTACTTGGTTTACCAACCGTACCCTTTAATGTAATTATACAGTGAGAAAGCAGTATCGTTATTAAGAAACTATCATATTTGTCACTCTATCGCCTCGTTTCCTTGCGCAGTTTTTCATAAACTAACTCGCTCGGTTTTAAAAACATTGTGAATTTAGAGATCGCCTAAAAACGCGGTCCAGAAAGGATTCGGTTGGCGACTCAATAGAGAACGAAGTCGGTTCGAGCAGCGCTGTGCAATGAAGCCTAGCGTGGAAAAATCGGCCGGTTTTTCTGCCCGCAAAAGAAGCTTGCTTTGGAATAATTGTGATTGAGGAACGTGGAACAATGCGGCAGCATTGTGTGCGGTATGAATTCCGCGATGACTCCGGGAGTCCGGGAACGCTCAGAATTCATCGAATGATAGACAGCTAGAAGAACGGGTGCAGTCCGTTTCAGGGAGGATACGGAATGCCAGTCATACGCTGCTGACGTGACGATCAGCGTCAACGACTTATTAGCGCGGTCGTTGCTACCACGAAAAGCAATTGGCCTTGTCGATGACGGAAAATCGTAGTTCTGTGTCGTCCTGTGCACTTTTTTTATTTACTCTCGATCCGTGTAGTGTGCGAAAGCATTAAATGAAGAGGATTTTGAGGATTTTGTCCCACCGTACGTTATAGAGAACAAACCGACAACAGCTCCAGGAGTTTGCTCGACGAGGCTGACGCACCGTCCTCTTGAATTTTCATTTCACGCGGATCGTATACATAAATGTGTTTTTCCAGCGCTAAAGAATCTCGACAAAAACGGGAGCGAACGTGTATCGCTAATGCCACCGCACGTGGGGGGAAAAAAGCGAAGTAACGATCATCGTTAAGGACAGGGTCCCGACGTCGGCGGATCTTAAAGCCACCGGCGCAGAAACGAGCCACGAAGGACAGGTTGCATTCGATTTTCTAAAATCTGAACGATCACGCCACTCGGAATCATTCCGGAGCCGATGAATCAGCGGATTCTTCGGTTATTTGCGATTCAATTAAAGTGTCCGAGTCTCCGTCTGACGCTGGTGTCGCACGGAATCTGCCAACGAACGGAAAAAAATTTGAGAGAATAGTAGACGGCACGTTGCTTTTAAATTAGTCTGATATTTTAAATACTATTTTACTCGTGTAAAATGTCTCTGTAAAATCTGGTTAAAATTCTTTTCTAAACGTGCATAAATGTCGAATATGTTCGGTAAACGGTGATACGGGGTATGGTTATGAGAATGTAAATAAGAAATACAGGATAAAGTTTCTTCGAGCGACGCTTTGTTTTCAAGAAAATTGATTTCGAAAATTCTTGGGGTACGGATTGTTATTTCTGTCTGTGTTGGTGTTCTTAGATATTAAACAAGGTATGGTATTATCTACTTTTCGTAAACCTATCGTCTGTTAGCTAGTTAGAACCAATTGAAACAAATAATACCGTGACAACATCATCTGCGCTTACAAACGACCAACACAAGTAGAAATAGCCAGTAATGGACAGACACGTTAGACGAGTCGTACTTGGTCGCGCGCTACCTGGTGAATTTTCATCGTTATTTATTGAGGAAAAAAGACTCGCATAAAATAGTTTATTCTACAGTTTCGATTCATTTTTTCGCGTAGAATAATTATATTGTTACTCGTATAATCGGAATAATTAATAAATGCAAAAGGATAATCATTTTTTTCAACGACATGATCTTGAAATGGAAATATAAAATTTAAATATGAAGTTTCGTTTAAATCGTACAGACATACGCATTTGTATTTTTTTTTTAGTTAGTTTGACAATTAACTGGAATAAATTTTGCATACAACTTAGAATAAAAATTTAATGGTAGCGATTGTAAAATACTTGCTTTAATGTATTCTTGAAGGATTTCAAAGAAGGAATCAAAATTCTTGTAATAATTATTGGCAAAGGAAACAATACGATTAATTGAATTACGAGAGCCATACGTACTTTTATAAGTTAGACAGCGGAAAATTGGATTTCTCTTAAAGTATCTATTATGAGGTGATTAATGATCTTGAAAAAAAAAAAATCAAATCTACTATTCTGCGTTCCTCCAGTGTTGTCATGTTAAGAACGTTGCATATCGGAATCTGGTCGAGATCTAAATTGAATATATTACTATATACTTCGTACGATGCAAATCTTAGAATTTTGTGTTGTACTCTCTCCAACGTTACTTCATGCTTAGAGTATGTAGGCCACCAAATAGAAGCGTGCTGTAAACGAGACTAACGTTTCATACGGTAGTTAAATAGCGTGGATATTTTCGATATCGTTTCTGAAACACTCCTGACCAAACGCAGGACCCGACTAAGTAATACGTCCATAAATGCTTCGTGTTTTTCTTTTATATTTATTTAGTTCACACGATCTTTATCTTTATCCGTTTCTTTGTTATTTAATTCATGCACATATCGTACGCGTTTACAGATTTTGTATAATTTATTGAGAGGAAAGGAAGATAGAAAATTCCGAAAAGCAAGGAAAGAAAAATTCCAGAAAACACAATCGCTAGTTCCGCCGCGTCGCCTCGGTCGACGGAGCACGAAAAACCGTGCTGTCCGCGTTAACGAACCGTCGACGACGATTCGTCAGATTTCCGCGAAACGATGGATACGCAACAGTCACGCGGCTTCCTTTTCCAATCTATTCACGCGTACCAGCGGTCGTCTCCTTTGTGTGCAACTACGTACGCGGCACTGTTGCTCCAAGAAAAAGAAATTACGTAAGCGATTCCCCACTTACAACCGAGATGTCGACGTCTATCCTTCTGTCCTCCGTCGTTTCCATAGCGCTCACGTTCCTCTTTGCCTCTGTCGTCGAACACGCTGATGACGACGGTCCCGGCGACACGCAGTAGTACAGGTTGCGTAAGAACCGCGACCGACGAGGACGCTTCGGCGCATCCGGCCCTTTCAGACGGGACACAGGAAGGTCCGGAAGTCCTTTGACTCTCCGTCGATCGTTCGAGCAAGTCGGTTGGTCAACGGGAATTAGTGCCATTCGAGCCACTGTTTCGCTTTTCGACCAAGTCTAGGTCTCTGGGTCTCGGGAACAGACACTGAAAATCGTCTGCCATTTTTGTTTCGCGAAAACGCACGCTCTATTTCATCCCCGCCCAAAGTCACGGCCATTTTTCTGCTCCGGTGATTCTTAATCGCAACGCGTTTAACACTAAATTTATGGAAGCCATATTTAACGTTGCAGGATTCACAAATATCATTTGTTACCAATTTATATTGAAAAAGTGTATCTTAATCCTTAAGCGGACTTTTGATCTCAATTGAGTTATTTTACTTAATGTTGATTTTTATGTAATTGATAAATCTTAATTTTCTTCAAACTTGTGGAGGGCAACAGCGGTCCCAATAATCTACTTAAGGGTTAACAAAAATATGTGCAACCAATGTCCGTAAATCTAGAGTTAAAAACGTAGACATCAAGTATAAAATTATTTAATATAAAATGAAACACATCTATATCATTAATAATTAGTTTATAGGTTATTGTGTAAAGCTGGAAAGATACATTTCCTATTTTTAACACAATTTGGCCCTCCTTGTAACGCTCTGATATAGAATAGGTTTACTATTGGTTCGGTTAACAATAAACGTCGACCGAAAATGTGTCTGCGTATAGGCGTGAATAATCTACTGCGGCCAATCGAACCCGCGTTCCGTCCGCCATCCTTTCCGCTGCGCACAGTACGCGGAGGCTTCCGAGGCTGAGGCCTCATTAGCTTCGTGTTTCAGTTCGAGTAACGCCGGTTTTAATGTATATTTTCTTGGAAAAGAAAGTCTTAGAAAACTTCTCGAAAGGATAGTTCTTATCGTAGATCTCACCGTGAGTTTTGCATGCAACGCGTTCGTCCATTGGTCTTCGCTGGCTCTCGAGCATCGTTGACAGAAAAAATCGAAACAACGTGAAGATACGTCGTTCGAGAGGATCGTTTAACACTCTGACTGCCACGTATGGACAGGATTTTCCACTATGGATCCAGAAAAATTAATTCACAAATTGATACACTGCGGGAAATAAATTTGAATAGTTACAAAAATAAATACCGAAAGAAATTTTAGTCTTCCAGAGAATTGTACGGTACGATGGAATTAGGTGGAATTGTTTCTATCGTACAAATTGAAGGGAGGAAGAAGATTTGGATTAAGTAGGCGTTTATCGGCTTCCACGCGCGATCAAAGTCACGTAGATGGAATATCGGCTATGCAATTCCTCGCGCCAGGAAATTAATGCGATTCTAAACTCGCGCGAACGCATCCGACGATCGATCCATGAATACGTATCGCCGATGGCGCAATCCTCATCGATCCTGATTAATCACAGCATTACAATTAATGAGCGGCATTCCGACTTTTTTCCCCGTTTCCGCGTCTCTACCCCTCGACCGCGGACGTCCTTCTTTTTTTCCTAATCGTGCAACATAGTTTTACGATTTAATTATTCATGGACGTCGCGACGACGAACGATCGTACTATTTTACCATACACGTTGCTAATTAATCACGATGAGACGGATGCGACACGTGTTTCGACGTCGTTTGTCAGGCGTAAAACTGGGGTAACATTTTTATTCGTTGAAGTTCTGTTTTATAATATTTTTATTTTTTTCAATTTTATTCGTCGAATTAAAGACGAAGATGGAGAAAGTAGTTTAAGCAGAGCGAGAAGTCAATATTACAGCGTACGACGCTGTTTTTTACTCGTAAAATTGTATGATTTTACTAGAAACAAGAAACGAAAATGTAGTATTGTTAATCGATGATCCGATTATGGATTACTATACTTGTATAGAATTTTATTCATTCGTGTCAGGTGAAACTGTTCGCCAGTGTTCGTCTGGTCCTTCCACGTGTTGCGATTTCGATCGAGCCGCGTGATTTCAAGGTTCTCAAAATAGATCGTTGGGGTGAAGGGAGTAAAAGTGTGCTAAACAGTAGCCGCGTGCGGTTCGTTCCTCGGTCAGTGTGGTTAATTTTACGCCGATTAAAGTCGCGTGTAATTAATATGGAAAGGTAAACACGGTCCCAGGTATCTTCGAGTCTGATCGACAGAGCTTCCAATGATAATCGCACGAACGCGGCGTGCGTTTTCAAGTGGAAAGTCGATTACAAACGACTCCGTAAAACCGATTTCTCATTTAACCGGGATCCTACCAGAATGTAATTTTAAATTATATGGCCAGTTCGAAAATAAATTCATACATTATTATAATTTAATCGAATCGTAAATTTCACTTGTTATTAAATTATAAAATACTAACATCTACTCTTCAAATTTAATTTCTTAATGTTTAGAACTTTGGTTCGATAAAATAATTTTACATAAATTTTCTGACGTGCAATTAACAAACTGGTTAAAAAGTTTAGACGCTTGGACACGTAATCATTCTTGATTCTTCGATTACTTCATTTCCGGGATTGTTCTAATTTATTCGATCGTCCGGATTAGTGGTTGCTTTTAATATTTGGTCCTTCTCGGAAAAAAGTTCGACGATCCTCGATGAAGACCTAAGGAGTAGGGTTAACGAGATCCCACAATAACGGATGAACGAAATTATGCTAACGAAAGCAACGGGGATTACGATACGCCGGCGTTGAGCAGCATCCTCTTCCTGGATGGTTTCGTGGTAGCGATTCTAGGATGATCCCTTTCTAGCCGGCTCGATCGCTCGAACGAAACGGAAATTTCGTATCTGGCGGCGCGGCAGGCCAGCATAAATCGCGTTCACCGGCTAATTAAACCGTTGGCTATCGCGACGATTAATCGGTCGTCGTTTCCTCCTGGATGCTGCCGGGGCACCGGTTCCCTCCCTCCACACCTATCCACCCGTTTCTTTCGCTCGAGCAACATTTTTTGCCTAGAAGAATCAGCTTTTATAATTACAAATATTTATTTACGGGTTATTGTCGCGCCGCGGGATTCGCGAAACGACTCAATTAATTTGCAAAAAGGATTCTTGTAAAATTCCACTTGACTCGATATTTCTCGCGTTAATACCGTGATACGTCGATGCCCAAAGATAAAACATCGCGTCGCGCGTTATCAGATGTGCAAAACAACCACTACCGTTGCTCGTATCAATCGAACCGATACACGACTCGAGAGTGTAGATCGATAGATCTCCGTAATCCTATCGAACACGGGCGACACAAATTTCTTCCACTCCTTCCCTCCCACCCCCTCCGGTTCTCCACGAAGTAGTTCGATTGGCAACGGTGCATAGTGCAGTATGCAACGACGCGGACCGCGACGGTCGAGGGTAAAAAAAGGCCGGGCATTACACGCGTAGAAGGCGAGCAGAGATTAAAGATAAGAGCAGCAAGAGGTGAAACGCATAAATAACGACGCCTGGCACCGGCGATATCGATCTGTTTCGACGGATACCGATTGGTAACACGGGGTCGATTGAGCGGCACTGATCTAACCAATCCGCGGTGCCACGCGTATAAATCAGAACGGGCTGCAGCTTGGCGGCGTGTGTCGGTATCTTTTCCAGAATGCGGCGGATTTCTTCGCTGGCTCCGATGCTCGAGAGGTCGCGCATAAATATTCAGTCTCGACAAGCCCGGTACACATGTACGCGTCCAGAGCGCGGCAACCTGGCCAGAAGATCGCACCGCTTTTACCTCTTGGCCACTTCTGCGCCTCTATACGGACGAGCCACGTGTGCGGATGCACTTGTATGCACCTTAGGTTCCGCTCTGGTCGATACCGGCCGTTATGCGCGTCTGCTTTCGTCTTTTACGTTCGTTTTAGACGGAGAGAACGGATTCGCTCGTATAATGGCCAACCAGCAAAACAAACACGCGCCAATTTTTATTCATCGAGTAGCCGGAAAAATCGTGCTCGTCCAAGTTTTTGATCTGAATAAGAATAAGAGACTCAAGAACGTATCGACTATCTCGCGAATGTTTATTTTATACTTTTGAGATGGATTCTATGCAAGAAAATAAGGATAGAGGTTCCTGTTTCACTCAACTCAACTTCAATCTTATATTTTGATTCTGTAAACGCTTCCTGTGAACGTTAACTAGGTGTTTGATTATTGAAATACAGTTACTCCCACTGGTATTCGTACACTATAATGGTGATTCACGGTAAATGAAAGAAAACATGTTTCTTGCGAATTGGATGTTTTTGAAACTTGTACGAGTCCATTTTTTCATACAGTGAGATATTTAAGGGTTTATGGTTGAATTTTAGAAAGAAAACTTTTTAATGGTTAAATATATTTCCTCGCCGCTAAATACAATGCTTCTCCATTTTCTTTTCAATTTAAAAATTACATAAAATTAAATAAACTAAAATTTCTACTGTGAAATATTTAGGGACGATTGAACCACGTTGGACACATCGCTTCTCGTCTGATCATCGAAATTAAGCTGCGTTGATCGCAACCAGTACTAGAATAAGTACTTTTTTCAAATAAAATAAAAAACAAAAGAAAACTACTTCGTAAATGGCGAAGTAACACAGTTATAATAAACACCATTTGGTAAAAATTCGTAAGAAACAAGTTTCATTTCCATTTACAGTGAATCACCATTATAGTGTATGAATACGAGTAGAAGTAACTGTACGTCGTGTGTGAAAATGGGAAGTTTCTGACTAGTGTTTATTATTATAAATAATATCTTGACAAGCAAAGATGTCAAGCCAATGATAGGACTTTAGGCTCACGTCATTTTGAAAACACATTGCGAAAGTAAATAAATATAATGTGTTCAAGAAGAAACTATAACTTGAATAGGGTCAAATAGGAACTTTGGTTATTGTTTTCCTTGTGTAGAATCCATCTCAGTGAACTGCATGTCGGAAGCCAGACAAAGATAGGTGGCAATTTTTCAGGGTGCATCTGCGTTGCGTAATTCGCGGGAAACTATCCGTTAGTTTGGCACGTACTAGATCACTCGAGCGCGACGCTCTGATTTATATCCGCGGATCGAATCGATCGGCGGTGCTCAATCGGTTCGAGCCGTGTTCTAATCAGCTCCATCCAGGACCATATTAGATCGCTATCGAACGACCGCCGGTGCAATTTACACGTTTCCCTCGATGCCATTCTCTTTCTCTTTCCGTCCTCCCCGCTTGCGTATCGCTCGTACGATTCTTGTCTTTCCTCCAATTTGTATAGACTCGATTTTCTACACACGGTGACCCGTGATCCGTTGTATAACCGGAGATAACTCGATACCATTTCCAAAAACGAGTCGAAATGGAATAAAATTCTTGAGATAATTGCGAATTCCAAGCGAACAAGAAAAGTTTCTTAATATAAAAAATATATGAAATAATACAAAAAGCGAACAATTGACAAAAAAGAATAAAAGAACCTTAATATTAAAAAGGGTTCGGAAAATTATAAAGCAGGATTAGAAGACGTCAAAGGAAAAATTGTCACAGTATTGTAAAACTAGAATAAAAGGATTACTTTAATACAAACGTGAAAAATAAAAGTATTTAACATAGTATGATGTATTAACAAATAACTTTTTGAAAACGTGTATTCAAAAGTGTCTTTTCTTTGCAGGTATGTGTGGAAGCCAAGACATCAGTAATAGTACAACCGAGGGGAACCACCATCCAAGAACTAGTTCTTGAACAATTTCGAAGGTAGCGGTTGACTTTTAATTAGCATTCAGTTTCACTCTATATCCGAAGACTGAAATTATTATCCTGCGATTATTCTTTGCGCTACCCCATCGACATTAAAATTTTTTACACAAATCGTCAGATACTCGAACGAAATTTAAATTTATACGCGAGTTATAATCTTCCTCGTCCAAACACATTCCTGACGTACGTTAGTTTTCAGCCATAGAGCCAGTTCTACTGCCGCCCCGTTCGATACAACGTCATCGAGACGTTAAATCGATACACTTCCGTCACTATAGTCATACTTTCTTCAACCTACTCGGTGCGAAGCGTGCTCGTAGAATTCATAAAAATAGATCACCTTGCGAACCGAGTCCTCGATTCACCGCGACCGGTGGAAACAGAACTCTCGACCGTCCGTCAGAAGCATAGAAATCGTATCGGAGGATCGTGAATCCGGCGAACTTCACCGTGGTACTGTTTTCCAAGCGGTGATTTTTACGGCGTTCCCGAGAAAATTGCGCGGGAACCCTTCGACCATTGTGATCCTCTTCCGCTGGTGAAAGCCACTTTGGTCCCGTCGAGTGGCGAAAGCCTTCGGTGTCCCGCCTACGTTCCGTTGGCTACACGGAAATTCCTTTTCTACTTCGTTGCAACGTCGGTTCGGGCTCGCGTTCGAACGCGTCCCTCTATCGCGTTCCGATCAATTTTCTCCACCCTGCCGGCGCATCGTCGCGCGGAAACCATTTTGACCGTCTTACAAGCGCGTCCCGCGCGGTTAACTAGCCTTTTAAAACGATAATTACGTCAGAGAGGTACGGTTAACCGATAATTTCTCGCGATGGTCTTATTCCCGTTTCTGATACCGGTCGTACGCGACGAAAGTAAAAGGTACTCTGGTTCTTTGGTACGATGTTTCCAAAGTATCTACATACTATTAAATGGGATAATGCATCCATTTAACCCCTTGAAAATTTATTCGCTATTATTAAATTTCTCAATCTATACCCAAATATCTAAATATTTTAAATATTTTGGCGAGTGTATCCCGTTAAAGTAAACTTGCGATCGAGACTCGTAGTTTTCACTCAAAGAGTTAGTAGAAGAAATAAAATTTTTCACTGCTCTATTCACGTACAAAATTTAGTACAACTCGATTTTTTTTTTTTATTTATTTTTCCTTTAGAATTACAAGAGGCTTAAAGGGAGCCTACCAGTAATTTTGATAAATGAGGTAATGTCGTGAGCAGATAAAACTCTCAGCAGAGTCTTCTTTCTTCCTTCGTTGATTTCCTTGTGGAGATTATTGGTCAGTCATTAGATCATTTGGTCTAGTTCTTTTAAGTCTTCTTGTATTATCATTATCGTTGAGTAGTTAATTTGTCAGTTCGTTGGGGTGTGATTGCAGTCTATTTTTGTGCGATTTGGCATACTGTTTTATGTAATACATAATTTATGTTTAGATCTTTGTGTAGACTTTCGTTGGTGGCGAACCATGCAGCTGTAATTGTTCTAAAAGCTTTGCTGTGAGAGCGTTGAATCATATCTATGTTAAATTTCTTACGTCCAAATGGGTATTAGTGCTGTTTTATAAAGTAACAGTTTATTGTTCAGTGATAACGGAGATTTATACCCGAGTAGTCAGGTCTTTTTACGTCATTTAATGTCCACTTGTTTCCTTTTGATTGTAAGGTGCAATTTCCAGGTTAATCTTTTATCTAGGTACATTCCAAAGTATTTATGTATGTTCTATTCGTCTGTTTGTGAAGATAACATGTGCTGATTTATTTGAATTCAACTTTATTTTCCATTTTTGAGCCCAGGATGCTATTTCGGTTAGATTTTTCTGCAATAATTCCGTAGCTTGGGATAGTTCCTTGTGTGTTGCCAAAAGGGCTGTTGCAAATGTTGCTAGTTGTGCTCCGCTAACTTCAGGGATATCGGCAGTATATATTACGTATAGTACGGGTCCCAGGACGCTGCCTTGGGGGACACCTGCTTGTATATTTTTTATGTTGGAGTAACAGTCGTTGCATTTCATTCTAAAATGTCGTTCGTGAAGAATTTGAAGAGCTTGTAATAATTATGTGGTATATTAGACTTGAGTGTATATAATAGCCCTATATGCCATACTCGATCAAATATTATGCTGTGCGCTATATACGACTCGAGATGCACATATTCCTATGAATCTCTTTCGTCGAAAAAACAGTAACACCGTGATGTTTTTAAAAATTTTCCGTCAAACCAACGAAAGCGATTACGGCGAAACTGTCGGCCTGGACGAGTGGCGACAGTGTAATCGCGAAGAGGCTCGGTGCTTTGGACGCGATTAAGTAATAAAACGCTAAACAGCGGATCGACAGCGTGTTTAGCAGGAAATAAGTGCGTGCAAATTGCCTGGCGACTCGTTTCGCGCGAACGAGAAACGCGGTTTGCTTCGGGACGACCAGGAAGGTAACGGAGCCGAGTATTATGGAGATCCGACATATAGCGGGCAACGGTTTAACGAGCAGTTCACGGGTGCTCGGTTAATTATGCGTTGCCAATAACGCGACGAGTTTACGTTTCGGATCAACGGCTCAATAGGCGAGAATTCCTTGCGCGTCGCTGCGAAATTGCGAACCGCTGGACCAGTTTCTTAAGCACGTTTTCACGGAACACCGTGCGAACTGGGTTCGATTCCGCGGCGGTTAGGGTCGTCATTAGGATCCTTGAGCATCCTCGGGATACAGTTCTGCGTTCGAAAATAAATATTTTACTATCTTTTGAATTGTAGATATGTTCCGTTTAGTTTTGATTTCATCAAACAAACCCAAACATACCGAAAGTTCGAGGAAAAGGGAGAGAAAATCATAAACTATTCTCATAGATTTATCTCTACGTATTGATTTTTGCATTTACGTCCACGGAAGAATGTTGAGTCGTTTTTGAGAATTTGATATCGTCGAACGGATCCAAAATTATGGAAAGTTCGAGGAAGAAGATTTATTTCTGCGTATAGATTTTGACGTTCACGTGCACGTAAGAATGCATAAAATAAGTTAAGAATTATAGGTACGCGTGCTCGGTATTCCCGAACAGGTTAACGGGAGAGGAAAGTGTGGGCTGAAGTATATTCGCTCGAGTAAGTAAAATACGAAGAAAGGCACGTGACGTGCACGAGTTATTGTCTTCTGGGCGGAACAGGAACACGAAGTCTCCTCGAAAAGGGGCCGCGTGGACAGGGATCGATTCTCGTCACCTAATAATGGCGGTTTTTGCACATTTGCACCCTAATAGAAAATTAGTATCGTCTTACCGCGGCGGTTTTTGGAAGCGGCGAGCCCGCAGGACTGCGCCTAAACACGAAAAGCGGATAGCAGTATATAACGTCTATAGGTATATGGGATGTGCTGAGCTACGCCCACGATGGTCCTGCCAGTGTTTCTCAATGCACCAGGATATCAACGACCCGTTGCCTCTCACGGTCCCAAGAAAACGTTCTCACGGGACGGTGTATTCTTCCAAAATTAGTGAACTCACAGTCCATGTTTTGGGGAAAAATATTTCTCGTTAAATTTCATTGCTTTCCAAACTCGTTTCATCATTTTAAAGAAATCGTGAATTTCGTAATTGCGGAGTCGAGTAATTTTTATTTCTTCTTGGATCGTAGTAGATCGCGTAGATCCACGTTGCAAGGATAGAATAATTTTTTCTTCGGGAATGAGGTACTGGGTATTTTTGGATCGCCAAGTCGTGAAGAAAAAAAATAAATTGTTAATAACTTACATTTTCGAAGGACACTGGATATTTGCGAAATTCGTAGCGTCCTTATTTATTCCGAAATTGAATATTAATTCGGTGGTTGCGAGGTGACGCGAACCGGAGAGCGTTAAGTACCACTGTGCCGTCCATGAATTCTAAAGGAGGGAGGGGTGTAGCGGGGAGAAGCTTGATGCACAGCCTGATTTTTGGCAAGGAGGAACCTCCTCCTTCGTCATCGGTACGAGTTTTAATGCGTTTTACGGCCCAGGCTAAAAACCCATTAAGAGCCCGTCGGCGGATGGGAGGACAAATGTCCCCTCCCCCTCGTGGCGTGGACGCGCTGAAAATTATTTCCTCCTCGTTTCGCAACAATGAAACTTTGCGATTCCGCGGTGCCGCGAGCGCACGCGGGTTCGCGGAGGTTCGTGCGTCCCGACGAATCGACGTCGCGTGTTAATCGTCGTTCGAGGAGTTAATTTCTGCCAAGGACTCCGACGAGCGCGGCCGCCGGAACCCGACGGTCGAATCAACGAGGATCGCAGTCGCGGACGAACGGAAACGCAATTTATTGACGACAAAAGCGGGGCAACCGAATATTTCGGCAACAGTTGGCGACTGACGAATTAGTGGCTCGCAACTGGCTGCGCGCCGGCTGGTGCCCGCACTTTTCGTCCTCCCCGTGGAAATCGTTGCGTGTCCACCTTTCGCTCAAGTTTACGGTCAAAGGTGGACGTAATTTTATTCCGTCGAACTCTGTTCGTTCAATGTTTATTCTTCAACGCGTCGACCAAAAACCGTAATATACGTTCTACGAGACAAAATTCATCTTAATACTCGTTTGTGTTGCTTCGAGGTTGTTGCTTGAGGATTAATTTTCTAGTCGTGTATGAATGGGCATGGCAGTCAATGTATTAACATATCCCTGTAGTATATCTAAAACGATATTGGTTTTAGAATTGTATTTTATTGTTAGTAGACTGCAGATCTTTATGCAAATTCATATTTTTATTAATAGGATTATTGAAATGGGAGCTTTGTAGAGGGTTGTCTCAACCCCTAAATACAATAATTCGTATCGGACATGCAAATGCATTCTGTAGTTTTGTTAGAATTAAAATTTCCCATAAATGCATGAACATCCATAGTCTAATTACAAGTAAACATGTGTTAAGAATTGCTAGTAGCCTTTAAACGAAAATCAGCATTCGTTGTCGTTGAAGGTACCAAATTCAAAATGGCGAATATATCGCTTCAGTATATTTTTTTTGATATCTTAAAGCTCGATATTAACGAGGATGAAAAGAATCGTTTCGCTGGTGTTAGGTCTAGGTTAGGTCTGAAAAGAGACTGAAACAAAATTTGTCTTGGTACACATTTTTTTCGCTTCGAATTTATTTTATTCGACATATCAACTTGAGAATTAATTTTATAGTCGTGTATGAATGGGCATGGCAGTCGGAGTATTAACTTGTATCCTTGTAGTATATCTAAAACGATATTGGTTTTAGAATTGTATTTTATTGTTAGTAGACTGCAGATCTTTATGCAAATTCATATTTTTATTAATAGGATTAATGAAATGGGAGTATAATAATGAAATGGGAATATATTTCTTATATTTTTGAATGTCAAGTGCATTCTGTATTAAAATTTTCCGTGAATGCATAAACATTCATAGTCTAATTACAAGTAAATATGTGTTAAGAATCGTTAGTAGCTTTTAAACGAAAGTCAGCATTCGTTGAATGCATTGTCGTTGAAAGTACCAAATGCAAAATGACGAATATATCGCTAGAATGCATTTGTTTCGATATCTCGAAACTCGATATCAACGAGGATGAAAAGAATCGATTCGCTGGAGTCGTTCGACGAGGAAAATTGATTCCTTGCTATCGGCTGGACACGCTTGATACGCTCGTGTTTGACCGTGGCGTGTCCCACATAGCAATGCGTGATATTAAACGTAAAATTTTATCCTCCGTGACGCGTACTTACCGGCGATCCAGATACGTGGGAAGCTGTGCACGACACGCGTAGGAAGTGCGTGTTACCCACGCATATGACACGTATAATGTACTCTTGCGTCGCGCTAGAAGATAGATCTGCCATGCTACTTCGCTCGAAGAAGCGTACCCGACCATAGTTAACCCTCCTTTTCATTTTGAAAATTTAAATCGTTTAAAAATCCACGAAACGATCAACCCTACGCTATTAATATTCTATTTAAATGAAATATATCTCGAGAGAGTTACGTTTAACCCTCTCGATAGATAAAAATAACGAAGTTTGTTAGTTCCATTTAGGCATTGTTCGCTCGTAAATGCAAGAGATACGTTTCAGACCATTCCGATCTAATTGCGACGTTTAAAAACTGTTATCGTTGCGTCATGCGTTCCCTTTCGTACGTGCCGTTTTCCATTTTTTTTTTCTTTTTTCTTCATTTTTTGCTGCTAACCATTTTGAAGTCGATTAACATCCAGCGATAACGCGAGCCCGTGAAAAGTGAAAATCCACGTGGCTGGCAGACGGCCTCGAAACGCGCCTAAACGTTCGCTGAAACGTAATCGCGAGATAGAGGGAAACGGAGTGCGTTCGAAATGTTCATGCGATAATGAAGAACGTTTCGCGAAACGAAATGACCAGTCTATGCACATTCGAGATGCAACAAATTAATAATTAGATGCCCACAATCGAGTGGCACACTAAACGTATGCAAATTACAACGATTATGCATGTTAAGCCTCTACTTGCCTGCGCGGGCATAATCAATCTTCCAACGGCTAACGTTTCCGTATCGCGGTGGAATCAATCATCCCGCGACAGAACGAAAATTCGACAACCTCGAGGTTTAACTTTTGAATGGGTTTATTGAATAACCTCCGGTTAGGCACTTCAGACACTGGCGTACGGTCTACTGGATTTTATGGATCTCTCGACCTACTTATCGTAAGCATTATTATTTGCTCCGATCTTTCGATAAGTTGCGAGGAAATATAAGTTTCTTGATGCGAATCATTTTGCTATAATTTCTTAAATATAGCTATTTCACGAAATTTATATGCACTTATGATATTTAAATAACGTTAAAAGTATGTCACTTAACATATCAAAGCGGTAAAATATTTATTTGAAATACCATAAATTTGAATTTTAAATGAAATATTTATTTTGCGGTAGTATCTGCGAAATTGATTGCTAAAATAATAATTTTAGATCATGTTTATTGCCTATTGAATGTTTCGCATGATTTAGGTTAAATGTAAACGTTTATTTATCATTGCTTATATGAAATACTTATTTGTTTCAATTTCCTATAATGGCGAGTGATAGTAATTAATTCGACCGTGTTTAATACGCGAAAGTATATAAGAAATGGGAGTCATTACAATAATTAGACAGAAAAAGCGTTCCAATTACCGTTCATTTTCCAGTTAGATTACTTGAATATTTTTAAATAAATCTTTGTTTATATACTTATTTAATTCCAGCCGTTACTCGCTATTCGCGGCGGTCGTCTGTAACGAATAGGAAATTATGTGTTAATTATACAAAAGTAAACAACCATTCGCGTTGTATGTCGTATAAGTATTTATTTATTATGTAAAGGACGTACATATTTTGACACAAGAATTTCTGTAAAGTCTAGCATTCCGTTTTGGATCTAACAGATAACAATATTGTTTCATAGACGTACCTCTGAATAAATATTATTTTACAAATTTCATACATTTGAAATAGTTTCTAATTCACGCACTTTAAACAGCTGAATGTCGACCGTAAATTCTGAAAATTTTATTCATCTAGTTCTGCAATGCCAATTCTCTTTAAATTTCAAATCTATTTTGACCACTTTGGCAAATATAAAAAAAATATTTCCGTTGCATGTTGCGTCCGGTTACGGGCCCTACTACACGGGGGCCCTTGCTTGCATCTGTTTACGGGCCCAATCAAAGTAGATCCCTTGCGTTCTCCTATTTTTGCAGTATGGCAGTTACCAAACCGAATCGTAACTACTACAATTTTACTCGAATAATAATCAACAGAACAAACGTATAAAAATTTAATCGCGTCGTTGACGATAAAATGTTTCTTTCGTCGTCGTGAAATATTTCGTTTGTTGATTAAAATTTTAATCGTCGACCCACGCGAGAATTTTGTCCACGGGTTCGCGGATCGTCGGAATCGTAGGATCGCAGGATCTTCGGGGTCCTGGAGCGATCGAGGCCGCGATTTCTCCGCGTCGCAGGAGAGTCACCCATCGTCAGCGCGAACCCGAGCGGTTTTTTGTCGGTAGAAAAATGAACGAAAGGCAGCCTCCGTTCGCCGCTAGTGTGTCGGATGCTGTCGTCGTTCATTACGGGCAAAATCCGCGCTTTCTGCTCGCGCGTACACCGCTGAACGCTCGTTGCACGTATTTACTAACCTGGCGTTTTCTCCGCGCGGGCACCGGTGTCCGTGTACCGTAAACAAGTTTTATCCATCCGCCGGGGTAAAATAAATAAATGGCGCTCGTGATGCAGTCCCGGGGCCCGGTTGCCTTCCTCTCGAGCGGCGCATACCGGGTGTTCACATCCGTGAAAACAGGCTTCGTAAATATGCACGTTTTATGCATCAATACCGGAGCGTTCGCCCATGCTCCTTCCCCTCCCCCCCTCCTCCCCTCTCGCTCAGTTTTGTATAACTGTCTCGCTCCGACGTACTTTTCCTTCTCTGTTTTCCCCTCGCGTGCACAGCTTAAGGAAAAGAGATGCTCGTACGGGGTGGGAAGGGATCCAGCGTTCATGTATAATTCAAGAGACGCGTATACGCGGTTTTCACGTTGTACAATCGATGAATGATAGCGCAGTTTTGTTTAAACAATCGCTCGAAAGCGACGATTCGAGACTAGAGCTTTTTGGGGCTTCCGACTAATCGTGGAATCTTTTTTGTTGTATCGAAATTGGTACTGTTGAAAGTAATTTTGATAAAAGTGACTTTTAGTTTGTTGGTCTCATGTATAAACAACGAAGGAAGCTGAATAGCAGAAATAATTAATGAGTGCATGTTTTAGCGAATGAACGATGAATAACGCGTGGAAACAGCGCCACTAACGTAATTTAACCTTATTTCAGTTAATCGTTTCGGTGACCTGTATCATTATGAAATGAGCAAGATTGAGTACGACAAATGGAGTACAAATGAACTAATGTAAGAAGAACGTCATTAAATAGTATAAACATTAGACGTAAGAAATGTTGAGAGTAACTATAATAAAAAAGATACATTTTTATATTGCGTATGTTTAATATTCATACTACTTAATGATGTTTTTCTTGCGTTAGTTTTACACTCCATTTGTCGTACTTAATCTTAGTCGTGCCATAATTACAGGTTAATGTTACAGCAAATGATCCCGATCCAGGACCGAAACTTTTAACAAAAATAAAGTTTAATTATGATGGAACTATTTTGTCAAGTTATTTATCATTCCCTGGGCAGTAATAATTTCGTTATAATAATTCATAACCAATCTAGTCTGAGCAAGGTTTATTAAAACGTCTTCGTTTACTTTCCTGTCGGTCTATGAAGAGACCATAATTTAAAAGAGAATTAAGCTAAAATCATTTTGTGAGCGAAATGAAGTATCTACAAGTAAAGCGTCGAAGTTTGAACTAACAAGAGTCTATGCCATATATCTAAATAAACTTACGAAAACATAATAATTGTGTATTGATACAAAAATAATAGTGTCGTGTTTGAACGATAGTGTTTCATAAAATAAAATAATTGTTACATGTACCTACATAGTATGTATTTCCTTTATTCCTATAAAGATAGCTCGAGTTACAATTACTGCGAATTATAATCATTATATAGTCTACTATCAACGTAATACTAAACATGTTAACATAATTTTAAGTATTTGAACGCATTGGTGATTCAAATATTCGGTGAACATAATTCGAATACAGTATGGCCTCGTTTAACGCCAAACCGCGTAAATGCTGTTTCATTATTGCATGCTTTTTACGCTTCCTAACTCAATAATTAGCCGATGACAAAATGTGTGGGATATTCAAATACATTACCAGAATCTACATTATTCAAATAGCGCTGATACACATATGTTTTCTTATTCGAAGAAAAATATTTGAAGTTCGTTCGCAGCGTTTGAATACCTATTGACGTTGAAGCATCAAAACTTTTTTTGTCGCAAATTACTTCTAAAAATAAACGAAGGGAACGCGATACAAATCACAAGAAAACTTTCCTTTATCGGGCGCGAAACGTTTTATTGCTTTCCAATAATGTACTAATACGTTGACTGGCACGTCACTCAGATGTGGATGACACGTAAAATCCACAGGGGACAGTGTCACAGGAATACGGATGACTCATATTTTACCATGTCACGAAATATATTATTAAGTATGATATTTCTGATAGGTTGTGGTTGCCATATTTACGTAGAATTTTTCGGAGAACATGGCATTATATACCCGGAGAAAATAAAAAAACCGTCCCTCCGACCAATTCGCTTGTTTGGCCCTTCTATCGCATTTTATTTTCGAAAAAATAAGGTTATTACTGCCAGATCAGTTGCTTTGGTCAAAACAATGACTGACTGCTATCGATGGCCAGATCTGGACAGTTTTCATTCAGAACGGTCAGTCGAATGTTTCAACTTTAAGTCGACCTTCGATAGAGTCCAAGCAGAATAATCGACCCTTCCAAGTTCTAATTATCATCGATTTAGGGTTATGAGTGCCATCGCAATTGCTTTGGTCGGAGCTGCTAACCAGAGTTTTACAAGTATAACGCGTAACAGTCGACCCAAACATGGAGCACTCGATAGATCTTTCGTCGATCTTAAACGGTGTGCTTCACATTTTCTGTTTCTAATTACCACGGATTTAGCCTAGTAACTGTAGAAACAATTACATCAAGGTAATAGCCACTGTCCATCATCGGAGCTTCGCGAGCAGAACAGCTGACAATCGAACCGAATTTTAAATTGTTAGCAGGCCTCTGAACTTAATTATCATTATTCATTTATTCGAAACCCTTTAATACAAAACACAAAATAAAACTTATGCAAGAGAAAATATAATCGCTTATAAAATTTAGTAAACTAATTACAATACGTTTAGTACAATAGATTCATAAGTTAGTAGAAATATTTGTTTGTATGCAGTTGTTGCTCGTTGTATGTTGCTCGAGTTAAACGGTCCCGATGCCGCGAAAATTATTATCAGCCATCGAACGAATTTATTCGCGCGGGACTTTCATTATCGCCGCCCTCGAATCTTCGTTTTTTCTTCTTCGCGTATTTCTTTTTTCCTTTTCGGTGTGTTACTACGGCCTCGCTCGATAACTATTCATAAGCGAAATTACGCTGGATGACGTTATATCAGTTTCGTGGTAACCGTGTTTCTGTCAAAGTGTCGACAAGCCACTTAAAATGGTCTCTCTCTCTCTCTCTTTTCGCCGGTCTCTCCTCCGAGAACCGGTGCGCAAAATGTGAGAGTAAACTAGATATTAATGCGGCGTCGTAGCACGTCGAGGGGGAGTGGACCATTATGAATTACTCGGGCATGTATATGTATGAGTAACGGCCTATGCATATTCATAAAATAATCTCTTGACCCCGCGAGATCGGAGGCAGATTGCAAGCCGGCGTGCGAAAAGGTATCGCGCGAGGAAAACCGCGACGTCGCCATATTGGCACCGAATCTCCAAACGCTGATCGAAGTTCTATGTTCAAACTTACACGATAAGCTGACAAAAGGTTTTCGCTGGTCTCTGGACACAACATTTTTAGGTTTACAATCGCCAATGAGCTTTCTCGTCTGGTCCGTTTACTTTAAAATTATATTTTCTGCTTCCCGAAAGAATGTAAATTACACGTTTAAGAACTTCGTTGCACATAAACCTATATGGTTTTAAATGCTGAGAATTTTCTATTCAGATTATACATATATTGCTTAACAAAGAAAATAAAAACAATAATATCAGTGCTTCTGATTATTAGTTTACGATCTTCCACGGTATGAAAAATTTCAAGCCAGATTGGATCATTGAAAAAATAGTAAAATTAATTTTTTCCCTCGAGTGTTTGTAGAAAATTTTAAAGTTGCACTTTCTGGGTCCCGTTGATTGTGGGTGGCCACGAGCCACGTAAAATAAGAAACGAAGAGACAGACGTAGAATCCACGCTCGAACCGCAGCAAGGGACTTTTCCCGTACCTCGCGGCACAAATCGCTTTTCTTAACTCAATTACAATGCCGGTGGCTTTAATGACGCCCGTAATTACAGCGGCAATGTCAAAGTTAATTAAAGTTGTCGGATCGCTATCTGGCTTTCATGCCGATTCCGTTCAGCGCCGTTCTTACAAGCGGCCCAGACTTCGCGCGAACTTCGTTCGAACGTCGCCGAAAAAAGAGGAAAGTTTTCGGGTGCCGCGAATGGCACCGGATTCCCTCGACCGATTCCCTTTTAGGGGTTCCAAACTTCACCCGTTCCGCGACGATAAAAGGTGGGAATGTCACCGTAGAGGCACGCGTGCAAAAGAGAAAGCTCGAAAATTCCCTTTTACGAGAGAAATCAGTGATCGTCCACCAGCGAAGGGTGTTTCGTAAAAATTAAAAATCGTTTTACTTTTATCTGGTCTTGTACAAATCAAGGATAAGTGTCCACGCGGTGCACGTTCCTTGGTAATATTGAGCAACTCATGAATATTAATAAAGGTTTATTACGACGTTACGGCCATCAGGTTGGACGGCCCTCCTCGAGTATAAGAAAACCTTTTAAAATAATACGTACAGGGAGCGCGTAAATTTCTAATCTAAGATAAAGGACGCGGGAGGAAATATTATAACAATTAAACCCACGATTACGTAACGGAAATATTAACGTGAATTAAAGGTTAAATTTTTAAACGAGTAAAAGCTTAAAATCACAAAAGAATTAATCGAGTTAACTTTTCGTCCCTTCGTTGGTGCTAGCTGCGACACCGCGTGGGGTGGAGCGTAACATTAAATTAATGTGCGCAGTGAATACAAAAATCATATTATCTCATGAAACATTTTATTTAATTCTTAAACGACCGCTCGGGGTCCATCAGTGACCCCAGCCTCATTACTTCGTTAATAATTCGTTGACTTAATTGAATTGATACTCACTGTTTTAGGGCAATTCTCTCTTTTAACCCCTTGAATCCTACGCCGTGGTTTCTAAGTCGTGTCGAATTGCTCGAAATTAAATAATTTAGGTCCGGGGTCGGTGAAAGAACTCGCATAGTGCTTTGCGTATTTAATAAATTGACTTTTCACAACTCCAACGAATTGAAAGATTTAAAAACCTAAAGAACTTGTCTATTGTTTAGGAGACACGCTCGAAAGTAATTAAATTATTTAACTATAGTCACTCTCACTCGTGTTCCTATAAATGAAAACAAACTTATTTAAATATATTAATCCATTTTTTTGTGCATTTTGATATTTAAGAGTTATGTTTGAATAAATTAAATACAAACTTATGGACGGTCGTGTCACGTTGGACAGTTCGTCAAGTTCGTGACTAATTAACGAATGGCAGATATGAATCTAGAGTATGGGTTTTTGAATAAAATAAAGTAAAATAAAAAAACAAAACAAAACTACTCCGTAAATGGAGAAGTATAACACAGTTGTAATAAATAACATTTGATATAATAAATGGAAAGAATTAATAAGAAGCAAGTTTCATTTCCATTAATAGTGAATCGCCAATTATAATGTAGGAATACCAGTGGGAGTATCTGTATTTATTCCAAGTAACTAACCGTAGACATACGTTGACAATTATTGGATAACAAAAGTATTTGAAAATGCATAGCCGACGAAAAACAGCAGGTGTGCCCAAGAATTTCGATGCGACGGCATTGTACATACATAACGTTCGAAATGCTATAACATTCAACGAACAGTTATCGAATCAACAGATGGGAAATCGATCGAAGGCCTCCGGTTCGAGCCTCCCCAAGGATTTAATTGAGTAATAGATTTAAATGTGAACCGTGAGAAAACTTATAATAAGTATAACGCGTCGAAAGGTTAAAAGTTGACTTGACAGTATTTGCTGGAAATCGTGTGCAATCGTTTCGCATTAACATTAAACGTTACCAAGAAGAGAGACACGAAAAACGTTTGAAATGTCAACGGGTCGAAGTATATGTTTGACGCTCGTTGATTCCTAATAAAGAATAGACAATTATTTATTCATGTATTAATACAGAGGAACGAGATCTTCGATATGCAAAAGAAGGTGAATAAAATATAGTTCGCGTGTGTATTGTATACATATAGTTTGTCGGACAACCATGCAGTTTTTTTGTTACCAGTTCGGCCAGATGCCTAGTTAATATATTTTATTTCTGTACCTATGTGCAAGAGAACCGACCTCGTTCTCCTATAATTACATTCTACCTTCGATGCTGGGATTTATGCTTGATTTCTTTTGTCGAGAGGAATAATACGATTATTTTACTAATAAATAATTATTCGATGGTCGAGTTTTCAGTCGTTTATTGATGCAGTTATTTTTGGTCGAGGAACTCTCTTTTCAACAAATTGAAATAACCCAGTACCTTGCAAGCGTTTCTATATTATTTCGAATGTTTTCCAGCTTGACATACATACGTTCATTAAGAAAACGTTTTGAGTACACGTGTCTAGCCAAAACGACGTTGCAAGACTGTTAAACACATACGTCAAATGCAATCTGCCATTTCTGCATTTCTGTGGTCTGCCATTACCGTTTCAAATGGAAATTATCGTAGAACTGTATTAGATACGTTAGACGAGTTTTTAGCTAGACAATAGACAGAAGTAATTCATTAAATATTATGAAAATGTCTACGATCCGTTAGTAAAGGTGCACACTAGTTATAAAGCTTGGAATGGGAGAATTATTAACATTAAAAATGTCTTTGAATTGAAAACAATTTCAAATACGGTAAATTCTTAAGCATATTGTTTTCTTTAATTTTGCGTACCGAATTCATTATTAGGCTCTTTATTTGCAAATGACGACTACACTTTCAGATAGGCGAATAAATATTTATTCCTCGTGTGATTACGTTGCTATCATCTCATAACTTATTCGACGTGTCTGTTGTTTCAAATAAATCGGTATTACGATTATCTTTGTACAACCTTGCGGAAAATAAATATCGTAAAATGTTATCTGCTAGAGATATTTGTGGGGGGACAAACATATTTATTTAAATTTGCAATTTTTTGCCCGTCGCTCTTAAAGTGTTTCGTCTTTTAATACCAAGAGAAATAATCATTACATTTAGGTAGATCACCCTATATATAACGATTATCATCGTGCACATTGCTATTGCAATGGTAAAAGAAACCAGCAGAAAAAGTACCCTGAGGGTAATTAGCAATTGAACAAACGATCTCGCGCTTCTATCATCTACCATACGTACACATCGTTGAGCGTAAAATAAATAAATGTAAAACATACGTTTCTATCGATGCAACACGGTTACAAAAAACACGCTGTTTACTATTTTGAGAAAACAGATTAAGATTTCTTTTCTTGGAAGACTGATTTCATGGTTTGTCGGGGGACAACGAGCCGCGCGTGCTGATTGAATCACGAATCGATCGCTGTTCCGATCGTCTCGAATTCCGAATGGAGCGTGCTCGTTTGCATCGCGCGACGGTATCAATGAACGCGAATCGCGAATCGCGCGTCGCTCGCGCGTGTACGAAGGCGCGCGCGCGCGCGCGCGAAACGAGCGACGGTCGGTACGATTTTAATCGACAGGTCGTAACGAGGCGGCCTCATTAGCCGGTTGCCCCTTACGACTTTGATAATTACCGGTGCGCAACCGGCCGCGGAATATACAGGGTGTATCCTAACATGTGGGACATTTCGACAAAACAACCAAAGAAATTCATTTTGCGTTAAAAAAGCACGATGATCTCACAGACCACCGTCGGTGCCAACAATAGATCGAAGAACAATATATTCGAACAGAAAAGCTGGAAATAAATTCTCCCACTGTCGTAACATATAATCGAACTCATTTCTTGCACCTGTTTTCTTTAAATTAACCACTATCAAGCGTTACAAGTTTTAAAAGAAATGGGAATCGTCAATCTTATATAAACTTACGATTCAATGATTCGACATAAATCGTAAGGCACTAGTATAGGTATTTCACTATGCAGGGAGTTCGGCCACCCCTGGGAAAAATTTTAATGAGAGATTCTAGAGGCCAAAATAAGACGAAAATCAGAAATATCAATTTCTTGATAGAGGCTTCGTTAAACAGTTATTAAAAAAATAAATTAAATTTCAAATCATTCTGGAAAAATTATTTTCGACTGCAGGGGTCAATTATAATCAGTTTTGGTCAATAGACATATCCTCGAAATCCTAACCATTTTCGAGAAAAAAATTCAGGTAGGTAGACAAAGCCGACAAAATTAAAAAATTTCAAATCGTTCTGGAAAAATTTTTTTTGGTTGCGGGGGTTAATTACAATCATTTTTCAGAAAAAAATTCTTTACTGAAAATGTACTATGTGGCCGAAAATGTTTCTATAACTTTTTAACGAAGCCTCAGTCAACAAATTAGTATTCTTGAGTTCCGTTTTATGTTCGCCTCTAGAATCTCCTATTAAAATATTTCCCTGAGGTGGCCGAACGCCCTGGATACTAATACCCAAAAGGGGGCATGTGACATAAAATAAAATAATTACAAACAAAACGTTACAGTTATGGACGTTCAGTTTTAAATAGATTTTGAAGAATTTCGTATCGCGTTAAAAAAATACAAGGATCTCATGGAGCATAGTCGATGCCAACAATCGATCAAAGGTTAATACATTCAAACAGAAAAGCGTGGAACTTAATTTTCCTGCCGTCGTAACGTATAATCGAACTCATTTCTTGCATCGGTGTCTTCATATTAAACAGTATCAAACACAGTTTCACCTACAGTTATGGACCTACGGTTTTAAATAGATTCTGAATCATCGACGGTAGCAATATACGAAATCTGTGCGTAGTCACTCGTTCGAGCATAAATCACGTTCAATTAGACGTTGATCAATAATGATGGGGTCAATCCAATAACATACTCATTAGTTCAGATATATATATTGATTTCCAAGTAATCTGTTGTGGTATAAAACAGGTATGGAAATAAGTTCTTAGCATTATTACGCGATGCGATTTAAACATTAAGTATACTTGCGACCTAATTAAGACAGTAACTTTGTTAGCATAGGGATTATTGGAGTAACTTCGAGTATATCTTTACGCAAATTGCCGTTCAAATACATTAAATTATTTCTTAGTTCCAGAATCCAAACCTACTTGTATTCTTACTAAATTTTTTGCAATCCTTCTGTGCGTGTTAGCTTGCTTCGAATTGTTGTTTTTCTCAAAACCTTGACGAGCTCCGCCATTTTTTTAACCAAATACTGTGCGTACGCGAGAAGTTGGCTAGCGGGACGGCGCAGGGGACAAAGGAGTACTTTTCTTGCTCCACCTAGCCCCACTTTCGCCTTATGACGCATCATCGTTTTAGCCAATAACGTCGATACGCGACTAGAGCGGGGATCTAGGAACCAATCAGACCCACATTCCTCTTGCTAGTCAACTTTTCGCCGACGCATAGTACGCTCGGAACGAGCAAAATTACGTCAGAAACGATCAGTTGAAAAGTAGGAGCGTGTTATTAAGAGAGTCGCGTTGATGCTACATAGGGGAGGTGAGAAACTGGGAGAAAGAAGTAGAAAACCGTCAGTACCGCTGCTTCTACAGGATGCAGCCGCGTTTTATAGTCCTGCGAAACGGCAGGAAGGGTTGGTGAGCCTCCATTTTACGTCCCTCGGATGTATCGGCGCGGTCGTTTCCAGTTGCCGGGCGTTAGAAGTCCTTGGGTACCTTTACTGGCCCTCGGTCGCTAAGTTACGGGGGAAAGTTTATGGTTTCTGTGCGCTGTGAAGTCTCCGTACTCGGTCGACGCCGCCCATTCCGCTCTTCCAGTGCGATACGGTCAGCGTTTCGACGCAGAAGACACCTGATCGCCGTTAGAGGAGGCCTGCTCGAGCGCGAGCGAGCACAGCTCGTGAAAAGTAGCCTGGAAACGAGCGACTCGTGCATCCGCTGCCGCGCACGATGGAATTAACGAGCCACGGATGCGGTCTGCACGCTCGGAATTGCATCTTCGGGGTATGTTTTTTCCCTTCGACTGCTTAACCGCCGACAGAGAGAGAACGAAACGTCGGCAGACCCTGTGGCTAGATCCTAGCGCCGCGGAGGCTTCTGTTCCCTAAGCGACAGCCATCTTTGTCAAAATCGTTATACGTCTTTATTATCGCATATAAATATAAAACATATGGCAAGGACGAGTGAATCGAGCGATCGGGAGCTCTACGACTGGTGCATCAAATAGAAGTAGTACTAACCCTTATGGTACTCTGTTCGTAAAAGATTGAATGGATCAAAATGGTGGAAGAGGAAACATTTTAGGAAGACAAGAAAGTATCGACGTACTGTTATTTATTAATAATGCGTAAATTAATTTAGTTGCTACTGGTGCATCAAATAGAAGTGCCTCCAACTCTTATAGTACTCCGTTCGTAAAAGATTGAATGGATCAAAATGGTGGAAGAAGAAACGTTTTAGGAAGACAAGATAGTATCGACGTACTGTTATTAGTTAGTACTGTGTAAATTAATTTGGTCGCTACGTATGGAAATCAGGACACCATGATGGATCGGAGCGAGGCGACCGTGTGCTCCAAACCGTGAAGGTTTCGACCCATCGATGGCTATTGGAACACCATACAGCTCCAGTCATCGCGTTCTCTTTTTTCCTGCGCGATCGTTCCATGCTCCGATTGGCCGGAACGCGATACCTCCGTGTCACGGTGAAATTAAGCGTGCTTTTAACGCAGCCCCGCGTTTGAGGAACCCCCTCGACCGGCTCTCGCCCTACCGACAATCGATCCTCGTCCAATACCGTCGAGTTAACCAGACCCCGACGACGACAAAGCATGGCGTATGGATCCGCCGCGCTCCTCCATTGCTCTCAGCATCGACTGACTTTGCTTACTGGGTTATTCGGTATTTTCGAGGGATACTCCAATTGTTCTTGTCGCATGCAACACTTTTGGGCCTTTGTTTCACCCCTTTGAACCGAATTACCGCCACTATAGAAACATACCGAACAAAATTAAAACAGTTCCTTGTTAGAACTCTGAAAGAGGAAAATCTGGGCGATTTTTAAAATGTTACTAGGTTAGTTTATAATCGTTTATCTTCTTTTTCCGTTTAGCTGTGGAATTTTTTCTCTTTTCCGTCGAAAGGTCAACGACCTTCGGGCCCATAGTTCACTGAATTTTTCTTCCGTAAGCTTCTACTTTGTACGCTGTAGAAATTAATTAGAGACATTACACGTTCCGAGGCACGCAATGGACATTATTCGCAGCACAGTTCTTTTCTCAGAAATAGCTACGATCTACTGTTAAGACAGATTTGTTATTAATACCAGCAAGCCTGTGTTTTGAAGTTGAATTTAAGTACTCTGAATCATAAACGGTTCCGGCTGTAGTCGCGGAAAAATTACGATCGAAGGAGACTCTACCCTCGGGTCGTTAATGGGTAAATAGATAAGTCGTTATTAGGTTCGATTTACATTTATAATGTTACGCGAAGGGACAGTGGAACTCCTGAAGAAACGTGAATAAAAGCTACGTAGCAGGCTACTCCTCCGGCTAAATTAAGTACCAATAAATTATGAAAAAAGCAAACGCGCGACCACGGTCACAGCTCGACAATCCAATTACGAAAGACAATAAATTCGAAGCATCCAGTGTGCGACCAAGAACGGATACGCACGCTCACACGCTCCGGGCTCGCAGACGAATGGTCGGGGTGGCAGAACGAATTTAATGCCACGTCGTCGGACACGCTGGCCGCTTTCCCCGGGAGAGACAGAGGTTCGGGAACTGTTTCGTGGTAGGCAGGACCTACCCTTCCGGACGACAGACGACGAACGGACGGGACCCGCGGGCATTGATGCGTGCGAAAAAGCGCGCGCATGTCCGCCGCAGCCCGCCGTCCGAGCGGTCGGGGCATTAGGGAAATATTCAAATGGACCTGCGAAGGCCCATTGTTATTCTACCGTGAAAACGGCCGACGTTGTTACCTTTTATTAGTGTAATTTGTCCTATTAACCACCGTTTCCCCGGCCCGCCACCTTATAACGGCTTTCCACTGTGCCGCGCGCCGGGGAATCTGATGCGATCCTGCCCCACGGACCGATTTAATCTCTTTCCTGGCCAACTTCACGCAGCAATCCACTCATAGACCCCGACTATATGTATAATAACATTTTTTAAACGCACACGATCTTTACTAGAGTTCGTAAAAAGTGTTTCCAAAATATTGATATAACTCGTAAAGAGGGTGAATCGTGACTACCAATTCTCAAGCAGCTTTTGGAGCCCCTCATTTTGCAAACGTGTGTCGACTACATCAAACAATTCCATTCCAAGTCAAACGTTGAGTTTTGGTAATTGTATCCCTTCATAGTTCGATGGAAATTAACTCGTAAAGAGTATGACTCATAACTACCAATTCTCAAGCGCCTTTGGAATCCCTCATTTTGCAAACCTGTGTCGTCTACTCCAAACAACTCCATTCCTTATTAAACACTGAGTTTTGGGAACTCCGTACCTCATGGTTCACTACTATGAATGATAACTATCAATTATTAAGCACCATTTGGATTCCCTTATTTTGTAAACCTGTATCATCTGCCCCAAACAACTCCATTCCTTGTCAAACGCTGTGTTTTGGGAGTTGTGTCCCCCATGGTTCGATGGAAATTAACTCGTAAGAAGGATGAATCGTAACTACCAATTCTCAAGCACCTTTTGGAGCCCGTCATTTTACAAACGTGTGTCGTCAACATCAAACAATTCCATTCCTTATCAAACGCTGGCTTGTGGGAACTCTGCCCCCCCGTGGTTCGATGGGAATTATTCCTAGCGCGAATCGAGCGTCTCTGCGTGGATCACGGCAAACTGCTCGAACGGACAAGGGCCCACGCCTCGATGAAAGTTCTCCACGGTGTGTGACTCACCGATCGAGATTAATGAACGTGCGCCGTGCAGGCGCCGGGAAAACGACGCTTCTTAAGGTCGTCGTGCATTGTCCCGCGCGAAAATCGTGCCTTTACGAGTCGAGTTTAACGAGCATGCTGGTTCCCGTCCGCGCGGGAAATCCTCCGTCGTCCTGTTACGAGAAACTCGCGGTTATCCGGACCATTTGACCCGGTCGAATACGAGGATCGATAACCGGCTACGTTCTCGCAAAAATCTGACCCACTTCTCTTAACCTTGCGTCACGCTTTCCACCTGCCTCGCACCGACTCGGCAAAATGCACGCGAAATGCTTCGTCGCTGCCACGGGGAGCAATTTTTCAAACAAAGTATCCTACAGTATTCCCTCGTTTTGTGACGAAAACTCGGGTCCGCTTAGAGCAAATCGATGTATCAAATTTTATTTCCAGTCAAAGACTATCATCACCTTAATGTTTCGGGGCTCTCCTCCACAAAATATACTCAATCGTCAGAATGAACTTCCGAAATATAGGAAAAGGTAGCCTTCAGGTATCGACCTGGAACGTAAACAATACTTTTCTATGTACGGAACTATCGCGCGACAGGAAGGTCGATAGAAAATTTTCTGGCCAATGTTTCGCGTTTTCGATAGGGTTTGGCGAACCCTTTGGCTTCCGTGAAAGGAAGAGGACTCGCGTCCTGAAGCATCGAGGCAAAGGCGGGTGCACGTAAATACACATGCACGGCGCATCATAGTTAGCCACGGTGATCGTACGCCGCGATACGATCTCCTGCCTCCTTCCTCCTCGCCACCTACTCTTCTTCTTCTTCCTTCTTCTCCTTCGTCCTCGTTCTCTTCTTTGCGCCTCCGCGACTAGGGGGAGATTGCGTAACATCACCTTGCCGTTAAACGTGAAACAATGCTCTCGCGCGAGACAGCGCGAGGTGGCGGAGATACGCGATCTCACCGGTGCCTGACTCCTGAAGCGGAGTACCGAATACGGGGACCGTTCTTCAGCTCTTTTCACGAGCAACCTTAATGATTTACGCGCCACGACCATCCTCCGATTACTCTGCCATCGTCATTTTCATAGTGCCAACATGTCACTATCTTTTCCAAGAGTATAAGGTTCCTAGTCGACAGGGGTGGTTCTCTATACGCTGACTAAAATGATACGAACCAAAAATTCTTTCACTCGAAAGTTGACAGCAATTTTGTTTGTATATGATATTGGCAGTGGTCAGAACAGAAGCGTTCTGACACCCCCAGCCTTTCCATTGTCGCACCCATGCTTTAGAATCTAAATCTAATAATTTTCTTAAAATGACAGTAGAAAATATTTAACAAAATAACCTCACCCTCTGCCAAAAAATAAGATTCTTTTCCTTTCTCTCTAACTCGATTTCTCTTTTGTTTCAGGTAAGTCACGAAAATTAGACGTAGGCAACCCACAGCTAATTTTCAAAAAAATCCTCGTTACAGGTATTTATCGTAATTATTCGTTGTTATCTCGTAAGTATGGGAGCTTCTTCCCTATAATCCTTGGTTCTGTACAATTTTTCTTTCTACTAATTTGTCTGTTATCGGGTCAGTTCTTGTGTAATTATAGTACTGTTTGCATTATAAATTCGTATTGTTCGCGTTACGAATCGCTTCATCTTCTATTCCAATGGGCGAAGTATAGTCCCAGCTCTAGTTTACGGCGTAATCTTCGTAACTGCAATTTCTCGAGGACCATGCAGGAGCTTCGGTCATCGCACCTTGATTCCAATTTTCGAACGATGATTCGAGAGATTACTTTCGAAACTGAGGAAAACGTGTATTTTTACTACGGACTCTGTTATTATCGCCGAGGAATGCGCCTAGTGAAGTAATCATGCTTAATTACAAAATATGTGGGACGTACGCCAACAGCCCAATTAAATAAGGAATTATGAAAATGAGACGTTATGCCCGCTAAAGGAGACGATAAGATGCATCGAACACGAAACATGGGGTCTCGAAACATAATATGTTGTATTAATTATATTTGAATTTTCCGCTCGTAAACGATGTTTACAAATACTCGTGAGAAAACGCGAGCACTTTGCATTTCGCAATTTCCACGGTTCGAACGACTTCGCGTTCAGAAGCTTGTAATTACGATATTATCAAATTGAATATAAGACATTCTAAATTGAAAGATACACTGGAAATACTTGCATATTTTTCAACGTGCGTTTCTGAGAGACGATGAATTTAAAAAATAGAGAAATAACGTTGAATAAACTCGAGAGATTTCCTTTCGAGCGTCGCCGCAATTGCCATCGCGAGGGTCGTTTGAAAAAATTCCGATTAGAAATCGAACGTGTTTCGTCAGCGACATCCGTGAGCGAGGCGATATTTCATTTTCCTAGGTACCTCCCGGTCGCCCTCCATCTCTCATTTGCCCCATTGTTTTCATCGTGTAGGCTCAATGGAATCAGCAAACAATTTATTACGCCTACGCCCGGGGCGCATCTATACCCTTATCAACGATCGCTCGTTGCTCCTTGGGAACAACTGCTCCTTCAACTCGGCCCTCCGAGGAACAAACGGTCGTCTCGCGAATCGGGCGACGAGCAAATCCTTCCTCTCTCGCGCGAGTTCCCCGTGAGTGCGTGCGTGCGTAAAACGCCCGCGTGTAAGTACGCTGGCCGCTCTCGCGGATCCGTTACGCGAACGAAGGGAAACAAAAACGGGCGAAGGGGGAAAAATTGGCCGCGTTTACAGTCCGGGAACAGCCCGGAATAATTTCATGAAACGATGCCCGCGAAAATCGCGAGTCCATTCGAGCGACGCGTATCGACCACTCGTCCACACGTGCGTGCAATTGGCTTCGGTAAAAAGAACTCGGATAAACAGAGGCCTATGAAGAAACGAAAATTATAATTGGGATACTCGTAAGATTTTTCAAACCGTTTCTAGCTGAATTTTAGTCCTGGATAAATTACAAATGGTGCCATCGTGTTCTTATTGACGGAATTCTAATTAAGTTGAAATTAAAATTATTTTTAGGTAAATTTTAACACTGGGTATATTACAAACAGTGTTAGTGTTTTCTTAGCAACTTCGATCTTCGTCGATGAATATCGAAATTGAGAATTTAGGTACGCGGTTAAAGGCCTCTCTCGTCGCGAAGTCAGAAACGATTGTGGTTCGATTTCTTTGCGCGGGAGACTTCAATGCACGCATAAGCGACGATGTTTCAGACTCGTGGTTCCAGTATATCCTCGTAGAGCTCGGGCGTTTATCGTATGAATTTTATTATAGTTTTCAATGATTACAAAACAAATTCTTGTTTTTATTTACACCTTCAAAAATGGATTCTCCATAATATTGTTAAATAAAATGATTATTAACGTCGTTCGTGCAGACTCTAGGTAGTAGATAACTGATTACATGACATTTTTTAATACCAAACACTCGTTCCTCTAACACATACAGATTTTCTTTCATAGTGATTATTTATACACATAATTGTTACAATTATTGACGAAGTCATCCTGTATTTGTGGCTGAATTTGCAACTTTGGTAGACTATCCCCAAATGCGTGTAACAGTATTAACGTTGTCATTTCGCGACCACGGGTGCATTTAAGGGGCGAAGTGGTTGATTTATGGGCTCTGTAACTAAGAAAGACTCATGAAAACCAACTTAGAAAAAAGATATCGCTAGAGCCAGGGAGTAGATTCAAGTCGACGATGTTCGTTGAAGGTTCGTGCCCTTTTGGGAGTCCGGGAAGATGGAGGCGTTGGTCTGTTTGGACGTTTCGCCAACCGGACCGATGGCGAGCGAGCAAATCTTGGGGCAGCGGTAACTTGGGGAACGCGAAACGGTACGCTGGTGTGCGCACCGTGCGTGCATGGACGACCGCGCGAGTGTTCATGTACACGGCAGCAGATTTCTAGGGCGATAAAGTCCTGCGAGCGAGGAAGTCATGTCCCGTAACTATCTGAATGTACGGTCTCGCGGTTTTCGTGTGCGCACCCACTCGAAGGCCTTTACCGAAGACGCGAGCGAGCGAGCAAGCTGGCCTGGCAAGATCGTGCGAGCGTCGCGAGGAGGACGACATTTTCCACGAGAACGAGCCGCGGCTTGCCAACCTGCCCGAGTAAAAGCGTAAAATTACCAGCGGTCCGGATAAAATTACCCTCCCTCTCCAGCTCTCTCGACGTCCTCCTTCGATATCCAGCAACCGTTCAAAAATGCGGAGACCGCTTCGAATCATTTTCCACCATCTTATTCCGTGTTCGAGAGACATTCATTTTTTATATATTTATTTATTATGGGTTTGTGCACTTTTTGATATAATGCTGTTGCATAATATATGTAAAAGTCTCATTAATTGTGTATGTTATCAGATACATTCCTTTTTAAAGGAATACAGAGAACTGCTAAAGAAGTCCAGACGCTGGCTAAATAGGTTACCTTGGACAAGAATACGGTTAATACAATTATTGTATCTATAATGTCGTTTAAATGTTGGAATATGGAATACATAATTCCATATTTCGAATATTTCTTGCTGGACAATTAACATAGTTATTGATGATTTTATAAATAAATAACATATCATATACATATAGTTCTACGTTGTTCAAGCGTAGGAAACTTCAATCTCGACAAAATTCGGTCATAGTGATGGCAAGTAACTGGGATGGGACTACCCAGCTTATAAGAGTCGATGCGTAGGAATTTGTGGTGAATTTTTTATGAAAGAATTTATGGAAGAAGGTAAATTCTTATAGTGAAATATTGCATCCAATATTTAATCAATTTATCTATTCCTTTGCGCCGAACACCCATTGTACGAACAGTGTTTTTCTAGTAGAATACACAGTGTTTGTTTTCAAATACGATCCGATTAGCTTTTCGCTACGCAATGTGACAGTTTTGAAAAAATTTCTCGAGGCAAAAGTTGTTTCCTTTCAAAGATTGTTAAATTTATATGTAAATTGTTGATGTAACAAAGGGATCTTCTCTAGTTTTTGCGTTTGAAAGGTGTACGGCGGACTGGTCTACGCGAGGAACGGCCCGATAGAGATAATTTCATACGCGAGTGCTCGCGAACGCGGTGTTCCGCGTCCATCGGACGTTCCCCCGGCACCGCAACATCTTTCGACGAGCGTTCCCCGTTGGTAAAAAAACTTTATATCGTTTTACAAGAGACGGTACCGCTGAAAGCTGCGGTCTCTCGTCGCTCGGGATGCGTGCACCCGGCGAACCGCGCGTGCATAATTTACCGTTCCGACGTCCGTAGAATCCCCGGCACGAAAATGGAATAGGGTCGGTTGTAAATTTTCGTTTAACGAGCTGGGATTTTTCTGGCCGCGAAGCATCGATCAGATATCATCAAAATTCATAAGCCTGCGGGGCTCACGCGCGGCCGATAATCACGCCGCCGCCGATAAGAATCGAAGCGCCTCGGTCGCGTTTCAGCCAGGAATCCCGGGGCCGAATAAAACCAAACCGAGCCGCGGTATTTAATCCACGATTTTATCGCGACGCTCTAAAAATCACCGCGAAACCCTCGTGCGGATAAAACAACAACGGTAATGATTCCTTAAATGAACACGTGATTCGTAAGTTGAACCTTCTGCCCCTGGGCCCAGCTTGATGGTCGACGTTCCATGCTCATTTTACGAATCATTACTATATAATCGGGTGAATATTTGAATTTAACCCTTTAAGTGGATTATTGGGGCCTTCTAACTACAAATTTAAGCTAATAATTATTTAATATATGTAAATGTAATTATTTGAAAATTTATGTAACCGTCTATTAGTTTATTATTTTTTAAATGCTTTAAAGAAAAGTTGATTTTATTTATCAATTTGGTAAAAATCAACATTAAGTAAAATAATTCAGTTGAGATTAAAAGATTAATTAAGGGTTAAAAAAATAATATTGTAAGATAAACAACACGGTTTTGAATTGTATGAAATTCAAACGCACCGAATTTAAAGCGCGACGAGCGGTCAAGAATTGCAAAATTAATGTTTTGGGGGATTTGGTCGGCCGCCATTGTTTTTCCAGCGCGATCGAATGGAAACTCGGATCTAAATCGAGGCGCCGCGGATGCTAACGAAGACCAGGGATTTCCCCAGCGGAGATCACGGGATACACGCTGATCCACGACCGCGCGATAAGGTTTTATCTCGGTTCGCGTCACGCTTCGAGGTTAGAATACCGCATGGACGCGCTCGCGAGCGCGATATAATGCATATTCTGGCCGTGACAAGGGAGCCCAATTCATCATCCAGCGGTCAAGACGGGATGTCACTTCGTCGCTGCGGTCCTCGCCAGCCTCCTTGTTATTTATTACTGTAAACACAAGCGACCAAGTCGAGTTTTTGCCACGTGACGCGTCGCGTTCGTCGATTTACATACGCACCGGCATCTGTTGCATCGCGGTTAGATCGCTAGAGTAGATTAATCTTTCGCGTATCGCGAGGCGAGGAGAACATGGTATTCGAAAGGTGCGACTTTTGAACCCGTATTCATTGATTATTCATCCCAGCTTAACGTTTCGCTGTCCGACACTGGAGCCTAGAAACGCGACGATCCTCTATACTTTCGTTATATTCTGAGCAAAATTGTACTTACGAACTATTGGAATTGTAGGGCTATGGGTTGTGTATGATTGAATTAAACAACAATATTTAACTGTAGAATATTCAGTCTTTATTTCGTAACGCGAAGATAAATCCGTTCGGTCTGAAATCGGTTTCTAAACTGTGCAGTTCACCCGCTGAAGAATGGTGAGAGTGAACTCTTATCTTTTTTTATAATAAACACCATGAGTTCGTAGAACCCATGGCCAAAACGGGAAAGAAACTTTAGACATATACAGTCGTCACCGGAGATGATTTTTGTAACATCATGAGACGGTTAGGATATTCAACATAAACGATAAGTAGTTCATATAGTTTTTATAAAAATTCCGGTCGTCGTGAATCGATCAAGTTTCGAACCACTGTCCATTTAAAAAAAAATTCTTGCAGCTTATCCGTTCAAATCAAATTTATTTAATCGTCATCAGATAGTCTCGACGTTTAGTTTTCAACGGGGCCTTGCAATAGAGCGGTATCTCGAATCTCCTTGCCTCAGATATGCGTTATATCTTGCGATCGGTTCTACCCTCCGCTTTTTGCGACCTCATTTCCTGACGAACGTCATCCGCAGTTTCATCTTGCGTTGATACGCCGCGTAGATTGACAACGAGCGATAGCAGATATTTCAAGGCGTTTAAAAATTTCCGAGCGCGTTTTTTCCCCGGAGTTTGCAATACGATTTCACCCGGTGACCTCATTCCGCAGTCGTTCTCTTCCATCCGTGCAACGTGACTTTATTAAAATTCTTTTCTATCGAACTCTGCTCAGACTTTATTAAGTTTCGTTACAAACTGACTGATTTTCGTTTTATCACACTCAACGTCAGTGTTTATTGTACTGTGAGAAGTGTATATGTGTTTGAACCGTGGAAGCATTATCGTTAGCGTTGATAGAAGTATTTAGGTTTAGTAAATGCGTTGTAAAAGGGGTCCTCCGTGTCAATTACTTCATTTGTTTATAGTATGTAGATAGGAATCGAGGGGATTCGACTTCGACAGCAGAACGTCACTCTGCATCGAACTCTGGTCAAGAGTAGTCACTTATGGTTTTTACGCTCACGTTTTTACGTTCTTTTATGTTAAATAGTTATAGTAATACTAAATAATATAGTTTATAAAGTTACGTTTAAAGATCATATGCTTGTGAACATCCCTGACATCCTTACAGTACATTGTATCCACTGATACGTGCTGGATCAGACATTTTGGTCAATCATTGCGAGGCCTCTGATTACTCCTGTTCATAGTTTTTTTACTTATAGTACCAGAATCGTTTCCATCCCAAGTTCCTTTTTTCGGTGACGATAATCGTCTGCAGATTTTCGAAAAAAGGCTATCGACTCGCGTTCGAGGGAAAAGAAACGATTCCAGGCGTTTCAATTTCTCCGGGCTCCCAGCACGTAACGGCCGTGTTCTTGATAAAAGAAAACGGTTCGAGCCGGCTCGTTTATCAGTCACTGCACCGATATCTCAATCTGCTTTCTTTTTTCCGCTTTGGTTCGCCGTCGAACGTGTCCAGAAACGGGAGACGCGCGAGCTCGAAAGCGGGGTGCTCCGGGGCAGCCTGATACGCATATGGATGGGGCTAGGTCATTCGCCACCATACGCCGAGCACTGTACATGGGCGGCACGTTACTCCCAGGTTCCCGATTTCCGTAAAAGTCCAGAAACGCTCTGGCAGCCCATCGGTGCGCGCACCGTGAGCGCGCTTCAAATGGCGTTTACTGTTTCCACGAACGAGAAATAAAGGGAGACCAACCGACCGGTCGACCTATCGCGGCCTGCCCGGCGCATTACAACGTGTCATTTACATCTTAATCCATCCACCGGCGTCCCTCTAAAGTCTAGACGCCGACGGAGACGCCGCTGATCGCGTTACTCGCGGCGTCCAACGCTGAGACCGCCTCAAAGTCCTCTGGCTAAATTCGAAGACTTTGAAGGTACACGTTTCACTTACACGGGGGAAACCCTGACTGTGACGTTCCATAAAATACATATTTCTAACTATATGTTCGAAATATTCGAGTTACTTACGATTACCAGTATTTTAAAAATAAATTTTATTATTTAAGCGAAGGTACGTCTCAAGTTTTAATACATCAGCAAGATTATTATTCGAAATTGTATTTGGGTTTGACACGCAGTATGGTGGATGATCTTGTCAAAGGGGAAGCTTTTTTACTGGACTTCCTAACGCCAGAAACGCTTCCACACTCTAACGTCCAAGCTCGTGTGGATACAAAGTCCCGAGTGGTCCATGATGTTCTGCCAAAACGGGTTTCTTATTCATCCACATGTGATCCGCGTTAATGATCCTTTCAAGATTCTCCGAATCGTTCTTACACTTGCGAGAATGCCAGTAATGGTGCCGATTTTTCACGGCCAGAGAGAGTATTTACCCTTTTCTCTTCGCAGCAGTTTTCCTTTCATTTTCCGGATTTCTCGCAATGACGCGACTCTTTTCGATTTTTCTAAAAGTTTTGCAATTGGAGAATCCTCTTCCCCCGAGACTAATTATCGATGAGAAAACTCTCTACGCAGCATCGAGAGAAAGAGTCCTTTCACTCGTGTATACGGGAGCAGGGAACATGAGTGCCCATGCAACTGTCAGCGTGCAGACTTTGCTGCGTGCCTGTGTCAAAGAGCTTTTAATGTCGATAGCGATTATCGAGAGTAAAATTCTCGAGAAGACTAGTTGCATTAACACGTTCCCAGCGGAGACGGTAGATTTATCTTCTCGCGTTTGACCCGTCGGTAGAGCTAAATTGACTTCGCTTACTATGCATTTATTTTGTTCGCCTTGTCTTAGGGATCTATTCGCCTTCCAATATCAATCTTTTCCAGAACTTGCGTCAAATTTCAATTAAAACAACATGGAACTTTTCCCCTAAGAAACAATATGAACAGTTTCAAAAAAGAGTATTCGAATTTGCAGGCGATCGTCGTGTCGCAAGAACTTTACACGACGTCTTCTCAACCGAATGAGAATCGAACTAGCGATTGCCAGTTGTCCGACGCCTTTCGCTGCAGTATGATGTTGAACAGTGCTCTCGTTTGTGCACCAATCTACCGAGAAAGTGAAAAGGAAAAAGGCTGTGTACAGTGATAAGTTGAAAGAAAAGTTCCTTTTGTTACGCTCTGAAGTATCGAATGTCATAGCCTTGCTTCTTGCCATCTGCGTTAGGGATACAAGAAAACTTGGATTATTACAAAGATTTTCGAGATTCTATTCTACTTCCAAGGCACTCGTGGAATTAATAACTCATGATAGTTGCACAAATAATTCTGTGTAAAATCCTCTCATCCATGACCGCTATTAATGATCGATCGTGTCACCTGATCTTGTCTATCGCTAAGTTTGATATGGACCATTTTGGAGAGCAAAGTTTCGCCCAAAGTTGTCGAAGAAGAGAGACGGGTTGGGTGTAGGAAGAAGGATGAAGAGGATATTTTTGTCGAAGGAACGCATGGCGAACGTAGCGGCGAGGACGAACGAGCAGCAACCGAGGCTCATTTTTCTACGCGCAACTGCAATTTAAACGTAGTCAGAACGCGAATGTAAACGTGACCGTGGCTTAGTGGGACGCTGACCACGGCGTAGGAACGACCCAGGGGACGAGGATCTACACCTCGATGAGCACAGCACGACATTCTCCTTGCCCCTTGCCTCTCTGTTCCTGGTGGTCTCCACCGTTTTCTTCCTCCGCGGCTCGCTACCAAGAAGAAGGTCCCTTCTCTCTTCGTTTCGTTCTCGCTGGCTCCTTGTCCCTCTTCGGTTCTTCTTCCCCTCTTTCTTGCCCGAACGTTTCTTTCTCGCTCGCCTGTCCTGTCTCCGCTCATCGTCCTCGAGCGCGTCCACCACGATTGTCCGGTAAACCATGGTGCGAACCGCTCACCGTGACGAAGGTATCCACCTACAAACGAGGACTTATTCCGAGAGAGCAGCCCGTGGAAACTCGCGTATACGGACATGGGAATCGACCCGGGACCGCTCGCCTCCGTCGTTTCATCGTTGATTATGCCAATGACAGACCACCCGAAACAGAGGGGCTCAAGTCGTTGACCACGGGCTCCTCGATTTCCTAACCCATTACCTCCTCCTCGGTGAAGTTTCTCTTTTCTGGTGACAGCTATTTAGCCGCTCGCAACATTGTAACTACGTTCGATTCTCTTACCAAGCTCTCTTTTTCTTTGAAACTTTTTACCGGTTAACCCTGGGAAAGGAATACCGAATTTTAAACAGAATAACAGATAGGATTAATTATTACGTGACAGATAATTAGGGTTTAATTTAATAAGTGTCCAATAACGACGTTGCATCACGGGTTGTTATATGGGAATATTTTTTCAGAGGTCAATTTCAATACAGTCGAAAGCATATACATATACTGTAATTTTACTTCGATTTACAAAGTAGTTTTTATTATTTATTTTTTTTAATATTAATGGGCACAGAAATGTCTAGAGAGGTATAATATAAACAATGTACAATAATGATAACATGTCAAGGATATAGTTTCCAAAGTGGTTACCCATCCTAGTACTGGTCGCGGCCACCGCAGCTCAACGATAAATCCTTCGATATTTTCAGCGGCTCCGCAGAATTCAACGTCGAAACAATTAGTCAGTATCATAAAGATGTGAAAAAAAAGAAATGAATTTCTCATAAATTCTTTCCATTTGTTTTTACCAAATGTTTGTTTATTACAACTGTGTACATTTACGAAGTAGTTTCGTCTTGTCCTGTCTTGTTTAATTCATTTTGCTGTAATTTAAGTTTAGATCATTTGAATTGATTTCAGTTGATTTTATTTTAATTTTTATTTTAAAAAAGCAGTCATTCATTTTATTGTTAGTACTGATCACAGCCAACATAGTTTAACGCTGGTAATCAGACGAGAATCGGTGTCCAACGTGGCAAGATCGACAAATCATATTTCTAATTTATTTAAACTTAGCCCTCGATTATCTCAATGTACGAAGAAAGAAAAATTATATATTTAAACAAGTTTCTTTTCCATTTAGCGAAGTAAATCACTATTATAGTGTACGAACACCAGCGGTAGTAATCATACATGTTAAAAACTTGTATAACAACGGTGGTCTGAAGAATTTTCGACGTCCCCGGGAGAGATTGGTCCCAAGTTTCTTCAACATCCTGTAGAACGGGAGGTTTCGGAGAAAGTTGTGGAAGCTCGGTATACCTAATCGGGATCTCATTTTGTGGAACGGCAGTCCTGACGCCGGATATTATTCTTTTGCCGCGATCTAACGAGGTTGAGCGAGCAAGGAGGTACCCGAAGAGGATGGCGCGAAGCGATGCGAGGCACGCTGGAAGTCAGGATCGGTTCCTATGCATGCGATTGCATGCGGATGAATAGGGCCTTTGTGTCTTGCGAACGACAGCCAGTAGGATATACAATAACGGTTCCCTAAGATTTCTCACGTAATGCAGGATCTCCTAGCCGAGAGATGTGGCTCAACGTTCGCTCCGATCTGCATCTAACATTTTATCATAAAGCTACGTAAACGACTAACGGGACCGCGTCCATTCTCGCGTCCTCTCGAACTTCGTTCAAGACCCCGATGTTTCGCAATTAGACTCTGTTAAAATTATCTTTCCTTTCGATGGAGCAATATTCGGTCGGTTTATCCTGAACCGTTTCAATAATGTTGTCGATCGAAGATTCTCGTCCGTGTCGAAAACTTCCTTGTGCCTGAAAACACTGTGTCGTCGTTACTCTGCGTCGTCTGTACTTGTAAACATTGTGTCATCTGGGTCCTACGACGTCTGGAGACGTTTTCAATCATTTTTACCTTAAAAACACGTTCGTCTTTTAAGTGTTAGACAAGTAAAATTCACTTGTTCTAATTCTTACATTTCAGTATTATATTTTTTTAATATTGAAAGCACACAGGGTGTCGTTTAACCCCTTGACGTACGATTTAATTCCAATTACAATTTTATTTAAATTTTTTCGTACGATGAATGGCCACGAAAAAGAATAGATTCGTTTTACGAATACCTCGTGAATGTGAAAATGTGTTGATTTTAATTAATAAGACTCGATGACGAGTGAGTAGCCTCATGCTTGTGAAACTTGGCATCAATTGTAATGTTCGTTTGTGCTTAAGATAGTTTATTCAACATAAAGATACAATACTTCACTTTATATCTAAGGCTTACAGCCACGTCCCAGCAGGGGAAGCCTCGTCGACTGCCCCATCTTCTTACACGCACACTCCTTGCACACATACGCAGGCATCCTACTATTACACCTCCCTTCCTTAGCTTTAATATTAGGTAATGTTAAAGTACGCCGGTCTTCTTACAATTCTACCGCTTCTAGTAATAATATTATTTTTATCGCTTATATCTTTTTTGTCTTTCTCCTCGCACAGAGTTATCTCGTCTTCAATATTAATGTCGGTGACATCACTTGCGCTGTTTACAGACTTTTTAATATGATACGAATTACGCCTAATTGTATTGCCCCTTTTATTTCTTAAAAAGTACGATCTCGGTTTTTTGCATATTTCCGTTATCACCGCCGGTTCCCATTCAGTCTTATTTCTTACCACTACCGTATCACCTATCTTAAACTCCTTTCTCTCTTTTGCACCGCGATCATAATACATTTTTTTTACTCGCTGCTTATCTCTTAGCGCATGAATTACAGTACGAATCTTTGGTTTTAGTAACTTTTTCACCATTGGCAGTTTAGTCCGCAGTTTTCTCAGATCAGTAAGGAAACTGTCGAATGGTTCATTCACCTGTTGACGCCTTGTGTGAAATTTATGTCTCTCTATTATTATATTCACTCTAGGCTTCACATATTCTTCAAACTTCTCAAATATGGATTTAGTTGTGAGACTTTCTGCCAGCAGTCCAAATGTATTAAACACATCTAACGCATCTTCTCCAATGCAATTCAACAGCATTGCCACTCTGCGAGTTTCCTTTATTTCTTTCTCGCTAATAGCTGTTACAAATATTTCAAACCTTTGTTTGAAGTTCTTTAAATTATTTGCTGCATTATCCTTCAAATCCAGTCCCACTGGAGGCTTAAAATTATCCATCGTTACCACGTGGTCTTTGAATATTTTAGGTTATGTTACCACTTTACTTCCTTTCCCACGATTAACGAGACCTTCTCGCAATTCTTCTTTTTAATTTAATTTAATGTTCTTCACTTCTGACACCATGTAATGTTCGTTTGTGCTTAAGATAGTTTATTCAACATAAAGATACAATACTTCACTTTATATCTAAGGCTTACAGCCACGTCCCAGCAGGGGGAGCCTCGTCGACTGCCCCGTCTTCTTACACGCACACTCCTTGCACACATACGCAGGCATCCTACTATTACATCAATCAAGGACTTGTGACGAGTCAGACTTGTCATTGTATGGCAAGGGGTTAACAGAGAACCAATTCGCCCAAGGCTCCATAGCTAGTGTTTCCTTAACACGTATGGGTGATTTTTCACTAAGGAGTCAAACAAAATTAATTCTCAAGATTAGTTGCTAATGAAAATAAATACCTAGACAGGAAGCAGTAAAAATAAGTTCAACGACAAATTGTGGGTACGCTAGTTTCCAATCGTATACATATATTGGAAATGGGTGAAGAAAACAATACTTTTTTATAACTTATAAGTGAAACTTTATTTAACGGTTTGGAAGGACGTCTTTACTCTGTTAAAACTAAACGAGAAGTGAGGTGACGGTTAGATTCCCGAAAAGAAAATCCGGCGTCCACATAAAGAAAAAGAAACCATTGCCTGCACCATGTTTATTTCCCTGGCCCTCGCTGGCAAACAGTCTCAGGCCCTTAGACCTGATGGTGCCAATACGGTCTTCGTATGCAGACAATGGACAGTGTTTCTCATTGTTAGATTCAGTTTTGCCAATGATTATTTATTAATAATCGAACAGTATAGAAACAATGTTTCGTTTTCGTGGACGATTCGAGGGGTTTGGGCTATCAGCCAACGCGTTAAATGAAACTTGTGTTTTCCGTCGGAAGGTAAAGAGCAACTAAACGAAACTTTGTCCGAACAAAAATGGAGTTACAGGGGAATCGCAAACACGCGGATGTCGAGTTTTCAGCGAATAATTGTAAATCGAAAAGCTGTCGAACGGTCGGCTGTGGAAGCGTGCAGAATCCCTTTTTATGAATTCGGATTGAGCAGCAGCTATCGATGCACGGTGTAACCGACGGGGCTCGGTCGTCCGCGGCGGCTGGAACGAGAAACGGAAAAAAGAGAGAAGAGGAAAACGCCAGGAGAGAATGCATCGGTACGCGGTGATGTAACGGCGTTATGAATATGTACAAAATAACAAATGGTCCCAGTACAAAGGAACGGTGACGGGGTACGCGTGTGTACCGCTTTGCCGCGCTCGTATTCCGGCTGTCACAGCACCGTGTCACCGTTGTAGCGCGCTACGTGATCGCCGTGTAAAACAGTGTTTCGATTTCCAGCCATTTTTCGTCGTCTCGATACCGCGTCGCGAGCCACGGATACGCGGGGACGCCGTAATAACGATCGCGATAATCGTGTTTCCGATTAAGATTCCCTCGACCGACAAACAAACGACGGGCACGTGCTCCATTGTGATCGTCGCTAGCAACAAAATGCTTCTCGCGACCCTAATTAAAAAAGAAAAACACTGACGCGCTCAGACACGACAATGAGATTGGATCGTTCGATAATAGGTCGAGCGTTTCCAAACACTTGTGTCTGGTCATCTTCATTTTCTTGGGCAACTACCCCCTTTTGGACTTTCCAATTCTAAATATATTTCTTCTTACGATTAAGTTTGGCAAGGTTTGTCGAACGTGGGTTGTCACTTCTACAGTGAAAATACACATTGTATAACAAATTATTACTGATAGCCACTATTAAAATTATTTGAAGTTATTATTTCTTCTTCCGACCAAGTGTACTGCTGTTTGGCAAGCTTTGTCGAATGTAGGTTGTCGCTTCTACGGGTAAAAGGCGCATTGTATAACAAATTATTACTGATAACCACCATTAAAATTGTTAGAAATTATTATTTCTTCTTACAACCAAGTCTATTACTGTTTGGTAAGGTTTGCGGAACGATAGGTTGTCAGTTTTGCAAGGAAAATACTCATTGTATGGGAAATTATTGCCAATGGCCGCTATTAAAATTGAAATATAAATTAAGATGACAGAAGAGATGTGCTAACAGTAACACGGTTCGCTGCCAGACCAAAACATATTTCAAACAATAGTAAACTACATAACCTAAAATTTGTCTTGGTACTTATTTTCGTAATCTGGCTTTACGAATTCTATTCAAATGTACTTCCTTTAACGTTTCAACTTGAGAATTGTTTTCCATAGCGAGTAGTCCCGTCACTCGTGTATGTTAAGTGAACGACGCCGTGACCGGTCCCATTTTCACTATGAAAATCTTGTCGACCCACTGGTCCGCATGCGTGAAACTCGCGTTGGACGAGAAAAAAAGGAAGGATAGAAAAGCAATGATGAATAACAAAGCGCGAGCGACGGGGCCGTTGCACCACTGGGGAATTTCGTTGTTGTTAAGGTGGCACTGCGCATCACCGATGCCAGGCAGGAAGTGGGAATCGCCGAAGCAGCGAGGGGGACGGCGCGGGTGAGCGGCGAGGGGCACGGGGCACAGGGGAACCCGACGTTGCATTGTGGGAGTGAGCGGGCGAGCGAAATAAAAAAAAAAAAGAGGCATTATAGCATTATGCGAACGAACGGGGCCCTAGTGACGCATTTACACGGCTGTTATTATCCCCCTCCCCCCTCCGCCCTCCTCTCTGTCGGGTAGGAAACGTAGGTATCTGCGATACCTGCTCGCATGCTCGACCAGACGACCGAGTTAGGAAATCGCGACATATGTATGTCGTCCGTTCGCGTATACATTTGAATACATTAACACCTTGTGGACCGGTCCCGATGTTGCACGCGTTGCAGCACGTGTCGCGGAATCTTGGGACCAGAAGCTGAAACTACGTAATACTCGTTGGAAAAGGAGTCGAATTTACTGGTCTCATTCAGCGTCTTTGATCGCCAAAAAAACGTGAATCCTGTATTTGGATGAAAACAATGTATACATTAACACCTTGTGAATGGGTCCCGGTGTTGCACGCGTTGCAGCACGTGTCGCGGAATCTTGGGAGTAGAAGCTGGAACTATGTACGTAACACTCGTTGGAAAAGGAGTCTTTGGGGGTCCTGTGGATTAGATGATAAAGAAAGGATACGAAAAGCGTTTCGTCCCAGGTGTGCTAGCGGACTCGTCAGTAAGGCATCCTAGCAGACCCTGCCTTAGACGCCAGGATATTTGGGGTCGGTCGAGGATCATATATACAGAGTGTTCGACCACTCCTGGGAAAAATTTCAATGGGAGATTCCAGAGGCCAAAATGAAACTTAACTCAAGAATACAAATTTTGTTATTGAGGCTTCGTTAAAAAGTTACTAATATTTAAAATTCCGCCTGTAGAACAGCAATCTGCGAACAGCTGTTAGTGGTTCTCACTTAGAAAACTGTAAAGCTATCGATACGTTAAGTAAGTAGAGTTTCTCATGCTGAGTGAGAACCACAATCGCGCGCACGCAGTTGTATGCAGTTTGCCTATCTACAGGCGGTACACATTAATAACTTTTTAACGAAACCTCGATCAACAAATTGCTATTCTTGATTTATGTCTTATTTTGGCCTCTAGAATCTACCATTAAAATTTTTTCCAGGAGCGGTCGAACACCCTGTATACAGACGGAAGGTCGGTTGAGTGCTTGCGAGAGGAACAGTCCCTCTGGCGGCGAGCACGGGAAGCGATGGACCCCACAAGTCGAATTTACTGGTCTCGTGCGGCGTCTTTGACCTCCAAAAAATCGTGAATCTTGTATTTGAACGAAAACAACGATTCCACCGTAGTTGCAGGCTCTCGACGAGCGACAAAGGACGATTAAACAGACTCGTTTCGTCGGGTGCGCGTTCAGAATTCGCGAACGTTTCGCGTGGCGGTTCCTCTCACCTCTCCATCGATTCCCGGGGCCGCCGTTGCTGATTGCTGGCCGTCGAAAAACCCTTCAGCGATTTGTACGGGCGGCCGTCGTCCGGTACCGATGACGGATTAGTTTGTTACGGCTTTCGGCTTACGGAGGGCGCAGGTAGGCCGTACCGATACGCGTGATTATTTATTGTGCGGACAGATTGGATCATTCAGAACACGCCGATGGGGGTCCCTTTCTGTACGCCCGGGGATCGACCCGCCGCGGGAATATAACTCGATCCAACGAGCGATACGCCACTGCGATATAACCTCCAATTTTGTGTCAGCGACGGGTCTGCACGCGGCCTGGATGGATTGGAGGGGCGAATCGTGATGATTGGTGAAATAATTCGCGGCTGTATTTCCTACTGTGATTTCGAGCGCTGTTGCGTAACAGCGGGGACTCGAAGGGAGGATCGAGACTCGTATCTGACACGCCGATGATGCTGAAAGCTTAATTGCGACCGCAGATACGACGATTTAGCCATTAACCGATGGGGTGAAGTCGGTCGACTCCGTGAATAGGCTAACCACGGGAGGGCGAAGAAAGATCGCTGGAACCGTACGCTTTAATTTGAAATTTTTTTTAAAACAGTTTTTTCATTTTAATAAAAATATGTTTTCGTAAAATGTTAGGCCCTTTTCAGGAAGAATTAATGTTGCATGCGGAAACACGTGCACGTATCCACGATTCGCGTGGGCGTCGTCCCCAGGATCTCCCCTCGGAAAGTGTAGATACGGGGCACGTGTATCTACATGCAACTTTAATTAGTCTCGAAGAGGCTCACACGGGGATGACCGTGACATTGATTTTATGGAAACATATGATTACTAGGAAATTATTATCTATCACCGACAACACGCTACTTCTATCAAAAGTATTCTCTGCCCTCTATACAAAGATTGTAATTTTGTCAAATAGCACTTAGAGCATTCTCTATATATTTATATATCTGTACAGGATTCTTTACCGCATGAATTTTTCTCTTGAACGTATTATGATCAAATTTGTTATTTGGAGATTTTTGGTATTGCCGAATCCAAATACAGGTGAACATTTTATCGAAATTACTCGCGACAGTGAATAAAAATTTCAAATTAATAAACCTACTGCTACCAAATTTTAAACGTACACAATTTTAAGCTGCTTCCTTACAACCCCGTCTTAAGGAGGTATTCTTGTCTGGAATTTAAAAAAAATCAATTTTTTTCTATTGCACTTTCTTAAAGTATATGTCGTTGAAAATATGTGTGCACTAGGATTTATTTTAATTCGTAATATTTACAAAGTTACAGCCGTTTGAAGAGCACAGCTCGTAGTTGTAGCGAATAAAGCGCGTTTTTCTCGAAACCACATTTTTTGGACTGGTGTGTACGATATCTCAAGTTCTACTTCACCGATTAACTTCAAATTTGCACAGAATCTTCAGCAGACGTGCTGTTATCGCATAAACCACGGATTTCTAAAAAATGTTTATTCTTTCATACTTTTTAAATATGTTATAGACTTACAGAAATAAAAAAAAAACCAGTATTATAACTTCAAAGTGCTATCATGCCATTTTGTTTCTTTGCTTCAGATTAAAGGAACGGTCGGAATCATGCACACCAGCAAGACACTTTTTCTTTATAATACTTTCGTTAACAAAACACAGTTCAATTGTGATTATTTTTTGTTTACAAAAATAATTTGTACTCTTTAAATGTTATTAAATATGTGTGTCACAATCGATGCACAAAAAGTTTTATAGTTTCTTTTTAAAAAAATGCCGGAAAAAGTTGAAAATATATTTTAGACAAGAATACACCCTTAATACCGAAATAATTCACAGTAAATTAATGATATTCCTGCAGCGATCGAAACGGGTTAAATAGTTATTTTTAAAGTTTAGAAAGCTGCTGCATAACGTAATAACAGTATGATAAATTAGCTTCTATGGTTGCCGTGCAGTTCGCGTCCGTATAAGCTCGTGTAGGTTGGACGGCGCGTAAACTGGTTTGCCGATGCGCTTCATTCGAAAACAAAGTAATTATATGTAGATAAACATCGTAGCCGGTGGTCAAACGGAGTGTGTTAAAAACGTGGAACAATGTCAGGCATCGGCCTTATCAATGTTGGAGAAATTATAGCGTCCAGCCATCGTTCTATTGGTTTCATATCGCGTCATTGCTCACGCAGCCGGTCGCCATTAGAGTAATTGCGTTTAATTGTCCAGCTCCCGTTTCGATTATTCGAGGTATGAGATACAGCTAATCCGTTAATGGAATAGATAACCTTCGCGCGGCGCGAAGTCTGTCGAAAAACCATTACGCGACACGGTTCGTAGTTTTTATTTATCGAGAGGTTTTTTCAACATTTTTTTTTTCGGCAAGTAGGAATAAGAAATTTACTTCCAACGTTTATTTTATTTTTTTCAGAGTTTTTGAGTTATCTTCCATCTATAAAATATTGTGATAGATCACGTGCACTAAAGAAAACAAGTTATTATTCCGAAGGTCTTGAAATTGGGGTTTTTCGAAATTGTATATTTTTTTAAGAAGTTTATTAAGGCACGGTACTACACAAATCTCGAAACAAAACAAATGAAATGAAATGTGACTGTTTGCTAGCGATGCTTCCAATTATTTCGAGCAGGGGGGCGTTTTAATCAGACGGAACAAAAATTCCCCGTTTTTGCGTCAGCATTCGCCATAATCTTTCGAAGCCTCCGAAAGTTTTATCGTCCGTGCTTGGCGCTGTCGTAACTAGGTTGTAACTACAGTTAACAGAGCCGCGTTGAAGCGTAGTGGCGCTATCGGCGAGTATTATCAAGTCAAGGACTACATTTTCGCGAGCAGCAATTACGGCATCCACGGCTCACATACATCACTCGATAAAAGCAGCGACGAATATCGGTCAACCGAAGCTAGGGAAAGGCCAAAGCTTCGCGAGCATATCCCTTCGACCCGTTCTCCAAGATATTAATCTTACTAATATCGCCCGGAACGTTCGTTTCGAATATTTGTTGCTTCGTGTTGAAATACCGTACACGTTAGACGTATACCAACCCCTGTCGTCAATGCTATTAATTCATTTTCCAATTAATTTCAATCGCAAAATAAGTTATGTTTTTTTCGAGTACTTAAAAAGCTTCCATAAGTAAGGAATATTGTTGTTAAAGATCCCATGGGATTTGGAAACTTCTAACCGAGAATTAAACGATAGAATGTAGAGTTTTAGTATCTTGTAGCTCGCAAGGATAGAGTTCAACGCTGCGCTGGGCTTCGTAAGTAGATAGTGAATCGAGATCGTCTATGATCAGACGCGAGCTCTCGAAATACGGTTCTCCTGCGTGCACAGTAGAATGGAGCAAACATAAGCCACTGGAGGATCAAGCGATGAATTTATTATTTCTGCATGAAACGTAGACAAAGTACTTTACAGTATAATTTATTTTTCACCATATACATACTAAAGTACCAAAATTAAATATTTCTTTCCTATTTGTTTCCAATTTCAGATGTACAAAGGTCCGTCGATGAATTCTAATTTATGAACAAGCGCTTTAAAAACAAATACAGCGATCCCTCGTTAATATTCGTTGACTCGAGTCTGTGACGCGAACGTTATCGAGGGAGGTGCTTGAAAATTGTCGTTTATTATCTCTGTTAAGATTGATTGCATTACAGTCGAAAGTGAGTAAAATATCGAATGTTTCTTTCTTCTACAAGTACTAAAATCGTTTAAAACTCAAAGTACATAGTTTTCTTCACAAATTTAAAACAGCAAAGTCTCACATTTTTAATAATGTTGCGCCTTCAACACACATTCACTAACGATCATCGGTGTTTGTTTATTCTTTTGTATCGCGTTTTGAATTGCTTCGTATCTATTTATTTTCAAACTTCGTTTTCCACGTTTTCGAAGAAGTCTGGCGAATCTTATACGTACGTACGTTTAACGAATCGATGGGGATGACTTCGCGAATGATATCGAGGGAAAGGGTGTAGCGAACGTTAGCGAGTGACCACTGTGGTTCGAATTACGTTGTAATTTCGTGCGTGTTGGCGCAAAGGAACTCCATCAAGCAGCTGGCCAGGTGAATCTCGGTGTCTCGAAACGACGGGAGCGTTTTCATTTAGACGTAGATTATTCCTAGATGCCTCTCATAAATATTAAACAGGCCGCGCTCTCGGATTCACGCAGGCGAAACGTTGGCGTAATTTTTTACTCTGAAACCTTGTCCCGGCTGCTGCTGTACCCCTCGCCTTCCTCCCCCTCCGACGCCTCACGCCCCTTCACCCTACGGCGACGATCTGTCGCTCATTGAGTATGCATCGTCGATATCGACAGCGGGGGCTGTTACCAGCCCCGCCGGGAGCTACGTCGGAAGCCGTTGCTGGTCCCAGCGACCCAGCGACGCGATCCTCCTCGTTTTCTTCTTTGTTTTTCATCCTAAATGTCGCAGAAAACCGACCACCGGCTTGCACAGCCTCGCGGCGCGCCAAAGAGAAATGGCTCGATTAACGCTAGGAACTGCCAAAGCAAATCAAAATTACCCATTCTTAATTTCTAATATACTTTGAAAAAAATTTATCGTAATTTTCTAAAAGAGAACGAGTAAACGCTTATTTTCATTGCATTATACATTTCTTCGCGTATCTATCATTTTAATTTCTTTGGTACAAATAAATACACCAGCATTGTCGATAGTTCTAATGCAGCTTGGGCAAATTTCATTTGATATAATAATAAGAAATAACTATTTGAAATAATTTATTTTAGACCTTTATTTGAAAATAGGAATAATGTCCAATTTCAAATTGGTCAAAAGAAATAATCCTGAAGATAATCAATAAATGATTTTATCCTATGAAATCATTATGAGAATTTGCTTTGAGCAAAATTCTCTCTTCAAAAAGTTCATTAATAAAAGATTTTTGTTTAAGTTCATCTAATATTGTATCGAAAAAACAGTCAACAAAAGTATAAACCAGCCGCAGAATTGATAAGAGGAACAAAATTTCGAAAATCCAAATATTAATGTTAATTTCATAATTATTTCAAATAATTATAAAATAAAATAACATGTTATTTGAAATAGCATTTCAAATAATATTATTTCGGAAGTGATTACAGGCATGAAAATAATTATAAAATAAAATGACATGTATGTGAAATAATATTTCAACTAGTGTTATTTTAGAAGTATCCAGGTCTGTTCTAGTGTAATAAACCAGACATTGTGGCTGAGAAAGGAACGTAACATCAAATTTCAGATGCTCTTTTTCTAGAGTTTACAGAATAATCTCGAATTTTATTTTAAGTCGATCGAAAACGAAATCTATGCTAGAAATTTTTTAATTTCGTTCGATGAGTAGCAAACGATAAGTTGTTCGTTATTGAAATAAGAATTTTGGAGGGAAAGAGATAAGGGAGCAGCTTGCCACCGTGTCTTTCCAGTGGCCATCGGCGTTTATGCCCGGTCCGAACACGTCTTCCTTCGCCGCTTCTTCATCATCTCTCGCTTCTGCGTTCGCCTCGTGTGCTTATGTATTCCGTCGCAAGGCGGTGCTGACTCGTCACGCGAATTTGCATAAATTTCGAACCGCGGACCGTGCGTTTTTTACCTGAATTCTCGGCGGTTGCCGTACAGCCACGGATGTCCTTTCGTGCGGCTAGACCGATCGCGATAATCGATGCTCCCCCTTAGGGGACGCAGTCTCGAATTCTATGTTATGCATTATATAGAGAAAGATCGTGAAATTTTCTTGGAATAGTAGACAACAGATACACCCAGCCACGGTCGTGCTTAACGTATCGTAGATTGGGAAACGTCGATGATGCTTGCCTAATCTCCGGTTCCACGACTTCGACTCGCGTTCGTCTTTAGTTTTGAGCCCTTTCACGTTTCCTACAAATTTCAGTATCCAACGGTGTGTCGTGACTGCATCCAATATCGTACTATACACTTCCACTCGTTCGCCAATTAGAATTGAACCGAATTCATCTCGTGAGAAAGGAAGAGGCCAGGCGGCAGAATCTCACAGACCTCAATTTAAAATGCATCTCATACTCAACTGGTATAGTTCAACAAGTTTAATAAGAGCCCCGAGGTAGTGGCCCGAGCGTAGATAAATGATTGGCAAGGATGAGCCCGGACGATTAGACTATCACCTAGGCTTATAGCCTGGCTGGGCAAGTCTAATACTGTTTAAAATATGTAAGACTATGGAAGCGTGACAACGACCAGCGTCGAAACGAGTCTAGCCGTTTCTTTCAACTTGTTCAACTATACTTAGGTCCAAATACGAACTCTTCGTCCGTAGAATTATCTTATATTATTGGTGCGAGCGAATAACAAAGACCTTCGACGGGTACGTACTAAATGAGTTGCTTAATATTGATAAATCGTAATATTTTTATCGCTACGGACACGAAACGTACGAATCGATGCGTTGCTGAGAAGTCGCATGCCTTTAGAGAGTTTTAAAGTCTTTTCGACGATTGTCGCGATAAATTAGGGTAACGTTCACCGTTTATCGCGGTATTGCTTTCCTTAAAATCAATCAAAAGTGTGCTCCAGCAATCTCAGGAAATTGTAGCCATTACGTTTTTCATGGGTTGACCGGCTTCGCCTTACTTGGAGGAGCCTCGCTAGGGCGACGCCATTACATAGACTGTAGTTTTGAAAGAGTGCTTAATACAGATCCAAAGTATCGTCGACTGCCCTAAAATTCAGTTTGCTAACTTCCACGGAGCTTCAGAGACTTTTTAAAACAAAAGTGGAACCATTATACGATCTGTTTTCTCCATCTTAATTGTTTGCATAGTGTCGTAACATTGAGGTTAGATAGTAAGGTACCTCGTCTGTGTTCTTTTAATCCGCAAATTTAAAATAATTATAGTTTAATATATATCAATGTGATTGTTTGAAAATTTATGTAATCTTCCATTAGCTCATTTTTTAAATGCTTTATTGATTTCCATTTAGCAATTTGATAAGAATCAACGTAAGTAAAATAATTCAGTTGAGATTGAGGGCCCACTTAAGGGTTAAGTAACACCCCGAGTGAGATTATTATTTTAATATTTATTTTTCAAATATTTTATTTCGATAATGCCCAAAGTTTTCTTGCCCCTGTTTTCTATTTGGTGGCAGCGGAGGCCTTACGGTCAAGAATCTGCACCTGCGCGCGGTCGTATGACAAGGGGACGCCGACGTTTCGCGGTCGAAAAAACCGACGTAACTCGCGAGTCAGCATCGCGGACAAAAGCGTACCATCGGCAGCGGCGTCGTATCCCGTGTCACGTTGGTTGTAAATATCAATAAACAAAGCCGTGGTGCTGGCGGATGCCCGAGACTCCGCCGCGGGGCTAAATAAACCACGGCGAGATGAGGTTTTAGCGCTGGGCCCTTTGTCGGGCGCCATCTACTCGGCGCAACCGCGGTCGAGTTTTTCAGCGAGCAATTAGAAAGAGATTTATTTGCGCCGGCACGCCGGGCGCACGCTCGCCAATAAGACCCAGCCGAGAGAGAAGGGTAAACCCCCGCGGTACTGCAGCGCCTGCTTATTTTTTGGCCGTAACCGCCGCCATTTTACACGGACTAAATATATTTTATTCGATCTGCAAACTTTCTTTAGTCTAAGTTTCATTCATTGATTCATTGTTATGTCAGAACCCACCTGGAACACTGTGGTCTACTCTCCTCTTCAATTTAAGCAAATTAGGTATAAGTTGAACGATTACTATGGTTGCTTATGAGAAGAATTTCTGGAGTCATAGTTTAGTCGTTCTTAAGGGAGCAGTCTCATGTAAACATTGCAAAATTTAACCATCTTTATTCATTTTTACACAAAGACAAACGCTAGAATTTCGACTTTTAGAAATAGCAGATGTCTCTTGACCCTGTCGTAAACTTTTCGATATAGTAATGTCTAGGCTCTGTGCAAGGTAATCGTCCAGAGCAATAAATCCCGTAATTACTCAATGGCTATATAAAAAATGTTCTACAATTCACAATACCTGACACTTATCTTTCATAATTTAACAGTACAGTCTTAAATATATACATATACCTCCAAAAAATGAAATTAAAAAGGAATTGATTTTTCTCAGGTCTCACATGAGACTGCCCCCTTAAACCAATTCCTGTTTACGTTTCATTTGTAAATTGAGATCCACCTAGAACTCTAGTCCCTACCTTGTCTTCCATGTAAACAATTTAACCAAGATGCTGTCGAACAAATACTATGTAAGAAGTTTCATTCATAAATTTATTTATAAATTAACACCCATCTAGAACTCTTGTATCTCTTCCGTATAAGCAACCTAGAACAAATACTATACTTACGAGGAGAACCACCAACATTCGTGACGAGAAATTCGTACGTTAAATGGAGTCGTGATATTTATAGAGTACGTAGAAATAGCGAAGTTTGTGGCGTACGAAAAGGTAAATTTGAGGAAAGGAGGTAGAACGTGTGTCTGGGAGCCATCGATACGTGTCTAGACGTGGCCTAACCCGTACGTCGCGCATACCAGGCGGCCCTCGACGGGATGTGCTTGCACGCAAGCCTCGCGAGAGCGTTCGGCGGGCCGATTCGCCGTACGAAACGTGAAACAATGCCGGGCGGTGAGCCGATGCGTTTCTTTCGAGGTTAGACGGACCCGCACTGCGGTTTTAATGAACTCGTTTTGACGTGACGACGTCCCGCTCGTTCACCTCCTCCCCTCATCCTGTCGTAGCTCACCTCTGCTTCGCGGCTCTAGCACCGCGTCCCCATCTCCCCCGACTTAGTTAATTAAAGTAACCGTAAGGTTTTTGATTGACGCCCGAGGCGTAAAAAGTCGCCGACGCGCGAACGCCTCGGCACCCGGGGGTCCCGACGGCACACGATTACGCAACGCCGGAAACAAGGGTTGACGAGCGGGACATACGTCACGATACGCGTCTTCTCCTTGTGCCCGTCAACCGCGACCTGGGGAACGAACCGTTCGTCGAATAATCGCGCTCGAATCGGTACTGGTGTTTAAATTCTACCTCAGTTTGAACCTGAATCTTCCATTTCTAGAACAAGTTTCGGACGCTCGAAATTTTCCTCGACATAATCAAACATTTAGAAACCAGGAAGTCTCCGAATTACTGTCGGTTGTAAGGTCAACAATCGTGGACACCAAAACAGTCTTCGAACTCGAGAACTTTGAAAATGTTTCGTTGTGTTTACTATTCTTATAGCCGTATGTGACAAACTGTGTCATATAAACGAGGATCTTTAGAAAAACTTGTACATACTCGTGCAGGGAACGAAAAGATTATCGTCTCTTATTATCATTTTATCTGTATTTATATATAACCTTGTCTATATTAGTAAACAAACGTATACATACATGTACAAAACGTGAGCACACAAGAAAAGTTGCGTGTAAAATTGATCAACGATTGAACATTGCACAGAACTTTACTGATTTTCGTTAGGACACAGAAGCCATCTTGACTTTTTTAAATTCTAGTAGAGATCGGATCGAGTGTCTGGAAAACAAACGTATAAAACGAATAGATTTCCAATACGAAGAAGGCATACATGTTGTTTGCGTTTGACAAACACAGAAGAAATGCATGCGATGGCGTTGGAGAACCGTACTGTCGTTGTACGTAAACTTTTTATAAGGGGTGATCACTTTTTCCAAGGGAAATGTCTCAATCGTACTAAATCTACCACAAACGAAGATAATACTATATGATTATCGAGTCATTTTCGAGATAAAGCTTTGAATACAGGTTGGGTCTCTGGTTATATTTTATCTATATAATAATCATGTATATACGTAGGCGTAATAAAGACGCTTAGTAATAATATTAGTAATAATAACATGCCAAGTGAAAGTATAGGTACAATCATAGAAAGGTATAAGTACCGACCATTAAAAATGCCACTAAATGCACGGATTACGAATTACATGTGGATCCCGACATCTGCAATTTCTCGAGTGGTTAATTGCTGGTTGCGCACAAGATCGTAGAGTCTAAATAAAATTATGCCAACTGACGTACAAAACTTTATTACGGTATTTTTAGCCGTAAGAATTTACGCTACGAAATTATCAAACTTTGGCGTTTGAAACTTTTCTGAAAAAATTTAGTAGATATTTCATGCAGTGGAAATGTATTTGCAACAAGTAGCCCTCGAATATTAAATAATATCACGATTTAATGTTTGAAACTAAATATTGTGTAATACGTGCAACTAGAAGAGAATTACAAAAGGTAGAACATTTTGTCACGCAAAATGGACTACATATTGACCAGTTTGCAAATACCTAATATTACGCATCACGTTGCGTTTTAAATATTGTTATATCGCCTGTCCGTTCAGTCTACTATTATAGCATCGCGCTATAATGGTATACCTTTAATGTCTTTTTCCTACAGAATGCAATTAAAAGCGAGATTATGCATCATCATTCGTTTCGATCCCGTCCGTAGTATCGAAAGGAATTAGTGATAATATTTAAGAATGTCAAGGTGATCTCGCGCTTTAAACGAAAACTTATTATTAAAATTAATTCTATACACTATTCCCCTGTCCAATTATCGAGTTCCAGGCGTTGACTCGGATCTCATCTTTCATTTACGATACATTCGATCTACGAATCCAGGTTTAAACATTTTACCAATTTAAAAATATAAGCGGTGGAAATCCGCAGAGTCGTAGGACTCTGTGCTTCCCAATCGACAACGGCGGATGGAAAGAAAACGCAATTTGCGCCGATTTCCCTTAAAAAGCCGAGCGAACAGTGTTCTTCCTCTTCCTGCAATTCTTCAGAAGCGGGGTAAGAGCGCCGTTTATTTAGTCCGCGTAAAACACGAACGTTCCTCCCGTCTGTTTCTCTCGCTCGGCAGCGCCTAGCCTCTATGAGGCAAGGTTACGTAAGATTGAGCAGCACGTCACGTGCACGCGGCGTATGTATAGATCGCGAAGACACAAAAAAATACCGCATGTGCAATCCTAACAGCGGCACACGCGCATTAGTATCCGCTGCAGGCCGTACCCGCCGTTGTATGCAGCGTGTAGGCAGAGACAGGCAAAAGAAACGACAGTTACGAAACGAGCAGTTCCTTCTTCTTCTTCTTCGTCTCCATTTTTTCCCCCATTTCATCGACCCGGTAGCGCTTTGGAGATGATACGACGCGTTATGTCGGACACCGCCGGTCCAACCAAACGATCGAACCTCGCGATGTATTGCTTGCAGCGAAAAAGATTGCATCTGGCACCACACGACGAGTCGTCAATTTTAGTAGGAGAGACCTAGAATCGGGGCTAGAAGTTCCAATTTTGAGAAAACATAAAAAATAACTAGGAAATAATGTAGATACTCTTTTCACTCTTGACTAATTTATTGTTAAATTCATTATATTTTAAGATTTTCAGCTCAAGTTTAATATATTGCCACAGAAACTTCTTACCCCGTCGTGGGGCATGTTGTTATCGCTCTGGGGTAAGTTATTACCAAGAAAGAGGTATCACTTTCTAATGAGACATTTCATTCTCTGATGAAGTAAAACACAATTTTATTAATAAGGTTTGTTTATTAATTTCGAATTGACACAAATGTATATGTCGGAGAAACAATCATATTGTTAGTAGAGTTTCATATCATTTAAAATTATCCACTAATCAACGATTAACTCAAACAAACTTTAATAAAAAGAAAGAATAATCAACGAAAACTGATGAGTCTTTCGTAGGAATTATTTAATTTTTATACGACACGTCTTTATCGTCCGGAAACCCTTTTTATTCTGTTCTTTTCTTTTCGTATATTCCTCTTTCTAAACGTTCTGATATCCAGACAACTAACTCAACTAACTTCAAAGGCCACATTCAAACTCACCCTGCAGTATAACAAAATCGTTAATGAAGTCAAAATAATGGTAAAGAACATTACTGAATTATTGGTAATTTTCAAATAATGTATTAATAACTGTATAAATATATACGAAGACAAAGTAAAAGCTGTTCGAAAGTGTAGTATACAGGGTGATCGGCCACCCCTGGGAAAAATTTTAATGGGAGATTCTAGAGGCCAAAACAAGACGAAAATCAAGAATATCAATTTCTTGAATGAGATTTCGTTAAAAAGTTATCCAAAAATTAAATGAAAAAGTTTCAAATCATTCTGGAAAAATTATGTTTGGTTACAGGAATCAATTACAATCATTTTTGCTGAATACACATACCCCCGAAATCCTACGCACTTTCGAGAAAAAAATTCGAGTAAGTGCCTAAATTTTTCGGCGAAATTGAAAAGTTTCAAATCATTCTGGAAAAATTATTTTCTATTGTAGGGGTCAAACACAATTATTTTTGGTGAATACATATACCACCGAAATCCCACGGTCTTTCGAGAAAAAAATTCAAGTAGGTACTGAAATTTTTCGGCGAAAAAAAAATTTCGAATCGTTCAGAAAAAATTAGTTTTAGTTACGGGGATCAATTACAATCATTTTTGGTCAATACACATACCTTCGAAATCCTACGTACTTTCTAGAAAAAAATTCATTGCCGAAAATATAATGTGTGACCAGAAATGTTGCCCCGAAATTTTATGCGTATGTTTAAAAAATCATAACTTTTGTACGGATTGATGGATTTTAATGATTCAAAATGTAAACAATGCGCAGCTGTTCGCAGATTGTCGTTCTAAAGGCGGAACTTGGAATGTTAATAACTTTTTAACGAAGCCTCAATCCACAAATTGGTATTCTTGATTTTCGTCTTATTTCGATCTCTAGAATCTCCCATTCAAATTTTTCCCAAGGGTGACCGAACACCCTGTATATTTAACTGAAAAGCTTCCATAATGAAAAAATTTATACAACTTCACTGGAACATGTAAAAATTATTAATAAGCGAACAGTGTTTCAGAGAATAGGTAAGGTAGAAACGTGTGCCATAAAATCTCTTTACTTTCTACGAAGCATGGTAGCTGATGAGCGCACAAATGAAAAAAGAATGTTGTTAAAATGTTCCTCACATATTTAACTACCTTAAACAGCAAAAAGATTGTAGTTTACGTCAAATTTAAAAAATCATCTTATGTCCGACTTTTTGGGGTAAAGAATTTATCCCCGGAACTTCTAGCCCCAGTCTCCCCTACACCTTCATCGAGACTTCGTATCGTCGACGGAAGAATGCCTCCTATTCTGTTTACGTTACAAATAATATTATGATCAACTACCAACGTTAGAAAGAGTTCCTCGATTATTTATTTTGAACGTAATTTTCTCGCGTATCTCGCTGAAGCTCGATTCAACATTTGGCGTTCGAGGATCGCGTGATTTGGAACACATGGGAGTACGCTTACGCGCGGGTCAAAAGGTTTGCCACGCTTAAATACGCAAGGACTCGTGAAATGACCTGATATGTGCCGAACGAACAAGCGTGTATCATTACACGGTACGTGTGTACCCCGCAGAAACTTTTATTTCGGAGTCTGTAATTATCGGATGTTTGACGGACGGAAGGACGGCGGCAGAGACAGTGAAAATTGCTGGCTTCCCACGTCTCTCGAACTACGTCAAATAGTACATCAACCCGACCGACGGACTACCTCCATCCGCCCCTCTCGTACCCCCTCTGTTCGTTCCTGGGCAATAGCTACTGACAACTCGCGAAACGAGTTTCACCTGACCGGGCGTTCTTTCGATTTTTGTTGCAGGTGAAAATCTGGTTCCAGAACAGAAGGAGTAAGTACAAGAAGATGATGAAGGCTGCCCAGCAAGGCGGCGGTGGCGGCGGTGGGCAGCACGGCAGCCTTCTAGCCGGTGGGACCGCTCTACCCGGAGGACCATCCCCTCAACCGGGCCAACCCGGAAGTCTCATGCAAGGAGGTACCAGTCGCTTTATAATCGCTTTATGAATAATATCGAACGCCCGACCGGGATCCACGGAGATCCGTTAAGCTCCGTTTTCACGCGATACAAAGCTGCGTCTTCACGCATGATGCGGCAGATGTTGCAATAAATGCGACTCCTTTCGTTAATTATCTCGGGAGAATGAATTTTTGCTCGGTAAAAATAATTTAAAATCGTAAAAACGTGCCATTGAAAGTAAAAATTGTTCGTTGCGAGATACGAAAAATCGTGAAAACTTAAATACAGCATTGTCGTGACGTTGCAATTGCAGACGTCGCGTCGCGTTAAACCAACTGTGAACGGTCGTTGCGAAATCTTGTCTCGCGTCACGTGAAAACGGACTTTAAGAAACCCTGACCGGTGACATTGGCTCCCAGAAAACGAGCCCGCTCTCCGTCGTATTGCGAAGTTTACAAGGTAATAATTATCCCGCGTCGTTTCGGAGATAGACATGCTCACGATACATTTTTAATTATACCGAAAGTATCATGGAGATCGATCGATCAAGAGTCTCGTAATCTAGAACGGGAAAAGAATTTTCCATTTTGTAAAGTATTGACCGAAGAAATGAGCTTGGGCTGTCTGGAACTAATAGACGCCGCGATTCCAGGGACGAAAAATACCGAGGCACTTGTGGCGTTTTGATCCGCAGGCACGAGCGAAACTCGCGTATCCAGTCGGAAGGTATAAATCAATTAGGGAGATCGAATCTTAACGCCACCGATGTAGAACCGTTCGACAACCTTGTCGATCCACATCTCAGGATTGACCTCGTGATACGACTGGTTGCTTCGTTGAAGCTCGCAACGAGTTATCGACGCGTGGCCGTTCATCGGAGCTTCCTAGTCACGGTGACTTTCAAAAGAATCCTTGGAATCCCGCTTCCGACCAGCAATCTTCCCGAAAAAGTCCTGTGAAAAATCAACAAAATATAAATCTCGCGAGCGATCTCGTATCAACCTCTGGGCGTACGATTTAGTTACAAGCATAATTTGAAACTCATATTGTTTAACCCTGAAGTGGATTATTGGGGCGGTAATTCTTTGAAAATTTATGTAATCCTCCATTTATTCATTATTTTTTAACCCTTGAATGGACTCTCAAGTTTAGGTTAATCGTTGGGCCCATATTTCTCTTCCACTTACCATGCAACAGATTCTTTAAAATGCCAATTGTTTTATGGTGTAAAAAGTTTAAAAATACATGAAGATATTGGAAATCTGAAAACTGAAGTAGGTGAGATTAATTTATGACTAATGTCAAACACAGAGTATACAATGCTTCTTTATTTTAAACAGTCGCTACAAATTATTTTCGAATGTTCTTTGTGTACATTTTCGGCAAATTTAAAAGACACGACTCTTTATTAAACACAAATGACAACTTGAACGTTTCATCCGCTTTTCTTGTAGTTCTGTTGATGGACCAGGAATAGTACTTTCTTCAACAGCACATATAATACGCTTTATTGTTTTACTACGTATATTCTCATATATTTCAGATTGATAGATAAAATTACTAAATAAATTTTTTATAATTAGTCATTCCTTTGGTCAACCTGTTGAAAGTCCGCTCCCTCACGCATTTTGATGGGCCTGAAATATGTTTAAAGATATTTTTGACAATTTTTTCCTATACGTATAATAGGTGATCGAATTCAGTGTAATGATACTCAAAGTTTTTTGCAAATATCTTGGAATATAAAGTCGATCATTTATTATATGTAGGTATAATCGTATAGTAGGTATAGTATATGTAGTTATTTTACTTGATGTTGATATTTACCAAACTGATAAATGGAAATCAACTATCCTTTAAAGCACTTAGAAAACAATGAACTAATGGAGGATTGCATAAATTTTCATATAATTACATTGACATATATTAAACAATTATTATTTTAAACTTGCAGCGGTCCCAATAATCCACTTAAGGATCAAATGCTTTAAAGAAACGTTAATTTCCATTTACCAATTCGTTAAAAATCAACATTAAGTAAAATGATTCAGATTGAGAGTCCGCTTAAGGATTAAATTTGTTACGCTAAAGAACGAACGTTGATTTTAATATACAAGACTTCGTCGCTCGTTGTTGCGAAACTTGGCGCAAAGTACTAATAAGAAGACTAACTAATCGAAAACGGTAAAATATTTTTCGAAGTCAGTGTTCCGTGAAGGGGTTAAAAGTTCGCACTATCTCGATGGAAGATGCGTATCGCGTAGAGGCAACCCAAAAATACATTCCGCGGCGTCAGTGGAAAGATAAGGGAGTATCTGGAAGATCGATCTCGAACGTTCTCCGTTACGTTTCAGGAGGCGGAAGTTCCGTGTCGGGCAGTCCGACGACGGGCTACCTCGGAGGCATGGGCGGTGGTGCAGGGGGTCACACCCCCGGTAGTTCTAGCCCCGGAAGCGAGATGTCGCCTCAGCACAACGAGAGCCCACCCGCGCCCTCCTGGCCGGGCGAGATGAAGCACCATCCGCATCCTCACGCGCCGCCACACACCCATCACCACCCCCACACGCCGGGACACCATCCACCGCCGCCTCCGCCACCGCCACATCACGCGAGTTACATGCCACAGTACTCCTGGTACCAGGCGGATCCTAATCCCGCACTACTCACGTAAGTCTCGCTTCTGTACCATTCGATCAATCGGAGGACACTGAATTTTCATCGTTTCACCAAGCTTTAGAATATTTTTCGAAATATTGCTGGGCCGGAATTTGTAGTACAACCCAGCAAGGAGTGATTCTATGCGAAAATATAAGGAAACAATTTGATATAACATTTTTGATAGTGTTTACGTTATTAATACTCTAGACGTAAACGCTCACTTCTTCGATACCTGGCATGCCCTGCCTTGTGTTTACGTTAGAACAGTAACGAAACGAATACGGCTCAGAAGATTATTTCTCGACAGTATTCTGTGAGACCTCTAAACGTAAAGTCGTATTCTGGGTCCTGATCAAAAGATCATCATTATTTGAGCGTGTTATATCGTTTTGCAATCATTCCATGAGAAAGAACAATGGTCAAAAAATAAAGACTTTAAAGAGTTGATACATAGAGAAGGTAATAGTGACAGTGAAATTTCATCTTATGAAAAATGTTAATTATAGAGTAGAAGAGAACCAGAAGATTATCAAAGTGACGAATATCATATTGAAGAATCCGACGAAACCCTAACGGACAATAGAAATCAGTAAAAACAATCAATTACATATAATTTTATGTGAGCTTACGTTGTGAAATCCACCGTCCGAGTGTTAAAGCAGTACAAAGTGTTTTTACTTGATAATTATTTTTGTATTCTTTATTACTACTTTTTATTACAATGCTACAATACAGTATTACAAGTATTGCTGAAAATGTCTTTCTCTTTATTGCATAGACAGGTTTGTTCGGTGAATTAACGATATCTGAATAAACTGTGTCTTCTATCGTAAATCGAATTATCTAGTAAATCAAATTGACCATCATTGTCAATGTTTATAAACAGTACCTCGGACGGAAACAACAGCGATACAAGAATGGACGACAACTAAATCGTTCAAAAAGATAAACAAACTTTAAAGTAAATTTTCTCAAAAACGTAGCTCCGGATAGAAAAATGTTATACTAACTTTTCTCCTCATTTGTTCACATGGAATCATCCCCCACACGCTTGTACTACAAATTCCGGTCCAGTCTGTATAAGAAAAATCTTGTTTAGTACTAGGACGTTTAGGGTAGTGTTTTCTTTTCGATAAAGTCAAGGACTCGAACTTGGTGAAACTGGGCTAAAAAAAAAGTTCAGTATTTTCTGCATCGTCTAAGCCGCAGATTTTTAAACAATAGTATACAAATTTTCAATTTCGATTTAGTTTTAAAAAAATTGGTTTGAGATATAAAGTAACGGGGGTAGAGACGCCTCTTTGTTTCTAGTGTCTAAACTTAGAAAATGTAATTTTCCTAAAATACTACTCGAATTCCATAATATTTATCAAGCTCGAAGCTGTCGAAAAATATAAAATAAGAATTCTTTTCATAAAGAGGAATATCTGTACTTGGTATTCCACAACGAAAACAGTGTAACGTCTCAATCGATAGACATAAAGTTCATTACGATCGAAGGAAGCTAAGAAATCGGTCAGTAACGTCTCTGCCCCTCGATTATTTACATATCCCTCGGTGGCTCCGAGGGTTGGGTTTTAATCGGTCGTTCGTCTGTCGTATTTTTCAGGGTGTGGCCGGCGGTTTAACGAAGATGTCCTTCGAGCTGTGTTCAGGAGGAACCGTTTCTTCGTAGCGCCGCGGACGCGCCAGCGGCCCAGCCCCAAAGTGTGAATACGTGTAGCACCTGTCGCGATGGAATTCGCGTTCGATGTTAATATTGTTTCTATTCGTTTAACAAGGGAGGCCGGCCGGTCTCCCATGCGGCCCGTCCGTCGAAGTGAAAGATTAATCGCGACGTCGTGACACGTGTCCGCTAGGGAACTAATAACGATAATAGTAATTTTAGCCTCGCGCGACGAAGCACGCGAGAACGAACGAAACTCGCGGCTCGTTTCCCGAAGGATCAAAACGTTGACGGAGAGCAAAAATGGCTCCCGGTCGACGGCATCAACGGAAACGAGGAGCGTCGACCACGACTCGCGCGAGACAAACCCCTCCTTTCCCACCACCCCGGAGACGCCGGAAGATCTCGTTCCCATACCTAGACGTTGCAATCATTTCGTCCGTCCTCGCGATGGAACCAGGACGCGCTCTATGCTGCCTCTTTTCTCGCGATCGAGTACAAATTCAACGAATACAAAGTCGATCTTAAATGGGTTTTTAATCGCACGACGGCCGGTCACGCTAGGAAACGTAAACAACGGGTCGATCGATGGCAAGGAACGAGGCAGCATCGCTAGAAGTCGAACGATCGCGAACGATTACGCACTCCAACGGGACAATCTCCTTCGTTAAATGTCAAGATGGCGGTCGGTCTCTCGAAACCCCGGCGAACGATTATCCGGAGAGGACGAGGGATATTTTCGCCACCTAGCCCTGCTACCCCGGGGGTCCGTCACGAGACCCGCGTCCCCCCGTCCCCGTTTGCCTTGGTAAATGTCAATCGTCGACGACGTTGGATCGGGTCTTCGGGTCACTTCGCGCTGGAAGCTGGATCTACGCGGATCGAACGACGACGAAACGAGCGCCACGGAGAGGCGGAGAACGGAAAAGGGTAACGCGAACACGAACACGAACACGAACACGGGGGGCGACGAGTGGGGGACGCCATTGCATAAACTTCGTCGAGCCGTTCCTCGAGGCGGTCGAGGCGGGCAACGAAATCCTAATGACATTTTCGTGAGTCGAATGATCTCGGCGATCACGGTGGCGCGACGTAATCACCGGGTCCCTCCTGTTCGGATGGGGCAATCGACGCGGGGACCCAACTCCGAGATGGAGACGCGCGCGAATCGTACGGGAGGAGTGGACACACGATTCGTAACACGTTCGCACAGGTAGCTTTCTTCGCGGAGTTTCGTATATTTCAAAGGGTACGGCGAGGTACCATAATTATTCGTGGTCGCTTTTTTTAACGCAGCCAATATCAGGGACTACGCCAACGCCCGAAGGCTCCGCTGATTTCAACCAAAATTTCGTCGAGATTCATAGATTTTCATTTCTAAAATATTTAAATTGCCGAAAGTTTTTGAACTCGTAGATTATAGTCCCTTGGTTCGGGACAGAATTTTTCCGTCTGGCTGAACATCGAGAGCATTTTGCTTTATATCTTTGTAATTGTTTCATCAGTAGATTCGGTGAGGCTTTTTTGATGAAAATGAGTACAAATACGATCAGATTCGAATCAATTGTTCAAATCGCGTGTTGAACGAAAAATTTTTGAATTTCAAAAATAGAAGCGTCTCCGAATAGGGTTTTGTTTGGGCTCGTTTTAATTGGGAAAACATCATCGATCCATCGATGATGCTCTCATAAAGATATAATGAAAAAATTGATCTGAAAAAAGTCGTCATCAAAGGAGGAACATACATTTTTGTTACATATGGAAAGGTAAAATTATTGAATTGATATTTTTGCGCGTATTATACGGCGGCGAGTCGTTGTCTTCAATTTATTTCAAGCAATATCTTAGAGGCACATCTTTTTCAACGTCCCCTTGCTTCTCATCACATTTAGTGTCGCTCAAGATTTTTATTATTTGTGAATGAATTGATTTTTTGTTAACAAGCAGGTTAAATCGTTTCAAATTTGCCAACATCTGACTAGAATTGCTGCATTGGTCTACGAGTTATCGCGGAAACTAAATTAAAATACACTAATTTTGTCTGTAGAAACGATAAAACGTTCCTAGAAGTTGATAGTTTGAAAGAACATTGTCGCAAGAACTTGTACATATTTTTCAGTTTTGTTTGAACGATGACATGAAATTTCGATCCACGTGCCAACTGTTCCTTTATTATCTCGCAAGGCTAAAATATATCGTGCGTGCAATGTGTAATTATGTCGAATCTTCTGCGAAAACTGTAGAACGCGACACCTGTCAACATTGAAAATTCTAGTACTCGATCTCTTTTTGATTCGATAATCGATCTGTTACAGAAAAAAATGGAAAAACTATATTGAAATCACTGGGAAGCAAATGGTTTACTTCGTTCAGTAAAGTCACTAACACTTTTTGATTAAAAATGCAAGTTACATATATATATTTTTTAATTTTTTTTCGCAAAGTGTCAACTTGTATTAAACTATTAATATTCTTATACGCGTAAGAAATATAGAAATAGGGGTAAAATTGCTTCCACTCTGTTTTAAAATGTGTGAACTTCGATGTACTAAACGAATCGTTTAAAGGGGTTGAATTCACGAAGACCTTTCGATCGAATTTCAAATGTGGAAACATTCTTCGTGTCCACTGCCTCGCTGATCCGACTGGAACAAAGGTTTCGATTGAAGAAGTAATAATTGTCCTCTGTAGCTTTCATAATTCATAATTTTGTTCTTTCAAGATCGACGTAAGAGTGTACCAAACGTACCTATTTCGTTGAAATCGATTAAGTTTCAAACGAATCGCTTATCTGCATCGTAAGGAACTGTGCACAAACCTGAGAACCTATAAGAAAGATTTTACAAACTATAATTACTGGTTTCCAAGCACGCTGCTGGGTATCTGCGCAAACGTCAAATCGGTCAGTTGCGGCATGGTACACATTTGCATGCATTTCAGGAGTTATTTCCTTAACCGCGTCTCTTCTATTTCTTTATGTAAGTCGCGTAGTAACACTTTCTCTTCGGAGACGAACGCAAGATTCTGTGAATTGTTTTGCTTCGGATACGCAACCTGTGGGATGCGTTTCAAAATGATAAATTCTTATGCCCCAGAAACATTAACGAACGGATTCGATGCCCCGTTGTACTCTAAAAAAGAATTTAAACGCATTTAACATAAATGTTGTTGTAAATAGTCGTTCGAAACTTACCTTATGTCGTAAAAATTAATAAACGTCGTTGCCATTTAAATTCTTTTAATGAAAACAAAATTGATTGAACTGTCTATTGCATAATATACAATTTGAATGCATTATTTGAATCTAAATTTTAACATGGAATTATTTTTCTCATTCAAAGAATACAAACTTTTCTCAGTAATAGATGGGTGACATAATAAAGATGAATACACAATGTTTTTGGTACCGAAGAGTCGAGAAGACTGCCTCTAGATGGAATTCACATTTACCGATCAGGATGAAAGTACAATTTATGGACGAAAAAATATTCCCTCGCATCGTGAACATCACTCAGAGGCGTTCTTTATAGCTTCTTGCAGTACATTCGTGCATGTGCATCGTTGTCCTTGAAAATGGCCAGTACGTCGTCTCTGATAATGGCCAGTAACAGAAGCCATAAACGCAAGAATTTACTGTTCGATAATCGTATAACAGCGTTGCACTATCGTATGCTTCACAATTATCGTTCAAACAGTAGTATCAATTATAGTTGTACGAATTATTACGCACGAAATTTCTAGAAAGTTTAATCAAAGTTCTAATGGTTTTTCTTTTTCGAGTAAAATGGCGCCCGTTGCGTCAGAAGCGCCACGCTGTCGCAAAGGAATGCACTCGATTTCAAAATGGTGGCAAAAAATCGCAGGTATCGTCGATCTGGAAATTATGTTTCGCTTTGGTAATCGTTAAACAAATTAACTTTCGAAACGTGTAATATTTTCTGGGTCTAATGATAGTCGAGTGGCGGACGAGTTAGGATAAAATTCCGTTTGGGGCACGCATCATCCACTACGGAGCGCTCCGGGGTATCCGTGAAACCTTTCGTGTTTTACGCTGTTTTTACTGTTTTCCCGTCGGCCATGCTGCGTCACCTTTGCCATCTTGCATCCCGCGAGCGTCAGCTAGCTTTCAAAGAGACGCCACGAAACCGCAAAAAAGACGGTTGCGGTTTGCGACCACGGGAAACTGGGAGGGCCAGCGAGCCCCACCGCTGACCCAAATCCTTCAGCGTGTCGGTGCAACAATGGTCGTCTCATGAGAACGCGGTCTCGCGCGGTCCCTCCACTTCCTGATTCTGCCCTCTTTCACGAAACCCGCGGAAACTAAGTACGTCTAAAGGATTCCTTTCGAAAGGACGTTCTTTCTCGACCGGAATCACCATTTTCTAAACGAGCATCAGAAATTGGTCTGCATTCGTTTAACAACCGGAGTCACAGAGTCAGAGACACAGATGACGAAACGACAATTTACTCGTCACGTTTTCTCGATAGAACAATCCGCTGCCCCTTATCCCACATTTTTATCTAGATTGAGATTTTACCATTCACGGTACGATTGGATCGTTTACAATAATTTTGTGCGCATTAAGATCGAAGAGGTTAACTTTTGCGAGGGTATACAATTTTTTTTAGTATTTTTTTCTGTGGAAAGAGACCTTCGTGAATGTCGTTCCATAGAACTGTCTGAACGATAATTATGAATTTTGTAGCCCACTGGGAAATTTCAAAATACAAGTTTTTGAACGTTATCGAGGATCGACGAAGTTGCGTTCCGGTACTTCCCCCGAGTTCTATCAAAATGACGAAGCACTCCGTGGTAGGTAGGCTCAGGAATTAAAGAATTGGTTAACTAGGGGATGATGAGAACCCAATCGAGTTTTTATTTAACCCTTTATAACCCAAATTATACGAACACCAATGACGTGGTATAAATTGAAAAATAAATATTAGCAAATACAATTCTCCAAGTGGTACCCAATATAAAAAATCATTCGATCCTACTTTAACAAAAGTAGTTAATTTTTCCTATAATCCAAATTATACGACGACCAATAACGTGGTGTAAAGTGAAAAATAAATTTTAACAAATACAACCCTTCAAGTGGTACCCAATATAAAAAATCATTCGATTCTACTTTAACTAAATTCTATAATAGGGTAAATTTTTGTTGATTTATAAAAACAAGAACTGTATTCCTACAATATATTCTGACTGACCCTATCCCAGACCTAACCCTCCAAGTTGTATCCAATACAAAAAATCATTCGATTCTACTTTAACAAAATTCTACAATAGGGTAAATTTTTGTTGATTTATAAAAATGGAGGCTGTGTTACCACAGTATATTCTGATTGATTTAATTGGGCTTCGAAAACGTAGACGACAGGGTTTCAAAGGATTAACTCGTAGAAGGTGGAGAACGAAGGACAATGATCGATCATTCGCACGGGATCGATCCGGGATTCCCGGTTCGCGGAGAACGTTCCAACTTCCAGCGCGACGATGACGACGATGATTCCTCGGTGTACGCTAATAAGTGCCGTTAGATCCGACCGCAGAGCTGGAGAGGCGCGGAACGACCTCGGGCAAAGAGACGGGTCGCGTTTTAGATTCGGTGCAATAAAGAACTGCGCGCGTGTATAATTTAAGACGAAGCTCCCTCAGTTCCTAAATTGCGCGCAGAGCGCGAGCGAATTACGAAAAGAGCGTAAAACGACGCAGCTGGACGAAAGTGTTGCTCGCGTGTGCCGTTGAATGTCCACGGAACCGTTATCCTGCGAGTTTATTTCCCCGTTCGAAGGTTCCGGCGAGGGCAAAACAGGGGGGGAAGAAAAAGAGGAACGAAAAAGAGACGAAAGGTTGTCGACAAACGTCTCCAACGGTCCGCAATTTTCTGTCGTTGACGAATCAAACGACGCCTGAGGACGCGTTCGCTTCGTTCGGCTTCGTCACGCTTTCGTCGGGTCGTTGAACAGAGACGGGCGAAATTTTACTCGAAGATGAGCGAACAGAAACACGGGCTACGGTGGAACGTCGATCGATAAAAATATTACTATTGGAAATGGTTGGTTGTCTGAGAAAACTACCGAAATGTGTGTTTTTCTTTAATCGTTACCGAATTTCGTAGGACAAATTTTTGTGCTTTTCGAGTGCTCGATCTTTCCACTCGAAAATAATTTCCACCGTACGCGACATCTGTTCGATCGGTTTTTGATTCCACATTTTGAAATTTTTGTCCAGAGAATTTTGTCCGTCCCGTGATCCCGGAAGACTCGACCCTTTGCATTCGTAGGACTCTGAAAATTAGAGCGTGTCCTCACAAAATTTGTGAACTCGATTTAAGCTTTGTTCGAACGAGCATCGAGCGGAGTGCAAAGGGTTAACGCGATGAGCGAACGCGGAACAAGCGAACGCGCTGTTTCGAAGAGGCGACAAAAAAATAAATGAAAATGAAAAAATATGGAGAGAAAGAGTCCGTAGAGTTTACTAGCGTTACTAGTCTCGGTGCAAGCCACGGGGATCGATCCGAGAGCACCGTGGACAGGGCGATCGTACCCCCGAACGCGTGTACATATTGCACCGGGCCCCCTCCTCCTCCCCACTCTCCCCCAAATCCCACCCTTAGCACGTAAGCCGTAAATGAAAAAATTTGTGTAAAATACGATATTGTGATAAGAGTGTAAAGAAATGGGAACGAAAGAGAGCGAGAGAAAGAGCGCGAAAGAGAGCGAGAGAGAGAGAGAGAGAGAGAGAGAAGCCAGAAATCGTCTATATACATATAGGTTAACAACACGGCAGATCCCAATTTATCAATTTTATCGAGTACCCTTGTACGAATATAGATATTACGAGGACTAAAATACCTTAATTATGATTACTATTGTATAAAATATGAATAATAACTAATTAATTCAATTTAAACGACGATCGTACCGCCTTATTCTTCCATCCCTCACCCTCTTCCGTTCCGTCGCGAAGCTTTCCGACAAATAGTTGCCGTTTCGCGCTTACCGGTCAATTATCGAATCATTTCTGAGGAACGACCGCCAAACGGACGCGCAGTGTCCTGATGGTAGGTTCCAGTTCCTTTTTTTTTCTCCTTTTCTCTTTGTTCAGCGGTAGCGGACACCACCTGCCGTTCTAGAGTCAGCGTACGCATGCTCTACTTTTATGGATAACTGTACTCCTATCTCGCTTAAAGCGAAGCCACCGACTATCCCACGTCTTGCTGGATGTCTACCCGGTGTCTTGGAAAAGTCATATCCGCGGGAAGCTCGCGGGAAACAAAGCGTACGACTTTCTAGCATCGGCGCGACGCATTGTTTACGATCGATTCCGCTCCCATCGACGAACCGTAAGTATCGTATGCTGTAAGTGAACAAAATTTTAATTTGTACTCGCGTCCGTGTACTTCTCGTTTTAAACAAAATTGGTAACCGTTTTTACGGTGATCCTCTCGGAAGCTCCCGTTTCGTTGGATCTTTCAGGGGCTGATTGCGGGCCCCGTTGAGAATCCCTGTCCCACTCGACCAACGCCATCAAGAATCGATTATCGCTCATCCAAATGTCCGCTGACTTCGTAATGCGCGGCCGTTACCACTTCTGGCCGACGGTAATAACCGTGACAGAGCTTAATAAGGCGATTATCTATCCGGAGCGATTAAATCGTTCGTTTATCTGGATATTGATTTTTCGCGAGACAAAGAGCCACTCTTTTTCCCGACAAAAGCAGCCATGTTCGGGCTCTCGGCCGTTCGCTACGCGCGACTACGCCTGCCCGTCCGTGCGGGACCATCGGCAGAAAAAGGTGTACCGATGTTCCCGATGAATGCAGGCGTGCGCGCCTCGCCGCGGTTTCCAAACGTAAACTTATACTCGGTGAAAAGGGAAAAAAAGGTTAGCGGAGCAACGCAGACCCGACCAGATAGAGACAGAGACAGAGAGAACACGACAATGCAGCGGCACAAAGTCTCACAAGACGCACGGGAAACCTCCTTGCAAACGGGGGACAAAAACTTATAATGGACACAATGGTCGATGGATCTCGGCTGGAAGGCGCCGCTATTCATACCGCTATACCTTCCAAAAGATTATGTCGAGTGGATGTTTGCCGCTTTTCCAACGTCCTGGAGAATGCCACGGCGTCGGAACGGTTCGACGTTGTCTAGGAATTCGACCCTTTATCGCGAAACACAGGGAAACGGTAATTATTCGTAAGATGAACGTCGCTCTTTCGTGGCTCCAAGGCGGATCTCTCCACTTGCGAACGATAGAAATTTTAAGAATCATCATTGATTTCCAAATTTTTTTTACGGTAGTCATGGTCCATATAAAAACTTTTTTAAGCTGCACCCGGAGAGATAGAAATGCTCAACTTTCGAATCACGTGTTCATTTTAAGAATCATCATTTTCATCGACCTTCGCGATTTGTAAATTCTTCTTAGGGGTAGATATGGCGAGTGTAAAAGTTTGTAAAACTGTACAGATTAATCGAAACACCTGTTATAATGCTCTCAAGAGACACCCTCGATTCACGATTAACGAACAAAATTTTTAGATACGTTCTAAGTCTAGACTTAACCCGCAGCTTCGTTCGCCGGAACGACAATTTCAAACATTAATTTATAGATTCCAATTTACGAATATCTTTACAAACGAAACATAAATGGAAGTTAAAAACACTTTGGCCAATCATTTTGTAATCATTTTTAGTGAAACCAGTTTTACTATTTGTCGTAACAAGAAAGGGGAATGTTATCGTTAAATTTGCGTATAATAATTTGGTAGGAGAATGAATCAAAAATGTCCATTTAATGTGAGTTCGTGAATCAACCCTGAACGGAACGTAATTTTCTGTGCCAGTTAGTCAATGCTGACTTTCGTTCGTCAAACGTTGTTCTAATCTCAAGGACGAGCAACATTATTACCAGTTGCGTCAGATGCTGCTATTACTTATCGTGTTTGTGTTTTTGCAATTGTTTTCATGAAGTTTCTTACTATCAATCATACTGCGATATTATAAATGCGCAAAGATGACCTTTACTTGTGCACATCGTTCGAAGGCTAAAAGGAAGTCACTTATGTTGCTCCAAGTACAAAGTTACAATAGTTGCTTCGATGACTGATCTGAATCGAATATGTATTCGTATTTAATTATAATAATATTAATCATAATTGGAAAATTGTTCAGTCTACAGACATTCTAATCGTTCGATTAATAGCAGTCGTAAATGGTTGACGCGTACCGATTACAGAAACACAGATAAACGTTAAAGGAATGTTTAGAATTTAATCAACAGACTCAACAGAATCAACAAACGTTGAACACTTCTCCCTTTCTCATTCACTCTCAGTGTTTATGACACAGATATGAATCTGACAAAGATAAGAATCGACAATTCCTGGAATACTACACTAATTCCTGGAATAGTAGAATTCTAAACCAAGCTTGCGTTGTATAATTGGAAAAGGAGTCGAAATCTTGCATTAAATTTCGAACTGTGCACGCGGTAGACATCGACAAACCAGTAGAATCAGGTCTAACAAGTTGCTCGATACGTCGCACGCATGCAACATTATCTCATTATGTAAAAGACCACGGTTGATAGATTCTCCTTACACACATCTAGATTGCTATCTTTCCGAAAGATCGGATCTACATCGTTGCAAGGAAATATCGAGATATGCATTTTGCTAAAATCTTCCAGTTAAAATCATTAACGACACTGAAATTGCATATTCCAAAGTACAAGCTTTGCACATACAAAGTAAGTTTTCTTTTTTTTTTTCTAAACAAAATTGAAGAATCTTTTAACTGTCTCAGTAAGGTGTTTCAAAAAAAATCGACGCGTTAGTTCGCGATTTAGACGAATCTCCGAGCCGTGTATATAAAGCCTCGTTTAATTCAACTTCCTTCAACATCCCCTATTCTATTAGCCGCCCCCCCCCCCCTCTCCCTTAATTGCATTCCCGAAGATGAGATCCGAATCTTTGCCGGAGAACAAACAGGAGGCGAGCAGAGAGAATTAAACTATTAAAGTGCTCGAGAAGTTAAGTATCGCGCGTCGCGATCATCTCAGTCGGGCCACGAGTACGTAGGTGAGGAGAAGAACGCGCGGACTTCGTGTAGTTTCCCTCTTATCGTAGTTTGCGATCGTGCTACGACCCGGCCAACCGGGGTTGCTCGACTTCGACCAATTAGCATTTAACCCACATCGGATTTCGCCTCGGCCCGGAACCGAATTTGTCCGTGAGACCATCCCGCTCGCGAACAGAGTTACGTCGATCCAAGATAGCGCTTACACTCGCGCGTCAGACGCGATGAAAATTTATTTAAAACGAAAGCGAGCTCGTTCCACGATTCGATCGTTCCGCTCAATTTTTTCCAATTCTCTTTTACGCTAAAATAAATATTAAGCATATTTCGATTTTCCGACTTTCGTGTTCTTTGAATCTAGCTGTTTTCTCGTGAACTTTCTATGCTCCTTTTGTGTGGAACAATGACGTTAGAGTTTTACTTTCAACAAAGAGAACGGAGTGCCTTAATAGGGTCACAGACGTAACGATTTATTCTACGAGTCGAGTGTCAATGATAGTAATATGGCATTCAAGATGGCCGGGTTGCACAACGCTGTACAGTTTCAAGCGGTGGTATCGACGATAGTTGTAGAAATTCTTAGAAAGTACGAAAGACAGATAAAAGAAAGGCAAAGAAACTTTGAGAACATCTTTGCCAAGAAGAAAGAAAGAGGAATCGATGCTGAGAGGGTGAATTCGTAACTTAAAAGCGACGTTTCAAGTAAAATTTACTCGAATGCGAAAAAAAGGTATCCTCGCGAGTGGTCGTTTCTGAGTTAATCGCGTGGACACCCTGTACGTGTGCACGTATTCGTAGACGTATTGTAGAGCAGGAAAGGGAATTAGTATCGTGCAAGGGGTCAGGAAGAGCGAGCCTCGGCCTCGTAAGACGGCGGACGATATCGAATAAACAAACGAACGAGTGGGAGTGCGGAGGAAGTGGCGGATATTAAGGTCTTCGTGACGGAACTTGGCTCGTATTATAGCGAGCTAAGTGAGGAGGCCTCCTCGTCTGGTCGAACTAATTCTATTACTTCGTCCCTTCCTTCCACCGCCGTGCGCGACGTTCTATCTACCGTGGATCATCGTTAGACGGGAGCCTCTTTCGGTCGCCGTCGCTAGATTGTCTTTGGGACGACACAGTTCCGTGACGGCCGGTGACAAGTGCCTGATAAATGTGTCCTTCGGTTCAATCGCCGTACCCCGATATTCCCCAAAGGGTGGTTTAAAGTCTTTGCTAAATACTAGAACCACAAGGAATTGATACTATTTACTAATTCGTCGAGTTACAGCAATGATTCTTTAAATGAACTCCTGACGTGACTCGTAAGTTGAACGTTTCTATCCCTACCAATTGGATAAATCCCCTTTGGAGCTAACGAAGCGTGTAGGACGAAATTTAGAAAGCGTAGTTTAGTTTTAGTTTTCCTTTATTCTACTATTACAGCACGTATCTAGTTTAACATTTTCTTTAAACTCTTATAAAAACCTCGCATAGTCACATAAAGATTATCTATAAAATTATCATATAAAGAATACAAAATACAACAGTGCAAAAATGTATTAAAAGCCGGTGTAGTAATGATTCTTAAAATGAACTCCAGACGTGACTCGTAAGTTGAACGTTCCCGTCCCTCCCAACTAAGTAAATTCCAATTAGAGTCAACGAAACGTGAAGGACGAAATGTAAAAAGCGGTGCAGTAATGATTCTTTAAATGAACTCCAGACGTGCTTCGTAAGTCGAACGTTTCTGTCCCTCCCAACCAGCGAAACGTGAAAGACATTTAAAAAATGATACGAGCTACTTGGCACATAGTATCCACCACGACTTGATTCGAGACTTACGTATGATAATACAAGCTCAATTAACGAAACAAATAAACAAATTTAAGCAATTATACATTTTTCTGGGAATGAAGACAATTTTAATTCCACAAAATTGCATCCAACCGATTAGTCTATTAATACTTGGTTGACGGCGCCCGGGTCCATTCGGACCCCACTGTAGACATAAGCGCTCGAAAAATACGAAGAAAAAATTTGGTATAACATTTTTCTATCCGAAGCTTCGTTTTCGAGAAAATCGACTTTACAGTTTGTTCATCTTTGTGTACGATTTAGTTGTCGTTCATTCTTCTACCGTGGTTGTTTTCGTCCGTGATAGTGTTTACGTTATTAACACTCTAGACGTAAACGCTCGCTTCTTAGATACTTGGCATGTCCTGCCTTGTGTTTACGTTAGAGCGGTAACAAAACGAACACAGCTCAGAGGATTATTTCTCGACAGTATTCTGCGAAACCTCTAAACGCAAAGTCGTATTCTGGGCCCTGATCAAAAGATCATCGTTATTTGAGCGTGTTATATCGTTTTGCAATCATTTCATAAGAAAGAACAATCGTCTGGAAATAAAGAAGTCTTTCAAGAGCTGATAAATGGTGAAGGTAATAGTGACAGTGAAATTTCATCTTATGAAAAGTGTCCATCACATAGTAATGCTAACCCAAAACCAGAAGATTACCAAAATGACGAATACAAAAAAAAATTTTATGTGAGCTTACATTGGAGTCCGAGTGTTAAAATAAATTTTTGGAGTGCAAAGGGTTGGGACCAAAGAGCAACAGGAAAGCTACATTTCTGACCGTACCATAAATCTACCAATCTAATATCGAGGTTAAATGTTGTAGAATTCTTCAGAATTGCTAAAAATTAACCCTATGGTACCTCGAGGCTTTTGACAATTTTAATTAGACAAAATTGCATCCAAACGACCAGGTTATCAAAATAAATTTTTAGAGTGCAAAGGGTTGAGACCAAAGAGCAACAAGAAGATTACATTTCGGATCATACCATAAATCTACCAATGTAATATCGAGATCACAATTCAGAATGCTAAAAAATGACCCTGTGGTGCTCCGAAACTTTTTGGCTTGTCTGTAAAATTTAACGATTTTGTCAAGTCTGATCTCCATCGGTGGGAAATGGGAATCCGAGTTCGACGATCCTGGCTCGCGGAAGGGGCGGTTGGGGGGGGGGCGGAAAAAGAGGAAAAGCCAGAGGCGGAAGAAGCAAGAGGCGGTCAGGTTGGGGGTGCCAATTTGCGATTCCACGCAGCAAGAAGGGCGTGGCGGGCTCGCGCATGGGGTGGCTCGCTCGTTTGCGCGACATTGTCGGCCGACCCTAACCTCCTGGCCACCCCTGCCATCTTTCTCTCGACGACCCTCGCGCGCTAATCCAGTAATTCTCTTATGTGGATGAAAACCAATGAATTCGCCCTTGAAGACCGCAACTCGAGGAAACGACGTTTACCAGCGACGGTGTCACAGTTGCTTTCGCAATTACAGGTATTAAACTAAACTCGACCGGCTAGCAGAACTGATAAAAAGGAACGAGAACGTCTTAATACGAGTGTGGTTGAGAATTATCTGTTTCACAGTCGACTTTTGTCGTCGTATCGTTTCTTTACCGAGGCTCGGCACGATATAGTCGACGCTTAATTAAATTAAACTAGAGTTGTCGCGTCTTAACGTATCGTTATTTAATAGTTATCTATTTACGTGGAGAATATTATACGTCATCAGTGTCAACGATTGATTCGAGATACAACATGATTCATTGATTAAACTGTTAAATTATTTTGATAATTCAAATATTCGGTACAGAGAATTTTTATTGTCATAAATTCGAGTAAAAGCGATATATTTTAAATAGAGCAGGAGTAACGTGCCCGCTAATAACGAAACACACTGTATAGTAGGTTGAACGTTGAACCGTCGCGACGCCTTCTGGACACCCAGCTGGCGAAGTTACGCTGTACAGAGGCACAAAGGTCGAAAGGAAACGAACGCGGAACTCCGCCCAGCGGATCGTTTGTCTTGCAAGGGTTGAAGCCACGTGGCCGAAGAACGCACACAAGCTGAATTTTAACCCTCCGGAGATATATCGTGGCCCTATAAATTCCATGGGTCTCCGTATATCGCATTGTTCCATAAAATTCTTCGTTCTTTCTGATATTTTTCGTCTCGCAATTTTGTGAACTGGATTTACTTCATATTAGAGTCGCGGCGAAGTTATCACTTTGCCGATGTAAAAAACGTGCAGAAAATAATAATAATGATTGGCGACGATCGTCGATGAATCATCGACGTGTCGCAGAAGTAAAAAGAATAAGGAGAAATAAGAATCGTCATAATACGAAGACTATATCGGATAAATTGGTTTTTATTGGTCCCCACTGTCCACGGTGACGAGTTATGCGCATGGTGATCGTTAAGGTGATTAAGAAATCACGTGCTATTAACGCTCATTAAGGAGCCAGGGCTAATCCCGTCGTATCGTGTCTCGGTTCGTTTCTTATTACAAGTAAGTACTCGTTCCTCGTAAATTTTTACGCTTTTCTGACCTCATAAAACGCCTCGTGCCTTAACGCCGCATGTTTGGTCGCTCGTTTTTCGGCAGAATCTTCGACCGTAGCCCCAATCAGTGTTCCTGTACTCCCAAAACGTCGCTGGTATCGTGGAGACGCTTCGATGCTCCGAAATATACCATCCACTTTTTGTACAATTATTTTGTATTCGGTTGGTTATGCATTCTAGACTATAAATTAATTATTTTATTCACTGTGATGTCGAAGTGCCCCTCGATACCAGCCATCTATCCAAATATGGGAGATAAACGAAGAAATTTGCAAGAGCTCGGGTCAATTGGAAATCGAAAAACGCGTTCGTCGATTTCGTTCGTGTGGAAAGTCAAGTGCGTCGAACTGATCGAAGTCTTCCTTTATTTCTGACGTTAAGAAGGGTTAAAGGGGATTAGGACGGCTTCCAAAGGAACACGAGTCCTCTTTGCTGCTCTATCTGTCGACCAAAGCCGTGCAAAAATAAACAGATTTACAGGATTCGACCGGGGACGACGGTAGTCGCAAAGCCGGCTGAATTTAAACTCCATTGGACAGCGGGCGCGCGTCCGACCCTCTGACCTACTCTTTCGAGTGGGGTCACTTCGGAGAAGGGCTGGTGACACTAATCTGACGTTAACGGGGCCCCACGATCGTCTTAGATAAGAATCTAAGGGACTGGAACAAGGACGAAATTAAGTACGCGGTAACGACCACTCTTGGTCGATTTATCGAGACTCGATGAATTTACGATCATCAAAAATGAGGGGTGCAGGAAATTTTATTTAACAATTTGGCCTTCTTCGATTCCCAGAAATGATTAGAAACGCCATCGTCCACGCTGTAGTGACTGTTTAAATCAAATCGAACGGTAGAAATTAGTTGAGTTAGACTCGACGGGATACGTATATTTGTTGTTCGTGCATGTTTGACGAGGGTTAAACGAACATTCTGTACCCCGTGCGTTTTTCTTACGTCGATACTTTGTCTGTCGTGCAGGAAAGACTAACATTCCATGCATTATTCACTCGCAAAGTGGACGATGTCGATCATCTACTTGCGGTTGTTTTTGAAATGTTCTTGCTCTTGTAAGGGTGTCCTTCTATTTTAGAAAACTCACTTTATTATTTTTTTAAAGATTTGAATTTTAAAAGTACGCATTTAAAATAGTTACTAAAATTCGAATAACAGAATAGAACGTTTCTCGGAAGTTTCTTATTCCGAAGAATGTCTCAAGTTTTCTATAATAAAAATTAAGAATGTTGCGAAACCTGTTTCATTCTTGCGATGTGTCGTCGGTTGGTCACTTTTGAAAGTTTTTGCATTAATTTCCGGGCGGGTTGTATATCGATAAATCAATCGTACGTCACAATTTATTCAGGGGAACGAAGAGAGGTCAACGTTTAAGATCGAGGGGATGGAATAGGCGGCTCGCCACCCCTGAACTGCAATATTCTATACACCCATAATAGAGGCACCCCAAGCGTCTTCGAGACACGAGCTAGATCCCCCGAAGATTGAACGGTTGAAAATCGTATGAGGAAAAGATGGAAGGGAAAGCGAACGCGCGATTATACGCTAAATAAATGATTGGAGAAGTTAGGTGAGTTGGCGTTTTTCTTTTTCTTTTCTCCTCTTCTGTAAATCAAATCAAAGGAAAGGAAATCGAAGAAGGCAATTACTCGCTGCTTTCGCGAGGGTTCGCTTCGTCGGTCGAGGATTGTAAAACAATGGTGAGTCACGAGAAAGGGAACACGTCAATATCTTTGCAAGAAAAAATGTATCGATTTTTGAAAAACACCAATTACCATTACGTTATATATTCTTGGTTATTTATTTTTCACCATCAGTGTAACGAGTATACAGGGTCAGTCACCTGAGACTGGAATCTGAAATATTTTCGAAACTGTCAGTCATATCGGAAAAGACATTAACTTGAATGGTTTCAAAGCGGCTGTTATTCGATATAATTAGTATTGTATTTTTTTACATGGACAACACTTAGAGGTCAAGTTTGTTTTTTTGATCGAAATTATATATTTTTTGATATACTGATCGATTTAGCTCGTCATTTTCTATAAGAAAGTATAAAACTAATTGTGCCAGAAAACTTTTACTTTGGAAGATATTTGAATTTTTTGTAATAGTACATGTATTATGTTATATAGATTGGAAAAAGGTTAGTTTTAATATATATTTAGTTGGTATTAACACAGACGAGGTATAGAAGTAGACCTTTCTAATCTAACTGTCATACTGGCCTGAAAATTCGGAGGCGATTTTATGTGTATGTTTAAAAAATCATAATTCCTGAACGGATTGGAGGATTTTAATGTTTCAAAAATCAAACAACGCGTATTTTGATGAAGAAAATTTAGAAAATCTAAGAATGTTCGAAAAGTTGTTCCTTGACCCCGTAAAGTGGGAAAAAACCATAAAAATGATTCAATTTTAAAACTACCATAACTCAACAAAAGTACTAAACAACATTTCTGCAGAACGTTAAACAAATTAATCGATTGAACCCCAATTCTGGACCGCACAGCTTTCATTCCGTTAAAAAATAATCAAATTTTTGTAATTTCATTTTCTGTCTCACTTTCTCTTGTGATTATTTCTAAACCCGTTGATAATGTTGCGAGTGACATGAAAATGGTAATGGGGTCTCGAGATCCCAGAAAAATGGGTCGAAAAAATACATTGGTTGAAAGGTATACTCGTATAAGTCGTCTGTGGTATTAATATACTATAAATGAACGAATAGAATGGGAGGAGATTAGAATAATAATTTTGAGCATGATCACTGTCGTTTAGGTAGTAGTTTTGGCGGGACATTCGAATCCCAACATAGTCTATAACAATTTTAAAGCGTCCCTTCGTTTTTAAAACAAAGGCTACGACATCGTTAATTAATTCCCGTCTTTCTAAAATACGGAATTCGATTTATTCGCACAAATCTCCTTGAGCGTTTCGCTGGTCGCCAGGTGGACGAGCACTGGCGAACGCCAACGGTCCTCCGGGGACGCTCGTACATGCGAAAAACGCCTCGAGGCCAGCGTCAGCATCGGCGAGTTCACGCCCCCGGTGTCTCGGACACAATCGCGATCGGGTCGCGGCTGAGAGGAGGGTGAAAGAGAAAAATAAAAAAGAAAAAAAGAAAAAAAGCTCGCGATGAAAAAGCCGACCGGTGTCGAGAGTGCAGGGGTACTTTACAATGTGGGAGGAATTTTGTGCGCGCCCCCCCCCCTCCCTCAGTAAGTTTTTTCTTCGCCCTGCATCCCTCTCACTCGCTCTTTCTGTCTTTTCTCCGTTTGGTGGCAACCCCCCCGGCGGTAAGTCGGCCGCGTGCGCCACAGTACCGGGTGCTTCCGGTGTAACCGGATATCGCCGCTCGCATTGACATTAATTTATAAAATATTCCGGTCGGCACCCCCCTCGCGCCACGCCCGCGTTTTTAGCGGGCGAAATCGTTCCAGACTCGCTCGTTGGACACCGAACATCGTCTTTGAATCCGAAAAAAATTTATTTTCAATCAAATACCGTGGTTGAAAATATTAATCTAAACTTTTCATCGAAAATAAATTTAAAATAAATTTTTCTCCAGATATAGGATACACTCGTTTCGAAGCTACGAATATTAGGTACTACTTTAAGGTGTTTTCGAGGCTGCAAGTCGGCTCTTATTGAAGCAATATAACAGCAATTTGTCGTATTTTACATATTCATGCGATGTATAAATTAGGAGCACATGCTTCTTCCATAGCCCCCATTTTCGGTTTCTAACCTTCTTACGGACGATGTTTACGGCTGATAAAGGTAAGGTGTACATCGGGTAAAACGAGTTTAACGCTCGAGACGCGTAAGTTGAAAAGTTAAGGGGCGTAGAGCAGAAGGATCCCCCGATAACGAAACAGTCGAAGCTACGACGACGGATCACCGTTTCAATCTATCATCGCCTCCGATTTCAGGGTTCGGGTGGCACGTGCCAACCCCTCTTACGGCGGCACCCTTCGACCTTTGTCGGGCGCACGCATCGCGCGTTTTATTTTACAACGGGTCGTCGAGCTGTTATTTTCGAGTTTATCATTCGACATAAGAGGACTTGTTAGTTAAAAGCCACGGTGGAATTTGTCAGCCATAATATTGAGAGAGATAAATTCTCGACAAGAAAACAGGGATAATTTCACAATATTATCTCAATTATTGGAGAAAATCGGGGGTTGAAATTCGTGTATATTTCGTGCTTCTCAAATTTCATCGATAAACTAACACAAATAACACTTCAGTTTGATATTTTATACTCGCTTCGATCGAAATAATTCGCGTCGGTGATGAAGTGGAGTCCCACGAATTGCTCTCTATCTTTAGTTTACAAGTATTATAGGCTCGGAAAACACTGTCAGTGCGTTGACACGTGTACCGTGAATCACTTGAAAGGTATATAAAAGCTCGTGCATCTACTGCATTTACTACTTGTAAAGTAATACGCGTCTATGGTCTGTCAGACCCCACCGAAGTGCTCTAGGATTAATAGCGCGAGTACGCGGAACGTTCGAGTCCTATTTGAAATTCAGCACGAGACAGAAATTCATTACGGGAAGATATGTTATCGAAGACGATAATTATCGCGGCCGTACAATACTCTATACATCGCCGTTATAACTCAGTCATCACGATTTAGATGTAAAATATAAAAACTCAATTTTGTCTTGATTTTCATCTGGAACAGAATTATCCCTAAAAGCTTTCGACACCTGTTGTCGAATAATCCGTATACGTAGGACGATTAGATTTTAATTCTTATTTATATCACAATGTTCGTACGCCTTTTTGCATTTCTAAAGTTGATCCTAAATTAGAATACCAAAACTATGAAACGAAATTTTATCACCCTTGATTTTTATCTTGAGCAGAATCATCCCTAAAAGTTTCTGACACCTGTTGTCGAGCAATCCGTATACGTAGGACGATCAAATTTTAATTGTTATTTATAACACAATGTTCGTACGTCTTTTTGCATTCCTAAAATCGATCCCAAATTAGAACACCGAAAATATGAAACGAAATTTTCATCCTTGATTTTTATCTGGAGCAGAACCGTCTCTAAATGTTTCCGACAGCTGTTGTCGAGTAATCGGTATACGTTGGACAATTAGGTTTTAATTCTTATTTATATCACAATTCGTATGCCTTTTTGCATTTCTAAAGGCGATCCCAAATAGGAATATCGAAACGTTAATAATTGCTCGGTTGATTAAAATTGTCTGTGCTCTCCTTATTATATCCAGAAGCTCTACTACCAAATACGTCGTGGAATTAAATTCGGCGTCCAGCTCAAGAGGGTTAATTACGACAAAACAGTGCGCGAACTTCTTTACCCCTGGAAAGGAGACAGGTCCTGGCGAATGGCAAAAGACAAACGGACGCACACGGTGAAACGAGTAGCACGCGACTCGAATCTAATTGACGCGTGGTTCCGTTTGCAGAAAGCCACCCGATGCTGGGGCTCGCTAAGCAAGGACGGGCCCCGTTCATTCCATAATACGCTTAATGAGGGACCGTTCATTACGCTAATGAATCCCAGAATCCCATCGGCTTATACCTGGCCACGGAGTTGCCGTCTGCTTCGTCGACGAGCTGATCTACTCTCCTTCCTCCATCTTCTTCGCGAACCCATCGGGGTGTCCCAGAAAATATTACAAATTTTTAAAACTACATAGATTTTAATTATTCTCAAATAATATACGTACGTATCTGTTGACCTTTTTTATGTATCTTTTGAGAAATTTTTAAGGCGGTTAAACAATTGTAAATAAATTACATATGAAGCAGCGTTTCTTAGCGTGAAAGCGTACACCCCCAATTTTGAATATCTCCTGGAGCAATTCAAATTTTTGTAACGATTAATTTTTTCCGCGTAATAAGTTCCATAAGAAAAAAGATCTAAGAACAAATAATGAAAGACTTCGCCCGGCGGTATAAAAATAACCAGGAAGCAAAGTGATCGAACTGCGCGGTATTTTCTGAGACACCCCGATATTACGACCAGTTTTTCTCCCGAACGAACCTCGAAAGTTGCCACTGTACGCTTCAATTATTTTTTTCTTTCGTTCATTCTCCCCGTCAATTTTCTTATCGGCAGGTGGACTACGAAGCTCGAAAAGGTGCTTCGTTTGCTGGTCACCGTCGTTTCAATTGTAGGTCGACGAGAAAGGAACGTACATGGCCCTTAATTAGACGATCTGACCAATTTAATAACGCGACGAATCTCGTTCCCACTTTTCCTTCGTTACTGACGCACGGTGCTCCAATTATTTCGTCCGAAATGTATTCGAAAATGAATATTTCCGTTCCCATATTAAATGAAAAGAACCATTTTCTTATTCGAAAGATACTCTATCCATAAATTAAAAAAATTATAGAAATTAAAAAGAAATATTTTTGCTAATATTGAATAATTTCCAATGATTTTAACTCAAGAATTTGGACTCGCGCGTAGGTTTATGAATATTGATGTGATCAACGCGTTGAACTCACCGTGAACGAGATTTTCGTGGCGCCCGAAGATCGGTTTTTCGAATTTATTTCGATCTTTGCTTCGAATGAAATCGTCACGGGTACTCGCGGCTTAATTATGCGGGTGGACGCGAGGCGGAAGGACAGGTAACGAAATCGAAATCGAGGGGTCGTCAGTCCACTTCCGTCAGGATGTGGTTAACCCTGAATGGCCTGGAGTACCAAACACTCAGTTGACATCAGTCAGAGGTAAAATTAACGTGCTCTTTCACGCGACTCCTTGTCGACTTTTATTTTGTTCGCTAATTATTTCAGCCATACGCAAAGAATAAAATATTTGACGCGACCACAATCTAATTTCTTACAACGCGAGAATTATCCAACATCGCGTAAAAATATTAAATGAACTATTTAGATTTGTCTAATTGTGAAGGGGCAACTGATAATTTTGTAAATTTAAGTCTATGGTCTTCATAATTTATTTTAAACACAATTGCACTAACTAAACCTCTTTGACAACTTACCTTTTTTATTCCCACCCCATATATCCTCCATCTAGAACCAAACTCTATCGATAAGCTAGGATTAAATTTATTCACCCAACGGCAACAAGTAAAGTTGGGAGCAGTAGTGGGGATAAACTGTGTAGAGTTATTGGATCGGTTACCTCGATAGTTGCTCGAATTTCTGCGACGTTCGAAGCTACGCGTCGCCTGAAATATTTCTTTATAGGCGCCAATGCGAGGAAGGAAACACGAGTGATACACGCACGAGACGGCGCGTACCAGCGGCTCGCATCGTGCAGAAATGACAATGGCCGAAAGGCAAATTGCGTCTGCGTGGCTCGGCACGAAAAGCACGAGAGCCGCAGCCTTGAGAGACCTCGCGAGTTCCTTCGGTAAAGTGGAATAAAGGTGAGAGTAAAAAGAGTCGAATACGATGCACACAACGGGCGAGTGTGCACGCTACGATTTTTCCCTCGCGTTCGTCTCATTCGCGGCTCCCTTTCGTCCCTTCTTTATCCCTCTGCGCTCCCGTGACTTTTCTTAAGTTCCTTTCCAGCCACCTTGAAGGATACGGCGAGGATTTCACGGAATCGACGTTCAGGTTACTCGTTTCAATCATAAAAACCGAATAATACTTTTCTGTTTTGATCTTAGCTCGTTTCCTGGAAACTTTGCACTAGTGTCCTTATAACGAGTAAAACAATGCGTTCACTTAAGGGGTTATGCGTGGGAGTTAACAAAAAGTGATATTCCTTGGGAATTTTTCTCTCAAAACTTTTAAAACCTTTGCAGTCAATGTTTTTTTTTTTATTTTATGAAGTAGACTATGTACTATTAATTCCATTTTTTTTAATATGCAAGAATGATCAAGTTACGAGTGCTTTCCAAAAGAACGTACTTTGCAGTGGATAGCCTTCGATAAAAATCAAGTACCAAAAATATTTCTCTACTGGATAGTCTAAATTTGTCCTTGAACGGAATATTGACAGATATTCAAATCCAATGACACAAAGTATTTAGTTTTTAGACTGCAAATGACAAAATACTCGACCAGAAAAGATCGAATTTTTAAAGATTTTCGAACGAGCACGACCTCTCGAGCCTTTCGTATCGAAGCTGAAACGCGGGAATGCAAATTCTTGAGCGAACGAAAAATAATTGCGAAATTTCCGGCCGCGGCGCGCGTAACGAGCGGAAAAGTCGATCGATGAACGTTAAGTAACGCCTCGTGTCCTTGCTTGTCGCGGTTTCACGGGAAAATATCCGTCCGTTCTTGGGAAAACCGTCTCTGTGATTTCATCCGCGTTACGCAACCGCGAACAGATTCTTTTCCTTCTTTCTTTCTCCGCCGCTGGAAGCGTATAGGCGGGCGTTTGTGTGCTAATGCGATTACCCGTGGGGCACCATTATAATTGATTCCTTACTGTATCGGGCAGGGACTAAAGGACAAACCGGCTGACAATGATGGATTAGAATTCCAGGACTAATGAAGTAATTACAACGATCCCGCGAGCTTCCCGGAGAAATAAATTATCGGTGATTGATACTTTCGACGTGTTTACGGGCAATAGTCCCCCCCACTACCTTCGTTGTCTCTTGGATACGTTCGATAAAATATCGTTCGAGCATTCAAGGACGAAAATGGATATTGCGTCTTATTGGCGAACGAATACATTCGTCGCGGTTGGAGATTATATTCTCCCGAGTTCGGAAACTCCAGTGTGCTTCTCCGTTTATCGTCACTTTGAATTTTCTCGTCTTGTCTCGGATGATCGTAGCACTTGTTTAGGTTTCTAATGGGAAAGCGACCCGTTACTACTCGATCACCCAGTATTATCGCGTGGTGTGACCATCAGTTGCGTGGGTTCGCGTCTTTACAGGCCGCTTCCGACCTTCGTAACAATTAGCCGCAATTAAAGTCGTCGCGGCAAAGGCCGAATGCTGGTTGTCTTAATTTCTGAATGAACTTCCTGACAGACGCCGTCGATCAATGCACACTCGAACTCGATCCGTGAACCGTCCCGACGTCGCACGAAATTTCCTGCGAACGCACGACGCTACAAATAATTAACGTGTCACCAGCACTGGACGACTTTATTGTCCTGGTCCAATGTTGTGGGAGCCTCAACACGTTATATCGGTTAGATTACTATTGTATCGAGGTCCTTCATATATAAGGTGTTCGGCCACTCCTGGGGAAAATTTTAATGATAGATTCTAGAGACCAAAATAAGACGAAAATCAAAAATACTAATTTCTTGATTGAGACTTCGTTACGTAGTTATTAACGTTTAAAGTTCCGCCTGTAGAACGGTAATCGATATGTCATTAAGCAATTTTAAACGTTAATAACTTTTTAACGAAGCTTCAATCAACAAATTAATATTCTTGAATTTCGTCTCATTTTGACCTCTAGAATCTCCCATTAAAATTTTTCCAAGGGGTGGCCGATCACCTTGTATAATATTTATTTTATACTTGAGTTATAGTACTACTTTCTTATTTTTGTTGGTATTTCTCGTCTTACTAACGTTACTATTATAATCTTTTGCAATTCTGATCCGTAACAGGAAATATACCCTTGCGATTAAAATAATTTCACAGTTCCAAATAGGAATTTTTTTGTTCTTTCGTCCAGACAAAGCAGTTCTAGGAATTGGTGACTCCCGCGAACAATATCGAGAACTATACTTTGATTACTGTAACATATCGTATCGAATCGTTTAACCGTGTCTACGAATATTGTTTGGGACGAAAGTTCACACGAGGCAGCTGTGTATTGGTCCAATTTTTTGCACTCATCTTCCAGTTTCTGTCACCCGGACACAGGGTCGCCGTAAGAACTCGACGAGATCACGCCCCGTGCACCCTGCGGCGCTAAACTTTCGAGCATCCCCCCTTCGTCTCCGCGGGGTTCCGTCGCAACGCACTCTTTCCTGTTGCAATGGATATGCACGGGGTAATCCCTTTCCATTGGGACCCGGTAAACATCGGCTATTGAGAAGGGCATCCGCCCTCGGTAAATCCCCGGGCGCGTTTAACGCGATCATTTCGAAAATCGGATTTAGAGCCATTGTCCCCACTTAAGGGGATGACACCGATCTTACCCTCGACGGGTAAGCTACTTTCGTTTGGCGATGCATACCGCAACATGCCGCGACAACCGACGACCCTTCGGGACATTCCTGCGGACCAACGCCAACCATATGGCGGCACTTTGACGAACACGTAGGGCACGGATTTTTTTGAAAAAATGTATGTAACACGGCAAGACATGTATTAATATAGTGCAGAGTGTCAAATCGATATCTTGAACAGTTTCTTTTTTATAAAATTCCAAATATGGTCTACTCGATCGACTGGAGGTGCCAAAGAGTACATTCTTTTTTAGCTCTTTGAAACTACAGTGTATTCTACTATGAAAAAATTTTTGCAACTCGGTGAGACATGTATAAATAATAATGTAGAGTGTCAAATCGATATCTTGAACAGTTTCTCTTTTATAAAATTCCAAATATAGTTCTTTTTCTTTCAATTTCCTCTATTATTATTATTTTATTAAATTAACGAGTGTGAGCCCTCGGTACAAGTGAAATCTTAAAATTAAATATGAGACACCTCGCAATGACGCAAAATACATGTTAAGGTTATGTCTAAACTGTGCAAATAAAATAGAAAAACAAATAAATCTTTGAAACTATTAACGTTGATGAAAATACCCGATTTGGGAAGGGTTTAAATCGATCAGAATGAAATTCTTCATTCTTCATGGGCGTCTAAGAACTACCAATGCTGCATTTAAATGCATTTTTGTCAAAACTATATTTTCTCAATTGGTTTCCATAATATTTCAAGATCTACTTGACCGATTTCGTTCAAATTTGACGTGTGCCTTAAGTGCATGTGTCGCTATAGCTTTCTATTTTTTGTTTAGCCTGTTAAAATTAAAAACAAGAAAAAATCGATATTTCAACTTCAAAATGCTGTCATTTTTTTAATTATCAATTTTTTTCTGTCCTTTTAGTACCGGCTATAGAAAAATGTATCCAAATTAAGAATCATTTTCATTTTTTTGATTTAGACAAACAGAACAACTGGAATCATGGAAGACATTAGAACACTTTTTCGAGGCTCTGTACTGCCACTAATTTTGACTATTTTTCGTTGTAAAAATTTGTGAATATTACTGAAAGAGTAATAAATATACATGCGAAATGTCGATGCAAGAACTTGCATAGTTTCTTTATAAAAAAATACCAAAGAGAACATAAAAAAACGCGTTTTACAGTAAAAGACACCCTTAAGGAAAATATCGATAAAATATTGTAGCAATTCGATCCAATAGATATTTCGAGGATTGTAAATGCACAGAGATGTATTGCTAGGCTTTCGAAAGAGGTACACAAGAGGGACACGCGAAAGAGGCGGGAGCACTTTCGAAAATCTCGTGACTCGCCTCTTCCCTGTCATGGTAATACCATCTAGATAAAAAGGAGAAGCCGCGAGGACGGGAGGAAGGAAGAAGAGAGACAGTTAGAGTGGCTCGTAAAAGGAAAACGGAATTGAGGGTGAGCCAGAGCGTGGCCATTTTGTCTGTTTAGTTCCACACGGAGACACTCGATGTATGGGCTCCGCGGTGCGTATAATCGCTAATGCTCAAACCCCCTTATCCATTCACGGGGAGGGCTGAGGCTGAACCCCCGCTAATCTCGTACGTGTCTCTCGCTCTTTCGACGGCGACGTGAATGGGCACAGTGAGATTTTGGAGACACCATCGGTTCCGGTCATCCTCCTCTTCTGCACGATCTTTAAATTCGTTGCAATCGCCAATATTCAATGTCAATATTACCACCGAGACGTTGGGCCCCGAATGTTCAAACTATTCGTAAAACGTACTAACAGGGGAAAGGCCCAATCTGTGTTTTTCCGAAGTGGACATTGTGTGAAGGAATCATAAGTTGTCGAGTATCTCGAGTATCTACAATCTCTTCCGTAAATGCCCACCTTCAGATTTTTAGCAATCAACTTGATGTTTCTCGTTAAAAATAATCTTGCTAGGTCGAGTGGTTTTTATGCTTATTGAATTCATCTGTATTTATCTGTACATTTGTATAGTACAAATGGTACTTTCTAGGTCGAGTGGTTTTTATGCTTATTGAATTTGTCTGTATTTATCTGTACATTTGTATAGTACATATAAATGTACAAATCTTTACTTGATATAGTTGTGACCAGAAATGGTCCTTCACGAAACCTACCATCGCAAGAATCGCGGTAATATTTAGTTTTCGTCGATAGTAAAATAGCATCGGGTTATCTGTTATAAAAATAGTCTAAAGATGCAAGTTGTTACAAATAAATGTCGACGAAACGATGAAGAGTAAATAAATCACGAAACAAATAACGCGTTATGTACAACTAGCGGTGTCTCCTGAATATTCATGCATGCACGTATTTCGTACTATTTTATAACGTATAATTATGGCATGTGAGACGCGTCGCTGTGAAATTCTGTAGTGGCCGACGCTGGGCGTCAAGTGGTTAATCAAAAACTTGGCTACAACTGATTCTACCAAACTGTTTGCACACAACTCTCGATAAGTTCTTATAATCGCCATTATCTTAGTCGAGGGTCAACCAAGAGAGATTGCAATCGTTATACGTATTGGTCAGAGATTTTATTGTTAAGGAAACGTCCATAAATGCGGATCATCGAACTCTGGGATCGTTAATACGCCGGTGATCGGCTCTCTTCGAATCTGTCAAGAGGGATGTTTCCGATCAGCGATTTTGAATCAGTTTGTGGGGACCGTTTCGCCCTAACCCCCTTTTCCTTCTCACGGCCGAACGTTCCAGCCTTTTTGCGGCCTTTTCGTGGCCTTTTGTAAGTAACACGCTTCCCGAAAATCCACTTGGCCCATGTCACAAGGTTCACGGTCCATTGGACGGCTGGACGCTTCCTCGGAAGAATGAGTCGAATTGGCCTTTTCCATTTTCCCGTAATACGCGTTTACCAATCGAAAACTCTTCCCGACGAGTGAAACGAATAATCCTGGATGCATAGAAAGAACCACGACGGGACCAGCTGGCTGGTTCGTCGATGAATCAAAGATCGTTCGCAGTTTGATATATTGTTTGAAATTGTTTGAAAGACGAGGGAAATACTTGGGAATCGTGTTCGGTGTTTGAGGACGAACAACTACTTCAGACTTCGTTTAATTATTGTTTTGAACATGGTGCTATTACTATTTTAATTTCGAATTTTTGTACGAAATTGGTAACGATGTCTAAAAGTGTTTCTTTCAATTTCTTCTCGTTGTCTCCAAACTTCTTCAAACTTCATCAATCAATGTTTTGATAATCGTGAAACGAAAAAGTTGTTAGTTATCGAAGATGGTCGAAGAACGGTAGGACGCCGTTCGAGGCTGAATTGGTCCACAAATATTCCGTCTTCCGAGCCGAAAAGATCCAAAGGCGAAGTCCCTCGGTCGATCCGTTTAGCCATCAGAGGAGTAGTAGGTACTCGTCTCTGGTCGCCGTCGGCCTCTGATTGTCCTTTATTGGGTTAAATTGAACTTCCTTCTCGTGATACGCGGCTCGCATCAACTCACTCGCTCTGAGTAGTTGCTTAGCTCTTAAACATCTGTGTAGGTACGGGGTGTTCTTGAAGTATCGCGATTTATCTTCGGCCTGCCTCAGCGGTGGCCTTCATCCTGGACAGAAAATAAAGAAATCAACCGTTGACGTGCAAGTGGACTCGCGACGATTACAACGACATTGACGGAACAACGGAACAAACAGTTTATTTAGCAGTCCCCCATCGCGAACTGTACCGTAGAAATAATTAACCCCCTCCCAAAAAAAAGACGTTCAGCTATTAATTTTTCTCGATAAAAATACACGTGTTTCGAACGGCGTAGTTTGCAAACGTCGACAAATTTCGGCGATCGAACGTTAGAGGACACCCCGTAGATGGTCAGGCGGGCGAGTCATGCGAGCTTAAGAGTTAAGAGTTTGGGTTTGCGCTGCGCAACAATTCGCGAGGGGGCGAACCGCGGACTCAGGAATTCAGAGCGGGTAAATACGGTGGGCGTCTTATTCTTACGTGCTGTGAACGCGAATCCCGCGACCTGTGAACCACGCTTAATATCGCGACATCGCGTCAAAGGCGTCGGTTCGCCTATCCACGGATACCCCGGCAGGTTTAACGACGTTAACGACGTCGGCGCTTTAACGGGAGAGGCGAGCTAAACGTTCCTGTTCCGGTGCACAGACTTGGGCATATTTTGTTTCCGAACGACCAACCAAAACTTTCGCATTCGTTGAAAATTAACGGTCCGTCGAAAAAGCTGTGAGAGCATTGGTAAAATATAATCGAATCTAAATTGTTTCGTTTGTACAAACATACAAACGTACGAAAACATTTTTTCCCAACGACAAACGTTGCGTATTCCACAGGTTGGAAATTAAATCTACCGCGATTGGATCGAGTTTGAGAACGTTCGAACGATGTGATACTGTCGAAGATCGAATAGATCGTAGATAAGTTGGTTGTAGAACGGTTGGCCCGATGGTTGAGAATCCCTGCTTGAGGGAATCGTACTGATAAGAATGAATTATGCAGATGAATGTTGCGGCGATGTCGCCGATGTATCAAACCGCCTCAACTAGCTCATTCTCCTTCGTTATCTATTCGTTGACGAGCCCGACGTGCGCGACGTGATCGTGGACCAGAAATCCGGACTGTTCCCATGTTCCACTTATAGCATTTGGTCCAATCGCACGCGTCTGACTTTAGACGATGTCTGATAGCCCCAGAATCAACACACCCAACGCGACCCAGCTGACGCAAACATCCCTATCAGACCTCCATTACGAATAGATTCTGCGAATCTACTGTTATGAATAACTTATGGATTTCGCACGAGCGTAACCACACCCTCGTATTTTAAAATCCACGATATATTATAGCTTCGTTCTGTTGTTCGAGCGTAGCATGTCTATGAAATTCTCATCCAGTCGAAACACTCTTCCGTAACGGTTAAAACTAATCTAATCGTTGCAATCCGGCATGAAACTGCCAGCGTATGTAGGCCAAACTATGGAAACAAGACACGAAATACTTTGTATATTCAAAAATATAACGTCAGCGAGGTACTTGATAAATTATGGTTATTGACATCGAGAAGTTTGAAGATCCTTCTTTTTAGAGATATAGTTTAAAATTTGTCCTATCGTCGATTCTGTAAAAACGACTGTTGGAATATGGAAATTCGAGTATGGAGCTAATCGCGATATCTGTTATCATATAATAGACATTGTATTGGTGCCATCTAGGTTTTAGAAAAGTGCTGTGCACGTTGTCGACCTCTCTGTACAGTCTTGTGTCGACAGCTAAAGCGAACACGTATTTCTTTGTATATAAAGTCTTATGAATATACAATTGTGATTTCGTCAATTATTATTTCACCAACCAATAACGACGACTAGTAGGAATCGATTCGAGGAAGTTAGGTCTTCGCAAACAATTTTAACGAGATCAAGAAATTATGCGAACATTTAAACGGTCGTTTGAAGCGCCATAAATTGTATTTTTTAATAATGGCGGCTCATTTTCCAATAATCTTGCCAAGACTTTGGCTAAATTTGTATCAGTTCGCGCATTACTTTGTCGTTTTTTTCGCGATTCCCGTTCTCGGGCAACCCGATTATTCTTAATGTGTTCCCGATCCGCCTCGAACCGTTTATACCAGTCGTAAACTCACGTACGAGATAAACAATTACCACCGTGCGCTTTTTGCATCAATTGATGCGTTCCTCGGAACGTTTTACCAAGTTTAAAACAGGACTTAATATTGGTTTTTTGTTCCGAGCTCACCTTTCGACCCTATTACTTTCGCTTTCGGAACTGTAACTCGGCTTCCGTCATTTTCCTTTATTTATATTCGCCGAAGAAGGTCGTTAAACGAGGAAACCAAATTTTGTATCGAACTCGTCCGACCTCGTTCGACCACCGGGATGTTTGCAAATTCGTCAGCGTGGAGGCATCCATCGTACCTGGGTCGTCCTTGATTCGATTCCGACAAGGCAGTCGGGTAATGATGTTCAAACAAGTCGTACGTCAATTTCCAAACAGCCGATTTCGTCGACTAACAGGTGGCATAAAAGTGACGAGGAGTGAAGACGGACGGTAAGGGCGAGGAAGGACGGCGAGTCGAAGGTGACGATAGACCATTAGGCCGGTTGACTCGGTTTAACCAACGGTGGCTAATTACCCCGGCGAGAGTTAATAACCTAACGAAAGGAAGAGAAACGGGAGGTCACGGGCCCCGCAGCTTCGATATTCGATTCCGTCGGTTCGCCGGCTGAGCTTGTTGCAAAAGTTCCACGGCGGAACAGACGAAGAAGAAGGGCGACGGGAACGCGAGGAGGGAGGTGACTTAATGATGCCGCATCCGGGAGTCGCCAGGACATTGTACCGCGCAAAAAAGGATCTTATAACGCGTTCACAGCTGGACCCGCATTCTACGTTCCCCGCGCTCGAATGGGAGACCCCGATCCATTAACGACCCGACGCAAACATTAATAATCCGCAGCTTCGCCTCGATTGCCGTGCGGACGCGAGCTGCAAGGTGGCAGCCTTGGCCAGGTGACGTAATAGCGCCCGATCTTTCGTCTCAGCTTCCTGGACTTGGACTACTGTCGGCCCCTTTCTCACTCGCCTCTGTCGTTGCGTTTCTAGGGGCTACTCCGGTCTATTTACACGGATTCTCATTGGGTCTACGAATTAATTTTGCTGCCCTTTCGTGGGATTTTTAATTTATATTTATACTGGCGAATTCAATATTAACCTTTTATCGGTTTCGCTGTATGTTGAGGATCGTTCTGAAGTATTGTAATACGATAGATTACACGGATTCTCATTGGGTCTACGAATTAATTTTCTGCTCTTTCGTGGGATTTTTAATTTATATTTATACTGGCGAATTCAATATTAACGTTTTATGGGTTTCGCATTGAGGATTGCTCTAATACAGTAGCATTTTTCGATAAATTCGCGCATTTTAATTCAGCCTTTCTGAAACTGGGTCCGCGTGTTGATGAGGGTCTCCGGGTATCTCGGACGAAAAAAGCATATTATATCGCGGAGTAAGAAACGTACTTCCTGTAATATTCGTATTAATGGTATCTTTTAACCCGGGACGTTAAAATATTGGCGTTCCTTTATTAATTTTTTACCCCGACGTTATGGATAATTACTTTTGAAAAATTCACGTATCTATGCACGCTTTGCGGATTTTTTTAACCGACATAATTTCTTGTCTCGTACCATCTTCCGTTCGGTTTCTGAGACTCATAATTTATAACAGACAGAAACGCGGTAAGATACTTCCTTACGCTAGAAATCACGAAATGATGTTCCTCCGGTGCCTCTACATTTATCAATTCTATTCTTAATACCTCGTCGGACAGCTGTCAGGGTCTATACAGTTAACAGAACTACATACTTCCTACCGAGCAACAGAGTCGCGTTACCAAGCAACTTTTTATCGAAAATACTGAACGGGATATATTTTAAATAAAAAGATACGCCTTTTATTCGATGGTTCGTTTCGATAGCGTCCATGTATTAGTTGTACGAGCATGGGAAGAGTTTCGTCGAATCTCGTAGGTCGGGTTTGTAGTAACGTCGACGAGCCATAGTCGCGGGGATCGGCATTCGGTTCGATTTCAAAAAAGCATCGGCCTCCCGCGGCGAGCATTCTCGTTCATCCATTCATCCAACCGCGTGTTACGTTGTCTTCCGCCGCGCGTTGAAAGAGGAGGACGACGACGTGGTCGAAGAAACAGAGGCGGAGGAGAATAGAGCGTACAATCACGATGAGTAGCGGCCCTGAGGTGCGAGCCGCGAGTGGAAAGGCTCCCGGGCTGCCAACCTAATAAAGCAATTTGTCACGGTTGTCGTCCGAATGCCAGCCATACATTAACACACAATCTCGCCTCCGAGATAGTCGGCTCGGTCGTCCTCTTCCTTCCTCCGCTCGGGACCCTCTCTTCGCTCCTGTTTTCCTCTTTTCCCCGTCCGTTACGCGGCTTTCTCTCTCCAGAATTTCGGCTCCCATTCGACGCGGGTCAGGAATCTCCAAGAATCTGGTGACCGAGTTAATTTCGGTAATAATAATTATCTCTTCAACCCTCATTTATCAATTGGGAGGAACGACGCCACGAAAGTCCTTTGATCCGAAACCATCGTGTTTCTTTTCGCTTTATTATATTAGGCGTAGCCCTGGAAACGAGGTCGGACGCGTAGATCGTGCGTGTCCCAGTAGTTACGAAAGCGGACCGGGTTAAAAATATTTTTATATAGAACTGAAATTTGCTTCCCCGAATATTGTGGCACTAGTGTGAAACAATCGTTTGTTTCGGGTCTCGGTCAGTATTTTAGAAAATTCCGCCGGTTAGGTCTGCATTAGGAATCAATTTTTGTTTTTTTAGAAAGGTTTAAAAATATATTTTACACAAATGCGTAATTTAACGAGTGAATTCGTAACGAGGTAGGGACAGACGTCCATAAAAGTGAACAAATTATATCAACTACATCGATAATTATTTCAATACTAGATTAATAAAATTATGCCATTCCGTCTGGGGGGCTAGAAATTTATTTTTCAGGAGAATAATTATTCTTAAAATGAACACGTGATTCGTAAGTTAAACGTTTCTATCCCTCCCAACTTGGGGACCCCCTTGGAGCCAGTGAACCGTGAAAGACGATACAGTAATGATTCTTAAAACGAACCCAGACGTGATTCGTAAGTTGAACATTTCCATCCCTCCCAACTAGGAGAATGCCCCTTGGATCCAGTGAAGCATAAAAGACTCGTGTCGAATTTCGCCTCCCGCATACGAAAAATGAACGTGCCAAGAGTCGCCTCTGAGCGACGTTCATCTTAAGAATCATTACAGAATTCGAACGAACAAGTACGACATGGCATCCTTAAAAGGACGATGTGGCCGGCGCATTGAGCTCTCATGGGACGAGCTAGGTAGGCGGGCAAAAGCAACGTTAAATATGTGACAGAAGTTGCAAAAAACTTGGAACGAGATATCGGAGGAAACGTTAATGAAATTACTTGAGTAAACGTTGAAAATACTGCTACAGTTCGACACTAATCATTAATTATTGTTTAAACGCCGGTATTATCATTATTATGTACTTCGTTTTAAAATATAATAGCGGCGTAAGAAAAATGTTGAGAACAAATACCGCCACAGCGAGATGTTTATATAACCTCTAACCAACGACCAATATAATTTAAAATATTGTTTGGTGAACAATTTTTTAAATTCTATAATCCTGAAAAAAATATTAAAAACTTTATTCGTGAATAAAATTCAATGATCTGTGACCAAACAGTTCACGTGTTTCTTGTTTCGCCATAGTCCCGACCATGGAAGCAGCCATGGCAGATTTAAGGAGTAAACGATCACCTCTCAACACTTTGACTACCGCATACATATATACGATTTTGAAGTTGAAACGCTGAAATAAATTCGCGAGGCCACGAAAATAAAAAAGAAACTTTAAGTTATGTAATTGCAATTGTCTAAAGGTTTCGGTCTGGTGGTCGCGTGGAAAAATAAAATTCAGTTAATAGAAAGGTTAAGTGGCCGGAATGAATCGGAGGGAAGCAATCTCGGTGGCGTAAGGTCGGCGCGATTATTTTAATTTTTCGAAGGGAACCGGGGCAAAAAGGTTGGCAGTGTCGCGATCTCGATCCCGGGGTCTTCTCTACATTGAATTCGACGGACGGCAAGAAATTTGAACAAATGCCTCGAAAACAGAACGATATTATCCCGTTCTGGCTCAGGGTACAACGGCCGATGGATTATTACGCGGTTTTTGCGCGGCGACCCTGGAACGACCGAGCACGGAGGATGGATTCTGACTTCCTCCGCGACGTCGTTGCAAAAGCTACTACGGTTCTGCGGGTTCTTGCTACCGGCGAGAAACAGCACTCTCGAGGTGCGGGACATTCGTGATTGATGGATCCTCTCTCCGAGTGGTCTTCGGGCGAATCAGACGGTGCTCTCTCGTCCCGCAACGTTCGTTCCTCCCTTTCTTCTGTTGCTTCGCGTTCTTTCGCCGCGTACGCCTTCGCATCCGATGAAGGCGACCGGCTTTCTAATCAAGAATTATTGGTCACACTCTGACGCGGGGTCGGCGGCTGCTGGCTTCTGGTAACGCGTTCTTCGCACGCGAAAATCGTCGTGTCCCGGGTTCGGGTTTATCATGCAGATTCGACGAACCCCTTCGCGAGAAGGATACCGTGTAATACAATGTAGCGAAACGTGTAATTTCATACCCCGGACATTGTATCGATCGTCGATCGTTTTTCTCGATTCGTAATATGCGGCATGAAGATATTAAACGTGTTACGACGCGCCACGCCTCTGTAAATCAATTCCCGGAATCGTAACGTGGCTCTGAGCATCCGCTAAGAGATGATTGCGCCCGAAAATCACGCGCGATGCCTGGCTCCGCTTTCTTGTAAACGTTTAAGGTACCAACGCAATCAACTTCTTCGTTGTGTCCCGTCCGTGCGTGGACTCTGTTGCATCCTACCGACGTCGCGTCGAAATTGCATCGGGATTCTTTTTCTCGCTCGCTGAGTGGGAATTCTGATCGACTCGGATCGATTCGAGATAGGCGAGTATCCTCGACTTTGCCTCGATCCGGGCTCTTTAACCCTTTGTTGTGCTTGAGTACGACTCGTGATTTCTTCATCCCGGGTCGCGAATCGTCACGAAGCCCAGGCAATTACTCTATGCCTCCACGCGGTATCTCCACGGCGAATGCTAACAATCTTAACCCTTTGTCTAGTAAACGCGCCTATAGCCGCTCGGTCGATCGGTTGACTGTGTGCGTATAACGCTCATGTGCGTTCAACGTGTACGTTGCTCAAAGCGTGAAAAAGTTTTCCGTACGCAACTTGTGCTTGCGTTAAAATTGGCCGTAATCAAAGAGTTAATATCGCAACAAATACATACATCTGTGCTGAAACGGGGTGGAAATTATGGCAGAGGCAAAACTCTATAACGTAGGCTGCAGAAATTAAACACTGATACGATCTAGGTTCGATCGAACTATTGATTATTATCAAATTAATAAAGTACGATGAGTAAGAAGGGTAGTATAAACAATTATAAGGATGGAGGCCCAATATTGATGTCAACAAATATATATTCCAGGGTGCATCTATCCGGAGACAAGAACAGTTAGATATAAGCCATCTATAATTATTTAATTCTACAAGAACTTCTAAAGGAATAACCACTCCCACTCGTGAGACTAGTTCTACCAGACCTGCCACAACGATGGTTTTCATAATCAGAAAGATCGAACTTGACCGTGGATACTGTTATAAAAAACAGTTCACAATAATAGTTTGAAAGCAGGGGATTCACGTATTTAATAATATAGCGATAAATATACAGTGTGGTAGACAAAATACAGCGGTTTCGAACTGATAAACTCAAGGGACGAACCTTCATTCTCTTGACCGACGACATTTTGACTCTTAACCTAAATAGAACACTTAAAACTAGACGCCAAGATATCAACTGGCACGTTAGACATCATCGTTGTCACCAATACATGCATTCCAACAGATACAAATTGCATGGAAAACCACAATAATTTCTGGGCTGCACCAATTCGCGAAGAAAGAGATTCGTTAGAGTTTCCCCAATATGGCGGCTGAAATTCCGTTAATCTCGACGGGGAAGTCGACGCGTGCACGGCGAGAGGGTGACTTTCGTGTCGGCGAAGTTGTCGGCGTGGATTCGCCGCTGTCGTCCGGTGGTTTCGAGTTCAAGGTCACCCGGTAATCTAGGATGCTCGCATGTCCCAAGGAACGAAGCAACGACGTATCGGCGTTCGGTGGCCGGCCACATGGGCGAATTAAGGGTCAGCCAATTACCGATTTGACCTCGGATGACCCGGCTGTGTATACAGAACTGGTTGCGTGCTGCTTGATTCAATTAACCCCACGACACACAAACACGCGCGCGCGCCTCTTGTGCGTCTACACGCGGCCGCTGTTCGCGCGTGTGGACGTCGCTCGAGACTCTCGAGGAGCGAACCGCGACCGATGCTACGACAAATTGGCGAACCCCCTTGTCCTCCGTGGGATAGAACAACGACCAAAGAACATTCCTCGTGGAATCGAGCGAATCCCAGAACCCACCGCCAGGGTCGTGGAAAACGGCCACGTGCGCCAAGACGCCATCAAACGCGTTAGTTTAAACTTCTCCAAGCACAATTTCTTTTGGATGACCCCCTTATTAACCCACATACGTGCAGTTTTAAACCAAAATTTGAACTCTTCTTCATTCTTCCATAGTCTCTAGATGGAATCACTGCATTTAACTTGCATTTAACACGTTCACTGACAGACCATTGTAAACTACATAACCTAGAATTTGTTTCAGTACTTATTTTTGTACCCTTGTTAAGGTTCACAAATGCTATTCAAATTTATTTTCAACTTGAGAATTAATTTATGTAGTTTCATAGTACGTTTGACAGTCAAAGTGTTGAATTGAGTGGTTAACGTTGCGAGTTTATTATAAAGTGTTTTAATGTTTTAACGTTAGAGAGAAAAGTTTCAGAAACCTCTCATGCAGACCACTCGATAGTCGGTCTAGGAATGTATACATGGGAATAGATGGACGGTCGAGTACTTGCGAAAAAGTTACAGGCTGAGCGTAACCCTCTGGTGGCGAGCACAAACACTACACCAAACTGTGACTACTAATTCCTAAGATCGTGCCCATGTATTCTCGATTAATTGAGATTCTGAATCTCTGAAAAACTGAAATTCCTAATCAGGAACAGTAACAAGCTATATTAAAACTAGTAGCACCAATTTATTCTGATTTTAAACGTACGAATCCGTGTTTATGACTCATTTTTTCGCGGCGATTCGCTCGTTTTCGGGCCGTACCGTCGTTTGGTAAACACCCTGTATATAAATCATTTCGAATTAGCGGTTTAACAACCGTGTCCAATGTCATTAACTGGAACGATAGCGGGGGAACGTGGGTGTTAAGCAGATCAGAGAGTCGTTTGGCGGATCGATAAGGTTAAATCGCTCTCTCGTGTTCCGTCTGCAATTTGCGAAAGGACCTCTTAATTCGATGTGGTTTTCTGATCTCACCGAGCCGGTCGGCCGGGCACGAACAACGTGTAAATATGTAACGAGTTCATTAGGCCGTCGGTCCAGCGAAACTTTCTTACCCGCCATAACGACGATCGTACCGCTAATTACGGTTTCACCGAATTTCCTCGATTAACGGCCGCCCCTCGGCGTCCGGACATCGACGCCTGAACGGCGAGCTGTCTGTATAATGGAACTGATTAATCGTGCTGCTTACCCCTCGACCCGTAACCCAGAATTAAATTTCGCGAAACGAGCGAACATCTACCTTGTACTTATCCGGGGGAGTCGAAAAGCAACGCGCAATCGCGAGATTCGTTCGACCACAATTAATCCGTGCGTGCAATTTCGCGGATCCCGTAACCCCTACATCCAAAAATGACCGTCGCTGGCGACTGAGGCTGTTGCAACTCTGACGAAAATACGTGTCTCGATCTTCATTTTCTACATGTAATAGCTTTATTCGTCGTAACGAAGGAAAAAATGTATTCGAGATTGTGACACGAACGATTATTCCCGCTCGTACTCGTACACTATAATGGCGATTCGCTATAAATGAAAAAAAAATTTGTTTTTGAAACTGGTATACATACAGACCAGATTTTCACACATTGAGATATTTAATGGGTTATATTTGAATAAATTAAAGACAAAGTTGTCAATGGTCGAAAATACTGCTTCTTGTTGTGACCAGTACTAGAATGGGTAACCACTTTTTTGAAATAAAATATAAAACAAGACAAAACTACTTCGTAAATGGAAAAATAAAAAAAAAAATTCATAAGAAACAAGTTTTTCTTCATTTATAATTGAATCATCGTTATAGTGTACGAACGTGAGTGGAAGTAACCGTTAACAATTGAGGAAAACCAAACTGAAAAGTCAAGGTACAGGCAACCTAACTTCAATGACAATTGTGTAATAATAACTTTAGTGTTTAAACCTATATTAATCTAGATTTGCTGGACAGGTTAAACATTTGGTTTGAAATCGTTGGAATATACGTCCGTGACCAGTTTTGACCCCAGCGAGAAAATATTTACCGACCTCCGACCCGCGCCACGCCATCGTACAATTTGAATTTAATGGTTTGTTAACCCGTAGGGTTCAAAGTTCGAGTCGTACCTCAACATCGAGTCGACGGGGCGCGTTCGTACGATGCGTATCGCGTCGCTCGTGGCAGAACTGCGCCACACAAATCCCATGAAGACGTTTGTTCGTCTCGATCCGTCATCGCCGCGGGTAGACGGATTTAATTAATTCGACCTCGCGGCTACCTACATACCGCGTGCACCGAAGATACGACGACGTACGTTCGAGGGGATCAAAAGGGAGTTTCTTTCGCTGGTAAACGTCTAATTTACGCGCGGGCCCATTCGGAAACGAGGGAAGAAAAGGAGCCCTACGAAGGGCCGAATTTATCGTTACAGAGACAATCGGATCGTGCAATCAGCGTCGCGTTTCCCCCTTGCCTTCGTTCCTTTTATGCAACGTTAACGCCCAACAAATGGACCTCTCGACTCGTATCGCGTCAACGCGTTTGATAAGAGGCGAGGTCACCCGGTTACCAGTCAACAGATGCGACCAATTGTAGCTGATCTAATGCCAACCCGACGTGACTGGCGACAAATGCGTGCAGATAGCCTATTCGTGATACCTCGATTTAGGCTCTAAAACATATTTTACATTTTACTTTCGTGTCAGTTTCAGTTTCTTCGAGACCACGCCTCCGACTTCAAACAGTGGGGGTTGGCCTTGACTAACCTCCAACGGACAATAAATGTTACCTAACCCCGCGAGACTAGTTCCTAAAAATTAGGACTGTATCGAGAGCGAAAAACAACTCGCTGAACGATCTGTTGGGTAATTTAATATCGATATTTTCAAGAAACCTCGTACCTGACTCCAAACAGTGGGGGTTCGCCTTGACTAGTCTCCAGCGGCCAACAAATGTTACCTAAACTTGCGAGACTCGTTCCCAAAGATTAGGTCTGTATCGACAGCGAAAAACAACTCGCTAAACGATTTATTGGATAAATTAAGATCGATATTTTCAAGAAACCACGCCCCCTACTCCGAACAGTGGGAGTTGGCCTTGACTGGTCCCCAGCGGCCAACAAATGTCACCTAACCCCGCGAGAATCGTTTAAAAAGATTATGAACATATCGAGGGTGAAAAACAATTCGCTAAACGATCCGTTGGGTAATTTAACATTGGTATTCGCGAAACGAGACGTTTAATTCGCGCTACGGTTCGACAATACGCACTACGCGAGGCGCGCGTGCATTAACGTGTTGTACGTAATCCTGTTCAACGACGATCCTTAAGTGTAACTTAACTTAACGCGCTAGGCACCCTACGATATTAGGGGGAACGCACACACGAAACGACTTGCGACCGTGTTGGAGTTTCGTTTCGTCCTTCTTCGACGTACGCTTCGAGGTTGCGGCGTTCGCACATTTACCAGGCCCTTCGGTTTTGCACTTCAACCGACTGCCTCTCGCGACAGCACTCTCCCCATCCAGTACGCGGGTTCCCTCATCCCCCGAACCCCTCGTCGAACCACCTCGTGCCCTGATTGAATCTACTCCGAGCGGCTTTTATTTCGCGCCGTGGAAACCCGAGCCAATCCGCTCTCGTTCCACGGACCGCGGCCCGCCGAAAGTCACGTTTTGTTACTAGAGCGTCCGTCGAGATTTTTTCAATTAGGCCCCGTAAGAATGGCGGGGGAGTGCTTTTGTTCTTCTCGCGGACGTTAGCCATCGTTGCGTTATTCTTTTCGTCGCGGGGGTGGTTCGACGATCGGTTCCGTTCGCGATACTGGCTCCTGGAATCGCCCTTGATCGCGATATATTTACCCTTTGATTGAGTATTGGGTAAAGTCATAAATAATTGCCTTTTTTTTTTGTATTAACTTCATTTCTTTATTAACCTTCAACGGTATAGTAGAGACTTTTTGACTCATTTTTGTCTTTATAGCGATAAAAATAGTTGAAAAAATAGTTTAGCAGAATTATTCTTTGTGCAGCTTTTGAAGATCAACGATGAGGTGTTTAAAAATAAAGTTTAAAATAATTTACTATTTCTTAAATAAAAAATATTCAGAAAAAACTGTAATAATAATTTTTACAATTTTATAGTACTATGACACCTTTAGGATAAAATTTTTCGGGGTATTTGAGGAAGCATCTTGTTTTACAATTATAGTTTTTTTTAGCCCAATGACAATTACTTATGGCTCAACCCAATAGTATGGGCGGGTGAGGTTCTTGTGAGGGTGGAACAAATAAAAATTTTTTGTAACTTCAAGTCAAACCATCCATTATATATTTTGTATACCATTCAAATACGACAATGAACATATGACATATTAGATAATATATTGTCTCGATAGAAGAGTTTAGTGAAATGGATCTAAGGAAGACGTTTGAAAATATAATAAACTATATAAAAGCTGGTATTCGAGAAAATTGTTATAGTATCAACTTGGCAGTGGTACTAATGGTTGAATATTGAAAATGCTAGGAATGTTTTGAACGGAGAATCGACAAGTAAATGATAGAACACTGTTAACCGGGTCACGCACGCGATACATAGCATTTCAATAATCTCTAGAACGATCTTGAATAACATATTAATATTGCATGGGTTTTGAGGTTGGGTTTAAAAGCAGGCTTACGCCATTACACAGTCTGTAACTATAACAAAACTGGAACTATGATTGCGTCACGGAAAAGGGAAGAATGGTGTACGTATAATGGTGTATCGACATCGATAATGGTGTACGTATAAACAAAAATCGTCTGTTGTTCAAGTCCGGCGCCATCTTTGTCGTAGCCCTTCGGCAGTAATCGGTGAAAGAGTCGTCGCAATAGCGCTCTGGCAACTCTCTTGCCCTACTTCTAGACGTACGCGGACCTAAAAAATGGCATGAGGCTAAACGAATCGCCATCTGGTCCGCTCCTTTCCAATTCCAAGCCAAGTACAAGGATACCATCGGCTCCCGAAGGCGTCAAAGATTCCCCGAGAGAGAGTCGGAGTAAAACGTCGCGCGGATTTCTCACCGGTGAGACGAGCCAGGGCTTCGATTCAGGGTATTCAGGAGCCTCTCTCGACGAATCGCGGAGTCGGCAGTCGCGTACTCCGAAGTTTTGATGTCACAAGTTTCTCCTGGATGTCGAGAGTGGTTGTTAAAAGGAGTGTCGCAATCGTCGTCGGCCGAGCTACCGTGCGGCTGAGCCCGACTGCGCAACACTACGTCTTTCCGTAATCCCTCGAATATGTACGAAAGCGTATTACGCTCGCACACAAGGTCGTAAACCCTGTACGTGTGCCGTGCACGGGTCCATGTTAATGCGTTATTGCCTAATCGACGCGCAATTAGGATTTTCGTGGCTTCCTTCTACGATTTTCGATGAAAAATGAACGTTTCTTTTTTAATACGCATGCATCGAAGGGTAGAATCTTTGGAAATTTGTCGTTGATTTACTATTTAAAATATTAATAAACATTGCTGGCTTTTCGTGGGCTCCGAATCCCCATGAAACGGATTTCACGCGTTCTGTCGTCCGTGAATTCCCCTGGGGAGAGCAAATTAAGTTCAACTATTTATTCCTGGTACCGCGGAGGACCGTCGAACATCGAAACATTCCGGTCGTTTATTCTTCGAACATACTCTGGATCATGAAAGTTCCCATGACGTTAAGAAATTCATTCAATATAATAGTAGCAAAAGCAAAGAGCAGGACCCCAAACATGGTAGTAACTTACTCGATTCGGAGTAAGACGGCTGATATTATCTGCGCTCGCGAGTGAATAAATATAATATTTTAAAAATTCTAATTGCGTTAACGAGTACTTCTAATGGCGGTTAAAATAGATGCATCATTTTTTAAAAAGGGTTTAAAGGATGTACTTTTATGGGGGCTTATAGTTCCATAATAAAACTGCATTCGATCCTGGGTTACCGGTGAACTCTTCGCTGAGACTCGTCCAGCGACCCTTGCTTTGGATTTCTGTTGCTCCAATTGCTTAATGAGACCCGTGGAAAACAGGTTCAAGTCCTCAGCCATCTAGCAGTATTATCTGGAGGATGTGAGTTTAATGGTCACGACATAAAATTCGTTCTATTAAAAATGAATAAGTATCATATTTTAGCCGTCGTAAATTGTAGAAGCAAATGGTAATAATGGCTATTAGAATCGTGTTCTAGGAAGAGTATAAAAGATGTGTTTTTATAGAAACAGATGGTTCTCCAATGAAAGGTCGTAGCATTTAGTATTTCAAGATATAAAAATTTATAAAACTTGGACTTCTTTCTATCGTATGTTTCCCAAATTTAAAGCTAACATATTTCAATTTCTTTCTAGCTCGCATTTATATTTAATTCGGTCTTGTCCACGGATTAATATTTTCTCCCCGTCAATTAGAGCAGCGAAATAAAGAGTAAAAAGTTTGGAATTTGCCCAACTCGAGCAGGTCCCAACATCGCGCGTTTAGGGGTAGCAAACAAACTCTTTGCTCGGTTGGTTCTCAATAGCAAAATCTCGGCGATGAATCACTCGTAAATGTTCTGGAAGCTCTAGATGCGTCGCTATAGAAGTCAAATTGCAAATTAAGCGCGTTTACGCGGCGGCCCGCCCGGCGGGGCGCTGCGAGTGTGTTCGCTCGCGCGGAATTGCGTCCATTCCCGAGGGAATTCGTCGCCGCGGAAGGCAATGGACGATTCTCGTCGTCACCTTCGCGGCTGCAATTAAACTATCCGTTCGACGAGTATGGTCCCGATCCTCCCGAGACGTATTCACGCTCGCGGAACTATGCGAACGCGCATTTCCCGCTCGAGCGCGTGCGCGTAATCGCACGTGCGTGCAAAATCGGCTTCGTGCCCTCTCTGTGCTGGTCATTTTGTTTCTTTATTCGTACGCCGACCGATTCGGATTCAATTACCATATTCGTTAGAAAACGTTTTGCAATGCGATCGTTAGCACGGCGCCGAACGGGAATGAACGAAAATCCATTCCCCTAGTAGATGAAGAAATTAGACCTCGATCACGGTGCACAAGTATTTTTTTTATTCATTCGTTTATTATACTGGTTAAAATTCATGTACAAGAGAAAATGTAAGATGAACATGGTATATAATAAATATGGATGAATATGAAATATAAAATAAAAATACCCATAGAACGTAAGTAGAATCGATATTGGGGGTTATAATTTAATTATAAATTGTAAACCTGATTTTTGAACGAAGGAACTTTAATGGCAAGAAATTACACAAAGTACACGAAAGGAATTTTGGTCGAGAAATGGAAGATTAGGTATATTTCGTATTTTCGTGATGTTCTTTTGGAAACGCGTCAAAAAAGGAATATGATTAGAATCATTGAACTTACGAGAAGTAGTATGCAAACGTGTAGCTTTCGTAATCATTTTAGTTTTACTATAAATTTTATTAGCTTCTCGAATGTATCTCTCGACATCCTCGATTTTGGGAAAACGGTAGAAAGATGGCGAAGGAACGTGGATTCAGGGTGCGAAAGGGTCCCGCGCGGACCGCGATATTGCTGGAAGATAGCGTTCCCGACCCATAAAATCCTCCGCATCGTATTAGGCTAATGTGCGTAAGCTTCGATTCGGGGAGAGAGAAACGCAGGGAGTCGGCGAGTGAGACTAGACGAGAAGAGGGTGAGCTTTGATTGGTCCATTGAGGACACGTGCTGGCAACCCCGACGTGGGCCAGCCCTCTGGCTGTGCATCTCGTTACGAACTCATTCAGGAACTCCAACGTCGCCAATGACGGAATCAAGTGGGATTGTTAACGGAGGCACCGTAGGTGGTTGGGACAGAGAGAAGGCGATAGAGATCGGGACCTAATGACAATGACGATATAATCAGATGGGATAATTCACTTTACACGATCGCCACGAGGCTCGGGGACCTCGTCCTGCCGGAGAATAGACTCAGGAGCCCTTTGATCCTCGCGAGACGCTGCGGAAGCATCGCCCAAGCAACCCCCCTTTTCGCCCACGAATTGCTGGAAAGTTGACGGTACAAGTTCAATACCTGGGGGATGTGACAGAGTCACTGTAAATAATTTTACACGCGCATTATTGAGTTTCAACATACATGAAATGTGTGATCAATTTATCTGCAGAGCCTAGGGCTGGAACTTGATACACGATCAAAAGTGATATCTCAGTAGGATCAGGGTTTGATACATGATGAATATGACAGACTCTTTAAGAATCTGTAAATACATTTGTATATTAATGATACCCCATGCATTATCAAGTAAAAAAATACATAAAATAGTGTGATGAATTTATTTCCAAAGCCTGGGACTCTTGGCAGATCTCAGTAGGAATAGGGTTTACTATCTGAGGGATGTCACAGAATGACCGTGACGATTCCATATATAAATTTACAAACTAACGATACCTCGTACATCATTAAGTTAAAAAACACATAAAATAGTGCGATGAATTTATTTACAGAGCCTAGGTCTCAAACTTGGTACATCTCAGTAAGATTAGGGTTGAATACCTGAGGGATGTGACGGAGTCACTGTAAAAATCTGTAAATAAATTAATACACTGGTGATACCTTTGCATTATTAAGTTACAAGACACATAAAATAGCATGATCAATTTGCAGAGTCTCGGTCTCTTGATATATACATCTCAGTAGGATTAGGATTTATTATCTCGGGGATCTGTCAGAGTGGCAGACGATTCCATATATAAATTTACAAGCCAACGATACTTCGTGCATCATTAAGTTAAAAAACATTTAAAATAGCGTGATCAATTTATTTACAGAGCCTAGGACCGTTACTGCGTATCTCAGAGTCCCATCTCGGCAGGATTAAGGGTTAAGAGGCGGAGGAATCTTGCCCAGCCTAGAAATAACAGTTGGATAGGGGTTGTAAAGCCCATAGTTGAGCCTGGATCGAACTCTCTCGCGACGGAAAATTAACGTTCCAAAGCCTAAAAGTTGATAGTCTGCGCCTAGCCATGGACGCGTACGTCGGATACGTGGACGGGGATAGAAGTGAGAAAAATAGAGCCGAACGCGAGGCGCGGAGACGGAGAAACGGTCGGCGTTCCCATGTGTTCCTACGAAGTCGATCAACCTGGTTTGTTCGAGCGAGCATGTGGGCCAACAATGCCCACTTCGGGAGCAACCGCGACGCACTTCACTTCGTCCATTATTCCGTCCACGTTTCCATGTGGCCGGGGGTGCTGGGGGAAGGGGGAGGAGAGGGGGAGGGGAGGGTGGTCCCCGTCGCAAGCGTTGCCAACAACATCGTACCGGAGCTGCAGGCCTCACGGTGTACGAAGGGTTCTCCACCGCACCGGCCACTGTTGAAAGACCCTGGAGAGCACTCCTCGAAATTCGCTACGCGGCAAGTAGCGTCGAGTCGCATGGCGCTACCTGCGTCCTCGAGCGGTGATGAAGTCGAGGGAAACCCTTCAGAAGGACAGGGAGGTTGGGTGACCAAATTTTTGGTTCCAGACTCGTCCCTCTGCCGTGTGCTAATCCATTTGCGCGAACTCGAACGATCCAGATGCACGAAAAATAATTTTAAATTATTCGTAACGCGAATCGATTAATTTTTAGCTTTCCCTAGGATTCCCCTAGAAACAACGGAAGCGGTTCATCGATAGTCTGGAGACGCTCAGTCTATTATTTTCGTTTCGAGCTACTGCTCCATGTACATAGAGTATAGTTTTCGATCCGCAGCGACAGTTAGGTTCTTAGCTGGCTGCCCTGTGGACCCTCGGGTCTGGGTCTCCTTTAGGCCGGTTAGAGGTGCGGGTACGGATGTGAAAGAGAAACGTACGTATGTACATTCGTCGGTAGCCGAACGAAGGGTGAAACAATAAGCGACGAACGACAATGAGGATTTAAGTGGCGACCTCAATGATATCAACTGCACGCTGGAATAGAATTAAATTGAATTGAAGGAACAGCAAGGGGGAGTCCTCCTCCTCCCCCCTCCCGTTCTGTCTCTCTTCTGGACAACGTTTTGTAAGCACTTCATCAACGTGTTTGGTGCTTTCCGTGTAACAATTTAACGTCCGACGCGGTATTGCTCCAGTACCGACTAAATCGTGTCTAATTATTCGAGAAAGAAGCATCGAGCTTGCGATAAAAATTTGTTTCTGGGCATGTTCATCGATATTGGTACACGTTCTTCTGGTCCTATTTTAAAATCTTTTTTAGCTCTTTTGGTACTTCCACGTTTGTACAATTGGAAGCAAAAAGAGTACATTTGGCCTCGATAAGTGAAAGGAATACGTTGTATTGCCACATCGAAATAGTATATCAACTCCTTAAAGTGTACGTTTGGTAACCCTAGTAGCTATTGACTGCCTAAGACTCGGTAAATAAGCACCTATTCCCATTAATCTATGGAAATCAAAACCTGGTCGCCGCACCTATTGCTTTCCGTCGAATTCATTTGGAGAAAAAAGTGACCACAAAATCGGTGAACTTTTTCGTCAAACATTGTTTACCATTTTTGCTTTCATTATTTCTACCTTCTAGTCCATGTTTTATTATAGAATCTTTCTCAACGCGTTTGTTGCAGAGACGAAAATGTCCGTCGGTGAACGCAAATAAATTTACCTCGCCATTTGCACAGTTAATTCTTTAGAGACGTTAAAGAAAACGAATTCGGCTACAATTTATAAGCTTTGACGAGGGTACGAAAATAAGTACCACTTTGGGTTACGTAACTTTCAATTGTCTAACATCAAAACGGCTTCGTAGAAAATTTCAACGGTACCGGTCTGACGGACAACACGTTAAGAGGCTGACCGTTGGTAATCCTCTGCAGGCAATTTTTTGCAGAAAATATCGAGCACCGATGGATGCTCTATACACGGGAATCGGTCGAGCGTTTCCAACGTCGGTCCGTGACTCGACAGCATCATCATCTGCATAATTAATGGAACCGTTGATGCGACTACCTGTAACAACAAACAGGACTGGCATGTAGTTAATACATCGTGTCAAACGATCGCTCGCGATTATCATTCCGTTGCAGGGACTCGTGTACGCTTCATCGGGCCATATAAAAGTGTTATTAACTATTAACTAAACACGTAAATACATTAACAGAATGTCACACCGGGGTCCAGTGAACCCTGGATACCTCTATCAAAAATAATATTTCAAATTGTAGTTGACGAAGCGAAGACAAAAGCTATAAATATCGCGTGCATTAAGAAACACTCATTCGAGTGTCGCATTTACAGTCCGTTGTTTCGATTTCGATATAAAGGAAACAATTACAAACAGACTCCAATATCAATGTACCAAAAACCGAAGCGGTGGAGTTCTAGGATCTTATTGGTCTATAACTTTATCGCTCTATTAATTTCCCCGTTGCATCGCGATTGGATTTCGTCGAATCCCTTCGAATTCGCTCAAACTATCTAGATTTCCGACTACGCGGCGGGACTGGTAAGTTTTTGAGTGGTAGTTTGCACGTTGGTCAGTCAATGGTGTGTACAGTATTTTCTCTATATAAGCTCAGAACTCGTCCACGATATAGACAAATATCGTATCCCCTCTACTTATCCCCACTGCGTACCGTTAGAACCCAGCACTCGTTGAACCGGCGAGTGTGCCTTCCTATGGGCGGTTCCCCAGGATAGCGGCCCGTTTGACGGTCGGTCGTCGAGCATTGTCAAATTTTTTATTTTTCCTTTTCTTGTTTTAAAACTTTTAACATGTCTGTGACAGTTTTCTGATTTAACTAAGATCAAGTACAACATAATTTTTATTATTGTTTTTCATAAATTATAATATACATTTGTCCTTTCTTTAAAGTGTATCCTCGTCTGAAAAAAGGAATTGTAATTTAATTGACCTATCATTTATTTGCTGAAATCGTAAGAGAACTCAGAGTAAAATAAGTTGGTTAAACAGTTCAAATTCGCAAGTTTGTATCTTTTTGAGTCATATCACTATTGCAGTAAATGAGCGATACATACATATATGTACTTTAGTTATGACACGATTTAACTAGTACATATACAATATTAAATCAACAACGAAATTTATCTTTATTTTTGTTCTTCCTTTTTTCGAACTTCATCAACATATTCGTGACACTTTTCTAATTAAAATGACACCAAATACGATATACAATTTAGGTCCTATTTACTAACGCAATAAGAAATCAAAGGCATGCATCGCTCAAGTGGCTCCACGTCGGCTGTATCGAAACACAGGCGATGTTTACGCGAGCCTATACAGAATCAGTATTTCATTCTGCGACCTCTACCAAGAGAGGTAGAGGTCAGAATTAGAACACCGATTTCGTATAGGCTCGCATAAACATCGCCTGTGTTTCATTACAGCCGACCCGAAGCGAAGGAAGCGATAGCAAATTCGGCGATGCTCGGCCGCTCAGTCCCTCTTTGTCATATGCTCGCTGTTCTTTTCTATACTTGCCGCCTCCAGTAGGCGTCAACAAAGTATCAAGAATCGTTTCTCGTCCACGATATAGCCGAGCGTTGAGCCCCGAGAGCGTCGCTTCTATAGAGACAATACTGTATTCCTAATCCTTCCGCCATGACACGCGTAGTATCGCTCGCGATGTATCGACCGCTATGGTGGCGCCATCTCTTCAAGATATAGGGAACCAAATGTTGGCGCGCGCGCCAGAATTGGTTCGCGTCGACGGAACATCTTTTCCTGCGTCTCGCTGTAAGGTGGCCCATGGAATCCTCGAGTACGTATCACGGTCGATCGCGTGCGAAACGAGTTACGACCGGGCCCTCGAACGATCCTCGATTAATCGAACCGCGTTTTAAACGCCGCAAACGTCCAGTTAAAGTCGCGATTTAAGTCCTCGTTGGGTCCTCGATTCTCCGCTTAATTCCGTGTTTCGGTGGACGATTGCCTGCAATAAATATCTTTCCCGCCTTCGAGCTAATATATACAAATATATTGGGTCCTTCATCGAGCCCTTGGTAGTTTAATTTCTCAAAAAAAAGAGTTTATTTGTAACGTGAATTGGAATAACCTCCCTCGAAATCAGGAAAGATGTCGAATACCAATAAAAGCAGCGAGTTTCATAGAATCCCAATTTCTGTAAATTCTAACAATTGAATTACGAAGTTGTTACTCATGCAGCTTTCTCGGCAGACCACACTCTCACAGATTATCATCTATTTAGAAGCCTGGACAACTTTCTAGAAGAAAAGTAGCCGTATATAGCTCATGAAGAAAGCGTGGAAAAACACGTTTGAAGAATTTGTCAAATTCAGAAGCGTAGATTAAACATTTTTATTCTTGCGAATCGATAACGATATTTTCAACGTTTGCAAACATTTTCTCAGCCGAAAGGCGGTCGCTTTGAGTCACGATCTCCGTGCATCCCTGAGCGACCCCAGGGCCCAGGGGGCGATCTGTGGTTTTTCCAGCGCGCCGTAAAAGTATTTCATTTTCGCCGTAGTCGAACCTCGTAAAGGTTAGCTGCACGTGGCCCGAAGAATGTCAACCGTCGTTTCACCGGGCCGGAGAGTTACGCACATACACACGACCGAGACGAAAGAGTTGCACCGGAGCCGCGGCGGACAGCTTCGCGCGGCGACGTCTGTTTAAGTCGTCCCACGGGCACCTACGATCCTGTTGGAAAGGACCAATGACCGATCGGGGGCCCATGGAAGGAGCCAATCGTGCTATAGGAACGCACGGTATCCAGGACTCCCGATAAAAACCATCAAACGAAGCCGCCAGCATTCACGGAAAGCACCGACCCCTGCTGCACCCTCTCTCGACCGTGTCCACCTTGCGTCCTTCCTGCTGCATCGACCGCATTTTTTCGCCCGGCATCGATCGTGCCGTTCACCGTGCGCGAAAAAGATCGTCGCCAGAAGGGAAAGTTATCGCGAACGGCGCTCGTCGACGCGCGTCGGATCTCACGGTGCCTGGACCGTCGCGCGCTGATCTAGAATCGGTTTCTAGCGAGAAAAAACACTCCAAACGCCCGGTGTCTCGACCCGTTGACGAGTTAAGTCGTCGTTGGCGAACGCTCCTAAGCTCCTATCAATTTCGACCATCGGGCTCGAGACCTTTTTTTAAAGTTAATGGATTAATTAATATTTGAGTATCCCAAAATATGTGCTCTACGAAAAGGTGTCTTGTATAGGGTTGTCCAAATTGAGTATCACATCTTTAAATTGAAGTAAAACACTGTTTGAGATATTTCAGGTTTCTTTATTTTAATATAATGTCCACTTCGTGATATTAATCGTGGAACACAATATCATTTAAGTGACCGCCTTGGTTTTTTTTCAGGAGCCCGACTCGTTTTATCCAATTTTCTATTAGACTATTACATAATTGGGGTTCTATTTCATTAATGACAGCTATAATATTGTTTTTTAGTTCGTCAATCGTTTGTGGTTTATTGATATAAACTTTATTTTGTAAGAAACCCTATAGGAAAAAGTCTAACGGAGTTAGATCGCTTGATCTTGGGGGCCAGTTAATGTCTCCCCCTCGAGAAATCAGGCGTCAAAAACAAGCTCGAACAGAACTTGAATGTTTATAATAATTTTCAACAATTTGTACACGTTGCACAGTGTAGCGTTCTATGACGATTTGTTTACGTTTAGTGATGACGTGTGTAAAATATAACAAAGAACAATCAAGCCGTTTAGCAGCCCCATCTGTTGAAAGATGTGACATTCAATTTAGATAAACCTTATACAAATTATACACCGTCGAAAAGACCGTGTCCTGTTTGATACAGTTTGTTTTACGTTGAGGGAAATCTTTTTAATGGACTGCATATCTTCTCAAACTATACGAGACCAGGACATTTTGTACAAGAAAATAGAGACAGTCCAGTGTCATAGTCATGTTTGAAGTCGTATGCAATAGTATGAATCTCTTCATCGAACAGTTTGACGGTACACCAAAGTGTCTAGCATTTTTTTTTAAACACATCGAACTGTGCTACGAATCGTAACTAATAAACAGATTTTAAGAAAGCAGTTTGATCCTGTTTCACGGGATTTGTGCAACCGTACGTCGTCAACGTTCTCGATCTTTCGATGCTACACGAGATTCGATACGTTTCGACGCCATCGCGGTCGCCTTTCGTGCCTCGGTCTATGCAAATGTCTTCGTGAGACCGTTCCATGCAGCCTAGCGTAATGCATGGAGGAAAGTTGGATTTATTTCACGGGAACCGGCATAGTACACGTCGCGAGGAGGTATAAAATGTTTATCGCTCGGTTTTACTGGCACCGTTGGTGCGGACGTGAATTTCAAATCGTCCCGTCAGTGTCAATAAACTGAAATTTCACCGGTGTCGGTAGAATTTCAGAAAGTTACCTTCACTTTCGATTTTCGCGATTTTTGCCGACAAGTATTATCCATGGCGCCTCCTTCAAACTTTAGACAAATCGTAATACAAATCGATGTACAGGAATTGTACACGATATCTAAAAAATTGATGCTACCACTTCGATAGAATACGTAACTTTCTTTTTAACGGAAACGATCGAAAGATGTTTTTGCATCGGTAAATTATTAATACTTTATGGATAATTGTATAATTGAGAGCTTCTCTGCTCTCGATAGCTCCGGGGCACGTCATAATTTATTAACTGAATTCGCGATTGTTATGTAAGAATGTACAGCTCGCCTTCTTGCTACGTCGACTGCATTCTTGCCGTCGCGTCCATCATGCCGTTTACCCGGAAAAAGCTCGATGAAATGAAGACAAGCAACGCGACGTCCACCGAAGGTTAATGTATTATTCCCCTCGTCGCGGTGGACAGTATTTCTTCACAAAATTTTTTCGCTTACCGGCGAACGCCGTTAACGCGATTGACACGGGATTGAATATATTCGCGCATCCCTTTGCGCGTTGCACGAGGGTCGTTTTCGAGATTACACGACTTCTCGCGCGAACATAATTTTATACAGGAATTGTAGAGCCGATCCAAAGTCCTCTATCGTTAGAATTAAGAATATAAAATAATATTCCAAGCTTCGTTAAAGTATTTTGCCTTCTATTGACTACTCGAGGTTGAAGCATTTTTTTATTACGTCTTCCTGGCTAAAATTAGTATTTGTTTACTCAGCCATAACTCATTGTCATTCGTTCAATCTGTCGAGTAGTAAACCCGATTCAAATTCCTTTATTGTTAGAATTAAGAATATAAAATAATATTCCAAGCTTCGTTAAAGTATTTTGCCTTCTATCGACTACTCGAGGTTGAAGCATTTTTTTATTACGTCTTCCTGGCTAAAATTAGTATTTGTTTACTCAGCCATAACTCATTGTCTTTCGTTCAATGTGTCGAGTAGTAAACCCGATTCAGAGTCCTTTATTGTTAGAATTAAGAATATAAAATAATATTCCAAGCTTCGTTAAAGTATTTTGCCTTCTATCGACTTCTCGAGGTTGAAGCATTTTTTTACTAGGTCTATCTGGTTAAAATCAGTATTTGTTTACTCAGCCATAACTCATTGTCTTTCGTTCAATCTGTCGAGTAGTAAACCCGATTCAAATTCCTTTATTGTTAGAATTAAGAATATAAAATAATATTCCAAACTTCTTTAAAGTATTTTGCCTTCTATCGACTTCTCGAGGTTGAAGCATTTCTTTACTAGGTCTTCCTGGCTAAAATTAGTATTTGTTTACTCAGCCATAATTCATTGTCTTTCGTTCAGAGCGTCGAGTAGTGTTTGAAAGAGCATGGTTAATTCTGTTTATAAGTTTGATCAATGAAGTACAATTTCCATACAATCGCGTCGACTTGATTCCGATTCTTAAACAGAACGAGGAATGAATTTGCTATGCAAGGGTGCAACACGATTTGTTCAAGTAGATTAAATTGTCTACAAGTTTAACTGATAAAATTTCCATATGAGTTCAATTGCTAATCAAACCGAAGAAAGACATTAAGTAAGTGCATTTTTACAGAAATAGAGTTGCTGCGAGCAATGTTTTAATATGTTTATTCTGTCTATAAGTAAGTTTTAGTTTCTTCCAATCGCGTTAACGAAAGTTTACTTCTTAAACAGAATGCGAAATGCGTTTATTATGCAGGCTGTGTAAGTCCACGAACATAAATATTCTTATACAAAAGGGCAATTGCACTTTTTGAAATAGAACAGATCTTTATGCAAAAGTCGGTTCCTTGGACCGTCCTAAACATTTTCTAAAACGTTTCTTCATACTTTTCATTATATCGAAAAACTGTAAAATATTTCCTATAGAGATATACGAATCAGTTTATGTTAAAAAATTAGTTCGACTTAAAAGAACAAGTTCGTACTCGTTCGTAGTCGTCTACACTTTGCAACTGCAGCGATGCACTTGGAAAGAAAGTTGTAGCATAGGATAATAGAGGGCATTAAAAGATACAAAACTTTCTTCTACGATTTTGTTCTATCTTTACTTAGAACAAAGGCATAGCTTGTCCCAGTTATTAAAATTGCCCTGTACGATGCAAGTTAAGAAACGTTACTTTATTTGAATCATCGACTAAACTGGACCTCGTTGAGCTACCCAAACAGAAACAAAATACCATCTTTCATTTAAATAAAAAATCTAAGGGCCCTTTTTCTCCTCCTAATTAATTTTTGTCCAAGAACAATAACAAATTTATACCATCTTCCATTTAAATAAAAAATCTGAGTGTCCTCTTTTTCCACCTAATTAATTTTTGTCCAAGAACTGTACAGTTTGAAATACGACTTATTATTTTCCAATGTAGAATCATCCCTTAAAGGGATTTATTAATGACCGTGCATCCTATGTATGTCGTCTATTATCTCTGATATTGGTTAAAAATCGAAATGTCAATTATGGTCGGAACTTCCGAAAGGATATTACCGATCGCTGAGAAACGATCGTCGAATCCGTGGTGTCTTTGATCTTCGCAGACTAGGAATCCTCGAGCCGTCTCCGACGGACTGTCATTACGAGAAAACAAGTATGGCTTTAATATTAGGGTCGCCCGAAGCTGGTCCGATTCCGAAATTCTGCGGCAGCGGAACAAAGAATGGAGGACATGGCGGGACACCAGAATACAGTTAACAACTTTAAAAAGAAAGCTTCGAGCCGAGCCTTTTGGGCTAAGTCTTCTTCAGCATCAAATGGTAAATAATTGGAAATGCTTTGGTAGAATCATACTATGCAAAAGGAAGATTTAAGTATGCTCATGCAGACTCTAGGAACAGAAATAAATCTACAAACGGTTTCATCTTTCGTACAGTACCAAAAATTAGTTAGTCCTCATTTTGTTGAGATCCGAATCATACTCGGACGTCAGCAAATCTTATTGCTGCCAACATGTTTCGATATCTGTTTGAAACCTGAACACGATTCTTGAGAATCGATAGGTATCGATATTAATTGATACGCCATTGGATCGATCCTATTTCTAACAATAACATACCTCGATCAGAAGTTAGGTAATCCTAGATGCGATTAGCAGTTAGGTCCTGTCGGATCTTATCTACGGAACAAAATGAAAATATAAACTGTCGTTCTTCTGGACTTCCGATTGATCGAAGGGAGGGAAGTCGAAAAATTTCGAGGGTACTTCGAACGACTGTAATCATCAGCGTTCGACAAAAGATATAACGGGGATAAGTGCTGTCCGGAGGGATGCCATAGCTCAATGAGTTATAATAACATCACAACAGGTGGACAACGATAAATTGTCGTTAGGGCAAGAAAGGTCCGTAGAATGTTCTGTCGTTCGCCATTCGTGTTCCTAGTGTCGCCATCGAGCGAATTCGTCACAGTCTTTTCGACTTTCCGTGCTCGAAATTGATAAATCGAGGCTCATCGCCATATTCACTTAACGCCGCTTGCACTCGCGTAATTGCATAGATCAATTAGCATGTCCTTGCCGCTAATTCTATTCAGAATTGGCCAGTAGCGATACTGACGCTTATCCACAACAATGGCGGAACGAAAATCAACGTGTTTTTTTATTATGATAACGATGTACGACCTATCGTGAAAGAAGGAACCATAAGTGTAACTCTTTTTACGCGTGGAAAATCGTGGACATTTTAATCTCGAAGGTAGTGTAGCTAAAAACTATAGGATGACCTACCTCGACGTGATTTAGGGTATTCTGAGAATCAAAATTACCTTTATACGTCGTACGGTGGGACAAAGTTTTCTAAAATTTGGCTAAAATAAGTAATTAACTCCGAAAATCAACCCTATTATGAGATACAACGAAACAAGATATGTTTTTAAAACTGTGTTCTGAATCAGAAAATGTTCTTGCATAATATAGTTGAGCATGTAAACTACAAGTAGCCATAATTGGTTTTTCTGGTCACTGACCCAGGAAGCGGAAATATTCGTTGAAAATTAACAGTTTTAGAAGCTTCATACGATTAAAGTGTTTGTTGTAGTTGCAGTTATTATATATAATAATGTTGTATTTATTTCGTTTCTCAAACAAACGCATCCACCGTATAATTTATAAAATTGCATTGTTTTCGTTGCTAGTTCGGTTTCGATATTAGAGGGCGGAACGGTTCGCATTATCCTGGGATCGTCGCGTCGAGGAAACGTTTTATCAATTATATTGTTAGATCGTAGCAGGTAAAATGGCACGACATCTCCGTGTCCGTCTCGGTCATGGTAAATACGCGGATGCACAACAATGTTGAGCCGCCTGGAGTGTTAGTATAATTAAGATAAGCAGTAACGAACTTCTAATTGGCACTCATCGACGAAATGTGGGCACAAAGTGGCTGGAGATTAGAAAAGTAGAACGTTTACGCCGCTTATTTAGTTAATTATTGCGCGTTGTGTAATAGTCTATTCTGGGCCGACGATGCACGTATGTCAGCCGCATTATGCGAGCGCAAAACTTATCGATAAATATTATCAATCGTTCCACGGACCGATAAATTAAGAATGAAAGCGCTGTACGAGTCGCAAATTACTCCGGCTTATTTATTCGTTATTAATAAACTATTTTAACGTTAACTGTTTGGAGAACATTTTTTCCTCGTTCTTCGTTTTCGTCTCTTTTTTTCAACGATCCCGTATAACAACAGTGAGTCCTTTTTACATAATAGTATAAACAAAATATAGTCCCTAGAATACTGCCAGAAACTTTTTAAATCAAACGAGCTTCGTCCAGAGTTCCCCGCGACGCGAAAATCACTTCACTTGTTAGTTATTTGGATAGTATAGTACTCTGCTTGTTATGATTACAGGATAAGCTGCTCGGACATCTTTATCGAGCCAAGTATACAATAATATCATTCTCCTTTTCTCTTTGGTTTAACTCGATTCGAAACCATTCACACTTTTTCGTCGACAAAACCGAGGCTGATAACATTCTGTGGGATTACTCCCTTGAACAAAATTCAGGCGTTTTCAGTCGAAATAAAAATTCGATTGAAGTAGTCGGCTGTTATAAAGAAACCTGTCTTAATGCACTTTCGTAACGAAGATGGTACCAACAGGAATTATCCATACTGGATCAGACGTTTCAGTCAGACTACGAAAGGTCTGGTTCTACTTGAGAGCAAAGCTTGCTCTCACTGGCTAAAATTTATTCACAGATCACTTAACTGAGATCTAATTTCTTTTCTCCCTATTATACATAATATTATATACAATTCGACTTGGAAAGTTGTAAAATAAATTAACCATGTAAGTCATAGGTAAATTGTCGAAGCTGTAGAAGATATTACATTCTACAAACAGCCTGTATTCAGTTAGTACAGTGCTCCCTCATTAATGTTTGTAATAACAATTTGTAAAAAAAGCTGCGTATATACTGATTTCTCAACAATTTTGGAATCTGAAGAACAGAATTTTTGAATCTTGGATCAGACCGAACGTTATCGTGGGAGGAGTACTATTCCAGATTCCAAAATCATTCAGAAATCAATACATACGTAATTTTGTTTTACAAATTGCATAATTGTCTGGAAGCTCAATTTTAAAATAATGAAGGCTGATTCGTTACTAACGTAACGAAAGTGATCTACTGTCAATTCTTTCATATCGTATTTTTAATTGCTCCAACATCGAGTCTTCGTGTATTTCTTCTTCCCTATTTTTGAACTTCATTTTTCACGTTTTAGTGGAATTTTGATTAATCTTACGTACGAACATTTAATGACCAGCAACGTTCACCTAGTGGATGCAGTTTCAAGAATTAACGAGGATGACTCCGCGAACATTAGCGAGGGTATGCGCGTCCAGAATCGTAGGATTGGGGTTCGTCGTAACATTGTGACGCAGCGTCGTAATTGAAGAAGATTTCCCGACACCTGCTGGGCGTCGTTCCTTGCTCCTTTGTTGCACGTACCGCGAGCGTACATACTTTCTGTCTTCGCTCCCATTAATTAACTTTACGGCGTACACGGTCATTCTCCCGTTTGAGGAACGAGGAGCGACCCCTACCGCTGTATCGCCGGCCTACAACATCCGCCCTGAATTAATTGAATATGTACCGCCCGCGTTTACACGCGATACGACACTACCGTCGCGCGTTTGCCGACGCGATCTTCGTAACGCCGGCGGGGAAAAAAATGAAAAATTCATTCGAAATCGCGCGTAGGACGGCCCCCGTTTCCCGTAGGGTTTCGTGCGATTCGATACCGCGTCGCTGCACCCACACTCGAACCGTGGAATTCATTCAAAATGAACGAACAGGCCGGAGGAAACAAATCCCTGCAATTATTAATGGACTTCCAACGTCGCCGCGGGAAGAACAAATCACCCAACTGTATCTGGAAATTTAAAACTGGGAATGGGACAGGTATTTATAATACTTTTCAGCACGATTCAGATATCATAAGAATACCTTTCTCTTCTTTTTTAATATACGAAGATAATTTTTGTACATTACGTAAACAAGCATCGATGCTAAAATTGCATTATTTTTGGTTACGTTAGGACTGAAATCTAGGATCTAATGGTTTCTTTCATGGGCCCACTAGACGATTGAAATTTAGAAAATAATTTTCTTTGGCCGATGATGAAGGCACTTATATTTGCCATCGAAGCTGCTGAATTTAATTTACATTTTGTTCTACTTGCAACCTGGAAGTAGCGACGTCTGAGAACTGGAAAGCGTCCTGCTGCCCCGTTAGGATTTAACCCGTGGCACCTTGGTAAATTTTCTAACGTGGCTCTCGAACGTCGGAATCGTGACGATTGGACCTTTACGTTCCGCCGGGCAGTGCGCAGAACAACCGGAAACGAGGGCAGCTCTATTATCGCCCCGGAGGTTGCACGGGGCTAGCCGAAGTTTCATCGCCGCGGAGTTCCAGGTACGGCAATATGTTGTTTTATGGTGCAATCATCGCTGCGGTAATAATCATTAAATCCGCTGGACGAAGCGAAGCTGCGGGCACCGGGGACCTCATGGTCACTCGACGAGTTCGTCGTTAGAGCGAGATTGATTCGTTTGATCTCGTTGGCGCTCCGTTTGTAAACGATCAAAGGGGTTGTTGTACCAAATAAAAACAGAAAAATAGGAACGAAAGAGTTTAGAGAAAATATCATCGTATTTACGGAAACGTGAAAGCTACAGTACTTGAAAAAAAACTAATTCATAATTAATTATTCTTTCTTTTTATAACGGGTCACCGACTAAACATTCCCCTGTATTTTACGAAAGTAAATTTTCATAGTTCGGTGTTTCGACTAAAAATATTGCAATCGGCGACCACAAGGAGGATTGTTAGTCGTTTATACGGTGACCATAATTGCGGTTTATTGTCTCAATAAATACACACGACACACGTCGGCTGATGTCACGGGTGTATCCTGATCGGGGTTCCTTCCCAGAATTCAAAATCAAGCGTACACGGGCGCACGAGGGTTTTATGGGCCTGCTTAATATGGTTTATGGTGTTTTGTCCTGCTTACGTCGGCTCGCCGCGGAACCGGAAGACGTCTAATGATCCGGTGAGCCCTCCGGAGGATCGAGGATCTAACGACGCCACGGTAACAAGAATTGGTTAAGAGACAATGTTGTTGGCGAAGAATACCGGGTGTTCCAACAATAGTAACGCGTTCATTTTACTAATAAAGTATCGAATAGTTTCAGTGCCAGTCCCGTCGCTAGCGAATACGGCGACGAATCGTCGCATGCTCGACGCAAAGACGATCCCAGTCGGTCGAACGAATCGACGAGAATATTGCTGGAAACCAGGACGAAGAAACGGTAAAAAGGAACAAACCGGTGGGGCAAGGTAAAAAGGGGGAACGGGGTTGGGGGGTTGAGGCAATAGCGATCGTAGAAACGGGCGCAATGCCACAAGAAACTGACTAACTGGTAATTAGCATATTTCCAGAATATTTCGGCAGCACGCGATGTTCCGGCAACTCGTTCCGAAAATGCTCCCCATCGTTCGGATTCCAGCGAAATGGGCCTCGACGAATGCACATTTAACGACGTCACACGATTCTATTTCTGACGGTCGAGATCATTACCGGGATTCCAGTTTAATCCGCGTGGAAATTTTATTTCCCCCCTGACAAGAAACAGTGATAGTTTCCGTGCCCCCCAAGCGCCGATCTATGGGTTAAGGAAGGTCGTGGAGTATCATTCTTGACCCTAAATTTATTAAAACGAACTCGGATCTCAATTAGTTAAAATCAACGTCCATATATGAGCGACCGTGGCATCACCTCCAGGGGGCTACGTTCATCCTATACCTTTCTCACAAGTACTCGGTCTACCACCTACCTCGAGATTTCTGAAATTGTTTCCTCTGACACTAAAGCATTAAAACACCAAAACAACTATTCAAGTTCAAACTATATAGTCTTCAGATACTACAATCGCATCAATTTAAATGCAGGGTACTTGCAACACACGACGAAAAATTAATTCTCTAGGTATGAGATTCAAGATAAACTAGTATTCGCAAATTTTGACGAAGTTAACAGAAATATATCGAGTATCATCGACACCTAATCAGCGTCGTCGTCGACCATATTTCATCGTTGGGCAATTTCGCCTCGTCACTTTTATCGTCATAATCTTGCGAAACCAGTCAAGGTCGACGTTCTAACCGATCGGTCGCCGAGTAATGATTCTTTTATCGACGGTGGCCGATTATCGTCGCGGGTAATTGAGCGTAATTGGACACCGATCTACGTATGGATCTTCGGGGCCCGCGACATCTCTGCCGAACGCTCGACGCTGAAAGACGGATCGTTCGACACGACGAACGATTATTGCGTCGCCTCGTGACACGATGACTCAATTAGACGGCAACGTCCAATCGGAATTCAGGCGCCTCGCGATTGTCTCTTACGCCCATTCACGGACCACGGCGTCTTTCAACCGTGGCGATATCATTTTGTCTTTGGCGTATCCTGCGCAACTCGAACCGAACGTGGGCTTTCGAGCCGCGGAGGAGCGTGGCACGGATCTAGCCGGCGCGCGCAGATCGTATCTGACATTATACGCGCGCTATTAAGATGATTAACGGTACTCCTGTGTAATCGAGTCAACGGGGTATTGTCCGCGGAGTGTCAACGTCGAATCTCCTCGATCGTTCCAGCTACGGAGTAGAATCCTTTCCCCGTGGGCGCGGCCATCGTTCCTGATCGATTAATATTTTCTGACGATTCAAAAGAACAAGATATTCTATGAGTTCACGTGGGCAGGGAGTAATTCCGGTAGTACCATTTGCCGGGCACCGACTACTTTGTTTCGTTCTTAAAACACAGCTGTGGCTTCCCACGTTTGTCAACAGAGGGCTACGCTCTCTCCCAAGTGTTCAAGTGGCATACACTTCTCAATCGGTTGTCGAATATTAAACCAGAACACAGGCAATCTATTAAACCAGATATACTAAACTAGATATACTTCTGACTACGCTGAAATTTCTCTCACTCTCCCTGCAGAATACACATCGTTTAAGAAAGTAGGGTTACGAACAGTGACAAATTATATGTACCTGGGATGGGATGAACGGCGGCCATATTGGATCTGAAAGACTCGTTGCCACCCCGTTGATGTAATAAATGGTCTATTTTATCGATCGTTGGATATTAACATCGGGGTTCTTACTGGACCCCGACACAAATACCTGTGGTGCTTCGTTGGCTGCGCTTATTTGCCAGATTATGAATGAAGATACAAGGAGGACGTTTAACGTCGCCATTACCCTAACGACGTTCGGCTTGCTTCAGAAACGTGGTCGGGACCATTGACTTAAAGATTTCCATCGGCGAAACATCCTTGGGCAATGCAACAGAGTGATTGATGAAAGCTCGCGTGTGTGCATTATTTTCTGACGTGGTTTTAATAAAGGAATGTCATTTATTCCGCGGACCGACAGTACCTGGAATCTTTTCATCTTGAATAATAATTTATTACTGTGTAGATTACGCGTTTCTTCGGGCTAGTTGGAAAATGCATGAAACTATGCGTTAGCTGTACTCTCGAAGGATGCTCGAACCAACGGTTATCGATAAGCTCGAATCCACCATTGCGTTTTCTAAATCATTTTCAATGTTTAACACTCTTCTAGCGATCACTAATTCTTATAGGAAGACTATTGGGAGAAGAAAGGAGGCCATAGATTTTCTCACATAGTAACATTTGAACCACACTACATTATAATCGTTAATTTATTTGCTAATAATCCATAAAAATTACAGAATTTCGGTCGCATTTTAGGGACTTCGTTCTAAAGAGAACTCCAATTGCCAGTTTGTAGATTTTAACATTTACTCTGATAAATTCGTACGGTGTTCGCGTTCTGTTTCGAAGGTGTTTCTCCTCATGAACGAGCAGGGCTATTCGCTAGGCAAGAAACGAGATCCCTCGTTCCGATTTACAGGTCGATAATTTCGTGGCTCGCGCGCTCTTCTGGGAAAACCGCGGAGACCAACCGCTTTCACTCCACGCCATTTACGATTGGTTCAAGGTTCTCGTTCTCTTTTTTCCCCTCTCTGTCCATGCGTCGGCGCTGCACCTGCAACAGAAAAGAACACGGAAACGTGATTGCCGTGTCGCCGTCCTGCGCGCCATTTTTCCAATACAACTCCGAAATACACAACCATGCACTCAGGGTGGCTCGAAAAAAAATCAAAATTGCTCGACTGATCTCTAAACACGAAAATAACTTGTCGTCTACTTTTCAGATACGCCCTCGTGTTGATAGCTAAAATACTCCAAGCGTAAACAATTCATACGTAAACCGACAATTGTGCTTCTTCGCTTTCCCAAAACTTTTCTCAAAAGGTGCAAATGTACTGTGCAAAGGTCATAAGTTGTCGACTATCGATGTTCATCCAATTTTCTGTACAAATTCCTGCGTTTAGAATTTTTGGAATAAACTTTCTTAAATCGACATCCACGCGGACGACGTAGAAAATGCTACTTGGAAGTGTACTCAGGATAGTAATTATAGTCAGGGAAATAAAATTAATTGCTCGTGAACTTGCGAACAAGATGCAATCGGTTTCTTATGTCTCCGTCCCTGAAAGCACGCGTTGAAAAACAAAGCCGCGTGAAAAATAAAGTATTATACGGGTTTGAGGAAAAACCGTCGGCGTTCCGATAACATTGGTCCGCATCGGAAAGGAAGGTGGCAGGTGATGTGGCACGCGATCCGAAAATTACGGTCACATCGATCGATACACGCAAGAATCAACAGAAGGCGCGCGACTGCATCAATGGCTGCTTTTCTCCACTTTCTTCTAATTTCTTCTAGTTCGATGCACTCGTATAGAATAATTATTTATGCCTTATTGCCAGCACCGTTATAGCCCCTACCCAGGGCGTACAAATAAATCCATAAGGGTGATTGCGTTTATATCTTATTCTCCATTCAGGGGTTTGAATATTTTTGAATTTCTTTTTTAACCCAATTATTGTTAAATAAGAAACTTTGTTCTCAGACAATTGGAATTTTTTTTTTTACAGCCTCGTTGAAATTCATGAGTTGTGTCCAAATTTCTTTGACATCTGATCTTGAGAATCAATTTTTTCAGCTGCTCGGTGAAAAATCATGCGTTATAGGAGAAATATATCTTATAGAGATTCTTGCAGCAGCCTCGTTAAGCAGAGGCCTCGAACGGATCGTAACGGGCAGAAAAAGCGTTGATTAATATGCTAACGCTCTTGTAGCTAATTAATAATTAACAGTATCAACGCAGTCGTCCGTGTAAAGATTGCGGATTAATCGGACGTGGGATGAGGCACGCGAGAAACGCATTGTCACGTGATTGTTATTCCAGAGTAAACGACAGGATCACGCGATCGCCGGAGAAATCTGTCGCTCGTGTTTAACAAGTTTTTTTTATTTATAATTTAACCGAGATCTACGGGAGATCGACGTCTGTTCCGCGAACGGATCCGAATAACGTGGAAAACAGCGCGGATTTCTAATTCCTTTTACGATACGTCTCGGATCTACGACGTCGACGTGGGATTTGTCGTTGGTCGTTTGATCAATTTCCTGATCGCGGAGCCTTCCCGGCCAAACACACTACCAAGAAACACGCCTTATCAGTAACCATCCGATGGCGTGTCCTCAAAGCATTTTTCAACCGACAGCTCGTAACATACGTACTCCTCGGTTTCTTGTATTTTTCTTTTCCTTTTTTTTCAATAAAATTCCACCGAGAAATCCATTCGTCCGACGTCGCTAATTATCTGTAATCGACAGATCCGCAGCATCGACAATCCCGCGGAGTTTCTCGGTCTTCGAAGAGCTCCTCCACTTCCCACGTCTTCGAATCGTACCCCGTAATTTCTTGTACTCGAAAGGAATTGCGAAACGCTTTGTTCGGTATTGACAGAAGAGAAGGGTATTGCGCGCAGCACGGTTAAGCAGTAACACAGAAGAATGTAATTAGAGTTCTCGGCGTATCGATGGCCGATAACCCGATTATTAGGACAGGAGTAGCAGAAGCTGCGAAGTTGAAATGCAACCCAACGGTAATCCTAACCAGATATCGATACGAAGTATCTTATACGCGATACGTTTCCCTCGTCCATCGATTGCGCTCACAAATCAATCCAACAATGCTGAGAATTATCCGAGTACGTACGCGCCACGGCTCTGTCGAGATTTTCCATCGTCTTTCGAAACGAGTCCGGTATAAAGGACTCTTTAAATATTCGATCGTAACGCCTCGAATCGCCTGGCAAATTGATAACAAATACAGCACTCGCTCGAATACGATGTGCAAAATACTGAGATCGATCGTGAACAAGGATCGTATTCGAGATAGAGTTTACAACCTCAAAACGATCTTTCGTAACGTAAACGTCATACAGGTGCATCGTCGAGAACCATTACAATAACGACGGGGTAAAATAATTTTTTATAAATTATCAGGTTATATATGCTTATGTTCCGCTTAAATCTTCCTAAATGAGAGAATGTGTTAGTTTAGGAATGAATCTAAGATTCTTATTAATAATAATAAAAATAATTGAATAAACGAGAGAAAAACACGAGTCAATTGATGTTGAAAACGATTATACGATGGAAAGATGTCGACGCCATATTGGATACGGTGAAATTCCTGTTGAAGGATGTTATTTCTAAACGCTGGCGAGTAATTAATACGAATAGCAAAAACTTCAGGGAACACGATGCTGCAACGAGGGTTTTGTTCGTAATTTGGGAAGGAAATTTGCCCAACCGTGGCATAAATCGAGGAGAAGACCGAGTTCTACTTTCGATCCTGCACTCGTAGCCCCCCCTTCCCCCCTTATTTATATTCGCGATAACGGTTTACTTATCTCGATGTTTCGCTGTGCGTTCTCGTCCTAAAACGAAAGCAATGCTAAGTATATAGTGTACCCTTCGCGGGCGAGTCTCGGAAGGGCGAAGGAGGCGATGACGGAGCGACGAAAGAAGAAGAGGTGGAGAACGCCGGTGAAAAAGTGTAGGCAGGTAAATAAAAAAGGATGGAGTCAGACGAAGAAGAAGAAGAAATGCCCGACGCCGATCGAAGAGTCGGAGCCCCACCTCTTGCAAGAGCGATGCCGTGCCGGGACAGGCCCGTCGAATGTTAAGGAGACGCGGGGAGCGAACATAACCTCACCTAACCTAACTTCACCTCCACTCTCGGAGGCAGCCGTGCGGCCGGCGATCCCGCGTATGATTTCCAGCCGGCCTCCCATTGGTCGGCTGCTCTATGCGCGGTTACCGCCTTCGCCATTAAATAAAACCTTGCGAGAGGAGAGCGATATTAAAAAACGGAGGGTCTCAGGCCCTCCTCGATACGTTTCTCGACCTTGCCCCGGCACTGTTTCGGTGCCTCTACGCTGATTCCGATTACCTCGCGACGTGTCGGTCCGCTACGCTTACGCACCCCATCGATCTCAGTCAGAAATCTCGTTGTTTTCCTTTTCACGACTTCTATCACCAACTAGCAGACTAGTTAACGCGTTCACTGCCGGATTAAAACCGTACAGTATTCCGCAAGACTAAAATTTTGATTTTAAACCATCGTAAACCAAACTCCAAATTTTTCCAAATTTATTTCCTTTCAACATCCCAATTGCATTGTAAACTAGATGACCTAAAATTTGTTTCGGTAGCTACTCCTTTTTGTAATCTTACTCGTGATTCACAAACCCTGCTCAATATTTATTCCCCTCTACGTCTCAACATAAGAACTAATTTTTCTAGTTCTCTAGTGGTACATCCATATATGGGCGATGCGACAGTCCAAGCGAAGTAGTTGCTCTCGTATTTTTGATAAATAATCATGCAATTTGCGCCACTCGAAAATTTCATTTTGGTCTGCTAGGGGTTAGAGAGCCTCGGATATAGTTAAATTCGAATCTGGTTACAGTCAGGCTCGATTACGAGAGTTAACGAGAACGTCACGAGGCCCTCTGCCGATCTTGAAGACAGCTGGCTGGCTGGAGAGGGTTCGTCGGTCAATTTTCTGGCCGACAGATTCGCGAATCCGCGTCGCCAATGTGCTCCTCCGATCTAAAGCCTCATCCTCTATTCCACCCTCTGGCTCTCTCTCTCTCTCTAGTCTCTCTTTCTCCGTGGCCCAGACTCTCTCTCGCTTTCTCCGCTTGGCCCGTAATTGATATTATTACGGGCCGGTGAGGCCCTCCCATTACGTTATAAATGTTACACGGGTCGATTACCGCTCTTTGTTCCGGACATACTTACAATGTCCGCGAACAATGCTGGACCCTCTTCCTCCTCCTCCTCCTCCTCCAGCTCGGTGCATCGTAACACGAAAGAAGGAGACGACGACGAAGAGTTAACCCTCGATTTAACCTACTCGGAGATACGAAGATAAGAGAGGATCGTGGTTCTTGGTCCTCGGGATAGTGGCGCTAGCTACGACCACCCTGAAATTAAACCGCAAACGAACAACTTTCCCATAAGTCGGCACTCGTCTGCTAATTTGACATCGCCAAATGTCGTGTTACGTGATTATTCTATGCAGACTTCAAATGGCAAGGTGTATTTTAGCACCAAAGAGAATATTCTTTCTTCGTCGTTGTAATACAGACTTCCATTAGCAGAACGTAACATTGATGTCTACATAATATTTTCTATCCTATCGCAATCACTATACCAATAGCGTAGAACCTTTCGAGTCATAGGCAAACGAAGTCTTTTTTTTTAAGTAGAGCCTATGTTTGCCAAATCAACGAACAGTTCGGTTGGAGGATTTTCGTTGGGATGATCGAAGAAGCTGGGACCAACGATGGTTGCACGTGGTCCGGTGGCCGCCATTTTGAGACGGAGCCAAGGCAGGACTTCCTTCTGCTCTTCTTTTTTTCATGGGCCGTTCTCGTCGTGCTAATCATTGTTATTACGACCAGTCGCCCGTTCGCACACGTGCTTTTTTTCTCCTTCGTTCATCCCCTGGCATCCCTCGGCGCTCGTCCCACCCCTCCCACGGTGTCCTGGCGATAGATTTCGGTCGGGCCAATTACATTTTTTCCCCGACCGTGGAAGGAATAAAACTATGATACGTATCGGTATCGCGCCGCGTTCCCCACCTGCCTCGTATCGGCGTTCCCTCAAAAGGACCCTGCCTCCAACCCCCTTGAGCAAAAAGGAAAAATTCGTAGGCGCGACAGACAACGCTCGATCCCAATAATCATTCCCACTCATTTTCTCATGACCCGGCTGGGGGAAACTTTTAATCTTCCGGCGAACGTTCCGCGAAAACGATGCGGAAGATATCGGCGCTGATCGTCAGCAATTTGCAGTCCGAGCAAATGGAGAACCGCAATCTGGGCCAAGTAGGACGAGAAGAACCGATTTCGGCGAAACGCTTAAACCGCTCGTCGACGTTGACATCACTGCCATTGGAAATTTCAATTTTTAAATACTCTATCCTATACGATGCAATTTACGGTTACCAATATGGCGGTTTCCCATAACAAACAATATACAGTTTAGATTTTTGTGAGTTTGAGGCACCCCAAATATAATTATGCAATGTTAACGCCAGCATCATTAGAAAGTACAAATTTTAAGTACTCCATTCTATACGATGCAAATTACGGTTACCAATATGGCGGTTTCCCATGACAGAGAATATTTTATACAGTTTTTTTAGATTTCTATGAGTTTTGAAACGCCCCCAATAAAATGATGTAGAAACTCCAGTCACAAAATTCTGTATGTAACTGTTTCATTCGTCGGAAGAAGTTTATCAGGAAATCATGTTACGGTGATTTGTGTATGAAAGACATCGATCAAAAGAAGGGGGCAGCATAGAGTTTTTTCCAGGCACCGCATGGTGGATGACTTTGAAGGATTCGACGCAATTGCAAAAACAAAAGCTGCCAGATGTTGATTACAATGTGAATCTCGGACGAGGAGAAGAGTATTTAGGTTTGTTTTAGGAAGGAGCCAGGTAGATGCGTGCCGCGAGCTATAAGATAATGCGGTGCATCGGTCAATAGCTCGCGTTATTTAAAAGTTTTGCCTATACGAGGATGGTCTTCCATTCTCCGTACGTTACCCTCGACGAAGCCTCGTTTCAGCTGCATTAGTTGACCGTGTTGGGTGGGCACTATTGTAATTAACCCTCAATTCGTATTCGTAACTTCTCATCGTACCACTAATCTTCCAAATATCAAAGAACGACGAAGCTTTCTCTAATCACTTTTAAATAAAATTACTAAATCTTTTTTTTTATTTATTTTTAAACATTAGCAATTGGAATCGTGCATTCCATGGTGCTGATCTGATGGCATAGAACCCTGGAAGATCTCTATAATAACACTCTTCTGAGCCTCGATTAAGATCGCCTCGTTAGACGCACTAAAATACCTAACTTTTAACTGTATCGCGAAATTTTTTGCCTGATAGACAAGATTACCAAAGACCCTTTTTACAAAAAAAAAAATTAGTTCATTTGAAATAAAATTTAGCTAACTTAGAGGCTGGCGTCACCCACGAGCGCGAATCGGTGTTAAAAGGAGAATAGGGCGTGCTCCGGGCGCTACTTTCTTGCAAAACGCGATTCCTCAAGAAAGTGGAGCGTTGCTCGTTGCGTGTAACGTATTCACGCGATTTTCTGCCCCGTGCCTTTTCCTTTCCTCTTCGCGGCGGGATCGTTAAAAATACTCGGCGCGACGGCCGATGTTTCGGCTTTCCGCGAAGTGCATTCGTCGACGAACGACCGACACTCCGCTCGCGTAAAAACCTTGGAGGGGAAAAAACGCGAACGAGCGGCGCAGTTATGTCACTATTAAAAACGCATTAATCCCGGATTCGTCTTGGATCGGGCCGCGGTGCAACCGTGCGATTTAAACGCTCAGGTTTCCCGGCCGGCGATTTCGCGCGTCGGACGCGCGCATTATTGCTCGTCTCGTTTTTACCCAGCATCGTGTCGGAAACACGTCAGGGTTTCAGAGAACGTGTCATCTTCTGCATGGAAACACTTAAGAGGTTGCACTAAATTGAAGACACAAAATATTCACGGTTCTTTAACCTGTAAGTAGGAGAGAGTTCCGCAAAACCACAAGGTGGACGGTACAAATCACGTGTGGGGCAACCTCCAGGGCTCGCGGGCCAGATTTATTTAGGTATTACGCTCGATCGTTGTAATTTTATCGTTGTGTCGCGAATTTAGATCATTCTCTAAATTCATTACAAATTTTCTTTTGAAGCATTTGAGACCATATGTACAGGTTTATATGCTTTACAATGATGAGAAAAAGGTGTGCGGTACAACGAACTTTTTAGATTTGTTATTTGTATTCTTTAGAGAAGGAGAAAATACTTTGCAAGCCTTCGTGTTGGGTTTGTAAATAAATAGATTAAAATATTCATTGATAATTGGAAGCTTGAAGCTATCTCGAAATCGATTGAACTCTTTGCGTATGGTATAGATCACCCTGATAGAAAATGTGATTTAAATCATCAAATTCGTTATCAGATTTATATTTAAGATCTTTAACAATTCTAATTCGAGCTAAAGAAGTAGCCAAAATTATTGTTCGATGCACTATCTTTGTAAAAGAATTGGAAATATTTTTCACCCTTAAACAGACCCTACTCTTTGATGACATTATTAATTTGCAGTCTAGTCAGTGATTTAAAATGTTCAAAAAGATCGGTAAATGGAATTCAAGGAATCCCAATAGAATCAAAGTCCAGTACTGATTTTTAAACTGAAAATAAGTTTTGATCGAGAGGAATATATTTCTTTGTAACGTTTAAAATGTAAGGATTTCTTTAGTCTTCATAGAATTCTCTATGGCGCGCCGTCCAAAACAACAAGTCGCTTTGAAATACCAATTTGGGAGAACCGTTACAGTCATGAAAGAGTCAGGAAATTTCAAAAATCTTCGTAAGAACCGTGGAACGGTGAATTACGAAACCGATGTTAAAATAAAAAAGGCAACGGTCTCGGGTAACCCCTCGCGAGAGAATCTGGGAATGGATGCAATACCGTGAACGTCATTGAAGATAAGAGAACAACGACCACGACGACATCGTGTCTCCGTACTCGAAAGCTCGGTGATGCAACGGCGGGGAAGCTGGAAGCTTCTAAAGTAAGTACTCGCTGCCGCCGCTAATGGCACTCCTCCAGCCAACGAGGGGGAGATTTTAAGCTCGTTTCGTGGAAAAACTGTTGATTTTCCACGAACGAGAAATTACTTTTCCCGCGCGCATTCTTTCCCGGCTCGTCGCTCGAGAATCGATACCGTCGGGGATGGAGTATATTAAATATCGAGAGTCGAAAACGTTCCTCGGTAGCTTGATATCTGCTCTAACAGAAGAATATCTGAAGTTAGTCTGTTTAGTCCATTCTGAGTTTTTGAGAGTTTGTATCTCAATATATGCTGTAACCCCAGACTAATTAACATTTATCTACACTGTTCGAGAAACGTATGCATCCTAAACTATGAACTGATTGTGTTTCTCTACGGATCCTATCGTAAACGGAAGCGTTAGCACACACCGAAAATCGAGTGATCCTGCCAAGGCGTCTGACCTGTACTTCTTAATTCTACTTGTATTTGTTTTGGTATATACTCCTATTTCTAAAACGTACGTTTGTCTGGTTGGGTCTATCGGATAGTCTAGAATAGGGATCCACCCGTCTGTCCAGCTTCGTTTTTTTCTTTTCACCAATTAGAAAATCATCCGAACGTAACGACGTCTCGTCTAATATCGGTGGGCTCGAGCGTCTCTTCCCTGAAACGTTTTTAATATCAGTGAAACAAGAGCGACACGAAGAAAGGGACCGGAGGGTTGTCCACACCGGTGTTACCATACGCATCGTGGCGTCTCCATCTAATGATGCAGGCCCCGTGAAAAAGCGTATCGAAATTCCCCAGAAAACGAGACGAAAAAGAGGGCAGCAAGCGAGGGGGAGCAAAAGAGTAACGGGAGATCGGGCAGAGAGAGTCACCCGCCATCCTAATTCGATCGAAGGCTCATTATGATCTTAGAGCTCGTCCCGGGGAACCTAGCATTAGTATAAACACGGATGGAGAGTACCATTAGCCCGGCGTGGCGGTGGCCCATTTTGAATACGAAAGGAGCAGAGATATTATGTTAATCGAGCCGACGATATTACAATATACTATCGCCACCCCGGGGGCCGTTCCCGACGAGACTTTTCGCCTACGTCTGGTCCGCGGTCGCAGTATGCATATATGGATGTCCCGACGGTCGTTGCGACGCGTTGCAAGAGTTCGCGAAAAATAATCAAGTCAAAGTTCAAACGAGACCAAGTTACTCGCGACTACTCATGAATATTTATCCTAGTTTCAACGATTAAAATGACGTTTTCACGCCACGTTAGACAAAGGACTCCGGACGGTGGTAGCTGTCAACCGCGCCATTTTCAACTCCTCGTTGATTAGACCTCATTAAGTTCGCTCGAACACTATTACGCGATTTACAATATTTTAATACGCCATTGGGGACGATCAGTCTCGTTTAACGCCAAAGTCTTTTGTTTTCTCGATGTCGTTATTCTTGTTCTACTCTAATACCTTCTTCTCTTTCTCTCATAATTTGTAATTACTAATTCCGTAGATGGTTCCATCCCCGTCGAAACCATAGAATCTTTTTCGTTAACGTTTCAACCTAAATTCGATTCCATATTGTCACTAAAGCTTCGCAAGAGATTCGTTTTTCATATCGGGCAAACTCGTTTCGATAAATGGACGTTTCTTGACGGATATTCGCGATCTCCGAAAGACACCGTGGAAACGCGTATCCTCTCACGAGAATTGCGTAGTGGCTGTCTTCGAGTTCGAGCGGATTACAGGGGTGGCAGAGTTGAATGAAGGGTGTAGGAGGGCTCGGCTACTGAGGGATCGTTGTTGCCATGGCGACACCAACCCCGTCCTCCGGCAGTTCAGCGTTTCCCCGTGCGCCAGAGCGATCCCTCCGACCTCCGGGGAGAGCACGATCCATATCTGCTAACGCCGAATCGCGTTTGAATGGCCATTTTGGATTCGAATGCGAAAGAAAAGGTCTTCGAGCCGCCACGATGTGACAAAGTACCTTTGCAACGCGTGCAAAGTTACTGTACGCAACGTTTACCAGGCTTTGCTTGAATCACACTTCCGGTATTTGGTCTCATACGTTTCCCCATACTGGAAACTTGAACAATTTCGTTGTACTGAAAAATTTTGTAAAGAAGAACCGGACAAGAAATTTGATCTTTATTTCTATACTCTTGAAGTTATTCGTATTACTCCACTGACAAGCCGTCTTCGTGAATTACAATGATTATGGCTATCCATTTGTGTTAAATTGTTGTAATTGCCGGGTGTTGGTTTTACAAATAACTAAAAAGAACTTTATATTACCCGTGTTTACACGTCGGTTGAGGTCCGTTTAGCATTTAGCGTAATGTCACGCATTATATTCAGCCGTGTCATTACGTCAAATGTAAACTCGTGGGAGAGAGTCGCATCGTTGAAGAGTCAAACAGCGGCGCGACAGAGAAACGCGACGGCGTATAAAGAGTATAGCATCGCGTTTGTATAATGAAGGCATCGAAAGGAGGATAATATGCGAGGACGCTTGGGAATGAAATTTGAAACAAAGAACGTGGAATCAACGGTTGCGGACAATGTTGCATGTAACTTGCCGTTACGTGCTCCTGCGTTTACGTAATTTCATTTCACTTCGTAGTTTACAATAGTAATACAATATGTTTAAATATCGTTTAGAGTACGGATGGAAAATTTTATTTCTCGAATAAAAATTTACGCCAGAACCGTGAAAGCAAATAATATTCATTGAGAAGTCTTTCTTTCGTCGCTGCATTTCGATCGACTGAACAATGTTTAACAAAATGGCCGACCCAGTACGACTTTTCATTTCAAGACTGATCTTACTTTTTCTCTACGATACATATACGATCTTTGTCACTAAAATTAATGGAAGATCTACGGTTCTGTGTGCTTTTTTCTGACACGAGTCGATGAACCGCGTAACCAATTGCATTTATTCCGGCAATATTTTGAGAATCGACGAGGCTGGTCCGATAACGAAGAACAATTCTTTCCGAGGCATTAGGCACGGGGTCTCCACGTTAGGCGAAGTGCTTTCGACGGTATTCCTAGGGCTCTCAAACTCACCCCACATGTAACCCGGCGCCCTCTCGACGGTGCATAGGGGTGTACTGTCGCGACACTCGCGCATTGGTACTCGAGCGCCGATTTAAGAGTCACGGCCCTACAGCCGCTTATAACGTTAAGAGGAAACAGTGGTCTGGATCGGTAATTAAACAGCAAGGGAATGAACAGAGAATACTCGAGTTGTAAAACACCCGATACGAGCAGAAATCCACGCACAGACGCGTATCGAAGAACTGCGTAAAAAATCGTCCGACGATTTGCACGCTTGTCCACCTTGTTTCCCTAATTGGGCGATTAGCATGCGCATAACCAACACGATCCTCCAGGTTTTTTTCTGGCACACACGCGTTGTGATTCAATTAATACGTGATCGGTTCGAATAAAAGGGTTACGACATTATTTGCGTGTTTGACTTTCATTTTTCCAAAAATTTGTCCAAAACACTGATAACTACTAAACGAAACAAAGTACTTACGCCTTTTCGCTAGGATCTCGTACAGACAGCTCGGAAGAATGAAATTTTTGGGAATCGGTACATTCGTGTGTACCTGCTAGATCCGCGGAAACATCGTGAAGGGTAGCGGCCCGAACGAATACGAGCAAAATACACGGAAATATTGTAATCGGTTCGATGGAACGCCGGTACACCCTCGACGGTAGGAATTCAAAATGGAGGCGGCGCGCATCAACCCGTTCGAATTTCGCCATCTACCTATCTCTCCGTTCTCGTAATTATTTTTTCGCGAAATCTGGGGATCTCGATCAGGTGATTCGGCTTCCCCTCGACGATCGCCGATTCGTCGAGGGTGCAAGGGAAAGGGCGTACATATATATCCTTTCGAGACTCGGGGCTGAGCTGCGTGGCGGAGACCCATTTGCGATGCAGGTAACTCGGCACACCGACGCCAACACCAACGCCAAACGCCACCACACCCCTCCGTCCTCCCTTCCCCTCCCCACCGCTTTGGAAGTATCTTCCAGCTTCGGCGGGCCGCTTCCTGTACGTGTGAACACGCACACGACACACGCACGAGTTGCCAGGACGCGTGTGTGCCGGGGGGGGGGGGCCGTGTCTGTGGTGGACGACGATGCACATGCAGACACCAAGCAAAACCTATCTGCCATGCACGATCGCTCGGTTGCATATAAGCCTCGAGACGCGCAGCACGTCATTACGCGGCCAGAAAGCAAAAAGACGATAGCCCCACCGGCCAGCCAATCGGCGTTCGCGTGCTAATGAATCCGAACCGAGCCGACCAATGGCGGTACCCCGCGCGCTCCTGGTGAACCCGGTGTAACCCTCGTGGCGATGCCGCGGACACCAGGAACCCGGGGTGCGGTGCGCGGACCGATCGAGAAATCCTCCTCTTTTTCTGCGATCGGAATCTGCGACGAGGGACGCGCGGATTTTTCGAAATTTCCAATGGTTATTACGCAACGCCGCATGGTTCCTCGGGTTAATTTATCGACTGAGGCAAATCTACCATGCACGCCGTGATGGAGGATTCCCCTCGAGCGGGGAAACCGATGCTCTCGATCGTTTATGCTCCCAACGAGGGATATCGCGGACGCTAACGAAATCGAGCTCAAAAAGAGATTCGAGTTTCTTGGTCTGAAGATGATGAACGGGTTCCACCCCCCCAGCAGAAGTCTAATGGAACCGATAGAGAGAGACTTTATACGTCGTTTCGATTTGCAAGCAGGCACTTTGTTTTCGAAAAAACATTCATCGAATAATTGGACATTTTTACGACACCTTTTAACGTAAGCCCATTAATAAAAATAAATCCGAATACTGGCACCGTTTTGTCTGCGTTGATTCAACGAGAAGTTCACAATCGTTTCTGCAGTACAAATTTGAAGTAATTAATATGTTGGAAGGTAGTCCATTTGTACTGTAACTACCCATTAGAATGCTTATCATACGAATCAGTGATGCTTAAGCGTTTATGAATCTGTTGGGTAGGTTGAGTGGATTGTACCTTTTCCGTCCGTAGGTGTGGTCACTTGGGTTTAATAGGTTCATTACAAGCAGCTTTAGGTGGCTTGATGTTGTTTACTGAATTTTACGATGGCCATTCTTAATCTTGAGGGATAATATTGTTTGACAATGAGACGATTCGTTTTACAGAAATATTCCGATTATCCGGCATAATCGAGATAATTGGACTGTACTTACATATAAAATGATGAAAACGAGGAATATAATCACAGACGAGGTATACAAGTAGACTTACTTACTTACATCCAATGTATTTTTTCGGCCCACTTTTACCGTTTTCCTGTCACTAATAACATTATCATCAGGTTACAGAAATAAATGCAAGAAGAAGTGAAACAAAAAATAAAATTACAGAAACATTTCTTGCTACACATTATATTTTCGGTAAAAAATTTTTTACTCGAAAAAGGTTAGGATTTCGAGGGTATGTCTATTGACCAAAAATGATTGTAATTGACTCCTGCAATCGAAAATAATTTTTCCAGAACGAGTTGAAATATTTTATTTTCGCCGAAAAATTAGGCGCCTACTTTTTTTTAAAACGAACACGATTTTTCTTAAAAATTTGTTTTTGATTCTTAATAAACACAACCATGGGTAATGTAGTAATACAATTTATTAATAAGAAATAAAATATATAAAATTCCTACGCTTTATTCGTCAACTGTTTACTATCGACGTCACTGCTGGATGCATGCGGCTGTGACTTCTTTGTTTGTGTGAAATATACTTCATAACATTTATCGAAGAATAGTCGAGGTGAATATGTATATACGAATATATGTAAATACGAATAATTATTCGGGCATTCCGGATAACCGGGTACCTGATAATCGGAACTCTACCATAGTATGTTTCTTCTAATGGTTTCATCATTTCTTATGGACGCGTATTTCTTCGAATATAATATTGCATTCCACTTTTGAATACCCTCCGGCGCGACATTTAAAAGATTAACGTCGTCTGTGAATTCCGGCGCAGACATTGTGTCTCTTGTTAAGCAGCGCGTTACGGAATAAAAGTCCATCCGCTTAAAGGGCCCAACAATGTGTTAACTTTCGCGGGATACCTATCCATTACGCCATTAAGTGCGCCTGAAGCTCGTAACAACAACAACCGACCACACAATTCCGCGCCCTGGCTCGTTCATCAGGACCGTCGACAATTGGACGCCGCACAGTGGTCTGGAATATTGGAAATATGCCAAAGAATACGAGGGATTGGCAGATATGCTCCTTTTTTAAAGGAGCTTTCTTTGGCAAATTGGAACGACTCAATTCCAGACCAAATCTGGCCCACTACACGATTTTAGTGACTATACTATAATATTGGTTAAATTAAAAAGCAACGAGAACCTTCGAAGGGGGCAATTTTACGTTATAAAATATAGAATAAAACTTGTTCGTGCAGTGCATCGTTTTTTGAGATAATTGAGTTTGGCGATATTGGATATTCTCGTTACTGAACCGATGAGTTTGAGATCGTTTGACAGCAATAATTGTACTAATTTCTACGCAAGTTTTCATTGCACAAAAGAAACATTGATTTCTCTAATATTTATGATATTCCACGAAACATTACATTAAAAAAGGCCCATGAGACTGCCAAGACTCCCATGCGCCTGTATCATTAACAACAACTTCACAAATATTAAATTTTAAATCAAATTTAAAAAAAAATTACCACGTTATTCGAATTGGCCGCACCAGGTTCTCAGGCGAGAGGAACGTTTTTAAATTAAAATATTGAAAAATATGGAAGAATCGTCGAAGGGGCGAAGTTGAAGGTTCGTTAGCTCGGCGGTAGACCCGCCTCTGTGTAGTGGTACGCAAAAACATCGTGCACGAAGACAAGAGCGAAGGAGGGCGAGGTTCTTGTAGTCACGGGAGAACCTAGCCGTGACAAGGAACGCGCTCATTGTTTCCCTCCTTGGCTGGCGACACGTACAGTGCGTGCACGCGTGCATGCGTGCCTGCGTGCAGTGTTGGGGGCTCCGGTGCATGTACAATTGTGCACACGCCGCGCGGGACCGCGCATAGTCGCCGCGACGTGCACAACGCGGCTCGGTGCAGCGTGTACCGGAGTCAGAGAGCCGCTCAGGGCTATCATTATGGCGGCAGTAGACACTCCCTCCTTATCGCCGGTTTCCAACGCGAGTCCCGACCGAACGAACGAACGCTCGCAGCTCCGTTCGCCATCATTATATTTTCCGCGGCGAGAAAGGACGCGCACACCAACGAACGCGCCCAGAAATACGCACACTCGCGCAACGATACGGCAACGAAACCGCGCGCGTACCAACCGAATCCGGTCACCGGTCTCCGATCTCTTCTTCTTGCGTGCTCGAGCCCACCTCGTGGCGCGCTTCGATACATTGTAACCGATAGTTTCAGGTGAAACCGGATTAAACAGACCGCGGAAAAGCTGAACGAGGTTTTTCAAGCTTCGCTGAGCAAAAAATGCGCGCTACTGCTCGCGTTTCGAGATACATTTATATTCTCAGTTTCTGATCTGAGTTTGGGATTGTTTGATGGTAACTGTTTGTCGCTAGTTTGGTTTGGTACACCCAGGAAGACCTGGCAACAGTCGTTCAAACGCACTGTCTTTGGGATGTCAAACGATTGACTAGAGCGTTTGTATTGTGGGGGGATCGAGAGAAATTCCACTGGCGTCGCAAATGGGAAGAGAAAGATGGCTTTTGAGTACTCCAAGAATGATACTGTTTATAATCAAAGCACTATTATAGGAATTTTGTATTGTAGGAAAATCAAGAGAAATTTTACCAGATTTTGTATTGTAGGGAGATCGAGAGAATGCCAGGAATGTCAGAGATAGTAAAAAGAAAGCGGCTTTGTAGTACTCCAAGAATGCTACTGTTTATAATCAAAGCACTATTATAGCAAGTTTTTATTCTAGGAAGATCGAGAGAAATTCGACCAGATTTTGTATTGTAGGGAATCCGAGAGAAATTTCATTAATGTCAGAGATAGTAAAAATAAGGTGGCTTTGTAGAACTCCAAGAATGCTACTGTTTATAATCAAAGCACTATTATAGGAATTTTGTATTGTAGGAAGATCGAAAAAAATTCCGGGAATGTCAGAGATGGTAAACAGAAGATGGTTTTGTAGTATTACAAGAACGATACTGTTTATGATCAAGGTACTCTTATAGCAAAGAACCAAATATTCTAAAATTTTTATGTGTTCCAAATAAAATTCGACACGAGTTTTTCTCTACCTGAAGGATGTTTCACTTCGCGAAGTACATAGTCTCGTTTTTTTTTTTTGCTACGCGATTTCCTGCGATCTGTTCTTTCGCTACCGGTTAAGTCCTAACCGGTCCCGCGGTAACGTTTTTGCTGGAAAAATCAAGGCTCCACTAGTATGCAAGAAATCAATTTTTATGTTCTCGGTAGATCCTTGAGTTGTTATGGATCCGAAGTAGATCTAGATTAAGTAAGTAGGATAAGCGGTGTTGGTTCGATCCACGGCAATCTTCTTCGATCGGAGCCACCCAGGGGAAGTTAAAAGTATTAGAAAATTCAAACTTGATCTACAGAATCTGGCTGACTGCTTTATGTTTCTATAATTTGTATAGACTGTATATCTTGTGTATAATAAAAGAAGAAAAATTCCACCGGATTTTCGATTAATAACAGTCGTTATACTCCAGGATAGATAGGGCAGCAGGCTCAGCCATTCTGAACAAGCATTTGATATTTTATCGGCGTTGAAATTGATACTCGATTGTCTTGTTGCCTCGAGCATCGAGGTGTCTTTATCTGCTTACCAGTAACGTTGGCCAGGTCCTCTCCGATCGGCGTGGACGAAGGAATCCGTCAAGTCCAGGAAACGATCAGTTTTCAAACGACAATTAACTCCACAAGTCGCGGATGCTTCATCTCGATAGTGCAGCGAAGTTTCAACAAACTTGGCGAGCCTCCAGCAACTGACGCAGCTAAACGGAGATACAATAATAATCGTTATGCCCGTTCGTCGTGGTGAAATCGAAAAGTAAACGATAAATCCAACTCGATCAACGATATTCAACAAGTAAAATAAATACTCCGAGTACCGACACGTCTTTCACGATCGTCAGTTTGGGCGACAACAGAAAATTCCGGACATCGTTTTTACTGGTTTCTTATCAAGATTATAGTTCATTTTATATTCAAATTTAAGAAATTATCGATTACAATGAAAATCAAAATTCCAACAGTCTTGTATCTTTGTCTGTTGTGTTACGTAGTGAACCGATTTTCATTAAACCACTATTATAGCACAGCATAATTTTTCCGAAAATTCAGCGTTACCGATATAGACGAGCTTAAAACATAGTTAATTGATAATAACAAAACGATGCTTGCAATAAATTGTTAGTAAAATCATATTAACGGAATAAACCGAACCTGCTGATGAGTATGTTAGCTTCTAAAATAGATACACGTGCCGTAATTAACGAAACGAAGCTTCTATCTTTGCCTCGTCTCGGTTTATAAATTTTCGAGTTACCTTAAAGTTCCTCGCACACGTCTTCCTCCATGAACGCGAGCAGTCACGTGGGTATCTCGAGCGACCGCCATATTCTTCTGCCAACTCGATCCCCGTCAGCCAAGAAACCATCGCGACAGAGGTTACTTTACCACCTCGGAACACTAAAAAGTTCTCTTTTACTCATCGACAACTAATCTTCTTAAACTTTCAACCGTCCGACGCACATCCAAATCACTGACGTCTGTTCGTCACGACCGTCGGCGTCTTCTTTCTCGCCAATTTCCAGGAATCCTTCGAAATCATACACTCGTCCCCGATATCACAAATAATGCTCTCGAATCTCGACGTTTCTCGGCACTCCAGTTCAAAGAGCTCGTTGCAAATTCACTTGTAAACGAGGTCGTAGGTGGTTAAGGAAATCATGACGTATCAGTGGAACGTGGCGTCGAACCGAGGAGTGCGGGCGGCTCCCAGGTCGAGGTTTCCCATCCCACGGAGGCTGGTGCACCAGGAAAAAGGAACCTTTTTTCACTAGTAGCCGGTCGAAGGAAGCCGGGACGAAGAGGAAACACTTTGCCGCACCGGGAGCATGTGACAATCCGCTCGCATCGAGGACCGAGGAGAGACTCTATAAGGTGGTTTCCATCCCCCAATAGCGGCTGGCGCGCTGGCGGACCCGACGCTGCAATCATTCCCCGTAATGATTGTCATTACCGGGAACGGGAGGGCGAGCGAGCGAGCGGGTGGACGAACGGGGCAGAGGGATTGGCCTGCATTGCGATTGCGTTTCTGTCTGGTCCCATTGGCCGACAAACTGCGACTACGGACGAGTCCTCTCTGTTCCGGTAGACTGCGACCTCGGCCCGTTCCAGACGTAATTTCGCCTTTTGGTAGTTCTTTTCCGGCCGTGTCAAAAACGGTTTTCGGAATCGATCTCGCGTTCCCCGGGGTACCAATTGCCCCGGCGCTCGTTGCCTCGTTGTTTAATGGAACGGTACCAGGGCCTCCAGAGCAAACTCGATAAATAGAGATCCGCGCGTTCGAAGCATCGTAATGACGTGGCGGATGATGGGCAGCAACTCGCGCCGGAAATTGCAGCGTGCACCGGTGATCCAGTTAGACGCGCCAACGCCACGGTATTAGAAAAAGAAAACCTGTTACTGAACTTTTATCAATTTACAACGACAGGTTATCTTTTAATGGTCGAGTTTATTTCCATTGGAATGCGGCAACCTCTATACTTATTCAAAACATTTTTTTTTTATGTTAAAAATAGCGAGTAGCTCGTTTTAGTTTTGGCGGATCCATCGGTCCCTGCAGTTAATCACTACTCTACGATTGCTTCAATCGAAATCATTATGTCATCCAGATCGTAATAAAGCGTCGATCGATGGAACGGAGCGCCGTCCGGTGCGTCGATTCAAGGTTTTAAAGTGTTAGTGAAAAGAATGGATTTTGAAGCGAGAAGCATCGGGAGAGGACATCAAAGCACCAGATATCACGGTGGGGCCTTTCATGGCTGCCATTATCGCGTTACTTCCGCGTGGTCGAACGTCATTTGCCTCACACCCCCGTGATGATTTGAGGGCAACCGAGCCACCGACCCAACCCCTCGTGGGTTGTTGGGGCCATTATGTTACTACATCGCAGTGGATCTGCATTCGAGTCGAACGTACCGATGCAGATTCCAGACGCAAACGATGAAACGAGCACAGCAAATATTCATTAGAACTTTGGTAACTCGATTCGATCGCAATATTTCCCGTTTAATTGAAAGAATCCACGCGCGCCCGCGTGAAACGAAACATTTTCACCCGGTTATTCGAGCGCAATAAAAATCAATACTGCTCTTTTGCTCGACGCGTGCGATGAAAATAAACGAACGTGCAAGTTATTTGGTTATTGGCTTTGTAAAATTAATTACAATGTTCATAGCTTGTTTCTCGTTCCAGATTTCACGAGCAAAATGATACTCGGTTAAACGTTATCGGAGAACACTACTATAATATTTTGTCTCCCCCATCGCGGTGTGGTCGGGGAACAAATGAATGAAAATTGAAACGATACGCATTGCAGTCTAGAGGAGTCGTTGTTCCGCAATCGAGGAAACCCATGAAGAAGCGTTTCCATCGCTTAGGACGCATCGCTTCTCTATTTACCGGGAGGCATAGAGAGAAAAAGAATTCGAGACCGGCAGCAAAACACCTCAAAGAACGCTCCATCATGAAGTGCACTCTCTTGATGACAGCATCCACGGCGTAACGTGGCTCGTCCTGGAAGCGGAAAATCATTTTCTCGCGCGGTGATTCGCGGTCCCATGGAGATTCACGAGGAAGAAAGCCGACGGTCGAAGATCTCACGGTCGATTATCTTTACGGGCGACATTACCGAACCATTAGGAGCGTCGTCGTCGTCGTCGTCGTTGGCGTCGCAGCCACCGCCGATGACGGTTCCGCTACGCCTCTGACGTCACGGCGTCGAATTCGAGCGTGGGCGGGTACGTCGAAATGGCTCGTCTCCCTTCGTCTAAGAGCGTCTCCGCTACTCGCCCCAATCCTGGCCCGCGTCCTCCGCCACCTCGACGGCCACCGCCTCTCGCCTCCTGCATTAAGCACTTCGCAACGACAATTTGCGATACATTTGCAAGAGCCCGCGACTTCGCGTTCCATCCTACTCCGCGGAAAATTTCTGAAAAGCGACGCAGTAGGTACCCCCCGGTGTCTCTACCCAGCGAGAGTGAGAAACAGAGAGACGAGCTTCAAGAGAATCCACCGTTTTCCGAGAGTTTCCCTTCGAACGATTCCAACCGGCTGAGGATACGTTTTGTTCCGACATTTTACGGACCTCGCGGTTCTTTAATCGCCTGCTAAGTTGTGCTATTCGGGCGTGTCTTGAGTAAATTTTGTTTAAGTGTAATCGTTGGACTCCTCCGGAGAACTGCGAATTCTCGACACTCGAAAATCAGGGATGTTTTCTTTTAATAATAACGATAATAAAATTTGGTGAATGGAAGAGGAAACTTTTTGTAATCGTTTATAGGCAAGAGACGAATCAGTTGCCGCTCGTATTGTTAACTCTTGGAGGCTTGAAGGCGGAAGTTATTTCTAGTAGACGCTGGTGAGTAGTTAATATGAAACAGCAAAAATTTCAGGGCATATATCTCCTTTCAAAAGGTAACAGATTTAGCTCGATTTGAATCGACGCTGAAGGCATTTTTTATTGAATGTTCAAGATGTTTGTTGGTTATCGAACATCTTTTCGATCAGTTTGGTCTAGACAAGAATATCGAACAACCGTCGGAAGTATTAATTAATAATAAAGCCATTGCTAGGCTGGGTTATTAAGAAACTTTATCAGAGGTTGAGTTACAGAACTCGTTTCCAGCGCACCGAACCATGAACCCACGAAAGCGGTAATTTCAACAACGAATGCTTCCGTGAATCGTTAATTAGGATCGTAACTTTGAAAGTAATCTGGAATCGCATTTCACGGTGTGCCGATGTACCGCGTACGAAGTCGATTTATCAGCGAGGCCAACGGTTGTCATGGGGATGCGACCCGCCCCCTTAAACCGCCTTGCAACCCCCATGCAAACTGCTCATGGAGGTTCAAAAATAGTCTTCTTCGCCTCGTAGAACCTGTTTGATCTACGAACGTTTATATATCATTCTGTAGTCGATGTCAAATTTTAAAAATTCATCCCATATTTTAAGCGTTTCTCTTCTGCGTTCAAAAATAAATTTAATTGATCAGGTACGCGCCATTTTGGTCCATCTTCATAGACAAATAACATGATTGGAAAATGGAGAAAAATTTTGGGTATTTAAAATACCAACAACGATCATTTTTGCTACGAATATTTCAAATCAACGCCTTTCATTTCATCGAACGAGCAGTAAATCTTTATTCTTCAGCCGTCAGAAGACATTTATGCGGCGTTTAAAGTCTCCCAAACGATTTCTCGCGAGAGTCAATGGCTTATCTGCCGAGTATCAATTTAAAAGTTCCGCAGCGCTAAATCCAAAAACGATTCCATGTGGCTTTCTCTTCTTCTCCACAGAGATTTCTTCTTTTCGACAACACGTGGATAAAATTATCCACGATACGGGAGCACGCGAGACCAATTCCAAGCCGAGTGGATGATGAATCGTTGAGGTAATTAGAAGCCACGGTATGTGGAAATCGAAGTGCCCCGTTGAAGCCAATCGTTCAGATTTAATAACTCTTTCGCGAGCGATCATTGATCTTCTCGAAAACTATCCGTTTCGTTTAACCGCCCGTAATTGCGAGACAATCGTAACTCATTCGTGGAGCTAATCGGTGCCTCTTAGTCGCCGAAAATTAGTCTCTCCATTTTTGGCGCGACGACCGAGCCTCGACAATCTATTCAGTTATGAGCAGTTCCCGTTCGAATTCATTATTTGGTTATTTTTCTGGGAGCTCATGATAAACAGGTTCCAATCCCATCAGATGCAGAGCATTGCTTTTCTAGGCGCAAACCGGAATACTGGAATGTTAATGGCCACTTATTTTATTTCTGCGGCGATCCTTTTAGCACGACGTTAGCGCGGCAAAAGTCGAAACATCCGGAACCGGTTTTTCGAATTTTCTGAATGCTCAGTATTTTTACAATTCAAATCTAAAAATAACGAAGAGATTTCCAACCTCCTTTAAACATTACGTACGCACTCCAATAATTTTAATAAATCAGAGCAGGTGATTCTCCTAAAATAAAAATGTTTCGTCGAAACATCATTGAAAAGTTATGTTTTTCCATGTCCACGGCGGCTCTCCCACGACACGAAAGGTATCCGCGGCACTCTTACTTAATTGTTGTTTGGTATCAAGCAATTTTTTTCAAGCCTCGCCGCCTCAACGTACGAGCACAAACACGCACATCGAGTAACATGTTAAAGAGACTCTCGCGTCCGCGGAGGCGCCCTTTTGTCGTGGAGGCCGCATTTTTAACCTCTGAACCGACGCTGACGGTCGCCGCCTCTTTACAACGTCCCGACGTTTGCAAACGCCACTCTCTGTGTTCTATAATCCCACAGCACCGAATGGAGTGTTTTCCTTTCTCTGCAACGATGCTCTCGCCCTTTGTCCGCCCGTTCAAACGAACGCGAAGTTTATTACGTTCGAGAAGTTCGCGGTCTTCCCACACGTGTGGCGCTAGGATCGTTGAAAATCGGACGCCATTGCTAGATTCGAGCATTCCGCAAAATTTAATCCATTTCTAAAATTATTTCATACTCTTTATAATACGTTGTAGTTATTTGATTGTAATTATTTTATTCTCGATGGAAAATTGGGCACCTATTCCCTCGCTTCGTGGTATTATTCTTGGCGGAATATTATTTCCTGAGCAGTCATCTCTCTTACGTAATCCTGGCGTGCGTAATTTGTTACGAACACGTTTCTTTAATAACTCACAATTTTATTGAGAAACTTATAAGCTGGCAACGGTCCGTTTAGTGTCAAAAATTTATCCTCAAAACGCAGTAATACTTGAATTCTTGGATTAATAACGCGATAGAAATTCGTGGAACTCGTAGTACGTATGTGTTTCGATTGATTTTCTCGTTTCAACAATCCACTCTTAGTATAATAAATGAAACATCGATGTATGCAATTGCGATTACGACTTGATAATATAGATTTTTAAACTAAATCTGATCTTATTTTGTGCTCCATTCCGAAAATAATAGCGAGGGGGTTAAACCTGAAGCGTCAATGGACGACTGCAGGCGTTTGTTTCGGTAATGCACGTTCAGAATCGTGGTCTTCGTCCGATAGATACATCTTCTGGCCCGAAAAGTGGAATCCGGAGGTATCGCAAAAAGCTGTTTATAAATACGTCAGAGACCAAGAGACACTGGGGGTCCGAATTCGCACAAACGGAAGCGTGTTTCTTCTTTGAATTCTGTGCCACCGAACGGAGGTGAAAAGAACCCCCTGCTGCGTGTTGTTGGCTACCCGGCTACCTACCGTGCCGCTGGTGAGGTCCGCCTAAGGCCTGGCATTCATCATCGTGGACCACCTCCTGTGACACTCGTCGCCTCGAGATTAACGCTAGATTCAACGTTTCGAGTTCATTTTCAAGCCGCGTATTAGCATTCGAACGTCTCCGAGTATAAGATCGAAAGCTGGTTACGACGAAGAGTTGGGAATTAACTTGTTAAAAATTGCAGAAGGACGAAATCGCGATCAGGGTCAATGTTTTGTGTGCCCGTTGCTCGACTCGCTATTCTTGGAAGGAACTTTTCTCGAACGGCGTGTCTAATAGCGTTTAATAACACTGCAGGTTCGCCTAAAAACCGGTCGGCGACATCGGAACGTACCGTAGGCAGAGATTGATGCCGGACAACGTTGTTAATTCTTCGTTTTGCCCGGTGGTATCGTGTACCGTCCCGTGTACTTACATATTACGCGTAATCTCTAATATGCATAAATAAGATTGATGGGCCCCACGTGCACGCCGGAATTTCGATGCGACTTCCGCGCGGACGAAGCCGCGTCCTTCGTTACCGAAGGGTACCGGGACCCCGTAGCGGCGCCTGGAGGTGGAAATTAATCCTTCTTCCAGGATTTTTCATTGTCGTCACCGACCGTCTCGTTCGAGAACCCAATAATTACGAGCCCTCGATCGCTTCGACCTCGCTGGCGAAACGACAGGCGTTACGTTCTCTCGTCTTTGTTCGTTTTTCCTTCTATTTCGCGTCGCGGGACGACGGCGTCGGGATGCCGAGGATAATGAAACGACCGACGTCCACGTCGTCGGACGCTCGCGGATAAAGGATCGTCCTCATTCCCAAGTTTCGCGATCCTCGATCGTTCTTTAAACGTCGTTGCAAGCATCGTGCGTTTTAACGCGACGATTGCCACACCAAACCCCTTGAATTGTCCACGAAAGCGAAATTTTGTTCTTGGACTATTGCAAACTAGCATAGAATAGATTCCAGAAACAAATAAAAATTAACTTTAAATTACACTAGCATTTATAAATTTTTCTGGGAAAGAAAACAATTTTAAATACTTAAAATGGCATAATATAATCGTATCCAAGTGACTAGTATACCAAAATAAATTCTTGAAAATTTGATCTTAAAAGATTTTTTTTACCAAATGAAGTGATTTAATATTCCCTTTTGTTTACTTTTCGATCCACGGTATCAAAGTTACCGACGAATTTATTCTGGTACAAGAAGAAGAGAAGCAAAAGTTGACCTAAAAATTCTCAAACTATTGACCTTGAAGGAGCAAAACTCCTTTTGCGTCATATCTACCCCTTGTAATTATGCAAATTATGCCGTTAACATTTTGTAGTATCCTGAAAACTAATTAAGTTATTCAGGTGTTCTCTTTCAGGTGGACCACCCCATACACATCGCTTCGTATGTAACGAATCCCCCCTCTGTGCATAATTGATTACCGTTGTTAAAGATAAATTGATATCATTTATAACGCGTCCAGGTATTAACACATTAAGTACCGCGTCGTTCGCGTATAAATGACAGTAATGTTTCTTGATAGACCACGTGATTCATATATCAGTGATAGGTGTTATTATGTAAAAACGCGTATCATTCAGAGTATAAATAAAACGAAAATTTAATAGGCTCGCTCCTCGCGAACACGAGGGTGCACTTGGGTCCGGATTATAAATCTGTTGTCACGAAACAAAACAGCGTAACTTATGTGAAAAAGTTTAGCCCAAATTCCCTACTATAGATTCTGATCAAACTCGTTTGATCTTTATCGAACAAACGCTCCAATTTTGGATAATATTACAGAGACTTTGAAAGGTAAAGCTTGAGAATTAAACAAATTCTCTCGATGGAACGATGTTAGAATTATAGAATACCGTCGAAAGTAGAAGGTGTTGGCCGTTTTCCAAAATGCAACGGAGCAGGTGCGCCGAAGCATATGGTCGGCGGCGTAAAAATTCGTCGACGAGAGTAGAACGCGTAAAAAATGTGCCACGGGGTAGAGTACCCTTTGATACTCGCGTATTACGAGGCAATCAAAATATGCTTAAAAGCATCGCGCGAAGTCGTTCCGTCCCCGGGGGCGAAATTCCGGATTGCAAAGCCACGGATTAGCTCCGGGACGCGCGACACGGCGTAGCCGCGATTGAAAACCGACCGTCTCTCGCCGGTAATAAACACAATTACAAATTTAACGCGTTCGCCCGACGGCCCGTGGAATCAGACGGGTCGCCATTCTTTTCTACGGAATCGTCGTGATCTATACGCAAATGAACCGCGACGAATCGCGGAAGAATCGAGCTCCCGTCGCGGTATCGCTCGGGGAAAAATGGTCTTTTAGACGGGGATAAAAAGAGGAGAAAAAGTAAGAAAGAAAGAAGCGGGAACGACGGTAGGTAGCCAGGACGCTCCAGCAGCGGGAGAACAAAAGGACAACGACTTTAGTTCCGCATGGACCTTTCACGACCGCCGCGCGGTGACGTTCGTTCGCTCATCTTGTTCTCTTTCGTTCTCCTCTCGTTTCGACTCCTCGAGTCTATCATCCCGCGCTTCCGCCGCGAGCAATACCGCGCTGCCCGCAAAGAGATACGCCGATGATGATGATTAATCGTCCTACCTTTGTCTCGCGATAATGAGATTTTCGTTTGCGCAACGCGTCCACCTGTGAGAGCCTCTCCTTCGGGATTCTCTGCTATCTTCCTCTACGTTTCCTCTGGAAATTCACGTCCACCGCGACAACTGGTCTCCATTCTGTCGATAAAAAGATACGGTGGAAGAGGATCGTCGTAAATGGTTCACGAAGGGTCATTCGAAAAGTAATTCCGAAACGCAGATAAAAGGAAGAAAATTGATTTAATTTCAGAAGGATTCTCTCTTATCCAGAATAACATCCTGAAGAGGCTCCCTTAATTTTCTTTATAATTAGGAACGGGTTGCACTGGATCTTTTAGTGCAGATTGACTTGGTTACTAAGAATAAATAGATCTGCAAGAGTTTAGGATGTTTGATGATACAAAGAGGTTTGCAAATAGAAGACCATGATCGCCCAAAAAGAAATTCACGAATGCAGATAAATGGAAGAAAATTGATTCAATTTCAGAAGTGTTTTTTCCAACTCAGGAAAACACCCTGAAGAGGTTCCCTTAAATTTGAGTACAATTCGGAGGGGGTTGCACTGGATCTTTTAGTGCAGAATGACTTGGCTACTAAGAGTAAGTAGATTTGCAAGAGTTTAGGATGTCTGATGGTACAATGGGAAGGGTAATCGAGTGTCGGGGATCTGACACAGCGAGAAACGAGTGAAAGGTTCCGTGGTTGAGACACTCGTACCCCGAAAAGGAGAAGTCGTTGTTAGGGAAGCGAGCATGCACATATATAGATACAATGGCGACGTGGACGCGAACGCAAGGAAGCGTGGAACATTTGACTACGGGCTGTCAGAGTGTCAGCCAAGCCCATCCTCTTTCACAACGTAGGAAATATTGTAATTGCCTGCGCGGAATTTCCTCTGCGACATACGCCACCCGAACATTATCCGATTCGATTCCCAAGGGGTTCAGGAACCTCGTGCCCTTGACCGAAAATGACTTCAACTCTTGTTAGCTAACCTCTAACTTCGGGAGACATCGTTGTTCACGATCGTGTTTGGAAATCGATAATGAAACACTATTTTAAAGTAATCATTTCATAAATGGGTGAAGCCTTTTACAATTTCTTAGCTTAAAAATCGAAAGCTGGAAGTTCGTCGGTTGTTTCTTCGCGTCTGGTTTTCGAAAATACTTAAAACGATTACGAGATAGTAGATAACGATAGGTTTATTTTTGACGAGATAATCGTCACTTTTGGACAACAATGGAGTAATTTCTGGTCGCAGCCAAAGGGTTAAGTATCCTTACGAAATCGAGCGTTTTGTTCGTTCCCATAGACACTGCGGACGAATCGCACGAAACAGGGAGGAAATAAGAGAGAGAAAAAAAGGAGTACGAAGAAGGAGGACGAAAAACACGGGAGGGAATAGGGTGGACATGAAGAACACGAAGTCCGCTTGTAGAGGCATGTCGCTGGCCCGATTGTTCTCTTCTTCCCGGCCCTCTCCTAAAACGGGCTCGCGAAGTTAAGAGATTCGCCGGCTCGGCGGGCGCGAGCAAAGCGATTCCTTAAGTCTGCCGATCGATTGTCCGATAATATCGGCCTCATTTGTCAACCGCGGCAAGCCGTTTAAATGCAAATAGAGCAAAGCAATAGGGAACGACCGCTACCGAACATCCACGAAAACCCGCCGGGTGGAAATTAAAATCCCACCCTGACACTTGTCTCGCCATTCTAGACCACCTTGATGTCGCCAACGCATTCCAAATTAACGCGTTTCCTACCACCGATCTCATACACATACGGATTAAAAAAAACTTTTCGTTAATAATCAGACTGCTTGTAAATGTATTTCAGGAATCCAATTTACTGGGTCATGGAATAGGATACAAGATGGATATTAATAAGATCTCACTGGACATTATTATATATACGTATTTAATTTTAAAAAACATGATATTAAAGTAATAGATCTCTTCGACTCTCGTTATTCACGTACACAAACACCTTCGTACCAACATTGCATTCCGAATTACTTCCATATAATTCTTACCGACTAATACATAATCTACACTGGTCGTTCATTCAGTCTCAAACTAGCATGCAACATAATCTCACTCTTGGTAATTTATTATTAGAAACGGTCTAAGATTGTAGTACAGTCCTATACCTAGTATCAAGTAGTATTATTTATTAATATCAAAGATTAGGGATTCTTTTTATTAATAATTTGATCACTTAAGTCCAAGGTGTGATACGAATTTCAAGAGTCCAATTGCTGGGGACATCTTGGTAATTTACCACTAGAAACGGTCTAATATTTAAGTACAATTCTGTACCCAATCGAGGAGTTTAAGCCCTGTAATATTTGGGAGTACAAAGGATCCATCTTGCCGCTGAATTCTTTGACCGCAAATGTCAAGACGTTACCCACGAAGCCAATTACGCCGCTTCTCACGAAATCTGGACACCTGTTCCCTCTTTCGTTCGTTTTAGACAACCTGAAAATGACGAACGAACAAGGAGACGTGGCCATTGATGAATAGCCCCCTATAAAAATAATAAATTATCGCCTCCAGTGGGGGTCTTCGCTTCAAAGACGGGCCGACATTGTGCTCGGCATGCACACGGCTACTGTTAATTATATTGTGCCGGTGCTGTGAGTACCGCTGCGTGGAATATCATGATTATTATTCGACGGTTCAAACGTTCAGCTAAGTTATTCCACGAACAACGGCTCGCGTTATCCTGATCAGCTAAAAATATCACGTTGCAACGTATGAAACGTCTTGGTCCAAGATGCGTTCTTCGAACACACTGTATTATGTTGTTCGGGAACGAATGACTGTTTTTAAAATTAATATGTACAATTTCAAACGGAGAAATTATTTTAGCCGCCTCTACGTTAAATTCGTATCCGCGAGTATATTTATTTCTACGTATACCAAAGTATATGGACTTTTGATACCGTAATTGTTGTTATTAAAGTATACATGGATTGCCTTCTTAGCTTAATTTCTTACAAGAAGGTTTCGACTTTTTGAAACATCCTGTAACGTGTACGGAGAAACAGAATCGTCCTACTTTACACTTGTTAATTTACTGACAACCGTATCTGTAATATATGTAAATTATATAATATTGAAAATCGGGGCTTACGCTTTCGTTTCGTGTATTCGCGTTTCGAAAGACGTTGGAAGCGGTTTGGTATTTCGTTCCCGATGGCAGGACGAAAACGCACGATATTCGAGTAATTTTACTTTACGAGTTTAAACCCAGTCATTCTGCGGTCGAAACCGCACATAATATTAACTCAATTTGCATCAAGAAGTGGAATATTCCGAGCAAGCCAAGTGTGGCCCATATCACTGGGCAAGTAATGATCCGCAAGCATCCGGTTATCCGCATCGTCGAACACGAAAAATTCGCAAACAGTGCAATGATTTGATGATAATGAAATCGTTAGTGACCTAGATTACTGTACAATCGAATTCTGATGGGGCCGTCGCTTGCAGATTACTTAACGCTAGCTCGTACTCGCTTCTTTGTTAGCGGCAAAGTCGTTTCTGTCGAGAAAATCTATTGCAAACTAGTCTATCCCCTGATATAATTTTCGATCGAAAAGATGTAAACCAATTTACGTAATATAAAGAAATCGTCAATTTTGCAAATTGTTCGCGAGCAATCGTTACGTTATGCGTACATGTATCGAAACAATTGTATCTAAACGAGAAAGACAGTTTGCTGGAACCTCGAGGCTCGACCCTGGCAACTGGTCGTGTCAGCCGAGAAAAACTAACGATAATCCGGTTCCTGAAATAGGAAAATTCGAAAGCGTGACACGCGCGATCCTGTCATCCGTCGTTTGTCTCCGACACTTGCCTCCTCGAGTCATTGTTTTGTTCTGTAAACGGGATTTCGAGGAACGGTCGATGGGTATGCAGATTTGACCTACGAGCGTTGCGAATTTCTAGTCCTGCGGGATCTTCCTTATAGTAGCCGCTGTAGTTTCTAGAAGCGTAAAAAGTATTGTTAGTACAGGTCTCTTTAGATGCTTCTCTGCTAGGCATTGTCACAGAGAAACGTTAGACTTACAGCCAGGTCGATCGAGTGCAACCTTCAGCTCTTCAGTTATCGAAATGTTAAAAAACTAGAGGCAAAAATGTTACTCTTCTCGAACATATTAAATGATAGATAATCGATTTATTTAAATAACCTCTTTGAAAACGTCTGAGGACTCTGACTTATGGATAAGCGTCAGACTCACAGACAGGTTCTACCCTTTGGTTCTCGAATTATTTAAAAGATAGAGACAAAAATGTTATTCCTCTCGAACATATTAAATGATAGATAATCGATTTGTTAAAACAACTCAGCCTCTTTAGAAACGTCCGAGGCCTCCGACTTTGAGAAAGAAAAAGAAAATTTAGGATCGAGCGTGGAATGACCCCGTGAGTCGTGGGGTTGAAGTTACGGGCACGGTAAAGGACGTCGAGAGTATTGCGAGCGGGAAGATGAGGCTGAAGGGAAGAAGGGAACGAAAAGGAATAGGAACTGGCAACGGCGGCGGCTCGATTGATTGCGCTGCAAGAAGTCAGGCCTTGCCTTCCCAGCGATGGTACGGGTGGACAGATGGACGCACGGTTACGTGCTACAGGTGCTGGCCACAGTCGTCCTCTTTCCTGATCCCGCAGGAACGCGAGCTCCGCGATATCCTCGTCTGCTCCTATCTGGTACCGCCAAAGCAGAGGAGAGGGACGTCACCGCTTTTTCTACGTCCCACATTCCGGCCACGTCGGGCATCGCCGAGGATTTTGCTTTCCGTCACTCTTTCGTGCTCCTTTGATCGACATGTCGATACGCGCTTGTATCGCTTCTTGGCGTCCAAAACACATCTCCATCGAGTATCCGCGGTCGAAAGGACTAAGGCGGTTCCAGAAGAAATTTTCCTTCGAACGCGTCTTTTTCGTGGGACTGAAATCCTCCTACTCGCCGCTGATTCAGGGACCAGTTACGATATTACCGGGATTGGCGTCGTGGGAGTGTTCTTGATTTCGTTCGGGAATTGGACGGTCCGATGTTCCTTCTATTGCTTACAGGCAACTGTTTACAATGATGATTCCTAAAACCAGCGTTCATCTTTCAAGCTCAAGCAGGCATTTCTACACAGCGATATCATCAAGCCTCAGAGTCACCTTTATCTTTCACCGACAGTCATAGTCGACCCCCGAGAAAAGTGTTAATTTTATATTAGGGTTTTATTTTAAATGACTAACAGACTATTACAAATTACTTTATCATTTGGATAACGGCTCACACTTTTCTTCTGAAACATTCCTCACAGCGCGGTCCATATTTACATACATACATACATAGTAGATACATTTCTCTCAAGACAATAGATGTCACGCGTCTGTTTACCTGCGTACATATTAACGTAGATCGCGTACTACCTTATCAATTTTTAGAATTATCTATTTTAAATGTCTTCACTGGCTCCATGGAGGATCCCCTCGGTTGCAAAAGAAACATTCAACCAACGAATCGCTGGGGTTCATTTTGCGGATCCGTATAGTATACACGCAGATTCTGTTGGTCCGCCGTCATTCCCAGGACGTAAAAAATGTCGAAGCGCGGAAGGAGAGGGTGTCACGGTTGGCTGCCGCGGCAGGGGGTGAAGTTCAGGCCGCGAGGACGCGCGGACACCGAGATGAATTGCGGAACGAAGCCCCCGTGAACGTGGTGCAGCGGTACAAAGTAGGAGAGAAAGCGAAAGAGGACGAGGCTGAGCGGTAGGACAACGGGAAAGAAAGAGGGAGAGCAGCAGAGCGAGATATAAAGGTATTCAGGGTGGCGAAGGTAGCGGCGGCGGCGGCGGCGGCCACATCAAAGCGTCCTCCGACTGCCGGGCTTTGGCTTCGACTTTCCGCGCGTGTTCCCGCGTGCGTGCGTTCCTGTGTGCGTGTGCGTGTGCGTGGAACTCATGCACGCGCTCCACGGTCTCTCTCTCGTGAGAGATCGAGCCGCGGACCGGGCTTCGACGGAGCTTCGATTCCGGTCGAACCGGTGCGCTGCTGGCCGCGTGCGTGCAATTCTGCCGCTCCTGTGTCCGCGTGCATTCGTCGTCGTTGGCCCGCTACATGGAAAGGATAATGTCGCAGCATCCTTCCGAACACCGTGGAACGACCGTGTCGCCGCGTCTCCACGCCACCGTTCTTGGGGAACGTCCCTCTCCCTTTTTTCCCCGTCCTCTTAGACCACAGAGAAGACCAAGAGGAGTCTCACGACTTATCCTCCGCCTGGACGTCCGGGAACCAGCGCTTCCAGGTGAAACACAATGAATCCGGCCGCGGTATTCCTGGTATTTTCATCGACGTTCCGCGTCCACGTTGCTCCCTTATCGTGCGGCCTTCCTACGAATCCGAAAATCCGACGCCATCGCGGCGAACATCGCCCGCGACGGTCTCAAACGATCCACACGCTCACGACTCTTTTCAACCCTTAAGAGTTTTAAACGGTACACATATTGTCCCGTTCTCGATTAGTTAGTCTTATTAGAGTTCTCTGTGCCAAGTTTCGCAACACGAACGACGAAGTCTAGTATATTAAAATCGACATTCGTTCTTCAGCGTAACAAATTTAACCCTTAAGTGGGCTCTCAATCTCAAGTGAATTATTTTACTTAATGTTGATTTTTACCAAATTAGTAAATAGAAGTCAACGTTTCTTTAAAGCATTTAACCCTTGAGTGGATAATGGGGGTCGCTGCAAGTTTAAACTAATAATTGTTTAATATATATAAATCTAATTATTTTAAAATTTATGTTATCCTTCATTAACTCGTTATTTTTTAAATGCTTTAAAGGAAAGTTAATTTCCATTTACCAATTTGGTAAAAATCAACATTAAAAGAAAAATAATTCAGTTACTGGATTTTCTACTGAACAGCTAGTTGCGGCTGTTTGACTCTTAGTGACGAGGTCTGTTTTTCGTCACAGAGTTCCAATGTAAGCAGATTTGAATTCAAATAATGACTCTAGACTCTGGATGTAAGTTTTTCGGTGCTAAAGTGGTGCCAGGAAAGGCAGTCGAGTTTCAAATCTCGTGCTGTGAACTTGTAAGACATTTTAACTGTGCTTTTCTGAAACAGTTATATTTTGTGCTATTGAAATCATTTTCGGGTAAGTTTTATACGCGTGACGAAAGAATCGTGTACTTGTCAAAAGACCGCTCCCTCACGAAGTTTGACAGGATTGAAATATGTTGCAAAGGACAATATTTTGTAAAATTTTTCCTATACATGTAATAAATGATCGACTTTAGTTTCCAAGACATTTGCAAAACACTTTCCGTATCATTACATTAACGGAGTGGTCTTTCAACAAGTTAACCAAAAGATATCAATTTCAAATATATGAGAATATATATAGTAAAATAGTAAAGCGTACTATAAAGTGCTGTTGAAGAAAGTACTTACTATTCTTGGTCCATCAAGAGAATTGTAGGAAAAGCAGATAAAACGTTCAAGTTATTATTTGTGTTTAATAAAGAGACGTGTCCATTTAAGGGTTGAAAACACAGATCTATTCTTTTTAATTTCTTTATTTATTCCGTCTGAATCAACAGTTACTTTTCTTAGAGTATGCATAATCTGTTCTTTGTTTCGAACGAGTTTTCATTGTTTCCAGCCATTGTGTTAGCTAAAAGAGTGTTTAAAAGTGGAACGTCTTAGTCATAGACGCGCCAATAAGAGTAGTACGTATGAGACTACGTCGTATCTATGTCAATTAATACGAATTTTGCATAAAAAAGAACATAATTTGGTGTTAAAAGTGGTATAGTCGAAACAAGTTGAATTAAACGTTTCTGTGGAACTCAAAAGTGATTATCGAAAATTTCAATAACTTTAAGAATATTCCAAAGCTACGCATTGGACTCGACCAGAATTCTTTGGAATAGAAAAAATGATGGCAGTCCTATGAACTATTTTTATTGGCCACAAATTTCAAGAACGCACCTGAAAAGTGGAAAATTGCAATCATGTTGGACACAGTGGACGAAGAAAGGTTTGAAATTAACAATTCTTTGTGTAAAGTCTGAGAACAGTCAACACCGAATAGTAATACAATAACGAGCAAACAAAAACTGTAGGACGAAGTTTGGAAGAGTAATAAAGTCACCTCAAAGATTAGGTTATAAGTAATCAACACAAAAAAGACAAATATTTTATGTCGTTTTATTAAACTTTATATATATTCTAGTTGTAAATTATACCACATTTAACCCTTTAGTGGACTCTCAATCTCAACTAAATTATTTTACTTAATGTTGCATTTAGAAAATAATGCAAAAAAAGCATTTAAAAAATAATGAAGTAAATTTCCAAATAATTACATTGACATACATTAAATAACTGTTAGTTTAAACTTTCAGAGGGCTCAATAATCCACTTAAGGGTTAAGAACAGGGGCGTTATGGACCGGATCGCTCGAGTAAACGGAACGAGACACGGTTAATCATATTGAATAATGAAATTTGACTAGACACGTACGAAGCAGACTGCGTTATAGTAATCTAGGGTCACCCGCTGCGTCATCCTGCGTCACTATGCATTCGATATAAACCCGACCCAAAATCCAGCGCGCGCGTTAGGGCAAAAATATATTTTGACGGACCAATTTCTCGGTGGTCGGTTGGACCAGGGCTAATTTGAATTTCACCCGAATTGAAAGGCATCGCGCGACGCGTCAAAAAGATTACGGTTACCGCGCGGTGGAAAGCCGCGACAATAGTAATTTACCGTAATAACTCGTCCACGTATGGAAACACTTCAAATAATGCCAACCGTGACGGGAACCGTTGTTGGGAATCCTAGAATTTTCCCGGCAACTGCGAACGCCGCGTACGAGGCGCCGTATTTTCTACAGCGGCGGCGATTAATGACAGGGCAAACACGCGAAATTGCCATGGTTCGTTCGTTTATAATAAAATCCAGATCGGAGCGTTTCACCCGCGTCGTTTTGTCCAACCGTCCGTGAAAATTTTAAGTACCCGGCGATCTAGGTTTTGAGACTTCGTTAAAATCACACCGAGTTTTCCTTTTCGTTTATTTCGACGATAACTGTGCTCGATTAATATTTTTTTCTACCGTAAAGTTCGCAAATAATAATTTTTAAAACGATCGTATCGAGAAGGAAGGTGTGATAGTTGAGAAAAACGCGGACGGGGCATAAATCCTTGATCGATCAGCGTCGGTGACACGCGGCGACTCGAGGGAAACAGTTTATAAATTTACCTGCGGAACAACGCGCCGTGGCGCGCGCCTATCGTTAATTTACCGAAACGAGGAGAAAGGATGGTCGAAGGAGAAGGGAAAAAGGACCAAACACGGAGAGGGATAGAGATTGACGAAGAGGACGAGGAGGATGCCGGATCCTGACCACCGAGCTGGGTTACTCCCGATCGTAAAGTAACCGAGGCGCAGAAACCCGACGAAACGTGCAATTGAAGCGTCGAGCGAGCGTGATTACCGTCATCAGCGAAGTTCAAATACCGGTGTAAACGCTTCGCACTTTCGACTCGCTTCGATATGCGATTGTGCGAGATCGTGAGCGGCTCTACACTTTGATCGGGGGACCCGTATTACGAGGAATCGTTCGCAGCGTCGTGTCAAGAGGGGAAAGAAGAGAAATTGAAATCGCTTCGAGTGTAAAATCATTTGCTACGTCGACCCGATAAACCTCGGACGATTGGGATCCCCTCCCATTGGCGTACGTCTAACCAACATCAGGATCCGATTCACGGTCCTGTAAATTTTATCACCGAAGACTAGAAAACCTCAAGGAATATATCCATATTTTTTAGCAGACATTTTAAGATACCGCACGAAAGTTCTGTGTTTAAAGAAACAAGAGCAAGATTTTGCATTCTTTTAATTAATTCGTAATTTACGTATTTTAGGTGACATTCTAGATAGTCGTAATAATAATTTACATATTCCATACTCGGTTGTGCTTCGTTCGTAAATTGGAATCCGTATTAAATGGCGTCCATCCGAGCAAAAGCTATATTACGAACGAAGCATTTTTATTCGGTCCACGGAAATGGAATTAGCCCGAGCCTGGTTTGATTTAGCAAACACCGAAGATTACTCTCGAACGTGTTTCATTGCCCTATCGAAATTCTAAATTCATGACCGCGTGTTAAACACGAACGCGCATTTTCACTCTGTACGTGTTACTTTACAGGGATAACGTAATGGATCCGTTAAGAGCGTGGCGATCAACTTAAACGCCGGCTCTAAATTACTCGAGTTAATTTTTCAGTTACTCCGCCGTAATAGCGCCGCGATAAGTAATAACGGCAAGAGTAGCAAAAGAACCGTTCATTTTGCTAAATAGAAGGCATTATTGGTTTTCATTATCTTTTCTTGCTTTTTAATCTACATCTTACGGGCGGTAATTTTACGTGTACACGTTTATTTTATATTACAGCGTTTCTGTTATCGAATTATAAACGCTCGTGGCACTGTGGTTCGCTTCTTCTTCCATTTCCGATCGGTCCAGTTGAAATGTACCCTGTATTTTTACTATTCTTGCTAGTATGTATTCCTTTTCGGCGATTCCTGAAGGTGCACTCGCAATCTGCGATACTGCATCTGCCATCTGCCAGCATGTGGTCCAACTTCGCCTTTTAGACGTGCACCGTGGCGTCCTCTGAACGAATGCACTCGAAACGCTTTCTTAAAGTCGATGGGGAAAGTATTGACCAGAAAAGAAGAACTCCAGGAGGGACTTCCGGTGAACTTCGAAGTATACTTCGCTACGTTGCAATCATAATAATACTCGACGACCGTCGTAACAAATTTTAGGGTATAGAACACCGTGCAACGATAGCTAAATTGAATGTTCTCTGCTTAGGTCCCCCTAAGTGTTAAAAATTTAAATCTTTAATAAATGTACTCCATTGCTCGAAGGTATAAGCCTGGATCGAAGGACTTTAATTTCACTGGATATATTGAGAGAATTAAGATATTCCTTCGGTTTCTGTTCCATTGGTTGAAACAAGATCAATTACTTGGCACAATTTACTGTTCTAAACGATCGGTCTGGATTTCCATTATTCAATTACGACCATCCACTTGCTTTCGTTCAAACGATTCACACGGGGGCATGCAATTAACGTCTGCAAGCTACTTAATAATATAACGGTCAATTTGTCACGATTAGCTACCGTAATGATAGCTCGCGCGGATAATTTATTGTTAATTATTCTCGGTACGGTTGTAGGTATGTATCCCGCGGCACGTCCATCAGGCGGCGACAACTAAATTGACAACTAATGGAAATATTGCACGCACCCATAATCAGTGGAAAAATTATCTCGCCGTTGCGGCAGCGCTAAAGCTTCGGCCGCACTTAAACTCCCCCTCCTTCTTTACGGCACATCGTAACAGCAACTCTGCCTGATATTATGTAGTAATTAGGTTATCTCCGTGATCGTCAGTAGCAATTTGCCGCCGGCGTTAATTGTAGTAAAATTTAGTGGCTTCGGAATGAAAAAGATTGCACCATTTAATGGCGGCGCCACCGGAGATTCCATCTCCTCGTACTCTTAACCTACAAAATCACGGCTGCAACTAAGTACGCCGATCGATCTTATCATTTAAGTAGCGGCGTTGATCATCTTAATCGATCTATTAATGTTCTTCTCTAACGTCCTTACTAAATTAATCATTGCGTTTAAGATATGGAAAGCGAAACACGCGCGTAAACGCCGTGAAATGCAATATAATATGAAAACGGTCTACGTTGAGAGCACCGTGATGAGATAACCACTCGACAAAGAGTACTTTACGTTCATACTTATTTACTAGATATTGATACGCTGAATTCGAACCTAGAAATTAAATCTGTCTTCGGTCCGATACTTCATAGTCTTGTGATACAGAGGCGATCGGAGCAAAAATGTAAAGCAGGATGTTCTGTGGTTAAAACATGTTTACTTTGTAACACGTTGTCCTTGTAACGGAGAAAGAATCTTATTAAACGCGATATCATGGCAACCGACAACGCTCTCGACCAACCGTCTTTCTCCTCGCGGATTTTCAACGGCGGTTCACCTTGAAAAGTACCGTCTACGCGATTCTTGGGGCTCCGTGCGGCAAACGTGGTTCAACATGCCGCGTCATGACGGCCGAAAAAAAAATTATGCAGGAACTGGCATTACACGAGGTGCGCATAAAGTTCCATGAATTATCGCGTGGCTCAGCGTGCCCCGAGTGTGCGGGACTTACGTGTTCGGGGAAGCAATGCTCCTGGTATGGCCGCAAGATGGGCTAGAGTTGCCGATCTAACCTATACTTACCGTCACTGAGATAATCTAGCGCTAGGTCTAACCCACTGTAATCCGAGCGCCGGCACAGTCGTGTCGGGGACTCTTCTCTTCCTGCTCCATTCCGCTAAGTGTGCTTCTAGCACGTTCATTCAACAAAAATTGACAATGCAGCGTTTAACAACCGAATTCGTTTGTTACGGTACATCGACTAGCCGTACTCCTATCTGTGCTCCCAGTTATGTCGTTCTCCGTTGATCGATATAAGGTTCATCTCCATTGAGTGGTTAATTAACCTCCATTGGGGCTTCTTTATCCCTTTACCAAGATAGATTTATACTAGTCTATTTAATTTTTGGGAGAATAGCAGGAATAATAAATCTGCAAATTATAAATAAATGATATTTATTTGGTCTCGTTACAGATTTCTCTCATTCATAGTGTTATTGGATAATATCTTATTCGTTAGAGATCACAGCTAAGGCAATTTTTAATTATCTGTTGCATTTTTTCGTAACTGTCTTGAATGCATGTTCCTAAAAGATTTCACAAGCAGTAGAGATATATTGTTTCATAAATAAATACCACTTTCCCTTTAAAAAATTCGAGAGTCTTCAAAGAAGTGTCCCATTATTGACCTATTTGTTTAATTATAATAAAACATGCATTCATTTTGCGGTTGAATAATCGTGTTCGATATTTACTTTTGACGATTATAGTCAGACCGCATTTTGGCCAACATTACTTGAATTCGAGTAGGGACTCGTGTCGGTCTGATGGTGGTCTGTACTTTAGGAACACCCTGTAGAGGTCTGACAGTGACCTGCAAGGGGTCCGCAGGCCGTGGGTGGTGTGGTATCCTATGGGTGAGGAGGGCTCAGCCAATGGGAATGAAACGTGGGTGGTTGTAGTGACCCGAGTTTTCTCGACGGCCTTACCTTTGCGTGGGTGTAGGTTGCACGGTTTGCAGGATGCACCATCTTTCAAAATGGTGGCCGTGCCCCCCTATACCTCGAGTCGCGGCGTTCTTTCCATCCGATATGGCCGTCGTTTCTCGAATTCGCGGCGGTGTAAAATATCAGACGTACACGTTAATAACCGAGAAATCTTTTCTTCTCTCGGCGTGGCGCGAGCGTAATTCTCGCAAGACGAAATTGTTTCCAAGAAACAGTACCGTATCACGTTACGACACGAGCGCATTAGCTATCGGGACCCGTTTACTATGATAAAACGAAAAAATATTCACCGTAAATGCAACCGAACAGGCAATATTGCTTCCAGGAAACTTCCAGGCGTTATTACGGCACGATCGATTATTGATTTTTCTATCCAAGAAGTGAAAATTACAATCGTCAGGCACGCGGACGCGCGCGATAATGGAATCGGCGCACAAAGACAGATTCGAACCGATGTATTATATAATCAATCACCCATCGATTTTGCAAATTGGAAAAGCAAACTGGGTAGGAAGAAAAAGCGTATCGTGTGTCTAAAAGCAAACTAATGCCTCGAAACTATCCGTAAGCAGCAACACGTCGGAACGTGGCTGCATCGATGTGATTACAGAGTTACTCTTGTCGAGGTAACGATCGGCAGACTCCATCCGCAGACAATTTAATCCCAGTCGATAGATATATATTTAATTTTGCTTGTTTCATTACCGTAACCCCTGACAATCGTCGCAATTGGTTCGACATCCTTCCTCGTACATCTTTGATACCATACATCGCGATCGATTACCTTCAACGCCCGAGAGAATGGATAAATTATTAACCAGAGGAGGATGGCGATTCGAGCGAATAACTAGATCGCGGTAATTAAATGAGATCATCGTGGACCAGCCCCCTTGGCAAAAATACTTTCCTCGGGTTGAAACTGGTTTCCAAGAATTTTTTCGCATTTTAATTACACCCTATACTCGGCCGCAGAAATAGAGTCCCGGGATAGGATAGCCATCTAGCGCGATTATGATGTAACAGGTACGCGATGCAGCGCACGATGGTGGTTGTCAGGATCAAATCACCGCCATTTCGAATTCGCGTCCTTATTCTTTCGATACTCGTCTCTTATACGGCTCTATCGATAACTGGACGAACCGGATGGAGGCGATAAAAACATCCAAATCGACTGTGCGTCGTGCAAGAAACGGAAGTTCGTCCATTGTTGAACCCACGAAGTATAGAAACTAAATTTCGTATCAGTGATTTTCGAATGAAGTTTAAAACGCGGAGTCTGAAACAAAATGAACGACGTCAGTGAATTTCTAACGGCGGGATTCCCCGCGAGCGTAACCGCGAGGCAGAGATGCGATCTTATGAAGCCGAACGGCGCGCGTGCACGCGATTTTCACGCGAGTATAGAAAAAAAAAATGAAATCGAGAAGAAACCGGAGCCCCGACCGCTTCTAATTTTCAATTCCATGTTTTACCGCGGATTATCAAAAGCCTTAGAGGGAATTGTAATTTATCTAATCGCGATCTACGTCGACGCACGCTCGCACCGCGGAAGTTGCTCCTGCGGTCTCTGTGCTCTTCGCGCGCCGACAGGACGTCGACGGAAATTCCGAGGCTCTCGCGGCTGCTACGCGAAGATTAGAATCGCCGACTAGCGGCACTATCGATGGAACGTCCTGTAGATACGCGACTAACACTTCGACGTTCCCAGGCAAGGTCCTGGCCGTGTCGGTTCCTTGGAAACAATTACGCCCCGTGGCTTATAATAACGAGCCGTTCTTCTGGAATCGTAGGTACATTCGTATACGTGCATTACTCACACAATGGCGGGCTTTCCTCGCGGACACGCGCGCCCGCCGTGCACTACGAAGACGGATAGCCTCGTAAATCTATTGGCAGAGCGCATTCTCTCGTTTTCGCATCCCGATATCTTTTTTTTCTCCTATTCTGGTGCGCCCGGTATCCCCTACGGGCCTCCTCGTTTCGAGATTTATCGTCCAACGTCAAAATGCCGAAGGCGTCCGATCCAAAATGGCCCGGAATAAAGTTGCTTCACCCCTTTCCCGAATCCCAAAACATTCCGATGTAACGAGTAATCGGAGCACAGGTTCTTACTATTTTAGAACGACGTTGGGGACTTTTGCTCGCTTTGATGGTTGGTACCTTGTCTAGATGTCCATTGGAGATACTAGCGACCTTTCTTTCTTTTCTCTCTCTAAATTATTCTCTTGATGTTTTTGGTCCTTTGATTTTGGCGCAGTTTAACTCAAAAGGCGTTTTTAGGTTATACTGGAACCGAAACACTTGCATATGCCGCTAGGTAATAAGTCTGCACGAGATAACTCACGATTAAGGGACGAAACAGATCTTCAAATTGCGAAAATTGTAATTTCACCGATACAGTGGGGCACACAAATCATCCAAAAAATATTTTGTAGCTAAAATCTTTTACGAAATTTAGACGGCTTCGAAAGGTGTGAAAATGATTATTTCCTTGAGCTTTCTTACTCATAAACGAAATCAAATAGATAAAGCATATTCTTAGGCAATCACAGTGATACCATTATGGAAATGTTTGTTTGTAAAAATTTTTACGCAACAATATATCGCAATTTGTCTTCGTGTGTCCTCTTTATCAAAGAAACTATGAAAAGTGACTGCTACAAGCAAACAATTTGCCTTGTAAAGCAATACGAGTAGTCGTGCTTCTGCTGCAGAAAGACTATAATAAATCCGGTTAACGCAGTACGATTTCTGCTGGCATCCTTTAAATACTATGTATCTCGGGAAACTGCCGATAAATAATTCAGAGAAGTAATTAAAAAGAGTTACAAAACGTTAAGTACTTCTTAACAGTGTATATGGATCTAATACATTATAAAACATCCCACGATCGAAAGGATGCATACAATTTATGTAATTTTGAAGTCATTAAAGATAATGACGAGCCATGGACGGAAGTGGATAAAAAAAGTAATACTACCGATGATAATATTGTTGATATTTCATGTAAAAGAACGTCAAAAGACAAAAATTTACCGAAAAATCGGTTTAATCAAAAGAAAGTTTTATCACAACGTCGATTGAAACTATTAAAAGAACAATTATTAGCATAATAATTATTTGGAATAAATTTAGAAATGCTCTGAAACCTGGATTCACTGTATTAGCTTTAGCAAAATTAGACTCTCAACAATTTCTCGCGTTGATAGATCACTATCATCTTCGTTTAGCGTTTAGAGTCAAATGAAGCGCTTGGACCAAAGGTAAAAGAGAATCCGTTTAGTCCAATAAACGTTTTTTAGAACTTTATGTACCAAACAATATCATAGAAGTTATCATTTCGATTCAAGCGAGCGTAATATGGCGTCCATCGTGCGTTACCGGTAAAATATGCATTGCAAATGGCGCAGATTGCGTTCATAATGCTGTTGTCAGACATTTGGGCATAAAATACATGCCTAACTTAATTGCGCCGAATTGGATAGTAATAAATTATTTGTCAAAATATTGTTGCCCGGCACTCTATACGCGTGCAATCTTCCGTTACTTTATTATTTTATAGTCCAACGTAACCAACCAGTGTTTACAGAGACAACCGTTGTTTCGAGAAACGTACCGCCGTTGCGGGACACAATGTACTATTACGATAATGGCGATTGACAGGAATAATGTAATCGTTCGCCTCTACCTTTTTAAGAAGAAGAAAAATTGTTAGGGTCCTACCGTTTCAATGGCGTACCCGTCCGCCATCATAAGTACTCTGTCAATCAAACGTACAATTGCATGCAGCGATCGTTTCGCGCAAAATATTAGCTGTCAACCTTAACCAACAATTCGAGCCAACGTTTCGAGAAAAGTTACACGATCGATAGGAAAACGAAATAAATTCGCCGTCCGCCATAATTATTCGGTAACGGTCGTCGAGTTATTATGCGTCAATATTTCCGGTAAACGCGTGTTACACGATTCGACGGGGCAATTTTCGAAAAGTGCAGCGGCCGACGTTCGCAAGGGCTCGTTCCACGGCGTCTAGCCGCGCCATCTTAGAGGCCGCGGATATATTCGCGCGGCGAAAGAAATCCATACACCACGCGCTTGAACTTTTCTTACGCAGGATCCGTAATAACCCAATAAATCAGAGCAGCCTGCCGGTGCAATTACGTCCCATGGCTGAAACTCGGCGAACCCAACCCTTCTCGTAAATATTGCCCTCCGCAGCGAGCGCAGTATCTTTTCTGGTCTGCTTTTTCTTTCCTCTCCGTCTTTTTTCTCGCTGCTCTCACGACCCTGGCGCAACCGTAGGATCCTCGTGTACCCCGTGGTGCGCCAGGGTTGTCGATGATGTCTGTCTTCCTCGTCCCTCTTCCCGCCTGCCTCCCGCGATCCCCCTGTTTCCTCCATTTTGGTGCTTTCCTTTTGCGTGCGCCAGAGATCCGGGCGCATAGTGCAACCATGGGAACCGCCGCGAAGAGAAAAAGAGTTAGGCTTTTGGGGGATTTAATTGCCGTCGAGCGATCTGTTAATTCCCAAGTGTCAGCCCGTGGAAGCGGTCCGAGAAAAAAGTGTTCGAAGGCATGCAATAAAAGAGACCCTCGGGACCGGCGCAAGGAATCGTACAACGCGTTCGAGGGTTAAATAATTTCTTCCGTTTGATGGATGGCGAAAATTTACGATCGAGACCGAGATACGTTCCGATGCAGGTCTCGGTACCTAGATGGAAAATGTAATAAATATCGCGGCGTTATCTGCTCAACCTGTTACCACGCAAACTAAATGAAGATCAACAACGTGGCGCTCGCGTCGCTACAGCTGACGGTATAACTTCGGTTAAGTGACCAAAATTATAGAGTCATTACATTGCATTGTGACATTTATTGCCCTCGGATAATACCGTGTCATTTAACTGCCAATAATACCGTGCATCTTCTGCGGCGTCTTAATACGTTAAACTAACAATTTATCGCGCGTTCGCTAACCGGCGAAAAACGGTATCTATCGGACAAAACTCGTAATCGAGGAGGTCGTTTCTAACGATTTCTATATTTACGAATAGATCGCCTGGTTAAATTAGATAATCCTTTGCCCGTCGATACTTTTTGGACTAACGTTTCTATACGTGCTAATAATTTTCGCGAATAAGCATGTGGAATTGTGTGTCGGCAGTGTCGGTCAACCTAACCTTAAATTGCGCTGCGTACGCCCCGGATTTTGCACGCGGCAAATAAAACGAGTGGCAGTCGACATCGAAATTATACGTATAGATGGCATTGATGTATGGCTGAGCAGGTTTTGATAGACCGGACGGCCCTCGCGGCCGAGTATAATCGCGCCGCAGCGCATCGTTTTCTCGCCGTCCTGGCTAAGTCCTCCATTTTGTGTCTGAAGTCCCGAGCTCGGTAACCTCGACGTCACAGTCGCGAAGGTAGCTGATTATTGCCACTATTCCATTATCCTATAATAGTTTCTATCGTACCCCATAACTGTGTATCTTCACTCGGCTGACGAAGAATCAAAACAAAGTCAACTCGAGTTACCGAGGGAAGTAGTATGAATTAAGTTAAACTTTAAGTCTGTGTGGCACTGAGTAAAAGATAAACGAAACAATAAACTTTGTCCAGAAATCTTGGTAGCAGAAATTCTGTCTTTCCTTAAGGAGCTTTATATTTGAAAAATGGTGGAAAGCAACAGTATCGAAGGCGAACCAAGCATCAATGTTTGTCGATGTTCTATTATATTTAAATTATCGACGAACGAGCAGCATAAATGTTGTGTAAATTATTTTGGGAAATATGACGTTCAGTTGTCTTTCACATGTATCTAATTAGTTAATAAGTTAACTAGAAATTATTGTTACGAAGACCGGATTGGACAATGCTTGAAATTCGGAGCGAAGTATATTCGGTTGGCGTGCCTAACGCAGGTAACAGTGGTAACGGGTAAGTCCGTGGAAGGAACCGCGGCCTCGGGATATAAATCTTCCGCCGACAGATGCGCCGCCCTCGACGTTCACCATCGACCAACCAACCGACCAGAATTTCCGAGGGTAACGCCCTGAAAAACCAGACTCGCCTTGGATGCCCAGTGCATTTGCATGTCATTTCGTAAGCGATTACACCCACCCCAAAGCCGCTGTAGTACATTCGAGAAACGCGAAAATCCCATTCAATCCGTAGATCTTACATCGCCTTTCGATATACTAACCTAACGACCTTTCCCTGGGATATTAATTTCTAAGCATCGGGCGCGCAAAAACAACGCTCTGTTTAATCCTCGGTTGGTACCGTTGGGTTACGGATAAGTGTTTCAACATTTATAGACACTAAGTTGTTGTCTCCATTTTTCTGTGTTCTAGAGAAATTACTTTTGCTTTAAACCTCGTTCAGAACCAAAGTTTAACTTTTTGTTCCAAGTGCAAAGAATCCCGTTGCAGTTAACCGAGCGGAACGACGCGTAGGTTTCGGATTCTAGAAGTCACCGATGGTTCTTCTGGTTCTTTGGAATCGCGTGTAAACCGCGCATTTACAAATCCACTGGGAAGGATAAGGTCGGCGTATATATACAATAGCGTGCGTATTACACGCTGGTAGTTTCGCGCATAACGCGCACAGACATTGCTCCGATAATATTTCTTTTTCTACCGCGGGATACACACGCATCCCACCAGTCGGGCTGTCACGAACGCAAGTATAACGAAGGCTCAGCCCAACCGCAGGGAATTCACGAATCACGCAACGCAACTTCGTCCTGAGGTTAATCTCCTCTTACACCTATGATAATTTCATTACTCTCGTTATGGAAGACGTGCGCTGTATGAATTTCCAAAGGAAACAGGAAGCATTCCCGTTGAGATGCAGCGGAAACTTCGCTCTTCGACCGTTTGCATTAGGGTGTCCTAGGAGATTCCGTCGACTATTATAACTCTATCCCAGTGTAATGTTTCGTATTTTCCCAGTTCCTACGATTCTTTATTTACGCATTCTTCTTGCATTTGTCCATTTTAATTTTATCGTAGATTATAAATAGGATTGGTTAGTAACGAAATTCCATCTAGAAATGTCTGCTCCAAATTGTGTATTCCTCCTTTTATTTTACTTCTTATTATTTTGGTCACCGAGCATGGTTATTTATCCAGCTTTGAGTTAAATCCTTAATAGCCTCATGAAATTTATATCGATATATCGGGTGTCTGTTTATCGACGATATTTGAAAACCGTTAAATTCTTGCTTGTAACCGACGAATCTTGCCAACATCAACAATCATTTATCCGGGAGAGACTAAATAATCATTTTTTCTCGCTCGACGCCTTCAACCCTGCCATTGTACGACGAAGCCACGAGCAATGAATATTCATGAGGCGAATGAGCTCGATCGCTCTTTCTCGGCAAGACTTTAACTTATGTGCACTGTTCGATTTTTCATTATACCGTAGTGGTCTTGATAAAGCACGGATGTATAGCTTTCCGAGCCATCTTGTCGTCATAATTCTCTTCCCCCTCGCTGGCGACGTCGCATTCATTACTTTTTCATTGATGTGTAATTTATCTACATTGTTTCGGTTTCGTGTCCACAACGTTTTGTACGTTTTTTAAGATACTTATTCGGTTTTACGATTCTTTATAACGTTGAGATTTAGCAATTTACATACCACAATGATCGTTAACGCACGAATCAGATGCTTGGAATAAAATCGCTGTTCGGTAAATCAGTAATTCAGTAACTTGAAAGGGTTCAAAAATGAAATAAAAGTGGTTTTCATTGGGGTTCTCGATCGGTATTTGCAACAGAGGCTCAAGTGACAGAAAGGATCGATATTCCTGGGACGATTTTTCCTAGAAGAGAATCACACCTTCCTCAGGGTGGTTATGGTTCTGTTCGTGTTGGATCGTATGCAGTTACGGAATTTTCGTGCGGCGCGCGATCGTTTGGTGGGAGCTTAAGGTCCAGCGTCGGGCTTGGAGGTCGTGCATCACAAGAGTCTGGCAGGATAATAGCTCCCTCCTTCGAGAAATCTTATTGCCGGACCATGCGCCAAGTGATTGATAGGCACCGAACTATAGAGCGGGGCAACGTGATATTTCGAAACCTACACACGCGGTTGAAAGCCAACCCGAGGTGCATAACGTCGGAACGCGTGGCCTCGCGACTCCTGCACGCGGAAATTCACGTGAGAAATCAGCCACCTTCCACCTGAATTCAACTTTCTTCGCCCAGAAGCATGGAATTCTTCTAAACATAATATAGGATCGAAGAGATCGAAAGAATTGCTTAAAACAATGGAAGTCTTATAAACGATGAAGCGATTTACTTTTACATCAGCAAAAACCGACTTTCAAAAAAATCAGCCACCTTCCACCTGAATTCAACTTTCTTCGCCCAGAAGCATGGAATTCTTCTAAACATGATATAGGATTAAAAAGATCGAAAGAATTGCCTAAAACAATGGAAGTCTTACAAACGATGAAGCCATTTACTTTTACATCAGCAAAAACCGACTTTCCCAATATTTGAAACGAATCTCGTACAACGCGGAAAGTAAAAGGAAGAAACACCAGCGGTGTAATTACCGAAAGGAGTCCGGCGCTCTTTCTTCACGACGATAACCGACTTCTTCCTTTTCGTTCGAAACCGCGAACGCTCGAATATCCAGAGCATCGTAAGGCATAATGAGACAATGTCGATATCGCATGCGATTCCGGCGGTCTCATTATCCCGGAGTCAAAGAGTAGAAGCTTGAAAGCGTATAATACTGGAAGGTGTACGTCGATTGGACAGCTGGTAGCTCGTTTCGTTCCGTACGCCAGGTGGAGCCACGCAACAGACCGTGTGTACCGCGTACACTTCGCATATCATTATGAAAATTGTATTCAAACGGAGTAACCCGCGAATGCAATGATGAATTACCGTGCATATGCGAGGAATCGTACACGCGGTACACGACACGTGATTGAACGACAACAAAAAAGGACGACGGCACGGGTTACGAGCGACATGTGGCTACGATACTCGTCAGAAAAATGGACGGAAATTAATTTGCTTTGAATTCCCCGTAAAACGCGGAAGGACTTTACGAAGACACGCGATTATTAAAGATTGTTGCGTGCAATAAAAATAATGTCTACCTTGTTCAGTCTTCGAACGTGTTTGCATCAGCTGGATATCATTACTATTTCAGGCTGGCACGCGTATCGACCCGGTGGATGTAGGCTCCAAAGCTAGAAGCTACCGCCGGAAACCATTCCTCCACCGACCGCCCTCTCGGTATCCTTTCCGGTGCCGGAGACTGTAAATCTTTTCCAGCACGCCAACCGGCACGAGGTCCGCCCGAGTCCTCGAAACTGCCCTATTTTCATCGTAGCTATCGTTCCTCGCCCTTCCTACCTTCGAAGTGCTTTAGATCGCAGCAACGATCAGTGAAAGGTTACCAGATACCGCGAAGAACTACGCCCTGCGAGCGAAAGCCAGGGTGTTCTGTCAGTCTACGGTAAACTATACCATGGTTAGACCGTTCCAGCCTGGCAGTTATGAATATATTATTCGGTTTCGGTTTCGCTTTCGCTTCGACGAATACTGTCAGGTATCCCTAACACGAAGGGTACTTTTAATTGCAGCGTTAATCACCAAAGTTCACGGTTAACTTTGCTTCCATTGTGAATAATAGAATTACCAAATCAGCACCCCGTACGAACGAATCTTAAAACGAACCACAGACGTGATTCGTAAGTTGAATGTTTCTATTCCCCAGTAAAACGTCAAGGACGACATTTAAAATATGATTCGTATAAAAAACAATGCTTTCTTTCTCGCTAACTGTCCTTGTATTCGGATGTCAACTACGTCCGTCGGCGAAATGTTTGCTTTCGCCTCCGTTGTGCAAAAGATGAACGCGTCAACCCCGTAGCGACGTTCATTTTAAGAATCATTACCATGTACAGTCGGATCGAAAACGAATCCGTAACGGTTTTCGGGCTGACTCGACCTCCTTCCACCGTGATTGCATCTGCGGTCACGTGAATACCCATGCATCAACCCTTGGCGACGAATCGGTCGCATGCCTTGCGGTCGTGCGGTTCGCGAGAAAGCACACAAAGCGAAGAAAACCGAAAACGTGCGGGATCGATCTGTTTCTGACGCCAGACGCCACATAATGGATCGTCCATACATTCTGAATTCTTCTCTGAGGCCTTTGTCTCCCGTTTCTTTTGGGGTTTACGTGGACGTGCGGGTCGCGATGCCTCGCGGTGGCTCTCGCGCGTCTCTCGCCCGGAGGGGCCCCGAAAACCTAACCTCAAAACGCACGCGGATAATTGGGGATAATGCCGGGGTTGCCGGGGCCCCGTAATTGCACGAGGCCAGGCCCTTTCGAGGCTTCCCTCCCTTTCCCAGTCCCGAAACCCCCCCAACAGTTCCTCGTTCTTCGGCACGCTGGCCTCTCGCGCTAGCTGTCTGTCCATCCGTCCCGTCCTGCTACGTCCGTCTGTCGACCGCTTTCGCAGAACCCGATAGTACCTAATTCATCGGTTTGTTTCGTGCTGCCGTGTTATTACGCGGTCCTGGTCCGCGTAGCCAGGCTTATGCGATCCGTTGGCCATCCACGATCCATCGCGAAAGACAGCCGGCTATGACCTCGAAAACGAACCTCCGAGACATGTTGCCACTCGAAGAGGGCTGTTTAAAGATGAAAAATCAGTTTTTAAGCTGACAAATTAACTCTGACAGTCTAAGATCTTCCTGGACGATATAGAATATAACCATGGATAGACTCAACTTCTGCTCGGTTAACCAAATTGTGGGAGATATAACAAAATCGCCATCGATTAGAGACCAGAAGATACAGGACAGCATGTATATAAACACCGTTCACCTTATACAAGACCTACTGTATCGTACAACAGAGCACGAAGTAAAGTGTAAAGCAATTATTATATTAGCCTAAAGTTGACCAATTATTATATTTTAACGTACAAATCTCCAATTAGTTTAACACAAATCCTATCCTGAGCACTATCACCGCTAGGAAGAAAGTATTTCAGTATTGCAGTAATACGACTCCAGTTATAGAGGATATCTAAAAATTGCCAACTAAATATACCGAACAACTTCTGAACAAGCCTTTTTAAACATACATTTACCGTCACATCGAGTCTACCAGAGTGGTTATTAGCTAGCTCAGTACTTCAGGAACAACACAATCCGAATATCATTCAGAAGTATCACGTGTCTTCCAAAGGACAAATGTCTCTGTCGCCTACTTCGGGATTCAGAGTAGCTGTGATCGAAGGTAATGAACTAAGTAGAAATCTAGAGGAAATCCATCAAAACTGACTGCCACGGACAGAAGATGTCTCTGTGAATTGGACCTACACCAAAGGCATGTTTACGGCCTATTTTCTCGAAGAAAACAAAAAGAACGAGCTGCTTCTGTCCGTAAAATGGAAGTTCCTAACTGATAATTACTGGTTCGTACCAAGCTGAGTAAATTGCAACTATAAAACGACAGTCTAGCTACTCCGGCGGGCTCCATTTTGTTAAAGAAGGAATTTTATAGAATCTGAAACCAACTCTCTGTCGGGCTCGATATTCGACCGGGCACCTCGCGTTCTACAAATTATATTCCTGTTGCGAATCGAAATATTCGCCGTCGGAACACAGTACGTTGAAGTACTCTAAGAAGTCCCAGCGAGGTATGCGGTTATTATTCCGTAAATTACATTGAAATGTTATATCAGTTGATTATGAGGAACAGATCTATTCATTGTTCCGTCGCGATTAGAGCACGGTGCCAAGATTGCACTTAACAACCTCAAATTACGTTGTCCCCATCAGATCAAGTTTGATACAATTATCCAATCCACGAACAAGACGAGGGTAAACATTAACCCCCCTCTGCTTTCGCGCGGAGTTACTACCGACGCGTCTACGATATACTCTATCGGAGAGTAAAATGAAATTTCAATTCCTGCGCTAGCTCGCGAAGCCGTTTAATAATTTACTCCTACAGCGACATATGTAAATTTCGATTCGTTTCGATCTGATGCAAACGTTTGTTTCGCTCGTTGAAAGAAATTAGATTTAACTGCGGACCTAAACGTTCGTAGAGGAACGGATCTACATGGACGTTCGTCAAGATGGAGGAAAAGAAACCTGGTATCCGGTACCAGAAACCGTGACAACGATGGTCCTCGGCGTCTACTAAGCAGAGAACGTTACAAATTAGCAGATAATCAATTAGCTGCGACTTCTGGCTTGCTTGAACAAACAAATGACAGAACTGGACGCGCGGCTCGTAAAATTTTTGGTAATTAGAGGCTGCAGGGGACGCAGGGCGGGCTCGAAGCCAACTCCGACGTCGCGTCTTCGTCCTTGCGGACAGAGACGGTTATAAGTACGACGCGTAAAAAGACCGTGAACTTTTTAATTTCAACGTCGGATAGAAAACATACCGTAAATCTGCATATAGATGGAATCGCTCATATAATAGAGACGTTGGAACGAATTCTGTAAAGTTATACGGTTTTTCTGAAAAAATTCTGCCGAACGATGTTCTTATTTTCGCTTGCATTCGATCTTATTTTAGATTGTAATGTTCTTTAAGATCAGTTTATTCGAGCCAACGATACTGTTACGTTCGTTGAATAATGTATGATCCAGTCAAGAATAGTTGAGAAAACTAATAAAGAATAAGCTTTCTAACTTGTTATTTTTTTGTTCAATGTTCCAAAATGAGAACGATTCGTGCGAGTGGTCTTAGAAAGCCTTTTGCACCTTAATTCTTAATTCTGATAATAAAATTGTTACTCGTTAGTTCATGTTTAATACAAATAAGTTTCTGTGGAACAAGCTATTCGGTTAAGTGAATGCTCAGAAGTCCAACGGACCACGTGGTACCAACGTTTCCTAATAGGATAGTGTTTAAACAAACGTTAGTTTAAATATATGTGGAAGCAATAAGAAATTTTCGATTATAAGAATCGATTTAGAATCGAAAAGCCTTACTCCATAGTTGTGACTGCGAGACGTAGAAGAGTTCGAATAGATTTTTAACTAATTAAAGCAATCGATATTCACTTTCTAGCTAACTATCATTAAACCTGTACCTATAATTGTATTAAGTAAGTTAACGTAACTCGGTTAAACGAACTAAATTCTAAAGGATGTTTCGCCTAACGCGACCAGGTGCTGTTTCAACTCGTTAGCGTTTATTTCTTTTCGAATTTGATCGTACAGGCTATTGAGCAATCGAATTACTGATCGATGAGGCCCGATTTCTGGAAACCTGGATGCGTCTTTCTCGAAGTGAGACACATTGCCACATTTAAGCTATCATTATCTACATCTGCCGCGGCTGTCCCACAAGATAAAACAGAGCCTGTAATTACCGTCTTAAACGATGTATATTCTTCCGTTCTTACGTCTCAGTCTTTGTTTCCGCAGCTCTCGGAGGTCATCGTATCGTCGTTAGTAGCTCTCGTGGCTGGACTAATTCAAGGGTGCCCATTTGAGATCCTGGAAGCGACTCGCGTCGCTGTAGGCTTCTTCGTATATGAATGCTTCCTGGGGAGTTGCTTAGCATCCATTTCGATTTCGAGGAAACGGGACATCAACGCGTCCTGCCTGGCGTGCAGTTTTTTTTCAGTCAGTGGCTTTCAAACTTTTTGGAACTACCTTCCCTGAGAAAAAGATTTCTGCGTCTGACAAAAAATTACAGGATCAAAATAATACCGGAGGAAAGTATAGTTCGACGACTAACGAACGAACTTCGATGATGGAATGTTGTGTCCTTCGACACTAAATGTTTTCTTTCGAGCCGTCAGTCGATTTATGAAAAATTCAACTTTCAAATCTAAAACGATAATATCTCGTGAGAATCTTTCGCCGTCGGACAGAATAAAAATTCTATTCGCAAATATTTCGCGACGGCGGGGTTCGAGACACTTCGAAGAAAAGCTTGCCGACGCGCAGCAGTTAATTTTAAAAAGAAGCGTCCTTGTGGACGACCAAGGCCACATTTCTAAGGCAGAAAGAAATCAAAAGGTGGAAGGATAGGATCGCCTGAGGGAATATCGAAACCCGCGGACGGGTTCTGGTACATCGATCGTGAACGGGAGTCCGTTCGATAACTAGGAGGATCTTATCTCCGGGGCTCCCAGTTTCGACGGTCCTTGTACCTCGAACTCTTAAAAGGTGTACCCTCGAGGGGCGATGGTGCTTTGAGGGCGCCGCATCGCGCCAACCACGCCCTCTCCACCGTTATTTACCTCCGTCCTTTTCACCCTTGCGGTTTTATTGCCTCTTTCTCCCCCTTTTTCAACGTTGGTCCAGCAAGCCCGGGAGCGATAGATATCCTCGGCATCAATAAGGATCCGACGGCTTCAATAATTCTCTTGCCTCTAACGAAGTACAACGAAACCACCATATACCGGATTCAGAATTTAACGGACAAAATTCTACGGTTATACGTACGTACAAATTACACAGAGTGTCTTGGAAATAGACCCAGAGGGTGGCAAAATATCGTAATTGCGTTTGATCAAATTAATTATAATATATTATAATTATAACAGTTTCAAGCATCTTTTGTTTTCTCAGAATTGAAGGTTGTACCGAATAAAGTTTTATGATAGTGTTATACTTGTATGTTACCAAAGTGGATCAATTTATTCGATACTACTTTCAGAACAATGTTCCAACTCTATTTGAAACTTGGTCCATTAAGAGCAACGCGAAGCGACGCGTAGACAAATAAAGAAAGAAGTGCTTCAAGCACAAAGGTGTACAGCGGCTACACGCCCGCGCCAACATGTAGTTTTCGAGGAGCGTAAATCTCTCGTGACAGTGATGTCTATGCCTGAGGCACGCTGGAGGAGTAGAAGAATTTATCTCGAGTACAAAATCGAACCAAAAAGGTTATAGTAGTTAGGAATTGGAAAATAAATTTAACATGTTCGTAATGTTCTACGAAACAACGAATGGGATACGATTAATTATTCCACCGTATCAATTTGCACCGTTCGCTTCTTTATTTTACGTGTATCCAGTTGTCATCGTGAATTCCGAAAAATAATCGTCTATTCCAAATCCTAAACACTCACGTGATTAACACATTGGACATCTTCCGGCATTGTTTCACTTTTCTCGTAAGAGAAAGAAAATACGAAATGTTGGAGACTCGATCTCTTTCACGGAACCTTCTGTCGTTCGGTAGTAATCTTTTCACAGGGGGTGTCACTATATCCGATGATCATCGAGGAAATGTATTGCGGTCACCAAAATGGCGGCTATCCGCCTTCACAGCACGCATTTTGCCGTATAATCCATCACTTGTTTCGGAAGTGAACGTGATGAAATTGCAAAGGCACGACATCGTTTAACCGCGCACGAAGTATCACACGTACGTAAACAAATACAAATGCACTTTAATCATTGTGTCACTTTTCATTGGGGTGCATACAATAGCGAAAGATCGAAGATACGTGGCAACGTGGACTTCGAAGAAACCTTGCTCAAGGTCACCAAAATGGCGGCCGTATAAACGAATATCGATAGATACAGCGAACGACACTGACGTATTACCTTCGGTCTCGTAACAATTGGAAACCCTTTGCAAGCGAGAAAGACGACAAACCAAGCGTTCGTTGTTTCAAAGTCGAGAACGGAGCACACGGGACAGACAGGTGTAACGCGCAGCGGCAGTAGACACCAACTGATCTCACATAACAACGGCCGATAAAATTGTTGCGTTTCCACCAAAAATTATCCTCTTTTTTTCCCTCGCGGTATAAAAAGTACAAAATTGTGGTAATTTAGCCCCCACCGCTATGGCGGCGATGCTCCGCTCGCTGCGGACGAGAGAGGCCACCAACGTACAAGAACGAGAAAGAGAGGCAGAAGAGGTGAAAGGGAAGAGGAGGGGCAGAAGAAGAGGAAAGCAAAACGGGGGCCTTTTGCTCGTGAATACGCCGCACTAACAACACAGGACAATTATGGTCCAATACAGCTGACGTTAATAGCAATAGTCGAGATGGCTTCGCACGCTCAGAGTATTCTCTTCTCCTTTAAACCGGAGAAAAAGTACCCTGCATGAAACATTCTTGCGCGTATATATCATGTATGCACGAGTGGTGGTCAACGCGTGTCACATATTAGGTAAAATTTTAAACGTGCAAACGTTTCCATGTACGACGATGACATCGATCGAATCAAACTATCGCTGTGCATACACAATTTTATGGAGCTAATTGTATCTTATGAATCATGACACTATTATTGCGTGCACGTCGAGCCGTCTAAACGAGATTGTCGATTCGTACGAAATGGTACAATCAACGTGAAACATACTCTCGAGCGTCCTTGGATGCACTTATGTTAACTTCAGAACACACAAAATCACTGTTACGCACCTCGAGAGAAATCCTACGGACCGCGTTCGATTTCGCGAGTACGGATACTCTTGCCTTATACTACTGCTCGTGTGAACTCACCCAGTGCTTAAGCCACCGAGAAGGGGTATACTATGAAATTAGTATAATCACGATCAAAATTACTCGCACCGGGCTGTGCTGGAACCACCAACCGCCGCTCAAATAGCCCGCCCCGCCATCGCCAATCAGCGATCGCGAGTCAGCGGCCATCTTGCGCAATGCAGCGTGCACGTCGGAAGCTACGAATTACCGCAAAAGTGGATAATCTCTGGTCGCGAGGTGCGTACTGCGCCAGCAAGCATATTTCGCGGGTTAGCCCGCTTCGTTTTAAACAACGAAAGGATCTTCGACGTCCTTCCGATATAACAAGCCCTGATGTCGCATGCACTCGGCCCCGATACACTTTATACATAATACAAAAGTAAGCGTGCGAAGATCGAAATAAGATACCATTCTCTAATTTCAGTTACAATACGAGCGTCGGTCCGTTTCGTGTAAATGATAATCTGCTCCATTAAGTCTCCTTTATATCTTCGTACTTAGCATTGTACAGGAGTCTTGCGTTATTCTATCGCGTTCAAGGGACGCTTTCCTTTCCGTGTTCGGTACACAGAGGAAAAAAGAAACCCGCACGCAAGCCGAGACCGCGAAACGCAATCGCGCTTCGAAGTCTCTCACGCAGACGGGTACAAGGTTGTCGTCTTCCATTTACGGCATAGTCATGCACCGTATAATTATATGAACAAAATATTTAGACTGCTGTTACTCGGTGCTGCAGAAATAATTCTTCGTGCATGGGATATATTAATGACAACGTTCGCATAGATTCGTTCGGAACTTCTAACCAGACCTCATTGTTATCTTTGTTAGCATTGTGAGATTCTTTTCCCTGAAATTATTTAATAACGCTAATACACATTAATGTGCCTGCAATTTGCTAAGCACCGTTAGCCGGGTTGCCAGACGATAAGCTCGTCGCAAAGTAATTAGTAACATCTGATAAGTTTGAACATTATTTTCGGTGTCGTCCACGTTGACACACCGAACCCATACCTACGTAACACGCGTACATACAAATGGATAGGTGTGCATTCATCTTAATGCACACGCCTCACCCGCAAGGGATTTCCGGAGCGCCATGTTACGTTTCGTTACGTAGCGTCATGTGGACTGACCCCCTGATTACGGTCGCTAATTATCGGTGGCTGCGGCTGACCGAAATTAGAGGACTCGGATCCGCTACTCCTGTCATATTAAACATTACAATAAATATACGACACTTATACTTTACACAAACTATCAATGTCTAAAATTTGCGTCTACCGTAAGTTGGAGACTCCCTGGTTGGTTATCGATACCCTTAATAAACATCTAACGAGTTTCGTTGGCTTTTATATAATGCACGTATAACAGATCACGTGGGACACGTGAGTTTCGTCGGAATCACAGAACAGGCGGATCACCGTTGACCATCGGGATTTGCATTGCTAAAACGAGATAAGAAGAAATCGGTAGATAGGGGAGTAGGGCGTAGCATAGGAGATTCCTGCCAGTTCTTCCGCCGTTTTTCGAAGCATATACTATCTGTTACACCCGGGGCACGAATACGAATTAGGACCAAGTCGCAAGAGGATCGAGCCCAGCCGATTTCGAGTATGCTGGCGCCTTGGGCAACGATACGTTGCTGTAGCGGGTCTAGCCACTGCTCTGCCCTCTGTAATTATACCGTATACAACCGAGCGTTGGCTTGCTCTTTCTTTCTGCGTTACTTTCTCCTTCGTTTACCACCGAACTTCGTTCTCTCTTCTTTACCGATGCTTCTTATTGTTCAACGTGCGTTTCGCCGACCGCGGTCCCGCCGGGGGCGAAGGTTGCACTCGGACAGCCGTCCTCGAGACTCCCCTTTCATCCTCCTTGTCTGTCCCATTCCCTTTGGCTTAACGTGCTCTCCTTTCGTTCCTTGATAATCAACGATTGTTTTTCGCAATTTCACGAACACGACATTTGCATATCTCGAACAGAGGACCGAAGGGAAAGTTTGTCTTAATACGAAGTATTTATTCACGTCATTAATGGTATAATTAAGGATTCGCTCGTAAGTATACAGATATGCATATCACCGATTGAACACTGTCACTGCACTCGATCTTCGGCAGGAGTGTTATTTGCATCGCCGATGCCCGGAGCGCAGGATGCTTGGTTGTGGATATTTGAAAGACGATAATTGGTTCAGAAGCAGCGTTCCGTTCGCGCGATCACCTCGATCCGTATCTCGATACACAATCTCGAGTACAGTCTCGCGACGCGATCGTAATTTTATATCGTGATTTAATATTTGCGAAAAAATATCGGGTCGCCCGTGGTTGATCGCCGACGGACGGCGATCCGTTCCACGACAAGTTTTCCTTAAACCGTTAATTCCACGTATTTAACTTGCAAATTACGCGCTTCTCTTTTTACGCCAAAGATTCTCGTTTGTTGGTCAACGACGACATGGAATCGAGAACGCTCGTACAACGAGGACAGACACTGTGTCAATCGATTTACCAGTTTGGTAAAATAAAATGGTCGACCGTTGCAGGGCCTCGTAATAGGCCGATGCCTACGGCAGCCTTGATAAATTGTAGTAATCTTAGTTAAACGCCATGACTCATATGACGGGAGATCATCGGTGAACATTACGTCGGGACATGAGTCGTGGCCGCGAACCAGGTTGCGTTACGTACAATGTTTACGTACATACGTGATGCACAAACGTGTTTATACTAGTACACGGATGTCTCTCACATATGCGCATCCACGGATGCACAACCAATTGCAGCGTGCCCGTGTAAGTACCTCGATTTTCCAGCTATGTACACTCGCTGGTTGCGAGATTTATGATTTGTTACGTAACGACGTCTCTGGCAAATTTAGTTTCGTACACACGCTGTGTATACGTACAATCATTTCACAGACTAGTGAACGCGTATTATCTCGGGACATCCGATAGTAGATAATGTACATCGTGTACAGGGCACAGTGATGCACTGCCTGTTAACACGAGTCCGAGGGTGCATTAAATAATTAAAGAACTCGAAACATATTGGTTTTACGAATTAGCGACTTGTACGTATAATGTTTCCATAAAACTCGTTGCTACCTTTAAATAACGATTACACTCGCGCAACGTGCATTATTCGTCGTACCGAGTGCAAGCAGATTACATGGTTTGCTTCTCGAAGAATCGGTCTGTAACTCATGCAACACGATTCACGAAAGTATCGTCGGCCCACCGAAAGCCACTTTCAGGCGAGAAAAGGAAGAGTTGTGACCACCAACTTCATATAATATGCAAACACTACGTCCATCACGGCGAACAACACACGAGAAGGTTTCGATCGTCGAAGGTTCGCGTGCCAGATACCCCAACGATCAGACCTAGAGTGTTAGGAGCAGGCGTGATACCGCTTTTTGCGGGTTAACCGACGACGATACCACGGCATGCTAACGGTCATGCGATACAGTAGGTCACGCATACAAAAAGAAAAACATTGCATACGCTTATATGCAATATTTCCGCACTCCGTGCACCGAATCTTAAGTGCCTCGCTATTTTGGTTGCTCGAGCTATGCCCGGCGTCTCGAGTAAGTTGCCACGAGAACAACCGCGTTTCGATGGAAACTTCTTCTTGATTGCGGCGAACCACCGTGGTAGAAGGGTGCAAAGGTAATCCACTTTGCTCATCACACCTCGTGCGCCATGCTTGACATTGATTTTGCATTATCGTTACCAGCAAACCGAACCGATTGGCTGTCCTTCTCTCGGTATCCGTACACTGGCATTCGTGTAGATGCGCGCACGCGTGCCCACAAGATCCATGTGTTGGTGTTTGTGTTGTACGAAGGGAACCAACCTTTAACGGGGTAGGGTGTAGCACGCAAAGTCGAGGGCGGCGGCAACCGCAATATTAGATTAATGGCGGATGTACTTCACTTTCGGGTGCCATAGCGTTTCTCGACGTGGGTCTCGTCGGAAATTAAACTTCTCGAGTGGCATCGACCACTCGTCCCGTGCAAATATCACTCCAATCACAAGAGCGTTCGTATCGTGACCGGTTAGCACGATCCCGATCAGCAAAAATCCACGCTACCCGGTTTCGATGATCGTTATTTATGTAAAAATTCAATTCGGGGAGATGAAAATTTCCAGACGTTTCTTTTATCCCGAATCTGAGATCCGAGAGATACGAGATGCAGACGCTTCGCTAAATTTTAAGAGATCCACTGTACTACACGGGCGACGTATCGTCGCGTAGCATAAAGAAGCATAAATCAGCGTACAAAAAGTAGAAAGTTATAGCCACCGAGACGTCGAGGCAACGTCTTTGCTTGAACAAGCGGCAGCACCGGGATGGCCTCGAGGGCTGAACGAGGTAGAGAGGCAGAATGGGAGATCCCGAGCCTTGATCGTGATAAGATGCAGCGGCGTCATCGGTTGACAAAGGGTCGTAGGAACGCCCACTCAGATCCGACGTGCAACCGCTTGCGGGGGCGTACATATTAAAATTGGACCCCCACCTCTGACCCTCTATCAACCATTCGCCGATCTTGTTTATTACTAGCACGTACAATCACGTTACCAGAAAATACGATCCCTTTTACCGAGATATACCTCTGTTTACATTCGCGTTTTACATTCTTCTCCAACGATGCTCTCTTAACGTACGGAATAAGCATATTATTTCCTTTCTTCTTCTTCCTGTGATTTCTCGGCTATTGTCTGTTGCGTAGAGGAAGCAGTTAAGCTATGGGGCACTGGAAAGTGAATTTCATGTTAAAATCTGTTGGCTACCTTGACTTTTTGTCGTTAAAATGCGTAGAAGAAACTTCGAATATCCTCTGGGAGTTTTTTATCGTAGATCTTTTCGTAGTAGGATAATAACTTCCCCTTTCTTCTATTGATTCTTTTCAATCGATATTTGTCCACTTTTAAATCTGAACTTTCGAATTCTTCGTAGCAACATCATGTTAAAATATATTTAAATCGTACGATACAAACTAATACACAATTTTTTTCGAAGAGCACGTTTTACCAATAAAATCCCTAAATATATCTTGTAATTGACAATGTTATAATGCGACGAAAAAATGCCATTTATTTTGTCCACGTGTATTTTTTACAATAACATTTCGAAAATTGTTACATTGTAGATCATATACATTAATTTATACCCAATGACATTAATGTTATTAAAAAATTTGCATTGTATTACTATTTTCTTAAATAATATCAGACATTAAAAATTCGACTGTTTTAATCACAATATTACTGTTCTTTATCACAACACTTGCGTAAATAACACTAAATATCTCACACACGAAAAAAGATTAATAATGCATACCGTCTTAATCAAAATTCTAACCTCTGTTAAATTCACGATCTTGTATTTTTAAGTGACAGTAGTTTCGTGACATTAATTATTTAAAAATATCGCAATATTCGATAAACATTTCATGGCATTGTATTAAAAACGCAACATAACTTCAAAAACAAAAATACATTACGCGATGTTCCAAATACATGAGCATGCTACAAGTAGCCTTTCGTTTGAATTCAAAGCACCATGTCAAATAGACTAAAGTAAACAAAAAGACTTACATAAGATGATATTTATCTCTACCCAGGGCCTCTTAGAAACAAGTGAATATCGACGAACAGTACCTAAGAATTCTTACATTTCTTCTTGCTCCAGGAACAAAACTTTTCCTGCAACACAAACATGTAACGTATCCATTATGCAGTTCACCACTATACCGACTTGAAGTTGTACTCAAACTGCACCTAATGCTGCCCTCTTCAGCCAGCTGGTTTAAGCATTGCATGTGTGTACCGTCGTGAACACGTTTTGTCTGTTTTTACCGCGTTAACCCGCGGTACATTGTTTACGAATGTAATTTTGTTACGGTTTTTCGAATCCACTTGTCAAAACTGGAGCGACGATGTTCCCACAAAGCTCACAGAAAAAATACTGGATATTTAGCGACGAAAATGATTTGACGCTACTGAGAGAGAAAACGAATGCCGAATTTATCGAAAGACATGGCGTGAACATGACGGTAAGTCGTTTTATTTTTTACGGCAAATCGTTGTTTTTATTTAATGTACTAATCCTCGATCACGTTTTTCATCGTACATCGTGCAATCATAGATAAAATTGAAAATTTCAATGAAACGCTGTTGCGAACTTATAGGTTATATGCGTTTTACCTCTATCGATAAATCGAAGCGTTTTAAATCGATTTTGCCGATATATACGCGCACTGTTTTGTACTATAATTGTTACTTTTTTATGGTATACTTGATACTAGAAACTACAAATAATTTTATTACTTGCTGGACAGCAGTCACTATAATGTGTACAAATATATTTTCCAAAGCCAGAGGAAAGGGAAGAGTATTTTCTATCGCATACAGAGGAGCGTACGCTTCTCCGTTTTTACGAATCACAGTTGAGAGATTTTTGTCGTCGATTCAGTCCTCCGATGCCTCGAGCTACAATAGCCACTGCATTGCATTACTTTAAAAGATTCTACCTCAGAAACAGTGTTATGGACTATCATCCGAAAGAGATTTTAGTCACATGCGTATATTTGGCCTGTAAAGTAACTATCCTTTCACTCTGTTTGTAAGGTGTGTGCTAGTTTATGCAGTCTGTCACAGGGTTTTATATTTTTAGGTAGAGGAATTTAATGTGTCTATATATCAATTTGTTGCTAATATTAAAGGGGATAGAGAAAAGGCATCCGACATTATACTTAATAATGAGTTGCTTCTTATGCAACAGTTGAACTATAATTTAACAGTACATAATCCATTTAGACCCGTAGAAGGATTAATGATAGATATCAAGGTATATCGATCAGTAGTTACTTATGAACTAATGTAATATGTAGGTAAATTCAGTTCGTATACTTTTAGACCAGATATACTTCTTTGGAAAATCCAGAAAGATTGAGGCCATACATAGATGAATTTCTAGAAAGAGTTTTCCTAACAGATAGTGTTTTACTTTATGCACCAAGTCAAGTTGCATTAGCTGCAACATTACATGCAGCATCTAGAGCATCTGCTAATCTAGATAATTATGTAACCGATATATTGTTCTCAAAAGAACACTTAGGATGTATAATAGAAGCAGTAAGAAGTAAATATATGGTCTTTTTACTTATAGTACTTAGAATTACTTCTGTGATTCTATGTAACAGGGAAATTATGTGTATATTATAGAGATAAGATCTATGGCTAAATGCGTAGAATCTCCTTCAAAGGATGTGGTAAGGGCTTTGGAAAAAAAATTAGAGAAGTGTAGAAATCAAGAAAATAACCCTGACAGTGATATGTAAGTATAGCTTTAAGATAATCTTATTAGTGTATAACCCGTATGCAAGTAAGGTAATGTCAAATTTGCTTTAATTTGCTTTGTCCTTGAACAATAAAAGATATAAACAAAGGATGCAGGAAATGTTGGATGAAGAAGATTTACAGGATAATGAGAAATATGCCAAAATTATGCAGGACCAAGCAGCAAGCGATGAGAAGATTTTAGGAGTCACAAAAGTTCTGTCTCCTTCTGCTCTTTAAATATTTTGCTGTTTCTTAAAAGGTATGCAGCATAATAAATTACATTGACATTATTTTTATACCTCTATCCATTGTATAGTTTTAATAAATAATTTATTAGTTTACCTTTTGTAATAGTATGCAACAAAGAAATTACAATATTATTTATTAATACTATTTATATATTATTTGGAGATAAAAATGTTCACTTTTACCATTAAAAACGGGGGTGTATACTGTCTCCTTATAATAAATGCAAGTTACAAGATTCACTTCTACGGTTTTCATGCTTTCCTTATATCCTTATTATTATTTACGATTACTCGATTCCTCGGAGTATCGACTTTTCAAACGAGACATGCTTCAGTAGCGCCACGTTTGCCGCCATTTTCAAATCACGTCAGTTCCACAATCCCCTAACCCATGTGACGTAATATTCGATAATTGAATTCATTTCTTAATGTTTAGAAACGCTAACATAAATTACAGTACAAAGAGCTAATACTAAAGTTTTCAAAAATATGTATCACACGTGATCTCACCTTTTCATGATTCAATCATGCACTGCAATTAATATCGAAGATTTAAACTTTTAAGTTTCACTTATTTTGGACACTACACTGCTTTGTATTTACGAGTCTTGATGCCTGAAATCCAACCTTTGACTCAAGTGATACGTGGGGTTGTTCGTAGGTATATTTTGAAAAATCGATGTTTGTTGTCCCATCGAAAGGTTACTTGGCAATGGCTGTACAATGGGCAAAGCAGGTGGTAAAGGCACTGTTGTTAAATGCTGCGGAAAGATCGGTGTCGTGGGTTGTGGTTGTCCTGGATAGTTAAAGAACCTGCACAATATTTGCACAGTTTAAGATATGGAAAATTATTCAGTAGCGTAAACATAAAGGGAAAGTTTAATTACCATAAACGGTCACCGACAAAAATTGGTCGCGGCGTGGGAATCCCCAAACTGGAATAATATTGTTGCGCCAGTAACTCAACATCGTTCGTGTATTTTCTTTTCCACTTAGTTCGTCTGTTTTGAAACCAAATCTTAATCTGTGGGGGAAAAATACAAGAAATTTTCGACAAATACGATAACAGTGGATCCTATTAAAAGAGCTTCATAATTAGCCATTGTATTGAAAAATCGCACGAAATATGATCATAAATAGTGTCTTAATCTTAAAAAATAGTCTGTGAACGGTAGGCATACGGTTAATACTAACAGAAATTGTCCGTACCAATATTAATTGAATGAAAGATTAAACGAGTAGTATGGAACAAGATAGGTAACATTGTAAAAAATTTTAATATTCCTTTGCAATTCGGAATACCAAAAATATTTGCCCCGGGTGAGGATCGAACTCACGACCTTAAGATTATGAGACTTACGCGCTACCTACTGCGCTACCGAGGCGCTTGCGAAACTCTGCTTCTAGCATTTAAATGTTTTTAAGGGTTGCATACGGGAAAATGAACTTTCTATGATACTCGCGTCAGATAATCAGCGAAAAATGTTTGAGAGTGTATCGTAAACATAGATCTCACAAAGGTAGTATATCAAATTGTGAAAGCATACAAATTTCTTAGCTACCTTCGTGTTTTAGGACGCCTGTAAGTACGAGGTTTACGGTGTGATAAGGCCTGCGGTAAGTAAGAAGAAACGTGAATTCGGTGGATACGTATGGTAGTGGAACACGTGAAGCGACTTGGGGAAAAAATGATGTCGGAATTTTCTGAGAGTAAGTCGGATTCGGAACATTCGAGTGGTAATATATCCTAATTAAAAAATCGACGCCTCTTCGGCCCGTCGCCTCGAAACATCCGTCGTCCGGGACGTTTCGTTCTTGTGGCATGCTGGAACGTACGCACGGATCGGAGAAACACCAAGAAGAAGGGGACTCCCGGAGCTGGCTCGTTAAGTACGAGAAATATTGTGACAGTTATGTCCGCGGCACGACACGTCTCCTTCTTCCCTCTGATCCGTCGTCTGATCGTCCTCCCTTTTGCCATGATCGCAAAGATAATTATCTGCCTCGTTCGCGGTGCCACCGCGATATTTCTACCGTTCGCAACGTTACGGGTACCGCCGATTGCAACCAAATGGAACGAGAAATATCTGGAGCGTTACCGTAAATTAATTAATTTAAAGCTCGAGCAACCCCACGGCTCGCGACTTATGCAACTGCTTTAATCTATTTTACAACTTTGTGTAGTTAACGCGGTGATTACTTAAATCTTCGCCGAATACACGAGTTTCGAGTGCCAGGGTAATATTAGAAACCCGACGAAAGCGCGAAAAGATCAGCGTAGTTTGGCCGTTGGCACGGGCAATCGAACTTTTAACATGGGGTCACTGCGAATCGTCAGACCCTTATATCAGAGTCAATTTTATTTAAAAAGAGATATTATGATTTGAAATCTACCGTTTCAGGTGGTTCGAAAGAATCTTTTGTACGGGGTCAAAAGTGACCCAGATTTACATGCACAGAGTTCTCGATACAATTAAAGATTTCTGGGAAAGGAAGGAGCGTTTTGTTTTCTTATTCTCTGGCAACCCGCGAAAAGAAAGGGCGTACAAGTGCTAATTGGTCCTAAAGGGCGATCTTCGCCCCATGATGGCGCCACGACGTGGCGCGCCTACACATGTGGTGGACCCCGGAGTCATAATTCAGAAAGCAGTTGATTTTCAGGAACTCGGCGTACAAGGGACTTAAACTATTTCAGGTGGCGAAGCCTGCGGAAGTCGCAGCGGACGTTATCGCGATTTATCGTGTGTACTGCGTCTTATTCGAGGCGACTTCCACGAAATCTGTTTCCCTTCAATTTTAAGGGGATTCTCTTTCGTTATTACAAATACAGTAACAACCAAAGTGAACCAATACAATATTTTCTAAAGGGTGCATCCTTCCAATCGTCGATACTTTAACCATTAAAATTTGAATATTGAAACGAGTAACTGGATGTTTATTTTTACCACCCTGTGAAAGGATAAATAATCCTATTGGTGTCGTCGTGCTCGTAATGGTAGCCATTTCTCTCCTCGCGCGGTGACAGGATGTTTAGTCGTCGGATCGCAGCGTCGAGGATGTATAACAATGAGTGCATTGCGTAATGTGTACCTGAGTTTCGGTCAGTTTGAGATTTTTGCTGAGCTGCAATCTCTTTGCCACGCTCAGGTATTTGTTCCTCTCAAATTCCGCCTCCAACGACTTAATTTGCGCGGCGGTGAACGCCGTGCGGGGCCTCTTCTTCCTTTCGTCGTCGCTAATCGTGCCGGTGCTTTTTTCTTGAACGTCCCTGTCCGCACCTGTCGAGGAGTTGGCACCGCTACTGCTGGTGCACGCTTCTGCAACACCGTTGGAAAATAGATAACTCTCGTCATGCGTCCGCGCGGGACTGATAATTAAAATAACGTTTCCTTATCGTGTAATTATCAAATAATTACGAGACGCGGTCGCGTTACTTTACCCAGATTAAATGGAACGAAACTGCGCCGTAATTAAATAAGCTTTAATAACACGCGCGTCGCCACAGACGGGTTAATCAATTCTTAACGTATTCGCAACGACCCTACTTGGGTAATTGAACGATGCTCGAATCAAACGACTTTTTAACGAAACGACACGGACCATTGTAACAAAATCTATATTCCATAAGAATGCTTGTAATCGTTAGACCATCTGTATTGTGTCTGTTAGATTCTGTAATCCTTCAAATCACGCCCAACGCAAATTATAAACAATAGTAACGTCGTATTTCAACGGAACCAAATTGAATCGACCGCCATGTTGATAAAGGGGCATCCATTAATCGCGCGCGAGTTCAGCACATCCGCGATGGGACTGTTTTTTTCGTTTTTAATTGCTTCTAAACGAGATCGAGCCGAACAGTGACTCGTTCAGACCCGACGAGGCCCAATTACCCCCACGAAATTTTCCTCCTCATCAATCTCGGAGCCTTTTTGCCCCATCGAACTTGTTTATATTTATATTTATCCCGGGTGTACAAGCCAGTCGTACAAGACGTCGCGCCTCGGTCGTGAGGAATGTCTTCGGGGTCTCTTTCGGTCGACTGGTAACAGAACCACGCTCTAAGCAGCGAGGGATCATCTTCTAATTATCTGCCCATTCGTCATCCGACGAAAAACCGTGGCACCGCGACGCCTCGACTACTGGATGTACGCCTGCTACTTCGGGGGGAGAAAAAAAGATACTCGCCTCGAAGTTCATACCATCCCTCGTGTGCTACATTTTATCACCTTCGTGAGAACAATTTCTAACGAACATTGAAAGCACATTATCATTCTATGCAAGCCTTTTGTTGCTTTGTCTTTTGGAAACGAAAAGACACAGTAACTCACAACGGTCTACAGAATTCTGGCGTAGCTTTTTATTGGGTATTGATAAATTGTAATTAATTATAATTAAAACATTGCAATCTTATTCGCCACGTGTAATTTAGTTCTCAAATAAATAGAACTAGAAAAGTGTATGTTCAAACCTATTCTAGCGAACAAATAATTGAACAGGAGAAAGAGTGTCGAATAGAGTAGCAGGAATAAAGTAGAATTTGAGGAGCATTTGTCTCGACATACAAACGCGAAATTGAACGGTTAGGTCGTGCATTTCGAACAAGCGTGGAACTCGGACGCGGAGCGATCAAACCCGAAGAAAGCATCGGTTATTTTAGCACCAATAAATCGATGGTGGATGCTTCCTTGTTCTCGAGGAGAATGGATCGAGTCGAGCAACCCTTGCGGTCGGGATGGCAATAAATATCCCGAAAAAAGTATTTGCGGCATGGTCACCGGGACCGCGTAGTGTCGTTTACCGGCTACTAATTGTCAGATGGCGACGTAATTGTCGCGTATCTCGCGCGTTTTTCGAGTCTTCTCTTCAGCCCGTACTACCGAGTCGTCGGCTAAAACTGTACCGCCTCTAATTCACTCGACGTGAACAGCACACGTCGCGCGACGTGCACGCTTGTGCACGTGTAAATTCAAGAAAGATTCCAACTCTGACGCCTGAATATCAGCGCACGCGGATAATAATATCAAATTGTTCTACATGTGTTTACATTTTCATGTAAAACGGTAGTCTGGACCGCAGCCCGTGGAAACATTTTGCATCGCCAGGATCTATCCCACCAAGATGCACTCATGCGAGAAACCAGCTAAAAAAGCGAAATTTAACCAGGCTTTCAATATTTTGTGGATACATCGATGTTAACTCGTTCAAGATGGGCGCGTTTGTAAGACCCGCCACGTGCTCCGTTGAAAGCGATAGTTTAAATAATGTCTTGGAGGATTACGTGTGCGGTTTTTACGGTAGAAACTGTGGAATTCTAATGGACGAGTTTTTCCTTAGGAAAAGAAATGGCGACGAAGCGAACGGAAGGGAAAAATATTTTCGGAGGGTGCCTGTTCTCTGGCGCGGCTCATTTGTCGTCGACTTTCTGACTCGGTTGCATTGACGAACGAGCTCCGCGAAGAAGGAAGAAAGGGTTAGTCCCGCGTAGAAGACGACGGCGCAAAAAGGAAGTTGAAACGGCCGTGAAGCGCGCGCCCGACGCGAACAGTCGCCGAAATAGAACACCACGCCCTCTAGTTTACCTAATTGCCGCGAGCCGCGGTGAACTTGTCTCCTAATTATTCGGTGATGAATGGCGGGAGCGCGAGCAGAAATGCGCGATAAACCGTGGCTAATTTTCATTCGTTCGGTGTTGCGCGATTTCACGCTCGCGGGCCAACCGCCGGGAGTCAATTAATTCGCGCGCGAGCTGCGTCGATTGGTCAACCGGACCTCGGGGACGGACAGATGGCCCTTTGTTATGATCAGAGACGAGCAAAATTTGAATCAAATAATAGATTATCGATAAAACTTACGTAAAGTAATTTATTCGTTCAACGAGTCTTTTACGACTAGCTCTAATTTACACAAACTATGTAATTACACCTAAAAATCAAGAACTGACCAACAAATGGACGAAGAAATCAAAAATTGATTCCTGATGCAGACCTAACCGGAATTTTCTAAAATACAGGCCGAGACCCGAAATAAACGATTGTTTCATGCTAGTACCACAATATTACGGGTTTCTAGCTAGAACGAACCCAGAACTGACGAACAAATGAACGATAAAAACAAAAATTGATTCCTGATTTATAGTCCATAGATAGAATAAAAATTCGTATAAATCGATCAAACAAATAGTTATTTATCTTGTATTATTTTAATTTTGTTCGCCCCGGACAACGATCTAGAATTAGGCTGTTCCGCGGCACTGACGGTTAAGAAGAGACTTTAACGAAACGGAGTCGATGTTTCAACGCCTCGAAGAGCGAAAAACCTGAACTGCTTCGCATCGCGAACAAGCTGTTGCAAGATTCCTGTCATCAAAGAGGTTGACAATATGCAGCAGAAACGAGCGTCACAGTACAGAATCTTATGCCTTGTAAATATCAAAGTCAGTCCCGGAAACGTTCACCTTTATCAGTAGAATACTGTACTTATTTAACCCTTTATTTCATAATTTGGTAGTTGGTTGCAAAAGTAATTTCGTTTGTTAGAACTCTTGACAATTTAACCTCACCAAACAAAAAATACATAAACTATTTTATTAAAACGATAACTTTCAATGGTAGATGTTGTACATATACAACAAAGAGTTAATGGCAAATGGCGAGCATTCTGTACAATGCAATGTTTAACAAGCGCCACGGTGTTATTTTCATTTGCTCGGTATGGCGTTTGAATTTATTTCGCGCATGATTAATAGAATCGTGCAGAAAACAAACGGCTCATTAGAAATCAGAAAGGCGAGATTCGTTTAAAAGGATAGCAACTTTTGGACGACTTTACTCGCTCGCGATGCTGGTTCTCGCAGAGATTTACGAGTCGCGTTGACGGCTTTGTAGTTGGACGCGACGTCCCACATATCTCAGTCCGGGTGCACGCCGCAAACGAGAATTGTCCTTTCCTTAGATCTCGAATTTATCGTGGCGACCATTATGCAGTGTAAATCACGCGGTCCGAGGGTCCTTGGTGGAAATTAGTCGTCGAGGAACTTTGCTATCCCGGCAGATTGAAATTAAGTCCAGCGAGTCGTCGATCAACGAACTACTATCGAAGTAGTTCGTAAATCGCGAAATGTTCTGTCAGCGTGTTATAACATTTATCTTATCCTCGTAAGAGGATAATACGAGATACCTAGGACGCGATGCCTCATTGGGTCAAATAGATTAAGCTTACTTTTTAATATATAATACAAGATAATACTTTATAACGTATGATAGTGGTTTTAAGCTGGAGTCCAAGGACCTCGGGGAGGCCATAATTAGATTTCTGTTCCGCGAACTTGCACATAGAAATGTTATATATCTAAAGACGTAGATAAAAGCTAGTTTACGAATAAGTTTAGAATTTTTATTGGTTATTCGCGAATAAAATTTAGCCGATTCTGGTTGGCAGCCATCGCGTTAATGGTCTTCCGTGGCGTTCAAAGAAGCGAAATCAAATGTACCAACGCGCAAGATGCGGGCAGAATGCTCCGCGGTGTCTTTTTTCATTCTGTGCTAGGTATCGCGCGAACGCACATTTTGCTGCATTTCCATGGCAGAATTAGCAGGAGACAGATAAATAGTGGACGAGAAGCAGGAACATTGAGTGGGCGTGGACCCTGCAGGAAGTAATGGATCAAACTCACGGGGCAACGGTCCTCGGCACAAACTTACGAATTCGTTACCGCGCGAGGGAAGCGCGTCGACTCTGTAACAATTACTCCCTTTCACCTCTGTAACAATATCCGAATTAAGTGGAAACAATTACTCTTTATTGCGCACTATGTAATAAACGCAAGGTTAAAGGGATCAAAGAGTTCTTCGGTTTTGCGCCGACAACTTGAGATATATTCGAGTGGCTTGATAAAAAGATCCAAGGATGGGGGGGGGGGGAACTTGCAGAGTTCCTCATTCAGAAATTCTTAAAAATATATTATTAAGAAAAGAGTCGTTAATTGTTGATATATGTTTAAGAATCGATTCTGATTTGGTTAATTGTTCCACTGCCCACGGTTTTAAATATTTCGAATTTTTTTAATAGGAGTGCACAAAATAAAAAGGAAATCAATTATACGTATGAGCTACTGAGTTTCATATGAAGGGTACGTAACTTTTATCGCGAATAGAAGCATAAAAGTCTTAATAAAAATGGGTCGAAAAATTAATATTTACGAAGTTATAAACATTCTTTTGTGCAAATACTTCAGTTATTAAATGTAAAATTAGTTTCTATGCATAGAATGCATCGAAACGAATGATTTTGGCGTTGAAAATGCAAATTCCATCTGTGTTAATAAATCATGCGATAGCATTTCAGCACGCATCGTGTAATATTTGTTTCATGCTTACTGCATGAATTTTGTTTTATCCTTTTGAAAAACAAATTATTTGTACATCCATGCAGTAATTAATAGTCGCTTTAAATAATAAGTAACTGAATGTACAAGGCTATTAAATGCAAATATTATACAATTACCAGAAAGAAAGTAGAGTTAAAGAAATGTAAATATACTGCAGATACTGCCCAATGTTTTAATAGTAATCTTTCCGTTGAAATAACTCGATTATTTGTCGTCGTCGAATCCAAACAATTTCCAAGTCTCTGTCCTCGCGTTTTCACTGGATATACCTTTATTAACCGAGTAATTAGTTAAAACAAACACAAGTGCGGAACACCTGTATAATTTCAAAGTTCTGCAGAGTGCTGTTGCAAGACATTGTGTATAATTAAATTTAGTAACATAATAAATGTTATTTTCCCGTCTGTGTTCTAACGTTCCGATGCTTTCTTCAAATAAAACGGTACTTTGTAAACTCCTTATTCTTAGTTAATATTTCTAATAACTCATCTTATTCTAAATATCTTAATCGATTATTTTCGTCGCTGTTCTAATATTGACCTGATATTCAAAAATTCAATTCAACTCACCGTAGCACATTTCCGGTTCAGGAGAGGTGGAACAAACCATATCAGAATCGTCGAACTCGGCTTCCTCTGCCACGGACATTGAGGAATCTGGCGCTACCAGCTTCCGTCCCTCAGAATCGTTCGCTGTTTAAAACAATTAATGTAACAAAAATTGCTCGTTATTTTATCCTTTGGTTACTTAGTGCAGTTTGAAAATTCCATATACATTGAACATCGGGATCAATGAGGAAAAGAAACACTAGTTTCGAATACGTGAAAAGCGATTGTAAGAAATATAGAGTAAAAGGTAAATTTTTTGGAAAATTGCAATACTATTTAAGGAAATTATCCCTTGTTTTGAACACAACTTACTCTAATCCTCTCTAAGATTATTTCGAAAAATAGAATATAACATCCACAACGTTAGAACATTATTTTCTTCTTTTCCTTTGCAAGTCTTTTCTACAATTTTTCTATTTGTGCTCGTCACTTCTTTCTAACGATAATATCTTTCTACATTTCTTGCAAACATTCTTTGTACATTAATTTACTTGTATTGTTTATTTCTTAGAATGTACGAATGCATTTCTTCCCTTCTTCTTTTTATATCGCATTAAGAATTGTATTGAAGATCAACGAATATGAAATTTTCAAACTTTGCTATGATGAACGTAATATTTCGATGATTTTCCGTGCGAATAAACTTACATTGTTTCTATTGTACTTACATTCGTGGGCTTGTAAATAGACCTCGGTCAGAGCGGGTAAGCGCCCCTCGTCGTCCGCGTTTTTCTTGCTCGGCGCTAAAAGGCTCTCGATACTGAACGAGCATAATTTCGGACTTTCGGCCAACTCGGTCGATTCCTTGGTCGATTCGGACGTTTTTACGCGTTCCTCCGACATCCTCGATTCTTAATTTCCAAGATGCTCTCGTCACTGTCGTCTAGATCTTATCACCATTCGGTATTCCGATCGCGCGGCGGATCGTTCGATTAGATACCTTCCGCGTTGCCCCGAAGAAAATGATTTATAATCTCTTCACTTTCAACGAGCGCAATTAGTGAAATGATTTTATCAACTTGTCCATGATAGCAGGCGTCTACCCGAGTCTCGAGTATTTACGATTCACTGCACATTTTTCCGGCGCGGTTATCACTGTCGCGTCGCAAACACTGGAATCCTCAGTTTCCTTCGTCGAAGTATAACGGAAACGCTCGGGAACGTTGTCGTACGGCGATCGAGAAACGCGGGATCGATTCAGGACATCGATACGGACTACCCTGCGATCCGTTCGCGGGATTAGAGTCGAAACCAGCGACTGTTTGTCGGGTTTGCTCGCGATGTCCAACAATATTTTGGCAGCCAAGTCAAATTCTTCGTTCCTCGAGGCGGTGTCGCAAAGCCACGTGCTCACGACGTCATCGCGCGGCCGGCCAATGCCGTGCAACATTGGGCGGTTCTTGGCAAGCACGTGCGTTTCTGGAAGGAGCCCCTAATGATCTCGTACAGCGCGACGGTAGCAGTCACTAAACGGTGGTAATGAGGTATCCATAAATTTCTGTCACCGCCATGAAACGCTATTTAATAATTGCCTCGACAGCAGCCAGCCGAGATTTGAAATCAATTTTCAATCTGTTGCGCGCCGATGCGTATACGATTCTGCGGGCTTTCCGATCACGGCTTAACAATGATGACACGCTGAACAGCTTAATACTTCGGTGATTTAATAATATTCTAATTAAAAATATTTCTTTTTATTCGTTTGCTTTTGTATATATTAGGTATAAATAAAGAGTTTAGTACTCAAAACAGAGTTTTTCTTTAAATGTCTAAGAGGTCCAGCTCTGGAGACCCGAAAAGAATGCTCCTGGATAGGATTCAGATTCAGTGATCGAATTTTTCGCTATTAGTCAGAATTTTTACAATACTTGTAAATTTGAACAGGATGAAACACTGAATGGCTCGGTTGTATTATTAGACCTTAGCCAACTGTCTACATCGTTCGAATTTCTATGAATTCGCGTAAAACCGTACGATGTGACGGGTGTGTCGGCTCCACCACGGAAGATGCACAATTGGTCGTACGTTTAATGAGATTATTAGACGCACAATCGCGTGTATTAACGCTACGATGATAGAGATGACAGAGTGATACAAGAACTGTTGACAGATGTGGAACTTGGCTACGTTTATGCGAACCAGCAAAATACACTGCAGAAATTTGTTTCAAAGCCGCTGGTAGCCAAGTCGCGATTCTTCCGTATAAATCAGATCTAGGGACGTCGGCGGCAACAATCCCTCGCTATGCAAGTTTCAATTAAAATTTATTTATGCGCGTCGCGTTTAATTTACGCCGAGTTATTCGTTTCCTTTTTAATCGATGTACAAGGTTGATCGAATAATATATATGAATTGTTGAAAATTGGGAATAAAAAGAAACGTAGAAACCCTACTGTTTCGAGCGTAACGAACGTGTCTTGAGCAAAGTAGACAGTATAAGCTGTTGAAAGGACCAAGTAGGTGTGTCTGCGAGATCATGTTACTCGGACGGCACACCTCTCGCAGGTTCTGCAATATGTTACATTGCCAGACAGCGGAAACTTTCGAAGGAACATGTCGGCCAAAATGTTTGTCAATTTTATGCTTAATTGGTGCTGCGATCGACAGTTCGTGAGGTGGGAAGGATGTAAATTATCGGTTCCTGTGGACGGTGTCAACCGCAAAACACGACAAACCAGACAGTTCCCTGGCGTTTGTTTTCCCTCGCCTTGAACATATTTTTGGAGTCGTGTTTCGTCAGACGAAAAATATCGCGTCGCGATTCCGTGTTCCCACCGTTCTAACAAACTTCCTCGAATCCACTTGTTCGATGGTCGGTGTCATTCAGTGGGTGTTCATTTTTTCGAAACCAAATACTATTTTATAATAGTAATATTTTTTAAGCGTATGATCGCTGATGCCATTTTGGGAGGGTGAAACGTAACAAAAACATAAGTTTGTGTTAATTTTTTTTATATCTTTATTTATATATTAACAGAATAAAGGCCCTTTGTTCGGTGCATTTCGCCTTTTATTACAAAATAAAACATAATATATTTGCTATTGCATATATGTTTGTTACCATTCATAATCATGTACAGTAAGTTCGATTAGAGTAATATAGTAAAATAATTTTTAAGGAAATCTCTAAATATAAATTAACTTATAATTTTTAATGTGTGTCACTCATCTAGAGATATGAGGATATACAGGGTGTTCAGCTACCCAGAGGTGATCAAACACCCTGTATATATATCATTTGTAGATTGTGTATATATATAGTCAATACATCGAAATACATCGCGATGTAACTTTATATGTCACAACGCAGCTAGACGACTGCGTTTGGTCCGTATATCACTTGTAACTTGTTAAAATAAGTTACCACAGTAAGAAGGTGATATAGAACTGTAGAATATTAATAATTTTGTCCACTAAATATTCAACGAAAATAAACATTTTTTTATAAATAAAATATTTTACTTTTCGATTAAATTGTATCATACTACATTGCATCCTAACACGCAACATTTGATTTTGCTAAAATAAAACGGGAAGGTGTGAAAGCTTAACAAAATATATTTTTAATTAAAAATAGTATATCCATTGGGCATTAAAAATCTTGGTTAATGAAATAACTGAACGTATTTGAACTTGAACGATCTGTGATAATCTACATTTGTTGCGTTGAATTACCATTCCATGTATTATTTTCATCATTATCATCCCCACTTGAATGAAGTTTATGTATATTGCCCTCCGTTTTGATGGTTGTCCCGCCTTCGTTACCCAAGTATCTTCTGACCAAACTAGGACCACAAACAACATTTTAATAAACTCTGTACTTGTATTCCGTCGATGTAAAGCATTTTCATAAATGTTCAACGTACCCTGATGAGTTAGCAATGTCTTGCAGGTTAGGTATATGAGCGCCATCTGATCTATTTGTCGTATCTCTGTTTTCAGCAGAATTGTTCTGTTGCCTTTGCGTATTTACCTGCGTACCTCCCGAGAAATAACCTAGTAGATAATTATAAACACCTAGGATAGGTGCAAAAAAGGTCCACACGAATCGTGATAAGAAACCAGCATCTTGTGTTGTAGTGATAGTCGCCGAAACTTTAGACTAAAATCACAAATTAGGTTAATCAAAAATTTATGTAAGATAGAAATGTGAACAAATTTTTGTTAAATGTAAATTTCAATTACATTTTTCATAGGTAGAATTAAAATCACAGCAGTAGGAACTAGTTCCAATTCTAAAAGTGTTTTATCATCTTCTTCCTGTGTCAAATCTCTTCTAGGAAATGAGACGGACATTGCAAATTGAGAGAATGGTAAATCAATATTCTGAACAACATATGTACGCAAGTCGAGTAAAGTGCTTGTTGGTTCAAATTGTCCCATATGAGGATTGCCAGTTGGCAATCTGAATTGAATTCGAGTTATAGTTGCTTTGTTTGCCACAGAGACATAAGATTTAGATGATTCTTGAACCGGTTCTGTTTGTTTTTCCTGCTACGCTCAACAAGAATAGCATTTTTTGATACATACAAATACAACTCTAACCATTGTTTTATTTAAAAAAAAAGTTTTACAAACCTGTAGAGCTAGTTCTCTTTGTTTCCGTTCTAATTTATCCTGAGCAATTTGTTGCCTAACCTTTTCTCTAGCTACTGCTTCATCAGCTTTCTCTTTCATTTTCTCCTCAAGAGCTTGTTTTGTTTTCAATTCTTGCTGGTATCGTTTAAACTTTTGCACATCGTGTCCCATTTTACGGCGCTCTTTCTCTCGTTGTATCACCTTCTGTTGTTCCTCTAAGATACGTTCTTTTTGTTGTAACTCAATCAACTGTTTTGCTCTTTCTACTTTTTCCTAAAAGCATACAATACTTTGGTATTTGTTCTTTAATATTAAGCAATTGTAAAAATCCTGTGGTGTAAACATACTTCTGGTGTCAATTCTTTGGTACCTGCATCTTCTGTCTCACTACTTGTGTTTGGTGTTTCTATGGGTTTTGAACTAGTAGAAGATTCTACTTTCATACTGTTTGTAGTTACATCATCGCTCACATTTTTTGATGCTTCCATTACAAATGCTTCTGTATTTGATTTTGTTGCATTATCAGAGTCATTAACACTCCTGTCAACAATAGCATTTTTCTCCCCATCTATCAAACTCTTGGAAGAATTTGCATTCTTTCCTGCCTTTGTTAAAACTAAATCAATCTTAGATAACAGTTCCGCTGCTGTTATACTGCCAATAATAACATCCAGCGGTGTACCATTTACACCGATAAAGAATAAAGATGGGGCAGGTACCATTGTATCTTATCAAAATACTTAGGAAAATATTAAATTTCCATGAAATTTAAGAACTGCATTTTTAATAAACTATCTATAATTGCCAACATGTTACATAAAAGGATACAAATTTTGGCAAAGAAGATATAGGTCTCAGATCTATATTCTATTCGAATTGCTACAAAATCCTCTTGTTCTAATCGAGAAGAAACTTCTGTAGTATTGATTGTTGCAGCAAAGTCTGCTGATTTGTCATCCTTTCCTGCAAATGGGTTAGAATACAACTTAACTTGTAACATTAATTAGATACAGAAATAACAGTTGCCATGGTTTAATGTAAAAAAAACAAACATGATTGCACAAATATAATTTCAGTCAAAGATATAATTTAGTAACCATATAAAATGAGTAGTGACAAAACGAACAATAGCTTAACCTAAAATTATAAATATGTACCTTCGATAAAAACCACAAAAATTGCTTTCTTGGATTTTGACGTCGCAACTGCTTCGTTGATACTACCCTCGAACCACTTCATTTTCTTGTGAATTTAAAAATATTTATATTCTATTGTATTATCAATTAATAATGACGTAATGAAAAAGTAGTTTAATCACTAGAAATTTTCTATATAACTGACGTTTCAAAATCTGAGTAAGGTTTGGGTAGGTAACTTTGGACTATATACAACTGCATCAAATTAATTCAATTCAGTAAGCGCAGAATAGATATACTAAGAGGTGCCATCAGAAATTTCTTTGGTTTCACCAATGTTTCTAGATGTAGCCCAATTTTTGCACATCCATGTGAAAAATGGTATCAGTTAAATCTCTCAATCAAATAAAAGTGGGTATCCTACCGACCACTATTTGATTTTTATGAGAAATTATTTAAAAATTGTTAAAAAATTAATCGAAAATGAATGAAAAAATTTTCTGTTCACACTCATCGCACGTTACGAACGTACACGTACACGATACGCGACCATATAGTATATATTTACTTGTATGATTTGTTCCAAAGTGCCTTATATCGTTGCAAGAAATAATTCATTCTGTATATATAATTTTTGTACTCGTCTTCAATTCGTACCGATCATGTATCTATTTTTAAAATAAAAAATCGTGCACGCAATTCATGCAATGTGTAATTTGAATAACCAATAGTTCCGAATTATGAATTATTCTATTGTTACTAATATATTTGGTTCCTAGAAAGTATTTTTACTACTTTGATCGTTTTGATCGTTGTTTGTAAATTGGAATTTCTACGTAAAAAATCATGGATACAAATAGTCCGTAACGGAGCCCGAAAACATTGTGGTAGGTATTTTAATTAAGCCAGATAACGGGTGCACGTAGCTTGCAAGTATAAACTTGTTTTCTTCTGTTATAGCATTTCAATTAACACCAAATCAGTTGTTATACCAACAGAAGCGTTATAGAGGCAAGATAAATCTTAAAAAGCCGAAAGTGTTTTATAAGAAAGCTGTAGTGAATGCACTTTTAACGCCATTCTTTATCAATCCTAATCAGTATAAGACTCTGGACGAACTATGTCGAAACGCATTAGGCGAGAAAGGTAATTACGAACTTGGGCCCTACGAAAAAATTATAGCGAAGGAAGTCCGAAATTGTTTCGATAATTCGAAAATGGTCGCCTGCTTGCATGTAAATAGCATAAAGTAAAATGATTTATTCGATATTAAAGTTTTGTTAAAAATGGCAAACATGTACTACAAGAAATACGGGACTCGCATTGTGCGCAAAGCAATAGAAGATTCACCTTACGAAGGCATTAGTCCATTACTTAGTCAAAACACTGCATTTGTGTTCAGTCCTGACATAAATGTTGCTGTTCTAGAAAAAATTTTTAAAAAATGTTTTCAAATTTACATGATGGGTAAGTGATACAGAATTATTTCCCGACGAATGTATCGATTAGTTGACTTTCTTTTTTTTTAGGGGGAATATTGGAGGGTCGACTATTCAAGTACGATTATTTCATAAAATATGATTCCATGGACATGACATCGACGCAATTGGTTCTGGTTCAAGTACTACTAAGTGTTTGGTGTTTCTATGGGTTTTGAACTAGTAGAAGATTCTACTTTCATACTGTTTGTAGTTACATCATCGCTCACATTTTTTGATGCTTCCATTATAGATGCTTCTGTATTTGACTTTGTTGCATTATCAGAGTCATTAACATTCCTGTCAACAGTAGCATTTTTCTCCCCATCTATCAAACTCTTGGAAGAATTTGCATTCTTTCCTGCCTTTGTTAAAACTAAATCAATCTTAGATAACAGTTCAGCTGCTGTTATACTGCCAATAATTACATCCAGCGGTGTACCATTTTCACCAATAAAGAATAAAGATGGGGCAGGTACCATTGTATCTTATCAAAGTACTTAGGAAAATATTAAATTTCCATGATATTTAAGAACTGCATTTTTAATAAACTATCTATAATTGCCAACACGTTACATAAAAGGATACAAATTTTGGCAAAGGAGATATAGGTCTCAGATTTATATTCTATTCGAATTGCTACAAAGTTTTCTTGTTCTAATCGAGAAGAAACTTCTGTAGTATTGATTGTTGCAGCAACGTCTGCTGATTTGTCATCCTTTCCTGCAAATGGGTTGCAATACAACTTAACTTGTAACATTAATTAGATACAGAAATAACAGTTGCCATGGTTTAATGTAAAAAAAGCAAACATGATTGCACAAATATAATTTCAGTCAAAGATATAATTTAGTAACCATATAAAAGAGTAGTGACAAAACGAACAATAGCTTAACCTAAAATTATAAATATGTACCTTCGATAAAAACCACAAAAATTGCTTTCTTGGATTTTGACGTCGCAACTGCTTCGTTGATACTACCCTCGAACCACTTCATTTTCTTGTGAATTTAAAAATATTTATATTCTATTGTATTATCAATTGATAATGACGTAATGAAAAAGTAGTTTAATCACTTGAAATTTTCTATATAACTGACGTTTCAAAATCTGAGTAAGGTTTGGGTAGGTAACTTTGGACTATATCCAACTGCATCAAATTAATTCAATTCAGTAAGCGCAGAATAGATATACTAAGAGGTGTCATCAGAAATTTCTTTGGTGTCACCAATGTTTCTAGATGTAGCCCAATTTTTGCACATCCATGTGAAAAATGGTATCAGTTAAATCTCTCAATCAAATGAAAGTGGGTATCCTATTGACCACTATTTGATTTTTATGGAAAATTATTTAAAAATTAATCGAAAATGATTGAAAAAATTTTTCTGAATGTTGAAACATATTTAAATTATGTAAATGTCATAACAATGTAAATGACACGATCATTATCATGTATAATATTATACAAATTGTTATCATTAATTAATACAGAATTCCAATTAGTGTTCTATGCATGTATTGTACACCTGTTCTTAACCAATTAAAAATAAGTTTCATTGTTAAATCGACGATGATACATTCATTGAAAGCCGGCCTTTAAATTCCAAGGTTAAATAAGAACCAACGGATATGGACCATTTTAGTGTGGTTAGGGTGTAAATAAGTGTGTGGATGGAGAAATTGAAGAAGACGTAAACTTCATCCGTGAATCAGTTATTATCGTTCTTTTGGGAGTAGTATCGCTAAACGATGGCGCATCTTGTGAAGAATGGTAAGTGTTCATTGTATAATTTTTTTTACTTATTATACTTAAATTACATTTCTTTGGATGTCGAAAGATGAAAGCGGCACATTGGATTGTTTTGTTGGCCACACTGTTTGTATCGCCATGTTTCTTGCTTTCCGTTGAGTTGTCATAAGGAATAGTGGAATAAAATGTGGTAATGGCGAGTGCGTCTGTTCCGCATATTTGATGTTGTGATAAAGTTGGGCGTACGCGTCCGCCTTATCAATTGTGACAAAGTTTTCTGTTTCGAATATGTTCACTTGGTTTTCGCGTATACGTTTTGTTTTTAAATTAATATAACCGACAATAAGAAAATCAAAGTGTCCAGTGTACAATGTCGGTGATTCATTATCGGAATATGGAAGTACACGACAGATAATAGAAGATAATCGTATCATATAAGAAAAATTTACGACTTCGTGTATCTTGTCACACGTGCGTATACATCGTCTTATTCATTTATTAATACATTAGAAACAACTTTAATCGTGCTACAACATCACGAATAATCAATACGTTCTCGTAAACGTATAACGCCATAATATGAAATCGGAGCGAGCATGAAGGTGACTGTGTGTTTTGACAACGTTCGAGTGGTGGTTCCTTGCGGGGATGGAACCCTACTGGTTAAGGACTTAATGCACGAGGCTATTCTAAGGTACAAAAAGGCAACTGGAAAAAATGATAATACATTATCTATAAACAGCTTATCTTCTTTAACTGGGGGTGGCCTGTTGGATCCAGATGATAGGTTATGTGATGTAGCCGATGACAGAGAACAGATTGTTGCTCATTTTGTAAGTACAGACACTACCCATGCTGGTGGTGATGGGGCAAGCTCGGTTGGGACAAATAGCCCAGATTTTTTTCACTCCGATGGTAAAGAATTATCTTATCCAATCGATATGCATTCCTCTGTATCTACCAGTAGTATTAAAAGAGAAAGCACTAAAAGATTGTCAATGCACGCTCTATCAACCAGAGAACCTTGTTTAACTACATATTCTGCTCAATCTCTACCCAGAGAATCTCGGCGCAGAGAACCATTGGGACAAGATGCCAAAGCATCGTTTGAATATGCGAATGCCAATATTGAATCTAGAGATCAGGGGGAAATTCGAAAAATTGTGATAAAGAATGAAGCAGGACCGCTAGGGCTTCACGTGGTGCCATGTTATGATTTATTGGGTAATGATCAGGGACTCAGAGTCGAAGGTATCGAGCCCAATGGCCGAATTGCTAGAGATGGGCAAATTGATTTGCACGACAAAATCATAAAAATAAATGGTCACAACCTATTGCATATACCATTCTCCAAAGTGCAAGAAATATTTCGAACCTGTATGACTGAACCATGTTTGCAAATTTCTGTGGTCAAGCATAAAAAACCACGTGAAAAATCGCTGCATAAAAATCATGGAAACACCAGTGGAGGATCAGAAAAGACAGAAACGGATGACAATGTCAAAAGACTTCAATGTAGTAACTACAACTTGTTACAGACTGCTAACACTCGTAAAATTGGACGTATGATAGAGATAGAATTAACGAAAGGAAGTAACGGTCTTGGATTTAGTGTCACCACACGTGATAATCCTGCAGGAGGACATTGTCCTATATATATTAAGAATATATTATCGAAAGGTGCTGCGGTCGAGGATGGCAGATTGAGATCTGGCGATAGGCTGTTGGAAGTAAATAATAAAGAAATGACCGGCAAAAGTCAAGCGGAAGTGGTTTCGCTTCTTAGAAGTATTTCGCCTGGCGGGAAAGTGAGAATGGTGGTATCGCGCCAAGAAGAAATTTCCTCCAGCATTCCAGATTCTCAATCTCATGTTACCACTGCGAGTCAAGCTTCGGAAATTACAGATAACTCAAAGTATTGGAACACATTGAATACGTCACCGATAAAGAAGAATACTGAAACACAAGATAAAATTAATACCCGTAATTATGATAAATGTACATTCAAGTCCGTAAAATGTTCGGAAGATATTGTTTTGTCACCGCGAAAAAATCGCATGATATTAACTTTGGATATACCAGTACACGACTCGGAAAAAGCAGGATTAGGTGTCAGTGTAAAAGGAAAGACTACAAACACGGATGAGAACACTAACATGGATTTGGGGATTTTTATAAAAAGTGTTCTTCACGGTGGTGCAGCTTCTAGAGACGGACGGTTAAGGACGAATGACCAGTTGCTCAATGTTAATGGGGTATCTTTGTTGGGATTATCTAATTCCGATGCAATGGAAACGCTCAGAAGAGCAATGCTCAATACAAATAGCTCTGTAACAGGTGTAATTACCCTCACAATAGCTAGGAGGATATCATCGTACGATGGAAACGAGAAGAATCTTCCTGAGAATTTGACTCCTCGCTGTAAATTAGAGTCCGCTAACAGTATATACATATCCGATTCTACAAAAGCCAATGAGGGCAGAGTGAAAGAAAAGAATAGCTTAAACTCACAGTCGGATATCTTAGACAATGGGGGTTTGTTGTCTTGTGTAACAGCATCTCCTTGGAATCCAGTCATCGACAGATTAACAGAACAGTATAATAAGAACAGTCTAAGGAATGAAAGTTACTGTATTGCTACCAATAAAACGTGGATCGAACCTGCCAGTAACGTGAAAAAGGTCACCGTAGGACAGCGCGACGAGCGGGTGGAACAAGTATTGTTAGAAGATTCCAGTGAACCACAGTGCAATGATGCTAAGAGAAACACAGACGACAAAGACAGTCAGTGTTCAGGGGACCCGACTTACGACAGTCAGTTATCTCTGGAGGAATTTAACTCCTCTTCCAATAAGTTTTCCCGCGACGCGTTAGGTAGGCAAAGTATGTCGGAAAAGCGGCACGCCGCTCTCGATGCAAAGAATACGGACACTTATAAGAGAAATAAGAAATTACGGGAGGGTCGCGAGAATAAAAATCAGGAACAAGCCAATCAAAAGTCCGCGAATCAGGCGACAGAGTCGGAGGATCAGACGAGACGAGGAGGTAAATCGGAGAATTTTGAAAAGAATAAAAGTAAAAGTACCACCGAGGGTAGCACGGCGAGCGATAGTAATATAAAACGATACGAAAAGTCCGTGGATCCTGCTCAGTCGGAATACGTGTATACTATACCTGGATGTAATAATAAGTTCACTTCGCCGAGAAAACATTGGCTCGTGGATGATGTGCATGGCGGGATAACGAGTGGCAATAATTTTAAAGACGATCGCGAAGGTTTTCCAAATAGTAGGGGGGACGTGAAACAGGCTTCTCTCAATTCAGCTTTAGATGATCGATATAAACGTTCGCGAAAAAAGGGTGGCATACGGTCGATGCTTCGATTAGGGAAGAATAGAAAATCGCTCAATTTCGGTGACAGTATCGAAGCCCGCCACGAATCCAGCAATTATTGCAGTGGAACGATCAATTATATCGCATAATATTAGAAGGGTATTTATAACGTAGATACGGAATTCACGATATACATAAACGTACTTGTACATCTAGAAACATATTATACACGAATACACATTTTAACACTCATCGCACGTTACGCGCGTACACGTACACGTACACGCGACCATATAGTATATATTTACATGTATGATTTGTTCCAAAGTGCCTTATATCGTTGCAAGAAATAATTCATTCTGTATATATAATTTTTGTACTCGTCTTCAATTCGTACCGATCATGTATCTATTTTTAAAATAAAAAATCGTGCACGCAATTCATGCAATGTGTAAGTTGAATAACCAATAGTTCCGAATTAGGAATTATTCCGTTGTTACTAATATATTAGGTTCCCAGAAAGTATTTTTACTACTTTGATCGTTTTGATCGTTGTTTGTAAATTCGAATTTCTACGTAAAAAATCATCGATACAAACAGTCCGTATCGGAGCCCGAAAACATTGTGGTAGGTATTTTAATTAAGCCAGATAACGGGTGCACGTAGCTTGCAAGTATAAACTTGTTTTCTTCTGTTATAGCATTTCAGTTAACACCAAATCAGTTGTTGTACCAACAGAAGCGTTATAGAGGCAAGATAAATCTTAAAAAGCCGAAAGTGTTTTATAAGAAAGCTGTAGTGAATGCACTTTTAACGCCATTCTTTATCAATCCTAATCAGGATAAGACTCTGGACGAACTATGTCGAAACGCATTAGGCGAGAAAGGTAATTACGAACTTGGGCCCTACGAAAAAATTATAGCGAAGGAAGTCCGAAATTGGTTCGACAATTCGAAAATGGTCGCCTGCTTGCATGTAAATAGCATAAAGGAAAATGATTTATTCGATATTAAGGTTTCGTTAAAAATGGCAAACATGTACTACAAGAAATACGGGACTCGCATTGTGCGCAAAGCAATAGAAGATTCACCTTACGAAGGCATTAGTCCGTTACTTAGTCAAAACACTGCATTTGTGTTCAGTCCTGACATAAATGTTGCTGCTCTAGAAAAAATTTTTAAAAAATGTTTTCAAATTTACATGATGGGTAAGTGATACAGAATTATTTCCCGACGAATGTATCGATTAGTTGACTTTTTTTTTTTTTTAGCGGGAATATTGGAGGGTCAAGTATTCAAGTACGATTATTTCATAAAATATGGTTCCATGGACATGACATCGGCGCAATTGGGTCTGGTTCAAGTACTACAAAATGCGGGTGGTGTTAATCTAAATCAACAACTCACGCATCATCAGACAACACTGGTGGCACGACTGAAACAGATCGGTACAAATGAAACGCCCTCTAACGAGAACGAAGAAGAATCGGTGCCTGTATAATTGCAAAACTACCTGTATCAATAATTTATTATACGTTTATGATTCACACGAAGCTTTAAGTAAAATACAATTCATTTCCCCGAATCCTTTTGCTCGGATAGATGATAAGAATAACCGTTAGAAACCGAGGTGAGCGCCTCTTTTATTATCTCATTTCCACGAAGGACGGTTCCGCGATAAGGTTAATCGTTGAGCAAGCAGCGTGTAACCTATACATGTAACTTATCAGTATTAGTTTATCGGTTATCGAACTTGTCATTAATCACGTATCAAAGACGTCGGACGTTTCGAGTACCGATTGAACTCGATACGTGAGTATGTTAACAATATTGAAAAATTTCATCCGGTACATGTTTTCTATCGTGTACATTGTTGCGCGTCGTTGTAGTAATTGTATCTTCTAATGGTTCTCTTCAGTGACAGTAATTGCAACGGGGATGACACTTGACTCCATTTTCTCCGCATCTACAGCCCCCGGACGTGTCCCCTTTTCCCTGCGAGAGAGAAAAAGGAACGATCAATAAAGAAATGAAACGATCAAGTAATTATCAGGTACATTACTGTTTCTATAATACCGATATCTCAACGTATCGATTACTTACTCCTGGACCCCAACGTGGCCCTCTCGTTACCCAGCATATCTCGGTTTTGCACATTGAACAACGCAACCAATCGCAACCCCATTTCTTCATTAACACAACCGCACATGTTGGACATGCGAGTGCCTCGCCTCTGTCTACCATTTCTTCCAGCATAGCGGCTGTTCTTCTGGATTCTTGATCCGTTTCTTTCGACAGTCTTAATTCCTGCTGGTATTGTTTGCAATTTTTTCCAGTGTGTATGACCTAAGATGTAACAATTAATTAGTAACCCGTATAAGCACTTTGTCGAGACCTGGGACACTTACTTTTTAGAGACACCCCATCTGTTTAGAAGACTCCCGGTATGTTAGAGAAAATTTTTTCAAGTTTTCAGATTTAAAATATGGGGGAACTAAATGTTAGTATCGTAAGACGAATTACAATGTTTACGTTTCACTCCCTGACCTGACAAGTTAGACAATTGTTTGCGCCGCACACGGGGCAGAGGAAATTATTCACGTCGTCGTCGTAGATGCACCAACCAGGGCAATCTGGAGTTTTACAATGAAACGCGTTGTTCCCAGCATTGTTCTCCGCTTGGGCAATCGACTTCGCAAGATGTTGCTGGTAGACCTCTGGCTCGACAAGCTAAACAGACATACAGATCAAATACACTCCTGTTTGGGGTTTTATAACTCCTGTAATATGGAGATTAAATAATTTTTAAACCTTAGAGAAGGTTTCTTTTTCAAAAAACTTGAAAACTACTGTTAGCAGATTTTAACGATAAATTTACCGCCTTGATCTCACGTTCTTGAAGGGTCGATTCGCAAGTGTATTCCGAATCCCTGTAAGGGCATTTTACCTCGGCGTCTTCGCAGTATCTAATCGTATTAGCAATACACGACCTAGAAAAAAAATAGTCGAGTAACTGGGGCAGGGAACTATAAGTCTATAACGATTTTTCGTACCTGCAAAACATGTGTAAGCAATCTCTTAATATTACACCCTCGCGTGGACCGTATGTAACGAAACATACGGGACACTCGATTGGCTCGGAATTCGGTATAACGTCACAGTTTTCTAGGGAGATCAGTTCCTCGTATCGTTCCATTTTAATTTCCGGTGTATCTATTTCCTCTGTCACCTGTTTGTCGTCATTTTACAAATGAGAATATATATTATTTATATTTGAATAAATTTTTATAGCTTGGCGAAACATAAATAAATATATGTACAATGTTTGATATTAATAGATACATAAAAAAAACATCAAGTATCCAAATTAATTAATCTTTTTAGCAATAATAGTACTTTGAGTTCCTCGATCACTTCATGATCTTCTTCCACAGCCTGTAGCACTTCCGTTGACGAAGTCGCCTCATCGTTTATCACATTTGGCAGTCTCTCTGCGTTATTAAGTTTTTCTACTTGTATCACATTTTCAGGTTTTAATTCTGCAAATCGAAAAAGAACATTTAAATACGAGAAGAGCGGTCAGGAAAAAGTTCAAATAGACACGTAGAGAAATTTACTGTTCGAAGATATTAAGAAGGAACAGATATATTTCTTGATCCCTAAGAAATATAATTTACGTTTTAAGACACATTAAAAGGTTCGTACGGATATCGATGAATATAAATACCGTTTGCAATATCAATAATCTTTATGTTATTAATATTTAGAAGCGTTTGGATTTTCATTTCTTTTACGTTACCTGGGGCTACGAGATACAAAAATATCGGAGATCCATCCACAGCCTGTAAGTCGTTTAGAGTTGCTCCATCGCGGTCGGCCAAATTCTTACCGATGATCCATCGTTGCACGTTCGCCGGTATCTCGAATTCCGTGTGTATCTTTGCTTTCAGCTCGGCCACCGTCATCTTGCTCGGCAACTGTTATCATATCTCGAGTTAGCAAAGCAGCCTAATACCACGTTATGGATAGCAAGCGGGTGCCTTGATTCGAGCAGGTACCGGTATTTACCTGAAGAGGTATGGGTCCCTGGTGAGCAAGCTTGTCCTCAATGTACATATTGACTTTAATCAACTGATCTTTGAGACGGGTTGATCGTTGTCGAATCACGGAACAGTGGATCTTGAGCCGCGCCAGTTCCTTCGCCAAGCCCGCCGCTTGTTGATGATGGCCAGATGCAATTGCAGCTTCTAACTTTCTAAGTAATCGGTTTATGGCCAGAGTGTTCATGTTCTTCTCCGTTGAATTGTCTTCTGCAAGAAACAAGGGAAAGAGAAAGAGAGATAAGGACGTAGTAATAGGGAAAAACGAATGACACCGCGTAATATATTTAGGCGCATGATTCACCCGTTGCGTCGTACGACTGTCCGCGCCATTTAATTAACATTTTACCTTCTTCGCTACCCCGGAACGTGTCTTCGTTCGCGTTTAACGTTCGTTCGGTCGCTGGAGACGCGTTCGTCGTTGCATCGGCGTTATTAATCTTTTTAACGTCGTTACTTCGCGCGGAATTGTCGCGTTGTCTCGGCGACGGAGGAACGTGAGCGTTCGCGTAAAGCGACTGCTCGATCACATTCGCGTAAGTGTTCTCGTTGCAGGCGGTCCTCGTCGTTTTGGTAGCTTCGATTTCGGCGAAGTCGCGCGGTCTTATCAGCTGAAAGGTATTTTTCACCAGGCCCGAACCACCCAAATTTCTTCCGGATGTTTTGTAGAGAACGTTCTCCTGCTTCCATCCAGACGTGGACGGCTGTATAGCCGATGTGGACGGTTGATTCAATCTTCTCACGTTTCCACTAGTTTGCACCGAGCACGACACCTTCTGTTTGTTCGTATCGTAGTCGTTGCGCAGCGCGATATTCTCGACTTTCGTCACCGCGGACACAAAGTACGTAGTCTTTTCCGGGGCAGCTGGTGTTTCTTTCTCCCTCGTCACTCTCTCAGCCCCGTCGTCGATACGCGTCACCATTTTACCCGGCTTCGAGCGCTTTGGTAACGAGTGTTTCATTTCCTTCAGCATCTCTTTCAAATCCGTGGTAATTGGATCCTCGACGGTATTCAGTATCGGGGACCTCGTCTTGCCTGATTTTGCTTTCGCGTTCGAGTCGGCCGAACAAGAGCAAACCTCGACTGGTATCGATTTTTCCGACTGCACGGTCGTCTTTGTCTTGGCGTCCTTCTCCGCTTCCACCAGGATGTCGAGCACTTTGGTTACCTTGCTTGATATTCCGGCTTCCTCCTCGCGAATATTGTCCCTCTGATTAACCGTGGTCGCGTTCGCGCGTCGATCGATGAATTTCAACTCCTTCATACGCAGTTGCTTGTCGATCTCGTCGAAGATATCCGAGAACTCTTTCTGCACGCTCTCCAGGTGATGCTTGTCCATCTTTCTGGGCTCTTCGAGAACGATTCCCGCGGATCCACGACCAGGGCCAAACAAGTATCCCCTTGCGTTTTCGTCGCTCGCTTTCGTCGCTCTTTCCTTCTTTTCGACATCCTGCCTTGATCGAATTTTATCCTCCGCTGCCTCATTCTTCCGCGGATACATCGGATCGTTCATTCGATTTGCAGCGAGTTGGCTCTGCAGGAACGATATTCTGCTGGAAGTCTCGGTGGCCAGTCGATCGTTCTGTTCTTTGGTAGCGGGGATCCTGGCCCCCGGTAGCCTCGCGTCCGTGTTCTCCGTTTTGCTCTTCGCGGTCCTTTGTTGCGGTAGAAAATATTTCGAGATGTCTTTCTCCATACGGCTGCTCTGACCCGCGGTGGACGGTGCCGAGAGTCTCGATTGATCCTGTTCGAACGGTCTTGCGTTTCTCACGACGTCCCGTTCGAATTTGGACGCTTGATGGTCTCGTCCCCCTTTCGCGAAGAAGTTTGCGCTGACGGTGACCTTGGTGATGTTGCTGATAGCGTTGAACTTGGAGATCAGGGCTCTGGTGCCCCGTCTGGGAGACGAGTTCTCCATCGCGGATGCGACAATGTCCTGAACGATTTCCTCGTTCACCTCGTTTCGTTTCTCGAGGGCGTCGACGAACCGCGAGGACTTTAGCAGCATGGACGCCCTCGCCCTCGCCTGTTCCTCCTGAACGATGGCGGCCGCCTCTTTGTCCAGCTCGCTGATGTTGGTTAGAATCGACAGGCCAGACTTTCGTTTCGCCTCCCTCTTCCTCTCCTCCGACTGGCCGCCGCGATGGAAGAAGCTCAGCCTCGACAAAGAGGCGTCCACGGAGTAGCCGGCGGAAGAAGCCACGTTCGAGGCGGCGCATTCTTCTTTTATTTCGCCCGTCGAGGTTGCAGGCCCCCGGAGAACGTCGCCCCGCCTGGACGGTCCGGAATCCCGGGAATGCTCGAAGACGCTGCGTTTGTACCAAGGTCGCGGCATGGCTGCGTTCAGAGTGCCAACGACCGGGGTTGGTGTCGGACTGTCTCGAGGAATGGCGACGTCTGGCGCGACGGTGCTCGCGTGCTTCTCTCGCGCGGTCTTCTTGGTCTCTTTTCTCGACAGCAGAACACCCCTTTGAAGCACCAGCGTGTCGTTGCTGATCGTCTCGGAGTCCCTCCGCGCCCCTATGTCCATTCCGCCATCCGTGACCGGCGGCGTTTCAGGCTTTTCAGGCGGTTTGGGCGCGCGTCTCTTTCGTCTGTTGCTGTTGCGCGGTGTTTCTCGAGCATCCAGCTCCGTCGCGTTCGTCGAAACTTCCGGTGGATTTGGCGCGCGTCTTTTGCCCTTCACGTGCACCCTCCTGCGCGCCGATCCCGTGTTGTAGCTGGCCTTTCTGTCGTCTAGCCTCCTCGACGAGCCCAACCGTCTCTCCGGAAACGGTAGATTACCGCAAGAAGCGAACGTCGCCGACGGTTGCAGAGAGTATCTGGCGGTTATGTCTCTTCTGTGCGAGTGCACATTCGCTGGCAGCGTGCTAGACGCGTCCGCGACGTCGTTCTCTTTGTTGCCTACCGCGATCTTCGAGGCTCCGGCCGCGAACGGTCCGACTTCCGCCGCCTGCTCGAGGATGTCCAACGAGAGTCCGTCGCATCTGCCCACGGTACCCGCGTGGAAGGCGAAACTACGCACGGTGGTGGTGCTGTAGAAGGTGTTTACGCTCTCCGCGCTCGAGGAGACGCTCCGTGGTCGTCCGTCATTCTCCCTGCACTCGTCGACCGTCTTTCGTCGCTTCTCGATCAACGACTCGCGATTACCGGACCGTTTGAACCACTTGAAGAGGGAGAACCTCGCGTTCCCGCGTGCCTCGTCCACGGCGCGTAGTACGTGATCTACCGTGGCGTTCGTTGCGGCGACGTTCGACCCTCTGGCTTCCCGGTCGCTGATCCGTACGCCATTGGAGAATGTGTTCGCCTCGACGCTGCATGCGGCCCGCTGTACCATTCTTACTCACCGCATATTCCCTCTTCGCCAGAGCCAGCATCCGACCCCACCTTCGTCCACTGCTCCGCGTAGTTCTTTATTTAGATTCACTCGAATGTGGTTTTAACTTCCTTCCAGTTCGTCTGTAGGTGAACCCGAACTCGTGGAACCTTCGAGGAATCTTACGGTACACAGACATCCGCGCCAACTATTGCACTCTGGTTTTGTTTCGTCGTCGATCTTGCGATCGTTCCACCCACGGCCCTTCGTCGTCCGTACAACTCCGGATAGCTCCGGGTTCTCTGGTTCGCGCGATGCTTAGAGATGCGTACCGTCCCGAGAATATTCGCGATGGCTGCCAAGGTGCGGGCGCGAACTTCCGCGGAACCTCGTCTTCCGATCGAGTTACGACGCGACTCGCGCGTCTACGTGCGAAGAATGTATCGCGGAACGGTAAATTGACCGACGAATTTTGCTGCGAAACCGACGGGGACGCTGCCGAATGCGCGACAAAGATACTCTCCGGTGCACTATTAATAGACGGGCCTTCTCCTGCCGTTGGTTATTTTCAAGTCCACTCTTGCTGTCTGCGCGCCGCTGTCCGAAATCAAAACAGAGAAATACGGGTCTCGCGCGCGGCTTTCGACCGCGGATGATCTAGCGATGGGATTGATACGCTTCGGCGACAATACTATTCGACGCTAAAACCATGTAATTCTGCGTTGCAAGAAAACAATTCTTCCCCCGCGTGCGGATGTCATTGTTTACATCCCGGGACGTTCTTAAATGACACAGATAATATTTTTGGGAAGTTCAGAGCTGTATGAAAATATGTTCTATTAGCCGCGACAATGCAACAAGACGTAACATAATTAAACGTTTCGATTGTGAGAACTGTACAATAATAGAAATTTCTAAGACATTAGGAACACTTCCAACTTCTGAGGAAAGCTTCCAACCCTGCATTGACAGCAAGACAAATTGCAGCTTAAGCGTAGGAACAGTTCAAAGAACAATAAAATGTTCAAAGAACCGACAGAAACCACCAGAAAGAAGCAAGATTAGAAAAGAATCATTTTTCCTGATCTATACTTATACGGATACATCTTATGTCAGTGAGAGTACAATGGACAGCGAAAATTCTTTCTTTTGTTAAAAAGACTGGTAAATTTGATCAATTCACGAAGAAACTAATGGCTAGTAATGTCTACGTTTGTTTGGAATTGTACGATCCAAGGCCACGTATGGCATAAGTCACATAGTAAACAAATTTTTAATATTAGACGGCCATTACTACTATATCTATTCTATTATCGGACCTCGATTCTGTAACCTCCCTCTTCAAGTCTTATAAAATTCGTTACATGGAAAAACATTTATGAATGACCAAGTTCGTTGAGTGTTTTTAAATTTATTAATTTTTTTACAAGTAGGAAAGATCGATAAGCATTTACTAAATAAATACATCTGATCGATGGTAAGAGAGACGGTTCGATTGTTAAGAATTCATAGCGATAAAGGTTTGATAAACCATAGATGTTTGCATCGCAGTGTGCGCAAACACCGAACGCCCACGGTATTATTTTGGGCTTTGACTAATCCTGTGTGAGAGCATGGACCAGGGAAGTAATGACCAGTACCTCGTTACTGGTTGAACTGTATCACTGGTGACATTTATTCACGAGCAAATCAATGTCGCATTAAAAACTGTCCAAAATACGTTGTCCGATATTCGATGCCATTTCGGAGCAACATAATTGGTGCGTTTGAGGTTTCGAGTACGGGATTACACCAGAAATGGGAGATTCACTGCCCTTTGAGGTGTTTGGTGCAGCCCTATAATTTATCACACTTGGAGAAAAAGGCTTTGAAAATATTACACGACCGTTTAGAACACGGTGGAATGTTTTACTCGCGATATCTCATGGTTAGTGCTGTATTTTTTATTTTGTATTCCACCTCTGCCGATCCTATCTCCGTACAAATTTTGCGTTATATTTATTTCAGATACCCAATGACGTACATGTGCAATATGCAACAATGTTCGTTTGTAATAGGTAACTGCCACATGTATATGTATGCTGATGGTGCTCTATTATTTACGATCAGTCGTTACCCGCGGCTTCATTCACATTATAGTTTAACTTTTTTTATTTTAATTGTACCCGCGTATCGAAAATTTGTATACGACAAAAGGGTTTATAAATTTAATTTCCAACAAAGTATGTTAACTAATCGATTCGGTAGATTTTATTCGGTTTAGAATCTAAATCTCCTAAAAATTGTACAATCACGACATTACAGTTTCATTTTTACAGATTTTGTGGCTCCAGAGTGTGAAGTAGAACATGATCTTCGCACGTTCTCGCGGTGGTGCAACTTACACGGTTTGAAATTAAATCCCACCAAATTCTCTGGGTCGGTTATTCGCTCTTCCTCCCTCGTTCGTAACTTATCTTCCTTTAGTATCTTGCTTAATTCAACTCTCCTGACGATGCAACCTTCCCTTAAGAATTCCGGTGTAACGCGGCGGTCTTTGAAGTTCGTGGAAAGTGGACAAAACAAATTTCTCAAGTTAAGAACTTCAAAATGTATGCGTTCTAGCATCTTATTTACAAAGTCTTTGTGTCAACGACTTCTATTTATCTTAGTCTACCGAAAAAATGTGCAAGACACAAACTGTCCTGTCCAAAATGGCGTCTATCCATCGATTAAACCGACAAAAGTAAGAAGACCATGATGATCTTCGACTTTTGGTTAAGTAAACGTTCTTCTCTTTACATGCAATCGTCGACAAATTTTTTGGCGATGACGCGGTTTTCCATGCGGGCTGCGCGCGCGTAGCTGTTTGGAAATTAACCGAGCGAGTATTTTTAATTACATCTACCGCGAAGAAAAGCTCCAACGAGAGGGAGCCAACCAGCAGACTTGAACCACATCGCCGAGCACGCTTGCACGAGAGTTCGTCGGGCAGGTATCTCGAAAGGCAAAGCAGTTTCAGCAAACACTGCGCGAACCACGAAACGGACACGCTGGTACGACGTGTATTTACGTTCGGGACACGCGAGCCTCGATGACGAACAATGGCGTCGAAATCGCGGACCAAAGAGACGCGCGAGAACGAACGACGTTCTAAGGAAGCGTCTATCCGAGTTTCCGTGTTTTATTTAATTACTCGCCAACGTTCAAAGTATTTTCGCCCGGATACTTCGCTACACTTCGTTAAAGGGTTTCGTTTAAATGAACCACGAGTCGGTTTTTCCCACAGCGCCTTCAAAGAGGGCCGCTGCTAAACAACTCCGTGCACACTGGAGCTAGCATTATTCCGGTGCCTCGGCGGTTGCATCTCCACCGGGGCTTTTAAATTGGCATAAGCAGGATTTCTTCTCGTACGTGGTCCTTCCTTGTCGTCGAGCACTCGTCGTAATCGATAGACGCTAGTCTCCTTCTTCGTTAATTATAACTTTGCTGCATTTACTTTTCAACTGTCCTCTCTTAGATCGACTTCTTCGAATGCTTTCCGAAAAGATCAAACTCGCTTTCTCTGATCCATACGATATCCTCGTATCTACTCTGCCAGGTTCTACTCTGCTTCCTTTTTCGTTTAGATTCGCTTCTTCGCGCCCCGGAACTTCTTCATCTCTTCCCGTGTTTTTCCTACAGCTTGGGAACATTCTACGCTCTATCCTATCCCCTAAAACACCTAATACTTCTTTCTTAGATTCCCTTTGCCCTATCTCGCGAAACTCTTTTCCTCGAAGTTCTTGAGAAGCTCTGCACGTTGCAGCTGCAAGGATTTATTGGATGTTGCGCCCGACTTTTAATCCAAGTTCCGTAGATGTCAGTGTTTCGTCAGCTTTATTATATACTTCGTTGGACATTACGCTTATTATAATATAAAATAGGACAAATTAAAGATACGTGCAATTACTCCCAAATGGGTATCGTATATTTGTATGTACGTGGAGCTGTGTGTAAATATAATAAATTTGAAAGTCTCATTTTATGCAGATTCCTGAAACGCTCGTAGGGCTACCATCGTCGACGCTATAATATTAGTCTCACGACTCGTACGCGTTTCCGGATGCATTTTGTCCTCTTCTACGCTCCCTCTCCAAACGTAACCCGTAAAAATTATCATCCGTTCTCGATTTCGTTCGATTATAGCGTGCAATGAGACGGCGTGGAGCGAGCGACGTCGCCAAATAAAGTCTCCCGAAAGGGCGTCCTCGAGTGTTCCAGGCTCAGACAGAGAGACCGGGCAGACAGTTAGTGTACGTTTACGTCCGAACGACGCCGTGGCGGCCGTGTGTGGGTGGTCTTAGCTCACTTTTATTGTCGGAAGCCGAACTGGAGCGCAAGAGTCTACCGTACACCCTGTTCTCGATCTCCAACCCCTCTTCTCGTTCGGGAGTTTATTTCGCGAATCCACCCACCACCCCTTGGCTTGGCTCGAACCCTGTTCCACGCTACGTACCAGCGCCATATCGCGTCCTGAATACAAATCGCGATGTTTCCTTTCGCGAGTTCCCGAAGACTTTTAGAACACGATCATTACCATTAATGAAGAAGTCAATGTTGCCCCGTCGCTTCTTGCTTCCCTTTCTCTTACGTCTACCTCGACCCACCCGGAAGCCTTTAAGCCTTCTCTTTCCGGTTCTTCGTCCACCGATGGGCCTCCAAGAGTCCCGCAAGTTTTCACGCAAGTCGGGACTACGAAGCCTCGAGGTAGACAGAAACTTGGTGGTCTTCGCAGAGATCGAAAAGAGTTATCGAACAGTTGCGGACCAGCAATTAAATCGCGAAATACCTGGTAAATCGACAGGCTGCGTTGGTTTGCACAAAGTAGTAGGAACTACTCGAGTAAACGAAAATAAACAGACGGACGACTGTCGCGTATTCCGAAGAGGCTAAAACTATTCGAAAACTCTTGGTCCGCGTAACTCACGTCCCACGCCGAGGCGAAGTTCCGCGGCCGATCGTAACGCACGATTATTCCCTCCGGTATCGAGCCACCGGGTGCGGGCATATCCGCGATTTACAATTTTTATGCCGGATTCCCCAGCAAAGCGCTACAAGTCGCGCACGCCGGGCCGAGTGTCGTTGAACTTTCGAAAGGTCGTGGGCTGCGGCGCCGCGCCATTGCTCGAAATTTAGTTACTCCTGTTGGGATCAGCCGATGTTTTATTCAGTTACGCGCAGGCCCGACTCCGCCCGCACTTCCAGGAACAGGGATATAAATTAATCGCGATCACAATTTTTGCCCCCGACCACTCCATCCGAGCAAAAAGTTTTCCGGTATGTAAAACGGGACGTCGATCGCGGAACGACGTGGCTTCATTTAGGCGAACTCCTTCCTTTGCGTCTTAAATTAAAATTAAAGCGGACGTGCTCTACCGCCGAGCTGCCCGTTCAAGAGCATCGATAATCGTCTCCGTGCTATAATACAGATACAGATTCAAATATATTTTATTTAGAGTGCGTAGGACCACGTACAAGGTCCTGTAACATTAACTTTACCTTTTACGCCACGCTGTAGTACTTTCTCTTCGTAGCATGTCAATATTTGTATTCAACTTACAACTACTTAATCTCAAAACTATTGACTTTTGTACTATAATACGATTTGCCTGACCGTGGATGCTATATTATTAGTCTATAAGTAGTTAAAAGTACATTTATAACTCTTTTAATGTATCTTTTGTAATTTACGATGAACCAACGTCTTTATAAATCAATAGGATGTTCGCCCGTAAATAAATAAATAAATAGACTCTTCATTTATGAACTTCATTATTTTAAAAAAAATTATTGAGTTGGCAGATGAAGTAGATATCGACTTAAACTCGACATTTTTCGCACTAGCCACCAGAGGGCTACCGCTCTATCTGTATCTTTCTCACAAGTGCTCGACCGACCACCTATTCCTATATGACTAGCAGTCCACTATCTCGCTTATTTTTTCCTACAATAGCAAGTCGTGATTACTTTGCAAGTAGCAGGGGGGAAATTTAGTCAACGGTCGCGCGTTTCATCGATCGACGCAAACGGACGTTTAAAGTTTTGATCGATCTTTCGTTGACGTATTCTGTATTAAAGCGTTTCCTCGAGGGTCGACGTAAGGGAAGCTGCGCGCACGATCTGTGTTCATCTTAACTCGAGAACAGAGGGACCCTGCGATACGCGAGGGAAAATACTCCTCAGACGGACTTCGACTTGCTCCGGGACCTCCCGTACCCTTTGGCTATCTCCTTAGTTACACCGTTGTTCCGTACGCGAGCAAGATAGTTAGATTGTCTTCTCGAAGTTACCCACCGCACGCGGGATTAGACCCCAGTTTCTCTCCGTGTCCATACGTACCGCAAGCTGTGAGCCAGCTCCTGGCAATATCTGCACCCGTTGATGAATACTACGCGAGTACAGACGCGCCGAATCCGCTACGGGTGCGCGGATTCGTGAAATGATCGCTGATAACGAGCTTGCCAAATTACATTCGCCCGTAAATTTGTTTCGTCGCGACGCCGCGAAGTAAATTATGAAACGCCGGGGCCCCGGCGTTTGTTCGACGAAAATTCGATTTCTCGCACGGCGACCAATTAACGCTACCGATGATCATAAAATTGGAAACCCGGACCTAATCGCCGATCGTCGATGGACAGGCAAAATTTCCGTCAAATCTCCGCCATGAAATTCCACGGTGGACCCGGAATCCTAGAAAATTGTTAGCAGAAAACAAATTCGCACGGATAAAAGTTGAATCCCATACGCCTCGTATAGAAGTGTTACTCCATCGATAAACTTTACGATATATTCTGTAATTTCATTTCCTTACGTGTACAATAAATAATCCATTTTCAGGTCTTTTCGAGCGCAAACGCGAGCAGAAATTTGGAGCTTTACCGATGACGCATCATCCTTCTCTGGCTAATTCCACAACTGTTCAAATCCCTCTTCCATTGAATCGAATGCTCCGACCAGGTATGAAATTGATTTCCAGTAAATCTTCCTCTTCAATTTCACAACACGCTTTAATGCGCTTTGCGTTCCACCGCGCCGCGGATTGATCGTAGTCTTCCGAACGCATTAACTGGAACGCGTGCGATCAACAGTAGGACGGATGGTCATTTATCAGAAACAGTAGTAAATCGATCCTGATAATCGTCGAGGAGCGAAAGAGGAGAGGGTTAAACCGTACGAGAGGGCGAGCCAGCGAGCGTAATCGCGCTTATCGTTGTTTGTTCTATTTACCGATGAAAATAGGTCGGTCGCCTATTCACAGACGAGGTATACGAGTAGACCTTTCACCTAATGGACTTTCGTGGCCCAATCTGACAACAGTTTCCCTTTTTACGACTCGCTCGTCCTTGTAAATTATGTCTTACAGATCTAGCGACCTATGCCTTTATTGCGTACGTCTCGACTTGCACTCACCACCAGGGGTTGTAGCCAGTAGTAATCGTTATACGTTTGCCAGATATATCAGAAGTGGTCAGCAGAGACCAGCAGAGGCATGCAGAGGCAAACAGTAGCAAGTAGTAATCTTTTTACGTTGTCAGAAGTATTAGGAGTGGTAAGCAGTGGCCAGCAGAGATCAGCAGAAGCAAGTAGAGACCAGCAGAGACCACCAGAGGCCAGTAGAGGCTGGCAGAGGCTGGCAGCAGTCAGTAGAAATCATTATACGTTGCCAGATATATCAGAAGTGGTCAGCAGTGATCAGCAGTGGTCAGCAGAGGCCAGCAAAGGCAAGCAGTTACCGAACGACGATACTGAACGCGTCGCGGCTAATAATCGAGTCGAAAAGTGTTTCGTAGCCTATCACGTTTGGCACAGCAGCGTTCGATGTCTGCGGCGCGGGGTATTCGATTCGCAAATATTCCTCTGTTCTCGAATTAATTGTTATTCGAATGCTTGTCGAAATCCCGCGAATCTGTAATGAAACAGAATTTATCGCCGCGTTTGTTTTTTGCGACGCAAATTAAACCGTTCCTGGAGCCGAACGTTTATTAACAAAACGTCGATTCATTTATCATATATTAATTAGCGTAAATGTTAAACGAACGCGGACCCGATCGCGTCGTTTCATTCGGTTGAAAGTTAACAATCCGAATATCTTGCGCGGAACGAGCTTTCGCTAAAATACGGATTATGACGTTAAATATATCATTCCGTACGACCACGTTACGCGTCGATATTGGACAAACATTGTGGAACGTGCGTACCAACCGATCGTGTCAGGGATTTTTGCGTTTCGACAAATGGTACGATTCTGGTCCCTGTATCGTTGGCCACCCGGTAGACGCGTACGTACGTCGCGTCGTACGGGTCCACCAGCAGGCGTAAATCCGCGTGTATCCGTTCGTGTTCTGCGCTCGAAACCGATCGTTTTGCATATGAAATGTCGTTCGCAAATTATTAGAAGCGGGACGGCCCGACTCGTGCATGGTGTGTCCTTTCCAGCACTTCGCCATTAAATAATTGTATCCCATTGCGGCGATCGGACTGAATTAATCAACCGAATGGACGTACTGGATTCGATTAAGCTCTTACGATTCTTTACTTTCAACTATCTATGTCTGTTTATTTACCATTATATTGGTAATTGTCTATTTGTCTATTTACATGGGGATGTGAGGGGCTTCCATGTGGGGCTTCCAGGGCCCTGTAATCGACTTATTTGATCCATGGCGCGAAAGTATGATAATCAAGGAAGAATTATTTAGAAATGTCGGCCATCGGTATTAATACATCGTTGTAGACGTAGGCTGCTGATTTAGTTTCACTTTGAGTCGTTTCGGAATTTGTGACACGATAATACCCGCGCGTAAGACGTTCAAAAGCAAAGAAATATTTACTGTGCTTTCTTAGATTCCTTTTTGTAGGTGACATTAAAGGATACGGTGTACGTGTAGCCTCTAACAACGCCTCTACAAGGCAACGAATCGTTGCAGCGTGTGCCTCGATAAATTCTGAAACAATTCAAAGTGCAATTGAATCGGCACCGATACGCCTACAGCATTGTATTAATATCGATGATCGATATTCCGAACATAGCGTTTCAATCTCTATCGTGAAAATCTAATAATGGAAGAGGAAGTTTCAAAAACAGGTCGTCTGGAATACATCTTTGCGATCCATATTAGGAATAAACGATTCCATGTTTTTGTGGGTTAAATTTTCCTCTATTTCCTTGGATTTCGTAAAATTTTCCCGAAATTTCTGGTTACCTTCCAAGTCTCGGATTTAGAAATTACAGCCGTCCGAACGAGACAACCTGTCGATATTTGGACAACATTTAAACAATTACCGCGCAGTCGACCAAGTCACGAACACATGTAGTTTACTAGCTTTCGATTGGCAAGCCTCGATAACATTAAGCTTTTCGGTCAAGCGAAACAAGCTCGATCGATGAATCGTCAACAATTTCGATGTCCGCGAAATAACCTACCGCAGTAATGATATGGATAGGGTATCATTATACTCTGTTACAGACAGCGGGCACCCACGCTTCGCCATCGATCGCGAATCGTGCCACGGTTAATAACCGAGCGAACTTTTAAAACGATTAGCCGCGCGTCACTGGTCCACGTCCGAAAGAATAATGTATCTACCTCGTAATAATTTATCGTGGCACGGTGGCTTCGTATTCTTTGTTTTCTTCGTATTAATATTGAACGACACATCGCGATTACTTCCCGGCAATTTATTTCCGTCGTTATATCGAGTCACCGTGTCATTTGCAATAAGAGAGAAGGGAATGCCGCCGTTCGTATTTCATCCGGGATACTTTAATGCCAACCGAGATATCCGTCAGGGCTGCGCCGCCTCGTTTCCAACGTCTCGAGGCGTCGCGACGCGTAACAACTCGAATTTTTCTCGAGGCCATTCCACCGCAACCGATACACCGCCGCCCCGGCATAAGCTTTCGCGATAACTTAGTGTCTTGCGTAAAGACAACTATGTTATACCACAGACGAGGTACACGAGTAGACCTTACACCTTATGGACTTTCGTGGCCCAATCTGACTGTCCCCTTCTCATGCATGGAGGTCAGTTGAGGAACTATTCACTGAATCAGTATCGATGAGCAGATAGCTGTCGTGTGTGCGTAAATACACGTGAGTTAACTATGGGAGGAATTGAAAAAGGCAATCCAGTATTATTAGATGGTAGACCGGTGCTCGAAGGAACCTACCCCTCCACTTACACACGCTAATGCATAGCCACCTTGTATATGAGTTCCGACGCTTCGTATAGTTTTGGGGATTCGAGGAAGAAGTAGTTGATTCTAATGGTTTACTACAATAGTGAATGTATTTCATTGTTTATTTCTGAAGTAGAATTTATGGATACCTACAACAAAGTGTTAAACAACATTCCCGAAGAGCGTGAAACAAAATTAAAATTCAAAAACAAATTTTTAAGAAAAAGTGACAGGTGAACAAATTTTTCGACGAAATTAAAAAATTCCAAATCATTTTGAAAAAATTATTTCTGGTTACGGGGGTCAATTATAATCAGTTTTGGTCAATAGACATACCTTCGAAATCCTAACCATTTTCGAGAAAAAAATTCCTTACCGAAAATATAATTTCAGGCCAGCAATGTCACTCCAAAATTTCATGCGTATCTTTAAAACGTCACAACTCCTGAATGGATTGGAGGATTTTAACGTTTTAAAATGTTAACAGTGCGTAGTTTAGTAAAGAATATGTAGAAATTCTAAGAATGTTGGAAAAGTTGTTCCTTAACCCCGTGAAGTGAGAAAAACTCTATAAAAATGGTCCAATTTTCAAACGACTATGACTCCTACAATAGTGAATGGTGGTCCTACCTCTTGGCATTTCCTTGGTCTTCACTGGATCGTTGACCTCGATGTCAATCTCATTGTTGGCCATTGAATAACCAATGACTCACTAAAACCATCACAAAGTCGAAGATTAGAGCCTTCTTATAAGGGTCTCCTTACAATCTAATGGACGATTTTCTTAAATCACAAGTACGATTTAATCGTACACCTTTTTATTAGTCAACAGACGAGATATACAAAATTTTAAATGTAGTTTCGATTGAAACTTGGCCCCATGACTGTACTAAATATATATTCTACCGTTCAAGAATTCCAATTTATGATTTCGTAGATGAACGACGTCTGAGATGCCCAGGTACCGTCTTTGCACAATTTGCTTAATTTGATAGGAAACAGATACTTGTGTAGATACAATCGTAACGACGTAGAACTTCTACATCCTCGCCATAAGTAGAAATTGAACAGTCCACAGTAGTCGAGCATAGACCGAGTTTCGCGTTAAGGATTAAATCCGTTGGTTAGACTTGGTCTGGTTTCGGTTTGATCTTTGTTGAATTGGGGTTAGGTATCGGTTGGGTCATGGTTAAGTCTTTAGGTAGCTTTGGGTTAGACGTTGGTTACATCCAGATTCTATAGACAGATGCACAAACAGATGTCCGAATGGGAGCTTACGAGTGTATCAACAGTTGGTCCAGGTTTGGTTTCTGTTGAGATAAAAACAATATGAAGACTCGGTTTGCAGTTTGACTTCCTTATTGTTAGAAGTTTACACTTCAATAGTACCGAAATTAGTGTAAATTTTACTTTATTAAAAATAATATATTATTAAAATCTATCATATTCGTATAAGAAATATTAGAAAAAGAAATAAGAGAATGGTTCTACGCCAAAAAAGAAGTCGAAAGTGTAGAACACAGAATTCCCAAACGAGGCTTTGTTTTCGAGAAAATGGAGTTCAAAGATTCGTCGGAGAAATAAGTAGAAACAGCGAGTACTGATATGTGGTCAGACAAATCTTCAGATTCAATTATCTCGAAAACGAAGCATCGTACAGAAGAAAATTTATTCTACGTTTTCGACTAATTTTTTCACGTAGATGCGCCAAGAAAATCGAAGAACCAAAAATATTAAATTTACTCTTAGCGGAAGGCGGTTTCAACCAAAGAAACGCCGACAATCATATTAACCGTGGAGACACTGCGAGACTCTTCCACACCTCGAGCATATTAATGTGGATAGTTAAACGCAAGCAAACGCACATGCGACCTGCGTTAAATAACGCGCAGATAGAGGAAGAGGAAAGGTCCCGCGAGCGTAAAAGCAACGCAGCGGTTCGCGCGCGAATTTTTATATGTTGAATTTTATGTTCCGCTGAGCGTTTGTTTGCTCGGTACCTACGGTTCCGTGCGAAGCATTTTATGGTCCGCGTATCCGCAATCCGGGTATTACGCAAGTATGGCGTTCCCTTAGACCAGCGTTTCCCAACTTGGGTCACGGTAGGACCTTTTGGGAGGGGTGGGGGTGTTAAACTGATTAGAAAGTTTAAGAAATCGATTTGACTCACTCAGCTTCTACGTGACGCCAATATTGTGTAAAATAGTCGAATTTTGGGTACTGAAACTGTTTCTTCAATGGAAAATATTCTATGATAATCCCAGTTTTAGAGAAATAGAGAAATGTGGAGTAACAGCCGTGGTGCTTAGCTCGATTCAAGTTTCATTTATGATAACACAAATTGAATTTAGGAAATATACTAATAAATTTAAATTACAGATATTCGTACATTTTTGTGGGAAAAAGAATATTTTTTTATTTTTAGAAGTCATATCACAAAATTGTGAGTGGTATTACCAGTTGTTCGTAAAGATTCTCGGAGGGCAAAGGGTTAAATATAAGATTAATCATTCTAATTCTATTTATTATTACTCGTATATTTCATGTTTGCGTTGAGTTTGTATTTGTGAATGACATGGAAATTGACGATTTCGACAATTCTCCTTGATAATACTATTTTTAACGACAAACATGGAAACTCAGAAGGGTCAAAAGGTTGGGAGACACTGAGTTACAGGATCCCCGCGCCGGAATACAGCCGTCTGTGCACTTTTCCCGGTATCTGCAGTTCTTCGGGACAGAGCGCCGATATAATGTGGTTACCGTTCTTACATGCTGTGATATATATTATCGGTTTACCGCGAACGCACCTGCTCTTTGTCGCGACTTATGGAAAATTAATTATTCCGTCTTATCCCGTTTCCGCCGGGAGAGGCCTGCGTTTGCATAGCGCCGTTATCATGTTTTTCCAACACGATCTAATATAATTGTACGCCGCACATTTTTGCGTGACTTACGGAACGCAGGTCCGACCAACCCAGAAATTGTGTGCGGTTTACAAATGTTATGAACGCGACATCGGTTCTATTGCATCCGATTAATTTCTTTCTCCGAATCCGCTTGATCCGTATCGCGCGAAACAGGCTGTTTTCAAACAGTTTCAGCTTTTCCGTGTTGATGGAAGGGCTAAACCTTCGAAATCACTTGAATCAATATTGACGAGACGCGTCAGACGCAGGAAACTGCGTCTCGTCTACGTTCCCAGCTTTCACGGTAGCCCTGCGTTACGTCAATCATTCAACGTTGTACGGCGCGCAATTATTTTCCATTGTTTACAAATTGCATCCAATATGCATCAACCTTCAGTCTCTGCTTCATTCATGAAGGAAGATGTTAAAAACTGACAAAATTTGGGTATATCATTGTGGCGCTGCTTCGCTGCGGGTAGGGGATCTCGTGAGAATTCGTAGGAGAACAGAAAAGGAAAGGAGGGGGCGCGTTTCGTCCGGGCCTGCCAGTGGACTCATCAGTAAGGCTTTCTAGCAGGCCCTGCCTTAGACGACTGGGATATTGGGAAGTCGTTCGAGGAGTGTATATATAACAACGGAGGGGTCGGTCGAGCGCTTGTGAGAGCGCGACCCCTCTGGTGGCGAGCATGGGAGGCGACGCCACATTACCCCCCTGCCAGTGCTAACGATACCGGATTAAGTCTACTATTTACAGGACTTATCGAATACTATGTACATTATCTACAGTTGTTCCGTTCCTCTGGGACTTGTCGTCGTCGTCGTGTCTTCGTATAGCGCCTCTATCTCGATTGACGATCACTGGAGATTTTTTCTCTGATCCTGGCTAGAACTTCGATTCTATTGCCGTAGGATATTGCGTGATTTCTGGCTGCTGCGTGGTCGTTCTCTTGATCGTCTGGCGCGGCGAGTCGTCCTCGTGCCTTGCGCTCCTGAAGTCATCGAGCGTATATGCTGCTGTCCTACCTGTGGCCCCACTATGCGTGCTATTGCTGCTGCTTCGAATCCTGCCAATCTGTGTCCTCCTGGAGACGACGGCCTCGTCAGGTAGATTTGGTCAGGACCGAGCGATCGAGTGAACGAAAGGCCACCTTAGGAGAGGGATTACGAAAGAGCTATTTGCTAGTACGATTAGACACGGTTGTTCGGCGCTGCCTCCTTCGTCCTACGCTGCGTGCGGGTCTGCGGTTTCCTGGAAAATTCTCGAGCTGCTTCCTAGTTGTCCAATTCACCGTCCGGGTCACCAATTGTGGCGCTGCTTCGCTGCGGGTAGGGGATCTCGTGAGAATTCGTAGGAGGGCAGAAAAGGAAAGGAGGGGGCGCGTTTCGTCCGGGCCTGCCAGTGGACTCATCAGTAAGGCTTTCTAGCAGGCCCTGCCTTAGACGACTGGGATATTGGGAAGTCGTTCGAGGAGTGTATATATAGCAACGGAGGGGTCGGTCGAGCGCTTGTGAGAGCGCGACCCCTCTGGTGGCGAGCATGGGAGGCGACGCCACATCATCTTAAAACTTTGACTGCCGTGTCATCCACTATGGAACTAAAACAATCCTCAAGTTAAAATGTCAAAAGGAAATCAATTTGAATAGGATTCATAAATTTTAACGAGGTTACGAAAACAAGTACTAAGAGAAATGTTAAGTTATGTAGTTTACAATTGTCTAAAATCAACGTTTTAAGTATTAATATTAATTTTCCTCCATATTTTTGCTTATCTTATAGCGTATATAAAAATCTGAGAAGATTGTGCTATTCGAACACTGACGATCTTAACTCCTCCCTATCACATTGATAGGGAAAGTCAAGAGTTTCACGCATAATCTGATTCTCGAATTGTCCCCATTTGTTTATTCCCATCTGTATTTCGAGACAAGACGTCGACCGATCGATCGAGATTGATGGGTTTGCGAATGCTTGGTTTGGAGATTGAGTAACGTGGTTCGAGAATAAAAATTCTCATAGAAAAAACAAGAAAATCGAGAAAGGGAAAGGACGAGGACCAGGAGGAGCGGATAGAAAGCGTCTTACTGTCCACCTCACGTGCGAATCCGGCCACCCACAACCACCGACGTTCCCCTTCGAATAACGCAATCGCGAAGGATCGATTTTCAATCCAATCATCAGAGAATGCAACGTGTAAACCGTGGCGGAAAGTGCAATATACTTTCATGAGTACCCACCTATGATCAGCCAGGATGTTGGGAAGAGGGGAGCAATGCGGATACATACGTCGGATATGCGGGACGTACGGGGGCGGAGGGTGGAACGCTTGAAAATCGAATACTCGAACAAACTCTTGTACCAGCCGCGGGAAGCCGGTATAAACTCATAATCCCACATTTTTCCTTTCCTCGTCCCCTCCCTCTATTCTTCCTGTTCCATTCGTATACAGCGACCGTTTCGAATCTTTCCGAACATCATTCGATTTCAAACAGCGTTCAGCGTCTTGACGGGTGGGTCAAAGTGTTAAAACAGTTGATTTTTATTTATCTCGTTCGAGAGAATTTATATCATGACTCTGGGGCTCTCGTAGACAAAGGTTTGGAGTTTTCTAAAGCAGGAGCATCTCTTCTTCGACCCTCGTCTGCATACGGTTGCGTCTCGATAGATACTGTTATCTCCGACCAATAAACGTCTATGTATCTATCTACTCTGTTCGAGCAGAAACGTTTTCCTCCCCAGCGCCGGAGGAGCCCCGGATGCATCCGGTACCGAATCTCCATGGATCCGTCGTCGTCACCTATTCCGGAAGTGTTGACGCACACCAGAGATCGAGTGATCGATACGAGAAGCCCGAGACTCGACGAGCCGAGGAAATTGAACGACACCTCGGCGTGCTTGCTGCAGAAATCGCGTTTTACAATGCGCACGACCGTTCCTCCTGAAAACGGAAACGGTTTTCCCTGTGAGGAGTTCGCGGGGCCCGCGCGACGCAACATTTCGGTTAACGCGTCCCCGATGCGTCGCGACGGAATCCCGCGAACAAGTTACTACTCCGAAGCTTCTCTCTCGGCGAGAAGATTTCCCACTTTGCAACATCGGGAAATCAGCTCCCACGAAATCTGGGAATTCACGAATACCGGTGGAAACTAGTAATATCGTGTACAGGTGGCTCAAAAGTTACGCGGCGGCTTGCTGTTGGTACTGGGTTATTCAGTATATAGAAATAACTGGTTGTTCGAGCACTTGTAAGAAAGGTACAGGTGAACGTGGCCCTCTGGTGGCCATTTCGAGAGGCGCGCCACAGTTCTGTCACTATTAATCGTATCGCAACCAAACAGTAGGCGATTCTTCTTTGTGAAAGCAAGTAGAAGATATGGAAAATTATTTCATAATCGAAACGATTACTGATTTAAATAGAATTATTCGTCGTAGAGAGTAGAATAAAAATTTTTTCGAGGGATTCCGGTTCGGCCGAGCGTCACGGTACGGTCTCGCGACGGATCCGAAATTACGACGCCGACGGCCGGCGTCTGGCCCGCGCGCCAGACTGCATTAAGAACGGGTGCACACGCCATCCGTCGAAATTCCCCGAGATAATGAAAGAAAAGGCCGCGGAGACAGCCGGGGCGAGAATAAAGTATGGATTGCTTTTAACGGGCTCGCGAAGAATGGAGGCGATAGATGGAATAGACCCGAGCCGAGATAGTGGCCTATAAGGGAAGAGAGAAGAGTCTCGAGGGGTTGGTGACGGGGGGTGAAAGGACGATGGAAACACGAAAGGCAGAAGAATACGCACACGGTCGCAAACACCCAAAGATACCCACCCACGGATTGTTACACACGGATATACGCTCGTCGAATGGGGTGGGTAAAGGGGTTGCGGGAGGTTCACCAACTGCTGGCTGCAGTCTCGATAAAACATTCAGTTCGAAAAATGCCGCTCCATAAAAATTCCATTCACTATTATGCCATGCAATCTTCGGTTGGATATCGGTTACTGCTACCGGCGGCCATATCGCAGCTCAGATTTACGTACGGACACTTATAATACACGCTGCTGGCTGATTTGCCACTCGAACTTTTCCAAGGGTGGCTTGACGTGTTCGATCCGCGCATATCGCAACGCGAATTTCACTTGTACAATCGTCCGCAATAATTCTCACGATCCGAGGGAAAACGACCCGACGCGATCCCTTAGAATCGAAAGATGGAGTTTCTAAAGGGTATTAGACGCCGCGTTGAAAAGTTTCGGGTAGTTGGCAACTTACGATCTCTGTACAGTAGACATTGGCATATTTTTTATGCTTTAAAACTAGTGATTTCTGAGATTTTACTAAATGTTTTTCCCTACTATCAACATGGAAACGAATGAAATACGTGGTCTACATTTCGTGGCATAAATTATTGTAGTCGATCGTGTGCTTGAATTTTTAATATACGCGTGCATTTCGCTGGAAGGGTTATTAATAATTTAATATCGCCGCAACCACTCGGCCGGTCTTTCGACCGAGCTATAGCGCAAAAAACTACGGGAACAATCTCGCCCCCGGGGGGAGGGGGTCGATATCGTAATGAGCCAGAGGCATCGGAGGCCCTCAAAATTATAGGTTAACCGAGTTTCGATGAAAAGTGAGACCGAGCACTCGGGGAATACATGTATCGACGGGCTAATCGCTGTTATTAGCTCGAGTAATGAGTAATTTTCAACGAACTTTAGTGTCGTTATCGACGAACATGCCAAACTGCGGTGGCGACTTTTATGTAGATGTTATATAATCGAGAGTGTGCCTGTAAATTTGTTAACAGTCTAAAAAAACTCGGATCAATATGGACCACCTTGTTCAAATACTACGCGTATCAGATCGTTATCGCGTAATATTTACTGTGGTAAACAGTTTTAATAATTTTTTCAATACGGTTTGGGGGATATTAGCGAAAGTATGGAAGATCAGAATTTCTTTGGAAGCGTGTTTCTACCCTTAGATTCTAGACAAAGGATCGACATACCTTGATTGGACTCATTTTCGAGAATATCAAAATTTAAACTTCGTTAAGGGATGAAATTTGATGCGACGCGAGACAAAGAACGTTTTCAACGGGCAGCTGGCTTTTGTCAGCATAGTTGCTGCCCGTTCGAGTGGTTTGCTCTCTCGTGCCCAACGAAAAAGGTTGACCACGCTGTTGCAAAACTTTTTCCAGGTGTTAGTTTAGAAACTATCAAACTTTGTCGCTTTTAATAACCAAATTTCTAACCGAAAAAACTTTAAACCCTCCGGCGTTCAGCCTTTAAGGCTGACCTGACGTATGCACGAAACATTTTTTGTATCTCTACAACCGAGATATTTAGCTTCTTTTAAATAAATAAAATTTCAAATAGTGGTCCGTAAATTTACAGGTTAACTGCAGCTTTTCTTCTACGATACATCTTTATTACGTTAATAGAACTTTACAGTTTACGAACTATATCGCGATGAACTACTTAGATCACAGCTCAGCGAGTCCCTCCGAACATACTGGCCTGATTATCGGAGATTACAAACACCGTGGAGCGTGCAAGTTTTTTACGGCAGACATTTAACCGATCAAATACAAAGTGAAACACATGGTGCCAGCTTTTACAGAGTTTGTGGAGTTAATTACGTGGCAATCTTACTTGCAAATATCCGCAATATATTGTAAAACAATATGTACGATGATCATGAATGGTGATTTTTAAAATATTGATATCAGAGCTGGGGAAAACATTTCTGCAGATCGATGAAATGTTAACATCTGTACAAAACGTCGATTGTGTAGCATTGTTTAGTTTCTTGAAAATATATTTTCAAAAATTGTCTGTCTACGCCAGAATAGCCCCTTAAAAATCGATACAAAACAGAACCGTGGCAGCGACGTTCTAAAAAATGGCGTTGTTTCTCTGGATCTCGTTGTAAACTCGACAACGTGCCCTTAAGACAAGCTTCAATCCATATTAAAGGTTTATACGAACACTATGTAAACCTGTCCTCAACATCCCCTATTTCTACACAGTGATCCATAACTTCAAGTCTCCTTTAATAGAACATTAACAACACAATCTCATGTTATTTTCTTCTGTTATAAACTGCATGAAATATTGTAGGAAATTTTATCAAACGAATCCCAAATCCATTGTTGGGTATTACATTAGAATACACGGCGTCATATTTTCTTCGTCTGAATTTTCTCTACAAGATGGTTCTTTCTCTGCCCAACGTTGATGTTTATAGTCAATCGATACTTTTCGGGGGGTTTTCGTCATTTTCTCGAGAACCAACAGGACATTTTCGAGCACAGCGTCGGTCAGTCGTACGTTTCTCGGTGTCGCGACGCCTGAAGACGTGACCCGGTGGGTGCGTCTGTCGCGCGGGCGGGTTACGATCTTCCGCGAGGTCGACCGGAAAAATGAAAATTCCAGTATGTGCCAGGCTCTATTATGTTTGCTCTAGCCGGGGTGAGCGATACGCGGCTTCGAGGTCGACTGAAACGCGCGTTAAGGTCCTGCTCGTAGACCCCGCGTATTCTTGCCGCAGGCGTTTTATGTGGTTTTTACGGCGTCGTTCCTCGTGGACGAATCATGCAACGTGATCTCCTAAGGCATCTGCCTATCATGAATGCCGACTGGAACCTTTATTCGAGAACGAAGAAACATTGAAGGGCTGGTTCTCTGTACTCGCTGCTGTAAGCCGCATCGAGGGGACGAAATATTTCCTTCCCCATTCGGGAACCATTATCGAGGCTCCCCGATATTATTGAAGATTGAATGGGGCTACGCGAGGGAGAGCGCATTGTTGATATTGTTGATTTCACCGAGGAATTGGAAATTATTATGTGCTCTAAATCTTGTTCGCGACTTTCGAAAATCTTCATCTTCGATATTGGGCCGCATTGTCCCCTTCGAGTTCCGCGATTATCCGCTGATTCGATATTTCGACAAAGGACGAAGCTTGAAAATTATCATCCAAAAATGATATACATTTTCCAATTTTTGTTATTTTCGACTTTTAGGAATTTCATTCTTGATGGGATTCGGCGATTTTGGAGCTAAGGTTGGGGTTAGTTTGTGCGTGGTACTTTTAATTGTTAGCTTTACATCGAGTAACGTGTTACGAATGGTTAATATAAGTTTCAAATTTGTTTTAACGGAAGATCTAGCAATTTGCAGGCACTTTTGTAACGTTAATGATTACAAATCGTGCGCCATACGCATCAATAACGCGTCTTCCCTGAGGGATTTCTCGATCAGGACAGCGTCAAAAACCGACGTCCCAGTCGTATCATAATTTACAAGCAGGAATCGACCATATCAATTGATCGGAGCGTGCCAGGAGCGGAACGCGTATAAACAGTTTACCGTTGCGGTCAATCGAGTCGATTGACAGTTCGTTTAATCTATGTAGTATCTGTTGTTGAGCAACCGATTGAAACTAACTGTTCGTCGCACAGGTCGTTGCTGCTGCAAAAAGTCATCCTTTCGCCCGTGAGAATGACTCCAGCAAACAGCCAAAGTACGTCGAATCGGTGTCTCCGTATAATGTTCACGGTCCCCGGTTTTATGAAGCAAATTTTCCCTGGGATATTGCATCAGCGACCGTAATTCGCGACGTATCGAACGATAACGAGAGTGTGCGCGAAGCATTTTTTCCGACAAGTTTTTGATTAATAACCTGGGAAATTTGACGCGTCTATAGTAGTTCGCCGCCACAACCTTCGTTCGCGTCGATGGCTCGATGTCTTAAACGTAATCAATTTCCCGACGTCGGCCTGTGGAGGACGGCGTGTAATTTTTTATTAAACCGAAGAGTTCGATACGCCCTCGAGATCACCTTTCCTCCCGATCGCAAAAAAGTTCGGAAAGTTCGAGAAGAGAGCGTGTCGAGGAACGCTTTGAATTCTTCCGCGCATCCACCTTGCGCACACGCAGCGACCGTGCAATGGCGTATGCGCTAAGTTTTCGAATAAACTCGTGACGCGGAATCGTTTGTTAATTTCCTCGAACGGGAAATTCGGTCGGTGCGCGACGTTGCAAAATCTTATCGAAGAAATTCGACCACGGATATTAAACACCGGCTTTCTGCCAAGGTTCGTTCACATCCGCGTCGTCCCAGAATCGAAAAAAGGACGAAAACGAAGTCGGCTGGAACGACGAAGGCGTATTCTTGAAACATTGAATTATCATCGCCGTTTTCGACGAACTTCGGTGAAACACTCCGCCCCGGTTTATCGAGTCGCTCGAGGAAAAAAGCGTTTTCGCCTCGTTAGAACGTCGGGGAAAATAATGTTTTCCATCTGGTTCGCGAACGTAAAGCCGACGTCCTCGATCATTTGCCCGTTCGTGCGTGTAAAACGGCCTGGAGCGTGTGGAACGAAATTAAAGACGTGAATGCTGCGAATTGGAACAGAGGTACTTTCATCAACATCCAAACGTATACTGTACAGGTATTTCCTCTTTCAATTTTCAGGTGTGGAATATTTATTCTTGCATTTCAATTAAAGCACACTGACGATCGCATTTATCTTTTAAAAGAGGACCCAAACGAAAGCAAAGAAAAAACGTTACTTTAAAGGCGTAGAACTCTGTTCTTAACGAAATATTGACCCACGAAAAGGGGTCTAAAATTTCTAGAGTTTTTCTGCAATATCCGTGCGCGAAGCTCGATTTCTGCCAGGTTTAAAGCGTTATTAACGTCGTTTCTGGCAGCGAATATTTATCTTTATAACTGTCTGCACTCGAGAGGGGAGGGGGGGACTCGTAACCTTCGGTTTTTCTTGGTTATTTTAGCTTTAAGTGGACCCTTCGCTAATACGTATTAATGGGAAAATTATACGGGAGTTATCTTGTACACTGATGCACGGCTGCCGTGTCTCTGATTCGCTGTGTTTGAAAGGGGAACGCGATAATCAACGAATATGACCGTGTTCGCGTATCGAAGATAAAAAAAAACACGAGTCGCTGGAGCGATCGTTGAAACGAAGATCGCAGGTTTCCGACGGCAACGAAAAAGGTATTAGGTCTCCGCCAGGAGCAGTTCACGGGCTACGTTTTCGTCCTGGCAATTTCTCCATCCGACTCTCCGCGATGAAATTCGGTCGAGCAGTAAATCACAAAGATATGATTTTTTTCCTCACCGCCGGCGGAAGACGAGTATCCGACCGGAAGAGGCGAGAAAGTCCCTGCTTACTCAGCGACGTTAGCTGCGCTCTAGGCGAGCCCATGGGTTTCCCTAAAAAACAGAATAGCTTATCCCACGAAAATCGAGACAAAAGATTTGTTTAATGGGTGGAAGAAGAAGTCTCGTTTTTGTCCCAGAAAATTCAACCGAAGCAATATGTACGTTCCGGAGTTCGCGAGAATTTATTCGTTCATTTATCAATCCAAAACTCCTTTGAAAGTTATATGCACACAAAAGGTGGGAGGACAGAGTTGCAATTTATATTTGGAAATAATTTTTATACAGAAATCTGGGAATTGATTTTAAACCTAAAGCGAATAAGGTAGGGCACATTTAGTTCATAATAGTTCAGGTGATGAATTTATTCATTATAATAGGATAAAACTAGAAATTGATTTTTTACAACAGTACAAAGTTACATGGGACACATATGTCCCATTAGTCTTGTCAAGATTATGACAAAATTTATTCTGATTTGATACATATGTATTATATGTAATAACAAGAAAGGATGCAATATAGAAATAAAAGAATGGAGTTTATACTTAATAAAATCTATGTGTAAACTGGACGGTGACATGTATCTCACCAGTTTCGAAACGCTCAATGGACCAGGCCTCTAATATTCACGACTAGAGAGTCGAATTTATCCGTTACATTCGTTAAAATTAAATTCGAATTCGAACGTTTCGTCCCAGATTTACCGACTGAACTCATTCGTACAGCTTATCTAGCAAATCCTGTTTCAGACGCGACGCTATTAATCGCTCGAGTGATTTGTTCAAATCAATTATGTACTAATAAATTATGTACTATCCAGTAATCGAAGACTGCTCGAACGATTAATAGCACCATTTCTACAGCAGGATCCACCAGATAAGCCTTATCGATGAGTTCGACTAGGAAATTTGCAAAGGTAACAATGTTACTGTGGCGTCGCCTCCCATGCTCGCCACTAGAGGGGTCGCGCTCTCACAGGCGCTCGACCGACCCCTCGGTTGCTGTATATGTATGTATACATTTTTCGATCGACTTCCCAATATCCCAGTCGTCTAAGGCAGGACCTGCTAGAAAGCCTTACTGATGAGTCCGCTAACAGACCCGGACGAAACGCGCCCCCTTCTTTCCTTTTCTGTCCTCCTACGATTCTCACGAGTTCATACCCGCAGCAGAAGAAGCAGCAGCGCCACATTACGTATCACGTAAAAAGGATTATTCCGTGGCGACAGTTCCTGCGCTCGTTAGTAGAGGGCTACGCTCAACCTGTGTCTCTCACAAGTGCTCGCCGAGATCACATAATCTCAGTGTCTAAAACAAGGCCTCCTAGGATCGATTTACCGATGGATCCCAATAGCAGAACATATAGCTAACAATAGCTAGAACAAGTCGGTGTCTAGCGTCGATCAAAAAAATAGGGGGTCGACGTCGTCGTCGCCGGGCCACGGTTTTGCAAAACATTTGCACGGGGTCGCGTCGGGGATCGTCGTTCGTCGACGAAAATGAATGACATTAAATTTAACGCTGCCAATTTGTCGAGGTGCACGCACCGGCGAATCCTGACGCGCGCACACGCGTCGCGTTTCCGCATGCATTGGCGAGCCATCCCGAATCCAGCGGCGCACAGGGAAACCTCAGAGACGTGCACCCGAACGACGCATAAAGCACGGCCGTGCAAACACGTAGGTATCATTTGAGGGGACATTCGATGTGCTGCATAATATATGGACTGCGGCATGACGCCATCGTAATTGATTGTAGCGCCCTGCGGTTTGGCACCCGCTGGTCGGAAGTGTTCGCAATTACTACAATGGAATCGCGCAAAGTTAATGGTAAAATATTCATTTCCGCCACGGCAATACGCCGTGGCAGCCCTCCCTCTCCGCCGGATCCATACTCGTTCGCGCCTTCTCGTGACTGCACGGCTTCCGGCTTCGAAAATCCCCGCCGGAAGCGGCCCTCGCGGCCGAGCCTCGCGCGCGTTACCTTAAATTTTGATGGGTCGATTATCCGCGAGCTATTAAAACCTCCGTTCAGGGCGCTGGGTAATTCAGACGTTCTTCTTGGGACGTCGAACCACCAGCGAATCGATACTAGTCGGTTACAAGTTAATGCAATAATCCGTTCGCTGAAACAGTAAGATATAAAAAATGGAAACATAACGTTAATCTTTCGTGGGCTGTAAAATTCATTTAGAATTGTTATTATTATTGTTATTCATTTATTCGCGAAGATTTGTTGAAGAATTTGAAAGCTCTACGAACGAGTCTTAGAAAAATTATGATAGATTCGCATTCTGACTCTCGCGATTGAGATTTAATGGCACCGATCAACCTTCATCGGGTGGACACCGGGCATTAACATCGGGTACTAATACAAATTAGAACGTGCATAAATAACGAACTATCCGACGTCGCGCGCTACAATAAATAAGAGTATATTCGCAGGCGTCGACGTCGGCAAATAAAAAGAAATATTTCATCCAGCGCCGATGCTTGGACTGTAATCCGCGCATGCGTGATCATCGCGTAGTCATTTATAATTTAAGCCCAGCTTCGATTCAGTGTCAACCAATTACCAACGGTGAATTGACATTAATCCCGAAGCTTAATTCGCGGATTAATTTTCGAGCTACCACCGGCGTAGATTCTTCCCTGTTGGACGCGCGTTTCGTTCGCGTTCTTGGATACTTCGTGAACGACGTCTGTTTTTTAACATGCACTTCTTATTCATTATCAACGGCGAACCTTGTGGAATATCTCTTGACTTATAATTATTTAACTTTGTTCGGTTCTTTGGATCCTTGTACAGGATGGGTTACCATATATTGCCATTCAGATTTACGTTTGAATTTTTCAGACGAAGTTGGAATGGTTTCAAGATGGGCAATTTTTGATGGTACTAATTTTTTTCTAAGTGGACGTGTAGAGGACACACGGAAGGTCATTTCCTTTTTATTTGAATGGGAGCATATATTTTTGGTTGCACCTGGATATTCTTCGCAAGAATAGCATCAACCTATTTGTGTTAAAAAAATCATTTCTTGAAGACGAGATATTTTAATTTTAATTTTGTTAGGAAATGGTGACTTCTTTGTTAATTTTATTTAGAGACTCGACCACTTACATCACAATATTTTTTGAATCGATGGATTACCGCTGTTACTAATATCACTAATGTTTCGATACAAATCGGATCTCAGAATCGATATGAAAGAAACCTATGATCATCTTAGATTTCAAGCACCTCCAGAGATGATATTCATCTCTGCAGGTGTAGAAATAACGTACGCGGAAGAAGGATCGGCATGAACATGGCGATCGATCCTCGTCAATTATTAAACTCTCCGAGCCGTAAGGTTGTGAGCACGATTTTTCTCCCAGCGGGATTCGCAGGAGATTCAAACGGTTCGGACGCATTAATCAAGATTCGAAGTCCTGGCTCTCGCGTGGCACGGTTGCAGGTGCACGTGGCCATAACGCGGCTCGGAACTTCACCGGGAACTATTCGTTCGACTAGGGGCGCCGCGACAGAAGCGTTTAAACTTACGCCGGAATCCTTCGTGTTGCCTCGTGGGCCAACTCTGTCGCGCATAAATCAGCCAACTTTACATAACGTTCAACGCCGACGACAACGTCGTCGCCACCTCGTAAAGTCGTTCCGTGTAAGCTGCACCGCGACGTGCCTACGGCAACTTCGCGATTTTCAAGTTTCGCCTAATAAGTCAGCCACGGTTCCGCTTCCGACAGACTCTGTTGTTTTTCGTTCTGACCCGCTCGCGCGAAACGTATTGCCTGGTCGTCCTAGCCCAGGCGCCCGTGAATTAGTTCGACGACCGATCGGTTCGTTTCGACTCAAACGGTAGACTCCCATTATTTCTAAATACGAATTATTCATAAATTATTATCTTGACTCGATTCATTGGGATTGTGGTTCTATGTCAATTTTTATAAATCATAATATTCGAAGAGGCTCACAATACTGCCTGTGGCAATTGTATAAATTGCACTATAATTTGTGTAAATAAATTTTGTAAACAATTGGATTTATTATAGTTAAATTGGATTTAACTCTGTATTAAGTCCATCTTAAAAATTTTCTTTTTAAATGTGTGCAAAGGGGAATCGACCCGTCAAATAAAGAATTATTACTGTTATTATTTACATATCTGCAATTTAATGGATATGCATGTGGTTTTCAACAAATGACCGACGCCGGATTATTAGGACTACATTGTCTAGCATAGCACATGAAACTCCCAAGTAACGCCGGGAAACTATTCGAATAATTTAACACATTGGTTGTCTTTGTCCGGAATCGCGAACACGAATTCAATTGCCAGAGAGTGGATGAGATTTTCGTAGCAACAATCAGTAACTGAGTTTTGTACGAAGGGAATTTTTTCAACTCGTTTACGTACGATGAATCATTTTGTTTCTGTTTGTGTTATGGATTTTATCGATGGACTTGATTGTCTAAAATTCTTGACATTCCCCTTCGCTTGTAATTTGGAGCGCCTCTAATCTGTGTCATCGTGCTGCCTACGCTTGTCTACATATTCTATATCCTCCACGTCACCTCATATCATCCGAGTACAAACTCCTCGCTCGATCCCTTGTGTTTTCCCTAATTGATTATTGCAATGTAGTGGTTCTTGTCATACTTCTTATCTTATGCGTCTGGTCCAAATATAATTTCTCGATCGTTATTTATGGATTACATGAATATTTTAAAAGGTGTTTCTTATGTGTAATTTTCTTTCAGTGTGTCTTAATTTTTACGAACGTTTTTCGAGGAATATTTTTAAGCTTTTACTTCCACTATCAGTTATTATAGCAAAAGAGTCGAGTCACAAGAAATATGTATTTGGAGTACAGTTTACCGAAACGTGGCCAGCGAATCATCTTTTTGGAGAAGGGCTTTTTCGTTCGTCTGCAAGACAAAATTTATTCCAATATCGGCTAGGTTCGTACACTTTCCTCTCTCAGCCGCATTTGAAAAATACCAATATTCCGGGTCGATCAGCCCAGCGTTCAATTTTACGCGCAAAACATCGAGCAGCCAGAGAAAACACTCCGGTCGAGGCATTAAACGCGTATTTGATTTCGAAATTGTGGTCAAACGAACAGTCGTTCCCTGTGTAACTCCCCTCGGTTAATGATATCGATACATTATTTAAGCGTGGATAGTTCAAACGAAATGGCAGCATATTTGCGAACGTATCGTATCAACTGTACCGGGAAATTGATATCGTCAACGATGGAGATATTCGAGGAGAGGGTTACTAGGAAACGAAAGCACACATTAACTTTTTCCAGAATTAGCTTTATGACAGCGCAAAGTTGACGAGGACAGCTAAAACTCTACCCGTACTTTGGGAATCAATGTACAATAATAATGGAACCCAACTTCCATGCTACGATATCGATTTCTTTAATTCGTTGATTGCTATACCAAACTTCTAAACTTCGTAAACTAGCGTAACCACACTTTGTCATAGAACTTATTCTTGAGAATTAATTTGTTTAAAAATTTTCTTCACGCCCATTTCGAAGACGAATAATCGTGGAATCAAAATTATAGATTGAAATAAAACTCAAGGTTGTAATGGATGCGGTTAATGTTAATCGACTGACTCAGATTGCGAGCAGCGGTTGTGTTCGCGAGTAAACGTTCAATTAAAGTTACACGATCGCGAATGTTTGACGTCGTAATGGAAAAACGTGATTCGAATTGCGTCGCGACGTTGCGTTCCCCGGTCGTAACGATCGACTGTATTTTCTCGAAAACTTTTCGAAATCTTCGCCACGGTCGTACCGCGGGAAGGGTGACGATTATTTGGGGGTTAGTCGAACGTGATTGGCCTTGGGGATTTCTGGTGCAACAAGATCGTAGTTTCCTCCGGGACGAAGTATGCATGGAACGTTTTCGCTAATTAAATGTGAGACCATTCTCTAAATCGATTCTTCGTACAAATCGAGGAAATCTTTACCATGTTACGATTCGAGAAATATTCAAATTGGCTGAAGCAAAATGTGGTACCAACAATATTGCTAGATCGGAGTAAAGTAACGATGGCTGCTGGCCAACAACTCGAAGGTTCGAATTCCATATCTCTCTTTTTTCTTGATTTCTACAATATATAAAGTGTGTATTAATATTTTCATTTATGGTCTTCATAGACGGTTGATAGTTGATGAAAAATTTTCACATAAAATATTAACTATGACTGAACTGTACTAGTAATTATGTGTATTAGGAACGTACCGTATTTATTCCTGAAATTCTGTACATACACTTTGATGCATCCTGTATAATATATCACCATATCGCATCTTCCTTCGACTGGCTTTTGAAATATTAATTGAAGCTACGAGAGTTAAAGCGGACTAATCCTGCAAGCTCTTGCTTTGAGTAATGGCGTATGCCTCGAACAGGTTAGCCCCTTGAATTAATCAATTGCAACATTTACATTAGAATTTAATCTTACATAATGATATTGGCTGTAAAATTGTGATTGAAAATATATTAAATTTATTCCTAATGGTTGCATATTACTAATATTACGTCACTGGTTTTGTTCCATATTCCAGAGGAATAATGCTTTATAACAAATGTAAACGGATTAACTGTTCCTTTGACTAAAGTTACAATATTTTTATAAGTTGTTGGTCGCCTTTTATTAATTGAAAATGCAACTACAGCTTGTGGGCCAATCTTCGAGCTTTGGAACTTTTTTCATTCATGTTAGACCCTGTTTTGACGACAATTTTTCGAAAATGACGAACAAGTGGACGGTGAGTGACCTATATTGAATCGCCAACAGCATGCGTGATACCTTTTTTCTGCCAAGACAATCTTCGAATCGTGCATCGTCCCGTTTTATTCCCTGTTTCTTCTCCTTCACCCGGGAAACACGAGTTTTCTCTATAGCGTTCGTTCTCCTACTCGTTGCCCGCCGGCTGGTAATTGGATCTCTCGTTCGACCGAACATTTCGGCTAATGAACTGTAATCGCATTTCAATTTGATCAGCCTGTCGGTTTCCGTCTCATGGCCAACGAACACGGTATTCCACCGAATCGTCGAAACGTTTCGCTCATTCGATCGAACATGTGGATTATTTTTCATTTTCCGTTGCACATGTCCATCGAAATAGGGAAAAGGGGGGAAGAGGGAGGATTGGATGTCCCGATCAGTCGCAGTCGTGAGCACGTTTACCACGACCGCGAACGAAACGCGATCGAAATATGATTAGGGATGCAGAATCATCGTTCGAATTTGCTCGATCGTGAATTGAAATTGGTTCGAATCGCGGAACCTCAAGGAATATCTACGAAGTTTCTCTGATTCTAATGAAACTTCGTTCCTAGATGGTATAAAATTAAGGATGGTTGCTGATTATTTCTGTCTACTGCAGTAAACTTACAAATATCTTTAACGTCGAGTTAAAACCAGAGGCAGTTTTTTAGGAGGATACATTTCCGGCTGTTTAACAGAGATGTTAGTTTGCTGGCTCATAATCATTAGAATTCGAAACTGTAATCAGAACTGACTGAAAGCCTTGGAGTCTCATGCTAACTGTCAATAGCGATTGACGTATCGTAAAGCAGCGCGAATACTGGAATAGACTTGGACACGGACCTTGCACGGATGCAACAGAGAGAACCTGGTCGTAATTAGGAATGCGTGCAATGTTCCCGGATTGCACAGTGTGTTTCCCCCAACTCGATCATTTAAAATATTCTACTTATCCGGAAACGTGGCCAAAACCTTGAAATATCAAATTATTAAATATGGCTTTTTAGATCCCATTACAGTTTCTGTCAACTATCATTCTTGGAGTAGTACTGCTTTGGTAAGTTTCTTGGTCCTCTTTATGATTGTAAAAAAGATGCTTAATAGTATTAGAATAAGCATAGATTTGATGTCTAGTGATAATTATAATCCTAAATATGTCCAGTTTCTATATCATGCCTATCTTATAACATATGTAAGATACACTACTTAAAAATGGAACAAAATGTAAGGGGATCCTCGTAAGAAGGCTTTAATCTTTGACTTCGTGATGGTTTTAATGGGTCAGTGATTATTCGATGGTCAACAATAGTTAACTAATGGTCTTCAATGGTCAACGTTAAGGTTTTCATGGCAAGGTCAACGGTTCCGTGAAGATTCAGGAATGGTCAAGAGACCATACCGTCTTAACTGTTAACTTTCACTTTGCGTTTCGCCTCCCTTCCATCATCATAGAAAGGGATGTAAGTAAAGCCACTGCTGACGCATTCGTCAGTATCCCTGGGACTGTCCCTCTGCCCATTAGTGAATTGCTGACCTCTGCTGATCACTCGTAACTATTTGTCGACTAGTAGTAATTCCACCTCAGTGATTTATATTATTAGCACAAAATTTATTTGTTTATTTTATTTGATTATTACGAATCTTTTCCTTCTCTATTTCTACTTTTGCATTATTTTTTTAATTGGTATGACTGTTTTGATACGTATAACATTGGATGAAAACTATCATGAAATATTTTTTAATTCATGTACCATATTCGTTTCCATACTACTTCATGAATTTCAATGATACTAATTAGAATAAGATATTTATTTCTAAATATTCTTTAACACTTTGACTGCCACGTCACCCATATATGGATGACAGAACTTTTAACAGTAGAACTAAAACAATTTATTCTCAAGTTGAAATGTTAAAGAAAATAAATTTTAATAGGCTTCATAAATTTTAATGAAGTTACGAACGTAACTACTAGGACAACTTTTAAATTGTGTAGTTTACAATTGACTAAACTTAAAGTTTTGGTCTTGTAAACAATTTTAGGATTTTAGACTGGCAGTCAACATGTTAAATATAGGATAAGATTCTCTATGTTTGCTAATTTTACCGATTTCAGTAGTTTAATTGACCACTAATTTTGTTTAGCAAATTAAATACCGAGATCTATAATTTAATTACAAATTGTAAACCTGATTTTTGAACGAGGAATTTTTCGAAAGGTTCAAGCCTTTATGACACGTAAAACTGTCGATGTTGCATTGTCATACGTCCGATTATTACAAGTTCGTGCGTTCGAGGGTCGAAGGTCCCACGCTATCCAGAAACCGGAGTAAATTTCGTCGCGGTCCAAGTTAGCGCCACGATAAAGACGAATTACGCGAGCGAAATTGCAACGGGGGGCGCGGGATGATTACCCGTCGCGAACGCTCGGTAGCATCGTCACGAATTTATGGCCGTCGGGGCGTGGCGGGACTAGTTCGATCCTTAGGTTCGACATTAAACGTTCCGGGAGTCGTTAAGCGCGAGCGTGCACAACAAATTGCACGACGACAGAGAGTTGCAGCCCGTACCGACGGCAGTTTAATCTCACAATTAAGCCTCGCGCCACCCCCGAAATCCACCCTCTGTGTGCCGTTTCGGGGGAAACCGACCGACACGGACAACCGCGGTCCAGAATTTCGCGGGGTGGCGAGGACAGTTTTCAGCGGCGGCACGCGGACGAGTGTAAATAAAATATAATGAAAATAAACAAAAGAAATTAGCATGGGGCTGGGGCGAGGGAAACGGGGCGTTCGCGGACGGCGATGAAGACGGAGAGCGCCGGGGATGAAGAGGGATGAACGACAGAGCACGATGACGCGAAATGCGAAAAAACAACTCGGTCAATATTGTTTCCCGCCGCAGAATTTTAACGCACCACGAAACCTTCGTTACCGTTGACAGGATTTTGCCGGTGGGTTGCGCTCTTTGTAACGCAATGTAACGGAGACCGAGTCGAGGGATGAGATCCGCGCCATCCCCGTCGCTCCGCAATCCCAAACCCGCCATCCCTCTAAACCCTTTCGACCAGTACCCGCCGCCCACAAAACCACCTACTCTTTGTGTTCGGGTATTCAACGTTGCAGGCGCCGCCGCGTTTTCCATCCCCCAACTCTCCTACGCCTATCAAACTCTCTCGCAGAACGCTTCATAACGCGGCGACAGGGTTTCCCTGTTTTGGTCGGGGACATCGCTACTTTGTTTGATGCTCGCGTAATCGGCCTTTCTGTCGATGCCTCCTGAACGATGAGGTGCGAATTTTTGGCCAGTCTCGATGCTTTCCGCCGAAAAATGCCACCATCGAATTCTCCCTTCCAAGTTCCATGTATTTCGTAAAATATTCTTCTTATAATAATACATTTATTCGGTAAGCAGGAGAAGAAAGTAGTTTACAGATAGTATTTTTAGTCACTGGTAGACAAGACGCGAATCAGTCGACGTTTAACACATTGACTGGCACGTGCTTGAATTATAAATTTAAGAAGTTTCGAACAAATGCATTTTATACCCGATACAATTGTATACTTGTTTGGACATTTTTTTTGAAGCAATGCATGCAGCTTCAAAAAGTTTGTTGTACAAATTAATGGAATTAATTGTAACAAGGTTTTTGGCCAAGGATGTTATTTCTAATGGTGAGAAGTTAATATGAAACAGAGTTAAAATTTCAGGACAATGTTGCTATGTAGGATTTTACATGCAAATAAAATATCGCACATTACGCGTCTCCTTTCAAGGGGTTACAGATTTAGTCCGATTCGAAGCGGTCTATAGTTGTGATCCAACAATGTTGAGCAACTGGTCGCAGAAAGCGATGTTGAACGTATTCAATTTGTTTGAAAAACTAGCATTGCTAAAGAATCCTTCGACCGAACGTGCAATAACATCAAATTCTCGTTACGTTGAAACAAATGATTACAGTTGCTTCGATTCTATATTATTTGGTGAAATTTACTTTCTATCGATGGAAGTGGCTCGTTTCCCGAAGAAAAATATCAATAATGTGGGAGGGCTCGAGAAACCCTCAAGTCCACATGACTGCCCGTAGTTTTGTCTTTCGAGACTCGCGGAAGAAACGAGTATTCCTCCCTGCTCCTTTCGAAAAAAATTGAAACAGTACGAGCACTATCGAACCGCGTTGTATCACACGCTCGAGCCAATTCTTGCTAAAATCAATATCCGCGGAGTTATGTGGTAGTTTCAGTTACGTAGAAATTTTCTTGCTGTATCTCCTGGGGTTTTCTCTTTTCATGGGTTTGTATCGAGAAACGAGAAAAGTTATATATTTTTAAAACTGTTCCCTTTGTTGGAGGGAACGAATCCCTCGAGATCCGGATTGGATAAGTGTCTTTGTTATTATTATCCAAAAATTATCTCGTAATCTTATTACATTCTTCTTTTCGATTAGGGTGACATAGTGCACCGAGACAGGAACGAATCTTGCATGGAACAAGCGAGAATGAAGCTTCGTCTCCCTTAATCTTCGAGATTTGTCTTCATTTTCTTTGAGATCGTGACGAACAGCCGGATTCACACGAGACAGTGGATAAAGACTGTATTGGATCAAACGCTCTCCATTATTCGCGAAACGTAGCCATAAATGAGTCATTTCCGATTCTCGGTTGTAAGATAGTATCGTTTTAGCTACTGTTTCATCATATTCGTGTTCTTTTATTGGTCTCGCTATTCATTAACAATTTTGTTCTCTCTCTGTCTTTCCATTTGTTAACAGATTCCATGTTTAAGTTCACAGAAATAATAAATATTATTTGTTAACAATTTATATTGAATTTGATTAATGTAACAGCACGAATATAAATCCTAATTAAAAGAAAACCCGCATTTCTATGCGGGTCGTTTCGTATCAGAAAACGTTTACGCATAATCTATGGAACAATCCTTTCCTGGAGGGTGCAATTTCCTCCCTGTCGAGTATCGTTACTTAAGAATATTTCTAATTCTGCCGACGCACCGGTCACAACTACAAACTGCCTGGAAGCGAATCACCGGCATATTTTAGACCATATTCGAAACATAAATCCCGCGCGAGCTTGTAGCGTATTTCAACATGGCCGTGCGTTATGAGGTAGCGGGAAATGGCGCAATGAAATATAGGGAACTACATACTTGATTATTCCCTCGCTTACATAACCTGAACTTCGCGATTGCCATTTCAGAAGTACAGCAACGTTAAAGTATTTTACTATCCAGAAATCGTAAACGTTGTATGGCTTATTGTAGGAAAACACTTCCTCCGGGACGTTTCGAAGACTGGGTTTATGGTACGGATGATTGAAACGATTTTTAAGATGATATGCAAGGAAAGTTCAAACTTCGGTCGAGTAATTTGAAAAAATACCGAAGCTCTAAACGTGTACAATCTTTGATAAATATTTCTAGTTGAATATATCAAATAGTAATTATGTATTTGAATTCTGTGGGCATTCATATTTTCTAACATTTCGTGTTTTTCTATGTATAAATCAGTACCATTTCATACTGCATTTTAATTGTTTTCATGAACATATACACACTCGCACGATGTTGTGCAATGAACGATTTATTAACATCGATTATGTAATATTATTGAAATGTTTCTCTATGCCCTAAAACAAACGTTCCATACGAAAATTTCACGTAACGTTGCATAATGAATGTTTTAGAAACGTTTCATACGTAACGTTAAACTGACATTTTGAAACATTACTAATTATATATTACAAATGGAATGGTTTCTAAATGTTATACACGGTTAATATTTAACGTTGCAAACTGGATGTTGCTTGACATTGCACAAAATTTCGTTCGAAACGTTCCAAATGTTCTTTTTGATTAACGAAATGATAATAAATCATTTTGTCAAAATTTCTGTGTACGAATTAAATAAACATTCGTTACGAAATGTTTTAAATAAGGTGTATCCTTCCCGAATGTAATATTTTTTAAAGGTTTCGTGTATAGTGGAAAGAACAAGACGGTGAAATTATAGTTTGAAACTCAAAGAATCGAGAAAGTTATAAGAGTTTAAAGCAGATGGTTGGTTGTGGCAAAAAGCAGCGATCAAATACTTTAAAGCTGTTTTTCTATAAACCATATTTTTCTTGCTTCTGAAAGCAATATGCCAAAAATCAATACTTTCTATTTGAAATTTGTATTATTTTGACAAAACCTATCTTATCGTCTCTTATTCTAAAATTATAACGATATCTTCCATTGTTTTCTGTTAATAAAAAATGGGGGTATGCACATTGCGCACATCATCGATTTTAAAAATCTTGAAGTTGGACGAGTAAATCACTCAATTTTTAAAATAATAAGTTACTTGAAATCATTATTTCAAATTAGTATTTGTTATTCTACCATATTTCGAACAAAACGCGCTCAAGCTTGGGGTTTCACTAATTTTTTATCTTCCTACGATCGCAGAGGATGGATAATAATACCTAATTACAATGTTATTTCGAAATTAGAATTATTTATTCGTCTTTATTGTTTTGAATCGAATCTTGACATGGAATATTCCTTCATCGGAATGTTCAAGAACCGTTCCCCTTTAACATACTTTAAGACCATTAAAGTCGGTGAGGTTGTTACCAATGTAAATAATTATTATCGTTATTGAACAAGACTTACGAGTGTTTCGAAGCGAAAAGTAATGGTCTAGGTTGGGTCAGTGCTCAAAAAAGTATCAAAGAAGTACTACAATTCAAGATTCTAATAATTATCGCCTTTAGCGTATTCGAAGATTGCTAAAATCGACGAGGTCGTTAGGAATGTACATAATTACTTAAAAATCTATTTAATTCTTTATTTTCTTCCAATTTATAAATGACTCTATTTTGTGGATATTCACGGTAATCCCAGTTCAACGAACTCCATAAAATAAAGAATTTTGTTTTCCATGGACGATGTGACAAATTATTATATTATATAAACATAGATTCGTATCAGTTCTTTTACGAGAAGGTAGATGGCTACACATTTAATACAATTTACACACATGAAATGTAGGAAAATGCGAAATAACGGATAACATTGTTTTCCACTCTGTTTCAAAATATATGAAATTCAATGTGGTACATTCAACGGTTCCATGAGCGAAAAGGTTAATCACGAAGAGTATGCGACCGCAATGATCCAAACGAACAAATATTGGCTGCGTATATCTATAACAGTGAGCAAAATTGATCACGCTTTATAAATTGTTTTAATCGTAATATATTACAAATATTTAAATTATATATGAGTGCCAGTTGTATCCTCCAACTGGCAAATTTGCTTAATATTTACTAACATTTTTACCCGGATTTAGTTCGCAAAGCTTTTGTTTAATTTAAATCAATATATCCATGTACCCTTTCATACAATTCTTTAAATAATGGCGCAATAGTGGGCTGTCTACTAGTTTAATAAAGAAGCAAATACTGCGAACGTACTCAGTTCTCAGCGATACCTGACTCTTTTGAACCCTGTTACCGGAGGAACGAGAGGAAACATGGCGGTGCAGTTCGCACAGCTTAATCCCGACTTCCACGATAGTTCGCCGTAATCTTAATGCGCTGGAACTAGAGATGGCGTTCAGGCCAAGCTTGCTTGCCAGTTTTCAAACAAGTCAAGCCGGGTGGGGGTTTGAGCCAGCTCAAGCTGTCTTACAAGCTTGTTGGCTCGAACGATTTGAATGGACTTGGACAGTCCAAGACGCCTCCGATCATCGATTCTAGTTCTGCGTGACAACGCACGGAGTCCCTGACCTGGAAACCTACATATAACCACAGACGAGGTACACGGGAAGACCTTACACCTTCTGGACTTCCGTGACCCAATCTGACTACAATACCGACCTGAAAATTCAGAGGTGATTTTAACGTCCTTTTCTCATGGAAAGCGGTCAGTTGGGAAACTATTCACTGAATTAGTATTGATGGACAGATAGTTGTAGTGTGTGTGTAAATGCATGTGAGTTGACTGTGGGACTTACACATTCTAATGCATAGCCACCTTGTATATGAGTCCTGGTGCTTCGGGGATTTGAGGAAGAAGTAGTAGATTCTAATGGTTTTCTACAATAGTGAATGTATTTCATTAAAATTTATTTATGTAGCAGAGCTCGTGGAAATCTACAAGAAAGTATTAAACATTTCCGTAGAGTGTCAAACAAAATTATTAAAAATTAAAAACGAAATTTTAAGAATAATCGACAGGGGATAGGTGTCTAAATTTTTCAGCGAAATTGAAAAGTTTCAAATCATTCTGAAAAAATTATTTTTGGTGGGGCGGGGAGGGGGGCCAATTACAGTCATTTTTGATGAATACACACATCCTCGAAATCCTACGCACTTTCGAGAAAAAAATTCTTTACCGAAAATACAATGTCTGACCAAACATTGATTGATTTCCCTGAAATTTTATGCGTATGTTTAAAAAATCATAACTCCTGAACGAATTGGAGGATTATAATGTTTCAAAATGCAAATAACGCGTATTTTAGTGAAGAATATGTAGAAATCCTAACAATATTGAAAAAGTTGTTCATTGACCCCGTAAAGTGTGAAAAACCCCATAAAAGTTGTCCAATTTTCAAACAGTCATAACTCCTACAATAGTGAATATATTTCAATGACACTTTTTTCTGAAGTGCAGCTCATGGGTACCTACAAAAAAGTATTAAACAACATTTCCGTACAGCGTCAAATAAATTTTTAAGAAAAATCGACAAGGGGGGCAGTTGCTTAAATTTTTCAGCGTTATTGAAAAGTTTCAAATCATTCTAGAAAAATTATTTTCGACTGCAGGGGTCAAATGCAGTCATTTTTGGTCAATAGACATACCCTCGAAATCCTAACCATTTTTGAGAACAAAATTCTTTAATGGTCCGTAAAATGATAGTTGCTCGAAAAGACTCAGCAATTGGAGTTTCTGTTGCAAATGGAAATTCGTCTGATCCGCGTTAAATGTGTATAATTTTCTTCGTTTATATCGTATAATGCAAATGTAAGACGTTCAGTTTAAATTTTGAATCAAGTCTTGTATAATAAACACTATCTAATAGACATGCTTCCACATTAAAAACAGAAGCTCCAATCAAATCGTTTGTGTTGTTTAAAATTAAACTAAATAGGGGACCTTGCAAGCTTGACTCGAACGCCATGGTTAAGTGAATATGTAGAGACACTTCTCGCAGTCGCCAGTAGAGGACGACGCTCAATCTGCCTCTCTCACAAGTGCTCGATCAGCCATTTATATACACCTCGACAAATTATTGAATTTCCCAGCGTCTAAGGTCGTGCCTCCTAGGTTTACTTTACTAATGTTTTACTGATCATACAATTCAAATGTAATAAGACGCTCGCTATAAATGTTACGTCTTGGATATCGGCGACAACAAACAAATATTTAAATCCGTGGAAAAGGTTAAGAACTTGTTTCAATAAATTGGAAAAGAGTACCAATGTTTGAAGCTTCATAGACCTTGGTATAATGGACTCCCAACAAAATGAACGCCATGGAGTCCAACAAGACATGCTTCCACTCTAAAAACAGAATCAAAATCCTTTGCCGTTTCGAAATTAAACTAGTTGGATCGACTAGCAGAAGCCAGACTTTCGAACGCCATCGCTAGGTGGATCTATTGGGCGACAAATCGCCGGACGAGAACGTTAAATAACCGATAAAGTTGGCGCGCCGTGTGCCGGCCATAACTTACGAGGGTAGTGTATCAGAGGTGCCTCGACGTTCCCGGATTCCTCGAGGTTGCATCCCCCGGTGCTTTCGTGCGCTTGGTCTCCTCCTGCTTACCTGCGAGCCCCGTTCGACGTTCGACTTGCGGAAAGTCGTGTAAAAGGGGGCGGTAATCCCGGGGTACCGGAATAAAAAAGAGAATATTACCGGGAGCCAACGCCGGAATCGAGCCGCGTCATAAAACCGCCGTTACTTCCATATAAGCCGAGCACGACCGGCTCCTAACGCGGATCGATGAATAGAAATCACCCACGTTTCGCGCACACGTACTGCTCCGGGGACGATGTCGCGCGACACGCGTGCGGAATATGGGAACCCATAAGGCGACATCGCGGACCCGAGTAAAACCTCTCCCCGACGATACGTGCTTACACGCGTAGACGAAATCGTATGATTTATCCTGGTTATCCCCGCGTCTCGAACCTAATCTTTCCTCCGACCCCCTCGTCAAATAAATAAAAATTGATTTCCTAAGACGTTCCTTCCAGCTAGGAACCTATCCAAGATACAGAATCTGTTTAAGCGTTCCACTGGCGCCTCCATGGTGGCGAACATATTACGTACCATATCTCGATACAAGTTTCATTTATGGTAACACGAATTAGAAAATATACAAATAAAATTTATATTATAAGTATTTATACATTTTTGCATGGGAAAGGAATATTTTGTTATTGTTAGAATAGAAGCTCTTGGAGCGCAAGAGGTTAATTGTATCTTTTGTTATATTATTTCCATTTATTGACCGCACCATTTATTGAATTTTTTACAAATTACTTTTTTTCCACCATTGTTCAGTTCCCAGAAACGTCGATTCTGTTAGCAGAATAATCTGCAAAAGCTTCAGTTGCCCGTTTTCTAATTGTTCGTCTAATACTTGGGAGGCTTCGAGCGCCCTCGAAAGCTTATTAAATTTTTCCGACCGCAGTTTGGTAAGTCTCTTAAAACTATACCGGTTACATTTGGAAAGTTCCTCTTCGTACCCTTCGGTCGACGAGGCACATCGAGGGAAATAAAACCCGAGGAAACTTTGAGGGGTGATTCACTCTCTCGATCCGAGTCTACCCAGGAAAAAGTCGCCTTGTTTACACGCCTCGACGTAATCCGCGCCCCTACGGTGCCTCATCAAGGTCAGAAATTTTTGATCGAGCCCCCTTCGTATCGCGAAATTTTCCTCCCCATAACGCAAGTAAATTCGAGGAACCTGGCGAAGTAATCCTTGTTATTCTGCCTCGAAGCATATAACCTGTTCGGTTGAGCAACAAGCAAGAAATATTATCGCGGATAAGAGAAAAGAACAGACGTTTCCCCGTCTCCGTCCTCGTCCATTGTTTCCGGATCTACCCTCTCCGTCCGATTTCCATCCCCTGTTGTTTCTACAGAAACTCGTTACGCATTAGGACACGGCCGACGTTTCCTTCTCCTTTATGCTCTGTTAAAGCATAAAAGAACCGCCATAAAACGTGATATCGTAAATACAATCAACTAAGGACCGTCTCTAGAAACCGGACACCGCGTGCGTTATGCCGATTTTATGTGCCCAGGACGATCATGCTCGCGGTACTGCAACAGCTCATCCAGCTTCCTCTTCGCCTCTTCCTTTTTATCTCTAAATTCATGAGACTTTTGTCTTTGCAAAATACTCAATGGGGCCATAGCTTTTTATGGACATTTGGTAAGTTCTATTAAACACCATCGAGGCGTTACTACACGACAGTTCTTATAATTAACACAGTTCTACAATTAACCACGAAAAGAGACACGCCGAGAGTGAACTTTCTGGCAAACATGAATACTTTATAAGGCTCGTCTGAAATGTCAAGTATTCTATAAAGTTTAACAGTAATAATTTAGATAACTATGAGTATAATTTCCCTATTTTCTCTTGCTAGAGCGTACTATGGCGAAGGTATTCGATTTCTTAGCGCACCGGTCATCCGGACCGTGTGTACCGACTGTAACGTTATTGAGTATGCGAGTGTGGTCGTGCGGCTTTTTGCAGCGGCATCGTTCGTCCGTGTGTCTGGCAATAAAAAGGGACCGGAAGACGTGGATGGAGTGCAGAAGTGGCGAACGACAATACTTCTCTGCGGTCGCCTCTACCTGCCTCGTCGATGTCCGATACTCGCACGAAGTCATAGAAAGTTTTTTCCCCTGGTCGGTTTCCCCGATCCAACGACGATCGAAGTAACAACGCTCGAAACTTACTTATTTCCTGCTCGCGAGACTTCGGTAAATAACGCTGGCTCCTATCAAAAACCATATCGAGGAGTTTCCCCTCGTATACGGCTTGGGAATCACGGCAATAGCCCCGGAGAAAATCTTGCTGCGAAAGCAATAATATTATTGTTGTAAAGCACACACATTGATAGGATGTCGTTGCCTTCCGCGAGCTAGAAGGCAGGCAACAGTATTACGATTTATGCCAAGGTATTCTGTATTATGCCAAATGTTTTCCTATTTATTACAAAAAAATTATGAAACGAAAATAATAATAATAATAATAAAGGTATCAAATATCTGTAGGTTATGTGGCGACACCTTCCGTGCTTGCCAATACAGGGCTACGCTCAACTGTACCTCTCTCACAAGTGCTCGTACGATCATCTATTCCTACATACTCCTTGACCGACCATTGAATATCTCCTGACGTTTAAGGGGTCATTCTGGTTTATCGGGCCGAAAAGTGAGGTAAATTCTATGAATTTTTTCTGATTTAAATACATTATACAGGGTGAGGCATTTTAAACAGGTCACCTGAATAACTCGCTTGTTTTTGAAGATAGGAGAAAATGCATTAGACCAAACTTATTTGGTATCGGGGGGCTCATAATCTGGTATTACCAATTTTTTTGTAGGTGGAGGCGTCAAGGAGATATGAAGGTCAACTTTGTTTTTTTAAATGGAACAGTATATTTTATTACTTACATTCTGATAGAGTGTTTCAAGGCGAATACAATGACCTATTATTAAGGTCATTCAAGGTCACCCAAAGTCAACTGCAATAGAAAATAAATTGTGTCAAAGCACTCTTCGAACACTTGGATACTTTGATACTGCTATTACAAGTGTTCAAAATGGCGACCTTGAACATGGATACATAGTCTAAATCGTTGCAATACTGATGACACTGCCTGGCAAATTTCATTTGTATCTATTACAGAGCAAGCTCTTCTTATACGTTCTTGCATGTCAAGTTTGGTAGTTGGTTTTTCGCGGTACACTTCTGCCTTTAATTTTCCCCACAAATAAAAATCGAGAGGTGTCAGGTCTGGGGATCGTGCCGGCCATTTGTTACTTCCTGATCGACCTACCCAAGAATCTCCAAATTTTCTATTTAGAAATTCTGTAACATTGCGTGCTGAATGAGCAGGGCATCCGTCTTGCTGGAACCACATGGATTGTCGTATGTCCAGTGAAGTGTCTTCTAACAATTCTGGCAAAACGTCTTCTAAGATTCTCAGGTACTTACTACTATTTAGCGTGCCATCAATAAAATATGGACCAATTATTTTATTATGAAGAAGACCGCACCAGACGTTTACAGACCAAGGTCTCTGTTTGTCGACTTCTCTCAACCATCGTGGATTATCTACCGACCAGTAGTGCATGTTGTGACGGTTAATTGCTCCATGGTTTGTAAATGTGGCCTCATCGGTAAATAACAATTTACTCAAGAACATTTCATCGTCTTGTAGTTTTTGTAAGCCCCATTCACAAAATTGTAAACGTTTTGTATAATCATTTTCAGTTAATTGTTGATGAAGTGATATGTGGAACGGATGAAATTTGTTAATGTGTAATATTCGTAAAATACTTCGTTGACTGATGCCACTTTCGCGTTCCAGTTGTCTTGTACTAACATGTGGATCTTGTATTACAGCTGCTACAATATTTATCGAGTTTCCATCATCAGTTGCTCGTTTGGCAAGATTACGTGTTTTGTTATCCACAGTTCCAGTTTCTTGGAACTTTTTTATAATGTTTGTAAAGACAGAAAGTGAAGGTCTATTATTACGATCGGGAAATCTTTCACTATACACACGTACCGCTTCCCTCATAATTCTATGACATTCACCATAAATAAGAACCATTTCTACTTTCTCTGCTATCGTGTAACGCATTTTAGAAAACTAAACACTTAGACTGAATAAATGTTACGAAGCTGTGCTCTAGTCGGTAGTAAAATTACCAATAATGTTTGAGGATACGGATAAGCGTACAATGTGATTGAATGTTTGTTTATCTTTTGTGACCCGTGTCACGCAATACACACACGTGATACACAAGTATTCGAAATGTACTCTGACACAATTTATTTTCTATTGCAGTTGACTTTGGGTGACCTTGAATGACCTTAATAATAGGTCATTGTATTCGCCTTGAAACACTCTATCAGAATGTAAGTAATAAAATATACTGTTCCATTTAAAAAAACAAAGTTGACCTTCATATCTCCTTGACGCCTCCACCTACAAAAAAATTGGTAATACCAGATTATGAGCCCCCCGATACCAAATAAGTTTGGTCTAATGCATTTTCTCCTATCTTCAAAAACAAGCGAGTTATTCAGGTGACCTGTTTAAAATGCCTCACCCTGTATATTGAAATAAATACATGTAGTATTTATTGTACTATCTTTTGGCTTTATGAAAAATATTTTGTTATACATAAACAATTATTATTGTTAGTGTTCTATTAGCGTAAATATAACACTGAAAAAAAAACCTAAGTTGCTGGCGTAGGTGATTACAGTCTTCAGGGTTATCTGAAAGAAGAAAATGAACAAGATTTTTAATCGGCATGAATGTCGCTATCGCCCGTACCTCGTCGAACAATTTCTGTTAAAAAATAACAAAATGGCAGCGGTTAAAAGAAACGTAAAAGAAAAACAGCGTTTTTTTAGTTACTTTTAACCGCTGCCATTTTGTTATTTTAACAGAAATTGTTCGACGAGGTACGGGCGATAGCGACATTCATGCCGATTAAAAATCTTGTTCATTTTCTTCTTTCAGATAACCCTGAAGACTGTAATCACCTACGCCAGCAACTTAGGTTTTTTTTTCAGTGTTATATTTACGCTAATAGAACACTAACAATAATAATTGTTTATGTATAACAAAATATTTTTCATAAAGCCAAAAGATAGTACAATAAATACTACATGTATTTATTTCAATATATAATGTATTTAAATCAGAAAGAATTCATAGAATTTACCTCACTTTTCGGCCCGATAAACCAGAATGACCCCTTAAGGCAGGGCCTGCTAGGATTTTACAAGCCACCGCACACACACAGTTACTTTGGTAAACGTAATTTCCTCGCTGGCCATTGCTTTGGATTATCCCGTTCTTTGAATAGCCATCACACGTTGTCGACAAGCGTTGCTCGCGATCTTCCTGTGGCACAAAATGCAAATCTTATCGCGGAATTTCAAGGGGAAACGGTGGAAGGGGTATGGCGCGCGATACGCGACCGGAAGTTACGTTTGATATCAGCGAGCGTCCCGGTTCGACTCATCCCCGCATCGGGGGTTTTATCTTGGGGAGAGGACACTGGACGCGCCGCGATAAATACCCACTCGATATAATGGATGGTGCACACGTATCCACCAATGGCGACAGCAGAATAAATCCCTATTTGTTTCGCGATGGTGTCCGGTGCGGGTGCGACGCCGATTGTAAATTCGGTATCATTGAAATTGATTTTAGTAATAAATTTATAAGCTCTGGTGTAAAGCCGCGTAAAGTATCCTGGTCAACTTTTAATGCGTACTATGTGTTTACTCTTGCGTTCGGTTCGTTTGTTTTTACGCGACGATCGAAAGTATGGAGCTTCGTTCCTCGTATTTTCGTTAATAAAATAACCACCGGTAGATAAGCGACCGACGATGATGCACCGAATACGTTAACGCTCACCGACAGCTGGGTTAATCGCGATGCCCGCAACAAATATACCGTTGCCCGTTCCGTTCGATCGTTTCGAATTATAAAATAGCAACGGAAACAAAAAACACGACGTTTCTAGTAAATTTGAAATCAATCCTCCGTGTTTGCAGCCGTTCTCGGTTACACGGCCGAATACCACGGCCCATTGAGTTTTCCATACTATCTCTCTGCAGGGGCTGTTACCCCTCGCGAAACTCTTTCGAAATCGTGCGGTAAGTGATCCCCTGATCCACCCGTCGCGTACCAGACCCATAACTCAACCAGCACGACTTGGCCGGTTTCCATTCGCGGAAACACCCCTGGCTACACCACCATAGAACACTACCGAAATAGCAACAATTCCAGAACTCGAGAACACAACTGCACCGTAAAATTACGAATCTGGTAAATTCTACTATATTCAATATGGCGTCCGCGAACATTAATATCGAGATTTCGCGAAACGATATTTGTGGTTTAAACTTTCGTACAAATAATCGATACCGCTTAAACAACCGTACGATTTCCATCGATCGAATATCATTTCCGTACATGGTCTAATCCGTTTCTTGATCATAAGCAATAATATTTCAGTAGAATGTTCAGAAACTGGTTCGACGAATATTTGATTACTGCCGAGCTCGAAACTATCCAATATCCACTGTCCAGTAACTAGACGACATTTACTACATTTTCTCTTTCCAATTTTGACTACGACAATTTCCACAATTATGCTTTTTCAACCCGCTTGTTCGTTCGATAATTTCGGCCAATTGAACATGCAGAAGTTAAAAATATGCTCGCGGACACCTTACGCGTTTTATCATAATTAATTCGCATTTTGATCAAACGTAGAATGTAATACTTGTATAAAGTATAACGACAAAAATTCGTTCGTTCCACAACTTGAAAATATTTTACACGATTGAAGTTCTAATACGGAACTAGGAAAATTTATACGATTAGATGCGTGATTACGGTCAATCGTATTCCTTTTGTTTATTTTTCCCCCGGCGCGATAGTCCATTTTTCACGTTTAAAAATTCCCGATGCGGCGAGCCTTAAATTTACATGATACAGCGTCCTTGTCATGCTTTTCAACTTTCTGGAACACGACAGACTGAAGCAACACCGAGACCCATGGAGTTTATACCGAGGCTATAATGTAGAGACGGCGACGCGACGCGATATTGCGTCTTGACTAGACGACTGCCTTACGATTCCAGACAGCCGCGTCTTGCGTGACGTTGGGTCTGTTCTTCTCCACCCACGCCATTAACCTCGCTCGTACCGTATCAACATTACGATTTTTTAATCGATTCGCGGAAACCACTCGAGCATAAAATAAATTAGATACTCTGTACAACTTCCATTGTCTCGACGTTTCATTTCTCATATTTCAGTATTCGCGATAAAATGCTGGACTCTCGTCGTGACGATGTAAAATATTCAAAGAGTTTCTAAAAAATTATTGGATCCAGACAGATAAACAACGAGATAAGAATAATGTTGTTCGTTGTTGTACCAAGAAAACATTGATATATAATATATCTATTATAAATAGAAGGATGAAAAGAATAGGAAATGTACGCGTTTTCTTTAGGACGAGGATTACTTACTGTTTTGGGGGATTAACGACTGTACACGTTACCCTGTTCATCCTTTATGAAACGAACAAGAGCAGGCGTGGAAATAGCTATCCACGAGGACTCCGCAATCGTAGTAAATTGTAGTTGGTTATAAATTATCAGGCACACACTGGCCGTGTCGGTGATCACGCATTCACAGAAATACGACCAGCTTCGCTGTGGGGTTGTTCATAATATACATTGCATCAAATTCGGACAAATTAACTTCGCGCATGCTATGAAATTAGCGATTTCAACATTAACTGTATGACTCTCTAATCCGCGTAGTTGCGCACAATCGGCCCCCAATTACCGAAGTGGGATTTAATTAACTCGTTTGGCCTTTGTTTCAAGGAACGACATTCGCCAAATTATTGCCATGATATTTCGAAACCTCGCCTCGTTTCACTGTACGTTTACTCTGAGGGGCTTTTATATAAATGTGAGCGATCTTATTATTAATATTGTAATTTCTTTTCAGTACGAGGGACGAACGACAAAGCATCGAAACGCAGGAAAACGTTTGGGCGTCGAGAACTCTCGACTTCCGGAATGGAGGATCCGCGATCGAACGGACCAGAAGATGTCATGCTTTCACGACCTTTGGATTGCTATAACGGGCATCATTACTGACGTTTTATGGATTTAGAAACGATTTGATGGAAATAGGTTCGTTTCATCGAAATCAAATCCCTCGCTACCATTAACTTGACGATAATATGACGTTTAACACTTTGGTCCGTAACAACGGAAGAGGAAGCGACATTAAATGTGCCTCCAAGCATGAAAAACCTTTAACGATCGACCGGTTATATATTTTATGAGACCAGTTTCCTCGATATCACGCGTTAAATTACACCAAACCGCTTTTGAAATTCTAGCCCACGTCTAGACTGAATTCGATACTTTGCTCATAGTTTATAGTTGTTTTCAAGTAACTATAGAGGATCTGATTAGAACAAAGAAAGTTTTTAAACGTTAGTTTTGTTGCTCGAACAATTTTCTGTTTCCCTACAAATGGGTATATATTAACAGTTTATTGTTATGAATTCAGTATTCAACTTGCAATTTTAGTAACATCGAAATGGCATTCACGACATACTTCTCAAGAGATATTACATTCTCGTCGCAATACACATTACAGAAACTACTGCTGAATGTATAAAATCATATTATCGTCAATGTCGTTACGACGCAACTGTTGGGAGTTATTAGCTTTTATATGGTGTTTTGTATTCGGACGCAATTTGGATAAATGCGTGCCATTAGAATTTTTAAAGGGCCATTTCCTCCACGCGAAGTCCACTGCGGGATATTCAAACGAAGTCGAATTGAAATACGCGTAAGTAACGTTGCTCTGTTTTGGAATCTTTCGAAACTCTCAATTTCCGTCTGCACCTATGAGAATGAAACAGGAATAATAGATTACCGTTTATAAAAGAGCAGAGCTTCTCGTGAAATTTGTTCTCTTTGAAAATAAAATTTTCGTCGAACTTTTATTCGTTTCAAATCAATTTAACCAGAATATTTAGTTTATTTAAAGTGGTAAAAACTCTTGGTGGTAAAATAAGACAACGGTCCTAGAAAATGTTTTCATATCAATTCTCTGGGACATAGTATCGTGCTTGCAGACGACTACACTGGTGGACAAAATAATAAGGCACCTCAAAATTTTTGGAAATGAACATCTATTTGTACATATACGTGGAATATGAATACACAACAAAATAAGGTACTAGTTTTGACATAATATATGAAAAAATTAAATAAATCGTTCAATCCATTTATTATTTATACCAAGAAAATGAAATTGAGTGTGGACAAAATTATAAGGCACTTTCAATATAAAATTACAAAAGTATTAAAATGAAATAAGATTACATAGTTTTTTTAAGTTTTAATAATGTGTCGACTGCCCTTGACGATGTACCACTTAAATCATTCTTCTTGGTAAACTTCTGTACAGATCCTTTATATAATTTTGATCCAAGCTTTCCCAAGCTTCTAAAATTGCAGATTTTAATTCGGACACTGTATTATACTGTTTTCCACCTTCATATAATGTTCGGCTGAGTTTTCCCCAAACATTCTCGATAATACTTAGGTCAGGAGATCTTGCGGGCCAATTTAAAACCTTTACATTTTCCGTTTCAAAATAATTTTTTACTATGCGAGCGGTATGCACAGCTGCATTATCTTGCTGAAATATATATTTTGTCCCAGCAATTCTGCGAGCGTAAGTGTCTATGTGTCTCTTAATTAAATTTAAGTAACCAGCACTATTCATACGGCCTTGAATGAATTCTATTTCCGTTTTTCCTCTATAGCCGATACCTGCCCATATCATTACTCCACCACCACCACATTGTCTGCGACTTAATACCCTTTGCTCCTTTCTTAAATCGTGGAAATAGTATTTATATCCATCTGGACCATCCAAATTCAGTTTTTTTTCATCCGTGAATATAATTCGTTTCCACTGGTTTTTCCATTGAATGTGCTCTATTGCAAAACTTAATCAGGCGGTCTTATGTTTGTCTATTAACGGCGGCTTTATAGTAAATTTCTTCCGTTTTAAATAGCTTGTTTTTTGAATTACTCTTTTCACTGTTTTAGTCGATACGTTAACTCCACAATCCACTGCAATTTGTCAAGGCGTAAGTCCAGAATTCGATGCTTTTTTCAAAATTAATCTTTTTTCTCTTGAAGAAAAGGCTGCAGGTCTTCCCTTTGGCTTCTGTTTCCCATATTTTTCGGGGTTTTGTAAAAAATTCTGTATAACACACCGACTTCTTTTTAGTTTTTTTGCAATCTGTACTTGATTTTCTCCATTAGACTTTAACTGGAGTATTTTAATCTTCTCATCTTCGCTTAATGCTGTTCCTCGTCTCATAATTTAATTTTGGGTTAAAAAGTATTTAAACACTTATAAACTAACTATTAATAAGTAATTTCTACAAGATAAACTTGCAGAGAACTGCACACTTCAACGTTTTCTAACAGACTACTTCAAGTGCCTTAACATTTTGTCCACCTGAAATTTCGAAACAATGAAACTCAAAGACCACAATGCACCGTGTTTTGTTTGTCTAGACTGGTACGTGGCCTTGAAAGGAAGTTTCTCACTTATAACATAGTTTACTGCTAATAACTTTAAGATTTTACTAAATACATCTGGAATTTCTTATGTGTACAACGGTGCCTTATCATTTTGTCCACCAGTGTATATCAAACATTTATTCATTTCAAATTAATTTGGACAGAATATTTAGTTTCTTTAAGATCATCTTGGTGGTAAAATAAGACAACGATCCTAGAGAATGTTCTCATACCAATTTTCTGAAACATAATACCGTGCTTGCAGACGACTATATCAAACATTTATACATTTCAAATCAATTTGGACAGAATATTTAGTTTCTTTAAGGCCATCTTGGTGGTAAAATAAGACAACGATCCTAGACAATGTTCTCGTACCAGATCTCCGAAACATAGTATCGTGCTTGCAAACACGTAGGTAGGTCTAATTTGAATCGTGGCCGAAATGTTAGGTGGATTTTACGACCCTCGTAGGTTCGTCCGGCTGTCGTCTTAGCCGTTCGTTCATCCGCCGGTGGTACAGTTTATAGTATCGCCTTTACGACGCCAGCATCTGGCCTACGTGACACCTTCGACGTTCCATGGGCATTAAATCAACGGCTCGTAGCCCATGTTTCAGGTATTCCTCTGGAAGAAACCACCCTTCCGACTTATGGGGGTGCCGAGATACACGCGATTCCGTGTCCAAAATTTTATCCACGTTCCTGGACATACTTCGATAGTGATAAATTCCATCCACTCGATATCCAGAACCTACTGGGCCCACATACACCGCGCCTCGAGATATTTATCATCGAGTCACGATCGAATAAAATAAATGTTATCCGTCGTACTGCTCTGGAAACCTTATCGAACTACTTAAACGAAACTTAGTAGATTCATAGGACAACCAGAAATCAAAGATTTAAACAAAATTTCATGTTGACGAAAAATAGATGAATAAATACAGAAAATGGTATTTACTCATTCTGTAATTTTAAATATGAAATCTGACGTTGTATTTAAAGCTCAAGGTCCAATTACTACGTTGTTCCCTGTTTCCCGTTAAGTATGATGTTTGAGTCGATTTTTGGAGAAAAAGGTTTCCTTTCTTGCTGCCAAACGTTTAGTGTCCGTTCGCGGAACGAGATCGACGTTTCGTGCAATCCGGGTGATCATAATTCTGCCGTGTATTCGCGTCGAAGGATCGTAAAACTGAGTCGTGCGCGTGCACGGACGAATGCACGCGAAAATGCACGATAAGAATCGATTCTTTTTTTTTTCCGCTTCCGCGCGCGCGCTGGCGAAACGATCGCCGTTATTTTTCAGTCGGAGAAACGGCTGCAGTAGTAAAAGCGTTGCTTGGTCAGACGTCGGTGGTTAGTTTTATGGAGAGACTGCGCGCGCGTTGGTGCATTCGTCCGGAATCCGTCGGTAGCGCGCGACTTTTTTTACGTTCTTTTCTTTTTTTTTCTTTTTTTCTTCCCCCTCTCCGACGAAAGTTCGCGTTCCCGATTTTCAGCGGCCGAAATCTTTCGTATTATAGCAAAATTTCGAACAACGTAGCCAAAAGAGGTCGAGAGAATTTCTAGCCGCGGGGCTCCTTTTGTGCCAGCCACGTGATCCTTGGATCTTTCCCGTCTCCTTTTTCGCCCTTACTTCATTCCCTCTGCAGTCTGGCCCTTTTCAATTGCTACTCCCTGTTTCTCTCGCCCCTCGGCATTCCTTCGCACATCTTCCCGCCGTACAAAGGTTTCGGGATCCTTGTATAGAAAATACCGAAGCTTCCGCTGGATCGCTAAAGGGCTTCGCTGAAAAGCATGCCTCGGATTCACGGGCAGTATTTACGTGCAAATAATATCTGATGATTTTCCAGCACCCTCCAGGGGCTTTGGCCGCCGAAAGGGAAAGTGTAACGAAACGGAAATCGTTAACAAATTGGGGAAATATCGTCGACACGGAAATCCATTTTCGCCCTTTTTCTTTCTGCTTCGCTGCGAGTTTCAGTCACGTTGTTAACCAATCAACTACCACTGTTCCTACTTAGAGAACATTTATTTAAATATCCTGTAATATTTCACATTTTTTTCATTCTTGTTATTTTTATATTTATTTTGTTACTTGTTACTCTATAATTCGTGTACTGTGCTGAAGCAAATACAATATCTGTACCTGCAACGTAAACAAATTTTCTGCCCTCTCTAAGTCCTTATTTCCCAGAGATTTTTAGGTATAGGGTCGGAGAGTATGATTCGAGTATCCCGGACTCGAAGACGGCAAAGCCGGTTTCAAAGGGAACCAAGAGTCTCCTTCCCGTCGATTCAATTTTTCTTTTGCAATTCCCTCCCGTAAACGGAACAAAGAAATTTCCCATTCATACGGTAGGGGGGAACGTCTACCAGGTTGCCGGACAAGCAGTAAACGCGTTAAGAGCTTGGCACAAAGAAACAATACCGGGCGAACGTGGCCTCGTGTGGGCTTCGAGTGAATTCCAGACGCGGTCACTTGACTCGTGGCATGCCCTTTATCCCGCCCCGTAACACGGTATACACACACGACGGGTGCTCCACAGTCTTGCAGCGTGCTTGCCAAGAGCCGATCCTTGTCCCTCTTTTCCGGAATGATCGATCGGTCCTACTCCCCTGGTTCCCTAACCAGGAGGCACTTAAGAATGACTGCACCGCGACAAATTATTCAGCGGTCGCCAATGTCTCCGCGTTAACCCGCGTAGACTATACTTGTTCCAAACGTACCGTGGCGGCTTGCTATAGGAAGAGAAATGAGGGAGATAATGGAAGAAAAGACGCTGGACGACATTTTCTTACGCACGAGTCATACTTTAATATCTACATTGTGTACATCGTTTTGGAAAGCTTGTGAAAATATTTAAACATCGTTGTACAGCTTCTTCTATTTCTTAACAAAGAAGCCATTCTTTATTGAAAGATTGTAATTAATTTTTGGAGTGGAGTGAGATGGAAGAAGGAATAAACTGGAAGTAGAGAGGAGCGTTTCAGATGCTGGGATATCGAGTGGTTGGTCGAGCACTAATAAGAAAGACAGGTTGAGCGTAGCCCTCTGCTGGTAAGTGCGAGAAGCGTCGCAGTACAGACACCAGTGTTGGGCAAATTTATAATAATTCGCGTTCAACACTTTGAAAACAATTAATTCTCAAGCTGAAATGTTAAAGAATATAAATTTGAATAGGATTCACGAAATCTATTCTACTAAAATCAAAAAGTTTTGGTCTGGTAAAAAATTTTACATTCACACCCAGATTAGCTTCTTGTCTGGATATCGATTCAAAAAATCTGCCAATAAATTTTAATTCGCAAAGGAATTTATAAATAAAACGTAAAGGGAAGTTTATGGAGTAAATCTAAAATTGTAATTTCTGAATAAAATTTCTGCAACTCCGATAGATACTCGATCGATCCACGTATTTCCGCTGCGTCCTATTTCGACGTTATGCAGATATAATGACTCGAAATAACACAAAGAGAATATTTTGGTTCGATGAATCTCCGAAACGTGCTTGGAAGAATTTTGAAAAATCTCGAGAATCGCAAAATATAATCGCGAACCGCGAGGGATTCACTGTACTGCGAAATCGGCACGTTACGATTCGCTATGGCTGCGTGGATTTCGCTTTGTAAATCTGATACACGTAATATTAATTTAGTCCGAATCGGTTATTAGTGTAATTACATGGCCATCGATAAAGGCGGTGTATGTAAATTTAACCGAATTATTGGGGAGCTGTACACGCAGCTGCGTCGCTGTGGAACACACACTGGAACGGCTACGATGTGGCAATAACGCCGATGAATGTTTCTTGTAATGAATAATACGCGGCCCTTTGTGAATTATTAATGGTGTGGTTCGTTCGTGCGTATAGAATGATTTTTGCAAAGTGATCAACGGGATTGCGTGAACAGGTCTGGAGAACAATTCGTGCGAATAGTATTCAGATTCGAGGATATTATATACATGGAATTTGAATCGTGTAAAGCTGAATTTCCGCTTTCCTTTTTTTTTTTTAATGATAAATCCACATCGAGAAGATATTATTTATGCAATACGAGTTAAATTATTAACAGATATTTTCATAAATAAATACCAACCTAATGAGATACGTATGCTTATATTATATTTACAAGCCACGTATACAAAATGGCGTTGTTATTTATTTTTTGCAAGATATAATTTTTGCTGTTTGTTAGGCTACACACGATGATACTTATTCATACTTTGATCTTGATTTTAGGGGGGAAGAAACGACTAATTTTTAATTGTTTACAAACTATATATTTAGCCAGTAGGCATAGCAGCGATTGTGTCAAATAATTTGAGAAACCTGCTGGACGATATACGAGGTTACATACGTGGAAACGAGCAGAGATCTGTCTCGCGATAAGTTTCAGCCTCCCGTCCGCTGCGACTTCCTCATACAACCTGATACATTTCCACGTACGATGAGATTCGTATCGGGGACCTTTGTTTCGCTGCACGCCCGTTCTATAATTCATTGATATCGCGCACTTGGTAGAGATCCATCGACGCATAAATTAAAATTAATTAACGAATATCAAACGCATCCAGTCGTTGTTCACGATTAGAGAGAAATCCGTATTTCCTTGAAAAAAAGGGAACTACGGTGGTTCCAAATTATTTCTCCAATCCTCCCTTCTCGACCTTTAGGGAATCGTCTGTCTTAAATCCGATCGATGCTCATGATTTCGGCCAGGGGGGAAGCCCTTCATGCCAAACGGGAGATTTCTTTATCGTTTTCGTGAGAGTAAGGTACTCGAGATCCCAGGATTTCTCTCATCCGCCTCATCCTCCGCCATGGCTGTCTATCGAGCCTACTTTTTCACCGCTCCCTATCTGTTTCTGTTCGTTTCTCTCGAGAATTGGGGATTTGCGGTTTACCGGCGAGCGTCGCGAACGCCAGACGCAAAAAACAAATGAACGAGCCACGAAGGGTTGCGCGAACGTGGCGTGGGTGTTGGGGCGCGGGAGCCCGGTTCTGGAAACTCTTATCGTCTCGTCTTTTTCTCAAGACCCCCGTTCCTTTTCTCGCAAACTTACCCCCCCATAAGACGTTCGGTTCTCCTAGAAACACCTTTCTTCTATTTCTGTTTCAACTTCGACTCCTTCCGCCACCCTCGGTGCCGATAAATTCGAAACGAACGAAGGGAAAACGACGGCTGCACTTTGCAGTCGTACGCCATGCGTTGCTTAACGTTTGTTTTTATTTTGCCCGCAGTTCGATCGATCTCGAAATCTAGCTAAACCTTTAATACGCGAACCATGGATATTTATACATTATTTTTTAAACTTTTATCTTTTTACGAAGCTATGCCAAATATCATACTATTTATTAACAACTTAAAATATAAAATATACAATATTATTTAATATTTTTCTGTAGTATGATATTTGATGAAATATTTTTCTAAGCATAACATCTGGTGTTATTATGGTGGAGTGGTTCATTAACATATTAAGATATATATTTTACGTAACAGTTTGTGTCGTATTTATTAACAACTTGAAATATAAAAAATACTAATAAATGAAGACATCATAATAATCTAGGTGTAGCAATATCGTTTAATATTTTCTTTAGTGCGATATTTGATACAAAATGTTTCTACATAAAATATCTGGTGTTATATGTATATAAGTAATATGGCGCAGAGGCGCCAATTTTCAAACGACATAGAACTACGTTGCCCGTATTTAGGCGAAGAATTGGAAATGACGGTGGAACTATGTTTCTCATCGCGAAATTGTTAATGTTATAATTCGTTCAAGAGCCAGTGTCGTATTTAGAGACAAAATTTTTCAAATTTAAATAGTTTTGGAACGTTTGGTCGTTTATGCATTTTTGGGACCCAATGGAGTTCGACCGTACGTGACATGAAACAGGTTTTCGATGCGATGACCAACGAATACGTTGCAACACGAGGACTCGCTGGCAATGGACAAATATTTCCGCGAATCCGATCAAGTGTCGTGTGGCGAACCGGTGAAAGGAAATTAAACAGGGCCAATATTAAAAACGCGTCGATCAATCTGATCGTACGTCGCGTTGCTGCGTTCCAAGCCGAAGGAACAATCAGACTGACGGAACCGCGCACGAGAACGTGGAATATTTCTATCGATTTTCAAACAATCAGGAACATGGATGCGCATCGTGTCCACGCGCGCATAAACCACGCCGTAATATAAAAATACCGCGTCGAGGAACCGTTATACGTATCGTTCGAGAAATTAAGCTATCATTTATTAAATATATCGCGTCGGATTTCGAGAGTGATTTTCGATGCATCAGGGCTAATATTTTGCATATTTCAATTAAACATACTTCATAATATGAATATTCAAAATGAGCAAAATATGCAGCGCGTGGCAAATTTTGCATATTCTAATGCACTCTACTTATTATGATGTTATTGCAGACCGATGAACGCGCGCACGGGTTACACGGATTGATATTATTATTACAATGAATTTCAATCCGAGATTATTTGCAAATATGCTTACAACGTTTCTGCATTCTCTGTAACACCTTTCAAATGGATCCGGTTCATTTTAACCCGGAAAATCTGTCGAAACTCGTTGATAACAGATTCCTAATGCAGATATACAAAAGCTGTTCCGATGATTGCATGTGTCTGTGATCGAATGAGAGTGTCACGCGAGAATCAAGGACAAAGTGAAAAACTAAAAACGAGGAGAATCGACAAGGAAAAGGAAATAATAGGACAATACAATAAATTGGATTTTCGTTACTGAAATAGCGAAATATAATAAATGGAAATAGAATTATCAGAAACGTTTCAGACAGCGAAAGGTTAGATATCTAACGTTGGGTACATCGAGGTCTCGACGATATTATTCGTATAGAGCGTTCGAGAATATAGCATAAAGTGGGCGAAAGCAGCAGGAAACGGTTATTACTAGCACGCATTTTAGTCGTGGCCAGGTATCGCGCAGAAGAGGATGACGGTCGTAGCTTTCCGAGAGTACATCATAAAAATGGAGACGCTCGTAAAATCGAGCGAGTGCAACGGCATTCATGAAACGGAATCCCGTACTCCGCTCGGTTGCTTGGCCTTTCAGACAGACGGACCGGAAAGCAACATCGATAAATACAAACGCTTTTCGCGCCGATGGCAGTCGGCCTTTATGAAATCGAGTCGATGGTTCGCGTGCCAGGTCTTGAGCTCCGGTCTGCCTCAAGATTATCGATTTCACGGTGTTTTCTGCAATACAAACGACAACCACTTACGAGCAGAAACTACGACCATTTTTTCTCTCGATAACAATCTCGGATAACGAACAAAAGAAATAACCTGATTATAAATACATGACCACGAGCCGGGAGAAAATTGCAATTCTTTTTCCTTTGTCGCGCATAGTACTAAACTTTTTTTCTTAGATTACTCAGGACTGTTCGACATTTAAATTTGAGCAATTCGTCCCGATCGCTAAGAAAAATTTCTTCTTCGCGTAGTTTCAAAGTTATATAAATTCTTCTTGTAACGAGAAAATAATAATACCGTGAATAATAAATCGATGAATACTTAAAAACCAAAAGATAACATTTCGAAGTTGGATTAAAAGCAGAAGCTCTTTGGAAAAGGAATAATTGAAATCCGCAAATGGAAGGAAGAGATAGATCAATGAATCTTGGCGTCCCGTAAATGTCTGGAGCAATTTTAAGCGCCAGAGTCTGCCCATTAGGAGCTCCGTAATGTTTTAACATTCGTTCCGTCGTCTTTGCACTCTTCGACGTTGCATCAAGAATTAAACAAGCATCAGAATCGGAAATTTCGAGGACTTATTTAAAAATGATCTCCGCAGACTAATATTGTCCACTGCGTTTTAAGCGTTGGCAAGCTTTCTATTTGTGTTCGTGTTATCTAGATGGTCATCCGAGCTATAAGCAGTTTATTCATTTTTTCGCGTCTCAGTCAGGCGGAATTAACGTGCTGGACGCGCTAATTTTCCTCGATTGCCAGGAACATTTCAATAAAAACACAAGGAAAATCCTCGGGAAACGGTCATTAGCGAGCACGCATGTATCATTCATAACTCCGTGGTGGGAACGAGTGGCGCGACAATTAGCAAGCTCCTGGTGCACGATCTGGTACCTGGTTAACGAATCCCAGCACGTAGGGGACGAACAGGTTTTAAGCTCCACGTGAGACTCTAACCGCGACGATCCAATTATGCAATTTAAATTTGAATCAACGCGCGCGACCGATGTTAGAGACTCGACATACACGTTGCCGCTGGCCGGTTCTAAGTAACGACGCGGACGCCTGGAAATGGCTACTTTCGGACTCGCTTTTCCACTTTTACCCCATACCGCGACGTTTGAGAGCGAAAACGTTGATAGGCGGACAGACGAACGTTCCAACTTATTTCCAAGTCGACGTTTCGATGTTTTTATTCATGAAATCAATGTACTTCTATCCAGAAAAATGTTTGAACAAACGTCCGAATTAATTTCGACAACGAGCTTAATCTCGATCGAACAGAAACGTTTTTCGTCGAGCAAAACTTTCGGTCGCCGAGCGCGATCGTTGCAGATGCTGATAATAAACTTCCATATCGATCGTTCGATTGGATTCCAGCGACTCGAAACGAATTATTCCTTTCATATCTCGTCAAACGGTGGGCAAAAACTTTCGTGGACGGTATCCCGAGTTTTTGCCAGTAATGCGAACGGCTGTTCGACGCTTGGCCAAAAATTGGCGGATTCGACGATAGCAAAAAATGATTTACTCTCCTAACACGACTCCATCCAATTATTACTTATCGAAAGGTTTACCGTTTGTTTGCAAAATCGAGTCTCTTTTTATTGTATTTTCTTTGAGTACATATCTTCAGTGTTCCTAAAAATTGTACACACAAACTTGGTGAAACGATAAAGTTATAACGGGTTTGAGAGAACAATGCACGGCGTGGCCGGTGATCCTACGATCAACGTTTATTTAGATTAGTCGGCGTTTCGCCGTATTTAGGTTGTTGATAGCTTTTGTTGCGGCGCAAATGAGCTGAAGGAAACAACGACTGCAGCAATTGCTTTATTGTCGGTGAAGTTATAAACCGGCCTTGTTGGACGACACATTTGGCCAGCAGATTTGGCTAAGCGACACGGGTCATTTTGAAGTTTAAGCACCGTTAGGCCATTCGCTCGGTGTCCCAGCGCCAAACAATACGTTTAGGGAAATTTAGAAAATCCCTCAAACTCCCGCTTCCTTCGGTCGACTAACCCTGCATCAACCCCGTTTATAAGAAGTGCAAATATTTGCTCATAGAATAGAACAAAACACTTTATGAACGTCTTAAAACAATTTTATCAAACGGTTATAGGGATATCACAGACTTTTCCTTGGTTTGTAGTAAAAAGAAACCAATTGCAATATTTTCAGGTAAAATATGAAACCAATTTATAGTCTTTAGTTCACTAAAAATTGTGGTGACAGTTTTGGATTACAAAGGGTTAAACTACGTAGTCCCTGGCATCTTCAGATGTCAACTGTCTACAAAATAGTGACAACACCTCCCGCACTTGCCAGCAGAGGGCTACGATCTTTCTTCTCTCACAAGTGCTCAACTGACCATCGAATATCCCTTTCATTTCCTTTCCTTTCCTCCTGCTATCTCGCTTACTAGTTCCAACAACAAAAAATCACACACAACTATTAAACCAACATATACACATTACTACCCCTGACGTCTCTGGAATTTCTCTCACTCTCCCTACAACACATATCGTCTAAGCTGAAGGTAGGAGTCTTAGGACCTGTGATAAATTATATGTATGTACTTGACAAGAAAATGGCAAACTTTTCTTTGTTTGAAATTCTAGTCAATGCTTTATGTGTGGGATTTAGAATTAAACGGATGCGGTGATATAAGAAATTCTATTCCGTCGGTAAACGATATAATTTTTAACTCTTTATTTCTCTGTCCTACACTTTTGACAAGCCTCCCTCCGTCTCCCGTCAGCTGTCTCCTCCTCGCTATTGACGCGTTGCCCGGGGTTATCGCTCTCTCTCACTCACTCATTCACTCTCTCTCTCTCACTCTTATCCTCGCGTTCGTTCACTCGTCATTTGGCAGGGCCGTCGCGCAACCGTCTTACAAAAACGTGTAAGAACAATTATTTTACTCCTACATATGTTATTATCATGACAAGAAACAGAGAACTGAGATGGTCGCTCAGAAGAAGGAATTTATTCGGGAATACGAAGATTGGGCCTAGAACCAGTGACAAAAATGATATACCCGACAAGAAAATGGCAAACCTTGTCCAGACGTCTTCATACGAAAAACTCTAGTCAACGTTTATGTTATTATCAAAACAAGAAACACCAGAAACAAGGTGGTCGACCAGAGAAGAAACTTGGAAAGGGTCAACGAGCTTTGGGGATCGATTAAGCCATTCGCGGAAAATTTATTCGGAAATAAGAAGATTGACCTCGACCGGGAGCGAAATCATCGACTTTCCATCGGGCGTGAACGGTTGAGGAGGGTGGCTTTTGACACGGGGAATGGTCGAGAAGGGATGAAGACGGAAACGAGATGCGAGGAGAGCACACGGCACGTTGAAGCTACGGCGACGCTTGTTGTACGCTGGATGAAACGTGCAGATCCCCTGGCAGAGTTCCGGCTTACACGTTTGACAGCTGAGGAAATTATATTTCTCAACTGCCATTTAAGTTCGCGCGTCGCTTCGTTCATCAGCCGGAATAGGTAACCGGCATCCCCCAGGTGTATTTACCCTCCTTCTTCCTCTTTCGGTTCCGTCTACGGCGTCCTTTTCATTCGTATTCCCCGCGTCTCCGTTTCCGTTATCCCTCTCGGATCCCCGGCAATCCAACTTCGTAGCTTAATCCCTTGATGGTAACACGATCTAGATCCATCGTCCGCGTTTACGCGCTCTTGCGCGAGCACGCGAAATCCTCGCTGACGTTCGACCATGTTGTTACTGACAATCGTATAATGTATCGTGATATTACTTCGTCGAAAGGGACGATATGCCCCGAGGGTGGCCTCCGTTCGACGGTTCGGTTATATCGGAGGAACTTGCCGCCAACGTTAATGAATTGGCCCTTGTTTCACCAAGTTGCAGGCTTCCTTAACCCGTTTCGCTGCTTAATTAATCTCGTAATTTTCAATAATTATAAATACATGTGGAAACTAAAGAGTTAATTATTATCAAAAATATCTTTAAACAAGAACTTGCACTATACTGTTTTTTTATATAGTTCTAGAAGACGAAGAAACCGTTTCATTTTTCAAAACTGGTTTCCTCAGCATACCACCGTAATTGAAAAGATTTTTCAGTATTATTATTTCTTACCGTCTCCCGTATTCTCACCAGTGGCGAGGTCTTTTCCAAAAGTAATGAGACGGTATTTATAAAAGCTTCTCTACGTTACATTTTTATTAATCAAGGTAATCCTCTTCAAAGTGGTTTCCTTGGAAAACAACGCACCGATGGAGATTTTTCTCCTTCTCCATCTTTCAGGCTGTTACGCTCGACCTTCTTGAATATTTTCCGCGAGAGCGCGATAACATCTTCGCCGGTTGTAACTTTTGCAAGTAAAAGACTCGCGTTCCCAGTAATTCGAGCCTAACCTTTCTTTACTATAATTGTATTTCCAAACAGAACAACAATTCGCGGACTTTGTTATACAGAATGGCTCACGCAGTTGCTTCAGGTCATAACTCTGGTTATTAATGCATTTACTACAATGTTTAACACTAGATTGCACCAAAGAAGTCATTTTGACTGCTTTTTAATTTCAATTAGAAAAACAATTATGTATATAATGACACAATTTCTTAAAATTTTGTGACTTTTTGTACAACATTTAAATTAATTGTAGTTACGTCCCCCCTCCTTCATTTTCGGTATATGTTATACTTATATTGCCCAAAAGCAGTCATTTTGAAATTTTAAATAATCAAATGACTCTTATTATTGAATTGAGTAAATTTCTTATATGACCAGTTCGGCTCTGTATTGAAATAACAGTTTTCATTTTTTTTCGATTACTGACACATGATAACATACAAGTGCATGATAAATTGTCGATTTGGGCGTATACTTGATAAGTTGCAGTTTCTCAATAAGATAAAGTAGTACTTGTTATTCGAATCTTTATGCAGTGATACTTGTTCTAACAAGTTGTTTATTTTATTTTTTTTCCGCCCTAAATTCATGAAAGAAATGTCGAATAGAAGTGAGTTATTGGAAAAGCTAACGAACATAAGCGAAGAGTGCTCCGATATAGAATCAGATGCAACAAATTCTGAACTATCATCTGAAGATGAAGTGGATTATATTAGGTTGGGGAAAAAGAAATCCATTATTTTTGCGTGAACTTCAAGACTTTCTTTAACATGTTTCGGATTTTCCGATTTTTGTCAAATATGCGCCGTTTTGTTCTATAATTTATTGCCATTTTAAAGGTAGCTTTATAATGCTTCTCTCATAGAAATCTTGGTCCTTATTGGCGAAAAACTCTAGTAACCGATTTTCACAATATTCTCTTGATGCCAATTTCTTATCACTCAGGTAGTTTTGCAATGCGAGAAAAAGATGGTAATCACTTGGTGCCAGGTCCGGACTATATGGTGGATGCATTAAAACTTCTCAACCAAGCTCCCGGAGTTTCTGGCGAGTCACTACAGACGCGTGTGGCCTAGCGTTGTCCTGCTGGAACACAACACCTCTTCTGTTGGCCAATTCTGGCCGTTTCTGGTCAATCGCTAGCTTCAAACGGTCCAGTTGTTGACAGTAGAGATTGGAATTTAGTGTTGGGCCATATGGAAGGAACTCATAATAAATGATTCCTTTCCAGTCCCACCAAATGCATAGCAGAACCTTCCTGGCCGTTAGTCCTGGTTTGGCCACCGTTTGAGCTGCTTCACCGCGCTTTGACCACGATCGTTTTCGCACAATATTGTCGTATGTGACCCATTTCTCATCCCCAGTCACCATCCGTTTAAGAAATGGGTCGATTTCATTCCGTTTGACTAAGGCTTCGCAGATGGAAATTCAATCCATCATGTTTTTTGGTGTTAATTGGTGTAGCACTCAAACATCGAGCTTCTTTTTGAATCCAGCTTTGTGCAAATGGTTTAAAACTGTTTTATGGTCGATCTTTAGCTCCTGGGCGATGCTACAACTACTAACATGTCAGTCAACTTCGATTATTTCTGTAATTTTATCGACATTTTCGACGACGGACCTGCCTGTGCGAGGTGCATCTTTAGCATCAAAAATACCTGAACGGAATCGACGAAACCAAAATTGCACGTAATTAGCCGTTACAGTATAGGGACCATAAACACTATTTACAATTTCAGCCGCTTGGCTTGCATTTTCGCCTTTATCAACGAAAAACTATAAAATGTACCAAATTTTCTTTTTCTTGACTTCCATTTTTAACACCCTGTAACTCACAACTGAATAGACCAAATAAAAAACAACAAAAGAAATTTTTTAGTCTAAAATTGTTTGATCGATACTTTACGAGATATCGATCACAACAGACATCTACCGACAAAATAATGGATTTCTTTTTCCCCAACGTAATATTCAAAGTGAAACATCTGACACTGAAGCTAGCGATGAAGAGTCGATCACCAATGATGAAAATGAAAGTGTCATCAATATGCCCAGGAAAAGGTGTAGGGTGCTAAGTAGTTCAGACTCTGATGAATACAAATACAACGAAAAGAGTTCTTGTTTCAATTAGCAGAACAGCTTTCCACCGAATACAGAGCTGCAAGACAGAAAAATTCATCAGAACATGAAGACCCACAAAGATCAACTGCAACATCATCAAATGCAATCCATTCTAACAAACGTAAAATTTGTCAAGAACGACTTTGCAACAACAACAAAACAAATAATATATGTGAAAAATGTCAAAAGTATGTTTGCGGAAGATGTACACATAAAAAGATTTCCACTTTCATTTGCAAAAAATGTACAAATAATAATGCATAAATTATTTTTTTTTTCAAGCGAAGTAAATTTTTTTTATTGTTAATATTTACTAATAACTTGTTATATAACTGTAAATAATATAAAAAATATTAAAAATTAATTTTAAACAAATTTCTTTGCACATTAGTTATTTGTTCACGATGCAGTCATTTTGACTGCTTTTGGGCAATATAGGTATATACTAAGTTTCAGTCTTTCTAGTGTTAACACTAAACCCACCGCGACTGGTTAAATAACCTTTTTTAAAATTATGTTTAGAATTTCTAATATGCAATATTATTTTAACGCCATTTAACTTTATGATTTTTCTTATTGTTAAGAATTCTTAAGGAGCCTTCACATCGCGGAGTTTATGATATGGACGTGACTTCTCCGCTATTTTTGAGGATTAGGCCTTCGAGATATTTTTACTTGACACATTACGTTACGGTCATTAAGGAAACTCCAAACTCCACACGAGACTTGGAATCCTTGGAGTTCTTCCTTGCCTCAATAGCGATTGACATATCGTAAACCCGCGAGAGAGCACATCTGCAGACCACCGGGGTCTTGGGGGCTTTGGCGTTCCCCAAATGTTTATAAAAAAGGCAACGTTCTCGCTCGTTCTTGCATGGTGTACCTGGACACTGGACAGCAGGGTAGGCGGGAATGTTGACTTTGAGGATTGGCTTGACCAATCCACCCACCGATTAGCGCTGTGCGTTTTCGTCACCTTGGTAGGAGAAGCCGAGCTTAGGTTAAGGGTAGCACTAATTGTAAGTTTCGGATTAGATTCGTTTGATCGAGCCTTACAACCTCGAGTCGACTCTCCGCAAGTGTAGAAATATTCTTGTGTAACTAAAAAGAGCATCGGGCTCTTCCTTGAAGCAACGTGCTTCAAAGTTATCGGTATTTTTCCAAACACCAGTTTGGGTGGTCCTTCGAGCACAAGGAAAGGGAACACAGTACGGAGCTGTGTAATACGCATGGTCTGCGCAGTACATAGCACGTGGGCATAGTGCTTCGCGGCCGAAACACTTATATGTATATGTATAGTATACGTACAATGAATTTTACAATATTCACTTCTATTCTTATTGTTTGTTTCCTCAGAAAAATATGTAGTCTGTCTTGTCTACCACGACCGGTCATCTGACTGGTTGAATGATTTATATTTTTATGTAAAAAAGCTGGACAAACTTCGGTACGAAATTCTGGTTAACTTCCGATGTAAATAGGAAATATATGCGTAGCAAAGGCGAAAATCATCAGTTTTCACTGGCTTAGAATAGTCTAACAACGTGTATTAAAAATAGTTAAAGTTTAGACGCGGGCAGTTACGAAACTATTAGTGTTTCATTAATTATTGATGCATTGTTAGAAACGGCAAAGCCTGCCCTTTAAAGTAGTTTTCGGTTTATGTCGATTCGACTCTCATGGTAGGAATGGGTATACACGAAGTGCCGGTAGGTTTAGTGTTAAACAATATTTTCGTTTACAATATAATCATGAAGCATTCGAGCATTTTCAATAAAGATATTTTTCGAAAATATGTCGAGAACTAACAATTTTTATGCCAAAAATATGCATTTCCATTTAAAGAAACGGCGCAATTGTTAATTGCATGTGCACTGTTGCGCTAAAAAAAAATCTAAAGGCCTGCAAATATAGTACTCTTCGAGCCGCTCATCTTCCTCCTTTGGAACTTTTTCGTAAATACATTAATAACGGAGTTATGATTTAAAACAATTGCCCGAACCACCCTGTGCAGAATATCGACAAGTATACTTTTCGCAAACTGACAGAGCAAAACCTGAAAGCTCTGGCACGGTTCCAAGTATCATAGCGGATGCTTCGTTTCTTTTTTTTTACAAATGACCACCATCGAAGATAGAAAAGAAGCAGCGTCGTTAATTTCGAAAAGTAGCCCGTCCATCCGCTCGCGATTCTTCAACTTTTAATTTTCTAAATGCCAAGCTTTATTGTCACGCGGTAATGCTCTTTTATACGATCTTATCAGCGACGGAATTTGACGAGGCAACGCGGCAAGATCCGAAAAGCTGCGCAGCTGGATCGCGACAGAGGTCCCGCTGCGAAGTCAATCCGAAACGCCGACAGTTAGATCGTAACCTTGCCTTTTAGGGGGATGAAAGGAATCAGCATTGAAAGTGTCGTCGGATTTAAGCGCGTCTCTACCCCATCCCCACACTTTTGGTTATCCAAGAAGTATGGCGCGCGTTGTCTAGCGTTCACGAGAGGGGGTGGGCAAAGTCTAAAGGTGATACGGGCCGTGGATGTCGATGCAACGCGAAACTGGAACGTCTAACGAACTTGGAAAAGTACGTCGTAAAACCTTGCTATCCGCTGATTGTCCCGTGGGCTTTGGGTAAACCTTGATGACCGATTCGGAATTCAAGATAGTGGCAATAAAGATTAAAGAGAACAACGCTGGAATAACTTATTCGCGAATATCCCGTTCCGAGTTTAAACTCGCTTGTTTGCTAATTTCTACGTTTACGATAAACGCGGCTGTTACGTCCCATCGATAGCCACTGGATCGTTAATTGTGTTTTTCAACTCCCAGAGAGTCGTCATAGGCTGACAGCTTGGAATATAGCGATGATTCGTAAAATGAACGTTACTCTGAAGTTGACGTGCACCTTTTTTGTATAGTGGAGGCGAATTTCGACACCAAGAGACGTTTACACAGTAATGATTCTTAAAATGAACATCACGTTGGGGTTGGTATGTTCATTTTTCCTACAGATATTTATACACATTGAGCTTCGGAAGTCGTCTTTATTTAAAAAACAATATTACTTCCCGGAAAATGATGTATCAATAAAAATTTTTAAATGATATAATATCAAAACTGCATCTGATGGTACACATTCGACAAATACTATTATATTATTAAATTGTTAAATAATTTAACGTGGCAAATAGCATATTTTTAAAAACAACTTTCCAGAGTTAATAAGCTGTGACTTTTCACAAAACAAGTTGAGAGGGATAGTGTGTTCAGGATAATCACGTGTTAATTTTAAGAACCATTACCGTAACTCGCTCAATTTTCCACAAGGTCTATTTAACGGCACCGATCGATCGATAAACAATAAATTCCATTAATTTCTCGTACTAAAAACGAGATAATTCCCTAGATGTAGTAAAGTTGTGCACCAAACCGACTTTTTTAAACCAGATTTTCGAGGGGTTACTGTCCGAGGTTCGACGCGTTCGATGTCTACCCTTTAATCAGTCAGGCAATATTAATTTGCCGCGCAACGGGATGCAGCTCCTTTCCATTGTGCAATCACCGTGCTTGTAAAGAGACAAAGATCAATAGCTCCGTACAGACGGAGATCTTTGTGCGGGAACACCTTCGTTATCTCGTTCGGAATTTCCGGAGCCGTGGCTGTCGGACGTTGCCATTTTTCCCTTTAAACGTATTTTCCTAGCCGCGTGTTCGCGTGTTCGGAGCAGACCCTTCATATTTTCTGAATGAACACGACATGCCCGTTGGCTGACGTAGTAATTCATGTGCTCGCGGACCCGGTCCGTGCACGTACGACGTCAGCCCGCAGAACCGAATGGTCCTGTTCGCTTCCTGGGCGAACGTTCCGTATTCTATTTTTGCCCCCCGCGGCGTCTAACGTGCACGAAAATACTACGAACGGCCATTTTTCCTCGGAATCGGCGGCGATTCGAATTGTTACCGCATTTCTATGCATATTCAAACGCGTGCGTGTGTTACATGCTTAGCTTGCTGTCCATCTAGCAACGCTGTTACGAAATTCTGCGTGAATCTATAGGCCAGCTGGACCTGATGGTCATTTCACGGACGAACACGTATCCGTTTCGCGTACAGTTACCCTCAAAACTCCAGTCCTCCCCTAACCCCCTGTCTTGGGTCCCCGGCTGGCTTCCTAATCAGCGTGAAATTAACTGTCTCTGTTGGAGCAAACTCTGGGATGCTGTTACGTGACCGTGAGACAGGATTTTAGTCGTAAATAGCGAACAGTTACGAGTCATGTTGCCCGTAGGAGTTCACGTTCAGCCGGTGATCAAAGGACCGCATTATCACCTTCTGGGAACCGACGTGGCTCGTAATAGCCAGGTATCGTTTTGAGAGCGGATTTCGCGTTCAAAAGTAACGGAAAGAATTACAGACGGGATATGGAGTACGCAAAGCCACGGTGGCCTTTCTCGTTTCGCGTCGCTTTTAACGTATTGCGGACGGGGTTATCCCTTTTGTTAAACACCCGCGTTAATCGCAGGTAAAGTCGTATTAAATGGTTGAAATGATCTTTTACGTAATATTTACTTTTGTAACCACACTGAAATTCACGTATCCTACTCAGATTTCTTTCTTTCAGCATCTCAACTCGAGAATATTTTTAGTTCCACGAATAAGTGACACGGCAATCAAAGCGTTAAATAACTGTAAAGTACGAGCCCCCTTTAAACAGGTGAATTCAGATTCCCGTCCTTATCGCCATAAAATATCGGTAATAAAATATCAGATCGTGGAACGAATTCTTTCCAATTTTATATTTCGAGTGTAAATAAATGTTACCCTGGTCCGTAATATAAATTTTTAATTGAAATACGTGTCACACGTTTCAATGCATTTCCGTCAACAAGATACAACTGTATCAATACTGCATAAAATCCAGTTTATTCGAAAATACAGTGAAATGCATGAATGCTGGCGTTCGCGACAGCCCCGGCTGATAAAAGTTTTCTTCGCCGGAACCATGCAAAAAAATTCAAATGAATGTTAATCCGCTAAATACGCTAAAAAGTTTCGCGCGACGCGTTTAATGTCTGCAAATTTTTCTTTGTTGCAACGGGTACGTTGCACTCGCGAAGGACATAACGTATCGCCAGTGTTCTTTATTATATTCAAAAACTTTTACTCCCGAATTCATAAATGGATAGATACATATTTGTCAATCCAACGACGATTCTTTATGAGAGGAATATCCGTAACATCTTTGGTGATTCTAAATTTGTTCATTAAATAGAACCCAAATGGCGCAAAATAATTTATACTAAGCAAATTAAATTTGGATAAGACAGAAGTGCAGAGGCTTTTGTTTCCCTTAAAGTTATTTTCGCTTCGAATAGATGGTTCAGACTCATAAATAATTAACTTTTAATGACACTGGGAATTTATAAGCTTGGCAGCTTTGAAGTGTTTGACAGAGGTTTGGAGTTAGTTTAGAGATTGACTGACTTTGGGGTTTCAGAAACTGCATTTGTAATTTAACTATATTTAACTGCTAAGTAATAATTTCGCTACGAACTTTTCATTTCGAGCAATTCGAACCTAACTTTCCAGGAATGTGCATTTACTCCCACTTGTGTTCGTACATTATATTGATGATTTACTATAAATGAAACAAAAAATTGTTTGTCATGAACTGATTATGAATAAATTTAGAATAAAACTTATCAATGGTCAGAAACTCAGGTTCTCGTGTGATCACTGCCAGACTAAGATAGGTGACCGTTTAGGAGACACTGCGTATTGTTGGCATTATTATCATTGTATAATGTTTATATTATATTTCTCTATCGGTTTTGTTAATATTTAAAAAAAAAACTACTTTGTAAATAGGACTAACACAGTGTAGTAGACAACATTTGGTAAAAATAGTTGGAAAGAATTAATAAGAAACAAGCCCGTTAATATCAAAAACAAAAAAAAACTACTCTGTACATAAAAGTAGCACAGTATAATAAATAACATTTAGTGCAAGTAAATGAAAAAAAATTTGTAAGAAACAAGAAACAAGTTAATATTAAAAATAAAAAGACTACTTTGTAAATAGAAGTAACTCAGTTGTAACAAACAAAAATTGGAAATAATTCATAAGGAACAACAAAAGTTTCTCTTCATTTATAGGAAATAATCATTATAGTGTACGAATGAGAGCGATTGTTGTCTATTTCGCAAATTATGTTTATAACCAAACATTTCTGAACATCGTTGCAAAACCAATTATTTCGGGGCCATTTTCATCGTTCCAATTCTGTCGCCGAGATTGAATCGAGAGAACTCGAACTGGGGGAACTGCGTTGGTTTTTTGACGCAGCCCTCGCGTCAGCCTGGTTTAGGGACGAGACTTACAACCCTGAACTTGAGAGTTATGTCGTTTGCCCTCTACGGAGAATAAAACGCAACTCGGTGAACGCCGCGAGAGCCTCGGGGAGCGATAAAAAGGCAGCGTCGCGACGACCCTGGGAAATTTACCGGGCATACTCTTCTTCCGACTATGTTCGTCCACACAAACACACGTACACACCGTACGCTTTATGAATCTCACCCTCGATCACGAGTCTCGATCGCTTTCGCGAAGGACGCATTCTATCTGTCCGAAATGGCCGACTGCGGTGTTTAATGTGCTCCGTGTGTGGCCGTATTAGGGTCGTATTTTCGTTAGCCATTACGTTTTACGGGCCGTTATGTCGCGGCACGCAGCATTCCGAGTGGGTGGACGGGGCTTCGTGGAAAGGGGATCGTACGAAGGGTTGCTCAGTCTCGGTTAATGCGTCCCCAGCGCGAGGTTTCTTGTCCGGGAAATTACCCAGGCCACCTTTGCTCCTCGCGACCTTCGCTTTCCTCTCTTTTCGTCGCCTTCTTGTAATTGTTTCCCCTGTATAGAGGGTGGGCCCAACGCATATTGCCATTTAGATTTACGTCGTCATTGTAGCGAAAAGTGTTTCAAACGAGGCTCAATATTCTGATGATACTAGTTTTCTTGCAGGTAGATGTGTAGAGAATTTTTGTTGTGTGAATTAGTATTGATGGGCAGACAGTTGTAGTGTGCGCGCAAATACATGCGAGTTGACTATGGAAGGGATTAATAATCATTTCTTAATCTGTTGGTAACGTTGCGAAAGTCACGAAAATGGTAATGGGGTTTCGAGGCTGTTGGAGAACAACGATATCCGAATGAATGAAGTATGCGGAGTGACGTTGGTATTATCGATCTGTGATAATGCGTTTTTTGTTTCCTCATTAACTGTTTTTGTTCATTCTGTTCAGTTCGTTCTGTTTGTATCTTCGTGTCTAATAAAATTTATATATTGCTGCTTACGCTAAAGTCCACTGTTATTATACTGTTAATAAACCAAGTTCAACAGAGGCCCCATAAAAATGGGCCGAAAAAATACATTGGGTGAAAGATCTACTCGTATACCTCGTCTATGACAATACCCTAGAATCATTGATGAATCAATGAGAATCAAAACTAAGCTAGTGAAAAAGCTCTATATTTATGATGACCTATGCAAGGCTGATCGCAGCCAATTTGCTAATATTATTTAGTTTTTAATTAATAATTACATTACCCGGCTCAGAGTGATACGATTATTAATTAAACGCTAAATAATATTACCCAGGTCTCACCACGTGGAGGTTGCTGCGAATGGGGGCCCGCCATAACCGAATCCCAACCACCCTCCATTAATAAAACTCTTTTGTGTCCAACGATCGTTGGTCGAAGAAGAAACAAACGAAAGTGTAACCAATGAAAGATGTACAACCAACGAAAGAATTTGCCTGCCTGACATAATAGTTAATGTAAACAACCAAACACCTGCCTAACTATAAATCTAAATTCGTGTATATCCTATCTATCTATAAATCTAAATTCGTTTATATCCTACCTTCTAAAGCATTAGTACAAAATTTGTGATAAAAATATAAATAGGTAAAGTGGACTTAGTACTTGTTGTCAGACTAGTAGTGGCTAGTTACCAATGGTCACCTGTAAAGTAAGAAAATATTCCTATTATGGCAATAGCAGTCAGGCAGTTCGATAAAACGAAATTGGAATTAGATGATAAACTAGAAGTAAGGAGAGGAATTTTAAACAATTTTTACCGTCGATCATCACGGTCGAGCAGTGGTCAATAGTGGTCAATAGTGGTACCAGCACTAGCCAGCACTGGTTAATAGTGGTCAGTCCTGGTCAATCCTGGTCACCAGTGGTCAGACCAGTTCACTAATGGTCACAGATAGGAGCCCGAATTCATTAGACCCAATCCGCTTGGAAGTCCCAGTGGTACTGAGAGAGTATGTTGTCAGTGACTCTTCATATACCTCTTGCTAAGAAGTTGATAGTCGAGGACAGTCTGGTCTACAGAAGAACTATTTCGGTTGGTCCTACTTCTTGGCCATTCCTGGACTTTTGATCTTGATATCAGCCTCACTGTTGACCATCGATGACCATTATCTAACCATTGTTGGCAAGCGAATAATCAACGACCTATTAAAACAATCACGATGTAGAAGATTAAAGTCTTCTTACAAGGATCCTCTTAAAATTTAATGCACAATCTTTTTAACATTTTGTTCCATTTTGAAGGAGTGTATCTCAACTAGGAAATAAAAAAATAAATGTTAGTCGGGCATCCCGGATAATCGGCACAATAAGACATACACATAATTTTGAGTTATACTTACCACTGGATACACAATCCTTGTATATGGATGCGTTTTGGGGATTTTTCTTGCTTCTCCGCGGTAGTAGGAACGTGATTCGTTTTTATCCGATCTAACGTACGGCGGACCTCGTGCCTGTCGTTCCAAATTGAACGCGAATCGCCGCGTGCACAAACGACGCGTGGCCGTGCGAAGCAGTTGCAATTAACCCCACGAAAACTAGATCTCGTCGATGGAACCCATATTCCGTCGATAAAATTCAGACGTCCGGATAAAAGTACGAAAAAGGATTAAAATGTTAATGGATTAACAGCAGAAATGGGTCGTGTCTCGATCCTAGATCGATAACATCCATCCTCTCCCGTCACTCTCTCGTTCCTTATTATTATACAGCGGTGCATGAATTTGCATTATCGAGTTTCACCACGAATTTCTAACCGAGCATCGATTATTCTTTAAAACGCTTGCCACGGGCAACTCTTTCCTCGGTAACCACTAATTTCGTGGCTCTCCTTCGCGCGTCGTCCATCGGAAAATGATTTTTTTTTCGCATCGTAAAAATGTTCTTTAATAGTCGAAGTTTTTACACGTTAAAGTCAACAATTTCTGTACATGCGTATTAATTGCTTGCGAATTTTCACGCGTAATTTTCGTTGTAAATGGATAGAGATGAACCGCGGAGGCGAACGAGTGAAAAATTAAATCAAATACTTGCAAATATTCCGACGAAATTTAAACCGAGACACACGAAACCGGCGAAATTGAAGTGGCGCATGGAAATGGCGGAGACACCCTGTGACAGAGACGCATACACACAGCGGGAACATGAGGGAATGGTTCGAGTCGCGTGAGCGGTTGAACCCTACAGAAGCAGCTTCAACCAGCGTTCGCGATCGATCGTGAAACCGGCGTCGTCGTACCGCTTGGCACGGGGGTGTATTTTATCAATTTTTGCTATTCGCCACGCGTTTCATCGCGGTCCTGGTCCCAATTGCGCCGTTGAATTTACATGATTAATCATTCGACGTCGCGTGCTGGTAGCAATTGATCGAACGATGACGAACGATCCAGGTTCCCCCTCGATGCTCCCAACGCTTATTAACGACAATATTTTACTTCATTATTTTCGCGCGAGGGTTCAAAGTAACCGAACGATTGGCAACACAACCCCTTGCGTGCCGGGCATCTGGAATAGTTCCGATTGGATAGCAGTATCTACCGAAAGTGTTATACAGGGACTGTTTTCCCAATTTTTCTTCTTTTACCGAAAATCGACTCCAGCTTTGTGCAGAATGCACCATTCTATGCACGTCGTGCACCAAACTGGGCTTGCGTGACCGGCGGAGAAATTTAAGCTACTTCACGCAATCAACGGATTAACTGTCACCTTTTCGGGACAATCCAAGCAATGGCGTTTATTCGGCTCGTTCTGTCGAATAAAAGTAGCGCTGCTGGTTTTACGGACGATATAGAAGCTACGTTGTTCCAAAACGAGCCCACGAGGAGTATATCATCTTTTTAAATACAGTAATGATTCTTAAAATGAATCGCGATTCATGAGTTGAAAGTGAAAGTCGATGTTTAAGACACGATAGCAGCTGGGATGCTGGCGACCATTCCTATAAAAGACAATGCTTCCTTTCTCATTCGTTCTCACGCTCGTTCATTTTATGAATCATTATAAAACTTCGAAATAAAATCTATTATTCTTTCTTTTCTATTTACGTTTGCATGTAGAACCATTTACATTAGATTCCACCACCCTTCCGGATACACCCTCCATGCTAGCGACTCTTACAGTGAAAAATTCAAACAATTTTTATGTATTGAGTTGAATATTTAGCCAGGAATTGAAATATTCGCGAAATTGGACGATCATAGGACGTACTAAAACAATACAAGTATATTATTAGGGCACTCATATGTTCGGAAGATACGATTGGAATACAACTAAAAATGGATACATCCTGCTGATTCTATGTGCAAAAGTAAGTCGAAAAGGTAGAATAATATTTCTTCTTTCGAGGCTTCCTTTCTGAGATAATTAAATTTGAAAATTTCTCTAGATCAAGTGGAAGTCAATACGCTTGGTCGGGCGCGTCCGACTATAATCGTGACTATTCTACTTGCGCTCCATGAATATTCAAGGCTGATTTTCTCGAAAACAGGGCTTCCAACTGAAAAATGTTATTCTTTCTTTTCTATTCAGTTTTGCACGTAGAACCAGTCTTATTTGATTCCGCTACCCCTCCATGTACATCCCTCATGTTAGCAACTCTTTCAGTGAAAAAATCACATAATTTTAAATTATTGAGTTCAATATTTAGGCAGGAATTGAAATATTTAGAAGCTGGACAATTATAGAACGTGTCAAAATGATATAAGTATAATATTAGATCGTCGCATATGTTCGAAATATTCGATTGCAACAGACCTAAAAAATGGTGTATTCAAGTGATTCTGCGTACAAAAGCAAGTCGAAAAAGTAAAGTAACATTTCTTTGTTGTAGGCTTTCTTTCTGAGATAATTAAATTTGAAAATTTCTCTAGATCCAGTGGAAGTCACTACGCTTGGTCTGACGCGTTCGACTATAATCGTGTTTCTTCTACTTGCAATCGAAGAATTTTCAAGGCTGATTTTCTCAAAAATAGAGCTTCCAAATGAAAAATGTTATTCTTTCTTTTCTGCTCACTTTTGCATGTAGAATCGCCCCTATTCGATTCTACCACCTCTCTGTATACACCCTTCATACTAGCGACTTTTATTCTATAAACATCCCTTAGAGTCGAATTTCGTCCCCAGTGTGCGAAAGATGAAGGTGCCAACTTCGGAACGATGTTCATTTTAAGAATCATTACCGTAATCGAAGAACGGAATAATATTATTCTTTAATGGATATAACGAATATTAGGGTGAGTTTTACGTTAACCCTACGAATGTCCAGTGGCTTCTTACTATTTTTCGATGCTTTAAAGTATCTATAAAGGAAAAGCTACTTATCTAATAATTGCGCTACATTAGTGATTGTTTAATGCATTTAAATAGTCTTTTATATTCTAGTATATACGAACAACGTGTAAAACCATACGTTCTGTGTATACCTTTGCAATTAACGTATCAGCAAGAGCGAAGTCGATTTACTTCCACTGAAACCCCAACAAAGAATTTGGGTGTATCCTCGACATCGACTTTGTCGCGTAAAGTACCGGCTCGAAAGATACATTTGTTGCAAATCCCGGCGAAAGTATTCCGGATTCTGTGTACAATCGTTACCTCCTTGCTGTCGAGTAGACACCGTTACCTGTTTGATCGCGAAGCTTTGCCAGTTCGAGTAGAACGATAATAATGTCAGAGTTCCACGATAAACAATCTTCCTTTGTTCCCCAGGGTGCTCGAACAACAGTTCCTCAGGTACTTTGCGAAACGCTTTAGGACCTTGACAGTTCAGAGTAGCAATTACTTCGCAGAGTTACTGAATGTGGGTTGAGCGAGCATTTAACCGCGAGCTCACAGCCAAAACAATTCTCGTAGACTCGAAGGTGCGTTCGAGGGTGGCCGAGTTATTCTCAAAGAATCTAGCACGAAAGTGCTACCCGGCTGTTCCGCGTTTTTCGTCGAAAATTACGACGCTACGTAATTGACTAATTAAATCATTTGTCCGTTGGATGGACTCGTTAAAAATAATACGAGCCGGTTCGTATCTCCGATGCACGCCGAGAGGGAAATGTGCGGAAGCTCTTTCGCGTTTCGATAAACGACAACATACATTCCTATCGAGAGAGCACATTGTACGAAATGGACAAGCGAAATATTTAAATTTCACGTTCGCGAATATTTCTGTGACGCGAATGCAAAACGCGGACGTTTTAACATTCAATCCCGAGAGTGTCCCTATCCGTGGAAAAGAAACGGGTTGTTCGAGTCGAGCAAAATCTCGAATGGGGAGTTTCGACGTGTGCTGGCTACTTGGCCGGTCGATCGAGGACACGGGAACAATGAAAAAAGTTCGTATAAACGGGTGCCCTGTTTGCCCTTGTTCCCGAGTTATAGATATTTTTATATTCTGATAATTCTTAATCGTAAACTGGGCTAACAGGGCAACTGTCACGATAGTGGGACGGTTATAGAAAAAATAAATTCATTCTTTCTTCAAGAAAACAAGTTAATACGCGAATATATACTGGAACGAGTAAATAAATAAATAATAAGAGCGTTCGTTACATCGAGAACTTTTGTACGAGCACGAAGGACATTTTCCCTTCGCCAAGAGATTCCTGTGTTCCTTTGCGCGCTTCCGAAAGTACAGAAAATGTCACAGAAAACCGCTGGAAAACGCGTTAAAAAGTCAAAGGCGTACAAGTGGATAAAGCAAGTATAAAATAACGAACAGCCTTGATGATCTACCAGACCGCGGTAGTGCGCAAAAAACATCAAAGAAACAGGATAAACAGATTACACAGTTATTTTCCACAAAATCCCCTACTATTCCTGCGACGAGAGGACAAACCAAATTAAGGGGAGCTATTACTTTATCGTGCGGGAGTGTTTGAACTCGCATTTGCACGCGTTGCCACGTATAGGAACCGTTTCTCTCTGAAAAAAAGGATTCCTCGGACATGGAAAGATATTCATCGCGATCGAGGGAATGTTATTTTTTCCGACAAAGCCTCTTTCCGGCCACGAAATCCCATCGATCGAACTCGGTTTGCTTTCACGAACGGGCCAAGTTCTCGTTCGGAGATGCTTTCCGAACCGAGAATTTTGAACTTTCTGTTTACGGAGAATCCGGGTGTCAAGAAGATGACACGGTATTAATACCACCGGCTGGAAAAGTGGTTACGATGCGAAAGTCAGGACAGTTTTCGATATCTGCGAAAAAAAGTTTCAATCCGGTACGGATTCACCGTGACCTCCTCGGGGGATTAACTTTCATTTTCCGATGCATTCGGTGTTCCCCCGTGCCGAAACGCTCGACGTTACTTACGGTCGTAGCAATGAATTTTACGCGAGAATCCTCGTTGCTCGCGCGGCGTATTACCGCGGATATCGCAGCTAACAAGCACTCCGTTAAGTACACCGTCATGCACCGAAAGCATCCTGCGTGTAAACGTAGAAGAACGCTCAACCGCAACTGCCTAACGCACTGAACTCCCGGCGGGATCGTCGACTTAACGATCGTCGTTAAAAAGCCATAAACCTCGTTCCATTTCGCCTCGTGCCCTCCTATGCGTGTCGTCGTTCCTCTCGCGTTTGAAATCCGCCACCTGTAAAATTTGTAAATGTGGCTACCGCACCGGTGTTCGTTCCGTACCACCCACACCTCGGAAACCAGATTCAAACCCTTTATCCAGAACTACCAGGGAAAAGTTTTGCTTTGATTTAACGTGTAAATAAAAAAGATCTAAAACTATCCTTAGCAGCGTATCGTAATTATTTTAATAACTTTTACGAGGGACACAATTTTCTCTTGTACAATTTATATTTTATTTATGTTAATTTTTTATTAGGGTTTTTATTTTAGACAACTAACAGATTATGTATTACAAAATACTATATCACTTTGACAACGGCTCGCACTTTTCTTGTAGAACATTCCATACATACGTACGTACAAACGTACATGATAGATACATTTGGCTCAAGACAATAGATAGCACGCCTCTGTTTATTTCGTAGATATTAACGTAGATCGCGTACTACCTTATCGATTTTCAGTTACTATTAACAATTTTTCCTTCGATGTTAACTTTTCGTTTTGTACTAAATTTTTGTACCTTTTATCTCGTGAATAAATGTATTAAACATCTTAATTTTCCACTTTGATCGTCGATACGAAGGTTCTGCGCGCGGCTGGATCGAGCACGCGTAAAAAGACGATCTCCTTTCTTTTATTAACGCGAACGCGATTCGTTTAACGGCGAGGACGAACTGCTTCGAGGCGCTCGACGGGCGTTTACCTTCTCGAGAATAGCGAGAAGAATATTTCCGCGCGTCAAAGGACTGCTCGTTCAAACGCTTTTCCAGAGCGCGGCGAAGCAACGTGCCACTCGATAGAAAAGTTTCCTGCCGGGAAATATCGAATATCGTAACGTTCCTCCCCGATTCCGTGGCGCGTCTCGAAACGGCGATAAAGCGAAACCAAATAACACTCGAATACGGTGAAAAGATAGAGGGACTTTCTCATGGTACTCGGTACCCTGGGTTTCAATCACGAAACGATTGTCGATTTACGCGCCTGCGAGACGAAAGTATCACGACTTGACCGTCACGCTATCGAAACATTCGAAGAATCTTATTCAAGAATACGCCATTTTCCCTACCAATTACTTTTCTCGAAACTTTATGTATACCGTTATTCTACTATAATGGTAATTCATTATAAATGGAAAGAAACTTTCTTACGAATATTCTTTGCATTTATTTTTACTTCTATTTACAAAGTAGTTTTGTTTTTGCTTTTTAATATTAACGGATAAGCAATGCTCAATTATAAAATTGATAGACAAGTCGTACTCGTATAATATAATTGTGATTCACTATAAATGCAACGAAATTGGTTTTTTGTGTGAATTCTTTCCCAATTTATTTTTACCAAATGTTGTTTATTACACTAATGTTACTTCTATTTAAAAAGCACTCTTATCTATTTTTTTTTTTTTAACGGGCTAGTAACGCTCAATTACAAAACTGATACAGAGGCACAATAATATAAAGAAATACAAATCAATAATACATGCTGCTTTTCCAAGCAGTGACCTATTATACTGAACGCGGCCAACGCAGATTAACGTCAGTGATCACACGAGAACCATATGAGGACGAGTTCTATTTTTTAATTTATTCATAATTAGTTCATAACAAACAAGTTTTTATCATTTATTACAGCGTCGAAATACGAGTAGAAGAAACTAAAGGTAGAAATGTTATATGATATATGTACAGACTGAAAAATGTCAATAAAAAATTTTTGAATTGCTTACTTTATATAAATGGAGACCAGTTGAGAGTCGGAAACGTTTGTCGCGACACGGGTCCGCTGGACCATGTAAATTTATCCACTAAAGTCCGGCCCGGGACATTTTTTCCATTTTGATCGACGCCAAAGGTTCCGTTGCCATATTGTGGTTTTCGGTTGTACGGTTTTACCAGAGCCGGAACGTATTAGAGTGGTCGCCGGAGAGAGTGGTCAAACGTCGATCGAGCGTGGAAAACGCATCGGTGCACGATAAAAGCCGCGAAACATTCGAAAGTGCGATGCACTAAAAGGTAAAATCGATACTTGGCCGTTCCATGCCCATTACTGGGGCTTCAATCGGAGTATTTACGCAGGGATTGCATCGATCACCTATCAGCCACCATCGCTGTGCGAATTAGACTTCCCAGCGTCCAAAAATGTTCGAAAACAAAAGATCTGACATTTTTATCATAGTTATTTACTATCTACATCTACCACTCTTCCACTGGAAATCTACAATATCCAAATTATTTATTATACACGTATTCACGATTATATAATAGTTCTAATTTTATCCATTTTTATCTTGATCGTTTCCGTCCAAGTATCACGGTGACGAGCAAAACATGAAAATTTTCTACAATTTTCAAATAATCTGTTATACACGTATTCAAGGTAATAATAGAGTCGTAAATTTTATTAACTTCCTTGCAAATTTAAGCTGCCATCTTGAACGTCTCCGACCAAGTACCACGGCGACAAGCGAAACATGAAAATGAACTCTCGTCGCTTGACGGAATCTCTTCGGAACGCGTTTCCCGGGTTTATGTGCATAGTTCGAAGCTTATTGTGTTCGACCATCTCGCACGATTTTACGACACGTCTGGCCAGGTGCGCGTCGCTTTCGAAATTCTCTTCCGTGCTTGTGGACGTCCATCCCTGCTAGAGTTTCCGTGAGAAACATCACGCCGCCACGCCGTCCCCGGGAGTTCAAGAGCCGGACGAGACAACGAACGGACGAAGACGCCTATCCGTTACAGCGACGCGCATTGTTTTCCATTGTAACGCGAAACGAAAGCATTAAATTGAATATCTTCAGGTGGGATTTCCCAAGAGCTGGCGTCCTTCTTTTATCTTTCCCGACGCGATCAATAATTTCGGACGTCCTCGTCGCGTTCAGCGGCTACACAGGCACTAATTCGATTAAAATTTTTTGCCATCGAGTGTTTGCACATCCGAGCTGTCCTTTCTCTATGGTACAGTGATTTTTGAATAGCAAATTTCGAACGACAAATGCTTCGGACGATATTGTAGTACTTCCCAAACTGCTTATTTAGTTTATATTCGACTACAATAAAAAACTTTACCGATAGATTCCAGGGACGCATACAAGAACAAAATGTTATATAAATATGGGTTGTTTAAATGCTTCCTTAGGAAGTTGTAAACAAAAATGCGGAATTCGAATATTCCATTTCCAAATAACGGCCGCCGTTGGTAATGCAAAATTCATAACGATTGAATATGGAATTTTTCATTGTACGAAGTTCATTCGTATTTTGTTTTAATGCACTTTCAATTTTTTTGTATTATTTCATTAACTGTAATTAAACGATAAATGGAATTGAATGTAATTGAACAATAAATGGACCAGAGCCCCTAGAAATAAATAAATATTTCTTTCGCTTCTATATTAGTTTCCTATGTGTAGAAATGTTCTAGTCGCTTAAATTTTATCGTGAAAGACAGACATATTCAATAGTTCAGTGGCGTAGTTACTTTTAATTGTTCCCGATGCCACAGTAAGTATTCAAAAATTCATATCAGGATTCCCTCGTCAGCAATGACCACCGTGAGACAGTCAACCTGTTACTTTCATCCCTGATCTACCTTACTCTAATGCTTCCCCCTCGAAGAAAGGAGACGACGCTTGTCGTCAGAAGTCTACTTCTTCAAAAGAACATTTCTGTGACCGAGATAAGTCCGTAGGTTTAACAGGTTCGAAGTATAATATTCAATTGAAACATAACTAAAAAAGAGTGTACCCGGGTGACTCTACGTACAAAAGCAAGTCGAAAAAGTAGAATAACATTTCTTCGTTGAAGGCTTCCTATTTGAGATAATTAAATTTGAAAATTTCTCTAAATCAAGTAAAAGGCACTACGCTTGGTCTGACTCGCCCGACTATAATCGTATTTCTTCTACTTGCCTTCGTCGAATTTTCAAGACTGATTTTCTCGAAAACAGAACTTCCAACTGAAAAGTGTTATCCTTCCTTTTCTACTTATTTTTGCATGTCGAACCACCCCTATTCGGTATTACCACCCCTCCGCATACACCTCTTATGCTACTTACTCACAGTGAAAAAATCATAGAATTTTAAATTATTAAGTTCAGTATTTAATCGTTCCCGATAGTACTGTAATTATTTAAAAATTCATACTAGGATTCACTAGTCGCTGGTAACAATCGTGGTGCAGTCAACCTGTTACTTTCATCCCTGATCTACCTTACTCTAATGCTCCCCCCTCGAAGAAAGGAGACGACGCTTGTCGTCAGAAGTCTTCTTCTTAAAAAGAACATTTCTGTGACCGAGATAAGTCCATAGGTTTAACAGGTTCGAAGTATAATATTCAATTGAAACATAACTAAAAAAGAGTGTACCCAGGTGACTCTACGTACAAAAGCAAGTCGAAAAAGTAGAATAACATTTCTTCGTTGAAGGCTTCCTATTTGAGATAATTAAATTTGAAAATTTCTCTAAATCAAGTAAAAGGCACTACGCTTGGTCTGACTCGCCCGACTATAATCGTATTTCTTCTACTTGCCTTCGTCGAATTTTCAAGACTGATTTTCTCGAAAACAGAACTTCCAACTGAAAAGTGTTATCCTTCCTTTTCTACTTATTTTTGCACGTAGAACCACCCCTATTCGGTATTACCACCCCTCCGCATACACCTCTTATGCTAGTTACTCACAGTGAAAAAATCATAGAATTTTAAATTATTAAGTTCAGTATTTAATCGTTCCCGATAGTACTGTAATTATTTAAAAATTCATACTAGGATTCACTAGTCGCTGGTAACCATCGTGGTGTAGTCAACCTGTTACTTTCATCCCTGATCTACCCTATTCTAATGCTTCCCCCGCGAAGGACGGAGACGACGCTTGCGTAGAAACGAGGATTCGCGGTTGGAGGCGAGGCACGAGTCTCCGAAATTCGTGGTAAAAAATGTCACGGTCCCCGGAAGCACCGATTGCTCGTGATCCCCGACCACGGGCGCCGAAGGAACCCGAACTTTCGACTTTATGCTCGTTCACGCCGCCCATCCCGTAACGGAGTTGAAGAGTCTGCGAGAGCGGGAGCGTAACAGGTGGCACATTCCCTCTCGCTCTCGCCCCCGGTCGACGACGTGTGATTTCGTGCCGCACCGTCATTATTGACGCTCCCCTCCCGCGAAGAAGGGAACGGCTCCAAACCACCCCTCCTCCGCCCGTTCAACCCTCTTAAAATCCTCTGCAGGAGGAATTCCCGTTCGCGTTCGATCGAGGCCGCCGTAACCGTTCGCCCCGCGATTCCGCTTGCAATAAAGCTTCCTCGGGCCGCGCGCGTGCACCGGTCGGAATAGAAATTGCACTTTTCGCCAAGGAAATGCATGGGCCTGTTCACGAGGCGTCGTTACCGCGTCGAAACGCGCCGCGACGTTCCATTATACTTCAAAATGTAATATCGCGAATCGATTGGGAGGCCGGGGCTAGGTTTTCTCGCGACTTCCGGTTAGAATCGAACTATTTTTCTGTTTTCAAATATTCGAACGAAACGTAAGAGTATAATTTTTATTAACAACTCGAGGGACTGATCTATCTTTACTACTAATTGTACAAGAATCACTTTGGATTTTGATTTTTTAAAATTCAAGTTTAAATGTATTTTATAATTTATATTTATGGATTCGAATACAACGTTTCCGGGCTCTCCATAGTTTAGGTTACATCTTGTATTTCCTCCCTAGCGGTTTCCTTGTTCAATTATTGCGTCGTGATTAATGGTCCTTGTCTTTCTGCTCGCGTAAGTAAATTAATATTGTATTTAAACGTTATCTATTCTCCAATTTATACTTAAGGGTCTCTAGGCTTTCCGTAGTTTATGTTACACTTTTCTGAAGAATTTTACCTTCGATTCAATTTGCTGTTTCTACCCTCGAACTTGTACTTCCTCCCCAGCGGTTCCCTTGTTCAATTATTGCGACGTGATTAATGGTCCTTATCTTCTGCTCGCGTATCTAAAATTCGTACCTCCGCCATTATGGTTCTCGTACATTACTCTCTCTCCTCTAACGTTCTTGTCAAATATGCACCAGGGATGGATTTTTAAACTGCGATTCACCTGTTTAATTCGTTACTCTCCAACGTATCTCCTAATTTCAAGCCTCGTTTCGACCCCTTCCCGGTCAATACCAGTTCTATGGCCACTCTCCTTCGAACACGCAGCTTTCGATTCTTCCTCCTTTCGCCGTAACACCAAATTTTCCGCGATCTTTCCACTTGGTTGTCAGCGCGTGTGGAAGTTTCGAGGGCGTGCACGAAAGGAAAAGCAGCTCGAAGGGGGATGAAATATGGTGGAACGAAGGGCAGAATGATCGATGAAAGGCTCACGGGAGGCTGAGAGCGAGGGCGAGGAAGCGTGATTTCGTCGTGGAGGTTCGTGGCCAATTAGTATTCCGCGTGGGCGGTCCACGGAGGACAAGAATCGGCGCGAGCTACGTTCTTCCGCGAGACGACACGGGTCGTCGCAAACACCCTGGAAACATAATTCCACGGCGTCCGCTGTTTACATGGCGACGCCGGTCGCTGAAATATTCATGAAACAAACTCTCGCCGGATCGTCCCTGCCTGCAGTCGCTCTCGATGGTCCCTTTTGTCAACCCCGTGTTATACGCGCTCATTTTCCCCGTCTTTGTTCCTTTCGTCGAACACTTGACACGCTCGTCGCCCGACACACACGTTTATGTCGCCCGTAACATTTCCGCGCGACCACGAACCCGCGTCTCCGGCTTCACCACGGATTTCACGGTCCACCATCCACCCCCGCGAAATTTTTTTTCATCCCTCTGCCAGTCACGCGAACCTATCGGTTGACGTACGATAACTACTCGTTCCCAGCTCCTGCTAGTCTAGCTTTCTTGACCTGGGGGTTCGCCAATAGGCCGAATAACAATTTGCATATACTGTGAAACTCTTACTTGACGTATTGGGGATGAGAATAATAGACACAGTGCCTAAATGACGCCATTTATCTCGGGCGATATGATTACTGGAAAGAAGGAGATTAAGGGGGTTGTAGAATTCGAATAATTATATTTCCGTATTTATGTTGAATTAGTATTGATAAAGGGCTCGTGAAAGTTGGTAAACTCGTATCATAACACCCTCTAGAATAAGGTTTATTCGTATAATGCTTCGTTTTCGAGATAATTGAACTCAGATTAAACGTTAGCTGGAGCATCTGACCATTCCTAGATTTTTCTACTTGAGTCGATGTCCAAGTCGTTCTTTCGTTTATACAAAAATAAAAGTATCTACGTAAAATGTTGTTCAGCATCTACGACTAATATTTTTACATAAAATCACTTTTTCTCCCTAACCCAGGCTTTTCAAACTGGCTCAATGGGATATGTCTATCATAACGCGTAAGGATTTTTTGTTTAATCAGACTATTTTAGAAAGAAATTTATAAAAGTGTCGTTTTGTAACGATACAATGTATTCTCCAATCCGTTTGTGCAACCGAAATTATTTAAACCCAATAAAAATGTAATTGTCATACCTACCTGTATCAGCAATCGACCCCTGTTTTTAATACTTAATTAAAACGCATGTGAAACGAGTAAGATTAACGGAAAAAATTATTTATAAAAACCTAATAATAATGTTCTAAAGAGATTTGGAAGTCGTTCTTTAGTGGACTGATAATTTATACACAATTTATGCTTGTTGCAATTGACTTCTATATCGAATCGTTCCGATAGTAAAATTTGCAAGAAATAAATGTTAATATTCGACTATCCAGCAATGTTACGAAATTTTATAAAGATTTCTATTAAATTCTAAAGGATTATTTAATCCATTAACATATTTATATTCCTAAAATTTGTTTTTAATAGGAAAGATTTAATAATTTATAATTTAATTTAGTATCGATTTTCGATGGCCAAAACGTGACACATCTTGGCCCTACCAGTGTGCAATTTTATTTACGCAAACGAAATTGATGCCAGAATTGCAGGAGAAATATTTAAAACGATCACGTTTAATCTCTCAATGGTATTTATTTTGAACAAATATTGTTTCATGTACGCGAAATTGAACATTTTCACGGTACTTTGTTTACGAACAATTTTTGAAAAATCAACAAACACGAAACACTGTTTACACGCTGCTTGATATATTTCTAATATAAAGTTATCGTTGAGGGCAAAAATAGCAGTTCAGATAAGCACTCTTTTAAATTAAGTCGACACAAATGTGCATCGTTTCAAGAATTCTAAAATTAATGAAGCATCCACGAATTATATTATAACAAGCTCGAAACGAAATCAGTCCAGAAATAAAGTAAAAGATTAATCGACAAAATATCATAATCACGAACGATCATTTTGAATAGAAAAATTGTTCCTTTATTATTACTGTCCCGCAATCAGCCATTCGAGACTACTTATTTTCGTTAGAAAAAAAACAATGGAGGATCGTCGTTCTATTCTTCGATCTACTTCGATATTTTTTATCCAAGGGGGACAATGGGAGTATAAAAAGGAGAAATATCTTCGCGTAACTGAATCGTCCTCCAATCACAACGCATTTTCGGTATGTATACCAGTGTATTTACAAAATTACATATATATTTATATATCGAATATCGCTGCAAATTGAGTATCACGTGTGTATCTATGCATATGTGTATGTGTGTATGCGCGTAAGTGTGTCTGTCTCGTATGTCCTTAAGCAATTAGATTTCACGCACGTGGTTACTGCCACGTGCTCGCTATGTAGGAAACCTTCTAAACGTTACAATTTAAATGTAATCCTTTCTTTTCTTTTTTTTTTGTCCATTTTTTCTTTTTAATAAATCTACATCTACGCGGTAGAATCGTGCCCTTCGAGCGAGCTACGCGACGTCGGCGGCTCTTCCTTTGGCATACGTGTCGTTCTCCACTGGCACCGCGTTTCTTATTCGCTCGCAATCGACCGGAATCATTCGTACAAAATTGGCAGGAATCGTTTCCTCGATCTTCTGCACCTCGAAGATTATGTGGCGTTGCTCTGTTGCGGGTAGGAACTCGGAGAATTTCATAGGACAGAAAAGGAAAGGAGGGGGGAGCGTTTCGTCCGGGCCTGCTAGTGGACTCATCAGTAAGGCTTTCTAGCAGGCCTTAGACGACTAGATATTGGGAAGTCGTTCGAGGATTGTATAGCAACCGAGAGGTCGCTCTGGTGGCGAGCATGGGAGGCGACGCCACAATTATATATCGTCGTTGTGAGGGAAAGTCGAACGGTGTTTACCACGAGTAAAACTTGAACGCTTGCAATTCTCCACGGAGCAACGTTGCTGACATTTCGTACGATCTCTCGTCGGTAGCGAGTGAACCTCGAACAGGGCCCTATTAGTCGATTAATTCGAGCTCCCGATTACGTTTATACGAGTGTCTCAATTTACAGTTCGAAATTACAACTACGGATCCAAAAAATACGTCGTCTAGGTAAATAATGTACAAAAATTACGTGGCTCTCGTCTCTGCATCTTTATTAACAAACGCAAGACTCCTGCGGAGGAACCGCTTACTCTTTTGGTTTTGGCGTTCCGTCCCGGGCAAAAGAAAGAAACGGACGCGATCGCCTATCGAGATCCTCACCCCCGGCAAACCAAAACGCAAGAAACGAGGAATTCTCGACGCGATCCCTGGCTAACCGTGCGATTCGCTCGATCAGCAGGCAGCCGCGTAATTAGCGCGTGCACTCGCTCGACGATTAGGCGGTCTATCCGGGCCGGTAATTAACGTTGGCATCGTTAGCGCGTTAGTCTCGTTTACCCTCCTCCCCTTTGCTGTACCAAATAGAGGGGCTGAAAGGGACGGGCACACGCGCGCGCGCCAGTGTGTACACGTGCGTGGGTGTGGAGAGACGAGCGGAGGAGAGTCGGTCGGCGTTGGCTCGTACGGATTAAAAATAATAACCGGTGACCCTCTGGCTCTCGGATCCTTGCATTAAGCGTTCTATTCTCTTCTGGAATGGTCACGAAAACGACACGAGTTAATTTAAGGGTTCATCCGTGGAAGTTACGAAATTTGGCAATTTTCATGAATTTTTTTTTAAGAGAATGCTACGTCTAACGTCGTGATATTCTGTTTTATAGTTTATTTAACTATGTTTCAGTAGTATATTTATATTTTTCATACGGGGTTAACTAATTGTTATTAAACACATGTTTTAATAATCACGTCTCGCCTGGCGAGGATGATCGGAGCTCTCAGGGTGGTCTAAAACCAAAAACTTGGAAGGATTCTCTAATTAGTATGTTTATCGTTCTTATCTGTGCCAAAATAAATAATTTATATTGTGAATTCGCAAAATGGCGAATACTGAAAGTGTACATTTCAAAATCGTATTTTTTTCGGCAACCTTTTAATAAAAAAAATTTAATTTTGGTACCAGTGAGAGCTAGTTTATCAGATTTTGTCTACGACGGAAAATTATGTATCGAGAGATACGTGTTCAAAGTTTTATACTAAAATTAAGTACTAAATTTTTAAAAACATCACATGAAATACTTCTTTAAATATTTAATACTGCATTCCTCAACACATGTACTTTTGAAAAGTGAACAGAGAAAAGAGTCGAGTGCTTGAAGGTGTTATAGAATAACCCCTTAAAGTCAACTGCGAGGAGAGACGTCGACAGACTAGATGGACAACTTCTTGTTTCCTTTTTCGACAAGACTATCCGAGTAGACGCGTTCGATCGGCTATAAATCGGCGCCAAGGGTTTAAATAGACTCGCCATGCTGTAGAAATGCGTAACCGAGTCGTGGTGGGAAAAACGGAGAGTGACAATGATCGATCTTCTGATTGACACATTCCACGGATACGAGGATTCTTTCACAGCACCCCGATGATTACGTGCTCTGGAGAAACGAGACCACGTCACAATCGAAGCTCTAGATCGGTGCTTTCCAAACTTATTGGAACCCTGCTCCTTAAAAAGAACACTTCTGTAATCGAGATATGTCCGCAGGTTTAACACAATTCCAAGTATAATATTCAATTGAAACTTAACTAAAAAAGGATGGACTCAGGTGTTTCTATGTACAAAAGTAAGTCGAAAAAGTAGAATAACATTTCTTCGTTGAAGGCTTTCTCTCTGAGATAATTAAATTTAAACATGTCCCTGGATCAAGTGAAAGGTACTACGCTTGGTCTGACGCGTCTGACTCTAATCGTGTTTCTACTACTTACGCTCGACGAATCTTCAAGGCTGATTTTCTCGAAAACAGGACTTTGAATTGAAAAATGTTATTCTTTTTTTTCTACTCACTTTTATACGCAGAACCACTCCTCCGAATACACTCTGCATACTACTGACTTTTACAATGACAAATCAAACAATTTTGAATTATTCAGTCCAATATTTAGGTAGGAATTGAAATATTCACAAGCTGGAGAATCAGAGGACGTGATAAAACGATACAAATATATTATTAGGTCGCCTCATATATTCCAACAGTAAACCCCTTCTTGTTTTACAACTCTTTCCCCTTCTTTTGGCAATATCATCGCTACAAAATTTATTTGATTTTTTGTTGAAGTGTAGTTTAACGATGTTCCTTGAAACGTGGATAATTTCAAATTGTTTATCCATTACTAAGTCTGGAGACTGTTGTATACACTCGTGCAGTTATTAAGTCGTTTAGGGGAAGTTTGGTTTATTATACGCTCACAAAAATATTCATGCAGTCAAGCTCAAGTACGATCATGAATATTTCCTTTCCATACTTCGAACATTGACTCAATATCTATGTATTTCAAATTTCTATGAGTTGTTAACGTTTAGAATTTTGGAAATCCCCTGAACTGACTAATTTTGTCTTCTACTAAATTACAAATATGTTATCTTCGTTAATTCGAGAATTTCGAGCCGCACTTATGGGATGACCTAACATAACTATCGTTGAAGTTTAACCCCTTGACGTACGATTTAATTTCAAATAATTTTTCAAACGTGTACTATTTAATTTTGTTTAAATCTGTTCGTACAAGAAGTGGTCACGAGAAAGAATAGATTTGTTTTACAAATACCTCGTCAATGTAAAAATATGTTGATTTTAATAGGTAAGACTCGATGATGAGTAAGTAGCCTCATGATTATGAAACATTTCATCAAGAACTTGTAACGAGTCAGACTCGTTATTGTATGGCAAGGGGTTAACGATGAATATAAAAAGTGTTCGAGTTATCCTCGTCTTTTCATACACCATTCTTCTGGGCACCATATTCTTGAGAGAAACGGAAGCTGTTCGCGTTCCGGAGATCTTGACAATCGAACGCGTTTTCTCGAAAATTGCCTTCCTACGATACGAATATCCACGCTCCAGGTCACCGGCGTCCGAACGAAAATAATATCCTCGTTTCGCTTTCCCAGTCGTTGACGTCGAGTGTCCCATTTCCCTCGAAAAAGAACCATGGAAACAACAGGAACTAATTTAAACGAGGCTTTCGACCAGCTACGAATCGCGTGGAGCATTTAAATCGTAACAATGCGTAGCCACGAAAAAAACGAAATCCTTGCACGAGATCGTATAATTCCATACTAACACGCGATCACGCGTGCTCCAGCAAAATTCACGAGTTTCGTGTCCCCTTGTTTCTCTATACTCGTTTCGAAATTTACCCGATCCTTCGATTCTTACGTACAACATTCAACGTTCAACTTCTTACGGACCCTCCGCCTGTCCTTTCATCCTCGGACGAATCGTTCCTCCCCGTCGCGTCCATTAATCCTTCGTAACCGCGAAGAAACGCAGAGACAGAAACTCTTCCGTGGAGGCCACTTGACGTCGAAATTGCGCTAATTCTGATGATTTACCGCGGCCCGGGTAAACCGGCCTGTCAGAAAGACAGATACAAATACGCAAGACCGTTCTAATTCGCGGAGAGCACGCGAGGACGCGTGCGTGGCCGACGCCGCATTCATGAATCGTCTCCCCCGCCCGCGTCGCCCCCGCCTATGTTTGTTTCCTTCGCCCGTTGTATTCTTCCTTAATTTATCTTTCCGTAACGATCGCCCCGTGACTTCCTCCTCCGCGGCGTGGAACATCGTCCCGAAGAAAAATTCGCCCGTACCGGAAACCAACCGGGTTTTCGTTGCACGCTCGATCGAAACGCAGCGGCACGATCGACATCCTCGATCGTCCGATGAACCGTGTTATCGGTTCGATTGGCGATTCAGGTGCACGCTCCTGGTGTCCAGGCGTTCTCCACGTTCGGCTATGACGCTAAGCGCGGAATCCCCGGTTTTCTGACGACGGACGCATTCCGCGGCCGCGAAAGCGCTTCGACGGCATCCGGATAATTCTCTGGTGGATCGCGGGGCGTCCAGATGCCTCCGTTCGGACGTGGACACGCGCTGGATGCGGTGCTCGGGCGAATAGCTTTTGTCGGCGTCGCTGCCGCCGGCATTCGTGCTGTCGCTGCTGTTGCTTCGCTCGTTGTCGGCCAGGGGGGAACAATGGGTCGCGACGGCTAGGTCGCCAGGTTCTGCAACACACAATGACACGCAATGATGAACGATGGGCGCTCACGGTTCTCGTTAAAACGGTTAAAACGCCTAGTGCGTGAAACGCGCGAATTCAGCCTCGAACCTGTCTACGTACGCCACCCTTTCTGCTTGTTTTGTTTTATTATTGTTCGGAGTCAGCTTTCACGCATTGTTTGGGGGAATTAAAGGGACATCCGCGAGGGCTCGCTCCGAACGAACAAAGGGGATTCGACCTCTAATTCCGCGCGACAATGTCCGTTAACGAATGGCGAAGAATTTCGAAACATCCGCGCCTTTCGAACTCGCTAATTTTCGGCCGGTCGCCGGCTGGGGAATTCATTGGTCGAACGTCGGGCGTAACTCGAAAGAGGTGGCCACCGGAACGCCAGGGACGATTCATCGCGCAACGCCGGTAAAAGGAGGACTTCCGGCGATTAACCGTACGGGGGTCATGAACTTTATTGCGTGGAAATTTTGTGGGAGGACGGGCGAAACGACGGAAACTGCTCTACAATTTTCGAGTGACTTCGCGCCCTCGAACATGGGGTCCCTTAATCTTCGAACGTAAACAATTTTTCAAATGTGGAGAGTACTGGGTGAATTTTCTGTATACATACGTTGACAATTTCGAGGGTTGTTTTGCGTTTGGATATATTTTAATTCCCACTCAGTAATCTATTATAGATTGAATACGTTGCGAAACTGTTGACAGGGAAATTTGTTATTTAATGCGTTGCAATCTTTTATTTTAACAGCGAGAAATTAGAACGAACTGTACTCTGTGGTCGTCTGAAATGTCAAAAAAGACATTTCTTTCTGTATTTATTGATTGTATTAAAGAACAATACCGATAGAAAGGTTCGAACACAGCGAGAGTTTGTCCTTCGTGAATTTAAAGCGCGCACTGAGATTTTCGAAGGTTACTTTTCGCCTTAATATTATGCTCTTTCGAAAATCCGTGACTGGACATCGGTCTTCGAATTCCGGAACATTATCTCCGGTTCGTGGCAAGTGTGCTCGTCGATCACAGACGACAAGATGAACTGGATGTAACATTAATATTTGCTATTCAACGGTACACAGCATCGAGTTAATTAAACACCAAACAGAACACAGTAATACATCACCGAGAGTACACAGTACTTGCGTTCGTATCTATTTGAACGCTAACCAAAACCCGCACGGAATCATCAACTGAAATAAGGTAATCAATATTTTGGAAGCTACTGATACCGCAGCAAGCAAACGATCGACAAAATTACCGCGACAGAGGGAGGAACGTTTAAAATCGAAACGATTATAATTCTGCTTCTTACGAATATACAACGTGTTTATTGTGATACTAAATTAATGCAAAACTGATCGGTAGAATCGTATTGAAATACGAGTCCATTTATTTATTAAACAACCCTTGTGTTTAGGAGACAATGCGTTATTGAAATCTTCAACAAAATTACTATGGCATTAATGGGAATGTTTACAAAATTGGCACGAATACAATTTCCTTTCTTAACAATCTACAAAGTTTTTAATGTGATACTGAATCAACATAAAATTGATCGATGGAATTGTGTTGAAATTCGTGTCAATATATTTATAAATAACTCTTGTGCTTACGGAGTCATGTTCAAATTAAAAAATGACGAGTTCGAAGAGATGTTATATAACGTGTCAGAACGACGCAAGTATATTATTAGGTCGTCCCATATGTTTGAAAGATTCATTTGGAACACAACTAAAAAAGGATACAGCCGGGTGATTTTACGTCCAAAAGCAAGTCGAAAAAGTAGAATAACATTTCTTCGTTGGAGGCTTCCTTTCTGAGATAATTAAATTTGAAAATATCTCCGGATCAAGTGAAAGTCACTACGCTTGAGTTTGACGCGTCCGACTATAATCGTGTTTCTTCCACTTGCAATCGAAGAATTTTCAAGGCTGATTTTCTTGAAAACGGGGCTTTCAACTGAAAAATGTTATTCTTTCTTTTCCACTCAGTTTTGGATGTAGAACCACTCTTAGTCGATTCCATCACCCTTCCGAACACACCCTTTATGCTAGCGAATTTACAGTGAGATAGACAAATAATTTTAATATATTGGGTCCATTATTTAGGCAGAAATTGAAATGTTCATGCAATTGGATGATCGCGGCACGTATTAAAACGATACAATTATATTATCAGGTCGTCTCAAATGTTCGAAGTATTTGATTGAAACACAACTAAAAAATGGTGTACCCAGATGATTCTACGTACAAAAGCAAGTCGAAAAAGTAAAGTAACATTTCTTTGCTCTAGGCTTCCTTTCTGAGATAATTAAATTTGAAAATTTCTCTGGATCAAGTGAAAGTCACTACGCTTGAGTCTGACGCGTTCGACTATAATCGTGTTTTTTCTACTTGCAATCGAAGAATTTTCAAGGCTGATTTTCTTGAAAACGGGGCTTTCAACTGAAAAATGTTATTCTTTCTTTTCCACTTAGTTTTGGATGTAGAACCACCCTTAGTCGATTCCATCACCCTTCCGAACACACCCTTTATGCTAGCGAATTTACAGTGAGATAGACAAATAATTTTAATATATTGAGTCCATTATTTAGGCAGAAATTGAAATGTTCACGCAATTGGATGATCGTGGCACGTATTAAAACGATACAATTATATTATCAGGTCGTCTCAAATGTTCGAAGTATTTGATTGGAACACAACTAAAGAATGGTGTACCCAGATGATTCTACGTACAAAAGCAAGTCGAAAAAGTAAAGTAACATTTCTTTGCTCTAGGCTTCCTTTCTGAGATAATTAAATTTGAAAATTTCTCTGGATCAAGTGAAAGTCACTACGCTTGAGTCTGACGCGTTCGACTATAATCGTGTTTTTTCTACTTGCAATCGAAGAATTTTCAAGGCTGATTTTCTTGAAAACGGGGCTTTCAACTGAAAAATGTTATTCTTTCTTTTCCACTTAGTTTTGGATGTAGAACCACCCTTAGTCGATTCCATCACCCTTCCGAACACACCCTTTATGCTAGCGAATTTACAGTGAGATAGACAAATAATTTTAATATATTGAGTCCATTATTTAGGCAGAAATTGAAATGTTCACGCAATTGGATGATCGTGGCACGTATTAAAACGATACAATTATATTATCAGGTCGTCTCAAATGTTCGAAGTATTTGATTGGAACACAACTAAAGAATGGTGTACCCAGATGATTCTACGTACAAAAGCAAGTCGAAAAAGTAAAGTAACATTTCTTTGCTCTAGGCTTCCTTTCTGAGATAATTAAATTTGAAAATTTCTCTGGATCAAGTGAAAGTCACTACGCTTGAGTCTGACGCGTTCGACTATAATCGTGTTTTTTCTACTTGCCCTCGACGAATTTTTAAAGCTGATTTTCTCGAAAGCAGAGCTTCAAAATGAAAAATATTATTCTTTCTTTTCTACTTACTTTTCCACGTAGAACCATCCTTTACAGTGAAAAATTCATATAATTTCCACTCGTGCTTATTTACTGATTAAACAATCCTCGTGTTTACGAAGTCGTATCGAAATTAAAATATGGCGTGTTACTGAAACGAAGAAGCAAGGATCGCGCAAGGGGAACGCGATACGTCGACTAATTTTCCAGCGGGCGCCGCGGCGCAAATGAAAAACGGACGTCGTATAAATCCTGTGCGGCAGGATACGAAGATCTCCGTAGCCGATCGCAATTTGCACGATCTCCGATATTGCTGCCGGCTCGTTTCGCGTCGTGAGATATTAACGCCGCCGTGGCGAACCCTCTGCTCTCCTGCCTCCCACGCCCCGAATCTCGATCACCCTGTCGCATCTAGGTTCGCTGTCTGCCCCTTCCGGCGTATCGAGTCCGTCTCCGGTGTCCCCGAATTAACCGTAGCGAGCCGATCTGTGGTGGATTCGAGTTCTACCGTGGACTGTACGCAATCAGCTGCTAATTGGGAAATGATTGGAGCCACCTAGCTCGATAGCATCGTGCCTCTAACTATCCCCACGGCCACCGCGCGGCTCGTAGCCCCGATATAAATGCCCCCATAAATGCCAAAACGGACGCACAAACGCGTACGTTCGATCCGTGCCGCCAGCGTACGCGCTTCCAACGAAAATCGCTTATCGATCTTTCCGTGGTTTACACCGGAGAAAAGCACAAACCCAACCTGGAGGCTCGTAAAATTACTTTCTCCTCGAAGAATGTAAATTACAAATTTAAGAACTCTGTTGTACCACGCCATTTTCTATTGCAGAGGGCATAAACCTGACTGTATGGTTTCAAATGTTTAATAAAAAAGAGTAAAATTCCGTCAGATACTGATATGGGATCCGTATATTTTTATTACCATTGTAGCGGCCATTTTATAGTCACTAGGATAATTTTAAGCCTTCTATTTTAAAAGACGTTGTCGCGATCACAGTCAATGTATCACAGATTAATGTAACCTGCGTGTGGCTACATCCTCACACAGCAAATAAACTTTTATAATTGGGGGTAGCTAGTTGAAGTATTATTTAATCACCAGCCCCCTCGCCATAACCGTTTGGCTTTGTTAAAATATTTTTGAAAAGCAGAGGTCTTCTAGCATCGATCAAGTCTCCGACGAATTTACATCCGTATTTCGCGTCCAAGTTTCGGATAGTAGACCACGGGATGCTCTGTTCGAGCGTAATTTCACGAAAGATCAGAGCCAGAAAATTAAAGATATTCCTTTGAACTTTGTACGTTCAAAGGGCCGAACAGAATACGCAATCGGCATAAATATTTACCGTTCGCGATGTATCTCGCGGTCGCTCGTAATTCTTTTTTTTTTTTGCTCCACGCGGATAAATGTTTTATGAGGCCGTTAATCAAACGAAAGGATCCCCTCTCTTTGCACGCCCCCGGTGAGGCTACGAAATTGGAGCGTACCGGAAGCTGCCGCGTTGGCTTCGAATCGTTTAAAGATCCGAAACGGGTTCCACGAAAAATCGAGCAACGTTGTCAGCCACCTTGAAAAAATTGAAGAAGTATCAACGAAAGCCCCTGTTATTATCATTTTTAAATGTTTAAATCGCGTTGAAAGCGATGTAAATGGGAAAGACTAGCGGGGAAGGTGAGAATTTTGAAATAGCGCAACGTGGCACGTAATTGAAAAAGTTTGGTAACCCTCGGACCCAAGATTTTGGTACTTTTCCCGTACATCGTACCAGCAGAAGGGTTGAAGGGGTAGCTGATCATCGTCTCGCAATCTGGCTGGAAGAGCGCGGTAAAACTAATTGCGGCCGACACCGTGGCTTCTCACAGATTTCCTCTCCCTCAAAACCTTCCCTTGAACCCACCGACCCTAATAGCGCACCGTGGCTATTACAGAGGAACGACAGGCGGCGCGATTACACGCACCCCTTTCGTCGTTTTCGCCATCGTCGACCCCTTCGTTCCCAATTTTCACACTACTTGCCTCGACGAGATGCTAAAGTTACGCGATTCGATCCACTTTGGAGATTTATCGTTCGCCAATTCAAGTTTTTAAAAGTTTTCATCAAGTTAAAAAAAATTAGGTTTCATTTTCACGAAGCTGTATCGGACCTGTGTTAGTTACATTTAATATTTTACGTTGAGCAGGTATTGCTGTCTAGACTGTAATTTTTTCGGCCTTTTTCGTGATTTTTTTTAATGGTAAGTAGGCTGTTTTGTACTGAGATTTTGTAGATATATTTAAAGATCCGACTATTCATCTTATAAGCATGTACAGTACTTTTTTCGTTGAAAAATATTAAAAACTGTGGGAGTTATAACTTCTTCTTTAATGGCTCCATTGATTTTCATGATTGCAACCGATTCGTTAATCTGAAACAAAGGGGGCTAAAGCATTTTCATTAGGAAGGGTGTAGTTATAGCAAGAACTAGGGAGAAGTAAAAATCACGATAAATAAAAGAAAGGCTGCATTTCAAGTTTCGAATTTCTAATTTTTAACCTGTCTTTTCTCTTTAGCATTGTTACGACGCGAAACAAACAGTACAATTTATTCTGTGTTGCAGCGTAACAGTAAATTCATAAAGCCATCGGATGTAGAGTCAAACCTTTTCATGCCATCACGTTTTGCCTATAACTAAGTGCCATTAAGGCTGCTAGTTAAGTATTAAATTCATTTCAATCTGCATGGTCCTCCAAATCCAGGCGTTCTATGACTTTACTATCTGCAATAATCAGAAACCCAAGGCCAGATGTTTTATGGCGAGGCAGGTATCGCAGGAAACATCTGGGCACCAAGCGCGGACCTGGGCCCGGAGCCGCCTCGTCGGAAAACCCCAGACGAGGGAAAAATTAGTAACAAGACCCGTTACATGCCGCCTCCCACCGACCACACTGATTGGCAGTATTTTTGCACTATTTTGACCAATCGACGACTTACGCTGCCTCCTATAGCCTTGGGTACGCCCATAGCAAGGTTAGCTGCTTAGAAACCCTTGACCGAGACGGCAGATCAAACTTGACTGTTAAACACCACGCATCTCTAGTATTTGAATACTTTGTATATTTCGGCAGTCCGACTTAGAAATAAACTTGTTATTTGTTTGTTACACTAATTCACTGATTGTGCTGCAAGCACTACCTTCCGTATCCTTAAAAAATCAGTCACTCGTCATTAAGGTTAACGTGTGACGTGAGCATACTCGAAAGCTTCTTTCAATAAATTAAAATCATTTTGCTCACCCCTCAACATGGTCCTTCGAGCCGGATACGGAACTGCATAAACGAACGTTAATAAACTCAGTGAACAAGCAAGTGTGAAGCCAACAATACAAGTGACAAGCATACAGTCATTGTGAATTCCAAGGCTATTGTACGGACGTCCCATTTGGAAAGCTGCCGTTTGAGAAGCCAACTATCAATATCCTGGTGGATATCCCGTTTGGAAACCCACCGTCGTCGGACAAGCAGAGATTCCACATTGTTGGTGAGCATCCCGTTTGGACAGCCACCGTTGGAAACGCCGAATTCAACATCATTGGTGAACATCCCGTTTGGAGAACACCAGCAGCCGAACAAGGATCTTCGGCACCACGTGAAGAACACTCAGTCAAGTAAGAAGCTCAGAGAATCTCCTATCAATCCTTTAAACGATCTTTCATTCTTCTATAATCATCAAGTCAATTCTCGTACGTACTAAACAATTAACGGAGGAAAATGGCTGCCTCTGCACAGCTCAAAACATTAAACAGAAATCGGGCTATTCTTAAAGGTAACGTAACGCGGTTAATTGGATACTTTAACTCAAACGTCGATATAGAACTCGATGACGTTCAAACGCGCAAGGTCAAGTTAGAAGAATGTTATCAAGCATTTTCAAAAATTCAATTCGAAATAGAGATTCTTGCCGAGGAAGCCCAAATAGAGTTAGATCACGAGACAGAAAGAGCGCAATTTGATGACCAGTATTTTAAATGTGCTAAATTCATTAATCAGCGTCTTCGCGAACTCGAACCGTCTCATGTAATTGCAGAACCGGGTAGTTTAACTTCACAACCCAGTGCAATCAGTGGTTCTAACATTACCATAAGTAACAATTCGTTATTACCAAAAATAGAAATCCGTCCATTTGACGGTAATCCCATACAATGGTACAGTTTCCATGACACGTTTCAGTCGTTAGTACACAATGACACCAACATCCCGGCAGTACAGAAATTTTATTTATTAAAAAATTCATTAGTCGGTAGTGTCGCGACAATTATTGACCAGCTTACAGCATCCGAAGAAAATTACCATGTAGCTTGGGATTTATTAAAACAGCGTTGTGATAGGCCTCGTCAAATTATTCAAACTCATATTAAGGCGATCTTGGAGTTGCCAGAAATCGCGAAAGAGTCACCATATAGTATCCGAGCGTTAAAGGAGTCTGCCTTAATGCATGTAAATGCTCTAAAGGCCTTGAAAGAACCGATTGAAGCGTGGAATTCAATACTCACATACGTAATTGTTCGTAAACTAGACAAAAATACGCGACGAACTTGGGAACGCACTCTAGACAACACGCAAATGCCTAAATTCACCGAGTTAATAGAGTTTTTAAACAAACAAGAGCGAGGAGATGAAGCTGAAACAAACAACATGATAGGGAATCAAAGTCAAATAAGAGTCGAACGAAATGCAAATAAATTCGGTAAAGTGTCGAGTCATCGCGTTCAAGCATTTATAGGAACGGAAAGGCGGAATGAATGCTACCTGTGCAATGGTAATCACACTATTTACGCATGCGAAAACTTCTTAAAATTAACTCCGCGCGAACGATCCAATACAGCGAAAAACAAACGGTTATGCCTTAATTGTTTACGAAATAATCACCCGACTAATAAATGTATGGCATCCAGCTGCAAACATTGCCATCGCAAACATAACACGTTATTACATTTCGTCGAAGCACACAATGCAATTAGGGTAGATACAGGTAGTAAGGAGAATCCGCACTCGTCTACCTCCACCGAGCAGGTAAAACAGGGCTATACGGTAACATACAATTCAGAAGTGCTATTAGGGACAGCGCGGATTAAGATTTTAGACAATAATAATCACGAACATGAATGTAGGGTATTGTTAGATGGATGCTCGCAATGCCATTTCATCACTGATAAGCTAGCACAGAAACTTCAATTAAATAAAGAAAAAATTGATCTGCCATTTGCGGGTTTAGGCCAACTGACCACGCGAGCAGAGTATCGAGTCAAGGCAACAATTAAATCAAAAACCAGTAAATTTCAATCAGAAGTAGAGTTCGTAGCTCTTCCAAGAATCACTAGTTTATTACCATCGCGCCGTGTCCATCGCAAGGAGCTTTCGATTCCGAACAATATCCCACTTGCAGATCCAGAATTCGATAAACCCGCGGAAATCGATGCGCTGATCGGAACCACATTATTTTACAAGCTATTAAACATCGGTCAAATTAAACTATCAGGTGCGGCAGACGTCAGGTTACAAAAAACAATGTTAGGCTGGATAGTGGTGGGTGACGTTCACAAATCTAACAACAATTCAGGCAGTAACTCGTGTCACTTAATCACGTCGTTAGATAACCAATTAACCCGGTTTTGGGAAGTCGAAGAAGTTCCTCATAAAAAACATCGGTCCCTAGAAGAAACAAAGTGCGAAACATTATACATGGAGACCACAAAACGCGATCGCGACGGGAGGTACATTGTACAGTTGCCATTTAACGATAAACGGAACAATATTGGCCAATCCTATGGCACCGCGTTAAACCGGTTCTATTCAATCGAAAGAAAATTAGCAAGAGACAAGGTATTACAACAATATTATAGTAATTTCTTAAGGGAATATCGCGATTTAGGACACATGCGTGACATTACACAGTCTGATAATAAACAAGAGGGTTACTATATACCTCATCACGCGGTTATCAAAGAAGATAGCTTATCAACAAAAGTTAGGGTAGTTTTCGACGCTTCAGCTAAAAGTATGACAAACGTTTCCTTAAATGATGCAATGATGGTCGGACCTCCCATTCAAGGTGACCTAATATTTATTATAATGCGATTTCGGTTACACAATGTCGTACTGGCCGCTGATTTGCAAAAAATGTATAGACAAGTTAAGGTAGTGGACTCGGACGCAATATATCAAAAAATTTTATGGCGAGAATGCGAAAATGAAACAATCCGCGTCTTTCAATTAAACACGGTGACTCAAGGTACAGCTTCAGCTCCGTTTCTTGCATCTAGAACGTTGCATCAATTAGCCGACGATGAAGGTCATAAATTTCCCTTAGCTGCAATTAGTTTAAAGAATGATTTTTATGTTGATGATTTGCTATCAGGCGCAAATACCATTCAGGAAGCATTAGAATTGAAACGCCAAGTAACTCAAATACTGAAGCTAGGGGGATTCGAACTTCATAAATGGGCTTCAAACAAATCGGAAGTAATTGCAAGGGCAAACAATGACGAAGCACAGGCGATTTGCTTAAACACAGAATCTAGAAAACTATTAGGCATTCATTGGGATTCAATCGGGGATGCAATAACTTATTCCGTAAAGCCGTTTGCTGCGAAAAAACATTCAACCAAACGTACAATACTATCCCAAATCGCTCAATTGTTCGATCCGCTAGGTTTGCTAGGGCCAGTAATTACGCTGGCAAAACTCGTGATGCAAGGATTATGGAAAGCAAAGGTAGAATGGGATGAATCGTTGCCGCAGGAAATGCACACCAAATGGATCGAGTTCAAGAAAGAGTTACCACTGCTCAGTCAATTTAAAGTATCTAGACAAGTCATATTAGCGAATGCACACGACATCCAGTTACATGGATTTTGCGATGCAAGTGAAACTGCGTATGGGGCATGTGTGTATGTGCGATCATCTAACAAGGAAAACAATTCTTTAGTACAATTAATATGCGCAAAGTCACGTGTTGCTCCAATCAAAACTATTACAATACCTAGACTCGAATTATGTGCAGCGCAATTACTAGCTAGATTAGTTGATACGGTGTCAAGGTCATTAAATTTAAAATATAGCAAAATTCAACTGTGGTCTGATTCCACTATAGTGTTGCATTGGATTCAAACATCTCCTCATTGTTTAAAAACGTTTGTGGCTAATAGAGTTGCGGAAATTCAATCACTAACGAATGTGAGTAATTGGTTCCACGTTTCAACCGAAGACAATCCCGCCGATTACATCTCCCGTGGTCAAACTCCTTCTGAGTTTATAAAAAATACACATTGGCAACATGGGCCCGTCTGGCTAAGCCAGAGAGAAAATAATTGGAAATTCAAGCATCTTTTGCCAATGATTGTTCCTGAGCAAAGGGTCAAAACAGCGCTAGTCATTATGGGTAAAGTTGCCAAAGACAATTCAGGGGAACACGATACAAAAAACGATACACTTGAAAGATTCTCTTCAATTAATGCATTAATTAAATTTGTGGCATTCTGTCATCGAGCGGTTTCAAATCGGAAATCAGCCAATAAAAAGATAGGCAAATTTACCATCGAAGAATTAAAGAATGCACGAGTTCAGATTATACGGGTGATTCAACAAACTCACTTTTCGCGAGACATAAAAAATCTCCAACAAGGCATTCAATTAAATGCAAAAAGTAAACTCACATGCCTAAACCCATTTCTTGATATTGAGGGTATTATTCGAGTAGGGGGTCGCTTAACAAATGCTCAGATAACATATTCACGAAAGTACCCTATACTATTACCATCAAATAATCACGTTACCAAATTAATTATTCACAACGAGCACATCAAGTATTGGCATGCGGGAGTGCAGGCTACTTTAAACGCGGTCAGAAACAATTTTTGGCCTATTGATGGAAAAAACACAACACGACACGTCATACATAAGTGTATACGATGTAGCAAGTTAAATCCCAAGCAACCTAGTTATACAATGGGTGATTTACCTAAAACTCGCGTAATTCAATCACGTCCATTTGCTAATGTTGGGCTTGACTATTGTGGCCCAATTTCCTTGAAGGAAAAGAAATTTAGAAATAAGAACAAAATAAAATCGTATGTCGCCGTGTCTGTTTGTTTTGTGACAAGAGCTGTCCATTTGGAGCTTGTCACAGATTTAACCACTGAAGCGTGTCTGGAAGCTATTAAACGATTTTGCGCTCGACGAGGAAAACCAAAAAATGTATATTCAGACAACGCGACTAACTTCATTGGCGCCAAAAATGAAATATTAAAGGTCAGGGCATTTTTCATATCAAACGAGAATCACACCAAATTATCGAACTATTTTCAAGAGGAGGGAATTAATTGGCATTTCATACCTCCCCGCTCTCCACATTTCGGCGGGTTGTGGGAGGCAGCTGTTAAATCCTTTAAGCACCACCTGTATCGCACAGTAGGAGAAACAATGTTTACGTACGAGCAATTCAATACTTGCATTATTGAAATAGAAGCAATTTTAAATTCCCGTCCTTTGACCCCATTATCCTGTGATCCTAACGACCTTACTGCCCTTACCCCAGCACATTTCCTGATAGGAGGTTCGTTATCGAGCATTCCAGAACTTGACGTTCAAGACGTGCACACCAATAGGCTGTCAATGTGGCAGAGAGTGCAACAAGTAAAGCAGCATTTTTGGAACAGGTGGCATAAAGAATATTTAAATGAGTTACGTACCAAAAGTAAATGGCATCAAGGAGATGGTAGACAAATTGAAATTGGTCAGCTAGTAATGATCAAAGAAGACAACCTTCCTCCAATGCAATGGAGCATGGGTAGTATTGTGCAAGTGCACCCAGGCACAGACAATATAGTGCGTGTTGCAACAGTGAAAACACAAAACGGACTCTATAAACGTTGTGTTAAAAAACTTGCGCCATTGCCAATAGACCGACCACTAGAGACTTAATTTGATTATTTCATCCCATAAGTATGTCTAGTATAAGTAGGATAAGAGATGATTATGTAGCCATCGCACTGTATTTGTGGCCATATTGTATAATTAGCATTTAATTTCTATTACATTACCATGTAAAAATTTAGGACAGGGACACACACATGTATCAATGTTAGACATTAGTAATAAGACTCACTATGTTTAAATTCGCAAGGTGCCCATCACCTATATCAATCTAGCATTTACTCATATAATCATAAAATGTATACGAATTTCACTAACCAATAAGTTTTGAACGGAAGCCGTTCAAGGCGGGCGGCATGTTACGACGCGAAACAAACAGTACAATTTATTCTGTGTTGCAGCGTAACAGTAAATTCATAAAGCCATCGGATGTAGAGTCAAACCTTTTCATGCCATCACGTTTTGCCTATAACTAAGTGCCATTAAGGCTGCTAGTTAAGTATTAAATTCATTTCAATCTGCATGGTCCTCCAAATCCAGGCGTTCTATGACTTTACTATCTGCAATAACCAGAAACCCAAGGCCAGATGTTTTATGGCGAGGCAGGTATCGCAGGAAACATCTGGGCACCAAGCGCGGACCTGGGCCCGGAGCCGCTTCGCCGTAAAATCCCAGACGAGGGAAAAATTAGTAACAAGACCCGTTACATGCCGCCTCCCACCGACCACACTGATTGGCAGTATTTTTGCACTATTTTGACCAATCGACGACTTACGCTGCCTCCTATAGCCTTGGGTACGCCCATAGCAAGGTTAGCTGCTTAGAAACCCTTGACCGAGACGGCAGATCAAACTTGACTGTTAAACACCACGCATCTCTAGTATTTGAATACTTTGTATATTTCGGCAGTCCGACTTAGAAATAAACTTGTTATTTGTTTGTTACACTAATTCACTGATTGTGCTGCAAGCACTACCTTCCGTATCCTTAAAAAATCAGTCACTCGTCATTAAGGTTAACGTGTGACGTGAGCATACTCGAAAGCTTCTTTCAATAAATTAAAATCATTTTGCTCACCCCTCAACAAGCATGTTAAACAAAATAGTAAAACTCAATATTTTTCAAAATCTCTAGTTTCTGCAATAAAGGCGTGTCTGCCGAATACTCTCTCCAAATTTCAAGTCAATCGATCTACTAGATCTTGAAATACCATGGAAGTCAGTTAAAAAAAAGCAATAAAATAAAAAGTTCTAACTTCGACAATTTTTAATATTTTTGTATGAAAAAATACTATACATACTTATAAGATGAATAAATGTACCTGAAGAATCTCAATACAAAATAACCTACCTAACATTAAAAAAATAATTACAAAAAAGGGCGAATACATGACAGCCTAGACAGCAATAGCCCCTTAACCCTCAAGTGGATTATTGGGACCACTGCAACTTTAAACTAATAATTGTTTAATATATGTCAATGTAATTATTTGAAAATTTATGTAATCCTCCATTAGTTCATTATTTTTTGAATGCTTGAAAGGAAAGTTGACTTCCATTTACCAATTTGGTAAAAATCAACAATAATGAACGGTCTGTTTTTCGTCACAGAGTTCCAATGTAAGCAGATTTGAATTGAAATAATGACTCTAGACTCTGGATGTAAGTTTCTCGGTGCTAAAGTGATGCCAGAAAAGGCAGTCCAGTTTCAGACCACGTACTGTGAGCTTGTAAGACATTTTAACCATGTTCTCTTGAAAGAGTTATATTTTGTGGTATTGAAATCATTTTCGGGTAAGTTGTATACGTGTGACGATAGAATGGTGTACTCGTTAAAAGACCGTTCCCTCATTAAGTTTGACGAGCTTGAAATATGTTGAAAAGGATAATATTTTGTACAACTTATTTCTATAGATATAATAAATGATCGACTTTAGTTTCCAAGATATTTGCAAAAAACTTTTAGTATCATTGTACTAAATTCTAAACATTCTCCAAACTATCTTTATAACATATTTTAGGCCCATCAAAATCCGTGAGGGAGCGGTCTTTCGACAGGATGACCAAAAGAATGGTTAAGGGGCCATTCTACCTTGTAGGCACGAAAAATACATGTTTCTTTGTAATTTTTTTGCGGGCTGTTAAAGAACGATTAATTCCGTGTTTTGTAGATACATTTCTTATATATTTAGCTACATTTACGAGTTTTTGCAACGCATAATATCTGTTGATTACGCTGTTTTTGTTGATCAACAAACAACAGTTTTTACGAACGGCGCCCGCCTGCGTATGTGATATCTTGCGAACAAGTTATCTGAAATCCAAAAACCAACGATATTCTTAATGTAGATGAGTGTGTTTATAGCATGAACTAGGATCTTTTCAAAAAAACAAAAAATGGCAAAATGACAGCTATTTTACGAAAAAATACTGAATATTTTCATATATTCGGTTGCTTTTTTGTTAATAAAAGAAAAAGGATTGCATATATCGCAATTATCCTAGTTCATGCTATAGGGAGACCAGTTCTGAAGATACTTTATAAATTTGATGTTGATATCTTGAATAGTTTTTTAGTTATCACGCACGCAGTGCCGAAAAATGTAGTTTCGAGAAAAACAGCTTTAAAGTTTCACGTCCAGTTGTTATACCTGCACGCGGTACATTTCAGCAGGCTATAACTTCGTTAGTTTTTCAAATTTCAATTTAATATTTGGTAGATATATTTTCGAGACTACATACTAAAAGAAAACGCAAAAAAAATTCGATTTTTTAAATCCTACAAGGTAGAAAGGCTCTTTAATTAGAAAAAATTGATTTAGTAATTTTATCTATCAAACTCAAATATACATATGAGAATATACGTAGTAAAACAGTAAAATGTATCATTAGGTGCTGTTGAAGAAAGTACTATTCCTGGTCCATCAACAGAACTACAAGAAAAGCGGATAAAACGTTCAAGTTGTCATTTGTGTTTAATAATGAGACATGTCTTCCAAATTTGCCAAAAGTGTAATAAAAATGTATACAAGAAACATTAAAAAATAATTTGAAGTGACTGTTTAAAATAAAGAAGCATTGTATACTCTGTGCTTGACGTTAGCCGTAAATTAATCTCACCTACTTTAGTTTTCAAATTTTTAATATCTTTTTGTACTTGTAAATTTATTACACTATGAAACAATTGACATTTTAAAGAATCTGTTGCATGGTAAGTAGAAGAGAAAGATGACTTTATGCCCTACAACTAAGCTAAGATTGAGAGTCCACTTAAGGGTTAAATTAGAGTTCCATCAATTTTTGCAGAACGCGAAACGGAATTTTTGATTTTGTTAATTCTGTTTGCGTTCAAAAGGGTTTCGTAGGCTGGCGAAAGAACGACGGTTTAACGCGAGTTTCGCACGGGATTCGGGGATCGCATTAAAATGCATCGGGCACTCTAAGATATTGCGGCGTTAAATTTGACAGAAGTTTCTGGTATGCGCGACCATGAATCACCGTGGCGCAATCATTTTAGCGACGGAACGAGTCCCGCGCTTCTTTTGTCTCGCGCGATGCTCGCCGCGCGTGTTGTCTTCGGCCCGCGGCGGAATAAAAATGACGTTCGGTAAATCTTTTGGGTCGGTTCGTGTATTCACACGGGACGCGATGGATTAGACTGAAATCGCGGTTCAAAAACCGCGACCACCCTGTTTCACCGTTTCTATTCCTGTTTAGGACGCGTTTCTGTCCAACTTGAATTTCAATGTTTATTACTCAATTCACTCTGGTACACGTTTCAATTTGAAAATACCAAAAAGGGTAACGCATTAATTTCCGTAAGTATATCAAACGAATGCGTTGAGTATTTGAAGGAAATTCCAAATACGAAGGACGTTACAAAGGTAGCAAGTGACCTGAAATAAATTTTAAACGCAGTTTTCGTGAAATTTATACCTAAAATGGTAACGTATTGATTTCTGTAAGCGTATAGTGTTCAGAATGGATGAGTTCAAAATTTATAAAGTTACAGAGATTGAGAACAACCTGAAATTTTAAACACATCTTCGGCAATACTATATTTTAGAATGTAGGCTATGTTATATTTAACAAAGTAATTGACCAGTACACACAGTTTTTATGCCAATAGAAGTTTCCAAAACGTAAAATCAGGATTATGGCGATCGAAGCGAACGAGACTTAAAATCCATGTTGGAAAAATGCATCCGACGTTTAATAAAATTTAATATCGAGGGTGTTAAGTAACTTTCGACGGGAGAAACTTGGAACAAGTCATCGTCGGGTAGAGAAATCGTCCAAAGAAATCACGGGCCCCCAAATTAGCCGTAGGAACCGAATCCCACAAGAGTGCTCATTAGTCTCCTTTTCATCTAAATGATAAAGTATTTTCGTTCCGATCTTCGTCTCCGATGAGAGACGTGCCCCGGAATCCGCACTCACAGGACACCTAGTTAAAATTTGTTCGAATTCGTTAGTGGAGGCTTAAACTTCAGCCGATTACTCAGTAATTGCACAGTTCCGCGATGCACTGGGACAAGTTCCCTGCTCCGTCGACTTTCTCGCGATTTACGTACGATTCGCCGAGGTCTCCGGGGCTACTTTTGAAACAGAGAAAGAGTGGGAAGACGGAGAACGTTCGCCAAATTGGCACGAACGATTATCCGCGAAATTAACCTCGACGTTCCGACGCGCGTCGGTTCTCTGGTTTCGTTTCACCTTGTTCTCTGGCTCACCTTTCGTGAGATACCACAAAATATTTTCTTCTTTTTCGTTAATTGTGAATTTAACGTCGCATTGACTGTTAGATTAGCAACGACACTTTACATATATGGTTTTGTTGACACTTTCACTGCCATACTGTAGGATTTAACAAAGGAATTGTATTTGGAACAAATGTACAAACGATATAATTATACAAACGAATTTAAAACACACCAAGAATACAATTGTTCTGCACAAATTAATAATGTGGGATTTATTTGAAAAGATGTGTATTTAATATTACTTATGGCTAGGAACTAATTAAAAAAAACTATTTGAACTATTTCTACGATTAACTTAATACAACTTGATACAACTTATAACGACTTCCTACGGCAACTTTCGTCAACTCAATCTCCCTTTTCCGGCCGAAACATCCCTTTTTAATGTTTTTTCCCACCCCACCACTCAAGCTTCTTTTGGGTGCGTACATGACCAAATATGATCATGTTAGCCCGTCCCTTTCGGCCTGCAAGTTGCTTTTCTTTTAATAGATAGTTCTCACGCCGCGCAAGTTCCTTACATTTCCGATATCACAATAATTAGCAACACAAATTCATTTGTATCCCTGGTTACCCATTCCTTCACGAACAAAACACCTTCAACTCCTTTGCACGTAAATTAACATTCAACAAAATTACAGCGCGGCACAAACCTTTAATACAAATCCACAATACCAAACTCCTTAAATTATCTACGAAATCGAATCTTTCTTTCTGGACAATTAGAAACTAGTGTATTCACGATTTGTCTAAACGATTAGAAACTAGTGTATTCATTAAAATCCAAGAGTTCTGTCTAGATTTATTTTCTTTAACATCTAATCTTGAGAATTTTTTTGGCTCCTCGGTGAAAAGTCATGCCACTCATTCGTGTTAAAGAGTTGGATTTTTTTTACGAATTTCAATAGGTCGTAGCCTTTTCGGTCTTTTACAGTGATAAGTACATGGAAATTGTCGATCGTTGTTTCTGGTAAGCTTAATCACGTTGCAGACGAAAGTGGGAAACCCTGAGAGCGAATGAACCAGAGAAAAATGTTCAATGTTTGCTTACATTATAGGTTTTGAATTCCATTAGTGTACATGAGGTATGAAAACAATTAAAACATAATCCATAATACACAGTTCGGATGGAACGTGTTACAATTAGTTTCATTAACCCTCTATGGGCTGAATTAGGTTCTTAAATATAAACTTGCAAGGCATTTACTTTGATATTTCAGGTTGATAGTGCTGTCATGCATCATCAATATTGTTATTGGTTATCTCACAATGAGTGACATTATATAATTAAGACATATACATCATTTTTTGAAAAAACTAAAATTATTTTGGTACGATACCTGATAGTCAATTTGTTAAACCATTTGTTAAACAAACTTTTTTTAGGTTGCATGCATTGCTCGAAAAAACTTCTAACGAGTGCGCAATCGAGTACAAAATGTATTCGTTCAAAACTTCTTTTTAAAATTGAAGTTCGAAAACGTTCCCGTCGCGAATTTCCGCGCGATAATTTAGTTTCCCCGGAGACGCGTTGTTTCCTCCAGCCTTTTTATCCTCCCCAGTGTTTTCATGGGTGTTTCTCCAAATTATCGTCTGGACGCGGCAGCCAGTTCGAAACAGCGTCGCGGCGTCCCCTGGAACCTGGCTCGATCCTCCGCCTCAGCGATATTTCCGGACGCGGTCCGTGGTTTCATTTGGCCGAGACAGTCTCTACGACGCCAACAAGTACGACGCGGAGGATATGAGATTGTAGTGCCAACTGTGCTCACCTCTAACAAGGTTTCACGAGGGCGATAGATACCACGGCGGATGTCGCGACTGCGTGTTTTCCAGCGTGGCGTTTCGACGTCTGACTCTCGTGTCTACGAGAACGCGTATCATCGCGCGGATAACGCGTTTACTCGCTACAAAGATTTAATTGCACAAATTGATTTCACGCCGCGTCAGATAGACGCGTTTCGCTGGAACGTTGCCCTCAACTTCGAAGAGGCTTATGTACGTCGAGGTTCATTCAATTTCCACGCGTTAGTCCGCTCAAACGAGACTCGTTCATCCACTATGCGGTGTCACGAAATTTAATATTGAACGATATAACGGTAACATGTTTCGTGTCCAACGATTATTCAATTGTTTCCTTTGTATCTACCATCAAGGTACCTAGAAAATCACTTTGAAATTATTTTTCACTTTGAATTATTTTTAAAGACACAACATTTGGATCTGTGACGCTGCTTCGCTGCAGTTAGGATCTCGTGAGAATCTCGTTGGAGGCAGAAAAGGAAAGAAGGGGGCGCGTGGGGTCCGTCGACGCTTGTGAGAGCGCGGCCCCTCTGGTGGCGAGCATGGAAGGCGACGCCACAGATCTCAGAATTGTATAAATTGAATGATTACTTATGCTAACTCAGTACACGCAAAAACAGATATAATTGAACAATCATTAGAAAGTCTAAAATTATCCTTGCAACGTATTGTAAATTAATTATTTTGCTAAAATTTTATAAGCGATAATATCTACTATATATGATCCACATTTGTTGTTCCTTACATGTTAAATCTTTTGTACTAAAGGGTTTTCTTTCTGTTAATAAAGGAATAATAGTAATAAAACACCTTTATTTTTATCTAAATCCACCTTTCTACAGTGGTTCAGGATATCCTCGATTTATATTTTTCATCGTGATCCAGAAATTTTCAAACACGTTCAGCGAAGAGAAAATTTACAATTTATTTGTAAATTATTCGCACATGAATTGGAAAGATTAAACGAGGGATTTTAAAATTGTTTATAATACGTGGTGTTTCGATTGTTAAAAGACAATATGTGGTAGGGATCAGGTAACACATTTTAGCAATTCTCGTACTTTAACGATTGCAAAATCGTTCCAGATTATTAATACATGGTGTTTTTATTATTAAGAGAAAATATGAGGTAGAAATCAGGTAACAAATTTTAGCAATTGCATTTTAACGATTGTAAAATTGTTGAAAATTATTAATACGTGGTGATTCGATTGTTTATAGACAATATGTTGTAGAGATCAGGTAACACATTTTAACAATTGCATTTTAACGATTGTAAAATTGTTGAAAATACGTGGTGTTTCGATTATTAAGAGACAATATGTAGTAGTAGTATAATAGTAGTTCAGGTTCTATACAACGGGGAAACCATGTGGGTTCGTATTTACGGTGATTCGTATCTAGGGAAACTTCAAATTCCAATTAGGAGGAGGAAAGCTCGGAGTTCCTTCTCGACAATAAATTACGATCGACGTATCGTAAATCCACGATGGCGCCCATCTGCGACATAACGGCTCGGTAAAACCTTGGACCAGGTTCTATAAATTACAGCCACGCTGCATCGAGCCTGCATGGCCCACCTGAACGTCTTCTGCTGTACAATGAGTGGATGTTGCATTCAAAATGTGTGCATTTGCTGCTCGAGATCATTGTATTATTTCTGCGTACCATCTTCTTGCACGATAAGCTTGCCAACAGGTTGGATCGCTCGATATTCGCTAAGGCTTGGTAGGAGATTGAAATCGAAAACATACAAACGCTTGACAATCGAGGCGAAATGGAATTGTAAACACCGTCGATGGTATAAAATATTTAATTCAGTACGATTACTTTTCTTGCCCGAATGAATTTTTAATAGAATCTTCTCCGTGTGCCCGATTTTGCGGGAACAGATTGCATTCGATTCGAAAACGCACGCTATCGCTGAATTATAGAAACATCGTTAAAAATGTAATAGCGTTTCGCTGATTGCTACATTATTCCGTGCAGTCGACGGAACGAACAATTTCCTTGGGATTGTTTAAGGGCTGATTTCGCATCTATCAAAGTCCCGCGGGCCGATTGTCCCGGCGAAAGCCGATTCAACCGTCGCGTGCGGAACAGCGATTCTTTGCAACGACCGACCGACGATTGAACAATTACAGTCCGCGGAAACGTTGCCGCTTATGCAAAGCAGCGATTAAAAATAAATTCCCGCGGCAGTCGGTTTTCTCTACGCGTCGTTTCGCCCGACAAAAGCGTCGTCGTGCCGTTGCGTTCGATTCGACGAGCAAATGGCGGGAAAAAAGGACGAAAACGGGGAATCGAACAAACGAAACGAACGGAAACGAAAAATATTCGAATCTGCGACGAGTTTTCCAGACGGGGCGAAAAACGAATCCCCTGAATATACCCCGGGCCGTATAAAAATTGAAATTGATACATTTGGACGCGCTGTCATTGTAGTTCAGCGTGAAGTATCCCCAGCGTCGATAGAATCCAATAATATGCAATTTCAAGTTTGAAAGTGACTCTCCGCCGCTGCGAATCGATACGATACGGCATTTGCCCGGGATCGTCAAGTTCCCGTTACGTTTGACGGCGTAAAAACTGGCAAAGGTGTTTCGAACGAACGAGAGACCCGGCAGCAAGTTCGATAATCAATTTTTATCCCCGGCCTGTTTTGTAACTTCGTTACGCGTCCTCGTCCTGGAACTTCCGAGCCCAATGCGTTGCCAACGTCGTTCGCCCCACTCCCCATTTTCCGCTCCTTGTACAGTGGAAAATTAGGTTCCTTCTCTTTAAGCCCGTAATGCACTGTAACACTTTGCAACGAAAATTATTTTTTCAGATTTTTTCGCGTTCTCTCGTACCCCCGTACGCTAAAGGATTTTATTAAAAATTCGTGGGTACGGTGCCATAAGCGTTCCATAGCACAGGTGGCGAACATATGTAATTATAATAAAAGAATTCATAATCTCTATACATAAATTGTCAATGTATTCCTCTTTCGAGCATAACATTTAAAAATATTAAAAATTTTATGTTAAAACAAATTTCAAAATTAATAATATAATTATTTAGAATGAAATGAAATAAAAAATTACCTACTTTGATTTCTGAATTATTTTCAAATGTATAGAATAAACAAACGTTTCGTATGACTCGTGACAAGTTCTTGATATCAAGTTTCACAATTATGAAGCCACTCATTCATCATCGAGTCTTATAAATTGAAATCAACACATTTTTTTTTTTTAATGCAATTTGAATCTCAAGAAAGAGATTATTTTACAGTGCTGTACAAACGTTTCAATACCTTATAATACTTCACATAATACAATAAAAATTATAAACATTCGTATGCTTGCTAAACAAACAGTTTAAAGATGAACTCTTTTCTTAAATCTTTAACTCACAGTAATTCAGAAACGAGTAGGTCAGTTAACATATCTCGGACGTAGGTCTGGATAGTAGAATATTACATGAAAGCGGAAGATAAAGATGTAATTTTTGCAAATGTTTGATAAACTTTGATCTGTGTTCTTCAAATGTGCAACATTGCCATAGTACATGGTCAATGTCCTGAGTTTCACAGCCGCATTGACATTGTGGATCGTTTATTATGCCAATCTGAGCGAGAGAGCTGGCAAGATTATAGTGTTGCACACACATTTTTACATTCACGCGGTATTCGTAAAACAAATCTATTCTTTTTCGTGACCATTACTTGTACACACAAATTTAAACAAAATTAAATAGTATACGTTTGAAAAATTACATTATATTGTACATTAAGGGGTTAAGCTTAACAGAAATAACGATCGACAATTTCCACATACCTGCCTCGATAACGTTCGCGTGACAGACCCGAACGAGCGAACGTTAAAGAGGGATTGCTGTATTATTGTAAGTTACAACGGGCTACAAAGCATCTTTCGTGACGGTTCCGGTTCAAAGAGACGCACCGATCGAATGATTCGGGGGAGAGGAGGGAGAAGGAAAAAAATTTGCCGCGAACAGACAAACGAGAACACTCGTTTCCCGGTGCGCTTACCAGATTGATAGCGAGCACGGCGCAGCGAATATATTTGCTTGCTGGAGGCTTCGGGGAGTACCTGATTCGAATATCGATATTCTCGATACACGACTTCTACGCTCAGCATATGCCCGAACGAACACGATAACGACGACGTCCGCGTCTTGGCCACGTGCCTGAATCTTTCGGGAATATTCTCGAGTAAACGAAATGCGCACGGCCAGAAATGAATAGAAATCGACGGGATTCTTGTTAAAAGGAGGACGCAGATTGCCTCCGCGACGTCACCAGAGTGGATCCGTCTGATCGACGCATCGGTTAAAATGACGGGGATGAATAAAATATTCGCGACGTGCATTATATAATAATAATACAATTTTATTGCTGCGTGTATTTTTCTGCTCCGACGCGATGGCGCGTCTTTTGTCGCGACGCTAGGTATTTTAATTTTCATAATTTCTTTTCTGCTCGTCAAACTGTGCAATAAACTAGCCTGGATATTTTTAGCATTTTTAATAAATATTTCGAGCGGCCCAATTACCGAACGAAAGTTTTAAAAAACCCCGAAATTGTCAAACTTAGGTTAGCTGGTAGAGTTATCCATCATTTAAAAGGGAAATTATTTATATCTAATCGTTTTAATAAGCCCTTTCAAAAAAGCTCAATGTGGCTGCCTAGGTCCCCTTAAATGTTCTTATCGCGCAAACCGGAAAGTATACGTCTCTGTTCCGCGTCTCCAGTCATGACTTAGGAACAGTATTGGAGCGGAATGATTTTCTGTGTGTGTAAAATTGAGTCGTAAACGCGGTCGGAACATCTGTCGCTTACCGAGACTTCTGTAATAGTACGCGACGACTTTATCTGCACCGAGTCATCGGATTTTTCAAACCACCCTTTCTGCAACCCAGTTTATTCGTGGTCGTAAATTTTCCCTGGAAACCAGATTCTTCATCTTCGATAACAAATCGATTAGAAAATTTCACTATGGAACTATCGACGATTCTTACTTCTACTTGGGGGGTTGAAAGAATCTGAAGTTCCCCTGGCTGGCCGTTCGAGTATTTAAAAACTTAATTTATAATAATAAAGTCTAAGAAACAACATGATCAATTGCTCTGAAATTTCTATAGGTTATTCTCATCGGTACCAGAATTATATTTTTATATTGAGTATATTATAACTTTTTTTTATTGAAAAGTTTCAGTATAAATTTTCAATTTTTAGTATAAATTACTGAGACCATCCAATTATCCATGCCAGTGAGACGTGATTTTAAAATACGTGTTCATTGCGACCAAGATAACAATAAAAACAATTATTTAAACCCGTATAAAAAATATAAACGTATGACTAAAATGTAGTTAAATATACCACGAAAAAGAATCGCAATTTTGGAAATTGTATTCGTTGTGAAAAAAATTCATGACAATTTCGCAACTTTAGAGAAATGATCCCTCGACGCGGCAGCTTGACGCACAATGGAGTATTCAGGCCGAAAAGCTGGCTAAAATACGATTCATTTAAATCTTGTGTAAAATGTAAAATTTTCATTATTTGTGCTAATGGAATATATGAACAACATTGTATCCGTATTACTTCCTTGATTTTTGTACTCATGAAGCTTTGTTGTGTATCGAAACTAAACATTTTTGTAGTACGAATTTTTCTCTATCCGTTTCTGAAATATTGCTATTAGTATTATTTATGTGTAACGTAGCTGTTATATTCACTTTTTCTTTACAGACACTTTTTAGGCAAGTATACATTACATTTTCCATCATTTTTCACTTTCTTATTGTTTATCTGCCCGCAATTATTCAAGTTTGAAGATGACCTATTATTTAGAATGATATTTCCCATCTGTAGAATTTTCATGAGGGAAATTTCTAAAACATAACTAAAAATGGATGCCTCCGGATGATTATACGTACAAAAGCAAGTCAAAAAAGTAGAATAACATTTCTTCGTTGGAGGAGTCCTGTCTGAGATAATTACATTTGAAAATTTCTCTAAATAAAGTGAAATTCACTACGCTTGGTCTGACGCGCCCGACTATAATCGTGTTTCTTCTACTTGTTTTCAACGAATCTTTACGGCTGATTTTCTCGAAAACAGAGCTTCGAACTAAAAAATGTTATTCCTTCTTTTCTACTCATTTTTGTACGTAAAACCACCCTTATTCGATTTCACCATCCCTTCCGATACACCCTTCATGCTAGCGACTCTTACAATGAAAAATTCAAATAATTTTAGATTATTGAGTTCAATACATAGGTAGGAATTGAAATATTCACAAACTGGATAATCATAGTACGTGTAAAAACGATAAAACTATTTTATTATGTCGTCTTATATGTTCGAAATATTCGATTGCAACACAACTAAAGAAGGGTACATCCGGATGATTCTATACGCAAAAGCAAGTAGAAAAAGTAGAATAACATAAAATATATATTTGTGTTAATTCGAAGTTAAATTGTGTTTTGCTTCCTCAGAGAATGAAATGTCTCATTAAAAAGTAACACTTATTTCTTAATAACAGCCTACCCCAGAGGGATAACAACTTGCCTCACGACGGGGTAAGAAGTTCCGCTTCGACTAATCACAAAAAAAAACGAGTTTCTATGAAAAACTTATTACAATATATTAAATTTGAGCTGAAACTCTTAAAATACAATAAATTTATCAACAAATTAGTCAAGAGTGAAAAAAATAAATACATTATTTAGTAGTCCTTTTTTATGTTTTCTCAAAATCGGAACTTCTAGTCTCGGTCTCCCTTAGATATAGATAATATAGGTGATTCAAATGAAGAAGCAACAGAAATACATGATACAGACGAAATTTAAAAACTTTGACTTATATTATATTGACAGTAAAATAAACTATTATTAATATTTCTTTCTTCCTACTCATTTTCCAATTAAATAATATCACATAATTACACACTGTTTTTAATTAGAATTCGTTGCATCGAAGTGGTCAAAATTTCAGCTTTTCCGGGCAAATGCTTCACTGTGAGACGGTCGCATAGGCGTCACCCGATCGTGGCGGCAGAGTCGACGGAGCAATTAATACGGTCTACCCTTAAGGGGATCGTGCAAAGGGTTGCAACGTGTCTTTTGATCGGACAAAGCTGATCGAGTCATCGAACCGGTCAACTTAAACGGTATCGAGCCGCGACGCGGAACATAACACGGGAATATTGCTTCCGGAGGAGGCTGTCCCGTAGTTTTCGAGATAAGAACGCGCTAATGAATTCCGATGTTGTCGATACGCGCGAGCTTTTAATATTAATTTCGCGCCCGTCGCCTCCACGGGCGCCACACAGTTTTCCCGTGAATCGTGCTCTGCGGCGTGTCGTCGATCGTCTGTAGCCGTAACCTTTCACGGGAACGAGCCACCAGCGAGCTTGAAACCACGCACAAAGGGGCGAGCAACAAACGCGGCGTGTCCTTCTTACGAGGAGCGCTGATCAAAGCAGGAAGGAGGCCGGATAGAGGGCGATATCGAGCCACCACGACGAACCGTAATACGGAAATTTCGCTTCCGGCGAGACGCGTGCGTGGAACGCAACAAGAACCAATACACACAGCCAGCAAAAGGCCATCGAGATTGGTTCCGCTGGAATTGTCATCGAGAGATTCGCCCGTGGCGCTTAAAATATTTCCACCGGCTGATTTCTATTCCGACGCGGGTCCCAATCTGACCGTATTCTCTCTGCTTCGTCTTCCATCGGCTCTTCGCAACCCCTTATTGCTGCCGGCCCTTTCCTTCTATCTCGACCCCCTTGTCGCGTTATCAACCACTCCTGAACCACCGACGTCACGATTTCCGAGCTTCGCGTACCACCGGATGACGAAGTAGCGCGAGTGCGTGTAACGGCTCGGGGTTTTCATATTTTTATTATCGAGCTTCGATAAATTGCGAGGGGCGACTCGACGGGAGAGAGAGGCTTAGAAAGGTTTTCGAGCTAAGCCAGCTTTGTCAACGAGGAACGACGATACCCAGCTTCGGAAGTTCAAGTTTCAGGCAACCCCATTGTCGAACGTCGTAGACGAGCATTCGGTCAGTGTATCGCGGATAACTTTAATTTTTTATATTTAATAAATTCATTAAGTTCTTCCTCTCCATGTATTTGTTTTAAATGTGATCGAAAATTTGATAAATCCTTTTATTCTAACTTCTTTAGTTGTACATTTCTTACAAATATTGATTTTTTGAACATGGTACCCCAATGTCTTTCTACGCAGAATGACCTGGGGAATCGATACGAGTAAAAAAAAAATGCATCTGCATTTATGAAAACAATGAAGATACTGAAAAATCAAGTTATCTCCCTATAATTTTTTCTAACTGTTACCCAATTCGAGATATTTAGGGGTAAATTTGGGCAGTAAAATAAAATTGAATGATTATTTATTTCTGAGTTCAATCAACATTTTTCGTGTTCCAGAGTTAATAAACGAGGTTCAGACTATGAAATATTATTATTTATCCAAGCTTCTGGATGGATACAAAGTTGAAGTTTACATTAGAGGCTAACTCGCCTCGTGCACGTGCCTTATCGCTCTCGGTCGAGGACCGTCGAACGCAGATAATCCGAGACTAGCTCTAGATGTATCTCCCTCGCTCTCGGTGTACTCCATTAGCTTGTCGGATGATACGTGGATCAGCTCGAAATAAAAAACGTTGATCTCTAGAATGAATACTAAAACTTCCCTGGATAACAGAAACCATCAAGGAAGTGAGAAGTCTCGAAGCGATGTTCAAAACATTATAACGATTCTTAAAACGAACATCTGGGATTGACATGTTTGTAGAGTTAACAAGTTGTAATCTTTAAATGCTAGGTGGCGAGATCTGCCATAGTGTTTCGTACGCGATAAAAATGTTCAATTTACGAATCACGTCTGTGGTTTATTTGAGGAATCATTGCTATAATTCCCTCGCAAAGAAAATGGGTTAGGTCTGAGATCTGTCACAGTGTTTCGTACGCGATAAAAATGTTCAATTTATGAATCACGTCCGAGGTTTATTTGAGGAATCATTGCTATAATTCCCTCGCAGAGAAAATGAGTTAGGTCTGAGATCTGTCACAGTGTTTCGAACGCGATAAAAATGTTGAATTTACGAATCACATTTTAAGAATCATTACTATAATTTTCTCGCGAAGAAAATGGGTTCTTCCCATCGTCGAAGGCTTCTTTACAGTTACTCGCGGATTCCTGCACTCCTTTAGTGAGCTAACTTGCAGCCTCTTTGAATCTTGGGTGAAGCTTCGTAGCAATTATACGATTGCCACGCGTTTCGACAGAATTCGCGCACGGCTAATAATTTCCTACGCTCGGAATCAAACTTCTCGATGAAAGTTCCCGGGCGCGTCTGCCTTCCATTGTGCCGCGTGTTCACGTTCCAACTTTCGCCCCGTCAGGCGACGAGAGTTAATTAATTATCGCGCTCGCTACCGTCGCCCGATGTCGTCCCTTCATCGAGATCACCGGCGCGTGTCGAGGAGGCGCCGCAAATTCGCGGCCGATCGCGTGGCCAAAACGAGCGATTCCGTTCCGCCGTGACTCGAATCGAACCACGACGACGGGGCACGGCTCCCGTAATTATGGCTCGTTCGATTAGTTCCCTCGTCAGGATCAGTTATCGCGCCAGATTTCAATCGCACGCGCTTGAAATTCGCTTCCCGATAGCGAGCCAAACGCTACTCCCTCGCAAAGTCGTATTTAATCCAAGCAGAGACCAGATTCGCGAGGGATTGTGAGAAGCGCCATTTTTATTTACGCGAATTGCTCGTGAAAAATAAGATTCGAAATAAACTCTTCGATTGTCAAAGATTTCCTTTGAAACTGATCGATGCAACTATATGACTGCAAACCAGGACTGGGGAAAATTAGAAATAATTTGATATAAAATAGTAAACATTGAAATATTTGCATAAGTAAATACTATTATGTGAAATATTACTATTTGATGAAATATTATTTTCCTATATTTTCATGAAATACTTATTTCACAATATTATTTCTACATGTACCTACACATATGAAAAAATACAATAATTTATATTCTATTTACTATTTCTCCACAGCTCTGCTGCAAACAAATCAAAAAATACAAAACAAAAATATGAAATTAAACGCTAAAATCGGAAGAACACGTAAAAACACGATAGATATTTTTAAAGAAACAAACATTTATTATGTTTGGAATGCAACTAAAAAAGGGTATGTCCGGGTAATTCTATGTGCAAAACAAGTAGATAAAGTAGAATAACATTTCTTTGCCGGAAGCTTTCTTTCTGAGATAATTATATTTGAAAATTTCTCTAAATCAAGTGACAGACACTACGCTTGGTCTGACATGTCTGACTATAATCGTGTTTCTTCTACTTGGTCACAACGAATCTTCAAAGCTGATTTTCTCGAAAACAGGGCTTCCAACTGAAAAATGTTGTTCCTTCTTTTCTACTCACTTTTGTACGTAAAACCACCCCTATTCGATTCTACTACTCCTCCGAATACACCCTTCAAGCAGCAACTCTTACAGTGAAAAATTCATACAATTTTAAATTATTAAGTTCAATATTAGGCAGGAATTGAAATATTCACAAATATGAAACCAAACCCTAAAATCGGAAGAATACATAAAAGACAAGATAGATTTTTTTTAAAGAAACAAACGTTCGTCCAAAAATATGACGTCCAAACTTAAACTTGCTGCTATTGAACCTGATGTCGATGTTAAATAGAGACGAAAAGCAAATAATGATCAAACCATACATAACAAAAGATTTCGCTTATGATAAAATTAAAGGATCACAAAGTTTTTATGAAAAATTTTCTTTGAATTGTTTTAACTTTACGAACAGATTAAATTTCCTCCAATCTGAATTGTATCTACGTTTGGGAATTAGCTACATGTTATTACAAATTCTAAAACCTATAATAAAATGGAAAAATAAATTTTTTTGGCTTTAAATTGCCAAGGTGCGCCGTTTGAGCTTTTTTAAATCCTCGACCGATCGTGTTCAAGTGTTTCATAACCTTTCCGCGAAGAAATGTCGTATCGAAGCCCGCGTTAATTAAGAGGAGGTCCGTCGAAAATGCAGCGCCCCGATGCGGTTCGATTGTGACGCGTTTTAAATTCATTTCGACGAGCGGCTTCGTCAAGTCATCGAAATACGATGTATTTAACGTTGGACAGAAAGTTGAGCGGTCTCGCCGGCGTCAGCTGCGTGTTGCTTCGGAATGGGTAACAAGGGAACAGATTGCAGGCTTAATTAACACCCCCCTGAGAACTCCAAAATTACGAATTATGCAAGAAGTACGTAAAAGTGGCGGCAACTTCTTTTTCTCTCGGGGTGTTCCTTATTGCATCGTTCCTCTGCTTTATCAAGAATTTAAACTTCCATTTTGTACATGTTCGACCGGAAACGGACCTCGCGAGATATTTTCTACGAACGAAGAACGAGAATCGGTAAGATGGTCGATTGTCCCGTCTGCTGTCAGAAAAGTCTGTCCCAAAAAATAATGTCAAAACTAATATTCGACTACGTCTGCTCCGGGGTACGTGGGCGGAGGAAATTTAGCAGCGGTGCGTCTTGCTTTGTTTGTGTAACATGTGGGACGTGTCACGTTTGATAAAATGGTCTCGAGAAAAATGTTATATGGAGATATTTCCTTTATAAAATTTCTGAGGCAATGTTACCAGAGTAATAATCTATCTTTTTCTTAATATTAGGTCCTTAGGTTCTTAAGCTTATTTTTCAAAACAAATGCATCGTTTACCAATTCGCGAAAATAAAATACAAAATTCATGCGTTTACATGTTTCGAGTATATTTAACGTTGGGGTAAGTACGTTTTGTTGTCCTTACTTCGAGACGATGCAGAGAATAATTAACACTTCGATTTGTTATAAAGTAGAAATTCCCGGGAATAATTGCAAGTAGTCAGCCATTTTCAGTCGACGCGGAAGCCCGAAAACGGTCGAGGGGAGGGGGAAAAAAGAAGAGAAATCTGAAACGAGGCTCTCTAAAACGTCCGGTCCACGTGGCAGGCTGCACGGCTGGCGTATCGTCCTGGCTGCCTCTTTTCCATCGGCGCACCCTTGCCTGCATCAGCCCGTTCTCTGCCTCTATTTTGCAATACGTGCACGGTGCTCCACGTCAGCACTAGCACCCTGCCGGATGCAAGAACCCGTTCCCCTCCGGCCTCTGCGGCCTCTCTTTCCTCCATACGGTCGATCTCGATGCAGTTGCAGTCACGGGCGACGCTGCAGCTGCTGCCAGACCCTACGTAGATCGGCTCGACGCTGGCTGCTGGCACCGATGCTGTTACCGGGCTCGTTTGCCACTCCCGTCAGGCGAAACCGAAATTGTTCGCGCGCTCGTCTCGCCGTTTTATCGTCGCCCGTGGACTGCTGAACGGCGACAGCATCGACGGGACCATCGTTCGACGAAATATCGCATTTTCACGGGGCTGTATCGACCGCCATAACGTGAAAACCGATCAACGAGATCGTCCTTCCGAGCGAGAACGATTTATAAAAGGTAAACTCGTAATTAAAGGGGGAGAGAAGTGACAATATTATTTTTTTTAAATTCTAACGCAAGAGTTTCCCGTGGGTTTCTCGAAATAATTCATTTCATTTGACCTCTTTTTCTGGTAGCCACAGTAACGATTCGTAAATCGAACATTTATGTATATCACATTCACCTAGAGGATCCCCCTTTGAGCCAACAAAACGCGAAATACGACATTTACTGCTAAAAACAGTTATAATTGAACAACCATTAGAAAGTCTAAAATCATCCTTACAACGTATTGTAAATTAATTATCTTGCTAATCTATATTTGTTGTTCCTTACATATTACATCTTTTGTACTAAAGGATTTTCTTCCCGTTAATAAACGAATAATAACAATAGGATTTCGCAAATATTTGTGCAACGAGTTTTTCCCCAAGATGGCGACGAGCCTGGTTTAAGAGAACAGAACTATCCTCGAAAAGAAATTGTTTCCAAATCGCACGAGAAGTTGCAATATTTGGTTTGAAGAATAAACAAAATTGTGTTCTGATTTATCCCGTTTGTTTAACGTTTGGAACCCTGAAAAAGTGCTGTTTCGGACCAGACTTTGCAACGATTCCCGAAAGATGCCAAGGCCAGACAGCACGCCCGTTCTTAAATAATAAAATCACGCGCCGCATTAACTCTCGCGGCGGTCGTTTCGGGCGTAGTTTGGCGGTTCGTTAATCGCGTCGGGTAACGCGAAGTTACACCGCAATTTATAACGCGACGGATCCGCCGCTTTAACGCCGATCCGACGCACGCGGCAACTTCGCCGGGGCGACGACTTGGCAAAAGTTACTCCACCGTGAACTGCACGGCTACAGGAGACGCGTCACTCGCAGCTAGGGTTGAAAATACTCGTCAAATTCTCTCTTGTACAAAAACCACCGGTGTTTCAAATATAGGGTTATCCAAATTGATTGTCACATCTTTCAACAGCTGGGACTGCTAAACGAAATTGTAATACGAGGGTCGTTCAATAAGTCCTTAGAAAAAGATAGAAAACCAAATTATTTTAGGTAGATTTTTTTTATTTTTCAACATAATCTCCTTTTAGCTCTATACATTTTTCCAAACGTTTCTCCAACATTTTTTAAGCCATCTAAAAAGTAAGATTTCGGAAGGTCCTCACAATAGGCATCTGTTTGGGCGGTGACCTCGTTCGACGTGAACCGTTGTCCGCAGTCATTTTTTTAAGTTTGGAAAAAAAAGTCACTGTTGGCCAAATCCGGTGAATACGGTGGATGTTGTAATAATTCGAACTTTAATTCCATGATTTTGGCCATCGAAACTGCACACGCGTGCACCCGTGCATTGTCTCGATGCAGGAGGAAGTTCCTTGCTTCGATCGACAATAAAAATGAAACCATGTGGTGGATATAACTGACAAGGGGAGGTCATACCCTGTCAACCTGGGATTTCAACCAAATTTGGCAGAGTTGTTGGGGCTGATGTCCAAACGCATTCTGTAAAATACTAGACGTTTATGGCCAGCCATTTTGTTAAAAAATGGCCTTAAAGTTTAAAATGTCGAAGTTGTCGGATCGACGTTTTTTTTTTTAAAATTGTAGGGCTCGAAGAGGGGAACACAAAAGTCCAATACATTTTTGCCGTAACATCAATAGTTTAAACAAAAATTTGAGTTTTTGTGACGGGATAAATGCATATGTACCGTGTAGTTGGAGCGTACTTTCAACAGTCATGGTAGCCGTGGAGTTAGCGTCGAGGCATTCGGGTTGGAAGACTGGGTTTCGTGTCCCCGGAACTAGAACATTTTGTTTCTTTTCTTTTCTTCGCTTATTTTTGAATTTTTATTTATTTTTAATTTTAATTTTTAATATCATGGAAAAAGATGGCTGTTACAAATAAATAAAATACTATTATGGTTATAAATGTTTATTTTCACACATACTTACAAACATATTCTCATATATATTTACATCTGACGTATAAATAAATACAAAAATTAGATATTTATTTCATACGGGTTTCGCAATGCATTGTATGATTTTTATCATAAAAACAGGAAAAACATAATGGTTTCATACACCAAGCGCATGTTATAAATGCTTGTTCTGTATAGCATTTTTTGGACCACGGGTAGCAGTAGATGTTCGAAAACAAGAAGAGGAATTAGGCAATGTACATGTCACTTGCACAAAGTCAGGGAAATTGCAATCTGATACCTATCAATTATTTTTGGAAAATATATTAAAACCTTACGTAAAAGCAAATAAATTCTTATTAGTCATCGATTCGTGGGGTGGACAAACAAATCCAGCATTATATGACAGGATCTTTTATGATCCGGAAGATAAAAATATAGCTACCTGCACGTTAAAAGTGATACCACCAAAATGTACACCCATTTGCCAACCGTGTGACGTGTATTTTTTTAGACAGGTTAAGAACTTTCTTTCAAGACCCCAAAACGCCCTAACATTAATCCACGAAAACAGAGAATTAACCAATAGACAGGATATAATAAAATTACATTCCATAATCCATTATCAATTATCTGCTCCAATTTTTACCGACATGATTAAATATGCATGGTATGCGTCTAAACTCACCCCTCCGAATCATAAAAAAGAAATCTTTTGTAACGTGAATCAAGTATGTTTTCCACACGACCTAAGAAATAAAAAATGCCGTACAGAACAAGCATTTATAACATGCGCTTGGTGTATGAAACCATTATGTTTTTCCTGTTTTTATGATAAAAATCATACAATGCATTGCGAAACCCGTATGAAATAAATATCTAATTTTTGTATTTATTTATACGTGAGATGTAAATATATATGAGAATATGTTTGTAAGTATGTGTGAAAATAAACATTTATAACCATAATAGTATTTTATTTATTTGTAACAGCCATCTTTTTCCATGATATTAAAAATTAAAATTAAAAATAAATAAAAATTCAAAAATAAGCGAAGAAAAGAAACAAAATGTTCTAGTTCCGGGGACACGAACCCCAGTCTTCCGACCCGAATTCCTCGACACTAACTCTACGGCTACCATGACTACTGAAAATTCGCTCCAACTACACGGTACATATGCATTTATCCCGTCACAAAAACTCAAATTTTTGTTTAAACTATTGATGTTACGGCAAAAATGTATTGGACTTTTGTGTTCCCCTCTTCGAGACCTACAATTTAAAAAAAAAAAACGTCGATCCGACAACTTCGAAATTTTAAACTTCTAAGGCCATTTTTTAACAAAATGGCTGGCCATAAACGTCTAGTATTTTACAGATTGCGTTTGGACATCAGCCCCAACAACTCTGCCAAATTTGGTTGAAATCCCAGGTTGACAGGGTATGACCTCCCCTTGTGAGACTTTGACAGCTGTCTAGTGAGTCATGATGCTTACTAAAAACAAACCATTTTCGATGCTACGAGCATCAGGTCTTGGATTTTCTAACGACTTATTGAACGACTTTCGTAGTAATCTATTCATACAATTTTGAGATCCAAGTGTGCGGTGTCTTCCAGAATAAAATATCTTGATGGTACATACAAAGAAAACGATTGAATAATCGTTAGATATGAAATATGACCTTTGATTAGTTTCTTTAGTAACATAATATCGGTGATTTTTATTCTACTACGCAATGTTTGAAGATTAGTATTAATAAGTAAGTAATCATAATTATGCGATTCAAGAGGCATAGAACAACCACTGACTAAATTCTCGTAATAATACATGTTTATGAAAGAGCGAACATTCGTATACTTTAATTAAATTTTCGCTGAAAAATTAATTATAATTATCTCGTAACGTCACCATTTCAAATATTAGAGGACGAGTTCTCGTTATTGGATGAAACTCTAACCAGCCATCTGAATATCTTTGGAAAAATAACACCACTAACGACTCCAAGTAACCACTAAACACTCTGTTACTCTAGATGATGAAAGTAAATAAGATGCTCTCATCTCATTTATTACGTTTTTAAAAAAATTCTTATCGATCGTGTTTACGTTTCATAGAGAATTCTGTTCAGAAAATAACCGTCTTCGCGGAGCAAATCCAGAAACTGATCACTTTTGGCGCATTAGGGGTCGAAAGTTTGCGTTCCCGTGGAGCGTAATTGCTCAATTATGCTCAAGATCACGCTTAACGAATACCTACGTGATCTAATTACCTACTGGTTACGAAACCAGTATCGCGCGGTACATCCGGACCAGCGGGGAATGTGGAAAGTGGACGTGCAAAAAGAGATTCTAATACCTGGATTCCGGGATCTAATCGAGTTCAAGGCCATTTACCCGCGGCAAGAATGCTTTACACGTGGCAGTTTCCAGCCGGGATCTCGGTCAATGGTGTAGCTCCGGTTTTCGGGAATGCCTGCAGCGAGGCGCGAGGATAATGGAGTTCTCAAGTCGCCGTAAACGGGAGGACGAAAACCGTAACGGTTCGCCTTTCCCGGGGGATAACCGGATCCAAAGGGACGTTATCGATACCGACGGTTCATAACGAGTATCGAACGAGACCGGACTAATTAAACTGTGTGGTTAACGGGTCCACCGTCGACGAGCAACCTGGACCACGATTTTAATCACTAGCGCGTCGCGCGTACGCGTTTAATGATTCTCTCCGTAAAGAGGGACGATAATTCCGTTTAACAGTGTTTGTCTTCGTCGCGTCAAGAGAAGCCTCCGCTCCGTAACGTCCGCGGTTAAGAGATCAGTCTCATGTGAGACCTCAAAAAAATCAATTTTTTTTAAATTCCATTTCTTCAAAGTATATTCAGGGTGTTTGGCCACACCTGGGAAAAAATTGTAATGGAAGATTCTAGAGGCCAAAATAATACGGAAATCAAGAATAGCAATTTGTTGATTGGGGCTTTGTTAAAAAGTTATTAACGTTTAAAGTCCCACCTGTACATTTAAAGTTCCCACTCACAAAACTGTAAGGCTGTCGATACGTCAGTAAGTAGAGTTTCTTATGCTGAGTGAAACACTATTACAGACGGAACTTTAAAGGTTAATAACTTTTTAACAAAGCCTCAATCAACAAATTGGTATTTTTGATTTTTGTCTTATTTTGGCCTCTAAAATCTCCTATTGTAATTTTATATGCCGGATAATTGGACTATATCTATATATGAGGTGATAAAAACGAGGAATATAATCACAGATTTCTGGCCACACATTATATTTGCGGTAAAGAATTTGTTTCTTAAAAGTGCGTAGGATTTCGCGGGTGTGTCTCTTCACCAAAAATGATTGTAATTGACCCCGTAACCGAAAATAATTTTTCCAGAACGATTTGAAATTTTTTAATTTTGTCGAAAAATTTGTCCAATTTCCTGAATTTTTTTCTCGGAAGTGGGTAGGATTTCGAGGGTATATCTATCGACCGAAAATGATTGTAATTGACCATTGCAATCGAAAATAATTTTTGCAGAGTGATTTGAAACTTTTCAATTTTGCTGAAAAATTTCAGGGAAACATATAACTGTATGGTCAGACATTAGAATTTCGGTAAGGAATTTTTTTCTCGAAAGTGAGTAGGATTTCGGTGGTATGTCTATTCACCAAAAATGATTATAATTGACCCCCTCAACCGAAAATAATTTTTCCAGAGTGATTTGCTCATCTTCTTGAATATTTTTCCCAAAAATGCGTAGGATTTCGGACGTACTTGTATTCACCAAAAATGATTACAATTGTCTCTCGCAACCGAAAATAATTTTTTCAAAACGATTTGAATTTTTTTTTAGCCGGGAAAATTAGACACCTACCACCTCCTGTCGATTTTTCTTAAAAATTAGTTTTTCATTTTTATTAAATTTGTTTAATGCGCTACGGAAATTTTGTTTAATAGTTTTTTGTAGGCATCCATGAGCTCTACTTCACAACTAACTTTCAATGAGTTACATTCGCTATTGTAGGAGTTACAGCCGTTTGAAAATTGGACCACTTTTATGGAGTTTTTCTCAGTTCACGGTGTTAAGGAACAATTTTTTGAATATTCTTTGAATTTCTACATATTCTTTGCCAAAATACGCGTTGTTTGCATTTTGAAACATTAAAATCCTTCAATCGGTTCAGAAGTTATGATGTTTTAAAGATATGCATGAAATTTCAGGGAAGTATTTCTGGCCTCAGATTATATTTTCGGTAATGAATTTTTTTCTTGAAAGTGCGTAGGATTTCGGGGGTCTGTCTATTCACCAAAAGTAATTGTAATTGGCCTCTGCAACTAAAAAGTAATGGGTGCCGATTAATCCGAGCACTACTGTACCAGTTTTCTTGATTCCCCCATAAACCATTCCTGGAATATAAAGCGATACAGAGGTCGACATTAATACGTTTTGTATTTTTGGACGCGGGTTATCTAAAAATATCTAGCAATACAAAACACCGGAGGGAGAGAGACAAATTTGCATTGGAGAGACTACGTGCGCGTGATAGTGGTTCTCACTCAACATGAGAAACTCTACTTTAGTGACGTATCCAGAGCCTTACAGATTTGTGAGTGAGAAACAGTCACTAAGTAATAAAGCCTCAATTAACAAATTGATATTCTTGATTTTCATCTTATTTTGGCTTGTAAAATCTCCTATCAAAATTTTTTCCAGTGGTGGCCGCACACTCCATACATTTATGAATGTACTGTTAAATTTTGAGAAATAAATGTCAAGTATCGTGGATTGTAGAACCTTTTTTGTATAACCTATTTCGTAACTGGAAACGTAACTAGGCGAATCGCACTAACGGGTTCCCGTGATCCAACTGATTCATTATTTATTCCACCAAATTACGAGATTCTACGCGCGAACTGGAACGCCGTAATCAATTTTAATGCCTCGAACGGTTCGTTCATTCCCTTCTTTTTCGTTCCGTTGCTCCGCGTTAAAAATCGCGGGCGCAACTTCTCGCCGAAAGTTGCGAAATTGTTCCGACGAACGGAACAACCGCCGCGCGAGTGAATTTCTTCCGTTCCGGCGTTACGGCCGCGGGACTGCGGAATAAAAGGGGGGGAACGATATTCAATTTCATCCTTGCGTTTAGCTCGCGCCTACAAGCCGGCTTAGGGCCGAAGGATCCGCGATTATCTCTGGGAATATCGAACAGTCGCCCTATCGGGCCACGGGTTACGGCGTAACAGCTGCCGTATTCTGGCGCAGCGAATAAAAAGGCGCCGGCGCGATGCGCGCGCGGGGGGTAACGGAATAAAGGTGAAGGAGACAGGGAAAAAGTAACCGAGGCAGAACAGATAGACAGGGGAGAACGAAAGCGAGAAGAAGAGAGCCGTCGAGAGGCCTCGACGCCGAGAAAACATCGACGCTGCATTTACGTAGGGAATATTCCTGGGTAACCGTGCATCTCTAGGAAGCGTATGCAGTCAGACGAAGGGCTGGAGGATCGAAGGGAGCGGTACGGTCGTAGGTGGGAGAAGAGGATACGAGAGAGGAGGGGTAGGTGGATACGATACCGGTCTACGGCAGCTTGCTGGCAGCTATATCAGGTTACGCTCTAGCGCCCATCCAGCCGTTCGACTCATCCAACGAACCAACCACCCCCGACTCCACTCTTTCACCGCCCGTGCTCTCTCATCCCTCCTGCGTCACACTTCCTCTCTCACTCTTTCTCTCTCGTTTTCTATTTACGCTCCTCTATCCGTCTGCTCCTCCTCGCTCTCGACCTTTTATGTCACCGAGGCTCGACATTATCGCGGAACACTGTACGCTACTAACACTGCCGACTACAGGATCCTTCAGCGTCGCGTTATAGACGATACACAGAGGCCGCCGCGCGGATTTCGTATCGGCGATATCATTCCTCACGCGATGGATCACTGCTCTTCTAGCGACGTCATTTTACGAACGGTTTTCTGTCTCTGGCCGGGCGGCCATTTTTTAATCGAAAAGATAAGCCCATTCTTTCACGCGACTTCTTCGTTTTCACAGTGTCTTGCCAAGAAATTCTACAAACGTTTAAAACGTCACTTGCAGAACAACATAATTAATTCAATTAGAAAATCTTAGCATCGTGTGAATCTTTATTTTATTTATTTATTTTTGTTATACGTGCAATTTATTATTACTACGTTTAAAGTATTGTATTATGTAAAGGACTATCCCTGCGTGATTACAAATAAATAATAACATTAATGGAATTTACAAATATATTTGTATCGAGTGAAATTCAATAAGACTGGGCCGACACTTGTCTGACCCGGATCGTGTTTTTCTACTTGCACCAATAAATTGTATAAGCGACCTTTAATTTCTATTTTTTTTTCCTTGTTTATTTTTTCAACATACAATGGCGGTTTTATGTCTCTATACGGTAGACATTTTTTAATTGAAAATGCAAATCAAACGTATGCAGTTCGACTCTATTGTACAATTCTTCCTTGTCGACATAATCTGCTGAATCGTATTACAATTGTTTCTGGTACCTTAAACGATCACATCGATGTTTTTTACCTATTTTCTAGAAACTTTTAAACATCAGTTGCAGAATATCACAATTAATTCGATTATAGAAGAATTTCAAAATCGTGTGAGAGGTCTACAATTTGTACTACTCTTTTTTTGTTATTTATTTTTTTTATACGTGCAATTTTTATTATTACGTTCAAAGTACTCACGCGTGGTTGCAAATAAATAATAAGACGAAAGGAATTTACAAATTTGTGTATATCAAGTGAAATTCAATATATTTGGGCCAACACACGCCTGACTATAATCGTGTTTTTCTACTTAAGATAGCCATTTATTAATCGAAAAGGTAAATCGAACGTGTGCTATATTCGTTATATTCTGTTATACAATTCTTCTTTGTTGAAATAATCTGATGAGTCGTGTTACAATAATTTTTGGCGCCCCAAACGACTACGTCGATAGTTTCTATCTATTTTCTACAAACTTTTAAACATCATATAGAAGCACTTTAGAATCGTGTGAGTGTATTACAATTTATGTTTCTCTTTTATCGTTATTTATTTTTTCTACGTATGTAATTTATTATTATTGTGTTTAAAGTATTGTTTATATAAAGGGATATACCTTCCCGGTTACAAATAAGTAATAATATTACTGAAAATTAAAAATTTGTTCGTATCGAGTGAAATTCAATACGGTTGGGCCGACATGCGTCTGACTATAATCGTGTTTTTCTACTTGCTCTTTCTATTTGATTTTCACGGAAACGAAGCCTCGCACGTAAAAATTTTATTCCACATTTTCGACTTATCTTTTCACGTACAGTCACCCCCTTTGAAGTAATATCAAATTGCACCAATCACAAAAAGTTAGAAACAAACATTTCTAAGAATAGTGTCCGTTTATAATCAATCGATAGTTTTTCACAATTTCCCGACTAACCGTGCCGAGTATCTCTCTCTCGAAAATTTAACCCATCTTCCTCGTAAATAATAAATATGTTTATTCGTTCATTTTACTATCTATAACAATCATAAAGTCAATGTTTGTCTCATCTAAAAATACTTCATCAAAATGATGTATTCTTTCCTGCAAGGCCTCAAGTCTCTGTAATAAAACAAATTACAATCTACCGTATATACAAGTAACATATAAAAAAGGATAATTCAAAATTTCCAAAGATACAAAAAATTCTGGACTCTCGAAGAATCAATATCGAAGTACAGTCGCGACGAAATCTATATTTTTGGCTCCCAGAGGTCACAAAATTTATATCCATCGGGCGAAATTTCAATTCCGCGACATTACGTAGATGCAAAATTCGGGGGGAAAGTTCGGCGAATCGTTTGCCCCGAAAGCAGATAATTTAAACGTTACACGGAAGATTCCGTGGACCCAAGAAAACGTCGGTGAAATGAAAATTCATAGCGCGGAGTTTGAGGCGTGCTCGTTCCCGAAGTTCGGAATTGGCCTCCCTTGATTTCTTCGTCCAGCGAGTTATTACCCCGCAATTTTGATAAAACGTGGAACTTCCATCCACCGTCGTTGCCCGGGCTGATAATCCCGAACCGCAGAGGAGCACGTGGCGGCGAGCGTCGCAAAGTCAGCGAACAAATTGACATTCGAAGGCTCGACTACTCGACCCGTGGATGGAGACGGTGAATATCTGCTCCGTGAACGATCACCAGCTGCCACGGGATCGCCTGGTTGCTTTCCCTACCCCTCCCCCAAACCCTTTCTAGGCATCGTCCTTCCTTCTCTTTCGCCGACTCGTTTCCGTCGCGGTAATCACGGAAACGAGATTTGAAATTCGAGTTCCCGCTAATGGCCGGTGACACCCGTCCACGCGGTTCGCTCGGTAATCGGATCGACGTGGCTCGTTCGGAACCCGTTTCTCCATTTGCATTCGTTTTTCTAGCGTCGAGCAGCGTCGTCCCGCCGTCGTCGGAGCCCTAGATCCCGCGACAGGAAACGAAACAAGGTCCCGCCGGAAACCTCTCTTCCTTTACTGGAATCGAGCACGATTCTTTTTACCGCCGTTCGCTCTATTTTTAATTTCGCCTCCCGCGACTCCGTTGCGTTCGGTGTTTTCAGGCCACACTCATTTTAGCCCCGTGGATCAGCCACGAGCCATTTATAACATATGGAAATTGGTAATACTTCATAAGCAATATTCATAAACTTAATAAATTATCATAAACAAACGTATCTGTATCTCGTTTTCGTGCAAATTATTGCGCACGATTTCCGTTTCGAGGGAAAGATCATTTTCTAAAACGGGACAGACGTAATAGCCAAAATATGCTGACATACTTTCTTAAAATCGAATGAGAATAAATGTAACGATAAATTTACTGGGCTTTATATTCTGGAGCAATTACCTCTCTTCGTTTTATCGACAACTTAACGGTATTAATGACATCAGGCAGATTATCGATAATTATTTAACCATCGAATGTCGAAACGCTAGTAATTAATAACTTATCGATTATCGTTAGCAGCGTCTCCAATTCAGCCATTAAGGGGGAAAACCACTGTGACGGATTGAAAGAATCGAAACTTTTTTTTATCTCTTTTCAATGCTTGGGTTTTTAAGAATGACACCCTAAAATATCTCTTTACTTCGGGGCATTCATTTGAAACTCTTTTATTATTTCTACTGCGGTGAAGGTTTCATATGAATGAGAAATGTTTTTGTCGAGATAACTATTCGAATCAAGAATATTCAGTGAATGAAAAGTATCAATGCACGACTAAAATGGTCCAACTGGCAATTTATTTAGCCGCAATCTTAATTATCAATTTTTACCTGTTCTTTTAGTACCGGTTGTAGAAAAATGTATTCTAATTAGGAATCTTTTTCATTCTTTTGACATAGACAAACAGAATGGCTGGAGGCTCTGTACTGCCACTAATTTTGACTATTTTTAATAAATATACATATATGAGAAACACTGATGCAAAACCTTGCATAGCTTCTTTATTAAAAAATACCAAAGAAAACGTAAAAAAACGCGTTTTACAATAAAAGACCCCCTGAAGTATTTCTTAATATTACCTTTACAGCATTTTTATATTCCCACGATGGGAAATCTTTGTAATAAAAATGTATGTAATGTCCAAGAATAAATGGCAAATGATTTTCTAGCAAGACTTAAAGTATCATGCATGATTCTCTTCGTGACGAGCGCTTGCACTCGTTGTTTGTCTAATTTATACCCAAAAAATGGTTGTGTCCTTTGGACGTTCGTGCAATGAATTCGATCTCGGCGAAATCCTAACAAAATGAGTACATTAGCGAGATTGGTTCGTTCCCTTTTCTTTGTATTTCCGTTGATTAATCCACGGAGAGGTCGAAGGGTGGGATCGTAGAATAAATTAATGCATTAATTAATTAGAAGGTGCAGAGACGAATATCTACTGCGACGATCGTACCCCTGACACGACTGACGGACGCGCCATGCAGCTGTCCGGGGGGTTACGAAATTGTGCTGGCCTGGGTGAATCTGTCCGCGAATCGTGGGATGATTTCTAGTTTCAGGGTATGCCACCTGTCTTCTCTAACGAGTCGTGCGGGCGTTCATTCTCGCGCGACAACACACGCGGTGGTTTCTACAATTAATCATTAACCCCTTACCTCGAACGAGACTTTCTACCCATCGTAGAACAGCAACAAATTCATCCCTCGGCCGTGAAACATTTAATTCAAACATTGCCAAGGGAGAAAAATTATTCTCTAAGAAATATTTTCTAGACATATAAAAGTCTATTTAAAATTTATTTCAACCCTCTGAAAACTGTTTTTATCGTCTGTAACCGTTATCTTTCAGTTTGTTTAAAGACTAAAAAATATTTTCGACTACTTTCATGCAAGCAATCGCCACTTTACAGCCCCGCCAGCGTATATTCGCTCGTATGGAAGGTTCGGATAAAACTTTCACCGCGCTTAAGAGGTTAATTCGAGTACCCTTCGGGGTGAATATCCTTCGTGACAGAGTGTCATTCAACGCTGAAACGCAAATATACATCGAATCTTTCGTTCTACGAATCGATCAACCTTCGCGTCTAAAGCTACAGAGTATCGAGCATAGAATCACTGTAACGCTTCCCGCGCTCGCAACCAGATGGACACGCGCGACCTGTACCTTTCTCGCAAGTACTCGACCGACCACTTATTCCTATTCAGGATGTCCAAATAGATTAAAACCTAACTTGTACTGTGCGTATACTGAGATCAAACGGATGAAAAAGTTCATAACAAACGTTTTACTGAAAAGAAATAAACGTTCAATGATTTACGGGCAAAATTCGTCTTATAGAATTGTATACGTATTATTAATTCTCAATAATATGTCCTAACCTACGATAAAATACGATAAAACAGATCAAATGCATTTAACTATTAAATGAAATACAGATGGTATATTTGAAAGAGTTCGACAATCGCTAATGCACACTTACAGAGGGAGGAATGTTCGAACGTATAACAAACCCCGGATCCAGTTGTGAATTTTTCGCTCGAAAAGATCCAATTAAAAAAGTATATATACACAGGAGTATCGTTCGCCGTACCTGCGGGAAAATGCGATTTCATTTCGAGCGCGTTTGTTGCAAAGTTATTGCAACCGCCCCACCGTGACTGGCATTTCGGAAAACACCCTGTATACATCGACGAGTTCGAGTGTGCGTCACATGGAACGAACGCGGTCGCCCCGTGGCCGCCACGCGTGATGAGGAACGAACGGAATCATAAATGTCCGATCTCTGCTGCGGGGTGACACGGTTGCGGGAACACAAGCGAGTCATGACGCTGCGAGAAGGTATAGGGTCGACGGGAGGGCCGCGGGAACGAAAAGGGAGGCCGGGTTCAGCACAGCGGAGAAATTTATGCCGTCCCCGTGATGGGATTTGACGGCGTAGACGTGGATTTTCAACGTCGAATCGCCACCCGGAAATGCACCCGGCCGGCCATTGTTTCGCTCGTCGTCCCGTGATTCCCCGAACCTGACGTTCCTCTTTACGGAAAAGAACGTCTTCTTCTGCACGCTCGCGGAATTTACACGGCGATTGTTAAGGAACAAAAGGCCCCGAGATTATAGTTAAAACGGTCTGCTTCCGGAAAAAATCGTTTTTATACAAACTCTTAAGTACATCGATATTTCAAGAAAAAGTATACCTTATGAGTGTACTTTATTAATATATTTTTTCCTCGGATACATTAGGTATTAATATACTTACTCGAGGAAAAAGTATACCTTCAGTATTGATGGAAGAATACCTTGAGTATTAATATACGTAAAAGTATAACTTCAGTATTAATACAAGAATACTAGAAGCATTTATATAGTTCAGTATTAATATACATAAAAGTATAGCTTCTGTATTAGTAGGAGAATACCTTCAGAAAAAGTATATCTTCGGTATTAATACAAGAATATTTCAAGCATTACTATAGTTTAGTAAATATTCAGTATTAATATACTTAAGGTATTCTTCTATATAGTATTAAGGTATTCTTCAATACAGTATTAACCATTAAAAAGTACCAAAACTTTAGACGCGTGCAGTTTTGAAACTACTCATGTTTTTTGCACAATTAGTTGGAAGTGGTAAATCTTCCCCTTTAAAATGGTTTTTGGTTTATGTCGATCCGAATTGTGGTTTTCGAGGTATCGTAATTTATGTAAAGGGATAATTTTTATAATTTGACTATCTCTGTCTGCATCAGACTCGTCGCGTCGGACCTCTTTTTCGCGAGTGAGTCGAGACAGTCGTCACTGTTTACTGTTTACGCGTGCGAGGTCAATGAACTCGCGTCAATGAAACGTAAACAAATGCTCGATTTGAAACTAAAATCCTCATATCTCCGGAATTAATTATGCTGTCGACTTGAATGAACGCTCATTTTAAAGGGCATTTTATCCTCTATCCAATGAATATATCAACTATTATAATTTATGGCATCTTCTATGTTTATTTTGATATTTGTTGTCATAGGAAACCGTTCGTGTTATATTACGAGACGGAATCCGTTAACGGTTCGGCTTTACACACGGCGTGCAATCGCCCTTTTTTGTTTCGGTGATCGCTGATTGTTACTCGAACCGTTCTTTAGTCGAGCACCGCGCCGTGCGTTCGTCAGATCGTCGCGAGTTCTCGTACAGACGCGACTGTCGCAGAACGTAATGTATTTCGCCTTTTTATAATAAAGTTTTCTTCTGGTTTTTGTTATCTATGGCTATACTGTCGACCACTGTGCATCTTCTATTGCTATCCTATTAACAATAATATCTATTTCAACGCTATATACCTAAAGAAGTTTCAGCAATTCCTATTGATCGTACGACTGGTGTGCGATATAACTGGATCATAAATTGTTTATTTAATTGAAAATGAATTTAAATTTGTACACGGGATGTTTGCATAATCACTATGTCATTTTTTTCGTAAATAATTGTTTTGTTCTGACCCATACGGGATAGGCCAGATCCTATTTGCTAATCAAGACACCTCCCATAATAGAATTTTTGTATCTAAACAACGACCGAACAGGACGAGCTCAGCTTATATGTCCGCACTGAACATTTTGTGTTGACTCGATTCATGTCTATATATTCGAATTGTTAATAAATTATTGTGTTGGCAAATAAGTGTTGTTTTCTTTTCTATTTGCTAAATATAAACTATAAACTATAACTCCTTCCAAGATATCCTGCTGTACTCACTTAACACACTCTTGGACCGACCATTCAGTATCCTCGCTTCTTCCACCAAGCAAACCGTGTCACACGTTAATAGAAACAAATTTCATATTATTTCTGGTTTAGATTCATATCATAAGCGTTTTCCACGTTTGCTAGGATGATAGCTGTGACAACGCTATAGGGTTGTACGTCGATCCAGCTACTTTAAGTTTCACGGTCCGCCACCCCGGGCGTTCTTCGTCCTCTGGTCGCCCTAACCGAATATGCATCCGCGTCCATCAAGCGTACAGAGAGATAGCGTTAACAAGCTGTATATAAGCGATGGACTCAGCGAGTGATTTGACCGGGCGACATCAAAGAGGCTCCCGTGTTTCCTGCTCCCGAAGTCCATCGGGACATCGGAGCTCTCGAGTCATGGCTCGTATCGTGGCCACGAGCTCCGGAGGGCACAACGACGACAACATAACCGGTTTCGATGGGCGAAAGGAGGCCATCGGAAGGTTTCATCGATGCTGGGGGAGAGGGGCAACGTTTCTGACCGCCAATCAGTCCGGTGGGCCCGATGATCCGTGTTCCCGTTGCCGCGTCAGTGAAAATCGCTAGCAATCCAGCATGGACGATTCAAAGGGGAAACTTTCCAAGTTTGCGGTTATTGCGACCGGATCGATCGATCGGTAACAGCGTATAGCTTATGGATAGTAAGCCGTGCAACACTCACCGGCAAAGCTACTTCTCTTACACTCTTATCCCTCGAGCACCGAATTCGCTGCGTTGTACGTATCTATCTCTCTTTGCCCGAAGGGACAATGGAACCAGCGTTCCCGAGGGAATATCAGAGGATAGGAGTAGCGCTTCCTACAGCACAGCCGGCGATGTAGCCAACCCGCCCATTGGCCAGCGGTGAGAGAGCACTTCCTGTTAGCCTCGACCCTCGTCCGCAACCAGCCGCAGGCCGCAAGCCTCGACTCCTGCGAGCCGTAACCTCTAACCTCACGCTGTTCGGCCTGACCTCCTGCCGACAGCGTAATTGTTTAGAAACCCCTTGATCTGTAATTTCAGCGCCCGGCCTCCTCTCTACACGAAACATCGTTAACACGGCTTCCCCTCTCTCTTTCACTCGGTTCGTCCCTTTCCCTCTTACTCCCACGCACACACGTTCCCTGTCTCTCCGCGTCCATCCCCCTTTCTTGCCCTCCGACGGACTCGGATGCTTTACCCTGCTTCGTCTTACTTTCTATCCGTCTTTCTCTATTCGCCGCCAGTCGATATTCCGCGCATGCACGTCGTACCTTATGCGGTTGCACCGCAAACGACCACGGGCGCAAAGTTTGTGTACGCCGTTCGAGGAGAACGGGGTGGAAAACCAATGAGTCGTCACGCGAAAGGTCGCGCTTAATTGTGTGTCCCCTCGGTCAGCAGAATTTTGCTCGCGTTACCCGGTGATTACCGTCGGATGGGGTCGCTGTCATTCCAACTGTATTTTGTTAGGACTGCATCCGACTGTTCGAACGATCAAACACCCTCTTGAAACTAACGTAACTTTTACTTTTTATCCCCCCCCCCCCTTTCCCCTCCTCTCAAAAATGCTGGTTTCGTTTCAGTTTCACTTTGTTGTTTATCTGCGATCGGAAATTAAATTTAAATGTTTACGGGCGTCTCTTATCCCCTCCCTCAAACCTTTCGTCGTTGATCATTTTACGAGTATAGAGATTGGAACGATAGACATTAGGAATAAAATGAAACGAAAATAAAATTTAAGTAACTAAATTCCGTATGAATTATTTTACGAGATTGGACGTAGCAAAGTTTTACGACGGTTCCTGCGTCCAAAGTCTATTAAACGAATTCTTCTCTAAGCCCGACAGCTTCGCAGATACCAATAATTACTGGACTACGGCACATACATCCCATCGGCCACGAGTTTCGCGATAATTTACATATTCATGGAACTTCAGTACTCCCGGCGAGTTTCTTTATTGTTTTACTTGGGGGAGAGAAACATAGAAGAAAACTAATAGAGCGAACGCACAAAGTACGGTAAACAGTAATAAAAGTTAAGAATGGGTATTCCAGCGAGGATAATATAAAGAGTCTGTCAGAACGGAATAACTAATACATCATAACTATGTAAATAACATCAGAGTCTGTAATTTACATAGTTATGGGCGTATCAGTTATTTCATTGTAATAACGCACCCGCCTCGTTCTCGTTCCAGTACCCGTCCTTACCTCCTACAACTGTCTCCGATACTCCAGATACTCTGTCTATTAGCTTTTTAATCACGATCCAATGCATAACTACAGAATTTAATGCGAGAAGGTAATTCTGTGTGCTGGTAAATGGTAATTACGGCTCTTTATACGTTGGACTACGAAATGTAACAATGGAAGAGGCTGCCTCGAACACGAACGGCAATACACTGGGTGCCCTGGGTGTTAATCGATCAATGACACAAAAGCTGTCATAATTATTAATGATTTTGCGAAGTGTGGATTTTACGTTCCAACTCGAAGTACTTTAATAACTCAATATTTCTCGTTCGATAGGCAAATACGATCGCGTTCAACTGCAGAAATTCCATTTTCATATAGAAAAGACTTCGAGAGTGATTCTTTCTGTATCGAAGGATACAATTTTCACCAAAATGATTTTATTTTAGGCCCTTCACTCTTGTTCCTCCCTTGGGACGTTTCTTTCAAACTCTATGTCACAGGATCGTTGGAAATACCTTTGAACCTCGATCAAATGTAGTTTCTTCGAAGTCAAAATTCTTTACCACATCGGTAAAATATGATGGAATCAAAAAAATGGAAAACCCCCTGGTCAAGGTAAATTTCTAGCACTATTTTCTAACCGATTTGCAGGACACTGAATTTCCTAACGCCGAATTATTTTCGTAAATTTTCCCAAGAGCTCTACTTACGATTTCCTCCAGCTTCGAACAGCCTTTCCTCGCGGTGCAGGCCAGCGCAACGATCACGCCGCCGCAGAACATCAGCAGGAGGAACACCGCCAATTTCCATCCGTGATCTCTCTGAGGGATGAGCTTCTTGGCGGTTGGCAGCCTGGCAACCTCCGTGGTGGAAACGCCGAGACGGGATGCCTTCACCAGGACCGTCCTCAGCCTCCTTGTCGCTTTTTCGCACGCCATTTTCGTCGGGTTGCTCTTGGAGGCCGACCTCGACTTTACGTGCACGTGATCCATCCTAGTGGGGGGACCCTAATCGAGCGTCGCTTCCGATAAAACGAAAGCAACGCGTAAGGGCATAACAACAGCCCCGAGGATCGACAGTCTATAGTTTCACGGACGATCGTTCGCCTCTTCGTTTCCGTCGGAAAGGTCTGATATCGCGTGTGAACTTTACGGGGAACGTTTCTTCGCGACGAATGCAGTCCAGAATGTTCACGATATTATACGCGTTTCGTCCGCCATTTTCTCCAGCGGTCACCAATACATTTATACGCGAAACGTCAGGACGAGAGAAAAGAAAAGGAATGGTTTCGAATGCGACCGACGGAGACGAAGAGAATCCTGATGAATTCCACGCACTCGACACTTGGTCCTTTCGATTATCACTAAGTCCACGATGTCTCTGTTTGATCACCTTTCGACCGATCGCTCCGTCTATTCATACGTTGTTTCAAGTCTAGCATAAGTTGAGGCGACGTTGAGACTACCATGAAAAGGCTCCTCGGAAGATTCTTCAGCTCAACAGCAGCGACATGCTCGTTCCTCGAACTCCAATAGTGATCCGTGAGAAGCGGCGCCCGTGGTTTTTCATATTTCTTTTCGCGAATTTCTCAGCAAAAATTCACCGTCTTTTTCGCGTGTTCGATGATCGCATTCGCTTAACGTTTGTACGTGCTTTCGTGTCGAGGATAGTTCGTTTAATTCTTTGTGGCGGTTCTTGCTTCGCGGGGCGATAGTCCAGCGGTATCGTTCGCATCAACGCTGTTGCTGTTTCTTTCCTGAACCACCTGGAAATAAAAGCGTCCGTCAGAACATCGTAGTCGCGTGGGATCGTGAAACGCTCGTTCGACGACGAAACACCGCGCGAAGCTTAATTGTCGAAACCACCCGATCGTTCCTAGCAATCGCAAGCCCGACCGACGACGAACGTCGGTTTATTGCCTCGCATTCCGCGCGGGATTGTTCGCCGCGGGCTCCGGAATCGTCTCGTGGCAAACACCGAGCCCGTAAGAATAGCGCGGGACGAATGGAGTTTCTCGAATCTTGGACGAATTTCACGTTAGGTGCGAACTGGTTGAAGAAAGTTGTTCAGGAATTTCAGGGAATTGCAAATACCGGTCGATTTTACGAAGTTGCGTGAAGAGAATAAAATAGAAAATTATATTTGTTTTTAAAAAAAATCTGGATCCCTTTATTTGCTCAATTAATTTAACCCTTAAGTGGATTATTGGGGCCGCTGCAGCCCTCCACAAATTTAGACTAATTATTCTTTAATATATGTCAATGTAATTATTTGAAAATTTATATAATCTTCTATTAGTCTATTATTTTTTAAATACTAAATTAAATATTGAGATCTGAGAGAAAGTTTCTTTGCTCCCCCTTTTTTATTTCACCCATATTGATCGGGATTTTTTTTTAAATTCATCACAACATTGTGAGAACGATTAAGTCTACGTGCAGTTTCACGTATTTTTACATTTCTTTTGTGAAAAGCTAAAATTTTGCCTTTTTTTTTACTCACTTAAATAACTTCCTCATGGTATTATTAATCAAATTAATGTTATCACACTTTCAACACGCTAGACAAATCAAAACTGACGAAATATCGAAATAAACAACATTCGAGTGCTTGGTTCTATAGGTATGAAACACTAACGAATCAGTTATCTGTAGATCATTTTTTTAGAATAAATATTATTCAACTATTTCTAAGGAAATACAGATTGCTAACGTGATCTCAAATATAGTATATTCCGTTTCTTCACATTTAAAAAAAAAATACATATAAAATTGATAATTTTAAGGTGGTTTTATAGTTATGGCACACAATGTATATACACTTCTCTACTGACCATTCAAACGATTGTTTTAAATACCTTCTGCAACGTTAGTTAAGATAAATGGAACTAATAATAATATATTACTCCAACACCTTTCCGCCCTATATTTTTTGACGTAGGAAGAATAAAATAACACTTTGTTCATCTCCTTTCAATGTTTGGTGTCTTAGAAACGACTCTCTAAAATATTAAAGTAAAATTCGCAAAGTTACGAGACGATATCTCTCGCGCTCGTCACCAGAGGGCTACGCTCGACGCGTACCTTTCCCGCAAGTGCTCGACCGCCCACAGAACTAATCCAATTTAACCACAAATATATTATCAGAATGATATAAATACAATGGTGCAAAATACCTCGAAGAAACGAAAGAAGCCCAGAAACGTCCCTTGCGCCAGGACAGAGTCAAAAAATTGTAACTTCTCGTTCCGGGGAACTTCCTAAACTATTAATACGAGAGGCACAGCAATATCTCAACCGTATTAAACACACTAGGCTTATCGTTACAACTTGAACCCTTTAGGCTCGCCCCATTATAAACCAAATTGAGCGCAAACCCCTCCTACCATTACACTGAATCACCATTGTCGGCATCGAAGGCCAGTATTTTAGAAGACAGCCACGATGCTACACCTTGTCCCGTTTAATTACACGACCCCATACTGGTTGTCGCTGGCACGAAATCGTTTCCCGGGGCACGATATATGGCGGTACTAGCAAGGGATGAAATTAATCGGGGTCGATGGAACTGTGTCGAACGTGTATCGTTCTTTGTGGTAAAAGTTTCTCGTTGCAACCGTAAGTTCCGTCGATACGTACGCCGGGGGGATCTTATTTCTGTCGATTTCAAAACCTCCTTGGAATCATCGACGGGCGATGGATTTTTAGTGCATTAAAGATGGAAGCAATATCGGGGATTGGATTATCGTTGGACGGGGGCGATATTACGAGGAAAATACTCGTGAGGAACGAACGGGGGCTCGTCGCAGGACCGTGTCCGAGGATTAAGCAAGAATTACCTTGGAATCCGGCTCTCGAATTCCGGCGCACTTAATCCTGTTTCTGTCGGTCTACGTACACGCACAACTTGAACGCCATTTTCTTTTACCCGTAATTCTTCCGTGGTTAATCTTAAATCCTCTGTTAATTGCGTTACCGCGAGGGCGGAGTGGAGGGGAACTTCGAGAGGCACCGAGCGTTGTCCGTGCTAATGTTTGCGCGGTATTAACACCCGGAACTACTGTATTTACGACTACCGACAGAGAATTCTCTCGTCAGCAACAAGTCTGCCGTCTCCACTGCGTTCCCGAGCAAAAATACATCGCAACCGTGGATACAGTTTCTCTAATTGGCAATTCGAAACAGCTAAACAACAAAATGGTACCACGCTGACGGAGTAATCAAAATACACAGATGTGGGGGTAAACGGTGCGTAGGAATCGAGGAAAAGGGATACCGATGTTCGAGTAAACGAGTATAAAAAATTTGGGGAACTGGATGTAAGTCTATTTCTATACATAGACATACGTAAGATTGTATCCTAATTTAGGGGGGAAGACTCAAATAACAAGTGAAACCAATCGATTTTTTTTTTTTGCATAAAACAATGGGTTTACATCTCAAGAATGTTATGTAAAAATTTTTAAGTGACATTCCTAGTCGTTCTTGAAAAAAACCAAGCAGGAGCTAATAGGTGGTGAGAGTGGCGTGTTGCTGAGGCCGTGGGAAATGAAAAAAGATATCGACACCCTCTTCCTTTCCCCCCGAACGTACACAAACATTTATTGTCTATTTATTGAGATCTATCCAGAAGAGATCTGCTCGAAAGATGTTTAGGTGGTCACATGCGAAACACAAACGAAAGTTTTAATGCTACATTAAATATAAAAAATAATTGAAATTACTATAAATCTAAATAGGATAGTTCAATGAAACATTGTGGGTACACTAGTTCCCAATTGTCTAAAAACAAAGTTTCGATTTCATGGACGATTTTAGTTTGCTCTAATAATTTGTTAAAACTGTAATGGCCGTCCTTAATTGTAAAAAAAATGTTGAAATTTTAATTTTCTTTCGGTTGAAGTGTTCCCAACAGACTGTGGGAGAATCCAGAGGTTGCCATGGACGAGCTGATCCCGCGCAAATGAAATTATGACGATCCATTGTTCCCGATACGGTCGTCGGGGATAAAAACGTTATCGCCCGGACGCATGCGTACGGAATTTTCCCATGGAGTCTGTTCGTATCTAAATCACTTGGCGCTAACGATAATCTCGATCCAAGAACGTAAGCTTAATCGCGCTGAGCTAATTCTCGCTCGAAACTCCCCAGACTGCAATAGTCGTAACATTCGCATGAAAGCCCGCGTATGAGAACGTGCCAAGAAAGCTCACCGTTTTCAGAGCTCGTACTCGCTCGGAACTTCAAAGTACTTTCCTTTTAATCGCGAATGTATGTAACTTCGGGTTAAAAGCATGTTAAAGGCTCAGCCAATCCACGGGACTCGCTTTTCGTGCCCTCTCCGCCAGATTCCAGGATCACGAACCATCCCCTTGTCCCCTCACCCCTCTCAGACACTGGCCAATTAGCGCGATCTAACGCAGACACGACACTTCCAATTGGAATAGTACTACGAACGCGTTTGCTAATTTATTTATAGGTTATCCGAATCGTACAAGCGACACGATTGGAAATAATTGGAACAAGGCGGTGTTTCGAATCGTTTTTGACTAGAAAATCTCACCAATCGATTGGTAATACCGTTACGGGGATGTAATATTTAGCATAGAAATTTTACGAATAAAATATGGAGGTACAATAAACATTCAATCAATTAATCACGATTTACTACTCTTATTCTTCGTTCAATTATTTTTATTTCAAATAGTGTATCAATTTTTCTGGAAGTTATAAAACTAGAATTTGTTTCTATTCATTCAACGTTCCGAAAACTCCAATGTTTACACGCGAAATTCAAATTTTCAGCAAAATTGGAAGAAGCATGACAAGAGTCAGCACAGACGTTGAAATAATTAATATACAATGTTCCAAAAGCTTCCTACTAAATGTTTTTATTATTATGTATATATCTATTAATATACTTTGTTTAAAAATGTCAATTTCCGATCGAAATTAATCTGAAAATATTTATCAACATTAGTGTTATTTTCACTCAAGTAGAAACCACTGTGAACAATATTTTTCTGAGACTCAAATGGATAGATTTCTGTTAATATTTGGCTTCTTTTCTATTTTCCACTATATATTTTCGTCGTAAATAAATACTACTCTAGTTTGTTAGAACTCGTGAGTCGCATCATAAATTCTAATACAAAATTCGTTAATTGATTGGCACCGGGTTACGATCGAAGCGCATCGAGGAATTCATCCGTGTTGTTAACAAGATCGTCGGTCTACGTTCGACGTAATTCAATTCCAAGGTGCTCGTTTCGAGGGAAAATCGACCCCCCACCCCCTCCGGGATCCCTTGGACCGTCGACGAAAGCTAACTAAACCTGAATAGGTGCTTTTTGCCGGCGGTATTAGCCGTCGATGTTGACCGTCGTGGGGTTGTACGATCGTGACTCCTGGGGATCAGCTCGTATTTTCCAGCAGAAGGATCGGTGCACCTTTATTGGATAAAACTCGATGAAGAACTACGATGCCAAAGTCATCGACCGGACACCCGGTAGCCCCCTCCCCCACCTCGAAGAAAATGAGATACCTTAATAAGACGCCCGTCGTCCCTGGATGTAATTACGCGTTCCAAGTTCCACACTATTTTCATGCTACGAGTAATTAGAATACCGATAGCCTCCGCGAACGTACTTTCTGCCCTTGCGCCGTTCTCCTCTTTTTACTTTCGGCCAAGAATGCGTACCGGGAATCACCGAGCGCGCAACTTCGACAACAGAAAACGCGAACGCTTCCCGAGGAATCGGAAGCTGCCATTCTATTGGCGATGGGGTGCAAAGAATTTTTCCAACAAACTCCCCAAAGGTTTTTGTTATCGGGCGGGGAAATATTACTTCACGGAAATATTATATTAGGTCGAGTAATTGTACTCTAGTACCGAACACTTAAAATTTTTTAAAAATCATTTATAATATATTATGCCTTCTACATTGGTTTATTTACAATTAAACAGTATTAGAAATCAATATTAAGCAACAAAACAAATAATATTATTATAATAGTTAATTGAAACTTTAGTTAATCTTTGGTATAGAATTTGAACAGATCATTAGGTGTCCCCTTGTACCAGACATAGCAAAAGTTCTCGATTAAAATCTTTAATCTCTCATCATCGAACGTTGTTGCTCGACCTTCGTATGCTTTCTAAATATTTTTGACAGTGTCTATAATATGCATTACCTTTTTTAAATTTAAGTGCAAATGGATCTCGTTCACACTCGTTTTTAAATTTCTTCTTGAACGCACGTTGTAGACAAAGTAAGTGAAAGGATGACATTACTTATGTTCAATTAGAACCGAAGGTGGACAGGATTATGGAAACTCGGATTGCGAATACGTAGACGATATTCACTCTTTATTGCGGATCTATATAAAAGAACGTACCGTTGCCGAATTTTACCAACGACTAACTACACACCTCGACGCCTCACACACACACAAACACACTCGAGGCATTCGTTTCCGTGGCCGCGTAAACAACTATGTCCTCTCACACGCTAACCCTACAGCGTTCGAAATTGAAGAAGACGCACGAATTGACAACTTATGAGAAGACCTAGTATAAACCGCGAATCAGACCTGGACTATTAATTCGACAATTAGTTCTCGAAGTAAATTTAATTAACGTAAGATTACTGTAAATATATTCGTGAATTTTACTAATTTCCAACCGTGCCCATCCTACAGTGAAAAATAAAATAAAAGTAGCTTTGTATGGGATTAAATCAGATATGACAAAATATGGATAATGGGTGTGTGACTTTTCAGCCACGAGAGGTGAAAACGTACGGCGTGGAGTCGGCGGGAATTTTTCATTAACCCTGAAAAAGTGCAAGGGATAACGTTGCGATCCAAACGAATGAGAGATAATTAATCAACGAGTTCGTGTACATACAAGGGTGCAACGTTGGCGACAGCGGCCCATTGGTGGTTAATGTACTGTTAAAACGTGTAACATTGGGTAACGTAACGGTTCGGTCGTGTTTACAAATTTCCTCGGCGAGGGGGAAACGCATGAGCGAAATCAAGCTATTTCCTCACTTTTCACGATACCCACGTCCGAAAAATTGATTCTTTGGTCAACGTTTCTTGCTCCGATCTTTGACGATGCAATTTGTAATTTTGAGTCTTCGTAATTTAGTACGGAAGCAATTCTGACACTTATTTATTTGCAAAATTATTCTTCGAAAATTTTCAGCACCAAGTACCAACTCGCGGCGGAGAAAATATATTTGTTATCAAGTAAACTGTAAACGTGGTCACATGATAACTTCACTAATTGTTTAAAAGTCCGTTTTGCAATAGAAAATTCTGAAAAAATTCAAAAATGTGTACACCTTCTGGTAGAATGTCCATGATTTTTTTCAAAATTTTCTATTCGATGCAACAAAAAGAATGGAGGTCAAACTGAAAACTACGTTTTGCTTTGTAACTACCCTAGTAGTGAGAGCAGTGGGTTAATAAAAATCATGGGTATTCTGTACCCGAGGACGTACACGTTTTTGAACTTTTTCAGAATTTTTTGGCTGCAAAACGGAATTTTATTGCAGTTATCAAGTAAAGTATAAACATGGCTATTTGATAACTTCAATATAATTTTTAATTGTTTAGAAGTCCATTGTGCAGTCGAAAATTCTGAAAAAATTCAGAAACGTATACGCCTTCTGGTAGAATGTCCATGATTTTATTTCAGGATTTTCTATTGGATACAACAAAAGGAATGGAGGTCAAACTGAAAACTACGTTTTGTCCTGTAACTATTCCAATAGTAGTAAACCAGTGTAACGGATTGAAAAAATCGAAATTGATTTTTATCTCTTTTCAATGCTTGGCGGTTTAAGAATGACCCCCTAAAATATTATAGTAAAATTCACAAGAATGACAAAGTTACGACGTGGTGTTAAAAGAAATATTGATTTTGTCACAGTTTCTTGAGATTTTTCCTTCAAAGTTACACCATTTTATAATAAATAATTATTTTTAAAAATCCGTACGTGCAACTGAATCTACTGTCTTATAGTTTAAGACAATTACATGATTTCTTGTTTCACAACTTGCAGTGAAAAAATTTTTGGTGATTTCTCACTCTGGTTCCTATTATGGCTATAATAATTAATATTTTTTTATGAAATTTTTAGAAGAAGTAGTTCAAGAAATGTACTTCTGGAAACATTAAACATTTATCAGAAAAAATTTCATGGTTACGCCCAAAAAATTAGTTTCCCCCCTCAAGGGGCCTATCCATCAATACATCCAAAGTTCAATTTTCTGATTTGGTGACACTTTTTCTCTTTAATTTAAAAAAAATTATCATTCCCCATTAACTTATTTCGGTGATTAAAGTGGTACTCGTTACATTTACCTGTTAAAAACGAATGCTCCTTATACTTACTTTAAGAGAATCGTAACTTATGCAGGGAAAAATTTTAATGGGAGATTCTAGAGGCCAAAATAAGACGAAAATCAAAGACACTAATTTGTTTATTGAAGCTTCGTTAAAAAGTTATAGAAACATTTCCGGCCACACAGTATATTTTCGGAAAAGAATTCTTTTCTTGAAAGTACGTAGGATTTCGGGGGTATGTGTATTCGCCAAAAATGATTGTAACTGGCCTCTGCAACCGAAAATAATTTTTCCAGAACGATTTAAAACTTTTCATTTTCGCCGAAAAATTTAGAAAATTCGTTTCTCATTTTTAATAAATTTATTTGATGTCCTACAGAAATTTTGTTTAGGACTTTTTTGTTGATATCCATGAGTTCTACTTCAGAAAAGAGTTTCATTTAAATATATTCACTATTGTAAGAGTAATGGCTGTTTGAAAATTGGACCATTTTTATGGGGTTTTTCTCATTTTGCGGGGTCAAGGATCACCTTTTCGAATATTTTTGGAATCTCTACATATTCTTCACTAAAATACGCATCGTTTGCATTTTGAAACATTAAAATCGTCCAATTCGTTCAGTAGTTATGATGTTTTGAAGATTTACATGTAATTTCGGGCAAACATTTCTAGCCAGAAATTATATTTTCGGTGAGGAATTTTTTCTTCGAAAGTGCGTAGGATTTCGGGGTTATGTCTACTAACCAAAAACGATTGCAATTGATCCCTACAACCGAAAATAATTTTTCGAAAATAATTTTTTAATTTAATTTCTTAAGGGGCCTTTCTACCTTGTGGGATTACAAAAATCGATATTTTTTTTTTGCATTTTCCTTTAGTATGTAGTCTCGAAAATATGTCTACCAAATATTAAATTGAAATTCGGAAAACTAACGAAGTTATAGCCTGTTGAAATGTACCGCGCGCAGGTATAACAACTGGACATGAAACTTTAAAGCTGTTTTTCTCGAAACTACATTTTTCGGCACTGCGTGCGTGATAACTAAAAAACTATTCAAGATATCAACATCAAATTTATAAAGTATCTTCAGAACTGGTCTCCCTATAGCATGAACTAGGATAATTGCGATATATGCAATACTTTTTCTTTTATTAACAAAAAAGCAACCAAATATATGAAAATATTCAGTATTTTTTCGTAAAATAGCTGCCATTTTGCCATTTTTTGTTTTTTTGAAAAGATCCTAGTTCATGCTATAACCACACTCATCTATATTAAGAATATCGTTGGTTTTAGGATTTCGAATAACTTGTTCGCAAGATATCACGTACGCAGTCGGGTGCCGTTCGTAAAAACTGTTATTTGATGATCAACAAAAACAGCGTAATCAATAGATATTATGCGTTGCAAAAATTCGTAAATATAGCTAAATATATAATAAATGTATCTACAAAATCCGGAATTAATCGCTCTTTAATAATCCGCAAAAAAAAATCACAAAGAAACACGTATTTTTCATGCCTACAAGGTAGAATGGCCCCTTAATAACTTTTTAACGAAGTCTCAATCAACAAATTGATATTGTTAATTTTCGTTTTATTTTGGCCTCTAGAATTTCCCATTAAAATTTTTCCCAGGGGTGACCGAACAACCTGTACAGTCTCGGAAATCTTCGATCGCGTAGCTCAACGTTTTCGCAAACTCCAATCCGCGGATTGATAAAATAAACTCTGTAAAAACTTTCCTTGTTCACCGCGGTGGATCTCGTCTTCCGGAGCCAAGAACAGATTCCCTCTTTCGTTCCCTCTATCACGGTCGCAATCACGATCGCGCATAATACTGTGGCAATCACATTTAAAAGTAAAACCGTAGAAAAATACGACCGAGATAAAGTACACCTCTCCGCGCGACACGAATCCGAAAGATTCGCTCTAACCCGGCGCTCCGCGCTTCGTTACGCAGTCATAAAGGGAGAAATACGAAACCGCCATTACGTAAAATTTTATACCGCCTCTTACTTATCCGTAAAACGATTCCCAACCGCGTTCAAGGAGCAATACCCGTGATTCCTTTCGCTCGCGCCGGTTGCTGCCTTCTTCTTCCATCTCCTCCCCTCCCGTCTAGTTCGTCATTTATTCAGTCTCGTTCTAAGGAAGAAATCCTGAAACTTTCGAGAGCTTCGCGTCCGCCACACAATGGCCACGCGTGTGGAATACGTTCGCACACGAACACTGTGGGACACACCAGACCGTCCCGTATTTTTCCCCGGTGACAACTCCGAAGCCACCGGCGTCTTTATCCGATCGGACGACTCGAGTTTACCTCGCCTCGTAATTCCTAGCGAACCCTCGACCGTCCCAGCGCGTGCACTGGACCCTTAAGGTAAGCGTCCCAACGATCACCGACGCTTCTTCCAGCCGCGATGAATAAATAAAAATCGGAGATACTGCCCGCGTAATTTATCCGCGCACTATCGGCCTCCCCGATCCGAGGAGATCGAGTCTGTCCGACGTCTCGCTGGTGCATCCAGAATCGGAGAAAATGGCGGTCGTCGAAAGGAGGAAAAGATATTCGGGACCCGGAAATCATCCGGTGATTTTATCTGTCGTTTCGCCTTTCGCGTTCCTCTCTCTCTCTCTTCTGTTATTCTAGAAATTGTTATTATTGTTGCCTTTTCTACAAACTTATACGAGTAGAACAGACAGGTAAATACAAAATTAATCGATGTATGCATTGATTCTCCGCCATTCGTAGGCTAGCGATATGTTAAAAGGATCTATCAGTGAAAATGGTACAATTTAATAATTTTCAAAATCAAATTTGTTGCTCGACTTGAAAAGTTCGTTAAAAATAATCTAAGTAAGACGAAGTAGGATATACCTGTAGTTACATTAATGATTCTTAAAATGAACCCCAGACGTGATGCACCTTGATATTCTTTACAAAAAAGTATTGAGCTATTCATGTTAAAAAAGATAATTAGTTTAGATGTTTCAATTTTAATGTTACAGTAATGATTCGTAAAATGAACATACGTGATTCATGAATAGAACATCTATATCCTTTTTAACTAGAGGATTCCCCTTGGTGCCAGAGAAGCATGAAAGACATTTTATATACGAAAGATGAATATGTCAACCACGGGCGATGTTCATTTTAAGAATCAGCATTGCTTAAAGAATACCGGAGGCATTCCATCTATTCCAGAACCTCTCGATACATTCTTTTTAAGCATCCTGATGATAAAAATTTAGTTTCATTTTGCTTTGTATACGAATGGTGTGACGATTATTTCCAAAACTGGTGATGTACAGTCCCTGGCCATCGAATTAGAACCACGTACGAAAATTTTACTTTTATGCCTATAACAGTGTGTCATATATGGAAAATTGTCTTAGGTCATTTAAATTATTACTAAATACGTTAATAATGATGTTTACATAACAATTGATTTGTTACTATCGTGGTAATAATCAAATTGTGTGCGTTTACGTTAGACTCAAGTGTCGATAACGCGTGAGGTCAGATTTGGAGAATTCAAGATTTGTTTGTATATACATGATGAGAATGTGTTGCACATATGGATGAGAGATCTTTAAAAGTTCAAATGACGAAGAAGAGAATCAGTTGTGACTGAATCGTTGAAGCGTTCATAATAAGTCAGCGTTAAGAGTTTTAGTAAGTGCATTTTATGAAATATGGGAAAACGACAGGACATTACTAGTGAGAAAAGGGCCTATATATGTGGTCTTCTGAAAAGTGGCAACCTTTTGCAGCGACAAATTGCGAAAAATGCTAATATTTCGCATCAAACAGTGATGTGAATCGCCAAATGCATGAAGGAGAATGGGCCGCAGTTTTCAAACAAACGGTCATCCTGTCGCGGTAAACGAAAAACCACACCGAGAACAGACCGAAAAATTATAAAAACTGCACTAGAAAACCGTCACGCGACTACAAGAGTACTGGTGCAACGTCTTAAGAACGATGGAGTGGATATATCTGAGAGAACATTCAGAAGACGTTTATACGAAGACAATATCAGATGAAGACGACCAGTAAAAAGACCGAAATGAATGCCCAAAATGAGAAAATCTCGATTGGGATGGGCAAAGGCTCATTCCAATCTTAGCATAGCAGATTGGGAAAAGGTAATTTAAGAAAATCATTTTACGATTCTAACTATATTTTCAAATTTTTACAATTTCTTCATATTTATTAGGTCATCTTCAGTTACGGAAACAGCTAAATTTGTCCGAAGAAGGTCACATGAGCAATTCCATCAAGATTGTGTGGTGCAATCGGTAAAACATCCACAAGCAGTGATGATATGGTCCTGTATAACAATTGAAGGACCAGGCCCACTTTATTTTGTTAATGGAACTATGAATGACAAACAGTACGAAGATGTCATAGAGCCCCGATTGCTTCCATTTTACACATCTGTAGGATCACAATATACGTATATTCACGATGGAGCACCATGTCACAGAGCCAAATCCGTTAAAACCTTGCTTTCATAAAAAAATATCCCTTTGCTTCCATGGCCAGGCAATTCTCCCGACATGAATGCTATAGAAGATGTCTGGAACCTACTTAAAAGAATAGTTTATGAATCTCCAAGCACCACATTACCACAGTTGAAAACAAAAATTACAGATACATGGGAAAATAATGAAGACATAAAGCATATGATCAAGCAATGTATACGGAGCATGCCGGAAAGGATACAAGCTGTCATCAAAGCAAAGGGTGGAAATACAAGATATTAACGTGTGTTAACAATATTATGTACAGTAGTTAATAAATTATATCATTACAATTTCAAAAAGCCTTTTAATTTTACGGAAAACGCGAAAAATGCTTAAAATTTGTAGTGGTCCTAATTCGATGGCCAGGGACTGTACATATAATTAATTTAGTGAATATAGAGGCCTAAAGGGGAAAAGTTCGCGGAGGTGGAGGGTGTCGAGCAATTTATGTGGATTTAACGGGGAATTAAGTTTGAAAATAGAGATCGAAACAGTGGAGGGGGGATAAAGAGAAATTTGTCCAGTATCACGTGGCCCCATTGATATACGTCGTCCCGTTACTGCCGCGGTCACGGGACTTGGAGGGCTTAATGTGATTTACAATAGGGACAGAAGTTCGTCGCGATGGACCCCGTATGCTTCGAAAGCCCCGGAGAATTATTGGATACGTGACGTCGCGGACTGCCTTGGAGCATTCTCGACGCTGAAAGTGGCGGGAATCGATAAGACGCCATATGCCGCGAGATAACGTATGCCCGCCGCGTCGGTTGTATCGTAATCAAATATTTCGCCACCCCGTACCCGCTGTACCAACCCCCGTGTCGAACCCGTCGGCGAATTCGTGTACACGCTCTGGACACACGCGAAGAATGCAACGCTTTCCGTCCCTGTTCGAGACACGTTTCGAAACCGAACGATGAGCAACCCTATCGAGCGTGCAACAAATATGCTTTGTCTCGGTAACGGACACGGATCTCGGGTTTCTACTATATCTCCCCCCGCAGAGAGAAAAAGAAACTACAGAATCTGAATTTCCAACGTTTCGTTTCGGAGCTTTGAAGGATTTTCTCGCTTTGGGGCTTCCGGTATTTATCATTGTTAGTATTGTTCATTTGTTCGAGGGGAAAAACCCTTCGATGCAAAAAGAAGCAACGTGCGAGGAGAAACAAAATAAGAATTGTACAAGAGAAAGTATTATCGCTTTTGAAAGCACAATACCCTGCAAGGGTAGTTTTAGACCTTTTAAGGTGCTTAAATTGTTCGATTATACCTGTTGTTGCGTGCACAGAGTTAATACACGGAGTTTACAGAATAAAATACTGTTTAATTTTGATTAACATTATAAGTTTAACATTTGAAATCCATTAAAGCAAGATCTTAGCGAGATTTTGTAATACATTCTATCTATGGGATGGACACACATTAGGATTCTTTTTAACAGTATTTAATAACGTATCAATTACTGTTTCAATGAGTAATATAGAAAATACTCTGGCTTCCAGGCAAACTGAACTGTAAACGAGAAATTTGATACGATCTGTTACCTTGTATTACTTTCAGCAAAGGCTGAATGAAAAGTTATGAATACGTTATAAGTGCAAAACAATGTTGATAAAACTGCACGAAAAATTTCAGTCGTTTGAAACTTTCAAGCTTTCTAGTTAAAAGGTTCTTTCTTCGTGTTTTTACTACAGAGGGCAGAAAACTTTTTAACGGATATTTCTAATAAGAATAAAATACTACGGGAAGCGGTCTTTTTACTCTCGCGTACACGGTATCTCGTAAATCGAGATACAGCCTCAAGCAGGAAGATTCTTCATCAAAAAGCAATGAATTTATCCGTTGTCAGCAACTAATTAATATATCTCCATACTTTAAACTTTAATTAATTATACGTTTCTCACAGAAAATATCTAGAAATTGGTCAATAGCAAACAGAAGTTTATTCACTTAAACATCTATCGAAACTCTATACTTCTTTGTTAACACCGTGTAATTTTTTATCTATGGGCAAAACATCCATTGATTCATAAAAATTATTCTATCATACGTAAATTACAAAGTTTCAAAAGATAGTTTACCCGACAATGAAAAAATCAACAGATACAGAATATTTAACAGTATCACAATTAAGAGAATTATGATAAATACGTCTGACGTTTTTCTGTGGAAATTAGTCAAGGTTTATTTTGTGCAAAATTTTCACGAGTTACCTAAAACAAAAAGAAAAGAATTGAATCATCGACGAAGGGTAATTTTTGAGTATATCTTAAGTCATGACAGAACCGATTTCTAAACTGAGAACTAGTCTGAAACAGACCTGGGCACTTTTGAAATAATACTATTTGAAATATTATTTCAAATATGTTATTTTATTTTATAATTATTTGAAATACTTATGAAATGAACTTCAAAATTTGAATTTTCGAAATTGTGTTTCATTTGGCCACTGCAAAAAATGAAAAATTTAGAATTATATTTAAAAATGTAGGTATCAATTTGGTTTTCAAAAATGCATATTATAACGTAATGTTACAAAGCATTGCAAAACTAGATTTCATAAAATAAAATCTTTTTGTTGATTATCTCTAGGATTATTCCTTTTGGCAAATTTGAAATGAAGAAATAACGAAATAACTCATTATTTGAAATCGCTTTATCTCAGATACTTCGACATTATTCTTATTTTCAAATAAAGGTACAGAAAACAAAGGTCTAGAATAAATTATTTCAAATAGTTATTTCTTATTTTTATTTCAAAAGAAATTTGCCCAGATCTGGTCTGAAATACGCTGGAAAAAATTGAGCAACTTGTTGCTAATTTGTATTGTTGTTTGCGACTATAGACTGACTATAGACGGACTCCTTCTCCTTAAGCCTGATACAATAGAACGCCGGTTGTCCCGATACTGATTACGTAGGGATGCGATTATACTACCTCTATATAGACATTGATTCCATATCTCTCGATTATCCGGACAGGTAAACACAGATCCTCGTACTTATCATGTGGAAACAGCTCCATGTTTGCATTACGGATCGTCAGATCATTCAGTACCAATATACTCTGATCTATGGAACGCCATGTGGGTCTACTTGGCGCGTCATAGTCCAAATAAATCTACTCGCGAACGACAAAATTGACGTTTACGCGCCTAAACGGAAACTAAAGTGCAACAATCACGAGCGTGTAAATTATACGCGATCGATAGTTCGCGTCCAACGACTAAATATCACGTACTACGCGACAAACTTGCGATATAGACATTAATAATCTATTAAAAGTCAAACGCAACTTGAATATTCGCAGCAATTTTGAGAAATACAAAAGTGACTTTCCTCGTCGGTTGCTCTCGCAGTTTCCCGTGGAAAAGGGAAAACAACGATGAATTTCAAATAACATAGAGAATATAATGAGACGGAATGGCGTGTAACGAGCTACAAGGGAGATGTCTCTAACAAAATATTTATTTCATTTCCCAGAGATACGCCCCTCTACGAAACGACTAGGAAAATACTTGGCTCGATATGTTTGCCCGCCGTGGTGCACCCACATCGTTATCTTACTTGTTCATTTTATGCATATTTCTCGTAATTTTCCGTGGTCTCGAGAATTATTATTCGAAATTATCTGTGGCTTAAAAAAATCAAAAATTTTCCAGCTCGTAAGCATTATTTATTATCGAGTATGCAAGCCCCATTTCCAATCTATTCAAAACCATCATACAAGCACTCATTATTTTTTACATTAATATAATGAATAAACTGAAAAGTGAACGCTTAAAAGCACGATAAAATTTATTATTTACTATCCACTATGCACACCTCATTTCGAATCTATATAAAACCATCGTATAAAAGTATTCGTTATTTCGTATACTAACCCCTTGACTTACGATTTAATTCCAAATAATTTTTCAAACGTATACTATTTAATTTTGTTCAAATTTGTTCGTACATGTAATGGTCACGAAAAAAATAGATTTGTTTTACGAATACCTCGTAAGTGTAAAAGTATGTTGATTTTATCTTATAAGACTCGATGACGAGTGAGTGGTCTCATAATTGTAAAACTTGACATCAAGAACTTGTGACAAGTCAGACACGTCATTGTATGGCAAGGGGTTAATGTGACAAATAAACTAAAATTAAGCGCCTAAAAAAAGAAGATTTTTAAAGCAGATATCACAGAATATAAATCGTCTCGAAAACTGAATGCAACTGAAAATATCTCCGGGTTTTTGGTGAACCGGAAGTCGAGGGTCGTACAAGTGGAACAGCGTTATTAAAAGAACGTGGAAGGCGCCACGTGGACAGCAGTCGCTAAAATCCCTAGATTCGCGACAGATGACTGAAACGCTTGCTGAAACGATATCGAATAACGGCATCTGGCATCAAAAGCGGAAGAAAACTTTCCTTTGAAACGATTGCACCCTTGTTGAAGCGTTCGCGTGAGAATCGTCTTTGTTGCTCTTTCCGCCGGAACATTTCGAAACGAATTCTCGACGCGAATTATACTCGAATAATGCCCAATTCGTATGCAACATTCTCGTTAGAACGATTGTGCACGCACGGGGACAAGGTTCGTTAATTTTAAATAAAGAAGGGTGCTTCAAACGGTAGAGTGCATCGTTAAAAATAAAAAAAATTGCACATCAGTGGATGCATGGCCGCGGAAAGTGCTTTTTTTTATTCGAAACATTAATTTCTGGGAGATATATGATAAGTGCGAGAGACAATGGGCCGAATACGGATCGTTCGGAAATTTTATGCCCTATAAATCCCGAAATGTTACGCGGGCGGATAAAAGAGATCTAAAACCCTTTCTGGCTGTCTCGGACGGAAACTCGCGGATGATAAATTTTAATCATACATTTTGATCGAGACGAGATCCTCTCGCGTCGGTATCCGACGGATAATGAAACTTATTTACATAAAATACTCGTTAGTCCTGCGACCGGTGCTCGCTCAGCATTTTGATAACAATGTGGTCGATTATCCAGCTTTCTGCTCGAAGCTTACGAAGACTCGGGATCGCTTCTAGATGCTTCCAAAACCCTCTTGAAAACCTACGAAACCTTCCCTCGAAACCCATCTGTCCTTAGTTAAAAATGGTCCATTTTAAAAATATTTAATAACCTTAATAAAATATTGATGTCACGCAAATTTAAGTGTATGTTTCTTTTAAAATAATAGCGTAGGCAGAGCAATCAAGGAGTATAGAAATTGTTTTCTCGCCGAAACGTGCATAAGTTTAAAGAAAGATTGCATTTACAAGATGTAGAATATCAAAATGACACAGTGTTGTGGCAACTACGAAGAGAATTGAAGTTGGGAATAATATTGACATAGATGAGAAAGTGCGCGTAAATTAGGATGGACTACATTGCAAACTAATTAACAAACAACCTTCTTACATTCTCCTATCGCTGTCTAATAAGCTCATTAAAAGTTCAGCAGGGAAGTGACTTTATTAATCCATAATTTTCTAATAAACTTGTTTATTTCTGCCGCGCTAAATTAAGCCGGTACAAAGTTAGTTTCTTAAAGCACGATTTACTCGAAACTGAAATTATCTTTCTTTCGACGATGCACGATTCGAGCGCTTTCGCGATCATAACATTCTTAATAATTGATGCGGTATCAGCGAGGTACACGATCCGGGGGGTAAAAAAAAACAAGGAAGAAGTAAATATTACATTATTGTTACGAACAAGATATCCCGTCGCGTGATTTTTCAACGTTCTTATTTTCACTACACTGAAATTGTTGTCTAAACAGACGATGACGAGGCCGCCGTGAATAATGTATAACAAAGGACAAAGGTAAACATAGTCAGAGACGAACATAGGCAAACAAATATAAACAAGGATAAACGTGAAGAGACGCGTACAGAGGGAGCAGAAAAATGAAACGTATGCATATCGTACAGCAGATGATCTAACAGACTAGTATTTTAAACGAGCGGTGTTAGGTCGAGCGAAGAATCAACAAAACAGAATCAATAGCACAGAAACGTACAAAATCGAAAATTTTGCAACAACAATAGACCAGGAATATTCCAACATGACCGTTTTCCGCTTCCATACGCGAGAAATATATGTTATATATTATTGAAGCTTCTTATCTCATAGTGATTAAATAGTTATGGATCCTATACTCGTCAAATTCTAAAAGTATTTATCAAAAATTTCTGGTATTCCCCAAAAATAAAGAACGTGTTATTCTGGATGTGTTACAATATCCATCTTCAAGATTCGAGCTGGACAAAAATAAATGAAAGATTGAGTAATTGAGTGTGGAATTGAAACATGGAGAGTCTTCAAATACGAACGAACTTAAAGACCGAATAAGAAACCATTTGCAAAGTAGAAGCCAACTTCCAAAGTCTTGAAATTTGAATGACTTCCTTTGCAATAATCTAATATAGTATTACTGAATCTTTCTTCCTCGTAGTAATTAAATAACTATGGATTTTCGACCCTTCAAATTCTAATAGTATTCAGCAAAAATCACCATTGAGCGATCTATTTATTTAAAATATAAAGAACGTGTTATTCTCACAGTGTATCAATACCCATAAAAATTATATTATGTAAATACCTAAATACCCAAAATTCGAGCTGAACAAAAATAAACGAGAAATTGAGTAATCAAAACATGAAAAATCCAAATACGAACGAACGTAAAGACCTAATAAGAAACCATTTGCAAAGTAGACAACATCCAAAGGCGGGGAATTCGAACAACAAAAGAATGGACCACGTTCTCAACGGTCTAATAAACCAGCGTAAAATTCGTGTTTCGAACGCGTTAGTAATCCCAGCGCGCCGCGAAGCCTGAAAAGCAAAAAACATCGACGCGTTTCGTTACTCGTTTGACGAATCGGCGAGGCTCCACCGCGATCGTACGCAAATCCGTTCCCTCTCGTCGTTGAAAAATTTTTACGTGGCGTTTTTCCAGCGTGCAGTGAACAGCGCCCGGGCGGGCGGAATACGCGCGAGCACTTCGCTCGAAACGCATCACGATATGCATGGATCGTTTCAATCCGAAACGTCGTTGGCCGAAACGCGTCGCTCTAAATCGCGCGGCTCTTTACGAGCGTTGTCGCGATTAAGCACCCTTCCGACCCCTCTCCGTTACCAGTCGATCGCGGCCCTTATTTCTATTTGGCCCGCCCAGTCGAACGAATACACGAAATTTTCACCCGCTAGAGATCATTTAAACTTCTGGTTCGGCTATCGTCGCCGGCGGCGAGATATATTGAATAAAAATAAACCATTGCCGGACGTGTTTTGCTCTTCACTCTGCAGGCATGTTGTTGAACCCGCCCGCATGTCGATCGTTCGAAAAATACGCTTCTGTGTGTGACGTCCCTTTTATATATATATATTTTTTTTTTATTTCCTATATTTTATTTCCCTTTTTTTGGTTGAAATTGAATCGATTACGGGATACGTTTCCGACGGCGGATACGCGACTCGCGTTTCACTGGCGCAATAAAAACACAGTAAACAGCGTATTGCGATTTCTCTGCGCGAGATTCGGGTCCCGTGGCACGAATCGTTTCGATACCGTTTCCGTTGTTGGCCAAGGTGTAAGATATTTTATCCTGTATTTCCTATCGTATGCGCGAAACGAACCATTTCTCGATATTCGTACCTCCCCGAATATAGGAATTCTTATAATGATGAACACGATCCAATGCTTAATGAAGTTTATCAGTTTTTTGAATTACATTAATGTATGGGATCTAAAATAAGAATATCCAAGAAATGGACCATTTGTCGGTATTCGTACCTCCGCGAATGTACGAGTTCTTATAATGATGAACTCGATCCAATACTTAATGAAACTTATCAGTTTTTTGAAAGACATTAATGTATAGGATTTAAAATAAGAATATCCAAGAACCCCAAGACAAGTCTCATATCAAGACCTTGCTATTGCAATAAATCACGCCACCTAAAAAAATGGAACACATTATGGACCTCGTCCAAAAAAACAAAAACGCACGAAATAACACAAGATTTTTATCAACCATTACCCACCAATAATGTGAAGAGGAAAGACCGAATAATCATGACAAGGCTACGAACAGGACATTGTAAACTCACACATGAATACCTAATGGAAAAAACCGAACCACCAATCTGTAACCTATGCAACAAAATCATAACGACCAACCATCTACTATATGACTGCAGAAGATACATCGTCCAAAGACAAAAATACAAGATAACATCGTCTATAGCCTTGATGTCACAGAAACATATAGAAAATACTCTGAAATATCTAAAAGAAACCAACATCTACTACAAAATATAACCACACCGAAAGAAGAGAACTCAGCACCAAGCCGTTGCTAAAAAACAAAAAGAATATCCAAGTTATCGATGTGAATGCAATCTTAAAAAAAGAAAATAAAAGAAAAGAAAAGCGAGCTAGTTTACCGCGAAACAAAGCGTTCCCATGAGGAATGTCGAACGATTTTCGTTCGAGTGATTCGTGGGAGCTTTCTCGACAGAGCGTTTACAAGCGTAAACAGATTTCTATTACGCGATCCTCGTGCGCGTCGATTAGGTGAAACCTGCGACGGAATCCTCTCTCTTCGTTCGATCCGATTCGACGATCTTAACTGCTTCGAGTCACGTGAGCCGTAGATCGTAATCGCGTAATAAAAACACACTATCCACCTCCGGGTGTTCCGCCGTCCTCGGTGTATATAACTTAATTACCCGGACAGAAAACTAACGATAAAGTCGTGCTTTAGCGTCTCCCGTTACTGCAGTGGCGGGACAATTAAATTGAATCACCACCTCCCTCCGGTTAATTCGACGCGGACGAATTCAACTCGACAAATGTTTTCCTCGAAAAGTTCGCGCTCGCTACGACCAACGGACATGACCGTTTCAAGATTTCCCGGTTTTTATTTACTCGGACGAAGTGGATGTCGCTATATTGGTAAACAAGACGGACTCGAAAACAGATTGCCTCGAAAAATGATTTACGCGGAAGCTGGACGATGTGGCGCGGGGGCTGCGTAACCGGAACCCGTCTTTAAATTAAATAAATTTAAATTAAACTTCGAAAGGAAACTCGTTACAACTTTTCAGGAAAAATACATTCTGGACGTCGACGGTCCGATCGAGCTTAAAATTAGTACTCGAAATTATAATGAAATTACAGTGCTTGGTACGGTGGAACTTTCATTTCTTTCGTCTTTTATAAGCACTGTAAATAAAAGTCATACGACGTTAGAAAAAATGGTATACTACGAATATATACATAGATTGTACTTATGTGTAATTTTTCTTACACTGTATGGTTTTCATTATGTTCGAATTTCTCATTTATAGGGTTGAACCCTGCTGGGGATCGTAAATTGATCGATACGTTGGGATTAATAAATGTAGGTGAAACATATATTTTGCTAGCATCGAATAAAAGAAATTATTTTGTTATTAAATAGTATATAAAATCGGTTTCAAGATGGTTGACGAGAGTTTCGTTCTTGTTGGTCAGTTTAAAAATTTTTTTACAAAAAACGTATAACTTTCTTAATTTCGACATTTTGCATGCATAATTATTTATATTCCATGAACGTGTGCAATTTTTTCCAAACGAAAATAATCGAAACTGACTGAATTATACGTGTCAGGAGTATCAAGATAAAGCCTAATCGTAAGTCTCACTTGCGTCGATAAAGCAGAGCAGGTAATCGATCGCCACCTACTGGATCTCGTATTGATCTATAGATCAGTCTCAGAATGTACTAACTGTAACACGTGTCATACCGCTTTGTCTTTCTTTGTACTTTCTCTAATACTATATATTAGTTATTAATAAATGTTAATTAAAATAATATACTGTGCAATAAAGTTTCAACAATACGTCATCGAACAAGGTTCCTTTAAAACGTCTTAACGTTCTTTTGAAGGGCAAACTCGTGTTTACGAATTCTGTTGACGATTGACCAAACCTAGTTTCGTTCAAACGTGTTATACCTAAACTATTCGAGGTGAAATAACATTAAAAAACAAAATAAGAAAAATAAATTCAGCCTTGTTTGGATCAAGGCAATATATTTTTGGAGTCCAGTCGGAGTCCAGGGCGTTTTAGGGTTCGAAAAGTCGGGATGGTGGAACGGTTCATTTTCAGGGAAATAACTGAACGGGCGTAGCTCACGCGTGGAAGCCCGATACATCGATAATGACTCCGAGCGAAAGAAAGAAGGCAGAAAATGAGTAGAGGGCATCGGCTCGTAAATAAAAATGAATCGGCGTCGCGAGGGGACGATAGATCAAAAGGTAGCTGCGGGCCAGCCAGAGGCGAGCGAAAGAGAAAATAAAAGAGAATTATTGAGGAGCGAAATAAATCAGGACCTGGTGTGCGTTCGACGGTGGCGGCCACGATGCTACCGGCGCGACGAACACATCGACGATGGTGTCGGAGGGCCTCTGCACTCCACGCTTCGAAATGAACGCGATAAGAGAAACACGTGTTGAGCACGCTTTCTCACCCTCCGTCGACAACGTTTTCTCTCCCTCGTCCTCTGGTGTCTCGATATATAAATCCCCTACCACCGTCCCGCTCCTATCGCTTCCTCGAATCCTCTTCTGTTTTTCCTGGGTGTCCTTAGATCGGTGAAATACCTGTTCCGTTCACTAATGCAACTTTGCTGACGTTTCACCGATATCGTTCTAACGAGGATCCTCGACTTCTATTTCGATATACTTTTGCAGAACTATAGTGAAACAACCCCCCTTTTTTCGTATGCAAAATAGAGGGTGTTCCGCATTTTTCCGTAGACACTTCAACAGTGTGTTCTACAAGTAAAACTAAAACTAAAATGTTATATAACAAGAAGCCCATAAATGCTTTGTTAAGAAGTTATAACAAAAATATGAGAACTGTGAAACTTGGTTGAAATTTAGGATATTAAAATAAGAGAAAAAATTTATAATAAAATACAATCAATCTTTTGCAAGTATTCGATATCGTGAGTTTCTTTGCAATTTAGTGAACATAAACTTGGCAATAGCTCCTAATTTTGTGACAACAAAAAGTTATCATCGAAGAAAGAATTCTTCAGCACCCAAGATAAATGATAGAAACTAAACTCTGATAAAGAAATGTTTAAGTTATCCACATAATTCTAGGTTAAAAATATTTTTTTCGTGCTTCGACTAGTAGTTGCTCTCTTTAAACTAAATTTTAGTAAATTTGTTTGTTTAGTAAATAAAACATCACATTTCATATTTTCGTCATAACTTCTTAACAAAGCATTTATGAATTTTTTTAAGAAGCTATCGTAGAGCCACAGATGCTCGTGAACATCGATGCAAGTAGAAATACCAGATAAAGGTCAGACACAAAATGGTCAAGTCGTACCGAATCGCACGGGCACGGAGATAAATTTTCCAGATCGAATTTCTAGAAAACATCGAGGAAAAAGAGCTTGAACGTTTCGTGCTTAAAGAAAAATGTAATTTCATGCGATTAAATGTTTAATTTCTGCTATAGATATTTTTCTTCCATCGTCTGAAATATGAAACGACAAACCATCGTTAGATTTAATATTTCTGCACTCATGCATTGTATATTATACGTTAGAATAATTAAGACTTCTATATCGTGAATTAATAATTTTATACGATCTGAAAAATCGTACACTAGGCGTAATTTTAAAAATATAATATTTTGTTGTTTCAAATTATTGAGATACCCAATACTTTTCTAGTATAATATGATATTTTTTCACAATTTCGTTCGAAGGATTTAATGCTGCCAGAAATCGAAAAAAAAGAACAGAAATGATAGAAACATGCCGATTTATATTTCTATCTGAAATACGGGCTGCAGCGTGCTCGATGTAGGAGTTAATACCATAACAGGATTGCTTTAAAATTCTCCATAACGAAAAACCAGGTCATTTTGCAAAATAAACCAAATGTTTTTTTCAATATAACGTTAATGAAAATCTTTTGAATAATTTATTTACTGTATTATTACAAGACGAATGGTCGAATAATTTTACGCAGGGCTAATCTAATTTGCGAATGACATAGATTAGGGATGTTAGATTTGGGAAAGCTCCAGGAACTCACCCCCATGGATGTTATTTTTCACTTTATTGCTTGTAAAATCTTACACAGCTAAAATTCGATTCAAGGTTTAAACGCAAACTTAACCAACGAAACAAAATAAATTTTTCTGGTAGAAAAGACAATTTGAATTCCATAAAATGGCGTCACAAAATTGCATTCGGGTAACTGGTCTATCAAAATAAATTTTTGTCGTGCAAAAGGTTAAAATATCGTCTTGCTCGGAAGGGTTAGGGAAAGATAAGTTGCTCCTGCGAGGATATTTGCAAGAGTTCGCGGTGGGAGAATTAGTCAAGCCAATCACCGGAGAAGTGGCATTGACGGAACGGTTTCCTAAATATTGCAACGTTCCAATCCACCTTGCGCCACGGTGTGCTCAAGACGAGAGTTTACGTTACGTCGATCGGTATTGAGAAATAGGAAGGGCTTCGAGGTTTCCCAAGTTCCAAATAGAATTTGTACGTTTTCGCGTCGAAAAGTTGCTGGACAAAATTTCGTACAATTTGGCCATTTCTTCTCGCGCAAGACGAAGAAACGTTATTTCCAACTCTCAATTTCTACCTAAACACGTCGGTTTCAAAACAATTTTATTATGATTTCAGCTTATGTTTCATATAGTCAAGCTATATAGAAGTACTGTTCAGCTTGTGTAGAAAATGGTAAAAATTATAAGCATTGAAATTGATATGTTGGGACACGAAGAACTGTGCAATAATGTATGGTCTACGAGGCTTGAAAGGAATAGTTTCGATCGGTGGTCTGGTTAAACGACTAGTAACATGATTTTAAGAAATAATTTATTCTTTGTAAAGTAAAATTAAATTCCAGAGCGCATTACAGCGGGCCTAAAGGGATTAAACATGGAGGAATCGTGATCCCGGATGCATTAGATTTCAATTAGAAAATTACACGTTCCGATGGAACGGAACGCGTCGAATACCTAACATTCGAGGGGGATGCAAAGGTATTCGCGGATCGTGTAAAAGTTATGCGCGGAAACCGAGGATTGGAAAACAGCGGAGGCGTCTGAGGAAGGGGTCACGGACCTTCGGATCGTTCTCAAAGTTCGCCCGCGCTCGTCAAATACGTTCCGCGTCTGCGGCGTCTAACTTGACTAATTGGCTTCCAGTTGGAGCTGAATAATAATTGAATAATGGAATATTGAGAGCGCGAGGAGGCAACGGTGCGAGAAACGAAATTCGCGCACGCCGCCGCCGACGGCGAATTGCGAAACGTGCACGTATTTACATCCGACAACACTATCTCTCTCTATCCCTCTCTCTCTTTCCCTCCCTGTGGAAACTTTCGATGATCGTGGACAATTTGTTTCCTTTTTCTACGAGCCACTCCATGCACGGAATAATTGGATTTCACCGGGAACAGCAATTAAGTCCTTACACACGCGCCGAGGAACTGCACGCGACTCTCGTAATCCCCCGCGGAACTGATTACGCGCCATCAGAAATTGCTGCACAGACTCCTGTGTGCTCGTTCGCATTTTATCTTTCCTTTCGTTCAAACATTTAGACGTTTTTGTGGAAAAAAAACAATTTTTCTAAGAGGTTTTTTTTTCGAGAAAATGGAGGAAATATATCGTGCGTAACAGTTTTGCTAAACTGCTAAATCTAAATGTTATAAGAAAAAATGTAACTCTACATTCTCAGCTTATTTCACGGTTTATAATTACAGGAACTGAAACATCAAACAAAGAGTGTTTAATTTAAAAAACGTGCGTAAATTTTTCCTCCGGTGAATTTGTCACGTTTTTGTTTAGAAAAGAAAGCTCGTAGAGAGATTTTCAACTTTGTAAATTTCTGCCAAATTGTGGTGGACGGTTTCTGGTTCGCTGGCGAGAAGTTGACGCGAGTTTTTGCGGTTCCATGCGCAGCGATCGGTGCGATGGCCCCGGTTCGACGAGCTGCCATTAACATCGAGTAATCCTGAATCGGCAATCAGGGATTGAAAACCTTAATCGGGCAGCTATTCGACGTTTGACGGACAAGAAACGTTTCGCTGAGATCGCGGAAAAAGGAGGAGGATTCTTCCTGGAATCGAATGAAAAATGTTCATGCCAACGAGAAACTTTTCCAACCTTTCGATAACCCTTAAACGAGCGGGGAGCCATCAGGGTGTCCCTGGTCGCATTATTTCTATAATAAGTCATCGACTAAATCGAATCTAGGACTCTTCTTTTTCATCCTTCGTTAGTTAAAACGTTCTCAAACGAGGATCAACCGAAACGTTTCAGCGACAAACTAAAAAGTATTTCTTCGTCATTTATGTCATAGACCCGTTGTTCGTTCGCAAATTATTTAACAGAAAATATTGGTTAGATTTTTGTGCATATTTGACTCGCGAAAACAGTTTGACATTTCGTAAATATTACATAACTACTTCCAAACTATTTTGACTGCAAACATATATGATCATTCGCAACGCTGCCGTTTGTATAAATAATGAAAATCCTCTTTTAGCGATTCGTTGGTAATTCCACAAAAACTATTTCGACCATTACATATTTACAATGGTTCACTACATTTATAACTTTCACGACCCATATTGCGCGTATTCAGAGATAACAAAATTAAACGATTTCGGATAATACAAAGTTACGCGATGAAACTAGTTAGTTAAAATTTTATAATTTTTGTTGATGCAATTTAGTTCGAAAACAATGTTAAGAAATTTCTCTTTCCAATTCGCTCCTATCAACGGTAACGTAGTATAAGCGACGTTCAGTGGAATGTACGCAACACGGTCAGATAAGATACCTAATTTCGAAGCTGACCCAATTATCCTCGCGTTTGCATATTCTGCATTAAAATTCTAATTTCAGGCGGAAGTTTGACGCATGAAAGGGATCAAGCAGCGACAGAGTATCTATATTTTCTTAACGCTATAAAAATTTGGAGAACGGTGCTTCAATTTTCCAGAAAAGTCAACACCAGGAAAGCGAGTTCCACGAGCAGGTCACAGTAATATCAGCACGTGACTGCGAATATAATTTCCCACCGTCATCGGCAAAAACATCGTCGCGCCGCGTCACGTTCGCCAGTATGAGATATTGCTGATCACTTCGCGATTCAGCTATCGGGGGGGAGAGTTCGTTGCAATTTCCCGTGCGTCGGCCTCTTGTTCTCCGTCTTGGGCAACGGCGTATCATGACGGACGAACGGGGCTGGCCAGCACCATTTTTCTTCGACGCGAAATTACTCCTGGATCCTTAGCAAACGTCGAGTCATTGTTATCGCGCGGTTGCTTTTTCAACGAGAACCGTGGAAAATCGGAGCGCAGAGTAAGAACGCGATCTTCGATTCCGCCCAGTCTCTTGACCTCTCGTTGCCCCGCGAAACAAAGCAAACAAGACGCTGAATCGAATTCCGGCCGGACCCGTACAACACGGTGTCGCGAGCGGACGGAGAAATCGGTTCACGAGGAACGATCGATTAATTTTTCGGAATCGGTCAAATTAAGCGAGCGTTTAATTGATGAGCGGCGCGAATGATTCATCGGTGCCGCCTTCGAGAGACGAATACGTCGTGTCAATCCATTTTGTAAATTAGTTCTGCCGACCGGATGGAAGTTTAATTGACATCCCTCTCGGGTGACCGATCGCGTTTATTAGCGAACCGGACTCGTCGGGCCAAAATAACGGGAATAATTTCGAACGATAAAATCGTACTCGAGCCGCGGGGGTCGATCGAACGACTTTTCTAGCCCGAGAACGAACGCGGAAAATGTAAATACTCGGAAGTGGGTTACGCGTTTCAGAGCAAATATTTCGTGTGGAGCTTTGTACGTACCTATCGGTCTCGAGGAACGCCGTGCACATCCTTCAGATCACAAATCTTCATCCTTCGTGAACGCAGAATTTCTGCGTCGAGCGAAACGTAACTGCAATTGTTTCACCTCCGGAAGAATTTTGTCTTCTTTGTTCGATCTTGAATCAACTTCTCGACAACCAGAACCAAATCACAAAACACAGCACAATCGTGAGGACAGATCGTGGCCGAGCTGAACGCCTCGTGTTACCGGCGATCACCGATCTACCGTTCCGTCCGATACGTCAGCGAAGGCGTCGCGGCGCTCACTGCGGAGACTTTGCTGCGTACCCGCCCTTATAGCATCGTGTTGCGCTCGCACACCATCCCCTCCCCTCGTTCCCCTTCCGCGGTCGCTTCTCGCGCTCCCCCCTCTTTTGACCCCCTGCGCCGTACCGCGAGAATCTACCAACCCCTCTGCGTCCCTCTTCTTTCCTACCCCCCTCGTCCTCGCCAACGACACTACCACGCACCTCACTGGGATAACGCGACCGTTCGAAAGTCCAACCTATGCGTTCGACACCTTGAAGATCCATATAATTATAAAAAATATGGAAAGAATATTATGAAGAATCCAATAATTGTATTTAACAAAAAGTTTTCTTATAGTTTTAATGATCGTATTTAGGAAGAAGAGATTTGTTTTATATTGTATTTACACCCCCCCAATTGCAAAATAAAAGTGACAGTAGAATATATCCCCTTTGAAACCTAACAAGAATTAAGGTGTATTCTTGTCTAGAATTAAAGAAAAATTGCAAAAAAAATATTCGTAATATTTACAAAGAAACAAGAATGTTATGAAGAAACCAGTAATTGTATTTAACGAAAAATGTTTTCTCTCCTATAGTGTTAACGATCGTATTTAAAAAGAAGAAATTTACTTTTATATTGTATTTACATCTCCAGTTGCAAAATAAAAGTGACATCAGAATATATCCCCTTTGAAACCTAACAAGAATTAAGGGAGTATTCTTGTCCAGAATTTAAAAGAAATCGATTTTGTTTTACTGCACCTTCTTAAGGCATTATGGAGAAGAAATTAACTTTCATATTGTCTTTATACCCTCAGTTAAAAAATAAAACTGACAGCAGAATATGTTCCCTTTGAAACCTAATAAAAACTAATATGATTGTTTTTCTTTTTCTGCACACAGTATGAGGTTTAAAACTTCTATATCTAAACAGATAATTTGTTGAAGTTACCTAATTGTAAAATGTTTTATTTATCTAAAAAAATGCTGCGCCAATGATTGGTAAAATATTTGCAAAAATTACCTGTAGCAAGTTTGAAAACTTTCTTATAAACCAACTCTCCACACTACCTGTGGGGACCCATTCAATTATAGAGAATATTTCTTTCAGAAAGAATACTACAAAGAATCTGATATTGTATTAAGAAATGTTTTCCCTACTATAGTTTGAATAATTGTATTTAAAAAGAAAAAATGGACACGTTCATTAGTAAAATAAAACTGACCACCGAATGCATCTCTTTTGAAACCAAACAAAAATTAAAGAGATCATTTTTCGAAACCTATTTGTAAAATGTTTTATTTTTATAAGTTGTGCCAATGATTCCCAGAACATTTGTAGAAAACAAAGCACCCGTGTCAAGTTTCAAAACTTTCTTATTCGCGGAAATTCGGACTGCGTTGACTAGGTTACGAGCGTGCTCAAAAATAGTTGAAAGCTATTTTTATCAGGAGCATTCAGGGGCTGAACACAGAGCGAGAAAACGCCCGAAGTTGCTGAACTTATGGCAACTTGCATCGCGCGAAAACCTGGCACCTTGGCGCTCCCGCTGCAGGATTTATGCGTGGAACGTATTGGTGAACGGTAACGAGGTGGAGATTTCGATGTTAGCGAGACGGAATAATTTCAAACTACGAGGAACATTTATATACTATTCATAGACAATCGCTCGTTGTTTGTACACCAACATTTATTTTGTTCCGACTATTCGCGGAAATTTAATTAGGCGCGCGTAATTATTCCCGAACTCCGTCGCTATACCAACCCGACGTGTACACCCTAATGCATAACAACGAATCGTAAGAGTGACGTCGTTGCCAAGCGGGTTTAAAATAACGTTCTAACTTATTTTAAAATAATTCTAAAATAATATTAAAAAATATTAGAATTTACCTTATCCAAACTCTTGCATACCATTGACTCAAGAGTCAGAGGATTAAAAATGGCACCTAACAACCGTATCATAAACCCAAGTTCCAGCACTGATTGTTAGGGTTGTTTTCGTCTACGTAGCTCGCAAAAAATCCTCGTCGACGAGCAACCCTAGATCGAACGACGAATCGAATTCTTTTTACGCAAAAGTTCTCCAAGTTCTCGGGATCGTCCCTGAGGAGGGTCGACACGCACTACGCTACGTCTGTCACGTATCCTGGGGGTGTATAACAGTGCGTACACGTCTCTCTGACGCAGACGTATGTCGGACTGTCGGCAACGGGAACCCCAAATCATTAATTTATCCATCGCCGGTGGCTGCTTCGGGGCAAACGGGTCGTGACATCCAGACTCATCAAGCTGTAGGAGGAAAGCCCAAGGGTCGTGGCTTGAGAAAACATTCCCTTCGAGAGTCCCGACCCCGGTGTTCTTCCCATCCTTGTTTCAAACATCCACCAGAGGTTCCACGAGTTCCTTCTTCGGCCCTAGCGTCAAAAGAAACGTCAGAAAGGGGAACGAGCATCGTTTAAAAAGCGACGCGGTTGTTACGAGATACCCGAGTGTTCCACTGACCCTCTCGGCCTCCTTTTTTCAGCACGTGACGGTACAATTCCGCGAAAAATCGTCGAGGTACAACATTCACAGATTTCTCGTACGGAAGAATGTTATTTAAAAATGTATTTTTACACGAAAAATTAATCTCTGCTAGGTTTTATGTGTTTGCGACCACCCTCTGTATTACACAACGTTAAAATTATTCATTTTTAAATATTATGTGCAGATAAATCACTGGAAGGAATCATTAAAAAAAGTTAAATGAGTTTGACGTTCATTATTAAAAATATATAGATGTTAAATATATGTATATTTCTCCTAAATATACAATGTTAATGTATAATACTATTGCATGAGATTTTCAATCGGAAATGCGGAATAAAGTTTGATGAACGACTTGTACGATTCCACTACCGCGTCTGACCATTATCCATTATTTCTACTTGTACTTGTATTATTATAATAACCGGTGGGCTTTGATATTCTAGCATGCGTTTTCTATCGATCTTACGATATCATTAGTTAATGACAGGCAGTGGAAACAGGCAACACTACCGCTAACGAGTGCAAACTCGAACACAAGTGGAATTAGCGATATATGGTCAGACACGCTACTCGAACAAGTCTGGCTCACCAGTACTTGCACCGACTGATGTCAAAATCAGAGAATTCCACAACCCCGTTGCATGTATCATATACAATCAAAATTATTAATAAAAAATATTGGAACTATAAACATTGCTCCTGAACGAAGCTCGTAAAATATGTTTTCACGAATCTTCCGATCAAGGGCCAATTTTTTCAGCTCCAAATGTATACGTTACCGTCAGAAATGGTTGAAAAGGTCGATCCAAGAATGACCAGCAGGACATTCGTTATCTGCTCGCCAGGTACGGAAGAAAAAGTTTAACAAGTCTAGTATCAAAGATCTCATTTATTCGACAACCATTCGCGAGCGTTGCGCCCGCGCGTGACACACGATCGCATTAGACCTCTGTATGGGGGAGAGGAGGGGGGAGGGGAGGGGGAGGTAGAAAGAAACGTAGAAAATTGCTCTTGTTCGTATACACAACTGGCACCCAAGCGGGCTCGTTAAATCTCGAGCCGCGACGTCCGCGCCGTTATAAATGCTTCCGCGATACACGGAGGAGGCTGAAATATTTACCGAACGCGCGACTTCCAGACTCTATTCTCGGACAAATTTATTACGGCTAATATTCCGAACGCGCTTCTCCCCGGGGGTCGTAAAGCCGGTGCCACGTAGAAAGGAAAAAAATACGTATGATGAATTATTGTCTCAACGCACGCATAATATTCGTGTCTGCACGAATGCACCCGCGAGCCGTTTACGCGAACCGAGTCGCGAAGCACAAGAATTTACGATCCACGTTCACGATCGAGCGAGCACAAGAGCCCCACGAATGGTAAAATTCCATAAACTGTTTTCGTACGCGACCAAAACCTCCCCGGAATCGCGTATCAACGCGTACCGCCCGACGGTTTACCAAAAAATACACCGACGCGACTACATACGCTGTCCCGAGACGTTTCGACTAGCGCTACTTAGTTTAACGATTATTTCAAAAAACCATAGAAAACTTTAGCCTCAACAAGGACGAAATGTAGATAAACGGAGCGACCGTTGGAACGGTTTGTATCAAATTGAGTAAAATGCGTATACAATGGCAAATGTTACGCTTGGATGCTTTAGGAGCTTGTGTGGGACCATCGCCTGCGCGCGTATGTAAAACATAGGAAACGTTTCTGGAACGAAATCGTAAGCGCTGATTAATACGACTCGATAATGCGATGGTACGTTTCTCCGATCGTACGCGTTATTAAGCGTGAATAAAAAAACAGAGGCGCGTAATACTTGAGGCACTTGCGCGTTATTTCAGTTCTTTCTTTATACATTGTTCGTTTTCCGTTCGTTTTTGGAACAAAAATCGGCCAATTCGCGCGACGAAGTAGAAAATATTGTTTTACGATAGACTACGCATACATCGTTGAAAAAATACGATAGATCGTCGTGTATGAACGCCCGTTCGAAAAGTATTATTTTCTTCTCTTCTTCGCGACCGGTTGTTTCGTTTTACACCGTCGAGTAATCCTCCACCAGTATCTGGCCGAAGTGAGTTATCACGTAATCGTGGTAATACATCATTATGCAAAGTGGCTGTCCGATAATGAGACTCGCCCACACCACGATATTGCCCCATCTGGCGCCCCAATTCCGCTCCACCTTCTTACTTAGCATCGATAATGGCATCTGGAAAATCAGTTAAAAAGTTTCTGCCTCGTGATGCACCCAGCGGAAATTAATATCGATACGTCGTCGGCCGGTCCGGTCCGGAAAATTAAATAAATATCGCCGGTAATTAAAGCGACATTTTTATCTACGTATCGCTTTTAGTTTCTGAGAATAATAGACTCGAAGATTCGGTGATTTTTGCATTGCGTTACTATCTCACTCGATACGATTGATTTAAAATAATTAAATTATTTCATTGCAATACGAATAATCAAGTAGTAGATTCAATTTGCAAATTACGAGAATATTAAGACAATGAGGTATTCATTTAAATCATTCTCGTGTTTACATTTCGCGTTTTAGTATTCTCTTTAGAATCTTTGAAGGCTCTTCGGCTGATATATCGGCTAATTGTTAATCTGAGATATTTTACTCGGTAATGTATATTAATATTTCATCCGCTTCGCCTTATAATGTTTCTGTTATTCTGGAAACAATCAATTGGGAGAAAATTTCTCTATAAACTGCCAAATATAGCCTTTACTTCGGAGCGTTCGCCCGAATAAAATTATTCACGAATATTGGAAAAATAGGAAGATAGTACGGCCAACGTCTGTATAAAAATAAAGACTGTCTACCTGTCCCATCATTCCCATGAAGGCCCAAGTCTTGAAAGTCTTCAGTGGCACGCTGACCAGGTACTCGTGGAAGAAGGCGCTGATGAAGAACACGGAAAGAGAAGCTGTCGATTTTGGGTAGCCCATCTCAATAACAGGAATGTAGAGATGCCTGCAATTCATCGAATAAAACAATTCATTCAACAAAGAAAATTAAAATTCAAGAAATTATATTTTATATTCATATTATATTTGTTCAACGTGTTGATTGTCGGGCCAAAACATTGATTACAAATGTAAACTACGTATCTTAGGATTTATCTTAGTACTTACTTTCGTATCCTCGCTAAAATTCCTTACTGCTATTCAAATTTATTTCCTTTAACATTCAGGTTTAAATATTCTCGAATGTTTACATTTCGTAACACCGTCGAATGAACTCATAAACAAACATTAAGTAAGAGGGCATTGGATCGGAGACAGAAATTGGATTCATATTTATTCTTACTTTACTTGCGTATTTTTCCGTTCGACTGATTATGAACAACTGAGTGCTAAGATGTAGAATAGCATATTGTAATCATATGAAACTGCTGGATGCAAATATATTGCTATCCCATGTAAACACTGTTTTTACGAACTGGTGCAAAACCGAGACAATCTATTCTTTTTTTCATTGCCAAACAAAAAGACATTAGTTACTGAAAACGTTTCTTATGTTACCTTTGACTGTGATAAAGATAACTATAATGTTTGTTTTTTAATATTCTTTTATATTCTTGGTAATAAATAATGATCTATAAAAAACTTGTGATTATTGGTTCAGTTATCCTGCTTACTGTAATTCTATATTTCCTTCCTGATCACATAGGACAATATGTTGCTTAGGAATTCCAAGACTTGGACACGTGAGTCTTAAATAAATTGTGGAATGTGGGACTCTGTTCGGCATAGATCGCGCGTCCACGAAGTCGGCGCTGATCAAGGCGTCTTGAACAGTCCAAGCCCGTTCGAGCCGTTTTAAGCCAAACAAGCCAATTCAAGCCAACCAAGCCGTTCAAGCGGTTTCGAGCCAAACAAGAACTGGCTTGCAAGCCAGCTTGAGCTGGCTCAAGCCTCTCCCGGCTTGACTTATTTTGAAAGCTTGCAAGCAAACCGGCTTGAATGCCATCTTCAGACTTACGCCCGGGGAGCATGTCGCCTATCTTACAGTTTCGATATTGTGACCCCAAAGTCAAGTATATGCATTTGCACGTCGATGAATGGGGCATTATCTTATTGAAATTTGAACACTGCGATACCACAATGTCGAATATAAGGGACCAAACGTGATCTCGATACTCCGTGACAGTATCGACGATTCGAATTGCGATTGGACGCTCGAAACTCCTACTATTATACCAACACCACCGAAACTACGTCTCGAACGAAAGTTCTTAACGCTAGATTTAGTTAGAAACCTTTCGTGTCGACGATTATATCAAAATACGATTTTTCTTTTGATCAGATTTTCGCATCGTTACATCGATCATATTCAACAGAAATAGCTAGCAAATAATATTTACGTATTTTGTAATCAAATTGACAGCTCTCGTAAACGTAGTATAGAAGTCTCCGGGTAATCTTAACCCCTTGACATACGATTTAATTTCAAGCAATTTTTCAAACGTTTACCATTATTATTTTGTTTAAATTTGTTCGTACAAAAAGTGGCCACGAGAAAGAACAGATTTGTTTCACGAATACCTCGTGAATATAAAAACATGTTGATTTTAATAGATAAGACTTGATGACGAGTAAGTAGCCTCATGATTGTGAAACATGTCGTCAAGAACTTGTAACGAGTCAGACTCGTTATTCTATGGCAAGAGGTTAAATAAACTGTAGCAAGACTGTAAATATAAATAAACTCGTGTCGAGTGGATGAACGCAGAATCTCGAGCCAAAAGAATCAAACTTTTATCGCGAGCAAGAGCGTTAAAAATCGTTAATTGCCTCGCTAAAGCGATTTGAAAAGCAGGAGTTCGCTCTTCGTGGGGTCGGGAGAGGATCCTCTCGTTTCCATTCAACGATCCCCCTTACGAGCCATCCTCCGGGACCGTTTCCCTGGCCATGCAGCCCATCGGTGTGTCGCGCCACAAAGCAGCGCGAGAACACGGAAAGGGTAGTGGCGCGAAGATAAGAGAGGCGGTCGCGACGCGTTTAAGGATCAGCGGGACGAGAAACGAAAAATTAAAGCAATGGCCGCGGAAGTTTCCACGGAATAGCGACACTTTGGTTGTCGGCTCGCAGCGGTAAGGGATCGTTAGCCGGCTGGTTATCAGCGGCGTCGCATTGGAAAGAAGAAAGGGTACAAAGAAATAAAAATGGCGCGAAGAATCGGGGCGAGAGACGGAACGAAGGGAATTCAAAGGTTCGGGGTATGTCGTCGTCGACAGTCCCTGAGAATTTCAGGCCACGCGTTTCCACCGTCGCGGAGGGTTTCCTTTCTCCGAAGGTCCGTCGAGGTTCCTCCTCGAAACCCTCTCTCTTCCTCCTCCTCGTCGCCATTTCGTCACCCCTTCAACGCCATCCTCGCGGAATAGACGCTTCGGAATATCTTCCAGTTATAGAGGCATTATAAGTGCCGCGGGGAATAAGCAGCCTTAAGTGCGCGCACCGCGATGCGTATCGGCTTTTCCCATTACAAACCTGAAAAGACGTCGTCTCTCGTCGACAGTCGACTACCTCCCCCCCTCCGTTTTCCCGTCGTCTGTGCCGTCTAAGTCCTCCTCCTCGTCATCGTCGTCGTCGTCGTCGTCTGTGCAGCTTTTCCATTTTCACCCAGCACATCCACCCCCTTCTCTCTCCTTCACCGCGCGGTCGCATGGCTGTGTGCCAGTTGCAGTCTGCAATTGCTGCTGCATAACTCGGCGGGGGTGGGACGGGAAAAAAGAAAACAACGGGCCTGGAGGCGCAGGTGGAGCCGGAAGCGAGCCACGGGCGAGATGCGCGTCTCTGCGTCTTCGCGGTTCGAAACCGATTACCGTTCGGGTTAATTATTCCGAAATTCGGTTAATTACGAGTCTGTTGCCACTTCACACGCTGCAGAGACGTTTTATATTGAAGAATGTTTAAAATGGATAGTGAAAATTCGTGTTTCACTTCGTGATAAATATTAATTTAGTAACGTAAGTAACAGATAGATATCAACCATTATGTTCGAAGGTATATCAAATTACAATGAATAATAGCAGCTTGTAGGAAAATATTGATTCGACTGCAAATCTAGTAACTAAATAACAGATAGATATCAACCATTATGTTCGAAGGTATATCAAAATACAATGAATAATAGCAGCTTTTAAGAAAATATTGTGTCGACTGCAAATCTAGTAACTAAATAACAGATAGATATCAACCATTATGTTCGAAGGCATATCAAATTACAATGAATAATAGCAGCTTTATTCATTAACTACTACTTTATTCACTAGCTACTAATTAAACATGCAACAAGAATTATTTGTATCCATTTCGAAAGACTAACAAGGAACCATCGCGAACGGTCCGGCTTCGATTTTGATGAAACTTTGTACACTTATAAAGCAGCCAAAAATAATCGACACGTATTTTTTTTTAGCTGCGGTAACTCGAGTTTAAGGGGTGAAACCACCCCTTGAAGTTTTGGCTCGAAACGGCTATCTCGAAAACGGAAAAAGATACAAAAAAATTGTTAATGGGCGAGGTTGATGGTTTCTTATGTACAATAACATGGTGTTAAAAAATTTTTTAAAATACAATTTGTTTATAACAAAAAAAAATTTATTAACTTAATTTTTCATTTTATTGAAATTTTCATAATGACAAAAAATGACGAGCATTTTATTCCAAATCCATTGATATGCGATTTTTTAAAATTGCCTCTTACAGTTTTGCAGATTTTGATGATTTACATCTTGCGCACACATTCATTATGGTAGTAGCCGTTCTAACTTTGATTTTAATGAAGCACTGTAGGCTTGCACTAAATTATGCAGTAATAAGTAGCGAGTAATAATAACAGTAACAAGTTTCTTAACAGCAACGAAAGGATTAATTATTTTTATTGCCCACCTATGACATCGTGGCAAAGGTGGAGCGATTTATAAATTATAAATATATGCAGTGTGTATAACAATTATTCTATATAGTTCCGACAATAGTGGTACTCGTCGAAAAAATGTTTGAAACATAAAGATTTCTTACACCATGCGCATGTAATTATTGCCACGTCACCGCAAATATGACATGTTGGCTCATTTTCAACAGAATAGCAGTACTCAACAGGATTCTGGAATGCATTTGGCTTTTCATCTATATATCCGGATTTATACCAGGAGTATTTAATAAAATTTTGGAACCTTGGCGATGAAAATTGATTGTGGGCCAAAGATTGAAGTTTAATTATATTATTCCTAGCGTGGAGATTAATGTCGTGATTTAAAACGAGAACTATATCGGAAAATCGGCGGACGAAATTTTTCCAAGTGCGGAAACCGTAAACATCCAGTGGTTGAACATACTTTGTTCCACCTTTTGGTATTATAAAAAGTTTTACATTTTTACCCTCGGGAGTAACTTCGTTCACCGTCTTCTTACAGTGACCACTCCAGGAATCAAGAATTAGAACTGTTGCGACCCCAGTATTTGCGAAGTAAATCTCTCTTAACCAGGTCTTGAAATGGTCCGTAGTTAATTTGCCTGACTTTGAAGCTACAAGATATACATTGTCAGGGCGAAATAAATGTTGTTCCACAATCGGCCCGAAATGTTCTGTACTCTCTTTCAGTACAATAAATAATGGTGACAGTAATTGTCCATCGGCTGAAATGGTTGGCTGGATGGTGTAACTATGAGTGGTGGATGACACTGATTGAACACCTCCTTCTACGATTTTTATACCTTCTTCAGCCAAAGTGCGCCCTGAATGTAATTCCAAATTAAAACCACTTTGATCGGAATTGTAAACATTGTGTGGTTCATTTCGGGCTATATATGATTTTACTTCATTCACGAATGCGCTGCATTGCAAATGAATATCGTCTTCTCGATTTACCATATTTGTGGTTACAAATCTGGTAATTTTTCTGGACACTAATCTAAACATCTTTTTAAAAGTATATAGCCAAGTATATCCGGCTTTAAATGTTTGTAAATTTTCTATGTCCCTCGCTTGTAAAGCCCATCGCCGTAGATCTACTTCATGCACAATTACTCTTAACTGCCGAGCTTCCATAAATTTATTAAATGTATACTCTGCAATACGTTTTATCTTTTCCTTTTTTGTGCCACCCTGTTCAACTTGTAAAGCCCATTTACGAAGCATTCTTTCGGATTTCACGTGACGGAATTTGGAACGTACGGTGTCTAATTTTAATCGCTTCGACTTCCCGCTGTTCTAGTACGCCACAGCTTTCCTTTTATATTCGAATGGGATGTATTCCTTATTCGAATGACATACAACGTCTTGTTCGTATATGTTTGGAATATTCGGTGTCCTATTTTCCTCCTCTTCATCTACCCACAACCAGTTCAAATCAGCATCCTGATTTTCTTGGTCGATAGGCGTCCCGTCCATTTCAACACACGTTTCATGTTCAACCAGGAATGCCGTGTCTTCGACACTTCTTACAATTAAATCGAATAATACATCCCTTAAATTTTCTTCTGCGCTATTAATTGGCGTGGGTCCCTGGTTCCACTCAACAAACGCAGCAGACAGTAAAGTTATTACATTAATAGGATTAATATTTACCATCTTTCCGAATACAGTAAAAGCTGGATATATGCAACAAAAGATTGGCTGGATAAGTGCAACGTTTAAATGCCCAGAATTGGCACCTCGGCTGTATGGATAACCAACAATGTTCTACACGCTTATAAAGAGCTAATTGCAATATATATATATATACAATATATCCAAGTTCTCCCACTTATCTACCAACAAATATTATTTTCACATGACAAGGGCAATCAATTTAATTAACTTTACGATATGTCACGTTATCAAAAGGTATAATACAAACTCCATTTCAATATACCCATTTTATCATGTTTATTACAAAAACCGTCTCGATTTTAAAGAATGTTAATAACAACAGAGATACAGATGCACATACTAATCTCATTTGACACGTATTTTTATTATACAAATTACACAGAATGCTTTCACAACAGTGAAGATTTAGATAACGTGCGTAAACTGCATGATAGGCGAGCCGCAGAAATGACAATATTTATTTATTCAATTTGTATTTTAAAGCAAGTACATCATGAGAATAATAAGTGTATCTTTATCTCCTGGTATACACACTGTATGTATTTATAATTTATAAATCGCTCCCCCTTTGCCACAATGTCATAGGTGGGCATAAAAAAAAATCTTTTCATTGCTGTTAAGAAACTTGTTACTGTTATTGTTACTTGTTACTTGTTACTGTATAATTTAGTGCAAGCCTACAATGCTTCATTAAAATCAAAGTTAGAACGGCTACTACCATAATGGATGTGCGCGCAAGATGTAAATCATCAAAATCTGCAAAACTGTAGGAGGCAATTTTAAAATATTACATACCAATGGATTTGGAAAAGTTCGGCCACCCTTGGGAAAAATTTTAATGGGAGATTCTAGAGGCCAAAATAAGACGAAAATCAAGAATATCAATTTGTTGATTGAGCCTTCGTTAAAAAGTTATTAAAAAATTAAATTAAAAAATTTCAAATCCTCCAGGAAAAAATTATTTTCGGTTGCGGGGGCCAATTACAATCATTTTTGGTCAATACATATACCCACGAAATCCTACGCACTTTCGAGAAAAAAATTCCTAATCGAAAATGTAATTTATGGCCAGAAATGTTGTCCGAAAATTTCATGCGTATCTTTAAAATGTCATAACTTCTGAACGGATTGAAGGATTTTAATTTTCAAAAATGCAAACGACGCGTATTTTAATCAAGAATACGTAGAAATCGCAAAAATATGCAAAAAGTTGATCCTTGACCCCGCAAAATGAGAAAAACCCCATAAAAATGGTCCAATCTTCAAACAGCCATAATTCCTACAATAGTGAATATATTTCAATAAAACTTTTTTCTGAAGTAGAGCTCATAGGTACCTACAAAAAAGTATTGGCCAACTTTTTTGTAGGGCGTCAAACAAAATTATTAAAAATGAAAAACGAATTTTTAAGAAAAATCGACAGGGGTGGTTTCACCCCTTAAACTCGAGTTACCGCAGCTAAAAAAAAATACGTGTCGATTATTTTTAGCTGCTTTATAAGTGTACAAAGTTTCATCAAAATCGAAGCCGGACCGTTCGCGATGGTTCCTTGTAAGTCGATCTTCGTAACTCGGAAAGGTTGCGACTAAAAAGAAATAACTAACGTGCACCTTGTAGCTAACTTAAAACCGTGTAAATTTCTTCTATTAAACCTTTTTGTACTTTGGACCATTTATAAAATATTTGCTTGGATGTTCATAGACAAATACCCTATATAACTGCCCTAAAGAAAAGTTAGACTGATAGACAAAATTATAAGACAGCCTGAGAATGATTGATTTAGGTACTTAATATTATAGTTACATGAAAATACATTTCATCAAATCAAAATTTATTTTTTAAGTACATCTTCATAAATTTTGCGAAAAATAATAATAAATTCCTACAATAAAATTTTATTTGGACAAAATTATAAAACGCTGTTTTAAAAAAAGAAAAGAATGCACGAAATTTCAGAAAATTTCCAGACGTTTTGAAATGTTAATAATGGGTAGTGCCTCCTTAATTTTGAACGACTTCGATTATTCGTTTCGGTAGACTTTTATATATTTATATACTTTTGATCCAAGTCTGCCGAACCTTTCAGAATTGCTACCTTCAAATCATTAAGATTATCATATTGTTTGCCACCTTTGAAATTCCCCTCTACTCAGTTGACCCAACACATTTTCTATAACATTCAGGTCCGGAGACCGTGATGATCAATCTAAAATTGGTGTATTTTCAGCTTGAAAATAATTTTTTGCAAGTTTGTATGAACAGCTGCATTGTCTTGCTGGAATACAACATTTTTGCAGCAAATCTGCGAGCATGATTCCGATTTTTGTATCACCGACTCTTATATCAGTTTTAAGAAAACAGTACTTTTCATTCTATTTACCATCAATGAACTTTATTTCGAGCTTCCCATTATATCCAACGCCTGCCCATAACATGGCAGATCCTCTAACCTTTGGTACAAGATTGTAGATAATACTAAATATTTTGTCTTTTTCTATTCTACATACAAATATTAAATAAAAAATTATTTTTGATAAAATGTCGTATGTGTATTCAGTTTTGCTCTTTACTATAAATAAATAACGCTGGAAATTGCATCAACCATTAAAATTTCAACGTTCTCAGTAAAATGTACTGTGCGTCCGCGAGAAGTTGCCAAGTGAAAGGAGCGCGGGTCTGATTGGATCTCTCTAGTTAAAAGTGGGGATGGGCGGAGTGAACGTAGTATTCTCCTGTCCTCTGCACCGTCCCGCTAACCAGCTTCTCGCGGACCGACAATGCAACGTTCAGGACAAATTTCATTATTTTTTGCGCGTTTCGGACCCAGTCGGAGCAAGCTGGCGATATCTCAACGGACGAGCGAGAATTATCGGTCCCGCGAGAACCCCTCGATCGACGGATTTCGACCGTCTCCGCGATACGGAAGGCTTCCCCGGTGGTCGTGCAATAACAACTTTTCCGAGGATTTAAACTTTCCTCGCCACTTTCCAAGCAAATAAAAACGAAGAAAAAGACCAAGAAGCTCGTCACTGTGGACGCGAGTTGTTAGCGGCACGTGCACCGCCGAGAACACGAAAAACCCTATATGGAAAGTTTCCTGGGTAACTTCGGTGATTGTATTGAGCTGGCCGGGATACATAATCCGATGTAACGATGACAGGGAAGACGTACGGGTATAAAAAGCGCCCGGCGAGCGGCAATCTTGCGCTTGTCTTGGCTACGAGTTGTTCCTAAGATTTTCGTTAGCTTTAACATCCGTGCTTACGTTTGCTCTGCCCCTTCTTGCCAGATCAGTCTTAAACTTTGCCATTTTTCTTTTTCCCGTTGCATAATACATACGTTGTCCCGTTATTTTTACATCTGCAGGAGCAAATACGAAGATCGACGGACGACGTAAAATTTCACGTAATCGTAAAATGATTTTAAGCAAAAATAAGAGAACGACGGGGAGTCAACGAATTTGTTTAAATCGCGTTACCTGTGCAATCGTGGTCGAGCCGAAAATTAATTAAAGACGACGTCGAGTGACGAGTGTTCGTAAACGCGCCTGCGAATTAATTTTCGGAAATAAACGGTAAAATGAAAGGTATTCGTCGGTAGGAACCTGTAGGGCAGTTCCATTTCGCGGCAGAATAGTTTTCAAACACGAGCTGCGCCGGCCGACACCCTTCCAGTTACACGAACATTAAAAGTACTACTTAGAGTGGCAGCAGTTATATATACATATATATACATATATATGTATATATATGTATGTACATATACATAGGTTGGGTCGAGGGAGAAGGGGAAGTTAAAACAATTAGCCGCGCAGCAGTTTCCACGGGGTTAAAAGGGGCGGTGGTCGAGGGGAGGGCAGGTGGCGTGGAAAGTCTCTGATTCACGGAAATTTCTCTTCCTTTTCGGAGGCCAGACAGGAGCCGGGTTCTCGCGAAAAATGTAATTAAATCTCCTTAAAGCGGGGCACACTCGTTAACGAAGTTTAGCCGCTTAGGCGGAAAGAAGCTCGATCAAAAGTACGACTAGCGGCTGGATACCGACTTCTTTTCGTGCTCTGGCCCTTCCCTCTGCTCGCTAATTATCGCACCTCCGGCCATCTTTCGTTCCTTCCTTCGCGCCATTCAACGCGAGCAAACGTAAGATTCTCGAGAACATTTACGCGACATCTGGAATACCACCAGACCGCCACCCTTTGCTACTCTACATATTTACACTCCATTTCATCGACATTTTATTACACGAGACGCGACCGCTCAGTTTCAAGAATTATTTCCTTTCTGCTGTTAGCAGCAACGAAGTCACGATTACGTCTACTAACGCAATTATAACTACAATTTATCGACACACTTTAAAGTTAAAAAATGCGTTTTTAATTTTCGTTATAGATTTATGAAAATAAGACAAGTATCCAGAAAATTTCTTGATCTCTTCTTTACCAAACAGTGTCAAACCATATCATTTACATATGATTCTGACACTAGAAGTAAAAGAACAAAAGATTCTCGGTTTAATTATTAAAAATGACAATGTTTTTTGTCGTAACATGAGAAGTGTACGATTTATTACAGAGCAATTAAGCAGGCGAAGACTTCGAAACTGCTTACGACTCGGACGTTTTATCGTCCTGCAATCTTCTGAACATGGAATTCTTAGCCAACCGAATACCACGTGTACATTACGAACAATCGACGAGGCATTTTCACGATCCATTCCCAGCCGTTGTCCAGGAATCTCGGAACAATATAGTGAAGGGAAAACTTCTCCCTTTTCCTGTGTATTCCCACGCAACCTTAATGCGACGTGTGAATGATAGAAATCAATAAATTTCTACATCTACGCGGATAAAAAACATCTGTGAAAACGTTTGTAGACTCGTATTAAAAGTTTTTCATTTTCTTTTTTTAATTTCCTTTCCCGAACGCTGTTAACCATCCAAAGTTGCATTCACAGTCTCGGAGCTGCGCGATTTATGATCTACGGTACGGTTAGGATATTTTTCGTTTTAGTCGATCCACAAAGGAGGTAAGCGCCATTTACCTGGTCGAAGCCAATGGCGTATCGCGGATAGCGAAGAGAGAATCAAACAGCACTTACCGCACAGCCCATCGATGCACCGGCATGTTCCATGTTCTCCAGAAAGTGTCGATGTTATTCGCGTTCCACCAGTCGCAGTAGAAATGCCGATCGGCGAAATGCAGCAGTTCGCCCATCAGATTGAGGGTCGAATGGAATAACAAGTAGAATAAGCACAACCAGACCAGATGGTTCGGTATCTGTAAAACAAACGCATCCGTCCAAGGTATTACAACGCGAATCGCATTTCATCGTAGAACGTTTATTCAAGAACAGTTGCGTACGTTCGACCCTCTCTAGTCTGTTTTCACTGTCCTACAAAGAAGGAAAGTTCACTCGACGTCTAAAGTTAAAGTTCGTATCGTTTTTCGAGGGATAGAAATTTACGAATCACGTTCGGGGTTTGACTGAAGAATCATTACTGAATTGCTTTTACATGTCGACTTTCACGCTTCAGTGGCTGCAAGGTGGTATAAAAATGTTCAACTTACGAATCACGTTCATTTTGAGAATCATTATTTGTAAAATTAAAATTGAAATATCTCTTAAATTAATGATTTTTGTAATATAAATAGGTTAATAAGTTTTTGAATGGAATATCAGAATGCATCGGCCGATGAAATAAAAAATATATGATTTCGTGTAAAGAAACGTTCATGACCTCCGTACATGTCTCGAGAACCCATTCTAACTTATACAGGGTGTACGCGAAAGTTTTGTCACCAGCTTTTAGGCATTTCCGGTAGAGTAATTAATTAAATAAATTAGAGTCATTGAAACAATTTTAATTATCATTCAAACAGCAAAATGATTAATAAATGATGAAGAAATAAAATTTAATATTACTATTAAAATAATTAAAAATCTGTATATAAATTTGTATTCTAATTTTATATAAAATTATTTATAAAAATTTATTTAATTTATTTTTCAAACAAAATTTTTTTAGTATTTGATTACATGTTCCCATATTGTTAAATCTCAAAAAATGTTTTTATGTGAAATGGCCAAGGTCTGGGTTTGGATTGGTGTTGAAAATCGTTTCGTACATTTGCAATACAGACGCGTTCTGAACGTACAGACTGAATTTAGTAAGAACGTGGCGTTTTATTTTAAACTTTTTTTGTTTTCATTACCGTGAACAGTTTTTCTCGTTGCTACCCGTTCGCCCCGTCGATCTTTATTAGTTCACAATGTGTATAACACGCGAGCAGCGTGGCCGACGGCTACGGGCACCAATATTTTGCTTCTTTTTGTTTCGTATTCTTCATTCGGGGCTCGTTAAACCGACGCGAATTCGCGTCTCTCGCTGTTCCATTGCTGTAGCCCCCTAGGCAACGGCGCAATTTCGCGTAATTCTTAACCACTGTTAGCACGCCGGAGGGGAAAGGAACGACGAAAGAAAGGAAATATGATAGTCGATGAAAAGTGCCAGGAGGAAACAGTATGATACGCAAGGTGTTTATAAATTACGACTAAAAATTGTCCGCGTGCTACATCCGCAATTTCTCCCACGTATTTATTAGTTTAAAAGTAATTTTCGCACCTTGATACATCGAAACAGGGTAAATTAACTTCACTATGCCTCGATGTAATAAATAAGTCGCGACTTTGTTATCAGTTCCGAACGATCAAATAAATTGCTTTCGATTACCGAGCGTTCGCGAAAAGTCTCAAACGCAAAAACTCCTTAAATGCAAGTTTATCGACGATTCCAGTGCACAATGGAAGAAGAAAACAATACTGTTCGCCGCTTTTAGTGATTCGGATTAACCAACCGATTTTAAACCGACTCGGTTTCCACAGTTGAAACACGTAGGCTGCATTCTCGCGTATGAAACGCGCGGCACAGAACCATCGTGACGCTTAAAAAGACTTAAATTGGCTGTAGAAATTCTTCTACCACTAAAATGGCGTCCTAGCGCATACGGTACTCGTCGATTGTCGTGTCGTTTCTGTTAATAAGTCTCGTCGAGATGTACTTTAGACGCAAAACTCAAGATCAGAGACGTTCCACAGTACAAATCAATTTCACGACAATGTCTCTTCTTCTTCCCGCCGACACAGAATCCCCCTAGCAGCGGGGATGAAATGTCCACGTTTAACGAAAGGTGCCTCCGCGCATTTAACGCGGAAATACCGTTCACGTTCCAATTGGAAGCGGAACGAAGCAAAGACGCGGTCGCAATGAAATCGCCTGGCAAGGATCAGAAGGATTCCCGTCGGGCCGCGGTCGTCCAAGGAAGAATTTCGAAGTTATTTCGTTCCGAATGTCTTCTCTAATTCGCCCTGGAGCGACCCCGCGCTTCCGTCGGCCCTTTGCGCGCTACGAAAGGACTTAATAATGTTGCCAAGCACAAAGGTCAAGTCTCCCGTGCCGGCAGGCATTCGCGGCACTTTTATGGAAACAGAGAAGAAGACACCCTTCGTCGGTCCTGTCTCTACTCTTTCGTCCCCCAACGCCGTGGCTCTGCGACGAGTCCACCTATTCCGCAAAAACTTACCTCGACGTTTTAATTTCGTTTACCCCGGCATGCTACGGACGGTCGAAGAGAAGCCGACGAGGGGGGAGGACGGCGGTTGGAGGGTCGGATAAAACCTGGTGAACCGTTTGAGACACGCCGATGATACCACAAAGGAAAAAGCGGCAGCGTAAACTTTCAGCCGACTTCCTGGCCAGAGGCTATCTCGGAACGGAACGCCTTCCACCCTCGACAAGAGCTTCCATCGAGGGGGAAAAATCTTGGCGGATGATATGCGACACGGTAAAGCGAAAGATGAGGGGAATTTGAATTTTCTCGGCTCGTTTGCTCGACCCGTGGCAACCAACTTCTCCTATTAAAGGTCGATTTTTCAATGAACTTCGAACTTTGCTATCAGCGTCCTCCACCCTTTCGTCCGACGGGACGAATCTCATTCTTCCAGGATGCGACTCTTTCATCGTTCGACGTACATTACATCTTCACGCTCACCCAATCGTTCTTTTTTAACCCTTTGCACTCCTATGTCGAGTGTGATTCGACATCAATTTTTATTTCAAGAGCTCCTTCGCCAAGTCCCACTCGACATTTTTTCAAGTTCAAACCAAAGAGATATCGTACACTTGAAAGTTACAAAACGCAACAACAGTGTAAATAAAACAGATATTTTAACAGGTAAATTTCAAATAAAACACTTAAAGGCGTTGGGAGCTGCTGGTAACAAAATTTAAATATAATTCGGAGTGCAAAGGGTTAAATACTCTACGCAATAACTTTTCTTCTTTTTTTTTTTTACAAGGCATTTGGAACCTTATGGGAGGTTTATTTCAGCTAAATAGGGGTGCATAATAGGGTCAGTTGCCCTGATATGGAATACGTTCCTAATTTGGAACACCGCAATATTGGCGATGAATGCAATTGATTACGATTGTCATTTGTTGCAACTAGCGTGCATATGCCCGAATTCCAAAGCAACACATGTTCGTAAAAGAATATTAAAGAAAATATTGCAGTTTGAGTTTTTGCAAGGTGATCTTCGGCCTAATATTATACATAAGGTAAGTGCATCAGTTTTGTGTTAGCTGGATTCTTCAAATATAGATATAAATATAAATATATATAATATAATATTTATTTATAAACATAGTATTCCATATTACGAGCACTATGAGCCTAATGTGGAAAATGAGGACCTCAATAAAAAAAAGTAAACACTTCCTAAACCGTTATTATATTTAAAATTTGACTGTTACCAGTCAAAAGAGCATAAAATTTCCTATAAATTCATAATATTTAAGTTTTTATAAAAGTTCTGCAAGCAAGTGAAACATGTCTATAAAGAAAAGTGTTCCATATTAGAGCAACTACTCTACAAGTACACTTACATCGGAATTTTCACTGCTTTTGTGTAAATATTTTTTTATCATACGGAATATGTGCGAATAAATATAACGGAATCTAGTGAAATTCAATTTATAAAATTTATTTTTAATTTCAAGAATATAAGAATAATTTTGACGTTTATTTTAGATGACCTTTCATCTCCAGATGTGCCTTTTAAGACACGTAATTATTGAACACCTTCGTTTCTCGAATATACATTTGTCGTTTAAAATGTAATATCTAAAAATATCGAAGTCTTGTCAATTCGGATATTAAAGAATCATAGATTTTGGGTCGCGTGCCAAGTTTCACGTTCCGAAAATCTGATCGTGAAACGGTGATTTAGCGATCCTTACAGAAAGATAGATTTTCGATAGAGCGTCTCGTATCGCGTTCTCCGGCGAGAAACAATGACAAAGCGATCAAGCAATTTCGCCGCCCTCGCGAGCCCACGTCTACGAAGTTTGCTCGATTCCACCGTCACCCCCCGTCGGTTCCTGATTGTTATTCTTACATCCCGCTCTGTTCATACGATAACAGCTACTCCCTAGATTACACAGGGGGCGTACAGACCCCCGCTGTAGTAAATACTGCGCGACGTGCTCCCGGGAGGCTCGCCTCTCGCGAAAAAAAGAACACGAAAACGTCGTGCACGGCACGGAGGTAGCGCCGATCGAGAAGAAAATGGAAAATATCGATTAGCAGCTTAATATAATGCAAAGCTGGATAGACGAACTCGGGGCAAAACTACCCCTCGGTTCCGTGCTGCCCTTTTTACACGATACAGCAACGATAGCACCGGATCCCGTGTCCATATTACGTTCGGTTATCGGTAAGTATAGTGTCAGCCGTATACTTACAACCTATTAGAAAAATTATATTTTCAGACTTTTCTGCTACAAATTAACCATCAACTTTTTATCCGTTCCAGGGTTGCAGAACTTTGGATTAAAATTAAATGTACCGTTGTAAATACGTAATTTTATTATACGCGGTCGCGCCGAATCAACGTAACATTACCAAAGAAAAATATTTAATTTGAAGTTCAGAGCATGCATTCGCGATTTTTGTTTACCCTGAAGAAAGCAAGTTTATGATACATTTTTATTTATTTATATAGCAATATGCATTATGTAGTAACTATGTTGGTAGTATGAAATTAATAATAACAAACTTCTTTGTTACAACTCGTCCGATTAAGCTAAATTCGCTTAAGCTGGTCGCGTGACATTAAAGGCATTTACTGTCACGGTAATAAATAAGGCGAATTTAATGTCGCAGGAACACGCAACATCGCAGACTTTCACAGAGTATATCAAAAAGTTATTAAGAAAGCCAATGCTCTTTCCGGGGAAGGATAAACGATTAAAGCCATCAGAGAATATGGTCGATAGAAGTTCAGACGTTTCATTTGTTTCTTGCAATTTAACTTTAAACGTACTTCCTTCGGTCCTGATTTTCATCTTAATTTGCTCCGTAAAATCGTCCCCTTAAGTTATTACCCACCTGTAGGTAAACACCCTGAATGTACGATAGTGACGCAACAGATAATAAATATTCCTAGAGTCTAAACCCTGAATGTTTTTCTATTTGAGATTCTACCAATCTAACCAAACTTACTGTTGCAAGGTGTCTCAGTAATTGAAATACAACCAATTGGGTAACTTTACTCGTAAGAATACAATTTTCTAACGTGACTAACAATCTCGCGACACTGTATACCACAACAAACAATTACTCTGATGGAACGAACCTCAGGAGGTAAATATTCTATTTACAGAACTATCCTAATCAAACACCCGTTGACTATTTGTTGGACATCCATGCAATTAGCCAATTAGAAAGGAGTAGGAATTGCAGCCACGACAAACGATGATCGACAACTAAATAACCTTGTAGCGTGTAAAATTAGATATAAACAAATTGTAACGCGGCGCCCCGTTTAGGAACCTGCGACGACGACGTCCCTGAGTTGGAAAAACCCCGTACGCGGCACTGTACAGAGCGACTGCAGGTACCGCGCAAAAGGGAAAAAACCCTCCTCTCCATGGTCCGTCCTTTTCCTTGAAATAGCCCCCAGATTTCCCAATCAACAGAGTCAAGGTTAGGCTACAAAGGTTACGAGCAGACGACGCTTACGGTGTTCGGCACTCCACAACTTTGGATCGCAAACCATCCCAACGCCCAAGCCGAGGAAACCGAGATCTATATGTATAGTGACCGGTACCAAAAGCTTGTCCTACATTCTAGAGGAAGACGTCTCCGACGGCACCTCTACGAATCCTCTCGCATCCCTCCTCGTGGAAGAAAACGTTGCCTACGCGGCCCACGACACTTCCACACTCCTCCAAAGAAAGTCGATCCGCGAGTCGTAGTAACGACCGAATTACGCGTTCGGCTATCACCAAAACTACCTCCGCCAGCTAGATTTCAAATCGCGCCGTGACCAAACCGTACGTGTCAACCCTCAACCGTATCGTAAAAACCAGTGTAAAAGTTTTATCTTTGTTTTGTGAACAATAAACCACATTCCCGTTACAACCTGAATTTAATTTGCTTTCGACTTCAAATAAAAGTATTAGAACAAGAACAGTGGTTAAAATTGTATAAAATTTACTCGATTAGATTTTTAAAAATTAACCGTAGCCATTATACATTTCTTCAAGCACCTATTGTTTTAATTCCTTCGGTAAAAATAAATACACCATAATTGGTCTAGCGTTAATATCGTACGAAAAATGGTTGTTTCGATCCGTGTAGGCAAACATTAACGACAGGCCGCTACTGTGCATATCGGAAATTCGAGCCCCTCGAATCCCCCCCTCACGTGTTCTTGGATCCAATATGGCTGCATTATCGATGGAAATCGATCTACCGGCCTCGGCATATATACATAAAGCGAACATTACGGCTACGCATCTCCGTGAGATATTGTACGCAAGGTCGCCCCCGAATAAAAGAGCAAAGGAACCCTGAAATCCCTCCACTGTGTCAGCTGCCACTTCTTTTTCGTCGGAGGAGTCGCGCGTCAAAGAGATTCCGAAACGAAGCGACGAGTGGACGGAGCTAAGGGACGCGCTCGTATAAAGCAAATCGATCCAAGGAAACGACCTCGTAGGCAGCGGACTGCAGGAAAATTGCGTTTCCCCATTACGACGAGATTAAAGTCTCGTCCTACATTGCAGTTCCGCCTCCGCTTTTCGCCGTCCCCCCTCCCCTCTTGTCATCGTCGTCCGAGCCGGTCCACCCCTCTGTCTTCGACGTTCGTATATAAGAACCGCAATTAACACCACGACGGCCACGGGGGTTGCCCGATGCGACCAGTTATTTGCGGTGTAAACGAAAATAAGGGCTCGCGCAGGAGGGTCGTTCGCGTTTAAACCGGGCGATTCTCTGCCTTTTCCCGCCATTTTCTCTTCCTTTTGTGACGAAAGAGTAGCTTTCCTTCTTTTAGCCACTGATGACTACGATAAAACCTTTGTATCTTTTTGATACCAGAAGCTACAACATACCGACATTAAGGGATGATTTACTTTCAGTTCAATAAAAATTAATAGAAATTAAGACAGTCAAGGTCCTCAAACTTAAATATATTTATACTACAGCTATTTGGTGCCTGGAAAACACTGAAATTGGATGCGTTGTATTTCGTGTGTAATAATTAATTAATTAATTAATTTTGGTTTCTTCGATTCGACTTTTTAATATTCGAAACAGTAATGTAATGACAATTTCAATGGTTGTTTCCTTTCCTCGGGGTGAACGATTTTTCCCTCGATCGGGAAGCGAATTATTTTTCCTACTTGACGAGAGAAAGAGGCAAAGAGAGGGCGCATAAAAGGAACCTCCCGAGAATGAACAATTCTTCTTGGCGGCGTGACTTATGAGATTGAAAGAGGAGCTTTCGTTACGGCGGACTTGCCCCGAGGAACGCGGATTCTACTCAGATTTTCCGGTTCAAGATTCTCGACGCTGCTCAACGTCGATATCGTTTTCACCGACGACGGTTATTGGCACTCGTTGTTACGACTGTCGCGGCCTTCTGACTGTAAACTGTTGTACTTAAACGAAACCGGTCGAGGGGTTCAACAAGTAGGAGATCCGAACTTTAATTTAGTTTCCGTCGCGACGACATTTTATGAATTTTAACTGTTATGGAATTTCGATGCTTGACAACTTTTTAACGTTCCTCGATACATATAAAATACATTTGTTCGGTGTCATCGTCTGTAATAAATCATTATTAATACCAAAATGAAGATTATTGATCGAAAGACACGTAAAATTTAATGTATACTTTAGAAATAGCTGTGCAAAATAAAGACCATCTTCACGACACGAAAAAGGAGTTGCTTGTGTTTATGCTTGCGAGGTGCAAAAAAGTTTGCATTAGAGAAACTAGGAGTAACATGAATACCCGAGACGCGCACCAAATTGGGCTATGTGTAGTCAGCCATTGCAGGACGCCAAAAGACTGCATAATGTAAAATTCTGTTTGAAGAAATATAATAGCGAAACGAAAGACACGCCTAGGAAAGTACAGAGAAATTCTGTAAATTCTGAAACAACCCAGTAACATTGACGAAGACTTTATCATTGGAATACGAGCACTCCCTTACGTTCTTCAGACTCGTAACTATGGTGTCGTCTGTTAGGATCGTTATAGTCACGTATACAAGGCAAGGCACGAGCTAGTTCCCACGATTTTTCAGCCCCTTTCGATGATCTGACAAAAAAATTGAAGTTAATCAGTATTTAACCGACAAGAAATCGCAGTTACTTAAATTCAAAAACAAATTGATTTTTAATACGAAATTAAGATTACTGTTATATTTTTAAATGGAACTGGATATTTTTAACCCTTTGCATTCTCTTACGAAATAGATAGTAAATATCTTATGTATTTTGTCCAATATAATCACTTTAAAACCATAATATCGTTGTGTTCCCTTAGAGGGTACATCGAAATTCTTTGCTGGGTGTCCCTTCAGAGAGGACAGACGAGTGCAAAGGGTTAACTTTATAGTATTGTAGGCGACCTCGAGACAAAATCGACGACTTGCTATACTATGACCTTCAGATGACATCGAAAGAAAAATTGCCATGAATCCATTTCATTTAAAAATATAACAATAACCTTAATTTTTGGTCGAAAATCAATTTGTTTTTAAAATTAAGCAACTCTAATTTCTTGTCGGTTAAATACTAATTAACGATCGTTAGGAAACATTTTTTGTCAGACTATCGGGACTGAAAAATCGTGAGGAAATATACGAATCTCGCAAAGATAGCCACATTGAATTTCAAAAGGAGTTTACAGAGTTGAAGTAAAAATCAATCAAAAGACAGCGAGTTGTTTTAAAGCACGTGAATCTAAAATTAACGATAACTATCGTGCCAATACCAATGTTACCTTTCCTAACGAATCCAGTAAAAGAACCAAACAGTTTCGACGCCGAAGGATCCGATTCCCTGCCACTAATTCCCATCGAAATTATTGAATGGAAAATTCGGGGACGCGCACAGGAAACGGGAGTGTTCGTCAACGATTTCGAGAGGTACTCGTTTTTTTTTATTTTTTCTGTTCTCGCGCAACCAACCGCGCGGTTGTTTGCACCGCGTCAGACGCCGGTAATTAATGACGCGATGGGTCCAATTAACCGGGCGAGCGGGAAAAATTTGTTAACGAAGCCCGACGGTGCGTGGCTTTTTGGCCGACGCTTTAATCGCGAACAACCAACGACGCGGCCTCGGAAAGGGCGCTAATATACACGCTCCAGGAGGGCGCATCGTGGCAGTCGCTTTGGGGACGGAAGTCATATAATTGAATTCGGTTCACCGAGTCCGGCTCACTGATCGAAACACTACGGCTGGCTAGTTTCGATCCGCGGTATACGAACTAACGAGACAATAACAAGCACGAAGTAACAACGTCCGAGCGAAATCCGCTTCTCGATGGACGTCATGTTCCAGTGCCCCGAGAAGATGCTTGTAAATACCAGTCCTGGTGCTCCTCAAACGTTATTTCCATAGTTTTTCTCTATGGTACTGTTGGATAACCTGTATTTCGATAGCTTGGCTGCTGGAACTCACCATGGAGTCGCCCTGGGTTTATTTTTAACAAATCTGTAAGCACTCGCTTCGAGCTTCGCTAAGATAATTGAGTCTATATTTGAGTCGGATAAATTGGCTGATAAAATCCGTCTTACAATGTAAGGTAGATCGAAATAAATTGTACAATACTGGGCTTGTTTTATAGAAACGTTGAATGTTGAAATTCGAACGACGTTGGATTAATTTCGTTTCCTTTGTAGCAGCTTTTGTCGAAGAGAGCATTTCAGAGACGCCTAGACATTCAATGGTCAATCGAGTACTATTACACGCGGTTTTTCGGCCACCCCTGGGAATAATTTTAATGCGAGATTCTAGAGGCCAAAATAAGACGAAAGTCAACGATACTAATTTGTTGATTGAGGCTCTCTTAAAAAGTTATTAACAAAAGTAAATTACAAAATTTCAAATTATTCACGGAAAAATTATTTTCGGTTGCGAGGGTCAATTACAATCATTTTTGGTCAATGGAGGTATCCCCGAAATCCTACCCAGTTTCGAAAAAAAAATTCGAGAAATTGTGAAATTATTCGACAAAATTAAAAAATTTTAAATCGTTATAAAGAAATTATTTTCAATTGCAGAAATTAAATACAATCATTTTTGGTGAATAGACATATACCCGAAATCCTACGTACTTTCAAGAAAAAAATTCCTAATCGAAAATCTAATATATGACCAGAAATGTTGCCTGAAATTACATGCAAATCTTTAAAACATCATAACTTCTGAACGGATTGGAGGATTTTAATGTTACAAACGGCAAACAACGCGTATTTTGGTGAAGAATATGTAAAAATTCCAAAAATATTCGAAAAGTTGATCCTTGACACCGCAAAATGAGAAAAATCCCATAAAAATTGTCCAATTTTCAAATAGCCATAACTCTTAGAATAGTGAATATATTTCAATGAAATTTATTTCTGAAATAGTACTCATGGGTACCTACAAAAAAGTATGAGACAACTTCTCTGTAGGGTGTCAAACAAAATTATTAAAAATGAAAAACGAATTTTTAAGAAAAATCGACAGAGGTGAAGAAATTATTCGGCGAAAAAAAAATTCTTTACCGAAAATATACTGTGTGACCGAAAATGTTTCTATATCTTTTTAACGAAGCCTCAATCAATGAATTTGTATCTTTGATATTCGTCTTATTTTGGCCTCTAGAATCACCCTGTTTAGACTAATAGGTAATCGGGCGCTGGTGAGAAAGTCAAGAGCGTAGCCGTCTGGTGACGAAAGCAGAAACTGTCGGCCACACTTTAGTTTCTTCAAACCATTCTTATGAGATATTTTACAATTCCTATATAATAATAAAAGTTGCACGGAAGCGAGTGCATATATTCAACCCGTTATTTTAGGCCTGAAATTACTATTAAATTCACCTGTACACGTCCTATGAAAAATTTCTCGGACACTTCTCATACCGTTTTATAAGAACCCATCATCTACTAGCAATATACTAGCAAAGTGTATAATCTTTATTTCATTCGCGAATGCTGGTCGATGTTTTCCTTCTAAGTAAAGAACTGTTTTTTGTCATGATCTAATTGCTTTCTCTATTATTGGACGTTCGTTCGCTGGCAAAACGAGACCACTCGCGTTAAAAGACTCGCTACTTCGATAATATTAACTGTTCGATATTGCAACGTATACAGGTTTCAGACATTTCTGATACCCAAGAAATATTATACACAAAATTTAGAAAACTATAAACACATCGAACGTTTTACATTTTTTTAACAAATTGTGCAATAAACAATTTAAGAGCCAGATAATTCATACTGTAATTTACTGTCGTGACGGAGCATGCATGTTTTCGTTCCCTGCGCAAATTAAAAATCTTTCGACCATTATCGGAACAGCTTGTTTGTGCAGCACTTGTTTTTCTAGCAGCGTGGCTTTTACATTAACACAGAAAACCTCGGAAAGCCATTCTTCTGATTACTTTTCCATTAATGCGACCGCTACGCCCGCTCCTCCATCGACGGCTATTTCCAGTACGCAAATAATGTTCCACGATATTCCATTGTACGTAATTAATTTTATGGTTTTTGTCGCTGATGGACTTCGCCCCTAGGAGCATGGCCGCCAGATCTGCGCGTAATCTTTGCACGACTCTACATTTTTAACAACTTTTTACCAATTATTAACGTTCCGGAACTGTTTTAAAAATACCATTTGATATAAATTGATAAGCAGAAAAAGAATGATCGTTTAACGACAAATGTAAGTGTTTACGTATTTTTACAAATACGAGAAAATCGATTGGCGTTGCAGTTTCTTTGAGAAAAAACTATATTAAGGACACTCTGTTTTTCCCCAAAGTTTTAAAGCCGTTTAATGCATATGTCCAGCACTACGAACTACGAAAATTATAATTAATGCATCAAAAGCACCAGAAACTGGTTTCGTATTCGTGGCTTCAACAGCGTCCCGAAAATGTTGCGCGTCGAATTAACTGGGCCGTGTTTTCGAAGTTTGCGTTCCCGATTACGGGACAGCGCGGTTATTCCGCAGCACGGGGAATCCGATAAAATCCGCGTAACGACGTTAAAAGGGCATCCTCGTTCATAGATCACCGAAAACCGATATTTTCCTTTGCGATTCGCAATCCCCAAAAACGGTAATATTTTCTAAAATGAGAGCAATCTCCCGGACCGAGTTTCAACTCGCAATTTACTCCTCCAACCTAACGACAGAGACTCTCTCTCAACGAACTTGATCGCTGGGGATAAAAGGTGCATTCTTTACGGTGACGTGAAACGTAAACGTCCAGTCGAAATAAGGATCCATTAACCCCCTGCTACACGGGGACTTCGCTCCAAGATAATTTTGTTGTCCATTCGATGAAATAGGAGGGGTGTTATTTATTATGAGCTACTTCCGCGCGACGAAACGATTAACTTAAGACAGCCATCGCCGTAAAACTCTCGAAATTGACAAACTGGCGAGGCGTCGTTCTCATCTTCCCCTGAATCTTCGAACCTTGCTTCTTCTAATTATTGTTTATTTTCTTACTAAATTTTCTTTTCCATTCAGTTGCTCGAAAATATTGAGAAATATTTGAGGATCAATTTCTACCCCTTGAAATGAATTTAACATACCTAGAAAGTTTCAACCACCTCGTAAATAATATCATTTTTACAAAATTATTTTTTCTATTCGGTTGCTTGAAAACATTCAGAAATGTTTTTCTCGTGAATAATATTTTTACAAAATATTCTTTTCTACTCAGTTGCTTAAAAACCGTGACAAAGTGACAGTTTCCTAGTTACAATAAGAGAATAAAAATATCCCGATATTTGAGGCTCAATTTCCACCGTTTGAAGTGAATTTTACATACCTAAAGAATTTCAGTTCCTTCGTAAATAGTATATTGTACCCAGCATGAAATATTCGACTCTTCTAGGAATAAAAGAGATCTTTCGGAGCAATTAAATTTTTGCATCCCTTACGGTTGGAACCCCATTTAGAAACGATCGTGCAGCGGGAATCAGTGTCGATTGTGTACAAGCGGAGCGAGAAAATCGCGATCGTCTCGTGTTTCGCGATGGCGTTTCGAACAGCACGGCGCGACGCCTCGACACGCGCGAAACAATCGGAATCCTCTCGCGGAAAGTTGGGACGCGCGAGTTCACGGGCGCGGAACTTCCGCGTAACGCTCGAGCGACGACGAGACGGGGGCGAAATACGACGCTGAATTTTGTCCCAGCTATTAAACATCCGGCTGCGTGAACCGACTCGAGAACGTTGCGTCTCTGAAGTTCCCTCAAGAACCGAAGGAAATACGAACTTCGTAAGAGAATTATACGCGCAGCATCGAGGCTCTATTGCCCTACCCGTCCGGAATCGTTGAAATAACTCCCCCTCCAGACGTCGAGGGAGGCTCCAGAGAGAGAAAGAGCGCCGTAGAAAAGAAAGAATATCTTCTTACGACGGGGTAGCGGCGTCCCACGAAGCGGATCTTCGAATTGAAACGATTATCGACAGAACCGACGTTTACAGGAAAACTACGTTGCAAGCCGGCTTCCGACGGTGCATAATTCACGTGGAAACGTCAACCGTAACTAGCTGCACGGGCGGCAAAAGTTGAATCATGAATTCATAGACTCCGCGAAACTTTCGAGTTGCATTTCAATGGCGACGACTGCAGCTTCACTGGTCAATGATTGGGTCAAGCACCTTAGGGGTGAGTATAAATCCTGATAGGGCTGTTTCAATCCCCTGGTAACATGGGGTCAGAAAATTAACGAAACTATATTTTATTCGAATATTCGAATTTTAAAATATACAGTGTGTTCGGCCACTCCTGGGAAAAATTTTAATGGAAAATTCTGGAGGCCAAAAAAAGACGATAATCAAGAATACCAATTTGTTGATTGAGGCTTTGTTGAAAAGTTATTAACGTTTAAAGTTCCGACTGTAGAACGATGATCTGTATTTTCTCAATGTATTATTATACAATGCATTTTTTTGGCCCATTTCTCTTAGGCTGTAGAGCCCCATTAAAAATCCTTTCAATCCGTTCAATAGTTCTCGTTTTTTAACCATAGACATGAAATTTCAGGGGAATCACCATTTCTGATCAGACATTGTATTTTCGGTAAAGAATTTTTTTCTCGAAAGTGCGTAGGAATTCGGGAGTATGTGTATTCACCAAAAATGATTGCAATTGACCCTTGTAATCGAAAATAATTTTTCCAGAATGATTCGAAACTTTTCAATTTCGCCAGAAAATTTCAGCACCTATCCCCTATCGATTTTTCTTAAAAATTCGTTTGTCGTTTTTAATAAATTTGTTTGACGCTGTACGAAAATGTTGTTTAGTACTTTTTTGTAGATACCCATGAACTCTACTTCAGAAATAAATTTCATTGAAATATATTCACTATTGTAGGAGTTATGGACATTTGACAATTGAACTATTTTTATAGGGGTTTTCTCACTTTATGGGTTTAAGGAACAACTTTTCGAACATTTTTGGAATGTCTACATATTCTGCACTAAAATACGCGTTATTTGAATTTTGAAACATTAAAATCCTCCAATCTGTTCAGAAGTTATAACGTTTTAAACAAACGCATGAAATTTCAGGGAAAAATGTCACATATGGTCAGCCATTACATTTTCGGTACGGAATTTTTTTCTCGAAAGTGCGTGGAATTTCGAGGGTATGTGTATTGACCAAAAACGATTGTAATTGACCACTGCAACCAAACATAATTTTTTTAGAACGATTTGAAATTTTTCAATTTCGGTCAGTATGGGAGTGGGATTGAAACTTATGTGAGACTTATATATGTCCTAAATTATATTTCACGTTTACGTATTGCATTTTATATTGTTTTTTGTATACAGTGGAAGTTTCCCGTTCAAATAATAATAAATAAAGAAATTATTCCAAGTGTTTTAACGTCCTGATAATGATAGAATAAGAAATTTCTATAACTGATTGGTCATCTGTAGCTATAATCTGGGTTACGATAAATCTATCAAATTTCGTTAAAATCGGTGCTGAGATCCTCTTTGTAAGACGCGTGGTTCTGTCTCGAACCGTACGTTCGTCGCGACGAACTTTCTGAGGAACACACCGCGAAAAGGAGATTGAATTTGCAAATATTGCTTCGAGGCTTTCCACCTAAAAGGTCTCCGCGCAAACTGGGAAAACAATTGTAAGGCAAGAGGCATGGGAAAGCACACGCGCGGATTCGTTTTACGGACCGTGTACACGCTCGTAGTCAGTAAGCAGCGCGACTTTACCACCCTTTTCCTAAATAAGGTGCTACGATAGAATTGCAAGAACGAAACTTATCGTCGTTTGATCGTTGAAAGCATTCATGCTCGCGACGAGGAATTCGTTGGAACGTTTCTACGATTTTAAAACTATACGATTAGTACTAAATAGATTCTACGATACTCACAGCCAATTTGAGCAAACGTTCAGAGGCCTTCGCCACGTCCATGTTCTGAAAAACAAACGAGATACGATTATTAATTTAAGAGGAATTCGTGTAAGTACGGGGATGAAAGTTGGAGGGCCGATTTCGATAAAACAGGGCTACGAAACGGGAGTTCCTAATTGGACTCGAACCTGTGGAATATGTAGCACGAATTCGAAGGTTCGCGCGGATTACGGCGAACGAGGGAGGCTTGCGATTAAAAAATAAATGTAAATTACGACAAAGTTCTTGCAAATACAATTATGTAAGTTCCCCGATATGTTTTGAGACAATCGAGCGATCTATTTTGAGAACGCTAAAAGTGGTTGTAATAATTTACGAAAATAAATACTGTCTATTATTTAGTCATTCTTTCGCGATTATAAAACCATTTAATAATAATTTGACTGTATAAATAAATAGAAAATTTGTCCAATGTAACTTGTTTGAAATAAAATTTGAAACCTTCCTGTAGCGTATAAATCTTTGATACACGAATACAACTAGAAAAACACTAAGAAATTGTGGAGTAGATCTTGAACGGAAAGCTTCGTGCAGCAGCTTTGGCAAAGAAATCCTAGTCGTTGCGAAAATTTATAAACACGAATAGAACGTACAAATACCCGGAGATTAACAAGAGTACGATGCGCGAGAAATACTTGCATTTCCCGGAAGGTATTCTCTTATTCCCGTATGCTCGAAAACGTCGAAGGAGCTTCCCAGCGATGGAATTGATATTTCGTGCGGTATACTAATTGAATACAGGGGAAGGAAGCCACCCCTCCGGCGTTCCGCTTAAGTGGCGGTTGTCGAGGTCTCTCCGAATGGCACAACACGAGAACCCGCGGTGCTTATATACCAGGCTTACAAATAAATACCTAAAGAGCCTCCTGTCGATTTCAACACACCATTTGCGCGCACACAACGCCACGCGTCCATGCACACGCGACCGCATAGTTTGTTCCCCGACTATGATGGAATTGCGAGGCTCAAATAAAGGGGCAAAAGTAAACGCGACACGAAACGGACGCTTATTTTTCGACCCTCGAAAATTGCAGACGTCGTTAAGAATGGATATTAAAATATCAACAAAACATCGTTCGAAATACGATACAAATTACTTCTTGAGTACTTAAGAGGCCGATTCTCTTCTAAACGATGCATAATAGCAGCTTTTAATCATTCTTACTGCAAATCCACCAACTAAATATGCAAAACAAATTATAACCGTTTAAAAAAACTGAGTTGAGCCTCCTAACTCGAAAAAATCAAGAATGAAAAAAAAAATTGTAAATTTCACCTACTAAATCTTTTTTTACCTCGAAAATTGGAAACATCGTTAGGGTCGGAAATTAAAATAACAACAAAGCATCGTTCGAGATACGATACAAATTACTATAATACTTTAATACTTAAGACGCCGATCCTCTTCTAAACGATGCATAATAGCAGCTTTTAATCATTCTTACTGCAAATCCACCAACTAAATATGCAAAACAAATTATAACCGTTTAAAAAAACTGAGTTGAGCCTCCTAACTTGAAAAAGCCAGGAATGAAAAAAAAAAAATTGTAAATTTCACCTACTAAATCTTTTTTTACCTCGAAAATTGGAAACATCGTTAGGGTCGGAAATTAAAATAACAATAAAGCATCGTTCGAGATACGATACAAATTACTATAATACTTTAGTACTTAAGACGCCGATCCTCTTCTAAACGATGCATAATAGCAGCTTTTAATCATTCTTACTGCAAATCCACCAACTAAATATGCAAAAGAAATTATAACCGTTTAAAAAAACTGAGTTGAGCCTCCTAACTCGAAAAAATCAAGAATAAATAAAAATAAAATAGTCATGTAAATCTCACCTGCTAAACCTTTTTTTACCTCCAAGGATTTACGTTTTTTCCATCTAAAATTTATTCGAAAATTCGGACGTATTTTCTACTCCTCTTTTTTTTTAATCTTCTCGAAAGCATCGTTCTCTTGACAGTACGAGGGATGATTTATTATTTGATGACAGCGACGAATCGGTTTCTGATGAAGAACCGAAGCTCAGAAAGTGACAAGCGCGAAAATGAAGATGAATAAAGATTTTGGAAAGAAGATTAATAAACCCTGAAAAAATGATTTTTTTGTATTGTTACGTGTACTATTGTACGCGTACACAATAGACGGATAACAGAAGTACGAACGTTTCGAATAAATATTAAATGTCAACCTTTCGTCATTGTTGACCCAAACGATCATGCCCAAAGATCGATGCGTGTATTTTTATGGGAATTTGTAACCGCGCTGTTATTTAACGCATACGCGGAAGTAGAACGCAATTTGATTTCGCTTCGGAGACGGAAATTTCTCGAATGTTTCGGAGATTAAAATGAAACTATGTATAATTATACGCATTCTGGGATCCGCAATTACAGTACTTGATGCACGTTGGTTATAAACTGGGAATATGATATTTCAATTTCGGGTTCGCGGCGTGCTCAATGCGCTCGAACACGTATCTGCATTACGAGACGTTTTATGGATTGCTTTGACGCTTTATTGCTCGTTTCCATTGCAAAATTAAAACTTTCCGGGGACACGATTATCCACATAATTCGTTAACAAATAAATCTGGAGTTTCACGAGCAGAGAAAAGTTATTTTCAAAGAATACAAGCATTGTTATAATTGTTCGTTTATTACCTCAAAGTATAAATGCGAATTTGTCTGTCTACCGAGGAGAACCGCGTTATTTAGGGCAGGGATCCAAGAGAAAGGGGGTTGTAAAGAGAATTCTCAGACGGCTGCGTTTAAAACAGCTCACGTAGGTGACACACGCTGCATCGAGCTCATTCTTCGTCTTTTCCTCTCCTTCTGCTTTCCCGTGGACGTGAGACGTTGCACAATGATCGATCGTCCGGTCGGATCAAAGGCCAGAAACCTTCGCTAGAGAAGCCTTGGTGGGCTTCACAAAGGATTATAATAAGCCGTCTCTGGCGAGAACGCGAACACTCGAGTTCGAAGGAACTCGAACCATCGCCGCTGCTATCTACGTCACTGAAACTGAACACTGTCCCCGCCAATCTCAGGAATCCGTTGCTCGTAAAAGGACCTATATCGAACCAGTTTCACCATCGACGCAAACAAATTCCCATCCACTACAAAATGGGGCCCTTTTCACGCCTATCGAGCCCGCGAAACCGTCATTTTGGTGTTCGCTTTGTATGGGAACAAATTAACACTGAAACTAATCGTCTTTACGATTTCGTTAAAATACAACTTCTCTTTTAATTAAAATATAGATTCGTCAAACTAGACTCGAAAAGGATTGAACGCTTGTGAGTCCATGTCTCATAGAGTACATAGAGTCTCTGGATTACCTCGTGTAATCATATACAATTACTCCTACTCGTATTCGTACACTATAATGACGATTCTTACGAGTTTTTTCCATTTATTTTTACCAAATATTGTTTTTCTTACACTGTATGGCGATTATAAATAGAAACTAATTTTCGTTTTCTATGAATTCTATTCATCTATTTCTACCAAATGTTATTTATTACACTGCATTTTGCTTACATTTACAAAGTAGTTTCTCTTGTTTTGTTTACGTTTTAATATTAACGGGCAAGCAATAATTACAAAACCGATAGAGAAGTATAAAATAAGCAGCGTACAATAATAAATAATAATACCAACAATAAGTTTTGTTTCTAAATTTAAAACAAACCCTTAAATATCTCAGTGTATGAAAAAATGGATTCACGCCAGTTTGAAAGAAGCAACTATTTTTTCATTTAATGAAACGAATCACTATTTACGAATACGAGTGGGGGTAACTGTACGGTAAATCATGGCAAAATTTTTTTAATTTTTAAGCACCTAACGGATCGAAGAGATTTTCTAGAAAGTCCATAATCCGCAGTGGAAGAGGTTCGAGTGTCCTGTTGAATTTGTTCGGACTATAAGCGGATCGCGAAACGAAAAAGGGAAGGAAAGAGGTCAGAGGAGGCATGAAAAACGATCGGAGGAAACCGTCCACCCTTCGCGCCACGATTCAGGACAGCCGGTGGAACCTTTCGCGCTATCGTTTCCTTCTTTCGACGTCGTTTCAATTAGCGGGCCGAGATTTACGGCTTTGCATCCACGAACACCTTCTTGTCGCGTTTCTGCGAGTAGTCTCGAGATACTGGGAGATTCGCCGGACTCGAATTGAATTCCAAACGGGGCAGACAATGGCGGCCAAGAGGGGAAAAGAGCCGCGTTATACTTCCCCTTCGGCTCCGTCGCTGGGTGCAGAAAAATTCTGGGTAATTTCGAGGAAGGGTCGCGGGCACATCGGATACTATGCAGGGCGGACAACGCGAGAAAGACTCTCCCTAATTTTTCGTCGAATCAATTTTCGGTGGCCGTGTGATTTATTAAACGTCATAAACGACACAACCTTTCCTTCGTTTTCGCTGCCCGCGTACTACATCTCTGCCTAGGGAGAAGATCGACAATTAATTCTTCGTTTCACGAATCATCTTCTAAGAATAAAGAGAAATTTTCTTATTAGACACGAAAACAGATATAATCGAGCGACACACAAGAAACCTTAAATTATTTTGCAAAATTTTATAAGCGATAATATTTTCTCTGTATAATTTTGTAAAGAGCGTTTCCAGTTAAAGAACGAATAATAATAATAATAATGAGTCCGCTAAAGAGTAAAGAGAACAGGAATCTCCAAGGAACAGTATCGAGTCGACAAGCTAAGATACGCTTTTCCAAGGCGCGTCAAGAACGAAATTATCAACGATACGTCAGTCAACGGTTGTCAGTGGAGAAGACGTATCGGCTTTTCAGTCGAAAGGAGTCGAAACGTTTTTACCTGTCGTGTATCGGATCGATCAACCCTTCTCTCGACCCGGATACAACCGAGAGGAACTGGACCAATATCCGACACACTGAAAATTCCATTCTGACGACGACGGTGACCGGCACACCTGCAAGCATTCCGACCAAAGGAAGAGCCGACGAAAATAAAAACACATGAACCGGTAAGCTGCCGTACAGACGCGAAATTTTCTCTCTTTTTTTTCTTTTGGTCCACTGACTGCTCGTTAACCCATGCGTTCCACGGCCTCTGAAGAAGATTCCGTACGATATCGGGAGGAAAAAAACGAGAGGACGTGACAGACAGGAAAATAGCAGGGTAGGAGAGGGTTTACGAGCATTCACGATGGGAAATCGATACGATATTTCATCCGTTTCGTCGTCAACGGCCTCCAAGGTGCGAGCAGCCAAGTTGCAAAGACTGCACCCGACCACCCGCGCCCTCGCGCTCTCCGACGCCCAAGAAAATCCTTTAAACGTTCATCCCTTTAAGGAGTAGCACGTCGTCGAGCCGATAAGCCGACGTTCGATGCAACCCCGTCGTCGCCTTTCGATCGGTCGATTGCTCTACAGTGTGAAGTCACCCGTGTGGTGGAACGCTATGAAAGATAGACGAAACGTGCCCTCGTCCATTTGCATTATACCGACGAAAACAAATTTTCGACGATCTATAATCGAAATTAGTACCTGGTCGGAACTTTTTTCTCGAATTGCTTTTATTTAAACAGCGCGATAAACGGTTCTCTGAAATAAGGACACCTCAAATTTGGCGCCTCGAACGAGCATCGTGCGCACGCAACTATTTTGAAACGTCGAAAGAAAGATATTTTAACTATGAAGCCCCCAACGAGGGTCATGCGCAGGAACCTATCTTGAAACACGGAAAGAAGGATATTTCAAATTTGGCGCCTCGAACGAAACTTTTGCGTACCAGACTATTTCGAGACCGTTCGCTTAAAAGGACGATAGCGATATGTGGGTTAATTAGAATCATCGATAATGGATAATGTTGCCCTGTTTTAGTTTTCGTGCCTTCGTAGAGCCTTTGAAAAGTTGACGAGTAGGGGAATCGATAAGGCAACGTGGCGCATGATGCCTCTCGATGCCTTTCGATCGGTCGATCGCGATACGGACGCGTTGCAGAATTTACCGGAAGACGGAGGCCTCGTTAACGCCTAACCAGTGGAAAATTAATTAATAAACAACTGGAAGCGCGCGTGAAAATAGAGCGGCGATTATGTCTGATTAAGTGGGTAGATCGAGCGCGCGAGTTAATGCATTACGACGCGTGCAGCTGCGATAACGCTTGATACAAGCGCGCGATAGCAGTCTGAGAATAATTAATTGAAATAAAATTCAGCGTTGAACAGCGTAAACGGGGGCCATCGCGAAGAAACGATGCGTTAACAGTGGCGAAGCGATAACTTTATTAATCGAACCCGTTAATGGCCGTAGCTCTCTTGTTAATTAATGGTAACAAGTTCCAGTCGATGTTGTTGGCAGCTAGTAAAGAGAAGTCTAACTTAATTCTCGGTACGGGGGCCACTCTGTTTTGTAATCTTGATTCGACGGCTCCGTCAACCGGAACCAACGAACAGGAAGGAGATAAATTTCCATTGTTAATTGAAAAGAAGACGGTCCCGAACGAACCCTACCGGGAGCACAAAACGATATCAAGCGTGAAGTTCAATAATGAGCAAACAGGTTCCTTCGCAAGAATCAGGAACGGAATTGATAATTTCGTGCCATCGTTAGAATATCGTGGAAAGAGGTTCTAACGAAAATTTATATGCAAATTTTATACGCGTATTCGTAATATGCTGGAGGTTGTGGAAGATCGGGGCTTCGAGTTATAGGTTTTTCCGGATTTTAATCAACCACTTCGTTGCTTTGAAAGAAAACGTTGAAGGTGGTCAGTAATCTCGTTGGGGACGCGGTCCTCAAGAGCAACTCGAAGGATTACTCCTAACGAAGAATCGCTCTCATAGTCCGGAAGGGTACTCTCAAGAATTAACGAAGTCGCAGTGTTAGGACTCACGGAACGTTGATTTACCCACACACTCAAGATCCAATAGTTACGGGGTTTTAAACTCTACAAACAGAACAGTATGAGTAAACTAAAATTACGAGTTTGTTCGATAGTAGGTGTTCACAAGACCTGAACTTCTTTTTCAATAGAAACAAATAAAATAACCAGTGAGCTCAATTTTCCGTGGAAGGTCTTTGCAACTAAAAATATCACATCGCCATCTGTATTTTTAACACTAGATTTAGAGAAATTTTATGAGAAAAAAGCATTTTAAAGTTCGAACTTTCAACTTTTGGATAGTTTACACCAATTTTATCGAAACGGGTGCCCAGGAGATAAACCCCTTAGAAGTAAGTGTGCCAAATTGTACAAATTTCTTGATATTTATCAAGCACAGATGAGTGTAAACAATATATTTTGCAATTTTTATAAATGTATACTATCGAAAGATATAATCATTCGCTTTTAGGATAGTTTTAAGATAGCTTTTAGTCCGAGATTGTCGAAAAAAGTATGATTTTCTTAGTGTTTTTTCTAATGTTTTAACAAACGAATCCTAGTTCCAGTGAAGGTAATAATGTAGTAAAATTTGTTTATCTATAATATTTCTTGTTCATAACATACATACATATGAATTTATTATCACTAATAAATTTGTTACTAATGTCTATTGTCTATTCTGTATTATATCTCTTAACTTTTGACGAAGTACAGCAGTTCATGATTGTACAAATGAAAAAAACAATGTTGGTACAATGTTCCTCGCATATTCGACTACCTCAGCCAGCAAAAACATTGTAGTTTACGACAAATTTTTAAAATCGTCTGCAAATGCCCCACTGTGGAACGTTACAAATAGAGCTTAAGCGAAATCCTTGCGGTACGTTCCCCCGTCCTCCGCCAAAATTTCGATGCTCAATCGTGCGAAACAGCGTTTCCGTTTCGCGTAACGTTTCCCCTTTTCCATGAATGACGAGTTCCCCAAATGGAAGCGTAACCCTAAACAGCTAGAACCGGACACTTCGTCGCGGAACTTGGTAACAACAAGACCCACTCCACAGTCGAGACAGAACTTGCGTATCCGTGATTAGATAGTTCGGCCACCGGTCCCGTTTACCCATCCCCAATCCTTTTCAAACACCATCCCCCGTTCCTAACCACTCGTCAGCCGATTATTAAGCGTTTCCATACCGGCGAATCGATGAGAGATCGACGTAAGTGGCGGCGTTCACGGCGCTGGAAGAGATTTCGCGGCGGCTCGAAGACAGACAGCTCTCCGTTCACGATTTTCCACCCGGGAACAAATTGTCCCCGGTAAATCGTTTGAGATTCCCTCCGCCTATGCTCGCTCGAGACGACTGTCGCGAGAATACTGTGGCGGGAAAGGGAATCGAAAGAGAAACAGCGAGTCGATCGAGGCGCTTTCTCGCTCGGCGACGTGCAAAACAAGATGGCGGTTGAGGATCACGAAGAACAGTTTTACGTTCGATCTCGATCTATCGAGGCAACGAAATAAATGTGTATTTTAGATCATTGTCAAGTTTATCTAATCTTCGATATTGGTTGTATAAGACCCAAATCACAATCGATCTACCATTTTCTTTAACCAATGAAGACATTAATTTGATAATTGGGCCATTGTTATTGAAAGTAATATAAGTTCAATTTTTAATATTTTTAAAACGATGAGTTTGCTAAATTATATTATGCAATTTTTTAAAATTGTTAAAGAAAATAAAAGATTTTTTAGCTACAAATAGACTTGTTCCATTTTAAAAAAAAACATTTTACAGCCAAGCTTCTTTAAGGGGCCATTCTACCTTGTAGGCATGAAAAATACGTGTTTCTTTGTGATTTTTTTTTGCGGGTTATTAAAGAGCGATTAATTCCGGATTTTGTAGATACATTTATTATATATTTAGCTATATTTACGAATTTTTGCAACGCATAATATCTATTGATTACGCTGTTTTTGTTGATCATCAAACAACAGTTTTTACGAACGGCACCCGACTGCGTACGTGATATCTTGCGAACAAGTTATTCGAAATCCTAAAACCAACGATATTCTTAATATAGATGAGTGTGGTTATAGCATGAACTAGGATCTTTTCAAAAAAACAAAAAATGGCAAAATGGCAGCTATTTTACGAAAAAATACTGAATATTTTCATATATTTGGTTGCTTTTTTGTTAATAAAAGAAAAAGTATTGCATGTATCGCAATTATCCTAGTTCATGCTATAGGGAGACCAGTTCTGAAGATACTGTATAAATTTGATGTTGATATCTTGAATAGTTTTTTAGTTATCACGCACGCAGTGCCGAAAAATGTAGTTTCGAGAAAAACAGCTTTAAAGTTTTACGTCCAGTTATTATACCTGCGTGTGGTACATTTCAGCAGGCTATAACTTCGTTAGTTTTCCGAATTTCAATTTAATATTTGGTAGACATATTTTCGAGACTACATACTAAAGGAAAATGCCAAAAAAAAAATATCGATTTTTTTAATCCCACAAGGTAGAAAGGCCCCTTAATTAATTTATGAGTATATCCTACATCATTGATCGTGTGATTGTAGATATAAAAAAGAGGACACCTCGCTAAAACTACCATCGTATTCGTGTATTTAGAGGTCCCTCGAGTCGTGGTCGCAGCACCGTCCCGAAAAAGAAGATCCAATCGAAAAAATCTCAACGACGAAAACCGGTCAGGCACACCCCCGCCCGATTATTGTTCTCTGTCTCGTTCTTTCCCCGTTCGCTACGAGAGTCGTACTCGAATTCGTGATATCGATCGGACGCAAAGTAATTACCGTGCAAGGTGCACCGGAGTTAATTCCAGGGTGGCGAGCTCTTTCTCTATCCATTTCTGCGTCGTCCGCCTCGTCATTTTCTCTGCCTTCGATCGCCTGTTCCCACCCTTTTTCTACGTTTTCTCGCCATCCCCCTCCTGTCCCCCACCCACTCTCGGCCGCCGGCACCAACTCGCCTTTCTGACGGACAAATTGGATTCGATAATTGCGAATCACGATGGCAGAGACGACAGTCACGTCGCCGATCGGCCGGCCAGCTGGCAGGGGAAAATGTCTCCGTCTCTCGATCTACTTCGCGATGGTCTATCACTGTCCCGAGAATCCAGACACGACGGCCGTAACAGCCCCGTGAAGAAATCGATTTCGTGGATATTGCTTTCCCGCCGATGAATCGCGACGATCCGCGATTGATAACTCCAGCTGCTACTGTTCCTCGCATTGTAATCACGACGCTACACTTTTTTACTCTAGCGTACCTTGGACACGCCCTTCCGACGCTATTTCATAAACCGCCAAGTTGCTACTGTTTCTTGCTGGTGACTGCAAACTCGACAAGATCGTTCTACCCAGTCACCTAAATCAAACCTAACTGAAGAGTGGCTATCAAATAATTAAATATTCCGCAATTAATCGATATTTTGAATCTTTCCTATTTTCTTCGTCCGCCATGCTGTTCGATTAATAACAAGATTCGTGGTAAAAATAAGTTTATAGATAAACGTTTACACTAGAACGAATTGGATGGTCGAATCAGTCAGGTATCAACATTCCAGCTTTGCACAGTACTTACACTGCCATCTATAAATCATATAAACTAAAATACAGGTGCAATTTTCCGAAGAACTTTACTATAAATTTAATAACTCACGTGTGAAATTAAAATAAATATGCAATAGTTGAAATTGTAGGAAGAAGCAAATTTGTAATAATAACGCGTTTAAAATCGAAGAAAGACTCGTGAAAAATATTATAGAGAAGTTGGAGTAGTATTAATAATAAAAATACTAAAAAACAATTGTTGCTAGAATTCCACAATTGATTTGGTCGTTTTCAAAGGAAACTGATACACTCATAAAAGCTATTATTTTGATAAAATCCATGACACACGATATGAGGAATGTTTCCTTCATAATGTAATGAATAAGTAAATATTTCATTTTATAATTTCACGACGCTAATTCATTTTTATTCCACGTTCGTTAAGCGTTCAGTGACTTATGGACGAGAGATCTTCGACGGTGGAAAGGCTCCTTTCGCGAAAAAAAAAACAATTTCTGTTGGCTAGGCTCGGGGAACGGGTCCTTCGAAATTTCAAGCCGCCCCCAAAGGCCGAAAACAGATAACGGACTACATTACACGACGATCTATGGATATAGGTGGTGAACCACGGATGTCCGGCACGGATCAGCCGCGGTTAAAACTGTCCGCGTAAAAGGATCCATTTAAATCTACGAAGCCGGCGTACAACCGCGGCAAATTTCCGCCAGTGGTGTACGCCGACAGCGGAGCTATCCGTTTTCCCTCGTTAACGAACAACCAAAACCACGGTGAAATTTTTCAATTAATGTCGCGAGATTAAACGAATAAACGTCGGATCGTTAGTTAGCCTCGTTGCGAACGAACGAGCTCGACGTCGCGATTAAAATCGAAACGGAACAAAATCGCTCTTAATCGTCTTCGGAATCTGAATCCTAAGTCGTGCACACGTGTTCTCCGAACAAATAAACTAACCACCGATCAGGAACAATTAAATAGGAAAGGTTCAAAAATTCGAAACATGAATAACGTCGACTGGAATCCGAAAAGGGAAGCAGAAACGTAACTAAAACTCGATTTAAATGAAGAATTTTTTGTAGTGGATAAATATGGAATTTTATATAGAGTATACAAATATAAAATATAAGGTGAAAATTACGTAAAAATGAATTATAAAATATATAAAACAACAAAAAAATGTAATGCTGAGCCCTAAGTGAATCTAATAAAGACTGTTTAAAAGAGATTAACGATTCATCGAAGAAATGAATGTTTTTGCAGTGAGCATTCGAGGCTGAGCATAATTTATTTATGTAATTTCTTGTTCTTGGAAGTTTTGCAAGTACTGTGAGTCCGCTGGAAGTTGGCTAACGTGGACAACGCAAGTCTGATTAGTGCCTGGATCTCCACTGCCTGGACGCACAGTACATGAACACACAATAAGATTACTGATAACTTTAAATACAAAAATAAGATCCGCTGTTAATTTTCTTTTATCTAGATGGTATGGGTCAATTGATGTTTTGAAATCGTTGGGTATTATTAAATTTCACAAACACGTCTGGAGTTTGTTTGGGGGAAAAGAACCCCTCGGGAGTCGAAAAAAAAGCGAAATAGGAAAGAGAGAGAAACGTCGACAAGATTGTTTGGCCGGTTCCTCGTGATGTCTTCGCCGCAATTGCTGCTCGCGCAACGGTAATTTCCACTGCGTGCAACTGAAATTGCCGTCGACTCATTACGTGCACGAGATCACAGTTGTCTTTATCGCGACGTTCTCGCGACGACCCTTTCGTGTTCGCCGGCGGATGAAAAACAATTTCGCGACATTAGAGTCGCTTCTAAATTGGCGCCAGTCACGGGACTTCCCAGGAACCGTATCCGACACTGCATTTGCTCGTCGTTGCATACGAAATCAAGTATAATGAATTAATATCGACCCCACTGATTCTCTTTTTGCTTCGAGTTGACGAGAAAATGTTTCGTTTGAAACTGGAACGTTTCGTTTGTAACAATTTTTAACTGTTTTGCAGTAAAATAAATAGCAAGATAAAACGGGAAATGTCCGTGTTTTCGAAAATAGAACGGGAATTATGTAACCGTCGCAATTATCGAATCGAATCGTCCATCAACGTCGCGACGCGTTTATTTTTATCGTCCTCGAGCAGCGTCGCTGCTCTGCGGCTGAGAGAATAGCAACAGATAGAATCACGTCGTAATATTCTCCAAGTTGCATTCCGTCCAAATTGTCCCGGCCCGGCTTATCCCGAATAATTTACCGCCGCGTACTGATTACACGCGTCCGGGTCGCGATAGGGGGCGTAACACGTGGACGTTTCCCGCGGCTGCCAACGAAATATGACCACGATTTCCTAACAAATGATCGAGGCTGTCAAACGTAACCATAAAAAGAGGGGCCAGAAGGGAGGCTTAACGGACACCGGGGGTAAAAAACTGATGGGTCGTAGGGGCTATTATCGTAACGCGTTGGGGTGCAAACGCGACGATGATTCTTGATTAAGTATAATACAAATCCACAAAAATTATAAAAAATTTCAGTTCACATGTAATACAGTGTAGGAAAGTAAAACGACGAGAGTTACAAATAGTATGGTTCATAATAAAGTTAACGAGTCTTTTCTGAATTCGCTGTTGTGCAGATTCTGATGAATAAATACATGCGTGGAACGAAAAGATCTCCGACATGCATAGAAATTTAACAACTCTGAAAGTTCTACGAGTATTCGATGATAATAAATTTAAAAGATATGATCAGCTATCGGCTTGCTCTGCTTTAAATGGAACAAAATGAATGAATTTATGTTATATACTTTCTGCTGACTGTTTACATTTACAACTCGTGTTTTATCAATCTCTAATAAAATACTTATTCGATCCAAAATACGTCAGTGCCACCCTTATTGATCTCGTAAATACTTTGCTCTTCCGCGACAAAGATGGATTCATTAGCCAGCTTGTTTGCAAGCTTTTGAGTGCACTTGCTCCGTGTACATATTGTTTTTATTCGCGTTTGGCGAATAAAATCGCGAAAGTGGCGAAAAACTTGGCCGCAACTCGTAAGAAACATCCACCGTTTCCAGGAACTTTTTTCATCGTTTTTATCACCGCAATCTCACACGTGTTGGGACGTGCGTAGAGACGCATCATTACGAGGTGTGGGGACATCGCTGAGGATTTTCTGGAAAGGGGGTGGTCGTGCACGTTGGCCTCTGTCGGCCATATATTTGTGCGTATCGTACCTCCGGTCGGGGAATTACGAGAAAGATTGATCGCGCCTATTTGCCGAAACCAAATTACACTTCTGTTCACCGGGCTCTCTCTATCTTAGAAGCCATTTCGATCCCGTGGCCAGCCTCGACTTATTTACGACCGACCCTATAAATAATTAGCCCCCTTAATAACGTCCGCCGTTCTATCGATGTATCGACCTCGAACGATAGATTATTATTTATTTCCGGCGGGAATAAAAGGGATAAACGCGTGATGCACGGTGTAACGATGGCGGACGAAAGCAGAAAATTGTTTTCCACAATGCACGGATTTCGACTCGCTCGGTTCATTATTCTTCTACGAAAACCAATCACCATTGTGGTCCGATCAAATTTATCGCTTCGCAACCTCAGGTACGAAACACTATTATTTTTTTTTTTTTATTTTTTTGCAGCATGGTTTCTCGATTCGTAAAATAAAATTTAATTTTACGAACAGCCACGATCGAACGTTTAAACAAATTTTGTAAAGAAATTCTTACGACGACAGAGAAAGTAAATAAAATACTCACGCTGAACGGGACGAGGGAGTTCTTCACGGACGGGATCATCCACTGCTGAAACAACGACATGACCACTTGGCAGCCGACTACAACTTCCAAGATTCGTTTAATCAGGAATCTGGAAGCAACGAACGAAGCATTTATTCGTATAAATTCGTCCAAGATCAAAAACACGATTTTACGACAAATGAATGAATCTACCGAGAAAGTTGTACTATTATATTATCTACGTACTTCTAGATCTTAACCTGAACGTACGTTAAATTTATGCCAGTCGAATCGCTATTTCGGTATTCGACACGGGGTCGTCGTTTTAAAATATCGTCGTAGACGCGACTCCGCAAGAAATCCGAAAAGATGTTTTCGTGCGGTACGTCGCGCGATATGACGTTTCTTTTCCAGTGAAATTTGTTCCCGGGGTTTTCGAAGCCAACAACTGCCGGTGACAAGAAACGTCGGCCAGACTCGAAGCACTTTTCGTATGCATCGTGAAAATACTTCCGCGTAGTCGGAAGAAAGTGTTCCATGAAAATCTCTGGAATTCCGGATACAATCGGAAGTACGAGCCGGAAGCACCGAAAGGAATACATCACCTTGCCCCTGCGGAGTCCATCCAAACGCACCCTCCTCCATTTTCCCGACAATAGCCCACTTAAATCTAATTTCGCGAACACTCTGCTCGCCAACTTTGCCTTCATCCCTCCGTTTTCCTACCGATGGAAGCTCGTAGGACCGAAACCTCGCGAGAAAGAAGCGAATTTCTTCGGGAAAGCGCGTGTACGATTCGTTTATAAACCCATCCATAGATCAGGACCAACCAACAAATTTTTTAAACCGATAAACATTATATACTTGAATTATTTGATAGACCTTTTTATTAAGAAAAGTATATTAATCACGAGCACCGAAACAAAGCCTCGATAAAATAGTAAACGCCCCGTGAGAATATTTCACCGAAATGCTTGAAAATCGAACGTAACGTGCGATGCTCGAGTCTTATCGTTATTTTACCTTTTCCGTATCCTTTGTGTCCTGGGGAAATTCAGTTCGTAGCAGAGCGTAGGCGCCAATATGTAGTAGTAAAGATCACGAAGGTTCAAGTTGTCCGGATATTGCACCAAAGCCGTACCAGCCTCGTCTGCTTCCTGCTTCGAGTCATCGACCTCCTCGCCGTTTTGTTTCACGCCGGTAGCTGCAACGAAGAATCGTATCCGCATTAGAACAGCGAAGTGGTGGTGTGGGGTGGAAAAAACAAATTACCGCGATGAATCACACGCGCCTGGCAAGCAACAGGAATTTCACGAAACCTCGCCCGACTCGCAGCCAACGCGGATAGGAAAACAAAAATCGAAAAGTGAAAGCCAAGGCGGAGTTTGATGAAAAGCTACCCGAGAAGTTACTTCGTCCTGCTCCGAGAATCGTTCCCACCGTCCCCTGGGAGACCAGTAACCGTTGTATGTAGTTTAATCTTCCGTGGGAAAAAAGTGAGAAGTATTTAAACTTCGTTCCCCCGCGCCGACGCTTACTTCAAATTGCTTCGCGGCAATAGTAATTATTATTTTCCTGGCCGAGTGTTCGCGAAGCGAAACAAATACCTGGCGAAGTGATTAGTAAAACGATTTCGACCTGGCATGTCGGTCATCTTCGATGCTTGTGAAAAGTCTTGTGCTCGGAGAAGATCTATAGACATCTCGTTCTCGCCACCAGAGGCCTACGCTCAACCTGTACCTCTCTCACAAGTACTCGACAGACCAATGAAACAATCATTTTCCATGTTGTTCTTTTTAAATTCTTTTCTGCGATATTGACATAAGAATAATGACTTCACTTAACAATGACTCTCTACAATTTTGAAGAAAAATTCGCAAACATGACAAAGTTCCAGAAGTTTGGATACACGGAAGACTCGTGATATATGTAGCGACAGTTTCAGCATTCGCCAGCAGAGGGCCACGTTCAATCTGTACCTCTCCCACAAGTGCTCGACCGACCACCTGTTCCTATATATAATTCCAAGCAGCCACGAGTCCTATTACTTTCAAAACTCTTCGATTCTTGATGAAACGATGGATTCTATCGTATCCTTGTTCGATCAGAAAATTACTAAACGTTTCGAAGCGATTGCAGCAATTTTAATTCAAGATAAATTTAATCAACCAACCTTTCGTATAATAAAACGTTCGTAAATACAACGGATGTTCCGATAACGGAAGCAGTTCCATCGTACTTGAAACTTTGGGGACGATAACGATTGCAAAGTCTCATTCGTCGTTCGTAACAAGGGTTCGAATTTTAGGCAGATCGCGAGGGATTTTCGTTGGTTATTCGACGCGGATGAGACCCGATTCTCTCTCGTCTATGCATCTAATCCCGCGCCAGCACGAATAGGTAACTGATAGAATCCCCTCATTTATCCAAATCCGACAGATAATCCAATCTGGAATTCAAATAAGCTCAGTTGCGCCGGCTGTTACCGAGAGCCCCGTGGAACAGGCCGATGGTGCCTATCCGCCTGACTCGTCGCGACGTCGAATGTCGGCCCGTCGATGCTGTTTTCGAGCGCCAGAAATCGACGTCCCGTTCGCGAGCCGCCGTCGGGACGACGAACGGTTCGAACGACGCCTGGCGACGTTCCATGCCTCTCTGGACCCCCGTAATAAGTGCCGAAGAATTCGTCCAAATTAAATTCCACGCTGCCTCTTTTTCGTTCGTCGACTACCCCGTCCTCTTCCCTATTCTTTCTTTCGTCTCGCTGCTTCATTTATTTCTCCCTTCCGACGATGTTTTCGTCGTGCCGACCCCGTACTCGATACCGGGCACGGAATTCTCCTGTTCGCGACGCGCGAATTTAATGCGAGGAGTCGCGCGAGAAACCGCGATATCGCGAGGATTCCACGCGGATAAAAATGCGAGAGGAATTTCTAATATTCGATGTTCGATCGCGGTGCATTTCGCGGTTGCCACAGTCGATCGGTATCGGTCAAGCGAATTCAACAGGTGAAAAAATTGGGCGCTCCTCGAACGAAACATTTTCGAAGGGTTGGAGAACACGATGAATTTAAGACCACCGAATATTTATTTTTGAGCCCACTTGCGATACGCATTCGACGTCCGTTGCTTGTTTAGCTCTCTCTAGGTCGAAAACCCTTCTCCAATAATGCACAGTTGCTCAGCCTCGTTCGAAATGACCACCTTTGGTCAGAATAGAATTTCAAACGTTCCAGATATTCGTCGGATTTAAACACTAAAAATCGCGTTCGATGAACAAATATTTTCAAGTGGTTGGATTTTAAATTTGTTTCCAAAACTTTGTACAGTAGTGTCTCGTTGGACTATGGCTTCAGGCAATTTATGAACACTTTAGATATTTCAGCTTTCAGAATACTATCGTAAATATAATCGATGCCCAAGACAGGCGTGAAAGCAGTTTCGTGTCGACCCTGACTCCAACCACCATACGAATCGACGTTTACTAATAGTTTAAACTAACCGGTCGCGGTCCCACGAGAGAATTTAGCGAGAAAATGTTCTGCAAACGACGCAACGACTAGGATTGGAAACGTCCTTGGCTAATGGATCACCGGCGTTTCGAGGATCCGATGAAAACACCTTCAGTTTATCGGACAAATAAATTGTCAGAATTAGATCTCCATGTCGTCGGGAAATTGTGGCCAACTGGTATCGAGACACTCGGGGTCTGTTAGGCTCGGTTCGCGCTGTTCCAGGAAATTTACGAGTCTGCCGGATTGCCTTGTCGAAGATTGCAGCCAATCCTATCGGTTGGGAAAGCTTCGTCCTCTTGTACAGCTCAAGCTTAATTTGTGAGATTTCCCGTTCGCTTTGCGATCCTTCCGCCTTTGGCCTCCTGTGTGGTCTTCCTCGTTCTTCGCCGACGCGCTCTCCGTTCTCGCGCCGTTTTATTTACGCCCACCTCTTCTTAACTGTCGCGAAACGTAACGGTAAACAAGGTGGTGCACCAAACTTAATTACCACCTCGCTTTTCGTCGTTATTATTACACCGAAGTAAATAATGCTTCGGACAAAGTCGAATTGATTACGACAGGGGCACATTTTGATGGTATGTACTAGTTTTCTCGTAGGCTTTGTTCGACATGTAAATAACGAACTGTTAGTCACAGGTCGCGGTGTTGTTTATACTTTACGCGCGGTACATCGCGTTTACACATCGCAATTAAGTGAAGACGCTACAAATTCTAGGGCGGTCACATTTTTTTGTCATATATGAAAATGTCTATTTTGTTAAAATAATGTTATAGGTTCTTATTATTGGAAATACTCTTTTAAATTTTGTAACAAACCTTTGGTGTGACAGTAAAACTTTCAAAAAAGCCCAATAATAGCATCCTTTTTTATTAAAAACATCAGTTTTATAATATTCTACGATATGATATAGGATGGTCACTATATTCTGCCGGTCACTGTACACCTTGATGTTCTTTACAAAAAAGTGTTAAACAATTTATGTTAAAAATCGTTAGTTTAGAAGATATTTTAATTTTAATGTTAAAATTAATTTCAGATTATTAAAAATATAACATTTTACCTATTCGATTCGATTAGATATCGAATAATAATATGAAAGTAAATTAATTCGAGAAGTAATGAATGAAAATACGCGTTCGAAGTAAATTCGTTTGACGAATAGAGATGTGCTTTTTCGATTCAAAATGCGTTTGAATAATTTTCCGATGCGATTCATGAGCTTGCAGAATGTCCCATGGCACAAAGGCGAAATTACGTCGAACACCAGAAGCCTCTTTTCGCGGACATTGCGAACGTGATTGAAAAAAAAACACAAATTACTTTCACGAACGAAAGCCTTGCTCGATCCTGTCGCATCCGTCTCGAAACTACCCTCCCCGTGAACAGGCGTGGGCGCGAACTTGTCGGGTTCCCATGCGGGGCTGCGGTGCTCACGATACCGGCACGTAAGAAGATTTCAGACGGGTTGGTGCTTCCACGAACTTGGAGCATGAAAGGTTGGACGTCAACGGAGTAATAAATTAGATGGGAAATTCGTCCGACAGTGGCATTAGACCTCCATCTCTCTCTCTTTCAACCAGCGAGCATGATACATGACACCGCGTTTAACATCCTACTAATATTTGAAACTGTAAACGATGGGGATTTTGAGTAACGTCGAGAGACGCGACAGCCAAATACGGATATTAACAACTAGACAGCTTTACGAGTTGTCTGATGCGCACCACTCGTCTAAATCATACTCTCAGTTTTTATTCTCCGTTGTATTTTGTCATGAAGAATGCCATAACGCGTGTCGTTCATTTATTCCTCGTATTACGAGCTATAACTTGGAAAAAATTGCTGCAAATCTGAATTAAGCGTGACAACCGGATACAACGAAGAAGAGTTACGCAATCTACTCTTTCGAAATAGCCAGTGAATGAAACAAGCTTGTATCGCGGTGATCAAGAAATATTTAGGGGCACATCGGAAGAGTAGTGTCTTCGTTATCGACACGAACGATATCATGGCACGTGGGAACCATAACTTTGCATCTCAGCGCGGTCCGTTCCAGGGTTTGCTGTTGCGTGGGCGTGTGGGTTCGTTCGTGACTGCCCCGCGGCCGAAAGGACTTTCCCTTTGCACCGGGCTAAGAGAGACGTTAAACGAGATTGCTTATTGAAAGTTACGCAAGAGAGGAAGGGGTATGTTGAACTCGATTTACCGGAGAATCGATCTGACGAACTCGACATGAAAAGAAGTCTTTAGTTATTCTACATAAAATAGTCAATAAGTAATTAAACCATTGGTACCTCTGTGACTTCGCGTATATGGGTATACATTAAACGATAAAATAAAAAGAAGTTTCGAGGAAAGAGGCCCCCTGGACGGGCGCGTCGAGAAAAGTCGGCGTCATTACGCGAAACGCAATAATACGACGGTGCTTCGAGGATGCAAGCGGGGATGAAAAAGGGGAGATGAAAATTACACGGACATAGCGATACGAAGAGGATTATACGCGCTCGTGGTTTCGGCCAGGGAAACGACTGTGAGAGCAAGCAACGCACGTCGATCGAGAGAATCGATCGGAACCGGATCGATCGCGCGTGCATCCCTGCACGGCGCAACCGTAGCGACCCATCGAATTTCGATAATCGTATTACCCCGCGGTGTTTTTTATACTCCGTCACGGTGTTGCAGCACGATCCAAGAGCGACGGAACGCGGACCGGTCGAGCACGGAATTAACAATCATTCAATTATTCTTCGCCGGCTGACGTTCGTCGGCGATCTCTTTTGTCTTGCGCGTCGTCGAGGAACAAATTGTATACTCCAGGATGGGAAAACCGAGGCACGTTTCGGTCAATGAGAATTCCGGGGAGGGGGAAGGGGCCTCCGAACCGTTCGAACGACTACATTATCCCTCCCCTCCCCCTCAACCTCGCGATACTTACGGTTCGACCATCCCTCAACATCTGCTCCACGGAGTTCCGGGGGTAAGGTATCAGCTACGCGATGCACCATTCGCATGCATACCCCATTATGTCTTCCTCCCGTATTATCTTGGCATTGATTAACGACCCTCGACCGTGAACAAGAACTCAGGAAACGATGGGATGCGGAGGGGGTGGAGCGCCCTCTGATAGGACGAAATGGACTCGAACCGAATTTGCAAACAGCCACAGCAGCTGTGTGTCTTCTCTCTCTGCTCGCATCTGTCTATAGACTGTCGTCAAACTTTTGGGATATTCTATGGATTCGTGTTGGAATCTGCAACCTAATGGCCACGCATGCAACCCTTCCGATATACTCGATGACAATTGCGAGGGAAGATGTTGTAGAGAGAATAGTATAGCACAGGAGGAAAGAATGGCAAAGGAGAGGGGAGCGTTTCAGAGATGATGGAGGATACTGAATGGTCGGTCAAGGAATGTATATCCATATAACCACAGACGAGGTATACGAGTAGGCCTTACAACCAATGTTTTTTTCAGCCTATTCTTCTGGAGCTCCAGAGCCCCATTACTATTTTCAACCATTTTCAGCCATTACAAACATAAGAGAAATTGAGACAAGGAAAGAAATTACAGAAATTTTATTGTTCTTTAACGGAATGAAAGCTGTACAGTTCAAAATTGGAGGTCAATCGATTAATTTCATTGAAAATCTAAAATCATTAAATATGGCCTTTAGACTTCGTCAGTCTTAGAATTTCTAAATATATTTCATCAAAATATACGTTGTTTGCATTTTGAAACTTTAAAATCCTCCAATCCGTTCAGGAGTTTTGAGATGTTTTGAACATACGCATGAAATTTCAGTAGAACATTCCTTTCTGATCAGACATATTTTCAGTAATAAATTTTTTTCTCGAAAGTGCATAGGATTTCGGGGATATGTCTATTCACCAAAAATGATTGTAATTGACCCCCGTGACCGAAAATAATTTTTCCAGAACGATTTGAAATTCTTTTCTCCGCCGAAAAATACCCCCTGTCGATTTTTCTTAAAAATTCGTTTATCATTTTTAATAATTTTGTTTGACGCCCTACAGAAAAGTTGTCTAATACTTTTCTGTAGGCACCAAGAGCACTACTTCAGGAAAAAAGTTTCGTTGAAATATATTCACTATTGTAGGAGCTATGGTCGTTTGAAAATTGGACCATTTTTATGGGGCTCTTCACACTTTACGGGGTCAAGGAACAACTTTTTGGAATTTCTTATAATTTATACATATTCTACACCAAAATACGCGTTGTTTGCATTTTGAAACTTTAAAATCCTCCAATCCGTTCAGGAGTTATGACATTTTAAAGATTCGCATGAAATTTCAGGAAAAAATGTCACATATGGTCAGCCATTACATTTTCGGTACGGAATTTCTTTCTCGAAAGTGCGTAGTATTTCGAGGGTATGTGTATTGACCAAAAACGATTGTAATGGACCACTGCAACCAAACATAATTTTTTTAGAATGATTTGAAATTTTTCAATTTCGGTCAGTATGGGAGTGGGATTGAAACTTATGTGAGACTTATATATGTCCTAAATTAAACCAGAGAAGCATTTCTGGTCTCAAATTAGATTTTCGGTAGTGAATTTTTTTCTCGAATATAGTTAGGATTTCGATGGTATGTCTATTCACCAAAAATGATTATAATTGATCTCTGAAAACAGAAATAATTTTTTCAGAACGATTTGAAATTTTTTAACTAACATTTGTAACTTTGTCATCTTTGCGAATTTTACTTCAATATTTTAGAGAGTTATTCTTCAGACCCCAAACATTAAAACCAGACGAAAGAAATGTCATTTTATTTTTCCTACATTAGAATATATAGGGTGGCAATGTGTTGACGTTATATTACTACTAGTCCCATTTATTTCAACTAATATTGCAGAAAAGATTTAAAAAGATCAACGAAGAAAACGACTGTTCGAATGGTCAATCGAGATATGTAGGAACAGACGGACGGTTAAGTACTTGTGAGAAAGACAACAACGTAGCCCTCTGGTGGCGTGTGCAGTAAAACTCGTCACATAACCTTTTCGCTTGTATCGTCAATTTAAAGTAGGTTATCGTACAAGCTTTAGGAAGATTAAACGAGACCCACCGACCAACCGAAACTTGAGAAAGGGATTTTGATTTTACTATTGGCTTTGTTGATCGTGTATGAATATTCAATAATTGTTTCCGACAGTTTGGTTAAAATACAGCTTGTTCTGCGGCGCCCAACCCTCAAAGCTTACATTTGAACCCTTTGACTTTGCCTCGTTTCAAACTAAAAGCACTGGTGCTATAGGGAACTAGACAGTTCCTATTCTAATGCAGAGTTATTTAGCGTTCTGGCGCTTGTGAAACGTTTCGAGCATTTGGGTGTTGACACTATTTCGATACTGCAGCCATACAGAAATGAATTTAATAGAATGCAATTATTGTATATTAATAATACTGGCGATCCGTTATTCCGAGCTATGAATTCTCGACGTGCAGGGAGCACAGCTTTGAGATAGCGGAGTATTTATGCCAGTAACGTCGGAGGAAAGTCATATTCCCTGATTGATCTTTCCTCGAGTACTTTCTACGGCCCTCGAGGCTCCTTTAAAACGGCACCAAGGAACCAGAAGTGTTATATAACAGATTTCCACTGCACGAAAGAGGGCCATAACGCGTCAGAATGATACATGCGGTCCTAGCAGCGCTACACGATTCTCGACACGGGTGCAAGAGAGCAGACTGGAAGCGTTAATATTCAATGCGGTGAGTTTATTGGGGAAAGGTCGCTCGTATAATTTGACTTTACCAGGTCTGAATAATCGATACACCCGGCACCCCCGCGCACCCCATATCCGGAAACAGAGGCGAGGCTGATCGGGAGTTTAAATTGGGTGGAAATTATTCGCCTCTTCTACCGCGGCGGAGGTCGAGGGGCGTGCACACGCGTCGTGGCCAGCCGCGACAGTGTGTATGCACCTTTAGGTACAGAACAAATACCTCGTACACGGGCAAGTGGATTACCGGCTCAAAGGACGCGTGTACATTGCGAGCGAGAACATGCTTGTCAGTGTCTAACGCGCGAGACGAATATTTACGATCTGTCTTCTTGTCCGGACGAACGAATTTATTAAACGCCCCCTCCTTTACTGCGATTCGACGTGGATTTCGAGCAATCTCAGATTTCTTTCGCGCGTTCCGCCTCGTTGCAATTGTTGGCGACTCGGATAAGGCCAACAACTTCTTTTTCCTTGATTACGTTCGTCGATGGACAAAAGCTAAGTGAAATTTTATGGGCAACCAGTGGGGTAAACAGTGATTGATCCACCCTTAATTGGTGTACGATATTTTACTGTTACACTAATGGTAGTATAGGTGAATTTTCATCCACACACTATAATTTTAGTATTGGAAATAAAATGAAAATTATATTCTCTTTGAAACACAAGTTCATCTGAAAATTAAATTCAATAAAATTTAACGGTACATCATAAAGATAAAGCGAGAGTCAATTTTCATTCGCGGTAACCATTAAGGATTAAGAAAGGATGCCACTTAAATTATGAAATATTAATTTTAATTTAGCAAACTTGAAAATAAAATATAGTATAATTTAACTGAAAAAACGATACATCATAGAGATAAAGCAAATGTCAATTTTCATTCATGGTACCCATTAAAGATTGAGAAAGGATGTCACTTAAATTATGAAATATTAATTTTAATTTAGTAAACTTGAAAATAAAATACAGTAAAATTTAGTCAATTTTCACCCATGGTACCCATTAAAGTTTGAGGTACAGTGCCACTTAAATCATGAAATGTTAATTTTAATTTAGTATATTTGAAAATAAAATCAACATAAACATTTCTAAAAAAGTATAATAGTCACTGGTAGGTGGCCAACAACTATTTACTTCTAATTGATATGAAAACTTACGACCAAAAATAGATGAGGATCGATTATTATCAAAAGGCAGACTTAGAGAACGGAGATACTGTACAGAATTATAGCGAACAATAGTAGTTTAACTGTTTTCTCTATAAATTTGATTTTAATTTTGATTCTAGGATGCTTAAAAATTTTTCAAAATAAACGCCCACATATAGATACGATTCGCAGCATATTTTGGTCGCCGATTTTTATCCCGAGCCGATTCGTTTGTATCGCATTTAATTCGAAATACAGTACGTTGTTATTACCAACGAATGAATTTACGCGCGCCGCATGATTTTTATCCCTCAATAAATGATAATAATTTTTTAACGGGAAGTTCGGTCAATTTTTTACAACAGGAAACACGGTATTCTTTCATTGTTAAACGCAATACACGGGACAGGATCGTTTACCAGAAATATTCGCGAAGCGCGTAGCAACGTCATAGGACGGGATCCGGGAAAAATATCGTACAGTCGTCCCTGGGTGACATTTTTCAGGATTCGTGCTAAATTAGAGGACGCCGCGCTAAAGCACGGAACGATGTAAAGGGAATGCGTAATACGTGTATCGAAAATACTCCTGCGCTCGTTACATGCATTGGAAAATAACGTTTCCCGTGCATTCGCAGCGATAAATTGACGTCGCCGGGCGAAACGAACGCGTTCCCCGAGCGTTATTATGCGACGATAAACTCGTACGTAGTGTGTTCTCGAACGCGACCGGAAATACGCAGTATATCCGATAAATCACCGGATTGAATTTCTGTTACCGATGCTGTAAGCGTTATTTTACATCGATAATCTTACGTACAAACCGTCTACAGTAATAATTCTTAAAGTGAACTCCAGACGCGATTCAAAATTTATGCAATCGTGTGATACATTGTACATAGAAACTGCAGACTTTCCTATCGAATCGTCCTTCGTGTTGTTATACGTTTACGAATTGAATATACAGTAATGATTCGTAAAATGAACACTAGACGCGATTCAACGTTTATGCAATGTACACCAATTGTAGACTTCAACATTTAATCGTCCCCTTTGTTATTACACGTTTATGAATCGAAGTGTAGACAGTGCAAGATTCTTAAAATGAACGTGATTCGTAAGTTGAGCATTTCTATCCTTCCCAACTGGAGGAATCCTCCTTGCAGTTAGTGAAGCATCAAAGATAACAGGCTCCTGTACGAAAAATGGCCATGGCAACCCCGGAGCGATGCTCATTTTAAGAATCATTACTGTACCGTTAAAGTTTCGAAAATCCGAACCAACACATTCGAAAGCTATTAATATTTCAATGCACTTTGGCCGGAGTTCGTCGCGAAAACGCGACGCAGCGAAGAGCAAATATTAAATCCTTTCCTAAGCTTGGTAAAACAATCGCCCAAACGATTCGAACGTCGAGGGAAGTTTACGGCGATAATTATATGTCCCGGGCGCTTCAATGGCGACCGAGGGGATTTCAACGACAACGAACACGCACTGAAAGTGCGTGAACTCGTCGCCATCGATTCCATACGCGATACAAACGCATGATTTGTGTCGTTGAGTTCGATCGAACATATAGGAAAAATTAAACAGATGGGTTTTATGAATTTTAAAAGGTCCACGCAATCCTCGTTTCGTTCATCGATATAAATTACATATTAGGTTGGGGAAAAAGAAATCCATTATTTTTGCGTGAACTTCAAGACTTTATTTAACATGTTTCGGATTTTCCGATTTGGGTCAAATATGCGCCGTTTTATTCTATAATTTATTGCCATTTTAAAGGTAGCTTTATAATGCCTCTCTCATAGAAATCTTGGTCCTTATTGGCGAAAAACTCTAGTAACCGATTTTCACAATATTCTCTTGATGCCAATTTCTTATCACTCAGGTAGTTTTGCAATGCGAGAAAAAGATGGTAATCACTTGATGCCAGGTCCGGACTATATGGTGGATGCATTAAAACTTCTCAACCAAGCTCCCGGAGTTTCTGGCGAGTCACTACAGACGCGTGTGGCCTAGCGTTGTCCTGCTGGAACACAACACCTCTTCTGTTGGCCAATTCTGGCCGTTTCTGGTCAATCGCTAGCTTCAAACGGTCCAGTTGTTGACAGTAGAGATTGGAATTTAGTGTTGGGCCATATGGAAGGAACTCATAATAAATGATTCCTTTCCAGTCCCACCAAATGCATAGCAGAACCTTCCTGGCCGTTAGTCCTGGTTTGGCCACCGTTTGAGCTGCTTCACCGCGCTTTGACCACGATCGTTTTCGCACAATATTGTCATATGTGACCCATTTTTCATCCCCAGTCACCATCCGTTTAAGAAATGGGTCGATTTCATTCCGTTTGACTAAGGCTTCGCAGATGGAAATTCAATCCATCATGTTTTTTGGTGTTAATTGGTGTAGCACCCAAACATCGAGCTTCTTTTTGAATCCAGCTTTGTGCAAATGGTTTAAAACTGTTTTATGGTCGATCTTTAGCTCCTGGGTAATGCTACAACTACTAACATGTCAGTCAACTTCGATTATTTCTGTAATTTTATCGACATTTTCGACGACGGACCTGCCTGTGCGAGGTGCATCTTTAGCATCAAAAATACCACCATAAACATTATTTAAAATTTCAGCCGCCTGGCTTGCATTTTCGCCTTTATCAACGAAAAACTATAAAATGTACTGAATTTTCTTTTTCTTGACTTCCATTTTTAACACCCTGTAACTCACAACTGAATAGACCAAATAAAAAACAACAAAAGAAATTTTTTAGTGTGAAATGTCACCTTGCAAAGAGCATAAATCTAAAATTGTTTGATCGATACTTTACGAGATATCGATCACTACAGACATCTACCGACAAAATAATGGATTTCTTTTTCCCCAACCTAATATTTACTCTCTTTAATATTGGAGAGTAATATTTGCGCGGTTCCTTGAAAAAATTGTATAAATATTATCTACTCACATTGAAGATTATTGTACGATAGAGACTGGCGTCGTATCCTCCCTTGGATCGTCGGTTTTCTTCTGCTGCACAATCGACACCACATGTTGACTTGCACGTACGACCATAGCTTCAGGAACAGAATGGCGTACAGCATGCACACGTACATGGCGCCGACTGGAACAACGGGGAATTAATTATATGTATAACGTTGCAAACTATTGTGGCAGCCTGTCTTCGAACGTAACGTCTGTATCCTCCCTGTCGTGATACAAAGCCAAAATGCAAGTTCGCGCTAATCTCGTGAAGGTATGCCCGCTTTGATCAGGAACGGGGGATACTAATGGCGCCGGTGTTCATTGTCGAAAGCATCGAATCGATCCCGGTCGTGGTAATATTTAAGTAGTTTCGATAAAACTCGCAATAACAGCCTCCGAACACAAACAACTCGTACAAAATTTCCTCGTTCAAACATCAGGCTCGCAATTTATAATTAAATTATAAGTTTCAAATTTCTATATTATATTTTCTCTTCTACACTAGGGTTCTCACTCGTATAATGAGTAAATAAAATTTAAAAAATAACGATTTTTGGTCAACTTTTTCAGAGACTTTCGATTGAAAAAATATAAAAACGAAAAAAAGGAATATTTTCTAAATCAAGTTTTCTATTTATATTTTAATAAATTTACAAAATACGATTGTGTTTTGATGCCTAACCGAGTAATAGACCGAGTAAACGCGCGATCGACGCGGGCGAAGAAATAATAAAGGGCGGTAATCGCGCGCGCGTATCGTATATATTCCGCGAGAATTTAATTAAACAAATTCTGAAAAGCCTCTATTCGTTATCTCCGCGCGTGCAGAGCTCCTTCCGGGTTAATGAAACAGAGTAGAAAGAACGGACGAAAGAAAAGAGTGCTCGGGAAACCAGGCGGCGGTCCGGGCAAGTATATTTTAATCATCGCAATTTCGCACGCCTCCGGGAACGTGACATCGGATACGTACGGATAAATAAAACAGACTTTACGCTGGACGTACGTGTCCGAACGAGGCAATTAAAGGGTTTATAAAACACGATATTACGCATTCGTGCGCGCTGCCAGTTTCATCCCGCCGCGGTGAATTTATCTTTTTCGCGACCGCCGGCGGGTTCGTAATGATTAAAGGTTCAAAGCGCTCCTCGCTGTTTCTCTCCCGTTGACCGAAACATTCATGCGGAACGCGCTTCTTTTTCTGGGCACGTTTCATCAGCGCCGCTGTGTTTAATTATCGCCGTGATATTTGCATTGCGATCGCGCGAATGCCAGTTATGATCATAAACTACCAGCTTAATCGCGGAGAATTTGCACGCTGGTGCGCAATGTGGCCATCGAATTAGGGTTGTTGAAAAACGGCTGAAAAATAGTCGAATAGAAAATTTCATGATGGCGTTAATATTCGTCGAAACATAAATCTACTTCTTGTTTCTTAGGTCGATTTTATTTCAGTCGATGTCTAAGGAATGAAACTCCCCCTTGAAGAATTTTGATTATATTATAAATATAAGCTACCAGCTTATCGAGGAGTATTTGCAGACTGGTACCTTAACGTGGCCATCGAATTAGGGTTGTTGGAAAACGGCTGAAAAATTGTCGAATAGAAAATTTCAGGATGGCGTTAATATTCGTCGAAACATAAATCTACTTCTTGTTTCTTAGGTCGATTTTATTTCAGTCGATGTCTAAGGAATGAAACACCCCCTTGAAGAATTTTGATTATATTATAAATATAAGCTACCAGCTTATCGAGGAGTATTTGCAGACTGGTACCTTAACGTGGCCATCGAATTAGGGTTGTTGGAAAACGGCTGAAAAATTGTCGAATAGTAAGTTTCATGATGTCTTTAATATTCGTCGAAAAGTAAATCTACTTTTTATTTCAATCGGTGTGTAAGGGATGAAACTCCCTCTCGAAGAAGATAATATTAGCAATTGTTGATAACATCGAAAAGTATGATTATTTCTCTTCAAAATAAGCGCAATTGAAAAAACACGTATTTGACAATGTTGGATGTTTAAAATGGAACTTGAATTATCACTTTTCTAAGTGCAACGTTTTGTCATGAATATTTTCAGGTATTCACATTATTACTAAATTTGCTGTTGACCGTAGGAAGTTGGGAGAAGGTATTTTACATTGATTTCTATTCTTCAGCGATCGATGAAAACAATGCAAATATTCGTTAAACCCTTTGTTACAGGATGATTGTCAGGATAAAAATTTTGCTCGTCTCCGACTTTTCACCCACGCATTTGTTTCGAACAGAGAAAACGCGGGCAACCTGTCAAGGGCACAATAAAGTATCAACGGCTGTCGATGCAGATAGATCCCATCGACAGTGAGAAGACTGACAAAGGATTGGACGCCATTCCCATTAGTCGAAATGCGTCCCATGTCACAGGCAAAACTGGCAAACGTTGTTGCAGAACTTTCCCGTTATTAGTTTAAAACGCATCAATTTGTCGTGCTTTTGATAGTCAGAACTTCTAAGCGAAAGTTACTAACGTTGTTGCTGACTCTCGCTATATCAATTTAGGACGCGGCAAATTTTCTCGCTGGAAATAGTCCAACCTTTCGTCCAAAAATTTTCGAACCTCGTTGAAAAAAGGATTTGTGTTCAGTTTTTGCAGATGAAACTTGGATTCTGGAACTTAATTTTGTTTCTAAAATTACGAATAGCAAAAAGACTCTCTGAGCTATTCTTATTTGAAAATTAATTTTGTGCTAATATTATTCGACGATCTTAAGATTTATCTATAATCAGCTTCAGGAATGGTGCTCGTTAAATAAATTGCCTCTCTAGATAAATGTCATATTGTCAGATAAGAAAAATAATTTATAACTATACTCCAAATGATATTTTACTAACTGAATCGTGTTAAAGACATTGGTAATACTTTCTCTTCTAATTTATCTTTCAAAGACCATTATGAAAAAATTATTTCATATAGCCTCAGCTCTCTGGGGCTCGTTCATAGAGCTTCCAAATTCTTCAACGACACAGATATACTCAAAGTTCTGTATTGTGCTCTGACGAGACAATAATTTTCATTTCGTTTTCCTTACATATTACTTCTTTTCGTAGTAAAGGGTTCTACCGTGAATAAATAAATAATATTTCCTATAACACGGTTGCTACGACCGGAGCTATAGTCTGTTGCAGCCCAAAATATTACTAAAGGGGTGGAATCCCTGTAACGATTAAAGGTTCAAAGCGTTCCAGGCTGTTTCCCTCCGTTTTGATCGAAACGTCCGCGCAGACACGCTTCTTTTCCCGGCCAGGTTTCATCAGCCTGTGTTTAATTATCGCCACGGTATTTGCATCGCGATCTTGGGAATGTCAGTTATTATTATGCGGTGCCAGTAACGGCTGCCAGCTAACGGCGGAGACTACAGAGACGATGACGAAGCCGAGCTCGGCATAATCCTCATATTTTCCGATATTTCCATCGAACCTGACCGACTTCTTCGGCCTGGATTGTTCCGTATCTTAATTAAATCGTGCCTGCTACCTGGTTATCCCGATTCCAGCGTGTCGAGATTCCGTAAGTCGAAGAGGCCAACAAAATGCGACTTAACCGTTCCAAATTACCAAACTCGGTTCTGATTTGTGTTTATAAATACTTTTAATGTCTATCATCTTACAGATCTCGTTATGAATAGTATCTATCTGTCTATTTCTCCTCCAAGATTATCCACAGTTCGTGATCTTGGCATAATATTCACATCTACGCATCTAATAAACGCTCGTCGAGTTATTTTAAACGTACCAAAAGATCCTGAAATAATTAAAAAATTATATTTATTCGATCGTTTTGTCTAAACAACAGCAAGATTAGCAAGGAGTCGCTGCTGGAGCATCAACGTCAACCGGATGGTTAATTAATTAGGATAACGCGTCATACGGTTCTGCGGTTTATCCTGACGAAGAGCGTTAAACTCTCTTGAACAGCTGGACGACCCAGTTGTCGAATGAAATATCGAATTCGTTCCAGCTTCAGGAGCGACAGGCACTTCGACGAGCATGTAACACGGCGACAGGAAATTTTACAGAAGCGCACACGATTTTAATGGTTTTCCTTTCTTCTTCTTTTTTTTCTTTTTTTAGATCGAACGAAGTGGAACTTCCGGACACAAGAACAATAGCGAACGAGGCCGAGCGGTGCGTGCCACGAATAAACGTAATTTCAATGGAACGAGACTGTTGCAGCACTCTTTCCATTCGAGTTGATCTTACTCAGCCTATCAGTGCCGGAGGTTTTTAAACGAAATGGGAACACAACAGTTCCGGTACTCTTTCAAATCATCTACCACGAGAAAGTATAACGCGGCGAGTTTCCGAAAGGAGTATCGCCGTGGCTGGTTCATAACGTTTAAAGTTTTCCGTGGAGAAGAAGCGTTCTTCTCGCGAGTTTCAGACGGGGGAACTTTAATTGTTGCCGCAGAAAGTACGGAATGGACGCTGACTGATTCTTACCGCGATACGAAGCGAATCTGGAAACTGGGACACGCTGTGGATATTTTTTTTCTAAACGAAGATAATAATACAAATTTCAATCCGATCAAACTCTGCGACCGTAGATTTCTCGCGTAATGATTATCGAGTTTAAGACGTGCGCGTTTAATTTTGGCTGATCGACTTTCTCCGTGACATCACCGGGGCGACCGTAAATTTCATTTCGACCCCTCGCGGTCAACCGAACGTCCATAAAATATGCCAGTGTCGCTTTAACGGGCCTGCGTTTAAATTATTCGAAAGAATATAATTAATGCATCGAATTTGGTTCCGTTGCAGTTTGCCAACCCGCAGATGATGCCGCGATAATGGGAAAGCGAGAAAGCTTGTAGCAAGTATGACCGGCCGATATTATCGTGCGTTAATGGCTACGATGTACAACGGCCCCACGAAAGGGCCACGATATTTCCACGAAATATGCGCAAATGCGTGGATCCAACCCCTTCAGAGCCCTGGCTGGTCGAACAAGCTTCCAAAAAGCCGACATTATCATTTTCGTCGCAATAACGAATTCCAATTATCCTTTTGGTCCTTCTGGGTTCTTCGTGCAAGAAATATTTTTTTTTAAAACAAACTTAACTACGTTATTTGTAACAGTTGCTCATTTACACACAAGGAGGAGTTGCTCCTCTTTCGTATAGGATGTTTATTTATTGTTTAGTACACGGGATATATTTGAGAATTGTATGCCAAAGGAAGCAATGACCTTTTTGTTAATGCTGTTTTTCAATGTCTACATTGTACGATACAAAGGTTTCCTACATCGATAGATTATATTTACACATTTAACAATTGCTATTGGTTTCTCAAGAAGATTAAGGTTGGCATTTTAGCGTGAATTATTGTTAAACTTTCTTAGGGAATTTTTTGCAAACAAACTACAACACCTGTCGCAGTCTAATTTACAAGGTTTGTTTATACATGTTTCAGTGACATTTTACAATTTTTTGGACAACAAAAAGTTAAAATAAAGATCGTCTTTGTTTGTTTGAGACGAAGAAACACAAAAGATTCTTAATAGGTACAGCCCGTGAAAACATGTGTTTTACCAATAAAAAAAAATGTTTTCACCGACTCGATCGCAATACTTTGCTTCTTCACAGGTCTGGAAACAAAGACGAAGGAAGTAGACGATTCGAGCAAGTCATGAAATCTAATGGGCTGGGTCCGGACGTTTGACATGCCTGGTTTATACGAGGGGCATGGTTGGTAGAAATTATACGGCAACCTAATACTTTCTCGCGTGCTCGAAAACCTGGATGAGGTGCTAATTAGTAGAGATTCTCAGCATCCCGCGGAGACCACGTGTTTAAGTACTTCGTGCAAGAATTGCTCGGCGCTCGTTTCCTTTGACGAGAAAACGAGACTTGCGTGGCTCGTTTACGGTATCGAGCAAACCTTAAACGACACAAAATTGAAACTCTTCAATTTCCTTACTCTTTACTTTTTAGACGTATCTAGATTTAACGAATACAATGATCTCTCGATATTGTTACGAAGTTCTAGAACTGTTTCGTCGAGACGAGCGTCCACTTTATCTAAAACTAAGAATCGAATCATCGAAAGAGCAAAAATAAAGTTTTTATATTTTCCAATTTATTACTATGAAATTATTTTAATCGCGTTGTTGAGCTTTCTCCAGTGATACCAAACAAGGCCATATACTAAGGGGTAAGAATTAAAAAAAGAATACAAAATAAATTATGTATTTTTTATGATAGCAATGTTAGTAAAGTGAGAAATATCAATAAAAGTAAGAAAAAGTAATATTATAATGCAAATATAAAAAAATGATTATATATAAAAGTTACATAACATTACTTCTGATAATAGTTATTTATTAAAACCTTGAAAGAAACTCTTGAGAACAGGAAACGTAAGAAATGAAATGAAGAAATTTACACAATAATGAATAGATATCACGCGAGCCTGGTCATTAAATGTTCATTCCAAGTTTAAAAATGAGAAAGAAGTGCATAAGGATGTTGAACTTGATTGAAAATGAATGTGTTAAAAGGCATTATTAACAAATCGACCTTCCTATTTTCAGCTTAAAAAAAACTATATATCGTAGTTTAATTTCCGAGTGATTTTAGAACCTGAAGTATAAACGAACGTTGACCATTTTTATAGTACCTCCCTCGATAACGAGGGGTTAAAAATTTTCTAACGAATTTGATTAGTTTGTTCCATTCCCTTTACACGGTATTAATTACGTTGTTCTTCCGGTGTAACATATTTTCAAAAAAAATTACTTTTCTTCCATAGAAACTAAAAATTCACGAAAATCAAGTTAAATTCGGACAGATAAATATTAATTTTCTGGGGTGATTTGCATCGTCACACCTCCGCATGATTAATCTGTCTTCGTAGGTAAGGAAATGTATTTGCACGATCGGGGGCAGATTAACATTCTCGTTTCGTTTTATCCCGAGGATCTATCAGCCGCTAACGGCGTCCAGGAAGGAAATTCCGAAAGAAACTGGAAAAGAACACGCGGTCCGTTCGCGTGGTGACTATCTCGGGACCGTAGTAAGCACATCTGCGTCCTTGTTTGTCGTTCATACCGTTTCTAGATTATCGCTCGCACGAGAGTTCGCGCGAGTAACCTCCGGGCATAATGTACGTAGATACGTTGTATGCTGTATACGGTGCCACATAATTGCCAAATGCCGTGACGCGTGTACACGTTTGCCTATAGTTCGGCACGGTGCACGTTGAAAATGAATCTATCTTGCTGCGGGGGTGCACAACGCGACATCAAACAGACTCTGTGCGCGCGTGTCTCTCTTATCCGATTTTACCGAGATCACGAGCAAACACGAAATAGACACAAAGAGGCATAAGCCGATGCAGATGTCCGACCATCGACGATTCCTCCACGTCTTAAACTAACCTACAGTCACTCGCCTCTATTTCTAACAAGTAAATGATAAATATTTCGAAGCTTACGCTTTTCCACTTTTGTCAACTACCTTTCGGTTTTCAATCAACTCTTCGACTTTTAAAATAACATATTGTGATCCACCATCATTTCTAAGGAAATGACAAATATTCTGAAGCTTACGTTTTTCCACTTTTGTCAACTACTTTTCGGTTTTTAATCAACCCTTCGATTTTTAAAATAACATATTGTGATCCTCTTCTATTTCTAAGTAAATGATAAATATTCTGAAGCTTACGCTTTTCCACTTTTGACAACGACTTTTCAGTTTTTAGTCAACCCTTCGACTTTTAAAGTAGCATATTGTGATCCAGCCCTATTTCTAAGAGAATATATTTTGACGACTTTTTGTTAATTATGTACTTTTTCATTTCTACAGACATTTGGTTAATTACAAATTTCGAAACACACGCTAGGATCAGCACCATTCGAATTTGAGGAAAATTATATGTCTAAAAAGATAATACAAACACTAAAAAGTGAAAATAAAAATGGAATAAAAATTGTATGCTAAATTATAAATTATACAGTAAATAATAGATAGGGTTAAGAAAGTATGGGCAATTATAGCCCGCTAGATAGAAAAAGTAAATAACTGGAAATCATAGCATAATAAACGAATTTACAAATATATATTTTCTATATATATATTAATAATATAAAATTATTAAAATAAAATAAAATATTTTAATAATAAAAAATATTCTAGTTTTAATTTCGAAATTATTTGATACGAGCCTGGTGGTCATTAAACAACGATACATAAAAATTTCAGTGTTGACTTTACGAAGTCTAGTTGTCCAAGATGCGATTAAACGGGGATGAACCGCACGCGTGGCAGCTGTGCAAGTCCGTGCACCGTCACAGGAGATTTATGTCAAACGATTCGCTGTCGTCGAGATTTTTCAGCGATAGCATTACGTCCGGGGTGAAGTTTACCAGCGATGGTATTACATCCGCGATGAAACGGCGGATAATCTCGACAGAAACGAAGCCTTTTCCTCGCGCGAACGTTCGACACGGTCGAACAATGGACAAGTTATAAACCGACCGCCGACACACAAAAGGGCGAAAACTATTTGTATGCAAACACTACCTTTCACCGTTTCGAGTGTGGATCAATGATTTTATTACCCGTCCTCGATTCGGCTGTCCGGAAAGAGATAAATCAACGAGGATATACATCGGGCGGGAAACAATTTTCCGAAATTTTTTAAGACACCCTCGTATTTCATACCCGACAAAAAGAACGACGAGGATGGACGTACAGGATGAAAAAGTTCACGTTAACGTATAGAATTATTCCAACGATTTCGAGCGCCGTGTTCTCGATGAACCGACCGGGGTCGCATTGTGCAACCGGCGCGCAACAATGGCGGAAGTTCCACGACCGAAAATAGTTTCTCCATTTTCTTCGGCCGCTCGACGAGCCGAGGAATTGCCAGTTTTCAACCTCGGACCCCATTGTCGCCCACGGTACACTTCGAGATCCGTAACTCTCGATCTCCGCCATCCCATTTTCCACCCCCGTCGATCCTCCCGGCCACGTCCTCCCGCCTCATCCTGAACTCGTACCACGGCGATTCGACCGTGATCCTTCTTCTCTCTTTCCGTCCCCATCCATCGCGCGTCCTTCCTTCGATCGTGCTGATACCAGAAAAAGCAGACTGATGCATTTTGATCAGGATCCATTTCCGCGTGCCGCCTCCGACGGAAGAGACTCGAGACTCTTTCACTCTCGCTCAGGAAACGTGTCATCGAGAACGGTCCCCCTATTTGAGACAAGCTCATACCCGGCGACTTAGTTTCTTCATCTTTTATAGGCTCCCCCACACATATCCGCGATGATGGTTTTTCGAGGGAATAAGCGTGGGAGGCGAGAGCTTTATCCGAGAGACTCGAGTAGCCCGGTGTTCCGCCCGAACAGGGGTTTCTTATTAAATTACCATTCGGGGTTTATTCAAAAATTCAACGACGCTTGAGAAACTCGAACTCTGACCGTTCGATTCTCCATCGAGCTTGTTGAAAAATATTTATTCGGTAAACGGGAGAAAAAACCCTTTAGCGTGACGTTTAAAACGATTATATCCGAAAAAGGATAAATTGATAAGGAAACGTTTCCAATATGCGTGGAAACAACGCAAAATTAGTCCGGTATTTTTTAATTATTTTGTTTGGCCCGATTGGATTTACGAGCATTTTTATTTACGTTTGCATTAAATGTAAAACTGATACGTTTCTGTATCTCTGACCGGGGTTTACAGAACGGATTGATGTGTTATTGGATTAAAATACAAATTTCAAGCTTCGTTTCGTATTCTGAATGTTCTACTACCGAAATGGCGAGGTAATCGAGTAGACATGAATTTAAAACGGACGCTGTGTTCTTCTATAATAACGAGAAATCTGAACAAGTAAATAATTTCAATCGACATATATTTAAATCGACCGCGAGACCTTCGAATCTTACCAAGATTAAACGTTTAATGTTTTCGTCGGAAACGTTAAGTGCGAATTGACGGACGATGTTACGAACAGAGTTACAATCTTGTTTCTCCTCGCGTGCACGGTGCATTTGGCGTGACAACCCGTTGGGCTGCATGTAGCCGACACACCTGAGCGACGTCGGTGTACAAATCGAGCATGTTGCACGGAACACAGAGCGAACAAAAAAGAAAAAGAAACGTAGAGAGAAAAAAAAAACGAAAGATAGAGTAAAACGCAAAAACACGAAGCAGGAATCTGAAAAAGAAACGGATACCCCCGATGATGGTCGTACGCAACGCGGCGGTTACGTTCTCGATGCCGATCGTAATCAGAAACGGCGACTGCATTTCCAATTCCACGTATTCGCCGCCACCGTACCACCAGAATTCGTAAGTAAGACGACCGCCCGTCGTTATCGTCGTTAAAATTTCCGCGATACGTATCTGCTGAATTCCGATGAACCGTCGCGGAGTCGAACGCGAACGATCGACCGTTCGGGAAACTCGTAATCGAATGGAATCGACAAATAAGTAGAACACGCCCGGCGCTGTCACGCATAAACGTCCAGCGAATCGAACGAAATACACGCTAAGTCGAGTTATATGTACAGTTGGGTCGTTTTCAAGCTTCGTTTTTCGTTGTACGAATTTAATAGAATGCATAGAGTAATGATTTTTAAAATGAACGTCTTAAGGTTCAACTTACGAATCACGTACTGGAGTTCATTTTAAGAATCGTTTTCACTGGACTGCGGATCTTTATACATTTATGGAAAATTTTAATTAATACTTAAAGTAAAATACCAATTATTATATTTAGGGGTTGAGACAACCCTTCACAAAAATATGAATTTTTTCACTATCAAGTTCATTTCAAGAATCGCTCCAGGCATGATTCGTAAATTGGGCATTAAGATATTATATTGTAATAAAGTTCGAATTCCGGCTGCGTGAGAAAGGAAGTTCCGATAATTCCGATTGTTTTTAAATTGTATAGATTGAGGGAATATTTTCTTGAAATTGAATAAAAAGAGGCTTGTTTGATTATTCGAATTCTTAACCCTCTTTAGTTTTTTATTCCTATCGTCGTCTTACCCCTTCCTAGAGTCCATCGAGTTTAGAATTTATTCTTTCGACGCATTTTACGAAATTTTATTCGTAAAAATCCGTAACATTTCGAAATAAAAACGTCAAAGGAGTTTCACGGATGAAAGACGCCTGACACCGATGTGAATACATCGATGAAATTGATTTTCTTCTATTTTTATCAAAACAAAAAGCAGCAACAAAAACATTTCCATCCATACTGCTTCAACGATGCGTGCCAGCGTTACTCTATCCATTAATATGTCGAGTGTGATTCGATGTCACGATTTTTTTACGACCATCGCAGAGATTTCTATGCGTACATCCATCGTCCAAAAGTTAATCGTTCGTTGGAGTATAATTAACAATTGTTCGTTGAAAAAGTTTAATTTAAACGTATCGTACGAGATCTAACAATACCTGTACGGTATGCATGATCAAAAAGAAATAAAAACGAGTCGAAACTATGAAGTAAGACTCTGGTAAAAACATCGAGAAGCGTTGAAATTTCTATTATACCTAATTTGTATGGACCTACAAATCACAAATTAATGAAACTACGAACTAATTCCAATAATTAATATTTCTTTTAAGTTTATTTCGAAGAAAAGTTTGCAGCACCTCTGTTATATGGAATGAACTAGTTACTATATTTGGACAAAATATCGTGTAAGTTGTCGCTGGTCGACAGAAGGATGATTATTGCACGGAACGACGCCACATGTCGCTCAACGATGCGAATGATCCGCGTCAAAATCGTCGCACGGTCGCGTCTCTGTGAAACGTGCCGAGAGCAATGCTACAATGGTACAACCGGTTATACTAATTCCGCAATATCGAGGACCGATATCAAATCAAACCACCGATATCAAGTTTCCCTGGACGAAATTATCGCTGGATATTCTGGGCAACAGGAACTTGCCAAACATCCAAGTCGATCTATGAAACAGTAACGTACAAAAGAGAATTAATAGAATTTCATCGATTGTTTATCAGCGTTTAAAAAGGGCTCGAATACCAACGGAAATAAAGTTTTATTTATGTTCATTTTTTCATAACCGTCGTAACATGTTATGACATTATTATTATACCAGTAGCAAAAAATGGTTCAGATGAAGTTAAATTGGTTTCGAGAGCGGCACATTTTGTGAAGGAAATTGCCGCTTTTCAAAATAAAATTGTATATTTTTTGTTGCATCGGTTGATGTAGTTTGATGTTCTTTACAAAAAGTATAAACCTGTTTATGGTAGAAAATCACTGGTTTAGGAGATATTTTCATTTGAATTTTGTTAGGAAATCTTAACTCCTTTGTGCAACTCACGAATCATGTTCATTTTAAGAATCATTACTGTGACATTAAAATTGAAATATCTCCTAAACTAATGTTTTTTTGATACGAATAGGTTAATACTTTTTCGTAGAGAATACCAAGGTGTATCGACCGATGCACTAAAAAGTATACGATGCCATTTAAAAAAACGTTAATGATCTTCATATGTGCCTCTACACGTCCACCCACAAGAAAAATATTATTGTTGCTCAATTTCATCCGAAACATTGTTTGCCACGTATAATAATGATGACGAAAATCGAGGTAATATCTGGGTGGGCCACTCTGTATGTTTGGGAAACGATCATCGACCGTAATTCACCGGGCACGCGTAATTCCCTACTTATGTCCTGACGATTCCTTCGCTCGTTCCTTCGATTCTTCCACGATGGACCATCCCCGCTTCTCGGGACATTTCTGATCCTGGCACGGTATCCAGTTGGCACGGACTTGTAATCACCTCGCGAAGTTACCGTGCGTGAAGCCGGATCTTGGCAGACTGCGTGCATTCGTTTCACGCACGGCTATGCATACGCGTGTGTACGTAGGCGGAGAATAGTCCTTTTTATCTCCCGAAAAGTCGATAGGCGGCAGAGACCGACACATTTCTTATTTAAATCGTTACAGGCGTGGGAGACCTATTCAATTTCTAAAAAACACACGCTTCCTACCCTCAAATCTCACGATATTAAAATTAACGAGAAGATTAAGATCTTGTTTACTACGATACTCCAGTTCGAACAAAGACGATTCCATCGTCTCGTAGCAGCTCGCGCTAATATTTACCTTCGATACCTGGCGGTAAAGTGCAATTTTCAATGCGTATATCTTTCTTCCCGTTAAGAATTTCCCCGTTTCCTGACAGCTTCGGACTTTCCTTTTAGATTTACCTCGTAAATACTTCGTTCCTAGCTTCGGAAAAGATTCTACAATCTACAACGGTATTCTTCGAAACGCTCGAGCCAATTCGAATTAACTTTCAAGTATCATTCCCGTGGCTCGAACTTTTAGGAAGAATTTCCGAGCGCGAAGGGCTTCAAGGTAAATCTTCGAATCTTTTCCGTAGGTATCGATTTCGTCTTGAATCTCATACTTTATCTTATCTGATCTCATCGCGTCTCGCGAGAAATAGAAAATCGCCGTTGCTGGAATTTGTAGCATTATTATTCTACTTTGATGTCGATTAGAAAATTTCCTACGAGTCGTTGGAAACGTACCGTACGTACGAGCACGAGCGAGAGTCCCTTTTTGGGTGAATTTTTTCGAGGAACGACCGAAGCTTGCGGACACCAGACAATGGTTAAAAATGAAACGGATTAAATCGCTGTGGAAAACGACGATCAAAGCGAAACGTGCATCCGGCGCAGTCTTAAACGTGACCACATTAACGTGTGGCTCACTTTGTAGATCTCTCCACGGTTTAACCTCGATCCCGGATCCGTGGACGACTATTCCTGCGAGAAACGGCTTCAACGCGACGTTCTTGGCTAGCCGAATCCCTTTGGAAATTCAGGATGTCCTCCTGCAAGACACTTGCGCTGTCATCTCTATGCGACTAACTCGCACGTTTGCGGGAAGAAAGCATTCTACGGAGAATCCGACGATATACTCCGAGATTCGAGGCGCTCAACTTGCCACGACAAACTCGAATGCTCCGTTTCAAACAGTCTATTTCATTCTATATCGTATGCGTGGCTCTCTCTATAAAGACTTGCTTAATAATAAAAAATTTCAAACATTGCACAATGGAAGAAACATTACCGATATTATGTTTGCAAGCACATTAATCAAAGGTCGTACGTCGTATCCAACAATTATTCAATCGTTCCCCTTATAGATTCCATCAAAATATCTAAGGAAACTCTGTTTTATTATGTAAACCACCACGCAATGTTGTAGAATGATTATTATTATATCGAACAATACTGTCCTTGCAGCTTATTGTATATAATTATTTCACTAACTTTTACAAGCGATAAAATTTTCTCTTGTATAACTTTTATTTTGTTTTCCCTTACATATCAACTTCTTCCTGCGTTCGCCAACAGAGGGCTACGCTCTTGTCTCTCTCGCAAGTGCTCAAGAGACCACCTATTCCTATATACACACTCCTTGACTGATCATTGAATGTTCCATCGTCTCTGAAACGCTCCCCCCCCCCCTTTCCTACTGCTATCTTACTCGCTTCTTCCTACAACAGCAAGCCGCCACCGGTAGTAAAGCGTGTTTCCTCCCCGTGAATAAATGAATAAATAAATAAATAATTGCGTAAATAATTGCATGCTACTGACATGAATCTCGGAGGAACACACCGCCAACTTGGAAATCTCCAACGTATACTCGCGATTCAGCGATGGTTCCCGTAACGGAAGATCAAAGTTGTCGACGAACTGGAATCGTCACTGGACGGCGTTAATATTTCAGTAGAAAGCTCTCGTTGTCCTCTCGACACAAAGCAACTCTCCTTGTATCTTTGTTACATCTTTTCAGGACAAACTCTCCGCGAATAACCATGTTCTCCCTTCCCCCGTCGAGCCCTGTACCCACAAAGCCTGGCATCCGGTATCAAGTCAGCCGCTTCCGACATGTTGGCCCGCGACGTCCCCCAGCGGTGCTCGGGACCGTGACTTCGTTCGCATTACTCGCGCGGAAACCAATTTACCATCCTAATTTCGTGCGGATTATCCGGTGTAAACGGCAGACCCAGCCTCCTTTGTGCATTCGACTGCCGCGAGCTAGTTAGCCTAACGGCGTCTGGCGAGGCTCCAGTCGCCCTCCCCCCCCCCCTACTCCTTCCAGCTAGACCCTCGGTTATGCATGGAATTCTTGCGCCCCGGAAATCGCCGTCACGGTCCACGGAAGCGGTTCCCGAAACACGCGTCCGTTCCTGTGGCGTCCCGCGACGAGCCTCGATCGAGAAAAACTGACCAAATCGCTAAAAATACACACCCTATGTCGTCGTCCTTGGCTAATGAACACTAACTATTGGAGCCAAGTGCTGGTGATACCAGAATAATAAATTCCATGCAATAAACTCCAAAACTGTATTAGTATTCGTAGAGTTTCGGTTCAAATAAAAGTACTTTTTCCTCTTCTCCAGATTAAAGGAGGGGCTGGAATTGTGGCGGCCATGACACTTCTTTTAAATATAGCTCGTGTAATGAGCGTTATTTGTACACTATTATAGAGAATTCTTTGATATTCCAATAAACATCAAAACTGTATTAGTAGTCTTAACGTTTCGGTTCAAATAAAAGCACTTCTCACTCTTTTCCAGATTGAAGAAGCGGTTGGAATTGTGGCGGCCATGACACTTCTTTTTAATGTAGCTCGTATAATAAGCTTTATTTTTACTAGTGAAAAATACTGTAAACACTTGAAATCTAACTGAATATACGAGTGGTATGCCAACATAAAACATTGATGATATTTTTTAGTAAAATTTTGTTTTGCAAGCGACGATTATTCCCACAACGATACGGTTTTGGCCGCCGCTTTGCCCTCGCTGTTATGAATATTAATGTCTCTCTTTCGTATAATATCTCGTTCCAAGACAGTACTAATGCATGAATAAAATTGTAGGGTTGTTCGTAAAGCCGTTTTAGCCAGGTTTTCTCGATTTCATCCCGGTGTGTGCGTCCTTTACCCGACCGTCCGCTTCTTTTTCGCCTTGACACCGCGGCGGGGCGTTTCACGCTACGTCGAGCCCCGTGCTCGTTTGAAGTCAACGAAATTGGCTGCGTACCGCTCTTATAACCTCCGACGGGCTCGAGGGTGTGAGAGCCTGTATTCATCGCGCCTCTGTCGTTCGACTCTCTTCCACCCTCGCTTCGTTCACCGCCATCCAACGACGAGCGTTCAAGATTCCTGCTTGCAACTTTGCAACCGAATCGAGACTATGGTGCAGCGACTCCTAACCACCGTGCTCACACCGCTACTGTGCATCAGGCTTGCTCATATTTTATTTAATCAATGTGTTATTATCTCAAACAATTTATTTTTGCAAATATGGAGTAACCTTATAACAATTTAAATATTGCAAAACTTGTAGAAAGTTAAATATTATGCGTTTAATTAAACGATATTGTTTTGTTAGGAAAGGGAAATTATGACAAATACCTGTGACGAGAAATTTCTTTGACAATTAGTTGCAGATTCTATAACGTTAAATTTTGGCGACTTACCTGAAACAGAAAGGAGAAATCGAGTTAGCGACAAGGAGCAACAATTTTAACTTCGGTTAGATCGAGTTTGTGGGATATTTTGGCGTTCATTTTGCCAATATTACAAAGATGATTTCTACTTTCCAACGTACAAGGAAAGCATAACAAATTTGTATCGTTGAAAAATAAGTTTCGAGAGCCTCTGATCAAATTTTGACTATTCCCGAACAAGAATGTCGAGCATCAAGCTCGCGAGAGTTTCGGTTCCTGACTTGAGACGCCTCGAGATTGCGTCCCATTTTCTTTCCGGTATTCTTTGTTTAAGCCCACGGTTCCTTTCTGTTTCAGCTGGTCGGTTCCCTTTCCCGTCGGAATCCTATCAGCCACTTCGTATTCCTGGTATTTTTCCGAATTACAAATTATGCTGCACGAGTCCTTCGACCGACGACCCCTGGGGATAAGTTCCTCAGGAATTACAAATCACACGTCCAGACACCCCGACTCTGTCTACAAGCTGATCGAGGGAAGGAGGCGTTCGGACGAGGAACTGTTGGTTTAGGCGGGAACGAATAGGATTGTTAGGAACAAAGGTGCGGTAGAGCAGATTTAGGATCTCCGAAGAGTCTGTTCGGTCGAGAACCACGGAGCGGAAATGCACGCGTAACGCAACCTACGTAAAGGGCAATCGGTTTGTTTGTACGCCGATGGAAGGATAGATTTTGCTTAATTTCTGGAAAACATCTGACGAAATTCCCATTGCCTCTCCATCGTAGATAATTAACAGAATTACAACAGAAAAGATACGGCAAACTCAAAGGAAACAAAAGTGCATTAGAGGCTAAGTGCAGCGTAATGCTGTTATAAAACCTAACTTCACCTTGCAATGTGTCCAACCCCTACTCTCGTAGGTGTCAGGCTTCCCTGACCGATTCGCGAAGCCCATCAGACGGCATTTAGGGGAGCAGAAGCTTCGAAAACCTGGCAAAAATTAGACAGCTTTTAGATTTGCATGAAATTTAAAATGTATCAATTTTTTGGAACCGTAGGTTTGCTTCACTTTTGTAAATTATACCATTAAATTTTCCATTTATCTACTCTACATGAAGAAACAAGTCGAAAAGGTGCAACAAAATTTATTCGTACGCTGCAAGGTTTTCGAGAAATACAACTCGAATATCGGTGCAAGTAGAAACATCTACCAATGGTCGGACACGCCAACCAAGTCCGAATTCAATTATCTCGAGAACAAAGCATTGCACGAAACAATTTCATTCTATGTTTTCGTCTTATTTTTGAACGTAGAGTTGATTGTACTGCCAGTTCTAAAACACCTTGAGTATCGGTTATTCTGGCTCCAAATACAGTCGTGGACAGGTACACGATCAAACTGGAGAACTTATATCGGACAACAGCTCAGACAAGATAAATTGAAGTGCAATTCGACACAGGATTTCAGACGTCTCTCAACACTTTCTCGTCGAGCAGATCTTTCAAAGCGACGTTCGGTCGTATCCGAGAGAACGCGAGACAATAGCCCTAGTCCAGCTTTCGCTTAGGGCCAGCATGTCCAAACAAAGCTCAGGAGCTTAGGTATCGCCCCCCTGGCTCCGTCCTGTTAGCATGGTACACAAAGTATCGACTAATACGCCCTCAATGAGAACGTCCATCGCGAAAATTAGTGTATCTCCTTGCAATTAAGGATCGACGAAACGTTGAATCGGACTTTCCGTTCGCAGCCTGGTATCGATGACACGGATACATTACAATCGAAAATCCTGATTTTCGTGTGGGGTATTTACAGGCCTTGAATTATGAATATTGTTCTATCCAGGTAATGCGAATGTTCCAGCCGGCTAGAACGCTGCTGGCTTACGCCGGAGTTGGAAGCTTTACGTGGAACGGAAATTACGTTCGAACGGAGCCGGATATGTGGCCAGATGGCCGCCTTTCCGCGAATTTTGAATAACAAATCATGGACCGCCGACTAATTCGCTGAGCTGCTCGGCTCCCTCGAGAGGACGGAACACCCGGAATAACTACTTCGTTATCATGCCGTAATCCACTAGGATCTAGTTGAGCAAACGAGAATATCTATCGCGAACGGGGAACCGTTTTGACCCTGCCATTTTCTCGAGGAATCTGTGTCGCTGGTAAAATTACCGACATATTTTGCCGGAATAAACATTTTCAACCAACGAAACTACGCAACCCAACAGTATTCGAACATTCGAATATTCGAAGGTTCCCTCGTTCCGCTCGAGTACCTATAAAATATTCGAATAGTTCCCGGCGTACACCTGTATTTTGGTCCCGCCCGTCGCTTATTCCGTATTCCACACCGCCGCGAGATTTCACCCTTTTTGCATAGATTAGCTCCGCGCCATCGCGCTACCATCTGCATCTTCCCACGCGATTGTTTTTCCGAAACAAGCATCCACCGAGGACTTTTTCCTCTCTATTTCCCTATCGCTGCCTCCTACCGGGCGCACCTATCTTATTCATACCCAATATCCATCCTAGCCTGCATTCCTCAAACATATGAAAACTACGGTCGTCGTAGCTCGCGACGGATACGCGAGGGATAACAAGCAACGAGAACGGAACACACTTTATTCCCGGCACGATCCTGAAATACGTCGAGCGTCCGTATCCTTTTCTCGTTGTCTTTGGTCCGCCTCGCGAGACGATGATTAAATTTTCCGCGCGGACACGCGAGTCAACGATACGCGGCGCGCTGATGGGCCTCCATTTTTCAAAAAGACCTTCCCGTTTCCCGTTATTGAGATCGAGAAAATCTTCGCTTCTCATTCGTTTCGATTATAAATTTGTTAGGTCGTCCTATCGGTGCATTAAAAAATATGTTTCCCTTCGAAAATCAAAGATGATCTACTGAATATTTTCTAGCATCGTCGATCGTTTCGAAGATATTCGATTAAAATATTAAAAGTTAGCGACGGTCGATTTCGGTACGACCCGTAACAAACGGTTGCAAATTTATTAGACGAGTAATTGAGAGAAACGTTGATGTATTTTGAGATATTCTCGTTTCCGGACCACCGTGCAACAACGAGCGGAGATTTTAAAGGGGAGCAGCGGGTGTTGCGCGCTCGTTACAACTTTATGTCGCCGACGTCGGCGACGAACACATCGAAGCGGCGGTGCGTGCAAAGTGCACACTTCGGGGCGAATTTATGGTTCGAGGGCGAAATTGAAAGGGCGGATACAGAGAATTATTAGAACACGGCGGCTGTACACACCGTTCGAGTACGCTTGTTCGCCCGATGACAACCAGCCGCGCGACATGCACGCGGCAAGAATTCGCAAACAACCGACGGAAACGTGTAATTTCAAGCAGACTCTCGATTGTTGCTTGCAACACCGTTCGCTAATTCTCCGCGAACCGTTAAATAATTATAACCGTGCCGTGGGAGTATGAAATTAGGAATTTCTACCCCCGATTGAGACTCGATAAAACCAAATGTATACTTTTGCTAACCTCCTTGACTGATAATTTCAGTATGGATTCCAAGCTCGAAACCATTAACCATATATTATGGATGTTCAACATATGTTCACAATGTTTAACCATTGGTAGAACAACGTTTGAAATTGATGAGACAACGGAGAATTAAATCTTCATAATATACAGTTGTTACTTACTATTATGATGATTCACTAAAAATGGAAAGAAAGTTGTTTTCGTATGGAATTCTTTCCATTTATTTTTACCAAATGTTGTTTCTTACAAACTGTCTTATTTTTCTCCATTTATGAAGCAATTTTTGTCTTGTTTTTTTATTTTATTTTATTTGAAAAAAGCGGTCACTCATCCTAGTACTGGTCGCGGCCAACGCATCGTTTACGACTTTTATTCCTCATTTATTCAAATAAAAACCCTTAAATATCACAATGTATGAAAAAATAGACTTATACCGGTTCATAAGAAACAATCTTTTTTTCATTTACAATGAATTATACTATATGTATAGTGGAACACGGAATACCAATTAGATTATTTCCACTTACAAAATATTATTAGTGGTTACTTATATTGTAGTATTGAACATTGTAATTGTTCGTCTCGTGGAGGAAATCGCGAAACGACGGGATGAAAACAATTGAAAAAAGAAACGTTCGCCATACCGCGGATGAAAACCAACAATGATAGCCGGACAATACCGTCGGCGAACTAAAACAAGCATCCCTTAAAAGACTATGGCAATTGTTATTCGTAGCATGATTACCATACCTGTTTCCCGTAACGAAAATAATTTCTATGGTAATGAGAAAATTTTTACATCGTTGCTTTCGTGCCGCGCCTTTCTCTCCGTTATTTCTACGCGGCATTTGCTCTATTTTCCGGAGTTTTGTAAATCAGTTTCTGAAACGCGAAGAAATCGCAATCCCTGAAGAAAGCTGGGTAACGGTAACGCAATCTTTCGAATAACTACCGTAACACGCGTGGTTCGTGAATTTCCAGTGATTTCTGTACAACGTAATTCGATACTAATAAAAAAAAATTAATTTGTAACTTGTAAAATAAAAATAAAAATTTCCAACATATAACGAAATGTTTCAAAACGAACAAATTGAATTTCAACTGTCTGGTCGAATAAATGCGAAAAATAAAATGTCACGCGTTCGTTTGATTGGTTATTTATTATTTCAATTAAATTTTATTCGACGCTAATCATATTAAATGAATCTGGCCCCACTGCCGGTACCAATTTTTCCTACTTATCCGTTTCACAAAATTTAAACAGATGCATTAAAATACGTAATTTGAACATGCTACTACTAAAGGTGCGAAACAAATATCTCAAAAAACTGAGGGGACTTTTTGCTCTCGTATTTTATATACACCATTGTGAGTTTTTAATTGAATTGTTTTCGAAGAGGTGTCTAACAATGTGGCACTCATGATTTTGCGCTCGACAATAGCTCTGTCATATTGCCAGTCGAAAGAAATAACTGCAGTGGCAAAAAGAATAGATTTAAATCGCATTGAAGAATAAACTCCCGGGACTGAATTCTCCAAACAATTGAATTTCATAGGATTATAGCGAACGGTGGCCAACGTACGTTTGAAAAAGATACGCGTTACGAATAATGCAGGTAACGGTGAATTTAACAAAATTGTTACTTTATCGTTGATTTATTATCGAGCGTACATTCGTCGGCGTATTTCAATATCCGTTGGCGTTTTGCTGTTCCATGGCGTCCCCTATGGCTCGCAATAATTCGTTACAGTCAAATCGCGTCAGCGCCGTTGCATTAAAAACCCGAGTCTCGTTATACGCCGCGCAAATACGATTACACGCACGAAGATCGTTTTTACGCGCGCGATAATGAAACATTCAAACGTCGTTCGATAAACATTGCCACTCGACGTTCTAATTAATCCCGATGAAATCGCGATTCAGAGCGCGTGAAACGAAAGCGCTTCAGTCTCGCTAACTTTTCGCTATTCTGTCCGATCGTTCGCCATTTTTCCAAGCCGTTGTTCTCTGCGTGGCTGGTATTCTTTTTGTATCATACTTTCAAGAGATGCACTTGATAATAAAACAAAATTAAATCGAGATTGTTCGCACCAAACAAATGTTGTTTTAATAATGTTTTTTTTTTATATAGGAAGTAGTTTAAATATTAGGTTGGGGAAAAAGAAATCCATTATTTTGTCGGTAGATGTCTGTAGTGATCGATATCTCGTAAAGTATCGATCAAACAATTTTAGATTTATGCTCTTTGCAAGGTGACATTTCACACTAAAAAATTTCTTTTGTTGTTTTTTATTTGGTCTATTCAGTTGTGAGTTACAGGTTGTTAAAAATGGAAGTCAAGAAAAAGAAAATTCGGTACATTTTATAGTTTTTCGTTGATAAAGACGAAAATGCAAGCCAGGCGGCTGAAATTGTAAATAGTGTTTATGGTCCCTATACTGTAACGGCTAATTACGTGCAATTTTGGTTTCGTCGATTCCGTTCAGGTATTTTTGATGCTAAAGATGCACCTCGCACAGGCAGGTCCAGCGTCGAAAATGTCGATAAAATTACAGAAATAATCGAAGTTGACTGACATGTTAGTAGTTGTAGCATCGCCCAGGAGCTAAAGATCGACCATAAAACAGTTTTAAACCATCTGCACAAAGCTGGATTCAAAAAGAAGCTCGATGTTTGAGTGCTACACCAATTAACACCAAAAAACATGATGGATTGAATTTCCATCTGCGAAGCCTTAGTCAAACGGAATGAAATCGACCCATTTCTTAAACGGATGGTGACTGGGGATGAGAAATGGGTCACATACGACAATATTGTGCGAAAACGATCGTGGTCAAAGCGCGGTGAAGCAGCTCAAACGGTGGCCAAACCAGGACTAACGGCCAGGAAGGTTCTGCTATGCATTTGGTGGGACTGGAAAGGAATCATTTATTATGAGTTCCTTCCATATGGCCCAACACTAAATTCCAATCTCTACTGTCAACAACTGGACCGTTTGAAGCTAGCGATTGACCAGAAACGGCCAGAATTGGCCAACAGAAGAGGTGTTGTGTTCCAGCAGGACAACGCTAGGCCACACGCGTCTGTAGTGACTCGCCAGAAACTCCGGGAGCTTGGTTGAGAAGTTTTAATGCATCCACCATATAGTCCGGACCTGGCACCAAGTGATTACCATCTTTTTCTCGCATTGCAAAACTACCTGAGTGATAAGAAATTGGCATCAAGAGAATATTGTGAAAATCGGTTACTAGAGTTTTTCGCCAATAAGGACCAAGATTTCTATGAGAGAGGCATTATAAAGCTACCTTTAAAATGGCAATAAATTATAGAACAAAACGGCGCATATTTGACCCAAATCGGAAAATCCGAAACATGTTAAATAAAGTCTTGAAGTTCACGCAAAAATAATGGATTTCTTTTTCCCCAACCTAATATAATGGATAGTTTAGAAATCTTTTCACCATATTAAAAAAATTCTTTACCGCACATTTTTATATTTTCGATTAACGAAACGATCTTAAAATTGCAGGTCGAAACGTTTACAAGGTAAAGCATGCTTGTCGGGGCTGCGTGTTCCAGTCTTTTGTGATCGAATATGACATTCAACGCGCACCCCCGTACGTTTGTTCTCATTTTATTGTCCACGGTTCGACAAGATATCATAAAAATTCCAGCGGATCGGTGTCGCGCGTCACGGAGTTTACGCGACCGTTCGATCGCCTACCGAAAACGAGTATGCTTGTCCCGCGACAATATGATACCGAGTGCCACTTAACGGCGCGAGTAAACACTCAACGCCTTTTATTGCATTTGCGGGCGGCAGCTATGCGTATGACGGAGGGAAACCGAAAGAAACAAAGACGAGAGCGAACAGAGAGACCGAGAGTCATGTAGGAAAGCCGATAAAGGGAAGGGAATAAACGAGGGGCCAGACGTACAACCCAGTCCATAAGTATCAGGAAAGCTGGCACTTTGAAAGAAAGTGCGAAGTTTCGTACTAATTGTATGGTCTAGACGAAACAACGAATCGAAAATATAGAGCAACGTTTTATCGTTTGGCGCTTTGTTTTCGAGAAAATTGATTTTTAAAATTCGTCCACTTGGGTCTGCGCGTCCGACCAGTATCTACTATTTCTACTTACTGTTGGTATTGTTTTAATATTGATCGCGGTGTGGTATTATTTATTCTTTTTCTGTCTTAATAGTTCCGTAATTCGATAGGACTGATCGACATAAATAATACATTGTCGATAATAATGCGTACGAAAGTACAAAGCAAGTAGAAATAATTAATAATAGGGAGACGCGTCTATTTATTGCTGGCGTTCTTTTTTAATATCGATTTTGTTCCATGCCAATAGCTCGTAATTCGATAGGGCCAGTCGAAATAAATAATAAATGTCAATATTAATGCGTACCAACATGTACAACGCAAGTAGAAATAATTACAGGGAGGAGCGTCTAACCATTATCTGCTATTTCTTCTTACTGTTGTTCTTTTTTAATACTGATCGTGGTATGATATTCTTTATTCTTTCCCCCTATCTTAATGACTCGTAATTCGATAGAACCAATCGAAATAAATACTAGATGTCAACGTCAATGGATACAAATGCAAGTAGAAATATCTAATAATAGAGAGACGCGTCTTTTAGCTGAAATTAATCGACGTTTCGATACTTCTAACACCCACTGTACGCACGTCCATAGCCCGATGTCACGTTTTTACCGGGTCTCGTGTTTCGAGACCGCAAATATTGAGCCGGAATGAAATTTGGCGTCAACCTTCTCGTCTGTGCTTCCGTTTAAGACCGTTTGCATAATTTATCATTGCAATATTTAATAGACATTTCAAGATTGGAGTAAGAAAACATTCACACATTTGTACTATGTTAATTCAACTTAAAATATTTGACTATTCGATTGCTATTCAAATAGAAAAAGTTGCAAGCTAATATAACGCCAATTTGCAAATCCAATTTTCATCCAAAAATTCAACGACTTTGACAGAGACTTTTTATCGCTTTGAACCACGCTTTTCGCGACAATTTTCTATTTGAAAACGACGTGGTCAACGACCAGCGCTCAAACGCAACCATTAAATCGTCGATTAGCCTCGAGCTGTTCTTTCGAAAGTCCCGGCGTCGGGGGTCAAAAAGCGAACGCTTCGAGCGGATTCCCGTGAAAGTGGTAATTACGGTTGGAGACGAACGACTGGACAATTTCGACGGCGTTTGCCGAAAAACTCGATACCAATGAGACCGGCGGCGTCCAATATTCGATGCGATCGTTCGCGTTTCCTGACAGGAGTTGACGAAACACTGGATGCCAAAGGGAACCAGGAACCAGGAACCACGTGCCGCTGGACAATTTTATACAATGGTTCTTACAAAAAGAATCTGGGAACAATGAAATCTTTCTGGTATCTAGAAATTGAGAAAGCTGGCATTCCTAATTCGTATTCGTGTTCTACAACGTAGAAAAGTCAGTCAGCCAAGTTCCTCGTAACGCCTCGATAAAGGTACTGTGATCCTCTAACAACTGAACACGCAAGTTTAATTCAAAACCCTTGAGAACTAACCCAAGAATTAAATTCAGACCTTGGTCCGAAATGATCCAAGCTGTGTCGGGCTGGACCGCTTTATCGGGGGGAACGTTAATGAAATTGGTCTTCATTTCGCATCGTTCGCACGACGCTGCTAATTGGGAGGAGTTACTCCTCCGTAGTTACAAGAAAAATCACTCCGCGCCTTTATGCAATTCCAGACAACCCCCGACAAATGGAACCTCTCTTTCATTAAATTTACACCCCCTTGAAAGCCCACGCTTCCCGAGTCGCGTCCCTAAGTAGCGAGCATCGACGTCTTTAATTCTCCGCACCGCGCAAAGAGAATTCGAATAAAAAACCCCTCGTCGATAATTGCTGGACTCGACGTCGTTTTGCGTTCACTCGAAAGACAAAACGTCTTTCCTCGACTAGTTTTTAACACTAGACCTATGGGTATCGATTCCATGCATTTTTATTAACCCTTAAGTGGACTCTCAATCCCAACTGAATTATTTTACTTAATGTTGATTTTTACCAAATTGATAAATGGAAATCAACTTTAAAGCATTTAAAAAGTAATGAACTAATAGAAGTTTACATGAATTTTCAAATAATTACATTGACATATATAATTAGTTGAAACTTGGAGAGTAAATATGTAATTTATTTTTCAATCAAGGCATACATTCGTATCATTACAATATTTAAGTTCAACATAAATTGTTAATATTTATGAGCTCTGTAACGTTATACGTGAAATCATTTTTATCACATTTTTAGTACTTAAGGTCACCCGAAGGTTATGACTCAAGCATATTCAAATGTATTTTTTTAGCCGTTGCACGATGAAATAAAAAAAAAAATATAAGTTTTCCTGATGTAAAAAAAATAACGATGACATAGAAACAAACTATGAAAAAATAACCGAACAAAAAATATTTCTTCGATGATGCAAATATTTTTTCTGGCATTAAAAACAAAGGAGATATTTAGGTGAGACACAGTTCTCTACTTCAACTCTAAAAATACTGTAATTTCTTTTGTACGCTAATGGGTTCCTACCCATATAATAAATAAATAAATCTGAAACCCAAAATCTAATGCCAATTATATTAAACTTTGAATACTAGAAGCCCTCTTCCTGGTGTCTCTGAAACCGATTTTTAACAAAAACCGTACGATCTATGTTGAGAAAAAGAACCACTGATTCTGCAGCCACTGCGGAGGCTCCTCAGTGTTTGGCACGAGTGCCTATAGTTTCGAGTGACACGCTCTCGCGTAGGGTCACGGATCTCGAGGGTGGAAGGGAAGAAAGACGGTGGATGAACCGAGGCCGAGGAAGAAAAGAAGAACGAGCCTCTGTGCTCGTGGTACAGCCACTTCGCGCGCCTACTTTCAGGCTGCAGGCACACTCGCGCGGGACTTCACAACTTTTAAGAAGCGCTTACACAACCGGATGTACGAACTGGTTGACGTACGAATCTCTACATGGGTTACGTGCCACGATGGTGCCGACCCGCCTCGAGATCTCGGAGATTTGTCCGCGTAACGAGAGCGTCATTGTATTTTTAATATTGTAGGACGCGAGGTGAAACAATGACATCTTTAAGCCGAGCCAAAGAAACGGAAAATTCACAAGAAATACTGGGCGACCGCAAATTACGAGTGGGTCATTCCATGCGAAGTCGGACACCTTTCGGAGTACCATGTCGGATTTTGTTCTACTTTGAATATGTTGTAGTCTTTAGTGATATATAAACGTATCTCGAAGAATTTTTAAAAATTTTTTAAATTGTTGGTTTTACATCTGTTTGAAATATAGAACTCACTTTTCTTCAATAAATAATAGCTACTAATGTAAGGAAGTTATAAAAATTAAATTTTAGGTACTTGTAGCAGACCCATGGGAGTATCAAATAAAAATTTTTTAAAATCCTTCGAGATACGTTTATATATCACTAAAGTCTACAACATATTCAAAGTAGAACAAAATCCGACATGGTACTCCGAAAGGTGTCCGACTTCGCATGGAATGACCCGAGTACGAAAATTCTCTTTCTGTTTGGAATTACAATAACGATTCTTCAAATGAACATACAAATGTTCAACTTACGAATCACGTACATTTTAAGACTCATTACTCTAAATCAAAAAATGCAGTCGTTTTATACGTTTCGTATTTTAATATATTTCGTAATTATTGAGCAACCAATCGATTTCAATAATTTATCGCCGATCGAGCGTAAGAATTATTTTCCAAGCTGTATCGCTGACTTTGTTAAAAAATTTCTTGATTGGACGACGAATGGGACAGTGAAAGTTTCGTCGTACCACCTCCAAGACGCGAAGCTTATTATACTTGTCGTTGCTTTAATCCGAGTTTCTTTAATTAACGCGAAAATCGGCAGACGATCGGTCCGCGAAACTTTCGAACGACTACTTTTATGATAATACGTCAGCGTTAGGATCGAGTTTCGGCGCAGAACGGTTGTACCGATCGCGAGTCGCGGTATCGCGTCCGTTCTCGAAGATGTTTTAATTTGAAATCCTTTAATTAGAGAGCAGACTACCTCGGCATTCTCTGCCGTGCTTACTTTTTAATTGCTTTTCTTCGATCGTTCCCGAGGCGCTTCGCATGTTTCCCGACGATCCCCAAAGTCGCGCCAATAAAATCTCTCTTAATTGAGATTCGCGAGCTCCTCGCGACCGACTCGATCCGCGAGAAACTTTTTTCAGTTCTCGCGGAGTTTAATTGTTTGTTTGGATCTCGCGAGCTACAGGTAAACTGTATATCCCTGGGATTGGACGGCTCGCTGCTTTTCAAGACGCTCGATACGGCCTTTTCGCGTATTTCATTGACGCCGAAATCCACCTTCGAACGAAACCGGGCGCGCTTTATCCATTTTAGTGCATCGAATCCGAATCTGGCGACAAAATATCCCTTTTTCGGATATCAGTTTCAATTAAAGGATTTAAATAATAAATTGAACTATAATAATTCAATGGAAATACGATTATTCCTTTGGAAATTTTAAGAATAAATTTTCTATATATAACCCCGTTAATAATTTTCATTTTAGTCGATTGTGAAGAATCGATATCAAGAGAAACAGATTTCGAAATAGAAGTATTATTGGAGGCTTTTATCGGCGACAAGATTATAACAAACACGGCAAAATGATATACACACGCATAATAATTTTATGATTGTAATTGACCACCGTAACCAAAAATAATTTTTCCAGAACGATTTAAAATTCTTTACTTTTGTCGACAAATTTGTCCACCTACCCTAATTTTTTTCTCGAAAGTGCATAGGATTTCGGGGATGTGTCTATTCACCAAAACTGATTGTAATTGACCCCCTTAATCGAAAATAATTTTCCCACAACGATTTGAAATTTTTTAATTTTGTCAACTTTGTCCAACTTTCTGATTATTTTTTGCGAAAGTGCGAAGGATTTCGGAGGTATGTCTATTTATCAAATATGATTGCAATTGCCCCCCGCAAACGAAAATAATTTTTCCAGAATGATTTGAAATTTTTCATTTTCGCCGAAAAATTTACACCCTGTCGATTTTTCTTAAAAATTCGTTTTTGATTTTTAATAATTTTGTTTAACGCCCTACAGAAAAGTTGTTTAATACTCTTTTGTAGGTACCCATGAACTCTACGTCAGAAAAAAGTTTCATTTAAATATATTCACTATTGTAAGAGTTATGGCTGTTTGAAAATTGGACCATTTTTTATGGGGTTTTTCTCATTTTACGGGGTCAAGGATCAACTTTTTAATTATTTTTAGAATTTCCACATATTCTTCACTAAAATACGCATCGTTTGCATTTTGAAACATTAAAATCGTCCAATCCATTCAGAAGTTATGACATTTCAAAGATTGGCATGAAATTTTCGGGCAACATTTCTGACCATAAATTACATTTTCGATTAGGAATTTTGTATTCGCAAGTGCGTAGAATTTCGGGGTATGTGTAACGACCAGAAATGATTGCAATTGACCCCCGCAACCGAAAATTATTTTTCCGTGAATGATTTGAAATTTTTTAATTTAATTTTTTATTAACTTTTAAACGAAGCCTCAATCAACAAATTGATATTCTGTATGCTGTAACCGAACAATTTTGGACATGAATCGTCTGTACAAATTTCCAATATTTAAAACATAAAGGTCCGTAGGTCGTGTCAGAAACGTCATAACAATACCTAGTCGCAACAATTGATTTATCCAACCATCGTTTTACTGTGAGCTTCGGAACTTTATTTAATTCGAAACCGAAGTTAATACTAACGATAAAGAATCGGAGATTAAAATCAATTGAAGCTAGTTTAACGCCGTTAAAATCGATCGATGCTAGTTTAACTTCTTCTTTCTTTTTTTTTTTTTTTGTCTATTTACTATTGACAGTAATTATAATTGTATAAAAAAAAAAACTAAACGTTCACATATGTGGCCAAGGGCGTGAAGAGGTTAAAAAGAAATTGTTTAATTAACCCAGGCGTGGATCGAGTCTGTCTCGTCGCGTGCTGTTTACCACGTTCTCTGTGTTTGTCGCGTCCGCTATCCGGATTGCCAATATGCGTTGATTAACGAGATGCCACTGATTTACACTCATTAGCAGAAATTATCAATTTTCGAGCGATTTTGATTAGTCGTTTCTGTTCGCGCGTTACGCGATGCTAGTTTAATTCTCGTTACGGGCCGAAAGTAGCATGGCGTCGTATCAAATATTCTATGTAACTGCAATAACCTTCGTCCGCGATGAAAGCTGTTGAATATACAGCGAAACGCGGCCAAAGATTGGTTTTTTTCCACAGAAACCGAAAATTGGTAAATTCAGCTAATGCAAACGCATCGTGCAGCGCGTTTCGCTATAAATAATACTAGCCTTTATAGCGTCGGGGGGGATTAAAATCGTACACTGCATTTTCGAAAAATGGAAAATACGAACTCCATCGACAGTGATCTGGAATCGACGGTCAGAAAGGTACCAGCGATCGTGCATTGTTCGCCAGTTGCTATATTTTATTCCGAACGGGTCGACGAGATCCGCGCCGCCGACGGTTCTATCGCGGGAACGAAAACCGCGTGGGCGAAATGATACGTAAAATGGCGCTTACTCAGGCTGCATCCGGAATCCTTCACGTGGATGACCACCATCGGCATCAGTACCATCACGATGAGGTTTACGACGTGGAACACCATTCCTGGCCCATGAGCTATGATATCCTGCGGCACAAAATAGAGAGATACAAGTTACGAGCGGAAGTTGCTTGCGGAGCGCGCGTAGAACACGAACGAGTGACGAGGGGGGTGAACGTAACACGCGGGGAGGGGGATGTGGGCAGAGGACGGCGTAGCTCGTAGAACGGCGAGCTTCTCAAAATACGAAGGTTGAAATGCAGTCCGTGGAACTACCGAAAGTCGTTTATTATCCATGCGGAGGCCCCCGTACATCCGGCTGCCTCCGTTACGAAATTCAATACAAAACGAAATGTTCCTGCTACGAGGGCTCGTTATATAAATATGGCGCTACGCGAACGCAATCCCCGGGCAAATTAAACGGACATTCGTTCGGTAGCGTCGTTACAAAGTGCCGGCATTAATTTTCATATTGAATTCGCGGATCGCCACCCCTCGAAGTTCATCGAATTCTATCAACTTCCGGTTACGTTTCACTCCGTAAATTCGACTCCGTTAGGTGCTTTTTACATCGACGAAGAAAGGACGTAACGTTCAAAATTTGCCACGTATTAAACAAATTTTTATAATTAAAATCGACTGTTTGAAGTTCGTCTGTCACGATGACCTAAGGGTTAAATCATCGTTCGTCTCGCGCTCGAAGAATATTGCGTATCAGCCATATTGGATGAAAAATTCAGTCACGCCGCGACGAGCGAAGAGCGTTAATTATTTAAACGCGTCGTTCAACGGGCGTAATAAAGCATCGCGTGTGCCGACGCGATAGAAACACCGCGATACGACGGGTAAACAAACGCGATGAAACATTTTCATCTGATATAAAATATTCCGCGGCACGTTCTCGCGTTACATTTTCCGCCCGCGGCCTTAACGTTTGCTCGCAGTCGGAATGTCGAGCAGGAAGACAGAAGAAACGAAGGGAAACTGCTCGTTACGCATTTTACCTTTGCGCGAGTACGAGACCCTCAAAGCAAACGGCTGCGCGGACGTTTCGCGCGACAGGAAACTCGCGAGAGACGCGGTCCTTTTGAATTTTATCGACTCTGTCGAGTAACGTGCACGGTTGGACGATAAAAAAACATAATTATAGGCCAGTTTTAAGAGTTTTCAACGCTAGAATGTATTTTTAGCTTAATTTCCCTTTAACCATTACTCTGAAAATATATCAGCGAGTTTTCAATGGAAAGAAAATATCTTTTATTGTATACTTGATATGAAAATATTTAGTTCATAATTTCTCTTTGTATGAAAATAGCTGGCTGATAAAAAAATAAATATAGAGTATTGAGAATTCTAAAAACCAGAATTTATTTATAGTTAGCTTAATTTCCATTTAACGGTCCATAAATGCAGCATGTAACTTTTACTTATTAGATCGTATGTTTATTGCAACAAATTCATTATCCTATTACTAAACCTTTTATCCTATACTTCATATGAAAATATTCAGTTCATAATTTCTCTTCGTATGGAAAATAGCTTGGATCCTTGGAAATAGTGGTAACTTGAAATAGTTAGCTGATAAGAAAATAAATATCGACGAGTTTTGAAAGTTCTAAAAGCTGGGATTTATTTTTAGTTGACCCGGTGAATCCTTTTCTTTGAAAACTGAAGTGCGAGGCGCGTCCGTTGGAGAATCTCGGTTCCGTACTGGTTAAAGCGCGCGCGAGGATTCTGCCGGTGACTGTTTAATTCGAACAGACTCGATAATCGACGAATCTTCCGTGGACGCGACGTCGCTGAAAGGGCGTTTGTCCAACCCGCAACTAAACCGACGGTAACCGGTACGCCGAAGCAAATATTTACGAAGCGCTTGACCCAATTAGGTGCGCGGTACAAAAGAATACCATGAATTTCAAGCGAGGTCCGGCAAATTGCGGAGCTGAAACATTCACGCTAGCGGACTCCGGGCGCGAAGCGAGCGACCAGCCGGTTCGTCTTCGCGAACAAAGAGGAACGATGGCCCGGGGAACGAGGCGAGCGTAATAACTCAACCCGCGAGCCTTTGATCGCGTCGAACGAATACGGGACAGAAAGGAATTAACAGGAAATAGAATTCCGGGCTGATGGAATTAACAGGACATGTTAATCGAGACAAATGGATCTATCGGGGTAATCAGGCCAGATAAAAGCCGCGCTAATACTCGACCCGTAAAAAACCGTGACATTACTTACGACACGTTCCCCGTCACTCTCGGCGTTAATAAAAATCCGGCCATTTGCATTTTAATTAGTTCGACGCTTCCATCCCCCTTTCGTCGTTTTTCGGCGAAAGTATATCCGGTCGCGTCCTTCCCGCGTGTTAAAACGCATCGGTGCCCATAAAATCTCCGAAAATGACAAGTTTTTCTCCATTGACATTCGTGTCGTCGACAACAATCGAGACGCGTAACGCTAGATTTACGAAACCAGTGAAATCGACTGGCTTTAAACTACTTAAAATTACAGAACTCGTAAATATTATTTGTCTCTAATTTATACTAAATTTTATTATTGCAATGATATCAACTTTCGATCAAAATCTGTGTTAAACCAAATGTAATTAACGTCCGTAAATATAGTGTTAAGCAGCTCGAGTTGAACAACACTCTCTGTACAAAGTGTTTACTGTGAACTACTTATTAATGATTCGGGCAACCTACCCTCGCAAACGAGGGAGAGATAGTTCGCAATTGATACGATATGCACGTATGGCAGATTGAAAGGGCCGTGCCTCAGACTTGTGTTAGTTTTGAGGATTAATTTACCATGTATTATTCATACCCGATGATTATTCGTATCGACGGGTTATTCATACAACGTTGTTATTACGCGATCGTCATTAGCAGAATTATTACTCGATTAGCAGGCGACGATTAATCAGGGTATGGTAATTATCAAGTTCAGCAGGCCGCGTTGCTGTTTGCAACGACCAGCAAATCAGCTGCCAGAAGAATGCAATTTCGACCGCTGACTCTGCCCGACATACTAATTACACGTTAAAATATATCGTTCGCTGGCGGTCCCGTGCATATGTCCCGTCGATTGTACGCGACAAAATTTAATTAAACCGCGACGCTCGTATAAAACATAAATTCAAGTATGTTCGTCGCGCGAAGAGGGATCGGTGAAACGAATTTTCCATGGAAACGCGAAACGAAACGACTCTGGTCCCGATTTTTTCCACTCCTGACGCGACGTTGGAGCCTCAACAATCGCTGTTGCAAACGTTCAGGATGGATTTGCTGTTTTGTAACGTCCCTAATACGATCGAAAACTTTACAAATACATTATTTTAACACGTCAACTGTCAGATCAAAACCGTAAAGTTTGTTATGCAACCAAAACTTCAATTTTAGACAATTGCGAAGTACATTACTTAAAATTTGTCTTGGTAGTTATTTTCGTAACCTTGTTACAATTTATTTTCTTTAACATTTCATTTTGAGAATCAATTATTTTAGTTCTGTCGCCCATATGCGGATAACGTAGCAGTCAATGCGTTAAATAATCCTCTTGTTAAGATCGTAACGAGAGAAAGGACCGTTTTGGTCAAGGAAAAAATGGCGACGCTTGAAAGGAACTCGTTAGATATTTCTAGTAGCGGCGATCGGAGCGCATGGCGCGATCCCCGCGGAATAGAAACGGGCTTCGGGGGCAGCATTTACGCTGCTGACACGATACCGCAAGGCAGCAGTGTATTTGCGGCGCCGCCGTCGGGGAATATACGATATAACGTATATAAACGTTAGCCGGAGCATCGCTAATTCGTGTCGACGTAGAGGCGAACCGGGCTTTGCAACGTGATCGTCACGGTACGCCGATCATCAAACTCTAGTGCACGTTTCATCGACCGGCTAGACCATCTTTATGGCGCTACGATAAGGGGAAGAACGCTGGATCCGACGTTAAACTTGCTATTATCGGTTCGCATAATGTCCCATTTTATATGGACGCCGTGCAACGCCGCGGCGCCTCCTTCTTCGCCACAGGAGAAAAATACTACCCGGTTGTTACTAGCGCCCCAAACAGCCCCGACGATCCAATTGATTCGCCCCGTGAACCCTTTAACTGCGTGGCTGCGCCACTTATCATTCCCAACGTCATTGATTTACACTAGGTTTCCATTGTCGAGCGAGGACCGTTCCACGGCGAAATCGATCACCGGTCCCTCTACGTCCAGAATAATTTCGATACTTGTTACTTCTATTTGATATTTCGTTGAGGAAAGATCCCTCAAGTTACTCTTATCGTTTGTATAGAAAGTTAACCACCGTATACTATAACGAGTTTCCTTGAAAACGATTGGTGGTATCGACGAAATTTTTTTTTAGTATTTAGTATCGATGTGGGCGTTTTGCTGTTGTAGGGAGAAATAAGCGAGGTAGCAGGAGAAAGGGCAATGATTACCATTTTCTTACGCACGAGTCACATTTTCTCTGGAAAATAGCTCTGGAAAATTTGTGAAAGTGTTCAAGCATCATTCTATTACCTAACAAAGAACCTTTTCTTTATTTCAAAACTACAATAAATTTTTTTGTGTACTTTGTGAATTCAATGATCTTTCAAGTAGTGTATACATAAAAATAGGTCGTGGATTGAATACTTGTGAGGCAACCAGTGTCGTCACCAGACCCTTTTACGCGCCACGTGGGATACCACTGGAAGGCCTTTATTTAAAAATTGTACGATATTTGTGCAGTTTTCCATAGTGCTTTTAACAATCAATCACGTTATTGAATTTGCAGACTCGTATTTCTAGATAATGATTGTATTTTTAGCACCGCTACAATTTTTTTACGAAGTTGGTTTGAGAATATTGTATCGTATTGCGAACAAATTGAAAATACGCATAAAAATTTCAATCAAAATTGAACTACGTTGATGAACAGACACAGGGCTCGCTCTCTTTCACAACAACGCTCGGTTGCAGACATCACACGGTGCACACATTATAACATTAAAGTTGCATTTTTGTCCAACCGCATTCGACTATGACAATTCGCAACATCCAGCACACGCACCGAACTTTTCCCCGGACAGATTATTGCCTTTTTCGCCATTTGAACCTCTTTGTAACGAACATACCTCGACCGAGGTAATTCCAAGCAATTCGACAATTTAAAATCGCTGAACTTTTAAATATATCGCTCGATACACCGGCTGGGAGATAATTACTCAACTACACATGTATGACACGATTTTTCACTGAGGAGCTAAACAAAATTAATTCAGAAAATTAGATCGTAAAGAAAATAAATCTTTTGAATTTTAAGGAGACTGCAAAAATAAATTCTATGACAATTTGTAGATTTGCTAGTTTTCGTTTAAAAACAAAATTTCCGGGGGTTTGGTCCGACTATCAACGCGTATTTCGACCGAGCAATATATATATGTATATCTCGAAAATACTTTTCATATTTTGTCTACGAAAATTGTATAATATTATAATGAATTATATTTTGTACAGAGTGTCTTTTCTAGCCTGATGTATTCGCCTTAAATTTCGAGATCACTATCCACCATAAGTCGAGGAATTACACACATGGCGCTACTCAATGCCACAGAATTGCTTTGCCGGCGAAGCTTCCATCGGCCAGCGAATCCCTTATTACCATTAAATGTAATCATTCGCATCGTAAACGTGAAATGAATATCTGAGCGGCGTTCATAGGTTAAATAAATTCAAATGGATTCCGTGATCCAAGCTACAGTTTAAAGGAGATGCCACGGACGCGGTGATGTTTAATTGAAATCGGTACGTCGTCCTTGCCTGTACATTGGAAACTAGCTTTCGTCTCTTCCTGTCGCGCGTCAACTTAATAATGTACGAGCCAGTACGGGCAAATATCAACAAACCTGAGCTTTATAAACTTTGTTTAATCCACGAGTACTCAGCAAATGTACAATCTGTATTGATTTGGCGCAGCGGAAGTCGTCGTTTCAAGTTTGTTCGATTTTCAAACTGATTAGAACTTGTAAACACTTGGTTTAAAAACATAAAAAAATAATTTCGAAATTATTACCCATGACCATATTCCATAATAAATCAATGAACTATCGGTATATTTTTTCGTTGAATCGTCAAAAATATTTTTCCGAGTTCCAAGTGTACTTGACTAAATTTCCATTTTCACGAGTTTCGAGTGGAGAGCTCAACACGAGGAGTCGCTCCGTGAAAACTCGATTTCCAATTAATTTAACATTGCAAAATTGAAACAATTTTCAATTTTTTAATGTAAACATTCGATTTTAACGAAACATGGGGGGCGAAGGTAACGGATATTTAAGTGGAAACTGCTGTATCTCGTGACTTACAGTGATTCAATCAAAGTTTCAAGTGCAATTTGCTAATTAATTCTGTCGATTATTGTTATTATATTTCACGTCGATCAGCGGCGAAAGTCGTTTCAGGCGATACGAGAAAAATGCCCCGGTCGTCGTCGTTCGCCATTTTTACCCGCGGCCGTGCAAACTTTCCGCCGACGACGCCATGTGCTCGGGATATTATTATTAGTTTAGTTTAGTAGCGCGCCGCTTGCAAGAAACTAAAGTAAAAGAAAAGAACACGAGAGAGGAAAAAAAGATGAAAAAGAAAAACGAGACGCGGCCAACGCAAAAGGATGAAAAATATTTTTTCAACTTTGGTGCCGTTTACCTCGAACGTCGTCGCGCTGTTCGTCCGCGATTTCGACGTTGTTTGTTCGATTTACATTTTTCCGGGTGCTCCGTTTCCGGGCACCCGCGCTGGCAAAACTAAAACCGAGATTATTACGCCGACCGCGAGAAAGTTTTTTAATATCCCCGTTGCGTCTCTCGTTATTCGTATATTAGCACGAGAATGCATTACTTTGAGTTTCACCCGCGCGTCAGTTAAAATCCGTTATTGAAAGGACTACTCACCACCGACAATCCCTTTTCGATCAGCAGACAAAGGCCCACCGGTATGGTGGAATCTGTAACAGAAACGAAAAAAAGAAAAAAAAATGCTCGAAACGAATGATTCGCTTGTTACTCGACGTACGAACATACGGAATTTTTCGACGATCCACTCATAACCGACTGCGTCCGCGTTGCACGGGTTTTACGAAACGACAAACTTCCAAATGGTCAGTCACCCGGGCGTCCTCTCGGTGCTCGCTGCAGAGAGGAAGCGTCGAGTCTGTCATAGGATGTGACGTTTCAGAGGCAATCGAGAACGGGAAAAGGGACGGGGGGGAAACGCGAAAGTAGTGGCGCGCACTACGAAGGCTGTACAACGAGGATAAACGCTGCCGGTGATCGAGAGCTTTGCTCGAATGGTCGGGAAGGATAACAGAATGGAAAAAAGAAAAGGAAAAAAAAAAGCAAAGCAACGAAAACCGATATCGAGCTACCCGGCAACGAAAGCGACTCGCCGATAAATCAGCCAAAATAACACTCGCGACAAAACGCGGGTTCGATTGGACGTCGTGTACCTACGGGTTAACACGAACCACCGGAAGCCACGGAAAACGTTAACAGGTTCGCATCTTGAACCATTCGCGCGACTAACGGAAAATACATACCGTTTCGTCACAGCTATACAAAGTATATTGTGTCAGAGATATTTAAACGAATACCAAAATATTAGGTCGTTTCGTAATAAAATTTGTAATTTAATAGAAACCAAACAAAATTTGTCAGTTCAAAGGATTTCTGCAATTTTAAACATTCTAACATCAACATTTCATAGAAATTTGAAACAAATAGATATTGTATCAAAGCTCGAAAGAAATTTTCTTGATCGTGATTGAGCCTGGTTGCATGAATATTTTTGTTAGCATATAATAAAACCGAATCTTACAAGAAATAAAACACAACAATCTCCGGGTTTATTAGTGGGTAAACAACTTGAAAATGTCAACGTTTTAATGAAAAGCGTTGAATTACATTTTAATAAAAAATCAAAGAAGTCTTGTATCAACAATATCCGGTAACTTATGAACTGTAATTAATGTTCGCTTCTAGAAACTTAAGAAACATTTTAAAGACTCCATAGTTAATAAATATAGTCATCAGTAAGACGAGCTCTTGTAATTGATACGTACTCTTTCACTTAGGCGTCAAAACAGTTTGATAAAAACTGATAATTTATTATCTGATATCGATATTAGTCTCGTGGATGCGGTGGTTTCCGAAATTATCGGGCAACATATCATGCGCGGTACCCATGGAATTTTGCATCATATTTTGCGGAGATATTCGACAAATAAATGAAAAAGGTACAGTAGACGTCACCAGTGTCGTCAATGTCTGACCAGGAACGATATATGACTACTTAAACCGGGCTTATGAATGACTTATTCTACTTCGAATAAAAAGAGTATTGAATTAAAGAAACTTCTGTTCCTTGTTAAGTAATATTGTAAAAGAATCAGATCGCAGGAAAATGTAGAATGAAATTGACATCGATTACAATGTTTTGAAATTACGAGCAATGTAGCGTTTTCGTTTGTCTGATTTGGAAGACAGCTGGACGGAAACGAATAACAATTGAAACATCTGTAAGTCGAATTTCATTCGGGGCTCGTTCTTTTATCACTGCCTAAACTGTTTTCGGAATCCTCCGAGCCAAGACACTCGAGCAGATTACGTGGAATTCGACGCAGACTGGTACGATAGCGCAGGTATAGCCGCGCGATTTCATTTCAAGCGGTTCGTCCTCGTATTCTTCGAAGTATCGTCCAACCCCAGATAAAATATGGCGAAACTTAAATAAGTTTAAGAGATGCAACGGTACGATAGGCAAACTCGCGAAATTGGGAGCCGCAGGACCCTCCTGGAAACGGGTCATAGTCCTCGAATGCGCCAACGTTCAAAAATAAAAGAATTCGTTACGTTCGGAATACTAACGCGATCACTAAGCGATAACTCTCCTATTTTATTTCTCGTATCGAATATCGGCGAAAAAAAAAATTCGGTTATTGTACATCTCAGTGTTATAACAATAAATTGGAACTAACAATTTCTAGATGCGTACACGAAAACGTAAAAAAAAATTATTTCAGTTCTTCAAAGTTCAACGAACGAATAATTTCTTAATGTAAAACGTGGCACAATGTTACTTTTAAAAAAATATTTGTTTTTTTCGTGCTCGTACACGAAGTTTAAAAGCGATAAGAAAATAATTTCGATTTCGTTAAGATGGTTAATGGAATTTTCGAAACGTAAAAGTATTGACTTCACACGTGGAATTAACTTTATTTAATCCCTTCTATAAAAAGATTCGAGCACCATTCGCAGTGTAATATTAGCGTTGCTAGAGTATGTAAAGTAGGCAATTAAGAACAAATTAGGAGCAATTAGAAGCTTTTCAGCAGAAAATGAGAATACCTAGACAGCGCAGGAACTTCATCCTATTTTATGCACCAGTCGACGTCGACGTAATACCATCCGCGATCAAATTCACGCCAGAACTAGCAGCGAACGTCAAAGAAGTGACGTCTGAAAATTGAAAGAGCATATAACTGGCGAGACTGGGGGGACGGGAAGTATTCCGGTTAAACTTCCGTCAATTTCCGATTAGTCATCTGCATAGTGATCGAAATAGTTCCCCAGCGATACGCTTCGTCGTTTCGTTTCGGTACAACGAACCGAACGGAACGGAATATCGGTGCAGTCTGCGAACGCGTTGTTTAGCTGTTCTTCTTCTCTTCTATTTGATTATAATATTGACATATTTGATTGCCTTAACCGATTGCGTCCAACTGAAAGTTACCTGCTAATTCACGTCGATGTTCGAACTGTGATTGCTCAGCAGCAGAGTTCTGATCAACTGACGTTGTCTAAAGTCTTCTTTCATCGCGACGTCAAATCGTTTACAATTTCCAACGATTCCGAAATAAACGCTTCTGTTCTGCCAACGAACAAAATGTTACTTATTGTTTCTATTCGTTGTTTGTTTCGAATTGCGTCCGACAATGGTCAGAATCGATCGCGTGTTACGGCAACGAACATAAATTCGCTCCGATGCGCGCAATGGACGGTTCATTCGGTGGCAATATTTAATTTCATTCGATGGAATTCGAAGTCACGGACGGAGGGACGAAAAGTCGTACGTGTCGCGTAAAAATTTCGTTCAGTAACGTGCATTTACCCAGACGTTTTCGTTAAAAAAGAATTCGAGCCACGCTTATTCAGCGCTTGCGAAACGCCGGTGAAAAAGAAAATGGCACGGGAAAGGCCGCGATTGTTTCATCATGGCCGACACGTGTTCACGTCGACTAATTACGAAGCTCTTTGAATTCGAACGCGTTTTACGAGTTTCCAACATTTTCCTGGCCCGTACACGAACGATTCGAACACGCGCCATCATCGAGCTGAATTACGCGCACGTGCGCCCGAACAAAGAATAGCAAATATACTTGATCGACGAATCAAATTGCAGTTAGCAATAAGAAATTTTTAAAAATCTACTAATTATAATAGTATCGATTCGCACAACGAATGACACTCGATGGCGATTTATTAAATTCACTAAAATTGTTGTGAAAAGTCTCATTGTTTCAAAAACGAGCATTGTATAATTCATTGTTGTCGACATTGGATAAAGTTCATTACTTACTGTCGTTTGAAAAGTTCGTGGTTGAGGGATCAGTTTCAAAGTTTATTTTAAAACGTGGCGATTCTAGTTATAGTAGAAACGTACAGTTCAGCAAAATGTTTGTTAGATATTCAATTTGTCCTGAGCACGCTTCGACTTAGTCTAAAAAATTTAGTCATGGCGAGGAATTTTAATAATGCAAATTTGACTCGATGCAAGATAGGAATAGATAATCCGATCATTTCCAATGACAATATTATCGCGAAAAAGGAGTTGAACGAAAGCTATATTTAAGATTAATAATTAAATAAACTTATCGGTACCAAAATTTTAAACGAACAATTTCTCGTGTTTCGAAATAAATTTTTCTATCCTTCGACTCTCTTCGATAGAAAGTAATAGATCGAACGAGATGAAACATGTTGCAAACTAAGAAGCATATTTGCAAGGTATTGTCGGGATGGCGAATGAAAAGAAGGAATCGAAGGGGGCGAGAAGCGGCAAATGGATAAAAAGGGGCGCCAACGAAGGAAAAACGTGTTATGTCGCAATCGATCCGATAAAATGAATTAAACGAAAAAAAAAATAGCCTTTGATGAGTGCCAGAGGAAAAAAAAAAGTGATACTCGATACGATACCACCGGGCTCGTGAACTCTGCGTATTTGCATAACGTTTATGTCGCGTTTCGCGCAATCGAGCCGATGTGCGCATTCCGTCCTTCTTTGATCATTTTCGATTTTATTTAACCCCGCTGGGAACTTTACTTTCGCCCGAACGTTTACGCGAGGCAAACGCGTCAAATATGTCGACGATACGCTTTCACCCCGTTGTGTCGTTCGCCTGAAATTGGTTACAATATTGCCGATAGCGCATTGTTTGCTCTTGTAATTTCGTAGTTGGCATTCCCCCGATGCTTTTGTTTCCTCCGTGTAGAAATGTGCTAAACACGTTACACTGTTACTTTAATGAATAATTCACGCGGGAACTCGTATTACTTATTTTTGTACACAGTTACTCCCACTCGTCGATCATTCACTATAAATGGAAATAACCTTGTTTCGTATGAATTTTTCCGATTTATTTTTGCCAAATGTTGTTTTCAATCACATTGTCTTACTTTTATTTACAAAGTGATATCTTTTGTTTTTTTTTTTTTAACATTAACGAACTAGTGATGCCCAATTAATAATATGCATGCTTAGTACTTTATCTTCGTACAGGAAATTTACGAACTACAGTATTGTCTCTCTATAGCCGCGCGTTTTCGGATTCTCTATAGACGCGAAGCTATCCCCACTACTTCGTTTGTAATCACCGCGCCGCGACATCGGGTATCGGATATCAAAGAGAAAGCCGAAGAAAAGTCGACGAGCCCCATCCCCCTTGAACGCTCGAGCTTGAAATCAAAGAAAGCCGAATAGACTACTCGTCTCTCAAGTTGCGTGCGCCCGGTCCCGACACGCGCGGCTATAGAGAGACAATACTGTATGTTGAAATTTTTTAATTTTCATCAGATAGAAGATAAAACGCCCTTGAAAACGAATTTTGTTTCAAGTCGAGACCGTAGTTAATTCCGGAGAAAATAATTATTTACGAAAAAATGCTGGCTAGTAATTACGCAATTAAATAAACAATTTATAATTCAGTTTTATCGCGCACCAATCGTATAATCAATAGGAATTGCTGAAATTTCTTTGGGTGCATAGTGTCAAAGTAAATATGAAAATAAACATAGAAGGCAGTATGAATTATAGCAGTAGTTATGTTCATCGGATAGAGGATGAAATGCCCTTTAAAACGAGCGTTCAAACTAGTCGATAGAGTAATTAGTTCCGGAGATATGACGATTTTAGTTTCAAGTCGATGCGGTGGCTAGTTCCAAAGATATAAGAGTCCAAAGCGTTTGTTTACGTTCATTGATGTCAATAAACTCGTGCGCGTGAAAATAAATAGGTCACTCGGTCTCGACTCACGTGCGACAAAAAGGTACGACGCCACGCGTCAGACGGAGACAGCGATAGTCAAATTAAGAAAAATACCCTTTTGCATAAATTACGATATCTCGAAAACGGAAAGTCCGATCGACAAAAACCAAAAACCATTTCAAAGAGGAAGCTTTACCGCAGTTAACAGTGGCTCAAACATGGAGATAACACTAATAATTTTGAAACTGCACGTAATTAAAGTTTTAGTAATTACAATACGCGTTAGTAGCCATAGCAGAATTTTACATAAATTACGATATCTCCAAAACGGAGAGTCGGATTGACATAAATCAAAAACCATTTTAAAGGGGAGGCCTTGCCACTTCTAACAGTGACAGAATTAATTAGAAAACACTAGTAGTTTCGGAACTGCATGTGTGTAAAATTTAACTATTTTTTATACCCGTTATTAGACTGTTCTAAGGCAGTAAAAACTGAAGATTCTCTCGTTTCATCTTTGCTACATATTTCCTATTTACATTGGAAGCTAACCAGAATTGTATACCAAATTTAGTCTGGTTTTCTACAAAAAAGTATAAATCGTTCAATCTATCAGATGACCAATCGTGGCATGCAAAACAGATTAATATATTTTTCTCAGAAAACAAACAATAAGAATAAAAGTGAATATTGAAAAATTCATTGTACGTATACCATAAAAAAAAATCGTGAAGTTAAATAACGCTAGAATAACAGTTCTCTGAAAAAGAATTCTCAAAAAATTGAAAAATTTGTACACTTCACTATTCAAAGGAAAAATTGATTAATGCATGAATTAGTTTTTCGAGGAAAGAGTTTCGAGTACCTGCTATTGTTGGTTGCCAATGGCACCGTAAGCCCGAAGAAAATGGCATCGAGTATAAAGTGCCTGACGTTTGCGTTCCCGCAAATTTCCTAAACGAGTCAGGGTAGTTTGCCCCGTAACGAGCCGGACCGTCATATTAACAAGATCAAATTTTTCCGGAAATTCATCGGGAAGAGGGCGGGCGCGTAAGGACAGGAAGCGAGCGAAATTTGTTCTCCCGTCGGGAAAGACAGAGATGAGATGAGCAGCGGTATCCGGGAGCCTCGAGGGTAATCGACCTCCACTCTTGAGCACCTCTCGGATCTCAGCCGCTAATTAAGACTTTTACTTTTTCCTTGGCAAGTCTCTTCTATCTTCTCGAGTGTTTCAAGCCCGTTGGAAACGTCCGCGGAAGGGGAAACGCGACGACAACCACGGGGACGGTCGGTTACGGACCCGGCTCGTGAAAAACCGTCGGTCGGAGATGGCGCGAGCACAGCTGTCGGGAACGGGAGCGACGAAGAAAATCTCCTTGGGATAAGATCAAATCCAAGGAGGCAAATTTTAATTATATTCCCGACATCGAGTTGGCAACATTCCTCCGCTTTTTAATAAAACTTTAATGAAAAAAGGGAGGAGGGGAGGACGCGTTTCAACCGAAGCGGCCCAGGAGCCAAACAATTTTCGTCCGTCCCGCGGACGATCCTCGACGGTGCCGTGTTTCCACCAGACTCGCGTACTCGTATCAATGAATTATAATTCTCGACGATATCGTTAATAATATCGCCAACCTGATTTACTAATTGCCACTCGCGGGAGCATAAATCATTGTCCCGGTCGCATCGGCGACCATTTCAATTCGGTTCCCTCTGTTCTACAGAGTTTCGTGCTCTATTATTCGAATAACATACAGCCAGCCTCTGCTCGAAGTAATATAAAAGGGCTTTATTTTAAATCCACGAAAATAAATGCACCACAACTATCTAACAACCGTAGATAATGTGATAAGAACAATTTTAGGAACAATCTCTTCTACCCGACGATTATTTTAAACAACATCGACCAATTTCCGGACCACAGAAGGGTTCACGAGACATAACGTTTAATTCGTATCGCGTTTTATGTTCGCGGTAACGAACTTGACGTGAAAACGTGCCGCGACATAAGAATGCTGGTGCAATCATTCGTAACACGTTTCCTACGGTATTTGTAAGATTCATTAAACAGAAAATTGTATTACGGAAGCGTATTCAAGTTTTCGCTTTAACGAGTAGTCTTACATGTAATTTTATTCGACATCCTCCGGGTCGGAATTTTCTCCGGCGAAGTTTCGAGGAAGATCAAGATTTAAAAATTAACCGTATAACGTCCGAGACCGTACTACCGGATGAGAATTTTTTGTTCCAGGCAACCTCTAAAATTTGCTAGTTTTTATCATCCCCTGTCGGATGGTTGACACTAGGTTTACGGAACACGTTAATTTTTTCCGATTCCAAACTTAACGTTACGGAGTTTATAAATATTATTTGTTGGCAATTTATGATGAATTTAATTGATGTAATGGTATTAACAGTTACTCTCACTCGTGTTCGTACACTATACTGGTGATTTACTGTAAATGAAAAAAAAGTTGTTTGTCACGAATTGATTAGAATAAAACTTCTCGTTCTCGTTCGATCAACGACATTAAGTTACTTATTATTATTATATTGTTATTATTAGCTTATTATTATCGTATATTATTTGTATTATACTTCTCCGTCAATTCTATAATTGGGCATCATTTACTCGTTAATATTTACAAAAAACAATTTATTTAAAACGACTTTGTAAATAAAAGTAGGGCAATGTAATTAAAAAATAAATTAAAAGAATTCATAAGGAACAAGCCAGTTAATATTGAAAAAATTATAAAAATAACTATTTCGTAAATAGAAATGACACAGTTGTGATAAACAATATTTGGTAAAAATAAATAGAAAGAATTCACACGAAAAGCAAGTATAATCACCCATTGTAGTGTCCAAATATGAGTAAGTATATACATATATCCCAATTAAAAGAAAAACTGCATTTTGACGTAACTGTCAACACAATGGATCACAATCATCTGCAATGAATGTCCGTAGATCCAGTATTGAAGTCGCGAGAGGCTTCGAAGGGGCGCGAGTTCAGTCGAGGATCGAGGATATACGAGGAAGAATAGGGGTGGAAACGGGGTTTGGGAGAACTGAAGAGAACGGAATGGCGGGTGTGTGGGGTTGGGAATGGAGGACACGCGCGATATAAATACTCGAAAGACGAGGAGAGAGAAGAAGGATTTTCAGTCGGCAGTTTCTTTTCCCCTCTCTCGCGAAGCATTCCATTCGTGGCGCGTAGCGAGAAGCGGGCGTCACCGTCAACCGGAAGAGCTTCACGAGTACCCTAAACCGCGGCCCGCCGAGTGCTAATTACGAATAATTATGAGTACTAATTAAGGCTTCCCTTTGCAGGGGCGCACGAACTGTGAGCAAAGACGTACGTGTAATTCAGCCGCCCTTTAACGGCGCTATTAAACGCATGCTAACACCATAGAAACGATCGGCTTTGAAGACACGCAACGCACCCGCAGACATGAAACTTTCGATGGGATCTCTCTTGCGCGGAGCTCTGAAACGTCGACCCTTTACGCGGAATTATGTAAATTAGTCGAATGTAATCATTGCTCCGCGCACCGTTATCCCAATCTTTTTTCAATTTTCCAACGGCAATTTTCCCAACATGCTCAAAAATAGAAAGATCGTTGGATCCCTCAAAGCTCGCGGAACCGATTATTCAGCATAGAAAAGAAGAATGAATACTAGTAATACATCGCCGTCTCGATACACGCTCTGTTTCATATTGGACCAACCTTTTAATTTCACTGAAAAATCGTTTCGTTGTTTGCGTAACCATGAATGAAATTCCTTTGAGGTTTTCTATCAAAGGTAAAAAAAAAAAACATGAAAATTCATTAGTCACACCGTGAGTTACGTCACGCTTCCAACGGTCCAAATCATTTTTTCCAGTTTGTCAACACAGGTTCCAGCATACCGCAATCGTACTCGTTCTTCTATTTTCGAAGAACTACATCCGTCCGTACACATTTTTTTTCGTTCCACGAACTTTTTTATTTTCGCATCTTTTTTCTTCCAAATCGCTGAAATTAAATTACAGATTCCAGTTTATTTTCGATGCAATTTAATAACGAATCCGGCCGTATCGATGCAATCTTTTTCGAACAATTTCATCACAGGCAAAGTATACGAGTAGACCTTACATACAATATATTGTTTCGACCCACATTTCTAGGGTTTTTCTCACTTTACGAAGTTAAGGAACAACTTTTCCGACATTCATAGAATTTCTAAATATTCTTCATCAAAATATGCGTTGTTTGCATTTTGAAAAATTAAAATCCTCCAATCCGTTCAGGAGTTATGACTTTTTAAACATATACATTGAAATTTCGAGGAACCATTTCTGGCCTCGCATCATATTTTCGGTAATGAATTTTTTTCTCGAAAATGCGTAAGAATTCGAGGGTATGTCTATTGACCAAAAATTATTGCAATTGACTCCTGCAACTGAAAATAATTTTTTGAGAAAGATTTGAAATTTTTTTCAGCGAAAAATTTAGGCACCTACCCCTGTCGATTTTTCTTAAAAATTCGTTTTTCATTTTTAGTCATTTTGTTTGACGCCCTATAGAAAAGTTGTCTAATACTTTTTTGTAGGTATCCATGAGCACTACTTCAAAAAACAATTTCATTGAAATATATTCATTATTGTAGGAGTTATGGCTATTTGAAAATTGGACCATTTTTATGCGGTTTTTCTCACTTTACAGAGTTAAGGAGCAACTTTTCAAATATTTTTGGAATTTCTACATATTTTTTATTAAAATACGCGTATTTTGCATTTTTAAAAATTAAAATCCTTCTATCCGTTCAAAAGTTATGATGTTTTAAAGATACGCATGAAATTTCGGGGAACAATTTCTTCAGAAATTATATTTTCGGTAAAGAATTTTTTCCTCGAAAATGCGTAAGAATTCGGGGGTATGTCTATTGACCAAAAGTTCTTGTAATTGACTCCTGCAACCAAAAATAATTTTTTCAAAACGATTTGAAAAAAATTTTTTTCGCCGAAAAATAGGAGTATGTGTATTCGCAAAAAATAATTGTAATTAACCCCAGATTGGGCCACGAAAGACCGTAAAGTGTAAGATCTGCTTGTATACTTCGTCTGTGATTTCGTCGAATTTTATTTTTCTTTATTTTCTTGGACCACGTTTAATAATGACTTATTTCTGAATCTTCCCCTTTACGTTCAGGACAGAAGTTATTGATGGAATAAATGTAAAATTTGCATTTGCTAGTCGTAAATAAAGTTCTTCTTTGCGAGACATCATCACTAAATTGTTAACAGTACTTTCAAGGAATTTCTGTCTTAAACAAGTATCTTTGCGTGGTCGATTTGTGTTCGATGCGATCGAATATCCGAGGGACGATAAGAACGCTAAGTCGACAAGCGTTCCTGATAAGCGTAGTATTTAGCTGGATGCGTCGCACACGATAGGCATTAAACCGGACGCGCAGATGGTGGATGCATGAAAGGCTTTTCGCTGGCGCAATCTCGCATTAATTAATTCGATTATTATAGCCTGCTACACGCAATAGGCGGTGGATTAAGTGATTCATACGTGGATTCGCGGAACGTTCCTCCCTTTTCCATCCCTCTAGTTCCCGTGCGTTTGCTTTGCATCGCGCGAAAACCAGCTTCGACCATTTACCCTTTGCAAAAACCCGCGAGATCGATTTGTACGTGATGTCCACCAAACAAGTTCGAGTTCAAAATCCCAAACAAAATATATAAATAAAACCTACGAGAAGAAATTTAAAAAAAATATCGAAGTTGAAATTACTAATTTCGAAACGTACGCGTGTTATTTTAACGTTTTATCTTCGAAACGTTAGAAACATAAAACCACCGAAATGATACACGGTAAAACAAATCCCGGAACAAATATTATATTACATCCGACTAACGATACCCCTCTGAATATTTATGCGCACTTGTATTTCATACGTTCCTGTACTACTTTACAACACATAATTAGCCCCGGACGCGTGAGAGGCGTGGCGGAATTCTGCAGGTAATTTGTTGGGCGCCAAACAGTTGTGCATCGAAACGAAACTGTAACATTAATCGATGAAAATGAGATTTACGACGAACGAGAGTTTACCGACGAATCTAAAATTTTTTATTCGTTATTTGCGAATAAAATTTACGCGACGCGAACCAACCGGAACACCGAACTTCTCCATCGACGTCACCGTCGAAGTTGCGGTTTCTTTTTTTTTCCGTTATCCCCCTTCATCGGGACTTTATTACCGTTGCATTGTCCGAAACGCTTCACGTGGGAGCCGGAAAATTTTAATATCCGCGTCAATTACGAAGACCGGTGAAAGTTTCGCGTCCGTCGAAGAATAATGCGAGATAACCAGACGGTTTTTGTCTCGCGCACGACTACACCGACAGAAGTTACTAGCGGTTAATTCGTGATTCGATTGAAAGCAAATCCCTCGACTCAGGTTCGCGCAACGTGCGAGCAAACCTTCAACTTTTGAATGTTTCCTGGTCTGGTGGACGAATGATTACCGGACGAAGGGGTAAAAACGCGAATTTCCATTCAGTGACCGCTTCCTCGGCCGCAACTTTGCTCGGTCAGGGTATGGTTTCCTAAATCGAACTTTATCCAAATGTTTCTTCGAATAAAAGCTACTTATTGACGCGTTTGGTTATGACGTGGACAATGTGCTTTTCTTCGGGGAAAACGGGGAAATTTTATTCAACAAATTCCCACTCTGTTCGGTTTGGGTTTATTTCTCTAAGTGTCTAAAATACTCAGTTCTATATATTATGCAATATAAGAAAAAGAAAAGGGAAAATATTTCCTAGTTATTAGATATTTGTTGTTCTTGTTGTTCTTCTTCTTATACTTATTCTTGTACTCCTCTTCTTGTTGTTGTTGTCCTTCTTGCTGTTCGTGTTCTTGTTTTTGTTCTTTTCTTTTCGTTATTGTTGTTGTTATTTTTCTTATTTTTATCCTCATTTTCATTATTGAATAAAACAATTTATATCCGCGTAGGTACAAAATTAAACGACATACATTATTCCTCAACCATTCACAAGGCTTGCAGATTCCTCTTGAGGGTGGCTAGCAATACACAAAGAAGATCTGTGTCTTTCTTTAAAACGTATAATTTTGCAAGTATCGTAGCGTATTAATTTTTATTAAACAATGTAAAAAAACTGAAATCACCTGCGAGTGATGGCAGAAAGAAATTAAAATTTTAAAGTGGTCCAAATGAGTGAAACCTTGCCTAATGGCGCACTCAGGATCGCAACGCCAGATTTCACCCCTTTCCGAGCGGCGAAGAGAAAAAATTTGCTTTTAAAAGTGAAATTTTTGAATATGAGCCATATCCTGGAATCCGGGAGCATCAACGACATTAATTCTCCGTCCGTAACGGTAAAAATCTGCTCGAAGTAGCCGATATCGTTGATAATTACTTGGATTTTTCGCGCACGGTTTGCACTCGATAACGCTTCTCCCCCGTGAATATAGGTTATCCGTTCCTCGAATAGAGTCGAACACCAGGGAGAATTATTGATTCCGTACATCAATTTGTCTTTGTTCGTTTACCGTGTCTTCCAGTTTAATTTAAACCCCGTCGATATTCCGTTTTACCCCTTTTTACGTCACGCGGAAAGCTTCTCGAAGCCTGGGAATAATTTCGTGCTTACTGGGACGAACGCAATCGCGATCACGGGATTTGCCCATCGGTTTAAGCCAGTGTATGAAATTAGGATCCTACGGATGATTGAGCTTCGTTTGAAATCCTTCGCAAAATTAAAGCAACGGCCTCTGTTTAAGGCAAGCAAAACATGTACTTTAACAAACTATTTTTATAGTAGCAAATTATCAATGAATCTATTTAACACTTGTAAAACGTTAATGTTACTGCTATATATTAAGCACTTTGTAACTGTTTATATTTCATTGGTATTTTATGAGCGAGGGTCTAGTAAAATGTGTATTCCTTTAATAAAACTCGAAAATATTTAGGACGTTATATATAATATTTATATATAAATATTATATGAAAATGTAATGTATGGGTCTGAAAAGACCCAGCGATCGCCGTTCGGGTAAGTTTATTTATATCAGGTTATTATACAGAGTGTCTCAGCCGATTTTGACATGTATTCCTCGGTATTCTGGCACGTAGCAAAAAATGTTTCATAGGGAACTTAAATGGTATCGAGTGGAGCATGTTCTTGTGTTATTAATTTTTTCGTAGGCGGACGCATCAGGGATATATGAAGGTCAACTTTGTTTTTTTTAAATGGTAAGAGGTACTTTTTTATGCATCAAACGATGCAACTAGGCATTCTTTATAAAAAAGTAGTGACCTATGTATGTCGAGAAGTAAGTAGTTTAAGAAATATTTCAATTTGAATAATTCTGAAATTCTTACTGACATTAGCGTTTATTTACAGATATGGTTCAATATAACGACCATTTACATCACAGCATTTTTGAAATCGATGCAGTAATTAAAAATTTTAATGGGGGATTTTAGAGGCCAAAATAAGACGAAAGTCAAGAATACCAATTTGTTGATGGAGTCTTCCTTATAAAGTTATTAACAATTAAATTCAAAAATTTCAAATCGTTCTGGAAAAATTATTTTCGATTGCGGGAGCCAATTACAATCATTTTTAGTCATTACACATACCCTCGAAATCCTACGCACTTTCGAGAAAAAAATTCAGTACGCGCGGAACTTTGAACGTTAATAACTTGTTAACGAAGCCTCCATTAACAAATTGGTATTCTTGACTTTCGTCTTATTTTGGCCTCCAGAATCCCCCATTAAAATTTTTCCCAGGGGTGGCCGAACACCTTGTATAACACATTACTTCGTATCAGTCAGTGTAGTTGAGACTTTCGTGTAAATGTGGCAAAATATCAGCCGATACATTAAATAACGCAGGCCAGTCCTTACTTCATCGATTTAAAAAATGCTGTAATGCAAATAAACGCTAATGTCAGTACGAATTATAAAATCATTTAAATTGAAATATCTCCTAACTTACTTCTCGACATACATAGGCCACTACTTGATGCATAAAAAAAATACCTCATACCATTTAAAAAAAAAACAAATTTGACCTTCATATATTCTTGACGCGTCCGCCTACGATAAAATTAATAACACAAGAATATGCCCCACTCGATATCATTTAAGTTCCCAATGAAACATTTCTCGCTACGTGCCAGAATACCGAGGAAATCAAGATGTAAAAATCAGCTGAGACACCCTGTATATTTCTAGTATCCGTAGCAAAACCAAGATACGTGTAAATAAAATTAGTGACTTTAATTTCGAGATTTTTTACTATACCAAATACAGTGCACCGTAATAATTTTAAGTGAGGTCTGACTGTAACATCTTTTCACATTTGCTTTTGACTCGTTACGTCAGTCTGGGTACCATCAGCATCGAGTTACAGTTAACTTTAAGTTTCGCAGAACTTGTCGTGCCGAAACTTCCGCAAAACCACTAAACAGACGCTGGGTATAGGTCTTCTCGAGAAGAAGCATTTCCTTCGAGAGAAACACGGGAGCGAAAGGCTGGGCGGAAGTGCGTCTGTTTTCCTTTAGCTTTTTCGCCGAGTTAAAGTTGCGCAGATTTTCGCGCTAGGAGGCGCGAATTCAAAGAAAAGGATACGAGCCGAAAACAGTTTTATTATTTCGAAATTTCAAAGCAGGAATCCGATTACTCTTCGTACAGTCTTCGGGACGCGAAGTTTTATTCTTCGAAACATTGCATCGAGGAAACCTACGACCCACGTTTAACTTTGGGGCACATATAGTTTTTCAAACACTTTATCGAAATGTGGAAACAACCACTAAATTTGTGATTTATGATTCACGTTTGAAATCGTATACGATGTCTTATTTTACTAAGTGGATCGTGTGAACACTTTCGGGTCATAATGTCTCCTCCTCTGTGCTTTTTGTAATTCGGTAATGAATGTATTCTATCTATGAAGTAATTGAATTCCATATGAAACTGAAACTGCACGCATATTTCGCCCAGAGAAAACGAACAAACGCCAAAGGAAACTTTAACAATGGTGTCGACGCGTCCCTAACTCGATGACCCTCTCGACACGAATTCGCGGTCCTCGAGTGCAGCGAAATTGCATCGAGCCCGCGTCGTAAAGTACGCAATTAACGTTTCGCGCGGAATGTAGATTTCTCGCAGCTATTAAGTGGCAGTCGTTGTCTCATTACATTGTATCGACGAAACTTTTCATGAAAACATTAAATCGACACGCAGCACGGCGGGACAAACTTCCTGAACGGTGGTTAAAAAACAAATAGGGTCGTGTGCCAATAGCTGACCCAAATCTAATCATTTATGAATTATTATATACTAAATATTGTTTATTTATAAGCACAGTTCTCTACCTCGATTATAAAAATATTATATTTTCTTCTATACATAAGTTTTTACCCGTATGATAAATAAAGTATTCAATTAAGGTTGCACCGTTAAAAAAATTCTCCAAACGTTGACACAGTTTTAAGGAAAATTAACTTTAGGAAAATATGCATGATATAATTTATATGCGACCAAAGAAACGGAAAACAGCTTACAATGTTTAACGACGAAGCTCTTCGCCGGGTACAAAACATCTAGTACTCGCTTTCACGGCTTTTTCCCCCACCCTCGACTCCGCCACCTCCATTTTCACTTTTCAGTCCTCTACCATTCCTCGACCTTAAACCCTCGAGCAATTCCCGCGCTGTTTAACTATCCGACATTTATTTCCCGAACCAACGATCGAACAAACGTAGACAGAAGCGTGACAATCGTAAACTACTCGCGATCGTGTTTATTCAAAGAATTTTCTAATTACGGTTAAAAATTTCTTCGGCGAGCACGAACGAAATTCACCCACCGAAAGCGACTTTCCACTCGACGGGGAATTAATTAAACGGGAGAAAAAAATAAGGATTGAACGCGGAGGGGAACTAAACGGAACCGCAAGCAAAATATGTCAGAGGCTAATCAACGGGACACCGAATAAATCACGAGGCGAGCCGTTAAATGTCCCCGATTCCCCCGGTCCCGTCCGCGGAATAATTAATCCCCTAATCGCGAAACAGCGAGCCGCGAAGGCCGAGAGATCCCTACAGGAGGGCCGTTTAAAAAGCAATCTCGACCGCCATGAAAATTATTACGCGAAAAGCACGCGGCGCGGCCACCGTGGATACGAGCAGGGTGCATTCGGTCCAACGAACGGGCCAGAGTATAAAAATAGAGGGTGGAGAAGTTAAGGTCCTGCAGTAAGGAAAGAAGGGCCGAGGGCTGCAACGGCGAAGATTCTAAAATATGAGAGCTATTAACCGTACTTCCCTATGAGCATTACCTTCCCTCGTGTGTAAATAATGCAAGTCCTCTACACCCTTCGGTACTTCGCAGTCCCTTCAACCGTGCCAGCATACAACCCCCGTACGTACATAGGATCCGTTGGCATCCACGCGCGGGAGAGCGTGCAACTTAGGACAGCGTAGCTGCGGGCGAAACTCGGAGTTTAAACATCGAGGTGTTCGCCGAAACCATCGACCCACGGAATCGGGGCCACGGGTTCTTTGTAAAGGCACAGAAGGGAGAAAGTTTCCACGGAGAAATTAATTTCGGAACCTAATCGCCGGGGATAATTAGCTTTGAGAGTCGACGAGTATCGGGAAATTGGCGCAACTTAACGGGGGAACGGTTCCGCCACTGGGTCACTCGACGCTACTTGTTGTATCGGGTCGTGTTTAAGCTTTAAGGAAGTTGCTCCTGTAAAACGGAACGTTCGAAACGTCGTTGATCGAGCGAGTCGACTGCCGCCGGAAGCTCCGGGCTCGATTATCACCCAAAATTAACCACCGTACGCGCGACGCGATTTATATTAGATTATGATCGGTTTCGAAAGAGCGTTAACGCGTTCGCTGGCAGATGGAAAGCTTAAAATTATCCGCGAGACCAAAGCTTTGATATTGGACAGTAGGCTTGCCAAACGTTAAAGCAGAGCGGTGGTGGATTTACGGATCTATGGATCACGTTCCTTTCGCTAGCCAACTTCTCGCGGACGCACGGTGCGTATAAGACCATTTGAGAAGTTTGGTATGCGGTATAGACAGCTGGGATTTTTAAAAACTTAAATATTTTTTGCAAAATCAAAACTTTGATTTCAAACAAGCATAAGCTAAGCTTAATTCCTTCAACCTTTTGCACTACAAGGCAGCTTGCAGGCAGCTTTCTGGTGTCGATTTTGAAAATTGAAAGTGTTCTTTTTCCTCGTAAAATTTAAAAGTCCTTCATAGTTTCATTAATATAGCGTTACTATAAATTAAATTTGGACCGAGTAAGTATTATGCATGTCAGTGGAGCGCAAAGGGTTGATCTTTCAGCTTGAGAATTAATTGTTTTGGTGAAAAATTCTGTCAGCCACGTATGGAAGACGCGCTAAAGATAATGATCGATACAGTGACTTACAGATGATGAGTATAACGGAGGCGTGTTCCTTGCCGCCCTCGTATTTCCCGCTGAGGAACAGAATCCATTCCCTCGGATCCACCCTGATCCCGTACCTACGGCAGACCAAAAGAAAAAAAAGCATGTAAACACTTGGAAAGAAAAAGAACACTCCATCCGTTATTATCGCGCCCCCGTCTGTCTCTCTGCTTTATCTTCCAAGTCGTGTTAAGCGAGTGTCTACACTGCAACACGGGTCGAAGGGCAAAGGCGTCGTTATTAACGTCTGTCTTCGACGCGATGCTCTTCGCCGAGGCCCTAGAGAAAGAACGAGAACGAAGGGAAGACCAAATAAAAAGTCCACGGATCCCTTGATCCCTTTGTTCTTCGGGCAAATAATAAACGTCGCTCCCGCGTGCGCTTCTGAAATATAAAAGGAAGGCTGATGGACGCGATCTCCACCCCTCACAGTCACCGTGGAACACTTTCGCGAATAAATATTCCCCTGTCAGGTTGTCGCGAGTCGCAAATTCCGGGATCGAGCTTCTCCAAGTAAGCTGCTGAAATTTCCTCGTCGTCGCTAGCTGACCGTTATCGAGATCCTCTTCTTGGTCTCGACTTTCATCCCTTCTAGATCACTAGAAGGAATTGCGAATTGTATTGGATCGGACGCTTAAGTCAGCCTCCGAAGACTCGCAACTAATCAAAAATGTCTCGACGCTCTTCGCGGTGCCCTTAAGACAGAATCTGATACGAAAGCCTCACCAATGTTTGACACTATATTATAATCTACGTAAAAATTATTAGGTGTAAGTTCTTCCGTTTTTTTTAACAAATCGAAAATGATTATTCTTACCTATCGGTTAAAATTTATTCTAAAATACAATTCTCTTCGTTAATGGAAATTGTCATAGCTTATCCGCTTCCTCGACGGAAAAACCCTTTTTGACATGAAAAATATTTCTACTGTCATTTTGATATCTTCAAAGCTTACGATTTAATTAAGGAAAGAAATACATAAATTTTTAATTAGAGACATAATATCCTTTAAAATGGCATCACAAATTGCATTCAAGCAGCCAGTTACTTCAATTGAAATGAATTCTTGGAGTGCACCTATTGTGCGTCCGCGAGAAATTGACTAGTGAAAGAAATGCGGGTCTGATTGGTCGTGCCTAGAAAGTGGGGATGGCCGGAGCATGCGCAGTACTCCCCCGTCCCCTGTGTCACTCCACTAGCCAACTTCTCACCGGATACACAGTACCTACAACTGAGAATGCATACAAAAGTTTGTAAATACTCGTAATAACGATGAATTTTTTCTTTCATCGGGTGATCCTTTAATATGATATTACGCGCCTAACAATTTTCAAGGCAAATGTTAACAAATATCAGATCCCAACGACCCCAAGAGTCACCAGGAAGCAAGTGACGGCCATGACCGGTTGAATTTACGTTTAAAGAGAAACGATACGGCGCTTCGATCTCGCGACAGATTTTAGTGGTCCGATACCCGGGGGATTTATCGCGTGCCATCGTATCAATCCGAGTCATCGGGAACGTATGTTGCACACGGTCGCCGTCCGCGGGGACAAACGAAGTACAATTCGGGTCCCGCGATGCGAAGAAAAAGGGCGGGAAACCGACACTAATGGCTTCGGGTCGAACGCGTCGGCTAACGATGATAAACGAGGCTTATAGGTGAAGTAATTAAAGTATTTGAAGTGGGCGCGATTCGGCGCGAACGTAGGATATTTATTGGGACGCGATCGTCGGCCCGTTTCGACTAATCTTTTTTTTTTCTCTCCTCCTCGCCCCTGTCGACACAAACGCAATCAGTCACGTTGACGCAGTCCGCGATAATTGAAGAGCGAGCCCGGAAAAATCAAACGTTTATAATTGATAGCTACTGTGCACACTCCTATGCGGTAGCAAGCCAAAAGCGATTCGAAAGGGAACAGCAATTCCCTTGTATTACTGGACGGTAAATCACCAACGCGCTCGCGTTGTCGACGCGTAATATCTTTTGTGCAGTTTCGCCGATTGAATTGTTAAACACTTTCGAAAGTCGACGCGACACCGTCTGTCTGGGATTCGCGCGAGTTTACTCTTTCGGGTCATAATAGGCTAACGAACAAGCGTCTCGTCTTTTTAATACCCTGATATGCGAGATAAAACTAAGACAACCTGAAACACAGAGGTTCATGCCAAATAAATTACGTAAATTAGTAATACAAATAATCTTACTTTTTTACAGGGTGTTTGGTCACTCGCAGGAAAAATTTTAATGGGAGATTCTAGAGGCCAAAATAAGACGAAAATCAAGAATATCAATTTATTTTTTAACATTCGTTAAAATGTTATTAAAAAATTTCAAATCATTTACGGAAAAATTATTTTTGATTGCAGAGGTCAATTACAATCATTTTTGGTGAAGACACATACCCCCGAAATCCTACTCACTTTCGAGAAAGAAATTCATTACTGAAAATATAATGTCTGACCATAACTGTCTGGTTACCCTGAAAAAAAAATTTCAAATCGTTCTAAAAAAATTATTTTCAATTGCAGGAGTCAATTACAATTATTTTTGGTCATTAGACATGCCCCCGAATTCCTACGCACTTTCGAGAAAAAAATTCCTCACCGAAAATATAATATGTCTGACCATACATTGATTAATTCCCCTGAAATTTAATTCGTATGTTTAAAACATCATAACTCCTGTACGGATTGGACGATTGTAATGTTTCAAAAGGCAAACAACGCGTATTTTGGCGTAGAATATGTAGAAATTCCAAAAATATTTGGAAAGTTGCTCCGTAACCACGTAAAGTGAGAAGAACCCCATTAAAATGGTCCAATTTTCAAACAGCCATAACTCCTACAATAGTGAATATATTTCAATGAAACTTTTTTCTGAAGTAGAGCTCATTTGTACCTACAAAAAAATATTAGACAACTTTTATGTAGGGCGTCAAACAAAATTATTAAAAATCAGAAACGAATTTTTAAAAAAAATCGACAGCTGCTGAAATTTTTCGGTGAAAAAAAAATTTCAAATCGTTCAAAAAAAATTATTTTCAGTTGCAAGTGTCAATTACAATCATTTTTGGTGAAGACACATACCTTCGAAATCCTACGTACTTTCGAGAGAAAAATTCTTTACCGAAAATATACTGTGTGGCCGGACATGTTTCTATAACTTTTTAACGAAGTCTCAATCAACAAATTAATATCCTTGATTTTCGTCTTATTTTGGAATCTCCCACTAAAATTTTTTCCAGGGTGGCCGAACACCCGGTATATACGTCGGAGAAATATCTTTATTGGAAATTATTCGTGAACTATTAAGAATGATATTTCTTTCGGGTCCTCTCGGGCGACCAATTCTTTAATAATTAATTTAATATTTTCAACTGATTGAAATAAACTTTATTTAAAAGAAAGAATTATCAACGAAAACTAATGAGTATACGGTATATATTTTGTTGGAACAAAATTTCTGTGCATCTAGAAATTTTGTCCACAAATAGCGTCAGATCGTACGGTTGTTTGCAAGAGTTTAAGTATCCTCAGACCCCCATTGCGTTTGTTTCTAGCCTTCGTAACAAGTCTACGCACCGAATGCAGTCTAGCTTAACGTGGCAGCAGATCCATTTGCCATCACCAGAAGTGGGTCATTACGAAACCTGTTTGCTACGCTGCTCCTTAATCATGCGCCAGCTGCTGAAGACCGTGGGGAATACAGCAAATACCGAGTAATTCGGCTACTTTATCAGGAAATCGTTGAATCCTCGGCTACAAAGGATCGAACGCCCTCGGATTCCGAGTTCCAACAAATCCAATCACGGAAGTCTCCTTACAGGTGGATCGTATTTTCGAAAGCGGGTTTGTAAACAAAGGTTCGAGCGTATTTCAGAAGCTGTGGCCACCCGGTTTTCCTGGGAATGTTTACGAGATCTATGGAAAACACGGTGACTCTTGTGTGTTTATTCCAGATAAGCCTGATAGAGCACGAAACGACGAGGACTCGAGGAGATTTCGCGTCCATCGAAACTCGTCGGTCCAAGGCGCGAGTGGAAACGATATTAAATTTCTTTCCTCGGACGAGAATGGTTGCTTTGATCCGAGCACACCCGTTAAATCCGCGCCCGTTCTTCGTTCTGCGAAGTTCGTTAATACAGCAGTCACGATAAAATCCCCAATTCCAGAACGAAAAGAAAAACGGAGATGGATAGAAGGCGAACGATAAAGGGGTGTCGTTCCCTGGCGAAAGAGAGACGAAAGAAAGACGCGGCTAGAGCTTGAAAACTCCAGATTGAAAGAGTTATGAGCGCCAATATGGAACCGTCCGGTATAAAAACCGCGAAAGGTTTGCGTTAAATATTAATAAGCGACGACGGAAGCGTTTATCTTATTCCACCGGCGACTGAACAGCTTCGCGTTGTTGCGTTTATCATGTAATCCGCTCCTTCGATAACCGTCTGCCATTTTTCTTCGTTCGAAAAGATTTTACATTCCCGTTGAAATATCGAAGAATCGTTTTAAATTAATTTGCAAAATAAAAGTTTACGGACAGGCATTATTTGATAATATCGATAGCTCGTATATAGAGATTATCATACTGAATTTTGAAATAGTCGAGTGTCTAAAAATTAATTCGCTTCGCAGTACTGTAAAGTCGTCAATGGGTAAAAGTCGACAATAAAGCATTGCCTCAGGATGTTGTTGAAGCTCTTCGATGTATGAGAATCTCAATATGGATACTTCGTTCGAGCATCGATGGATTCACGGCAAAATAATAACGAAAGTTCGAACAATATGGTATGGAAAATCTCTTTGAAGGCTATAAATGGCAAAGCTCTTACTATAGAATCGACAGCTTTCATTACCATGTGCGACTTCGAAGAAGGGCACATCATCTTTATTAAACATTGAACATTCGAAATCTTTCCTTAAATAATTTATTTAACGAATACAAAATTTAATAGCGATACAAGTAAGCCTATTTGCTCTACGAGTATCCAATAAATAATTCGAAAAGTATTTGCAGAAAATATTTATCTTTCGTTCAGTTCGACGTTTTTGAAAAATTTACTCGTTTGTGCATCTTATTAATGGCTCCCAAAAAATGGAGCGTGATTAAATTGGGGGAGGGGGCGTAATCAGATCGTTGGGAATCCCTGGTTTACACGCTCGAGCTATAAATGGGCGAGGCTACAATATTGATGCGCGTTAGCGACGTTTCTCGCTTAAACATCAAACGGAGCGAGTGATTTTTTCACCGAATCAACAGATTTCAGTGTGTGCGTGCCCGTTACAGCGTTACAACGTTCATCAGTGTAATCGAACGACCTTACAAAAGCTCGCTCAAAGCGAAAGATCGGTGACCTGTATGGCCGACGGTGGCGTCATTAATACGATTTAAAACCTCGTTCAGAGGTGTAAGCTTGGTGACCTGAATTTTGTCCAACGGGGCACGATTATCTAATGGAATTTCAAGTTCATAGTGTAATTGGCACGATCCGATTACCGAGTACAAAGGTTTACCGTGCAATCTGTCAGTTTAAATCACTTTCCGCGGTATCGTTAATCGGATTAGAGTGCTGGCAGAATGTGCATGCAGCTCACTGTAAACATCCGAGAACAGTATCCTCAATTAGATTCAAAAGCATGTTTCGCGATGACTCGTAATATCATCAACCTATTACGCACTTGAAACGCGTACACGGATTTTTGAAACAAACACGTTGCAGTTTAAAACAGAATTTCATTCTTGCTACAAATATCACGTGACGTTAAAAAATCCTTTTCGGCTCACGACGATGGAAACAGAAAATGTTATTTGCTTTTTAAAATCGATTAGAGAGTTATATAATTATTGAAATTATATACTCGCCTTTTACTGTACCAAAATTAGACGAAAAATAATAATAGTGAAATAGACTTTGTAGCCTTAATTGATAATACACGATCGTCCTTATTATTAGAGAAGATTGAGCTTAGCAAACTTTTTTGTACAAAATTCAATTTTCTCTAAGATTTATTATACTTTGAAACGTTTACAAATGTCTATAGATTAGATTCAAAATTAGAATAGGTAAAATGGTCTCCCAAGAAGTGACTTCCCACGATTCTGCTTCTTCCACGAAGGAATGTGGCCTATCGAGAGGTCACCGTTGAAAATCCCTGGTATATACGATAAAACAATATGGCGAACACGCGTATACGACGATGTATAGTTCGTCGAAGGTATCGTGATGCCGGAAACGTTAATGCCATTTTTCGCGCGGTAATACCGAACGACGGTACAGTTTCGAGGATTCTCCGAATATAGCTCGTGTAATCCGGATGAACGGTGGACGAGTTTTATTTCTCGGCATGACGTGAATCCTTGCGAAAATCGCGAGCAAAATAGAACGACAGGGATGAACGTGACACGACGGATTCGACCGTCTCTCAGCGACGCGCTGGCCCGATATCGAATCGCTGAAAATTTTCAGAGCCGGACATTGTAATCGTTCCTACGAGTGCCGAAGCTTCGGAAACCTGTTCTAAAAATACCGGTGAAAATAGTATTCAAGTGTATTTCTTCTCAATTGTCTTTTGCCGATCGTCCTCTTTCAATTGACAAGTCATCGCGAAAACAATTTTGTCATCAACTTGCTGCAAACCAACGATCACACAAACACAGACCCAAGAGGACTCATCCCCTCAAACTAGTCGATAGATCTACCTAAGCATTATGACAAATACTAGTATTATTGCTCAATTCTTGTACTTGTTTTACTTGTTACTTTTATCATCTGAAAATTCTCTTGTGGAACCGATTGTAAATTTCATGGAGTACGACAAAAAAAAAAATCGAATTCTATGAATACTTGGGCACGATTTTCTTTAAATAATAGATACTAAATAATTTGTCAAACCTCACCTAATGTATCACCTTTCTATTCTATTTGTATCAAAGGGCAATTATGTATATATTATTCAAATAAATCTTTATAATCCTATAAACCACTGTAAACCGAACCTGCAAGGTTTCATAAAAATCGAATAGTTGTGCTTATAGCAACAGTTTCCATACTCGCCAACAGAGGGCTACGTTCAATATTTATCTTTCTCACAAGCGTTCGATCGACCACAGAACAGTCGTTTTCCTCGTTGATCTATTAAAATTCTTTCCTACAACATTAGTTAAAATAAATGGAGCTAATAATGATATTATTATAATTTCTTTACCCATAAAGAAATAACGAATTAAAACTCTGATCCACGACAAGCATCGTTTTATATTCAGTTTGTATTTTTCAATATATTATTTTATCCAAGCTGCTATTTTATTTTGCTAGAACCGCAGAAGATATTTCATTTTATTTGGCTGATTGTCAGCAACGAATAAGGTCATGCACCACTCACTTAAGGTATCGGTTGCCTGCATCGACGTCCAGGGCCCCGCGCCAAGCTTGCAACTGTCTGGTTGCTAATTAAAAACTAGCTATTTAGCTGGTAGGTTCGCGAAGCAACGGCGAGCCTTCTTCCGGGGAAAGGGTGAGAATCGAACCCCCGGTAATTATAGAAATGTTTCGTTACCCCGGCAAAAGCGGTATATTGAAAACGTTATTAGGTAAGAACAAAATCCCCCTCGTGATTGGATCTTTAATTTAAAAAAGTTTTTAAGTGCTTCCGCGAGAAATTCAGCGGCTCTCGTTTCGAGTATACTTTAATACTTTCAATTTATCGGTGCCCGCAGCGTCTTTGATTCCTCGCCGCGGTTTCTCGATTCCCCTTCCCTTTAAACTCGACCCATTAAGATTTGCGCGAGGCATCGTACAGTTCTAGTTTAAGTGCATAAATTATTACCGGATCGTGAACCTTTCGGAAACTTTACCCGAACGAACCTGCGAAAAAGGATAAAGGATGAAGATGGGGGAGGGAAAGTTCGATATACCATGTCTCTCTGTCTCCAAACCTTTCCACGGACTTTTATCGATAGAACTAGAGTCTTTCGCCGAGAGTCCGATTAATTGAGCTCTCTTCTTACTTTTTTTCACTTCGCTACGGAGAACCATCCTTCCACTTTCTTACCAGCGTGTCTCTTTCAACCACCGCCACCCCCGCGCGTCCTCTGCGCGTCGATTAATCTCGATCGCCGTGGAATCGCGTTGCCTGCTTCGTCCTATTCCCGCGATTTGACGACCGAAACGCTTCTTCTTGTACCCACTCAACGGTAGAATGGATTTCTTGCGAATCGAATTACCATAGAACGCGTCGGAATTAAATGGACGAGGAAACTCTTTGAGACTACGTTGCTTCAGACCGTCGGCCAACGAGATACGAACGAACATTCTGTGTAAGTACATACGTATATTAGCGTGTCCTACAATATATTATTCAAATAAATCTTTACAGTCCTGTAAACCACTGTGACAATTCCCGCACTTGCCAACAGAGGACTACGCTCTATGTATATCTTTCTCACAAATGCTCGATCTTTCACACAACAGTCGTTTTCCTCGTTGATGTATTCAAATTCTGCTCTACAACATTCGTTAAAATAAATGAAACTAATAATAATATAACATCAACACTTTGCCACCCTATATTTTCTGAGGTAGTCTAAACTGGCCCAGTAATTTGCAAGTTTAAGGAAAAATAAAATGAATTTAGAGTGTTAAAAACGACTCTCTAGAATATTAAAATAAAATTCACAAAAATGACAAAATTACAGAAGACACCTCCAGCAGTCGCCACAAGAAGGCTACGTTCAATCCGTACCTTTCTCACAAGTACTCGACCATTGGATCTCGCTTGCTTCTACAACAGTAAATTGCCACAAATCCTTGCAAGCATATCTAATTTGGTGTCACTCTGATGGTGAATAAGTTTCACGTAGATCACTAATATAGAATATAAATATTACCAAAAAATTCTACAGAAAGGTCCCTATAAATCTCCTGCAGCGACTCATTACAACCGAACTTGGCGAGTACATTTTCACAGCGGGGCAAGATCATCGTTCCGAAATAATAACGTGAAAGTATCGAAGTAACGTGGAAACTTTGTTCGAGTTCCTCATTCGACGATGGAGGAATAATTTATCCGATTCCCCCGCAGTCTCGAGAACAATTCTCGCTGCTGGTCACGCATGGAATCACTTCCTACGTTCGACGGGGGCTTCGAGAGTGATCCGCAACCGCGTTTGTTTCAGAAACGCTTCGAGACTACCCCGAGCAATTACGTCGCGAAACTTTCCTTCCAAAGTTTTTCCACGCTTAACGAGCGTGATAAATTTCTGTTACGCGCCCCCGGGAGCCGCCGGACGCGAGGCCAAGAGTTTACAACGGCGATAAAAATCTCGTTGAAATTATTCATGGGCCGAGCTTGTACTTCGCCCTTCTCGATTCCGAAGGGTGGACGAAATTGGTAGGAGCTGTCTCCTGATGTTCCGGGCCCTGTCCCAGGTTGAGTTGCTGATAAATTATAGACTCGACCGGATGGAAGAGACTCGAGAGAAAACGATTTTGCTCGCGATAGTGCTCAGAGTCAAGATATTGGATCGTGCAAGTCCAAAGGACTGATAATTCTGGGTTATTACATCCCTGATATGAAGCGACCACGGGTTGATTAAACGTTTGTAATCTTCGAAACCTGAGGTGCATCGAAGTCGAAGCAAAATTTTCCGCTCGAGCGACACGCTGTTAATTTTCATCAGACGAAACGGGGATGAATGGTCTTCTCGCGTCGTCCATAAATTAATTAATTACAGTCAATGAATAAAACTTGGTTTGCTTGTCCCGTGGTTGCATCGCGTAGCGAGACTTTTAAAACATCAATCTTCTTTGTACGCGAGGACAGTGAAATAAACACTAACTCTAATATATACATAGAAAAAAAAGTAAAATAAAATTTTTTCGTACGAAACTTTTAGGAAATCGTGTTTGGTAATAAATGGGGTCGTGTGTAATAGTGGATTGGACATCGGTATAAGTAGAAACAGTGAGTAATGAACAGATGCGCCAGTTTTACGTATACGACTATTCAAGTTGTCTATGGGACAAAATATTTATTCCACGTTTTCAATAACGAATCGATAATATAAAATAAAGTTGGAATGTAAATGATCGAACTTTTAGATCCTCGATGTCTATATTAGTCATAACAGGTGCACGCGAGGCACAATTAATTTTTTGCCCGAATTCGACAATTTCGAAAATACCAAATTCGTGGAAATCGAGGAAACAATTAATGGGAAATCCAGCTCCGATAAATAGTTTCTATTGACTATAGGAATACATTGACTGCGAGTGGTATTGGCATACAAGCGAGGTTCAATTATATTCGCGGATATAATTATCGTGCACACGCATCATGTCCGACAACAGCCTTTACAATTAAATTAAATGCAAAGGAAAGTGGGTTAGACAAATAAGTTGGAGTTTCGTTATGTTGATAATTTTCAGGGAAAATTTAACAAATGCTTTTCAACGAAATTATACATTATACGTACAAAGTACCCTTCCTTCCCTTTGTATTTAATTTAAATTTATTCGACAGAACAGAGGTTTTACTACGGATTATTATTAATTTAGCGATAAACGGCGATCCATTGGTGATTTTCGATTTCCTTTGTACGTATTTATTTTAACAATATCGCATTGGATAATGATGCAGTTATCGACATTAATTAGACTGTCACCGTGACTTTGATCCCCAATGAGAATGTCGGCATCGATAGACTGGCGGAGAAATTCTACATTGTGCTCCGAATGACAGCCGAGTCTCATTTTTCACTATCGATCTGATTATTCTTCTTTTTGTTTCCGTCGGCCGTCGCGCCACACCGGCTCGAATTTTCCCCGTAGAAAAATTCTTTACCCTCCCGAAGGGCCGATTCGTCTGAATCAGCGCGAAAAGTTCTGCTCGGACAATCGATTCGGTAATTAAATGAAATTCATTTATCGCTCAGACGAGTTTTTCAACTTCATCAAAATTACGTTTTGCCGCGATTCTTTTTATCCCCCTTTTCCTTTTTACTTTCTAATACGTCGTTTAATCGAACACGTTCCCCTCCGTAGATCTTTATTCCACGCTTTTTCAAGCTTTGCTAGCGACGAGACGGATGATCGAAAGGTTTAACCCCTGTCGCGCGTACATTCGAAAAAATACTCGGGGGACGCATCGAACACTCAACCGCGCGGTGCCTTCGCGATGGGTGGAAAACGTAGGTGTCACGAGACGATGGTGGTTTTTCTTTTCGTTGATAAATTACATCGACAATGCGTCAGGTAAATTGCCACAAATAACAGAGCGATGGGATTCGAGTAGGTTTCGATTGCTTCTCGTGGACGCGTCTTCCTACCTACAAATCACTTTTTCGGGTTATGGTTCGTTCCCATCAGAGTTACAAAGACCCCAACATTATTTCGTGCCAGATATCAATGGACGAAAATGTAAAACTCACAAATTTTGTTACCTTAAAAGTTTGTATTATTTTACATAAATAATACTTACGAACGGAAACAAAGATTTTAATTAAAAATATTTTATCCTTGCACCTGTTACGAGCCAGGGCCGTGCAGCGCGCGTGGCCTGCGAGTGCAAGAGAGAGTATGGAATATGGTATCAATTTGTTAGTGAGGTGCACGGACGAACCCGATGCAAGATCGGGGAGCCGCTAGGATAGTTGATAACGAGGACGAACCTGATGCGTAATCAGGGAGCCTCTAGGATGGAGTCACTAACGGACGAACCTGGTGCGAAACCAGGGAGCCGTAGGAGGGTGTAATGTCGTGAACGAACCCGATGCGTAATCGGGGAGTCACTAGGATGGTTGATAACGACGCAGACGAACCCAATGCGAAATCGGGGAGCTGCTAGGAGGTTGGAAAAAACGCAGACGAACTCGATGCGTAATCGAGGAGCTGCTGGGAGGTTGGATAAATCACAGACGAACCTGATGCGTAATCAGGGAGCTGTAGGATGCGGACGAACCCAATGCGTAATCGGGGAGCCGCTAGGATTGTATTAGATTGCGTGGACGAACTCGATGCGTAATCGAGGAGCCACTAGGTTGTAAGAATTTGTATTTGGATTAAGGATATGTTAATTGACCTCGTAACTTTTGAGGGGGCTGGAGGATCAAGTGACAAACCTCAATCTACCCCAACAATTATTAAATAGTTTATTTCGCGGGTGTCGGGGGTGTAGCCACACGTAGGTAAAATTGACACTATAACTGGCTTCGCAAACGCGCGACGTCTTAGCCAGACTGAGGTCTAAAATAGACTGGGCGTCTTTCTTCTCACGTCCCCTGAATATATACAATTTCTTACCCTAATAGCAAAGGTAGAGAAAAAGAGACAGGACAGAAAGACGGAAAAACGAAACTGGAAAATACTCAGTGTAGGAAACGTTTAGCGAAAGAGAGTCATAAAAGTCAAGAGGCTCGCCGGGCCCGGATCAGGGTGGTCCGAGGCCCAGGCGAAACCTTGAGGGAAAACAGACGCCTCGCACGGCTCTGGTCGCCAAGTGTTTAACAGGACGACCAGGCTCGCACGAGACCCTGGGAAAATGGAAAAATAGAAAGCTTAAAACTATCCTTACATTCCATTCCCATTCATACTCTGGCAAGGGCGTAGTGGCTATACAATGGCCGCTACACTTTCAATTATTAAATATAATATAACCCGAGCGGTAAGGTTATATTATTGTGGGAACGTTTAACTAACAATAATCGCTTTATATAATGATGGATTAAAGAAGTTAGGTAACTCTGATTTAATAATGAAACTAGATATATTCTTAAACAAACAAGTAAGATACAAGTGTCTTGTGTCAGTTATGTCGCGTTCAAAGAATGATTATAATTACCTAAGAATGATTTTTTGCACGGTGTTGACGCACTGGCGATGCGGGGGTAAGTCGGTTGACAATAGAGGCCGTAATAGAATTTATACCGGTTCACGGATTCTATATGGTTTAAAATTGATACGAAAGGGTACTGTAGCCCGATCTCACGAAATGCAACTGACTATCAGAACCGTGGACAGCGTAACGAGACGTGATGTTGACTCTAAACGTAACTGTACGATTCTGATCCCCCGAGTAAGGAAACCAAGGGGTTTATATACCCAAAAATCTGTGGGTGAGGATTCGGATGCACGTTAGACATTACCATATTTGGTAATCTCTGAACTTCGTTAGTCACCGAGCAGCTGCATTTCGTGGGAACTGACTCTACATTCCAAAGGGTAGATAAGTAGTAGGGCGTTTTCCTAATGCACGCAAGTGGTACGGAAAAATTGGGGAACGAAACGTTCGGCATACGTAACACACCCTGAAATACATTGTTGTTTTTTTTCCTTTTCATGTAAAATCGATAATTATTATTTTTGCCGAGTAAGATCGTCCCTGAAGTGCTAGTGAAAATCAAACTTCACAGTGCAGCCAACTTTCGATAGCCAACTGTTTCTTTGACTGTTTCTCAAGGAAACAGATCACGTAGAGGGCGAGGCAGCGTTTGATAAGGGTTTTATCAAGATTCTCGACATACTCACTTTATGAAATTTTCTAGGAGCAATCGGATTCCACCGATGCCCAACAAGAGGAAGCCCCAGTTGACGAATCCCGTAAAGTTGTCGAAGCCCGAGCTCCAGGAGAAAAGACTATCTCTAGGACGATGACATCTGTAAGAAAAAAAGAACGATGCGAGTTAAAAAGAAATTGTCGTTTCAGACCGACTGCACGCTCGCCGTTCGCGATATAAATGAAGAAAGGCACCATGAAAACGTCACTAGAATAAGAATGGAACAATAAAGCCGCTTCCATATCGTACGGTTATATGCATTTCCATTTCAATTTACGAAGAAACATGCGATTTATGCAACGTATTGAAAACATTTGTTCAAGCTTTTCTTATTTCCCTCGATCTCCCTCGACATTTCTTCGACTCTTTTTAGACGGAAACGAAAACGCGGGTTGGCGATGCATTCCACTTGGAATAAACGTACCGGTGACGGACAAATGCGCGCTACGTGGATTGGCGTCCTTACGATAGCAAATATTAGGTCGTTCGGTGAGCATAAACTCAGTTATAGTTACTGTTATTCGAACGGAGCATGTCTATCATAACCAAACTCGCGTTCCGTGCATCATATTAGATTTATTCTTTGCCAACGGTCTTTTAATAAATAAGTCAACATTCTGTAAGTGTATTTTTCGAAACGGTATTTGCTTTGCAGGTTCTTTGGGATCGCGTCCCGGCGTGCGTGGAAATACCAAACCGCTTCAAGCATCCAGAAATTCTCTTTTGTACAGCTATTACAAGTGGACACTGTCGACAATAAACCGCGCAGAACGTCCGTCTCATGAAATCTGAATGGCGTGCACGAGAGATCGCGGAGAGTGGTGGATACAAAACCCTCTCGTCTTAGGTATCTCTCGCGCAGATAATACACCGGGTGAGCCTAAGTAATCGGCTTCCACGGGCTACCGGTATCGTCCCTCCGTGACTGCGAGCACGTTGAGAAAGCTGACAAGGACCATCGTGTAAACTTTTCAAAAGCGTTTTGTCTCCAAGCATAAAGCGTTCGAGGAGACCCTTGTTCCTTCTCTCGGATAAGACGCGCTCGCCGGAGTGCGAGAATTTAGGGAGACGAAACAAAGCGCGGCCGTTCGGCGGTATGTATCGCTCGGAAGCAAAACGTATTATTCGCGAAACTATCACGAACTCTACTCTTCTTCCGACAAATCGACCACCGTTTAAACTTTGATCCTCTGGCTAAAGTAATGATTCGTAAAATGAACATCACTCCGAGGCTGGCAGGTTCATTCCTAGTACAGTAGAGGAGAATTTGGACATCAGAAAACGTTTATACGTTTATATATTTATAAATTATATAACGTTGAAACAACTTCTTTTTTCACATTCATCGTATACTATTATATCATTAAATTATTGAATAATTTAACGTAGTAAATAGCGTATTTTGAAGAATATCTTTCTAGAGTTAGTAAGTTGTAGCTTTTCCACTCTTTGTTAAGCACTGAAGGAGATCCCCCAGGTAGTAAGGGACAGTTCAATTTACGAATCACGCGTTCATTTTAAGAATCATTGCTGTATCCTCCACGGTATGCTTTTTGTTTTTCCACATCAGGACGTGATTAAAGCTGAAACTGAAAGGGCTTTTAAGCTGTCCAGCGCAGGAAGCCACCGGATCTTAACTATTTACGGCCAAGAGATATCCCACCACCAACTTTAACCGGGGAGCTCGATCATCCGGACTATAATAAGTCTACCGTCAAAGGGGTTGCGCGAGATACTGTTCGAAACAATCAGAAAAGAGATAAAAATAGTGGGTAAAAAGCCACGGCGCGGCGCTGTAAAACTTGACCGGCAAAAGGAACGTCGGATTAAGGCAAAGATTAAAGACGTTCGTTGGAAGCCCTTTCAGAAATACCGACCTCGTTCGTTCCTCGTGTAATTGCCCGACAGAAGGCCCTTGTGTCCCTGCGTCCAGCAACTATGTGCGTTTAATGTGATCGTTTAACCTCTCTGGCTGTCTCGAGTAAATCCTAACTATTACTCCGAATTTATGGCAGATCGTGGTAATTAATAGAGTCGCGATAAAGCCGGGCAGGGTCGGTCGAGAGCCGCGCAGGAAGAGCTATCTCACACTTCTGATACTACGGGCTCGGTCTGCATGGCAGGATGCAGACGCGTCGCCGAGAAACTCCATATGCATGAGTGCCAGTATACTGGGTGTCCAAAGTGTCACGTCCAACTTATCCAGAAACGCGCGACAGCGCAATAAACGCCTAAACGATCTTCCGAGTGGTTGTATCGCTGCCCCTGATGGAATTGTAGATCTTTGATTGTCTCTCGACTACCCTCGTACTCCTTGGCTATAACGGTGGCTACCGATCCCTCGAAATCTCAGTATTACTACTTTTCCATCCACGCGTAACGTCAAATTATTTTTTAAACGCTCGAGGTTTCGAATAATCACGGATTCCGGTTCTCCAAAATGGTCGCCGCCGCTGGCGCAGGCGAAGACAGAAACGTACGAAGACGGTCTCATCGCGTTGACAAGGAGACGCAAGTTACTTGACTACTTTTCAAAGTTTAGATACGGGTTTTTGACAAGCACAACCGGTTTCTTATCGCTGGAAGCGAACCAGTTGTCGGACGTCTTCCGGCTAACGCGTCGCGATGCGCGAAAAAAGTTCGTCCCGGAGCGAGCAACTTCGCGACACACGAGTTCTCGACGCAAAATCGACCGGGTCGTAAGCACTCCTCCGTTTATTGACGCTATAAAGTATGTCAAGCGGAATTTTTTGCTGTAAAACACTAGTATAAGACACACGGTTCCGCAGCAATAGAATACACGGTAAACAGAAAACAAAAAACAGTATTCCCCGCTTGTATGCAGTCAATTTTTCGCCACCTGTAAAGAACAAAGACATAAATGAGACCAGATCCTACGATGTTAAATGCAAATATGTGCACTCATTAATAAATCTGCTAGCAGTTTTTCTTTCATTCTGCGATGCCCTAAAAATGATACAGAGGCGACACCCGTCTCCCGAGCGTGTGCAATCGAAAGAAACCGATTTCGAAATCATTTTCACGGGTGACATTGCGCGAATTATTCCTTCGCAGTCTCACGAAGGTTCATTTAGCAGGACGCGAATCGAGGCCAAATTGGACGCAATGGATGGCGTCGTTAAAATTCATTTCCGTCTGATTCGGGACTCGCTGTTTCTCGCGAAAAATCGCGAACGGGAACTGCTTATTTTAACGCTCGAATTTCACGGCGTACCGCGTGCGCGAAACACGTAAACAGAGGGGCGTAAAAGTTGCGTTGTCGTCGTTACCGTGACCACTAATTAAAAAATGTGGCCGCTGCCCGATCATTGTTTTTCGGGTTAGCCAGTTATCGCTCGGCGGGGAAGTCGAGGCGAGAAAAAAAAAGGAAAAATATTTCGCTTTTTCTCGCGAAACAACGTTGGAAACAAGAGGGAACAATCGGTACGCGCCGGACGCGCGAAACGAAATAAAGAACGAAAACGCGTTTTTCCATCGCGGGACCGCGCGAACGGCGTCGCTCGACGATGTTTTGGCATAATTATCTGAGCATACGTGACCGCATCGCGTAATATGATTCGGTCTGGATGAACTTTCGCACCGCTGCGGCGCGATTCGCGTTAGTTGATCCAAAATTTAATCGCCACTATTTTCCATTTCAGCATTAGAGAGATAGCATTTTTTATTCTTTTTTTTACGGAAATTTCTCATACGTTGGCGTATATCGTCGACGCAAAAATGGTAAAAAATGATAACCGAACGATTAAAAGTGTGTGTAATATAGTACGGGGAGGTGACGAATTATTGCGTGAAAAATATAAGAAATAATTAGTCGGATTAATTACTAGCGAAGCAGCTGTTGAAAACAAAATGCAATCAGCGTTGCATGGATAGAGAAGACACACGATTTTCGTAATTCATTTCGGTGAAAATGGGATTAAAGCTAAGAAACTGTGGAAGCTGTAACCTTATTGCTGAGCGTCGCAGACAATCACTCTTCGCTCAGGACACCACGTTTTAAACAGAGAAAATTATGCGACCGGTGCCAAAAATGCGTGGGAACAGTGGTCGTGTATAAAACTAATAATATTATATTGTCCCATAAAGCTAACAGACGTCGCCAAATGCACCCTGTTTTCTTGATATTAACTTTGCCAAGCATTCGATCACCGGAACATGTTACACGGACATTTACCCTAACAGCCAGTTGACCCATAATCAAAATACATTATCGCTAAAAATTATGGGATCGCTTTTTTTATTCGAACTTTTTATAGCTAAAAGCCATTAGGTAAGATTAAACCTGTGACGATCGCGTTCTATACGATCATTGAAAACGACCATTTAATGTTTGTTTTATGATTCTAATTTACTACCGCATTACTATTGGCTAGACTAGCGTTTTCCAATAGGTGAATCATAATTTTCGAAATTAAGAAACCCTTTAGAAAAAATAGTAGAGTTTGGAATATCGAAAAATTTGTCAGAAGATAACCGGGAAATCTGAAAAATAAACTAGCACGCGTAAGAAAAACGTCGTTTAATAAGCAAGTAAATACGGATTGATTTATCGCTACCGAAAAAAAAAACAGACGCTCCGGTATTAATGCAATCGTGTGTCGCAAAGCTATTAAAACTCTTCGTTATTCGATTCCCCAAGCAGCATTCTGTCCCCCGTCGTTAAACTCTAATTTGAAAAACTCGTGACCTACGAACGGCATCGTTAGTTAATTATACGCTCGTTAAAATTATCGATACTGATAACGGAGTATGACGTGTACCGCGGTAGCAAAACGAATAATTGTACTTCTATCAGCGTAATTAATATCCGGCCCGTTGTGCATAGTTAAGGTTTCCCGTATGCAGTGAATTATGCGTGCCTTTTCCACGCATCTCGATCCATATTCGTCGCCTTATGAATTATAAAGCTGATACGGTCGTCGCTCGTGCGACGTAGGGATAAGAAAAAAGCCCATTGTATGCAAAGACACGAGTAACGATCAACTTACCACGCTTATACAAAGTGGTTACCAGAATATGCGAGCATAACTTTCGGTCGTGAATCCGGTATGCATAAATAACGAAAACAGTTTATACAAAATGTCGCAGCAACAACGATAGTAAAGATTCTTCGAGCAAAAAGATATCGTAAATGGAGAACAAAATTCTTTTATATATTGTGGCGACGCTTTCCGCACTGGCCATTAGAGGACTACGCTCGATCTTTATCTTTCTCACAAGTACTCGACCGACCACCCATTCTTATACTCTCCTTTAGTACTCGTAAATAAAAGAGTATTTCGACGCTTGAAATGCCATGAATTTTGGAAATTTAAAATTTTCGTCGCGTAGAAGAAATTGAGGCGACGCTTCCCTCGCTTGCCACCAGAGGGCTACGCTCGACCTCTCTCACAAGTACTCGACTAATCACCCTTTCCTATATATACATTCTGTGACGGACCATTGAATGTCTTGTACAAGAGGTTTCTGAAACTGTTTTCTCTAAAACTAAAACATTAAAACACCAAAGCACTATAACCACTCAATTTAAATGCAGGTTATAGGGCTAAATTCAGGGTACTGCAGCAACACAGGATAAAATCACAAAATAAACATTTCCTGTTCTTTTCTCCTGCTATGTCGTTCATTTCTTCCTATAACAGCCACTGCAATATCATTTCAGTATGAAGAAAACTTTGAATCGCGTTCACAAGTTTCCATTAGACCCTACGTGTATATTGAAACTGGTAATTTCAGTTCGCGATACGAGGCAGAGTTCAACGTCCGTTATCGAAACCGAATGAACCCATAAAAAGTAAATTACGCGCTGTCAACATTGTCGTCTCCATTATACGGCGGAGATTGAATGCATGCCAGGATGGCCCAGGCGGTCAGAGCGAGCTCTAAGGCGAATGACTGGTCGAAACGAGGCGATTGGATCGCGTAACTGTCGCGGCTTAACCTCTCGTTTGGTCCGCGAGTCGGATCTTCGAGTAAAGATACAGGTGGCAAATCTTTTGTTTCCGGGATCAGTCTGAGTAGCAGAGGCAGGCTCCCGCAAAGACGAGCTGCCACTCGTGTTTCCATCCCCTTAGCTGTTCCGGGAATCCAAAGTCAGTCCCTGTCTGCTACGGAAACGGAGAATCCGTTGTACATACAAGGGCGTACACGAACATCGAAGGGTGAGTAAAAAAGGAACGGGACGAGAGGGCGTGGAATGGCAGAAAGGGGCTGTCGGTTCGTAGGATTCGCGTATCTGCCTCGCGAATCTTCCTGACACCGGAACCCTCGTGAATATTTAAACGATAGACGGATATACATATATTACCCATGTAATGAGGAAGGAAACTCGCATCCCCGGCGCGCGGCTCTGAATCGAGAACGAACGAAAGAGAATGAGGAGTGGCAGGAGAACGGCAGAGGGCAGAAGAATACCCTAAATGATTCATGAAGGAAAATTAAACGGCGCTTTAAACAGGTCTTCTTGCTAGCCCGGTTTTCGTTCACCTCGTCTACCTTCGTCTCCGGCCACTTCTTCCTCGACTGGAAGCACCCAAGAATCGATTACCACCAGCTCCGCCATTCCGTCTTCCTCGCTCCCTGTCTGTCTGTCTGTCTGTCGGTTCCGTCCGCTTGTCTGTCTGCCTGTTTATTGTCTCCTGCCTTTCACCAAGACATCCCCAACTTTCGGCGTCGCATTATCCAGGCACACGAGCCCCGGGAGTTTATCAAGAGATCCTCTCACCTGTTGTGAGCTGTCTTCTCGACGAAAATAGAAATCCTCGTCGACCAGGAAAGAGGTTGAATTAAGAATGTTGGGACCTCGCCGGGTACCACTTTTCCTCCTACCGTTTTTTTCCTTCTCGTGTCTTACGAGGATGCGTTCCTTGGTACTCCATAAACTGCGCCGCGCTTTTTAAAGGAACGACATCGGTGAATAATTAAATAGAAAACGCATTTGTGCTTGGCATACTGTTTCATCCGAAGAATAACTCCGAGAAAGAAAGGCTTTTGTTTCAGGACATTTACTTAACAGACCCGTTCTCCTGGATTATATTTCAAGTATCGGGAAGCGGTCGAACGTTGAGACTTTAAGACTGCCAATTTTACTGTCGAGTCATCTCATAAGTAATGTCGTGTTCTGATTGTTACGTTTATCATAGTATTCACCATTGCTTCAAACGACCTTTTAGCTAGGCAAGGATCCATCTTGATTAATGTCTTTGATTTCTTATTGTCGAACCATGATTCATCACAAAGATTAAATATTTTATAAAGTGTCTATAGCTTTAATTTTCTTTCGGATAAAAAATATTGCACTGTCTCGAATGCACGTTGTGGATTTAGAGTAATATAAGGGGCGACATTGCTAATGGGATGACCCAATATTTTCGTTTCTTTTTTAACCTTTCTACGACGAGCCGGCAAAATTCTCCGGTAACAGTGACCCGGATAATTCGTTCTAGCAGCCGATTTCTATAATCGATCCTGACGAGTACATTATAGGAACGAACGGTTCCCAAGACCCGAAACTCACCGCAGCCTAGGGATGTGGACCGTCCCGAGCAACACCGGGTTTCCCTCAAAAACCGCAGCCGTCTTCGTACCCAATTCTAACAGCCGTTCAGGCTCCCTTCCGTCGCTGTAATCGCTTTCCATTGTTCTTCCGGGCGATTTGGCGCGCGCGAGATTCGACACCAGCGTCGCAATCTTCGCGCGGAAAACGGCGATGGAACAGAAAGAGAGGAAACAAGGGAACGCCAGAGAACGACGAAAGGATTGACAGCACAATACCGTTAATCCTCGTTCGTTTCGTAGGCGCGTCAGCCGAAAATGCTGCACCGTTCGCCGTCTCTGCATGGAAGATTAAAAAGTTTTTGCCCGACCGGACGAAACGCAAAAAATCCGCGAACAGCGGGCAGAAAGGAAGGACGACGACGGGAATAAGCTGACACGCGTCCCGGAACTTTCGTCGGAGGAAACTGTATCAATTTCGACTCGAAGATTCTACGGACATTTGCCACAATTGTTTAGCCAACTGTTTTCAAACAGAGAGGTTGTCGCAACGCTGGGTAAACAACTGTAAATACATTCGACAGGGACAGGAGCGCGGATAGTGGCGGCGAATGACCAGGGTGGACCGCAAATTAAAATCGCGGAGGGAAATCTCGCACATCCCCATCGCGAGTCGTTCAATATCGTCGCGCGGACGGGGCTAGACGATTATTTGCATTCGCCGTGGGAGTGGGTAGAGGAGAAATTCCGCGAGATGATCCTTCCCGTTCGCTATATATGTACTACTACCTCGCATAAAACACCGTCCGAAGTTATTAGCCATTCGAATATCAACTGCCGCTGGCCCGAGAGCAGTCGGTTACCGCTGCAGGAATATTGGCACAATATAGATCCGTGAGCAGCGGATAGATCATAAGCATGGACCGACGAGTAGCTAAAGTAGAGAGAATAATACTCGAACGGAATCGATATATAGGAGAAAAAATTAGGGGAGGAAAATTGCCTGGTATATTATAATCATTATTGTCCGACTTGCTTAACTTGCTATTATCTTGATACAAAAGATTGCTCTTCGGCTGTATAATTGTTCTCCTCTCGCCGGTGAACGACAACGAGAGAGCCTTTCTTCGAGAAAAATAGATATGCAATAAATTAGAGTCGATGATTAATTCTTGTTCGTATAACCACGGTCTCGTTTGCAATTGATAACAGTTACGCGGGTAAAGTTATTCTTCCTGACGTGTGCGTTTTGTAGTACAAATACCCCATGGGTGGATGCAAATCCAGGTTCCCCTTCGAATAGAAGTCGTCAGGGATTAGATTGAATTCGGGAACAAACACAGAGGAAGGGCTTGGAATCGAAGGATCGTACAAACGAGAACTTTAAAATCAATCCGGAACTGAAAGATCCGCACGAACCAGACATAGCTTTACGCGCGAATTCCCCATACCCAAAGGGGTGGATCATCCGATATTCACCGCGTCCAACGAACCCAGTGCGCCCAGCCTAATTGCAAAGTTGGCGAAAACAAGAAGTATCTGGCAAACACGGAACGAGTAAATACAGTAGGGGTTCGTTTGTTCAAGAGACGGAGGAGTGGTGCCATCTCTGATTCTCCGGCATAATGGACGGATCCGGGAGCAAGAAAACGAAGGGGCGCGAAGATGGGGAGAAGAAACAACCGAAGGTAGAAAGGTGTTCCTTACTGAAGAGCAAGAAAAAAGAAGAAAAAAAAAAGTAGAAAAACTGTTTGCAGGTCATTATAGCATGTCAAAAGGGGAATGAAGATTTCACTGTTTTTTCTCTAGCCGACCTCTCGCTAATAAAACAGAGCAGAGGCAGGATACGTTTCGGGGGGAAAAAGCGCCTCTAGCATCATCATATCCCCTTCGCGTCGTGCAGTTCTTGTCACAACATTAATTAACGTTCATTCGTTGAAACTGGCCGATTCTCTTTTCTCTAGACTGTCTCTATTCTTGCAATCAAATCGGTATGATCGGGTTCCTCGTTAAGAGGTTTTGAAATTTCTTTGGGGAGGTTAAACGATGATGAGGATGTTCGTAACAACCCATATTGTAAATAATTTGCTACACAAACATTAAAAGTATGTTTTATATTACGAAAACTATCGAAAATTAAAACATACAGCAATCTACTGGATCTTTAAACGATCTATCTTCTCAAACGTAATATTTAATCAAATTATGCTTTCCAAAGTGGTTCTCGCGCAGCGAAAAAATTTGCCTCTACTTTTTCAAAATACTCCAACATTTTACAAGATCAATCCCCGTTGTTCTTCACGTATTAAATTTCAATCGCGGGCTCGATTAGACCGTGGACTTGATTAAATTTTTTCCCCCCCTGAACACAGTGGGCTCTCATAAATCAGAACAAATGGATTCGCACTTTCTGCTACTAGTTCCCGCGTTTGTTTACGGATGAATATTAACGCGTATTAGCTTTCCCTACGGCAGTTCTGCGAAGATCGGATTCTTTGATTAGCGATTCCGACTGTAGATCATGCACGGTCTGCGCTTTGAATTGGATACGCTGCGAACCAATCATGAATTTATGATACTTCATCCGTCCGCAGAGCGTGCACGAATTGCTGAAAGTATTTGCGCGATACGTTCGATTATCATGTCGATCCGCCACAGATCGGCCAACCTCGTTCCTGCCTCATCACTGGCATTAACATTTTAATTAAAGATAGCAGTGGTTCTCAATCGCTTTTAACTCACGACTCCCATCTGAGCATCGTTTATCGTTCGTTGGTAAAAGCAGTATGTACTACGATATTGCCTCGATTCTTGCATGAATCTGCATTTATATTTCTTCAATTGATTTCAAATTGGTGCATTTCTAAGAAACTTTCAAATCTTTTTAATTTACAGCACTTAAACAACCCGTTTTGTATTAATAAATAACTAAGAATTTTAAAGCTACTGTTCAAGACGAAGAACGAAATGAGAAACACTAAGAAGTCACAATTGTATCTTATCATTATCGCAAAAAACAGAGATGACAATTAACTTTTTTGTGCATTCTCAGAACATGTACTCGAGTGTTTTGCTATATTTGCTACGCATTGACTGTTGGTGCCTACATCTTGCAAAATTGTATCGAAATCTTCGACTCTCAGATCACATAATTGAACGGAGATTACGTCACGTATTAATTTTATCAAAATCTGCGATATCGAGTGCAAAAAGTCATCGATTCTACGTCGAGCGACCTACCGACATCGTTCGTTGGCCCAATTAAACGCCACGACGCTCGTTGATGCGCGACGTGTTTTAATTACTTTCAGACTCGCGTTATCGAGAATTTAATACGGCGAACCTTGAACTTCGAACGCGTCGCATTTTCAAAGTGGTTTCGGAAATCGAAGACGCCGCTGTCAAGCAGCCTCAATAATGATAAACCGCGTGTTCGACGGCAACAATTATATCTAAAGCGATTAAATTCCTTCCTTACGCTGTATCGTTAATCTACGGACTTTGTCGACTAGAGTTTTTTCCGTGTCGATTGTTTGTTATTTTCGCTCGGAAAACTGCGAGATTTTCCAATATCTACAATGATCCTGCATAATCTATAATTTGCCGCAAAGAGATTACGCGATGGTGCGTTTCGTTTCGTGTTACGCAAAGCGTGCAACGATAACGCGCGCGGTTTTTGAACGTTCGACCGGTTAATTAATAGAATTCGTTTTCGCGAACCGTATTATATTGTACGCAATTTGCTTTATACTATGTTATACATCGATATCCAAACCTTTGTTTACTAAAGCGGCATAAAATTTCGTTGGTGCATGATATAATTGGAATAAAAGTGTGCTCACAACGCGCAAGTACGTTTCGAACATTCACAGTATTTGAACCTTCTTCGAATTATTGACAGAAATGTCATCAACACGTAATGTTAAGCACATTTGATGGCTAAACTTTTTCCACTGTATCTGCGCCGTCACAACTAACCGAACAAATTTGTTTTTTAAACGTACGAAGTCCTTTAACGAGGAAACATACGCATGCACGCCCGTTAAATCTACTATTGCGTGTGTTTCTGGAGAATAATAATTAAGATGGATAAGAGCTTTAATTAAGTGGTTTCAGTTGCATCATATTATTGTGCAAGCTGATGCTAATAAACGAGCCGGGAACATTTTTAAATTGAACTCAATTATGGTTATTGCAGTACTAACAAAGAGAGATACTTTAGGATGCCGTTTACCTAGAACGGAGTTATAGTTTGGCCAAGTTATTAGAATCATCCTGTATTTACACGCCAAGTTACTGACACGCCGTTAGCCTTGAATAAAACTAAAAAGGAGAATTTCCTAAGCTAAAGACTTCTTAACGACCTTTTGCGTAGTTATGCCACTTAAAATCGTAAGATTAACAATTTTTCAAATAGTTAACATTAAAGTTTAGGCGCGAATTTATGTTCTGAAGTTCCTCTCTAACTTTTAGGGGTCATACTATATCCATGTGGAGCGTTGATTTAGTACTCCATCATGACTTGTAAAACCATCTGTAAAACAAGAGAAATAAATGACACTAGTTTTAAAGCTCTACAGAAGCTTATGAGGCATTCTAACTTTACTTAAAATATGGTATGAATGGTCCCTAAACAATTGTCATTTTAATTCTGATGTAATATATGCTACTATGCAGGATGTATATTTTTTTTGCAGATGGTCGACGATTATTTTGCCCAAGAACAGGATTTTTTGGTTAATTTTCGAACTGATGTTTTTGAACATTAATAAAGCACCTAGTACGAGGATGTTTATTCGAGTAGGCTGATATTTCACGTCGCGGCAAAGTGCCATCAACCTCAGACGGCGAAGACGATTTTCTGCTCCCGCGAAGCAGCCCAGTCACGATTAAGCTTGATATATTACTATTTATATATCAGTAAACTTTAATCTAATAACGTGCAAATATATCTTAAAACGACTCAGAGCATGAACCAACAACGTTATCGCCGAAACATGATAGAACTCTGTGCACATACAATCTCCTGAGCAAAGAAAACCGAGCACTATTTCAAGATTATTAACGACCTGTAAGTTTACATCAGAATATCCCTAAATCCTTCATAACACACGATATACAGGTTGATTTCTAATTGCGTGTCTCCAGGTGTTAATATAAAAGACAGCTCAAGAGACGGGTCAGGATGGTGGGCCAGGATTTATTTTCAGAGCTACGAGAACTCGAGAAGAAAAACGCGTTATGCAATGACCTGACCTAGTCTTATATTGTCTAGCAGTACTATATATATTTCCCACTATTAATATTAATATACATATTAAGTCAATTGCTTTCGCCCGAAGAGATAAAATATCTGGGTCCACCGACGTTAAAATAACAGACGCTCGTTTGATGTATGACGCGTCGAACACAGTCGTTAATTTATTATACAGGGCAGAGTGGAATTCGTAGTTCGAAAAGGAAAAATAAAAAATATGGGGACTGTCCGTGTCGAGATAAATGGAAAATGTGGAATAAAATTTGTTCGTAAAAAATTCAACATACGTGCGTCTGACAATGAATTAACGATTAATTAAAGGAATCTGAACATTCATTATTCTACATTTCAATGTCTGAGATCTTATTGATCGTGTAGCTGACACTACATTGTTATTCGCCTTAATAAACTTTAGATATAACTCCAGCAGACACTCCTATTGTTTTTGAGCACGAAGCTGCAGTACTATTGTCGGTTACCGTGAGTCTCGAATCGAGATAAGTTTCGCTACGACTTTACAGTAAAGGAACGAAATGAATACAGGGTGTAACTAAAATAGAAGATCAAACTTTAGAAGCATATCCGATTCGTACAAAGGCTATAAAAGAACAAAAAGGTCAGTTAAACTTAAAGTTTAAAGTCATTTCTCTTCTGTTAAACGTAATTTTCCCCCCCTTTTCTATTTCTTTTTTTTGATCGTTGATTCTAATGTACGCCAAAGTACGAAAATTATCAATTGCCACGTAAGTGTCTGATAGTTACGATAACGTTTATGAACATGGCAATTTATTCCAACATCGAGTGGACAGATATCCACGTTATCATCGAAATAATAGAAACTACAGAAAAATTTCAAGTGTCTATAGATAAAATCTTCAAAAATGATGTTCTGCTAAAAATACATTTAGACCTGAAGAACCATTAATCATGAATTACTCGTGCTTCAACTAATTGCATAAAAAAATTTCAAATACTTATTCCCGACATTCTACTATTGATGCCTCGCTGGAGGAATTGATTGGGTCCTTCTCGATCGTCCGAAATAACTAGCTCAAGTTGTTAATTTCTACGTAACTATCGTTTGAACCAGAGGATAACTAACATAGGATAAGATTTAACAAAATGGTTAAATAAACAGTTCAGTTGAAATCGATGATGTTTTAAAAAAAAAACGATCTGAAAGTGAGCGATGTATTGTGTGTATACACCACATACGTTGGAGTAAACTCGACTCTTTTTTCACTTAATTTTCCTTTTCTAAAACTCTGGGAATTCTTTCGTAAATTTGCATCAACTTTTTCGCGTCGTGTTTTCATACGCAATTACATGGGCAACCGTGAAATCAAAACAAAGCGTGTTTACGTTAAAGTTTTGACGACTTCGTTCTACCGCTCTCGTAAATGTAGGCAACGCAAGTAAACGACAAGTATTTACATCTCTGGAATGAATAATTTCTAGATCTCCGTGGATACACACGAGCAATTTTCGTACTTCGTAGGAAGCGGAATACACTCGTAAAGTTTAGCCACCTGTTTCAGTTACACCATATACGTAGAAAGAGAGTGAAACTCGATAATTATGCCATCGCTGCAAACGAATTATCTCAGCCCGTGTTTTCTTGACGTACTGTTCTTGCGCCGATCTCTCGTACTTACGTTAGAAACGGCGAACAGCTCGTTAAGAAAGTTTTCGTTTCCGCGACGCGCGCTCCGGCTGAATTCAGTTGTCTCTTCTCATGTCCATTCCTCTGAATGAACTTTGTACCATTCATTTGCCTCGAGCGTCGACTGTTCTACAGTCGACGCCAGCGTAAATATTAGTCATTTTCAGATAACTGATTCTCAGTATATTGCGTGTGTTTAAGCAACGAGTCCCCAGAGCGCGAGTCGTCAACCTTTCCTACTCCAAATTAATCATTTTTAACGAATACGATGATTATCTGCTTATAATATTATAAAATAGGGCATGTTAAATTTAAGTGGTCCAAATTCGGTACACTTTTTTCAAAAATTTTTCCTAATTTCGAAAATATCACAAATTGCGACAGTTATTATTGTGCTAGAAGAATTGGAGCAGGCTGTGAGCGTATAATTTATAAATGAAAAAGAAAGATTGTTGAAAAATAATTCGATAGGGTCGGGCGGAACACTTCAAAAGACCAGGGAATCCTCGATCCCCGAACTGGGTCAAGTCCCAACGAAGCTTATCGTCGACGCATCCGAACGAAGGCAGTCGGTCACATCTTTCTGGCGTATTCTTCCCAATAAAGATAGATCGACCAAGACCGTTCGGTTCGTTAACTCGGCATAAAGTCGAAGGCTTCCCAACGAGGGCTTGCAAAACCAGCTATGGAAAAGACAACCGCTCGCGATACTACCGGCTGACCTCCGTATCGATTATAACACACGATAGAACGGCGTGAATGAGCGCGGGCTAAAACGAGAAGAGGAATGCATCGCAAAGTGGAGGGGATCGTTCGCTCGACCTAAGGCCGTACGCGCATGCGCTTTCGTTCTTCCAGTCGGTCACGTAGGTGCACCTGAAAGGTTCTGAAAATTTCGTGTCGCCGTGTTCGCGTCGACGTCGACGTCGATTTCGCATTCCCGGGCGATTCCACGCCGTGTTGGACGAGCGAATCGCCTCCGTAACGGTTGTAAAATACTCTGCATTATCCGTGGACGCAAAGTGGAACGTGTCGATGTAATCGTATACGGTTAAAAATACTCACGGTTTGTCGGGCTGCGATTTCCGAACCATCATCTCGGCTTTCTGGATCTCCTCGGCCCTGGTGACGCTCTTGGTTCGTCGTAACCTCACCTTCGTGTCGTTTTCGTGATCCGCGGTCATATTGTTGCGCGACGAGGGACAAGCACCACGCTCACAGACAAACATAAACACACACGCACACACGCACTCACGCAAAGGGACGCGGAACTAGTAGTCGCACACCGCTCGCGCTCGCACGACGAAAAAGAAAACCGACCGCCGTGAACGAGACGAGGAGCGAACCGATCCTAACGAGCTTTCGCTTTCACTCGCGTCGCGCCGCGACAAACGACGGGGATTTGATTGATCGCGTATCGACTCGTAATCGAGAAGGATCGATATCGGAGTCGTATCGAGCGTGCGTGAACGTGAAACGTCTTGGAGCAGCGCGATGTCTATCGTCAGCGTTCGCTTCGCTTGCACGCGACCGTGTTTACCACTAGACAGCCGCAATGATACTACCCGGCTTCCCATCGGTCACCGTCTCCTACAGCCGTCTGTTTATCTCCATGTTTCTGCCAGATAACAATATCGTTACCAATCGTGGCACGTTTTTCAACGAGAAATCCAAGAACGGCCAATCCTCGACCAATCTTAAACATTTTCGGTACAGAGGGCGCGAACGAGTTTGCACAGTAAAACCACGCGTGTCACGAAATAAGAATGGCCAAAGATACAACGTTTAGTAAACGTTATTAAATAGCTTCGAGAACTGTCTGCAACGGGTAATACCAGACAATATGTTAGTGTAAATTATAATTACTTTAATTTAGTAATTTATTATGTACAGAATCGATATCTTTCTTATCAGGTTTTAACACTTTCGCAACCTCTGACGTAATTTTAGATCATTTTTATATCTACAGCTAGTTACCGCTGACGAATTTTACGTCGTTTTATATTTGAGGCGGATGATTTTATCATTCGTTTTTTTAAATTACTGATCTACCTAAGAATAACTTTTTTCCGTTATAAATACGTATTTTAATTTTATAGATAACAAGGTACATTTTTTAATTTAATATTGTTTCGACTTTCCAGGACGCTCAGAACGTAATCGTAACGAGCAAATTAAAGTGTCTCCACACAATATCTCTGAGAAAAATAACAAAGAACTTGCAATACAGTTTTCGTGAAAATGATTCGTTTAAACGTGAAACTACTGTACATTTATTCGACTATGATGTAAATCCTTTCATTAAATTCGTCCAATTCACAAAACAAAATTAGAAATAATTTAAAAGTTTTACGCTAAAAAGTGAAATTGTAAAATTTAAACCAGATGATGCAATAATATTGTATAAAAATATAACTCCCCACTCTTATCTAATTATTTCCGATCGTGTACTTTTTTCAGAAGTATATCAGCAACGCTTACATCACCGAGCAAGATTTTTAATTACGAATGTAAATTGAAAACAAAAAACAAGACCCCATTGTAAAACAATAATTTTAATACTATGTAAAGTTATTATAACTTTATTCGGGCCAAAGATTAACGAGCTCGTATTAAAGAACCGACGTCGGTCTTGAAATGCTTCTTCAACCTCAAGAAGCCAATAGAAAACGGAGTACCTTCGCACGTTCGCTATATCACGTATCTGTAACCCGTCGATTCTCATGAAGGACCATATACGTCGCATACTGTGCCAAGGAAAAATCCGGAACCTCGAAATATCTCGAAAGAATTTTTCAAGAACAAATGTAGAGTTTAAAAAGATTCACTTTTTAATTAGCGATCTCCTATGGTTTTCGAGACAAACTGTCTTAAATTTTAAACGGGTGGTCTTGACACTAATGTAACGATCTTTAGGGTTCGTTTCAAGATCATCTTCAAATTTTTAAATGGGGAAAAATAACGAAAAAGATTCGACTGTAGGCGTAATAACAAACAAGCATATAAAAAGACAAACAAAGATCGAGAGTACCTATAATATAAACACGTAAAACTCGCAATAATTTCGTATGCAATCATTTATCTGTTGTTCGGATCACGATCCTCTAAATGCTCTGTACAAAAGGTGCTGCAACTGGTGTGTAATTTAACTGCTTCAAGGTTATTACTCTAAATGCAGGCGTGTTCGAACAGTTTCACGAGCGCTCTTTTTCTCGTTCCGCTGCAAAAAGAAACTGCTCGTCGTTTAAGGCACGACCTTATTACGCGTAATGCTGTATTGTGCATAATCTTAACTGAAAATCTCGGCTCTGAATAGAAGGGTCGATGGACGCCCCGACGCGTTCATTTTTAAAGTCATTCGGATAACAGCGGTTACAGTCCGCAATTAAAATGGATAATTACCGCGCATCGTAATCCGGCTTTACGGGGCTGAAACTTCGTATTTTACACCGGTAGTTACAATTTGATGGTACTTTTGTCCCTGGCCGGTCGTAATGAAATGTAATTCCCTCACCTGTGTTTCACGACCGAACAAGAAGAATCAACGATGTATTGTTTCGGGTCGTTTTCACTCCATTATTATTTGTCGTTTAATCCCCATAAAGTAAATTTAATCAGACTTTCCAAATCGATACATATTTAAACACTTTTACGTTTCGTCGAATAAAAAGAACAAAACCAATATTTATAAATCCTGAACAGATTCAATTTTATTGCAAGATTGTTATAGCCTTCTTTTATTTATCAGTACTATATTTTTAATTGAATATCTATCGTTGAAATGCACGAAACACTTGTATATCATTAACGATTATTTAACGAGTCTCCTTCGATCGCGTAGTAATTATTCTATCAAAATATCCATTAAGACTTCGGTTGTCGTAGGCTTTGCTTTTCGAGTTTACCGACGGGGAGAACTTTAGTTCACTTCATCGGTGAAACTCGTAGCGTAGAAACCGGAAACTCCGACGAACGCTCGAAAGTTCAGAAGTAAATAAACCCGAGCGCAAACACGCGAGACAATTTCGCGTGTCAATTACGCGACTCTTCGAATCTTTGGCCAAGCCCGAAGATCCGTGCCCCGAAGAAAGACGAGATACACGCGAAGAAAAGCTAATTACAGTAGCTCTGCGCTCCGCGTTGAAACACCCACAGATCCCCGGGAAACGCACAGGAAATCCACCCTTTTAACTTGCCGGCAAATGACGCATCGAATCATCCTAGTCCAACGATTCCCTATTAAGCTTGTCTCTCGAATGCTTTGAAACTCGTTGCAAATTATCTTTGCCAGCGATGTATCAAAGCCCAACGCGGGAGAACGGAATTACGCTATGCTGTTACATTTCGTGCGACGCGTAAGCTCAAAAACTGTGAATTACCACTTTGCGGCACACAATAATCCCTGCTTATATGTCACCGAATTGGATTCGCTCGTTTGCGCAGAACGTTTCCCTTGTTTCGGATTCCTTGTTGTCAAATTTATATCTCCATTGTCCAGATCAACCAAATAAAATAGAAATTACTATGTTAAGCTGAAATCTGTAAATTACCACTTAGCTGCACGCAATAATCCCCGCTTATACGACACCCAATTGGCTTCGCTCGTTTATAAAGAACGCTTAGCTTATATTGGGTTTCTCGAGAGGACACGAGAGATTCAAGATGTAGTTTTTTCTTTTATAAAATCTATATCTTCGTTGTCCAAACCAACTAAATAAAAATGATTTCAGTAACTGCGTGCATCTGTATTCTAAAGACAATGCAGTGCTGATAGCTTCGTCCGGCCTTCTATAATTCAGCTTGTACCAAGCGATCGTACGTTTGCAGTTCCATTCGTGGCAAATATAGCCGTTTCAAAACGAAGTGGAGCAAGCTTTCCTGCGAAACCTCGCGCTGTTACGCCAGCACGTACGAGTAGTGCCCGGCAAAGTCTATATTCATTCTCTGTTTCGCGTCGTTTTCTAACGTGCACCTTCGTGCACGGCTGCACGTTCCGGATGGTCGTTGCAGGCGGCAAAATACAGTAGGAGAAAAGCCGTACTAGCCGTTTACGAACTCCCTTTATGGCTAACCACGGATGTTACCGAGCACACCGGCAAGTACGTTACTCTACATACATAGTTACACGTCGCCGGGATCCGCACAGACATCTGCCGACTCGACTGTACGCGAATTTCCAGGATTCCGAGTTGCGCTTAATATGCTCGCAGGACCCTTTTACTGGCCACTTTTAGCTGACCGTGAGATCCAATATCCCGGGATCTGATTTTTAAAAACCCTGCCGCGAGACATAATAAAAAAATTGTTGGAATGAAGGTTACAAGCAACGTTAAACCGTCAATGTACGTTCAAAAATTCAAGAAAATTGTGTAAAATATCTCGTGTGTATTTCAAACGCCTTTCTATATTCGAAAAAGAATTATTCCGATATTTTTACAACTATTAGGTCGTCCCATAAGTTCGTGCCGTCCGATATTCTGAAATTGACGAGGATAAAATTTGCAATTTAATAGGAAACAAACAAAATTTGTTAGTTCGAGAGATTTCTGAAATTGTAAACTAACATCAAGAATTCATAGAAATCTGAAACAAATAAATATTGTTTCAAATCTCGGAGTTTGGAATCCACGCTGGCTTACGGAAGGAAATTTTCTTGATCGTGTTTGAGCCTGATTGCATGAATATTTTTGTTAACATACAATCAAACCGAATCTTACGAGAAAGGATACAATTTTCCGGGTTTATTAGTGGGTAAACAACTTGAAAATGTCAATGTTTCAATAAAAAATCAAAGAAATTTTGCAACGATGATACAGTGGCTTTCAAAACGAAATGGATGTTTTTCATAAAATTCCATTACATGTTTAAAATATTGTTTTAAGTTGTAGTACAAAATTCCGCACCAACATGTGGGACGTCCTAATATTAACGAACAATACGAAAAATGTTAAATTGCATATTATTAATCGTTAAAGAAACAAAAAAGAAGAGTAGAGTATTCGTTGGGGGCGAAACGTGATTTTTATCGAAACGTATAGCCATTCCGGTCGAAACGCCTCGTTAACGGCCATCGAAAGTAATACCGGGGCTCGTAATTTCTGGTGAGTTCTGGCACCAAACGACTTCAACGACAGCGACAAAGAAACCCACGTCATACATTTCCTACGACGTGATCGCGCTATCTACGTACTAAGCGGTTCGTTAAGCGGCTTTCACGAGCGTTTCGCAGTCGATCGTTTTCGAAAACGGTCGTACGACGTTGGCGGCCGTTTACAACCGATTACGTGCCCGATGATCTTGCGTGATTAAACGTCACATACGTAGGTACGTGCCCGGGCCGGAAGAAATAAAAATCGACGATGATACGATCTTATTGCGTTGTTCGATCGTGCAAACATTTGTAACGAAAGCGCCATTTCTGCCCCCGTAAATTTCCCATCGGAGGTTAATCGAATCCTTAAAACCTCGAAATTGATAAAAATATCGATTTTTATATTTACGGTCTCGACTCGCGTTCTTAAGGTATTAATGTTGCATCGCAGTTTTGAAAGAGAATCTTTATATAAAATTTTCTTCCAAACATCAAAGGCGAAAAGTCTCGGACCTTGAACGCTTGGAAACACGTTTCCTAAACTTAAGAAAAATTCTATGCCCGCGGTTATTCTTACCGCGTACGAAAGACTATGTAGACAATTTTTCTACCAGTATTTGGAATCGATCAACGTCGAAATAAGTTTCGATTCCATCGAGAATCTAGCGCCGTTCCATCCTGCCTTCCATTCATATGTCAACCGTCCGAGAAAAGGAGAATCGGGCTGAACTTTAACGGTCCAAGAGCGGGGGCTTGGGAACTTTTGCAATATTGGTCGAACCATTCCCATCCTTGGATTATTGCCTCCTTGTTCTGTAAACCACCCTTGAGCGGATTCAGTGACCGACTATATGCGGGATTCGCACTTTGTATTCAGAAACTGTCTCGCGCAACGTGACGCCGTCTCGCGCCCCAGGCCCCTCTCGTTTCTTTATCGAAATACTCTCAATACCGAAACTTGCGGCTTGATGTATCGCAATTGCCGTCGCGGAATCGCAAATAATCGTGTCATTCCACGTTTCCTCCACCTATGATTTCCGCCTCGAAATTCAACGGCGAGAAATCGGAAAAGCCAAAACGAACATCCATCGCATCCTTTCTTCTTTAATCTCCTTGAACCCTTCAAATAATTGCAATTATTCTGTAATTGCGAAACTTTTCACAACTAAAAGTCATTTACGGTAATGATTCGTAAAATGAATATCGCTCCGAGGTTGAAAAAAATTTATAAATTAGCATGTACAGAGTATTTGGCCACTCCTGGGAAAGATTTTAATGAGAGATTCTAGAGACTAAAATAAGACGAAAATCAAGAATAACAATTTGTTGATTGAGACTTCGCTAAAAAATCATTAATGTTTAAAGTTTCGTCTGTAGAACGGAAAAGAGACAATTTTTTTCTCGAAAGTGCGTACAATTTCAAGGGTATGTCAATTCACCAAAAATGATTGTAATTAACCCCCGCAACCGAAAATAATTTTTTCAGAACCATTTGAATCTTTTTTTTCAAGGTAACCAGACAGTTATGGCCAGACATTATATTTTCAGTAATTAATTTTTTTTCTCGAAAGTGAGTACGATTTCGAGGAATGTGTATTGACCAAAAATGATTGTAATTGACCCCCGTGACCGGAAATAATTTTTCCAGAATGATTTGAAACTTTTCATTTTCGCCGAAAAATTTAGGCATCTACATTACAGAGAAATATCTATAGGCAAACTCGTTTCTCCACTGGGAAGAATGGAGAAAGTAGAACCTTTTACATTTGTGGATTACGCCCACCCCCGCTGTCGATTTTTCTTAAAAATTCGTTTTTAGTTTTTAACAAATTAGTTTGACGCGCTACGAAAAAATTGTTTATTACTTGTTTGTAGGTACTCATCAGCTCTACTTCCCCACAAAATTTCATTGAAATATATTCACTATTATAAGAGTTATGGTCGTTTGGAAATTGGATCACTTTTATAAGGTTTTTCTCACTTTACGGGGTCAAGGAACAACTTTTCGAATATTTTTGGAATTTCCACATATTCTTCATCAAAATACGCGTAATTCGCCTTTTGAAAAATTAAAATCATCCAATCCGTTCAGGAGTTATGATGTTTCAAAGATTCGCATGAAATTTCGGAAAACCATTTCAGGCCTCAGATTATATTTTCGGTAAGGAATTTTTTTCTCGAAAATGCGTAGAAATTCGGGGGTATGTCTAATCACCAAAAATGATTGTAATCGACCCCTGCAACCAAAAATAATTTTTCCGTAATTGATTTGAAATTTTATAATAACATTTTAACGAAGCCCCAATCAATAAATTAGTATCCTTGATTTTCGTCTTATTTTGGTCTCTAGAATCTCCCATTAAAATTTTTCCCAGGGATGGCCAAACACCTTGTATAACACTGAAGCACCTTTATCGTAATTATTTATTATTTATTTAGTTGGAATGTAATGCATCTGACGATACGAATGCATCGCGTGATATTATATTATTAAATTATTAAATAATTTAACGCGGTAAATATTTTTAAGAATATATTTCTAGAGTTAATAAGTTCTGGTCTCTGAATGACAGTTCTGTGAACTCACATTTCACTGGGGATCCCCCAAGTTGGGAGGGATAGGAATGTTCAATTTACGAATCATTACTGCAGTTTTATTTCGTAGGAGAGGCATTGATCCGTTTACTAGGAGCTGGTGCAACGGTTGCGGGTTAACGGACAGTTGTTCCTTCGCGGAAATGAATTGGAGCCCGCGGGATCGTGGCAGGGGGCCGAACGGGTATCCACGGGACGACGATATTTCAAAGTGCTGAAAACCTGCCGATACAATGGCACCGTCGGGATCGTGGTTCTCTCTCCTTCGGTGCCACTAAATAAATTAAACCGAGTCACGCCCAATGGGAATTCCGCGGGCGGGTTTTTCATTGAAAGCCACGAAACTGGAATAAAAAAGAAAGAAAAAAAGGAATCTGGCATCTTTACATCGGTGCACGTGTTTCGTCGCGTCCTGACATTGTGTACGGTTTACATAATTGTGTGTACACCGCGGGCGCGTAGCTATATCGACTAAAATGGATCTCCGCGGCTGGTTTCCCGTATTTATGAGTTTTCGATACATTTACCGCGGCAGCGAGCGACCGACCGATATCCGAGAAACGAAAGGTAACGGTCCCGCTATCCGCGAGGGATTTGAAAAATACGCGAGTGCATACAGAGCGAGCTGTTACCGCAAATCCACCGATTGAGCTTCCGTTGAAAGTCCGCTTATGGCGGAAAAGTATAGGCGGGTTTTCCTTCGCTGAACCTTGCCGGGGGAAAATCTTCGGTCTGTTTCGTCTCCGATGGCAAATGTAAATTTTGCGAAACGGTCCCCCGTAACAGCTTCATTTGTACTGTGCAACGGAAGCTCGGGGACAAGGAGGGCCTCGAAGAAAAATAAATGAACACCCCCGCGAGATGAAAATTTCTATTTGTTTGCGGGAATGAAAATGAGACTGAGCTCGGGGAGTCTAATCGAGTCTCTGATACCTTCATTCGTTCTAACAAAAAAATGTCTCTAGAAATATTTTCAAAATAATATTTATTAGTGGTCGCTTACGTCTTTGAGATTTACAAAATCCCTTCTCAAAAAAAAAAAATAAAAAATAAAGGAATGCTAGATCATAAAGGGAGAAATTTTATTCCACATTTTCGACTTATTCTTGCTCGAAGAATCATCCTCCCCGCGCCCTGTACGGATCAAACGATCGATTTGTATCGACGAAATCTGAGAAACGCGAAGGAGGAATTTGAGACGAATCGGTCGGCACTCGTTCGAAGAATAGTAACCGGAGACCAATCAATCATTACTGTTAATCCATAGTTCGTGTTAGAGGAGATCGGTTGTTTGCAGGCTTGGCGTGGCTTAAGGATCGCACTATGGGCTGCGGGTGTATGGTTCGAGTCTTAGAGCAAAGGAGGGTGCGGCTGCCTGTAGCATGATCCTCCCTAAGCCGAGGCTAAGAGGCTATTAGTTAGCTCTGCGAGCAGCGACGTAACCCCAAAGACTAACACGGTACTTACACCTTCCTGCTTCGTAGAGATCGCAAGATATTCAACCAACTAGTTCGCGGAGTGTGTTTGCACGACATGGAGTCCGGCGATACTCGGGGAATAGCGTCGCCGAGCAAGATCAACGATAAGAAATTAATATTAAAACAAACTTCACGTGCATCGGTCCCAGTGCTCGACGCGAAGCAATTAGAGATAGAATCTGCTAGCCTCGAATTACGTGTAAACGAATTCTCGGCGGAATCTGGTTCGAGTTGAGCTAATTAAAATTTAGTACGCCGCACAGTGGTTCAAACTACCCATATTAAGGAAAAAATACGATAGCATCAATATGACAGATTCAATTTGCGTAAAAATTGGTATTCCCATGTTTTTGAGGACGCTGATTATAAATCTGAAGTAAAAATTTCAAAAAATGAAATGACTGATCCAAAATGAAGTAATAATTTGTGATAAAAGACGAGAAATTAAGAAATGTTTTTTTCGTTGCAAACAGTCACATTTATGCAAATGTAACAAATAGTTTTCTGATTTGTAAAGAAAAATACGTTTTAAATTAAATATGAAAAAGAAAGATAGTTATATTTATGTAGTTATTATCTTGTAATTACCTAATCATTGTCCTCTGCAAGTAAAGCTGTCACATCGTTGTTGAGTTCAAACATCATTTTCTTTGGCACTGTTCGAAAACTATTTATGTACGGATCGGAAGAAGCTAGAAGCATGTGCATCGTATCTTCATTGGTGCATATCCGCGAACATTTTCTTGAGTGTTTCAACCGATATTTTCTATAGTCTTTATTTCTTGCTTCTTGAGCTTCCTCGGTTAGCATTCCTATTGGTAACATAGCAGCTGTTATTATTTTGCTCGCATGTAAAAGTATTTTATGTACTGTATTCGGCATATTATACCAGCTGTACAGCTGTACGTACAAATGGGCAGTCTCGTTGCAATAAATGCCAAACTTTTCAGAATCTATTGTATGGCTACTATTTATTGCTTGTAATATAACTGAGAAACGATGGATTAAATTTTCGTCCACCCCTGTTATTTCCGCTGTTAATTTTGGGTTACTGAAAAATCTTCTGGAGGTGTTTCCATCGTTGCTGGTACCCATGCCCTGTTTTACAACATCCACTTTCAGTCCCATTTTTTTATGAATTTTTCTTGTATTTGTTTTTTAGTTTCAAGTTGTTGTGGTTTGGTGCGTATATTTGTTCTCCAACTTTTAAATGATGAGTTATATGCAATGTGCAGAATGCATTCCATAAACTTGATTCGTGCATGTAGAGGTGATAATCCCAAGTTAAGGGCATTTGCAGCTTCAGGTTTATTTCTTATGGCATCTAAATTGTTTATTTCCGATGGTTTCGTTTTGCATATATAACACACTGCCATGGATGGTGTATTAGTCACTGTTTGTGCAATTTCCAAAGGGCCTAGAGACTGAACCTAATGGCCATTGACCAGGTCATGTCCAGGGGCCCAAGCCTGGCAGAAATTCCACCACATTGCAAAATCATCTTTGTCTTGCCTTCCACCCCCATTGGTACTGCTTAGTCCGCACGGACCGCTTTTCAGGCGCGCGGAATAAGTGGATGTCAATGTAAAAATTACCAATCAAGTGACTAGACCTGACTAGACGGAATCATATACATTTAAATGTATTATTCTCTACGAAAAAGTATTAACATATTTATGTCGAAAAACTATTACTTTCGGAGACTTTTGAATATTAATATTAAGTCATTAAATTAAAACTAATGATCTCCTGATATAAATATGTTAGTACTTTTTTGTAGAAAATAACACATACAATAAAATAATAAGTTAAAAAATATATGACTCTATTTAAGACAATATCAATGACCCAAAATGAAAGCAAGATATTTCAGACATTGATCAACGTTACAGAAAAAATGCTCCCTATACCAAAATCGCAGATTTACGCAGCTGAAACCTGTTTGGATATAAACTTAAAAATATAGTGCATAATTAGCATTAAGTCTCATTTTGACGCTAGCTGACGCAAAAAAGTTATGTCTAATTAAACTTTAATTCTATTCTTAAAAATACCGTTTTATTCAACATATGTCCTATTGAAATAACTGAGATTGTCATTAACTTTATTCATGTAATTTACTTGTTTATTAGCAACATAATCAAATTACATAATTGTATTTTTTCTTAAATTGTTCAGATACTTGTAACTGCGTTTATTTGTAGGTGCACTAGTAGTCCAAAATTGCCGATTCCCTATTTCCTAACTTTCATGTTATAATATCTTTGTAATCAGGTGGGTATTTACAGAAATCTTTGTTGATTCTCATACTTCAATCATCTTCATCTGAAATTATAATAAACAGAACCTGGATATACAACATTGCAAAAATCGACTTTTTTCCTCGCTTGAACCACTGTGCGCCGTTTCGTTTCTATTCGCGACGCTACGGAACTTTTTAAATTAATTCGGACGTTACAAGTTCAATTTTTCGATGGCTTGACAAATTGTACTTTACCACGCACGGAAGCGGAGTTTGTAAATTTCCTGTTTTAAAGGAGCGTATAATAATTTCGTTATCAACGCTTAACGTAGTCTATTTTCTGCGCGTCGATAAACGCTCTAAATTTCATGTACGCGCATATCCCGAGAGGATGAAACGTTATTATGAATCGAAGAGCTATAGAAGGACATACATTATTCACAACTCCTCCAGAAGTCCGTCGCAAGCATCTAATCTTGCCCTTTGACCATTCTCCCGGCGGCATTTAACCTATATACCCTCCTCTCCTTCTGCATCAGGAAATCTCTGTAAGGCCGATTAATAGTCAGAGCACGTCCGTTATTAGCCAGTCGGCCGGATGTGGTCTAAAACTAGTAAAATCAAACTTGCCCCGTGCGAACGATCCTCCTGGCTGATTAATAACGTGATTCGAGATTCAACCGACACTCGTGGAATGGGGGGAGGGGGGCGGGGAGGGCACGGCAAAACGTTAGAAAATTCTAATCAAGAGAGTTAAGATTGCCAATGAATTTCACGTAAACTGACAGAAACTCGAAATAAAATGAATTTTGCCAAATATATATTTCGAATCTCCTTACAGAGTGCCGCGAACGTCGCAGGTACTGGATTCTCATGAAATTTGACAATTCGATGCTATTAGGAGATAAAACGGATCTGCCATTTGGAAAATTTCAACGCGAGACCGAAACAATGCTCCGAAATAAAGAAAAATCGACAAGTACGCGTCCACTCCGCGCGAACACGCGTTACGTCAAAAAATAAAGTCCAAATGGCGCGAAATAAACGCCCGGGAAAGGGTGGCTCGTGTGCAAATGGATCTGCATTAATTAAATTAATGGTCAGTCGTAGTCGGTAGCAATGGCGGGTCATTGGAATCGTACCCATAGACCGTACAAAATAATATGGCGTTGCGTGGGTGGCAGGACACGCAGCTACGTTATCGACCTTTGTTACTTTGATTTTTCGCGCGATCCCGATGGCACGCAATTTCGCTGTTCGAAACGCGAAGGAAGCTTCTAGATATCGTGAAAGGAAAAAAACTTTTAATTTACAATGCTCTAACGAACGTCATTCGGAATAGAACATTTTTAAATAATAGAGAAGTTTTATCCAAGTCTTTACTAGTTGCTAAATAGTCTTAATAGTGCTTAATAGTCTTTTGTTCGATTTTTCCGGACTCATTGATTTTTCGAAAAGATTTTTGAATACAAAATATACTGGGAATTGCATTGCTTTATAATGATCAACATTTTGTAATTAATACCAAGCCTATACGCGTGTTAACGTGGAGCAGTATATTACAAAACATGTAAAACAATTGTGCATTGCACATTGTCGCGTGACCCACGTGTACGCAGAACTGATTAACGAAGAAATTGCATTAGACTTGTAAATGAGATCCAGTTTTCTGCAATTGCTCCTCGTGGATCTTCGTTTGAGCAGGGCCGAATTAATACCATTCGATGCACCAAGTACAATCCATCACCTTTTAATAATAAATACAAATAAATTCAGGCGGACACAGTTAGAGTCATGCTGTATAGTAAAATATCAGATAAAACCATGATTAAGTTTACTACATTATAGATTGTACAGTAAATAATAGATAGGGGTTACACTAGATAGAAAAAGTAAACATATAAACAAGGATTAAATAAATAATAGATGAAACCACGACTCGACTACATTAAATTGCCATCGATTAAAATAATTATTGCAATGCATTGTTGTGCGAGAAAAATTCAATGGAACCGACAATTGATAAAATTTGTATGGGACGACGTATGTGTATAAATTAGAAATTGCGTTGAATGTACGATATGCAATGCGAAGTATGTTACCCTGTGCTACTGGGAGGTTCGTTTGCGTCAGTCTACGCTTAATGTGCGTCTGGCATAAGCGTTTTCTATCGATGTGTTTCACATAGTTGCGGTGGATATGATAGTGCGTGATTGGTATGTTTGCATTCGTGTGGGTGGCATAGTTGAATAATGGATATTGAAGAGGGAGGGAAAGTTCCACGATTTCCCATTGATGTATGTATATTATCCCGAGATTCCTGAAAATCAACCTGCACAGACTAATTGACCGATCCATGATTTGGCCTTGGCACAAAAGTATTCCGCCAAAGGAAAGCATGTACAACATTGCATAAATATTTGCCATAAACGATTTTACTTCACGTTAGAGAGAAATTTTCATAGAATTTACAAGGTCCAATGATTTATTCGTGTTAAACCTCAAAAGACTCGAGGCGAAAGAGTATTTGTATACTCGAAGAAAAAAAAATGCAAAATCGAAGCGTTAATCCGAGACTGACACTACCGTTCATAAATTACCGGATATTTGCTCGTCCAAAATAATGGAAAATGCAAATGATTTTATCATCTTGCTTTGTTGCGTTTACTCGTTTCAACTTTAATGTGAATTTTATAACGCACGTTATAAAATCAAAATAAATAGTCAATAATTAAAATTGTTCGAGGAAGCAAATTTAAAAGATAAACAAGGCTTAAAATCAAAGTAGTGGAAAATAATACGGTAAGGTTGGAATGACATTAATTGTCGACAAAGTTCCACCATTAATTCGATCGCATAAAACAAAAATTTTTAATTTTGCTAAAATCCATAATATACAATAAGCGTTAATAATTTGTACCGTTTCACAATGTCAATTCGTTTTTACTCATTAAGTGTCCAGGTGATTTACGGACGAGAGCGTATTTATCTTTCTATCAAACCATATCATTGCTTAGAAATGCCGTGTGGTTAAAGTCGAATAAGCTTTCTTGTGATCGGTTCCGTTTCGGTGGAAACGGTGAAAATCGATAGCGGTTGTTGATTTTCAGCACGTACGACAACAAATTTTCACGGATTCCCTCGGGGCACGCCGGGGATATTTACAAAAGCACGTTTAGCAAGAATATCGAGACGGGGCGGGGGTGGGGTTCCAGGGATGCTGTACGGTAGAAACGATGATAAGGAGCGAACCGAAGAACGTTAAGTTTCGAAACAAGTGCGATCGTAAAAGTTGCGAACTCGAAGCTCCGCCGGCCGACGAAGCGAAAACCGGGTGAAACTGGCACTAAATATGAATCATAAAAGAAGCATAAAGATAATTGTATGCTAATAGGCGGAGCGTATGCGCCACGTCGCCCGGAACAGCTCAACATCCACCTTTATTACCTACGTAGTTGCGTTATAGCGCGCATACGCCGTGCACGTTCGCTGTTTCTCATCGTAAAGTTCACCCGTGATACGACGTTGACACGATCTAATTCCGTACAATCAACCTTTCCAAAAGTACCTTCACCGCGAACAATTCATATAACCTTCTACCTTTACGCACTCTGCGTTCTCTTTTCCTTAAAACGTTTTTTTTATTCGAAGAATCAAACGACCCCGAGCTTCATGCATACGCCGACTATAATATATTTTTCATTGTGCAATATCGTCAAGGAATATGATTAGCTTTGTGGCAGCTCGAGAGGCTGTAAGGCTCCAAGCATTGCCTCTTCTAACTTTTAATCCAACTAAAAGCACGTGGAAAAAAATGCTGTATTAAAATAGAAATTTACTTCAACATTTCTGATCGTTTACGATCGAGCAACGTCGAGCAATGCAATTTGCAGGCCCTGCACGGCATTTTTTCGTCGATATGATTTGCAGAATGCGTCGGTGAAGTTTGACCCAACAGTTCGGAAACAGTTCTTGAACAATACGTACAGGCGAACTCATTAAAAGTTAAATATTTACGAGAAATAAAACGAACGCATTAACAGCGTTCGTTGGATATCCAATAACGTCGAACAATAAAACAAGCTGATTGTGCAAGTAATTGCTTTGGCAAACCATTTTTTACTCGTTGGAAGCAGCCTTTTTTCGAAAAAAATGTGTTCGCTCGCGCGTAAAAAAAATCGAATTTCACGGGAAGCTGATCTCGTTTATTCGAACAATTAATTTCGTCGGTGAGCCGTGTTCTCGAAACTCGGAAAAAATTCGCTCGAAACTTAGATCGCGGATGAGGATCGTTTAGATTTCCAGGCGTACTCCAGAGATCGTTCGGACTGAAAAAGCCACAAGCGGTTCGAATTTATCGCCGCGAACAAAACGTTTGGATATCCATGAACCGAGAGTTTGCGATCCTCTCGTGAATTCCAAGGATTCGACCCGGGAAGGACGAGAATTTCGGGGGCGAAGGAAGGAGATAATACAAGACAGTGACCAAGAACGCGGAGAACGAGGTCCTCTTGATCTTCCACGAAGTCGTGAATTGAGAGCCGGGAGACCAAGAAGAATCTCTCCTTGACCGTGTCGCCGACTTTTATAGTCGATCGTCTCCGAGAGCTTTCACGGGTCTTGACGAGAGAATACCGTCGCGATGTGTAAACCATGAGCCTCTTCGACGGCTCCTCGAGCCTTTCAGACTCTCCTCCTCCCACGGAAGCGGAGCTGAAGAGATGGAAAACGGACTGGGCACACCTAACGGCCTTGAAAATACTATCTCTTTTAACGTTTCAAGCACCTTTCGAACGGGGTAATACTTTTAAACGTAATCGGCTGTTGCGTGTAGAAAGCATTTATTTATTTATTTATTTTGCTATATCTACAAAGTTATTTTGTACCACTTACTACAAAGATGTTCGTTTTAATTATTTGAGAATTATCGGACCAAAGAAGCAACTCAAACGAAGCAATGGAAATCTGAATTCGCTTGCTTGGAAAATTATAACCGCCGCAAACATTTAACTATATCGCGGTTGATATTGCAAAATACCTTCTCAACGATGGAAATACATCGTTATTAGACATTCTGAACATAATGGGCATCAGAACCTGCACACCGAAGTGTACTAATATTGCGAGCAACAGGGTATGAAACAGATAAATCACCGTTGAGCACAGAGTGTGAGAAGCGACGCGCGAAGAACGATCGCGTCGAGAGTGAGAGAGATTCATCATCATCCGAGGGGCTTGTTGGCACTTCACACGATTCAGAATATGGTCCGGAATTAGCTGATTAGGAGCCAAGTAAACAAATCACAAGGGTCTTAGAATAAATCAACACCTGATATTATGCCAATCACGAGTAGCCATAAATAATTTAGGAAAGTACTAACGAAACTCGTCGCACCAGAATAGTCTCTTAACCCAGATAAAGCTGAATTTATTTCTATTTAAATATTATTTTACTGCAAACAGTATAGGTATAAATAAACAAATTTAAGTAGAAAAGCACAACACTATATTCAGCAAATTCTGTAAGAACGTCAATCGTAACTGGGTTAAAGATTTTTCCGCGAACGCAGAAGCCATGTACGGCGCGATTCGCGCTATCGAGGAAGTGGCCTTGAGCGGTCAATTGACTTTGTTCCAACTATAACTTTTCGGAGCGAACGATTACACGGATCGCAGGAACATTAAACGTACCGATAGCAGGCGCCCCTTTGTCCCGCCGCAAACGATCGGATGTCCTGACGCGAAGCAAGTAACACGCCTAATCAAATTTTGCGAAACTTGTTACGGGACCGACTTGCAAGAAGAGGGAACTTCCTTTGTGGACGGCGTTTGCCGCGAAATACCAAAGTGAGAACCGTACAGACAATTAAAGATGAACAATGCGGCGGGGAACATCGATGTCCTCGAAACTATGTTCACCGGAAGCTTGCCCTCTGCTCCCTCGCCCCGCCGTTCGAGAACCAAAGTCCCTCGAGTTCCAAAACCAAAGTTTCCGAGCGTAATTTCGCGTTCGAAGAGGCACGAAGACGGTTCGTATCCGTGACAAAAGTGGTCGTGGAAAAAAAGAAGACCGCTGCTACTAGAAGCATAACGTAACACATCACGCGCAACGGGTAGTCGCGGACCGTGGCTTCGTAGGGAAGGGGGAAACGAGGCCACTTTAATTTACGAAACTTGCTCGACATGCACGTCCAGTCGTGGACGTTGATTTACTAACGTACGAGGGACTAAGCGAACCGATTCGACAGGAAAACCGAACAGACGTCGAGGGCTCGTGTGCGCGTGAGCTACGTACAAAGGGTTACCAGCCGGGACTGTGATCGGAAGCTGTCAATATTTGTCCGTGTCCGGTAACCGAGTAGCGAGCGATGAACCGTAACGTCATCAATTATCTCTTACATACCGCTGCTCGTGCCCGTTGTCAAATTTCGTCTGTCTCCTGGCCGATGCCACGACTTTGTGCCACGGGACCACCCACGCTTGCCCACCCCTGCTCCATTGTCTATTTCTACTTACCTAGAGTGCCGGCCGGCCAGATTTGAGTAAACCGATGGAAATTGTCTCTGGACCGCGGAGAACAATAATGACCCGGTCGAAATTCCGTTCCGGTGGAAATTGCTCGAGCGGAATGTCGAGACCGGTCCTCTATCGTTGAATCGATACTCGGCCCGTATGATACGAGCGTGGTTGGTCCTCGACGCGTGGAAGCACTCGCTGACTCGCGCGAATATCCTCCAGGGAGGAATTGGAGGATTATAGAAGGGGTATACAAGGGAGGGGGCCTAGGGGCTGGGTTTAGAAAGAGAGAAATAACGGGATATTTCGTGGCCACGCGATTTCAAACGATACGAGTATCGGCAAACCACCTGGGACAACGTTCCCTGACAGTTGTGATTTTCTTATTTCTCGCGGATGACCGCTTCAAACAAACACGAACAAGCTGAGAATGGTTCGCGACTGTTTGTACGGGTCCCCCGTTGGCGGGTCCCCCGTTGGTTTAACCCTGTGCCTCGAGATTTACTTAGCGACCGCCAGAGAAGTCGTCCGTCCATCGGGACGAACGAAGATCCGGCAATACAGTAATGATTCGCAAAATGAACATCACTCAATTTAACGTAGTAAATATTTCTAAGAATATCTTCCTTAAAGCTGTCGCCGGACCAATTACTCACGCCAAGAGAGAGTCGTTTCTCTATAAGCAATTATTAAATCACGACACATTTCATTTAAAATATAAATAAGCAAGATGGCTTTGAAAATTCACATATATTTGACTCTGTGGTTTCATATTTATTTACAGATTTATCAATGCCAAAGTAGACGAACAAAGCTGAAGCAACGATTCCTTTAGTTAACGTTACAAAATATGCGCTAACTTCTACGTAACTTTAGGGAGATTTGTTATTCTTCATTCACATGTAATAATTTAAATGACATTTATCGGCTAATTCAATTACCTATCGCTAAGGATGCTGCGCAAGCCATACGTGTAAAGTAATCGATACATTTTAACGGGCTTGCTCGATTAACAGCAGCATGATCAATTCTAATTCTAATATAATCAAACGTAAGCTTGATACGAGACACGAGGTAAACATAGAGTGATTCGAAGAATTTTAAATTCCTTTGAGTGCGCAACACATTGAGAAATGTAGTGTTCAAGCTCGTGTGAAACTAAAAAATAGACGCTCCATTGATTGGTGCTATTGAATCTAGCGAAGAACAGGAACATATATCTTGTAAATATTATACTGGCATGTAATTTCTCCGTTTCTCTTATTAAAATGTTTCCTCTAACGTTTGCAAACTTGTTGCTGGAAATTGTTTCTTTCATAGCAGAATGTTGGTATTGAATCGATGTCTTCCGTACCGCTTTAACCGTTTTATAATTGCTCACTATAGCTACGTCTCTTTTGCTAAAGCGACTTCAACGGAACGATCGGCTACGCTCAAGTTTTGTTTTCATTCGTATGTAAAAATGATGGACAAACGCGCGTTTCTATTTCTACTGGTCCGCTTGTTACCTTCATGTACCTCAATTTTTTCGTTTTAAGGATATTACATATTTGATCGCCATTTCTATGCTCGTCAGAAACTTATCGAATATACGAAAGACCTTGTACGATTTAACACTTTCTGTTGGCTGATCACACTTTATTAAATGCAATAAGCTAGCATAGTCAGTTTTGAGTCAGACATTATGATATAGCAATTCTACATTTATTTCGATCATAAAATTAATGTATTCGATTCCTCCCGTACGTACGTCGGAGATCATCGATCCCGTTAATGTCTTTATTCTGATCCCAATCGTTCCACCAAAGTTCTTCTCAACATTAGTTAAAGAGATCGAAGCTAACGTGATAAATTAGCTATAATTTTGGTATCGATTGCGGAGAAGGGGGCACTGTTAAATTCTGAATGCCATCGAGCGATTGTTTCGCTACATTCTGAAAATCGTCCATTCCTTTCTTCGTGATGTGTGTAATATCATCGATCTGACGACGCGTCTGATTGAGTAAATCGTCCGTTGACTTTGCCGCAGTGGACGCAATGTCTTTCATGTCTCCGTGAATTTTCTCGATAACCCATTCCATCGCCAGTCGTCCCTGAAACGCAATTGTGCAAAAGACGCTTCGTTACCATGCAAACACGATGTTCATTTACACCCATGCGTGTCACAGCTTCAGCATAATTCATAAGTTTCTCGGAAACGTTTAATGCACAAACGTCAATATTGTACTTTAAAGTGCATGTTAAAATATGTTAAAATATATTTGTTTACCTAAAAGAAAAACTTAAAATAGAAACGATTTAAAACTTAAAAACTTCCAAATGACTGTTATTTAAAAAAGTTAATAGTTTCAGTTGATCTCTAGCCAGCACCAAACTTTCTATTATCAATCACTTTGCACGTTTCAGATAAAACAATACTTCACGAAACGTATGAATCTGAAATTGCACTGATAAAAATCTCTCAAAACTCGTTCATACCAATTCTCTCATCGACTGTTTTATCAACTCGAGAACTTTAATCGACTTTCTCACGGACAGACACCACATAAAAATTTGATTAGTTCATTCGATCGAACAGTTATTCAATGGTAGTGAAATACAATTTCATTTTATATCACTTAGATTGTAGCTATTCATGTGCAAGCTGTTAAAATTTCATACTACGTACCTTTCCCGTTCAAAAATTCAATCACATCGATTAAACAATTCTCAAACGTTCATTCAATCTTCTCGAAACCATTCCAATCACTTAACATTCGTTCACTTTTCGTTCACTAATTCACTTAACATTCACTAAATAACCAACTGTTCAAACGGATCATTTGCCCCATCATATCTAATAATGGTAGATAGAGATTCAGAAACTCTATGCAATATTCGAAAGATATTAAACGGCCTACCTTCTTGGCGTTTTGTTCGATCGTATTCGTCAATAGCCTCTCCATGTAATCAATGAGCGGTACACCGGAGATAGAGATGATTGCCTGTTGCTTTAACAGAGTTTTCTGGGAATCTTCCGGGTCAGGCATATACCTAACTTCTTCGCCGACAGAGACATGTTTTCCCAGACTCACCTGCAAGCAAAATTTGAGTCGTGCGATGATTTCTTGCAATATTTCTCATTAGATGACAGTGGTCTCGTTTCAACTACGCGTTCTCGTATCGACCGTATTGTGTAACGCGTGGGGTTAGCAACCTTCAGATAGATGGTCAGCCGCTATTATCGAGATAAAACGCTTCCACGAAAGTGACGTGAAACCTTGAATAATCGATGCAACGAAATAAGCTTGCCAACGTGGTTGCAGCGGTCCTTGTAACATAGCAAAATCGCTGGCTTACTAACCGCTTCTCTAGCATTGTCGAGTCTCGTTACCCCACCCGTTGGCCACTAAATAAAACGCTCGTGCGTTCTGCAATTACTTAAAACACAATTCCCTAGTTCCTCTGTTCCACGTAACGCTTTACCGGACGGACATGAAAGTACAAGCTGAATTCTCCGACCAATCACTAGGTTGGATAATCAAGGGTTCACCATTGTTCGCGACCTTGATAAAATTTAATTCCGTTCGAAAAGTTTTAATTGTAATATGTATTTCGAAAATATTTTCAAAAGTTTACTATTTACAAAATTCTCCGTCGGACGGGATCGATTCTTCGAAAGGAGAATGCTCTCTAAAACGAGGAAGATAATTAGGTGTTTTATCGGATCATTCCGCGGAAGAAGCAAGCAGAATGGAATCGCGGACAAGAGCACGTGACAGTTGGGAATGGCAGAGAGGCACAACGCAACAATTGCGCGTTTCACATATCTCGAGTTCACTTTTACCCAGATGCTGACGAGGTACAGGGTGTTCGGGGCAATGATGACGCTCACCACTGCGAAAATTGCATCATTATGAGCTGCGTGCGACTCATTCGCAGCGGTGCAGCGTGAAGCACTGTGCTAGTGGAGCTGGAACAATTGAATCGCGGGGGTGCAATACGTTTCACGGGGGAATTAACGCCCGCGGCGCATTGTGGAACCACCCCTGGCCGAGATAGAGAGACGCGGCCCTCTATGCTCTCCGCCATATTGGCAATCAGTGAAGTCGACTGTGTTACATCACGACCGACTATCCCACCCCTTCGCAGTCCCGCCAACCCCCACAATCTTGCTACCTAGCTCCCCCGATACAATCGGACAAGACCGAAAAAATTAACGCCTCGCTTCAAATAACGTTTCATCAATTACGCGGATCACGGATTTGGTAAAATGGTTTAATTCGCCGACGACCGGGCGATAGCCATCGACGCTCCAACGCTTTTCAATGTGTCGAACGCGAGTTTCTTTGTTCTCGATGTTCGCGAGCACGCTGTTAACGTCACAAGAACGTTACTTCCGGTTGGAACTTCTATTTTTCGTTCCCCCTCTAACACGAATATTTCGGGATGCTAGTTTTCAATCTCCTCAAACATTGGCGTTGTCAACCTTTTTCGAGGGAATTGAAATTATTAAGGAAACGAAGGATTTGAAACGCGCAATATTTGCTAAGAAACTCTGATATAATCTCTCGGTACAATTTTCATTCGCAGAACGAAGTTAGAAGTAATTTCGTCGCGAAAATTACGCGACGAGTAAACACGCTTCTTTTCAGTGGTTAATTAGCACTTTGCGACTGGTTTATGCCGTTATCGTTTATATGTTCTCAGAACATTGGGCTCGCGAATCGGGGGCCCGGGGTTCCAGAAGAGAACTGCGAAAACTCGAGTGGAGAAAAAGACAGATGGCAAAGGGAGTAATTGGCAAGACGAACGTGAATAAAACTGAGTTTTTAAACGTGGTAATGAGAACATGTTTCGCTTCGACTCAACGTTTCAGACAAAAAGTACAAAGTACGCGACACTTATGCGTTTCTGATTCTCTCGCGTCCCAATTATAACAAATAATTCTTCGAAACTGTAAAACAGAAAATAGTTGGCAAGCTTTTACCGCGACAGGAGCCATATTTCGATCGTCAGAAATATATTATTACGTTTCCGGTTTGGCATAAACGAAACTTTAATATACAACAGAACTCAAACAAGCATCAACAGAAAACAACAGTAAATATCGCAGCAAAGAAAACTCGGCACTCGAATACGTCAGTTCACGATCGCGTTCCTTCTCCGAATCTTCGCTTGACAGGTCGATCGATTCGATCGTCTCCTCCCCGCCGTCGCTTGTCTCACTCGCGGCTACCAGTGAGCCATGGATCTCTCCATACGGTGCTCGCAACAATATTAATGTTTTTCGTTCGTTAACGAGAATGAAGCGTTAATAGTATCAAGTTTATTCCGCACGAGAGGGTTCGAAACGCCGATAAATCCGTTTTCCGTAGGAAAAGCCGAGAGAAGAAGTTTGTTCACGGGGTTCTCTCTCGCAACTCTTTCGGCACAAGGGACGACGTAATCGTCTTTGTTGCGTCTCAACGGACAGGGCTGAAAAAGAAGAGCGATGCGTCGGTATCAACGCGACAAGGGTGAAAAGGAACGCGGAAAAAAGTAAACGGCTGGCATGCGATTTAATCCTATCAAGCGGACGATCGATCCCCCTCTCGGATCTGGCGTCAACGACGAAGTAATTAATTTTCACCTTTTTTTCGGACCAGAGTAGAGTACGAAAAGCGTACATCGTCGATCCTGTCGCGCGCCCCCTCCCCTCCCTCCGAGATCCTAGTGCATCGGTTAATTGAAATTTTTCTCGTCAGCCTGCGCGTCGAAACCGATGTTTGCCAATCCCTCGGTCTCTGCAGCAGGCACGGCGTTTGCTTTTCATTTACCGCAACATTGCGGTATCGTCGCGTTTAGTAGAGCGGTTAGACCGAAAGTCGTTAACTAAAATCGAAACTTCCAAGCAAAAGAAACGGAAATGGTAAATGCTGGGACCTTGACGCAATACAACGAATTATACGGATAATCCTATTTACACCGAGACCAAAAACACAGATTGTGAACGAGACAAGTTGGTTCAGAAATTGAATATTTACAAATCAGGGCAGATGAATATACTACTGTCGCAGAGATGACAAATTTGGGAAAAATATTTCAGTCCAAGTCCCCGTTTTCTATAATATAGTAGAGCTTCGATTATCAGGTACCTGGTTACCTGGAATGTTCGAATAACCGACATAATTAACCCGACTATTCTTCGGTAAATGTTACTGATTACATTTCACACAAACAAAGAAGTAACTGCCGCATGCATCCTGCAGTAATATCGATAGTAAAAAGTTGATGAATAAAGCGTACGAATTGTATGTATTTTATTTTTTATTAATAAATTGTATTACTATATTACCAATGGTTATGTTTATTAAAAATCAATAACAAATTTTTAAGAAAAATCGACAGGAGGTATGTGCTGAAATTTTCGGCGAAATTAAAAAATTTCAAATCATTCTGGAAAAATTATTTTCGGTTGAGGGGGTCAATTACAATCATTTTTTGTGAATACACATACCCCCGAAATCCTGCTCACTTTCGAGAAAAAAATTATTTACCAAAAATATAATGTGTGGCTAGAAATGTTTCTATAATTTCATTTTCTGTCTCTTCTTGTATTCATTTCTGTAACCTGTTGGTAATGTTGCGAGTGACACGAAAATTATAAAAATGGGCCGAAGAAATACATTGGATGTAAGGTCTACTCGTATACCTCGTCTGTGATTATATTCTTCGTTTTTATCACTTCATATGTAGGTATAGTCCAATTATCCGGTATATTTGATTTTCCGGCATTTCCCCAGCCCCAACTATGCCGGATAATCGGAATTTTACTCTATATAATTTCACAGTCTAGTTATAACCAATTAATAACAATAATCATTTACGTAGCACAGTAAACTACATTTGATATTCCAACCACTTATACTTCCTATGATGGTCATATTTAATTTCCTTAAGAAGCACAATCTGTATTGGTAATTTCGCTCTATGTATTGTGTAAGTAGCAACTACCTCTAGGTTTACTATCTGTCTCATGTACTATTACTTATGTAATTCTTTTCCTCCCTTATGTATACTTAATATATTTATTATCCCCTTTGTAAACTTGTGCTAATGATCCTGTAGGGGGTTACAGCGTAATAAATAAAAATAAAAACATTCGGTAATATTAAATGGAAAGAATTTATAAGAAGCAAATTTCTCTTCATTTATAGTACCTCACTATTATAGTGTACGAATACGAGTGGAAGTGTGCATATCGTCTGAAAGAAAGGATCCTAAATCTTGACGACTGTACTAATGGTATCGTTAGGAAAGGAAGGTAAACTGTCGCGCAAACACCCGCACATCACGCTCTCCAATCAAGAATTCCTGGTGATTCCGTTTCATCGTAGGACGATATAACGAGAAGAGATCCGGGGAAGGGTAGTAGACCCCAGGCCCGGTGAAGGGTCGTTGTTCGGGTTAAAGAGCCTTCTTCGGTGTGCAGTATGCACTCGCGAGTAATTAGCATCGCCGCATAATTGAGAGGACTTTACAATCTGGCTGGAGGCAGCATTGTTCGAGTCTGAGTATGCTCCCGATTCGGCCGTACCATTCGATGCCTCGAGAGGGTGCCACGGCCGGAAGCCGAAATCTACCACGACGTAACGTCGGAAGCTGGATCGACCTCGATGGAGTTCGACCTAGGGCTTTCTCTCACTCGGGGTAATCGGCGATTTCAGCGGATTTCGGGGAGATTGGGAATCGTGTGCTGACAAATCCGTATTAGATCGTGTAAACGGGGGCTTCCAGTCATCTACTCTCGACTGAATGGATACGCGCGGTTTCCTTGCACATTCGATTCAATTACTTGTTTCCACGTCTATGTACATTTCTGAACAAACAGAGAGAGCTACCGCTCGTGGCCCAAATCGATAATCTTGACGGTCCCTTGATCCGTATGAAATATCAGCGACCACGTAATGGGTACGTGACTTTCCACGTGGGATAGTTTCATGCACGAACGAAGCGTCCGTAAAAATTGCCGCGATCCGAGCGTGTACGAGACGAAAAGATAATGTACACGGTTTTTTTCAGCGCGTTGCTCGCGTGATCGTTAATATCCATTCTTCGTTTGCAGCGAGCAGAAACATATTTCGATGGTGACAAACACGGTCAACGTGGGTTCAACCATGATCAAGGGGTTCGGGTTGTACGCGAGGCGTCGTACAACGGCGCTATGTTTTATCCACGGCTACTGCAAACTTACCATTTTTCATTAATCCAGCAGCCCTCCGTCTCCCGACGCCATATTTCAATCGGTTCAAAAAGTGCTGGCGTTGGCTGCTGTACGGTGGCAACGCACGCCGACGGAAAAATACCCGTAAACGTGGCCGCGTAGTCTAGAAACAGGAACCGACCGACCCTATACCGCGTTCAGCCGCGTGCAATTTGTTGTTTTTATGATTTAGAGGGCCTCGTGTACAATAATTCAGTCGCCAGGCACGGCACCGCATCCAGTCGGCTTCGTTGCGCTACCGAAACGCAACCCTCTCGAGTTCTCCATCAGCAAAGTCCACGGGGAGTCCCCGACACACGGCCAGGATACATCACCGATACACGCGTCCGTTATTAATTCTCGTCCGATGGCACCCGCCGGCTCTCCGCCACCTACTATCCTTCTATCTATCCCGTGTCTCGGGTTTTCGCGCCTGCACGCACGGAAATTCGTGCCAGAACGAAGGAGGGATTGTTAGAGAGAATACACGAGTCGTCGCGAGTAAAATATCGTTCCGGTTTCCTTCGTGCCCGGGAACGTATGTATCGCGTCGAGTCTGAGCAGGGATCCTACGTGTGCACCGCTTGATTGATCTATTGGCTTCTGGTTTTCTACGATTACGAGGGAAAACTCGAAATTCATGCGGGAAATCCACACAGCGGTTCACCGGAAACCGATTACCACAATATTTCGAACTGGTGATACGACAAGAAGAAATTTATCGAGGAACGATATCTCTTTTTTACTTTGTAGGATCATAGAGTTAAATCACCGATTAGAGTGCAAATAACTTCATCGAAAAGCAGGGTCTATTTGAAGGTAGGAAATATTTCCAATTCCTTTACAAAGACAGTCCATTAGTCTGGTGTTCTCGTAAAAGTCTGAAGAGAAATTCTTCCTTGGCATTGAAATTGTTAAATATCCTAAATGTAAATGTGGTGACGATATTGAAGATTTAAATTACATTTTCTGGCATTGTGATCTATACCACACGCAAAGATCTCAATTAATCGACTCTCTGATAGCTTTAGGTTTCTAAATGCTAATCAGCATTGATAATAATTGATTTTCTCCATGATTGAGCCACTTAGAGGCGGCAAAGCTTCCTCTTTGAAATGGTTTTTTGTTTATGTCGAAGCGACTTTCCGTTTTGGAGATATCGCAATTTATGTAAAAGGGTAACTTTTCTAATTCTAATATCTCTGTCTTCGTTTAACGCGTCGGACGGACCATTTCCAAGAATTTACTACGCACTGTTTACTATTTACACGCGCGGTCATTGACCTCGCACCAATGTCAACAATGAAAAGTAAACAAACACTTCGAACCCTTATATCTCCGAAACTAGCTATATACCCTATCGACTTGAAATAAGTTTCATTTTAAAGGGCTATTCATCCTCTGTCCGACGAATATAACTACTGTTATAATTTATGCTGCCTTCTATGTTTATTTTGACATTTACTTCGACGCTATATACCTAAAGAAATTTTAGCAATTCCTATCAATTATTAATTGGAAATGAATTTAAATTTGTATACAGGATATTTACGTAATTACTAACCAGCATTTTTTTGTAAATAATTGTTTTCTCTGGAACTAAATACGTAATTTATAATTTACGCTGTTTGCTACGTTTATTTTGAAACATAATTCAATACTATCTATTCAAATAAGTTTCAGCAATTCCTAGTGACTCAGGAATGTCCTCAGGTTTTCCAATTACAGCAAACAGACGGGAGCTCACTATTCGTACTTTGAGAACAATTTCATCAGAAGCGTGTCGTCGCCTCAGCCAGCCCCCGTTATATTTTTTCATTGCATTTTTTGCAAAACAGCCCCCACGCGTTAGGTTACACCCTGTACATGAGGGGTGCGTTTAGGTTCAACGATGCCGCATTATGTTCCAACAGCGGCACGATACGTATGCATCCCGCGTAACGTATGCAGCGCGGTCCCTGCCACGGCGATGGAGAAGGGGTGGCGGGGGTAAATTGCTAAAAGATATCTCCCACTTGGGATTCGACGGGGATAGGTTATAACCTGGTCCGGACTCTGCCGAGCTTATGCAGAATACATTGCCTACGAAATGTTTCTCAGCAACGTTCTCTGTATTCGTTCGCTCGCATGCGTAACTGTCATGCGTATATTTCAACGCGCGCGCGCGCGCGCGCGTGTACTCGCCAAACGGGGCAGATATAGGCAGAGAAAGCGTCAACATCCCACGGGGAATTGTTCAATTTTAGTTGAAGCTCATCTCCAGCCCTTGGCGTACAGGAAACGCGGAAACGCGTCCCCGTAGATTACGCAGGCGTGGAACGATCAGCGGGGAAATATCACGCGGTGCTTCCTGCTGTCGTCTGACCTTAATTGGAAAGACGACAACGAGAAAAGGAGGACGTCGAGAATCTTGAGCGACGACCGTTGCTTCCTGCGGACTTGAAAAGATGAACCATCGAAAAACATTAATATTGTTAACTACGGGGAACATCGCAATAAGTGAACCGAGAATATCATGCGTTTCGTAATCGCAGAGAATAGTGTAATGTAATAAAGAAAGGTTAATTGCTTGAAATAATGTTGAGCAAAACTCAAGTTTCGCGACAAAAATGTACGCCACGATCTATAGACTGAGAAACGTAACATTATAATGTTTCCAAATATTTACTGTTCGCAAATAGTTGATAAGGTGAAAAACAGAAAACCTGAATAGGAAATAATGCATTCGAAACACGCTGTTTCAGCAAATGCGCACGTACCGCGGATTTCGTGTTGTATCTCGTTTCGCGATGGCCACTCCGAGGAACGTACAGTCAACACTTCGTACTTGATGCATGGAAACAAAGTTACACGTAAAAGTGCTGATAAATGAGCAAACAATGCTCCCAGGGTGTTTAACCGTTAATATTTACGCGATGAGAATAACAATCTTTGCCGGGATGTTTTCTCGCTGAATTTAATACTTTGCTCGGGTCTATGTTCTACAAATATTTCCCATCGCTCAGACACCACGCGGAATTGAAACAGTTACGTCAGCGAACCTGCATCTGACTACGCAGCAAACCAAAGAGGAAATATTTCTTTTTATAAGTCGGTAATCGAAACGAACTTTGGCACTGAATAGCTTTTCGACAAAACATCCGGTTCGTGTATAATTTATCGACTTTTATCGACGCTACTTGAGCAATGCATCAGGGAAAAACAAATGAATCTGATAGTATTTTGTACGAGATCAGTTCGACCCAAAGGATTTGCTTGCTTTCTGAGAGAATAAAATTTTGCACACGTAAATTCAGACATATTCAGCGCACTCGATGTTAGAAGCCTGGGTTAGGTATTCGGTCTCTACAAGTATAACCGATCGACGCGGCAACTTCGCGTAGATGGAAGGTCTCCGGTTTTTCCACGTAACCACTTGCGGATCGTTCATCATATCGGTAATGCATCGAGCATCCCGGTTTCTCTTTTCACCCTTTTTCATCGAGGGTCGAGCAAGAAGCAAGGGAACGATCTTTGACGCGTACAAGGAGCCACGACCAATGCTCCACACCCTTTCCTTCGCCGTTTTCCGCCCTGTCTTCCTAAAACCCTCCTGGCGCAACCCTCCGAGAAGACCACGAAGCTATGCAACCCCCTGGTAATGCGCGCATCAATAACCTATCATATCCAGCCTTCCAGATGCGATACGATGCCCCCCTCCCCCAACCCCCAACCCTAAGACGTGCCGATCTCTCCTGTAACTCGGGTAAATGTATCTGCTTCTCGAACTGGAAAGTCCACCGTCCATAATTTTTCCCGCGGATATCAAAAGCAGAAAACGAAGTGCAGGTGTCACGTCTGCTTCGGACACCTTTTGAAACGTGACCGGTGGAATACATTTTTCGTTACAAATATACGAACGATACTAAGTATACTAGAAATCGCACGTAAATTCTACAGGTGAAATTGCATCGATGCGTTTTCAATTGCCCCCGCTGACCTCTATTCGAATTAAATTGGGTGTATATTGATTGTTCGATTACGCGCGTGTACGTATAGTGCGGGCGCGTGCCTTCGTTCGTCATATTTATTTTCAGCCCCGTTGAAAATTGTGATTTTCTAATATGTAAAAGAACAGTTTTTTTTTTCGAACGCGTAAATTATGGAACGTGCGTGTATTGTAAAACATTTCGAACATGTATTTTTCCGATCATTTCTGATACGCTGTACGATTATCTGCCTTTGTCCGTTTCGTTTTCAGCAGCGTGCAACACAATTTCACGATTTGGCACCAAGTGTAAAACAAGATTTGCGCATCGAATACCGGCTCGTCCGTCCACAATTTATCTCGCTTTAGGAAGATAAATTACAAACGCGGTTAAAGTACTTTGTCGAGTAATGTGCGTGTAATAAAGTGCAAATGTAATGTAATAACCATGGAAACGTGCTTCGCAGAAGTTCGTATCCGATTGATTAAACGCTGAACAATATATTTCGATCGAGGACGCGAATTAAGTGGAAATTACCGTGGAAACTATTTCTACGTTTTGGATTCAATTATTAGTATATCACACAAATGGACGATAGATAAATATGGTAATTGACGAATAAAATGTGTAATAAACGGTCGACGTTCGTAACGGTCGAGCGAAGTTTAATCGACGAGAATAATGGAACTCGTTTGAAAAACTGACGACTAACGAATAATTAAGTATTATTAAGTCATAGTAATAATGAAGTACCTGTCATTAGAGGGATTATAAAAAGCGTTCACGACGCTGTAAATACTGTCATTGTGCTATTCACTGTGTTGCGTAACAGGAAACGACAATATACGAGCGGACAATAAATACTTACGTTCACTGTTTTCACCACCATTTCCCTAGACGTTGGATTAATTTCGCTCCATTCACTGGCGTAACACGGACCCCTATGACCGAACAACTGAAACAAAAAAAAGAAACAAAATACTTTTTATCGCAAAAATAAAATAAACTCAACACGATCGCGATTCATTCCTTTTCTTTTTGGTTGAAAACACGTGCTCTATTATGCATTAAGAAATTTACTCAAACCGAACACTGGCTTGGTTTATTTGTTAATTTCTATTTCGATGCTAACTGTATATCTAGCGTGTTTAGTTACAGGGCCACGGGGCGAGAAAAAGGACAAGTGCACCTAACTGAAATTAGGACGAACCTTTGCACTTTCCCTTCCGTTAAGTAATTTCAAGAGTGCCCAAACGCGGAGGCGATCTTCTTTTAGCTTCCAGCTGCTGTGCATTCGTTATATACGGGACTGTAATTCGAGGCATTCGTGCGAGCGAGCAGGCACAACGGAACGGCTTTGCGAAATGGCCAAGCTTATAGAAAATCCTGCGAAAGGAAGCAATTCGCCGAGCCGAAAAGGATTCGAAGCTAAAATCTCCGCCCCCGCCCTCTTTACCCCTCCGCCGTTGACTAGGGAAGAACCAAGGATGCTGAGAGAGGCTGTAAGAGAGCCGATGTGTATTCCAAAACGTAGGCGTCTAGCTGGATGATTGCCAAAGAGCAGAACATTGAAGGGAGGGGAAGAACGCTCATTATGAAAGTTGATACCGTCGATGTCTTTGTTTTGTAATTCTCTGCCTCGTGCCACCCCCTACCCCATCTTTTTCTTGCTTCGCATTGTCGAAAGTTTCGAATTTCCTGCTGCACTACTACCGGTGTTTGTATAGATTGTTTGGTCAAACAATACGAAACTGTTTTGTCTATAAACTGGCGTCGAGCAAAGAGAAGGATGCACAACCCTGTATACGGATTGATTTCTTACAGGCTCAAACTTTCGGATAAATAAATCTACGATTCAGCAGCGGAGGAAAATTTACTGAAACGGGATGCTTAATGCTAGATTGAAAACATACTCCCGTCTGATTTTAAATATCAATATCTTCTATTACGCGAGAAAACATATTAGGAACAATTCAAGACAGTGTATTACATAAGGGGTTTTAATAGCTAACTACTGTCTTTAAAAAAGAGTGCGTTTTCTGCGACGAATTTCTGATAATTTTTAATAAAGCTATAGACAGAATGTAATTAAGAATAAGCAAAATGTAAAGAACATAAAAATGACAAACACTTTCTACGTTACAGAATTGTAAAAACCAACTTTCGAACAATACAAAAATGCGTACACTTTATTTCGAAATACGATTTCACAACAGTACGAAGAAAAGTGACAAAAATACACAATATTTTCTGGGACGCCCTATTATTATCTAACGACGGGCAAACTTCCTGGTTTACATTTGGCGGCATATCGCCAATTCTCTTTTGCGTACCCAATGAACGTACCAAACACCGCATCTTTGTACAGTATTATCAATTCACGAATGTACAGAGAGAATGACAGAACCAGTGATGTAATTTAATTTGAAAAATATATTGGTAAAATTTTGAACATTACGCACTGAAGAAAATAATCGAAAATACTGTCCCGATAAAGTCGTAGGACAAATAATTTCGTGACCTCTCCACGAGAGCGCGCGATCGTCGTTACGATCGATAACCCAAGCCACAGATAAGCTTCGGCGAGGTTGATCTTTCCCTATTCTAATCTGATCGACCAGTATGATCAATTTTCAGACCTTCGAGCGACCTTGCACGATACCAGTGATCATGTCCTCATTACATGTACTAAGACGAAATTGCTAGAAAATTTAGAATCATAATCTGCGTAGAAACTCTTATATAATCATTCATTCACTGTACATAACTTCCACTCGATAGAAGACTCGACAAATAACTATTAAATGCAAATAAATATTCCTAAACAAACTGTAGTTCCATGTTATGCGCATACACTACTATTCTACATGGCAAATTGCTTATGATCAATATTTTAAAAGTCATTTTTCATATTGGCTGACAAAACTTAAATCAGAAAAGAAACTCAAGATTTGAATAATAAAATGTTGCAATGATCAATCATATCGAAGAATTTGACAGATAATAAGATATTAAACTAATCCAATTACAGAAATCCTATATCTTTACGCAAAATTATGCAAACAACCAAGACTACATTACCATTAAATATGTAATCGTTGCTTATGAATAATGTACTTCGAATTTATAATTGTATTAATGTGCAAAAGAAACCACTATATTGTAGCATTCTATATATAAAATATGTTTAAAATTTAATGACAAATTATAGAAAATCTAAATACATAAATACTTTGCCTAGATCCTACTCAACCAATTATATTAATACAAATATCATATGATTAAAATGCAAATAACAATTTTGTGCTTTACACAGAGAGGTTATGTTCAACACTGTGTAGAACGAATTAACCTTAGTAACTTTCAGAAACTTACTGGTGCTATCCATCCAGGTAAACGCCATTCAGTAGTGACTAATCTATGCGAGAACAGAACACCGTCTTTAACTCGTCTGTCGATGACATCCGTACCCAAAACGCATGTGTTCACAGGATTGGGATATTTTCTGGATGCTGCTTTTACCACAGTTTCCCATGGATGCCTGCAAATTCCAAAACATATTCCAATATCCAATGCTGTATATTATAAAGTACATTTTTCTCGTTAAAAGAGAGATATTACAAAATATTTCCCCATCTTAACCTTGAAAGTTATAAATGAATAAACTTCTATACTCGACACTCACTCAAATGTGTGATACGACGTCCAAATCTTCATGTTTGTACAATTCTTTCTGCAGGGCGTAACGTTAAAACTGCAATTTAAATTACAAGTGGCAACACGAAATATGAACAACCTCACCACAAACGAGTTCGTCTACAGACGACACTACTCAATGGTATCCTTTCAACTTTATCCTTTCGTTAAATATTCATCTATCAACAGTTGGTACGCTTGGTCACGCGGAGGTTGGTAACAGATGTCACTGTTTCAAGTACGAGATACATTATTGGTCAACTGTCTTGCACGTCATTCGTGCATTTTATTGCAAAAATTAATTTCTCGCATTTTATTCGATTAAAGTATTATCTGTAATATAATGTATGCTTTCCTTAAATGGAAAGTTACTTTTCTATCCTATCATAAAACAAATAAAAAGTTAAATTTCAACTTTAAAATAATTCGTATTTCCTTTAGACAAATTATATAATCATTCCGGACTGCAAATCTGTTTTAAACCATTTAAAATTGGTGTTCTATGCAAAAAAAAAAAATAATACAGTATAATTTATATTTCAAACTCTAGTAAACTTTTACAAACGTGGATGATGGTATACTAGGTAATAAGTAAACTTTTATGAAACACAAAGTTCATCTTTCGTAATATTCGAATATGTACTCAGTTATATTTCGAAAAACGGGGACTGCAATGAAGGAAATGGTCGTGCATACAACAAATGATTGCGCCCGATATATTTTATATTTTAAATGCTATTTTAGCGGCAAAGATGTCCAAAAGTCATTTTTAGAAGGGAAAGACTTAGAGATCTTCTAAAAAGAAATTTGTATTCTGAAGATCAAATGGTAAATAAGTTTTACTATTCTCCTCTTTTCTTACTAAATTTTCCTTATGGCGTCCTGGAAAGAAAAATTAAGAAGAAATATTGCAATTTAACTCTGAATTGGCCATGTTTAGGACTTTTCAGCTCTTTTACTACACATCACACGATATTTATATTAGAACAATTAGAAGATATATGTCTCCAAAGAGTCCCTAATAATTTGTATATAATCTCTATATATAACATCGGACGACAAACATATGCATCAATTCTTATTAAATTATAAACATATCATTTACATAACGTCAATATTATTCAATTTATGTGAATATAGTATATATACAATAGTGCCCACATAAGTGACCGAATTTTTGCCCACTTAAGTGACCGCGGATCCCCATCAATTCTTAGAAGCCAAGCGGCTTTGAACATCGAGCGTAACTTGACGCTGGTCGTTATTGATACATTGTACATATGGTTTCAGGTGCCAGCTATTGTATCTCATTCGCATTTATCTTCTTTCCTCATCTCTGTTGAATTCTGAGAAATAACCATGTCCACATAAATGACGGCGGCCGGTCCCGAGCGTGGTCACTTATGCGGGAACTACTGTACCATTAAAAAATCAACAGTTTTATTAATGACATCTTACCAAAAATAGCTTGAAGTTTTCTTTGTCCTGATCTGTCTCTGATGTGTAATGGTACTGAAGGTTGAGGACCTTTATGACTCATAATAACATTTTTAGCAGAGTTTAATGCATTATATATAAGATTAGACTTTGGTGCTTTAGCTAGATACACAACACATTGTCCTAAAAGTACATCACACTCTGGCATTCCAACCATTTGACACCCATGCATTGTATGGACAGCTATTCCTAATATGAAAAATTCCAAATATTATTTATTATATTAATAAAGTGTTAAATAATGATCTATTTATGCGAAAAAAAATATCATTCATTTTTCACAATACATACCTAAAGCATCTAGATCTGCTAAACCAACATCTTCACTTGATATTCTTACCAACCGTCTTGCTATATTTACAGGATCTTCTTTAATTGCCATAATTCTTGCTAACCAATATAAAGATGCACTTGCATTGCCACCTTTTATTGATTTATGCAATGCAGAATACAAATGATGAGAGTTGTTGGTTTGTCTATCAGATAGCATATGAGCTTGTTTAAGACTTTCTTTAATATCTTCAAGAGTTATTGACACAAGATTGGAAGAGGTTGGTTTATTTAATACTTTAGTTTTAACTGCTAATTCCAAGCCATTCAGTGCAACACGTGCATCTCCATCACATACTTCTGCTAACCAATCAATTACAGTTCTACTAATAGCAAAATCTGAAGGCTTAGGAGTAAGATCAAGTTTGTTCTGTAAATTGTTTGATGCTTTCTCAGTTTGAGGATCATATATTTTTCCATTAATATACGAAATCGCTTTACAAAGAATATCCGTTATATTTAACATTGTCAATTTATTTAAAACAAATACACGGCATCTACTTAATAAAGCAGAATTTAAACTGTAAGATGGATTTTCTGTAGTAGTGCCAATTAATGTAAATGTGCCTGCCTCTACATGCGGTAGAAAAATGTCTTGTTGAAGTTTATTGAAACGATGTATTTCATCCATAAATACAATTGTTTGATATGATTTAAGTCCACTTTTTGCTTTATTAACAACATCTTTTATGGTATTAACACCAGATGATGTTGCAGAGAGTTTTACAACATGTACTTTACCTGCAGATATTTCCTTGCATAAATGTGATATAACATTAGCCAAAGATGACTAAAAAAATTTAACCAATAAATATCATACAAAATTTAAGACATATAATAAGTAATAATTATGCTACCTTTCCACATCCTGGTGGGCCCCAAAATATCATACTAGGAATACATTGTTTTGATAATAGTTGTTGTAGTACTGTATTAGAACCAACAACTTGTTCTTGTCCAATATAATCATCAAGGTAGATGGGTCTCATTTTTTCAGCAAGAGGAATATATTCTTTATTTAAAATAACTTTATGTTGATTTGTATTTGACATATTTGACATAGGACTGGCTTTATACTTTTTTGATATGTTTGTTTCAACAATTTCTTCATCAGAAAAATGTCTCTTTGGAGTTGACAATGACTCCTACAGAGTTATATCAATTAACAAAAATCACAAATCAACAGGATTTACAAGATACACATTTACCACGATTACATAACCGTTATGTAAATCGTTGTCACATATTCATTGTGTAATTATAGTATAATTACTTTGCAGAAGTAATCGTGACAAATGTAATCAGATTACATTTTGCTCATTTTATAAAACACTGACCCTATACAACGCCATACTAGTTCTACGCTTTGATTGATCATACAATTAATCATAAGACCGAATAATGACGACTCCATACTCCATCCATGGCATCCATTAACTATTGTAGGAGGTAGGAGTTATGCCCGATTGAAAATTGGACCATTTTTATGGGATTTTTGTCACTTCACGTAATAACAACTTTCCGATTAGTTTTGAAATGTCTACATATTCTTCACTAAAATACGCGTTGTTTGCCTTTTGAAACACTAAAATCCTCCAATCCGATCAGAAGTTATGTTTAAAATATACGCATGATCTTTCAGGGAAACATTTCTAACCTCACACTATATTTTTAGTAAAGAATTTTTTTCTCGAAAGTGCGTAGGATTTCGCCAAAAACTGCTTTCGCCTAAAACTGGCCAAAAATGCTTGTAAACACGTTGTTGATAAGTTGTCCCTTCCAGGAATCTTGTCATCTTTGGAGTTTTTAAGAAATAATCCACCTAAATTTGCATCAACGTAACAAACGTAACCCATTACCAACGACCCTGAAATGTACTGAAGAAATATTGCTCATTCATAGAAATAATAAAAATGCCTGGGCAGTCGAGATTCGAAATTGACGCGAGAACGGACTTCAGCTGTTCAAGATAAAAAAAGTTATGCAAAGTGCCGAGCTCACATAAAATGGCTCCTACGGCAGATCATTTGAATCATGTCTCTTTTAGACGCTAAGTTTGTCATTACTAGTGTCGCCGTCGATGTAGTCAATTATAGCTAAATCTGGCCACACTGATATAGACCTATTATCCAATACATTTTTTTATCGTATGTGTCGGGGTGTTACATAGCACCACACCATTTTCATACCATTATCAACATTAACGGTTTCAAATTAAAACGTATTTAAACATTTGAATCGTTTACGATTAAAATTTACCCGTCTCCGATCATACTACTTATAAAAGATTTTAGAACGTTTATTATTGATCGAAATGGTCTAATAAAATATATTATGTTGTTGAATTTTTATATATTAATTTGATGGCAAATATTAAGCAATTAAGTAAATTTTCACGTTTGTAAACCATTACTGAATACAAATGTCACGTGATTCGAACAAGCTAACAACAAATATGGCGACTAGAAGAATTGAAAGTTTTATCGCTCTTATTGGAAAACCCTACATTATGTTATTTTAAATAAAGAAATGTTTGTTCGTGTAAGTGTTTAATAATAAGGAAATTCATGTCGTGGTATTTGAAAAATTTTGCTTACATGGATTTGTAAATACATTTAGAATATTCTTTTGCAGAACTTTGTACATCAAGAAAAGTAATTTATTTGATAAGTATGTCAAATACGTGGAACAGAAAACTTTATCGCGATGAACAAGAAGCATTTGTTTCTAATCATGGGGGAACAACAGCCAGAGAAGTTATTTATGCAATTATGCCAAATATATGTACAATTCTTTTAACCATTACTACATTAGGTCTTCTGGGACCATCTATTCACAGAAATATTAGAATTTTGGTAGAATTTACACTACTTATAGTTCCACCCATTTTATGCTGTACTATATTATCTGAGCACATTGTTACTGTCTGCTGTGCTATAATGTTGATATCTATTATTAATATCTTATTATTAGGAATAACTTCAAATCCTTTACCAAATTACGATTCAAGACCTTATTGCGGCAAAAAGCCTTTCATTACAAATTTTAGAGCAATAACCAATATTTTAACAGCAATATGTATATTAGCTATAGATTTTCGTATTTTTCCTCGCAAATTTGCCAAGACTGAGGTATTTGGGTATAGTTTAATGGACACCGGTGTTGGATTATTTATATTAGCAAATGCTTTAGTAGCACCAGAAGCTAGAGACTTTACTACCAAACCAAGGATAGGTTTCTTCCATACTTTATCAAGGAATATAAAACAGTCGGCTAAAAGTTGTATTCCACTTTTGATAGTAGGTTTTGGTCGTTCCATTGCTATCGAAATTATGGGTTATCAAAAACATGTAACCGAATATGGGACCCATTGGAACTTTTTCATAACTCTTGCTTTTGTGAAAATATTTACTAGTTCCATAACAAGTACTATCAAATCGCAGTATTCCTTATTATCAGGTATCTGGATTTTAATGATGCATGAATATATTTTAAGTACTCAGGGATTGAAAGAATGGGTTTTGAGTAATAGTCCAAGGGATGATTTTGTCTCTGCTAATCGTGAAGGAGTAGTCTCTGTACCTGGATATGTAGGGCTTTATTTAGTAGGCATAGCAGTTGGCAGGTTGATACATTCCACTTATTATAACAGGTATGCGCAAAATTCAGTGCCATACAAGCATAATACTTTTTGTGTCAAAATTTTTGGATATGAACTTTATGCAAGTTACAACGAATCTATGATATTGTGTGTCAAATTATCACTGATAGCGGCACAAACATGTGCAGCGACGTTGTTCTGCGATGCATACTTTAAAGTTTCGAGGCGCTTAGCGAATGCAGGTTATTGTATGTGGGTACTCACTCTCGGTGTTACGATACTCACGTTATTATTACTGATAGAAGTAATTACTGATATACTAATTCATGCAACCACAAAATCCGCGTCTAATAAATGTGAAAAAAGTTCGATCAGCAATACGATCGAAATATTCGAAGCTGTTAATTATAATGGTTTATTCTTCTTTCTACTATCGAATTTGATGACTGGTGGTATTAATATGTTAGTACATACATTATATGTAAATCAACTAAAAGCTTTACAAATATTGATTGCATATATGGCTGTAAATATCACAACAGTTTTATTTTTCTATAGAAAACAGGTACAAATTAAGTGATAAAAATGTATGATTCGTTGTATCACTTATTTATCAGGGAATACGATTTTGTATATTGTACCACGTAATTATGTACATATCTCCAAGCCAAATATACTTATAGTATTAGCATTAGCAGTTAATAATTTCAGACTATTGTCACTGCCATTATTTGTACATATATTGTATTCCATATTTATTACTTCTTTTTATGAAAATAAGTATGTACATGAATCGGTATAAAAATAAGTAAAAAGCTTAATTGGTAACAAGTCGTTTGTTTCGTTCGATTTAACTATAACATTCATTATTAATCTATTAAACATTAAAATATGTCGTTGTTGTCGAAATTGATTGTCTAAAAATTCATTATAATTCATCTTTGGGTTGAACATCAGGCTTCAATTCGGTCGATACTTTCGACTTAGGAGTTTCGACGTCTTTAACGTCGCTTGTTCTAGTTTCGTTTTTCACTTCCGATCTTTTAGTTTGCGCTCGTTTACCAATGAATCTTTTAAAACTGTTATGATTTTTCACGTGATCCCTAGCAAGTGAAACTATGCGCAAGAATTCTTTAACATCGAAACTATAATTCGTGAACTTTGCGTGAGCTCCTCCGTCAGGGTGCGTACCCTACATAATATTTAAATTACTCTTGCAATGAAATTAATTTGGCCTTTTACCTGAAATACGTAAAACTTAGACCATCATACTTACGGGATCTTGTTGTACTAATTTCGAAGTATTCTTCCACGTGAAATATTTTACACCGCGTAAACGAGCGAGATCTTTGTAACATCCTGGATCTTCACAGTTATATCTAAACAATAATAATATGTAAGAAGTACAGCCACTTCGCGAGAGAAAAAATATATGCACGTACATTTCGAACACGGCTGCCCAATCCGGTAAAAACATCAGATGCGACAATCCAGCTCCATGAATACCAATAAAAATATCAGAGTTTCTCGTAATCTCTAGTTGCTTTTTGAACGATACCTTTTTATTGTAGACTACCTGTAAGAATAATATTTTTATTCCATTTATTATACATCGTATGTGAAATCAACTTATTTATTAAACCAGTTACCTTTCTGACTCTATATTCTCTATTCTCTTTCAGAGCTTCCACCAACTCGTCTTCGTTTAAGATTTTTCTGTATTGCGTGTCTCTGCTGAGCAGCGTTACGCGTATCCTTTGGTTTTTTCTCTCGTGAAGAGGTATGTGTAGTCTGTGCAACACGTGATCACTGAAAGCTTTAAATAATCCGCTTTTCTCACAGCCGTAAATCTAAAACGTTACTCAGCCATTAAACATTTTTATCGTACGTAGAGAAGAAAGAGTAAAATAGAGTCGTACGAGAGGTGTATTGTAATAAAGACCAAAGATCATGCGCGGCAATAACGGGAACACAAGATTCTTGAAGCAGACAGTTTCCCCGCGGAATGTTTTTAAATCCCACAGCGGGTTTCTTGTGAAAGCCTCGAAGGTGTCTTGAAACGCAGAACGGTAACTGAAAGCGAGAGAACGATTGGTATCTAGTATCTCTTGGTTTTTCTGTTGCGTCGGTGTCAGTTACCTGTAACTTTCCCAGATCATTATGTGATTGTCAGTGCTGAAGGCAGCGGGGTGCGAGAGGTTTACGTGCAATGACGTGTACAAGTTGAAAAAGTCGCAAAAATGATGATACATGTTTACTACTGAAACAGAACGACTTTGGCAAATGAGTGGGTGCCTAAAATTTGCGTGTTGAATGGTGCGAAATTCAACGTGGAATCTTTTTTTTAGGACTTACTAGCATCTATTTTCATTATGTACGTCGGTTTCTCGATAACGATATCACAGTCGCCGTTAACGATCGGCGGTCGAGGTAACTTTTGGAAATTTCGTAATTCTGGTCCCCACGATTGCAACGGGCTGATGTGATCCGCGTTGCTTTGCAGTCTTTTCTCATTTAATCTGATTCACAGAAACGGCACGATCATTAAGTTTGTAATAAACGTACGTCGTACAGTTCGCGTGTTCGTTACGTACGTGCAGTATCCACCGATTTGGCCTTCCTTTAATACATCCATTTTGTAGCGTATCGGTTCCTTTCTTTGGAGCAGATCAGTGAAATTTATCATTACGTTTCTCGCTCTACAGAATCTCATGTGTTCCGAGCATTCTAGAGACGAATCATCCTTTAATGAAAAATATTATACAAATGAAATGCAAACGGAAATATAACGTTTTATTTTCTAACCGCGTAATCTAGATATTGAACTTACTAAAAATAATGGCTCGCAGAAAATCGACATTTCCTTCCTCTGATCGCGTACATAGCCAAAATCGCCTTGAGCGTAAAACGTGTCTAATTGAGCTTTCTTCGTTGTCACCCATCCTTTATGATCACCTGGACATTGAGGAACGGAAAAGGAATTTTCGGCTTTGCAATTCGGCTCGTAACCCCAACAAGCTTTGGTATCGAGACTGTCCTAAGGTTTTGAAAAAAAATTCTTCGTTAATATCCATCTTTTGTGAAGTCTAATCGTCGTGTTTGAACTCGCGAAGCTCTTTAAAGTTCTATAGAACTCCCGTACGCTTTCGCGCCAACGAAATAAAAAAGGAAAAGAAGCGAAGAATACGGAAATTCGTTTTCATAATCGTGTTATTAATACACCATGTAATTACCTTGTACGGACAGGCGGTATTATTGCGGCAGTCTTCGGCTACCGTGGGAAAGGAGTTGAAGTAATACTTGATGTGATCGGACGGCAGATCAATATTTGTATAATTATTATGAGTGACATTGACCAAGAACATCAGAACGATCGACACTGAAACTTTACTGAATAGCGTGTTATCGGTCATCGTAGAATACAGTAACAAAATAAATCGGAATTCCTTAAGTCAGTCTCGTGCAGCGCTTGCTTTACAGAGTGACTGTACAGCGTGAATGGAGTAAGAACCACCTGTACCAGCGATGGGTATATGACCTCACCCACTGTAGGCGCTTTGTCACACAAACGCGAACGTCCGTACACCCACACAACCACGAGCGTGTCTCCTTAAAAGAATTGGTGAAAGTCAATGCTAGAGTTACGCAGACAGTGCCTTACATCATTCATTGTGTCGACGCGTACCTACCAAGCTATTCTTGTAAATTTGTCAGCAACGGAACGAATGTCACGGAGGGCCTTCATTTTATTTTCGAAAACATACCGGTATTTTAAATCCTATTAATCCAATCGATGATATAGCTGGGAGTGTAGTGTTTCTTTTTTTTATTGGATACTATATAAATTAAATATGTACTTACATGCGTTCAATGAGTGCAAGAAGCAGTAGTCGACGATTTCTCACCTCTCGCAAGTATGAGAGAGGAAAGTTCGGAGCATAGGCATCTGATTTGTCTTACACGCACGAGTAACCACTTTACATGTGTACAGCTTCAATATGGCCGACACTATCACAAATGCTCAAACAACTCTTTTTCTCGTCGACAATGTACTTTGCACGTTATTCGAGTGCCAATGGAGAAAGCAGATTGAAACGCACATTTGTATTTACGTATGGTTCAAAATGTTGTTACTTGGCCCACAAGAATTTTGATTTCTTTGATGCAACGTTTAAATCTTTTTCCTTACGACCCCTCGCACGCGACGAAGAAGCGAATCGTTATAGTAGATCATCTCTAGATGATTTCGAACAATTTACAGTTCAAACTAGGTGTTCTGATATTGTAAATAAATTACATTCCTTTGTATTTTCACTAGTACGTAACTCAATATCTGGTAACTGGATTTTTATAAATCATTTAACGATACAACTAGTCTGATCACCTTACATTATTGTGAGTAAATATCTAAACTCTGTATCCACAGACGAAATATGTATAAGATAGACCTAACATCTTATGGGATTTGTATCTATACCAAAACTGTATTATCGATTCATAATTTGAGGGCAGAACTGATTATTGTGTAATATTGCCTTGGTTATTTACTTATTTTTTAAATATTTTATTAAATTATGTAAAAAATATGAATAGAAACATTACTTCTAGTTATTGTAAATGAAATTTTATTTGGTAAATAGGGAGTTTAAATTTTCCAATAATCAACAACTTTTTTAATATATACCTATGGTTTATTTTATTTGATTATTACTCCATTTCGAGGTTTAATGTTTTATAAAATTCATTCTGCATAAATCACTGAAGAAAGGGAAGCATCTAGACAATATGAGAACCTGGAAATATAACATGAATAAATTAGAATATTTGAACCCAACGGCATAGGAACAAGATCCTGAATAAAGAGACGAAAGGACCCTTTTCTCCCTTTAATATTTAGGACTCGATAGAACTACTCAAAGATCGCGAAATAATTTTTCTTTTCTAGCGAAAAGAACAAAATAGTAATACGCTCCTGGAATTCCAAGAATGCCTAGTGGCGTCATCTTTCGGTTGTAGTATTGACGTAAATACGTTAGCGTGGTGCGTTCAAAACATTCTAATGACAATAAAGAAAAAATTTTAATTATTGTATTAAGTACATAAGCATTTCTAGTATAAATGTGATTGCTGGGAAGTAAAAGAATTATGTGTGATTATTCGAAAGAAATGGATGTGCAAATAACAAGTTTCCTAACCTATAAATATTACAAAATTCTGAGTACAATAAAACAAATGTTATATGTGATTTCCGTTAACAAAGCGTTGGAAACTTGGAACGAATAGTTACCCAGTTGGAAAGATAAGTATATTATGATAATATCGAGAGACAATTACTTTACTAGACAATGATTGTTAAGAAATCTGTGTTGTTTGAATATTATAGAAACATCCAAGAATATTGATTCTGTGAAGCGGCTGTTTATCCATGAGTCTGTAAGTAATGCAATTGTGTTGTAAATATTATACTATGGAAGCAAGGTTCAATTTCTTATTAGTGTTATGGGTGAGAATTATCAGTCATTGTCAGAAAGGAGTTAACGAATGCAACACCTGTTAATGCCAGTTAGAAATATGTAAGCATTCTTGCATAGAATAATAATTTATTTGGAATAAAGTTTGTAATTTCATACTATAGTGTAATCCCTTGGCAATATTCGGGTGCACATTTCGTAAACATTTTGTTTGGAATTAAATTGTTAATTGCAAGTTTTGGAAACCAGTATATTTATAACTTTATTAGCATTATCATACTCTATTGGATACTAGAGTAGGATGAAGATTATTGTTTCATAAGTATCGAGTGCACAATTGTGACAATATTCAAAGATTTCCGTTGTAATTAATTCGAAGATGTGCGTATGGCGCCATCTGTGAAAGTGAGAGGCAAATTTGCTAATAAAGAGTATATGTATACCAGTATTTAATGGCTGTTACATTTATAATATATTTCTCGTGTTGTCAGTAATTATTAACAATGAATTAGGATTGGATGTAAGTCATCTATAAATGTAAGGAATAATCTATAATTATATAAATACATTATGATATAAATTAAAGTTTATTGAGTGTAATGTATAAGCAAAGAAAAAGAAAAGCAATGCAATACAAATATAAGAAAATGAACTAAAGCACGCTGATACAAATATTTCGTATAATTATGAATGAAGCTATATATACATACTATTTCCAAGTTGTTTATCTATTATCGAGTTTATCGAAAACGTGCATGTGCTTTGATAATTTTTTGGTCATTATCAGATACTAATTCCCCGTGTCTAAGTTTATCTTTATACGTGCACGATAACTTTTTACATGTTTCGTGATGCGTGCACAGTATGTTATATTTTTTATGATAATTACGTTATAAAACCCTATTATATTTTATACCATTTTATGGTATAAAATATTATACAGTGTTCGGCGATCCCTGAGAAAAATTTTAACGGGAGATTCTAGAGGCCAAAATAAGACGAAAATCAAGAATATCAATTTCTTGACTGAGGCTTCGTTAAAAAGTTATTAAAAATTAAATTAAAAAATTTCAAATCATTCTGAAAAAATTATTTTTGGTTACGAAGGTCAATTACCATCATTTTTTATGAATATACATGCTCCCGAATTCCTACTCACTTTCGAGAAAAAAATTCCTTACCGAAAATATAGTTTGTGGCCAGAAATGCTTCCATGTAATTTCATGCGAATCTTTAAAACGTCATAACTCTTGAACGGTTTGAACGATTTTAATGTTTTAAAATGCAAACAACGCGTATTTTGGTAAAGAATATGTGGAAATTCCAAAAATATTCGAGAACTTATTCCTTGACTCCGCAAAATGTGAAAAACCCCATAAAAATGGTACAGTTTTCAAACAGTCATAACTCCTGCAATAATGAATATATTTCATTGAAATTTTGGGGGGAAGTAGAGTTCGTGGACATCTATAAAAAAAAGTACTACACAATTTTTCTGTAAAATGTCAAACAAAATTACTAAAAATGAAAAACGAATTTTTAAAAAAAATCGACAAGTGGTAGGTGCCTAAATTTTTCGGCGAAAAAGAAAATGTTCAAATCGTTCTGGAAAAATTATTTTCGGTTGCGGGGGTCAATTACAATCATTTTTGGTGTATAGACATACCCTCGAAATCGTGTGCATTTTCGAGAAAAAAATTCAGTACGGGCAGAACTTTAAACGTTAATAACTTCTTAACGAAGCCTCCATCAACAAATTGGTATTCTTGATTTTCGTCTTATTTTGGTGTCCAGAATCTCCCATTAAAATTTTTCTCAGAGGTGGCCGAATACCCTGTATATTTAAAACGAAATATTTGATATAATAAAATACGTTAGGGAATAAGTTGCAAAGAAAAATAACAACGACGCCTGTATTGTACTAACGAGTTTTAGTTCGTCGTGGATATATTCTACTGATAACTCAGTCTCATAAATTATAAAGAGACGTACATACATACATATACATGTATGTGGAAGGTAGAGAAAGGCACGCTGGAAAAAGTCGAACTAGGTTCCGCAGCTCTTCCATCTGTATTGATCTAAAAACATAGGAGAGGGAGATTAGGCTGGCAGGAAAAATAACTTCGTGGTCGCGGACACGTGTATAAAATAAGACGTAAACTAAGTTATTCATGCATACGATGTAGTACTATGCTCTGGAATGCGTTGCGGGAGTTCAAGTTTTACTTGGCAAGTACGAGTTTCGCAATTTCACATCGGTTGTGACACCGGTTAACATATTCATGAACTGTCCCTTTCGCCCAAGAAACGAAAACAAACTAACAGGTGGCCGTAATGGAAACGTCATAAAATAATAACAATGATACGGCGATATACTACTACAGTATTTAAATGTGTTAATATATTAGAGCGTCGATATGGAACTATAATGTTTATGTGTTCTTTTGCGAATTCTGATTTATCGAATTGACAGTGTACTTGATATTTATCGATAAAACTAATACCGTGAATCTACGGAATGTCACCAATACACGAATCTTATTACAAGTTACAAAATGGTGAAATTATTTTGTATTCTTATGCATTTGTATTGTAAGCATGTATGTATAATACGAGATAATAGATTTTGTGTAATAGAGAATACTGTTGTATTTATTTCTACGTTCCAAATGTACGAATACTTTTATCCCTCATTGTGTGTCCTGGTAATTATCGCGAGTGGGGGAACGGGAATCTCTAAAAGATAAACGAGCGGTCTCGAGCGGGACACGAGTTAGAGCATGAACTCGAACCGAAGAGCAGGCAGGGACGCAAGGTCTCTATAAATGCGTGCATGCGTATACATGATTTCCAGTTGGTGGGAGGTCAGCCTTTCGGCGAGAACGATACACACTGCGTATACGGGACGTTTTTTCTACTCATCCTTCCTTTCTTTCTCTCCTCTTCTTCGTCCTATCTTCTTGTTGTCCCCAAAACTCGTGCAGTGTATTCGTGTTATGTTAGGCCTCCGCTGGTACTTTGCACTCGCGTGTTTATTACTTCCGAGAGATAATTGATCCGTCTAATCGAAACTACACAGTGCTCACGCACGATTAAATTCATTCCGTGAACAGAACGACGTACGTTACATAAAGCTGACGAAAATGTGGGACCAGTATAACGCAATATTGCGAGGATTAAAGGTTTCTCTAGTGTAATCTATTCGATGTTGTTCACGGATATTTAATCAAGGTGATAGCGCCTACGCGACGAACAAGTGCCAGAGAATGCATTTCTATACTCTATGAATTGTAAAGTAATAGAAAGTGCTCGTTAAGGTATAAGCGTTACACGCGAATGTATTTTGAAGCTTTCTCGATGTGATTGGACAGTGATGGTGCAGCATTATTTTTACCGTTCGTATTATAGATAAAAGTGAGAAACGGTGACTGAAATGTTAAACGTTTGGAAATTAAAGACTGACCGATTTAAATACACAATTTATACGCAGTTGTGAACTGGTCAGTTAACATCTATATGCTGAAATTACTGACCCGATAATCACGTGCGATCGAAATGTCAGTAGACGCGTAAACACGCTAAGAGTGCACGCGGTTAGCAGCATCGCTGTCATTTCACTCAGAGAAACGAGAGAATGCAAACACAACGCTGATGAGTCAGTCGGTCGTGCCTACCAGGTGCGCTTACATCCATAAACAGTTCTAATGATTCGACTATCGAGCTGCGTAATTTGATCCGCTGCTCCTATAAAGCGCCCGTTTGTTTTAAAACTATCGTCCACTGTGCGGCGATACATTGAACCGATATCCGGTGCACAGTTGTTCAGCATTCCAACAGGACGTGGTGTACTATGCATAAACATTAACGCGTTCCAAACCGGAGAAATTGCTGGATCAACGTAAACAAGTTAAAAGAAAAATAGAAGAGAGACAATAAATTTACCTGATAATATTATAAATAAATTAAACGAGATACTTACGTGTTTGCAATTTGTTTGCAAAATGTGGAACGCGCTGAGAGAATTTCTGGAACAGTTCCTGTTACCAGGATTATTCCTAGTGATTTTATATTACTTCTTCACTTCGACCTTCGACTTCTGGGAGAACCGAGGCGTGCCATTTCGAAAACCGACCGTGCTCTTCGGCAATTTTGCACCCATGCTCCTGTTCCGGAAATCTCTACCGGAAGGCATTAACGAGATGTACGAATGGTTCAAAGACGAAAGATTTTTCGGGGCGTTTCGCGTCAGGACGCCGGTGCTGATCCTACGAGACCCGGACCTAATCAAGAATATTTGTGTCAAGAATTTCGCTTGCTTCTCGAACCGTGGCATACCGGTCAATTCTCAGGTAATTTTATCGCACGAATAAATTTAGTTAATCATACGTATCTCAACCCAGTTAACTCTCTGTTTCTATTGCGAATAATACTTATTCTCGTACCTTGAACCATCGACATAATTTTTGGGTCCATCATGATATTGCCCATGCTCCTCTCCCTGTGTATTGTAAAATTCTATTAGTATCGTTGTATATCGGCCAATTCTCAAGTAATTTTATCGCACGAATAAATTTAGCTAACCATACGTATCTCAACCCAGTTAACTCTCTGTTTCTATTGCGAATAATACTTATTCTCGTACCTTGAACCATCGACATAATTTTTGGGTCCATTATGATATTGCCCATGCTCCTCTCCCTGTGTATTGTAAAATTCTATTAGTATCGTTGTATATCGGCCAATTCTCAAGTAATTTTATCGCACGAATAAATTTAGTTAATCATACGTATCTCAACCCAGTTAACTCTCTGTTTCTATTGCGAATAATACTTATTCTCGTATCTTGAACCATCGACATAATTTTTGGGTCCTCGGTGATATTGTCCATGCTCCTCTCCCTGTGTATTGTAAAATTCTATTAGTATCGTTGTATATCGGCCAATTCTCAAGTAATTTTATCGCACGAATAAATTTAGTTAATCATACGTATCTCAACCCAGTTAACTCTCTGTTTCTATTGCTAATAATACTTATTCTCGTATCTTGAACCATCCACATAATTTTTGGGTCCTTCATGATATTGTCCATGCTCCTCTCCCTGTGTATTGTAAAATTCTATTAGTATTGTATCAGGGAACACGTCTAATGTCTAAATTACGAAATTATGGAAAATGAACGCGTAACTGTTTCTTATAATAGGATCCATTGTCCGCTCATCTGTTCAACCTGGAAGGAAAGAAATGGAAGAGCCTCAGATCCAAGCTGACTCCAGCCTTTTCATCCGGCAAACTGAGGAGGATGTTTTATCTTCTGGCGGAGTGCAGCGAAGAGTTTCAGAAATTAATTGGCGCATCCTCGAGGTCTGATAGGCCGTTTGAGGTTCGCGAATTGGCGGCGAAATTTACAATAGACGTCATTGGTACCTGCGCGTTCGGCATACAAATAAATGCGCTCACCGACGAGGAATCCGAGTTTCACAGAGCAGCGACCAAACTCTCGAAGCCGAGTTATAAGGCCACGCTCTGGAGGATGCTTAGAACGGCCGTGCCGAGATTGTACAAGCTTTTAGGCGTTCAGGTGATCGATCCTGGTGTAACGAAATTCTTCAAAGACGTCGTATCGCAGATGATCAGCCAACGAGAGGAAAATGACATTAAGAGGCACGACTTCATGGACTTGTTGATCGAACTGAAAAACAAAGGCACGTTAGAAAGCGATTCGGGAAATGGGCAGATCTGTAACGACGAGGATGCAGAGACGACTGAAGAAATAGGTACGTTGTTTTACAAACGTATAAGAATCAATTATGCTTGAGGACAAGCGAGAATAGCTGGGCAAAGTCGTTTCATGGCATCTATCGTTTAAAACATCCAATCTTATGTTTTATAATTAAAAAAGAATATAGAGAAAATCGAATATTAACAATTTTTAACTCTACAGTTTCTTTTTTATATTCAAAATAATATTATGGAAAACGAAAAATTAAACGATCGTTTAAATTTGTTATATTTTTCGAATATATATTTATCAAGAGTGCTTAATAAGTTGGTACAAATTCTCAAGTCTTCCAAGTTGAACTTCTTCAATAGCTTGTACCGGTTTTAAACAACTCAATTATATTAATTGGAGAACATTACGCAATCGATAACTTTCTTCGATCAATATACGAGTTGTTCGTTGTATGATTGGAGCAATTACGATGCGTAGCCGTAAACGGTACAGTTCTGTTACAAATTAATCAAGATAAAATCGACAGTAAGTACTTCATTCGTAGCTACACCAAGATCTGCATAGCTGCAATGAAACCATGCGTAACGTTAATCAAACGTTCCATTAATTTCATACAAAGAATGTATTCTCGATTCGTACTTGAAACTTATACTTATCACTTGCTGGGTATTAATACAATTTATCCACCTATGACTTATTCAAAAGTTATGTGAAAAAGTATTCTGTTCAAAATAATCCAATAATCTCGTATCTAAATTCACATGTATCAAATTCTGGGAAATGAATTGTAACGAATAGCGTAAATATTTTAAACCATTACACAGTAGAATATTCGTTTGAATCAACTTGCGTTAAAATAAAAATTTGCAAAGATTTTACCTATTACAGAAAAAAAACATTCGCCTTGAATTAAGGAGGACGCGGTACCATGACTAAGCAGAATGTTGACAGTGTTGAGTAATTTTTTCCATTCCCAGACCTTCCAAAGGCTGGCTAAAACGTTTGACTCAACACGGTTCTTCCGTCTTGCAATACATGTTTTTCCACTTTGCATTTAGTATCGCAAGATCTTTAAAATGTACTTAGTTTATATACTATAAATAGCTTTCAAGATATTGGTTGCCTTATTCGAATATATGTATATTTTCACAATTATCTTAAGCAGTGTATTTCTTACTTTGTCGGTCAAATGTCAATATTTTGTGTAAGTAGTAGGCATTCGTTTCATCAAACTTACAGTTGTTTGATTATGGAAATAAATATTCGTGTATCGCGTGTAACCAAACGAAAAAAGATAAACCGATATATCTTTGGCCCCGTATCTTAACGATGACTAATTAAAAATGGCAAAATTATGATCGTTTCCCTGTCGGAGTTTCAGCGCTAGCCATATATTAAAGTTTGCCCATTTGACGGACGAACGTTAAAAAGAAAAGTCATCGTTAATAAAGATTCCTATTGAATGGATTTATCGCATAAGCATTGTTATTTATAGAACTGGACGAGAACAGTATTGCCGCTCAAGCGTTTGTATTTTTCGTCGCTGGTTATGAAACTTCCTCGAACACCATTGCGTTTTGCCTTCACGAACTAGCGCTGAATGCTGAAATTCAAGAAAAGACGAGACGCGATATTCACGACGCAATTAACAACAGAGGTGGCAAATTAACTTATGATGCGGTCCAGGACATGAAATACCTTGATATGGTGATTTCAGGTAAAAATCAACGCATTTATTTACAAACTGTACCCATTGGAATTCATCGTAGACGGATTAATATTAGACGGATTAGATACCCTAAAACATAAAGGAAAAATATAGCCGATTGTATAGATAATCACATGATATGACAGATCTTATCGATATGATGTAAATAAAGAGCGCGTAAAAAATTTTCCGAAATATTATAGTACAGAATTTGTAAATTTCACAAAGAAAAATCAATAGTCAAAGGTGTTTGAAATATTGTTGCAATGTTTTCGAAATATTAAAAACAGTAAACGTAAAGCAAAAGATTGCTGCATTATTTCAGAAATAATTCTTGAAATATTCCAATATTGCAAAACAATATTTTAAACGTGTTTCAGCGGTATTGTGTTCCGTATGAGAAATGACCTTGAGCTCTTGAAAATTGTGATCGTGGAAAAGAAGTAACTTCTATCGTACTGTATGTTGTTTCGAATTAAATATTTTTCTCCCTTTCTATCGCCAAAAGCAACGAAGATGTTTTGGATTCTAAGGTCAGGTGACTTATCCTGTATATTTTCAGCCAAAACAGAGATTATCGGATCGATATTCAAAGAAAATTAATTTATTTAAATTCGTTACAGAAACACTCCGGAAGTACCCACCGGCATCGCTGCTTTCCCGAAGATGCGAGTATCAATACCAAATACCAAATACAAAAGTCGAGTTACCAGCGGGTATACGGGTAATCATACCAATCTATGGGCTTCATCATGATTCCGACTATTATTCGAATCCGTCAACTTTTGATCCTGAAAGATTCACGGAAGAGAACAAACGAACGAGGCATCCGTACACATATCTTCCGTTTGGAGAGGGACCACGAAATTGCATAGGTAATTTTTTTACTACAATTAGATCTCAGAAAGAATCGAAAATTATTAATATAGAGTAAAAGTAATAATAATGAAGTTGGAATTAACAAAAAACAACGTAGTTTATTCAGACGTACTCACTAATTTTTAGAAACCAATTTGCGACAGTCTTTTTCGGCAATAACAACTTCAATAACATCGTATCGATCAAACTGATATATTTAAAAACATGTATATTTGTTTTTAGGAATGCGATTCGCGCTCTTACAAATCAAGGTAGGTATAATATCGTTTTTAAGAGATCATCGAGTGGAGATCTGCGAAAAGACTGTCACGTCGTTCAAGTTCAGTAGACGCAGTCTCGTAACTTCGAGCGAGAGTGGATTCTGGCTCAAGATAGTACAACTTTTAAAATAGAACATCACCATTCAGGTTTATTACGTACTTAATATCGGTACGTCCAGTGGTTAATTTTCAATATTGACTGTTTATTGTATTTTTTTACTTATACACTGCACTGCAAATATTAAATACGTTGGTGCCTTTACCTTTGTCTTTTGAACAAAGCAAAGATTGTACTTTATTTTGGATCAATAATTTACAAATTTTTGGTAAGGTTTGAGATTTGTAACATACTTTTATTACGTTTATCTTAACTGAAACTTTTTTTTACAAAGATTCATCATTCCTTAATAATGCCCCAACAGAATGGATAACCCATAACAAACAGCAGCATGTATGTATATAATTCATCTCAACGAGAATCTATTGTATCCCGTGCGTCGTCTTAAGGGTTCAACGAATGTACTTCTATTATTTAATACCTCTGCATCATTCTTTGTGAAAATAAATTACAAATATTGTTATATAAATGAAACATTTATATTTTTTTAAACATTTGATATGTTCTATACCAAGAATTATTATAATCTATTCAATGAAATAAACATTGTACAAATAATGTATGTAGTACAAACTATTTATTATGCTACAATTATTGATAATTCGGTGATTTACACTCTTCAAAGTAGCAAATAAACTTGTAATATCTAGGTTTAATATTACTTGTTTACTCTATTTATACCTCATTTATACAGGGTGTTCGGCCACCCCAGGGACAAATTTTAATCGCCGATTCTAGAGGCCAAAATAAGACGAAAATCAAGAATACCAATTTGTTGATTGAGGCTTCGTTAAAAAGTTATTAATATTTGAAGTTCCGCCTGTAGAATGGCAATCTGTGAACAGTTGCGTACGCGCGATAGTGGCTCACACTCAGAAAACTGTAAAGCTGTCAATATGTCAGTAAGTAGAGTCTCTCATGCTGAGTGAGAACCACTATCATGGGCGCGTAGCTGTTCGCAGGTTGCCATCCTTCAGGCGGAACTTTAAACGTTAATAACTTTTTAACGAAGCCTCAAACAACAAATTGGTATTCTTGATTTTCGTCTTATTTTAGCCTGTATAAACCAAAGAATAATATTTTATAAAGATGTTATGTAATGCAATTTTAATCAGTACTTAAACATTTTTACAGAACTCATGTATATGTTTTTTTTTTTCTTAAGATATACATAGCCAATTGTCTGCAAAACCTTTATTAACAATAATAAGTAGAGCTTTGAAAAAATGAAATACTTTTGAATATGTTTTAAACAGATTACCATATGCATTAATTTTCTATTATTTATTTACCGTATTCTTTCTTTGGCGAATGTTAATAAAAAGTAGATTACTCAATGAGTAAGAATAATATGGTGGACTGTTTATAAAAATCGAAAAGATCTTCTACGAATCAAAAAAAATTTCTACTGCTACATACTGAAGATTGAAAACTGATTATTTTAATCGATATCTTTCTGTTATCAAATTATTGTAAATGATTAAAAAATCGTGTATATCGTTACGATAAACATCCGGCAGACGCCTGTCACTTCGCGCTGTTAACACAAAAATGGTATCCCTAACTGTAAGCGTTCCTACGCATTGCATGTATTAAATCAACTCTACTCAAATAAGGCTCGATGTTCATATTGAATAGATTAACCAGCTGATCAAACGACACATTGAATAGAGCATAATGTTCCGAAATGTGTATCATCGGTAGTTATAATTGCATCTACACATCTACATTACATTCAATTTTTCATTACACTGTATCGTTATATCGATTACAAGCTCACAGACAAGGTATGAGGCATTTGTGACTCTGTGCAACTCTGTGCTTCTGGTTGTGCATTGTCTGTGGTGGAAGCAGCTTCAAGTCAGTGCACTCTATATACGACTCATAGAATAATTTATATGTAGGTATTCACTACGTATACGCACGCACGGTGAGGTCGTTATGCACGACGGCCAATAAAAAGATTGAAAATGTTATTTCCTTGATTAGGTGACAGTGCTTTTTTGTAAACTGTATCATCTTTCTACTTGGAAATTTTCTCCAACATTTGACAGTGAAACATTCCACTGAAAATAATGCTACGGTGAGCCGTAATTCTGTTTACGTAAACGTATAACACTTCCGTCTCTTTAAATTGATAACGCGGGTCTTTAAACAATACATTTATAGATATTTTATCTTATATAAACAAATGTCGTGATTTGCATCAGTCGTAGTCGTAATACCTTCGATTAAATATTTTTTCCATTCACTTATAGCAACTATAATTTTCAAGATTTATTAATAATGTATTAATAACGTCTGCGAATTAATATTTATTATAACTATTGGGAATACTACTTGTAGATTTATTTTATCATTATACAATTCTTGTCCCACAATTTTGTTAACTGCACAGATTAAGTATTTTTAGGTTAGAATAATAATATACATACATAAGCAAGTACTGTATTATTTTTTCTTCTATTACATTTCTCTGCCATGACTCTTACAAATATTTTTATTATTATGTCTAATCATATATAAATCTTGAACGCTCGTTCATATTTATACCTGAATACTTTTTGCGTGCTAATCAGTTTCTAATTTAATTATAGATGTCACACTACAATAGAAACGCAGGTGCTCAAAGATCTGTGGTGATTGATTATGAACGTCAATTTCAAGAAGATTTGGAGTGCGCACAAGCATTGAGTTTGGAAACTCTTGCATTAGAAAAATTTAAATTACAAAAGCAACGTTCAGAATTTGATAGTGTTCAACAACCGTGTATTTCACAAAATGATGTACACAGAGGAAATAATATTGTAGATAGCAGTGGATCAGAAACAGACACTACACAGCAAGTTGAAAAGTAAATGATACTCTCTAAACATTTGTATTATTGTATTATTAATTTTTTATTTAATTTATTATATAGGATGGTCTGTAACTGGCTGTACAAGCAAAAAGGGGGTGATTCTACATGAAAAAATAAGTCTAAAATATAAAATAAAAATTTTTCATACAAGGCTTTGTTTTCGAGAAAATCGGCTTTGAATTTTCGCCGTGTACGCTTGCACTTGATCATGTCTTGTTATAACGGATCTCGCTATAGATCATTGTCTCGATTGACGTTTATGTTGATAAACACTTCCAGTGTCACAGAATTGTTTTTTGTACCTATCAGCTTACTATCTTACCTTTACCACTAAACACTATGTTGAGGCCAAATACAGGTAAACAGAGAAGGGTCGCAGCGATCGTCTCTGTAATAATAAACTTTATGATTACTTCAACATCCTATTTCATTACGTGTTTTTAATTTTCCGTTACGATAAAAACAAACTTAAACTACAATAGTACCCATCGAGTCAACCTATAGCGAGATCCGCTATAATGAGACATGGTTAAGTGCATGCATACTAGGCGAAAATTCAAAATCGATTTTCTCGAAAACAGCCTCACATGAAAAATTGTTATTCTATATTTTAGACTTATTTTTTCATATAGAATCACCCCCTTTTCGCTTGTACTACCAGTTACAGAACATCCTGTATTATCATTGTACAAAATAACTAATATAAATGAAGTCCTATCATAATGTTTAGCGAATATTCTAAAAAAACAAAAGTATAGATTTCAGTGTAGAAGTCGACCAAGGCCTGGAACTTTTAATACCAATCAATCTAAAAATACTGTGATATTAGCACCACCACCAGTTCCATCTAGGAGAAATTCTACATCAGCTACAACAAGTCAAGAACAATCGATCGATTTAATCAATTTTACAAGTCCAGTAAAACAAGATAATTTGGCCGATTATTGTTCACCTTCGCCTCCGACGTCGTAAGATTTTAGTTTATATATTTTTAAAATGAGTATTGTCCACTTGAATAGGCAGTGAAGAAATTGTTCTTGTTATGGAATAGAAAACCGTCGGTAGAGCCAAAATGGGAAACTCATCCCTCGCTATTAAAAAAGCAAACAAGAATATCGCGCAGTAGTAGTTCTGCAGGTTATCATTCTCGAGATTTTCGATATCACTCGCTCTCTCCTGGTCCTGGATCTTCCACTGCACCCTGTACACCTGGGACTCCAAAAATTAGTCCTATCATGTCAAGATCCAGTAGTATTAACAGTAATGTACCTGATTCAACACCACAAGTGAGTAACACATGTTACTGTATTTTTGATAATGTTGAATTCCATTGAAAATTTTATATAATTTTCTTTATTTGATTAATAATTTTATAGATAAATTTTATTTTATTGCAGCCTGCATGGAATTTTTGTGATTTAAAAAATTATTTTCTTATGCAGGTATTTTCTGTTATAGATGTTTTAATATGAATATCAGTCGAAACTTATTAATTTCTAGTCTTTTAATATCTTTTATGCCGGGACCACACTGGAGAGAACAGTTCGTGAGTAGTGCGCCAGCAGCTCATGAAGTGCTCGCAGATAGTTTGCGAGCTGTTCGTTAACGGAAACAACCGCGTGTTCACACTGGAGCTCGCTAACAACTTGCGAACAGTTATAACCCACACACACTTCGAGTTCGCGTACAGTCCCTTTGATGTACCGCTTCCCGGTACCCGCACAGCTAACACTGTTCGCTGAGGAGCTCGCTGCTCGCTGTTCGCGAAAGTCTTCGCACTGCTGGCCAGCACATCCGCGAGCTGTTCGCGAACAGCAGTCTGGTCCCGACATTATTCGTTATTAAAGCTTTCCACCTTATTCAGTATGTAGTAGTTCGAGAATAAAAAGATAAGAAAATAATTTTATTTGTAGATACCTCCATTACCTATGAATTACAGACCAAGTATTACTCCTTCTGTATGTGGTGTTCAAAAGCCTACATTCGGTGCGGACGATGAGCAGCTAAGTGTATTAAAAGTAATAGAGAAAAAGCCAAATAATAATCTTATAGATTTGAGTTCTTTCGATCATATAGAGGATAAAACAAATGTTCGAGTTAGTGTATTGGAAGCATTTGATCCGTTACTTGTTAAGACTGAAGATCACGTTGATATCGCACAAGGACAAAAAGACGGTAATGTTACATTATAAATGTACACTTAAATAAAATTAGTATAACATAATTAGATAAGTATTTATTGGAGTACTGTCGTTCATCTTATAGTAATATGTTATGTTTAAACAGAGGCACAATCACAAATTAGTGGATCAGTGTATGACCCGTTTGATCCATTTGATTACATGTACAGCACAAATGAAAGCGTTAATTCAGATCCAGTGTACGTTGCTGTCGAAAAATCTGCTAAATCTCCAGCTGTATCTCCAGCTGCACCGCCGCCGCTACCTCCTCGAAATTCATCTGCTTGGAACACCATTGAGAGAAGAAGAACTTCGTTAGATAGAAGAGTAAATACTATAAAAATTTAAATATAAAAATGAACCAGTAGTAATTTTAATTTTAATAACTTCGATTTTTACAGCAAAAACGGCAAACACGCTTGTATGAAAATGTAACAGTGAGAAAAACTAGACCGTCACTTTATGATTGCGATTTAAAAGCTTTTCATGAGATGATGAAGTCAGTGCGAAGTTAGTAAACATATCAAATTTAATTTACTGTATTTATAACATTTACACTCCGTATTAATACGCGTAACACCCACAGGTGATTTTCCATTTAACGATCCTAGTACAAATATTGGACATGTAATCAGTCCAATGATGGAAAACTTATATCCTGATGGCACAAGTATAAAATTGGTTGTACATCCACAGTTAATGGATTCTGATGAAAATACTCCGTCCATTTCATTTACTTGTGACGGTAAAATTTTATATACTTATAAAGTGTCTTAAATAATTCCCAAGGGTTTAATGTATATAAATATTTATTTTCAGTAAATTGTAGTGTCGAACATGTCATTCTTAATGTTGCTTGTTCTTTAGAAGATGAAGATACAGTGAATATAGAAAAATATTGTTTGAGAGTGTGGGGGTTGGCAGAGTATTTTGTACCTAATACAACTTTAGCGCAATACGAATATATACATCAATGTATTAAATTAGAAAAAGACATTGAATTAGCTATTCAGACTAAAGCACAAATAAAGCGATGTATAGCTCGAACGGTAAGTATTTTTAATACTATTATAATTGACAGTTATAGTAGTGCCCACTTAAGTGTCCGCGCTCGGGACCGGCCGCGGTCGTTTAAGTGGGCAAGGTTACTTCTCAGAATTTAACGGAGATAAGGAAAGAGAATAAGTGCGAGTGAGATACAATAGCTGGCCATCTGAAACCATATACAGGGTGTTTGGCCATCTCTGGGAAAAATTTTAACTTAGTTTAGTATTAATTAACTTTGTAGAGGCTGAAATAAGACGAAAATCAAGAATATCAATTTTTCGTTTGAGGCTTCGTTAAAAAGTTATTAACAATTAAATTACAAAATTTCAAATCGTTCTGGAAAAGTTATTTTCGGTTGCGGGGGTCAATTACAATCATTTTTGGTGAATAGATATATCTCCGAAATTGGTGGGGATAACCGCGGACATTTAAGTGGACAAAAGTGCGGTCATTTAAGTGGGCACTACTGTACTTGTATCACATACCTAACTTTCTTTATAGCTTCAAGATGATAATCGGGATCAGTGCCTGAAATTAGAAGATATTCTTCCAAACGAACCTGAGCAACCTATTTCTTACGACACCCTAATTATTTTGTTAGGTATGAAATTGATGAATTTTTATTTGAACATTATTGTATAGGAATGTATAAAATATTAATGAAATAATTCTACATATTTTTATCAAAATTGCAGAGACTGTAGAGAAAGAAATGGAACGCGTGGAAACTGCTGCTATACAATTGGCAACTACTAATCATAGTTCTACTCTCTTACCGCAACTGCAACCACGTGGCGTTGTCCAAGCGGTAAAAGCAGTCTGTGCTTTAATGGGAAATATAGAAACATTTGAAATTACAGAAGCTGTTGATAATTTTGTGAATGCATGTTGTCAATTTTTACCCCAAGTTCATACAACAAATATAGAGTGCAAGAAACCTGAAATTCTGCATGAAGATGGCGACTATTCTGTTGTGACATTACGAACAAAATTCCCGGATGTAATTGCTTCTCATTGTCGCAAAATACGTGATGCGATTCAGGATCTTGTAGAAACATATTGTCATGCTTTTACAGTTGATTTTGAATTGAATAGCAGGGGAGAATTTCCAACAAGTAAGAAAAACATTAGGTATTCCAAAATATTATTCTGTTGAATGATAAATTACAAGAAAAGAGTCTGATTTGTTGTACTGTATTTTTATATAACAGATACATTAATATCGTCCGAAGTATTGGATACTGTATTAGTTCGCGTTGGAGCATTACATAGATTACCAGGATCATGGAAACACGATGATTACATTATTGCAGCTCAAATATTCCATGGAACCAGACCTGTTGGGAATCCAGTTTTATCAGAACCTATGGCTGTCAATTCAAATTTTTATCCTAGAATTTTATTTAATTCATGGTAATGATTTTAAACTTGACTAATTGAAAATTATATTCCGCTCGTCAAATGTAAATTATAATGTTAATGTAAAAGGTTGGAATTTCATGGGATAAGTGTATGTCAAGTACCAAGGGAAGCTAGATTAGTGTTGGTTTTGTATGGCCGCACATTACAACCTACTGAACATGAATTTAATTCGTCCGAAGAAAATACTATGCACAAAGAAGAGTTAGGTTGGGGAGCTATACAGTTCTTTGATAGCGAAGGGTAATTAATTTTATATATAATAGAATGGGGAAACATCTTGTTACTTCTTTAGTCATATAATCCGTTTCTTCTATCACAGTGTTATGAGTCAAGGAAGTTTCTTCCTATCACTTTTGCCAGCAATAGCTGACAAAAGGCTAGGTCCAGCTCCAGCACTTGGATATCATCCCCATGGGGATACATATCCCATTATTGGGTTAGAATTACCTGATTATGGAGGAAAGGTATTGTTCCCTACAGAATTGAGAGATTTCGATGTTGAATCTCTTGACTTTAATTCATTAGATCAGAATACGCAACAATTATTAATAGACATCACGCAACAACATACATTTACAAGGTATGTATTTTTTAATTAACAGTCATTTGTTTCAAATTGTTCATATTTATTTCTCAACCCGGTAGACCGCTTATCGAAGAAAGAGAAATTTTATGGGAAAAACGTCATTATTTACACGACAGACCCGAAGCATTGCCTAAAGTGCTTTTAGCCGCACATAGTTGGGATTGGGCATGCTTGCCTGATCTTCATGCATCCCTTAGAGTTTGGAGTCCTTTACCTCCGGTTCAAGCTTTACAATTATTATTACCTTGGTAATTAAATGTTTAAAATCTTTACGTACGTGTTAATAACTTCAATAATTCTAGATATTTTGTAGTTTTCCGGATATGAAAGTTAGAGAAATGGCGGTTGTATGGATTCGAGAACTGAGTAATGATGAACTTGTAGATTATTTGCCGCAATTATTGCAAGCATTGAAACATGAGACATACGAATCGTCTCCTCTTACGAGATTTTTATTGGAACGAGCGTTACTTTCACCACGTGTGGCTCATCATATTTATTGGTTGTTAACGCAAGCGTTACCGGGACAAAGTCCTCAGGTATACGTTAATACGATATATAAATAATGTTATTGAATCTAAATTACTGGTTTATCGATTATTTTTAATATGTTTGTCTCTCAGAATTCTGCTGAAATTACACCAGAAGATGATAAAAATATTAGTTATGCGCGTTACCATAGAAGGTTACAATTGATGTTGCGTGCGTTACTTGCTGTTATTGGTGATGCATTGAGGAATAGCTTTCTCACACAGCAATTACTTGTTAAAGTATAATACAATTTTATTATATTGTATTACTTTATTGATCCGCTAATAGTAATGATATACTTAATTTTCTTATAGAATTTATACGAAGTAGCAGAAAATATTAAACTGACAAAAGATTCGTTACGGATGGATGCACTTAAAGTTGGTTTACAAAATATAAATTGTCAGTTAATGGAAGATGATGGTACATGCTTACCGTTATCTCCTAGTAAACAAGTATTTGGTATAAATGTGCAAACCTGTTCGTATTTTCCATCATTTACTCTTCCATTAAAAATCAACTTCATTAGTAGTGATGATGTGATTTGCCCTGCGATTTTTAAGGTGTGTTTAATAGACAAGTATCTGTTGCACAGTCTATTACAATTTTTTATTTTACACAAAAATAATGTTGAAGGTTGGAGATGATTTGCAACAAGATATGTTAACTCTTCAAATGGTTCGTATCATGGACAAATTGTGGTTAAAAGAAGGTCTTGATCTTAAAATGGTAACATTTGCCTGTGTGCCTACTGGCCATAAACGTGGAATGTTAGAAATGGTTACAAATGCAGAAACGTTACGAAAAATTCAAGTTGAATTCGGTCTAACTGGTTCATTCAAAGATCGACCAATTGCCGAGTGGTTGGCAAAGCATAATCCTTCGGAATTGGAATATGAAAGAGCAGTCGAAAACTTTACCGCGTCTTGTGCCGGCTATAGCGTCGCTACTTATATTTTAGGGATTTGTGATAGACACAATGACAATATTATGTTAAAAACGTCAGGTCATCTGTTTCATATTGACTTTGGAAAATTCTTAGGCGATGCACAAATGTTTGGAAATTTCAAAAGGTAAAAATACTCAATTTCTTATATTGTATGTGTATGATCGAAAGCGATTATACATATTACTTTTTCTTTTAAATTAGGGATAGAACACCGTTTGTGTTAACATCTGATATGGCATATGTTATAAATGGTGGTGATAAACCTTCGGCCAAATTTCATCATTTTGTAGATTTATGTTGTCAAGCATTTAATGTAGTGCGAAAACATGGGAACCTTATTCTTCATCTTTTTGGATTGGTACGTCTATTTTAAATTATATTGCTAACGTAGAAAATATTATATTATTATAGAATAATATCGGAATTTTCATTAGATTATTATTATACTTAAATTGCATTATTTACTCGATCTGAATAAAATTTTCCCTTTCGATTATTTTATTGAATACAAAGAAGTTAATTTTTAACTTGGTAATATGATAATTTGAGCCGCTATTCTCTTATGAAAACAACGAAACCGCAACGGAAGGACTTATCCATACGCTTTATCAAAAAGAGGCCCGTTATCACGCTAAACTGTATGCGATGTATTGTTAATTAGTGTTTATCGTTGGGGCTCTCGTAATATCATAATGTGCAGCAGTCAGAATCACTTAAGAGAAGAGTTAACCACGTTTGAAAACTAATATGCTAACAACGACTACAATAATGGATATAATACGTTAATGTGCGATCTGAAATTTACTGTTTAACAGTATCGATTGAGTCGGAAAATACAAAAAGAGAAAACATAAAGATGCATACTTTACTATCCCAAAAAAATAATATATCCGACTTATATAAACTGAAAATCATAGAACAAAAGCTTACCGATATTGAAATAAAAGAATTAGTGAACAAATCTAATATGAATAACTATACAAATTCGCAGATGACTTCGTCTGGTATTCCTGGCGTGACTGTGGATGCAGTTAGTTATGTGCAAAAAGCTCTTCTTCCTGAACAAACAAATCCTGAAGCAGCTGCTACGTTTGCCCGAATGATAGAAAGTTCACTAAAAAGTTGGTTTACACAATTCAATTTCTTCTTACATAATTTAGCACAACTACGATTTTCGGGCGATCATAATGATGGAGCATTATTGTCTTTTATTCCACGTACATATACGTAAGTTTACTATAGCATTTCGTAAAATTGTCTATAAGATTAAAAGTAAGTGTATCTTTTTAATTGTTGCAGAATGCAACAAGAAGGTCAATTGACAAGTGTTCAAGTCCATGGTTACCAAAAACGATATGACCCTGAAAAGTATTACATGTATATTTTGCGCATACAACGAAAAGGCCATGCAGACCCCACATATTTATTCCGATCATATAAAGAGTTTTGTGAATTTTATCAAAAACTGTGCATTCACTTTCCACTTGCAAAAGTTGCCAGGTAAGAAATATAAATTTATTTCAATTTCATGTCTAATAAAAAAAACACCGTTTGGTGTGTCTTTTATACATTCAAAACAAAATGTGGATTCATTTTTCTGTTGTAAAAGTTATTAGCAAGTAAAGTATGATTTCTTACCAATTTCATATTATGGCATTAATTTTATTTATATTGACATTATCTGCATCAATAATATAATATTTTAATTCTCATTCAATTAGTTTTAATGAATTGACATTTTATATTTTATCACATGTTTTATCATAAAAATCGTATGTGGTGATTCAATTTTTCCATTATTTATATATGAATATCTTTATCGTTAACAGTTTTTAAAATTTTTGTATAAATTCACTGAAGTTATGGTTATACATCTATTGGTTTCACTGTCTTCTACTTTTTCATTATTAAGGCGAAGTATTTAATTGCTTAAAGTCAGTGTTATTCGACATGTTTAAATTATCATTTGTACTCTTCCGTAATGTGGGTCCAGTAAATTCGGTTTGTGATATTTTTCGATAAAATTCTGGTTTAGAAGATGTTTCAGATGATTTTTGTTGCATTGATATTTGAGCACGAAACCAACCCAGACCCATGTTTAATTTAAAGTCTTTATCTGAAACTAATACGAAATTTAATGTTACATATTTATTGTTTATACTATAAAATATAATAATCGAACATACCTGAAGAAATAATTTCTTTCTCAAAAGAATGCACCTAACACGGTTCGGATTCACAAACAATATTATAAACAGTTGCAACAATGATAGGCATATTGAGAATATGAAAATACGTTGATAAATTTGTTTTTAATTGAAAAGTATTTCGTATCTTGGTATCAAGAAATGTCTGTGTGTTATCTTTTCTTATACTATCTAATCAGACCAAAATTTTGATACATCGGAAATTCGTTTTGAAACAAATTCTAAGAAATAAATGACATTATTACTTTTGTTTTTAATATTTTCTGAGGAATTAATGCATTTCTTAAATTTTGTAAATAGACGAGATACAAATAGGCATAATTAAATTGATATAAATAACAATATATTTTATGTAGCTTACCAAGTGGTATGAGTGTTGGAAGGTCTAATATAAAACAAGTTGCTGATAAACGTCGCGCAGACATCGAAAAATTCCTTGTAAGCTTATTCAAAATGACTCCAGAAATTTCACAAAGTGACTTAGTATATACTTTCTTTCATCCTTTATTACGTGATCAACAAAATGCTGATATTCATTTACGTAAAGTAAAAGGTACAGTAAAACTTACGAAATGTATTTATGTACCGTTTAAAGATACTGTAAACATATTTTTACTTCTTTTTTTCAAATAGTTGGCAACTGGTGGGCTGAAAAGATAGTCAGGGATAATGTACAAAGTGGGCAAATTAAAATGTCTCTTCACTATACTCGTGGAGCATTTTATGTAATGATTCATCATGCAAGGGGTTTGCCTAAAGTAGCTAATGGGCAAGAACCAAATACATACGTAAAAGTTTATCTTAAACCTGATCCAACAAAGAAAACGAAACGGAAAACAAAAGTTGTGAAAAAGAATTGTCATCCTTCGTTCATGGAAATGGTACGAAATTTACATAAATTAATTAGTTCCTTATGTTTCGTTCTTATTAAAAAAAGACATGTTCAATATATAATATATTTCTCCACTGCAGTTGGAATATAGAATGTCTTTAGATGTTATTAAAGAAAGAATTCTAGAAGCTACAATATGGAACCATGACACTTTACAAGAAAATGAATTTCTTGGTGGAATACGCTTACCACTCGGACGACTTGACTTGACAACTGAAACAATCGAGTGGTTTTCGCTAGGAAGTATCCGATGAAGGAGTATTCGTAAATTTAAGATGTTCGCTAACACTTCACGGAAGTTAGATCTATAAAAATGGAAACTTGAATTTCTTTGCACAATATTAATGATAGCATTTCTATAGTATGCACATAATAGTGCAATAAAATAAGTCGTGTCTATAAATGAACAACATTGACACATGCTTTCACATTCAGTAAACACGCTTCGTAAAACAAGTTAATTAATATCGTAAAGTCTATTATAAAACTATATTTAACTGATGTTATAATTGGAAAGGAGGTATATTTCATAAAGTTATTCTGCCTTTTGCAAGAACTGTCAAAATATTAGAAACAAATTTCTCATAAGAAGATGTTTCATTATAAAAGTGAGTGTGAACTTCTTCTAGATCATAATTTACAAATATTTGGCAACAAGTGTCAGTAAGTATAAAATAATTTGGATTCGTAATGCTAATTCTATTAGTCAAATTATATAAAAATGTTTATTTATCTTATTTTTAATTTTAACTAATCTATCGATTGTAAATATATTCAAAGTATGCTACACTATTTAATTGTAGCAGATCGAATACAATGTTTCCTACATAGGTATGAGTTTGACAATATAGACTTATACACTATACATATATATATATATATATATATATATATATATATAAATTATAAATTTTATTCGAATATAAGTTATTTGCCTATAATAATAAGTATATCAGGTGACAAGAGGACATTTTTTACTTTCATATGAAAATTTGAAATTATATATAAGAATAATCAAAATAACTTTCTACATACAGTAATAAGATCTATATAGAAAGGAACTACGAGTCAGTGTGTATTATGAAATTTTTATTTGTATGCAAGAGAGGAGAATGAAATTATGTAAATATGCTTTTAAATTTACCAATAATTTCGTAATCATTTTATATATCTATTGTGAATATTTGAATACTTTATCATGAGGCAGGAGTAAATTTACTATGACGAAAATGAAGGTTTAATTTAATACATTATCGACAGGTGGTTATTAGATATTGATTTAATTAACAAGTACCTTATCATATTTTTGTAGCATCTTTACTACACAAAGTTTATATTTTTTTATATATCTGCATTGTAAGGTGAACAGTTTCATGTTTTGCACAGAAGTAATGATATAAAATAATATATGTGATCTAATCTCCTGTTGTTAATGTATTAACATCATTAATTTCAACCTTAATATTTGTTATAAACATTTCTCAAAAGCAGTGAAATTATTTAATAACAGAAACTTGCGTTTTGTCCTTTTCAATTGGATGAAATTTGATATCATAGCTATAAAGAAATATTGTACTTCTAAGTGTACAAGCCTTTTGCTTCTACATTAATATCATAAAATAATCATGAATTATAATGCTACTGCACGAGCTTTCTATATTCTTTCGGTTGCAATATAAGATTATACTAATTTTATTAATTTATTTATAGATTATCTTGGATTATGTCCAAGAAAATAATCATTTGTGATTCTTCAATTTTATCGTACAGAAATATATGTAACAAGATGTCGTGATAATTTTACCGCATTTCGATATGGTTTTTCTGTGTTAAATGCTGAATATACTCTATGTACAAACAATTTTGTACAAAAAGTTGTATCGTTTTGAAGATGTATATCACTTTACAATTTGTACCGTGACATTAAAAAGCTGCATAATAAATTGTGTTTTAGAATGTTTCATATTGTACTCTTATGTTGGTTGTTTCGTAAGATTGATTTTCCCTGAATCGAGCCACCAAGAAAGGGCGATTAAATCTTCCAGATCAACTACACGGCCGATCACGTTTCGTTCAATGCAACAGTGGTGACCCGACACGGGTTCCCCAATTCTCCCCATTTTATTCAGAACCATTTTGCTTAAGGTAGCACAAAAATTGTCAAAATAATGGAAGAATAATACTAGCAAACAATTTAAGAGAATATCATATTATATGTGAATCCTCTTCAAACGATGCATTATCTACTTAAGAGGTGAAGAAACATCCATAGTGTCGAAACACACATGTATAAATTGAACAAAATCAATGTTTCGTTAAACAATATTAAAAAACAAATCAGTAAATCTTCCATCAGTAACATGAGAGAGAGGGGAACATTTAAACAGTTCTTGGTCAGTAAGTGGTCACCATTGGTCATCACATGCTCATCATTGGCCAGCAAAGGATCATCCCAAAACATGCAGGAAAAGAAGGGATCTCTCTCCCAGAGATAACTCTCTGTTTTTCATTATTCATATGCCACATATTGTTAAGAATTGTTCAAACTATTGCGTTGTAATGTTAAATAATGTTAAGTTTTATTTATATTAAAATTAAAAAAAGAAAAGAATTCCTGTAATTTCATTTCCTGTCTCATTTCCTCCTGTGTTCCTCAGTTGAGAAACTATTCACTGAATTAGTGTCATAGGCAAACAGACTGTAGTTGTGTTTAAATATTGTATCTAAGTTTCGAAGTACGAATTATTCGCGTTTCTTAGTTAAAGTTGCAAATAATTTGCATTAATTGTATAATTCTATTTAAAGTTGCGAACAATGAGTACTTTTCGCGTTTGCTTTTCCAGATTCTAATTTTATATCCATCATATGGTGCAGTAAGATATATTTATTCCATATTGTTCATAACTAATTTGAGTAATGTAAAAGTATCTTGAGGAATCATTTTTAGATCAATTACAGATTTAAGCTGACCTTGACAATCATTTTATGTATCCAGGAAAAAAAGAACAAAATTTATTATACTCAAATTGCGCGCGAAATTGGCAGATCGCGATTTATGATAACGGCGCAGCACTACTGGCGCCGCAAAGTGAAGTGACCGCGTGCGACAATTAATTCGTTCTCAGTCAGTCTGTCCCCCGAAGGACCCCGCAACAGATCTTATGGAAAATGGCCACCGGTTAAATTAGCTGAACTTTTGATATGATGTAGTTCATTACGTCTTGATGAAGAGTTCCAATGGGGCCAAGCCCGTAAATTGAACAGTTTCCGAGATACGGGGGATCAAAAGTCAATAATAGTGCGCCTTATTCCAGACTACCACGGTCGAACATATTTTAGTGTAAGAAGCACTGTTGTACACTGCCCATTTATTTGACCCCTTAAAACTCAATGGTAGGCAATTGAAGGCAACGGGCACGATGACTTAGTTTATGACAATTTTTAATAATGTATTTGGCGACTGACATTGGCTAGTGTATCGTGCATGGTGTATTAGATTTGTATTAGTTAAAAATAATAATATTAAATTGCCATTTACTATTTATTCAACAAATTGTTGATGTTGCACTCATGACAGAAATATTATAAAGTGCTTAATAAATTAGCTTTTCAATTTTATACAATCATACGTGTATACAATATATTTAATTGAAGACTATAATGTAGCTTCTTTATCAGATCCAAAGCAATTAGCGTTATAGTTTAATTTCATTCTGAATCATTAATTGGATTCCACACCGACATAGTATTGAGCGATTAATTACATTAAAATCAATTGATTGAATTTCTCCAATGAAATTATTCGATTGATGCCCAACTCTAGACCGTAGAGCCACAGACGAGGTATATGAATAGACCTTTCACCTAATGTAATTTTTCGGCCCGAGTTTCTGGGGTCCCGGGACCCCATTACCACTTTCGTGTCACTCGCAACGTTATCAACAGATTCAGAAATTAACACAAGAGGAAGTGAGACAGAAAATAAAATTACATAAATTTTATTATTTTTGAACGGAATTAAAGCTGTAGGGTCCATCATTGGACATTAATCGATTAATTTCATTGGAATAACCAATCGATTGAGATTATTTAAAGATTTCAAAATTATTAAAATACGTAAGGATCTCATTGATAAATACACCGCAAATCCTCTATTTTTTATTTTAATTTGTAATATATTATTTATTTAAAAACTAACTCGGCAAAAACGTATTTGCGATTCGAAATCAGTGTTATTAGACCGCACACCAGGACGAAGAAGGTATGTGGAACTATAAGAAGAACGCAGCCATTAGCTCATTTTATTTGCTATGTAATTAATAATTATATTAATTACATAGTAAATAATATGACCCGGGTCTCACCACGTGGAGGTTGCTGCGACTGGAGACCCACCCTAGCCTCGCCCCAACCACCCTTCCTTTGGCGAGAAATTCGAATACCTATCTAAGGGAGAAGCTATCGAAAAGTTAGAAACGAGCTAGAAAAGGAGAGTTCTTAAAAGAACTGCCCAATCAAGAGATGAAGAACCTAACAAAATGTCAATATATGTGAGATGATACACATGTTTTCTAAAAACGAAATTGAAATGTGCAACTGCATGCACGAACTCTGACCGATGAAGAGATCAAAAACCTAACAAAATGTTGATACATGTGAAATAATCCATCACATGTTTTCTAGAAACGAAATTGGAATGTGCAACTGCACGTATGAATCCTGATTACTAAATTATCAATATGTACTTTATTATTAATTGTTCCTTCTTAAATAAATACTTGCATTATGACAGTGCCTAACAAGACACTCGTACAAAACGAAGAAAGGATCCTGAAGATCCAACCAGAAATGTGCAACTGCACGTATGGACCTTGCATATTAGAATACTAATATGTATCTTAATATTAATCATTCCCACTTAAATTTACGCACACGTTTCGGTAATATTTAATAAACGGCAGGAGAACGCTTTTTTATCTTATAATCTATATACATTTGTACTTATATTCTAACGCAATCTGTAGAAACATGAAGAAATATGAGGAAATATTTTCTTCTTGGTGTCTTCATCAATCCCACGATGTTTTTCTAAAACATACACTAATATACAATAAATTATAACCGACATGAAACAAAGAAATACGACAAGATATTTTCTTCTTGGTGTCTTCGTCACTCCCACGATGTTTTCCTGAAACAAAAACTCATATCCAATAAAATATATAACTCATATAAAACAAATAAATATGAAAAAATATTTCTTCTTGGTGTCTTGATTAATCCCACGATGTTTCCCTGAAACATAAATCAGACAATAAATAAAATTGTACAAAGAAACTAACTACATCAAGCTACTTCAAACTACAATAGAGTGGCACATATGGGGATGAAGTTAGACGTTTTAAATATCGCAACACTACGGGGCAACAACGCGATAAATCAACAATCGCAACGCTAATTTATAATAGAAAAAATTCCAAACGCGACTTGTAAGAATAAAAGCAACCCGCGAATGGTAATTATTCGCAACACTACCCTGAAAAGCAAACGCGAAAAATAGTAATTCGCAACTCTAATTCGCAATCGCGTTTACTAAAAATTCGCAACGCTATTTTTAAAGCAAACGCCCGGTTCCTAGGTTTGCATAAAGACAATCACGAATCGTATTTATTCGCAGCACTATATATCAACGCGATAAATATTTGTTCGCAACTCTACGAGCAAACGCGAACATTGTATATTATTCGCAACTCTAACTTTCATCAGGGGCTATTGGTACATGTACATAGACATGTACTTGCCACAAAATAAACTAACTACTACTAGTACTACAATTAGGGTAGAATTTGGGCATTGCAAATATCGCAACGCTAAATAAAAAATCGCACGATTAATCAAGATCGCAACGCTAATTTATAACGTGAAAATTACATACGCGGTTGACATCCATTATTATATATATAAAAGAGTAAAAAAGCAACGCGAATCGTGATTGTTCGCAACACTACCCTGAAAAGCAAACGCGAAAAATAGTATTTCGCAACTCTACGAGCAATCACGTTTATCAATAATTCGCAACGCTATTTTTAAGCAAACATTCGGTACCTAAGTTTGCAAAAAACCAATCGAGTATCGTGTCAAGGCGCAACACTACCCTGAAAAGGAAACGCGAAAAACAGTGATTCGCAACTCTACAAGCTTTTTATATTAATTTTATTTTCTTCATGTCTTAATTTTATTTATTTTCAGTTCTTCAAGATATAAGGTTTAACCTTTATTTCGAAGATACACATCAAGAGTCGAGACGGACTACGTGACTCCCTCACCCACTCCCCACTCCTCGCGCGAGAGACGTGTCCGATCCTGTTCGTCATTCTTCTTCTGGAAAGTGGTGTGAGAAGTGCGTTGACAGCTTCGCGTCTAATTAGGTACGTATTTTTTATTTTTAACCATTTCTATTCTCCTCGTCATTCTCCATCGATGCAATTATACAATATTAATAAGTGCATATTAACAAATTGGTGTTTTATTTCTGTAAGAGCCCGTAATTACAATTCAAACACGGGACGCTCAACTACGGTCAAACGTATTTTTCATTTTTAACCGGTTCTCTTCTTTTCGTCATTATCCATCGATGCATTTATCCAATATTAATAAGTGTCTGTTAACAAATTTGTGTTTTATTTCTGTGGCAGCTCGTAATTACAATTCAACCACATGAGACTCTCAACTGCGGCCAAACTACGGTCACGCTATACACGCGACGCCATAATGCTTTGAGAGTTTGTGAACACGTTTCGACAGGAAACCTGTATCTATACGAAAAAGAGTATTTGGCGATGCTCACGTGCGAAAAATGTAAGTATCCTTTGTATTTTGTTCCGAGTACGTTTAAAAAGAATTGTTTGATTTAAAGCCATCAAGTTTTCAAATACGGTAGAAACCTTTCGTAAAAACATTTACTCTTTCCTTCTAAAGGATCCTGACATCTCATCATCGTACTTGTGGATCCAGAGAAACTCGACGATGATCTCGCTGCTGACCTTGATGCTGACTTCGTTTCTAACGTCGCTGATGACTTCGCTGATGACTTCTACTAGGCAACATCGTCACCCGGGTGCTTGAATTCTACAGTTGGTGAGTCGCATGCTATTTTGTTTCCTCTGGTCCCCAATCATGTTGTAGGATGAAAGATCCGAATCAACACGGATGACCAGTTGTATATTTGGTATTTTTGGCGAGTTAAGTGACCGCGGGTATGAAAAATACCCATGAGTTATATTTTTTTAGCGCAGGCTAGGGTCTTCTTGCACTCACGTTTTTTAATGTTATCAATAAATATTACACAATATGATTATTACACAATTTTGATAAAATATATGAAATATGTTTATTATCTTTATATGAATTAAATAATTGAGTAGAATATGAATTAATATAATGTGAAAACATAATTATTAAATATTCGTTTTATTAATTAATACATCATATGATGTATTTTATGTGCAAGAAGGCGTTTCGCGACTGGTCGATTTTCAACTCAAAGGAACATGCATGTTAATTTTATTTTTTTTTCAATTTACTTTGACGACAGAATCGACCAAGGTTAATTGAATATTTTGAATAATAATTTAACAAATTTATTTCAATTTGCAAAGTAAATTATTTTATCGTGAAATCTTTATTAAAGTCTTACATTTTGAACAATTAGGTAGGTAACTTACTCTCTGGTGTGTGTGTTTAAACCTAAGTAGGTAGGGTCAGGGCAGGACTGTCCACATTAGTAATTCGGGTAGGCGCGTTTTCGCGTGGCAGTTCTGTTCCTGTAGTTACGATTTCGAGAGTAGAAATCTTGCTGATTCAAACGGTGCACTTGTGCTGTTTGTTTCGGCTTTATTTTCGACTCCTCGAATCGCGCGACTCTTAAAGTCGCTCTCTCGCGCTCGCGGTCGGGATAAGGTCCCTTTCGAAACGTTCGTCCCGCTCGAGATTCACCACGTATGCTCTTGCAACAATTCGTATATTGTTGGAAGACTACGAATTGCACAAAATCTCGAGCCCGGTCTTTCGTAAGTTTCAGGCATCGGCAGGACCGCCGAAGAAAGAAAAGGCTCTCAATGAGCCGAAGAGGCCCTGACAAACTGTCTCAAGAGTGGGCTGCAACAAATGGCTTTTCATCTTCATCCTCGGATGAGAATGGAAAGTCATTCCTGTTACTATGTACTTTGTCACTTAACTCGTCTGTAGTTGTAGTTAGTTTATTTTTCTGACTCGCTCACGTATGCATGTACCTGATGGTACATGATTGCACCATACATGCCAGCCACCCGTCCCCATAACTCGCGGTTATGATATACATAGAGTTGCGAATATCCAATAATCGCGTTTGCTTGTAGAGTTGCGAATCACTGTTTTTCGCGTTTCCTTTTCAGGGTAGTGTTGCGCCTTGACAAGATACTCGATTGGTTTTTTGCAAACTTAGGTACCGAATGTTTGCTTAAAAATAGCGTTGCGAATTATTGATAAACGTGATTGCTCGTAGAGTTGCGAAATACTATTTTTCGCGTTTGCTTTTCAGGGTAGTGTTGCGAACAATCACGATTCGCGTTGCTTTTTTACTCTTTTATATATATAATAATGGATGTCAACCGCGTATGTAATTTTCACGTTATAAATTAGCGTTGCGATCTTGATTAATCGTGCGATTTTTTATTTAGCGTTGCGATATTTGCAATGCCCAAATTCTACCCTAATTGTAGTACTAGTAGTAGTTAGTTTATTTTGTGGCAAGTACATGTCTATGTACATGTACCAATAGCCCCTGATGAAAGTTAGAGTTGCGAATAATATACAATGTTCGCGTTTGCTCGTAGAGTTGCGAACAAATATTTATCGCGTTGATATATCAGTGCTGCGAATAAATACGATTCGTGATTGTCTTTATACAAACCTAGGAACCGGGCGTTTGCTTTAAAAATTGCGTTGCAAATTTTTAGTAAACACGATTGCGAATTAGAGTTGCGAATTACTATTTTTCGCGTTTGCTTTTCAGGGTAGTGTTGCGAATAATTACCATTCGCGGGTTACTTTTATTCTTACAAGTCGCGTTTGGAATTTTCTCTATTATAAATTAGCCTTGCGATTGTTGATTTATCGCGTTGTTGCCCCGTAGTGTTGCGATATTTAAAACGTCTAACTTCATCCCCATATGTGCCACTCTATTGTGGTTTGAAGTAGCTTGATGTAGTTAGTTTCTTTGTAGAATTTTATTTATTGTCTGATTTATGTTTCAGGGAAACATCGTGGGATTAATCAAGACACCAAGAAGAAATATTTTTTCATATTTATTTGTTTTATATGAGTTATATATTTTATTGGATATGAGTTTTTGTTTCAGGAAAACATCGTGGGAGTGACGAAGACACCAAGAAGAAAATATCTTGTCACGAAAATGGTAATGAGGTCTCGGGACCCCAGAAACTCGGGCCGAAAAATTACATTAGGTGAAAGGTCTATTCAAATACCTCGTCTGTGGTAGAGCTTCCATTCTCTTAAAAAACAAAAGAACCCCCATAATATCATTTCTTACCATGATAAGCGCTATGATCGCTTTCTATACTCTGTTGGTAACGTTGCGAGTGACACGGAAGTGATAATGGGGCTCCAGAACTCTTGAGAAATGGGCGGAAAAAATCCTTTGGATTGCAACGTCCACTCGTATACCTTGTTTGTGATTTTACATTCAAGGCGATTATTTTTCAAATCGTAACCACGGACGAGGTGTACGAGTATACTTGATAGTGTCGTAGCTCTCATCACGTTTAATTCTAGTTTCAATTCTTGATGACGCTGCAGTCTTATTCTGTGGTGAATCGATAACGTTGGACGCGATACTGAAACGGTAAGAAGACCCTAGTGCAGAATTTTCCAACCCTTTTTTTTATTTATGATCCTGAGTTTTATTTATCTGTGATATTTATCACATCTATCGTGGTCATTGACGAAAATAACAGTATACTAGTTGTTGTAAATAATAAATTAAGTCATTATAACAATATTTAGCTCATAATAATTAAATGTAAAGTTAAACGGCGATAAGTGTCAAGACAAAATCATTTTAAACAAATTTCGTTATCGTTTCGTCCCTGTTAAAGAGTCTTCCGTTTCATTACTTGGGCGTTTGCTTTTATTTGATGTGTTTCTAGGTTTGCTAGTTTTACCGACTTGAGCGTTCAGTTAATTATACATAGTTCCATTAATCACCGTTTTTTCAATGAGGAGATCGCTCTAGAATCACAAATTTGTTAGGAAATCTCATTAATTCTATAGCTTGTCTGTGCTTATACAATTTTTATTTTCTGAAACTATCAACAGAACAATATAAACGTAAAAACTATACAAGTAAATATAATTAATCTCAGCGACAATATCAAAATAGTTAACAGGTTAATACACGTTAAGAACACTTGCCAAAACACAGTCCATGTATTGTATAGAATATTGAAGAATTATATACTTTAAGTTACTAGTCTGAGAAAAATAAGTTTGCAGAATGAATGGTACTTTAAAATTGAATTAATCATTTCGGACATGCGTGCTTCGAGTCAACGACATATAAAACTAATTTGATTGAATATTCTTTGTCTGAAAAGTTGATAGTCATCGGAAGAGTTTTGATTATTTTATTAGACAAAATTTCGTATACAGGGTGTTCGGCCACCTCTAGCAAAAATTTTAATGAGCGATAGTAGAGGCCAAAATAAGACGAAAATCAAGAATACTAATTTGTTGATGGAAGCTTCGTTAAAAAATTATTAACAATTAAATTCAAAAATTTCAAATCGTTCTGGAAAAATTATTTTCGGTTGCGGGGGTCAACTACAATCATTTTTGGTGAGTACACATACCTCCGAAATCCTATCTACTTTCGAGAAAAAAAATCGAGTAGGTGCTGAAATTTTTCGGCGAAAAAAAATTTTTCAAATCGTTTTAAAAAAATTATTTTCGGTTGCGGGGATCAATTACAATCATTTTTTATCATTACACATACCTCCGAAATCGTACGCACTTTCGAGAAAAAAATTCCTTACTGAAAATCCAATTAGGTGCCTAAATTTTTCAACGGAGAAAAAAAATTGCAAATCGTTGTGGAAAAATTATTTTCGGTTGTAGGGTTCAATTACAGTCATTTTTGGTGAATAGACATACCCCCGAAATCTTGTGCATTTTCGAGAAAAAAATTCAGTAAGAGCGGCACTTTAAACGTTAATAACTTTTTAACGAAGCTTCCACCAACAAATTAGTATTCTTGATTTTTGTCTTATTTTGGCCTCTACTATCGCTCATTAAAATTTTTGCTAGAGGTGGCCGAACACCCTGTATAATAAACGGTCTGCGTCCGCCCTTGGGTTCGACTGCCCAGATGGCGGACACCTTTTGCACCCCCGCCAGGAACACCCCTGGACGACCACTCACTGAGTACACATGGGGTGATACGACCGAATGTTGTCAATCGTTTCATTAAATTATACTCGCGTCATGCCCAGAAAACTGTGGTCTTGTGGGACTCGCTAGCGAGTTTAGCGTGACAGTCAACGCATCATACATGAGCCCAACGACGAGGCAATAACAAGAAAACAACACAGCGCTCATCTGCTGTCATATTACAATAGAATGATTATCAGAACTAATTGGGTGACGTTCCGATAATCGATCTAGGAAAACTATATTTGCAATTGCGCAATAAAACAACAGGAAAGATAATAATTTTGAAAAATGTAATATGAGGCCAGTCAATAATTTGTCGATTAGGTCATCCCATAAATCGTGTCGATTTCAGCGTTAACTTTAAATATAGAATATGGTATTTATATCTATTATTAATCGGTGATAGTTCCCTTCTGCATATAATATTGATCTGTGCATACCGTGTTTCAAAACCCATCGTACGATAAATTCCTATTCATTATTGCACATACCAATCGCAAAAAATATATACATATACAGCGTGTTCGGCCACCCCTGGGAAAAATTTTAATAGGAGATTCTAGAGGACAAAATAAAACGAAAATCAAGAATATCAATTTGCTGATGGAGACTTCGTTAAAAAGTTATTAATGTTTAAAGTTCCGCCCGTACTGAATTTTTTTCTCGAAAAAGCGCAGGATTTCGGGGGTATGTGTATTGGCCAAAAATGATTGTAATTGACCCCCGCAACCGAAAATAATTTTTTCAGAACGATTTGAAATTTTTTTTTCGCCGAAGAATTTAGGCACATATCCGAATTTCTTTCTCGAAAGTGCGTAGGATTTCGGGGGTATGTCTGTTCACCAAGAATGCTTGCAATTGACCCGCGTAACCAAAAATAATTTTTTCAGAATAATTTAAAATGTTTGAATTTAATTTTTTAATAACTGTTTAACGAAGCTTCAAACGAAAAATTGATATTCTTGATTTTCGTCTTATTTTAGCCTCTACAATCTCCCGTTAAAATTTTTCCCAAGTGTGATCGAACGCCCTGTATAGACATATAATATATTTTTCTGAACTACTTACAAGAGATACAGTTACTCGTTTTCTAAAAGAAAGTAATCGCTTTTAATTAAGCAGCGGAAGGGTTGAGTCGGATTCCTTTATAGTTATACCATCGGCGACGGTCTGTACGCGTTTAAATGTACAAATACCGAGAGGATGCTTCTTACAAAAATCGATCTCGTTGCTCCGGCAAAGTGTGCCCCGACGAGTGACCCTACTTTCACAGTTGACCCCATTCCATGGTTCGCTTCGAAATAACCCGATGGAAGGGCCCTGTTTGTTCTGCGCGTCCTCGAACGAAGCACCCCTGGACCGACGAAGGCGGGAGAGAAACGAACCGGGCACGAGAGGAGTTGCGCGGATCGTTGCAGAAAAATTACCGGTTATTGTCGGAGACTCGTCGATGCTGGGGCTACCTTGAGGGTCGTGATCGGCGTCTGCGAACATTGGCGAGCTGGAAGGGTTAGAGCGTGAGAGCTCTCCAGGAGGCACGATAATTACCCCCAGCGGTCAGCATCGACGGCATAGCGAGGCTCCAACCCCACTTTTCGGTGTACCAGGATCCTACATTCCCCGTCTTTGCATTCAACGAAACGGATTAACGGACACATTCAGCCGACTAGTGTCAAGTAGACCACCCCCTTTTTTCACGGATGCCACTTGTCGCAATTTTCGACCGACGCCTATGGTACTAAACATATCGACGCGTTCGGAAACAAAGGAGGGAGCGTAATTACTTCCTCCACCCACCTGTTACAAATTTTTAGTAATTATTTGCAACATTGCAACCTTGAACATTCTAACAAGTATCTCTTACAATCAATAGAGTATCGACCTGTTGTTTTATAGCATTTAGTATAACTTCATTGTAAATAATTTTTCACCGTGAGTTTGAAGGGCCGGTCACCGGTGACCACCGTGACGGTCAACGTGCCGACTAGTAGTGGGAGTTCTCCTAGTAGCGGACAGTTAAGGTTTTTTTTAAATCATTAAAAAAATATAATATTTTATGCCTTCTATACTGTTTTATTTATAATTTAACAATATTAGAAATCAATATAAAGTAACAGAACAAATAATATTATTATAATAGTTAACTGAAACTTTGGTTAAACTTCCAATCCTTAGGTGTCCCCTAGTACCGGACATAGCATAAGTTCAGAACGTAACTCAAAAGAGTTTCAATGCAATTTATAGAAATCGTAAACATTGTTAACATAGCCTTCTTCGTTGCTTTCTAAACAAATCACGCAAATGGTTTCCAAGTTTGATTCTCGTAGTTTGAATGTTCTCTTTCTCCTTGGTCAATAATTTATTTATTTACTTTCACATCTTCTTGCTCTTGTTTCAATTCTTTCTCTTGGCATTAGGTAAGAGAGATACTTTCAGAATTATTTTGTAAATATTATCAGCAAAACTAGTAGATGGCAGCACGTCTAATGTTTTTTCATCCTTTTCTCTAGGATCTTCAGGTCCCATCGTAGAAGTCAAAGTTTGCTAATTCCTTATTAATTCATGTAGAATATTTGTCGTTTCACAGCCTGCATAATCAACGTCTGAGAATATATTCCAATATATTTGAAGCCTTTAGTACGAATATGAATAAGTAAAATTTAGATTTGTAGTGCCCGGTAATAGGGGACGATGATCTGTCCGGAACCAGGGGGTAACATAGCCATAAAAAAAAGTTTGTTTTATAAAAACCAGTGCACTATACAGGGTGTTCGGCCACCTCTAGCAAAAATTTTAATGAGCGATAGTAGAGGCCAAAATAAGACGAAAATCAAGAATACTAATTTGTTGATGGAAGCTTCGTTAAAAAGTTATTAACAATTAAATTCAAAAATTTCAAATCGTTCTGGAAAAATTATTTTCGGTTGCGGGGGTCAACTACAATCATTTTTGGTGAGTACACATACCTCCGAAATCCTATCTACTTTCGAGAAAAAAAATCGAGTAGGTGCTGAAATTTTTCGGCGAAAAAAAATTTTTCAAATCGTTTTAAAAAAATTATTTTCGGTTGCGGGGATCAATTACAATCATTTTTTATCATTACACATACCTCCGAAATCGTACGCACTTTCGAGAAAAAAATTCCTTACTGAAAATCCAATTAGGTGCCTAAATTTTTCAACGGAGAAAAAAAATTGCAAATCGTTGTGGAAAAATTATTTTCGGTTGTAGGGTTCAATTACAGTCATTTTTGGTGAATAGACATACCCCCGAAATCTTGTGCATTTTCGAGAAAAAAAATAGAGAAGGTGTGAAATTATTCGAGAAAATTAAAAAATTGCAAATCGTTGTGGAAAAATTATTTTCGGTTGTAGGGTTCAAGTACAGTCATTTTTGGTGAGTAGACATACCCCCGAAATCTTGCGCATTTTCGAGAAAAAAATTCAGTAAGAGCGGCACTTTAAACGTTAATAACTTTTTAACGAAGCTTCCATCAACAAATTAGTATTCTTGATTTTTGTCTTATTTTGGCCTCTACTATCGCTCATTAAAATTTTTGCTAGAGGTGGCCGAACACCCTGTATATACAAAATACAAAAGTAATTAAAAAAGTACTCACCAAAAGATATAATAATACTATTCACGCGTTGTTTCATTACAAAAATTGAGAGGTATAGTAGTGTATAATTTGTACGATACACTAGCTTCTAATTAGACGCAACAATCAACTGATTTTTTTAGCTGTGTACGCGCGACTAGAACATGGCGAAACTTGATCATTATTTATTCTATTCCTCCTATTGTTTATAGTAACGATCTCATAGCGTTTCACACTTTAATGATATCGCTGCTGTCCGATACTGGGTGCCATCCGGTTCTATAAGTTAGCTCGCCGATTAAAAGGTTAACCATCCAACGATACTTTTCCATTACCGATACAATCGCTGGACGCTCGTAGTTGCATCTTTTCTGGAAGTGTCAAGTGCTGGTACTTTTACCGTACAAACGGCTCGCTTGTTTCGTAATTAATCCGCAACGTTATTTTTACCGTGTCCCCGCTATAATTACAGCGTGTCCAGTTCTACGAGTTTCAGGAAACGACAGATGTCTTACGCAAGACAACGGGGGGATCGTCTTTCCGTGCACATCGCGTTCGCTAACTGTCATCGCAATGGAGAAACGACGTCCCAGAGACGCGTCGAACTTTTAGCCATTGTGCAATTAAGTACATGCAAACTCCTAGTTAATCCGACATACTTACTTTAAACACGTACCGCGAATACGAAGGCGCCTCGCTGTGTAATCCCGCACGTGTGACGGTATAATTAAATATTTGTAAACAGAGAAACGGGATTCCGTCGCGAACACTCGAGTTCCCGGCCAATTAGGGCGGCGATGAACTTAATCGCATCGCGCGAGTTTGTCACAAAGGTGTCCGACGAGAGAAGTTCGAATGACCGGTTTCCTTTTTGTGTTAGCAATCTTAAACTCGTGATATCAGGAACCTGGAATCACCGAGTCTTCGTCAACGGAAACGAGTTCAACTTAGGGCGACCAAACTGACGTAACCGAAAATTGGGACGCAGGACGATTAAATAAAAATTAACAAAATTGCGAACATTTGCAAAATGGAATACGCTTTCAACGAGTTCGTACGTCCGGATTTCTAATCAATTGGTACAAAAATCTTGTAAACGTGTTGATTCAGGTTGTTTATTTACAACAAATGTCCTCGTTTCAAGCTGAATTATGATCGTACAACGCTTGCATTCCAAAAACGAAATTTATTATGCAAGAACCTAATAACATGCCAACGGGTCTGCACGATGTTGGAATTACGTTATTTGAAATACGATCTCGTATGACACGTCAGTCTCATGGTTATTTCATTTTTGATATATAATTTTGTTATTTTATTCTTATACATATACGCGCGTAGAAAATTCGAAAATCTCACTCTTACAAATTATAAATAGGTGTATTAAAGTTTTGACGATTGTTTTACATTTGTAAACTGTGGCGGTTTAAATGGTAGCAGAAGGAAAGAAAAGGAATAATATACAGTGAGTGTAAAAAGTATTCGTACACTAGTCAATTTGAACAAAAACTTTGCAGAACTTTGTTTATTACAAAAGTATGTTAACAAAAACATGCATACATATTCTTAGAAATCTCTGGAACAAATGTCATTAACAACAAATTATTTATTTATATTTATTATGAAAATATTAACAAATTTCCAGAAATTGGCGTGAAATATACGCGTAATAAGTATTCGTACACTTCTAATTTTACAACAAAAACTATAAATTTTAATACATAAACGTAACAAAAATCAGTCTATTTGCTATTTTAGTATCTAGTGGGATTTCCTTTAGATTGTATAATCGCTTTAAGCCTTTGCGGCATTGAATTTACTAAATTTTTGGTTATAGTACTACAAATTTTATTCCATTCCTCTAAAAGTGCATTTTTTAAATTTTGTTTCGAAGAAATGTGATGGTCTCGAATTTTTTCTTCAAGATGACTCCTTAAGTGCTCTATCACATTTATGTCTGGAGACGGTGGAGGGATTTTTAATTGCTGCGGCACATTATAAGATCCACTGACGTGAATTATAAGCATTATGCTTTGGATCATTATCGTGCACAAACATATAATTGCCCTGTAACTGCATTTTATTTGCACTAACCTGAAGATGCTCTTTTAGAATATCGATGTACATTTTGTGATCCATGATTTCATCGATAAAATGGAGGAATCCAACCCCGCTCGCACTCATAGAGCCCCAAACTGTGACTGATCCTCCTCCATGCTTTACGGTCGGCTTCAAATTTCTTTTTTCGTGCTCGGTATTTTTTTTCCGCCATACTGTACATCGTCCATCTGACCAAAATATGTTAAATTTACTCTCATCAGTAAATATAATACCGTTCCAGTGCTACATAGGAACATTAACGTACTCTTTCGCGAATTCCAATCGTTTCTTTCTATTAATTTCATTTACGAAATATTTCGTACAAGTTACTCTGCCGTGATATCCTCTATCCCGTAAAAAATTACGCACTGGGCTACTGCATACATTAATGTTCAGATCATTTTTAAGTTCAGCTGTGATTTTCACCGCACTTATCTTTGGATTTTGCTTTATTTTTCGAATTATCCATCGGCCGGTATACTCATTTATTATTCGTTTACGTCCGTTTCTTGGATTATTTTTTACAGTTTTTCGATCGCCATATCTCTCAATGATTCCTTGAATCGTGGACCTCGGTCTATTTAAAACTTTAGAAATTTCACTCAGTGTTTTACACTTATTATGTAAATTTATAACAATTTTCCTTTCTTCTTCAGAGGTTTCCTTGCGTTTTCGTCCCATTTTACTAATAATTTCGTTGATAATGTTTGAATTCAGGATACTACCTATACCGACAGCGTCTCCAGACATACTGATGCTAAGTATGTTTACATATCATGGATTATCTTGTAATCGTTCTATGTGGTATGTTACGAATCAAAGACTGTACGAATACTTATTACGCGTATATTTCACGCCAATTTCTGGAAATTTGTTAATATTTTCATAATAAATATAAATAAATAATTTGTTGTTAATGACATTTGTTCCAGAGATTTCTAAGAATATGTATGCATGTTTTTGTTAACATACTTTTGTAATAAACAAAGTTCTGCAAAGTTTTTGTTCAAATTGACTAGTGTACGAATACTTTTTACACTCACTGTAAATATGTTTACAAATGAGAGATCGTATAATCGGTCGAGGAGTGTGAGAAACGAATCAGGAAATCATTTGAAACGATTAAAATTCAGATATTTGTTTGTTTCGTTCGATGGGTGGGGGGGGGATTGAAATCTCTAGAGCCCCGTTGCCCTTGTATTATCCGCCAGTGCTTGTAACCGGATTCGAACTCGAATTTTTCGCGACCGATATACCAAGTTGTCGGGCAAAATCTCATTTCGCGTCTAACCTTCGACACATGGGACTGCGAGGAGGAACAAGCGCGTGCACGCGTGCGTATCGATCGTCGCGCGATGCAATTCCCGGTGCAAATAAATTTCCCCGATGTTGTCCGTACGAACATAAAAGTCTTTCTTGAACGTACTGTGCCAGCCAAATCGACTGCACAATATCCATGTTCTCGTTATTGCTTATGCGTCTCAGTTTCTTTGCTACCGCGAGCAGTTAGCGAAGTGGCTGCGAAACAAATCTCCTACCCTGTAAGGGATAAGAGGGTTAAGTAACGGGCGACGCTTTAAATCAGGCTAAACGAATTTCGCATCGCGACTGTCGCGAGCTCGCATTCTCGTTTTTACGAGCAGCCGAGCGTCGCCAGCGGAACAGAGAGGAAGAATGAAAGAGGGAAAAAGGAAAAAATCGATAGGACGAGAAAGAGATGATATCTCGTTTAAAGACGGAGATGCGAACGGAATCGGAATTCGGTACAGTGGTGCATGTCTACGGTAATGATTCTTAAAATGAACCCCCATACGTGATTCGTAAGTTGATCGTTTCTAGCCCTCCCAACCAGGGGATCCCCCTTAGAGGATCTTTGTCGGATCTTGCCAACTGGCATTTAAAGATCACAGCTTATTTACTCTGCGAAAGAGATCTTTAATAATATGCTATTTAATTATTATTGAATTATAAAATTATGTTTAACTTCCAAATTCGTATAGTTTATGCTATTATATTTATAGTTGTTTTTGCACGTAAAATTCTCACTCTTTTTAGCTAATAGTGACTCTTAAATTGAACATTTCTATCCCTCCCAACTGGGTGATTCCCTTTCGAGCTAGTGAAGTGTGAAAAACGACATTTAAAAAACGATACAAGCTGGGATATCGTCGACGATTTCTGTAAAAGACAATGCTGTTTTTCTCCAAGGCGACTCCGAGACTTAACGATATCGCTGTACGAAAGATGAACATGCCAACCCCCGAACGATGTTCATATTAAGAATCATTACTAGACTGCGGATGTTTATGCATTTATGGGGAATTTTAATTCTCAAGATACTACAGAATGCACTTAATATGCAAAAATATAAGAAATACTTAAAGTAAGATACGAATTATTATATTTAAGGGTTGAGACAATCATATACGAAGCTCCCATTTCATTAATTCTATTAATAAAAATATGAATTTGCATAAAGATCCGCAGTCTAATCATTACTATAACGAGTTGGGTTTACGTCGTCTAAACTGCTATTTGACGAAGTCCAGATGAATTTTTAACCGAAAGAAAAGTTTCTTAGATATTACACCATTTGAATTTATTGGCATTGACTAGTCGAGGTCAAGTGGAAACTGTCAAAGTTTACGTCGATTTGCCACGAATATTTGAATACAGTTGGGCCAGTATTGGTCTCCCGTAGATCTTCAGAATCTCCGACGTCAATTTATTCGGAAATGAACATTTATTTGGAAAGATGTCACTGTACCATCCCTTTGTACCACCGATTCGGAGACACCCTGTATAATGGTTTCGCGAGCAGCATGGCGAGTCGACGTGGTTTCGTGACTGGGGGACTCGGGTTCGTGACTCATTCGTGACTGTGATTGGGATCTGACCTCGTCGGTGCACGAATTAACCATTACATTAAACTTCGAACGGTAGCTGAAAAAGGGCCAAAAGAGAGAGAGAGAGAGAGAGAGAGAGAGGAGAGAGCCGTGTTCGCCGGTTAACGGGTCGAAATTATCGCGGGAAATTTGGTCGATTATCGGGGTAATAGAGAAAATTACTTTCCCGTCGTCTTTCGAATAGTAGCGCACATAAGTCGCGCCACTGCCGACGTAGACGCCGCGGAGGGGATAAAAGTGGCAGCGAACGATCATCGACAGACTTTCGCGATTACACCACTTCGTATCGGATTCCAAATGGCCGGCGAATTTCTTTAATTTTTCTTGAACGCGACGCGTAGCGGAACGAAGACAGGAATTGGTACGATAAGGTTGCCTAAATTGGACCATTTTCGACATTTTCTTCAATTATAATATTAGGTCATCCCCATGCATTCGTTGTGTTCGTTCTTCCTAGGTTATGTTGCTTAGAAAATGAAATTTATCCATTCAGAGAAAATGAGGTACATTTTAAATACCAATGCCAACGATTATAGAGATTTGAGGAAAAATGGCGGTGGTGTCGAAGTTCTACAATAGCATGCATATCTTTCCTCGTATGCAATGAAAAAGAACATTTAATAACCGGAAATGAGAAATTGATCGTATAGAATTCTCGATAAAAATGTTGGGCTGTTAAATAAAAATATCCCAAGTTAAGCTTACGTTTTTGTAAAATTTTTATGTGCGTTTGGTGTTATTATCGAGACATTTTTTATTTTGAATCAAGACCAAATAATGAAACTATTACGTCTAATAGATACTTTGATTAATTAACAACAGAGGGCTACGTTCAACTTGTCTCTCTCACAAGTGCAAGTCTAGTAAGGCGTGTTGCTTTATTTGCATTGATGTGTTCGTAATATGCAGTGACGGGGTAAAATTATGTTTCAATTTTAGGTCTTTCGGTATCCTAGAACGACAAAACGAAACTTCTCGGGTAATTAGCTTGAATTGCAACTCGTTTCAGGCACTCGATCAACCGAAGCGATATTTTTTCATAAACAGAGAATGAACAAGCAAATTGACGCAAGCTAGTTTAGACCGTACAAAGTAATTCCAGTTCCGCTTCCCTGTTTGAGAATTAATGCTTCTAATGCATTTTCAAGCAAGCAATCTTTGCTGGTTCGTTTGTACGCGACTCGTTGCGCCGTGCCAGACGAAGGGACGAAAATAAAGCCGCCGCGAAATTCGCGTTCAAACGATAGCAATGCCCGGTTTTATGAAAATATTAACCGATTCAACGGATGGGCGATCCTCGGTCGAGCGTAGTTCGCAGAAACCAAGAAAGATGGAAGAGAAACAGCGAAACGGGCCAACGTGCTACAATTTCGTGTCAGCCGTATCATGGCCGTTGTCCAAAATCGACTGTACAGCCATCGTGTGACATTAATTTGCAGCTACATTAAATGCATCCTCACGTCGACGTTGTATCGATCATTTTCGTTCCGTCACGTACTCGTTCTTGAAAAGCCTACGCGACATAGACTCTTATTCGATCGACGAGGACGGGTCACTGTTTTTAAAAATTTGATTTATTTTTATTATTGGCCATTGTCGGATCCAAATATAGTAATCCCTCGCTAATGTTCGCTACTTTTCCCCTGGGTATTGTTCGCGGAGCCATCCTTATCAATTTCTGGAATTGAGTGTTCATACATAAGAATAACTATACTTCTTTGAAAAACGAAGTTTAAAAATAGGTTTTGAAAGCACCGTTATGAAAGTAACGTTATTAACGAATCAGCCTGTGCTGTTTTCAAGTTGAGGTACCATACGAAAATCATGCAAATTCTAAAACAGTATCTACTTTGATTTTTGAACGATTTTAGAATCCGCAGAATAAAGAAACGTCAAACATTGCTCTCTATTTCACTTATTCTCAGTATCTTTCTCTTTTGTTTAATTAGCTCATCAGTGTACGATCACTGCAGGATCACTGTACGATGTCGAGTAAAGGGTTAAATCAGGCATTGACGCGTGGCGACACCTCTCGTACTTGTCACCAGAGGGACCGCTCTCTCACAAGTATTTGTTCATCCAATGTCTTGGCGACTAAGCCAGGACCTACTAGGATTGTCTTACTGATGAATCCCACTATAGCAGGCCCAGGACGAAATGCTCCGGCTCTCCTTTGCCATATTTCCGTACAATAAACCGCCACAAACAAAAATTTGGTTCATCCAGACAACTGGAGACGCGGGTAAAGGTTATAGTTTACGAAGGGAATCAATAGTTTTCGTTGGTCATTCGCGAATAAAATCTGCCCAGCATCGAACCGTAGGATTCTCGTTGAGGATCCCTGCTCTAAATGAAGGAACATCGACTAAAATGTTCGCAGCGCGTGTCTTCGCGTGTTCGATAATTAAAGCGGTGAAAGGGAAGCTGGCAAAGGTACCCCGGTCGTCTGGTCTCGTCTCGTCTCGTCTCGTCTCGTTGCACTCCGTCGTGTGCTCGTCTCGACTCGTTTCGATGTCGATTCACGCAATCCACCGATGACTCAGTTTAGTTACTCTTTCCTTCGTCTCCGTTTCTCCTTGGGGGTGGACCGTGTCATGGGATATCGGGTACGCGGCTGAAGACTTTGGTAAACATCTCGCGAGACGTGATTCTCGAGGTTCGTTAAGTCCGTCATAGATGAAGCAAGAGAAACGAGAGCCGGTGGGCGGCGAAAACAAGGATGCAAAAAGAATGCTCTCGAAGAAACGGGAGACCATATTTAAAAGCAGAGATAGGGATAAACTTCTTATCTGGATGAAAATGTCCAATAACGAAAAATAAACAATCGTTGCTCCTTAAATAGAAATAGAAATTTCTATTATAGAATGAAACGCAGGTAGTAAAGGAAGAATTTCGTTTTCAAATATTTTTTAAACGATAAGATATAAATACATTTTTTTTTTTATTAATAATTTGTTCAATCTCTTCATTATTTGTCAAACGATCAGCCCTAGTATATAAATGCGTATTTTTCAACAAAATTTTTGTAATATTTTCACACCTTTCGTGTCTTATGATGTTTTCGATCTGCTTAATTGTCGTTGGATTGTTTGTATAGATTTTTCACATATTTGCATTGAAACGCAATTTTTCTTTCAATTAGAAAGTATATTCATTACATTAATCAAATTCAACGTAAATTGCTAACAAATAATAGTTTCGAGTTCTGTAACTTTGCGTATGGTATTTGACATTAGTCAAATTGGCGTAAATTTAGTACTAAACTAGGAGAGCGAAGGAATCGATTATGCCACTGTTTGACATAATTCGTTCAGTAAATATTTCTTTTAAATTTTCAGTAATTTGCTCTTTTTCTTGTATCTCTTGCATCGATTGTGTTTTACTGGGATAGAAACGTAATTAAATTAATAAATCAACGAATTTTCGGGGAGCCCCTTCTGGTCTTCTTCCAGTTCTGATCTCTCGACAGATCCGCCCCTGACAAAACGAAACGAAGGATGAGGCAAAGCAGAAAGAGAAACGAAGAGAAATAGGCGGAATGAGTTCATCTCCGCTAATGCAACGAGCTAAGTTAACTCGCACATCCTTCTTAGCGTGCATAACCTAACGATTATGCGAGCCGTTCTGTGCAAGCTGAATGGTCGAATATACGATTGTCGAAACGACTGTGTACAAATGTCATCGTTCAGGGGAGCTCCGGAATTTCGAAAGTGATTTTACAGCCACTGACGATGAAAATCGTACAATTGACGGATACTTTGGTCGAGTGTAGCAACAGGACAAGAATTTCTACAAAATTTAATTACCATCTATTTTAAGATATTTTCATAATTTGTGTAAAACTTGTTAAAAAAAATTATCTTCTGAGTTTTTCTTTTGATCTCGACTAAAAATGACCACTTGATTTTTTCTGCTTTTTTGGTAGGTTTTCTTTTAACACATTGATTGTTACATGATTTTCCACGGGGGAGCTAAAAAAAATAATTCTCAAGATCAGATGTTAAAGAAAATAAATCTAGATAGGACTCTTGAATTTTAATAAGGCTGTTTATGAAATTATTATACTAGTTTTCAGTTGTCCAAAAATAAAGTTTCCTTTTCATGGACAATTTGAAGATTTGGTGTGGAGTCAACGTGTTAAACTTCATGCTTCTTCCAGTGCGAGGATAGGCATTTAGAAAGTAATTCAAGACATAATTTCACGATTTTATTAGTTAGGAATCCAAACTATGTATTTGTTGATTACAAAATATTTTTTTATTTCGCGCACGTTATATTACATACGAGTAACAGCGACGAGTTTTTGAAAAGCTCCTTTGATCGAGGATTACACTCGAATTATACTTCGATCGATAATAAAAGCAAGTTATTGACAAAAGCAGAACAGTGCGCTCGATTTACCGTTCTGAATGATACGCATTGTTTTCGTGTTGGCTTTGATCGCAATGTAGATTCAAAAAACTAGGACAAACTTTAAGCTTTTTCTAAAGCGAAGATGTAAAGGATTCTTAAAGAGAAAAGTTGAATCTTCCATGTTTATACGTGGTTATTTTTTTAAACATTACCATTGCCCTGTATAATATTGTTTATCTCTGAATATTGTTCAATATTTATACGTACATACGTCAGGGGCATAGAATTTACCGCGTTACATTTTGATCGTAGCGATGTGAATGCCCTTATTGAAGCTCGTTTCGCGCCACGTGCAAACGCGTGTGAAGCTGTGTGGCGCGAATACACCACAGATAGGAAACACCCACGCTCGCGACCGAACGAAAGGAAATATGTGGAATCGTAATCCCCACTCGTACGGCCCATGTTACGTCACTGAAATATTTTGGACGATGTTGGAATCTGGAGGTTCCTTCGCCACGAGTTTCTTCGCCGGCGATACACAGTCAAACAGAATCTCGATAAGCTTGCCAAAATTCAAGTTTCTTGTTCGCTAGAAACGAATCGCAACTCCACTCGTTGCAAAAAACTGTTAGACATGTACAGAAATTAGAATTTAAAGATGATTATGTTCATATACTGTAGCTTGAGTTCATGTTTGGAGTACATACGAAACTAGATTCTGAATTTCAATTGTATGATGTTTTAATAAACATCGACTTATAAAAGTATTATTTAAAATATCTATTATAATAAGTACTGTTAATGACATAATTATTGTAATGTGGCATCAGATTTAAAATTTAAAATAGTTTGATTTTAATCGGGAATGAAATATCAATTGAGTTTAGTTTGTTTGTATGTACCTTCTTATTTATACATATACTTTCTCTTATTATTATCGTATTTTTTATTTCAATATTTTGTCCGCAATATTGCCAAGTACGTTCTGAATTGTATTCTCATTCCTATAATTTCTATTAAGCACAAAGTTGCAAATTAGAGGATCGAAAGGAGTTTAAAGCACATCTCCAATTCAATTAAATCTATTTAACATAGTTAAACCGAGTTGTCTGGTTTTTAATTAAAACAATTCAAGTTACTACTATGCAGAATAAAAGCTAAGTAAAGTGTTCAAACATTCTTTAACCTTCCAACTCCTTTTGTTTCAAAATTTTTGTTTCACTGTAACAGCCGGTTGGCTTATCTTTTATTTTTATTTTTCGTTAATTAAAACGCGTTGTTTTAAGTGATTTCCTTAGTTATTCCTCAAATCAATAAATATTAAAAGAGATCATACATCTTTTAATACTTCTTGAACTCAACAATTACATTAAAATACAAAAATAGATGTTTATTTTGAATCTTTTTGTTTGATTTTACTATGCCCAATGGATGGATTGTTTTTGATTCCAGGACTTCAATTTACTAGGAAATATTAGTATTTTCTAATTAAAATAAGTTTTTAAAGTAGAAGAATATTAGTTTTGTTTATTTCGAGTTTATTTGGCGTACTTACTGGAAGGTTAAAGCATTTATATACTCTTTGCAATTTATTAACTTCAATTTTACATTGACAATCAATTTTCGCAAAATTAATTAAACTCGTTGTCCGAGAACGTAACGCCATACGCGATAAGTGGATTTAATAACGCGAGTAACATTTTATAATTAGTAAGAATGTGTTTACGCTACTACATGACTGAAATGCTTCTCGTTAGTTGCACTTTGATCTGGTAATTCGATTAAGGATTTTATCTATGTGTTCTACATGTGCGTACATTGAAATATCGGGATGACGTTAATTTTAGAATTTTGTAATCGATGCGATGCGACATTTCACGACATCGAGACGCGTGTCTGGCCAAAGATCAAATGGAAACTCGATTCGAACAAAGCGGCGCCAATAAATACGTGTACGCCGTTCTACGACAACGTAACTGTAAGCCAAATAACTTCGGATGATATATTTCAGTAATTTCTAACACCAAACTTCTATAAATCTTGCATTCGGACGTAAGAATCGAATCCATTTTTCGAAGTCGCGAAGTCGAACCAAATTCAAACATCTCCATCGCCGAACGAAAACTTCTCTTTTCACTTTGAAACAGTGTTTTCTACGTAAATTTTATTGTTTATCGATACTTTTATCAGGATATTTTACACTGATTCAATATCGCTTATTTTTAATCATTTTTAAAGGCTGAAGAGGCATTTAACTAATTGCACGTGATTCCAGATCAATGGTCACTAAAAACACAACAAACAAAATGGAAGATTTCCTCTATCGGTGAATGATATATTGAGATTAAAATGTCTTCTAAACCAACGATTTTTTTGTAATACTTTTGGTAGGAAATAGTGGGCTGCGTCCATTGGCACATTAAAAATAATACAATTTCATGTAAAATGTAATAATGAGTCCATCCACAGAAAAGTTAATTAAATTAGGCTGTGTCTTCATCGAAATTTCTATACGGCGGTTAGTTAACGAGTAATTCACGTTTATAATTAAATTCGGACACCCTGTACGTTTGTTTTTCGTTCGTTTTTAGACGCCACGATCGTTTAGCGATAATTTACTCGAACAGCACTGCTCCAAATAGAATCGTCCGAAGTTCGTTGCAAAGAAAGGTTACGGTACAGAAGCTACAAGGAGGGAAACACAATATGAAAGGAGGTGTAGGTGGTTGTTAGAAGTGTATCTAGAGTTTTGGACGGTAGCCATTTCCTAATTGTGTAACCTTTCTGGCGTCTAGCCTGGCAAAGGTCTAATAGATCTAATAGGTCAGATAGAACAGTCTGCTCCTGCATCTGTGACCAGCATTCTGGCTCACCTTGATGCGTGTAGACGTGACTGCACGTGCGTACGAGAGCATTCTCTAAATAACACAAACATAATTACGTAGAAAGTAAAGCAAATGGACGCTGGTGATATTGTCTCGTAAAAGGTTAGTGGTCGAGAAAGGCCAGTTTTAGTACTAGTCGGGAAAGAAAAATTTCTACGCACATTAAAAAACAATATGTAGTTACTTACTCGACGGTGTGAAAGTTGTATTAACCCTAATCGTACTGGAATGTGATTTGTGTTACCAAGTTTAACCCTGGTATACTGTTTTTCACATTTTTAATGCATAACAAATATTGTAAAATTTCAAATACGTTCAGGCGTATAGAATTCAAATGTTTAAAAGATGACTATGGAACTTTTTATTTACAATAATCTTGCAGTAAGTTCCCTTTGTTTAAGATTTCTTATTCCTAAATTTCTTCGTATCGTTGAAAGCACGGTATTGAAGGATGATCTCGTGAGAAAAATGTCTTGCATTTTAATATGTGTTTCTTGGCCTGAACAATTCGCGGTGTATTTTCTCGTATCGCTGAAAGTAACGGAGATACCGCTTTGTAACAGAACCTATACAAATTTACTTACGGACCCTAGTTACTCAAACATAATACGTAACCTAAAGTCACATCCCAGTGCGATTAGGGTTAAACATGCGAGAACGTCCGGTAGAGTAAAACTCATCCAATTAACCTATAATTTCTCGATCATAAATGACTATACGCGTAATTAAAAACGAACAACATTATATATTCTGCTACACGATCAATGTAAGTATGTATCGTAACACGATTTTGTGACGAAATAGGAATTTTTAAACGAATAATTAAAGAATCGAAGAAATATCGCGGAAATTAGTAAAATATGGACGGCGAAGTAAAAATTGTCTGTTGACATTTGTGCCGCATCTTGATACGTTGATTAAACAATAGAATTAATTTATATCAATATCTCACAACGAACATATCGTCTATTATAGATTTGTTCCTAATCTAGTTTGTCCCAGTTTGTTCCAGTTTGTTCTAATCTGGAATGTTTCCGTTTATCGTAAATTTTTACCGGCATGTTTTGTTTTTCGTCGACTCGGTCGAACGATGTGCTTGAATAATTGTCGTGTATATGAATAATTACGAACAATTATTCAGAAAATCGAACAGAAGATTTTCGTGTACAGTAAAGCTAAGAACAACCCTCTTAAACTGTTGTAGTCATGTACAATCATTTAGTATGATGACGATCCGCCTCATTATGTATTAATAGCGAGGATACAACTAAACGATACGTTCCCAAATCGATAGATTGGGCGTGGTGGACCAATAAATTGCCCGGTGGGATCGCCGGACTTAACACCGCTAACTTCATCCAACGAGACAATACACTTTGGGTAAACAAAATCGCGTGATATTAACATGGTGTCATTGGTTTACTGTCCCGACACGTCATCCTAATCAGATGTGTGTTGTACGTTCGACACACATTGGGTTGGAACACAAACACACTCAACGAACGGTTAAAAATGAAGGTTCTATTAAAAAATTGTTGCAAACGCAAAAGTCTTCAGAAGTAAGGTTCACTGTTATATGTTAATAGTAACTTGTATAGATTCTACTGTATTCTTATCTATAGATACCTAGTAAAATCCGCCATTTTGATCCTTTTGCAATCTTTTTAATAATATTGCTGGTGCGTGTTTTCTTCAAAGAATCTATCAACTTTGCCTTAAATAAATGGACAACAACGCAACAACATTATTAAAAATTATTGTAATCTGAAATAATGACAAACTTGTCGAATAACTTTCGAACTCCGCAGGCTCAAAATCTTTATTTGCGTAATTGAAATAACCGATAAATTACAGTTAAAATGAAAACAAGGATACAAATTAATTGCTTTTACTTTGTAATGAAATCATGCATTTGCAATTTCGGTGTTTGGTTTTCCAGTTCCCCAGGCAATTTTCCTGTTACGGACTCTACCGATTCTAAATTGAATCTATCAGTGTTTGTCCGTCGACAATACGGACAGACATAATTTAATATTTTTCAAACACATATTTTGTAATTTGTTTATTAATTGGTTCAAAACCTGGGCAATGCTCGTAATTGTTCAATACCCACGCAGAATATGTTTAACTGGTTCCCATTCAATAATACACATACTTCGAAATCGAGCTGGGCAAAATTATTAAATATAATTTTTACCGACGAATTTTTATCTTTGAAATGTAAATAAAGTTTATCCAAATTATTTAAAATCAAACGTTTTTGACGGTGCATTTATAAACCGTCTCTTTTAACAAAAACGTAGTCTTCCTTTCAGCGTATTATTCTATTGACATTTTGTATACGTATCATTTTCTTAAAGGGATACAAAGATTGATTTTTTTTAATTATTACATCTTGTGTACATATTTCTAAAATGTTATAACAATAACAAGAAATGAATCGCTGTATGTGTTGATATTGAATTTAAGAAGTAAATTTCTTTTTATTATTGCTCTACCTAGCATGAAGTTCACTTTTATTTTTGCTTTTGAGAAATTGGAGCAATAGGAACAGAACGAATTATTATTTAACTTCTACGATATTTCTATTTTTGTAACTCGTCCGTTAATCAAGAAATCTGTCGACAAATTTTGTTCCCCCCATCTTTTCGTTCTATAATTTACGACTTACTTGAAGCTACGTTTTCTCTGTATACCACGTACACACGTTATCTTTTTATTTGGCCATTTGAAAAAGGTTACGCGCATGTATGCGCAGTCTAGCCAGTAACTTCTCTTCCCCATTTCCGGAGACGTATCAAAGGATTCAAAAGATCGTCTTTCCTAGGTCTGCATAGAAAACACACGCTAACGCGTGGGTGTAAAACAGGAGGAACGTATATGAATCAATTTTATAAGTAAAACAGGAGGGGCATGCATAACTCAGTTTTATACAAAATCAGACGTCGAAGAATTGTCACTAAATAAATGTATTGATCTTTCTCCTTCAATATCCATTACGTAATTTGGAAAAAGTAGATATTCAGAAGACTTAGAACACTCTTGCATCTCTCTCTGTAAAGAAATACTTGGCTTAATAGTAGATTTCGAATGGGCAAAATTTTATTCAAATAATAAATTTACGCGATTTTTCATTTCTGAAAATCAATCTTCTGATTTTGTGAAACGAAGCTGGTACCATCGCCTGTCAACAATGGCGTCGATGGGATTATAAAACAGTGGGGAAAAGTTATTCCTTTGAACGATTAATATAAAGTTAAAGATAAATAATAATTCCAATAGAAATGATCTATAATTTTCAAGTTATCGGACTACTGTTATTTACAAATCATTATTGTCAATTATTATTTGATGTTCAGATTGATCGTCGAGTGTTAATATTACTTTGTTTATTATTCGAAACTTGTAAGTGTAACTGAATAGGTATCAAACCTGATGTACTTGATAAATATCGATAAAATAGTCGCGTGTTTTGATAAGTTTCGAATCGTTTGAAGGCATTCCTTTGAATGGTTTGATAAGAGAGTATCAATTGCAAATGTAAACGTAACGGTGGCATCAAAATACATTTCAGTCCCATCGCTAATGAACGTTGTGCAAGTTTGATCGGAAATGACGTATGCAATTAAAAAATTCCAAACAGTTCATTCATTTCGTCGTCGTCGTCGTGCGACAAATATACATATATTTTTTTAATGTGATAAAATTATTATTTTATGTCTATTGGAATGAAAAAAACTGGGTTCGTTGGAGGAAACTCTCAGGTTAAAGGACAAATAGTGAAAGAAGACTTTTATTATTAGATACTTTAAGTACCCCTAGATTTAAAAATATTTTCGTGTTTAGGTTCCGATTCCCTTGTTTCATGTAATGATGAATACATATCGGTATACATATTAATTTCCATGAATTCCTGGTTATATGTATGAAATATCAGTGCATTGGTTCTCATTGCTGTGCATTGAAGAATAAGAATCGTATACAGGAAGAACGGAAACGGATGTGGCGAAAAAATTTAGGTTAAGCGATAAAACCGCAATGAAAATGTGGGCAAAAAGACTTGTACTTTAATACACAAATGCACTTTTCTCTGAAAGTTAAAATTTCACTGTAATTTTGCGGTTGATAATGATAGAATTTTGAAAAAGATTGGGCAAAGTAATAAAACCAGTAAAATATGAAACTTTATAATGAAAATATATTCTTTAGGAAATTTCGGGACATGTGTATTTGTTACACATGTTTTTGCGAATAGGAAGGAAATTGAAACAAATTTTTAATTCGAAGTAATCACAATCAGTTATTGTTTACATTTTAAAGTATTTTTCAGGCAGTTGGGGGAGATTTGTATACAAGTAAGAAAAATTCCAGAAATTGTAATTTCCTTTAAATTAAACTTAGCTTTATAAAATACGTTAATGAAAAATGATATATTATGTGTAGGAGTTGCCCCCTATTGTTTATAATTTTAGTTATCCATAAGATTAAATGTTAGTGTTTACATATATTTCTTGACTACAATAGAGACTCCTTTGTGACACGATAGTCTTTCCTGTTTTCAACCCTTACTGTCTGCGTGTGATTCGAGTCTTTTGTACTTATAGTCCTGGCTTTGGTCGTTCGATGTCGCCGCGCTACCAATTTTGTGCCAGACGACTTATTTGTTCTCAAGTTCAAATGTCTAGTTTAAAAATATTTATTGTTCTTGTTTCAATCAGTGTTTCATAACCCATTTTTGCAACAAAAACTAAAAATAAGGGAAACTTGCACAAAACTGAAAATCAATAGTTTAAAGCAGGCACGTTCTATATCCACTTTTGATGAAATTTGAATTGATACAAGTTATTATATTTTTTTGACACTGTAAACATATTCCTAAAATATTACCCTGTTTAAATGATATATTAAAGATATATCCTGAGATCCTCAATAAAAATTTTCATGAGATAACACCGTGAAAAAAAATCGTACGCTAATTTTTAGGAACGTTATTAGAAAGAGGAGGTTTCGATCTACAAATTCGTTGTGATTTTAGTCGCGAAAATGATTTGGAAATCGTTTGAAGTTTTTTCATATTTTTGGAGAACACCATTTTCCGCTTTTCTTCGAGCATAATGCAATTAAGAAAATTAAATTTGAGATCGCGAATGTATATGCACGTAAAGGTACAGAGTTTTTTGTACGAATATTTATTTCATTTTTTATTTATCATTTGAATTCGCGGTGCTTTATCTCGTGTTCGATATAATGGTTGTTGAAATATTGCGAACGTTCGAGTCAAGCTTCCTAATACTTGTGACGAGCAGTGTACGTATTTTCTTCGCGGATATCCGTTAAATCGCCAATCCATTTCATTACCGGCGCAAGATTGACCGTCCACGAGGAACGCTGGACGTCACCGCGTTCTCGTTCCTCGCTGTATCGTGGAAAGCAGCTTAATACTCCGGGCGAATCTTGTCAACGTCGTTAGGAAAAAGATAAGATAGATCCGAGGCTGGAGTAGCGCCAAAACCGGTCTTATCGTAAAGAACGCGGAGACGCCGGCAATCCTTCTTTCGATTTATATTAAATGCTGTGCAGGCCCTGCAGCAACCTGTCTGCAAGAAATTATGCGCATGAATAAAGGTACGCAGCCATTTTGGGGGTTGCTCGCTGCAACGTGCAAATAGGAGGGCAGACGTTGCCCCGCGTACCCTCGACGAACCGGATCGAAAGAATCAACATTGAGACTGGTCATGGTTCTTCTTTGAATACCCACTGGAACAAGAAGCAATCTGAGAACGATCAAAGGGCATGGACCGGACGAGCCACGGAGACCTACGGTCACGTATCTTCGGAATCTCTTAGGCGATTGATCTTTATATTTATCTTCTTCCCGGGTCATCACCCGTGGGATTTACTCAGTGATCTTTTCGATATTACGAAATGTGCCAGCAATGCATAAGGTCCTCCTCGACAAATTCACTTTGTGCCTCAACATTGTTCGAGTCGGGGACATTCTGGGATAGAAGGCCAATTTTTAAGCCCATTTTGGGAGTTTTTGCTAAAAAGACACCCTAAGACTTTCTTGTATAATTTTTATAACACATATTCCTTACTATTTTGGGTATATACATTATTTTCTTCTTCAAATCTCTTATTTAGGAGTTTGACGTCATTAATCGTGCATAGAAACTTCTATTGCTGACTTTGCATCATTTGTTGATTGTAATGTTCCTTTAAATTTCATCGATAAATTTCACTTTGGAATACGCTTTCTTTAAACCGAGGATCTAGTGTTATAGCAATGCGACGTAATCGAGAGAGGTAATTGGGAATTGTCGATTGTTGATTCTATTAGGTTTGATCGCATTACAGGTGAAAGTAAGAAGTTTGTTCAAATCAAATTACAGTATATACAGGGTGTTTGGCCACCCCTAGGAAAAATTTTAATGGGAGATTCTAGATGCCAAAATAAGACGAAAATCAAGAATACCAATTTGTTAATTGAGACTTCATTAAAAAGTTATTAACGTTAATATGAATTTTTTTCTCGCAGGATTTCGGGGGTATGTCTATTCACCAAAACTGATTGTAATTGATCCCCGCAACCGAAAATAATTTTTCCAGAACGATTTGAGATTTTTTAATTTTGTTGAAAAATTTCACACCTCGAATTTTTTTCTAGGATGTGGGTAGGATTTCGAGCGTATGTCTATTGACCAAAAATGATTTCAACTGACCCCTGCAACTGAAAATAATTTTTTCAGAACGATTTGAAATTTTTTTTTTTCGCCGAAAAATTTAAGCACCCTCTGGTCGATTTTTCTTAAAGCATTCGTTTTTCATTTTTAATATGTTTGTTTGACACTCTACAAAAAAGTTGTTTAATACTTTTTTGTAGCTTCCTATGAGCATTACTTCAGAAAAAAATTTTATTGGAATATATTCACTATTGTAGCAGGTGTGGCTGTTTGAAAATTGGACCATTTTTATGGGGGTTTTCTCACTTTAAGGAGTCAAGTAACAACTTTTCGAATATTTTTGGAATTTCCACATATTCTCCATAAAAATACGCGTAGTTTGCCTTCTGAAACATTAAAATCGTCCAATCCGTTTAGGAGTTATGATATTTCAAAGATTCGCAAGAAATTTTGGGGAAGCATTTCTGGCCTCAAATTAGATTTTTGGTAATGAATTTTTTTGTCGAAAATAGTTAGGATTTTGGCGGTATGTCTATTCACGAAAAATTATTGCAATCGACCCCCGCAACTAAAAATAGTTTTTCCAGTATGATTCGAAACTTTTTAATTTCTCCGATAAATTTCTCCACTTACTGAATTTTTTTCTCGAAAGTGCGTAGGATTTCGGTGGTACATTTATCGACCAAAATGATTGCAATTGACCTCTGCAGCCAAAAATAACTTTTTCAGAAGGATTTGCAATTTTTGAATTTAATTTCTTAGTAACTTTTTAACGAAGCGTCAATCAAGAAATTGATATTCTTGATTGTCGTCCTATTTTGGCCTCTAGAATCTCCCATTAAAATTTTACCCAGGGCTGACTGAACACCCTGTATAGTTTTTTTTTACAAATTGCATGATTTTTGCACGGTAGCTCAACTTTAATATAGCCAAGACTGATTCGTTCCAGGATTTGGTGGGGATAGCTCCGTGAACAATATCGAGAGAAAAAGTAGCGAACATTAGCAAGAGACTACTGTAATTGTTTTGTTTCATGTAATTTTTCCATTAGATTAGAGTTTCAGAATGTAGTACTCTGCTCTATAGTATTCTCTAAAAAAATACACTTTTCGTAAATGATACGGAAAATTTTACCATTGCAATGTACAAAACTTTTTTTTATTTATTTTATCGGATCGGTGGATCCGACACTGTACTTTCTAAAAATTAAAGCGATAGAGAAACAGTTGTTGAAGTTTAAGTATATACGCACAGCCGTGCGACGAGCTGACGATAAATGGAACGAGGAAAAGCCGAGCAAGGTGTTTACTTAAGTGTCAGAGACACGTGTTCGAAATCTTTAATCATTCTCTGAGCATCTTTTTAATTATACAAGCTCCCAAGATTCTTTGCTATAGACGCATTCGCGCAATTCGTATTATACATAGAAAACGTCTGTGCAAACGAAGACGTCTGTTTCGATTCTTTTCAGTAAGCAAATCTCCTAAAAAATTGTACAAATGTACTCGTAGTATAAATATGGAAAACTAAGCAATATCGCGTATACGTAAGAAGAGCCAATATCGATTCGAAAAACATCGAAACTGATATCTTCGATCTAATGCAATGCTATCGCGCGCAAAATAAAATATGGCCGCCGATAGTTTCTCCATGTTTATTGCGCACTTGTATCCAGCTGTTCTTTTATGTAGAAAAATGTCTCATCGGTAAACGCATCTGGATACGCGCCAGGCATATGCGCGTGTGTAATGTTATTCTGCATTGATTTCCTGCTATCTAGTCGTCGTTTAGGAAAATCTTTTTGCGGCTGAAACACCGCGACCCCGTTTTATGTATGCGAATGGCAGCAACATCAGGAACGAATGTTTCTTTCCTGTAACGATGATGGACGCTAATAACGAAAGTTGGAAATTGAAAACTGGTTTCACTCACGCTTTGATGTGTCTAGGAACTTAACATGCAAGGAAACGTGACTGGGCAACGTTCGATCTAACGTCATAATAACAAAAATTAAACACTACGTTTATGGTACTCATACATTTTCATGGATATTCGGTTGGAAAACAATTTTCATAGTGTCAATCATTTCCAGATCATTTTATTTAAAATTTTCAGATAAAATATTATTATGATTTCTCGTCTAACGTAGCATCATAATAACTAAAATTAAACTACTTTCATAGTTGTCCAATTAAATATTCATAGATATTTAAGCATATAACTTTCATATGCTTCGAACGAAGGAGAGAAAGATATTTTACATTTTAGTTTATTAAAATAAAAATATTTTCAAACGCAACACGAATGTTTTCAGTGCTCTTCAAATAAAACTCCATTCCGAATACTATTCTAAACGATTTACTGTTTCCTGATTAAAATGGTATTTTACCCAACAGTGTGTACCTTGGCAAATTTCAAATGGAATGGTGTTATTCGCGAATATTTGTTTTTTCGACGAAGCTATTGTCAATTTCTGGTCTGCGTATAAACGGTGCGCGACACAAAGCTGGGGAAGGGAAAAATATTTCTCTTTGATTGAAAAAAAATTGCGCACGACTTACTGAAATACGACAAATGATATAGAGAACAAAGAGGTAGATCATGTGTTGATTACAAAGAGAACAAAGAAGCTTTCTGTGACTGCAGAATTATACAAATTTTATTTCACCGAAATTAGCTTTTAACCACAGCGTCACGTCCACGAACTTTGCACCTTAATATCTCGAAAATTATGGTATCAATTTCAACGAAACTTTTACATAAATATTTTCTAATTTATATAAAACTGACTTCGGATGCAATTTTCGTTTACATCGAACAAAATAATAAACGCCCAAGGAAATTATTTTCAATATTATCCGAATCGCACGAAAGGACAGATAAATAATTATTTACAACGTTCGAACGTATTTTTTTTATTATTACACCACTAAATTGTTAGTAAATATGTTGGCTAAGACAATAATTAATAGAAAGAATTTTTAATCTTGTGGAATCACTTTGAGAATCGCTGGACAAAGCGACGAGACTCGCTGGCGAAATAAACAAACGTATTAAGAAGAGTCGTAAAGCTTGAAGTTTCGTCGCAGATTGTTCTCCGAATTCTGCGTAGATCGAATCGAGCCGGGACAATTTGGTCCGCGTAACGGAATACCGCGATAATAACTGTCAGAAGTTTCTTCCAATGTTCATCGATTTGGCATTCTTGTATAAATGGTGAGTAAAACCGATTACGAGAACTGCGACTGATTCTAAGAAAAAGGCTCGTAATCAGAGGGGGTCGCCGGTAGTTTAGCTTGACGATTAGTCAGCCCCTGCTAGACACCCTTTGTCTCTTCTCCTACATTGCATGTACATATACCGTTCTCGGTTCCTCTTCTTTCGTGAGTCACTGACGGAAATTACGATCGATCGAACAGGAATGGAACAAACGAAGTAAGGTTGCGTCTTGGGTCGTTCTAGCAGGAATCCTCTTCGTGTCAGTCTTATCGTAAACGCGTTTAGGACCCCGATGACACTGTATGACGGAAGGTCTTTGTCGAAATTTATTCTCGCCACGTGTCCTCTCCTGCCGCTGATCTTGTTAGCCTCTACGAGGATAGTGTCGATAGTCTTTTGTATACGTGAACGGAGATAAAATTTCTACAGAATCCTGTTGGTACCGTGGGGAACGCAGTTACTTTCAAAGAAACTCCCACGCGCCTCGAAGCGAAAACATTTTAAAGAAATATACAGTTAAACGACGAGAAAATCGACAATTTTTGTTTGCCCCAACCCCCCAACGACGAACGTTAAGATCGTTTTATCGACTACTGCGTTTTCACTGACACTTTATTCCCTTCGCGTGTATCAGGCCGATATCGGTAAATTCGATGAATATCGTGACGAAATCTTTTCTATCGGGAAGGGAACCGCGGCCTCCGGTTGATCTTTCATCAATTTTCGTCAACAATCCGAGCCCGGGAGCCTTTCATGTTTTATCCAACGAACATCTCGAACGAATGTTCTCTTTTTGGAATCTCCGTGAACGAAAATAATGGACACTCTTTGGGAATTTCGCGTCTTCTCGTTTCGCTCCTCTTCCTTCGCGAAACGATGACAAAGCGAACCCGGGGAGGTCGCTGAATATTTACACGAAAGTCGCATCGATCGTAACAGCCCTTTTAACTTTTTTGCCCACCTGGCCGGGGGATTGCGAAAATTAATTGTACCGAGGGCAAGTTATAGCTAATAACAGTATTAACTCCGGAGTAGTTCACGATCGAAGTTATCCGCCATCTTAGTTTGCCATTTGCTCGTGTAATATGTGACTCAGAACTCAAACATTATTTTCTATCTTCGAAAATGAACTTTGATGTCTCGAACGAAGGTTATTTCGCTATTACCTACGACTTTGTATCGCATAAACTAATGGTTAATAACATTACTCTCGTGAAGGCGCATTTTACGATCGAAAAGACGGATTTCTTTCACATCGTATCGTGAACATCGAGTATTCTTTATAGCTCCTTGCAGTAGTTCTTGTTTTATTCGTTTTATACGCGATGAGCGTACAATATGGTCGCCTCGTTCACTGAATCCTCGTGTCATTGGACGTTTTCGAGCGATTTTCATGAACGCTGGGAACACCGAAAGACACGAAAAGAAAAAAATAATTAAAACTTACTCGACATTTTATGTTTTCACTCTACGCCTCAAAGTTTTGACGTTCAAGAGGAAGTGATCACAATCAGAACCGACGTTTGACTATACTATAAAATTCGGGGTGTCATAAATTTCTAAAACAAAAGAAGAACTAAGTACTGCATTTTTCGATACTCGTTTACACGTTTGTTTTATCAATCCGGATATATTTCTAATAAAACTTGGAGGGGTTGCAACCCCGGTCATAACCCAAAGTAGTATTAGGAAAGGAATATAAGACGCAATGACAACACCGTAAAGGGACTAGATTTATTTCGCGAAAATTTTCCTTCTGCCACGAATCCCCATTTCATTGCCAAACTAAACATCACGTCTCATCTTCGATTCGGTCGACCACGCCATTTTCTTCTTCTTTCTCTTCTTCTTCTTCTTCTTCTTCTTCTTCTTCTTCTTGCGCTCGTTTCCGATGACAGAAGTAATTACATTTTTATGTTGTTCCGACACGAGGCCGTACGTGACTGCAGCGAGATCAATTTGTCTCGAAGCCCAGCGTGTTCGCAATGGTAAATGTTATTTACTCGGAATAACGTCAAGAAAATGAAGAAAAAGAAACAGAAAAGGTAATGAAAACACAATTGTACGACGCAGCGTCCACGGCCGCCTTTTCCTTGTGCGCGTCGTTCGCTTTTCTGTAAATACCGCGTACAAATATTTACATGTGTACGAACCGTAATGAGATTTCTGCGTTAATGATTTGTAACCGTGATAAAGAAATTTTTCCTGAATGTGCGGTGAGACGAATTAATCGATGATTTAAATATTTTCTTACATTCGATTATCGTTCTATTACTTGCAACTCTTCTTTTAAACTTAAACAAAATATCGATAACTTTGAAATCTCGAACGAAAATAACATTAAAAAAACTTAGCTCATATTTATAAATTTATCATTATATGAAAAATAATTTTAACGATCTTGTCTTGAACAACGAGAAGTTTGTTATTTAAATGGTTTACCCTGTTTATTGTTTATTTTAATTCTTTTCGATTGAATTGATGAAAATGTTCGTGTTCGAAACGTCGAGTCAATAGTGTGCAAAATTAAAAAAAAAGAAGAAACGGAGAAAGTAGAAAAGGAAGAATGAGGTGCTGCGATGTCGTAAAAACATTTCACAAATCTGCCTCGAAGTTCGTCTCGCGCGAATCAGGTTTTGTCCACAATAATTGGATGCAGGTTTACGACCGAACATCATTACTGGTTTTCGTAATAAATAGTCGAAGATTGCGTATTCCATTAACGTTGGTGTGCCTGCCCGATGGCTCGTCGTGTAAAGTGTACTGTGATTAATCGATCACCTCCAGCTTAATTCCGATTGACTTATAACTGGATCGTTCGTAATCCGCGTAGCGTCGGAAATCATCCAATGATTTAGCGTTTCGATGCTAAAAACGATCGCACCGGATCTCTTGGTAAATGTACATTGAAATTCTTTAACGTGATCGCCATCTTGGATTAAAGTAACGCGTGGTCGAAATTTCTCTTTGATCACTACTAAAAAATTAAGTATTTCGATAATATAATTAAACGAAGGTTGCAAAATAATGAATAACAAGAAGTTTCAGCAATTTTGTCAAGATTTTTGAGAAACTGATACAAAAATGAATACTCGTACGAAACGTCAGATCTACAATAATAAATCTGAAATAATTCAGTAATTTCGTACTATTATTATTAATATTATTATGATCGATACTAGTTTCCTAATCCGTGTAATACGGTAATTACAACAATAATGACTTTATTACGCGTATTAAGAGAAAGTATGCATGTCATAACGGAATAATTGCGTAAAGGCGAGGTACAGGCGAAGGCTGCTTTTAAACCTAGCCTCAACCGCTCGTGATGAGAACGAGCAAGTAGGCGTTATATTTACAGATTTCAGAAAGGCTTTTAAATTAACTTAGTCGGTCAAGCATTCTTAAAATCAATCTTAATTTGGCTTTCGAGGGGACCTTTTAGCTTAACTAAATGACTATTCCAATACGTTTTGTTTTTTACAAAAATTAATATCTGGTGTTTTTTAAGCTTCGTATTTAGGCTCGTCACATTCTGTGTATCAACGGCCATGTTAATACTCTAACCAATGTTAAACACTTCCTCTTAGCTGATCTTAAACTATTTTTAGAGTTTAATTACGTCACGTAATGCTAATATACTCCAAACTGATCTTAATGGACTCTCGACACGGTGTGTAAGCAACAGACTCGTTCTTAACATTTCTAAGTGCCATGTAATGAGGGTCACTCGTAGCTCTCACATTTTCATATAATCGTTTGCATTCTTTAGAGAATATTAACCGTATATGTGATCTAGATATAGCTTACTATAATTCCTTTTCCGTCAACGCATTATTATTATTATTATAACGTTCTTGCTGCTCGTATTAAGAGAAAGTGTACATACGAAACTATACAAAATGAAATATAAAACAATCTTTCGCAATATTTCTTAGAGATATTGCCAATACGAAAGACCCTATAAAAATTCTTTATAATATATAGATCCGTTTCTAATTAAAATATGCAAATGTTATCTGCTTCCCTCGGATAGTTAAATACATTGGTATGCTCTAAAGCATCCAAGATGGATTACAGAAATATTATTAATCATTCTGACAGATGTCTCGACTACAATCGCACATCATACGTTTTAGATATAAATATATTAAGAAATAAGAGACATTTCATGTTTTTTTTTTGTTTAAAATCATTAAGTATCATATAAATTACTCTATACTGTTAGTAAACATTACTGCATTATTATTATTCCCATTTTCAAATACAAAACTTCAATATTAATTTCTTATATTGATCTTACGATTCAATTATATAGTGTAATTCGATTAATATCTTTCAAAGTTCCGTTACTTCTTTCAAGTTGTTTGTTAGAAAGTGTTATTTATCATTTAATACAATCACATTATATTCCCATGATTTTATCAACAATTGTAGTATATTTTATCCAGTACTCTGGTTTTGTATATAAACGAATAATCGTGAATGTAAAAAATAAAAGAAGAAATAAAGAATTAGAAACAGTTGAGAAAAATTAACGTAGACTGTTACCAGAGGCAAAGCCGTAAGAAAATAAGAGCGTTGATGAAGACAAACGACACCACGTCGTTAATTACATTCAACATTGTAGTTCAGTATAATAATTAAAATTAATGTGCTCGACGGAATTAATAGAATATATACGAGCTTTCCGCGTGAATTTAATAAACCATTGCTTTATTTGTTTCACGATAATACGACTGCAATTTGCACAATATATTTTGCTTTCATTGTTTTGCATACCAATTAAACCGCGTCTTGGTTCCATTTTGCAAGAAACGAATATTTTAATTAACTCGTAGAATAGGACGGATCCATAACACATTCGTTAATGCTGTTAAGTATCAATTGTTCCAAACTTTTAATTTGAACTGCAATGCAGTCAGTTTTAATCGGAACATCGAGCATCGAACTTGAAGATGGAGTCAAGAAGTCTGTCTGTCTTCTAAGAAACTTTGTTACACGTGAACACGCAATGACAATAAACATAGTGCAAAATAGAGCAAACGTCCAAAATATATTTGCAAATCCAATGCAGTCAACCTGTCAAATACTTTGTGCACAAATCGTGAAAACATATAATAAATAGTTGCATACGTACACATATACATTTTACAACAGAAACGCTACAACTTTGAAAATAAATCATTAATTTATGCTTCGTAAACACGTGTATTTTAGAAGATAGAAATCTGGTAAAGTCTTCTGACATCTAAGAAGCTCGTAAACGTGGGTCAGTGGCTGACGTTAACAAATTTCAAATCGTGCGAGGCATCATCTTGCACGATTTAACGCCAAAGTTATGCTCGTAACTGTATCAAACCGCGTTTCTATCGCTGCTAATTTGCATGAAATTCGGAATTATGGATAAAACAACGAACGCTCGCCTGACACTGATGGCGCGATCACGCTTGGAATAGCGAGCAATTTTATTGCTGCGAGCGGATTATGAGTCCGGGCGTCTTCTCGCGAAGATTAGGGTGTTCGTGGGGGGCAAAATATCGTGTATGGAGTGTATTTACGGGTCTGAGGCGCACGTCGAGTTATCCACGAAAGTCTGGTTAGCGCGGCGGGGTCCTTCTCGTAGCTTGTTATCTTATTGTATTGTTAGTACGGCGCGATGTGCCGTCTTGGAGCAGGTTTTCTCCCCTCCGTCGCGATCTTCTCTCTTTTACACCGACTCCCTTCTTGCTTTGTCATCCCTGTTCTTCTCTTTCTGCTACCTCCGCTTTCTACGAGCTACTCGACCCCTTGCTCTTCGTCTTTCATTCCGTGTACCCTCGTAGAACCTTAACACACGATTACAACCCTATGAATGTGCAATTAAAAACTCCGCTTTTTATCGTAATGTCAGTTGTGTACGAAAATTTCAATCTCACGGTTTTTAACAAACGAGAGCCCGTTTTAACGGTCACTTTCGTTAATCCCTTTGGCGATTTCAGATGAACCAAATTACGATTGTTTATTGGTTACTGGTTTAAAAATAACAATTTCAATTGCCAAAATGTAACCGTTCGATCGAAAAAACGACATTCTCACATTGACGAGAATCAAATTAGTAGTCTAACAGGGGAATTTGTCGCTTCAGGGGATTTCTGGAATTTGAAAAATACCTACTTTAAAAGTTTATACAAAAATAATGGGATTCTCGCTATTACGATTTTTTGCTTTCATTTTGATACCTGCACGAACCAAATTCATTCTCATTAACCCCTTAACCTACAACTACGTGTGGGACACGTAGTCTTCTATTTGGGCCTGGCCCGTAGTACATCGGTCGGGTCAAATGTAAATATTATGGGCATGGCCCGTAGTACATCGGTCGGGTCAAATGTAAATATTATGGGCATGGCCCGTAGTACAACGATCGCGATTTGTAATTTGTCCCACCACAAACAGCACAGACCAGGCTCCTGATAGATTCTTATTATCTCTTCGTATCATAATTAGTTACATGTTATTCTTGGTCACGTTCGCACTTTGAAATATATTTTCTTAAATATTAGAGAAGTATCCCCACAAGATGTGTTCGTTTAGTACAACTTAGGACCGATATGCCGAACCGTGAAATGGCTCGAAGGCTGCGCGATCTTGTTTACGTTTTGGGCCCAGACTATTGAAACATAAATCGTAGGTTAAGGGGTTAAGAATCCTTTACATTTATCGTACGAAAATCATTTTGTACGATCTTTTCCGCTTTCAAAAATTTCTGGAGCAATTGTAATTGTGCACAACTCTAGTGTAGATTAATGGCTACGATGTATGAAAACTCCAGTTTTAAGGGAGTTTTGGGAAAGAGATACGGTAATGATTTTTAAAATGAACCCGATAAGCGATTCGTAAGTTGAACATTTCTTAGAGCCTAGTGAATAAACATCTGTTGGTGTCGAATTTAATAATGTTCATTTTAAGAATCATTACTGTACGCCAGGCGCGGGTCTTTCTCCATTGTACGGTTTATGTAATACACATTCGAACGTGTTGTAAATCATACTAATCGTGACATCTCTTAGTATAGTAAGTAAACGCTATGTAATGTGTCACGTGATCTCTGTATTGTTCTTGTTTCCCGATTTCCGGCTCTGTACGCTCCTTCACTCACTTTCGTCTCGTCAGCCGTATTGTAAACACAACAGCGACTCTTCGTGTACAGTTGAATATGTGTTAAAATAAATTCCTTTACAATAAATCAAACTACAACAGAACGTTTTCCCTCTTTATTATTTAGAATTTTCGCGTTCTTTCGCAGCGATGGCGGTACCGTTCTCTTTTATACGCGCGTTTCGAAGAAAACGAGAAAATAGATGTACAGATAGACGTACAGAGAGAGAGAAAGATGGAGGGTGAACGCGTACGTGTGCCGTAACACGGCAGGCGATAGAGACGGACACACGTTACCCAAGAGAACGAGACGAGACGAACTGTCTTCATTATGCTAATGCCGCGCAACTACAGCTGACCGTGGCCAAAAATAGATGTAGATATCGTGGGATGCTGACTCGAACCTCGAGGGGGTTTTTATCCTCTCCTCTCTTTGTCTCTCTCGGGCTCCGTTCCTCTCTTTCTCTCGTTCCCTTCATTCGCTCGGGCGTTACGCTTGTTTCTCGATTCGGAAGATTCCCTGGCGCAGTCCTGGAATGAAATGGTTCCGAGGGTGAAGATCGAATCGCTCTTTTCCTATTCCTACTTTACACCGTTGAAAGTTTTTCCCTCCTCCTCCCCCTCATTCCGTCCCTTTCTGTCTTCTCTTCTCTTTTTTGTGTGTGTGTGTGTGTGTGCAAAAGACGCGCTCATTAGCCTCACCTTTGCAAGGAACACAATGGTTCCGAGGGAAACTTTTCTTTTCAAAAGCCGATGACTGGTCACGTAATAATGCTTGTTTCAACGGAACCCTAACCAGCCTTCCTAAATGGTGTGTACCTTTCCAACTTGCGAATTTATTCACTCGAACGCTTGCATTCATAACATTCAACTAATGAAACGTATGTGTTAAAGAATTTTATATAATATTCTTGCAACAAGGGATGGTTTTTAGGACTACATAAATGAAATTCCAATAAAGTTTTCTCGGGCAGTAGTCAAAACAAATTAACCAAATACTTTCAATGGTCAGTCGAGTACTTGTGAGAGAGCGATCCCTCTGCTGGCGAGTACGGGAGATCTCGCCACATATTAAGTGCAATCTAATTAAACTCAATAGTACGTTTATATTTTGTCACAGTCTAAAATACAATTTTCTTCGCGTAAACGGTTTCTTCAACTTCCGTTTTAATGTTACGGTCGAGTTTAAAATTATTTACATTCTAAGACAATTATTAAATTGTAAAAATGAGATAATGAGATAATAAGAAAAAGGGCTTAACGCGAGAGGGAGTCGTACGTCAAATAACTACTCAATTGTTTTCGCATATTGACTTATTTAAAATTAGCTAACATTGCGTTCGCAATAGACAATTGCATTTCCGTTTTACATTATATTTATGTGGTTTGCAGTCACGTTGATACCGTTGTTACAAAGGATGTACATGATTCACACGATGTTATATACTATCAAAACTTAATGCATACAAATACAAGTTACCGTGTAGCGACTTATCGATCATAATTGTTGAAACAAAATAAATTACGCTCGCGTTACGTGCAGCCGCGTGTAAAATTACTGTACACGCTGATAAGTCGAAGCTGCGTTTGCGTCGAAGCGTATAGAAAACAAATTTGGCAGACTTTAATGGCAAATAAATTCCTCTACTCGAAGTTATTTCAACGGAAGAAAAATCAGATTAAATTATAAGATGCCCTTAGAATTATTGGGATAAGGGTTTAATAATCTATATTAAACAATGCTACACACAAAATAAGACTATCTATTTCTAAGTTACATTCTAAATTTAATAAATATTAAAAAATTTCTATTTAATCCAGAATAATTTCATTTGGATAAAATTGATAAGATACCATCTTTGAAAATGAAGATGTATATTTTTTAACAAAATTGTCACCTTTGTTATAATGTTATTAAGATGGTTCCTTCCAAACATTTATTACAAATGAACTATTTCTGCTTTTCATATTACACATTTGAACAAACAAAATTATGGAAAGAACCTGAGGTACGAGTAGATCAGATTATACCTACACGAAAGAAAAAGTAAAACGACAAAATTCACGCACGAACTGCGCTAGTCGCAAGGTAAAACAATTTACGTAATGAAATACGCAGTCAGTTTTGGTGCAACACGTTGTAAGGATTTTGGAAACGGAAAGTACATTTATGTGTAGGTAACAGTTGCTCCGCTTATCAGAGTCAGCGAGGCGAGAATGGTGTACTTCCGCTTCCGCTGTTGGTATCGAGGATCCGTGAAGAAAGAGTTTCAAACCGGAGGGACCCACAATGTTCGGAGAAGTTAATCCGCTCTTTCGGTCCCGTTAAGGGGAATTTCAATTTTTACTACGACGCGTGCATAGCTTTATCGCGTTGTTACTGTTAACGTGCCTACCTACGTCACGTTGTTCTTTATTTGTCAAGAGATAGTGCTATATATACACCGCAATGAATTTAACGTCAGCGTGTTCAAATTATCAGATCGAACGCAGAATAATATTTTTATCGTACCGGTCGTTGGGTTTCCTTTTGGCGCCGAAGTCGGTAAATCAAAATACAAAATCAAAGTGTACCAAAGAACGAATCGTAACAATGGGTCGTGATAAGTTTGTATACGTACAATATACGGTAGAGATATTCGTGCAAACGATATGCACGGTCCTTCTGTATCAAACGCCAGGATCTTTTCCCGCTGCGAACCGTAGCACACAAAAGCCATCGGCGTCGGTATAAAGAATTTTCTACGGATGTCATTCGTTGTCTCTCTTGTGCACTGTCACTTTGTCCCCTTCCCTCCTACGTACGGGAGCGAACGAGATTAAGCAGGTGTACAGTACGTGTCAGAAGTTCTTTCACCTTTCTTTTTTGCTTCAAATGTTCGCTTGCGATACACCATTAACGTCTCAGCCCCCTTTTCTTAGTTAAATATGACCAAAGCTATAAAGAAATTAAACACGTTGATTGCCAGGCCAAATTTACTATATTTTTACTTATTTGTTTACTCATTTTCTTTAGCTCTTGACTGGAAAGTCCTTTCACCCATGTTTGGATGACAAAAACATACTATCAAGCCGACCAAAAATAATATAAAAAACAATACAAAACCCTATTCCTAACCACTAAGTTTATTTTATTTTTATTTATGTATTTAATATTTGCCTAGTAGGCTTAGGATGGCTTCCAGTTTATGTGTTTACTTTTTCTATTGTATCTTTTAATAGCATTGTCATAATAAAATGCTGCTATGAGAACGTCATAGTGTGGGGGGGTGTATGGCATACAGCAATATTGGGAATATAAAATTTATCGAAGATGATAATGAATATTTTAAAGCATATGGTTTAGCAGAGCAATTTATTAGAAAGTATGGTTAAACTAGATATGAGTAATGAATATTATTTTCTTTTAAATATTATTAATAAAGAGAACTCCATATTCTACTTACAAGATCAATAAACCGAACATGCATTTTACATTTAGAAATATGAAAACAATGGTGCATTACGGAATGTCTTCGAGTAGACGCTAAAATCGATTAGGTGTAACATATTTGAGCTATTCATATGATAATAAGTAACGCAGACAAAAAGCGTGTCGGAGACATGTTCACTATGTTCGATTGTATGCATGTTGAGACGTTGTGAAATCGAATCATAGATCACGATTGTATCGGTCCATAAAAAAATCGAAAACATGCGCGACGCAGCGAAAAAAGTTGCGTTGAACTTTTTCGATCGAGCGAATATGTGACCTGGTATGAAGTCCAAACTACACTTGCATATTTCAAGTCCGATCTGACTAGTGAATTGCATAAAAGTTTAGATGTTTGTAGAAGCTTAAGGTTTTTTGAAATGCGTTTAATAGAACCACGAAGTCAAGTTGCTTCCAGGATGATGTTCATGATGTAACGGGAGAACGATATATCATTCTATTAATATATATAACATGTGCGTTATCAGGAGCATACAGATACGAAATAGGATTACGTATACGAGTAAGCCACATTACGTGACACATGGATACATTAAAACATAGTTTGTTCACCTCGCACCAGGACATAAGATTCTTAAGGCCAGATGGAAAGTTATAAGGGTCAGTGAAGTCGTTTCTTATGGAAAAGAATTTAAAATCATCTGCATAGTCTACCATGGTGAATGTAGTAGTAAAGTCTTCGATAAAGATAATGAATAATATAAATTTCACGTGAAAAATTAGGAATTTCATTGGATGCTTTAAAAAAGCTAATAGATTCCATGGCAAGAAATGCAACTAACTTGTACTTATTAAAGTTTGTAATTACAAACAATCAGAATTGATAGTGTGCAAATATTTATTTAGCATTGATATTTTCCATTACTTCAGCATTATATTTTGATGGTACTTTTCTTTTTGGATACACCAAAGCTTGAATAACTGCGAATCATTTTCTATTGGATAACTGAACGGTAGTCATCCCCACTACTGAAAGGGGATTCCCCTTGACACACCGCGGAGCTTGACATCAAGCGGACAGCGTAGCGTAACCTAATCTGGGCTCAAATATCAGTGAAACAATACATACAAACTAATGTAAAGATGAAGCTTGTTTACTTTTCTGTTTTTCTTAATAAAACTTGGACCAATGTATTTCTCAGATTTTTCCGATTAAAATAAGACTAAACACTCACCAAATATGATTCAAATCATATCGTATTTCAACTTATTTTAATCAGAAAAACCTCACAAATATATTGGTAATGATTGCACTAACAAAAAATAAAAAAGTTTCACAATGAGTTGCCATTATCTGTCTTTTATTCGCTGTTCTTTTTTACGTTCAAGATACAAAACTGAACACCGTAGCTTGGAAAGTAGCGACTTTTCCGGAAACTGAAAATCAACCAGGCTTTTATAAGACTAAGACTATAATCCCGTGTTTCTTTCAATTTTTCAAGCATTGATGTATCGTATTACTAATGGGAATCATGGAAAATTAATGATCAGAACGTATACAATAAAATAATTTCAAAGTACAAATACCAGAACAGCATTTGTTTATGCAAAATTGTTAGAGAAAATTTGGGTATGCAAATATTTCTGTTACCCACTGTATACTTTGTACGTACGGAGTACAATGTGCGCGAATTGTACTCGCGCAAATGATATGCGGTGGTCCTACTCTATCGTATCTCCGGATCTTTCCGCGTTGCACGCCATGGCGCACACAAGGGCCATCGGCGTCGAATATAAAGAATTTTTCTCGGATCTTGCTAACGTTCCTCTTTTTTCGCTTCGTCTTTTCGCTTGCGCGTGAACGCATGGAGAAACAAGATTAAGCCGATGTATAGTATATGCACGCGCTGGAAGTTCTGTTTCCTAGAGACAGGAACCGAGAAGAGCAAAGAAAAAGCGAGAAAGAGAGATTGACTAAACCTCTTCCACCCGCGGCGAGCGTGATAGTCAGTGGGCGATGCGCGACCAAACCTAACCTAACTTCGGTGCCGGTTCTCCAGCAGGGTAAGCAGGCTGGGTCGTCAGGCGGCGAGAGAGAAACAGAGACAGACTAATGAACGGCGTGGGTGGTGGGGATCAGATCGGCGCATGCGCGGCAGCTACGCTTATTGAGCCACGGAGAGGGGCGGTTGGTGCCTCATCGTCGGCGGCGGCGGCGGCGGTGGTGGCGGTGACGGCGACGTGGCATGGTATACGGTCGCATGGGTGCAGTGAGGGGCGAGACGAGCGTCTCATATTATGCGGCGGAGGGGATCGTGGCTCCTCGTAGTCGGGGAAAGGAGGAAAAGGCAGACATACCGTAGCCGAAAGGAGAAAGATAGAGTAGGAGACTGTGTGTGTAGCGATAGTTCGTACGTAAGTTTAAGGGAGAGAGAGAGAGTCGGAAACCGACAAAGATAAAGCGGAAAAGTTAAAGCGAAAGGGAAGCGGAGAGATAGAGAAAGAAAGATAGAGAACGAGAGTAGGTTCGAATTAGCGAGAGGGTGCATAGTTGTGCGATAGATGGTGGAAAGAGAAAAACAGGAAAGCCGCTGTATATCGAAGGGAGAAGGAAACGACATAAAATGTTGGACGAAGATGGAGAATGAGATCGGCGAGTGGCGAATGGGGAGATCGTAGGTGCGACTAAGCGAGTCGGATAGAGGGGAATATGATAGAACGAATGAAACGGAGCGAGATGGCGTAGACTGCGGGGAAGGAGAGGGGAGTAGAAGTAGGTTTGTATGCGTGTGGCTAGGGTAAAGAGTAAAAAAGGTAGAAGGCGGGCAGGGAGTGAGGAGTGGTAGGACGAAATAGGTGGGGAGAAAGGGGGAAGGGGGAAGGGCACGGCAAGGGGGTGGGGGAGAGGGGGCGCTGCCGTCGGGCAGTCGGTGTCGCGCCAGGCCCCCGCTAGCGGCTAGCCAAGCAAGCAGCAAGCAGTCGCAATCCCGTCGCCTAACCAGCATCGCTCGCCTTACCTTTTCACCCTCTTACAAAATCGCATCGAGGCTTCCGTCAGTCGCATATATTTGCCCCGTTCCATCTGCCGGTTCCTCCGACGTCGTTCGTCGTCGTTCGTCGTCGCCATAGCCGCCGTCACCGCCGCCGTCGCCGCTACTGCTATTGCCGTCGTCATCGTCGCACACGCAGTACGTCGTCGTTATTGCTGTTGCAATCGTCGTCCAGTCGCGCGTGATTTTTAACAGCGGTTTTATTAAAGGGAAAGCGCGAACGAATATAATACGGAGTCCTTGTGATCGAGCAAGCTGATTATGAGTTGGAACAGTGCAGCGATACAGAAAGCATTCGGGCCAGCGTTTTTAAAGTGAGAACAAGTTTTCGTGGTTTTGTGTTTGCGAATCCGGCTAATCGACCGGAACACCAAAGTGAACGTAAAGGAAAAGTATTATCAACGTTTTCTGCTTTATACCTTTGGTGAGAAAGGGGAGCAAGTGCAGAGTCGAAGGAACGAGCCGCTAAAACGAAGCTCGTATGTCACACGTTGAAAGGACCAGCCGTGTCATCGTCGGAATAAGTGCTGACAATATATGATCTATTTTGGTGTGTTGTTCGTTACCAAAGTGAGGAGTCGCAAGCTCCGAAGAACCAGTGAAGGCTCACCGACCGCCTAACCTGTCACGGTGACCGACATCACGGCGAGATCGCGACTGATCCCTCCGCGTGTTCCGGCGCAAGGTAGTACAGAGCTCTCTATTTTACGATACATATGTTCGTTGCACGCGTGCATATACACGTATACGTTCGTATACGTGCGGCTATAGAGCAATAAGTCGTACACGCCATTGCCCGCGTGTGCTGTATGCATTTCGACGTATATATCTCGTCGATGACGTCATCGTTTCCGTAATTGCGTTTTTACTCCGTTACAGAAACGACGACGATGCCGTCGCCTCAGTTTTTCTTTTGTTTACACTATCCACGACCTGTGCCAATTATTTCAGAATTCATTTCCATACTCTTCGTCCAGGCTTTATTCTACTCATCGCGTGCCGTTCATTCGTTCGTACTATCGTGCGCATTTTAAACGTTATTTTCGTCGCGTTCCGTAACGCGACTCGTCGTTGCTTCGTATTTCTAACTTCTTGCGACGTACGAACGATCGTCGAGAATTCGGCTTCACGTTCGGTAGCAGAGAAAAAAAAAAAGAAAAATACATAACCTCTGAATCGAAGGTGCGCGTGATAATCGAAAATGCTCTTCGTAACGCGCGAGTGTATCGATGTTTTCTTCGTTACCATCGTAACGCGAAAAAAGGAAAAACACGCGCAAGTACGTTGTTCCTGTTCTAGATTCTCGAGATACGCGACGATTGATTTCATAATCAATCTACCGCGAATATTAACGAATTGACAGCCAGCATAGAATCGTCGAAACATACGAATCGAAGTCACCGCGTGATATGCGCGTTACCGTGCGCGAATGTGTGTCCAACGATTAACCACGTGCCATTAAATTCTCGTTCCTTCATGCAGTTCAGGCTCGTTCAGCGTACGAGCTCGCGGCGCATTAACTTTTATTTGCGCGAATGTCCGTACCGAGTTACGTTTGTTCCAACTCTATACCAAGATTTTTGCGCTACAATATTTTGTAAATTATTCCATAGTTTTCTTTCTGTGGTGTCTAGTTTCTCGCCGGTTACACAGCCGCAGTAACGCGCGTATTATTTAGCGACCTGTTTTTCACGAGCCACGGTAAATGTGTTTGATGATACAGTCAGTCACGAAATTATTGGCACGAAACTAAATTTTATAGTAACACGGAAAATAAGAACGTAACGAATGAATTTAATATTTTGTATTAAAAAACAGATAGTTTGGATCTTCAACTGATAACGCTAAAATAATACTGTGATATTGTATCTTAAAATTACGAAGAAACGAACTGTAATGATTTCTTGCACATTTCGAATAGGTTCGTATTTTATTATAGTTATTATTGCAGTGGATATCCTTCTTGCTGTATAACTTCTGCCAGTCTTTTTGGCATTGAGTCATTGTTTATAAATAAACGCATTCGATATTCTGTCATTTCTCTTACAATTTATTTGGCAGATCAGTTTAGGATACAATAGGTGGTTTGGGTATATTATTATTGTCAACTATATTCTACGCTATTTTTTGAGCAGTTATACGTCAACCATTTTTGCATTCTCCCCAATTTATGCTTAATATTGTTATCATAATAGAAATGAAAATTATCTAGAATATTTATTTTGTTCCATACTTACTATATTATTCATAGGTCTTAAAATAAAGTCGAGGTTACTATCACTATGCTACCTACATGATGCATCATCATAGTATCGCATTACATATGGTTCCGTGTGTAACCTAACTAAACAAATTTTTCTTTTGCTTAACCATCGGATATTCGAGCATTCAATTTGCTTTTGTTACAGAGTGTAATATTATATAAAAATTCTACACACTTAAAATGTATTTTTCAAGCTTCGATAACGATTGTTTTCGTGACCTATTTTATTTTATATTCGTCCTCCATTTTCGGATCACTTAATATTTCGTAATGTTGGGTAACTTTTGTACATGATATTTCCAATCCCTCAGTAGTAGTTTTTATTTTTCTAACGAGTTATGATTGAAATTTCTAATATTCAAACTTGCTCATATTTCTCTTTTTATCTTATCTGGAGATATTCTCGATATTTGTTTCAAATTATAGCATAACAAATAGTTCACTGAAATATTTGTAATTATGAAGTACATATTCCTAATGGCATTATCAACAAATTTACGAGCAGCAAGGTCCATTTAGGCACGTTATAGATTTAAATTGCTGGCCATCAGTGACTACCATGATAATCAGTGCATTAAATTTTTCCAGTTAGAATTGTTACAGTTAGATTCTGCGTAATTTTGAAACGCGTTTCAGCTTTTTTTGCTTTTTTTAGTGAAGCAATCAACGCCATCTGTTTTTTAGTAGAAAAAAATATTACAAAATTTAAAAAATTTTGTGACTGTATAGTTCCCGTGATGTTTTCATTTCGTGGGCGAAAATATACCCGTAGATGCACTGCTCTGTAGCTCGGTATGCCTCTAGGGCTCGCGGTTGCTGATGAGATGCATCACCTGTGTCGAGCACATTTCTAAAACAAAATAATACGATGCGTGAGAAGAGTACTCGCGAAACTCGTTAGTTTAAAGTATTTAGCTGCTGGCCTTAATAAATATCGTAACTCGTACTATTCTTTCGCGAACGATTAAAGCGACGTTTGATCATTTTTCACGATTTGTTAGTCGCAACGCTCACATTCATCTAGCGTAATTCTTTTCGAACGATTTCAAACGAACTTTGCGTTTCGGATAAGCATGGACTACCAATCAAGCATTTGCAACCGATTAAACGTCTGTGTAAAACTAGGTTGTCGCGTAATTATATATAGTTTTATTGAAACTGATACTTATTTACCAAAATATAATTTGAAATACATAGGTGCATTTATGCTTTTATGAAACAGATCTGTATTTCGTCGATTATTCCTTCGAGTCAACAACGCTGTTTATTTTGGATGCTCGTATCGGATATTCGAAAGCTTTCAAACCCCACATTCAAAGTTTCTAACTGTCTGTACATCCTCTGAAAGCTGTATTAATATCAGTGTACTTCACGAGGCTTTACGTATTTAACTACTCAAACTTTTGGTTTAATGGGAATACGCAAAATATAGTCGGACAGGATCAAACTACTGCATGGCCATCGATGGCTTTATATTTAGTCTTTTGTCAGTGGTTGATAAAATGGTTCATACTTTTTAATTAACCCTGGAACTATTTTATCGAACTACCCAAACAATTGTGTAGAAATTCATTGAAATACTTTCGAGCATGTGGTTTGAGAATATAAAATTAAAATGTTCGAAAATGGTTTAGGAACATTTTTATTCGCAATTATTTTGTACTATCTAAAATTAGTATCTTAAATAACACACATACGTACTATGAAAGTATGCCAAATTTATGGTAGCATTTAAGACTTACGAAATAATGAAGAAAAGTACGTTTTTGAATTTGACGTTGATCCATTGTTTGAATCGTCGCACAGTCTATTATTTGGTAGTAAAACAATTTGTCGTTTTCGCTCGACTTGAAACTTTGCCATCTGGCTGCATTGTTCAATTATCAAATTTGTGAAAATTTGTACACGTTTGCGAAATCGGTTATTTTATGTAGAACAATTTAATAATTAATTCGTGCGTATTGATCGTTTACTCGACTAATTAATTGTTTGTGTTTACGGATTGGGATTTTAGCTTGCATTGAGTATCTAAATATTTTTAATATTTTGACGGGCGTAGGGCAGACAAATCATACGGACCAATAACCTTTTGTCGCGAAGATTTTGTTGACAATGTTCATTCTTGCGGTGGAGTATTTCTCTTAATTCTGAAAAGCATTGTGTTTCTATTGTGCAAGGCACTGGCAGGTTCTTCGATCCTTTCGCATTCTTCCGCGAGCAGGTATGCGACTTTCTGATCTATGCCTTTAATCTTCTTTAGAAGTGTATTACGGTATCTCGCAACAGGGCTGCACTTGTAACCTTTAGTCTCAGTTTTTTATTTTCGACATCCAACACCACTGTTCTTGAAAGTCGAAACGACTTTTTAACGCAAGTATAAGATTACATTTAAAATTTGCCAAGTTTCTAGTAAAATTAATTTTCTTAATTTCTTTAATTTCTCGATTTATTATAACAATTGATACCAACGATACGAATGAATCGAAGAAAAAGTAAATGTAAAATTTAACCGAGTTATTTACGAGTTGTTACAATTTTTTTGGGGACTCCATTTTTTGTTTCTGGCCCGCAGATTCCTCAAAACTGTGGCTAGTGTTCGACATTTCTTGTACGAGAAATCGTAACGTGTATGTGTTTTATTAGTCTTATTTGTTTATCTTTCTGTGTATCTTATGTTGAAGCGTATCATAAAAGAATCAAACATTTTGTTTTCAACAAAGTTTGTAGTTTGAAAGTTATAATCTGTTTAAAATTGTAGTGTACTCGCGATCACAGATATTTCTTAAAATAGTGAACATACAAGGAAGCCTATTTGATCCGCGAGTGGAAACATAACAGCGTAATGACTTTTTTAATTAGTAAACTACGTTTGCGATGATCCATTCGCGAGATATTGTCATAAACGTCGCGGATGGATTTGCCAGCGATTTCACCGTAGAACAACGATTCTCAAATATTATTTTGCAACTTCCTGATGTTCTCTGCAATTTGTTTCAAGGGACAGCAGACGGGAATTACTATTCTGAACTGAAAGCGGTATCTAATTTATTCTCGACGTTCATGGTAATATCTCGCAATTGATTATCATGCAGCTCTTTGAGTTCGTCTTGGGCCGAGCAATAAGGTTGATCAAATTATGTAGTTCCATTTACAAAACAAATGAAATTGACGTTAAAGTCCCCGCGACTAACCGTTCAAACGTTTCGCTACCAGCGTTTCTTCTTCTGAACAAAACAACTTCTTTACAGTCTCGTTAGCTTTATACAAAGTAATTAAGTATACGTATGCATTTCTGTATCGAACAGTACATTCTTAACAAATTATTTACGTAGTTCCATTTGCGGAACAAATGAGATTTACGTCAAAGTTGTAACATCTACTAGCGTCTTTCCTTCCGAACAATACCTCGTTTCTTTAAATTTTTTTATATCTTCGTTGATTAAAAGAAATAATTTGAATTGTATTTAAGTCGGGCGTATTAAGTAATATTTAACGCGTGTCACAGCAGAAGATCGGTTTCTGTGTTATGAAGGAGTCGTAGGAAATCATGCGTAAATGTGTCGAGTGCATCCCACGCTTATTGGTGTGGAACCTAGGCGCATCGAATTACAGTACCTTCGTGGGCGTGTCCCACTGACATTCCGACCTCGGTGTCTTTTATCCTATTGAGTCTTGCTATACTACCACGAACCCTTTTTAACGCGGCGTCCTTGCTTCCACTTGTTTATTACGATTACAGGAAGTCACACCTATCCAGTGACGCGTAGGCCGCGTGCATGCCAGAAGATCGTTGGAAGTCGAAATGTCGACGAGTAATAAAGATGCAAAACGCGTTGTCGTAATCGAAACACAATTGGAAGGTCGTTTTTCAAGTTTCTGTTTTTATTTTCGACGCATGAATGGGGTTTATTTACGCTACCATTGGTCTCGAATCGTGCAAAAATGTCAGGAATATTGAACGCGCCTCGTGTTTCACTAGTTATTCTCGAACGGTCGACCCTGGGTCATTGATGATCCACGTTATATACTTAAAAAAATTCTATATTGTATCACCAATAAGTCGTTAACGAATGTGACAGAGTATTTGGAAAAAAAGTAAATTACAAAAAAAAATTATTCTTTATTCAGTATTTGCACAGTCGATATATAAAATGCTATGATCTGTTGTGGAATGATTTTTGGAAATATGTCTGTTACAGATTTTACATTTGGTTGCAAACTTAAAAAATTTGTAAAATATTTTTGACAAGTCAGTTGTGGAACTTTTCCATATTTACTGTTATATTTATTTCTAACATTTGGACAAACTTGTATTAAAGTAACAGATAATATGTATCGTAAAATATTGAATTCTACGATCGAAATTTTAACGTTTATTTAACGAGTAACGTATATAACCGGATGTTTATTCTTTATTCGTTTGTTCCGTAATTTTTATCTGCACGCTGAACTCTGACCTGTCGAAAGCTTTTCGATTGATCGAGTGAGACGAATGAAGATTCATGTCTATACTAAATTCCTGAAAATTCATACGAGTAATAGAAAAAATCTGTACACGGAAAATAATGGTGACTTTGACATATAAATGCTTTTATTTTTATTTATAATCCTTCTGTATTTTCGTTAATTTTCAAAACGGTGCCCCTATCACTTTTTTTTCGTTTCGTAATTTTATGTAATCTCTCGTTCGTTACAGTTATACTACAGTCATTCTTTCTACGAATTCCACTGATTTACAGTATTGTCTCTCTATAGCCGCGCGTGTCGGGACCGGGCGCACGCAACTTGAGAGACGAGTAGTCTATTCGGCTTTCTTTGATTTGACGCTCGAGCGTTCAAGGGGGATGGGGCTCGTCGACTTTTCTTCGGCTTTCTGTTTGATATCCGATACCCGATGTTGCGGCGCGGTGATTACAAACGAAGTAGTGGGGATAGCTTCGCGTCTATAGAGAATCCGAAAACGCGCGGCTATAGAGAGACAATACTGTATTAATACGCCAAGGTTACGCCTTAAGCTAACATGATGTCATCAAGCGTCAATGAAACAGTTTTTAATCAATCAAGAGCTAACGATGTCGTAATAGCTGTATACAATACCGCCCATGCAACTAAAACCTCTTTAATTTCATTCTACCAGAGATTATTCAAGTTGTCGTCGTAATAAGAAGTGACTTCATCCTCCATTTTTTATGGCGAGAATTCTTGCGAGCATTTGACTTCGTTCACGCGAAACTGAACGAATTTAGTTTCGTTATTTCCCCCCCCTCCCCCCAAATAGCCATACACTATTACTTTTTCCAATCGTTACGATACCCTTTCTCTATTTTATCCATTTTTAAAATCGTTGTGTAATTTTCCGAAGACCTACGCCAAGACCGAAACGTTGATAAGTTATTCGTACGAATGCTTTAATTACAAGAATTACCGCATTCAGTTACTCCCGTAATCGTTAAGAATTATCCAGTGGCGTCATCGGCACGATTAAGACACACAGATACGCGGAGAATATAATAGCCGCTGGTGTTACGGAGCGAGTGACGTAACAGAATCGAAATTATCTCGTTTAAATAAGTGCCACGCGCGCGTGGTGTTTGCACGTTTTTGTCGCACTTTTATGTCGAAACTATCCTCGAAAATAAAATCGAAGAATCGTGTATAGAATTACAATCCCCCGAGCCTTCCCGGAAAAGTAATTCTATTTATATCGTTTTGCGTTGGACGCTCGCCAGCAAAATCACATTTATATCAAACGCCGTTAATTTACAATCCCGCAAAACATCCGCGGACGAATGGAACGTTCGTTGGGGATCTACGCGCGTGGATCTCGAGGCCGTAAATCGTTTCACGGATCGTCCGGCCGGTTACACGCGACGCTACCAGGAGATATATGCCCTTCTAATCGCGGTATTTCTGCCTCCGTGTCGTCGCACGGCTCTTCTAGGACAACATAATCGCTGCGATTCCGCGATCGGTACGTGGAACTTATCGACGTCTCATCGATCGATAACTCCAAAGGCCTTCCAACGTTTCGCGACCCTTTATTTTCGTCAAGTCCATTTTCTGGTAAACATTTTCTGCAACTTATCGACGTCGCGTCGATCTGATCATTCCAAAGGCCTTCCACGTTCCCTCTTTATTTTCGTTAAGTCCATTTTCTGGTAAACATTTTGTGGAACTTATCGACGTCGCGTCGATCGATAACTCGGCAAATAAAACCATTTATCGGTTTCACGCAGAGCGTATCTGAACGCGTGAAGGAGGATCCACTTCAGTCCGTGGATTCAAAAAACGGTGGAAGATATTCTATATTAACTCCTGGAATCCGATGGCGTTTATAATATTTCTCTCTACGCGGTCGACGTGAAATCGAGCGCTGGCCATTCGAACGTAAAGTATCGTATAAATCATCGTAGCTTTTGGAGAGGTTATGATTTAGAGTAATTCTCACTGTTATCTTCAGAGTAGGGTAAATGTACCAATTACTGCGTTAGTAAGCTTTGGTTGTACGTTATTTGACTGTATCATTTGATTTATTATTAAAGAATCTTGTGTATTTTGTATCGAGGATAAATTGGTTGAATAATTAAATTAAATCCTTTTCCGTTGTCTTGTACACTTATGAGAACAGAATTAAACAAACGTTTTCAAATGTTCTTAAAAATGAAAATTCAATGAATTTCGATTTGGGGAAAGAACTGGCCAAGGTATTAGGTCCCGCATCATCCACTTATTCATCTATTAGATAATTGTTCGTTCGAAAACTGTCTGGCTACTCGGCTGAAATATGCCGGTGCACTGTCATGCATAAACCACGTGAGACGTACATCTAATAGAACTTCTACTAATAATTCATGCAATTACTCAAGAAGTTGACATAAGATTGGCCCGTTAATCTCGCGTCAAGAAAACTAGGTCCGATTACATTATCGCCAATTATCCCTGCTCATACATTAACACTAAATTATTATTGGTGATTTGATCGGAAATTTTTCTTTTTTATTAGTAATTTATTTTCAGCTAGCCTTTTATTGGTCAATTAGCAAATGAGTTGAGTGTAAATTAAGTTGAATGAGTTAAGACTGATTTTAGCTATAATTTATTCGAAACTATACTAATATGTAGTACAAAATTATTGACTTTCATAATTACGAGCAAGCACAAAGTCTTTTTATTATTTTTGTGGCCTGAATTTATCACTGATATAAGGAATTTTGTTTAACCATTTGAGCGAATCTTATCAGTACGTTCTATTTGACGTACGATGAAAAATCATTGTGCAAACATAGGCGTGGAAATTTATTCTGAGTCGATGCTCCTTAAGGTTACAGGTCGAACGAAGCAAAAGTATAAGTATATTGCTTGTTTTATATTAAATAAATATTGTAGCATCTACCACAGTGATGTATCATTTGGTTTTGTAAAGTTATTGCAAACTAAATGTCGAGTACTTTATTTACATACTGTATAGAGTACATACGAGCGAAATCTGTTGTAGAAGCAACAGAGACATAAATTTATATTGCACTAAAAACATTTTACAAAAGCAGTCTATCCGCGTGTGCAATGAAAATGTGAATATCCTCCTTGTTATTGGTTTATTTTGTTGTGGACTTTTGAGGTTCTCTTTGCAAAGCTTTGTTATTTTCTTCTAACAAATAAACACGAGAACTGGTTTATCGCTTTATTCGTTTTCATTTCACAATGAATATTGTTCAATGGCTTACAGAACTCAAAACCGTAAATCTGCTATATTTATGCTACCATTTTATCTTGCTTGCGATCTCCAATGTTAACTTTTGCGTTCCTAGAATTTCGTTAAAACAAATATTGTGGATATACAGGGTGTTCGGCCATCGCTGGGAAAAATTTTAATGGAAGTTTCTAGAGGCCAAAATAAGACGAAAATCAAGAATACCAATTTGTTGATTGAGACTTCGTTAAAAAGTTATTAAAAAATTAAAAAATTAAAAATATCAAATCTTCACGGAAAAATTATTTTCAATTACAACCATTTTTGGCCAATAGACATACCCTCGAAATCCTACCCACTTTCGAAAAAAAATTCGAGCAGGTGTGAAATTTTTCGGCGAAAATAAAGTTTGAAATACGAGGAAATATAAGGTGTGCTTTAGTTCTAGAGCGTAGATAAACTTGAACTCTTTGCCATTACAATTTCCTGGTTCAAAAATCAGTTTCACAATTTATAAATAGATTACAAGTCTCGATATCAATTCTATTTTGTTCTATGCTTATTTCTATATTATATACTATATGTATATTGTTCTCTACTTGTATAGTAAATAAATAAACAATGTTGGGTTTGTGAAAAACCAGCCCCGAGAGATAGGAGAGTAAAGTGTCAAATTTTTGGCATACGCGAGGGGTTAAAAGCTCGTGAAAGAAAATATGGAGGAGAAGGGAGTAGGAAGAGATAGAGGCGCGTACGAGTGGCGCACTTGCGGTAGTAACACGCAATCCGTGAGACGCGCGTAATGTCGAAGGGGTGGGAGTTGTCGAGGCTGAAAGCACAAAGCGTAGAACGAAGCAGCGACAACGAATGGGCGCCGCAACGGTAACGACGCGAAAGAGAAAGGGAGAGAAAGCTTGAAGCCTTAATGTCGATTCTGTGTCTGTCCCTGAACGGTCCTGGGCATCGTGTATGAGTGTGTAGGCGGGGTGGGTGTGCCACGTTTTAATTTTAGTCCCGTGACAGGCTACTCCCGCGAGGGAGAGGTAGGTGGCGTTGACCCGCCAGCGTAACCTACAAATATTTCTCTCTTTCTCCCGTTGTCGCGTTGCTCTTTCTCCGTCCTGCTCTCACCCGGAGCACAGCCCGCGCATATGCCTGAAGCGATACATCAACGAAAATCCATGGGTGTTCTTCTTGCTCTCCATTCTTCCCCCTTTTTTTGAACGCTTGAGCGAACTTATAGTCTTACGACATTCTCTCTCTATCCGTCTCGTCCCGTTTTTCCCGCGCCTTTATCCAGTGGCGGCCATTTACTCGCGTGCATGGCACATTTTCGTTTCGAAATTATGTATATAGTTCCGGGAAGCTTGCGTAAATATTTAAACTGCATTATTATACGGCTCGAATCTTCTATTACCTAACAAGAAAGTCTTCATTATATTTTCTTATACTTTTGGTCTTTAAAGTTCTTTATTATGGTATAACAAGGGCACCAACTGTATCGTTTCGATTGACAGAATACATATTTCTAACGATATTTGTGAAATATTAGCTTGACAAATAGTTTATTTATAGTTTGACAAATATAATTAATTACAGCTACATAACTAGGGTTGTAGAACTCACTAAATTACTCATAAACATCTCATTATAAAAAGAAGTGTTTCTTAAAGTTTAATATACGAGTAATTTGCATTTATAGATTAAAATTGGAAACGTTGTATATCGACTGGCTTTTTATATCGTTCTGTTTACACTCGCTGATAGACTCATCATACTCCCGTGTTTCCTCACTCGGCTAATTACAAGCTAGAGAATCGCGTTGGCGCCAATTTCCATAATTCCTACAATACGAATAAAGTGATAATTAGGTATCTGTAACAATAAAGTAGTAAGTACTAATGCAACTGTTACATGCCGCAAGGTATCATCACAGACGAGGTGTACGATTAGACCTTACACTTTATGGACTTTCAAACAACGCTTATTTTGATGCAGAATATTTAGAAATTTTAAGAATGGTGGAGAAATTTATCGGCGAAAAAAAAAATTTTAAATCGTTCTAAAAAAATAATTTTCAGTTGAGGGGGCTAATTACTATCATTTTTGTTGAACACACATACCCCCGAAATCCTACGCACTTTCGAGAAAAAAATTCCTTATCGAAAATCTAATGTGAGTCCAGAAATGGTTCCCCGAAATTTCATGTGTATGTTTGAAACATCATAATTCCCGAACGGTTTGGAGTATTGGATTGGTGTATTTTTTTTTTGCTTTAATATTTAAATAATTGTAATATAATACACTTTTTTATAGTAGTCTTCCTTTAGCAATTATTTAGTATTTCAAAGTATTATCTACTTTAAAATTATTATAAAGGATAGCAGGAAACTGATTTGGTAGGTGGAATGAAAAACGAAACTCTGATTAAAATGAAAATTTAAACAAAATTGCATCGCAGCATGTGCGTTCTTTGAAATAATTTTACATATATTTCAAGCCTGACACCCTGTATAACTGTTATCAATGTAGTCCCCGAACGAACTTATCATTACTGAGGTATGTACTCTTGGTTGATAAACTCGCTAATGACACAGATAAAGCTTAGCGTGCAACTTTGTTTTCGCTTCTACGTTTCGTAAACTGTGGCCATTCCAGTTCTGGAATTGAAAAATATTTCAAGCGTTCTATTTGTCTAGAAGAATTCAACCACTGGTTGTATTTTCTTCTATGAATTTGTTGGTATATTTTTTCCGTGAGTTGTTTTTTATTATTTGAATGTTTGTCTTGGGTGGAGGCATAAAAATAAACGAGTCAATTTTATTTTTTTAAATGCCACTCTAATTGCTCGATCACTTACGTTCCTGTCAGTATCAAAAAGTAACAATTGCCCGAGCAGACTCAGCCGTATAACACTGTAGACTTTCGTTACAGTTTGCGCAAATTAAATTTCATCTCTTAATGTCTTTAGCAATAGTGGTTCGACAGTTTTCGACATGGAACGGAGTAGAAACACGATCGCTTTGCTCGGCTCTTTTCGAACGTATTCCTGCAATGACCCTAGGCACTTAACCCTTTGCGATCCTATGTCTATAGTGTCTAGACATAGCATTTCGTTCCACCTCGTTCTATGTTGAGATAGTCCAGACAAAGAAATTCGTACGACAATGTGCAAAGTTTTTAGAGACACGCGAGAACATTTCTCGTAATATTAAGAATCCATGCGCATACATTTATGGAGAAACCATTTGTTTTTTCCCAATTGATGGATAAAATTACATTGCGGAGAGAAAACTGCTTGTATCAATCTTAATACCAAGTACATACGAAGGGTTCGAAAGCCGATTAGTGTAAGTTCCAATTTTCTCTGAAAACGAGTTAAGCGGTCCAAAAACCTCTTTGTCGTGGAAACTTTGAATCGATTAATTAAAATTAGTTACTCATTCGACGCGTCTAATTTACGCTTTGCTGTTTATTTGTCGTTTAGTTCCGCGAGAGGATCGTAATTCGATGATTTTGTTTTTCAAGGTGTGAAAGGGAATAGTTAAAATAGAGATATAAACAATTGGCAGTATGAATGCAACTTTGTGAAGTAACTCAATGATTTCAATTTTATTATTCTCTTAATTCTATTTTGTATAACCATAAATGAGCCGTTTATTTTGAAAGTGGCCTAACTCCATTTATACTTAAATCAAGATATTTACTATTGATAATGTCGGAAAGTAGTGATGAAGGTAATTTTAATTAATTAGTATTTACAAGTTAACCTCAGTTTTTGGACAATTGCGTTAGTTGAATAATTCTGATGGCGAATCAATAAACTGGTTAAAAATATGTTGGATGCGTTTTGTCAGAAATGAACCGTATAAAATTTTCTATAAGACATCAATGAATGAGAATGAAAATTTTAAAGTCCTGAATTTATTACCACATCAGGGTAGACCAAGAAAGTTCGAAAATATTGTATTGACACCACTGTAAAAAAATATCAGACAAATTACAACAGCAAAATTAAGGACATAACTGACCTATTACGATATATACCACCGGAACATCATGATTTCTTCAAATCCCTTTCACACGCACAAAATGTAGATGAGTAGTAAATTGTTTTGAAATAAATTTATGTTTGTAATTTTGTACGTTATGTAGTTAAAAAATGTTTTGAATCGCATAAATTATGTTTCCGAAGTGTTTTAAAGATATGTAAAATAAATTCAGTATTGTTTTTTTCAATTTGAAGCATCTTAAATTATGTTGAATGGACTTGGGCACCTTCAAATTTTATAATGAATCCGGTTGTTAATTTTGAAAGTGGCCTAACTCCATTCTTGATAAGAAAACGCATATTATTCACTTAATAATTGCCAGTATTTTAATAGGAACTATAAATTTAACACCCTTAGATACACTTAAGCAGTATGACTCATTAGTATCCTATACGTATATTTTAGTAGACTTAGGCCACTTTCAAAATAAACGGCTCAAATAGAGCTTGAATTTAGTTACGGTATGTCGCCGTAAGAAGATTAAAAAAAAAAATGAATTTTCGTCAACTATAGAAGTTTTCGGCCCCGTTTTGGGGATGATTTTCATCCTTTCGAAGCGGGTGTCGGTCGCTCAGAAAAAATATGTGTCAAATACGTTTTCGGGAACTATCTCGCTCACAAGTTTCATCAGAGTCTGGGAAATCGGTAAATTTTATTTGCAAAGGATGTTGCGCGAGCGATAACCGGGTCGTCGGGTGATAAAAAGAATCGGTCGATTTGTTTAAAGTTAAACGTGTCCCCGATCGTAATTCTGTTTTTTTCTGGCTGACTAGCCGGGGCTGATGGTACATTCATCGCCATAGAATTTGATTTCGCAGAAAACGATAAATATTCAAGGGCACACGGTCGAAACGCGCGCTCGCGCGCCTGTGCGGAACGTTTCATGGAATTTCAGCGGGCGAGAGTATTCTGCACTGTGACGGCGCGCGTATAGCGGCCGACTTCTCGACAATGAGTCAGAATGAATGATTTGCAAGCGTTGAAATGCATGAACGAGCAACCCGAGCGCGACGTCCGATTGGATGGCTGCCTCTCCGTAGTTGCGCCCTCGCCCTCCTCTACAAATTTATAGCTTCAAAGCGTCCCAATGCATCTACTCTGTGGCGTCAAATTGCTTTCCAGTGGTTTTTTAACATCCTACCCGCCGGTATCGCGGCAGTTTTACGTTTTATCTAATTATTGTATATTTCGCCCTCCGACGACGGTTTGTTGTTTGATCAGGGGTGCGCCGCGCGCGTCAGCCCTCTCTGCTTTTTTCCCGGTTCTCACGATACGAACGGATTAAAAAATTTTCTCGTTCGCGTGAAACGTCCCAACCCTCATATTTTTAGTTTTTTTTTTTAAATTTCTTCCCTCTTTCGTTTACGCTGGATTGGAAAAATTTCACTGGCAATTTGACCCATTTTTTTCCATTTTACGTTGCGTAATTAATGGGCCAGGAGACTCAAAAAATTAGGGGTGCATTCTAATTTGATCAATATTTTGTATTCTTTGGGATTTAGGAAAAAAAGACACTTTTGTGTTGTATGTTATCGCATGGTTTTAGCCTATAATTAAGAAGTGTGTACAATTTTTTTAATGTTGAAGATACAGTTGTTTCAGTTGCCCTTAAAACAAACAAAACTAACACAAACCATTTTGTTCAGAATGGACGCGGTTATGACCGGTACAAAAATTGTGCAAAATATATTGAAAAATAAAGCTGTTAAAGCTTTAAACCTGGCTTATCGATTTTCTGTTTTATTTTTTGTGTATAACAAACATTTGATTTTTAATCTTTTGTATAGAACCACGTACGCTGAAAATTTCCACCAAATTTGATGTAAATTGATTATCTGGAACCTGCGATATCATAGCAATTATTTTAAAAAATGTGTATAGCTTCATTAATTTTGCATATCCAGGAATATCCATCCGTAGAAATATTTTCGAGGGCATATTCTTTCAGAAAATAGAACAAACATTGATTTTTTTAAGGTTCTAAGTACTTATATACTTAAGTGGAGCAAGTTTGAAACTTGTTGAAGTTGCTTGTAAAGGAATTACTAGATTCCATGAAAATTAAAATTCATTACAATAATACTCTGCAAGACTTGAAGGGGTTTTAAAAGTCCGCAAAAACATAAAATATGGTCGGTTTTAATAAACAGTATTTCGAAGAAAAACGGGTATAAAGTTTTTTAACATAACATCTCACCGTGCGTTTCACTGGTGATTACGGAGTTATAATTTATTTTATAATACCCATTTCGATAACGAGACCATTTGTATGTTTATTATCTCTAAAACTTTAATCTATAAATGGACTGTAAAGTGCAGTTGCGCATTTTTTAAAAATAGAACTTAAAAATTGTTGTTTTTAATTTCCAATATGGTTTATGAATTTCGTTCCTCTGGCTATTCAATTACATACTTCAAGTATTCACGCATTGATAAAAAGTTAAAAAAAAAATGTTTAACGCGTGTCTATTATGCTCCAAAACTAAAACGAAAACAACATTTACTAGGTACTTGTTAACGCGTCCACTATCACAAATCACGTACACTATAAATGAAAAAAGCTTGTTTCTTATGAATTTTTTTCATTTATTTTCATAAATCAAGTTTTTTGTTTTGTTTTTTTTTTTAATATTAACGGCCTAATAATATTCAATTACAAAACCGATGTACCATATTAAAAGTACTCAGTCAGACTTTGTATTTACTCTATTTAATTTGTACATGATTGGAAGCATGCACTACATCGAATAACATTGCTACAAATAACAAATGATTTTATTAATATTTTATATTTTTTAATGGAAAGAAAGAAATGGAACCTTGAAATGCTACCACAAAAAGGGCAGAAAAAATGCCACGAAATCTCTGACGAGATCGCGTAAAGACCAATGTTTTTTAGTAATTTTTTATATAAGCTACTTTGCGTACCTCGATAAATTTTCGTTCCACGGGCGATGGCCGCCAAGGGGTTAATACGGTGGAGGTTTTCCGAAGACGAACGATAATTTTCCAGTTTACCTGTGTTTCATGAAATACGCTCCGCCCGTGAAATCACAGTGGATGCGGCAATTTGTTAGTTCATAGGTACTTAAATCCCGAAAGTGTGGGCGTAAAGCTGAGCACGGTTTCACGTGCGCGCGCGTTCGTTCGCTCACGCGTTTCTCTCTCTGTGTGTGTGCGTGTGTATGTGTTCGACACGTTCCACGTGCACGTAAATGGTCTACGCTCGAGCCGATGCCCCGCGAAATGCCGATCAATATCGCCAGTTTTCCATTCAGCTGATAATACTTCGGCTTTCGGAATACAGCGTTCAGTCTTATTGTAGAAGTTCGCTCGTTCGACTTAGTTCGCCAAGTAAAATTTTAGTTGTTCTCTCGCGTTAAATACTTAGCAAACCCCGGGACCCATTATACGTTAGTTCGATAACTTTCCCATTGCAGTTACGGTCGATCATTCGCGATTACAATGGTAACCAGGCAGCGTATATTAAACCCACGCATCGGTTCCAGCGATCACATCATCGACAAATTTTTGGAAACGTTTAGGATCGTTGAGTTTAAAAAAATCTTCGAACGGCACAAAAACAAATTTAATTCCCAGGCTTACGAACGTACGAGTTTCGGTGACGTTGCAGAATTAAATACTATTCGTTAAAAATCATTCGTTTTCATAGACTTCTTTTTTTATTTTCAAATATATTTTTTGGCAATATCGATGGTTTCGTAATGCTGGTTTTCTACACAGTTTTAATATTCAAAATTTCTAGAGTCTACAATACCCATTTTCACAAAATTGGTAACATTTTAGCTAAACTTCCCAGTTTTTGATATTCCCATTAAAATTACCGTATTGTTCGCATATTTTCAATGTCAAATTTTTGAAATTGTTTACCTTTATTAATTCTGTGATCAGATAGCAAAACCTGATGCGTTATTTTTTAAAGGCACAATTTCTTTTACTGTCTGCAGTAAAAAATATTTTTGAATCGTAGTTTAATCGATACATTCGTCTTACTTCTTCTATAAACGTGGTTCAATTAATTTTTCGAAAGATTGTCACGCTTTGAATAAAAAATACTCGATACGAGTACGGTTTTGCAAGTGGTGGCACTGGGTATATTGAAGTATAATGTATATTACGACGTTGGTAATCATCTATTGGGGTGATGCAAATGTCCCTCATAGTGCTATCAGATACATTAAAATGGGACAAGGTAATAACGTAAATTTTAACTCTGTATTATATAATTTATTTCATCGGGGGCTTTTTATGGGGACATCAAGTTTCTTGTTTAATAACTCTGAAGAATCAGTCATTTATTGTTTGGTCGAAGTATTACTGAATTTATGGTCGTGTAAATAACCAAGACATAATTTCTGTCCCGAAAGATAAGATAAAACTCGTGCGGTAAAGGGTTAATTAGTTTTCGTACAGTTTGACTTGAATCCTGCTGATTTTCTTAGCCAAGGTTGAAAGTGGTGGATTTCTATAACAGTGATCATTGTTTTCAAAGAACGTTTATTATGTTTCGACCGCACTTACTGGTTCTCGTCAAATAAGATATACAAGATAATATTTCCTCTGTGGTGTAAACCGTTGGGCGATGAATGTTGGCAGTGACTACTTTTTCTTGGTTGTGTTGTTAATAGGATCAACGTAACAAAATTACGAAGTGAGGACGGATTAAAAACAAAAAAAAAGAATGTGTAAGCACAGTGTGGCCACGAATATCGTGTGGTTGCCCATGAGATATTTTTGGATTTTCTCTGGATCTCTACTACGTGCGTAGAATAAATTTCATTCGAAAAACTTCATATAGACGAAACCATGTGACCACGTTAGGGCTGTATTAGCATCGACTGTGCCCCGAGCAAATACAAATATAACAGAATTTTTATAATGTGTACATAAACAAGAGTTATACAACCTAACAGACTAATGAGATTCATAGTCACGTGACTTTGGTTACCGTAGTTCCCCTTTAATTTGAACACAGTATACTATTTCTACAATAATAAACCACTAGTATCTATCGTTCAATCATTTCTTCACAGTTTTTTTAGTTACTTTCATGTTAGTCAAAAATAGAAATCGAAAAGCTACATTGTTATTGCCCTATCAAAAGTTTTCTACTTTTATTTTTAAATTTGAGATATCGAAGGGAAAGAATAATTTTAATTATCGTTCACGTCGCAATGTTTGTAATAACTTAAAAGCTGAAGTTTATCTATCCTTCGTTACTCGATACGTGTTTATCTAGATAAAAATTCTTGTTTCCGTTCGAGCATCGATTACTTGTACACCGTAAGAGGATCTAGGTTATTTAGCTATTTTGAAGGATACGTGTCATCGATTACGGTTAATAGAATCGTCAATAGGACCGGTTAGAAAAGTACAATACTTACGTCTTGAATGTTTTCTTGGTGAAATCAAAACTCCCGAGCCGGGTTTTACCTTTTTGTGACGTTTGACTCTTGCTAGCCTTTTAAGGAGATTGTCGGGTATGTATACTTCTATAGAATTGTGTTCTTTTGTGCTTGGGCATAAGGGGAAAGTACCTCGCAGGGAAAACCTCTGTTCCGGAGCTATAAAAGCCCGTGGCTTGCTTCCGATGGTAGATCCTTCCATCGATCTCCGTTTGCCACGGTTGACACGTATTTCATAGTAAAAGTCGCGACAGGTGTTAGACAATCACCGATTATCTCCGGTGTGTTGCGTTTCGGTCAAGGCATTCTGTCTGGAGCCTGATTTTATCGCCTGCACCAAGCTGCAGTGACTTACAGGTTTCTATGAGAAAATTAGTCTGAATTTTGCAATGATTCTTTAAATGAACACCAGACGTGATTCGTACATTGAACATTTCTCGTTCACATTTTTGTGTTCTTATTTATCACCACATTGTACGATTCAACTTTATTCTTGGTCAAACGATATCTTACGAATGTTCTGTTGTTTACATTCAAGATTCAGAAACGTAAAAATCCCTAGAGTGGGTCGAATACTCTCGTAAATACTCTTCTAACCCAGACGTGATTCGTAAATTGAACACTTCTCGTTCACAGTTTTGTGTTCTTATTTATCGCTACACTGTACGATTCAACTCTATTCTTGGTCAAACGATATCTTACAAATGTTGTTTACATTCAAGATTCAGAAACATAAAAGACCCTAGAGCGATTCGAACGCTCTTGTTAAACACGTGGTTGAATTATTTTCATTTTGACTTCATATCGTTTCAAATACTTCGGTTCAACGTACACGTTCATCGTGCTGACAATCATAAATCCAAGCGTTGTAACACTTTCGTTTTAGCCATTGTATCGTTGCTCGTTGTTGCCGCGATTCCGTTATGGCTCGCGATATTTGTAATGACCCGAAAGTCGACGTGCACGAGTGCAGACACCACCGGAACTTTTCTTGAAATTTAACGATGCAGACAAGCCAGTCGAGATCTGCCGTGAGACGACGGTGATGTACGCCAGATGCTCCGGAATGCAAGGGAGCATATGCAAAAACGAACGGAGAGAAATACTTACTCTTCTTGTTAGCAGGAAGACATCAAAACCGTTGAGGAATTTGTTCGAGGGTTTCGCCTATACAGATGCATGTATTCGCGCAGTGAATGAAGAAGACGTCTTTCTCTTCGTTGGTTGACTGGCTGAATTTCAAAGATTCCTCCAAAGAATTCCACTTTTTCGTACAATATTCCCACAGAATGCAAACGTTTCTTCGCGGTGACTGGCGACTGCATCCTTAAAAGTATTGAGAATTACGCTTTGTTATTGTAAAATATTGGCAATTAGAGCAAAAAAATATTTTACAACGTATCAGAAAAATTTTTAACGGGTCGGAAATGACCCGGCCTTAGCCTTCCGAAGGTTAAACTATTTTCAATGATTTTCGAAAATTACCGTCGTAATCGACGTATATTTCGAAATTCCCCTGGAATCTACATATTCGTAAAAGAACAAAGTTCCAACAGTATTAATAATCGGAAACGATACTGTGTCCGCCAAAATCCTTTTAGTTAATTCAATCGGTTCTAATTCCATTACAGCCGGCGACAACCTTTGAGCTTCTGGGGAGGGGGTGGGTCGTTTCCCATAGGTTCGTTCCGTTAATTTCACTATTCTCATTTTAATCCAAGCTCTCTACCAGTGTCGCGAAAAAAACCATCGAACGAGTGACTTTCCGCGCGCGTGGCGACGCCTGCTCGTTTCAACCCGAACGATCAGGCGCAACCGATCGAAAAGGATAAAAATCATTTTCCGCCGTCTCCCTCATTTTTGTTCCCGTACTCGGTCTCCTGTGGACGACACCGTCCGTGTATTAGCATGGTTATTCGGATCACTGGACTTTTACAATCGACCACAATCGCCCAGCCAGCCGTTCAGTTATGGTGGCGCTGCGTTTATAAATAGACGATGCCCGTAGGCGCAAAAGGTGGATGCGACGAAAATGAAACATCAGACTCCAGCCGCGATGTGTATCAAAGGGGTTTCCAAGCAGTAGCTTGGGGATGAAATTAACGTGTATTAGTTCATCCGCGTTGCAACGACCCCAATTACGAACCTGACGAAATGGTTTGACGTACCACGATGAAAGTTACCACGGATTAGTTGGGACACGCGACTAGATTATCTCGGGCAAATTTCATTCCTCCAAGAATGTTTGCTGGGTTTCTAGCGAGCGGTATTGGCGAGAATTTGCAGGGAAGTTTCCGTGTAATTGCCAGTTTGTGTAATTTATCGCGACCTCTCGCCGAACGTTGGCGAGTCTTTTGTTAGGAGGTACAGAGTGTTGCTGAAATAGGCGGGTAAACTTTAGGAGCATGTTCCACTCATCGTAAAAATGAAAAAGAGTCATATGAACCGCGGGGTCGGGAAACGCTTCCTTTCCGAGTTGGAATTACTTTTTATTTACGGGGGGGCACACTTTTGCAAGTACATTCTGTTTGAGAAATTGCTAGGAACGATTTCCTTCCGTCACCGTTCAACAGCACAAATTATAATATTCTAAACGTTGTTATACAGGGCGGGTTATTATACAGGATGTTCGGCCACCTCTGGGAAAAATTTTAATGGGAGATTCTAGAGACCAAAATAAGACGAAAATCAAGAATATCAATGTCTTGATTGAAGCTTCATTAAACAGTTATTGACGTTTAAAGTTCCATACTGATCGGAAAATTTTTCGGCGAAATTAAAAAATCTCAAATCGTTCTAAAAAAATTATTTTTGGTTGCGGGGGTCAATTACAATCATGTTTGGTCAATAGACGTACCCTCGAAATTCTAACCATTTTCGAGAAAAAATTCCTTACTGAAAATCTAATGTGAGGCCAGAAATGCTTCCTCGAAATTTCATGCGAATCTTTGAAATATCATAACTTCTGTACGGTTTGAAGGATTTTAATGTTTCAAAAGGCAAATAACGCGTATTTTATCGAAGAATATGTAAAAATTCTAACAATATTGAAAGAGTTGTTCCTTGACCCCGTAAAGTGAGAAAAATCCCATAAAAATGGTTCAATTTTCAAACAGCTGTAACTCCTACAATAGTGAATATATTTCAATGAAATTTTTTTCTGAAGTAGTGCTCATGGGTACCTACAAAAAATATTAGACAATATTTCTATACAGCGTCAAACAAATTTATTAAAAATGTAAAACGAATTTTTAAGAAATGTTTCAAATCATTCTGGAAAAATTATTTTTGATTGCAAGGGTCAATTACAATCATTTTTGGTGAATACATATACCCTCGAAATCCTGCGCACTTTCGAGAAAAAAATTCATGTAGGTGGACAAATTTTATTAGTAATTTTTAACAATAATTTTGTTAATAACATTTTAACGAAACCTCATTCAACAAATTGGTATTCTTGATTTTCGTCTTATTTTGGCCCCTAGAGTCTCCCATTAAATTTTTCCCATGGGTGAACGAACACCCTGTATATGCCCATCCAGGTTTACAGTTATTATTACGCTTTGCGAAAAATGTGTCACTCGAAATCAAATGATTTCGAGAGGGGAATATTTTGGTGATACTAGCTTCTTTGTTGGTGGATGTTATAGAGGACATATGAAGATCATCATCGATTTTTTATTGCATCAAGCGATGCACCTTGATATTCTTTACAAAAAAGTATTAATCTATTTATATTAAAAAATCGTTCGTTTAGGAGATATTTTAATTTTAATGTCGCTACGAAATCATGACTCTCTGGTCAATATTATGAATTGAATGCATATTACGCGACACTTTCTGCATCGATAACACTTGTCCTCTTAATGCTTTTGTTTTATTCAATGGTATAATGTCAGAGATCGCATCATCACCGAGTGTATTAAAATAACAGATACATTACACAATGTCAGTGAATCATTACAAAATTAACAAAGGAGCCATGATTTCCTAACAAAATTAAAATATCTGATAAACTAATGATTTTTTAACATAACTAGGTTAGCACTTTTGTAAAGAATATCAAGGTGCATCACCTGCAATAAGGTATATGATTTCACTGCAAAAATCGATGATGACCTTCATAACTCTTCTACAACGTCCATCTACAAGAACGTAGAAACCATTCAACTTCATTTGAAACTTTTTTTTATATGGCAATACATGGTGATCTACCTCTGTATATTTGTTTATAATAAAGTTATCGATAGATTGCTTTTTAATATATTAAAACACGTATTTTAGTTCCGGTAAAACTCCATTTATGTGAATCCAAGGGAGGGCAAACAGTTCTTATTAACCGGTTTATTACCCCCTTCCCCTTACTTTTAACTTTCAATTACTAGTTTTAAAACTCTTGTTTGGACTTAATTTTTCATTTAATTGTAATCTGTTCGTACATCCAAACGAGAACAAAAAGTTGTGCTACCTGCATACAAAACTTATCGAGCTACAGATACATCTTTACACCGAAATCTCTTGGAAATGTTGAAGAAAAATGTAGAAAAAGTGTTAGAGTTTCTAATTATTCACAAGTATTGTGAAGAAAAATATAAATAATTTACCAACGATGTAACATAGCGGATTAAAAAAGTTCCAGCTGACTGTTCGGGGTTTAAAGTATTCATTGAAAAAGGGTTAATATTAATTCGTAATATCTATTGTTGGATCGCGGTTAGTATCGGAAGTAGATACGTCGAGACGCGTGTGCATTACCGAATCTCGATATAGACGTCAAGAACGTTCTTTCGTGGCACGGAGAGAACACGGCGGCGACGACAACGACGACGATCACGAAAAGCCTGTGTGAGAGATATTGATTTGGTCGTCCCTCTTTTTCTGCGGTAGTCACGTGAAAGAAGTGGACGAAGCTCGAAGCCGCATTCGTGCACGTATATCGATTCGACCGAGAGAGGCGAACAGAGTCTTTCGAGCACGCGAAAAAACCAGTCACGCGAAAAAGATACGTACATTCACGGAAGTCTATGTTAATTCTGTTTGTACTGTGCCTTTTTTCCCAACACAACAATCATTTATAAGATTGTTTACCGCGGGTATGTGTCAACCTCATTTTGGCTCGAGGGTCAATTTGCTACCTCGTCGTGAACCACTGATATACACTGCCATTCATAAATACTGATCCTGCACTTCAAATTAATCATTCTGCAGATCGTATTGTTTTTGCAAATCAAGTTTTGGGACTACCTTGTAGTATAATATCCGTATAATGTCGTATAATTTTCTGCAAAACTAAAATTTTGATTTTAAACTTTGTTTCAGTACTTATTTTTGTGATCTTGCTAAAATTTACAAATCCTATTCAAACATAGAGTTAATTTTTGTAGTAATTTGGCAGTCAGTGTTAAAAGTGAAGTGATACGCCATTTTGTTAGCTTTTTGTGATTGTATTCGTAATTAGCTAGCACCCAAAACGTGACTCGGTACTTTCAATGTTAAATAAATACTATCACATACATGGAACAAAATTTTCATTTATTAGAATTATAATTAAATATTTTTATTAGAATGGCTTAAGGAAATAAATTTGTAGAAAAACTTGATTTGCAAGAGGGTGAATATGATATGCAAAGGGGTTAATTTGAAGAGCGAAACGTATATTAGGAAACTTGGCCAAAACGATGTCAATCTTTGGACTGCTGTAACTTCGTCGAAAGAAGTCATACAATAACTTTCCTAGTATTATTTTAAAGGCTGCACCTTCCACTTTCTAAGAAGTGAGTGCGAAAGCGAAAAGGGTGTCATTGTAAAACGATGTTTCGCATTCAAACGTTCTTCGAAAATTTTTACTTATTCGAAGCCACGATCGAACAAAAAATATAGAATTTTAATGGCATCCAAAAAAAAAAAACAGAAAGTTGTAACAGAATTGAAAAAGATATTAGTTGTTTCTTGTTACTTCGAGGCAGATTCCAGCCATTCGTTGCAATGAAACGAATCTTTCTTATTGTCTTGTTATCAGTAGCGTTTAATTACATAAGAAGTCATATCTTCGGTGGAAGTAATCTACTGTAATGTGATTCATAAACGTGCTGATAACAAATCGAGAGCGATCAATTCTATTTCCATGGCTTATATTTCAATACTTATTAATTTTAAAACGTACAATTATTAAAACATGTTTATTTCATTAAATACGCCTCTGAAAGTTTTAAAAACAGATTTCCTTAACCACTTTTTACGATTATTTTAATTAAAAATGCGATTATTCCGTAGCAGGGATAGATCGAATAATTTGAGAAATATGAGAACACGAGTTTATTTGTACCGTTTACGGACAAATGTAAAAAATTGTAACATTTGCAAATTGACTATATCAAAATTAATTACAGTTAACGATGGACGTCTGTATACACATTCACTCAAAAGTATTTTATCATGCTCCGGGTACAACAAATATTTATTTAAGGCTCGCGCGTGCCTTTGTTTGGAAAGTGCTCATGCAAACTAGTGTTTTTTAATCTTTTTACCGCCCGTAACAAAGTTCTGAATTTTATTTGCTCTGTGGGTTCAACCTCATTTAAACTGTTTGTTGGTAGAAGTAAGAGTCGAGTTATTCTTTACTTATGTTTAGTAATATCTAACAAAGCACACAAATATAAAATCTGCGATAAATTACAATAATATAAAACATATAATAATGTACGAAAATACGATAACACGCATAATTGTGATTATGCCACAATGGTGCAATTGTTCAATAGAATTCTTATAATAATAGATTTTGATTTGAAAATCACAAGAAAAAGAAAACTCCTTTATTTTTCCTATACTCAGGGAGCAGATACTATCCGTTCGAAAATTTCTAAACCCTTTTTTCAAAACAAATATCAACAGTTGGATCGAGGACGGTTTCGGTCACTTCTGACCCTCGCTTCAGATTTCTATTTTCATATTAAAACATATATATTTATAAATTCACGGTTCGTCTGACGATGACAGTATACGGGTAAAAATTGATTCGAACTAACAGTCTAAATTTTATTTCAAGTTATGTAGACAACTAATCTAAATTGTCGCCCCTCCCCCACTCCTCTCGTAGTTAAGAGAGTAACGTCGAATCGTTTTACGGGCGTATTCCGGCGATTTCTGGCGTGTTTGGGAAATCCTCGTGGAAACGACGAGCGTTCCGACTGAAAACGTTTTTCTTTCCGGTATTTTCTAGTGCGTTGAGCGCGCGCATACGTCCCCATAACTCTTGCCAGGTAACATGAGAAACGAGTCGAGCGCCTCGGGTTCGCTTTTCGTAAGCGGCTTACTTGCGCGACGGAAAATTGTACTAGTACCCCCCCGCGCCCCTACCCTCTTTCGGTCGTTTCTTTTTCTTTAGCTTAACTGTCTCTGGGCTCGCGCATAAAACGCATACTCGAACGTGGACTTGTGCAAGTGCATGCGTATTCTTCGAAGTATTTTCTCTCGATTTTATCTGCGGAGTTTGTCGCCCCGGGTCCACCGACGCTTTCCACGCGTCGGTGTGTTTTTGCTTTTCATGAGTAAGAGTAGTTTTTCACCGCTTAACGTGTGTGTGCACCAGTATCTGCTAGAATTATGGCATTTATTTCGGTGCGACACTTCGGAGTTTGCTTAAATTGGGATACGTCAACCATTACACTTAGACGACTGGGTATGTGTAGGAATTAAGTGATTGGTTGAGCACTTGCGCGGGAGAGTGAAGTTGAACGTAGCCCTCTGGTGGCCAGCGCGGAAAGTGTTGCCACAAGTTATTCATAGGAAGCGTTGTATCAATAAATTTTCACGTCTTTGTAGAAGTTCGTTGAAAGTAACTTCTGAATTTAAATACCTTCCGAATTTTTAGCTAAAATTAAACTTGAATACGCAAGAATAATATTTTGAGTAAATTTTGCCTTTGCGAATGTTCGAAACACGGTTTATGTATTTTAAAGACCGGTGGACTGTCTAAACTTTTGAGCGACAGTGTACTTCCGGTATTCGTAGCGACGACTAATGTATTTACTTTTGATGTGATATCACACGTGCTAAAATCTAAAATTGCAACGTGTTCGTATAGTCCGTCACTGTGTACGTCGCGCGCAGAGGCGGCACGCTTTGAAGCAGCATTAACTTCAATTAATTTTCATATGGTTAATTTTAAAGTGTCACTTTTCTTGAAAGCTGATACGTAAAGTGGGCAAATGGAGCTATATTCTCAATTCCATTTAACTCTTTAAATGTTACTCAGCTATAGATATTTCTTTTTAAACAATCGTACAAAAAATTATTACAAAGATTGCGTTTTAAATGTTTTTGAAGAGTTCAACGATTCTAATTTATTAGGGGGAAAATTAGCATTATTTTTTAGACAGTTACACATAATAAAATTAACAATTTTCAAACGTTTCTAAAATCCTTCGAGCAGACAACGTATCTCAATTTCAACAAAATCCAAAACGTTGTTTTAAAAAGTGTCCGATTTTTGCCCGATATTCTCACCAAATTTAAATAGATATGCATCTTGCGTATTATTTTAGCACTGTTTGTTTATTAACACGTTGACTGTATCTGGAATTGTAAATACGACGCAAACCTTTAGATTCTTTTTATAACCGTTTACATTTATTTTTGTTTGTTGCCATTTATAAAAATTAAGTTGATCTCGATTTTTTATTTACAAAATAATAATTTTTATAAACTGAATATTTTGTTGTGTAGAGCGGGCAGGAAACCGCTAAACTTTTCTTCGGAACAATTTTTTCTCAGATTAACAGAAGTGCTCGAAAAAAAATGTGTTCAATAATAATTCTCTCATATTGTGCACATGCTTTGCGGTAAAATATTGGCTTTTGACATTTTGCAAGATAAATTGATTTTTGCACAGTCCGAAAACTAGTTTTATGGAAAATGCCCGTTTTCCAAAATATTATTTTCTACGATTTATATTCATAATAAGGACGAATAACAACTAGAACGTCGCTTGGGTGGAAGAAGAATCGTTTCATTTCGTAACAATTAGAAGAACGATCCTATGCCAATAATAACGTTTAACCCTTTTATTGCCGAGTGAAAAACGGGTGCCTATGCGAAGAATACCGAGCCAATTTGACGAGTTTGTTATGGTTAGAGAAAAAGCTCATAAAAACCAAACTAAGAATGATATTTATAAAATTCAAAAAGCAGCATATTACGAAATAAAGAAAGAATAAAGTAATGGCAATTGCATTTCAATATTTATTGCAAATCATATAAATAACATAATTCTAAAATATGATAAAAAACATAGAAACAAGTTTCTCTTCTACAAACAATATTTACACATAAGAATAATCATTGTTTGTTCACAGTTTTATGTAGGTCACGTAGCATAAAGTATAAGTATTTGATTTTCAATGATTTTTTAATAAATAATCAATTCAAAATATGATGAGGCTTTGTTAAAGAGTTATTAACGTTTAAAGTGGAGCGCGTACTGAATTTTTTTCTCGAAAACGCGCAGGATTTCGAGGGTATGTCTATTCACCAAAAATGATTGTGATTGACTCCCACAACCGAAAATAATTTTTCCAGAACAATTTGCAATTTTTTTCCCCCGTTGAAAAATTTCACACCTTCTCCAATTTTTTTCTAGAAAGTGGGTAGGAATTCAGGGGTATGTGTATTCACAAAAAATGATTGAAATTGACCCCCGCAACCGAAAATAATTTTTTTTCGTCGAAAAATTTAGTCACCTAATTAGATTTTCGGTAAGGAATTTTTTTCTCAAAAATGCGTAGGATTTCGGGGGTATGTGTAATGATAAAAAATGATTGTAATTGACCCCTGCAACTAAATATAATTTTTTTAGTGTGATTTTAAATATTTTAATTTCACCTAAAAAGTTCAGTACCTACTCGAATTTTTTTCTCGAAAGTGGGTAGGATTTCGGAGATATGTGTATTTACCAAAAATGATTGTAATTGACCCCTGCAATCGAAGATAATTTTTCCAGAGCGGTTTGAAATTTTTTAATTTAATTGTTAATAACTTTTTAACGAGGCCTCAGTCAAGAAACTGATATTCTTCATTTTCGTCTTATTTTGGCCTCTAGAATCTCCTATTAAAATTTTTCCCAGTGTTGGCCGAACACCCTGTATAATATGACGACTCCAGAATACATACGTTTCCACCACAAAGTAGTGTTGAGTTGTTGGTTCGCCCGAGCGAAAAAAGCTTCTAGGGCAAAGGGTTAAACCCAAAAATAATTTTTTAAATGCTTTTGCAATAAAATTAGACCCTTTATAATGTTTTACAAATTTTTTTTGAGACAGAGCTTTCTCCTAATGCGAAGAATAAGACACCATCGCATACGCATCGATATATCGTCGTTCGGCTCTAAAAGGGTTAAATGCTTGTCACAAATTTTAGAACGATACTGCCTGTTACCATAAGGAAAATTATTATATTTTTGGAATCCTCTAATAATAAAATAAATTTCTATTCAAGTCCCAATTATCTTTTTCATACAAAAATATTCATTCGCATAAATATCCGTAGTCCCTAGTAATCAGAGAAAAGTTTCAGAGTGCAAAGGGTTAAACTTGACGGACGCCGCTTAAACGGAAAGTTTAGCGTCCGTCCCCAGAGACCCACATACCCGTTCGACGGGTTAACTCGAACTTTGTACCGTGCCGTCTAATCCGATTGATTTACGTATTTTTTTCGGGAAGTGACGTACCCGAATAAGAAAAAGCCGAAAGCATTTCTCGTTTCGAATCCTCGATACCACCCACGCCTTTTCACATACTCGATTAAGCGTGCTTGCATTGGTAGTCCTGCGCTTTATTTTCTACTTTACCTTTCGCCCGTTCGCGGCCTCTGCTTGATCGTTCACTCACACTCGAGCCCGAATCCCCCTCTCCCTCTCTTCCTCTCTATCTCTCTGTCTCTTTTGCGAAGCTAAAACCTTTCATCGAGTCTAGTCACCCGCCCTCCCCCCTCCCATTCGACAAGCAACCCCGAAACAAGAAGCATTTTAAGCCTTTGCATCCGCAGTAACGCGAGTTTTCGCTTTTGGTATGTTTCCAGAACAGCAGAATCCGGAGTTCGACCGCGGGAGGAACCAGGAGTGCGCCGAATAAATGACGTAAATCCGAGGAACGGAAACGCAACGTCACTCGCTAACTCGCAATCCCCCTCTCCCTCCGCCAGCGAACCCGAACCTTTCCCTCTCGCTCACTCTCTTTCGCCGTGTTCACGTTTTCCACCCACCCTCTCTCGTCTTTTCGGACGCGACCCCCCTCCGGACCTAAGCCCCGATCCACGACCCCGACGCAACCGGGACCTTCGCCCTCGCCTCTTTACCCGCTTTGTCGTCTACCGCCTTCTCGCGCTTACTCTCTCACTCTCTCTGTTTCACTCTAACCGCGCCCCTACTTCTTTTCTGCGGTGAAAACAAGAAGAAGAAGAAAAAAAAAAGAAAGAAGAAATCCATCCCTTCCAATCCGTGTCTCTCGTCCCTGCGAAAGGATACAGGCTCTTAGGGTCACCTTTCCAAGATTCGAGAGGTCACTTTCTGTCTCCGTTCTCTTACGGTCCAAGTCGATCCTACCGTCCTCGTCCAAGTAGACTCTCTACACAACCGAGGCCGCGCGTTAGCTTCAGAACCGGCTTGAAGGACACCACGACCGGCTTTTTGAGACTCACACATATACATACATACGCGTACACACGTAAAATAAAACTCCAACGCAACAGCAGCAGCAACAGCAGCAGCAGCAGCAACAAACAGCAGCTATATTATCGATAAAGGAAACAAACCTGCGCCTAGAGCACACATATACTCACACTCGTGGTCGACGTTTAGCTTCGAAGGCTTTCAAGCTTTGCCCAACTACTACGCCTCTGGTTGCTGCTACGTGTGCCCTTCTAAACCTGTCCGAGCGCATCGCGCGAAGATAACAAGGAGGATAAACAGAGAAGTTGAAGTTCGATAGAAAGAACCGTGACGCTGTCCAGAAGGAACGAAAAGCCACGGTCCCGTGACAGAAGCCCCCGCAGCAACGCCTAAAATCGTAACACATCGGAGCCTAATTCGCTGTCGAATACGTTTTGCCTCTTTACCTCTTCACTTTTTCTTTCTCGGTGAAATCTCCTTCGCTCTTCCGTCGTTTGCGACCGCCTGCCGCCGCTGAGTAACCCCGCCGCCTACACGAACCCCACGTTAAGTATCGCCGAGCTGGTTGAGCATCGTCACCTTCGAGGCTAGTTGGAATTGAAAAGAAAATTAAAGGAAGCTCTCTTTCTCTCTTTCGCTAACCGCTAGTTTGGCAAAAAAAAAACGTAAAACACGATACTGTTGCACTGGTCCCCTCTGCACGATTAACAATAAAGAGCAACGAGGCGATATATTAACGGGGCAATCACGGTCTAAATATATAGTTTAGAAATTGTGCGTACTGGCGCTGACAATCGCGAGCCTCTCACACGGGTGTTCGATAATACGCGACAACGAATAACTAGGCGAGGTAAAGAAGAATAGCGACGGGTACGCCTCGCGGTCGAGGATTTTGAATAGTAGTCTTTGTTCGTCGTCGTCCGGTTACGCGTGTTTTATGCTTCGTCTACACGGAAGATTCGAGCTCTGGAAGACCATCAGCTTGTCACGGGACGCGTTCATGGAACAATAAGACGATCGCACGCTACTCAAAGAAATCTTCTTGCGAAAGGTATCACTATTTATCATAGTATCACAGCTCGAGGCACTTACGGGATTTCGACGAGGGACGTTCGGATCGACACGTGTGAATGGTGCGAATGCGATTCGATGCGATCGTATTGGGTTGTAACGGACCAACTACACGCGCGGACGATGCTCTTAATCGCTTAAAATGGCTCCACCTGCGCCGAGATTAAGACCGAACGACGGCAATTAACTTTCATCGCGTGTTTCACACTCAAACGTTCCCGTTCCTCCGACATATATTCGATACAAATAGAACTCAACATTCGTTATTACTATTTTTACAATAATTATCTGGAAACATGTCTATTCGTTTAAATATGACGCTAAATCGTTTGAACAGTGTATTGTCATTAATGCTAAATTTACGGAATCCGGACTTCAGATTTCATGCATAAAATTGCAGTAATTTATGTTGATTTTAATTGATGCAGCAATGTACTGTGCGTACTCGAGAAGTTGGCTAGCGGGACGGTGCAGGGAACAGTGGAGTACTTGACTTGCTCCGCCCATCCCCCCTCTCGCGGACGCACAGTACATATTCTACTTAAAGAAGAAATACACTTGAATATACCAATACAATCTACGTAAATTTAGCGTTAAGGGATATTCTAGTGTAAAACGCGTATTTTTCGGTCATTTATAATAATTTTTTTTTTTACACATATCGATACTTATAAAATACGAGCAAATTTCTAATCGGTTTCTATTGAAATGAAAAATGAAAATAGATTCTTAATTACAAGATTGACTATACCAGGTAGTAAAAGAAGAAAGTCGAATATTTTAAAATACGACAATACGTCAAAGTCTAATTATCGATTTTTTAAATACACATTTCTTCCAAATCTAGTAAAACGTGTTAAAAAATAATTTAAAAGCTTCATCCTGCTTCTTTTAGTATCTTTTTATTCGCTAAATTTGTCGCTGAATTATCGTAATGAACCACGTAGTTTGTTGAATTTTCTGAAACACATTATCGTTAACAGCTATACAATACAAACGACGAATACACAGGTTATGACGTGGGAACACAATAAAAATAGTTTATTCGCGAATATGGACATCTTTTCATTTACGCCGATACTTCGTCTATCGATAGTAGAAAAATACGTTCGAACGTATTATTTTTCTGCCGCGTCAGGAATAATTGGAACGGTGCATTTTGAGGGTTAATAAAAAATTTGTTAGGCGTTACGGCCCAATATTGCGCGTGTGCGAATGAGAGATTCCGAGTGGAGGTGCTAAACGTTTGAAAAGAATCGTTCTGAAAACTAGAACTCGAAAAATTCGAACGATTCGAAAGAAACCGAATCATATCACGTAGTATTTCGAATTATCCACATACCTGTATCCTATTTTGTACGATCTACATCCTACAATTCAGTCATTCGTATGTTTCGAGATCTCGGATCGATTTGGTTCGAATTTCGAACGTTGTAACGCCTCTACACTCCTGTTCAGCGAGACTTGGCAGAAAATACAAACAAGTAACAAAGCAAATTAATCATACACAGGATGTTCTGGCAATGAGAGAATAAATCAAAAATATAGAATAATACTTGTTCGTACGACGTTTTGTTTTCGAAAACATCAAGCTTGACAATTTATCGAGTACTAACTGTAATTTTTTAATTACGTTTCTACTATTTATAAAGATGGACAATGTTGACAAAATCTGCTTCCTGCGAGTGCTGCTATCATTCTTCCTATCGATTTTTATTATTAGACCTTGAAAGAACTTGAAAATAACATATTTGTGAAAAACGTTATTCTTCTTCATTAAATCATCCCTGCTCACATACGTAACATTATAGTATAATAGCAAGGGCAATAGTACAGTCGTTAGTAAGCAAATAATAATATTGTCCACGTTTATAAATAGAATAGAAGTCTGATAATTCAAAATCAGTTTTCTCTAAATCGAAGCGTCGTATGTATAATTTTATTCTGCACTTTCGACTTATTTTTTTACGCGGAATTACTACGATCGACGCATAAATACAGCCACTTCTCGTTGAACGAATTCTACCAGTAATCCACTGTTGAATTTCGTGAAATTCGGGACCCAGCAGTGATATTTTCGCGTGCAGGGTAGCGCGTTTCCTCTTCTTTTCGTACAATCGATTCTCTTGCCTTCTCTGCTGGGTCAGGCTTCACCCAGTTGTAGATAGATCGTGAAAATTCAACCGTACATTACTGTGGTTCCGAGCGGTTCCGTCGCGGATCGGCGTGGAAGAGCAGTTAGAGAACGAGAGCAAGAGAGAGTCTTTGGCTGGATGAAATTCCCGAAAGTGCCGATGAGCAGAGGACCGGTTTGAATAAACCAAAACGCTTATATCCCTTGGCAAGATCAGCCGGTGCGAGTGAACGCGAACAAACAGGCTACGCCGAGAACATCCAGTGGAGGAAGAGGATAAATTAAAGTCGGTGTAAAGCCGGGCTTGTATACCCCCTCTCCCCCCCCTAAGGAGGAAGTTCCTTGGTCTTCCAGGAGTGGAAGTATGGCAATGGTCAACATGAATAACCTACTGAACGGCAAGGATTCCCGGTGGCTGCAGCTAGAGGTTTGCAGAGAGTTCCAGCGCAACAAGTGCACCAGGCCCGACACGGAGTGCAAGTTCGCTCATCCGCCAGCTAACGTCGAGGTGCAGAACGGACGGGTCACTGCTTGCTACGACAGTATCAAGGTAACAAACCATTGTATAATCGAGTACATAGTCTGTTCGCCCTTTGCGCGACGGTCAAACATTTTCTCCAGTTAACCCTCGCACGGTGGATGCGGGGTCATTTTGACCCAACAGCTTATTTCTTGTTCTTTGTTCGAGTCCACGTTCCTCGAGAAATACGTGTAATCCAAAAACCATCCGCCATTCGAGGGTTAATCGTTCGTGTTTACTAGTGAATAATAACAAAGGTTTTATAATTAGGCATAATAGTAAATTTTTAGTTTTTTTTTTTTAAATATTTTCGACATAAAGCTCCAGGACCCATTCTTTTCCTCTTGCATTTTCCTTCTTAATCTTTATATTTTTCTTGCGGACCTGGAGTAGATATATGCAATGTTATATAAACGTTGCTAGCACTTTTTTTTATTGCTGATCGTTTCGCGTCAAATCATTTAGTTTCTTCGACGACAGAGATTTTGTTTGACATGGTGGTTATTTGTAACTGACATTTTCAATTTACATTGTATTCCAATATTATTTACGATGGAAGAATTCTAATTTTAAGTTAATTTTCAGTTCAGTTCAGAAGGGGAGGTAGTTAAGTCATCATTGTAATTTATGTTTTTAATAATTTTTCGAAAATAGTAAAATAATGATGGGGTGTAACATACTTCAGCGTGAAAACGATCCTCGTTGTCGGGGGACGTAATTTATGTAAAATTTTATAGTTTTATTATAGAAACTTCGAAGTCCCAGAAAATAGTTTTCTCTGCTACTTTAACGTTTTTCGGAGGAAACAAATTATTATAAATTCCTTTGTTCAGGCAGTCTCGATGTAGGATCGACTGGAATGCAATATCTAGAGTCTAGACATAGGATCGCAAGGGGTTAATATATATTTTAATACAAGAGTTTCTATAAAATCAATTTTCTTGGGTCTTCGGGGCAATACAGTATCTGGTCTAAGAACCCTAGTTTAAATGAGTGCGTTGTCAATGTATCAGTCTCGTATGTAGGCCCTCTTCAGGGTATATACAGTTTAATAAATCAAGCAATAAGAATATATAATTGCACGATGAGAATAGAAGAGTAGTCAAGAGTAGAAAAAAAGAAAATGAAACGTAGTTTTATCTTGATCCTTGACTCCAAAATTATTATTTTGTATCATATTCTGATACTTTCATGTTTAGAATTTTATATAAAAAATTAAAAAAAAATGTTAAAGTAGTGTAATCGTGTATCTCGTACATAATAAAGACAGTCAGGTGCTCTTTATCTTTAATAGTTTTGTTACTAGAAATACAATTTAACATTTAAAGTTCCAAGTAATTTATTCTCGCGAAGGATCGAAAAAAGTAAGGGTTGAGAAAAACGATAAAATTTAATTCGCCGGCGCACTATGAAAGCGTTTATTATTTATAGGCGAAAAGCATAAGGATTTTAAAAGAATTTCGTTCCTTTAACGCTCGGGTTCAATTTCGCGAACGTTATCGGTAAAAGTTTTATTAATATTCATCCGGGGAACTTTCAATTTCGCGTAACAAATAGGGAACATTGGTCCGCCTTTAATAAAGCCGTTGTCGCATAAATTTCTCCGAGTCGTTTCCCCGGAACGAGAAGAGCAAACACGCGCGTGTACACGTAGAAAGGAGCGCGATTAAGCGGCAGGAATGAAAAAAGATACCGAGCCTGGGCGCGGCCTGCCGTACGAATTTTTCCGTTCGAACAGAGATATTGAATTCGAGAATTGAATTTGCAGTTATTAATAGTGACAATTATTCAACTCGACGGGGGAGATGGAAAGCCGGTCGATAAGTTTGATGAATCAGTGCTGACTCGCGAGGATGGGGGAGGGAGGGGGGTAGTTTACGTAAAAATTAGAAAAGCTTATCGTTGGTATTCCGAGAGTTTCCGGAGACGTTACTGCCCGACCCAGGAGAGCATAAGCGCGATTAGATAAAATGTTACGATCGGGGCGCGGCACTCCAATATAATCGGGCATCGATATTTCTTCGAGATGGCGTTTCGGGATTCGTCGGTGTATTGGGTTTTATCGTTAAATCTGGTGCATGGCGCAAAGGCGAAAACGCGACAGGATCTACCACTATGCAACTAGAACAATTAATTCTCAAGTTGAGACGTCGAGGGAAATAAATTTGGATAGGATTTGTGGATTTTAGCAAGGTTACAAAAATGAGTATCGAAATTTTTACGTAGTTTGCAATGGTCTGAGATTGAAATTTTATTCCAGAATATTACACGGTTTCGATTTATCAGTGAAAATATTAAAGATTGTGAATTTAATACGAAATGAGAGACGGCGGTTGTCTTGACGCCTTGGATTGGCTAAGAGGTAGTCGAAAAATCGTGAACGTCGCCGCCGCTATTGCCTACCTCCGAGAACTCGACTTAAATGAATTCTACTTTACAGCGTGCGAACACGGATGAAAGGACGAGACGAAATCAGGTTCCTATCGAGTTAGTCGCCTCCATCCTCTTTGCTCGTAAAATTAAGTTCGGTCGGACGATTAAACGGTTAAATTATTTTCGCTGTTCGTCGCCGTGACGATAGAGAGTCGTATACTGCGTACGACGACGACGTACGTCAACGTCGACAATGATGCATTTGTCGGTATGTGAGCCGAGCCACGGTGCCGAGACCGTCGTTTAATTCTGGAAGCTATTAATGTCGTGGAGACCTGGCTGAAAGGCTGCGTTGTCCGTCGATCCTCGGCCATCTCTTTGCCTCGTTTGCTCCTCGCACGTTCTTACTCAATAGTGGTACTCGTTACGTTTAATTGTTTTGACCGTATAGAACGGCACGTCTGCACTGATGCACGTTCAATCTGGTTTCACGCTTCTGCGACGTGTACTCGCTTGTACGTGACCGAGGTACCTACTCCGACCATTTTGCGCGATATCATTTTTCGGACGCTGCTGCGTTCCGCCACAGAGGAAATTACGAATGCAATTTTTGTCTTGGAAAATTTAAATCAGCTCCGGAGATGGTCTTTACAACACACGGTGCACGCAAGTTGCTTTCTATTTTGACGATCGGCGGTGTAATTTCGATTTTTTAAATAGTTACGAAAAGCCTTAGCGAATACTGAGCAGAGAAAATCCTTGCCCCGGATTCAAGATATTTTCACGTTCACGATTTTGTCGCACAAGGATGGGGATTACAGCGTTAGGGATACTTGCAACGGAGAATCATTCTTACCACTGTTTGTACCAGAATTCGTGTGACTAAAATCTCGTTTGATTAGTTTGAGTTCGATCGGTTCCAAGAACAATATCTTCCGAGAAAAAAGCGATACTTACCTCGATTTCAAGAAACTTGACGTTCACGATTTTGTCGCGCAAGGTTGGGGATTACTGCGTTAGGGATACTTGCAACGGAGAATCATTCTTACCACTGTTTGTACTAGAATTCGTGTGACTAAAATCTCGTTTGATTAGTTTGAGTTCGATCGGTTCCAAGAACAAAATCTGCCGAGAAAAAAGCTATACTTATCCCGATTTCAAGAAACTTGACGTTCACGATTTTGTCGCGCAAGGTTGGGGATACTTGCAACGGAGAATCATTTTCACTACTGTTTGTGCTAGAATTCGTGTAACTAAAATCTTATTCTGTTAGTTTGAGTTCGATCAGTCTCGAGAACAAAGTCTCTCTGACCTCGCGATTTGATTGCAATAGAAGAGGCACTGTATCGGTTTAAATGCAAGCGTAATGGGTATGTGTATATGTATACGCGAACGGTAATGGCTCCAAAACGGGAAGGAGGCGGTCTCGGGGGTTCTCCGCGGTATCGAAGAGGGACTCGTAGGTGGAGAGCCGCGTACCAATATTACTCGGAAGAAATATTAGCAATAAACCATCGTATTACATACATCGGACTTTGCTCGACTCTAAGGGGAACCATCCCGACTTCTATATGGAGTCTGCCTCGTTTCTTTTGCCGTGTAGGTGGCAGAAGTGCGGCTCTCCTTACGCTTCACCGATGAAATAAAGGCTCATTTTTCGACTCGGGGAATAAAAGGGAACGGGCTATTGCCCGTTTCGTACGTCTACCGTTCCCGTTCGGTGTTATACCATTGCACGGTAAGAGCTAGATTAATTTGCCAGAAGAAAGAAACTCGCGGCCCAAAATCGGAGCTATTCGTTCTCCGCGATCCAGGGAATAGCTAAGGTGTTTCACGACGCGTAGGTAACGACGGTTTTAGATCTTGGATTATCCCGCGCGAGTCGTTTGGATTACCGCAAAGTTACGGTCGTCGTAGAAATTTTTGAATCAATTTCCAATTAACGCGTATCTCCCGCCCGCCGGAGATGATTAAGAAAGCGATTCTAAATGGTTGTAAAACGTCCCCTTGGTCTTGGTTGTACGCGGTACTTGGTTGAAGGAGGACATTGCGATACGCTGGGTCGCTTCCTCGTCAATTTTGTACGTTCGATTTCAATTAGACGTATTGGATGGCAGCGGGATATTAAAGTAGATCCCTAGCTTGATCCTCGACTCTATTCTCGTTCTGTTTCGCTGGTCACAATCCTCCTCTTACGCGATTAATTCATTCTGAAGCTTTTCGATTGTATAAATATGACATATAACGAGGAGAAAAATGCAGTCTCGGGGTTGAGAAGAGTATGGTACCATAGGTAGAGGAAAAATCTTTGATTTATTGTAGGTCATCTGACCTAATAGTTTGATCTACTATCTTGAGAAACGTTTAAAGTTTTAAATATGTATGTTTTCTTTCCTTTTAGGAATTTCTAATACTTTGAAGCATCAAAATAATGCAGTCGAAAAAGCAATGATTTGTAAATTGAACATTTCTATCGTGCCCTCTATATGAATATAATCTGATCAGTAGCTACTAGAAGGCTAAACGAAGCACTCGATTTACAGTAATGATTCTTAAAATGAGCCCCAAGCGTGATTCGTAAATTGAACGTTTCTATCCTTTCTAAAATATGATTTATTTAGTGTCTATTAGTTTTCCCCGGATTTTAGTCATATTTTGATCTTTCATTCCCAAGGTTCTTTTCAACAGTCTAGGCACGGTGACGGTTTATCGTGCCGAATGTCGGTCCGATGGTAGCTCTTACTCACGTCACCGTTATCGATTCCATTCACCTTAAAACTTTCAATTAATTTAACTGTCGAACGTTTAACGCGTCCCGAAGAACGACATCGGGTGCCGTGGCCATTTCTCGGCGACAGATGTCGCGGATTCTCCGTCGAAAAGTCCTGTCGGCGTAGCTGTTTTATCAGCCCGTCACGCCCCAGCGACGATTGGACTTTCTTTCTTCCTTTCTCGCTCGTACTTGGTTTTCCTTCCCCTTCCCCTTTACCGTGACACGCGCGGACAGACATGCACTCGTACCGTCGGATGCGTTTTTCCTTTCGTTCGACCGGTTTTCATAGTCGTAGCATGCGTCGCGATAAACTTGCGTTCTCACGCTGATAACTTGTATCCGGGCTTACAACACGAAACGACGAAGCTCGCTACGAACGTTCCTTCTAATCCGATACAATATCGTGTACTCAAATCAGTATTAATATTTTTGGAAATCTATAAATTGCGTTCGCAGTTGCTCATACCTGCAACGATTCTTAAAATGAACCCCGGACGTGATTCGTAAATTGCACTATCCTCCCCAACTTGGGGGATTCTTAGAGTCACTGAAGTGTGAAAGACAATGCTTATTAATTCTAGAAAGATATTTTAAAGAATAATTAACCACGTTGAATTATTTAGTAGTTTAATAATGTAGTATGATTAATGTGTATCATCAGATGCATTAAATTCTGATTAAATTAAAATAGAAAATTATAATAAAGTTGTTGCAATATTATATTGTTTATAAATATTGTTTTAATCCTTTTAAGAAGGAATGTATGAACGGTGGTTCTATAGCGATATTAGTCGAAGAGAATATTCCACTCTACGAAAAATGAACATGCGAACCCTGGAGGGGTGTTCATTTTAAGAATCATTACTGTAATCAGTTTCCATTTTGATAAAACTCCCAAAGTGACGTTCATTTTAAGAATCATCACTATAATCAGATTCCATGTTGCTCAAGCCCACGGAGTGGTGTTCATTTTAAGAATCATTACTGTAATCAGATTCCATTTTGATAAATCCCCCAGAGTGACGTTCATTTTAAGAATCATCACTGTAATCAGATTCCATGTTGCTCAAACCCACGAAGTGATGTTCATTTTAAGAATCATTACTGTAATCAGATTCCATTTTGATAAAACCCCCAAAGTGACGTTCATTTTAAGAATCATCACTGTAATCAGATTCCATGTTGCTCAAGCCCACGGAGTGATGTTCATTTTAAGAATCATTACTGTAATCAGATTCCATTTTGATAAATCCCCCAGAGTGACGTTCATTTTAAGATACATCACTTTAATCAGATTCCATTTTGTCCCAACTCCGATTCCGTGCAACCGCGAGGACAACTACGAAGATGGTTTCCCCGGTCGGTCACTATACACACAGTAACTTTAGATTCTTGCGGGATTCACCGGGCAACGACAGCGTCGTATTTCCGTGACGGGATCAGAAAATCACATTGGTGCGCTCTCGACGAGAATGAGAGAGGTAGAGAGAGCGTGTAGCGGGGAGGAGACACGTTTCACGGTAACGGACACGAAAAACATAGTTAACAGCTGCTACTGTCGCAGCCAACGCTACCACTATCGGCGTCAGCGACGTCGCGGTGCCCCACGTTTCTCCTTCTCTCTTTCTATCCTCCTACTGCACCTGTCGCGTCCGTTAACGCGAGACTAAAATACGAAACGACGTATTCGTGAGCGGAATCGTCCCACGAAACAAAATCTTCCGTTCGGCGCGGCAATATCTCCGCGCCATCGGCTCTTTAGATTTTCTTAAACATTATTTTGGCATTAATCGTCGTTGAAACTCGCAACCCTTATCTCGTAGAGCTTCTAAGACTCTATTATAAGTTTCTTCGGGTACTAGCGTTTCTCTTATAGATGGCTGCCATTTCTCTAATGCACTCAAATAGAACGTATCTGTTTACGACGGGGGCACTTCGGTCGATGAGTTTAATCCATTTAATTTCATGCTTTCGCGTTTCGTTTTGAACGTATTTCAGAATCAGAGTCTTGTTCGAGGAGGGCCACCTTTGTCAGAGTCGCCTTGTAATATCGACTCAGACTCGCGAACTATATTCAAAGTTGGACAGATTTTGCTCACGATTAACGAATACAAATTTTAGATTCTGAATGCTTTAATCATTCATCGAACGAAATTCGCTCAACTCTGTCTATATGTTTCTGTCAAACTGTATTCTCTATTATTGTTTGTCAAATATATTAATCAGTCACACGGTCTGAAATTGGATCGTACGAATTAACATTAAATTTAAGAAAGAAGAGTCTATCGACAGCGAGCATCGTTAGAATTGATAGGCCGATGAAAGGTTCAGGCTCGTCTTAGTTCAACAAATGCAATTCCTGCTTTACAAAGCATAAATGTTTCAACTCTGACGCGATACAAACCTTGCAAGAGGTTTTAAAAAAAAAGTGGCATTGATCCGTGAAGCTTTACGTTTGAAGAGCACCTTCAGACACTCGCAGATAATCGTACGAGTAGTCTAGAGTTAGCAAAGTTTGGCTGTTTTGCCGCGATCGATCCGAGACACTTGTCACCGTGCCGATTCTACGAAGAGGTAAACGTTTCTCGCATTCGTTGTTCAGCTAGGTCAACCTAGTTCAGCTATCCAATCTGCTGTTTCTTTCTCCACCTTAGTCTTCAGGATTCACAGTTCTGCTCGACGAAGGGACATTTTCTAATAATAAATTTTGGACGAAAGATCTGGGCTCGATTTGCTCCACCTAACGCTGTCTCCTAAATTTCAATAAATTGCCAAATAAATTTGAAGTGTTTGTAAACACCAATTTCTAGTCGAACTCGTAGTCTAGAGCCGGTCGAGCTTGTGTAGGTAATCTGTAAGTAGTCCATAGTCAACCAAGTCGGTGTATTCTATTTCGATTCTACGTAAGAGCGACCGTTTTTCAAACTTGTTTTTCTAACTTGTTTTTCCACTAGGTCAGTCTAGTTCAGGTACCCAGTCTGTTGATCTCTTTCCACTTGCGATTCAACCTTTCGATCATTGTATTTAGAATTCGAGGATAATCAGGCTGAGAAATTCGTAGACTATCTTCTGATGCGTTAACATCGTGCATAGTTCGAATTGGTAGACAGTCGGTGCTATTTTCTCTTGACAGAGCATAAATGTCCTTCTAAATTACCAGCGATAGAAACACAGCAAGTGGTTTTAAGTGGCAGAGTTATCGATCACCAAAGCTTTGAAGACTTCAGACGGAGTGTGGTTATTGGTTCAGTTATGTTTCTTACTGTATACAGTGGTTCCTCTCGATATTGTTTACGGCCTCATCTCTACCAATTTTTAGAATTGCTTCGACGAGAATGTTCATTTTATCTATAATATATTTAATCGTGTTTGCTGGACTTTTTCCAATGGAAATGATACCAAACAACTCGACGGGTAAGAATTAGAAAAGGAATACGAAATAAATTATATGGATAGTTCGCGGCTATGAAAGCACAAGCCGAGCTTATGGCGAGGGATAAATAAGAATAACACAATGTGAAATTTTTTTTATTTTTTAATACATTCGTGAGATTTTTCTGATCAAAGACTGATGATGGATCGAGTCCACGATATCGCTAGCGAAAAAGTTCCACGTCGAGCTAAACTCGAACGTAGGTTGGGATGAAATACGACGTGGAGTCCAGCTCGTAGGACCGGTAAAGGATTATGTGACATTGATCCGCGAGTCTGTGCGTTCGAAGAGACAGCATATAATGGCGATCGGAGTGGTTTGGAGTCAGCCAAGTTCATGTATTTCACCCCGGCTCGACCCGTGACTGTCACCGTGCCGATCGTACGCAGGGGTGAACGTTTTTGAGCCTCGTCTTTCGTCGGGGGCCAAAAGCCTGCGCGTAGTCGGAGCGCCTGACCTTCTTTCTTCGTGGCACGCGATCCCCGGCGTGCCTCGAGTTCGTTCGATTCGTTCGTTGGCACCGTGTCGTCGGATGCCCGTGCAACGCATCGTAGACGAACAGTACAAATTTATATTTATCGCGCTCTCCCGCTTTCCCGTTTATGCCTCGCGATGACGTCCGCGTTAATGGGACGAAACGCGTTTTTAGGGACGGCCGGAATAGAAACTTTTAGGATCGTATGATATATGTACATGTATGTATGTTAAGAGGGAGGACCGACGCGAAGGGGAGACGGTCGGTTCGATTAGTCATGCATTGTTAGTTTCGGAATCGATTCGAGTCGGCGACATGCGGCAGACAGACAGACGGGCTTCTATACCGACCGAGTCGGCGGAGAGACAGACAGGCGAGCGAGGCAAGCAGACTGGCAGGTTCTCGTGTATTACTTCTAGCCCACAAACTACGCCTCTTCTCCTTCCCGATATTACCTCTCTGATATCTGCGAAAGCTCGCTGGAATATCTTACGTAGTACCGTCTAAACGTTTGCCATTCCAACCGGGTGGAAATTCATTTAATTGCCTCGAAAGATCAAGAGCTCTTCTCAGATAGAGGGAGGACCTCTCTTTGAGGTATCTCCTACCTGCTCAGCCTTTGGTGTCTCTTTTTTTTTCCTCTCCCCGACAACTCGGCCCTCGGGAGTCGCAGTTTTCTCCGGGTTCACGCATACGATATATATATATATATATGTTTGATATATACATTATTGAGTGGGTACGAAACTCTCGGTCGTTACGTTTCTTTTTCCACGGAGTTAGACGACCTGCGGCAAGGACGCGAATGAAAACCCCCCAGCGTCGACGATCCCGTAAAAGTCGTTTTGAGATTTCAACGACCTTTTTAACTGTCGCGTTCGAATCGAGCTAAGCTCGCGTACTCGGACATTACGAAACGGAGTATATTCTATCGAATCGAAAGTAAAGTCGAGGAATCACGGGTAAAAACATGTTCGATGCTAAGAGAAAACAAACGACGTACCAAATTAAATTGGACACCGAATTTATTAGTATTGGAATTGTAGGGTTATGGGTTGTATGATTGAATCAAACAACAATATTTAACTGTAGAATTTCATCTTTATTATAAGCGTGAAGATATATCTCAGAGATCCGTTCAAAGCGCAGTTAACGACGAACTCTTATCTTTGTATAATAAACACCATAAACACACGCTAAAACAGGAAAGAAATTTTGGACATATACAGTCGTCACTGGAGATAATTTTTGTAACATCATAAGACGATTAGGAAATTCAACAATTAGAGTAAAAAATTCAGTTTTTTAGACGTCGATCCAAGATTACGTGAATCTAAATAATTCAACGCCCGAAGAAATTATAATGACTCTATTAACTCCGACTGTCCGCGTCGCGTGGTGCACGACCCGCCAGAACATTAACCCTAATAGAACGATCCGACCAGTCCGTCAATCTACAAAGTCGTTCGGAATCCGTTCGACTCGTTTTGTCGCGTCCAATGCCGAATAGCGTGGAACGCACACACAGGTATCGTCGCGCCACCGACACGACTATAGTTTTGAAAGTCCTGGTATACCCGTGGGTTATACATATCGGAAGGCTGGAACCGGTGTGTATACATCTGTGGTCGGCATGCCACCAGAAACGGTGCAGGCTGACCCTAAAAATCGTACAGGTGCGGTGCCACCTAGGTTACCGTCTATCGCTTTCACGTAATTTACGGCTGAACGGCATTAGCCGCAATGCCTGTCCCTGCAATAGAACGATCGGAACGGGTGGCACCAAGGGAGGCGAACAGGCCAAAGGAAGAGTGGAGAGCTGTGAGAAGGGTCGGGAACCGAGGGACGTTGGAAGGTTGGCAGGGGGGAGGGGGCGGTCGGTTGCCGTGCCTATCCGTGCAGGGACCTGCACGAGCGTGCATTTCCGTGCGTGTCGTGGCGATGCAACTGGCCAGAAAGGGGGGTTGCGGGAGGGTGACGAGGGACAGGGACGATGGGAGGCGCGCGGATGGCATTCTGTGGTCAGTCCAGTATGTGCCTATATGCCGTCATGTGTTATCGATTCCTGGCCCGGAGCCCTGCTTCCTCCGTGCCTACGCTCATGCCAGACGGTATAGTTGCCTGTCCCGAGCTATGCAAGATAAACCCTTCTCTCGATTCTCTCTCGTCTTCCCTCCCACTTTTACCGTCTCTCTTTTTCTCATACCGGTCCTTTGTGCTCGCCGCGTCGCGCGTATGATTTCATCGACGGCTGATCCGTTTCCTGGGGACCACTTTGCCTCGTTGATTCGCGGACCAGTTCATGGATTCGACGACAGGGTCAACCCCCCGTGTTCCTCAGACGAATAGAAACGATTTTTCTCTCCTGTCCTAAGATACCGATTATCTCGAGACTGTTACAATTTAATCGTACGATATCGAATCATGAAATTGTTATCGCAGATCTATACAAGCAGGAAGAGGTTCCAATCGAACCCTAGATACAGGATTTAACTACAGTAATGACTTTTGAACCTTCAGATGCGATTCGTAAGTTGAACATTTCTATCTCATCCGAACTGGCTCATCGATATCGTTCTATATAAATATTTAATAGTATCGAAGGGTTCAATCGAACTCTAGATACAGGATTTAACTGTAGTAATAATTTTTAAAATGATCATTGGACGTGATTCGTAAGTTGAACATTTCTATCCCATCCCAACTGACTGAATATTTGTATGTTGTATGCTGGTGTTACGAGCGGGAGCGCGAGATCCTGGATTCGGTCGAGGGGCAGTACTCGACCGGTGGTTTTGGGTATGGTTAGGAAAAGAAAGGAGGTCCGGACGAACCAGGGGCTCTATACCCTGGGAGCCGTAGGTGGAGGTTACGTGGACGAACCAGGGGCTCTATACTCTGGGAGCCACGGGGTTAGATTTATAGGGAAAATGAATGGTTTCACGGACGAACCAGGGGCTCTATACCCTGGGAGCCGCTAGTAGGAGTGGACGAACCAGGGGCTTTATACCCTGGGAGCCACGTAGGTTTTTAGGATGTTTTAGGATCTTGCTCTCTGTCGTGATGGTACACCTCGAGCGGTAAAGGTGTACCGGGTTCGTGAGATACCCCTAGCCTTACGGTTAATATGGTTCAGGGTTGCCTTGAGTGAATAACACACGTAAGGAACAATAACTTGAATATATATTTTTGACGATGCTCAAGTACAGCTATGGGTTTATAAGAAGTTGTACAATTGCTAAATTGCCTCGAAGGCGAAAGATTCGTTATCGGCTTTTAACGCGGCGCGTTCGCGGGAGCTCTACTCGATTAATGGGCACTCACTGATAAACCGCTAAGGTAGATAGTCGTAGATAGTTGCTTGAAGGGGATTATAGCCCGATCTTGCCCTGAGTGTCACAGTAACGTCGTGCCAAGAGTTTAGGTAAAACTGAGCTCCCCGAGTAAGAAACCGCGGCCCTTATATAGTTGAAAATGCTCAGTATTAAGGCGGGGCATTACCATAAAAGGCAATGAAAATTGGGCCGGGTGTGCGCATACGGCATGAGTCAACCCCGTTCAAAGGGTTGCTCGCTAGATGCTCGAGCCAACGCCCAAGTCACCAAATGTTTCAGCCCCATGCATGAATGATATGTAACACTGGTATTGAATTTTGTCTCCGTTTTACGAAAAATAAACATTCTAATCTCGATGTTCATTTTAAGAATTATTACGGGGAATTAAGAAGGAAGGAGAAGTTAAGAGAGTAGAAAAGAAGGGAATAACTTGAGTAAGGAACATGGGACAGGTGGATAGAAGAGATAGAAGATTCAGAAATTCGACGAGAAATGGTGTTACTACAGAGCCGATAGAGCTGGATCGCACCCAAAAAATATAGTAAAACAGAAAGAAGAGAATCATTACTGTACTCAATAAGATCGGCGTACAGTGTTATTTATTTTTTATTTCATCTTTACGAATTAGTCTAATCGAATGAACTACTTTTTACGTAATCTTCAGAGTCGGATTTATGTGAATCTTGGCGTGTTGTATGAAGTAAATACAATCCACCGAAGCTATAGAACGTAAATAATCGATAGCAGTTCTTCGACGCCTGTTCGCACTACAGAGTCCAATGTTTGATTCTTTCTTTGGAGCACGTTTTCTAATTATTTAAAGTTCCCTGGCCTTGGAGTTTTCTCGTCTACCTTACTTTTGATCTTTCTTTTATTCCGATTCGATCTTTGGCACTTGCCGCGCCATGCGTATGATTCGATCGATAGCCGATTCGTTTCCTAGGACCACTTTGCTCCGTTGATTTATGGACGGGCATTTGAATCAGGTGACAGGTCAGACCCACCTTCCTGGTTAAATGGAATCTACTTGAGGATTTTTCAGTCGTTATAATTATTCGGATCGCACGTAGGCGTGTGGTCAGCGAAAGGTCCGAATATCCATTCGAAACTGATGCCGCATAATGGAATGAATTATCCTAATAGGGTGAAGTGCTTTTTACGTAGCTGGCGGAGTGGTATTAATGTGACCCCTATCAGAAAAATAGAAAGTAGTTTGTCCAGCTAAAATATACGGCCCGTAAGTTCGTGCAGCTTTTACTCCATATCGATTCTCATAACAAAGGCCTATCAGTTAGGCGTTATAATTCGATGTTTGTTTCCTTTCTTCTAAATATTCTGTATCTTTTCCTTCTATGAAAATAACACAACTATTAAATGTTCAAAAACTGTGTATTTACAGTAGAAAATTTATTCGAAATCCAATATTTTCAATCATTTAAATAAAAATAAATTTTTCTATTATTTAGTAATTCGAGTTAACAAACAAATCCATATGTGTTCCCTCTACGAATTTCGTCGTGTTTAAAACTATAGTGGTTTCCATTAAATTAGTCTCGAGAGCTTTTCCCTTTCATGACAAAACCGACAGGTAAAATCGCGCAATTAACCGCTGCTATGTTTAAGCAATAACGATTTACAAATTCAAACTATTTTGAAACACGAACACACGAAACAGCTATTTTTCGAATATAATATGAACTCAGTCGTCTGCCCTAGTCGAAAGAATTTATATCAATTGCCAAGAAACATTTGAAATATAAAAAATATTTTTCCAAATCTCATCCCGTTCCAAAGTCTCATTCTATTCTAACTATGCAGCGTCTGTTACTTTAAACAGCACTCGAAATATTTCGTCTTTAAATTGTACCCAGCTGCCGCCGCCATTTATGTTTAAATATAGTTGCTCCAGAAATTCCGTTTACGTTTCGATCGAACCTCCGTATTTTCGACGTATTCGAGATTGGACCGTATTGGCGGTGTGCAGTTTCGCAGATGCGGCTCGAGAAACGCCATACTAATCGATAAATCGAGAATGCTCCATTGGAGCAAGTGCACTTCAACGTCAGACTCGTAGCGCGTGTCGCCTTGACGGCCACGCGTGCTTCGTACGAGGGAGGAAAGAATACGTGACTCGCGTTGCGTGACATCATACGTCATTCTGTATTCACGGGTGTAACGCGTGTTCTCCATTTTTAAATACAATAAGAGACACCGGTGCGTACAACGGTCAGTTAGGTAACGCTGTTGCGAAACTCGAGTAGCCTATTGTTGATCGGACGATGCCGCTGCTCTTTGAAATTCGTTGGTGAGTCATCGTTTATCGCGCGTAGCGTAACATTGTTTGGATACGTTTACTTTCGTCCTTACTCGGTGCCACGTATCGTAAAGATAAGTCGAACACTTTGGTTCTTAATCGTTCGACGAAGAACCGAGGCCAGTCCTACTCAACTTGCAGTCCTTCGAGCCACTTCCTTTTACAGGCACGAAACACTTTTGCTCTCGATATATTTACAAATAACAGATTATACATATACAGGGTGTTTGGCCACCCCTGCGAAATATTTTAATGGGAAATTCTGGAGGCCAAAATAAGACGAAAATCAAGAATACCAATTTGTTGATGGAGGCTTCGTTAAAAAGTTATTAACAATTAAATTCAAAAATTTTAAATCGTTCTAGAAAAATTATTTTCGGTTGCGAGGGCCAATTACAATCCCTTTGGTCATTACACATACCCCCGAAATCCTACGCACTTTCGAGAAAAAAATTCCTTACCGAAAATCTAATTAGGTGCCTAAATTTTTCAGCGAAAAAAAAATTTCAAATCGTTCTGGAAAAATTATTTTCGGTTGCAGGGGTCAATTACAATAATTTTTGGTGAATAGACATACCCCCGAAATCCTATCCAGTTTCTAGAAAAAAATTCGAGAAGGTGTGAAATTTTTCAACGAAAAAAAAAATTTCTAATCGTTCTGGAAAAATTATTTTCGATTTCAGGGGTCAATTGCAATCATGTTTGGTGAATAGACATACCCCCGCAATCCTACGCGCTTTCGAGAAAAAAATTCGAGTAAGTGCTGTTACGGCGAAATTAAAAAATTTTAAATCGTCCTAAAAAAAATTATTATCCGTTGCAGAGGTCAAGCACAATTATTTTTGGTCATTAGACATACACCCGAATTCCTACGCACTTTCGAGAAAAAAATTCCTCACCGAAAATATAATTTCTGGCCGGAAATGTTTGCCCGAAATTTCATGCAAAGCTTTAAAATATCATAACTCCTAAACGGATTGGACGATTTTAATTTTTCAAAATGCAAATAACGCGTATTTTAGTGAAAAATATGTAGAAATTCTAACAATATTGAAAAAGTTGTTCCTTGACCCTGTAAAGTGAGAAAAACCCCATAAAAGTGGTCCAATGTTCAAACGGCTATAATTCCTACAATATTGAATATATTTTAATGAAACTTTTTTCTGAAGTAGAGCTCATGAGTACGTACAAAAAAAGTATTAGACAACTTTACTAAAAATCAAAAACGAGTTTTTAAGAAAAATCGACAAGGAGGTAGGTGCCTAAATTTTTCGGCCAAACAAAAACATTTCAAATCGTTCTGGAAAAATTATTTTCAGTTGCGGGGGACAATTACAATCATTTTTGGTGAATATACATACCTCTGAAATCCTACGCACTTTCGAGAAAAAAATTCGAGTAGGTGGATAAATTTTTCGACAAAACTAACAATTTTAAATCGTTCTGGAAAAATTATTTTTGGTTGCGGGGAACAATTAAGATCAGTTTTGATGAATACACATACCTTCGAAATTCTACGTACTTTCGAAAAAAAAATTCTTTACCGAAAATATACAGTATGGCCGGAAATATTTCTATAACTTTCTAAGGATACCTCAATTAACAAATTAGTGTCCTTGATTTTCGTCTTAGTTTAGTCTCTACAATTTCCCATGAAAATTTTTCCCAAGGGCGGCCGAACCCTTCGTAAACAGTGTAGTAAACAAATTTGATAAAAATAAGTGGGAACGAATTTATCATAAAAAACAAGTTTTTTTTCATTTATCGCGATTTACCATTATAGTGTACGACTGGGAGTAATTGTATATTCGATATTATCACTTCGAAGAAACTACCCCAATCAAAATTGTGTTTGCCCCGCTATTGATTAAAACAGTAGGTATGCAGAAGTCGTCCTGTGGTTCACTCTGTATATTTAATGCAACTACCGGGTTTTTTTCAGTAATTTTGCTCGTATATAAATTTATGAACTAAAGTATCTCGCTAAATTGGAAAGAGGAAAATTAAATTTCCAAAGCCGGCGCGTAGTTTATGCGAAACACGGCCAAAGGAATTTAAATAAATTACTTCTAAAAATGTATAATATTGAAAAATGGTTAAAGCGTTATTCTAGGAGTGTCTAAACTATTTTAAACGGAAAATGTGAAGCGTAGTCGCTGCGTTCGCTTTAGTCAAAATGAAAATGGCGACACCTTCGAGCGCGGACAACTTTTTAATTCTGTTTTTACCACCGCGAAATATTATGTTCAAAGGTACATTCTGAATATCTTTTGCGGTAGTTTCAATTTTCATCCAACAAGGTGATTTTTTTCTAACGTTCATAATCCTTTTAATTGTTAAATTCGAAGAAAATACAATACGTTTATTTGAAATTCTTCAAGTGGTAATTTAATTTTCAACCGGTTGAAGAACATTTAAAAACGTTATTTTAAAGAAAGATATATCTTTATGCTCTATCAGATCCAGTACCTTAAATTTTCAGATGCTTTTCTATCCTCTTCCGGCACAAAAAATAGCGTGAAAAAAGAATACAAATTTTGGGTTGGTGAAAGAATTGAAAATAAAGGTTGAAAGAAAAATTTGACCAACATCGTCCGGGTCCGATAACTTGACGCTATTTCGAAGACCGAAATTGGTGGTTCAAAAGAATACTCTTTTGGTCAGCGTTATGCGGATTACTCGGGGTTCCGCGATGGCGTAACGCGGCAGAATTTACTCTACGGACAGTTACGATAAAATTTCAGGAACGAGGGAAGGAAAAAAAAAATACAGCAGGAGGGAAAAGGGCGCGTGGATGCGGAATACCGTTCCGGATCATTAAAACTCCTCCACCACCTTCGCGTTCCGACGTATTTCACGCACGTGTGTGTACGCGTACGCCTATTGTGCGAGCGCCTCCGTTGGTCCGTTATCACGCTCCGCTTACAACTTTTTCAAGCGGCGGCTTTTATTATCTTTACACGTATGCCGCGTTACACCGGAAAGAAGCGTATTCCGCATTCGACGCAGAAATCATTCCCTTCGGCCCGTGAACCGTGGCCTACTTCAACTTTTAACAGCGAAAACGTTCTTTACCGACTATTTCGAGCGACCTACTACCTCGTCGCTGACGATACATCTGCTAAACGTACACTGCCGCTCAAAAGTTTCGAGCACCCTTCGATCTACCAAACAACCTTTATTTACCAACACGCGTGCACCGTACACCGAAAATAACGTCGAGAAATCTGATCGATCCCGTGTCGCCTCGCCCTTAAAAAATAAACGATAGAGAAATCGTTCTTCGACGCGACGGTAAACTTTTTCATATTTTCTTCGAAAAGTTTCGACGCTCTTGAATCACTGCCAAATTCTTCTGGATCGTTCGTTTAGGCAATTCTCCATTTCAACGCGAACATTTAAATTTGTTCGGAATAGGAGATTTATTAAAAAATAATATTTTCAATCGCGAAATTTGATTAAAAATAAATTCTTTTAAGAGAATCTTCTAAGCGTATTTACTCGCTTGTTCGATAAACGGTACACTCTGATACACTTTTGTATATTTTGTTAGTTTTTCAGAATTAAATTAAATTCTTCGACAGTGTTAAATGGCACTTGCAAGTATTTTGTAAATTTACTCGTGAAAAAGTAAGGGTTTCAACAAAATGGGGAATGTAAAGTGATACCTTCGTATCCGATTTGTTCGAGGAGGTTGAAAGGCAAAGTTGTTTTCTTCGAATGAGATTGCAAATGGCGGGCAGCGTTTTGGGATTTTCGACCATGGTGGACGGAATTTATCGATAGGGGAAATGCGATTGGACGCGAGATACGACGACAGAGGGAAGTTTCTTTGGAAGTTTGCGAGAATAATGCAGCGATTGCTCATACGAGACGTTCTCTCGGTCGGAGATGCCACTTGCTAGCGAGACGAAGAAAGACGCGAACGGACCCGTGTGTGTCTGCGAGTATGCGATGCAAGTTTAATAATAGTAACCGCCGCCTCTGTCCTCGGATGTCCCTCCTTACTCCCGGTAGAAAATACTCACCATATTTCCCGCGTGTGGTCCCCGCGTAGTTACATCATTCGATGCTAAAATGGTCTTGAGACGGTGCTTGAGTACAAAAACATGTTTCTACTAAAAACCTCTGTTATATATAGGCATTCGTTTCTTACGGTAGGAATTTTCTCGTAGCGCCTCGTTGGCTTTTGGCGTCGGGTCGGCGAGCAACATTCCTCGGCAACGAGCTTTTTTTTTCGCGTCGTGTCACTTTCAAACGTCATTATCAACCAGATTGAAACGATTCTGAAGCCGTCCACGCGACGATTAACGTAAAAATATTGCCGTATCGAAACTATCAGCGATCCGTGTCGTGTTCCATAAAACGTGGTACTTGCGTTAGCGGTGCATAGGGGATGTAAAAACAGCGGAATAGGTTCGCATAAACGCGTGCCCTATGCCACGGTTTTCCCTAGTTGCAGCCATTTTTCTGCTCTGACTATTTACAATCGTAAACACTGGTATAACTCATTTCACTAAGTTTTATTATTATTCATTTATTAGCCGGTAAAACTCTTTAGTTCAAAAATAAGTGATATGTAAGGAAAAAGAAAATATAAATTATACAGAGAAAATATTATCGTTTATAAAATAATTAATGTACAATATGCTGCAAGGATAGCGTTGTATTTGTTGTGTTATTGTAGCATATATATTCTAGAGGCGTTTATCATATATTTTTCTCATTCACGTACACCATAAACGCATAAAATCCGCAGTCTAGCGATAACAATTATTTTCTCCATACGTTTTGCATAACATTAAGGTAGCCATAAAATTAATTTCATCATAACGCGACGAGGTTTGTTTGCTTTGTACGCGTTCTGAAATGTATAATTACAATAACGGGAAACATAATCTAGTCGAAGTATTATAATATAATAACGGTTGAGGAAAGTTTATTGCATATAGTTGTTATACCATATCAATGAAATTGTATTAAAAAGTACGTGAAGCATAAATATTTCTCATACGAAGCAAAATGTAGTTGTTAATTCTCGGGTCGAATTAACAATCAATATTGAAAATACATAAACTTAAAGTAACGATTCCGCGCAGAACACAATAATTAGTAGAAAAGTTTTGTAGAAAACAATGTAAGTGCCAAAAATCGAATGTTTCAGGAGACAAAAAAAACATGGCTGACTTTAGATTATCACCAAAATTTAATTTATTTTTATCCTTATTAAAACTGTAATAGAACATGTTACAAAATTTGTATCTCTTACAATAATAATATAAATAAATTTTTGAAAAAAAGAGTTGCATTTGTAGAGAAGTTTGTAAGAGCCATATTTTAGTTTAGTTCTCATTTACTTAATTCTAATAAAAGTCTAAAATATTTAAAAGATTGAGAAAGTCTGTGTCACAATAATTACAGACTTGCATGCAGACTAAAGATGGCTATTTTAAGCACTTCCTATAAAAGTAAGCAGTTATACATTAGTGGAGCACAAAAATGGTTATAACTTGGAAACAAGGTCAAATAGGGCACATGTTTACATGAACTTTCTTCAATGTTCTTATGTCCCATGTTCACCACGAAAGTAGGTATCACATACCATGAAACACTCTAAGTTTATTAACATTTTCTCTATCTTCTCTAGTAAAGCATTGTGGCTTATTCGTGTATGTCAATTTGTATGACATTTTGAATGACATTTTAAAAGACATTTCTTGTATTAATCAATTTATAAATAATTTTCGCATTATCCAGAAAAAAATGTTGAATAAAGAATAGAAGATCAACCGTTCATCCGATACTCGTCGAATAGAAACAAAAATTTCGATCATGGAATAAAATATTTCACAACGAATAGATAAAAGTTTAACCTTTCGATTGAATAAATCTCATGAATAAATTGCCATACGATGGCATTATGGCTTATCTATTATTCAAATTAAATTTTGCCCATCTCTGAGGTTAGACGATTCTGCCGCGATGCTATTCATTTTATATTAAACCACGACGATCAAAGGTATTTTTATTTGTTAGAGAAAAATATTTCAATAGACGGAGGCATGTTTTACAAGTGCATACGTACTAGACGTTCGAATAGTAGATTGTTCCGATTGTAGAGCTTCGAGTAATGGGGGTTCGGATAATGAATGTTTTACTGTACCTACTTTGTTTGTCTTGTAAATGTCTTCCATTGCGACGAATCGTAGTATATTCATACAGAGAATAGTTAATATTTATCGCGAAATGGTCTCTTTTAAAGTGATCGATAAATACGTAGACCTGGTTTCCGTCTATAGACGTCGCGATGATAATCAGATTTCCGTACTCTTACTTTCACTTTGTGTTTCTTCGAGCTTTCTTTCGCATCGGAAACTATGGCCAGTAACAATATTTTCCAAACTTTGTCACTCGCGAAACGCTTGCGTTCTTCTGCGGTTATTTGGCTTTTCAAATTGGAAACTGTTCGTGCGCGTTTTATTTTCGAACATAAAATCGAAAACGTATTCTATGGAAGCACAGTCGTCACAAATTATGATTTTTAAAAGAAAAATTATATTTCTAGCTCTAGTCGAAACGATGAAATTAAATAAACAACTAGCTTTTACTGAATTTGCATTTTAAATACTAAGAAGGAATATTTTTTTTATTTTAGACCAAACTTAGTCGATGTCTCTTGCTAGTTTTATAATAGAAAAATATGCGTGCAACGTGATTTCTGGGTGGTCTAGGCACAACAGAAGGCGTAAAGAACGAACAAGATAAATGCCATTCGTAATGCATCATTTCGTAGAATATATTTTTAAGAATGGTCGTTCGAATTCTCTCGTGCTAACGGAATTCCACGAAGTTTTTATTTTAGTAGTCAAAACGGTGTCGGGTACGTGTATCGAAACTTACGCGTTGAGCGTGTTTGCACATATCGAGTTCGAGGCGTAAGGTAAGTATCTCGCGTCAGCCAATTTCTTTAAAAGCCAGCCACGGTACGAACTTACTAGCATACTGAATATCTCTGACTTTTATTTCAATTTGTGCCTCTCGTTTTATTTATTGCGCGATTCTCCGCCATTTCGATAAACGAATATATTCCTGATCTGACAAGAAACATATCCCCCCTCTACTAGGGAGACTGAACAATTCTCAGATATTAATAATAAAAAATAGTTCACTGTCTTTTCGAGAAATTTGGAAATATGTGTGTTAAAAGTAATCTTTTGTTATTATTAATTTGTTTACAATAGATTCCAAGTCAGCAATAAGGGTTGAAATGTTGAAAGATAGTTTGCCAATATAATACGTTTCCCTTATTTTTCACTTGTGTGTTAGGGGTAATTTTTTGTTATTATTAATTTGTTCGCAATAGTTCCGAGCTAGCAATAAGGGTTGAAATTTTGAAAGGTAGTTTGCTAATATAACACGTATTCCTTATTTTTGACCTATCAAAGGTCATCAAGATAGGATATTTACATGTTACGGATATTATTTATCATAATTCGTTCTGTCGGAGCGGTGAGGTGGATAGAGGGGGTTGTATAATAATTTCATGGTTTCCAGAAAGCTGTAGAAACGAGCAATTAAACGGACGACTGTCTTTCAGCAGCACAATTCGCTGGTGAAGTGTGAAAACGTTTCCATTCATAAATCATGTTCCCGCGTAGAGAGTGTTCGGTTGTTATCAGGCGTTACGAATTTTGGTGATCGCTCGCGTGGCAACGGCCGTAGTAATTAATAGTGACGAGTATTGCATAATTTATGGTGTATTTTGTGTCGGGGCTCTATCATTTATATTACAGAAATTGTGACGGAACGCGTAATAAAATGGCAAACGAGGGGAAAATATTGCTGGAATTATATGGTGGTGTGTGTATGGGCTGGAAAATGGTCAGACCTGTGGCTCGACGCTCACAGAATGGCAGAGCACGGGTACTTGAAAGTCCGTGGGGAGAAAAGTTAAAGTTAAAGGCGCACGAAAAGTCGTTAAATTTAATTGCAGCCATTTGACGAACGACGAGACGACCAGACACCTGTTTGCTCTTTTCTTCTTGATACGTTTGCGTACGTTGCTGGAAGTTGAAGATCAAACTTTCACGTTCCTCTCTTCGCTACACCGTTTATTACATTTGTCGTACGTTTCACTCAACGTTTGTGCAACCTCAAATTATCTATTTCTCCGGAATCATGTGTCTTTAAATATTTTGTATGTTTCATCGTTACGATTTCGTTAATAATTTTATTAACGGAACTTTGAGACAAGATCTCTGACAAATTTCAAGAATCATACTAGTAGAATATATATTTGAATAATATTACTTTGGACTAAACGAATTTTTGTCTGGTAATAAAACTTTTAATTTAGACATCATTAGGTTGGAATACTGTAAAAATTTAGAATCAAGTACAGCAATGCTTGGATAACTGCCAGTCATTTTCGATCGGATAAGTGAACAGTAGTCATTCCTACTACTGAGACTTTTCTTTTTAATGAAACTTTCACCAATGTATTTGTGAGAGTTTCTCCGATTAAAATAAGACCAAATACGATATAATTTGTTTTTAGCCTACTTCCAATACAGTATAAAATTTCGTTAAATACGCAAATATGATTCAAGTTTTATCGTGTTTGGTTTCATTGTAACCAGAAATACCTCAAAAATATGTTAGTAAAGGTCCCATTAACAAAAAATATATGTTTCCGAGAATTGAAAATTAACCCTGTTTTTACAACGTTTGACTAAATATAAAGTCTTAAAAATTTATTAAAAATGATTTACGCTGCAAAGCTGATTCCAGGAAGATAATTCATATCGAGCAACTCGAGGGCTCGCTGTATTTGCATATTACGCATATTTCTGTCGTAGAATTCGTGAGCCGAGGCGTGCCAAATCTCTGGTACGCGAAAAGAAAATGAGTTTCTTGGTTGAGCGCTCGAACTTGGGAAGACTCGGTGCAATCGATAAAATACGATACGGTACGCGTAGGTATTCGGTTCCACGTTCGACGGGATCGTCGAATCTCGGCTCTTCCGCAGCGCAAATTTTCTGGGCGCACGTTGAAACGATGGAAAAGAAGAGCGCGCTCGCGCGGGACAACAGACAGGAAGCTCGAAAAACTCGTTGGTGATTTTCGAGCGTTTTATTTCCGTTTCGTTCCATTCGCTCGTTCCAGCGGAGGGTGCGGGATAGTAGATTAACAATGCATTAATTACGTTTCGCGACCACTGGTAGCGTCGAGCCTCTGAATTTCCGAGTTATATGCGGGGGAGGACAGATCACTCGAATAAAATTCGACCGTGCACCGGGAAAATTTGCATGCGTTGATGACGGGAAGCGTTATCCGGTCGTCTTCGTCATTATCTGGCTGTCTTCGGAACACCCTTGTCGCGTTCGTTAATAGATTTCGAATTCAATGAAAAAAGAGAGAAAAAAAAGATAGAAGGTGAAATGTATGGTCCGCTATGATCGGTTTCGACGAACCATGCTACAAATTGACCGTGAATGGAACGAAACTAACGCGATTGCAGAACGATCGGCGAACGCGGCGGACGAGACGATCAAAGTTGTAATCGCGCTATCATAAATTGACAATTTGCTCCGAGTAAACAGCGGAGCATCGCGCAATTTTCCCGTCAATTGTTTCGGATCGCGTTCGTCGAGTCCAAAACTGCGGCCATTGTCTTGTTTCTTTGTATGTTTACATCGATTGTATCACGAATCGCGGCGTCTAAATGTCGGTCCATTCGAGGCTGGACGATTTCTGGAGAATAATACGCGCGATGTATAGGTCGAGGAGATAGAGAAGGGTCTTTAAGGGAGTGGCCTGATGAACACGGAGCTTCGAGCGATACCTCGAAACTAATCTATATTTCGTTAAACATTACAAATTCAATCTCGTCTGGTGCATATATTTTCAAAATATTTTTGAAAAATCATCCAAAGCTTGCCAACCACTATTTCTGTTATAATATAAATTATAGTTTTTTCGATCCTCTCTGTAGGTGGTATCTAATCTGATCTAATTTTCGTTCGTTAAACATTACAAATTCAATCTCGTCTGGTGCATATATTGTCAAAATATTTTTGAAAAATCAACCAAAGCTTGCCAATCATTATTTTTGTTATTTAACCTCTTAGACACGGCTGAATTTTGCGCGGGGCTGTTTCTCTGTACGGCTGAGTTCAATGCGAATTACGCGTAAACATTGAAATGAAGTTTTTTGATGATTGTATATTCTGTCTGTATATTGTTAACACTATTATAAAACGTTGTGAAGGCAAAAAGAGTGTGAAACAAAACATGAAAACGATCATTTAATTCAAACGGTGAGCGAGTGAGCCACTATAGTGGCGCATCGTGCCTAAGAGGTTAAATTATAATTTTGTTGATCCTTTCGGTGGTATCTGAGTAGCAAATATTTAATTGAAAATGAAAAGGATTGAAATCGGTTCTTCAGTTTTTTGAGAAAGAATCCACGCGAATGTAGGCCTGTTTTCCGCCCCTGAGATAGAATGGACCCTTAAGATAGTTTCGAGTTTGCGATACCGACGTGTCTGCCGCGTTGCAAAGGGGCTGAAGAATCGTGAGATTTAGAAGGAGTCACGGTGGCAGGGAAAAAGGGGGAGAAAAAAACCGCGTGGGCGAAGGGAACGGGGGGAGGGGAAGTCGATACTGTTGGAGATACTTGGACGAAGCGGTTCTTGCCTCGACTGTGCTTGCAACCGAGAAAGAGAGGGTACTGCGGGGTGGAAGGAATGGACGTAAAAAAGAGCTCGGTCGAGTGTGAAGAAGAGAGAAAAAGGAGATATCCTATCTTGAAGATTATTGTATCTCTGCGAGGTAAGGCTAGGCCACCTCGAATTTTTCTCGCGATAATTCGGGTCAGCGGTATCGACTCGTTTGCCGCGGATGCATGGTTGACAACGAGGAGAATTGGGGTGCATAGCGTCCAGGTTACGAGCTTGGAAAATCCACCGACAAACATATACACTTACGAACATGCGAATAATTTTTATTGTTCCTATCAACAACGTTTATGATTCAGTTCGTGTTATATCTCATATTTTACATCGCTTATATTATTTCGATTATTTTATATTAATTTTATACCGATTATATCGATATATTTTATTACAAACGTTTTTAAATACAGTTTTTTTTTCAAACACATAGGATTTGGGTTGGATTAAATATACAATTCATTTACATAGTTGAATTATTACCGAATGATTTTGTATTCGTAAAAAAATTACTAAATAATAGGACAAATTTATTTTTAAATATTGTGGTTGGGATTATTTAATTTTCTAAATTTTCTATTTGATATTATAGACAGTAGAAAACATTTCGTCTCGACTACAAATATTATTAAAGTTCGTACTAATTTGTTTTTAATTTAAGTAATCATTTAAAATTGTATTTTCTCTTACATGTTCACTTCTTCCTCGGAAGAGTTTGCTTTCATAATTTCCAAGAAAGTACACTCCATTATTATTGATTATACAAACCATTCGGTATTGTCTTGTTCCAAATGATAAATTTTTGAACGCAAAATGGAAGAGTCTCGAAGGAACATTCGCGTCGCTAGCTTTTCTTTGGGTTACAGAAGGCGGGAAACAATCGAGAATAATTGCTGTCAGAAACTATTAAATCAAGGAAGCGGGGATAATGTTACACGCATGCTCTTTAATGGCGATCTCGATTATTCCACGGTCCGCTATTGAGCCGTGATCTCACACTTGAATCGCGCGATTCCGCTGAAAAAGCTTGAGAAGCCGCGACGAATACATTTTCTCATGGTCGTGTCTTGGTCTTCTATTTAATTCCTCGAGGCTCTACTGGCTCCAATTTATCGCAAGATCACGCGACGTCCCCTCAATTTGACGTATCCACGTTTTTTATTCTGTAACTAATGCTTGCTCATCGCTATCATCTTCTAAATTTAAATACAAGACACTCGTATAATATCAATAATTTTCATCCTCGATGGGAAAATTAGCGTTAAAAAATGTTCTTCGAATCAACACCAAATGCTTTGACTCATAATTAAATCATCAGGGGGTTGATACACGAAATGCCAGAATTGGTGGTCAAAACATGTTCTATGTTTCGTAATTAGAAATAATTGCGAGACCCAGGTCACTTTGTGTCTCGTAACGAACGCGAAAATTCGTAAATCAGTGATTTCCGGTAACGGGGGTGGATTCAGCGGCGTAAAAACGAGAAGAATCGATATTGTGGAGGCACTTGGTAGAACGACGACTGTAGGAGAGAACGTTAGAGAGAGAGAGAGAGAGAGAGAGAGAGAGAGAGAGAGAGAGAGAGAGAGAGGAGAATCATAAAGAAACAATGAGGGGAGGTGAAGAAAAAAGGCAGAGGGACTGCAAGGACGAGTCAGAGACCAGAGAAGCAAGGGTAGACAGCGTGGGTGGTGGCGAGTGGGGAGGGACGAACAAGCAACAGCCGCTGCTCTTTTGTTTTCTGGGACAAGAGGGTGTCTTCGTTGGCTCAAAATCCACGCTAGGCCGAGTAGACTCCCGGTTCTTCCATCTCCGGGGAAAAATGCGTCTATCGTCGACTCTTCTCCTGTCCCAGCTGGATCTTCCACGCGCTATATCTTCTCCTTCGCCCACTTTTTTGCCTCTAGTTTTTCGACAATTACGGTGCTCCCGTTATTGTCTCTGGAATCCCGGTATGGTCGTTGTTGATCTACCCGAACGTTCCCCGAAACTGGTACTCAGCTAAATTGTCGAGTTCAGGGAAAATTATTAACATCGTCGAGAAGCAATCTGAGAAGTTCGTAAACTCTAACGTTCCCAAAAAAAAATACGCACAATTTTTTCCCTCCCCCGAAAATTCTTTAGGAAACCACAAAACTTGAACAAAACTTCAATGGTTTCCTAGCCATTCGCCATAATACGAAAACTCACAAATTCTTTGAGGGGATGTTTTCACTCCAGAGGACCGTTTCATGGCCGAAACGAAAAAATAATTACGTTATTAGCATCGCCCGAAAAGCGTTTCTGCGAAGTTTTCGGATTTTTGAGCGGTCGAACTACCTTCGCTAGACGAAAGATTAAATTTCGCTTTCAACCCACTCGAGTTTCTCTTTAATTTCCCTAACGGGCGATTTCTTCGCCTACAGTTAAACGTCCCGGTTAGTTATCCTCCGGTTAAACGTTATCTGCGAGATAGCAGTAGCGTGTTTCTTCACGTTTTTTTTATTCAAAAGATAACTATCGCCAGCGCTGCAGAAGGAAACGTAAAGCGGCGACTTTATTGCGAGCAGTGAGAAATAACGTAAAGTTGTTAAAATTAAAAGAAGAGATAGTTGAATTTAATCTATTCCTCTTTTTTCCGGAAGAGGAAGATAAAGGATATTCTTTTATAGTAAGTCACACTGTACATAGTGAATTTACATTATTTTATTATAATATAATTTGAACGCCTCTGAATATACTTCTGTTTTTTAAAAATGAAATCAAAATTGCTGATAAATAATTCATGGAAACTAAAATATTAATCCATTATTTATGCATAGAAAATCTTGAGGCAAATCTGGAATTATAAAAATATGTAAATTAGAGAACGTAAAAGAAAGAAATGATTTTTAATATTGATACTGATATTTTATTCTTCTTTCCTGCTCAGCTACATAATAAATATTCATGGGATGAAATAAAACAGTTTCAATTATCATAATTTGTAAGTGTAATATGACAAATTCGAATGAAATTTTTTATTTTAAGAACATAAATTTCTGTTATAAATAGTAATTATTGTGCAACCAAAATATTTACAAACTTATACTCGGTTACATCTTTTTTGAAAACTTTGCTTTTCAAGTTAAGTAACCAACAAGTTTTTAGCAACGATTATTTCCATTTAAATTGTTAGGATAACTGTTATTTTTGTTCTTTGGCGAACATTTACTTTTTATGCGCAAAAGTCTACCAAAACACTGTATGGTGGTGACATCTAGTTTCCTGTAGCTGTATTTCGACAGAGGTGGCTAAAATTTCACTCGAGTAATAAAAACAATAAAACAACCAAAAACTCTGTATTAACGATATTCGCAACGTTATTTCGAGAGAATAATATTTTTTCAAATATACTGTTATTCCCTCGACGCGTAAATCGTACAATTCATCTTGTACTTTTCATTGAACGAATAATAACTTAAATTTTTATTTATTATTCCATATTTTGTGTAATGTTTAATTTCAAAATTAAACATTACAGAAAACTTTGTACCTCGGTTAAAGGCCCTGCCTAGTTACGAGATGAACAAATAATCGATTGATTTTTCTTGCATTTTCATAAAGTATTCTGTTCTCAAAACAAAATTCAAAGTGTCGTGGTGAAATTTGGAAAATTAACTGCTTAAAATGCTATAAGATTGCAATTATTATCACCGTCAACGGGAGGACATTTCGATAAAATTCACAGTAGAAGGTACAAATATTAATTAAGAAAACTTAAAAGTAAAATAATATATTAAAACAATCTAATAAGTAATTCCTAGAAATGCTAAAAACTAAAGGGCTAAACCAGCACACAGACTATTAATATTATCTAATCATCTGAAAATAATAATTACACAGTCTCATTATTTATCTTGCGTTTGGAAATAAAAATTTCCAAAAATGTTTATCCAAGCATCTCAGATTAATGATATTATCAACAAATAATGAATATTGTCATAAACACACTGTTATAAGGATCAGAAAACCTACGTTTGATGCTGTTTGCAAAGGCTGACCAACGAATTAAATTTGTTAAGCAATTCATTCGGTTTCACGTTGGTTCTCTGACCTCCCACGCAAATGAAGCGGAACTCCTTGATGCGGGTAAATTTTTAATCGCTCTCGAATGGAAGTTTGTGCAAAAGTAATTTTGCGTGCATAATGGTTTGACGTATGAAAAAGAAACCAAAAAAGGAAAAAACAAAAAATGGCACTCATCGACCCTACAGAGGCAACACTTCTTTGTCGTGGAAATGAAATGACGCGCCCACGCAAGCTGATAAAACATCTGGCAGTTTGGTACTGTTTGGTACAGTTTGCTCGGTACACATTCGCAACGCGTGTACATCCAGCGAAGCATAATGAGAGCTTTGTTCTCGGAAATTATAGTCGCGTTGTTATTACTCTTTCTTTTTTCGTGCTACGTTTCTTCCTCTGTCTTCTTCCGTATCACTCTCTGGGTTCCCTTTCCCTGTGTACACGTTTCGTCAGCTCTATGTTTCTCTATCGCGATGCTTTTCCATCTGTATGCGAGCGTTCTGCAGTTGAATCCTTTCTTTGGCGCATCCTCGTTTCGTCCCGTTTGGTATTTTCACTTTTAACGCGTTTCTTTGTGGTTCTTCGCGTAACCCTGTACGAAAACCAACGAAACGGATACTGAAATCCGCATTAAATAGTAAATATACAAGCTTTACAGAAACAAAACGACAAAACTTTTAAGCGTATTGTTACAATTGACAAAAATATATAAACTCAGATTCGTGTACGAGATCGCTATACGTCACGCTCGAAATATTGTATTCTTTACATTTATTACTACTTCTCGTTTCTTAATATTATTTCACGCCTCCATAACTCTTATTTTTATCCATTTTTTTTATTCTTATCTAGACTTTTTAGTATTAATAGCAACTTTGTATTTATTATACTTTGTTGTCACTCTCCCTTAAATAGTAAAAAATATTTTTCTCGATTATAATACTTCACTTTTTTATAGGGTAGAAAATAAAAATCGTCGTATTCGAAAAGACAGTAATTTATACTTAGGTATACAGGGTGTTCGGCCACCTTTAGGAGAAATTTTAATGGGGTATTCTAGAGGCCAAAATAAGACGAAAATCAAGAATACCAATTTGTTGATGGAGGCTTTGTTAAAAAGTTATTAACGTTTAAAGTTCCACCTGTACTGAATTTTTTTCTCGAAAATGCGCAGGATTTCAGGGGTATGTCTATTCACCAAAAATGATTGTAATTGACCCCCGCAACCGAAAATAATTTTTTTAGAACGATTTGAAAAATTTTGTTTTCGCCGAAAAATTTCACACCTTCTCGAATTTTTTTCTAGAAAGTGGGTAGGATTTCGGAGGTTTGTGTAATGACAAAAAATGATTGTAATTGACCCCCGCAACCGAAAATAATTTTTCCAGAACGATCTGAAATTTTTGAATTTAATTGTTAATAACTTGTATTCTTGATTTTCGTCTTATTTTGGCCTCTAGAACCCCTCATTAAAATTTTTCCCCGGGGTTGCCGAACACGCTGTATATTGGTTTATAATTTTAGTAACATTAAGAATTGTCATCCTCTCTCTTAATCTAACTGAAGCAAAAATTGTTGCTTTCTCTTACTAACTCGATGTTTTCTTTTATGTTCTAGGTAAGTCACGACAACGTAACATAGACGAATTCATTGGTCGATTTCCAAAGATATTTCTTATCACAGGTATTTATCACAATTATCGATTGTTTACAAAGAAGTATCAGTTTATCTCATAAACATTACGCTTCTTTCGATATGAACTCAAGGTGGGAATACACCGATTAGCTTTTTTGTTGTCAATTTAAGTATCGTAATCTTTGCATCGGTATATAATATCATTTTTTGTCACTTATGAGTCTTCTTCGTTTAGAAATGGTATTCTTAAAGAATCTGTATTGCAATTAATCAAAATTAGATAATTGTGATTATTACAGCACAATATTAATAAGTTACTCAATATTTGCCATATCTTAATCTTTTCTTTATTTGATTCGTGAACAAAATTTCTAAAAAAGTTATTAATTTATATTCAGGCAAATACCTCTTTATAGCTTCTGCAAATTGACTGTACACAAAGTTTGTTGCCCAAGGAATTTTTTTTGACCTTTCGAGTAAAAAACACCCTCAAAATTTGTACCTTATTCTAGAGACATCTTGTACCTCGCAGAGATCGATGAGGAAAGTTACTTAACGAATGTGTTGACCTACGCGGCTCGGTAAACTCTCGAACCCAGCATGAAACGTACAGGGTGTCCCACAATGAGCGACACAATCGGCAGTCTCAAAAAATAAACTGATAATAGAAAACAAAATTTGATTGCTTCGTTTCCAAGAAAATTGGCATGAAAATAAATAAATAAATAAATCTAGCTATAACAGAATGTAATAAAACAATAATTTATAATAAATAAATACTACTTTCCTACGCGAAACGTAGAGAAATAGGTAAACACGAGATTTACTCCACGAATATTAAAAATCGATTTTCCGATGAAAATTTTATTCCTCCCGGAAGCACGCTCTTTCTCGCCGTGTCGCTAATTTCGGGATACCCTGTAGATCCGAACGCGTAGCAGGAAATATAGAATGCAAGTAGCGCAATTTCGACTGTCGAGTTGATTAGAAAAAGCGCAGAGGGAGGGAATAAGTGTAAAGAAGAAGGAAACATCCTCGAGAGACCAGCGCGGCGAAAGAAGCGTGTCGCTAAGCTCTCAGGAATTGAACGATATCGTCTACGGTATTACGTTCGGTCTTTATTTTTATTTTTTTTTTTTTCACCTCGACACACGTGTACGGGTTAAGACCACGGAGTCTAAGGGGTACGTTGAACGCGAAAGCAAAGCTGCAAGGGCTAGTTTCAGTTAGACGTAATCAATAGTATTACCCTGCCTCCATTATGGCCACAGCTACAGACTACAATGGTGGATCATTAGGAATAGGAGATAACACCGTAGCAAGATCAATTCCGCTTTGGGGTTACCGGTAGATCCAACCTGAATAGATTGGTTCCGTTATAATGGCATTAAGATGTATTTTCTATCTAACCACGCGATTATACAGGGTGCTCTCAGGTCATAGCCAGATTTAAAATATGCACACATTTTGGAGCCTCGAAACGAGGGAAAGTTCCTTTCGAATATATGCTCGAAATCGGTTCGAGAACGTTGAAAACCGCACGAACTTTCTCACGAGCTTCGGAATAATAATTTGTTGTACAGGTAACTCCATTAGAGTGTATACAATATAACACAGTAAAGAGAATTAAATTAGTACGAATTACAAATACAGCAAATCTTGTGAAATTTACTTATTTCTTTTTAATGGGACCTTTACTAATATATTTGCGAGAAGATTAGAATAAGACCAAACACGATACAACTTGAATATTTACGTTATTACCGAGATTTTATACTCTATTAGAAGTGGGTTAAAAACAAATTATATCATATTTGGTCTTATTTTAAACTTTCACAAATATATTAATAAAAGTTTCATCTTTGCATTTCATGCAAATATCAGAAGGCAGCTTAAAAGATCTTATATCGAAATAAATTTTAAAGAAACTTTATGTCTGCTATTGTTCCACGAGTATCCAGTAAGTTCAGAAGGTTGAAGACCAGGCCACAATCAAATGCAATAAAAATTAAATTAATATACTATTATTTTCGGCAAAATTCGTCGGTTTAGATTTGCTCGCCGCTTTATAAAAAGGGAAAAGAGGGGATCCAAGAGTTTGTTCGTACGAAGAAACGCGTAATTTATGACCAGTCTCGCAGCAGTCCACGAAATAAATTCCCGGTATTTTCATCCCCGATATTACGTGGTCTGTTCTACCCGAATTGTCCATAAACGCGACTCCGTAATTGTTTCGAGCATCATACTTTTTCCAGTCGAATGCCGCCAGACAGTAACGCACGCACTACCGGTTATTGTACAATAACAGGACACGAATATGGAGCGTTTTCCACCCTCCCCTACCCTGTTTGTATTTAAAGCGTAGAGATCGTCTATCGTTTTTACGTCCGACTTGGCTCCCATCGAACATTCTTCCCGTTCGCGACGACGCTGGGAAAGGGTGGTATAAAAATCAGACTCGTCGAGATTTGGTGTTCAATCTTCTTAACGTGGCTGAGGTCAGTTGCCAGTCATTTGTCTGGCGTGGAAGAACACTCCTTAGGAGAGTTTCTTCCCTCTGGCCAGCATACACGCGTCCATCTAAATTAGCCTCTTCAATCACAGTACAATGGTTACACACCAAGGGCAGGTTTTCAAAGCCGGCACCGTGAATCGCTGAAAGTTTCCTATTGGCTGTTTAACTATCGAGTCGAGCCCCGACCACTGTACTGCCGAACTGGCAAATGGCCAATAGAGATGCCCCTATATTGCTGGCATCGCAATCGCTCATTGCGAGATCGAGCTTTCGCTGGCTTGTTTGAAATTCGTTAACGATAAAAGGGTCGGACAAAAGGACCAACCGGTTATATCCTCATCAGTCGTCTCTGGATCTTTATCGTTCGCGTCTACGATCCCATCTAATTATTCAGGGGAAGGCGGGGCGGGGCGATGTACACTAGAAAATATGAATAAAATATGAAAAATCCTCGCTGATCAGAAATTGTACACATCGTGCTTACTGCAAAAACGTTTCTTCAATCTATCTTAAAGTTAATCATTCAAATTTAATTTTTTCTTCTTTTTTTTTTTACATATTTTCTTTCTATTTACGATTTTTCATTTTCTATTTTCTATAACATTTATACTTCATTTTGTATAAACGAACTTTGTTAAATAAACAAGCATTAAATATTACAAAAAAAGTTTTTAGTAGTTTTTGTTTAAGGTCACATTAACAGCTAATTCTTATTTTAAATCATCTTATATACATTATTGCCCTTTAAAAAATTGACAAGCTTTATTACGTTTTTAATTGAGTTCATTACCTTGCTCATATAATATTTAATTTAGTCTTTTTCTCTATCATGACGAAAATCATTGCATTCAAATATATGTTTCACACTGAGGTTCACATTATAGTTTGGATATATTGGATCATTTTTTTTTGTTAAATTGTCTCAAAGTAACAAGACACTATTTACTATTTATCTAAAAGTAACAAGACACTATTTACAATTTATCTAAAAGTAATAAGAAACTATTTACAATTTATCTAAAAGTAACAAGACACTATTTATAATTTATCTAAAAGTAACAAGAAACAATTTACTTTTAAAACAGAACAGATTAAAGCCTTAGAAATCTACAAATTTTTAATAGTGATTGAAAATATAATATCTGAAAAAATTTTCCAGTCAAGTTAATACTCGAGTTAAGTCTTTTCTGACAAACAATTTTGCACTTCTAAATTTCTATTTAATCATCGCCATACTCTGAAGAACTATAGTGGCATTACAGTTCGCGAAATCGTTGGAAAATGATGGTTCGTTCTAGGACGTTGCACTTTTTATCCACTGACGGAATATTTAGAACGAAGCGTTCAGAAAGGGTATAGCCGGATAAGATGGTCAAAAGTGCCCTTGAGCCAAACTGATCAGTGAACATATCAGTTAATAGACCATTCAAAGAAAACCATTTGTGTCAAATATCAACCCCGTACCCTTACTAAGAGGGTAGTTACAGGGCGTAACGCAATTTTCAGTTTCAGCTGTATATCTTTTGTTGTATTGTATCAAAGATTTTGAAAAAAATTGATGTCTTTTTCGACATTCCTAAGGCTTTAAGTTTTATATTATTTGATACATGTAAAACTATTTTGAGCATGCATATAATGATCATTCGATGAAGTAAAAATATCAATTACCCGAATATATTACTCATCTGCGAATGAAATCTTAGGAAATATCGATTTATAATTATTTTGTATGTGATACACCTCCACAAAAAATCTCAAAAAATTATATATTTATAACAGTAACAATGCGAACATGGTCACAACAAAAATTAAGGTAAAAATACAAGCAAATGTCGGTTTTTGATTTTTCCAACATCGCTCCCCCATTTCTAAAAATCTGAAAAAATTATCGATTAATAATCATAACAAGACACTAACACTGTAAAATTATAAACGTGGTCATTTAATAATTTCTATTAAAAAAAAATGTTTTTATACTTTTCGAATTTTTTAAAAATCCATTTTGCGGTGAAAAATTCTGAAAAAATTCACAAACACGTACGCCGTAGAGCAAAATACCCCCAATTTTTTTCAAAATCTTTGATACAATACAACAAAAGATATACAGCTTAAACTGAAAATTGCGTTACGCCCTGTAACTACCCTCTCAGTAAGGGTACGGGGTTGATATTTGACACAAATGGTTTTCTTTGAATGGTCTATTAACTGATATGTTCACTGATCAGTTTGGCTCAAGGGCACTTTTGACCATCTTATCCGGCTATACCCTTTGACGAACAAGTAATTCGCCAAGAAATCGTAATTTTGTCCGGGACACCCTGTATAAACGCGCGCGCGCGTGTGTGTTCACTCTTAATGGGACCAAATCGATTGGTTTGCATCGCTTTAGGTGAATTTGTATACGCGTTTACGAGCTTCGGAACAGCGTTACGCGTTGCGCTTAATTACAGAACGAAAAGTAATCAGATAATTCGTCGCGACAAAAATATCACGCACCGTAAAAAATATCGGCGTAACTCGAATGTTGGGGCTTTTTATTTCATTCAATTTTTGAACGAAGCTCTCGACGGTCGAACGAATCCATATTTTTGCTCAAGTAAACATTAAATATTGTTTTTCTTCGTTTGCGCGTTACAGCCGTCGCGATACAGTTAATTAAATGCTCGGAATCGGCGGTTTCGTGTTCCGAAAATTAAAGGTTTCGCATTTCCGAAATTCGGGGGCTTTCGGAACGCGGTTCGTGGCGCTATTATTATTATTACTATTCATTTATTCACGGAGAAAACGCTTTGGTATAAAAAGAAGTAATACGCGAGAAAAAACGATATAAAAATTATTTAATAGGAAATATTATCGTTTATAAAATTTAGTAAAGTAATTAATGTAGTTTGAAATTGACACGGATATTCACAGATAAGGATTTATTAAATGTCAACCGTAAGACTCTGGGTATAATAAAATTACACGATTTAAAAGACATAAGAAATATAGGTACATTATATAAATATTATCGATTGTGAGTCTTATTAGAGGAAAACATTAATCAATTAATGGAAGTCTGCCTTTTAATGGAATATCCAGCGTCGGAGTGTTTCTGATTTCATTAATGTTTCGGTTGCAAAAAGCTCTACACATTTCTCCAATTTAATTAATTGATGAACAAGCCGGCGCGAAACAGTCCTCGCCATGGCAATCCTATTATTTCGTCGTTTCCCTTTGAGCTCGACGACCGGTCCGTGTTCAGATTTCACGTTTTAACGCGATTTCAGATATTTTTCGACGACTCCCGGCCGCCGTCCAAAGAAACGTTCACGCATTACACGACGTTCGAAAGTTTCGCGGAAAGTAGTAAATCGGCACCTCTCGAAAGTACATATTGCAGACGATGTTCTCTTAGAAATTACAACGAGGATATAAAGTTATAATAGCATGCCGTGCAATTTAACTTGCAATCGTTAAACGAGCGCGCTCGGGAGGGATTCGTCTGCTTTACCGCGGAAAGGCTTTAAAGCAGCTTCGAAGAAAATCAAGTTTAGGTAACAATAGAATATATTAACGAAATGTCGTTTTCGAACTTCCCCGCGATGCCAAGGCCTCGGTGTGGTTGTGCGTTAAATTGGTTAATAATGTAACCGTGGTTCGCGTAGATTTGTTTTCGAACGAAATACTCTGATTTCTCGAACCAACTTTTCCTCGTGCGTTCAAACTTCTAGCCGAAATAGCTCTTTGACGTATGAGTTTGAAGAATGGTTTCTATTTTATTAATATTCGTTTATTAATGGGGGAACATTCTATAATAGTAAAATGAAAATTACATGGAAGAAAATATTATTGCTTATAAAATTTAGTAAAATAATGTATGATTCAAGTGTATTTCAGGAGCATGGATAATTCTATTTATACAATTTTGAGAATTATATATTGTGTGATGGTTTACGGAATAAAATAGACGAGGCTTCGTTGCTAGTTTTATTCCTGCAATTTGTACCGATTCGAGCTGTTTCATTAAACAATCTTTTATTGGATAATAGAGGAAGCTGTTTGAGACTTATAGGCGATTAAAAGAGTTTCTGGGTCGCAATCCCCTCCCTTGAAATATTTAATAATATTTAACGATTATATTACATTACGTAAGTTTGGCATCAAAATGAATACCTAAGAATTTTACGTTTATTATGTTGACCTACTTTAATAATCAATGTTCCTGGACCAATATTTCTATTATCCTAATATCTCCGTTTTAGTTTTCACCCGGGGATAGGTCTAAGCCAATTTACGATAGGTTTTTATTGACCATTTTTATCGCATGTTGAGCCAGATTTTTCGCTTTATTGCTTTATTGGATTTGTAAGATGCTCCACCTAGGAGTCACACCCCCTACTTTGGAAAATATTACCCTAGACTCAAGAACGTCCTGTCGATATGTTGGAAACCATCGTGAGCTTTGCTAGACGCACATAGAGCGCAGCAGAGACGTCCAAAATTTTATTCGAACAACAAACAACCGCTAAAAAAAACACGTAACAATCTATTCGCGATGTTTCATCGATTCGATAGTGGTACGAACAAATTTTTATTACTTCGCCGTGGAATATAATTTTATTCTGTAATTCAGATTACAATTTTTATTAAACTTCGTCTTTTGAAAATCATTCATTTTTATGAAAATCATCATTGTTACTTAGTTGTTAACTATTTTTAGAGTTTGAAACGTGATCCTAGTAGTGCAACATTTTACGCAGTTTCTGTTTCCAGTCATCGTTCTGTGCAATATTCAATGTAACCATTCCGTTAAATTATTTTAATCAGATTAATTTATTTTTATTGGCGGGAAGAATTGGTGTTGAATTTTAAATCTTATAAAATTGTTTCGTAACATAATATAGCAGACGTTGGTTGCTTACCGAATGACCATTGACTGAATCTATTGCTTAAAGAATGGATGTGTTTAATCGTTAAAATTCTCAATTGTTTAATCAATAAGTGTTTTATAAAGCTTGGCCAAATTTCGTCCTGTCATTTAAGGATATAATCGTTTTCAATTAATTGTTCAACTTTGAATAACTCGTATTAACGTGAACCCTGTAAAAAGATACTCTGCAAAAGAATAGTCTGACGTACTCGAGTTTTCTTTCGATACGTCGAGCAATGAAAAACTCGGGTAGTTATAGGCGCTTAGGTGATGCGTTTGGAAGAAGGTGGAAGGGAAACTGACCACCGAGGGAAGAATTTTAACGAAATTTTTCGACGGAAATCGGCGTAACGCGCGCAGCGCGTATTTGCGTTTTCACCGCGATGCTTTTCGGGTTGCGCATATAAACTCGCGACGATTGGATGAAAATAGAAGCACGTCGTTGTATTTAGAGCCGCTTCCACGGCTAGAGTTTCCCGCGAGCAAAGATAGACGTGGGTAGGTGGCCGGGGAACGCCGCTATTACCATTACTATTAGCGTTGTCTGTATTGTAACACTCAACGACAGCCGCGTTTATCGCCGACGACGACATCGCGTACGCGACCAAACAGGGTGCGAGGGGTTTATGGGCACGTCGGTGTTAAAACGCAACACCGGCCGTCTCGCGAACGACGAACCTAAGACATCATCGGAGGTACGAACGCACGCCGAGGGACACGTTGCAAGGGACACTGGCAACAGTATTCACTAGCATAGTTAAGGCCCATTTTTTTCAATGGAAATCTAGCATCCATTGGTACTAAACTTCTATCAGGATCGAACGTATGAAATTTGCCCTTTTTTAATCCTGTGCGGTTGATAGTTTGATTTTAAAAAGATTCGAAACTGTTTCGATGTAACGCTAGTGAAATTTTTTCAGGCTAGAGAAATAAGCCATATTAGGTCGTGAATGCAAAATGTACAGAGAAGATATTTACTGTGCTTTAGGAGGGGGGCATTAGACATAAAATACATGAAAAATGTCCAAGGGTGCCAAATTAGGACTCTGCCCACTCTATTTAAAAGCAAACAGTCTATGGATGTTCATGCATTTATGGAAAATTTTAATTCTCAAAAATACAAGAAGTACTAGGGGTTGAAGCAATCTTCAACAAAGCTCCCATTTCGTTAATTCTATTGATAAAAATATAAATTTGTATAAAGATCCCCGCCAATTTAACCCGCACCGTAATTGTTTACGAGGTTGGTGAACGCGTTAACGCGTAGAATAATGCAAAAGTGAACATGAATTATTACAACATTTTTGATAGTGTTGCGACGCAGGATGACGATCTGTCCAGAATCAACGGATCGTTTGCGTTCGCTCTTCTTCGTTCAAATTAATGTACGAAGAGTCGAGATGTAAGAAGAGATTTGTTGAAATGAGTTTGACACACCTTTTGTAACACTATTTAAACTTTGATATAAAACAACGTCTGTACAAAGGTAGAGTGTACTGTGGTAGTGAGTGACGTGTTGGTGGTTTCTCTCTGAGTTCTGTCTGAGTTCTGCTTGATGGATTTGTGTTTGCCCCGTTGTCGAGGAGGTTAAGGTTGGGATTGGCTGCTGATATTTTGGGGAAAGGTGGATTGTATGAATTAGGTCGGTTGTGTTGTGAGGGTGGATCTGAAAATGGTCTTGAGGCGGAGCTTGAATGTTTAAACATTTTTGGGAAATGTTGTTCGGCTAGGGTTAGCAGGTAATGATTTTATTGCGGTGCCTAAAAATGATCGGCTGCTACGACCTTTCTGGAGCTACCTGAGTTGGGGCTCAACAGATAGAATAGAACGTTATATACAGTGATGATTCTTCAAATGAACATTTCTATCCCTACCAACTGGCTCAACGATATTGTTGTGTATAAACAAGAGTCTATCGAAAAGTCACAGGGCTCTGGGTCCCTGTCTCGAAATCCTTTGATTTCTACGGTGCGACGCGTTTTCGGTCCAACGTGTTTCCCCAAGAATCGCGTCTCGCGTGACAGTGGATTTGCATAGCAACAACGAAAGACACCGATTGTCCGGGTAGCGTGAAACGGGCGAGGAATATAGAGCTACCGCGAGTTGTGTGGCGGTGTTTCTCTGGTATCTAGCTTTCCGAGCCGATGGAATATGCGCGCACAGATATCGCGTTCTTGGCTGACATTGCAACTTCTGCATGCGCGCACGCGAAATCAGCGTCGGCAGATACGGGAAGCGGTTCGCGGCGAAGTTATTTGCATCCTAAAGAAATTTTTCACCGGGTCTAAACCGCGGATTCGGCTGCCTCTGCTGGCTGGAAACACCGACGGCGGTTCCGCACGCGAGCGTGGTTGGCGTGCTGCACGCGGAAAAACACCAATGCCCCGCGTATGTACGGTTACTGACACTCGTAACTCCCTATAAACGAAATAAAGCTGGTTTCTTAGGAATCGAGCCGCTGTTTTCGATATTTGTACAAGTACATTTTTTCGTACATTGAGATATTTGTAATATTTCTGAAAAATTTCCCATTATGTGTAGTCATAAATCGTTCGAACGAGATAACGTTTACTGTATAGTAATTACGTGAATATATTAATAATACATTTTTCATTCTTCATTAGTGGATAAAATCTGATACTGAACCTGAGCGCCTTTTATTTTTGCATTGTTATAATAACTTTTGAGAAGTTTTCAATTACGTCCAATTAAAAACAATCCGAATAACGTCACGTTTGAACTCATTCTCGTGGAGGAAATCTCATTGATCCATTAATAATACATTCACAAAGATATCAGGACGTATGCAGATCTTTTAATTTCCAATAATGAATGTGGATTCATTGTGTCTTTGTGAGTCGTTGAACGGGTTCAAACACAGCCTTACTTATACTATTTTTAATTGCAAATTTATTGAATCGCTACTGAGTAAGGATTACACGTGCCATTCTATCTGTTTGAGAGTCGTGAAATAATTCTACGATGACCCTGTAAAATTAACGACATTAATAAATGAACAATTAATAAATAGGATAACGAAAACAATGAACAACAAATGAAACAATGAACTTCAGATTCAAAGAAACAATATAATTAAATGTTAAGTGATCAGGCTTTGATTTTCATTGGTGGAGAGAATTCATTATATAAGCCGTTTATTTTGAAAGTGGCCTAAGTCCATTTATCTTCAAATCGAGATATTTAGGGGTTTGCGTTTCAATGAATTTAAAAATATACTATATATAGGATACTAATGAGTCATACTGTTTAAGTGTATCTAAGGGTGTTAAATTTATAGTTCCTATTAAAATACTGGCAATTATTAAGTGAATAATATGCGTTTTCTTATCAAGAATGGAGTTAGGTCACTTTCAAAATTAACAACCAGATTCATTATAAACTTTGAAGGTGCCCAAGTCCATTCAACATAATTTAAGATGCTTCAAATTGAAAAAAACAATACTGAATTTATTTTACATATCTTTAAAAATCCAATTTCTTGGCGAATCTTTTCCGTTTGTTGGACGTCTTCGTTCCACAATTTTGCGCTCGACAGCTTCGTAAAGCAATACATTTTGTTTGTTAAAATCTCCCAAACCCAAAAACTTCTCAAAAATATTCTTTCTTTCTTCTTCATCGTAATTTTTTGTGCAAGCATTCCGACAACGGCAATCTTTGTTTTCGAAAATTTTTTCAAGTACAATATCTTTTTCCTGAATTCCGTTTAATCTTTCGCAATTTTTTGATGTATGATTCATCAATCTTTTCTCCATTGTTATTCGTATCTGCATCCCCTGAATATTGTTCTATAATTCTGTTTCTTTTTCGATTTTTTTTTAAATCATTAGTTACTATTTCTTCTTCACTATCTGAACTAAATAGTCTTGTTCTGTTCTTCCCCATGGGTGAAATAATTTCTAAAATTTAATATTAAATTTTAAGTTTTATATTAATTAAACGTACTGGTTATTCAACTACTGCAATTGTCCAAAAACTGAGGTTAACTTGTAAATACTAATTAATTAAAATTACCTTCATCACTGCTTTCCGACATTATCAATAGTAAATATCTTGATTAAAGTATAAGTGGAGTTAGGCCACTTTCAAACTACACGGTTAAATTATTGATCTAACTCTGAAAACTTATGTGTCAAGAATTATCGTATTTGCTCGGAATATAAGCAACCTGAAATGCTTTATTGATAAATAACATGAAGTTGTACATGTAACCATGGTAACCGGAAAAAATTGAAAAATGGAGTTAGGCCACTTTCAAAATAAACGGCTCATTTGAAGGTTTACGTTTGAATAAATTAAAAATATAATTTGTCGGTACTAGAGATAGGTGGTGATTGTTTTTTTTTTTTAAATAAAGTAAATTAAATTCAATGAACTGAAGTTTTTACGTTGAAATATTTAACACGCTGACTGCCAGACCGAACCCTTCAAATTGTCCATGAAAACCAAACTTTGTTTTCTGACAACTGAAAACTAGCCGTAACTTGTTATTGAACTTATTTTGAGACAGCTATCTAGATTTGTTGTCTTTAACATCTGATCTTGAGAATTAATTGTTTTAGCTCCTTAGTAAAAAAATCATGTCACCCATATGTGGGTGAAGTGGCATGTCAATGTGTTAAGGGGCCATTCTACCTTGTAGGTACGAAAAATACATGTTTCTTTGTGATTTTTTTTTTTGCGGGCTATTAAAGAGCGATTAATTCCGTGTTTTGTAGATACATTTATTATATATTTAGCTATATTTACGAATTTTTGCAACGCATAATATCTATTGATTACGCTGTTATTGTTGATCAACAAACAACAGTTTTTGCGAACGGCGTCCGACTGCGTATGTGATATCTTGCGAACAAGTTATCCGAAATCCAAAAACCAACGATATTCTTAATGCAGATGAGTGCGATTATAGCATGAACTAGGATCTTTTCAAAAAAACAAAAAGTGGCAAAATGGTAGCTATTTTACGAAAAAATACTGAATATTTTCATATATTCGGTTGTTTTTTTGTTAATAAAAGAAAAAGTTTTGCATATATCGCAATTATTCTAGTTCATGCTATAGGGAGACCAGTTCTAAAGATACTGTATAAATTTCATGTTGATATCTTGAATAGTTTTTTCGTTATCACATATGTAGTGCCGAAAAATGCAGTTTCGAGAAAAACAGCTTCAAAGTTTCACGTCCAGTTATACCTGTGTGTGGTACATTACAGAAGGCTATAAGGCTTCGTTAGTTTTTGAAATTTCAATTTAATATTTGGTAGATATATTTTTGAGACTACATATTAAAAGAAAATGCAAAAGAAAAAAATTCGATTTTTTAAATCCCACAAGATAGAAAAACCCCTTAAAGAAGATCGTGGCATAGTGGAAGCATCGCTTCTTGTCAGATAACCGAAGTGAAGCTGCGTTGGTCGCGACCAGGACAAGATGGGGACCGCTTAGGAACATACCGCCGTATTGTTAGCATTGTTATTATTATTGTATATTGCTTATATAATATTTCTCTATCAGTTTTGTAATTGAACATTACTAACGCGTTAATATTAAACAAAAGAAAGAAAAAAAACTACTTTGTAATTACAAGTAACGGAGTATAATAAACCGAGCACCGGTTCTCGACCGTTCACCGAAACCGGAAGCAACCAAATAGAGTCGAATGGGCAATCGTTTGGAAACACCCACGCATCGTTGTAGGCATTATTAAAATTATTAATTGGGGCCTGTTAATATTTAAACAAAACACAGTGTATAATAAAAGCAACATTCGGTAAAAATAAACGGAAAAAATTGAGAAGAAAAACAATAATTAATGGTGAATCGCTGTTGTAGTGGGGATTGACTGTGTATCCGTTTCACATGGACGAGAGTAACGTTTCCGTTTCGAGCGAAACGGGGTGTCTCTGTTTGGGTAATCAGCAGCGAAAACTGTCGGCTGCGGGCCCGCAGGTTGTTTTTACATTGTTCGGAATGATTTGCCGCGGGCGAAACTTAAATGAAATTAGACGCGCTTAGAGTCCCGAGGGTGAAAAGGGGATTTCCCTGGCAGAGAAGCACGAAACCGCGCCGCGTGACCGCGTGCTCGGATCGATAACCACGGTTTCTCCTACAAAACTTGTCTTATATATTTCCTGAAAGTATATTTTATTGGGCCATGGATCATGTCTGTGCCGCGGCACGATGCTAAATCCGATTAACTTCTAAGGCGCGGCGAAGGTCGATATCGCTATACATAGGTACCCGTCGCAGTCGACGGAACACGGGGGTGGAACTTTCGTAGACAAACGGGAACGAACGTACGATAAATCGTTGAAGTATTCTAGCCCGTGGACGGTTTTGCGTGCTATTCGGCCAGCCTTGCAAAATCGAACTCTGCGGCCACGGTGACGATTGTGTCACGCCACGACCGTGCTGGCGCGCGTAGTAAAGGTTAGGCCGTAAATTGCACAGGGGTTGAAACAATCGATAACTTCCTTCTTACGAGGAAAGGTCCCGAAGTGTAACGCTGACTTTTTGATGAGCTTTTGTACGATCATAGGGCAAAACTGAAGCTAACGGTATCCGGTGTTCGGTTTTCATACGGTCGATAATTTATCGGATAGGGGTGAGTTGTTACCATCGATGGTTTCTGATTTTTCATTCATTCCACGGACTATCTTCAATTTACGCGATCATACTCGTTTAAAGTGTATACCTTTTACTGCTAATGACAATGATTATATTTATGTAAACAAGAAGCACGACTTGGAAAAAATTAATTTTTCAAAGCAGGGCATTAATGTGCCCTACAGCGAGGAAAGTTGTCACGGCCTTAATTTTTAAAACACATATTTAGTAATTGCTGCGAGTTACACATAAATTGAAAAAATTTATTATTTTTTACTCGTCTATTTTACTGGAAATATATTATTTATTGGTCGTTTTACTCTTTTGTTAGAAGCAAATCATGCAGGCATGAAAAGGATTATTAACTTGTTAGTTTATTTTGTTTGACTTCATTAGCTGTCGCTACAAATACTTTCTTAGACGTAGATGTCTTCCTCGCACAATTTCGAACTTTTTTGGTGTAAAACATTATGATACTTAATTAAGTCAATTAAATTATTTAACAAAAATATGCATATTAAACTTAAGCTCTGAAAGCAATGTAACTATTATAAGATACAAGAGATCATAGATACAGATTTACAAAAAATTCTCAAATAAACTATAGACCACGATGAAATACTAAAAATTGAAAATACATCAAAATATACACCACATCACAAAGAGATAACAATTTTTAAAAAGTTTTTCATGAACTCGAAATACAGATTTACATTTCCACTCATTTTTTATCTACATTGGGCGATAAAAAATTCTCAAATAAAATATAGACCACGATGAAATACTAAAAATAGAAAATATATAAAAATATACGCTACAACACAAACAGATAACGATTTTTAGAAATATACCTGGGTGAAGTAAAAAATTTTTCATGAACTCGAACTACAGATTGACATTTTCACGTATGTATTTTTTATCTATTATACATTGGGTAACAAAAAATTCTCAAATAAACTGTATAACATATAAAATGTACAAAAATATACATTGCATCACAAATAGGTAACGATTTTAAAAAATCGTACTTGGACGAAGTAACAAATTTTTCGCAGGCTGGAGATAGAGATTTACATTTTGGCGTGTTTTTCATCGACAACGTTGCGAGTATTTCATTAGAGCCGACAAATAGAATAGAGAATGAAGGGGACTGGTACGTAGTATTGCTTCGCGACCTTAATTTCCGGAGCCCTCACTTTCGCTTCAGTCGACCAGCACACGAGCGCGGGCTATTTCTTTGCCTTTCTTCGCTCCTCTTCGTTCTCATCCGAGCACCTTTTAGCGCGAGCAGGAAAAGAGTTGTAGACCGTGCTAGGCCGAGGGTATTTTATTACCCCGTTGCCGAGCATCTTAGTTTCGGGGCCAAAGAGAATAGAAAAAGATGGCGGCGCGGCGTGCTATAATTCTTAATTTGGACGATTAGGTGCCCGCTCGTCGCTTCACCAATATTCTCTGCCGCGTATTTTACTAATCTTGGACTCCCTTCGGGCTAGACGTTCTCCAGGGATAATACGCTGCAACGCAACAATGTGTGCTTCCTGCAATTATTTAATAATTAACCCCTCCGGGCACGGCGCGATTTTCAATCTCGATCGATACAGGGGCTGCTTGCCGCGTAAACGACTTTAGGCTTTTACATACGGGCGACATAATTTTCAGTAAAAAAGTAAAATTCAAGATTTGACGCCGAAGAAAATAAGTCTAGTTAGGACTCTTGAATTTTTACTGTAAAAATAAGTTTCGTAACAAATTGTTGGTAGTTTGCAATTGTTTGAAAATTTTTATTTTTGTGAACAATTCGAGAGGTTTGTTGTAGCAAAAGTCATTCGGTTAAAAAGCACAATTTTTATTCTTTATTTTTATGAAAATTGAATTAGAAGACTTATAGACTTTTTTAATAAAAAATATAAATAAGAGATGGAATTTCAAAACTGCAGAGTTGTGTTAAGTAGCAATATGGTAGTTTATAATCGTCCGAAAGCAAAGTTTTATTTTCAACAATTCGAGAGGTTTGTTCTAGCAAAAGAATAATAATAATCAAATGAGAAAACTTATAGATTTCTTTAGTAAAAACTATCCTTCGTAATCGTTACACGAGTTTGAAGAATATGTTATAATAACAGAGGCAGAAATTGAAAATTGCAGAGTGGAGTTAAGTAGGAACGTGGGCGAGAACAGATACGAGACGAAATCCTTTTTCGATAATAGCCCTTCTTCGCGATTCCCCGAAACGCTTTAAATATCTCTTCGGCCTGTTTCTTCGATTCTCTCGATCCCGTCGTTATCATTGCAAACTTTTTCGTATTTCTGTCAGCCGTCTAGCCCCGAGGAAAGTCAGTCGACAATCCGATAACGCCGGAATATCCTCGCAGGGCCGGCACGATTCCCATCCTTTGAGCATCGTCTTCGAGCATCATACGCGACGGTCAAAGTCGTATTTGAAAGCGTAGCCTGTTTTACGGACAAACTTTTATCGGAACATCGAAGCCTTCCAGACGTTTCAATATTTCAACTTCCGCGGAACGAAATTTATTCTCGACGAAAATATTTCTCGATCTTCTTCGTGAATATTTCCTTCTAATATATTTCTGGGGATATCCGAGACGCTGAAGAAATACGACTTTAAGCGGCCGCGTCGTTTTGGTCGTAAACATGCCCGCGGTCCGCCGGTCCGCGCGTGCATCAGACTAGTTTTTGTGTTTCGAAAATTAAAGGGGAAAAAGAAATTCCATCGCCTGTATTTACTTTTGCTTAAAATGGAAAACGTCGAGTTTCAGCGTTCCTCGGAAAACAAAAATTTATTTTTCAATAGAATGTCGAAATAAAACATTTCCTTCTTCGTTTTCAACTTTTATAATTTTAATACATGAGCCGTTTATTTTGAAAGTGGCCTAACTCCATTTTTCAATTTTTTCCGGTTACCATGGTTACAAGTACAACTTCATGTTATTTATCAATAAAGCATTTCAGGTTGCTTATATTCCGAGCAAATACGATAATTCTTGACACATAAGTTTTCAGAGTTAGATCAATAATTTAACCGTGTAGTTTGAAAGTGGCCTAACTCCACTTATACTTAAATCAAGATATTTACTATTGATAATGTCGGAAAGCAGTGATGAAGGTAATTTTAATTAATTAGTATTTACAAGTTAACCTCAGTTTTTGGACAATTGCGTTAGTTGAATAACCAGTACGTTTAATTAATATAAAACTTAAAATTTAATATTAAATTTTAGAAATTATTTCACCCATGGGGAAGAACAGAACAAGACTATTTAGTTCAGATAGTGAAGAAGAAATAGTAACTAATGATTTTCAAAAAAATCGAAAAAGAAACAGAATTATAGAACAATATTCGTCTTCAGGAAATGAAGATACGAATAACAATGGAGAAAAGATTGATGAATCATACATCAAAAAATTGCGAAAGATTAAACGGAATTCAGGAAAAAGATATTGTACTCAAACCGGAAATATTGTACTTGAAAAAATTTTCGAAAACAAAGATTGCCGTTGTCGGAATGCTTGCACAAAAAATTACGATGAAGAAGAAAGAAAGAATATTTTTGAGAAGTTTTTGGGTTTGGGAGATTTTAACAAACAAAATGTATTGCTTTACGAAGCTGTCGAGCGCAAAATTGTGGAACGAAGACGTCCAACAAACGGAAAAGATTCGCCAAGAAATTGGATTTTTAAAGATATGTAAAATAAATTCAGTATTGTTTTTTTCAATTTGAAGCATCTTAAATTATGTTGAATGGACTTGGGCACCTTCAAAGTTTGTAATGAATCTGGTTGTTAATTTTGAAAGTGGCCTAACTCCATTCTTGATAAGAAAACGCATATTATTCACTTAATAATTGCCAGTATTTTAATAGGAACTATAAATTTAACACCCTTAGATACACTTAACACTTGGCATGCGGGTATACTTCGCCAGCAACTTACGCGTGCAGCGGGCATTTTTTCGTGTATCGTGGGAAGTTTGGTTATTCAGTAAAATCACAGTAAATCGAAAACTACTTCGTTTTTATCAACGAAACTTTTTTTATTTTACACTTAAATATATACTGTATGATTGTTTTAACACAGAAAACGATATTTTTACGAAATTACGAAAATATCCGTTATCCATCACAAATCTACTAAACACGTATTTTTACGTGACCCGCGCTCCAACGACAGACTGTAAAAAACGTAAAAATACGTTGCCCGCATGCCAAGTGTTAAGCAGTATGACTCATTAGTATCCTATACGTATATTTTTAAATTCATTGAAACGCAAACCCTTAAATATCTCGATTTGAAGATAAATGGACTTAGGCCACTTTCAAAATAAACGGCTCACATAATACATTAAAGTTTGAATCGAGGCATCCTCGGGAAAGCGAAGAGCATCGAGTTCTGGCATTCCTCGGAAAACAAAGATTTACCGCGAAAGTAGGTCAAAAGTATGGAGTGATCTTTTTTTCAGTTTTGTTTCTAAATAAGAATGCTAAAAATTTTACATGGTACGTGCACACACGTGGTTCGATTTGTTCCTAGAATTCTGGATGCAGTTTTTCTCGAAAATGCATACGCCCGCTGAAAATGTTCATTTTAAATGTAAACCTCACGTTTGAACGTGGAACATGCTTGTTATTATTCGTGGCAATGTTTTCCCTGGAAAATGTAAATTATTATATAGAAATGTAATTTCTCGTTAGAAATTCCTATTCGGCCAATTCACTATTATCATTCGGAGCATGAATGATGAAAATTGTGAATAAACAAATGGGGGGGAATAATATGAGAATTCGTACGAAACTCAGAATTGAGTGTCGGAGCGCCAGCGGCTCGAGACGAATCGGTTTCACTTTTAATTTCAATTTTATTCGGTTGTATTTTAATGCGAAACACCCGGTAGATTTTCAGTGCTGTCGTATACCGGTGCTTCACGGACTTAATTAAAAATTAAACGAGCCCTCCGGGACCGTCGCGGCCGCCGAAATTCGTCGACGCTCGCTCCATAAAGTCGAGGATCGAGCGTCGTTCCTTACAATGACGGCCCTCTGCAAACGAATGGTCTATCCATACGTATCCCACCATTTAGTCCGCCCGAAATCTAGATACTCGCACACCCGAACGCGATCTGTGTATTCGTCTATCAGAAACGGTGCCGCGCGGAGCAGATTAAGCTGGGTAAATTCGAGCTGCTCGAATTCTTTCGCTCGTTTCACGAATTTCGCACGGCTCTTCTTGCGCTACGCAAACGACGATTGTTCGTTACCAGCGACAGAATCGACAAGGTACATCCGAAAACGTTCATCGTACCCTCATTTTGACGAAATTTTACAGGTTTGTAGAAACAAATAAGCGATAGACGTTATTTTGCTACGATAACCGAAATTTTAGGTTTGTACTTTTATTAACAGTAGATTTTCAAACATTGATTCCACATTTTTTTACTGAAATCTCATAATATTTATGATCAAGTCTTATCTCATGCAATTTTTCTCTAAAATTGATAAGATTTGAGATAATATCGTTTTTATTTTATCGGATCATGAAACATTATTTTGCACTAGTCAATCGATTAACTCAGACATTTGTAATTCTGCTTACGTTTTATTAATGCGATCAGATGTCATTTCCGTACTTCTCTGTACTTTTTAAATTTCTAAATTATATTCTCGTACATGCAAATCCCACTACTATGTTGACTGTTAAGAACTTAAATAGTGGGGAGAATGGGTGGAACGAAATCTCGTCCCCCAATAATATTGCCCAGAGCTGAAAAGCTAGTACTTGGGTCGTCATAGGGGGAAAAGGGTTGCCCTATTCGCTACCCCTGAGTCCATCCCTCTTGGAGCCCCCACTTTCAGGTTCTTGATAACTCACTCCATCTAAATCTTTCCTATTTCCTTTGTTCGCCATGCTATTCGATTAATAAGAACAAGAGTCATGCTAAAAGTAAGTTTATAAATAAAGATTTACACTAAAAAGAACTGAGTGGTCAATTCAGTCAGGTACCAATATTCCATCTTTGCACAGTGCTTATATTATACTATCATCCATAAGTCGTTTTAGTGTATAATCAGCTGTATAATCATTAAAAACGGTTGAAACTTCTTTCGGCACATAGAGTCAAAGGAAATTTAAAAATAAACATAGAAGACTACATAAATAATAATAGTTGATGTATTTGTCGGATAGAGGATGAAAAACCTTTTAAAAATAATTTGTTTCAAGTCGATAGCGTAATTAGTTGCGGAGATATAAACGTTCGAAGAGTTTGTTTACTTTTCATTGTTTACGTCGCGAGGTCATTTACATCACGCATGTAGTGAACAGTAAATTCTTGAAAGCCGGATCGATATAAAACAAAAATAACACTTCTAATGATGGCTCAGTTATGCAAAAGACGCGAGTATTTTTGGAGCTTAGGTTTCGAAATTTAGGTGGACAAATTTTTCGGCGAAAAAAAAAAATTTCAAATCCTTCTGAAAAAATTATTTTTAACTGCGGGGGTCAATTACAATAATTTTGTGTGAATACACATACCCCCGAAATCCTACTCAATTTCGAGAAAAAAATTCCTTACCGAAAATTTAATGCGAGGTCAGAAATGCTTGTCCGAAATTTCATGCGTATATTTAAAACATCATAACTTCTGAACGGATTGGAGGATTTTAATGTTTCAAATGGCAAATAACGCGTATTTTAGCGAAGAATATGTAGAATTTTCAAAAATATTTGAAAAGTTGTACCTTAACCCCGTAAAGTAAGAAAAACCTCATAAAAGTGGCCCAATTTTCAAACAGCCATAACTCCTACAATAGCGAATATATCTCATTGGAATTTTTTTCTGAGGTAGAGCCCACGGATACCTACAAATAAGTATTAAACAACATTTTCGTACAGCGCCAACCAAATTTATTAAAAATTAAGAACTAGTTTTGAAGAAAAATCGACAGGGTAGGTGGACAAATTTTTCGGCGAAAAAAAAATTTCAAATCGTTCTGAAAAAATTATTTTTAACTGCGGGGGTCAATTACAATAATTTTGTGTGAATACACATACCCCCGAAATCCTACTCAATTTCGAGAAAAAGATTCCTAACCGAAAGTATAATGTGTGGCCAGAAATGTTTCCCCGAAATTTCTTACATATGTTTAAGACGTCATAACTTCTGAACGGATTGGAGGATTTTAATGTTTAAAAATGCAAACAACGCGTATTTTGGTGAAGAATATTTAGAAATTCTAAAAATATTGGAGAAATAGTTCCTTAATCCCGAAAAAATGAGAGAAACCCCATAAAAATACATTGTATGTAATGTTTACTCGTATATCTCGTCTGTGCATATACACTCCTCGACTGACCTATACACGAATAAGTTACAAACATTTTTCATCGCTTTGCCAGCAGTACCAAATTTCATCGAAATTAGCGATCGACGCTTTGGGTATGTTTCGTTTTAAGTTACGAATTTTATTCGTCGTCAATCCGAGAGTGTCGAACGGCACGAACTTACGGTACGACCTAATAGAAGCTCGTGCTCGTTTTCGGAAAATGAAGAGGCGACGTTTCTCTTTCGGCCGACGCTGTCTCTTTGTAAACGAATGACCCATTTATACGATCCCTATCTATTCGAACGGGCTCGAAGGCAAATGGCGCTGCTAGTAGGAACACAAGCCATCGGAGTGTGCAGGGGTGGATGGCAGATTACCCCTTCAGAAATTCGTCCTCAGCCGAATATCCGGACTTCCGTGCGTCAGGCGTTCTTACAAAGCAAAACGTTGAACAGAAAAAACTCGTCGCGGTTCTTCGAACGCGGACCGACCGCCTCGATGATTTTTCGCGATTTTTTCCTTTTTTTTTTTTTTTTGGTCCCCTCCTCGTCCGTTTTATGCTCCTCGATCGCGGAAAGCGCGACGCCCGCGCGTCCAGGACATATTTTTTTGCGCCCGATGGCGATTTGTTGCACCGACCGAGCGTGTCTGGCTCTCGGATCGTATAGAAGTTCGATATTGTGACGCCGAAGCGATACTTTGTCCGGCTAGCTGTCGGCCGATACAGCAAATATTAACTTTCAGATCGCGTCGTTTTAGCGAGTTCGCCAATACGTTGCGAACCGATTGGCCACAGACTCGCGGAAATACCTCGAAAGAATTTCGCGTTTGTTTTCCGCCCATCGGCGTTTGACTTCGAATTTTGTCCGATTTTCTTGCACGCCGGGCCGAGCGCGATTTAAAATTACCGCCGACGGAAACTTTTCTTTATCTTTGCCGCGGTAATTATACCTCGTGCAGCCAGAGACTGAAAGATAAGGCACCTCGTATTTTTCTACAGTTTATAAGAAATTATCATCGACGAAAACTTTTGTTTATCTTTAGTCTGGTATTACGCTTCGTACAGTCAAGGACTGAAAGATAAGATTAAGTTTCTCTGCGCTTTTTAACAATGAACTGAAATTTAGATGTGATTCGTAAATTGAACATTTCTATCTCAACTTGGGCCACAGTTTGTTGACTTTAGAAAGATATTCTGAAAAGAATGCTAGTTACCACGTTAAATTATTCAATAATTTATTAATATAATAGTATATAATTTATATTGCATCAGATGCATTAAATTCTGATTAAATTAAAATCAGTAATTACAATAAAGTTGTTTCAATATTACATTTAACTTCCTGTGAATACAAATTAATTTTTATAACATTTTTTATAGAATAGTACGTTAGATACAGTGATGATTCTTAAAATGAATCCCATACGTGATTCGTAAATTGAACATTTCTATCCCTACCAACTGGCTCAACATATTGTTGTGTATAAACATCTGTTGGTGTCGAAATTCGCCTCCGCTGTACGAAAAATGAGCATGCCAACCCCGGAGCGATCATTTTAAGAATCATTACTGTACATTGAAAACTCTACGTATATCTGAATGCTCCACTAAATTTATTCTTGCAAGAGTCTACGAGCGTGGAAATTACTTTTAGAATAATACTGGGTATAATTTGTCAAAGTTGGCTTTTGGTCTTGAGAAATATCTTTCAGTAAGAAGATACTCGATGCAACGGAAAGAAAATAAATCCTTGTACAGATTCAGATCATGTAGGCCAGTTATCAATACTAGATAGATCATATTCAATTTCGCGTTTAGCAAAAGAAGCGCCGGACGCTTTGAGAATGTTAACGATATGCATATCATCAGCGTACATACACGAGGAAGAGTAATGACAGACAGTAAGTAATTCAGCTTACGTAGCTAGTGAATAATAAGAATCCCAAGATGGAGTCTCGCGGAACACCGCGTCGGACAGAACGAACGGCAGAGAAAGGAGGATAAATATCTGAAGTCATGACCCGCTGAGTTCTATAGGATAGGCAGAAACGAGATCCAAGATAACGAAACACCAATTATGCCAATGCTGTTCAGTTTTGCGGTTAATAGGCTGCGATCTAATATAACGAACGCTATTGAAAAGTCGATGGAAACGATACTGGTAACATGGCATCTGTCAAAGGTGCGAAGCACATTAATGGATACCCAGACTTCAGCAGATTTTATTCACAAATAATAGGAAACGAATAGAAATTTTAGTCTAATTCGTACAATAACTTCTACGTACATTCGTAAATTTGTTTATAAATTAAACATCTATCAACGAATTTGTCTAAATCAATATTTAAAAGCAAAGAAATTGATGAAATAATCGTTTTTATGTTTTCTTTCAAAATTGAAATTTAATTGTGTCAGTTTGTAAATACAGTGAGTGTAAAAAGTATTCGTACACTAGTCAATTTGAACAAAAACTTTGCAGAACTTTGTTTATTACAAAAGTATGTTAACAAAAACATACATACATATTCTTAGAAATCTCTGGAACAAATGTCATTAACAACAAATTATTTATTTATATTTATTATGAAAATATTAACAAATTTCCAGAAATTGGTGTGAAATATACGTGTAATAAGTATTCGTACAGTCTTTGATTCGTAACATTCCACATAGAACGATTAGAAGATAATCCATGATATGTAAACATACTTAGCATCAGCATGTCTGGAGACGCTGTCGGTATAGGTAGTATCCTGAATTCAAACATTATCAACGAAATTATCAGTAAAATGGGACGAAAACGCAAGGAAACCTCTGAAGAAGAAAGGAAAATTATTATAAATTTACATAATAAGTGTAAAACACTGAGTGAAATTTCTAAAGTTTTAAATAGACGGAGGTCCACGATTCAAGGAATCATTGACAGATATGGCGATCGAAAAACTGTAAAAAATAATCCAAGAAACGGACGTAAACGAATAATAAATGAGTATACCGGCCGATGGATAATTCGAAAAATAAAGCAAAATCCAAAGATAAGTGCGGTGAAAATTACAGCTGAACTTAAAAATGATCTGGACATTAATGTATGCAGTAGCACAGTGCGTAATTTTTTACGGGATAGAGGATATCACGACAGAGTAGCTCGTAAGAAATATTTCGTAAATGAAATTAATAGAAAGAAACGATTGCAATTCGCGAAAGAGTACGTTAATGTTCCTATGGAGCACTGGAACCGTATTATATTTACTGATGAGAGTAAATTTAACATATTTGGGTCAGATGGACGATGTACAGTATGGCGGAAAAAAAATACCGAGCACGAAAAAAGAAATTTGAAGCCGACCGTAAAGCATGGAGGAGGATCAGTCACAGTTTGGGGCTCTATGAGTGCGAGGGTGGTTGGATCCCTCCATTTTATCGATGGTATCATGGATCACAAAATGTACATCGATATTCTAAAAAAGCATCTTCAGGTTAGTGCAAATAAAATGCAGTTACAGGGCAATTATATATTTTTGCAAGATAATGATCCAAAGCATAATGCTTATAATACACGTCAGTGGATCCTATATAATGTGCCGCAGCAATTAAAAATCCCTCCATAGTCTCCAGACATAAATGTGATAGAGCACTTATGGAGTCATCTTGAAGAAAAAATTCGAGACCATCACATTTCTTCGAAACAAGATTTAAAAAATGCACTTTTAGAGGAATGGAACAAAATTTCTAGTACTATAACAAAAAATTTAGTAAATTCAATGCTGCAAAGGCTTAAAGCGATTATACAATCTAAAGGAAATCCCACTAGATACTAAAATAGCAAATAGACTGATTTTTGTTACGTTTATGTATTAAAATTTATAGTTTTTGTTGTAAAATTAGAAGTGTATGAATACTTATTACGCGTATATTTCACGCCAATTTCTGGAAATTTGTTAATATTTTCATAATAAATATAAATAAATAATTTGTTGTTAATGACATTTGTTCCAGAGATTTCTAAGAATATGTATGTATGTTTTTGTTAACATACTTTTGTAATAAACAAAGTTTTGCAAAGTTTTTGTTCAAATTGACTAGTGTACGAATACTTTTTACACTCACCGTATATAAAGTTACTAGTCTTTGACAATAATGTATAATATAAATATAATATAATATAAACTATAAAGTCTAGAATGTTCAGAAAGTGGAGTTTAAGCTTCCGAACGACTCGTTTGTTCTGCGCAGCTGCGTGGCTCACCAATTACGCGATTAGAACGAAAAAATGCGCGGTAAACGGTTCCACAGAGCCAAACGATGAACTGTCTTTTCGTCTGGCACGTCAGTTTTAGACAAACGATGCGCGTCGAAGGTACAGTTTTTGTACTCGGTGTATTATTCTTTGCTTCTCCGAACGAGCGTCGAGAGGTCCTTCGGTGGAATCAAATTTCAGCGAGATGTCCGCGGACAAAGGCGGGACAGTTTCGAAGGGTTTGTTTTAGGATGGATTCTTTTGTCGTCTCCTGACATTTCCCGAAGGGTTTACTTACCAACGTACAATCGACGTTGAGCCATCTTGCGCGAGAGAACAATGAAGTCATCGGCCCAACGAACGAGCTTTTTCAATTTCGCGGGTCCCGGGTATGCATATCTTGAACGAAGTCAGGAGATCAATCTGAAAAGTCGCTTGGACGAAATTTAGCATCTTCTTGTACCTTCGAAGGGTCCAATTCAGTAATCGGTTATTTCCAGTTTTCCCTGTGCCTTGGTACGCCAAAGAAGTCCGTTCCATTCGGTGGATGTCGCAAAAATTGTCTAGTTTCGTGTAATGGAAAGCAGAGAATAGTTGTAGAATTTGGATACCTTTTTCATATCGAAGAAATTTAAATATTTTGGGGAATGGTTGGAAGAAAAATTAATAATTATGTGTATTTGTTTCCTACTTTATAATTTTTAATATGTTGAAGAACATTTTATTCCTTTACATTTTGTTTACATAATTGTCTCTGCATCAAATCAATTAATATTTAATATTTAACATTTAGCTTTACTTGAGATGCCTCTTGTTATTCGAGACACCTATTCTCCCTCATTCAGCACTATCTGACCGCTACATACTTCCAATTTCAAGATTTTTATGAGCAAGTCTCTGTCGCAGCTATGAGCTCCCCCATAGCTCCTATCATAGCCAATATTTACATGGATCACATTGAAAATCAAATCCTTACAACCTCCATAAAACCCTCGGTGTGGTTCAGGTTCGTGGATGACACCTTTGTCATCTGGAAACACGGTAGAAACACCTTGGCCGAGTTTCTCAATTTTTTGAACACACTTGGACGTCTTGGTTCATCGCAATCAAGATGGAACTTTGGGGCATCAGTGTACCGTAAATCGACCCACACCGATAGGTACTTAAACGCGTCCTCACACCACCACCCATTCCAAACAAGTTCCGTAATTAGCTACCTAATAAACACAGCGCTGATAATCTCCGAACCAAACAAACTCGAAGCTGAAATAGAATATATTAACGAAGCACTGAACAAAAACAGATACCACAACCACACAGAGAATATTCAACCGTATCAAGAGCAGAAAATCGCGAACAGAAGAAGGACCACAGAATCAGAAGCCACAGAACAAGAGCGACCCAAAACCATCGTCCTACCGTACCTTCAGGGAACCGCATCAGCAGAGTATTGCGAAAGTACAACATTCGGACAATTTTCAAACCACCTACGAAGATTGGACAAACGTTGCCCAACGCCAAGGACCCAAAGCCACTTTTGAGTACTCCAGGAGCATACAAGATCCCTTGCTCCTGTGGGATAGTGTACATAGGGGAAACCGGGAGGAAGATCAGTACACGGATCAAAGAACGCAATCTGCCCTTGCTGAACATTGGAAGGATACAGGCCACTCCATTGAATACAATAAAATAGAAATGCTGGCTAACGCGAAGGGATACTTTGCTCGAAAATACCGCGAGAGCATGAAGATTGTTAAACATCCAAACAATCTCACCAAAGATGGAGGGTACCACCTAAACCCAATCTGGCACACTGTCCTCCCGATTTTTAATAGATCAGCTGATCTGATTCATGGGGGTTGTGAGGAGGATTTGATTTTCAAAGTGTTCCAAAGTGTTTCAGAGATTTGCTCATAAAAATCTGGCAGTCAGGCAGTGCTGGATGAAGGAGAATACGTGGTGGGGGTTCTTGAATGATATTTAAGGTGTCGGGAATGGGAACATTTGTGAATAGGGACTTCACATCAAAACTTATCAAGAGGCCTCCTGGGTTTGTTCAGATGATCTTGATCTTGTTGGTGAAATCCTGGGAGTCCTTGATATGTGCTTGGTTGTGGCCTGTTAGGGTTTTTAATAGATCAGTTGGTGTATAAAATAAAAAACCGTGGATTGGAGCCTCCAGTCCTGAAGATGCAGACTGCAACGTTCGCGAAAAGTCGGCGAATCGCTGAAAACAGACGCGGTGATTTATTTTTATTTTTATTCGTTTTACCTTAATTCCAGTCTTTTGAAATGATTGCAAATAGACGGTATAAGAATGGCTGTGGACTTTTCGATCTATTATTTAACTAACACAACGCTGTCTTCAATTCCCCCAACCGTGAACGCTGACTGTCAGAATGAATAGAATAGTTTCATTATCTACTTACGAATGTAGGCAACCTACGTTGTCAATCGAGCAAGATAAATTGTCCCTGAATCTCAAATTACACCACTGACCGTAGCCGACGTATTGTGGGGTATTTGCCTCGAAAGCCGGTTAAAACTCGATCATTGTACGCGATTCTTTCCTTTCGACGTTGCAAAAAGTCCGTCCTTTCTTTTAATGTCTATATCTTCTTAAAGAGTAGTGAATTAGATTAAATCGGGATCAGAGATCCTCTAGTTTATATTTTAATTTGTTACAAAATAATTTGAATTGTATATAAAACTTAACACATAACCTCACACAAGGGAAGTTATATAAATATATATTTTAAGATTACGTAATAGATCAGCACGTTTCCTTCTATTCTATCTTTCTTTAAAAAATATTGTTTCTAATCTGCACGATGAATACGTTACAATAATAATAATAATAATTGTAACTTGGACGTTCTTCCGTCGAATATAAGGAAGAATCGACGAACTCGATATTCAAGATGCGTTTGTTCGCAGTTGGAATCGATAACGTTCCAAAGAAAGTTTAATAATCGCCGCGGAGTCGTTATCGAGGCTCGCAGAAGCGACGCAAAGTCGAGACGAACCTATTTACTTAACATATATCTACGACGACTAGTCACGCGAGCGGGGAAATGAAAAGAAATTTTGAGAAAAGATCGTTTTCCTGACATTGGGGGAAACGGGAACACGCGAAATTCGAAGTTCCACTGTCTCGACGCGATTTCCACAGTCGTAGCCAAGAATGCTTCGAGGATCTTGGCGAACACCGACCGAGCAAAATTATTTCACCAATCGCGAGGAATTTCGTCTTGGTACCGAGCGTTTTTCCACGACGATGAAAATTTCAGGGCGGCCATTGAGCCGCGACTCGTTTCGCAAGCTGCCAACGTGAATACTGTATTAGTCGAAAACCCCCCTCTACGTAACAGTTTTTCGGCGTGGAACTCGATTCATTCGTGTTGCGAACGTCTCGGTCCCCTTAAAATTGCAACGATGCGAGCGACTGGTAGTTTGCAGTCGGACGCGGGCCGAAATGATCGTGAAAACGGAGCATAAAACGCGGCGGAACGAAGTCGTTCCTGCTTTTCCATGATTTACGATTAATTTTAAAACAGTTCCCTTAAGAGAAAGGAAGGTAGCTTTCGGTAGGAACGTTTTTAATCTCTCGCCCGATATTATAATGAGCGACTGCTTCAAGAGTAATAAAGAAAAGTTATAGGATAAGAATTCTTCGCCGACTAAACTTATTTTTGGGTACAAATTTATAAGCAAAAATTAGATAATTATATTAGAAAGGAAAACAATGCAATTGCATGTATTTATTTTATTAACATCGCTGATATTCACGAATTCTGTAGATTTATTTTCGAGACTTGATTGGACTCCGGGTCCATTTAGACACTTCTCGCGCTCGCCATCAGAGGGCAAACGCTCTCGTCTTTCTCACAAGCGCTCGAGCGACCATCAAATATCCCCGAGGTTTGGGACAGACCCTGGACGAATTTCATCTTCTTTCGCGGGGTTACGGTTTATTGATAAATAATTATAACAACAAGCTTTTCTGTAAAATTGAAATCAATAAATAAAAGTAGTACATTTCCAGATATTTGGATCAGGACAAACCCGGCGAAGTTATCTTCAATAAAATTGATACAATTGAGATATGCAGGTTCAGGACGAAACACAACATCCAGAGGTCGCCTAAGCCCTCACCATGAAACACTTGCACGGTTCCGGGGTACGTGTTTCGTCGAGGCCGAAATGAGGGGGATCAAAATATATTCCAGGCGTCGTCGAATCCGTTACACGACGATTATTCGGCCAACGTCGAGTCGGCGTGAATACTGCATCAGTTTAGTCCCGACGTAAGACTCTTCTGCAGGCAGTAAACTCGATCCATTCACGGGTAGGTGCGCGGCGGGGCACTCCCCGGGTTCTCTTCAAATTGTAATCGCGCAAAAGAGAGACGGAAACAAAGATAGGAAAAGGGCGACACGGCGTGTAAGGGGCGTTGGGGATAAGAGAGTGTGAAAACGCGAGCGAGGATTGGAAAGAGGGACGACAGAAGCGTTTCGTCAGAAGGATTTCGGAGGTTTAGGTCGGACGAGAGGAGATCACGAGACTTCCGTGTTCCACCCTTCTCGAGACTGTAAGCTTGTCTCGGGACATGCTTCAAGTTACGATGTATAGTCCACCGGCCTATTTTTAACACGCCGCTTGATAACACCCTCGTTTTCCTAACCTTACGCCATAGACTTTCAAATGCATCGAGTCATCCCATAAGGGTGAAATATAATTTATTCACTGCTACCGATCCTATAGTGTATGCTTTCCCCCGTTTTTTACGTTTCTAGGACAGACGACCAATGATTGGACGATTGGTAAAGTTTCTTGATGTTAACGCACCCGTTGACTGTCGTGGTGGTCACCGGTGACCGACACCTCAAACCTGTTTATCGCGATGTGTCTTTGAAACGTTTGTAACAACAAAATATATATTTTTGCGTTTAAATTGGTTTACAATTATATACTTCGCTTGATTCAACAATGATTTTGTAAATTTTTTAATTATTTCGTTGGCATTAGGAATACTAGAAAATAACAAGCTGAGGATGGTGCACACTTTGAACCATTATATCACTAATTTTCAAGTTAATAATGAAATAATAGAAATTCCATAATTGAAAAACGATCAAATTATAAAATGGTTGTAGATTTATAGTTGAGTCACTAATATCCAATGATTATAGTCTGCATGAACTTCTCCGTCGATTTCATTATTTTATTCGTTGCTCTGCAATCTCCAACGAAATAGAGAAAAAATATGATTCTACTTTTTTTTTTTGACTTTGTGGTTCCCGTTAAAATACTGTGACACTGTATCAGTGGCGTTTCATGGGCGTGTCCTCGCGGGTACTATTTCAGTAGCAGCGAACGAGTTCCTTACAAATTTTTCTCATGAAATACACAAAAGCTTATCCGGACGGTGGCGTTGGTTTTCGGGAGAAAATTCGTTGAAAATTTCATCGACCACGTCGCGGCGCCATTCTTCGCTACGAACGTTGCTGGTTGCTGCAGTACGCAGTCACAACTGCACTCTTGACTACAACCACGCTGCTAACCTCGCTTGGCATAGCGCACGAACGTAACGTCTCGTCCATGGGGGATTTAGGGACTTACGTAGCTGGGAGGAGGTCGCTGGAGCCCCGTGTTCCGACTCGCGAAACCATTTCGTTTATGGTCCAGCTGCGAATTTCGAAGGATCGAAATGCCCTTCCAGTCATTTAATTACGACGAGAGTGGCGGAAACTCGCCCTCGCAAAAATTACCAATGCTTCCTCGTCGAGTATCCTAATCTACTAGATTGGAATTAAGGAAGGTCGAAAATAAGAATTCCTAATACGTAATTCGGTATAATACGATATAATTTTTGTTAGGCTGACTACTTGCTTCGTGATAAATTATTGATGATAAAATAAGAAAAATTAATCAAAAAAAAAGTAGTTGAAAACATTTTAGCTGAGAAAGTAATTATTATCCTACAATTTTTCTCTACTTCGATTATAATAATAGAATAATAAAACATTTAAATAGGTTATCTCGTATATATTTTCAGTGACGAATGAACATCGAAGAGATAAAGAAATTAATCGATCGTGTCACTAGAAAGCAATGATACTTGTTCCGAATCTTGCTTAATTTTCAGTATTGCGTGCAAAAGAGAATAAGATGGCACGATAAATTGAAACTTAATGGTTGTCAGTCGGTGCGTCCCCATACCGTCGAAGATTTACGCTCGTAAATGCGCGCGAAGCTATAATTCGCTGTACAGAGTCGGTTCGATGAATTTATCGTTGGCCATACAGACGCGTGGATCGTAATTAACAAACCGTATCTGGTCTGCATGAAAATTCAATCATTTATTTTGAACCGATTACGCTCGCATCGAGGATTACTTACGGTTGACTCGTCGGCAAAAGCTGCTCTCAAAACGCTTCGCGCAAAGAGGATTTTCGGACATCGTTTTGTCTGAAACGAATACCGATTTGTTCCCCTAATCGCTGCGCTAAGGATCGTATGGATCCGGGCTTCCCAAACTTTTATGGGCCGAGACCCACTTTCGAAAACTCATTTTTCACGACCTGTTTTAAAAGTAAGGAAAAATCCTATTTTAAAATTAATATTAATATTTCAGCTGATCCCTACTTTGGATATCTTTCTCTTCTAGTTTTCACGTCAACATCTCGGTGCTTATTAAATTCGTCGTAAACTAATATTGAAATTTTCAGAAAGAAACTAAACCCACTCTTTTTAAATATAATTGATTCACATCCTTTTGTTATCTAGCGAATAACTTTATGATCTATTCTTTTACAACTTCCCATTTGTTTTGTAATGATAACAGCTTCCTATATTTTTTAGAATTCTCTTATATCTAAATAATTTTACGAGTCTTTACATTGGGTTTGTATCAATGCTTATTGGCAATATTTTATTACTATTTGTTACCACTTAATAATATCTTAAAAGTAATCAAATACATTTATGCAAAGAGGTTCGAGTACCAATATTGTTATTACTATTATTATCGTATTAACAGATACCAAATCGTGAGATTTTCGTGTTAAAATTAAATTACACCAATTGTCACTGGATCCACGAGTATATCTTCGATGAAAGTGAATATATCGCGACCTAGTTCGGTGTACCTTCGACTATGCCTTATTCGAATGATTCTTGAAAAACGTACAAGCGCGTATAATTAAGAAGTAATTCCAACGAGGTCATGTTTAGACTTTTTCATTTGTGATGAAGGGACATGAACAGAAGGAGATGATTTCATTACTCGAATCCAGTGTAAAAATTATAATTTGAGAGCGAGAATTACTGTAATTAAAAATAGTGGGAACGAGGTCGTATTTGGACTCCTTTTCACTAGAAAAATCTCGTCCGCCCATCGGCAATACTCTCGCGAAGATATAAAGAAAAATAGTCAAATTTTTATTTTCCATCTCATATTGAAACTCAATTTCCGCCCGTCTGGAATTATTAATCGGCTCACTGTGATATTTAATAATACGATTATTGATAAATTTTATTTATATCAAAACCGAAGTCGACTTCCTTAACAAAATTTAATTCGAGAATTTTAATATTCATTACGTTTATTTAATTCTTACGTACAATGTGCAAATAAAATATCTGATGGTTAATTTTTCTGGTTTTGGAAAATGTATGGTTGTAACGCGCGCATATGGCTGTCTGTGCGCAAAATTATCGATCGATCTACCGGGTGTGCGCAATAAATTGAACGGGAACTCGAACCTTGTATAGATAGTAATTTACGGTAATTATAGTGGAAGATATGAGAGACACGGGGTCGGAAAGATGAGATCGCCAAGCATCGAGACACAATAATTAATTCGTTTGTCCGGCGATAATTATAGTGATTGGATTAACAATTATCGATGGAACAGCGACAACACAATCTGGCGATAAACGTGCCGTTTATGGATGAATTATTCGCCGGTGCAAATATGTTTTTCTTTTATTAAATCTTCGGGTGCCACTGAGTTTCAGTAAGCAGATATTAAACAATAATAAAAATTGACTCTGTCCCTTGCGTGTCTCAAAGTCAAAAGCAGAAGTGGGAAATTGTTTCTAATGAATTGAACTTTTTTAAAAAATTAAGATCAAGTAAATAAAGAAATGCATTAACAATGTCGTCGAAAATGCACTAAGAAGTTCACTTGCTTTTACTGTACATTTATATACAAAAACTTGCAAAACAAAATGGTGTAAGACGTCGGTTCTCCGAGTCCATTATATTGGAAAATTTCCATTTTCAATTTAAAAAGGAACGGACGTTTGAAAATGATACATTTTGTTTCGTTTGATAATAAAAGCTACGATTTAAAAAGAAGGTTGTATACGAGAAAAAGGGTGTAATTTCCGAGGGGGAAGCACCTTACATCGCGTTATGCATAACCATAAATTCAGTTACGACGATTGTCCGGGAGATAGGCGCGGATATGTATGGTTCGATGTGGCGAAACGTTCGAAACATTTTAATAGAATATACCGTGCCGCGCTGAGAACGCTCATCTTGCTAATGGAGTGCGCGGCCACGTATGCGAAATGTTTTATTTTTTTGCGGGGGCACGCAGTAATGCAAGACGAAATCGGACGCGCGAAGAAAGATGGAGGTTTAATCGCGTCGCTCGGCGGTCTTCGCATGCGTACACCGTTTTACGATGCTCGGGCTACTTATTGTTAACCGTCGGTGAAATGTGCAAGCGAGGTCCCATTTTGAGAAAACGAGTTAATCGATACACCGTGGAACCGGAAGTCCGCAGATTGTTCGACGAAACTGCGGCGCGTGTTACGCTTTGAAAATTATCGCTTTATAAAACGGGAATCGTAAAACGATTCCTGTCTCCTTTATCTTGAAAATTTGCTGAAAGTCTCTAACTAAGAAATTGTTAAAAGAAATCTCTTTCACAATGGCGAAGAAAATTTCTTGTATGAAATATAATCTTGTATAAAATATTGTCGATGGAAAGTCTGGTACCAGTCTGGTTAATTTTGCCTCGTTTTCGATGATTTATGCCCTGTAATTAATGGAAATTTATATTACGCGAACGATGGAGATTGACGATGACAGAAATTCAAAGAAAAATAATATACAGACTATGTGTTTCTAATTTGATCTGTGTTCCCGAATCAGATGTCGTCAACAATATTCTTTGTGTGGTTAAAACGATATAGAATTTTTTTAAGAAGTTCCATTGAAACGATTCAAGTGGATCCTTTATAACAAAAGTTTCGATAATAACAGATAAGCAGAAGTTCTAGTTGAAGTATTTTCTTTACTTTCGTTAATAACTCGCAATCTTCTCGTACGAGATTATATCTTAGATGAAGTATCAGTGAAATTAATTTATATTTATCAGCGTTTATTGAAACGTATGATGTTCGCTCGACTTCGATTAATATTTATCATAATTTACTGAAGATTTCTAAACGTTTATTCGACACTTTCTGTTCCACTTCTAAATTTTATTCAAACTAGAACTTCCATTTATGTATTATTATCCGGTACCCTTACTTTTAAGAACTTTCAGTTATCTGTTCTCGATGGAACTTTTATTCTGCGAATTTCTATTTATCTGTTCTCGTCGGAACTTTTATTATAAGAGTCCCATTTAAACTGCGTCAACGGAACTTATTGAACAAGTTCTGTAACTGTTTCCGCCCTCGATATATACTGTTGTCTAATACGTAGAACTGGAACTGACATGGTTGTCGAGTGTTATGACGCGTACATGCAGACTTAATTTACCGCGAAATTTGAAAAATCGTCCGTAGCATTAACAGTGTCATTATTTCTGATTGCAGGTAAGAGTCGACTGAGTTTGCAAATAATCACTTTTCTCTACGATCGTGTTGATCTTCCTACGACGAAATATGGCGAGTAAAAAATTGTAAAAATATCCACTGGATAACTCGGATACGTATTCACTATAAAATCGAATTCTACTTTGAGGGAATTGTAAATAACAAGTACACAAGTTAACGACGTTTCTTGCATAGCGTTCGATGATTTTAAAGGGTTTGAACAATATTGATAACCAGTTTCCCAAAAACGTTATTCGATTTGTATTGAAATTTTGGAAATTGCTAATATCTACTGGATGACTCAGATACGGATTCACTATAAAATCGAATTCTACTTCGAGGGAATTGATTAGATCGATCGTAAGTGACAAGTACACACGTCAACGACGTTTCTTGCATAGCGTTCGATGATTTTAAAGGGTTTGGACAATATCGATAACCAGTTTCCCAAAAACGTTATTCGATTTGTATTGAAATTTTGGAAATTGCTAATATCCACTGGATAAGTCAGATACGGATTCACTATAAAATCGAATTCTACTTCGAGGGAATTGATTAGATCGATCGTAAGTGACAAGTACACACGTCAACGACGTTTCTTGCATAGCGTTCGATGATTTTAAAGGGTTTGGACAATATCGGTAATCAGGTTTCCAGAAAAATTACTCGATTTTGATCGAAATTTTGGAAATTGCTATGTCGTGGACCCCCGAGGTGGGTGATTACTGAAACGACGGTGTACTTTTACGGACACCCTGTATGACCGTAGACGACGTGGGCCCGCGTAGAAACCGGTCTTGAGACTCTCTTGAAGTCGTCGACTCGTGACCTTCAAAGCAGCGAGCAGCAGAGCACTGCTATGCAGTTACCATGCAATATCGTGCTGCCCCCTTGGAAGCTGCCCACGAGTTCTCGACTTTTACGGTTCGCGAAGCCTATCTCGGGCTAGCATGAGCTATCTCGAGGCGTGCAGAAGTTTGAAATATATCGGACACGCCGGGGAGAACACTCGATTCCCTCGATTCCAGCGCCCGCGACGGAAATTACACGGGAAGACGGTTCCTCCTCGTCACTCGAGGCGCGACTGTGCCTTCGGTATTTCGAACAGGACTTCCTAATTCTTAATGGTCTCGGGTAAATTGTATCCGTCTATTTGTTAGACATTTCTTAGAGGCTGGAACGAGACGATGAAGATCGCGAAATTGAATTACTTTCAAGTTTCTGGGTTCTTTGTCTTAATTAAACGTTGTTTAATTAACCGAGACTCTTGGAAGCCAAATTGATCGACTTCACGAAATAAAGTGCACATAGTGTGCTACAGGACTTTGGAATACGTATAAATTTTTGTACGAAATAGCTATTTGATTTTAGTTATTTTGAACAGTCGAGTATTGGAATTATTAAAAAAAAAAGTATAACGATCCATGCATAGGAATGTGAAAAATAAGAAATATAAAATTAATGATCAGTTTTAACAGTAGTTCTATTTCAGTGAATTCAAATTTATATATTTTTATATTAAATGACAGATTCTGTAGTCCTGTCGAATAATTTCTTATCCATCGACGATTTTAATAAAATAATCACGTTCGAGGATCGACACACTTTTGAAAGATTAATGTTGTGTATGCTTCAACGACGCTGTCTATAATATTTTTATTATAAATTGGAACATGCACGCTCATGAAACTTGCCGATACGAGCAATATAAACAAAAGATAATTCCCGGTCGAGGCACTATAATTTCCTCCAATCTACGAAAATGGTGCCAAAGTTTTTATACCAGGCAATCTTCCTTGTAAATATCTTTCAGTCTAAATTGATAATATTTTTAGAATCTGTCTTTCCAGATATTCCTCGAGTTTGTTACAATTATTCCTTTTATTAATTTATACATTAGAATGAATTTGATCGTTAAATGAGGTTTAAAACGCGTATGTAGCGTGCATTAACGTAAAAGACTAGTCCTCGAAATGTTTCCTTTAATCTTCCGTGATTCAGTAACTATGGAATGTGCAACCTATCGTATAAAATATTTTTCTTCTTTTCGCCATGCAGATCTGCTCTTTGCATTCGCTTCCAAAGTATTGCCGTGCATTTATGAATTACTTTATACATGTATGACCCATCCTTCTTAACAATATAGGCATAGAATAAGTATATAAAAAGAGAGGAAGATAGCAGAATAATGTACAAAGAGGCGAGGTACAGCTAAAGTGCTGTTTTCAAACCTAACCTCGATTCAAATAAGAATAACGGTATGTAGAAATATAAAAGGGTATTTGAAAATAACCGTCGCTGAAACTTTTGGTTAAATTGAGTCGAAGCAGGTTGAAAGTATACAATTTTATAAAATTAAATTCATTCTACAATTTTTATTCGCTGTTTGTAGATGAAATTTCCCCAACTCTGCCACGAAGGTGTGGTTTCAAGTTAAAACACTGGTTTTTAATACATTTGTCAACAGCAAATATATATTCTTTTGTGTAATATAATTTTATTAATTTTATTATCACGAAAAGTCAATGTAACAAATTTAAACAAACGTGTGTCTTAACATACTTGAATTAAATAAATCGTGTCTTACTTTTTAAAAACTAATAAATAATTCTATTTTCTGTTATTTCTTATTTTACTGTACATAAATAATAGGAAGATAATCGTAAAGAATTATTTTCAATTTGTTGACCAGTGTAATTTATACAATGCTGCCTCACTCTATGCGCCAGTAAAGTATCTTTGCGTTAAGGATACTTGCAACGGAATCGTTCTCTCGATCCATGGTTAGGCTAGGTTCGGAACAATGGGAATTTTAAACCCTTTTTTAGAGGAAACTCCAGTTTGATTGCAAGAAGAGAGGGCAGTATAGTGTCTCGCGAACCAAAAACGAGCAAATTTTTTATCCCGTAACGTTCGCGAACCTTTTCCCTTTTAAAACGCTCGAAAATCACGGGAATCAGCAAGGTTGTTAACATTGTAAATAATTACTCGCGAGGCGAAGCTAGACTCGCACAAACGCTGAATAATAAATGACTGTAAAAAGAATTTTCCAGCCGAGAGTTTCGGGTCGAGCGTTCAGCACAAATGGTGGTATCTCGCCGTCGGGAAGCGAAGCGTGGCTCGTTAACCTCGCAATTAGAAAACCGTCGGTCAGAGTTTAACAAAGAATTCAATCAATTCGTTAAATCGACGAGTAGATGAGATCGGCGAGAAAGATGGACGGGACGCGCGAAGCTTCGTCGAACCGGGGAACGCAACCGTTGGAGGGAGACGAAGAGGGCTAGGGAATTCTTTCACGAGCCACGACATTCGACGACACCGTGCACGGGTGGGCCAAACGCCAAAAATTCTGGCCAAACTCGAACATGTTAAGAATTTTTCTCAAAATGTTCTCTCATCGCGAATTTAACACGTTGACGTTTGTTTAAATTTTTACTGCGAAAAGAATATATATTCAATATTATTTAAAAGCATCTAGTAGTAAGTATATTAGTTTATTATTAGGGTTCGTTTATAATAAATGTTTGGAGGACTTAGTTTCAGCTCGAAAACGCCGGTCACCGGTGACCACCGTGGCAGTCGCGTTATCAATTTTTTAATAAAGTAGCTCCCTTAAATGTTTAAGATAATCTTTCGTTGAAATTCTTTTGTGTAAAAGTATGTAATTTGCAGTTTAATGTAACAAAATAAGGGAGATCAATGGCAATAGGATTTTTAAATATTAATTTTATTAACTCTTTTACCCTGACAAATTTATAAATACTTGAAAGTTAGAGTCTTTTCATTTGTTATATAATATTTTTTTTTTTATTTTTATTTTTTATTGAGCATTTGATACCTTCTCAGAGGTTTATTTCAGCTTACACAGAGTCTCTATATAGGCACATACAATATGTTTAACATATTTTTAAATTACACTCTCTAAAGAGGAAGAAGATATAGAACCTTGATATTCCCTTGAGCAATGAATAGTATCTGAATATTATACAGGTACATTGGAGTGCAAAATATTAAAATAATAATTTCCACAAAATTTACAAACAACTTTGTGACCCGAAAAAAATATAATAAAGTGCGATTGTAACTCGTAAACCATAACTTTTCGAGTCCTCAAAATTGTCTTATATCGAGTTGCGAATCACGTACTCTTGAATGAAAAATTTTCAAACAGTCCTCTGTCTTTATTGTAATTTGTCTTCGTCATCTTCCGGACTCAAAAAATTGTTCCCCTCAGCTGAGGGAACAATTTCGAGAATTTTTATTGGCCAGTTAATGCCCGATACCGTGATTTTGGTAGCCTGGCTGCGATCGTGTTGGCAGCCCTGGTACAGAAACGGCGGAGATTTTTCGCGATGGCCGTTGATGCTCTCCCGCCCGGTATCCAGTGGGAGGACCGGTTTCACAGTGGCTTAAATCCTGTTATGCCCGCGCGCCGTAAGCCGCTTGCTTTCACGGACACGCACAACTCCCGCGTGTGTCCCCGTCGTTGTCGTTCTCCTCATCGTCGTCGTCGTCGTCGTCGTTGTGCCCCTTTTTTTTTTTTTTTCTTTTCGCCTCTCGACGAGCCCGGAGCGCATTGCCGCGGCGCGCTCATGCAACGTCCGCGCGGCTAGAAAGCGCGAGCGAGGGCAGGTTACGGGGGAAGGTTTACACTAAAAATAGGACTTCGGGTCCGGGTATTATTACATCGGCGGGGTCGTAAAGATCGCGAAAGGCGGGGACGCAACGACGGGACCGTGGAGAAATTTTTCTCGCGTCGATAACGACTCATTGTCCGGTCGGTCGGCGGACGATACGCGTGAAAAAGAAGGGTTTACGAGCGGTTCGAATCGCGCCACGAAATTTCTCGCTCGTGCATTTTCATTATCGATTCGCCCGCGGTTCCACGGGGCAACCGTAACTACCACGGGAAACACACCGTTATTATGAAACAGAGAAGAAAAAAAAATACTATCCACCCCCCACACCGATCTATCCTTAACCCTTTGGCGCGATTGCTTTTTCCAATTTTAAACTCGGTATACGAGCCACCATTATTTTGGTTATTTTGGAAAGTAACCCTCCGAAGGGTTCACTTCCACTTGTCTACAGCGATTTCTAAGATGTCTAAGTTTATTATTGCACGCCCAACTTCCTCCAGAAATTTTCGTTCCTTTATCCGTAGCATTCTGTCTGTTCTCTGAAGGAAAAGATAACACGCTCCATCCGAATTTTTTCTATTTTCTTTGTTCGCCGTGCTGTTCGATTAATAAGAGCAAGATTCATGCTGAGAGTAAGTTTATAGAAGAAGGTTTATGGTAGAACGAATTGGGTGGTCGATTGAATCAGGTGTCAACGTTTCAGCCTTGCGTAGTAGTTTTGTCTTAAAATTAGAGTGACGTCGATTTCCAAACCGATCGCAGGAGAACTCTTACTATTACTGCTCGCGAGTTCAGTTTGAATAATATTTAATAACTTTTGCATAAAGTATCGCGCGTCTGCGAGAAGTTGGCTAACGGGATAGCACAGAAGAAAGGAGGGCGGCGCTCAGTTTGCTCCGCCCATCCCCACTCTCGTCGTACAACCAATACGCGCGATGGGACCGTAGGCCCGCCAGACTTTAGAGTGGGGATCTAAGCCCCAATTAGACTCGCATTCCTTTCACTAGCCAACTTTTCGTGGACGCACAATACTGTTTTAGAGTTTCCAATAGTTATTAGTGAATATACCATGAGCAATAGAAACGAAAATTAGGAATATTTATACAACCACAGCTCAAAATACGGATTTCAAAATTGTAGAAACAGAATGATTCTATAATTGGGCAGTCCTTACAAAGTCTAAAACTGTCCTTTCCCTTTTATAAGCGATAATATTTTCTATTGTATAATTTTTATTTTGCTTCTCTCTACATATTCGTACTAAGAGGATTTTCCAGCGAATAAATGAATAATAATAACTTCGATATCCCAGTGAAAAATCTGCAAACAATTTGTCTTTACTATTTGGCAGTCCACATATACGAATAGTAATATTCTCGCAAATTCCTACCTCAACGTACACAAATAAATAGAAACTTGGTCCTGAAGAATAATCTGCCACGTGGCTGGCAGAGTTCGTCGAACTTTACTCGCGAATAATGAATAAAAATCGTAGATTCGTTGCAAATTTTAATTTACGAACGAATTTGCAGCCGGTGGGTACTCGAAAAATTTATATTCGTTATTATTCGAACAAAATTTGTCCTACAGTGGGCGATTGGTCGATGAACCCGTTGCGATTCCCTTTGCATCAACCCTCGTACCGTTCGACTGTAAAATAAAGTAATTCCGAGAACTGGACATGCATGTTACTCACGCTTGAGTCATCGAGCGAGGCTCCCTTTTGTTGTCGTGGGTGTTGTTGCCTACCAGCGAGAGAGTGGGGAGGGGGCGGGAAAAAACGGCTCATGGTTTTGTATTTGGTGTCTAGCGGTGTCTGAATACATTGTTAGCCGCGATATATCAGCACGGTATAAAACGACGCTATTATCCCGACGATATCTCTTGGCGCTACGCGCAACATATCCAACCGGATCGCCCGAAAATTTCGCCGTTGCTCCCTTAAATGTTCCCCGGCGGCGTTCCAGGGAGGGTTTAACTGCGATCGTTTGCTCCCGAAAATGCTTCGTTTACGGTGGGCAAAACGACGATTGTAAATCTCCTTAACGCTGGCTCGAAAAGTCGACGACGAGGACGCGAACGGGCGGTAGGACAACCGACAATGTTGAAAACTTGACGCCTGTGAATTGGAAAATTGGTCTGGCGGCGCGTTCGTTCTGCAATGGATGATGATTTTACCCGCTGAACGTGAAATGGAACGGGTCGATACGCGCGTAACGGTATCATTATAGTTTACCAAGAAGAGTAGCACGTAGCGTTACTTCTGTCTGGGCGAAACTGTACATCCGTCTGTCTTTCAAATAACCCGGGTATATAAGACGGGGAGAGACGGAAATGTGTCAGCAAACAATAATTTAATAACTTCGGTTAGAGATATTGGAAGTTCTCCGTTGAACTTTAAAAACTGGTCGCACAGTCGCATTTACCAATCGAACCTGTCCAAAACCAAAATCTCGTCTCTGCAAATATAATTATAATATAATCTTTTGGTAATATATTATTATACAAATAATTTTCCAGACACCGTATGTATTTTTTAAGGGATAAACTAAAATAATTTTCCGGTTCACACCAGTTTTCGATACTGTAGTTTGTATTATATTGGGCAGTTTGTTTTGGAAATCAAATATAAACGAAGAAAAGTTTTCTACGAGGGCACAGATTTTTTTTATATTCGTCGTTCGATCGACTTAGAAGTTTATATTTGTAAAATTGTTCAAGGTTACCGGAGAGTATTTTCGAGGATGGGTTCTCTAGCAGAAAAGCGAAGGCTTCCTTTTCAGCTTAGTCCGCCATTTCGTTCTCGACGGCGCCCACATGTGATGGAATCCATGCAAGGATTATCGTCTTACCTTTTTCAATTGTAAAGTGATTTACCATCCAGGATATCTAGAATTTAGTCATCAGTGTTCGTTTTATCGTTCATCGTGCGAATTGCGCTTCTGCAGTCTCTAAACGCGATCTATTCCTCGTCGGAACCATCAAAGGCGATTCTAACCTAGATTCTAATGCTGGCGCAGTAATACGATTTAGTTTCTATGATTACACCTTCGATAGCTACGATATCCTATCCTATTATTTATAATAACTCCCTCCGTATATGCACCGTCGCGCAAAATATCTTTGATTAATATTCCGCCAATTTTTTCTATTAAACAAACCAAAACCTTTATTACAAATTTCTGAACATTGGCCAAAAAATAATCCTGATCGTATTGAAATTGAAGTTATTTGATTAATTCGTCCTGGAATTGAATCTATTTTTATCCCTAAAGATGGAATAGTTAAAAAATGAATTACATATTTAAGATTAAGTACTTCCTCCTCAACGCGTTGGCTGCCGGACGAAAACTTTAATTTTAGACAATTGTAAACTATGTGATAACTTAAAATTTGTTTTAGTATTTATTTTGGTAACCTCACTACAATTTATTTCCTTTAATATATCAACTCGAGAATTAATTGTTTCAACCCCGTAGAGAAGAGTTAACAATTTTTTAAATGTCTCGAAGAAAGTATTCGTTGATATAAATTTTCAATGCGTAAAAGAGTCAAAATATTGGTTCCTACGCGTATGCATGAATAATAATTAATATTTGTCGTACAGATATCGGGCTATTATTTGTTTTGGTCAGTTATTGGCGCGTTAACCGTTTCGAAGAGTCGTAGGCTCCGATTATGCAAGTTGCATTCAGGTGTTCGCGACGCTGTTCAGGCTGTTCGGAGAACGAAATGGTTTTGAGAACGAATAAGAGGGAAGGAGAAGGGGGGGATTAAGAGGGAACTATGTCAAAGGTGGGTGACTAGAGTTATTGTGGGGGAAGGCGGAGGTTAATGGGTTTCGAGGACACTGGCGCTACACCAGGAGATCTCACGCTCCGTCTGTTAAGAATGATGAAGCCGCCTTTGTGAAGCGTTAAGATCAAGGAATATGAGGCGCGAAAGGGATTTCTTCCGTGGCGGCGTCGGGCGTTGAATTTAAATCGACGGATACGCCTGGAAATTGAACGAAAAGGTCATGGTCGAGGACTCGTCTGTGAGCTTTCTCGATTTCCCTATCGCGTACGCCTCTCCTAGACGATTACTCGATCGCCACTTGATCCATTACACAACAGTCAATTTTTACACGCTTTGAGAATTTACAATTGTAATTACAGCACAATCGAATGGTAATTATCGGTTCGATCGCGTGTAATTGTATCGTGACGAATGTAATCAGATCCCGTTTTGATCAATTCTGATTCAGGGCACGGCTCCAAAGAGTTAAGGGTTTTTTTAAGGGGTCACGAAGGTCTTTTTTCGGGTGCAATTGACGGCACTGGGGTTGGGAAAAGGGCACGTAAACACAATTTGGAGAAAATTTTAAAAGTGTTTTATTAAGGGAGTATTACCATTTGGGTATGTCTTTCAAATCTTTCAAGTCAAATTGTATTAGTTCATCGTCCATAAATTACAGAATTACAAAAGATTGTAAAAATGTCAACAGATACAGAGCATTTATTAGTACAAGTTGTTATATAATTATACAGCTAGAATTTAAAAATTTTCCAATGCAATAGTTTTGATTATTATATTTTAAATGGTTACTGTAATATCTCAAATCTTCTTCAAATTTTGAGCGTATATTAAATAGTAGTTTATTGTGCAAAGTAAAATCGTGTCAATATTTGCATTAGTTTTCTTTTTACGAATTCTGTTCTGTTCGTTATAACGAATTTGTCTAAAATAAACTGGTCGTAATAAACGTTGGCGATAGAGAACGTTGCGCGAATATAGCTGTCGCCTTGAATTGTGTTAATATTCAATATTGATTTGGAAAACAGGTCAATCGAGAGTGAAGCGCACGATAGAGGGAATTTCTCATTTATTTGTAAATGTATGTACAGTCGCTCCCACTTGTATTCGTACGGTATAACGGTGATTGACAATAAATGAACAAAAATTTGTTTCTTATGCATTGAGTGGTTTTGAAACTGGTATAAGTCCATTTTTTCATACATTGAGATTTTAAAGAGATTCTGATTAATTTAAACCGTGCCACGTTGGAAACACTGACTCTCGTGCGATCATCGAAGTGAAGTGAAGCTGCGTTGGTCGCGACCAGACTAAGATGGGTGACTGCTTCTTTTCAAGTAAAATAAAATTTAAAACAAAACAAATAAAATAAAATAAAATAAAATAACTACTTCGTAAATGTATACAGTTGTAATAAACAAATATTTGTTAAGAATAAATAAAAAAAATTCATAAGAATTCTTCACCATTATAATGTACAAATACGAGTGAAGGGAGTATGGAACTGTATGTTAAATACAAAAGCCTTGCAATTTGGAAAGTGGTTTCAATAAATACGATGACTAAATATCAAATTATGAATAATAAAAAAATAGAGAAATACACGTAAGTTTCAGGCTGTATGAATAATATTAACTAATGACTAATATTAAATTATGAATAATAATAAAATAGAGGAACACACGTAAGTCTCAGGGTATAAATAGAAATATCTGTTAGCACATCCGTATATTTCTTTGAAATATACAGAGTTATTAAAATGTACAAACTAAAGAGAACTTGATTCCTCTTACAATCATCGCGTACTATTTACAGACGCAATAGTTTAAGTTTTCAAACTCGATTATTAAGGAATTGCTTTCCGATGTCTGTTTGTGTGTGTTCTTCGGACCGCGAGGAACTGGAAAAGTTAAAAAAAGGAAGCCCCCCCCCAGCGTGTTTCGATAAAACTGTTCGACGAGAAATTCTCGGAGATAGGCGATTAGTTTTGATTCGAAACTTTGTTACATCGATCCGAGCGGGTGATTAGCAGTCGTTTACAAGTTAAAGGATGCAACCTTGGCTGAACAATGCGTTAGAACGTAGCAATTTATAGAGATTAGAGTGTACGGGCTACGTTGCTTTCTATCTTCGCGTAAAATAACCGATGCGTGTCTCGAAGATATTTCTTTGCGTCACATTATGTTTAAAGTATCGTACATCGTCCGTATTGTAACGCGCATATTACACTGCCGAACGCGCGCGCCGTCGCGTAATAAAAAGAGGATAAAAATGCAGGAAAGTAATTGCAAGGTATAAATTCACTCGTATAAGAAATACCAGAAGCGTGTTCCCAATTTTAAAAGGGGTTCACCGACCAGTTCTCAGTCTCCGTGCTTTGTAATATTATGACCGAAATCTGAGATCCGTTTCGAAGAGAATCGAGATTATACGGAAGCGCGGTATTGTCGATTAGAAATAGGCCGGGCCGGAAAATTAAATGCACCGCTTGGTGCTTTCCTTTCTGGTCGGAGCGGAGACTACGGTTCCACGATGTTAAATGTTTAGATGTTTTCGGATTGTTAGGAAAAAGCTGGAAACACCATTTATCTGATCAGCTGGCTTGGGTTTATACAACTCGTTTTTTTCTTAGCTTGGCGAATAAACTAGCTAAAGAGAAAATACGGTATTTTGTTTCTAGTTTTATTTATTCATTTTTGATAGCTTTTTTACGTTGGTTGTACTTTTAAATGTCAAACATAATTCGAGTTGATGGAAAAATACACCTACTCGAGTAAATTTACAGACATTGTTTATGTAAAATCAATCGTAAGTTGCTCCTTTTCTTTATCGTTTAATTATCCTCGAAATCATAAATCTTTGTATTTGCCTCAAAAAGTTTAAAAATTTTAAAATTATTAGAAATATTTCATATTCTTTATTTGCAGTCCTTAACAATTGGAATTCAGCACTGTTTAAATCAATGTATTTGTTACAACAACTGTCAGAACATACCCGTCGTGAGACAGAAATAAATATTATAGTATGCTTCTAACAATGCAAATGGCGAGGCAATCAGTATACATACGAGAATAATGGACGATTAAAGAAAATAACAGGTGTTCTTCGAATAGTTCTAAACCCATTTTGTATCCATTCTCGCCGATCGTGCACATTTCTCACTCGTACTGAATACACAATAGATTTTAAATGGTCCCAAGTGTAAAAACCTAATGGGTCGAGGTCAGGAGATCGTAGCAGCTATGTGGCGAGTCCACCTTGCCATGTCTATCGGTTTGTAAAGGTGGTGTTAACCATTTGGTATGCCAGTTGGGCTCACGAGTGTTGTTGACACTATAGAAAACTATAAAACGTAATTACTAAACTCCAACTATTCATCTTCACAGGAAAGAAGTCAATCTTGAACTTGTTCTGATACATTATATTTTTTTTCAATTGCGAAGTTGATGGAACGAAATACTAAAATAATTGTCGAGTGCAAAAGATTATTGCTAATCCTGAAAAGTCGATTGCTAGACCAAACCTCTCAAATTGTCATAGAACTATTTTTTACAGCCACGTTAAAATTCCAAAGTCTTATGTAGATTTATTTTCTTTAACATCTAATCTTGAGAATTAATTTTTTTTAGCTCCCCGTTATGATGATTTATTATTCTATTTCTGGTGAATCCTGGAACGTAAAAATGGATTCTCAGCACACTATCTCAAGAGCCACTGTCAAAATTATCGCTGGGGTTGCAGCAACTTCAATAATTCCTTCCTCTTGTGTGGACACCATTTTTGATCGTATTCTTGCACCCTGAACCACTTTTGCTAACTCCCTGAACGGAAGAAACCATTTTTACGATCCGGAATTCTGCATTGCGGAAAGTGTTCTCGGTACAACCGGCGTGTTTTGCGTTCATTTCCGTTGGCATATCCATACATGTCGATAATTTCAGTCAGAACAGCCATTTTGCTGTTTCTAGAACGCTTTCAGAATTACGAGAATAACATACAATATTTGCGAGACAAACGTGAAATCCACACTCACGATAAATGTGAAAATCTCAGTCAAGCGACTGACGCGACTCTAATAAGCAGTACTAATGCACCGATATAATTTTTCAGTTAGTTAATGCATCAAAAATGACGCAAGTACTTTTGGTACTTTTTCTTTGTCACTAAAAATCAAAGTTGATAAAAATTTCGCATAGAAAATTTTAGGTATTTTCTCTATTACTATTTTAAGATTTAAAAATGTCTAAAGCACGAATTTCAGTATTGTAAAAAATTTCATTCGTTGTACGAGCGTCGGTGAGATTCCGGGAAACGTTTCGGGATCATTGGTTTGTTAGACATCACGGTTCCCGATCTCGTCGTGCTAAATATATGCTTGCTCGGTTTACGTTCGACCATTCGTGTCTTACTGCACGGTTTCCCGTACTTTTTTCGAACGTATCGATTGCGCAACGAAACAGCTGCCGCCCGATAGCGTAAGCATTTCTGAACGGAACCCGAGGCAAGATGGAAATAATCGCGCGCCGTCTACGGGAGGAACGTTATCACCTTTCAGCGTCGGAATCGCGGGATTCGAAATCAACTTCTGGATCGGTAATATCATTAGCGCCGATGCCAAAGTCGTTTATCACGAGCACCCGATATGATTAATCTCTTGCTCGACGTGACTATCGACGTGGTAGCAGATGGACTGGTATCTAATCAGTCACCGCGGTGAGTCATAGTGTCCTCGAAACGCATATAGACCCGATGTATGGCGGTCGATGTGCTTTTCGCGCTAGACCCATCGACGACGTCCTCCTAGGTGTAACTTTTACTTTTATAATATAACAAATCTAGAATTATAGAGGTAGAGATGAGATTTATAGCAGGTCAAATCGGTTCGATTTTGTATACAGTAATATGATTCTTAAAATGAACCTCAGACGTGGCCCTAGGTGTAATTCGAACTTTTATAACATGACAGATTAAGAATTACAGCGGTAGATATGAGATTTATATCATTTCGAGTCGGTTCGAGTTTGTATACAGTAATATGATTCTTAAAATGAACCTCAGACGTGGTCCTAGGTATAACTCTAACTTTTATAACATGACAAATCGAGAAATATAGCGGTAGAGATGAGATTTATAGCGTTCTGGATCATATCGAATTTCTATACAGTACTATGATTCTTAAAATGAACCTCAGACGTGGCCCTAGGTGTAACTCTGACTTTTATAACATGACAGATTGAGAATTACAGCGGTAGATATGAGATTTATACCAGGTCAAATCGTTTCGAATTTCTATACAGTACTATGATTCTTAAAATGAACCTCAGACGTGGTCCTAGGTGTAACTCTGACTTTTATAACATGACAGATCGAGAATTACAGCGGTGGATATGCAATTTATAGCAGGTCAAATTGGTTCGATTTTGTATACAGTAATATGATTCTTAAAATGAACCTCAGACGTGGTCCTAGGTGTAACTCTAACTTTTATAACATGTCAGATTAAGAATTACAGCGGTAGATATGAGATTTATATCATTTCGAGTCGGTTCGAATTTACATACAGTAATGATTCTTAAAATGAACCCAACTGAGGGATCCTCCTTGGAGTCAGTGAAATGGGAAAGACGACGCTTTTCCTTTCCAGGTAATAGTTACCTTCCTCCAGATAAAAGATTATATATAAAATATATAAATTGCAAAAGAATTATTCTTCCCACAACCTGATAGTTCTAATAGTTAAAAATCGACATAAAGCGTGGATTTAAGTTTTCTTATACGCAGGCGTTTTAATTCGATACTCTAAAATTTACGGGAGTCCGCAATACGCGATTGCTCGTTTGGGATAAAAGAACGCGTCCCCGTGACGCGAGCAAAATGGTCGAAACGAAAAGTGCAGCTCCGATTGTTTGAACTTTTGAAAACAGCGTATCGTGCTGCCTATCTCGGAATCTTTTCAACCCCAGCTCGACTCCCGCTGAGTTTGACGTCGAGGGTCGTTTCGGACCCCCACGAACTAAGATCGTATCGGGTTCAAATTAAGTGGATTTGCAATGACCGCGGGCCAACTGGAAATAAAGATCCCTTTTGTGTTCTGCTCACATTATTGCATTTTGTAGTCGTCAATAATGATCAATGGGTCGTGATTATCGACGAATCGATGCTCCATCGGGATCGCGGGAAAGAAATTTCTTAAAAAAAATATCTGTTTCCTTGGATTGTTGTGTGCAAATAGTTCGGTATATAGCACACGGTAGTGCTTGTATCTATTACGAGTAACATAATAATTAGAAAGTTAACGAGGCTCCTCGTAATTGAAGGAAACTGAGCAGCTTGTAATTTAACGCGCCGACCGCTAGACTAAACCTGTGAAATTTTCTGTGAGACCAGAGTTTCTTTGTATTATTTCATTCATATTTATTTTCATCGACGTCTTTGAAAATTAATTTCTTTATCTTCTCAGAGAAAAGTCTTGTCTACAATTTTTTATAGCTGTGTTAGGTTCCATACATTAATTTTCTTTCGTGTTACTCATAGTCATGCTTTGACGTAAGTTTCCTCGACTCGTATCGTTTCTAGTAGACGTTCGTTCGGGCAATAAAATTCTTGTTCGCCTGCTTTGTTTTACATATTTTATAATTGTGAATATAAATTTTGCCTCCCCGGTCGCATTTACTTGGAGTTTACCTCGACTTGCGTCAGCTATTCTGGAACCAATCATCACCCAAGTTCCGGGGCACGACTGTATTTCAATTAAATTCGATTAACAGCCCGTCTATCGAAGGTTTCGATCGAGCCCAGCGATCCGGTCGACCGGTTCTTTCCCTCGTAATAAAATCTAGAAACGCGCAGTGTCAGTCAAGCGTTAAAGTAGTGACGCCCATAATTGATAACGCGAGTAGAAAAGCTGCAAAAAAAGTATTAGTCGGGAGGAACCAGTGGTATATTTATAACGGTCTGCTCGAACGGTCAATCAATGCTATCTACATCATCCGTCACGAGATTTTATGATAATTATCCACCGACGAAATGTGATTATTGGACAGGGGTGGTCGGTACGTGTCACTGACCAGCGTGACCCGATGAGTATACGCGGGATGAATATACTGGGTGACCCGCACAACGAGTTACAAACTGTCCAGAAACTAATTTTATTTTTAATTAAATAAAATTGAATGCTTCTAATTATCGGAAATTAATTTCTGAGGGTCGACTGATAGGGGTGAGAAAGTCCTAGATATTTTTAAAATTGTGTAAATTTTTTGTTATTTGGATAACCCTCACTGGACCGAGTAATGTTTAGTTTAGTTACTTTTTTTTTATCGTGCACGGTTAAAAAGTTTAAAAATATTGGAATATTATTATTTTATTAAACTCTCGAAATTATGTATTGTCTGTCTGTAAGAAGCCTAACATCCCCACTCTGTGAATTGTAAATTCGGCCTTCTACTCTTGAACGGACAGTGTTTTAACTTTTAAACGCTAATTTAGACTTTTACAAATACTTTTTCGAAAATATAATAATATTAACCCTTCAGGTTCTCAGCTTTAAATCTCAAGTGTTATGATAGAGCTTGTCGTTTAAATTTTAGTGATGTATGGAGTTGCAGGGAAGTTATTAGAAAAAACATAAAAAACGTTAAGTTTCGATAACTACTTAAAAAATTAATGGAGAAATTATTCTAGAAAATTTATGGAACAACATTGCAGAGAAAATATTTTAAAAATGATCAGTATTCTCAGGAATCATGTGAAAATAAAATTATGAAGATATTTTCATTAATTTCTAAGTGAAACAATTGGCGAAGCTTCGTGTGGGTCACCCTGTAGAAGCATGGACGGAGTCCAGCTCTAAAACAATTCTGTTCGTACGCCAAATGTTCCGATGTATTTTATTGCATTTGCATGAACATAGTTGAAGTACGTGCGTGTACGTGTCGATCGTTAAAGAGTTGTGCTCGGCTTCCCACGCTAAGCTAGCTGACGACAACGATGTGGCGCCATGACGATCCACGACGCCGACGCCGGACGTCTACCGACACGGTTTCTTTCGTTCCAAGCGAATACGTTTCGGCTTTCAACCTCGATGACTTTATTAACCACTAAAACGGACGAGAAATTTCTTCGTAAAATAATTTGAAGCATCGACTATCAAGTTCTTTAAGTTTCCGTCAATGCAAATGGCACTTCTTCAATATTTTTGATAGAATAGTACGTCGAGTAACTTAAGTAATTCGTAAGTTGAGTATTTCTATCTCTACCAACGATATCGCTGTGTATAAATATCTACTGCGTTGGAATTTCGAATGCAGTCCCCGCTGTACGAAAAATGAACATGCCTATATGTTCATTTTAAGAATCATTGCTGTATGCCTTATGGAAGAGGTCAAAAGAATCGTGTTTTTTCTATTCTATTTGATTGCAACGCTTTCTAACGAATAAACAATTTAAAAATGTCAGTGTACTGAAAAAACAACGTCGAACTGAGTTTAAAAAAACAATATTAAAACAATTTTATAGCAACGATACGATAGCTTTATCGTAAAATTGTATTCTTGAAACATTGCTTTAATTTCTAGTAAAAATCTCGCCAGGAACCTATAGGGTGACCTAATATAATACTTGGTCGATTTCTCTTTTCCGATCGAGCTGCCCTTTCGAGTTAATTTTCTGCTCCGTCTCTTGTCTCGTTCATTTCGCCTCGATCATGCTTCTCAACGTTGCCTAGAATTCTAGTCGTCGTAAACGTCGTCTAACGATTATCGACTTCCCGATATCGGTGGCCCTGTTATCAGCAATTCGTACTTACGACGACCGTCCAGTTCGTTCTCTTCTGCTTTTCATACGGAACGATGTAATTTCTTTCTCGAAAGCTGTACACCCTTTTAAATATCGCGCAACGATGCCCATATTGCCCGGAACGCATTATTCCGAAGTTTTAACGATTCCGTGTTTCGCGTTATATCGAATCGTTCGCGTGTTTATGGCCGCGTCATTGGCTGGTTCGTTGGGAGGTGGGAGATTCTTTCAGATGGATTTTATGTTGTGTTTCGCTTTAATGGTACAAATGAAAGTCTATGAGCAATATCGAAGTTTCTAGACTACTGTTCTCGCGTTGTAACGACTGTCTACTTTGGACGAAGGATTATACGGATTCGAGCATGATTTTCCCTGAAAATAATTCAAATTTTGATCGTTTTTGGTGCAGTCTCCGTAAAAGGCCATGAATTCTTGAGCTTTTGCAGCCTTTTTAACCCTTCGAGTGCCTTAAAATTTCTTTGTGTACCGTTTAGAAATATCTTGAAATTTTTTGAAGATATTTATGGAAATATATTTTTCCGGAAAATAATGTTAATTTTGTAATTTCTTTTTGGATTTTATTTTAAAAATGGTCTGGGCTAGATATAATTAATATATTGATGAAAATGTAAATATTTTGAAAAATATCGATTTTACAGCTCTTTAAAAAATATTGCTTTCTTCGATAAATCATAACAGTTGAACTAACGATCAGATGAGAATGAACCTTTATCTATGCTAAAGACTATGGTGTGCGAAATAAAAGCAATTTCAGTATAATCTTTTTGGCCAATTGTTTTTATGAAATATCAAATTTCATGACATTTCAAAATCTGAACAAATTGAGAATGCAGCCTTATTGGCCCATTTCACGCGTCAGCTTTCGGAAAAGGTGACACTTTAAAATTGATCGTATGAAAATTAATTGGACGCTGCGTCGAAGCGTAACGACTCGATATATAGGGTGGCCGTCTATAAATGTCCAAGCAAATGTCTCGTAAATGGTCGAGGGTAATTTAATTTAAAAAATTTTTTAATTCAATTTTAAATTAAATTTTACCGTATTTAACTTTTCTACAGATAAACTTGCGTTTTAAAGAGAATATAGTTTTCATTTTGTTATTAAACAATAATATAATTATAGTGCGTGAAAATTCAAATAAAATAAAAAATGAACAATTCTGCTGATCGCAGTAATCAATCTCGATGAGATAAACCAGGGTACTGGTTGTTTTCAGGCGTTCCAGATATTTTCACTTTCTTCGTACTTTTCCATCTTCCATTAAAGTTCCAGCAGGGTGTAGGACCCGCAACCCAACTTCGTAACTATCGTTAACCGACGTTAACGATTATCGACCCTCGATATCGGTGCCCACATAACTACCAGTTCATACGTACGTGTGTGCACTACGTATTACTTGCTTATGTTCGTACATATACATATATATAAGTTCCCAGAACTTTCCAACTCGGAGATTGCGTTACCATTGTACCAGCTAATCAGTCTCTTCAGTTCCGTTCGGAATTTGTTTCAAAAAAAGTTTGCACTCGTCGATGAAAATTCAAGCAACCGATACGGATCGTAACACAAAGCAAAATTAATTTCTATTCACGGCTCATTTAAATATCAATATGGCGACCGGGTCGCTGCTCAATTTCCAAATCGAGTCGTTCGGAGCTTAACGGTTAACGAAATTACATATACGTTTGGTAGACAAAGGGTTAGTTTTTGAAACAGTTGATTTACATTCGTTACGTTGACAGTTACATTAAAATTCGGGGGTTTCTTTTAATTAGGATATACAGGGTGAAATATTTTCGAAACTGCTGGTCGTATTGAGAAAGGCTTCAGATAAAACTCGAATAGTTTCAAGGCGGTTATTATTTGCTTTTTTTAAAAATGGAATCATATATTCTTTGATACACTAACTCAGCTAGTCATTCTCTATAAGGAAATATAAAGCTAGTTGTATCGAAAATTCTTTGCTTCAGAAGATATTTTAATTTATATATTGGGGAGTACTGGTATACGTGTTTTTCGTTTTAATTACCATGTGGTATTTTTCTCTACAAAGCGATAGAGACTGAGGAGTGGGATTTATCTGTAGTATTTTATGTATTCTTATTTTACTACAGATAACCTTTTGCATGTCAATTCGAACGAAACTTAATACATGATCTAACAATGTTTGCGTCGTCAATAAAATTCAACATAAATTGCTACCGAATAATATCTGCGAGTTCCGCAACGTTAAGTTTGGGATCTGAAATCAAATTGACGCGTTCCGTGAACCCGGTGTTAAAACAAAAACCCCTTGGCTCGTGCCAACGAGTAGAAATAAATTTTTTAACGAATTTCTCCAGCGTTCTCGCGACCGGCGCTGCGATTTCGTCGGGGTTAGTCAGCTGACAGACATCGCCGACGGTGTACGGTGAGGGTACGGCCAGAAAGGGTGAAGGGAGAAACAGGATTGTTAATGGAAAGCCATTGTTCTCTAATCAAATCATTTGCCCACCGGCAAGAAGGGTCCCGACGATGTACGAGAGGACGGAGAGAGCGAAAGAGTCGAAGGAAAATGGCGAGAGGGGTCAAAAGCAGGTGCTCGCACCGATCAGGCCTTCTCCCTTCTCTCTCTCTAATAGGTTTAGTGCATTGTTTCGCATTCGCTGGATACCAGTGACGCCGACCAATCCGTTGACACACTCGTTAAAAAGTTGACTCCCACCGTCTGTCCAAAAAGATTTTTAATCCAACGAAATATTAAGCATTTTGGTGTAGTCTTCGTACGAGGCTATGAATTCTTGAGCTTCGCAGCCTTTTTAACCCTTTGAGTGCTTTAAAATTTTTCTGTGCACCGTTTAGAAATATCTTGAAATTTTTTTGAAGATACTTATGGAAATATAGTTTTCCTGAAGATAATGTTATTTCTGTGATTTCTTTTTGGATTTTACTTTTAAGTGCGTGTACGAGGACGCCAACCAATCCGATGAAGCACTCCTTAAAACGTTGACTCCCACCGTCTGTCCAAAAAGATTTTTAATCCAACGAAACATTAACCCTTTGTCAAGTTTTACAATTATGAAGTCACTCACTCGTCATCAAGCCTTATAAATTAAAATCAACACATTTTCACATTCACGAGGTATTCGTAAAACAAATTAATTTTTTTCTTGCACGAACAAATTTAAACAAAATTAAATAGTATATAATAGTATTAAATAGTATTAAATAATACGTTTGAAAAATTACATTAAATCGTAAGTCAAGGGGTTAAAAATTCACCCTTCTGCGTGTCCGTAATACTGAAGCGTGAAGGAAGCTTTCGTTCAAACCGTTTTGAAAGTCAATTTTGGCGGACAGATCTTCTCGAACGGAAGAAAAATCGATCCCCGGTGCCCCTGTGTTTTTTCCGTCCAGCGTTCCTTGAAATGCCCCCCTTCCCCCCGGTGGGCGGTTAATCGGGAAGCCCCCCCGTCGAGGAAATGGGTTATCGATCCCGTGGACAGTGACTCGTTTTGACAATGCATCGAGAAGTGACGTCGCGATAACCGAGCGTGATAACAGAAACAAATTTCCTACGCCATTTGCAGCGGGGCTCCGTTCCGCGTGCGGTTTTCATCAGCATTCGGACTGACGTTTGAATTCCCCGGGCTTTCTTTCTCTCGTCGATGCTGTCCTCTCCTGTCTCCCTGGCCAGTGTTTCACAAGCGTCGCGTTTAACCGGCTCTCGTCAAAGATCCGAGGGAAAGCTCAATTTCAGAGGCATCGAGCAACGCGCGCGCGCGAATCGTATTCGTCGGTCGTTCGATTTTCGCGGGCAATTTTCGCGAGAAGGAACCGCGTGGAAACAAATCCCCCTTCCCCTCCAGCACGATGATTGAGGGGGGGATACGGGGCCGCGATTTCCTTGTGTTTCTTCGGGACGAACGCTGGGAAAACCTGTTTCTCGTTCGCGATCAGACCGTCCCATTCTCCTTCGTTCGCCTCGAATCGTTCTGGAAAACGAGGTGTTCTATAGCCCCGGCGTCGTACGGCCGTTTCCTTTCCCGTTGTTTTCCCTCCCTCCCTCTCGACGCTTCCGATTTCCCTGGTGTGATTGTAGGGGTACCGTTGCATCGTTCATTTGCCTTCTATATCTCTTTATTCCGTCCAAAGCCCCGAAATATTGCTGGTACATTCCAGCTGCTTGGGGGAGGGGGGACTCGAACGAAACGCTCGAGATGAATATTCCTTGGCGCTAGACAGAAAATTCATTTTCCCCGTGTTCGGATGATCTCTCCTCTCCCGTATACGGGGCTGTCCCCGTTTCATCCAGATTCCTAAATATGTCCACGATTTCCACTTCTGTCTTATAAGGAAAATCCCAGATGCGATCCTACGTTGATTTTAATGAAATTTCGTAAAAAGATTTGTTAAAAACGGAGCCATAATTATAGCAGTAGACTGTCAGGCAATTTAGTTCTGGGCCTGTCTAATAGGTGGTCGGTCGAGCACTTGTGAGAGAGATAAGAGCGTGGCCCTCTAGCGGCGAACACGAAAAGCATAAAAGTTGGAGAAAACCGAGTATTTTTGTGTAACGTTTACGAGTGAAACTTCATCGAATTTAAATTTGGAAACGGACCGTCCCCGTTTCATCCAGACCTCTATATTTGTCCACGATTTCCACTTTTGTCTTGAAAGGAAAATCTCAGATGCGATCCTACGTTGCTTTTAATGAAATTGCGTACTGAGTAATATGCATGTTTGTTAAAAACGGAGCCATAATTGTAGCAGTAGACTGTCAGGCCTAGTAGACGGTTGGTCGAGCACTTGTGAGAGTGATAAGAGCGTGGCCCTCTAGCGGCGAGCGCGGAAAGCGTAAAAGTTAGGGAAAACCGAGTATTTTTGTGTAATGTTTACGAGCGAAACTTCATCGAATTTAAATTTGAAAACGGAGACACCCGGGGCAATGGGTCCCCAACGTCCTATTTATCAATTTGGAAATCGTTTGTTTAAAAATTGTTCCACCAAAACGACTATAATTAGCTCGGAGCGGCGCAATAGTTTCGAACCGGTACGTCTTTCCAATAATTCATCGAACTCGTTTCTGGAAAGGTTGGCATAATATTCGTCGATTAATCCACCGGTTATAAAAAATGGCAGCCAATTATTCCTGCCCATACGTTGCCGGTAAATTGATGTTGGTGCGTTTATTGTGGAAGGGCGCATAAATTTTCTTCGACACACCCATGAATATTGTAAAAATTCCCTGGTGAATCGGGCTTCGTTGGCGATTAGCGTAGAAAATTCAGATCGGCGACACGAATCTGAAATAACCACGTGCGGCGGGGTCAATTGTGAAAGAAACTTAGTTAAAGTCCTTGTACACATTGCATGTGCTACGGATACGTTCATTATGCAGTATTTCCTAAACAATCGCGTGTTCGCGTTCTGTCTTGCAAACATTTTAGTGCTGTGACCATCATTTTAGCCGATGCTGTTGAGAAATTCGTTTAAATAGATCGTAATAGGATCGTAAATAGAACTAACATAGTGTTAATCAATATTTGGTAAAAATAAATGGAAAAAATTGATAAGAGAAACGAGTTACTTTCCATTTATAGTGTACGAATACAGGTGGGGAGTGTAACTGTACGTTAAATTCTGGTCTAAATGCACACATTAATACAATAAAATGTCTGCTTTTAAGTGTTGCATGTTTCCTGTAGTTTGTCAGAGATTGGGCGCGGTTTATACGAATAATTAGTTAATAACTGTGAATGCAGGGGATGTGGAATCCAGTTTCTTCGTCGTATTAGGAAACGCGAGTCTGCATTTTGCCCGATGCGCCGTCTTAATCTTGATTTGCAACAGGATTGTCGAGTACATTATCGCGAGCTTATATTTCGCACTCCAAGACAGATTAGCAGAGACGAAGTCATTTCTCGGCAAGTTGTTAAGTGAATCGCTAAGTAAACGGTGCTTGTTCAAGGACGTACGTAAACATTATATCCGTTCTCCAAATACATCAGCGTAATATCGCGCGAACGTTCAGCGTACGGTTTCTTGTTTTCAGCGACGAATCAATATGGTAATTCATCTTGCGTCTCGTGTTGCGCGAAGGAGCACTTTACGCTTAAGTATGCACAAATAGATGGTGTCTCTCGTGTTTGGGAAATATTAATATACAAAGTCCCGCTCTAAGTTCTATCAGTGCTTTGACCGTTTACAATTAAAAGAAAGAAGAATAAACGACGCAATTTAGTTTAATTAAAGCATACATTGCAAATACTTACAGTGTCACCCACTAAAAGAAAACACGAATATGGAAAAGGGTAATTACACACAACATCCTGTATACAAATTTAAATTTATTTTTAATTAAGTAAACATTGCTAAGTAAGAATTGCTGAAACTTCTTTAGGTGCATAGTGTGAAAGTAAATTTGAACATAAATATAGAAAACAGTATAAATAATAATAGTTGATATACTCATCCGATAGAGGATGCAATGTCCTTTAAAATGAGTGTTAATTGAAGTCGATAGCGTAATTAGTTTCGGAGATATAAGGGTTCGAAGCGATTGTTTACTTTTCATTGTTTACGTCGCGAGGTCATTCATCTCACGTGCTCGTAGTAAATAGTAAATTCTTGGAAATACTACGTCACTCGGTCACGGCTGTCACGACTCACGTTCGAGAGAAATTATTAAGAAAGAAGGAACATTAAGAACAATAGATGAAGTTAATGTCGAAATCAAAAATTTGTAAAAATAGTTTAAAATGAATTTAAAAATGTTGCATGCTATCGATCACAGGATTGCAAGAGCTACAGTTGTTCAAGTTACGTGCAGTTTAGAAAAAGTGAGCAGTTGACAAAGTGTTAAGCTGACAGCTGGTTCGACTTGTTTTTTAACGATGCTGTGCGTGGGAGGAATAGATATTTTAAGACGCAAACATGTGACACTTTTCATGTAATCGCATAGAATACATTAGCTACTGCTCCTCTTGTCGTCAATCTAATTTTATGATTAGCCTTTTCAAACAAGCACGATGCAAAATGCCTTCAAAATAGAAATAATATAAATCAAATGACGTTTCGACTTCTACGCTCGATTTATCGAATGTATTACAAGAAAGAATGTTATCTCAATTCGTTTGGCGAAAAATTAAAAGAATTATAAAGAAACAAAAGGTATTTGACTTCTTTCTAATTTGAAATAAAGAAGTATATTTTTTGGAGATTAGCAAAGAAGCTTAGATTGATATTAATTTTAGAATTCGTTATTTTCGTCTTTCTTCTTTAGTACATAGCCCCTTTGTAATCTTTTTTTTGTAATGTATTATATGAATACATGATAATTTTTAAATAAATTCACTTGCTCAATGAAGAATTGTTAGTTTTCGAACAATTTTCTAATAATTGGACTGTAAAAGTAGTTGTTCAGATTCTATATTCTGGACCAGCCAATCGTATTTTAACGTTTCTTTCCTAAAATTCTCAGAAGTGGGATTTCTGCTCGCGCCCTACACGTTCAGTTCTCGTGTTATTTCGAAGTTTGTACTTCGCGTGTGGCCTAAAGTGGTCGCATTTGTTAGGCTGGGCTGAGCTATAGATGATAGTCGTTTTCAAATATTACCCTTAGGGAGAAAGTTTACGTCTACAGCTGGAATTGCTTAACACGTTCACCGTAACAGCGGCAGACCCATTATGCGGGCAAGCAATATATACAGGGTGAGTCATACAGGCGGATAAAATTTTATTCAAACAGTGGACGATGAATAAAAATATCGCCCAGCAATTTGTTCGTAACGTTTATTCGACCGAACTGTCACTGGAACAAGCTTTTATTCGTTTTTCACAACGTGAAATGTAAATTCAATTTGTAATTCAAATTAAAATTGTTATCGTTGAAACAACGGATCGGGCTTCGTTTATTATTAGTTATAAATCATTTAAAATTTGTTTCTAGGTATGTTTCCTATTCTTAGTTACCTAAGTTGACCACCTTCAAAAAGGTTCTTTAAGAAGAAAACTATATCAAGGGTCAAATAGAACAGTGTTTCCCAAAAAGTATTTTAAATGAAAGATACTGAAATTATTTTTAATTATGAACATTTATCTGAAATGAAGTCATAGTTTTATTTATTAATGAAGAGTGTTATAATACAAATTACTCGTATTAAATATCTCACTTTTTGTTTCGAGTGTTCTTTGAGATAAATTTTCTTTTCTATTATATTTATTGTAGCTATTTCGTTAATTGTGTCTGTACTTTATGCTTCTGGATTTTGTCCAATGAGAGGAGTCTTAACAGTCGACGAATAAAGACAGAACAATTCTTACGAAGGTGAGAAATTGAAAAAAACAGAATTCTTAGAATTTTTGTAAAACTAGTTCTATTCTATACTATGCAGCAAGGTTTGGTGGAATAACAAAATATATTTTACTATTTAAATTAATTTGCAATTTACTCCATTTGACCATCCATAGATATCGAGATGACAACATGAAATATGTAATTATTTTGATTTGTTTTAAAGTTGAATGAAAGAATCCGTTCGTTTGGTCTTGTTGGATTATAGGTTCCTGTTCGGGATAGCCGGAGGGTTGCACTTAGGATCGAATGCGACGTTAATTTTGTAAAGGTCGAACGCAAAGTTTGAGAAACCCTGCCCTAGACAATTATCTGTTTTGTCTCTGCCATAATCCACCGGCTGGACTCGATGGGCGGGCGGCAGGGAGCGTGGTAATTAGTCAGAGCTGTTGTTTGGCGAACGGGTAGATCCCCGGCTCGAATCACGATCGACCGATTCTATATCGCCGTGCAAGTTCCAATCGCGGATACAGCCGTTTGGCGCAATAAAAACGGCTGACAAAGGCCAGGGGGCATTTTGCTGCTTGGAATCCAGACAATGCCGTCGCCGTTGGTGCTGTTCGTAATATTGAATCGCGTTAAGTGTCAACCGATTTCGCGTTTACGCCGTGCTCGTCGGTTATTACCGAACAGAAGTATGACGCACCCGACAGTGTAAATAATTCAGGGCTCAATTACGCAAATTGCGAGCTAACGTGACCCCCGCCTGCTTCCTCTATCTTTCTCTCTCCCTCTATCTCCCGATCCCGATCCCCTTTCCATCAACCCCCTTCCGATCCACGTTCCGCACCACATCATTCCGGGCGTGTACTCTCTCTCTGCAACCCCTCGCCGCGTGACTAATAACAAGTTTTGCGAGTGTTGTCGGGCTAAAAAAATTTTTTCACCGGTCGTGAATCGCGTGCCCGGTCACTGAAGCTTTTCGTTATGTACAGTCTGGTGCAAATATATCATGGGAAAGACACAGCAAAGATATCGTACTTTTTCAAATTATTTTGTAAAGGTTTTTCCCTTATTTGTTCGGTGATAGATTTAACCCTTTGCACTCTTCGTTGTATAGAAACTCGATTCAAGTTTCATTTCTGATAACACGAATTGTAAATTCAGTAATGATTAGTAAATTGAACATTTTTATATCCCTCCCAACGTGGGGGGTTCTCTCTTAGGGGTCAGTGAAGCCTGAAAGACGACATTTAAAAAGCGAAACAGCAATGATTCTTAATATGAACCCAGGCGTGACTCGTAAATTGAACGTATATTCCCAACTTGGGGGATCCCTTTGGTGGTCCAATGAAACGTGAAAGACAACGATATCGTCGTATATAAACATCTGTTATACGAAAAATGAATATATAAAAACTGTGTTCATTTTAAGAATCATTGCTGTACACGAATAACATTTAAAACATAGGTATATGTGCATTTTTGTGGTAAAAAGAATATTACTTTATTTTTAGAAGTCGCTTTATATAATTAATTACTTTCAAAAATATTTTTATATTTATAATGTATCATTTAGTCATTGTATGGTATCTTTTACACAATCTTTATCGTTTTCTTGCGACTGTGGAGTGATTATCGACCGAACAAGGATGGTTCTTGCTTGAATCTTGCTTTAATTGCATTAAAAATACTGATGAAATAATTATGAGATGTTTGCATCGACTACCAACGTTACAAGAAGTGAAACCTAACAATAATCGAAATATTGGACCGATTAAAACAAAATATGATGTCGAGTCAATACTTAGATCAAAGATTCTCACAAACGTTTTAATACAACGATAGCTTCTAAGTTATTTTTCGAAAGTATTGAATTTTATAAATATTCAAATATTAATTCTACATAATTTTATCGTTACATAAACATGCAATATAATAGTCAAATATACGTTTATCCTTTTTTACTATTAACGTATTTCATTTATTGCTTATATAAACACACTAGAAAGCCTTGCAATCCATGTTATAACGAACAAATTGAAAAAAAGTGCTTCAATCTGTTTTTTTTTTTTTAAATGAAAAGAAAATTGTCAAAGCGCAATTCCAGTGCCAAGAACGTGGGCAAAGTGTAATTAAACGGAGCTAATTGTAAAAAGACGAATTACAAATTATGCGCTGCGTCTTTAACTCGTTATGCGAGGCGCGTTCCCGCGTAATTAGAAAATACCGATCGTGCGAGCGTAATCAAGGAGCCTCCTAATAAAGCACGAGCGCGATAATACAAACGCGTTTGCCGCGAAACAGGTTTCCGCGTTTCCGCGGATCATCTTATTACGGTCGATGACGGTTTCTGTCTCGCTTGGATCCGGGCGCGAACGGAAGCGCCGTAAACGGGGCAACAGCGAGGGCGTGGTGTCGCTTTTTGTCTTCCCTTGTTCCATCTCTTTCATCTCTTTAAAGAAGAAAATGTCGGAGAAGGAAGAGATTCGCGAAACTTTGGAATTAACGAGTATAGAGCCCCGTGACGGTGAAACTTTTGTACAGACCATTCAACTTCCAGCCATATAACCTCTCGAGCTTGAAGACGCGTACCATAATCCGGGGTAACAACGTGCCAGAAAATATCTTCCATTTCGTATGCACGCCTGCGACTCCTCTTCGTTGAGTTTTCCTCGAATTTAGTCACCCTTGTCCATCATTAAATGTCTGCGCGATCATTTGGTCGCCGCGTCAATTATCATTCGTTGACGAGCAACCAAAATCACCGGGGAACGTTAACGAGGCATTTTCGTACTTTTCTATTCGTTTCTCCTTTCGACTTCGATTATATTCCAAGTTTCGTATCGAAATATCGAACATTTACGTAGTATACGATACGTAAATGAATTTTCGATCAGAAATATTATTTTTAATACCACGGATTATCATTTCTTTAAGCATCTAGGAACGTTTTTTGAAGGGGGGAAATTTTGTCAACAAAAGGGTCTAAAAATTTAGACAGGATTTACCATTAAGATACTAGAAAAATTAATTCTCAAGTTAAGATGTCGAGGAAAATAAATTTGGATAGAATTTGTGTATTTTAACAAGGTTACAGAAATAAGTATTGAAACAAATTTTAGGTTATGTAGCTTACAATGGTCTAAAATAAAAATGTTACTTTTGCAAAATATTATACTGTTTTGATCTGGTAGTGAACGTGTTAAAAAAATGGTACTTCTTCGAGCAAATTATTACATTTGATATAAACTCGTGACAATCTCCGTTTGTAAAATTTAATAATAGGTTTGATTTGGGTAGAAAATGGCCGCCGATGCAAATGTTCGCTTTCCTCGTTCAGAGATGGCGTAAAGCGGCAGAATTAAAAGTGTTGCCAGACATACGTGACGAAAGTTCTCCAGAGCCGAGATCCGCGAAATAGAGCATTAATAACACGTTTCGTAACGAGGAAACTATTTATTCGTCGGAGCTTCTCCTTTCATTTATCGATGCTCGCACGCTAGAATGTCAGCGAGGTTCTTGCCAGGCAACTCCAACCATTTATACCGCGGTGCACGAGGTCTGCGATTAAATTTTTTCGTTTCGTCCGTTTTGTACGTTTCCACATCGAGAGGGCCCCCTGGATTATTACAAAACGAACGAGCGGCGGGCTAAACTTCTTTAACTGACATTGATTGTGGAGAATCGGGGAAGATTGATTCCGTGTAACGTATTATTGACTCATTAATTTCCAGACGTTGCATCATGCGTAGGCGCGATGCTCGCGGCGTTTCATTAGCTGCTAATGAGATCATCGGCATAGGAAACCGGCGAGAAAAACGACTCGTGGCGCGATTGATTTCGCAATCTTAACATTTTCACAATTTACGCGGTTCGTTTTAACGATCTTAGATCGCGCGCGGCGAAAGTAGTTTGCTAATTTTGCTGCAACGGTGACGCAATTAAAAATTGTTCCGGTTAAACTGGATGGCCACTTCTCGTACTCGTAAATTAGTTTTTCCGTGTTTGATAACGATTCTTTCGACAATTATATACGTTTATCGGAATTTTTTTAACAATTCTATTTTGTTCTGTATATGTATATTATTTATTTATGAGCACTGCATCTCAACTGTAAAAATAGTATATTTTCTCTTGTACGCTAATAGATTTGTACACGTATAATAAATGAATAAATAAATATCGAGAAATATGGAGATTCGATGAAGAAATTTTTTATAATTTTTATTCAAAATTATTATTCATAGTAACGAAAAATCAAAGTATAAAAATTCATTGCACTAATTTGTGTCATAAAATTATTGACACTTGCAAAAAACTCTATCATTTTTTGTTTTATTACGTCCTGGAGTCTCTTATTCTATTATCGATATGGGAAGAGGGAATTTATTGAAAACCCATAAATTTCTTGAAAGATCTGCGAGGATCATATTATAAATAATTTATATTACATTTATATATAAATTTTAAATTAATTTAATTAATACAATAAATGAACGTTGTCAGTAACGTTCACAGTGTAATGGAGAACCGTTTGAGCACGTTGTTCGATAAAGAAATTTTTTGAAGATACTATACCATTAAGTTGTGTGAGTTATTATAGGTTCCTCGATTATGTATGACTCGTACGTCCTGTAGGACACCTGTACTTATTACCTGAAATTTTCATCAGGTTTTCAATTGCTACTCGATTCTGGGAAGCACGTTCGCACGTTCGTAACCGTAAATATACGTTTTGCTCTTTTCTTCCGTCTGGCTTTTTCCCTTTCTACCCCCGCCCCTTAAAAGCACGTGCCGCGTAACGCTGCTTCAACCCCCCCCTTTTGTGTACAAATGACGCTTCTCATCGGTACCAGTCTTCTTCGACGACCCCCCAGCCTGCAGAGATACACAGCAAGGGACAAAAATTTAACAAAATACATTCTAATTTTGGTCATACGCATTTACGAATACAACCCCTAGCAAACAATTTTCGACTGGACCCCTTAAAATGAAATTTACGGAGAATATTTATGTTTCTAGATTGTGAAACATTATTATACATAATTGTAACTGATTCGATTTACAGTAAATAATAACAAAGATACTTTTATTTATTATCAAAAAGAAACAAGGAAAAATAGAAAATGTCACTTGGAAAATAGCTTTGAAAGAATCATTTTATATATTAACACTCTATAGTCCAAATTATATTTCGCTCCTGAAAAATATTATACAATATGATTATTGATGAATATTAATAATGAGATTCGTCACTCGTTTCATTCATCCACTGTTCAATTTGCCGTCAGAAACATTTAGCGCCCACTGTTCGTTAATCTGCTTGATGTGGCCCTGTATCTTTGAGGAAAAAGAAAGAACACTGTATTTATGCTTTTCATACAGACCAAATGATTCCTTTCTTTTTCTTCTTTTGGTCTTAATCTTTTGTCCGTGTACCTTGTAGTCGTTGGATGCGTACCATAAAGTGATTCCCTAGATAACCGAGACACCCTGCTCCTTTCTTCGTGCTCTCCTTTCTCGTCTTTGTCCTCTTGTTCTTTTCATATTCATTTCTTATACTTTTCACCATATTCGAGAATGAGACGAAGGGAAGAAAACCGAGGGTGAATCTCGCCTCGAAAGGGCCTGTGCTCTTACGCGTGTTTTTATCCGTGATTTCATAAATGCCTTTCATTAGGATCCTCGACAAACGGTTCGGTTAATTAACCCTCCTCCGTCGTAATAATCGGTGAGACACGGATGTCCCGTTGATCGTAATTACAAGGTGCGCGTTCGAAAGGTATCAAGAGTTCTTTTTTTGTTTATAAATTTAATCGAAGGTCCAACATTATTTCTGCACAACAACATTTATCAAATCGTTCCTTGCAACTCGAGAACGCTTGCCTCTAAGCCGATTGCGGAATTCTCCCTGAGCTCCTCCTGCGATTTTGCAACTATATCCTCTCGTCGACCTTTCGATGCAGCTTTGTAATTTTATAATTTTAATTAACTGCTGATACCGAACAAATACCAAGGATCTACATAATATAACGTCTCTGTCCTCTTTTGTTTCGTATTTACACGTTCTTTCATAACTTTTCCTTTTTTAATCCAATGCTTCATCGAGAATGTTAAGTATTATACTCAAAACTGAAATACTACATGAATTAAAATTTCTCTTAGTAATTATTTTCGTAACCAAATTTATTTCCCTCAACATTTCAACTTCAGCATTGTTTTAATTCCAAAGTAAAAATATGGCCAGTGAAAGTGTCCAGCTCTCGGAGTTCGTGAATTTTTTAGAGATAGTTTCAGGACCGTAAGCTCCAGTAAAATCAGACGAAATGGAATTTTTGTTAACGACGAGAAAATAGAACCTCTTACGCTGTCGATATGTCGGTCAAAAAAACTAAAAAATTTCTCTCAGTAATTATTTTCGTAACCAAATTTATTTCCCTTAACATTTCAACTTCAGCATTGTTTTAATTCCAAAGTAAAAATATGGCCAGTGAAACTGTCAAGCTCTCGGAGTTCGTCAATTTTCCAGAGGTAGTTTCAGGACCGTAAATGAGACGAAATGGAATTTTTTTGACGACGACAAAATAGAACCTCTTACGCTGTCGATATGTCGGTCGATCGTCCCTGACGAGACCGGATTCGTAGAGTTAGCAACAAGCATTTACCGTGTAAAGCTGATTCACGCGCGTTGAAGAAGAAACGTTCGCCAAGAGAGGACGGAAAAAGAATAGCGTGTGAAGCGGTCGCAATTAGTGCTCCTGTTTGGTCGGCGAACAAACGTTCCTCGTCGTTCGAACGAAATAACACCCACGCGATAAAAATCATGACGGCATCCACCTAACGCACTGGAAACACTGGAAACGTTATTAGGAAGAGCCGTATTTCCTACTTGCATTCTATTTCTGCGCGTTCCGTCAACCGATTCAGCGAAACGAACTCCTCTCATTTCTTCTTGCGCTTCCTTCTTCGATCCCTTCCCCCCGGATACTTGCATTTATTCCACCACCGACACTCTAATAGTCTCTGTCGATCCTGGGGGACCTTCGTCGCCGCCATTTTTTAGTTTTCGTCTCGCTTGAAATCGTTTCCAAACTTGTAAATTTTCACAAACAAGGCGAACGATAGATTCAACCCCTTTGCGGTCTGGAAACTTTTGGTTTAATCCTGTTTACACTTACGTGTATTTCTCTGTTTTATTATCATTCGTAATTTAATATTCATGTGGTAATTATTCAAACACTTTCCAACTTGCTTTTTTCTCGTATTCAATATACAGTTACTCCCCCCACTCGTATTCGTACACTATAATGATGATTCTTACAAATTCTTTCTATTTATTTTTAACAGATGTTTGTTTATTACAATTCTGTACGTTTGAGAAGTAGTTTTTTGTCTGTCTTGCTTTTTAATTTTATCTTTAAAAAGTGGTCACCCATCTTAGTACAGGACGCGATCAACGCAGCTTAACTTCAGTTAATTTAAAAAAAATTTTATTTATATAATACTTAACGGTACAAACATATATACAATGTTTCTAAATTATTATTAAATATTATGGTTGAAAATGTTTGACTTTAAGTAAATTTTCTATTGTAAGTTAATTTTAAAAATATATTCTGTCATTCAATTAAATAGAATCTATTATTCTAAGTTTTCTAAAAACAATACAATTGAATTTAGAAGAAGAAAACATCGATTAAACAAGTTTCATAACTTTCTCATCGTCTCCGATAATACTATTTCAGAATTCTTAAGATTCGAGGGAACATATCCAAATACTGCCCTTCGTTGCCGGACAAATCCAAAATTGGCCAATTTCTGTCATTGTCCTTTGGATTGTTCGTCGAGTAGCAGCTATCTGTTCGGTCGAGCGTATCCTCGCGGGATTAATGACACGGATTCTACTTGAAGCGGTTCTCTTTGGCTGTCATTTCGTTTCTCGGGTTCGCCCACGCTTCGCCTCCCGTTAACCCTTTCTATTATTTCCTAGCCCTTTTAATTAACGTAACCGCAACGGCGAAGTTTCCGACGGTCGCTTTTACCAGCGAGATCGTAACTTCCTCTTGGTATACATATACAGGGTGTCCATACGAAAACTTTAAATCTAAATATCTCGAAATCAACGCATTTCCTTTAATTCGTCAATATTCATTTTATTTCGACTGTTAAAGATTTTAGATCCCTCTATAAAAAAAAAAATGTAGTGCTGTCAAATCAGAAGATCTAGATGATCATTTCTCTTCTATCAATCCATTACCCTGAATTTGTCCAACATTCGGTCACAAAATAAACAAGCGTCATAAGTAAACAAATTTTTTATTTCATTAAGATATAATTTGAGAAAAAAATGTTTCCTACAAAAGTTTGTTCTTTCAATGGGTGAAATGAGAATCTGTAAATAAAAATATAGGTTTCCATTTAGAAAAACAAAGTTACACTTCGAATAACCTTGAAAACGTTCAACGAATAAAAAACAAATAAAATGGTCGTGTTTACCTCTGGAAACCGAGTAACTTTTGTATTTAACACTCTTCCCGAAAACGCGTGGTTTTCGAGATATCTGGATTTAAAGTTTTTGGACGAACACCTTGTATAGTCTCTTCGCGATAACTCCTGCTCCCTCGTTCCGCGCATAATGCAACGAACAAGCACGCGTACTTCCGCGTCGCAGTCATAGACTCTTTCACGCGAAGCTTGGCCGCGATAAAGATCCTTTCTTCCTCAAGGTGGGCCTCTTCACAGACCACGAAAGACGAAGATAAGTAGAATAGCCCACTCGTGGTAATTACTCGCCTCTACCTTGCTTACACATTTTATACCTTTTTTTCCTCCCACCCTCTGCAAACAGTACTAATCCCGGAAGTGGTCGTAGAACCAAACTGGCACTAGTCGGTGCATTCGATTAACCTCGCGCTAGGTCCGGTTGTCTCAGGTCCTACGTATTTCCAAACGACTTAATAAAAGCTATTTAAAAGTATCGTTAAACACGGCATTCACTGTCATAATTTTTAAATCGTCGACCCAATTTTTGTCAGAATGATCACCGATTTTTGAGGTATCTCGTTTTATCTCTGTTTCGTTAATGGTCGACTATAATATTGCTTTTAGACTCGTGCATCGAACTGGTTGGAAAACCCAAGAGAAAAATTTCCAACGGAGTTAGATCGTGCAATCTTGGCAAACAGTCGTGAAATCAGGCTTTTGTTGAAGTTTTTCTTTAACAGGCTCCATCTTGTTAGAACTACTTATCGTCCACGTTCGAATCATCCAATTTGAACCGAAAACAGTTAGTAATCCGTTCGCACAATATTTAAAAAAGAAAAAAATACAATGACTCCATCGACTCAAAATTTGCTCTAAAGTGTTTTCTCGTTACTGGAAATGATTTTCTTTTCTAAAGCTAGCATCGCCTTGGGACTCGTTCAAAGTCCAAACAGCGAAATCACAACGCACAAAATGGTCGTCAGGCTTCAGTCCTTATAAATGTCATTTGTTTACAAAGTCTCTTCGTCGTAAAATATCTGTGGAGGTCGTTTGTTTCATAGCGAGAGTCAATTTGCTAAACGTAGCGAATGGAAAAAGTATATTGGCGACTCGCAACGAGAGCTTTTACGAAACGCGCTAATTATTTACCCGACCTGTGTTAGCTCTACGAGGCGTTAGAGTATAAATTTCTTTCACAAAGCGCCTGTTGGAACACAGATCCCTGAAATGCCAGACACAAAAGCCACAATTGAACTCCGGACGGAGCAAATCGTTCGGTTGGCTTAACGCGAGTCGAGACCTTTCGCAGCAAAATGGCAGCGTTAATCTACACCTGGAGTCGAAACAGAAAGGTTGAGACTCAGTAACGGCCCGTTTTTTTTTCTCCTTCCTCTAGAACGAGATCGACCAACCTTCGGTGCAATTATATCTTTTATCACGGCGTGGTATCATTTTGTCAGGGCGTGTTGGCACTTCAATAATAATGGAAATAACAACGGCGGTGGTTAGAGCAACCTCGTTGGCAACGATGGCGTCTTGCGAACCGAACCGCCAGTTTTCTGCTCCGCGCGACCGACGCTCGGAATTTAGACGTCGACGCGGAATACGACTCGCTAATTCGCGTTAATCTAATTTGTGTTGTCGAGGTAGCGAAAGGTAAGAACCGCGTTTAAATGGCTGAACACGACGGAGTTGTTCGTTGGCATTGAAAAATAGACGATGGAAGACCCAAGAGACAAAGTCTGTTCGATGAAATATGCGTGGATCCAAGATGGTGTCGTTTAAGTTACTCGACGATAATTCTGAATCGTAAGCCCTTGGATTTGAATTTGCTCGAATACAATAATACACGATTAGTATTATTTATTGATACGATATGTTAAAATCTCGTGTTTCGTGTATAGAAAATCATATTTAATCGTCGCAGAAATTTTTAGGTTAGAATCGTGAAATGGGTTGATTCGCGTTTGAGACCAACATTTGTTACTAACTGAATAAGTATTATAAATATCAAAATTCACGTATGTATATGTAATTTTCGTATTCGACTGTATTTATAATTAGATAACAGAGTCCTGTTTAGCAAATAAAGAAGTCTTTTTTCGATGTGCAAGGATTCGAACGGCGCAGTTTCAATGGACAGAGCGGGGCAAGCACGCGAACACGAATTCCACTTAGCACCATTTAGCTGTTGGACTAATTTTTTTTTTTTTGTCCCTATCATAGCCGGGTCCATAAAGTCTTTCAATGGAATCCCAATGTAATCACATTCGTAGTTGTTCCTTTCTAGGAAGTCAGGGGCGCTGCACGCCAGGAGCTCAAGCCATTTACCCGGGAAATGCAATAATTGCAAATTGTAATGGGACGGCACTCCAGTACCGCGCCATTGTCGCTATATCAAGCTCCCTCTACCCTTACTTTCCTCCTTTTTGCCCCTCAAAATTTCGTCGTTCTCCACACATTATACAGGGTGTTCGGCCACCCCTGGGAAAAATTTTAACGGGTGATTCTAGAGGCGAAAATAAGACGAAAATCAAGAATAACAATTTGTTGATGGAGGCTTGGTTAAAAAGTTATTAACGTTTAAAGTTCCGTCCGTACAGAATTTTTTTCTCGAAAATGCGCAAGATTTTGGGGGTATGTCTATTCACCAAAAATGATTGTAATTGATCCCCGCAACGGAAAATAATTTTTCGAAACGATTTGAAATTTTTTTTCGTCGAAAAATTTCGCACCTTCACGAATTTTTTTTTAGAAAGTGAGTAGGATTTCGGAGGTATGTTTATTCACCAAAAATGATTGTAATTGACACCCGCAACCGAAAATAATTTTTTTAGAACAATTTGAAAACTGTTTTTTTGCCGAAAAATTTCAACACCAACTCGATTTTTTTCTCGAAAATTGATAGGATTTCGGAGGTATGTCTTTTCACCAAAAATTATTGCAATTGACCACTGCAACCGAAAATAATTTTTCCAGGACGATTTGAAATTTTTGAATTTAATTGTTAATAACTTTTTAACGAAGCCTCCATTAACAAATTGGTATTCTTGATTTTCGTCTTATTTTGGCCTCTAGAATCCCCCATTAAAATTTTTCTCAGGGTTGGCCGAACACCCTGTATATGTATTTCTCTGTTTGCGTCTGGGGACGCGTCGCGACAAAACTTCCGCTGGTATACTTTGCGTTGTTCGTTCCGTAATATCACGTCCACTCAACATTTGGAACAATTTATATACAGGATATCTGCACATCAAAACAATAAGAAAAAGTTCGTACAAATATGTCCTATTTGACTCTGTTCTCAAATTGAGCTTTTTCTCTAACCCGTGTAAATTGTTTATTAATAACAATACTAGCGAGTGATTTTTTCAAATTGAAGATAATATGTTACAAATACAGTAACGCATAAATTCAATCAGAATCCTTGTACTGGAGGACGGAATAATGTCCGCCATTTTATATCTATTTACCTTTGCAAGATGAATGTAAAATGGCTTTGTATCGTCGACTCAATTTAATACTATCGTTCTGGACATACTGCAATTTCCGAATGAAAAGAATTTCCCAAATGCTACATTGTTGGGAACCTCGTTTTCACACACGACATATTTCAATGAATTTTGATAGAAAAATTCTGCCATCAAGAATTTATCGCGACAGATATTTTCGTCCACTTCGACGCCGCGCCATAACTTTCTGACCCGCTTTTACGATTCCACGGAAAATCATAAATTCCCAGCGTATTAAGGGGACCCATTTGGGGTAATAAATCGATTTCTTTTTAATTGCATTTTATTATACTACACGTTGAATGTTTAATTCCAACGTTTTATACCCGTGCACGGTAAAATGACGAAGTTATGAACGATTTCTAAAGAATGATGCACGGGAGTCGCGGTACGTTCGCGAACAGAGTTCCTAAATTTTTTATTCTATGCGAAAATAGTTTAGAGTATGTATTCATGATTAAAAATCGTCTCCTAATTTTGACAATAACAATAGATGGTTGGTCGAGCACTTGTGAGAGAGAGAAAGGTTGAACGTAGCCCTCTGATGGCGAGCGCGAGAACGAAGACTGACGTAACTTCAAACAGAAAAAAATGGCGGTAAAATAAAAGAAAACGTTTTTTCTTTGACATGTTGTCCTATTTATGCTTCGAGTCTATCGAATTTGTATAAATATATAATTAAAGACTCGTCGTTCTCGGCAAGCTTTGAAAAATGTAATTTAATTGCTAGTTTCACGTAAATTCTGAACAATTGTCACATGGAATTAACCGCTACTTATTTCGACGCGATACGCGCAGACTCTTGGTAGTTGGAGCATTTATCGCTTTCGGTACACTCGTTTTCGGCGTAGACCATCAATCTGGCGAACCGACTAATTAACGCGATCCTCGTTTACGGTCGTGTGCACGAACGACTATCCGTTTCATGCGAGACTCAACCGGATGTTGACAGCAGATAAAATATCAGTATGGTCGAATGTGATGTAAGTGGGCCGGTAATGTGTTTGTCTTGGCCGCAGTTTCCGTAACGACGATTCGAGTATTTATGGTAACTGCACCGTCGTTAGAATACCGTGCACGATCCTTTGCGCAGTGGAAATAAAGATCAACGGTAACCGTAAGCATATAGACGTATAAACATCCCTCGTGTTCAGAATAAAATGTTTCTACCCAAAACTAATCCGTCAAAATTAAATTAATTGCTTCTTTCTGTGATACATTTTAAACTCTACGATTTTTCTTGAAAATTTTGGTCTTTGCATTGCCATCGATAACGTAAGGTTCTTAATTTGGGGTGTGTGTTAATTTGCACATAAAAATTTTAAGTATTTATTTTTCTTGCATACATCGTGTATTAAAATGTTAATTTTACCTTTTCGATGCTTTGACATTATGAAAGATATTTAATATCTTGCGTCTGGTACAAATTACAGTAATGATTCTTAAAATGAACCCCAGACGTGATTCGTAAGTTGAACATTTCCATCCCTCCCAACTACGGGGATCTCTTTTGGAGTTAGTAAAGCATGAAAGACGACATTTAAAAAGCGAAACAGTAATGATTCGTATGTATAATGAACCCATACGTGATTCGTAAGTTGAAGTGAATGGCATTTAATATCTCTTGGTGTCTAATTTCTCCTCTGATGTACGAAAGATGAACGTGTCGGTCCTAGAGCGACGTTCATTTTAGGAATCATTAGGTACTGTACAAACTTCCTGACGTCTTCGAAAACTTACAAACGCCGATAGAAGTACTTCGATATTAAAAATTCCGTAACTCTTGACCACGTTGCAGAATTCATTTAACAATTATCTTTATTTCAATGACGTTAAAATCGAAGTTGCGTATCTGGTCAAACTCGTTGATGTTAGAGTTAAATTAATACTTGTCCTAAGGTCGATGCTTGATAAAATAGAACGGTGGCGTATACTTTCCGTAAATCGGGGAACGATTTTTTGAAAAGACACTGTCGTTATTGAATAAAACCAGCGCAGTACATGACGTACATCGTTCCCACGCGCAATAAAATGTTTTAGGATTACGCAACGAAGCTCATGACGAAGTCTACCGTGCACTGCGCAATTTCTCGTGACATAAAACTGCTCCCTAGCTCCGATAATATACGATACAACGAAACGTTATCACGGTCCACGTTACTTTCCTTCAGTCTCGAACGAGTCATTTTTATTCCGTGTATTTCGAGTCACCCTCAGTCGTCACCGTGATAATATAAATATGAAACGAGGATTCTAATAATAAACGTTTGGGAGAAAATTGCCAATGGTTCAAGATCCTTTCGTAATAAAAATAATTTTATCGATAGCTTCCCGTTGCCATAGATCGAAAACTGAAAAATTAGGGTCGTCTTTCAATCGCTTGGAAGAAATTTATGCTGATTAAACAACGACCTCCTCGAAACTGGCCGAACTGTAATTTTTTGGAACGACCCTTAGATTCGATGACAACGGAGCGGAAAGGATTAAAATAGGACACCGAGTATATTTCTCCGAGTACGTGGCAGCAATAAACGGAACGACAGGAATGTACGACCCCGCTGAAAAATGTATTCCGTGTTTCGAACAGATTATTTTTATTCCCTTTAACAAGCGCCGGATCTTCGGTTTTGGACTCCTTGTTTCTCCTCCCATTCCAGGTCAGATCTTTCTCTCTTTCCATCGACGTTCCAAGATTAACGCGTTAACTATCCGTATCCTATTTAGGGAATGTTCAGAAAAATATTCTTTTTTACCGGTATTAAAATGCAGTACAATTTTTTCATAATCTGTTTTACAATGCATCGCATATAAAAAAATTAATTAGTAATTTTTCAAACGTGTACTACTAAATTTTGTGTAAATTGTGGATTACGAAATATTGTTTCAAATTCTAGTATAATGGAAATATTTTCAATTTATCATATCGTCGGTGTTTATCAATATCTATTTTTTCGGTAGCCAGACATAACTTGGGGTTACAGATAGGCAAGTAAACCGATTAAAAGGAAAACACTGAAAAGTGCCTACACGCCGATCGATGTAAGATTAAAACGACACTGGTCGCGAGACGATCATTTTTTAATAAATTTGTTCGTCATTGTGCGTTCCGTTAAATACACGCTGTTGGATTAGTAATTAACGACGTCGATAAAGTTGTCAGCTTCGTGGATTAAACGACATTTAACAAGCGAATGTACGATTGGTTCGCGATTATATTACACCGTTGCGCCATTCATTTTCGTGTATCGTGACAGGATTATCATTTTTCGCACGATCGCGTATTATCGTTATCGTACGATAAGATATCGCGAATCGAGGAACGTTCCGCTTTTTATCCTGTCTACCTGAAACTTCGATAAGGAATGCCTACGTTGTCGTTGAACTGTTTTTTTCCCCCCCCTCCTCTCTCTTCGTACATTCTCGCGACTGAGTTAGGCGAACACGAAAGCGCAATCACTGAAACGTGTTACGCAACGTTGTACGATATTTTTCGACGATTTAGATGCAAGGAACCGATCCGGAAACAACGTCGAAATACGTGTAACAGAGTTCAGAAGAATATCATATTTACAAAAGATAATAATTTCGGCGTTTAACGTTCGATTTATGGAACTTGTCGAATTTTAAATTCCATATTTAAAGTTACAGAACTCGTAAATATTATTTGTTAGCAATTTATTTTAAGTTTGGCGCAAACGAAAAATTGCAGTTTAACGTAACAGTTTAAAGTATGCACAATGTACGGAGTATAAAAATAAATTTTACTTTCATAAAATTTCGATTATAATCGTTGGTCTTTTCGGAGCTTACATTATTTTTGACGAGGTGTCGTTTCGCCTGAAATCTACTAATGAACTCGTCAGTGAAGCACACTTTATCGTTTGAACGCTCATATTATCCTTTAATTATAATTTCTGTTGAAACGGTAAAGCTTGTCTAAGGCATCAGTAGAACGTTATTGATCAATTTTCTTGCCCGTAATAATTTATGCTCTGCAAAGAGCAAGAATATTGTACAATTTTTTATACAAAAAACATTGTACAATTTTTCAACATTTAATGTACAATGTACGATACAAATACAAAAAAAAAAAACAAGAAACACGACGTTAATATAATAATATAAAGATTCATGGTGAAAATCATGTAAGAACATTTACAGTATTAATAATAATTATTCTTGTTGTCTAATGAAAATTTTAATTTTCTGTTACAGGTGAGTCAATATCAGCAATAAGCAGCCATTCTCTGAATGTAAGTGATAATTCTATTCTTGATGCATAAAGTAGTAACATTTTATTTTTATAATTACTACTTGCTGAGTAGGTAAATATGGTTCGAAATATCTTTGGTTCATCTTCATAACAAGGTGACCAACAATTTGAGAAATGTCGACAGACGAATTTCGTGTCTGGTGCACAATAAGTGTGACGATCGATCCCGAGGTTTTCACATTTATCGAAAGTAACTTGTCCCAAGGAATCGTCTCGTTATTTGTGTTTTATTAAAACGCAACGAAACCGTAACGTCGAACACAATAATCAGGCACTGTTAAACGGTCGATTCGTATTCAATGTCAGTCGACTTATTCTCCGTATTTAGCGTTTCATAACGTGGGTGGTTAATGTGAATTTTCGCCTACGGTCAATCGTTAGCATTTCTCGGCCGCTTAGATCACCGTGGCGGCCGATTAACGGGCTTTAAATAGCCGAATAATTCGATTACGATTCGAAGAATAACTCGAAGTCGACGACTTGTAACGCCCCCTGCAGATAAGGTCAGTTATTCGATCGTAAATTGGGATGGTTTTCTTATCGTGCCGGTTACGTAAGAGCTTTCGTACGTAGACGAATCCATTGTCTCGGAGCCGCCCTAATTTACGAGCTCCGTTTAAGATCTATGAGAAATCATGGCCGGATGAAAGAAAAAAAAAAAAAAAAATGTACACTCGAGTCTCGGGAACAGATATCATCTTTGGAGCAGGACGATCTTCCTCGTCGATGCATAACTGCTGAGACGTCCATTTTGTTAGAACGACTTCGAGGGACGATCTTATCGAATTAATTTATTGACCCCGCGTGTCGAAGGCATTACAAAATTAAATACGAGAAATGGGACTTTTGCTCCTTGATATTCGTTTCAAATTTATTCTCTCAAGTGTGTGCTCGAAGTTCGACTTCGATCGCTTTAATATAATTTGAGATGAACATTAATATAAAAAATATTTTTTATTTATTTACTTGCTCATTCGGCTAATAATTCGTTTAATAGAGACCTCAAGACGTTGGTAGATTTATTACAGTCTTAATATTGTTTCAAAGCACTGTAAGCGTAAATCAATATTTTTAAATTGCTGTTATCCGTCTTAAGCTTGAAATAGAAAGAAATGTTCAGCGTTCATTTATTCTACAGATTCTAAAATCGCTCGGAAATCAAGGTTCATACGTAGCTTTTTACAAATTGCACGATTTTCGTATGGTACCACAACTTAAAAATAGCCTAGGTTGATTTTTTAATAATGTTACATTTTTTAACACATTCACCAGCAATCGTCGATCAATTTTTTTGTATTTCATTTTTAATTACATCCCTTCTATTTATTACATTTCTTCCTTATTTTAAAATTTTGTTCCTCGCGTTTTCGAAAAAGTGTGGCTAGTCTTATCAACATTTAATGACTAGACTCGCAATTGGTGGTAGCACGATAAAAGGCAATCGTTGTTTCAATAGCTGGCTCGTTATGCGTCCATAAGAATCGCGTTGTCGGTTTGTTTGACTGATCCTCCAGTCGTGCTAGATTTAATAGTTCCTCCGTTAGTCTTCGAAAACTCCTTCCGGAAGTTGAAGATGATGAAAGGAGAGTGCTCCTCGTCGCGCTGGAAGACAGAAGAGCCGGGGGTTTCGACGTGCGATAAAGGGCGAGGCAGTGAACGGGTGGAGCGAAGGGAGAAGAGGGGAAGGAGTTAGGGTTAGGGTCAGGTTAGGGGTTGGATGAGCAATAAGGAATTATTGCGGTACGATCGACAAACGGCAGCTACGTGGCTGCACTACGGAAGATTCTCTCCAATCCAGCGACTTTCTTCTCCGTTGCTTTTCTTTCCTCGCCATTCTTATTTCTTTCTACCTCGCCACGAAACCTTCCAGACTCGTCAATATGTAATGTTCGAAACTTCTGTTCCGCCGGATAACATGCTCGTCATACCATTCTACGTGGAATAGAAGATTCTATCCAATCTTGTATATTTCAGTGGTTGCCGCACGAGCCAGTCGTGACGTCAGATAAACGAAAGCCTTAAATACGCTATTGTTTTATTTCGCGACCAAATTCCCCACAGAAACAGAATTCAACAAAATACGTACAAATATTTTTATTTAAATTTTACAATTTAAACGTCGACTCTACGGAGCAGATTTTTATTTATTTTATTTCACGATCAAATTTGCCGAAGAAACAGAATTAAGATACACACAGTGATCCCTTTATAAGAGCCGGCGAACGTTAGCGAGGGAGGGAAGTGAGAATTGTCGATCGTTTCCATTGGGGAAAGCTTAGCTATGCGATTAAAATAATTTCATAGCTGTAAATTGGAAAATATAAAAATGTTACTTTTGTTTTCTCTGATATCTTTTTATTTATTTTGACAACTTTGCACGAAAGACCCGAAAGAGAATAAATACGACACAAACATTTGAGATTTATTCATAAATTGATTCTTGGTCAAAGCTTCAAAATATCTATTAGTGGATAATAATTTACGAACGAAACACAAATAGAAATTAATGTACAAATGGATTTAAAATTTGTATTTGTTATTCGAGAATAAAACGGCGATCGAAATTGCAAGGATCGTTCGAATACGGCGCTAAGAATTTCGAGAACATTTTGCATAGAGTGTTTCGTGCTCGAAACGAACAAAACGATTAAACCGCGGGAAAAAACATCGGTCGAGTGGATCTTGAAAAAAATTATGAGATACAGGAGAGGCCGTCGGACACTTTTACGAGCGCCCGCAACGATGTATTCTTCGAAAACCATGAACGTTCTCGTATTTCTCTCACAGCGCGGCGATTTTATTTTAATTTTTGCCGTTTCCTTTTCCGGATCCTGTTTCGCGGCACGAGCCGAAGATAAAGCCCGAAAAGTTTTTCGAAGAACCATTTTGTAACGAACGAAGTTCAAACGCGACTCTTAGTTTTCATTCGCTCGGTGGCTTAATTCGCCTTTTTTCCCCACGCGTACATGTCAGGAAGAGAAACGAAAAGAGATTTACGCGGAAGAAAGCAAATTAAACCGAGGAGTTCCTTGAAACGCTTCAATTGTGCCTAGTAATTTAAAAGCGTTTAATTAGTTTGATTAGAGGCCAATTTTCATTAACGTTCTCGAGCCACGTTTTTAGTCTCCTTTGGAAGATGCATACTTCGAAATCTGGAGTAAAAATGTATTTTAGACAAAAATTATTACACCGTTGATTTTGATGAAATTTTTCACGAGTGTACATTATACTTCGAGAGAAATTTAACAATAATTTGTTCGTGCATTTTTTTTACTGTAAACAAGACGTTTATCATGAAAACAATTTTCTTCGATTCTTTACTGAAACTCTGTAAAAAATATGCATTATTGCACTTAAAGAAAAAATACAGTTCTACAAATGCAATACTGTTTCAACCATTCCTCTCCTTCCATTATGATTCTTCTCTAACCAGAGGAACATATAAGTGGACAAAAGTTGGAAAACTAGAATAATGATAAAAATACATAATTTATTTAAGAATAAAAGAAGAGAAGTAGAAAAGAATTCCAAAAATAACCATTTAACCCTTACAGACTAATTCATTTCTATAGATTTTGACAAATAAATCGTGACTCTATTTTTCGTGGCCCCCGAAATGTGTATAGTACAGCCCACATAGTTTCGATCGAAAACCACTGGCGTAGGCGTTAGGCAAACAAGAATGGTCCAATGTCGTTCTCGACGCAAAGTCTAGTATTCTTTCTCTCGGTGTTCACGCTTTCGATAAAAACGCAAATAAACGCGGTTGAAAACTGCCTCTTGAGTCATCGATGATTGTAACGTGTCGTCGAAGGTCAGCCGGTTTCTATATCACGCGCATTATCTCTGTACGCCGAGCGTCCACGTTCGATGAGGAGCAAACACATTTACGGGGAATGAGTATCGATTCCGGGGCGAATCAATCGTCGCTGCGTGCGTTCGTTATTCCAGTATTATTCGCGACCGACAGGGTTATTTAAAATAACGATGAATCATGGAGCAAAAATAAGAGAAACATAACCGTTTGATGGAGTTGCATTGATAGTTAGAACCACTTACTCATAACAGTCGTCGGCGTGGACAATGCTTCATCAACTTAACGCGTCTTCGCTCGCCGCTGTCATTTCCAAACTCTCCCTCGTGGCGGGCGAAATTTCGGACCAGTTGATATTACGAACCTACGGGAATTATGGTAGTTTTGAAATCACGAGTCGCGTAATTTTAAGAAATATTCATCTATAAATTTGTAAATGTGAATGTCTTGTGAACTACCCCCTCTATAAAAAATTCCTTCTAATACTTACAAAATCATAGGATCTGTAGTTTCATTAAAAAGAAGAAACAAGCATAAGTGCATATTGCAAACAAAAATATTAAAAAAGAATAATCTTCGCAAAAGAATTTAATTTTTTTCTCTGTGAATCTTTTGCATCTTCGTATAGAGAAGAGCTTACAACTGATCCTACTTTCATATTGTTAATCCTAGAGTATTATATCTCTTCTGTAGATTACCTTTTTCGTATAACATTATCGTTGTCTGAGCTTTTGATGCTGTTTACGATCGTTGTTATTCCTCGAAATGCATTAAAATCAAAATGGGGGTTGTAAGGAAGACGCTCGTGTACGGGAATACTAATTCGAAGTTATAACTTTTATTTTAGCGTGTTCGAAGCAGAGTGCATGCCCCGAAAAATGGGGAGGGGGAGAGTTTTATAGACTTGGGTACGTTGGAACTCCCCGAAGTGAGTCTAGGGTCAATAGACAACTGCACTGCGGAGAAACTTTCCTCTTACATGTGGGTTAAACGGAAGACATCAGCAATTAGGTTGGATGTTCGAGGGGGTAGTTTCAGGATAGATGAAAAATTGCAAGATGCAGCCTGATTGGAAAATTATTCAAAAATAAAAGTATCGAACCTACAGAAAGTGCAAACCAAAGTTCTGTTTTACACGTTGGCTGCCAGATTAATACTGTAAACTTTTTTACTAGACCAAAGCCTCGATTTTAGACAATTGTAAACTATACAATTAAAAATTTATCGCAAGATTTATTTTTGTGATCGTGCTAAAATTTATCGATCCTATTCAAATTTATTTCCTTAAAAATTTCAACTTTAGTTTTGAGTATTATTGTTAGACTGAGATTACATTTAAATTTTAAAAAAATTACAAAATTCAAAATACGAATTACTATATTTTGTAGCTGGGACAACTATAAATCTCCCGTTTCATTAATTCTATTAATAAAAATATAAATTTGCACAATTATTATATACAATAAAATTCTATCTTGGAACGATAACTTCGCATCGAATTGTATTTTCGTTACAATGTTTTAGAAAAAACAAATTCGTAAAAAAACTTAATTCGCCAAAGGGGTTAATTTGGAGAACAAAATCTGGATTAGTCTATCGTCGATCAACATAAGTTTTCAAACTCGACGGCGGTAAAACCCACGAAATTCGATAATTTTCCGGCCCAGTTACCGTCGCGCGAAAGGGGTTGAAACGCGGAGGAACGAATCGACGCGTTTCAGGGGTGCGTTTGGCGACACAGAGACACGCCGTCTCGTTCACCTGCGGAGCCTATCGGCCGGAGATAGGCGCGCGAGGGTGGTGGATCGACGATGATGCAAACTCGTAGACGAGGGTAGGATGGATCTACGACGTTGGTGACGCCAGCCAGGTTCTCGTATGGGTGAAGGACCACGATGGAACAATACCCTATCGAGCAACATTGTCTGCGGGAGCAGCCTTGGGGACCTCGCGCGAGCTACGCGGCGAAGCGTGAAGGCAGAAACGAGAGTAAGCGAATCAGAGTTGGGAATAGAGAAGAGGGAGCGAGTGAGGGGTTGGGGGGTTGGTGAGGGAGGGGATAATCTCGTGCATAGTGTACACACATTGTCCGTTTCTATACAAGGTGGTCGTAGACGCTGCGGTCTTCCGATCAAATTGGATCTACTGAGAGTTCGGAGTATCCGGTCGACCGCAGCAGCGCAAATTCACGGGAACCACGAAATATCCAACGCCCACAATCCTGTCTCATTCCCACAAACCAACTGCTACTATATTTTCCAAGGGGGAAATGCCGTTCGACATTACGCTCGGATACTTTACATAATATCGGCTGGGTCCACGAATCGAAATGCAATTTGGTTGACCGATCAGACGCTGGGGCTGCATAGCGAGCTAAAAGGGGAGAACGTTAGAAAGAAGGAGACTGTTCTCCCAGGGCGAACGCTTGGTTCACGTTTAGAAATTGGATTTTTCCAACTCGAAATCTCGAATCGGCCTTGTCACGGGTTTATGCACCCGTTGCGCTCGCGGCATCCAGCGGCTGTAGAATTAAAAATGCATCGGTGTTCCTCTCGCGTTGCTTTCGAAACTAGAAAATTGAAATCAGAGGCGACAGATACGTTTGCCAGCTTCCGTCAGAGCGTTTCTTAATTACCGGTGAATAAAAATATTTAGGGGAAACCCTACTCTTACCTTTTTGCAGTCACTTTACATACTGGTCGGATCTCCATATTCGTGGTTAATATTCTGAGCCTACGACTACGTCAATGTCGTTCGAGATGGTTTCATCCTACTATGACTGACACATCTAATCATAGGCGTCGCTATTACGCCATCAAGTCGTCTCTTTATCGAACAAGCGTCCTTAGCATCCAAAAAAGTCATCACCTAACCGACTCTCGAACGGTTGTCACCGTGGACCATTCTGGAGTTAATATTTCTATCGGCCAATCGTGCTTCGGCAAAGTGGTCAGCATGGCGCGAAGGATGTCGCCGAAAATGGTCGCGACTAAGTGTTAAGACGCCAGTCGCATTATCGCGTTACCCAATTTCCTACACGTGGCGCCGAAACGAGACGCGTTGTGACAATTTCAACGCGACAAGTGACAATTTCCTTCGAAGGAAGATTAAAGGGAGAAACAGACGTAGGTGGGGGGTAGCAGAGAAAGAGAGAGAGAGAGAATCTGTAAGGCGCGTGACGCGGGGACAGTCTGGAGTAACGCCTCCAGAGGGTGTCTCTCGGCCCCTCGTACTCAAAGTGCTAATGAGTGTCGCCTCGTAAGCCAATTAATACGTCCCCCGCCCACACCTCCTGCCGGGTGCTAGCTTGTGAACGAGTAAAACAGGGCTGCTGAAGAGAGACGGAGGCATCTCCCTCGGAAAGCTAGGACCCCGTACCTGCTACATGACCAGAATACCCCGCGGATTTGGTATGCTGGCCACGCCTGACCGTCGCACACCACCTCCTCGTCAAGTGAACTCCGTCGTAAGGCGCTGCAGAACCCACCCCTCGACCTCCGCCGACCTCTGGCAACCTCCGTCGATCCTCCCCAGGAACCCCTGGCGTCGTCGGGACCGGCTTCTTGAGCGCCGCGTTAAAGCTTCCTCCTCGACCGTACGGAGGCGGAACCGTGTTCCATCAAGCCTAGAGTACTTACGAAGTCGAGTACTCGTACGGCCGTACGTGAAGAGGCGCGGGCGTTACTTCTTACTTAAAGGCGCGAAGGACTTATGACTCAGACGTGACAGAATTTTAGACCCAAAGTCCTGGGGAACCTCGGACGAATCAGGACCTGGGCCACGGGAAGGCCTCCCTGCCGGAATGGCAAGTCATTTTTCCTTCCTTAACACCTACTATATTAAAATTGACGCGTTTCCGTCCCCTTCTGCGAGCATTATACGAATATCATCAAAATTAGATAGTATACGTTTCAAGAATTACTTTTACCGTAATGATTCGTAAAATGAACATTGCTCTTGAGGTGGCATGGCCACTTCTCGTATAGCGGTGGCGAATTTCGACACGTTTCGCCGGGCTCCAAGGGGGATCCGAGTTGGGAGGAATAGAAATGTTCAATTTACGAATCACGTCTGGGTTTAGTTTAAGAACCATCACTGTTTCGTGTTTTAAATGCAGTCTTTCATGTTTCACTGGCTCCGAGAGGAATCCCTCGAGTAGGGAAGTATAGAAATGTTCAATTTATGAATCACATCTTGAACTCGTTTTAAGAATCAACTCGTATCACGTTTTAAATGACTTTCACGTTGCACCAACTCCAAGAGGAATTCTCCAGGTTGGAAGGGATCAGAATGTTCAATTTATTTAGACTGTTTTCTATTGGAATTTCGCATATATATTTGTTGAAGCAAATTGTACGAAGGAAGTCCCTAATTGTCACAGTTCCAACAATCTGAAAAAGTCATTTTGAATATCTTAAGTGTTTCGATAGTAGTTGCACGATTTAATACGATTTGTCTGAAGCGCCTGTCCATTGATGACTGTTTCCACTCGCCCGAGTCGAACGTCGAAGTTTCGTACAAAGAAATTTTTTCATAAAGCCTCTCGCGAATAATGGAACGTCCTGTATAAAATCGAGCCGATTTCGAGGCGCTTGAAATCCCATCGCTGGTTGTAATTATTGTCCCAACGTGTTCCCGGATGTTCGTGTAGGCGTCGAACCGCCAACAGGCTCGTTCCACCGGTCGAGGAGCGGCTGCTAGGTTGTACATACGTAGTTATAGACCTAGTCCAAAGTACTTAAGGTCTCGGGGTAGCCTGGTATACGGGAAGAGTGACGCCACGGCGTTACTTCTTACTTAAAGGTGCGAAGGACTTATGACGCGTACGTGACAGAATTTTAGACTCGGTGTTGCCAGCCTCCGCCCCCGCGCAACCGACTCTGGAACTGCGAGAGAACGAGCGACCACCTTTCCGTGGCGGTCTTTATTTTTGCTTCGTCTTCCCCCCTCCCCACCTCTCTCCCCCCTCTCAACTTCGTCCTTTTGGCTTCCTTCTTCGCTCGTTTGCCTCTAGCCTTCCCCATTCGTCAGCACTCTCCGTCGACAATAAAGTTAGGGAGGGACGTCGAGTTTACGGGAAATTGAAGTTTTGCGCGTCAAATTGTCGCCGGACTGCCGTCCTCTCGGATGACGAACTCTTTAATCGTGCTCGTGGTACGTCTGGATGGCACTTGAAACGTTTCTTCGTTAAATCCCGAGTAAAGGTTTGTAGGTAAGGGTCACCGAGGTCGGACGGTCAGGCACGAAATTGGAAATCGTTTTATTAGATGCCAAGGTTTGATCGAATCGTTGGAAACGGTTTGCTCGGGTCTCGCCCAACGATTTCACCGGGATAGTTTCAGAATTCAACTTATTCGACTTTATGATTATTTTATTGGCCGTGTTTATTGCTCCGTTCTGTGATAATGGATTCCTTTAAACTCTCCAGGCGTGATATTTCCTTCCATTTTTATGGAGCACCAGTGCAAACTTTCAACCAACAATTATATAGAAGAGATATACTTTCTTCTTCAAAATAAATCGAATAGATATTAGGTATTTTTTTTTTTGTTTTTACAATTCCTTTTTTTACCTAAATCGCGATAGCAATAAGCAAACTCATATAGGTCGTCTGTTTTTTATTGTTTATTATTAAGCAACAAGGTAAATTAAGAGTATCTGAAATGAGAAAATATCGGCCATTTTTTGCATTTGATCATTCTAATTAATTACTCTGCATATTCCATGCATTGGAATAAAATTGACGTCGACCATTTTGGTTCCTCACAACGTCTCTTTAAAACGCTCACAGAAAATGAACCACAATAGTCGTAAATTTTTTAATAATCTCGTCGACGTTAGGAATATTCCAGAATATATGAAGTGCTCCATTAAATTATTGAATATTTTTCATTACTGCAATTTGAAAAAATGTCGAGGATATCCCTAAACGGAGACCACTAGTAGTAAATGTGTGAACTACCGTAGGATTTCGAAGGTTTATGGAAAACTGGTGCAGAAAGCAGTTAGACAGGATTTCCTAATCCAGGATCACGACGTTCCAGGTTGTTACGTTTCCGCCGTGCGCACTTTTCCCGTCGATCACGAACCGACATTATAGCCTTGCAATTTAGCGAAATTAGATTCGCAGCCTCAAGCACGTGTACAAATGACAAAGCCGTTGTAGCAGCTCCCGGTTTCTCGTCCTGACGGTTTACGAGCGGCATGTGCTGCTGGTCGAATTAGGCTTCTAGCATGCCACCTGCCGAATCGTCCGCATTGTCATGCGAGGAGCTCCCTATAAACCGAGATTGCCAAGGGATCGAAAGTTATGGCCGGCCGTCTTCTCCGCCACTTCTCTTCGCTTCCCGTTTCATCTCTCGTTCCTCTATGATCGCGGCCTATGAGGAAGCTCGCGGCTGACGGTGTTGTATCCATCGTTCCACCTTTTCTTGCACTCTGTCAGACACCCAGGTCCTCCGCTTCTTCCTCTTCCCGCGCAATTGCCTTCCTTCCTTTCCTTATATCGCGGTATATAAACTGCCCCTTGTACCTCTCCTCATCCGTCGCTCGGTGCAATGGCCGTTTAGGAAAAACGTATTTCAATTTTCTTCTGTGAGAACTCCGGGTTTTACACGTCTCGTCGTCGTTTAGGGCCAGACGTTACCGCGCGGACAGCGGTCGACCTGTTTCCCCAATGTTTCCTTCCTCTTACGAGGACACGTTTCCGCGCGAGAATGGTTCCGCATCCGACACGAGACACGCACCAGTCACCGATCAGGATTCAATTAACCTAACTCGACCATCCAATATGTCCTAGCCTGTGTCGGACTCGGACAGCGACGGGATACTGTAATGATTCGTAAAATGAACTCCACTCTGGGGTTGGCATATTCATTTCACCTATACTAGATGTTTATATAGCAATGATTCTTAACATGAACTCGGAGTTGGCATGTTAATTTCTCGTACAGCGGAAGCTAGTATCGAATCGGAAAATGTTTATACACGAAGTTGCCTTTATCTTTCGTCGACAAATAGCATATTTTTAAGAATATCTTTCTAGAGTTAATAAGCTTGTAGTCTTTGAGTACCAGTTGGTGAAATGGACTTTAAGAGGTACTGTCCAAATTGGAAGGGATAGAGATGTTCAATTTACGAATCACGTCTAGGGTTCGTTTTAAGAATCATTACTGCATGCTTCTAAGAACGATTACCATTAGAAACTGGCCGTACGTGTCTCGTTCATTCTTAGGGCCTATATTGGATTCATCGTAATTCCTACAATTTTCAATACTTCTTGAATTTTAGTAGGTGCTTAAATTTTTCGGCAAAAAAAAATTTCAAATCGTTCTAAAAAAATTATATCTATCTAGTGATGTCTATTACAACCATTTTTGGTGAGTAGACATACCCTCGAAATCCTAACCAATTTCGAGAAAAAAATTCAATAATTGGATAAACATTTCGACAAAATTAAAACATTTAAAATCGTTCTAAAAAAATTATTTTTCGTTGCAGGGGTCATGTACAATCATTTTTGGCCAATAGACATACCCCCGAAATCCTATGCACTTACGAGAAAAAAATTCCTTACCGAAAATATAATTTCAGGCCAAAAATGTCACTCCAAAATGTCTTGCGTGTCTTTAAAACGTCATAACTTCTGAACAGATTGGAGGATTTTAATTTTTAAAAATGCAAATTAAGCGTATTTTGGTGAAGAATATGTAGAAATTCCAGAAATATTCGAAAAGTTGCTCTTTCACCCAGTAAAGTAAGATAAATCCCATAAAAATGGTCCAATTTTTAAAACAGCCATAACTCCTACAATAGTGAATATATTTCAATGAAACTTTTTTCTGAAGTAGAGCTCATGGGCACCTACATAAAAGTATTAGACAATTTTTTTTGTAGGTCGTCAAATAAAATTATTAAAAATCAAAAACGAATTTGTAAGAAAAATTGACAAGGGGTGAAAAAAAAGAATTTCAAATCGTTTTAAAAAAATTATTTTTAGCTAAGGGTGTCAATTACAATAATTTTTGGTCATTAGACATACACCCGAATTCCTACGCACGTTCCAGAAAAAAATTCGAGTACGTGTGAAATTTTTCGACAAAATTAAAAAATTTCAAGTCGTTTTAAAAAAATTATTTTTAGTTGCAGGAATCAATTACAATCATTTTCGGTGAATACACATACCCCTGAAATCCTACGCACTTTCGAGAAAAAAATTCTTTACCGAAAATATAATCTGTGGCCAGAAATGTTTCGATAATTTCATTTGTTATCTCACTTCCTCTTGCGTTAATTTCTGTAACCTGTTGGCATTGTTACTAGTGACATGAAAATGGTAATGGGTCTCTAGAGACCCAGAAAAATGGGCTTAAAAATACATTAGATCTATTCGTATATCTCGTCTGTGATTATATTCTTCGTGTTTATCACTTCATACGTGGGTATAGTCATATTTGATTTTCCGACGTTGCCCCAGTCCCGAGTATGCCGGATAATCAGAATTTTACTGTATTTATTTATTTACAAACAAGAGAAGATTCCACGTCGCGGGAACGTAGGTACAGTGAATGGTGCCGCGCACAAGCGAGCCTAATCTCGAACGACTCGCTGCGGTCGCAACCGAGGCTGAATCGAAAGCAAATCGAAAGCAAATGCGGCAGAACAAACAGAGCCGCGTGCATCTGACGGTCCTGTAGGCGTCGTCAGCCGTCTCCTCGAGTTTTCGTTTAAGCGTCGAAGTCGGAGGCTCCGGAGATCGAAGTAGGCTTTAGAACTGGCCGCGACGGATTTTCTTCCGCTGACAGAAACACGAGACGGACAGCAGGAAAACGTCGCGGCTGCCTCTGACGGCGAGTGTAACCACGGTCTCAGAGTCGACTCGGACCAGTGAAATCGAAAGGGAAACGGGAATGGACGCTCGCGAAGGATTATTAGACAAGACGCAAGAAACGTTAGTAGTTACCCAAATTCCGGGGAAACGACAGTTTCGAAACTCGATGATCCAAATTATGGGATTCTCTGGCAAACTTATCACCTGCAGCTTTTAATATCAGAAGGCAAATTTTAACCTTTTAAGTCAGTGAGATGACTATAGTCATTGTTGCATGCACTCCTTGGAAAGACAGAATGCCTTAAGTCATTACAAAATTATCGAGATGCAATCTATTTTAGTTGACTGTGTACTGAAAAGGTTAACGATCAAAGAGGGAATTAACATTTTGACAGTCACGTCACCCATATGCATGTGACAGAACAAATTGAAATGTTAAAGAAAATAAATTTGACTAGAATTCATAAACTTTGTTATAAATTAAGTTATGAAAGGTAATATTACAATTGTACAATTGTTTAAAATCAAAGATTTGGTCGCGTAAACAATTTTACGGTTTTAAACTGGCAGTCAACGTGTTAAAAGCTAAGGATTTGCATCGAAGTAGATGAGAATTATACCGATCGGTGGAAATTCGTTTCCTAAAAATAACTGTTCACGAAAATTTCGTATCGTGCGCGGCGAATATTTCCGAAGCGGAAACGGAGACGGACCGTAACGCGGAGATATAATTTTGTTCGACGAAAGGTGTCCGCTCTAATTGGCCGGGTAAGGAAAACCCATTGTACATTTATCCGTAGAACAGAGACGTCGTACGGAATTCGGGAAATGGATCAAAGGGGTGCACGAAGCGATACAACGATACGGAGAAGAGCGACGCTATGGATGAAGTACGAAGAATAGAGGACGAAAGGCGGCGCACGTGACGGGACAAAGGGGCATCGTACGGAGGAGTTAGCGGGAAATTTTGCCGGCTGACAGTAACGCGGGAAGACAGAAGAGTGCGCGGGCAGAATGAAAAATTATCGGGAGCAAAGTCGAGGACGTCGGATAAGGTCACTCGGGTTAATCGTCAAAGGGAGATACAAGGGGAACGGTGAAATTCTCGCGATACGGCCGGGGGTTCAACGGGGGTTGGAAACAATGAAACCATAAGAGCAAAGGTAAAAACGAGGACGGAAAAAGGAAAGGAAACACGCGAGGGAAGATGAAGCGGGAAGCAAGGCGGAACGGAGACGGCTAGCAGACGCAAGATCGAGGAAAGGTATTTCGTCTAAGGAATCAACGGAGCGAGTCGTACTAACTGCTCTTTTCCCCAGGCCCCCTTTACCCGCGAGAATCCGTCAGCCGTACCTATCTTCTTGCTGGCGATGATTCCTCTGTTCCTCGTTCCCTCAACGTCGCTACCCCCTCGGTCTTCCGTCTCGTCTTTTGCCCACCGAAGATCGCTCCGATCTATCGTTCTCTCATTTGCATGAGTTGTTTCGCTGCGACGAGCTCTTTATACCGCTGCCAGCCGTTCAACGCCGTGCTGTACGCGCTTTCGTACGGAACTAATCCGTGGAGACGGTTAATACAGTAATGATTCGTAAAATGAACATCGCTCAGGAGTTGGCGTGTACGTGTCTTTGACAGTAGCAGTTAATTTTGACCCCAGGAGATGTTTATACAAGAGTGATTCTTAAAATGATCCTCCCCCTAGTTGGTATGTTTGTTTTTCGTACAATGGAAACGAGTTTCGACACCAGGCATGTTCATTTCTTCTTCGGTGGTAGTAAGTTTTGATACCAGGAAATGTTTATACAGTCATGATTCTTAAAATGAACATCGCTCAGGAGTTGGCGTGTACGTGTCTTTGACAGTAGCAGTTAATTTTGACCCCAGGAGACGTTTATACAAGAGTGATTCTTAAAATGATCCTCCCCCTAGTTGGTATGTTTGTTTTTCGTACAATGGAAACGAGTTTCGACACCAGGTATGTTCATTTCTTCTTCGGTGGTAGTAAGTTTTGATACCAGGAAATGTTTATACAGTCATGATTCTTAAAATGAACATAACTTCGGAGTTGACATGTTCATTTTTCACATAGTGGACGCGAAATTTGACACCATCAGATGCTCATATGCAGCGATATCGTTGAGCCTCGTCTTTATCTTTTGCCGAGGGCCGTATAATATACTACTATATTATTATATAATTTAACGTGGTAAATAGCATATTTTTAAGAATATCTTTCTAGAGTTAATAACCTGTGGTCTACAATGGCAGTTGGTGAGATGGACTCCAAGAAATATTCCCCAAGTTGGAAGGGATAGAAGTGTTCAATTTACGAATCATGCCTAGGGCTCGTTTTGCGTATGCCTTCAGTTGTAAGGTCCCCTTTAGATTCCTCCTAATTCTTACAATTTTCAATATTTTTTAGATTTTTGGATTATTTTGAGCCGTATAATTTTATAAAAATAAGTCAAATTACGTTATATTTACATAACGTCTGAAACACGCCTCAACAACTACCAGCATCACACATACGTGAGACATAGGAAATTTAGATTTAGAGAAATAGAGAGGGATCGAAGTGTTCAATTTACGAATCACTGTCATCCGAGGCTCGTTTTAAGAATCATTGCTGTAAATTTTAACACCGTTAACTCGTGACGCAAAGCTACGCTGGCCGGCTCGTCCGGAACATCGATTCTGTTTCTTGCCTTTTGCGAGTCCCGAGCAGCGAGACGTTCGAAAACGCTATTTATTACGGCAGGAATTCGGCACTGATTCACCGCCGTCCTATCCGACCGATGGTTGCGGTTCATTAATATCGGCGCACCACGTAACACGTTGGAATCCGTCGGAATGCCTGCCCCACGTCGAATTTTGCGGCCGGCAAGTAATTCGAATCGAATGGGAATTGCTCTTCCAAGACGACTTCATTTTCAAGACGACCCCGGACCCGCTTAACGCTGACCTCTTCTCTTCTTTGCCTCGGCGATACACCTCGTGTAACGGTAGAGAGAAGAAACTATCCTCGTCGGCGACGTCGAGTAGCAAAGGAACAAGAGTTCTCTCTATAGTTCTCTGGATTCCTTCGGATGACCTTCTTTTTCAAGCGATCGTTGCTTAACCCTTTCACAACGACCCACACGCAGGAGGTTAAACCTCGAATCTAGATGGGAGAAAGTCGATACTCGAAGCTCATAGAACACCGAGAAACTTCTGTTCCACCTAGAGGATTGACAACTGTTATAATATCAACTCTGTTTCACAAAACACTATTCAGGCGAACCTTTGTTCCGAATAACTGTTACGAAGAACCGCCATTTTTAAGTGTATTCTTAAAGTTAGAATCAATACTGTACCTATAACGGTCCTAAAATGAATACTTATTAGGATATTTCGTTTTCCGATAACCAAAACACTTGCTGAAACTTATCGTTTACTTGAAGACAATCCTTGCAAGCCCTGTCTTAAACATCGAGATATTCGATGATCGATCAAGCACTTGCGAGAAAGGTACAGGTCAAGCGTAGCCCTCTGGTGGCGACCGCGAGAAATATCGGTCACGAATCTACTAACGTCACGAAATAAAGAGACTGTCGTATTCTGAATACTGGTCTAACGACAAACGCTTTTAAAGATAAAATTTTTGGCGAGGTTGAGTAAAAATCTTCCTCTAGAAATGGGTGATAGAATTTACCAGTATGGAACTAGAAAGATTAATTCTCAAGATGAGGCGTCGAGGGGAATAAATTTGGATAGGATTCGTGAAATTTAGCAAGGTTACAAAAACGTGTACCGAAATACATTTTAGATTATATAGTTTACGATGGTCTGAGATCAAAATTTTAGTTCTTATCTAGTTCTGATCTTGTCCTGTAGCGTTTCGGTCGTCGCGATAATAGCGAAGTTTGTTGAAAAAGGCGGGAACAATGAGACTGGAGGAACCGTTTCGCGTTTAAATTTCCATTTCCCGAGTACGTCGGCATCTTTTGAAATCAATGGCGGTAAGAAAGGCAGAGGCGCCTCGTGAGTCGACGGTGTATATGTTCCAGGGAGAGACTGGCTGGTGAGGTTAAATATGCAGGGTGTTTGCAGAGTCCCCGGACGGACGACTTCATTGGGACTAATTGCGGTAATGCTCACAGCCCACGGGCACTTTACTGCGCCTAACTTTAAGCGACCGGGAAAAGCGTAATCGCGGTTCACCTGTGCTCGAATAATCCGACCCTCGATTTGACTCTACGATTTTTCCACGGATTTGATCTATTTTTCATCCCCACATTCCCCCACAAAATCCCCCGTGTCGCCTTTTGAAACACCTGATTTTTAACACTAAATTTACTGACATTGATTGCACATATTTTTACTAAAACTCGTCGTGTTGATGGTTACATTAAAATACAGTTTTTCGTTTAGTTAGAATACAGATTCGTACCATTACAAATTGCTAATAAATAATATTTACGGGTTCTGTAACTTTTATTTGAAACCTGTAAAATGGAGTAGCGCTAAAATCTATCAGAAACAGAACAGTTTTTTTTTTCTTTTTACGAGACGTACGCGAAGAGGAAACTAACAAAGAATCATATTATACCTCCTCAGGTACACTATTTTTGATCCCAGAGGAGTCACGTCACAGAAAATACATCGGAGAGTTTGATTCGCAAACAGAAATATACTGCAAACCATCGACCGTGAACAAAGGCTCCCAGATCGGTTAAATAATTAAATATGAAAAACTTCGATTTATTTCAAGTCACGGTAAAGATAATAAAAGGAAAGATTGACAGTTTGAAACAAGTTTGTAACCGAACAAACTCTATTTTTGCGAGGGAAACCGAATTTTTATTCGATTAGGAAAGAAAAGCCCGCCAGTTAATTCGTATAATCGAGGTTCGACTATATTTAATAAACAGTGGAAGCATCGTTTCGTTTATACGTGAAACGCGAAGTTAGTTTCTGACGTTTTGGTTAGTTGCTCCAAGGATATAGAATTGAATTCCTTTGAGTCTGGGTACGTTCGTTCTCCATAACTTCTCTCTGTGTCTCTCTCTCTCTCTCTCTCTCTCTTTTCTTCTCTCTAGTTCTCTCTTTGTCGACCGCGCAGAGCCCTGCGCGCTAGATGAAAAGACTCCTCTTTCCTTCGTCCTTTGTTCCTGATTTAAAGGCCGCGGTAATTAGATTTGAGTTTTGCAAAGTTGATTGGGCCGAGTGTCGCCCGGGGCAATAGGAAATTTTATTACCGACACACAAATGACGGACACCGTCGAAACAATCGGAAGAAATCTCTTTTGAGGTAGCGCGTGTAAGTTCTCGGGAGGAGAAAAGCCTTTCGCCGGGAATGTTTTGTTTCGAATTCGTGAACAGTGGACCGCTTCGTTTTGTCAACGATCCAACCTAGAAACGAACAAGATTTTTGGTTCAACAATTACTGGCGTACCCGGCAAATTACCTCTATAAATTCTACAGTCTTTCTATTCTTTCGACGCGTTCAGATTTTAACCTGTGGCGGTGCTGGGCTGAGGGTAGAAACTCGGGAGAATTTCGTAGGAGGGTAGAAAAGGAAAGGAGGGGGCGCGTTTCGTCCGGGGCCTGCTAGTGGACTCATCAGTAAGGCTTTCTAGCAGGCCCGGCCTTAGACGACTGGGATATTGGGAAGTCGTTCGAAGAACGCGTTTGAGCATCTTCTTCAATAAAGACATTTTTTTTAAATATCTCGGGATCTAATAATTTTTTTGCCATGGTACCCTAATCATTTTTTACGTAGAATGGACAAAAGAATCGATCTGTGTAAAAAAAAATATGCATTTCTATTTAAAGAAATGATGCAATTGTTAATTGCACATGCACTGCTGCATCTAAAAAAAATTTAAAGGCCTACAGATGTAGTGCTCTTCGAACCATTTATCTTTTTCCTTTGGCATTTTTTCGGAAATGCAATAATAACGGAGTTATGACTTGTAACAATTGCGTGGACCACCCTGTATAGCAACCGAGGGGTCGGTCGAGCGCTTGTGAGAGCGTGAACCCTCTGGTGGCGAGCATGGGAGGCGACGCCACAAACTCTTCAAGTAGTTATCCCGCGTATGGGTACGCAGGCAGAAATCTGTTTCACTGGCGTTACCCCAAACACGGGCTCGCCAAGCGCAAACTGTTAGAAAAAAGCTTATTCCTTTGACATTTATTGGTGTTTTGTAAAACTATTTGGTGGAGATGACCTTCAGATTATGCAGAATCTGTTTCTTTCCATGATGCAATAATTTCTCTCGTATTGTAACATCACAGTCTTGAAAATTCCGTTTGGCAGTGGATGTTCCACGGCGTACCCTCGCGGAAATCATTTTTTATGTTACCAATAGATGAACGACACAAACATCTTTTATGACCCGTTTAATTTCGTCGGTTTTTTAAATTTTCATTTCTTGTAAACCACAAATTTTAGGTGAATTCTATGTTTTATTTTCGTCCAGCAACAATTATATTTTAACATGCAAAACAGAAAACTTCTTGACATCTACTGAAGATTTCCATACATTAGGCTCAGTAGTTTTTGAGATATTACAGTTTTAGTCACACACCCTATAGAAAGTAGCTTAAGTAGCCGTTTAAATTAGCGCCAGTAGGGAAGGAAAGGAGGTCCTTAAATCACCGCTTGAAAGGTTAAAATGAGACTTTCGGAAATGAGTGATATTATTGGAATTTAAATTCGACGTAATTTTGTTCCAACGAATCTACTAATAAATATATTTATTTCCAACCAAAGATGGAACGAATTTAACAAATATTGACAGTTACATTATATCCTATAAATGTGACTACAAACCTATAAAAATTATTTTTGACGGCCTTTCTGAATCTGATATCGGCCAATTTGCTTGCTGTTTTCGTTAAACGAATCTTTTTACTTTATTTTTACATTTTAAAATTTATTTTTCAACGTGTATGAAAATGTGTACATTGTTGATAAATAGACATTTACGCTAGTGATTTAATTAATGGTCTGTCATTGATAATTTTATATATAAAATTTATTAACAACTTCCTTCATTCTCTACTTCAAGAGCGTCTCGTACCAGCAGATTACATATTTCTTTGTAAACGTTTCTAAAACAGTATACGCGAGGGAATATTATTTTTAAAACGATATTATTCGTTTTCATTCTTATCGACGGGTTGGTCACTCAGAAGCCATTATTCTACATAACTTTTATCGCAAGTTTTATAACCCCATATTTTACGTAACGACTACTTTATCTGCGTCGTCATTATTGCGTCCTTTGTTCCGTCAAGTTACCAATAATAGTTTTCGTCGTGCCTTTCTCCGATCGGTATTCAATGTAAAATATCATAATATTTTCTAAATATTAGAAGTAAATATTCAAATAAAACAGACAAAAAAATTACTAAGATTTTTGGCCGCTGCTTAAAATTTGTTTAATATCGAGAATTTAAATAGGAAACGGGCAACTTCGAACGTTGATCGAAGCGTTCGACGGTCAAAGAACTTTTGATTTATGATTTTATGATATTCATATTTAAAAATGTTAATTCTGTTCCGTGTTTATCGCGATTGAATATTCATGCATGTATCGTCAATAAAATAACTACCTGTCTAATTACGTCTAGGTGGGATAAACTGAAATACAATTTTAAATACAAATAATCGAGGGAAAACGAAATATCTACCAAAATACACGTCACGATCGATTGGTTGAATCTGCGACGAAGGATTAATATTTTACACCAACGTTATACAAACTGTACTATAACTTCGTCCCGAGGCGATTTCTCGTACGACCATTTAAATACTCCATCCTGTATTTGAGAAGACAAATTAAACGTTCTGCTTCACAGAAAACAACTGATACCTTTATTGAGATATCGAAAACATTCTCGTTGGAATTCGAATGCAAATACTCAATATTTAAAATTAAATAATAGTAAAAAAAGTATTTTTTATGTCCAATTTATATTTTACACAAAACATTGTTCTTACGTTGTAATTTTTGTACACGATGAAATTGCAAGAGACAAATTAATTTATCATCTATTTGTTTCTGTTAATTTCACAGATTTAAAGTAAATTGCAATACCATTATTCCAAATGACCCTAACAAAATCGTTGTTTTATTTAATTATACGAAAGTTCCAAATACTTTTTCTTTTCCGCCATTACTAAGAGTTTGAATTACAAAAGTCGATTTCCCCATGGTATTATGCAGTCTTATTTATTTCTATCTACCCGCTGCAATTTTTCATTCGCCTTAAACGAACCGGTGTTTCAAATGTATTGCTCTAATATTAGAATGCCATCCTAATGAATAGAGTTCGAGTGGATGCTGCTTTCCCGGAATGGTTCGATAAAAGCATCGTCGGAATAATCGTTGCCGCACCGTCTCAAACCTCGTCAAAGACGAAGATTGTACTCTTTCGTATATTAATAACTCCCCATCCTTGTATTTCCAACTTCCGTCCCCGTTGGTTTCCTTGAAATGCCAACGTAACGATCGTTAAAAATAATCACCGAACCGCGAAACAATTTTATTTTCGTGCAAGTATGCGCGTGACCAGCATCGCGGAAGAAATTGCGGGGAATTAAATTCGAACGTTAATAATTCCCATTTTCTGTTCCGCTCCCGCTACCAGTCTTGCCAGAGATCGGTGCTGGCGGACAGATTTTCAGCAATTTCCTTGTGCAACTGAATTTCGCGGACGCCCGGTGACCGTTTGCCGTTAAAATTGCAAAAGTCTTTCGATGCAACGGGGTTTAGATCGTTGTGCAGCAGCCAGCAATCCGTTTTTATTCCTTTCGTTTCCCCTGCGCCTTCCCTCCACTATCTTTTTTCATTTTTCTTCCGTTCTCCGGCGATTCCGTCCGCGTCCACTGTTCTCCGGTTACTTTCAGCCCGCCATTGCCGCAAAACGCCGCCAGGTTCGATTTCACTCGTCCCGGGATTGCGAGGAGAAACATTCCGTCGGAGTCTCCTTGCCTTTCCCATTTTTTGATCTCCGGGCTCTTCTTCCTTTTCCAACTATTCCTAGGAGCGTCGAATAATTTTCTGGACCGCAAATCGAGAGGGAGAGTGACCGTTTCCGAAAGAAACCCCGATCTTTGTGGACTTTATCGAAAGACGCGATGATTCCCGCCGATTTCAACGAAACTTACGATTTTTCGACGATTCCTTTTCTCTTCCTTTCTATCAGCATTATTTTATATACTTGAACTGCTCTGGGGGGATCCAGAGATCGTTGGACACGATTGAGAATTACTGTGCTGGGTGTTTTTTAATGCGAACTTTTCCGAACGGGTTATCGAATGGGCAGTTGGATAGTGTATATGTACTAATAGGTGGTCGAGTGCTTGCGAGAGAGACAAGAACGTAGTCCTCTGGTGACGAGTGCGGAAAGTGTCTTGTATTTTACATTTTTATCGTTTAACATATCGACTTCACACGAGCTAAAAGAGTTAATTCTCAAGATTAGATGTTAAAGAAAATAAATCTAGATACGACTCTTTAATTTTAGAAACCAAAGAATTCCGGAGAACTAGAAATATTAATGAGTTGAGATGTCGAGGGAAATAAATTTGAGTAAGATTTGTAAATGTTAATTTTACGTTATGTGGTTTACAATGGTCTGAAACCAAACTTCCGTTTCCGTGGATTTGGTACGGCAGTAAACGCGTTAAAATTGCAATACTTTCGTGAATCACTGGTTACGTCGAGTCGAAACATCGATCGTCGTGTATGAAAATTTCATAATAAACAGAGTTGTCCCGTCGAGCACGACGAAAAGTATTTTTAAAGTCGTAAAGATTTGCGTGTGTCGCAACGTTGAGGCGGGTACTGTTTGGTCATTTGTCTGCGCCATAAACTCGAGGACGTTTCTCGGTAGAGATACACTCTACGCGATCGCGTGTTCCAATCGGAGCAAACAGGTTTTCATCATTTCAGTTTCTGTTTTCTCAATTTAGTGTTCTTTCCGTTTCCCATTCTCGCGGAGGGACGGTGATGCGCGACGCGAGGAGCGGCGACGTTTTGGGCGAAAGCGTCGTCGTTCCGTCTAGTTTATCGGGGAACGTCGATCGCTGCCGCGAGCAGAAGACTGCAATTTTGAAGCGAAGCTTTTCGCACGGCTTTTCGTCGACACTTTCGCCCCCGACACCCTCCATCCCCCTTTACTCTTTCATCCCTCTCCTCTTTGCCTCCGCACTTACCTCTTATCGCGTTTATCGTGCTTCTCGTCCGACACGTTTGCGCGAAAGTCATTCCCAATCGATAACCGACGTCTGGGCACCTCCGTTTCGGAGAATGTTTTTGCCGAACTGCGTCTATCCATATGCCAATTGCGTCTTCGTTTCTCCTACATCGTTTTCCTATAACCGTCCGCGATACATCAGATACCAAACTGATGAATATTTAAATACGTCGACTCGCTGCCAGGCTTCGTAAACTGTTACAGGTTTACGTTCTTCAAACTGTCACGGGTAACCTAAATTTCCCCCTGTATCGCTCAAACACGACGTCCGTACTGTGTACCGATCCGCAAACCTTCGTTAGTTGTCGACATCATTTTATTTTTAAATAAATGGCCGAAGAAAATACATCTTAGCTATTTATTTTCTTTATTTACGTTGTATATTTACCGATTTTATATGTCGTAAACCATTTTCATTACCGACATTCATGTTACTTCACGTTGTATAAATAAAATTATGTTGGCTTTAATCGTTAATTAATGACGTTTGGGTGTGGTCTTTGAAGGTAGTCGAGTTGGTTGTCTGAATACGAGAACGTTTGAAAAAAAAGAAATGTACGAAAAGGAAGGAAAAGAACAGAATAACAAGGATTACCGGACGTGCGTTATAAAAGTTAAAATAATTCCTAGAAAGAGCTCATCAATTTTCGTTGAATATTCTTTCTTTTTAATGAAGTTTGTTCTAGTTAATAGATAAATTAGTTAAAAATTTTAAACTGCATGAAAAGAATTACGAGACAAAGGATTGGTCGCCCGAGAGGATCCGAAAGGAATAGCTCAAGAGTAATTTCCGATGAAATTGTTTCTCCGACATATATTTTGTTAGCATCTTTCCTGTGACTTCCTTCAAAAATCACAAAAATTTCAATGACAAGCTTTATCATATCGCTTGGGATTGAAAATTATTCCTTAAAGGATTTGGATTTGGAGATTTCGTTTGCTCTACGTCTGCAGAACTTATTCTTCCTCGTATTACTCCCACCACTGGTCCAGCAATGCCCCTCGATGGCTACGTTGGGGCCAGATGAGTCCTCAGGTTCCCCCACTCCTGGCGCCTGACGGTCTCTTTCGCTCGCCCCACTCTTCCCGTCGATACCGTTCAAGGCCCAGGCACAGATAGCGCTCACTGAGTCTCGAGCAGTGTGAGAAGAGGAGCGGGGCGAGAGGAGGACTCCTTCTGGCGGTTAAAGCAAGAGGAGATGGTAACGCCATTTCCCCACCTGGGCAATCCTGGTTTGATCTAGTGGCTGCGTGGGAGTAGTTGGTGGGGAAACTGTAAGTTTCTGAACACTTTCATTGTCACGTCACCCATACATGGACGAGAGGTTTTTCCACCGTGTAATTAGAAAAATTCTCGATTTGAGACAACGAAGAAAATAAATTTGGGTAGGATTTGGACATATGGAATTTAAAATTATTTACGTTGCCAATCTCGTGTGGATTCTTCGAGTCTCTCTTGAACCGCAAATATTCGTGACATTCCCTATTTGCGTTTGAAGAAAACAGTTATCTGCAAAGTGGTTAATTGGGTCATATGTCAAAAGATAAATCTTCTCTAAACATAGACCCACTCTGGCGTTCGATAAAACTAATTTATCGTAAACAGTCACGAGGAGGTCGTTTTAAATTGTTTATCTTTCCATGGAATGCTGAAAGTTGTCCCTTGGACCACCAACCGAGCAGATTCGCGATGCTAGGTCGAGTCTCCGAGTTTCACCAGACACCGATAAAACGATATCGAAGATATTTTCGTGGAATTAATCGTCGAAACTGTTGTGTCGAGATTGCATAATATTTCCCTACCGCGCTGATACGGCACAGCCCGAAGTAACTACGCCTCGCGGTAGCGTCCATGTGTCCGTAAACATCGGCTGACTCGACTGTACGGCCATAATTTGCGGTTAAATTAAACACAATCCCGGGTTACATGGTTTTATTTTAACGCGAATCGTGAAATACGCGGCTCGACTTGAATGAAATTATCGTCCGGAGGTAAGAAAGTGTTTCCAAAGGAGAGTATTCATCGCCGGCAGGTATCCCTGCAGGAGGTAATGCGTTGCAGCGTTAAATAAATATCAGCGAAACTGGAAATAAATGTCAGGACGCTTTAACAGCAACCACGAAATATTCGCCGCCTTATAAATGCTAATTTCGAGCTCCCACCGAGTTTTGCATCTCTTTGGGATTATCCTATCGAGAATGACTCGTACTTTGCCCGATGCTTCCAACGAGTCTGTTCTATTCTTCGAACGCCGTTGAAAAATATCGTCTTCGATACTCGTAGCTACGGTAAAATCGAGGTAAAGAGCATAAATGAATCGATAGCAAGCTCTGCGTAATTCATTATTTGTTCTCGAAGAATACCAAAGAATATATATTATTCTCTTCTTGTTTACCAATGGCAAGAGATTGACTCAGTTTTGTAACATGTTCTATGCTTGAAAATATTTAATATCTCGTCCACGATCATTTTGTTTACGTTCTATTCAATTTCCACAGTGTTCCGAAGGTATTTTAGAAACAATAGAAAACATCATCGATATTAAACACACTTTACGGGTACGATTATTACGAAGTTCCAACAGTCGAAAGATGGACATTTCGACGTTAATGAGTACGAGTAGGGTGAAAAAATTACCACCGTGATTTTAATATCTCGAAAGGCTACTTCGACGAGGAATAATTTTATTTTTGTCCATCATCGACGACGGTTATTAAATGGTTTTTCAGCCTAAGGGAAGACGGATCGTTAAGACGTGGGTATCGCTTAATACGAGAAACGCGTTGTACATATTTATTTCGCCATCACCCTGGCGGACAGGGAACAATTAGAAAGATAATTACAATGAAAGTTGCATCTGCCGCACGGGAGACGGGGTCTATCTTTCCCTGTTTTTTCCCTTCGCGCCGGGTCCACCCCCTTTTAGCCGTCGTATTTTTGTAACTTTAATTATCACGTGTACCCTGCAGTTTCAGGCTACTGGGATTTTCTACCCGGCCCGTATATACGTTTACCCATTTACTAGCAAGCCCATTTACTGGCAGCGTACTAAACGTAGTTATTCACGATAGCAGAGGCGCAACGAGCCCGTTCAATCTCCATTGGGAATTCGGTACGGCCAGCTAATTTCGGAGTCTGTTATCGACGTCGTAGGATTTTCAGCTCCCATTTATTTCTACGCTCTACTTCGGTGCACCTCTGCCGTTGCCGGGGCTCGACCTGGCCACACAATAAAAGCCAAAATTCGCCGTGGATGGCGCGCGGTCCATACAACGCAGTCGAAAAAATCTCTTTTTTTCGCCGCTTCGAGTACGTACGAGAGAGACTTCAACCTGTCCCACTCACGGCACGCTAGAGTACGCGTTCCTGTCGCTATGTGTGAAACATCGGGTCAGAGGCTTAAAAAAACTCAATTAAAGACCAAAATTCAATAATAATACTGTTATTTTACGAAACGGGAGACTCCTCGCCGATTTCGATAATTTTCAAATACATTATAGGACTCAGCGTTCTAAACAAGTTTTTGTTATACATGTAACCCCCGCTGGATTTTAGTTTTCGAAATATTTGTAAAATTCGAGAAAAAATACAACCCCAGTTTTGGAAGTTCCTCGACCATCAAATATCAGGCCTAAATTTTTTAAAATAAAAAACCATAATATAGACATAATTCAATGTAGTAGTACCAACAGAATTTTGTAAATATCTCGAGAATTAAAGCAAAGTGGAGGGAGGTTGTACGTACAAGAAAAACTTTTTTCAAGAGGCCCCTATTCCGAATATATAATTACCAATAATTTCCTCAAAATGATTATTTATTTCCATCGTTTAGATTTTACAGAAACGTATTACAACGATTAAGATTATATCAACGTCGAAGATTTTGATATTTGCTTAAATTTTCGTATTAATTTTGTGTCTCGTTTAATTCGTACGTTTAATAAGCGTTGACATTTGATACTAATTTTATACTTTTCCTCGCTTTTCGACTAAAAACGAAAACATTGAGCTGCTCTTGGTATAGTAGAACAGATAATTAGAGAAAAATCTCGACACAAGGACGAGAGGATATTCCTTCGCGCGCGTTGAAAATGATTTAGTTACTTTTACGGACAGCGACACCGGAGAAATTCATTGCGTTTTGAATATGCTGAACCGTCCTGGTCAGACTCTGGAAAACTTGTTACACGACGAAACTTACCAATTTGCTCGAGTTAAAGTGGCGGAAGCGGGAATGCTCGAGGACACGTGGATAATATTTTTGGTCGGTGCTTCTGCCTCGTGAAAAACTGCCCCCGTTCTTTGTTCGTCGCGTATTCAAATTATATTTTTACTTCTACACATTCCACCAATGTTTAAACTGTTCTTTACTGTAGAGTTTGGATCATCCCTTTCGCATTCAACGATCCAATGCACTCTTCATTTCGACGTTTTGAAAAACTCGAGGTACTTTAAAGTTGTATCCACATCTTTATTACTGATGAATCGATCAACAACATTTTTACAATATTGCAACAAATCGAATACGTACAATGTTTTCAAACGAGCGTAATAATTTTGCTCAAGATTTTTGATGGAACAATATAGAATTAATTGCATTGTTTGATGTTTGAGGAAAGCAATATGCTACTTTATTGTGTTAAGAAATATAATCTTAAAGTAAAATTAAAAACAGAATTAATGCGAATAATAACACAGTTCTATGTTTTTGCTTGGAATTTTGGAGTCCAGATTTATTTTTTCAGCGTGCTTGTTGCTTTTCCAAGAAGTTGTAAACATTTCGAAGATCTCGGAGTTACGAGAAGGTGGGAAGCAAAAAATATCGATTTTTTCGAAGCGTCGCGCGAGAATATCCCCTCGAGCGAGGTATTTTTCTCGAAGCCTATATGCATTTTTTTCTCGTCCCTCGCGCATTGTGCTTCCTCTTTCGTGTTTTTTCCGTTCCATCCCCGGTTTCCACTCTTTATCATTCTCTCTCGTATTATTTTTCTCGTCCGTTCCCTGGGCTCATCCTCTGGAGCCCCGGCGGTCGCACCTCTTGTCATTTCTCCGCACTGAAATTTTTATGGTGTGTCCAATTTCCGACGTAGCTAATAGGCATTAAAGCTGACGTCCCGGTTTCCATTTAAAGCGCTTGCGGAAAAAAGCTCGACCGACGGCAAACAAGATACGCGAAATTTATGGCCATTCACCGCGCGAGTGCTATTTCATTATAAAACTGATTGCCATTGTATTATGTATTCATACAGTTTAAAGTAACCTTATAAAAGAGTCGCTCGGAAATATACGCTCCGTCTATACAGGCTGTTAACCTTCCACTACCGTCGTTTATTGTGCGTTGCATAACTACTATCGCTGGATCGTTTTCAATGGGAAATAATAAAAAATATCACTTCTCTGACGATTCGTCGCGATAGATAATATAAACAGTACGCATTAAGGGAACGAAAATTGCCAACCCAAGGAGGCAATAAAAAACTTTATAAACATTTAAATTTTTAATTAATATGTCTTTACATCGCACGGACTTTGTTCTCAAACGAAGAAGAAAAATGTACGAAATCGGAGTAAACTTATTTTCTTCCATTTACGGATTTCATTTTTCGTACAATGGAGGCGAAATTCGACACCAGTAGATATTAACCCTTTGACGTATAATGACGAGTCTGACTCGTGACAAGTTCTTAATGTTAAGTTTAACAATTATGATATTTGTCATCAATTTTTATATATTACAATCACCATATTTTTACATTCACGAGGTATTCGTAAAACAGATCTATCCTTTTTCGTGGTCGTTCCTTGTACGAACTAATTTAAATAAAATTAAATAGTACACGTTTGACAAATTATTTTTAATTAAATCGTACGTTAATGGGTTCTAATGGGCTCTCCAAGGGGGAACGTTCAACTTACGAATCACGTCTGGTTCATTTTAAAAATCATTACTGTACTGCTCCGTGTTTGGAGAACATTTTATATGGTGCATCTACTAATAGACTAGGGATACAGCGATGATTCTTAAAACGAACATCGCTTCGTCTGTTCATCTTTCGTACAGCGGAGGTGAAATTCGATATATTCACGCGATGATAGAAATATTCGTTTTATGAATCGTGTTTGGCGTTCATTTTAAGAATCGTATTATCATTGTATCATCGAACGACCAGAGGAACAGGCTCGAAGGAAACGCGGAGGATATTTTTCCCCATCGGTTGCGTTTCACTTTTGACGCGATCGCGGGCAGTGAGCCTCGCACAGGCTCCACGGGGCAAATGATTAATTAAAAGTCGACGCGACTAATGGGCTACAGATTAATGTACTCTGTTGCGAGCACTGTTTACTTTGCCAGCCACGGTAATAAATCAGCGTCTTATCGACAAGGAAAAAGTTGTACTCGCCGTTAAGAATAGTCACTTTACGAGACGCGGATGCTTACGCGCGGCGGCGATCGTCGGTGATCGATCCTTACCGATCGTCTCGTCGTGGAAAATCTCGAGATAATTTACCCTTCAATCCAGTTAACCGGCGTTACTCTTTCCCCCTGCATAAATTTCACGTCGCGTGTAACGGCAAAATAATCGCTCCGGGGCAGAACAGAGAAATTTACGCTTCTCGCGCTTAATTAACTCTACTCTGCTAGCAGATATCATTAGGGCAAACAATTTTCTCCTTCGAGTTTCTACGAACTGTTCGACTTCGATTTCAGTGTGCTTTTGCTAAACGATAGGAGAGTGTGATTCCTTTTGATACGTGTGAAATATTAGATACTCAGCACTTTTCAAGATAGGCATAATTAAAGTGGAACTATAAGTTAGCTCTGCTCAACCCCATTCACAGAATCGTAAAATTTAATATCTATTCGGTTCATAAGCTTTCATGTATTTTTGTATATTGAAAGAAAATATGTAACAACTAGGAATTTATGGATGTTGCAATACTGTAGCAATATCTAACGATGCTCATGTATCTACAGTGAATTGCCTGCAAATATAATAATATATTTAAACAAATTTTAAAAAGTATTATTTTTCATGTAGAACAGTATAATGGTGATTTTCTATAAATGAAAAAGGGTTGTTTCTATATTGAAATTTTTAAGCACCACTTTCTGTCCAATCACCGAGGTGCAGCTGCATTCGTCGCGACCAGTCTAAGATGGATGACTGCTTTTTTCAAGCAAACTAAAGTAAAATTAATTAAGTTAAAATAAAAAAACAGAACATGGCAAAGAATTACTTCGTAAGTCTACACAGTTGTAATAAATAAATATTTGTTAAAAATTAAAAAATTTAATAAGCAGCAGGTTCTTCACAGTCGCTTCTGTCCGTCGTTTTCTACGGTCCTCGATCGACATTGAAATTGCAGATCGGTCATTTCTTGAACTGAAGAGGGGGATGACGTTAAGAATGGCGGAAATTCTCTTTATAATCTAGAAAATGAACATTTCGAATAAACAAACAAATAAATTTTAAAAATTGATAGGAAACAAGGTTTGCACAGCCGCTTCTGTCGTGTTCTACAGTCCTCGATCGCCATTGAAATTGCAGATCGGTCATTTCTTGAACTGAAGAGGGGGGTGACGTTAAGAATGGGGGGGAAATTCTCTATCTAGAAAATGAACATTTCGTGTAGCATAACCGAATAAACAGATCCCAGCGAAGACAAACATCGAAGCTGCGAACACTATAGGTTACCGAGCAAAGCGCGCAAAGTTCTCCCTGGAGTACCTTTGCCCAAAATTGGAGATGTCTAAATGTTTGTGCGTACACTGTTGATCGTTAATTTGTTGGATACACCCGACCCAGTTGAAATCCAAGCGAGCGTATCGTTACGGGAGGGCCTCTCGCGAACGACACACACCTGCACACACACACACACGTAACGGGAAGATTTTCGACTCGCCAAAGGAAAAGTTTCCGTCAAGACACCCTGTCCGATACGCGATTCCCGAGCGGCTGCGTGTATTTCTCCCCGGGGCAGATTTACTTCGGGGACATAAATAAACAAACCGGTCGAAACAGTAAGTCAAACGTCCAAACGCGTCGACGGAGTTACGCGCTAGTCGTCGCCGCCTCCCCCTAAACTTTTCGAGCATCGCTATCGAGGGTAAATCGAAGGAGAAAACTACGGGGACAGTTTAAAATTGGTCCGAAACTGACAGTGCGGAGCAAGTTTCGCCCGTTGCTTTTCTACTCCCGCAGTTCTCGTATCGCGACGTTTCAAAATTCGTGGTCCCAATGATCAATCCGGTTTGCAGATCTAGGCCAAACTCGCGGCACGATCGTGCAAGTATACTTGTTTCACGGTATAGTATTTCACGAGTCGCGTCTTTTTCTCGGGGAACTTGTCGCAAAGTTATACTGGTTTCTTCCCTTAAAAATTTGTTGCAAAGTCGTAAGTTATCTGTATGCTACTAGGTTTTACTGTTCCTCGCCTTCGTTTCCAACGTATAAAAATTCTACCCACCATGAAAACGTTCGTTTCGTATCTTTAATGGTAAATTTTGAATTCTTTTTTTTTTCTTCGACTGTAGGAGTTCGGTGTTCTTGGGTTAATTAGAACTTTTTCAGTTTCTCATGAAAAGTCTTATTTATTATGCATCAGAAAATGGTAGAAAATTTCAGGGGTTGTTTCGCGTTTCTTGGAGCGACATTGTCCGTGAAAACTGAATTCGTGAACAGTCATCGACTACCAGAAGCTTTACGAAGGATTCTAATCTTATTAATGTATCCATGCACCGAACAATAGCAAACAAACTTACTTTTCGACGAGAACTCTCAACGACCGGAAGTTTCCATGCACCGGAATTTCTTAAGTAACTTTAGGAGCTTGATACCCGCAACTATCTTCACTAGCCATTAAGTGGAAATATAATCATCGTTCTAGTTGTTGGGTGGACAATTACGAAATACTGCGTTACAGACAGGGATCGATCAGTATAAAAAATATTGTTATTTGAGAATTGAATAGAATTTATTTGTTTCTAAATTCTTTATTTTCATATATCGATACTATGGAACAGTGTGATATCGTTTTTTCCAGTCACTATACCCGATTGATTATATTGACGAGTCTGACTATAATCGCTGTTTCTACTTACTTGATTAATTTCCGAAGTTGACTTTTATTTTTAAGAAAATTTTATTCCACATTTATTATCCCCTTCCTGGTTTGTATTATATTCATTAAGATCAACGAGAGTATTAAATTTACCAATGATCGTACAGTTATTAAAATTTTTGTTTGACAGCCCTGCACTCTTTTTAAGATTAAATTAAGTTGATCGTACCAATTGTCAATTGCAGATACCATCGTGTCACTTACGCAACAAGTATTTCAATTGAGAGATTAATGCGATATTTGCCTAATAGTGACGTCGTTTCTTAATTAGCTACGTCCTTGAAAGTCGCGCCAGTGCTAATAACGCCGCTCCGTTTAATAGAATAACAAGTTCGTGGAGCAGTCTTTATAATTTCGCGCCGGAACGACGCACGCTCGGCTGGGCGGCAGCTTTGTACACTTTGCGGAGCAAAAATTTTAGTAGTTTTTAGATTTTACAGAGGGAATAAAAAACTATAATTTAAATAACAAAAATAGTGGTTGGGAAAGATCACTGCCATGAAAATTTATTCTTGCAAAAAGAATTGGGGAGGAAAATTGTAACATAGTAGTTTTAAAGTCGTAGATTGTTTATTTGACATGGTTTGATATATTCTCAGTGAACTGAATAAAAAAAATTGCCCTAAAGAATATCTTCGTAAATAAATTTTTCACTGTACTTGGGTAGCCATTTTATAGGTGGTAGCATTATAGTTTTAAAGTCGTAGACTGTTTGTGCAATCTGTTCTTAGAAAATTCCCTCGCGTTTGGCATAGTTTGATATTCCCTGTGAACTGAATACAAAAAAATGATCTAAAAGGATATCTTCGTAAATAAATATTCCACAGATTCAGTGATTGCTCTCTGTAAACTGGGGAGTCTTTTTTAAATGAATTTCCCACATTTAGCTCGGTTATTTTTACGGCTTCAACACATTGATTGCCATATATGGGTGACATGAATTTTCGTTATGGAGCTAAATTGTCAAGATTGGATGTTAAAAAAAATAAATCTAGACAGGGCTCTTGAATTTTAACGAGGCTATAAAAATAACTACTACTTTTCAGTTGTCTGAAAGCGTTTTATCGTTTTAATGAACAATTTGAGGGGTTTGATCTGGTAAACATCGTGTTAAATAAAATCTTTTAGGGTTCTCCAAGTATCAAAAACATAAATAACATCGACCTTCCACTGATTTCAGGGTAAAAAAATGTGTTCCGTTTGTCGAGCTGGATTTTTCTAGTTTCACAGTGGTGTCGTAAGATAATGCTCGCGCAATATGCCCGGCGATATGGAAATCTGTTGCGCGAGTGGCGTATTGTACAATTATGCGCGATATGCACGGCCGTTTATCGGGGTCAGCGGGTTTAACGGCATCGATTTCACCCTCTTGTACGTTCGAATTCATTTCTAAGGGTGCAGGGCCTCTCGTTCGCCATTCGGTTTCATATCGTAATAGAATATCTGCCGTTGTGATCCTATCCGTGGGTTTGCGGCTTCATATTGCTTTCGAGGCAAGCTGGCGATCAAGAATCCGCGCTGCAACTATGCACGCCGTCGGTCATCGTTTTGCTGTCTGAGATGCAATCAATTATTTCTTAATTACCGCGTGGATTTATTTCGCGTTCGGTTGCACGGCCGGTTCTTTTACTCTTTTACGGATTAATACGCGAGAACCGTGCACGTTAAATACACGGTCTTCGAATTCGAATGCCTGTTAACTAGCGTAATTGCTTTGCACTTGGTTGACCGCGGCGATATTCCACGCGGAATCGACAGAAACAGGTGTTACACGAAAAAGAAACGACGATGATCGAATTTTCTGTTACACAAGAATTCTTCAACTTCTTCGAAGACTAATTCGTACAAGATGTATTTTCAAAGTTAAAAAATATATTTAAAAAACGTCGTCATTTCAAATAGATAGAGATTGAATTTTCTATTAGACTTGCAAGAATTCTTCAACTTCTTCGAAATTCGCGCAGGATGTATTTTCAGAATTAAAAAAATATATTTAAAAGACGTCGTTTTTTCGAACAGATAAAGATTGAATTTTCTATCAGACTTGCAAGAATTCTTCAACTTCTTTGAAATTAGTGCAGGATGTATTTTCAGAGTTAAAAAAATATATTCAAAAGCCGTCGTTTTTTCGAACAGATAAAGATTGAATTTTCTATTAGACTTGCAAGAATTCTTCAACTTCTTCGAAATTCGTGCAGTGTCTATTTTCAGAGTTAAAAAATATATTTGAAAGAATATCCTCCTCTTTACGAACAAATAAATCAGAGACGAATCGTGTAATTTGTATTGTTTGCTGTGTTTTCTTTGTTACAAGGATAAATACGTTTGCTTTGTTTATTCGTCGATCGTGGGGACCAGAGTGACATTTTCCAGGGGCTAGTTGTTGCGCTGATAAACTCTGAAACTCCATCCACAGGAAAACAATGAGGGTTCTGTCTCGCTATCCTCTCCAGGGAAATCGCACTCAGGGTGTAATGAAAGGGAGGCGGCGAGGTCCTTAGAAACCTTTGACTTCGGTCAGGAGGTCAGGCAGAATTAAGAACTCATTCGGTATGGTTGGTTCGTACGCAAGTCGGAACACACCTTGCAATTCTGCATAGGATTAGAAACCATTAAGTGTCAATCAGAACGCTCGAAGCCAATCGTACTTCCATCTGTCTGAGGTTGAAATTTAAATACAATATTTCTTTTTTTTCTTCTGTAATAATTATTTTCAACTTTATTTCTCGTAATTAGAGTCACAATAGGGATTAGAATTAACTAGTATTTTACTCTTTGCTTTTTCAACTATGAATTTGAAATTTTATTTTTTTTATTTCCGAAGCTGATTCAAATATGGAGTCGACTGTTCTGATATTAATCATATGTTCACTAATTGTTACCGAATAAGTATAGTTTAAATAAAATTGGCTATTATTTTGAGATTCTTCGAGCGTTGTGGACAGAACCATTGATGTATTATTAAAGAATATGTTCATCCACAGTGGCTTTAATAAATTTTTTTTCTTCTTTTAACTATTAAAATTATATACTAAAGATACAGAATAAAGTCTCCGAAGGAGTTGAACAATTCTTACGACTCTAACAGCTGAGATGGAAAATGAGAAGATGTGATCTTCGCCAAGTTGTATTCTTTTTCAGTCTTAAAACTTCGTTAAACTTATCGTTTCTCTTCAAAGTAATTAATGGACTGGCCGAATATCCACAAAGTTTAGCGTCAATTATCTCTGATATTCTCTCTGGTTCTTTTAGAATTTTAACACCTTGTCGCACAATTTACTTATCATTTTCCAGGAGTTTTTTAATTAATATATATATATATATATATATTGTTACTCTCTGTCCCGAGTGGACGATTCTAGAAAGAATATTCCGTCTGAAAATATTAGCGCGGCACGATTATGAAATGCATTTATGCAGAAGAATTGAAGACTAATTAAAAAGCACGAATATTGCATAATATCACGTGGCAATTAACTTAATTGTAGATCGTGTGCGTGCAATGAAACACAGTTTAAAATTATTTTTGTATCGTTATTGTCCGTATATTCATTTTGTGATTTTAAGAGAATTTCAAATATAACCTGTGATATTATATTTAAAAAATAATTATGATTTGGAGAATATACAAGTATCTCGTTTTCATTTAGGTTTTATACGAAAATATACAGGATGTCACGTGAAATCCACTGCAGACGTAGATTCTACACAAGAAAATAATAACAAAAGTTCATATAAACATGTGTCCTATTTGACCCTATTTTCAAGTTATAGCAAGTTCTGTGTTGGAATAATTCTAAGAACATAAATTAAGATAAAATAGAAAAAAAAGACACGACAAGACTATTTCATAAATGTACACAGTTGTAATAAACAAACATTTGGTAAAAATAAATGGAAAAAATTCAGAAGAAAGTTTCTATTCAACAAATGAGCAAATCTGAATCCTAAGTATGGGCTCATTATTATAGATTAATATCTTGACAAGCAGAATAGGAAAGTCACAATGGTAGGACGTCTCCAGGCTTTTATTTTGAAGGTAAAATAATAGTGTGTTCAAGAAGAGACTCGCTATAACTTTAAAATAGAGTAAACTAAGACGCATTTGTTATTGTTTTGTACCATCTGGGAACTTTCCAACATAACTGAAATTTATAACAACTAGTGACAAATTCCTGTACTATTACAATATTGATAGACTAAAAAGTCAGAATTTAAAGAACTGAAATGATAATAAAATGGGGGTAGGTTATCAGAGACCGAAATTTCCGACAAAAGCTTCATCTTCCATCGCGAATGTCACGTGTTCCCGGAACAGGGTTGGGCGGTAGAGCCCGACGGGAAGTCGAAAAATCGAAGAAGCATCGAAGTTCTCTAGCCAGCATATGTATATCGATATCTTATCAGCATGGGGAGCAGGTAGAAACGAGTGTGACGAGGGTGGGCTACCCCCCTGGCCTTATCGTCCTTCCTCAAGGAACCGAGGCACGCGTTTTATCAATTTTTTCCTCCCTTTAACCGGCTCTGGCCTCGTCTCGACTCAACCAGTGCCGCAAGTTTTCGTGACAAGAGGCGGTCTAGACATTGATTGAATGCATCGAACCGAGGTCTTGCTTCCCTTTCTCTTCGACCGAAGAGAGAAAGGAGTTTTCTCCTGTCCAAAGACGCTCTCGGCCGTTATCTTCGTTCTTGGCGCGCGTCAATCGCGGCTTGATTAAATTTATGGATGGTAAAAAGCGCGGCTGGGTAGAAGGCCATCGATGGCGGAGGAGATCTGATCGTTAAACACGCAAAGGCAAAGGTTTACTCTGGGTATTTTGCTCGTTTTACCTCGGTGTCCAGGGCTAGCGTTATACCCTACGTTCCTCAAATTAAGGACCGCGCGGAGTCTTAACTCGTCTATATACGACGTCCAAGATGGACGGCGGGACCGTGTCTTTCGATTTTCCTCGTAACGTTCTGTCCTTCCGGAGCCGCGAGGATAAACCATATCCGCGGATACGAGGTCCCTCGTAAAAGTGGCTGTTGCTCGGTGAGCCATATTACTCCTACGCACGCTCTCACGCTCCTCCCGTCCTCTTTTCGAACCCTATTATTCGTCCTCTCCTCGGTACGTGCACCACGTGGCATTACTTTTTATTCTTCTTGCGGCCGTAAACGCAACTAATAGCCCGCTGGCTTTTCGAACGATAATAAAGCTAGATCCGCGTGGACGATCCTATCGTCACGGTTATCCGTGACTGTTCTATGGATCTGTGACGTTCTATTGAAACTTTACTCGACGCTCCTTTCAATTTCCTGGTTTGATGGCGTTCGCCAGAGTTTCCTTCCTATGCGGTGTTATACGCCGCGCCGACGTCCATTAATTTCCGCTTTCTAGCGACAATTTTTAACCGCGATCATACCAACGATATTGTCCCTTCCTTCCTGTTTATGTTTATTCATAAGATTCGATTTAAATCCGGTATCGAAAATTGGAATTTCTGCATTTCCATTGCATTTTTATTCGTGTTATAATAATCCCTCGTTTGATGACGAAAAATCGAGCCTCGTGACATGTTTACTCACTTCCACGAAAGGATTCCAAATTAAATCCGTTATTGAAAATCAAAATTCGTATATTTTCCATTCCATTTTTATTCGTGTTACAATAATCCCTCGTTTGATGACGAGAAATCGTCCCCCATGAGATGTTTACTGTTATTGAAAATTTAAATTTGTATATTTCTCGTCGCATCTTTGATAGCCTTACAGTAGTATTAACCCTTTACACTCAAATGGCTCCACTACGACGACATAAATAATATCTACCAAAACTCGATTTAAGGGTTATGTATAGTAATCCAAACCTAATTAACCGAAACAAATGAACAAATTTTGAATTAAAAATATTTACAAAATTCTCTAGGAAAAAAGGACAATGTCAATATTCTTTAAAATCACAAAATTGTATTTAAATATCTAATTATTTCTATTAAAATGAGTCTTGGAAAAAGGGTTACATTTAATTAAATTTAGTTAAATATCGTTCGTAATAATAAATTAGAGAAAAAAGGTGGTACACGGTCGATCTACAACCAGCCTCGTGGAATTTAAATTTTACGCATCGACTACGTTGTTATTTAATATACCCAGGGTGTGAAACAACCATACTTTTCTTGCCCGAGTAAGATGTAAATTCGAAAGCTAAAAAACGGTGGTGTTCTTGGCGAAAACGAACTGTTGTTACGATCGGCGAACGAAGCGCGCGTATTTTCATCCCCGTTCCGCGTTCCTCGGCCGGAAGTAATCGCGCGACTGTGGATGTACAGGTCTGTGTGTATCGACTGCATCTGCATTTACAATCAGGACTAGTCCTCGGATCCATTAGTCACCTGACGGGCGGAGGTGGATCGGTTTCCAAGCGTGCAGGGAAGAGGCGAGTCCAAAAGAAGGATATACCGGGCTGGCAGTATTAGAGCAAACCGATCGGGACACTAATGACTAGGATTACTTCTCGAAAGATATTGGCGCCTTCTTTCCTCCTTTATCCACCTTTCGTCTTCCTCTTTTTTCCCTCCGTTCTGTCTCTTTGGGCTCCGGCCTCCGTTTGGCTTCTCACGCGTCTACTGCGAATATCGATGAACCGACCCCGAGATTCGTTCGTTTATTCGTCTATCGGCTCATTGCGTTTGCTCAAGATTGAGAACGGGCTTCGTATCGCGCCAGATTGGACGGATTTAGATAAGCAAGCGATAGGGGGTCCGTGAGTTTTCATCGGGAATGTATCGGCTAGCCAACGCTATTGTTTTCGTTGGAAATTTTCCAGTACTATATTGCAATTTTTACAAACTATTAAAGATAAACTGTTAGAGAATAATGCTACTGGATACTGGTTTTGAACTTTGTCTTTCGATCGATAAGAATAAATGTAAAAATTATTGTAACGCGTTGACCACGAGACATCATTTCACTGAAAAAAGATATACTTTCGGTGTGAAAATTCACTATTTAATATATTTTTTCGATTGCGGTTCTTTGCAACACTGAGTTTTGAAAAATTTGATACAACAGTTTAGGGGAAAAGTGCAATCAAATTGAAAAATAACAAGGGAATTGTGTTCGAACCAAGTTGATGACTAAATTTCAAGAAAATTAGTCACATCAAATCAAATTAAACCAAATCAAACCAGATCAAACACAGGTTTTAAAGGCAGTCAAATGAAAAAGTGTCGTTTGTGTATCAGCTTTTAACATGGCCACCAATAAAATATTAAAAATGTAACACAGCGAAACAGTATTAAATAAAAAAGAAACATTTTATTTTATACCGAAAATTTTGAATGAAAGAATATTGGAAACAGATATGGTGCGGAGATATGGATTATTGATTAAGTAATCGAACCGTGATAGTGTAGATAATACAAGTTCAAAGCTTGCGTAGTAAAACCAGTAAAGCGCGAAATTATGTGATAAAAACAGGTTCCTTGCGGAAATATCGACGTGTTTATGGTCGCGTATGATTAGATATCGTTGGTCTGAATTGGTTCTAGGTTAGGTGTTGTCGGACATATTGAATCGGTGCATCTTCGAAGACGAATTTAAACATAAATGGAAACGGAGTTAAAAGAAATCAGTCAAAATTTCAATACAGTTGTTTTATTTGATTTTATAAATAATTGTCTACAAATTCTTTTCCTAAATTTTCTTTAGTCACAGGACATTTCTGTCGCACGACAAAATTAGATTCCATAATTGTAACTAATTTTCCTCGCAGAAAATTACTTCATTTTCTGTGTACGAATGTTACTCGAAAAAGCTAAGTTGTTACAAGCGATGATTACAGTATATTGTCTCTTTGCTTCTTCGCCACTGTCCTCGATTTGCATGTTGTGCAAACATGCCCCTCGCTCATTTGAATTAATTAATTAACAAGGTCTTTATTATACCGCATTAAAGTGACACGACACGTGCCCACTCGAAGCTTAACCTAAAATCCTAGATTCTTTGCTAAGGCTATCCCGGAGCTTGTAAAGTTTTTTAATAGATACATTTGCGCGAATAAAACTGGAGCGCGACGTTTTATAAATTTGTTTCGTCGATTAATATTTATCGGAGTCGCCGTGTTCGCTTTTGTAATATTTTCACGCACGTTTTCCGCCTTTGTCAACGATTCACGTTCAACTATTTCGCAGATATATGTCCGACGCGTACATTCAAATGCTACGGTCGCCCACGCATTACCAATCAACATACTAACTTTGAACTTAGCCATTCTCTTTACTCGTTACCTTTTCTCAGCTTGACAGTTATTGGTGGAGAGGCATTCCAGCAGTGAAAGGTATTTTTAGATATGAAAACTACATTGTACGCGACAAAATTTTCAATTACGTAACACTTACATTGTAATTTTTATACGTAATAATATAAAGGGTGTTCGGCCACCCCTGGGAAAAATTTTAATGCGAGATTCTAGAGCCAAAAATAAGACGAAAATCGAGAATATTAATTTGTTGAGTGAGGCTTAAAAAATTATTAAAAAATTAAATTCAAAAATTTCAAATCATTCACGGAAAAATTATTTTCGGTGGCGGAGGTCAATTACAATCATTTTTGGTCAATAGACATGCCATCAAAATCTTAATCAATATCCGGTTTGTACCCATATCTACACCGACGGCTCCAGAAATAAATTTGGAACAGGAGCTGCAGTTTTTACCCAAAATCAGACAATTAAATACGGCCTAAACTCCTTTAATAATATTCACACAGCTGAAACATTTGCGCTGTACTTAGCACTCAACTTCATTGATAGCTCCCCAGAATCCAGATTCGTCATCTTTTCGGATTTATCGTCCACTGTTCTAAAAACCCAAAATTTGAAGCAAACCATGGAAATGTATATAGTAATCCAAGAAATGTACAACTAACTGGTCAAGACTGGTAAAACGATTACTATAGCATGGATCCCATCCCACATGGATATCTACGGGAATGTTATGGCTGACCTTGAAGCAAAAGTTGCATCTACCCTGTACGCGGAAGGTCAACCCTTAATCAACACCTCTAGAGATGTCACCCTACATATTAAATCATTGTGGAAACAGGACTGGAGTCACACATGGAGGAAATATAAAGCGAGCCCATTCCATAGAGAAATCGACAAGTTCTACGATCTGACAACAAATACAAAATTCAATAGGAAACAGCAAGTGGCGATAACCCGAATCAGAACTGGACATACCAAATTAACTCACTCGCACCTCCTAAATAATAGTCAACCCAGGTTTTGTGAAACATGCAGCACACCCTTAACGGTTAACCACATCATCCTCGATTGCAGGAAGAACGATCAAGTCAGAAGAGGCCTGAAAATCATGGACAACATCACTGAGGCGACCACTTCACCCTCGTTCCAGAACATACTACTAGTATTCTGTGAAACCGTCGAAATTCTTGACAATCTATGAAGACTGCGACTCTACCCTCGCTAATCCGATAAAGTTTCTTCCTCAAGTTTTTAACCAATTAACTACCATAGACAGATAAATCGGGCCAATAATAGTCGCTAATAACCCCTGGTGTTGATGCGACTCTAAACTCGTGAAGGAAAAAAAAAAAAAAAAAAAAAAAAATCTTAATCATTTCCGAGAAAAAAATTCCTTACCGAAAATATAATTTCAGGCCAGAAATGTCACTCCAAAATTTCCTGCGTGTCTTTAAAACGTCATAACTTCTGAATGGATTGAAGGATTTTAATTTTTAAAAATGCAAATAACGCGTATGTTGGGGAAGAATATGTAGAAATTCTAGCAATATTGAAAAAGTTGTTTCTTGACCCCGTAAAGTGAGAAAACCCCCATAAAAATGGTTCAATTTTCAAACAGCCATAACTCCTACAATAGTGAATATATTTCAATGAAACTTTTTTCTGAAGTAGAGCTCATGGGTACCCACACAAAAGTATTAGACAACTTTTCTATAGGGAGTCAAACAAAATTATTAAAAATCAAAAACGAATTATTAGGAAAAATCGACAGGGTGCCTAAATTTTTCGTCGAAAAAAAATGCTTTACCGAAAATATACCGTGTGGCCGGAAATGTTTCCATAACTTTTTAACGAATCTCCCATTAAAATTTTTTGCAGGGATGGCCAAACACCTTGTATAACAGTAATATATTGCAATAGTATACAATTGAAGTTGAATTAAAAAAAAGAATTAGTGTGATGGTTGATCGATAACAATCTTCAACAACGCCATTGTGCAAGTAACAAAGACATAAACAAACTCCGACCTCGAGTGTTTACTCTAAACAGTATCATTTATCGAGTTTTTAACATTAGCAGTTTGCATTGTCTGTAAAATTCTCATTGGACATCGTTAAACTTCCGGGTTGTTCCCACAGTTCGAGTATCGAAAACTCAACAATTTTGCAAGGAATAAAAAAGCTCACAAAATTGTTTCGAAACAATGCGAAAGTGGATGGAGTATTTAGAGAAACATGTTGCATTAAAAATAGAAATTTGTTGAACATATTTCTTTGGAAAACTAAATGTGTAAGCAGTAATAAGTTTCGTTAATTCCCGTTATTCGAAACATATATTTTGTAAGCTTCGAGGGCCCCCCATCGATCAAACCTCGTACGGTTCCGGCGGTCGTGAAATTTGTTTCGCGGATAAATCACGTAGCTCGGGAGGGCCGAAATCGACGACTTTATTGGATAAGTTTGGTCCGTGGCGTTTTCCAGCGCGGAAATGAAGAAAAACGCGATCATTGATTTTAACAAAAGTCGCGATTAGTGGGGCGGACGTGATCGAACGAGCGACGGTATTTCTTTGACAAAATCCAGCCCCGCTTCGCTTTGCATTTCTCATCACGCCGCGGCGTCGGCCTTTTTGCCTCTCTCTGCCCCGCCTGCCCCTTTCCCACACGCTCATTCACGAGGAGATCCTGGATCCTGCTCTCCTTCGCGACGATCGCCTCTCCCTTCGTTCGTTCCTTCTCCCTGGGCTCCCACTCTTATCTTTCTTCGCCGTTCTTTCTTCCGCTTCTCTTCTTCCCCCACTCGCCGACCCCTCTATCAATTTATTTTTCTCTTTTCGGAGCAGCGGACCGCGTAACGAGCAACGTAAATCAATCGGTTGGCATTGTGGCTTCGTTCCTCCGCCAGTGGTTCTCCACCTTCGTCCCGTACGCCGCGTCGTATTAACTTCGACCGTCCAGACTGCTTTTTCATCGAACAACTCTCCAGATAACGCGTTTTTATCGACCCGATGACGGTCACCGGTGACCGGCGTTTCAAACTTACGACCCTAATTAACCCTTCGTGGTCCGAGACATTTTTAATACCTCGAGCAGGTGCGGTTCTGCTTATTCCCAGCAATATAACCGAAAATACAACTTTAACGAAGGTATATAAATTGCAATATATTATAAACAAGATTGCTGATATTAATGGCGTAGAAAAATCGAGATACAATCATTATTGGCTGCTAAACAAATACGGGGATTTACGGGGTGAAATTTTGAATAAGATAAAAACTGTTCACGCAAAGTCACGTACACGTGACAATGGCTGTCAAAGTGTTGATAAATTTGTCGTGATCGTGGAATAATTCTATCCTTCATCTAAACACGTTTCCCATTTATCTTGTTTTAATTGTACCACAAATACAGACTGAATAATTATGTTTAAAATATTACAAGAAAATAAATTGATACTTTGATAAATAAGTATTTTATATTAACACGTTGACTAAACCTGTATGATATTTTACAAGACCAAAATTTGTATTTTAAGCAGTATAACCTAAAATTTGTTTTAGTTCTTTTGTAAGCTCTTTAAAATTTATGAATTCTATCTCAACTCGAGAATTAATTTCTTTTTAATATCATAATGAAAAGTCTTGTCGCCTATATATGGCTGACATTTTTATTTTATAACACTCGATTTCTAGAAATTTAATCTGTGAAAGGGTTAATTTGGGGTGCAAACCCTGTCTAAAATACTGGACCATAATCGAATATTTCTATCTCCACGATAAGGCGACGAATTAATACTTTAATATCAAATATTTTATTTTAGTCATTTTAACATTTTTAGACAAACTTAATTTGCAAAAATATCCACTTGTTAAAGGATAGATTCGATTCTAAAAAAAGGTCTGAACCGCAGAAGAGTTAATTTGGGACGGAAATCATCGAATATTTCCATCTCCACAATAAGGCAACGAATTGGATACTTTAATATCAAATATTTTATATTAGTCATTTTTAAATTTCTAGTCAAACTTGATTTGCAAGAATATCCACTTGTGAAAGGATCGATTCGATTCTAAAAAAGGGTCTGAACCGCAGAAGAGTTAATTTGGGACGGAAATCATCGAATATTTCTATCTCCACAATAAGGCAACGAAATGATACTTTAATATCAAATATTTTATATTAGTCATTTTTAAATTTCTAGACAAACTTGATTTGCAAGAATATCCATCTATGAAAGAATAAATTTGATTCTAAAAAAGGGTCTGAACCACAGAAGAGTTAATTTGGGACGAAAATTATCAAATACTTCTATCTCCACAATAAGGCAACGAATTGATATTTTAATACGAAATATTTTATATTAGTCATTTTTAAATTTCTAGACAAACTTGATTTGCAAGAATATCCACTTGTTAAAGGATAGATTCGATTCTAAAAAAGGGTCTGAACCGCAGAAGAGTTAATTTGGGGCCGAAATCATCGAATATTTCTATCTTTTGCGTTAGAATTTGACCAAAACGTGGACATCGCTGGATGGAGAAGAATGGTGTAGCAGTCGACGCGTTAAACCAGCGCTTTTCTCGATTCCTCGCGTATCGTTTCCCTCGGTTCTCCAACGTCGTATCTTTCCTTACCGTGGTCCGCTGACAAAAGAGCGTCGAAGCGGTATTGGCACACGGCTTGCCAGGTTTTTAACATTCAACAGCCTCGCTCGGCAAATTGTCCCGCAACTCGTGAACCGAGGCAAAACGAAAAAAACACGACGGAGACGAGAATGGCCGTCGGAATATGATGAGAATGAAGGTAGGCAGGGGTCGCCGGAGATTCTGGTAAGTTCGATCAGGGCCGTGCAGAGTTGAGGATCGTTCCGCCCCTCTTCTCGAGGCTCCACTACGTGCCGAACGCTTTAAGGGGCTGGCCTACTTGCAAAGAGAACGCTCGTCTCCTTCCTGCGGAAATCGAATATTTTCAACGGCATTTTCCTCCTTCCCTGTCGCGGTCAGGAGGACGGAAAAACGGTCGGTATCACCTCCGACTTTCCCGCTGATTCCACCGGACCAGGAAACTTTTCTGACCCCCTACTTGTTTCAACCCACGCCGAGCCAAATTAACATTCAGACGCTGCACAATTTCTACTTTGTCGCGACAAAATTTTGTTCGCGAAGCGTCGATTAAAAATAATACCACGTAACTTGTACACAATATGAAAGAAGAATGCGGGAAAATTCCAACGAGCATCACTGCTTAACGTAACGAAGAAAATTATTAGGAAAATCAAGGAGTACCCTATTTTACGTGCACCATAGTTGGTCACTGAACTTTTGAAAAAAAGAAGTGGAAAGAAAGGGAACTATCACAAACGATATGGGAAGTATTAAAAGAAACTAGTTTTGATGGACGAGTAGTAAATGAAAAGAATCGAGGGAGGTTGTTTTTAAACAAAATTTAAATTTAAAATATGCCTAAATATTTTATATATACTTATATAATTTGTTTTATTAATAAACACTTACCAAGAATGTACTTTAAAAAAAGAAACAATAGATGACATTTTGCTAGTTTGTTTTTACTTGAATTCTTGAGACAAAGAGTGTACAATAAAAATTCACTAATGGATTGTGACAATCGTAGAGGAGTTAAAGTTACTACTCGCGAATACGAGTAAACTAAAAGCTACACGTGACAACAAAGCGAAAGTATAATATAAACACGCATCTACCTATCTCTGAAGTGTAAATAATGCAAAAGTTCGTGCAGTTTGTTTAAAACATATGAAAGCCGCTAATACAGAGGCGACGTAGGAGGGGGAGGTCAAGAGAGAAGCGTTGTAGTGTAAAAACTGTTAACTTTGGACAAAGCCCAGCGTTTTATAAACGTTTGCATAAAAGAAACATGTTGACACATTGTTCCCCACATATTTAACTTTCTCGTGGAGGGGAAGGGGAAAAAACTTGTCGACTTTCGCGAGCTTTTCGATGTCGACTTTTGACCAGTTTTACGAGACAACTACTGTTTGTCGTTTGAAAATGTAAACGACGAGCAACAATTGAAGGGTTTACAACAAAAACCTTGTAAAGCTTGTTGAATATTTTAAATAATATTGACAGTATTTCTTTCGACTTTATCAACGTTGAGTGGAAAGAACAGTTCGAGTATATTCTTAAAAAATCTGTAAACTCTTGCATCAAATTGAAGACAGTTCGAATAGAGGTACATACTCGGTTTACTGATTTTTGTTCGCGACACATACCCAACCTCGTGGTAAAACTAAAATACCGGCTGAATTGACTTTTCATCTACTTTACAAGGCAGCTACAAACATCAACCCTTCAAAAATGAATGATCTAAGGAAGCTAGCTGTTCCTTTATTCGAAGCCAGAAAGCCAATCATTCTGCGATAAGCTGTCTGCCCGTGGAAAAGCCGACAGCCCGCAATATCGAGGCGATTTTAACAACAGCGGCTTATTGATATTTACGATTACTCGACTTTATTATTTTGCTATTCGATAAATAATTTTAAACGAGAATTCCTAGTCTAACTTGAGAATTTTTCGTTCGAAAAAGAATCTTAGTTTTTTATCTTTATATTTATTTATTTATTTCCGGGCAAGAGACCCATTCGTTTATAAAAATTATTAGTACATCGAACGTAAATTACAAAATTACAAAAGATTGCTTATCTGACCTCGAAATTTCTAAAGAGGTACATTAAAAAAAAGTCGACAGCAATATAAATCTGGTTTCGAGAAAACAGTGTTTAAAGAATTAAAAGTAACTATTAATTAAACGTTAATAACTCACGATTTTTATTACTGATACACCACTTGATAAGTTCAATATAATTGGTTACTTCAGGTATAATGTAATTTCTAAACTTTTTTAATTGTTTAAAATTCCATTTTGCGACCAAAAATTGTAAAAAAATTTAGAAACGTGTATACCTTCGGGTAGAATGCCCATGATTTTTTTCATAATTTTGTATTCGATATAGTGGGGAAGAAATGAAGCTTAAATTAAGAATTACATTTTGCCTTGTAATTAATCTGATCGTAGGGGTAGCGGGTTAATATTCGGCAGAAAAAGATGAATTTAATTTGGCATTTTTATCATACTTAGTCGACTGTACTCTTTAGTTGGCATTACTCTCGAGAATTCTTGGCAATTTCCATTTATAAAGAAGAAAAAGAAAAAAAGGCTCCTGTCGATCGTTTTTGATATGATGGCGTGTCATCGATAGTATCGACTCTCGCGGATCGATTCCGCCGCGAACGAGCGAGAGATCGCGAAGACGGATCGACTATCGATCGACCAGAGGCTTCGCGAATCGGGGAGAGGCTTCTCGGCGAATCAAGATCTCGCGTCTCCTTTGCGAGGCATCCGACGAAAATCGTTGCGAAAGACTGAAATCGCATTAAGCGAGCAACGTAACGAAGGTGAATGCAAACTGGGCACGAAAGGAGCGTGGACAGACGGGACGCGTAAAGGGAAAGGGAGCCAAAGAGGGGAAGAAAAGGGGGCCGAAAAATAAAGAAAAAAAAAGAAAGAAAGAAGAGTGGGGGCTGGTCGGTTGGGGGAGAAGAGTAAAAAAAGACGTTCGGGGCTTCGAACGTCGAGGCCCGACGCCGTATACGAGAGTCAAGGCGAAACGAGGTCTGGTCTTGTAAACCTTACATAAACCTGGTCCCTGATGTTCGACCTGTCTCGTGTTATCCTTCTTCCTCCCTCTAGCGAAATATAGTATTAAACTGTGCCCGCATAAAACGCTTTTAATTTCGCGTTTCTTTCTTCGACGCGGTTTGCCCGCAGTGGTCGTTTGCACCGCAGAGACTTGCCGAAGCTTCTTGCGTTAACCAATTTATATCTACCTAAGGCAATGTTTGTTAGAATCATTCCTCTCGAGAAAACGACCGAGTACCGGCTTTTCGACGGTGTTAATTTTCTAAAACGTCATGTGTTACGATCGATGGTTAAGGAATCTGTTTTGGAACGGAACTCGGTCGAAAAGACATCGATTCTATATAAGAAACTGTGTGTCATGTTACTGATACTAATTTCGTTTGCTGAAAAAATGCACTTTTTTATGTCGGATTGTTAAAAATTCGGTAAACATAATTTCCAGTGAAATAACATTCAAAAATTACAAGATCACATACAGTAAATAGTTGTTAATTTTCAGTATTTGATATTCTTGAGATAAAATAATGGGGACATGTACTGCACGTTAGCGAGAAGTTGTCAAGTGGGACAATACAAGGGACACTTGCTCCGCCCATCTCCACTTTCTAGGCACCAATCAGACATTTCTTTCCCTAGACAACTTATCACCAATGCACAGTACTTTATGTCTAATAAAGTATATGTCATACTACAAATTTAATTTACTGAAAAATTGTCGATGTACTTCTTTTATTGGGTTCTTAAAAAAAACTTGAAATAAATTTGTTAAAACTAATCAAATATAACCCTTTAGAATTTAGTTATAAATCCCAGAGACTTCACTGTGTTCAATATCACATTCTTAGATATCATTATACATTAGTAAGATGTTGCTAATTTCGAGTATTCGATATTCTGAAGATCCAATAGTGGGGACGCGTACTTTCCGCCAAAAATTGTGTCCTGTAAGCGTAATAATTCGGTCGGACGAGCACGCTGAAGATAGCACGTTGGGTCTACGTGTAATGCACGTAAGGCAGACGCGGTTTGGCTCCTCGCTTGCTCTGACGATAAGAAAATATTAACGGGGATGCAGAGGTTATTTCGTGTGATAGGATAAGGTGAGGCGGAGGCGTTAAATAGGGCGCGTTACCCGCCATTACTTGCAATTCTCTGTCATTAAACATCCCTACCGTTCGCCACCCTAGCTTTCTCCGCCTTTCCTGCAATTTGTTTCTTACACCTCGTGCTCCGTCTGCTTTTCTCTCTTTTCCGCCACCATTCTTCGGGCGTTCTTCGTTCTTCTTCTCAGACCCTCTGCCGCCCCCCTCCCTGTTCCCTGCTTTTTCTCTTGTTAGCGCTATTTTCCCTCGCTGACCCCGCCCTTATTATTTCTCTTCTTCCCTCCGTGCCCGATGGCGCTTGATTCGCCCTTGAGACTCGATCTCAGCGGCGAGATCTCCCGTACAACGTCGGAACTGTCCAATAGGGACTATTCGCGTCTACTTCGAGGCGTTCCTTCTCGATGCACTCGTTCTTTCTACGCTCTATTCTACATATATATTTCTTTTTCTTTTTTTTTTTTGTTCACCCTCCCCTCCCCCCTCTGGCTCGCGTACATCCTTTCTTCTCTCGCCCCTCGTCGATTCGTTTCACGGCTCGACCCACCGTCCCTCGCCCTTTCCGTTTCTTATTTTTTTCTCCGTCCTCGTCGTTCGTTCCCCGAGCATTCTCCCCGTCTGCCGGAACAAATAGGAATTTCAGCGGGCGGTGACGTGCTCGTAAAGCGCAACAAGTTGAGCCTGAGCTTGAAGAGTGTGTCTAGAAAAAATATTGGGAATTAAGGAAGCAGGAACGGGTGGCTTCGAAAGGATATTTCGCGTCTCTGCAATTTTCTTTCTTGCCAGATGTCTCTTTATAAAGGAACAACGCCCTCCACGATCCCCTCGCGATGAGAGTAACGCGACACGTGCGAAATATTCACGTAATTCACGTAATTTTAAACCCCTTATAAAACAGGAAACGTCTCTTCTCAAAAGAAATTGCATCAACCCTTGCATCTTCTTTTATTCATTTATCGGGAAGACAACCCATTGATTTGGAAAAATTATTAGCTCGTCGCGCGTAAATTACAAAATTATAAAAGATTATGTGATCTAGAAAAATGTCGATAGATACACTGAAAATTTTATTTATAAATTTCTTGTTATTAAAGATAATATTAGTTTTTCAATGTTTCGTTCGTAAAAATCGGTAATTACTTCGAGGATCCCAATAAATATTGAACAAACTTTAATTTATGAAGACATAACCTCAAAAAAACATATCAGGCACGATGATCTATGGTCTTCCTCCATCATTCTGGAAGCAATTGCATTCCTCGGCAATACCATGCTGGTTCTTCGCATGCAAAAAACTTAGCACAGCCACGTTTGATGTCGTCATTATTGTCGAATCACGTTCCGATGAAAAAGTGCACCGTCGGAGAGGTAATTTTCGGACGGAGCAAGGTCTGGACTATACGGGGTGGTTCTGGAAACTGAAACAACCTGTAACTCCTTTCAAAGCAAATATATGAGAAATTCGTGGAGAAGAATGTCAAAAAAATTTAATTCGTCAATTTTGGACAAAAGTTTTGAAACAAGATTCTTCAGAGTTTATTTAATTTTGTCAATAAAACCAACCTTGATTTTGTGGCTAATTATACGAATACGTTGACGATAAATATTTTAACTGATTAATTATTTTATTTCGTGAGTGGGATTACTTTTTTTTTTAATATATAAATTGACTAAAAATCAAATCAATTCTGTAGAAGATGTTTATGCATTGTCTCCATATTGTACTAATGTAAATTCTTCTCTTTCTGTTCCAGGTAAGCGTGGTCAAATTATCGACTTTTAAATTCACGTAGAATGTAAGGAATCTGGAGGAGGAGATTCTTCGTACAGGTAACTAAACCAATTTAAGCCAGCCATATTGAGCACCTCTTAAAGCGAGAAATTCTCGGTAAAAAAGAAAAGAAAATACTACTCACGCGTTTAAAACGTAGAATTTTTTCCTAATTTTTAATTTCCATATAATTAGAATATATTAAATAGTAGCTACTTCGTTTGATCGGTCGTTCGACTATTTCTTACTGCAAATTATGTTATTTTTAATATCATATCGTTAAAGAAAAGTGACTAAACTTGGAAAATGATTTCGAGTTAAAATTTTAAGAGCTGTGCCAGTAAACAGTAAACATATATATTGTGGGTCACATGGTTTCGTTTAGGATTAAATGGCATGCAAAAAGATTATCTCGAAACGCCATTCCACTTGTGTAACCATTCAGCAATTAATCTTGCTCAGGTAGTTTCGTCTTCTATTTGAGATTGTTGGGTGTATGACGTGTCCTACCGGAAGAATGTTTTGTCAGTACTATAGATAGCTTCATCAAGGATCCGCAGAAAACAAATATTGGTCGTGGATATTCGTCTTTATATAACTTATTACTGATGATCGTTCCAACATTTTAATTAGTTACCCGATCAGTTAAGAAATTGGAAACTGGCTCTCACGTTCCTTGATTATGTTTCGTATCCTCGACGATGAACAATGTGATATTCCCTGCCCTGTGGATCGCTCTCTGCAGGGGAGACATTTGAGACAGGTCACAAAAACAATTTACTATTGATGTACAATAATTCTTCAACGCTTTGACTGCTTGATACCAGTGAAATAAAATTTCCTATAGTAATTCTGCAACCCATTCGAGGTTGTCATTCATTTTTGTAGTTCCTAAGCAAATTGAGGGGACGTAATATATTGTACAATGCATCGATTGGAGCAACGCGTTGCACAAAACTGCTCGAACCAATTCATGGCGAAAACTCGTTTGTTTAGAAGATATTTTAATAATACCTTTCGAGAAATTTCGAGGTTGATAGTCTTTTGTAATTTTGTAATTCACGCAGGATGAACTAATAATTTTTGTAAATGGGTTTCGTGCTAGTAAATAACTAAATATGTACATTTACAATGCTACTTGTGATATTGCGATGAAAATATCTTCTAAACTACTGCTTTTTCGCTATGAATGGTTTTTTTGTGTAACAAATGAAGAGTTGCATAAAATGATTTGAAATTATGAATTCCCAGAAACCATTTGATTTTGATTCGAAACAATTTTTAGTATCGTCAGTTTCGGAGATATTCGATTGAATTAGGTAGAGCACAGAGAGGGATGTTTCACCAATTGGTAAGGAACGTGCTAAGTGTGTCAGACTCCCGTATACTCTAGATCACGTTTTACAAAGTTCGTTCGTAACACGGTATTGTAACAGCTATTCTAGATACGCGAAGTAACGAGATTCAAAATTACGATTAACAAACAAAGCACGCCCGTAGTTTCGTAGCAATTTCGTGTGCGCGCGCTCGATCGAATTATCAACGCAAATGTCTCTCTATTAGGTCGCACTACATATCTGATCGGCCATTGGGAGGCCGAGAGGGTGCAAATTTTAGTGCGAATGCCTGAAGCTGCCCAGCTCGGGAACGTGACTAAGAGACCATGAAAAAGGCATAAACCCTTTTTTCCAACCAGTATTTCGTCTTTTTACGCCTCCGTGGGATTACCCCAGGCCCTTCCGATCCCCTACACGTTGCCATACGAACGACGACAAAACTACCCCCGTGTGCGACTTACGAGGACAACGAGCGGTTTTAGAAGCCACGAAAAAACTCGCGTTTGGCCTCCGTGCGCTCGAATATTCTAGTTTACCAAATGTTTCACAATAGACGTCTGTGTTGACTGTTGAACCTGCAGGCTAGAATTCAACACTACTACAGGAACATCAGCAGACGTGCGCGTAATTGCGATTGCAGCGGTTATACAGTAATGATTCTTAAAATGAACCATCGTTGGCACGTTCATCTTTGGTACAGCGGAGGCAATCGTGTTTTAAATGTCATCTTTCACGCTTTGCTGGTTCTAAATTATCCCTCTAGTTGGCAGGGACAGAACCGTTCAACTTACGAATCACGACTGGTTCATTTTAAGAATCATCGGTGTATCGATTTTTAAATGCCATCTTTCATGTTTCGCCGGCTTAAAGGGAGATCCCTTCACTTGGGAGGGATAGAAACGTTCAATTTACGAATCACGTTTGAGGTTCACGTGGGAGCATCATTCCCCAGATCGATTTTGTCTATGACATTTTTCCTTTGATATTTGAACTTCGCGGTTTCCTATCCCGGTGCAGAACTGAAACTACTTTCTGGATAAATTCTTAGGTCCAGCGAACGTTTCTACAAAGTTTCTTAAAAATCGAGGCTGGTCCTCTCCGAGGATTATTCGAACAAAGTTTGAGGAACACTGGCACGGACTCGCCCTAGCCGCGTATCGTTCCGCAAATTCCGACAGGGCATTTTGTCATCGGTGTCTAGAAGTTGAAGCACCCCCGGACACGGTACGGCGGCGTCGAGTTTTCGAAGTGGATAATTACGCGGTGTACGGGCCGAGCGAGAATGTGCCACTTCGTTTCGTTCTAGTAAGCTCGACTTTCTTCTTATTATCGGTACTGGGAAGTTCGTGTCCCCGCGGTTCGGCTCGTCGCGCCAAATACCCCCCCGCTTCTGCACCAAGCCCACCAAGGGAAATGAATTATGCTGCACGACCAGCATCGCCGGCTCGTCTCCGCCTCCGCGACCTCGAACCCGTTCGATAATCGCATTTATGAAAATGCCCGCGTACCGGCACGGAATTTATTCGACATTGGTACGTCCTGCGGCGGCTGATAATTCGACGTTTATAACAGCCATCGAAAATCGTATTTATGGCCGGTTCCGTCAATATTTGATCGCGCGTACCCGCTTTTGCACCGGTTTATTTCGTGGCCGATTTTTAGGATTTTCGCGCGCCCCGACGCGCGCTGGCCAATCCTATAATTCGATTTAATTCTTTTCTTTTCCCTTCCCCTATTCAGTGCATTGTATTCTGAGGGCAATATCAACTATTTTCCAAATTTTTATTCTCCTTTACAAATGTTTCATTTTTTAAAATTCTTCTCCTATTAAGTGCATTGTGTTCAGGGGGAAACATCGACTATTTTCCAAAATTCTATTCTCCTTTACAAATCTTTCATTTTTTAAATTCTTCCCCTATTAGGTATATTATATTCTTTGAGGAACATCAACTATTTTCCAAATTTTTATTTTCTTTTACAAACGTTTCATTTTTAAAAATTCTTCCCCTGTTAAGTTCATTGTGTTCAGGGGAAGCATCAACTATTTTCTAAATTTTTATTTTGTTTTCCATATCTTTCATGCTAAAAATTCTTCCCCAATTACTTTGAAACTATGTTCCAAATTTTTCATGTTTGAAAATTCTTCCTCTATTAAGTGTATTGTGTTCGGGAGCAAAACTAACTATTTCCTACATTTTTACTTTGTTTTTCAAAATTTTTCGTTTTAAAAATTCTGTTTTTGCCAGTGATAGGCAATTGATCTTCATGTTCTGAAGGTTTCTGTAAATGAACCTAGTTCATTTCAGACTTTAACGTGATTTTTCGTTAATCTTTAAGGCCTCCATTTTCAGATTAAATGTTTAATGTTACAGATCTCATGAATATTATTTGTTAGCAATTTGTATTGAATTTGATTAATATAGCAACATGAATGCATATCATAATTAAACGAAAACCCATCAATATAACGAGTTTTAATAGAAATATGTACAAATATGTCCATTGATGTTTTTATCGAAATTCGCCATTTTGATGGTTACATTATAAATACGTGTTTTCTTTTAATTAAAGTATATATTAACGTCATTCCATCAGTAAAATTCAACGTAAATTCAAATAATATTTGATTTCTGTAATGTCAAGCATAGAATCTGATAAATAACGTTAACCAATATATTTTGGTTACGTATGGCCGCAAGATGGAAACAGAATATTATGATCCATCATTGTTCGGATTCACGAATGGGTTCGAGCTAACCCTTGGTCGACCGGGACTCAGCCCTTCGATTATTTTATAACACATAATAGACGTGTTCGTGGATCATGTATCGAAGCTACAACGTTCAATTACTCTGCGAACCCGGGGCTCGATCACCGTGAAATTCTGGACATCGCAGGCCACGTCACTGTGAGAACTAAAACCTGTTCGCCCGACAGGAATCGCGAACCGGAGGCTTTCAAAGTTGGCTATGCTACAAACACGACGGTTCCCTTTGTTCTCATCATCTTGTTTTAACAACGATCGAACCATTTTTTGACATATCGTTTTAATTATTACCCCTGTTACCGATACCATTCCCCTCCCACAACGTTCCTCTACGTTTCCATGATCGACGACCTTCTCTACGCTTCGTTCCTGTTGAACGTGAATTAACCCTCCGGTAGAGACGTCGAATGTTTTATTCAGCAAATGAAAAAATTCTTTACAAACGTAATATAATTTATTTGATAACGATATGACGTAAAGAACTAACGAAAATTGTCACTAGTTGCAATATCAATGGTATAATACAACACGGTAGGTTGTGGAAAATTTATTGAACCATATCTACTAGTATTGTATTTTTGACCTTTCTAGTTGAAGCAATCTTAATAAAAATTAAGTAATCTTAACTAGGCGTGCAAGGTCCTCGAATAAAATCGAAATTTCTTAGTAACTATTCCTAAAATTCTGTCTTTAAGAGTGACGATGCAAGCTACAGTAATGATTCGTTAAATGAACATCCGGAGTTGGCATGTTCATTTTTCGTATAACGGTGAAAAAATCAACACAAGCAGACATTTATACACAACTATATCGAGGGGGGATAGCAGTGTTCAACTTACGAGTCACATATCGGGGTTCATTTTAAGAATCATTACTCTGTCTCTTGTCAAATGTATTTCACGCTTCGCCGGTTCCATGACGGAGGGATCGTCCTAGTTAGAAGGAATTGCTCAATTTACGAATCACATCTGAAGTTCATTTTACGAATCATTACTGTAGTCGAGCCCCATCCGCGAGTCCTGAGCCCGGAATTGGGTATATCGCGAGGAAGTAAAAGCGTATGTCGGGGAGACACGAACAGAAGAGATACGCGCACACATATCCGGGGTGAATCGCTCACTTTCGCGGGCGCGCACATCGAATCGAGCACATTCGACACAGTCGTGGCACGCGGAGGCCGGGTGGCTGTGCCACGGCGGAACACAATATTGCGGATCAATAAACCTCAATAAAGTCAATTTCTGTCGCAAAGCATCTGAATACGGGAATTTTGTATTCCGCCGGCTAGGCAGCCGGCTGGGCAGGGATCGTGTCCCGAATACAGATTAAGTATATTTTATACCGTATCTCGCCGAACTCGCGCGTACGCCATCTCGCTCGCTCTCAGACTTTCATCTACCTACGCTCCACCTTCAACCTCCCCCCCCAGTCTACTTTTTCGCCCTTCGCGTGCGTGGGCTTCTTCCTCCCTCTCCCACACGCGCGGCGGAAAATAACAAAAGAGGGTCTGCGCGAAGAGCAGCATTCGCGGCTTCTCTGGAAACGTACGACGCACACGCGCGCGCCACCCGACGTTCCGCTCGTCTTCGTCTCCTCGTATAATTTGTTTCCAGCGACTTCGCGACTTTAAAGGTTCCACCCGCCGGAATTTCGTTGGCTCGACATATTTTCGCAGGGAATACCAATATCTTCCGCTTCTTCGCACGTCGCGCACCGGGGAAAGACGGATTAGAGGACGCTCCTTCCCCGGGAAAGCGTAATGAGCTCGGCGATCCGACCGTATTACTAAACAGCCTGTTTATTTGTCTCTTTGGCCGATCACCGCGTAACGATTCTTAAGATGAACGTCGTAAGATGGATTATAATCGTTCCACGGTCGCGAGAAAGCCACTGAAATCGCGCAAAAGATACGCTACGATCACTGACGATAAGTTATAAGTATAAAAATATTTTGCACCCCGAAAATTTTTATTAATACGAACCAGCAATATCGATGCAATTTTATAGAGCGACTTCTGAAAGTAAAGCAATATTCTTTTTACCATAAAAATGTACAAATTCCTATAATGATTCTTAAAATGAACATCGTTCTGGCGTGTTCATTTTTCGTACAGCGGAGGCAAAATTCGACAGCAGATATTTACACGCCCCCAGTTCGGGAGGGATAAAAATGGTCAACTTACGAATCACGTCTGTTCATTTTAAGAATCATTACTATAGTGACGGTGAGAATGCAGGTTAAACGTCATTATGGGCTAAAATCCCCAGCACTTGGTTATTAAATTTGCCTTTTTAACCAAAATGCAATTAATAGATAATTTTAATACAATAATGGAGTACTTCGAAGAAGAGAGAATCTGCTTAAACTCTATTTCGAGTTATTTAAATTTGAAACATTTTTGTATTTATTAACATTTATGTAAAACAAAATGGCGCGCGAAAGAATGATTATAAGAAGCTCGAGTCGATGGGTTCCATACTATTTTTGGTATTATATAACAGTTCAGAGTAAAGGTATGTAAAAAAATAATTTACGGTAGTATAAGCAGATCTGCTTTCCCTGATTAGAAATTAACAAATCAATCATACGTGAATTTCTTGGGCAATCAATCGCACGGGTTATTTGAAGAGGTTCCATTAGATGTACGTTGCAAGTGGTTTATGCATGACGGTACACCGCCATATTTCAGTCGTGTAGTCAGACAGTTCTTGAACGAACGGTTTTCTAACAGATGGGTAGATCGTGCAGGACCTATTGCCTGGCTGGCTCGTTCCATAGATTTCAATCCGCTGGAGTTTTATTTTTAAGGTCACTCGAAGACATTTGTTTATTCGACACACATTGCCAATGGTGAAATACTTCTGTATTTCTGCCTCAGAACATATTATACAGCATTGCCTCCTGTTATAATTGAACCATCTAACCATACAATACGTTTCATTACATTATTAATACACTATTTAGATGCTCGTTTTCTATTGATTATGAAAATATATCTTGCATATGTTTTTGTAGTTTCTGTTGGTTTTGTCTATTTGCAGAAGCCACGATAAAATTATAATTTTCCCAATTATGTAATGCATCATTGTAAATGGCTCCATTGATATTAATTTCAATTTTTCTTTATTTTGAACTGAATTGTTTGCGTTTGTTAATCTGATTTTTAGTTAGAATAAAATTCTGGTAGTCCTTTTCGGCTACCAACAAGTAACAACATCGTGCCATTATTATACATATTGATAGAGTGCAGTTACAGGATAAATCGAATAAAATAAAAAGCCTCGAATCGCGTGAACTGTTCGCGAAGACGTAAAATTTCAGCAATAAAAACCAGGAACCGCACGTATTATCATACCATTACTTTCGTGTTCGCGTCTATTTGATCTGAAATCACATTCGTTCGCGCGAAGGTATTGAAATATGGAATATTCTGGAACACTCGCGGAGACGAAAATGGATATCCGATAAACGAGCAAAGTCGTAGAACGTCGGATCGATTCATTTAGAATCGTTTTGTGTTTTATAATGGTCGGTTCTAAGAATACCCTCCAACGTCCATAGCTGGTTTGGTAAGATTTCAGTCTGATAGAGTTTTACTAGGGAATTCTAAGACAAACAGCTGCTCAAACTGCCCGTTGCATCTACACTGGTGGACAAAATGATAAGGCACCTCAAAATTTTTGGAAATGAACATCTATTTGTACATATACGTGGAATATGAATACACAACAAAATAAGGTACTAGTTTTGACGTAATATATGAAAAAATTAAATAAATCGTTCAATCCATTTATTATTTATACCAAGAAAATGAAATTGAGTGTGGACAAAATTATAAGGCACTTTCAATATAAAATTACAAAAGTATTAAAATGAAATAAGATTACATAGTTTTTTTAAGTTTTAATAATGTGTACAAATCCTTTATATAATTTTGATCCAAGCTTTCCCAAGCTTCTAAAATTGCAGATTTTAATTCGGACACTGTATTATACTGTTTTCCACCTTCATATAATGTTCGGCTGAGTTTTCCCCAAACATTCTCGATAATACTTAGGTCAGGAGATCTTGCGGGCCAATTTAAAACATTTACATTTTCCGTTTCAAAATAATTTTTTACTATGCGAGCGGTATGCACAGCTGCCTTATCTGGCTGAAATATATATTTTGTCCCAGCAATTCTGCGAGCGTAAGTGTTTATGTGTCTCTTAATTAAATTTAAGTAACCAGCACTATTCATACGGCCTTGAATGAATTCTATTTCCGTTTTTCCTCTATAGCCGATACCTGCCCATATCATTACTCCACCACCACCACATTGTCTGCGACTTAATACCCTTTGCTCCTTTCTTAAATCGTGGAAATAGTATTTATATCCATCTGGACCATCCAAATTCAGTTTTTTTTCATCCGTGAATATAATTCGTTTCCACTGGTTTTTCCATTGAATGTGCTCTATTGCAAAACTTAATCGGGCGGTCTTATGTTTGTCTGTTAACGGCGGCTTTATAGTAAATTTCTTCCGTTTTAAATAGCTTGTTTTTTGAATTACTCTTTTCACTGTTTTAGTCGATACGTTAACTCCACAATCCACTGCAATTTATCGAGGCGTAAGTCCAGAATTCGATGCTTTTTTCAAAATTAATCTTTTTTCTCTTGAAGAAAAGGCTGCAGGTCTTCCCTTTGACTTTTGTTTCCCATATTTTTCGGGGTTTTGTAAAAAATTCTGTATAACACACCGACTTCTTTTTAGTTTTTTTGCAATCTGTACTTGATTTTCTCCATTAGACTTCAACTGGAGTATTTTAATCTTCTCATCTTCGCTTAATGCTGTTCCTCGTCCCATAATTTAATTTTGGGTTAAAAAGTATTTAAACACTTATAAACTAACTATTAATAAGTAATTTCTACAAGATAAACTTGCAGAGAACTGCACACTTCAACGTTTTCTAACAGACTACTTCAAGTGCCGTAACATTTTGTCCACCTGAAATTTCGAAACAATGAAACTCAAAGACCACAATGCACCGTGTTTTGTTTGTCTAGATTGGTACGTGGCCTTGAAAGGAAGTTTCTCACTTATAACATAGTTTACTGCTAATAACTTTAAGATTTTACTAAATACATCTGGAATTTCTTATGTGTACAACGGTGCCTTATCATTTTGTCCACCAGTGTAATTGCAAGGCAGCATTTGCTGAATAAAACCTTTCATGACGATATTAATTACTAAATACCCAATTTGGAGACGCGTGCATGCGTTTGGAGTTCTATAAACCAGCGTTCCTCAATCATTTTCGAGTCGAGTTCTCTTATAACAACCAAACGATAGCATTTAAGTGTAAAGAAAACACATTGAAAATGGACATTCCAGAATATAATTTTAATTTAATTCTATGCTTGTTTTTGCACGTCAAACATTCACACGTTCAACATTCGCAAAGACAACGTCATTTAACATCGTTTTTAATATTGTTCAAACATCTACTTCCTTTTACATAGTAAAAGTCAGCGTCGCGTTGAGATTAATAGGAGTTGAAATTTTTCGCGATGAAATTTTTTTTATAAAAATAATTGCAACTGGAAATAACTTTCCTAGAAAAATTACTTTATTATTGTATCATTCGTCTAAACATTTTTTTATCAATTCTTTATAATTCCCTACGCGACTTAGGATAATTCATCCAGAGTTTAAAGCAGAAATCGATCGCAAGATTTATATTCAATATGTTCGAACGTTGCACAGAGAGTGTTGCGAGATTTCCCTTCACCTGAAAGTTTGGAGTTGAAGTCCAAGCACTATGTCATCGTCCGAGATCATGCCAGGCTTCGTCACGGTGATTCATGAGCTTAGAAAGGGCAGTTGGTCATCCTATAATTACTATTTTACTACAAGTACTATCGTTCTCCTTACTTAACCATTCTAATTACTATTCTATATAAATGCAAGTTCTCAACCACAACTAGTTTGTTTAAAAAAGTACCAGAAACTGGAATTTCTGCTCGTCTTCTTGCAGGATAAATATTTTAGAATAATTTTGTCAAACTACCATTAATAATTTGATACAAAGAACTTTGGAAAACGTAAATCTAATGCATTAAACTCCAATTATAGTTCAAGAAATGTGTCGTTATTATATTTTAATTTATGTTTCATTTCAAGAGGATGTGGTTTCCTCGAAATCAATTTTCCATTTTACTTTGACTTCCAATTAGTAGAATTAAGTTTAATCTAATTTTAGTACAGGTCAAGCATTCCTGAAGCCAATGCACGTTCCCGTTTCTTTGACATTTTTGTCCGCGTTTTAACGACGATCTGGATGTTCAATTTTCTGTTGATTTGGTTCGTTTGCTCGGTCAGGCAAATATCTAATTATACTCGGGCGGTATCGTTAGCAGTCATCCCGAAGTTTGCGCAGCGAGACGGTAGAAAGTAACTCTACGTCAACACCGCCATTCGTCAGACGCAGAAGGAACGCCGTGGAAACGTGTTTCTTTCTTCGTCGATATTTATTCCGCTCGCCGTGTCGAGTAACACATTTTCTCGATCGCTTCGATCGCGATGTCTTTCACATCGTCGAAACGCCCTCGTCGTTTCACCGTATTCCAGGTGCGAGCATCGCGTACTTGCACATGTTCTTCCGTATTTAAATTTAATTTTCCTCCTGAGAGTACAGCGAAGGTGCCACCTTTTCCGCCGGGGGGTGAGAAACCTTTTCGCCCTCTTTCCTTCGTTCGGGTTTGAATCTTGCAAATTTTCGGTCGGGTGCATATCGAGCTTTACTCGCGCATCCGTACATACAGAGAAAATCGTCGAAGTAGAGACGATACACTTCGTTCTACCGCGAACGATGTCGCTGGGCATTCAGGTCGTGGGGAATTGTGTCTAATGAAAAGGTTGTCGGCTTTTGACGTTCATCCCAGCATCCGAGCTTCCGTGAGTGGGTGGCCCTGTGTTTGGTTATTGGAGTCTATTAAGGGGGAACGACGACTTTCGCCTTTAAAAAATCGGCTCTGCATTTTTCTTCGACTCCAACCTTTCGAGAATATCAAATATCTTTCTGTTGTAGGAGTTACCAAAGAGGGACTACTCCGTTAAATAAAGTTTATAACGTTTAACGACGACTTTACGATGGTTTGAACGTATCTGGGAAGAAATTTAATAATATTTCTACCGTCAATGTTATGTATATTTAAAGGAGCCCTTTGGATGCAAATAACGAAAAATTTTAAATAAAAATTGTAAGAAATAGATCCTTTGACAGCTTCGGTAGAAATATTGAATAAAGCACTTTATTAAAATTAAAAAAACTGCCAACTATCTGTTGTCCACTTCCAAAAACGATCATATTTTCTATGTAGACGGACGTTTTTTAATTAAAATTTGCAGAAACGTTGGCCAAAGTATGTGCTTTTAATACATGCACGAGAAATGAATATTGAATGTTCCGGGTCGTCAGAAAAAAATCTCAAATGTCAGTGTTTTTGTCGGCCCGAAAGGCGATGTTTTCCCTTAACGGGGGAATCGCTCGAAGGCTCACCACGGGTCACGCTTATAGTTGTGTGGTAAGAAACAGTGTAACCTATACTCGAGGAAGTATCTCGCAGCACGGATCAGGGCTGTTCACACTTTCACTTTGAAAAATTCGGCCTGTGTCCTGGTTTCGCGAACGGCCTGCTAACGACGGGCACGCGAGGTCTTCGAACCGCGTCAAATCTCGAATAAAACGACAATTTCGACTCGTCTCGCATTACACTTGACGATACAAAGCGTTGAGACTGTTAGAAAATTCTTTAGGTTTGAGCAAGTTTTCCTTTAAACCGTTTCAAACTAACCAATGAGAATTCTAAATTACTTTATTTAATAGCAATTACCAATTCAGCACATATGGAATTGATAATTATGTATGAGTATAATATGAAAACTGTGCAAATGATGATAATTTCGTGTATTTATTTATATTATATAATAATTGTGACAGTTGCAGCAGTGTTATTAATTACATATACCAAATGTTTATGATTTGGAAATTCAACTAGCATATGTTTCGTACGTAATTCGAGTTTTGAAATAATCTATACCTTTCTCACAAGTACCTACTGGACCTACCATCTATTCTCATATGTACACTCCTCGACTAGCCATTGAAACTGTTGTTGAACTAATAATAATATAACGTCAACACTTTTCCACCCTGTATTTTCTGAGGTAAACTAAGTGGTCTAGTAAAAGTTTAAGGAAAAGTATAATGAGATTTCTTTTTATCTCTTTTTATTGTTTTGGGGGCTTAAGAATGTCTCTTTAAAATATTAAAGTAAAATTTGACAAGATAACAAAGTTACAGAAGCTTTGGTATACAGAAGGATCGTAATACATGAAATACGCCACTAGAGGGTTACGCTCTTGCCTTTCTCGCAAGTACTCCACTGACCATCTATTTCCATATACACATTCCTCGATCAACCATTGAATGCCTGCTAGAATTATCTTACTGATAATCATGTGGTTTAGAATTGAAGAATAAATTTGATTTACGGAAAAAGTTCAAGTGTAAAATTCTGTATACACTTTTCGATTTACGTCAGGTACCTTAGAACAAATTAGTACGTAAATTCCAGAGTGTTACGACCACATATTTTCACGTTCACTACTCAAATATTAAAGGAAATATTCGTGTGTATTCAGATTTGTTTCACTAGTTTGAATATTACTTAAAATTCGCAACGAATTTTCCGGGACAGAACCCACACTATATTCATCGTGCGTCGCGCCACTGGGTTGCTTTGGAGAATCTAATGCGTGGACCGAAAAACTGAGCCAGCAAATGGCCCGGAAAACAGGGAGGAAGAGAAGGAACCCCGAGAAATTCTTTCTGGAGAAAGTCGGAGGAGAAAAAAGACTAGGAATAGTACGGCGATAGAAATAGAAAAGAAACGGGTTTAGAATGAATTTCTATCGAGCCGGAGAGGATATTCTCCGGAATATTACGCACCCACGCGTGCCGTTTCCGAGCGTTTTTTAGGGGAGACTCGAAATACACGTAGCCCCGGTCGTAAAACTGCAACGGTAAAACAGTTAGAAACTATTGGTCGGCGCGGCATTAAATGCGGTTCACGTACGACATAACCGTCGCGTATACGAGCCCTAGTAAATAACTATTCGCGTGTATTTTCATGCGAACCGAGCCGAAAATGCGGCAACGCGTCGCGCGTTACTCCCGTTCGGATCGTGTGCGAAAGATTCCACGTTTTACTCGCGCTCGTTTCCCCGTAATTCTTGGAAAAGTGTTTTCGTAGCCGCGTCGAATGCAGATACGCTTCTTTAGCAAGGGATCTCGTCACGGGAGATTCGTTCAGGAGCTACCGCTGTGTCCCCAGGTTTCGTAATTGTCCGCCCACGCGTTTACAACATGGCTACGACAACGAATTTTCATTTATTTATTCGTCCAGTCGACCTTTTAACGCTTAGATGCATGTTTCGTGTCGAGAGCTTCCTGTTTGTTCATTCGAAATTTTTACGCTCGTTTTATAAATAATCAAATATTAACTTTACATAGTTTTGTCATCGAATGACATCTTATATTTCAGTCAAATTTCGATATAATAATTTTGTAATAAAAAATCCTAGTTTTTAGAGTTCCAAATTAAGGGGGAAGACTCATGTAAAATGGTAAAACGAGAAGTGATATTTGACAATTTTTTCACGGCATAAGGGTTTGATGACACTTTTCGCCACTCTCCACATATATTCTTTTACATTTCAAGATACAAATATATTTTTTTCGTTACGTTTTATTGACTTTGGATGAAATAATAAATGTTATTCCTTATTTCAATGGCGTTGACCGGCGTGCAGACTAGCATTTTTTTCCTTTAATCTAGAATAAAAAATCGAACGACATTTTACTTATAATAGTACTACGTGTCGTATGAACTAAAATCCTTCTTAATATTCAAAAAAATGATTCTTGCAATAAATTTCTAATTTCACTATCTAATAAACATAGTATAAATAATTATTATTATGAAGGATCTTAGTTCATAGTACTATTGTGAACAAAATATCGTTCGATTTTTTTTTGGACTGCCTGTCGATTAACGCCGTCGACATAAGGAATAACATTTATTATTTATCTTGAAATGTTAAAGAATATATATGGTAAATGGCGAAAAGTTTCATCATTATGCTGTAAAAAAATTATGAAATATCCCTCTTAATCAGACTCCTTGAATCGAGATATGGAAACCGATCATATACTCGATGAATCGAGAGCGTTTGCTGTCAACGCGAGCAAAACAACGCCCCTTAGGGAATATACGCGGCCGATCGGCCAAAGTAAAAATTAAATTCCTGCCATAAGTCATGAGACAAAGGGTTAAGTATCGCCCATAGAGAAGCGTTCAAGCGCGACACTTCCAACTTAATATCGAGATCTCCCGGCACGATTTATCAACCGCCGCGCCGGCGGAGTGCGCGCAACGTTGTATTTTACTCGAGTTTTCATTCTACGACGCGCTCATACATTAGCCCGCTCGTAATTCACACGCGTACGTACAGCAACACGCTCTCGCGTCGCAATATCGCGCAGGACACCGGGATAACAGGATACCGGGCATTCGAGTAAATATGCCGGAAGTTATTCCCACGCGACGATGCACTTAGAGGAAACGATAGTTTCGGTGCGAGCGTTCTCTCCTACGCGTACACTAGTCCCTCGCTTAATGATCGAAAACAAAAGTTTAAATTCTTAAAGGGGTATTCTGTTGATATTTTTTTATAAAGTAACTATGCAAGTTCTTGCATCGGCGTTTCGCATATATATTTGTTACTCTTTCAGTAATATTCACAAATTTTTACAACGAGAAATAGTCAAAATTAGTGGCAGTACATTTTGAAATCAATCTCCTAATGGCTTCCATGATTCGAACCGTTCTGTTTATTTAAGCGAAAAAAATGAAAAAGATTGTTAATTAGAATACATTTTTCTACAGTACTAAAGGTACTAAAAGGACAAAAAATTGATAATTCAAAAAATGGCAACATTTTGAAGTTGAAATATCGATTTCAAATTTGAAATTTATATATTGTTTTTAACTTTAGTAGCCTAAAGAAAAAAATAGAAAATGTAGTACAAACTATAGCAACATATACAGGGTGTCTCACCCGATTTTGACATCTTGATTTTCCCGCTATTGTTACTCGTAACAAAAAATGTTTCAGCGGAGGCTTGAATGGCATCGAGTGGAGCATATTCTGATGTTATTAGTTTTTTCGTGAGTGGACGCGCAAAGGTCATATAAAGGTCAACTTTGTTTTTTTAAATGGATCGAGGTATTTTTTAATACATCGATCGATTCAGCTGGACAATCGTTATAAAAAAGTACTAACTATGTAACGTCGAAAAATTAGTAGTTCAGGAGATATTTCAATTTAAATAATTCTAAAACACCATTACTGTTGTACTAAGACGTTAGCGTTTATTTAGTAGTTACTATCCAAATAAAAACTAACTATTCTTATAATTAAATAGCTTTTTTTATAGCATAAGGCTATTTCATAAGAATTTCATTGTATTTCATTTTAAGATATCACTATAGTCAATTTTTACTATCCAATTAAAAATTACATACATCTATTAGTAATTTTCATTGGATATATGAAAATTATTCTTATTATTAAATAACTTCTTTTTATGCCATAAGTCTATTTCATATGAATTTCATTGTATTTCATTTTAAGATATCACTGTAGTCAATTTTTACTATCCAATTAAAAACTAACTATTCTTGTTATTAAATAACTTTTTTTATATAGCTTAAGTAATGACAAGTGATGTAAATGGTCGTTACGTTGAACTATTCCTGTAAATAAACGCTAACGTCTTAGTACAACAGTAATGGTGTTTTAGAATTATTTAAATTGAAATATCTCCTGAACTACTAATTTTTCGACGTTACATAGTTAGTACTTTTTTATAACGATTGTCCAGCTGAATCGATCGATGTATTAAAAAATACCTCGATCCATTTAAAAAAACAAAGTTGACCTTTATATGACCTTTGCGCGTCCACTCACGAAAAAACTAATAACATCAGAATATGCTCCACTCGATGCCATTCAAGCCTCCGCTGAAACATTTTTTGTTACGAGTAACAATAGCGAGAAAATCAAGATGTCAAAATCGGGTGAGACACCCTGTATACTGAATGAAGGTACATGCCAAATTTAAACGAAATCGGTCAAGTAGGTCTTGAGATATCATGGAAGCCAATTCAGAAAAGATAGTTTTGAGAAAAACGTATTTAAACAGAAGGATCAGACCGTTTAAGATAATGAGAAAAAAAAACGAATTTTTTGGCGGTTTATAGTAGAAGGTAGAAAGAAAGATTATATAGTTTATACTGTTACAATCTACACTGGAATAATAAAGTTCGGAAGAGAGCGTTTTGCACAATATACAGGGTGTTCACGTTGTTACTAGTCAACGATATTTTTTCTCGAAAACTATTCCAAGTAGAAAAAAATGGAAGAAAAAAAAATTTAACAGTTTCTTATGACCCATAAGACTGTGTATATCAATTTACATTTTATTTTTTTACAAACGAAGGTGATTAGTTTTTTAATACGGAGTGTCATATTTTTTTATGTCGTTTGAAAGCGGTTGTCCTTCGAGCAATACCAGAAATAAAGAAAAGATTTAAATATTCGAAAACATCGTGTTAATAAGAATTGTTTATTAACAAAATTACAAAAGATGTTCGATATTGTTGAATGAATTTTTAGTATTTTAACCATGTTGTTCTACGTTATTATGGTACTGACGAACTTTTCTCTTCTTTTTTCTTCGTTTTCGTGCTCCGAGTATCCGTGTATTGGCCGCACTTGCGGGCGTATGGCTTAAATGGACGTTGAAAACCGTAAGCCCTAATAAACGGTGTTGGGGTTGATCGAGTTTCTTCAATCCGGGGTGCTGTAATTCGAGCCTTAAGCGAGGAATTGCTGCTGCGCGAACTTTTCTCTTCGTCCCCCCCCTCCCCCGGGTTTCCGGGCCGACGAGCTGTCTTCTTCCCCGAGAACCGGGTGGAAAGTGCTTTCAGTTACGCGCTCGCGCGCGCGCCTAACTCGCTCGCGTAGCTGTTTCCACGTAACCGTCCATAGAAAGAGCAGAAGGTAGAACAAGAGGAAGGAAGCCAGCGTAACGGAAGCACAACAGGCGAGGCAGGAACACGCGGACGGGAAAGAGCGAGAGAGAAAGACCGAAGGAGTGATCGATGGGGTGGCGTCCAAGCGTGTCTAAATAATTAGCTGTCTCTGTTCCGACCCCACACCGTTTGTAGCGGTCGCCCTATAGATAATACACCGTACACGATGCGTGTATTCACTGACTGTGCCCTCGTTGAAGGAGGATGGGACAGGGAACGGGGGTGTAAGGGAGCGAGAGAGAGACTCGTTTATAACGGGGTAAGAGAAAAAGGGATGGGAAAGGGAGACACTGCGTGATTTGCTGTGCCGGCCGAAATCATGAATCATCCGTGTCGCGTATGTAAAATTCACGGAGATTCACGACGCGATACAATTTCGTGCAGTTTTCGCAGCTTTATGGGTAAATTCGACGCTCGTATTTCACGCGTCGCTCGCGCGTAAAGTAGAAAGAGGGATGAAGAAAATTCGTTCTTCGCGCGACGACCGTGCAATTCGACGTTCGCGCAATTTCGCTGGATGACGATTTTTCGACGGGTCGTGGCACCGTCAGTTTCGAGAAACGTCTGTTACCAATAACGTTAAAAACATTTTCAAGTTTCTTTTTTTGTTTTATTCAGCCGCATTGTATATGACGTGCAACGTTGCCCCGGGCCGTAAAGCCACCGGCCATTTTGCTCGTCCATCTTGGAAAATGCAATTTAAGGTTTTCTGCAGCGACCTTATTATCTTCCTTTGTTACATTTATTCGCTTTAAATTACTACTGGTATATCTTTTTTTTCGTAAGGTAGCGTCGACTGCAGGGGTTTTTTTAAAATGCATTTACTAATTTGGAGACTTCGTTTGTGTTGCTGAGTATTAACTCGTGGTTCTTGATTTTGTTATTATAGAGTTATTGTGTTAGGTTCGTGTGACCAGATCCTTAGTAAAGTAATTTGTAATTTTCTAGCTGATGAGACTCTACTAGTTTTGTGACTCATCTCTATAGCAGGGCCTGCTTTAGACACTGGGGCATTCAATGGTCTGGCACTTGTGAGAAAGACAGGTTGAGCGTAGCCCTGCGTTAGCGAGTTAGGGAAGTTTCACCCACAGTTTCTTTGGTTGATTTCCGAATTCGATGTAGTTTCGTCGATGTCCTATAGATCCATTGTTGATCTCAGTTCTCCTCGAGAAGAGATAAAATTGATCGGACGAGGACTGTAAATTTTATAACCATAAAATCAAAAATCGAAAAAGAAAATTTCGAAGATGCACTCAAATTGAAGTATTTAAATTCGTAGATAAATTAAGGGATATCTCGTGGAAAATATTACAGAAAGGTTGAAACGAAATCAATTTATTTCAATTATCAAAATAATCGTCGTTTGACAAACATTTGGGCAACATCGAACGTAGTCAAAAGCTCGTATGCCCCGTTCCATTTTAAACTTCGTTTCTTCGAACTATTTCATGTATTTAGAACGTGAAATTTAACCCCTTAAATATTTTTCGGGTTGACCAAGAATGATCAGTTTTCTTCATTGGACTTGTTTGCGATTTTTGTTAATTACAATGTTTTATCTAACGTACAATTTGAAGGAAAACAAATATTGTCATTCCATAAATCATTCGATTAAACAAATATCATTTATCAAAGCAGTTAGAGTTGTGTATGGGCGTTAAGGGGTTAACGAGGAGGAATCTTTCGACAGCACATCGATCGATTTTTTTTTTCGTTTACAGTATAAATGTCGTGAAAGTTTTCCCCACCGCGAGACGTTCCATTAAAATAAGGAAGAATGGACTTATCCCCGGTGGCCGTCGGTGCATTTCAAAAGGCAGCCTCCGATATATTCCTTGGGTCGAAGTATTGCGTTTGTGGATTTGAGCGACGGAATCTGGTGTCCGGCGTGCCTCAGCGTTCAAAACATAGACTGTTTGCACGGAGTTGCCTCTCCATGCGCCAATCGTTGGCTCGATCGTTATTGCGAAAGAACAGTAAACGCAGAAAACGCCGTGCCAGATTTATATCAGTCGACGATATGTATGCAAATGACACATGCGGCCGCGTATTGTTCCAAAATAGTGCTATTGTTAGAGCTCGCCGAAAGCGTCGCGGAAAATTAAAAAAAAAAAACACCGTTCGAGTTTTAGAAACTTTGCAAAATAAAGCACACAACCATTTATTCGAGTTCCAGCAAATCAGAAAATTCTTGAAACTGGATAATTCGCAGACATAAATTATAGCTGAGTGGTACACTCCAGGTAGATAATAACTTTAAAACAATTTATTTTGTAATTTAAATGAACCAGAGAGTTCTGTCCAATTATTTTGTTTTATTTACTGTGTAAATATCATTTAATATAATATATTACTGTTATCCCAATATCTTTATTTCCGCGTTGCGATAATTCCGCGTTTGAAATTTACGAGATACCATGAATGAAAATTAATTTATTACCAATCCTGTCAGTGTCGTTCGATTAACACCGAATAGAGTCGCTACTGAAAGTCAACTTAGTTCGTTAACAAAGACGCATTATGTCCGTCCGTGGACAGGATAATTTATAAATATCTACGAGGAGAGTTTACGCGCTGGGATGACTATTTACCAGGGTCCCGCGACACTTTCTCTTGCAGATTTTGTTTCGAGCATTGAAACGGTTAACCGCCAGAATTTATGGGCCTGGTGATCCTGGAAGTGTTCAGATTTAAGCAGTTTATCACTCCCTTGTCCTCTCTCTGTCTCTCTGTCTCTCTGTCTCTCTGTCTCTCTGTCTCTCTGTCTCTCTGTCTCTCTGTCTCTCTGTCTCTCGCCCTTAGCAGTATGCTGATTAACGCCGCTCCAAAAAGAAGACATACGCGGTGACCCAATAAGATAACCAAAGAAATCAAGCAAAATTACTTCGTACGTGCGCAGGGTACGCGAATACAAACTCTAAATTTGTACGAAATTCTTGCGACAAATCTCACTGTAGAAAACGATAGTGCAAAGTATCCTTCGAAATATTGTGCTAAATATACGCGTATTCAGAGAATATTTAACCCATTAGCATGTGGCTGTTAAGTTGCTTTACTAGTATCGTAAAAAAAAAATCCTTTTTCGAATCTTTCCACAGCGAATAATTCTAGACACTGACGAAAATAGAATAACTTCAAAATATTTGTACATACTAAACAAATACACGATGCAGCTTTACCAGTATACCTGAAAATTAGATTACAATGTCGATGAATTAATATTTCTATTCTTAGAGTCATTTAAGAATGGCGAGTTATTTTACTTTTGCTAATTACATAACATCTATTATAATTTTGACACTGTCTGTATTTATAAACACCGTGTTCTATGAGCCCTGACGTCGTCTTAGCATCCTCGTCTTTCATCGAAACCTTCCTAAACTTTACCCTGCGCCATTACTCCCACTCCGATTCCAAAACCATTAAAACCGTATTCAATATTGCAGTTGCAGCTGATTCCAGATCTGCACCAATTTCACTGCCAGTCGAAACTCTGGTACAATTTCAAATTCAAACACTAGTCACGCGTTGAATATCCAAGTTGACGAGTTCAACAAACTCTGTTACCGAACTAGTGATTCATTTATTTTCTTGCGTGCATACCCCCAAAAAATGTGGAGTACATTAAAGGATCGAAAGAAGAGTCGATCGAAAGCTGTACATTTTCTGCGACTCGGTCTTCGAATTTGGAAGAGTTCCATTAACGAAGACTATTTTTGAGGTCGTAAACCGAATCTCATAACGGAATCGTTAATAGGGAGCGAGCAGACTTAAATTTAGGAAGTTATATCACCGTCGTTTCGAGGAAAAACTATCGGGAACTAATCGGAAATGAAATAACCCATTTTTTCTACTTACACGACTAAATACGTCAGCAAATCTTTGGAAATATTAGATAATCAATGCTAGAAATTTTCGATCATCGATATTTTCCATTATACTCTCTGATATTTTTCATTTTACCTCAAATTCCCGCGGAAACGAATAAAAACGGTTCTGTTTTTCCAGAAGAAAGCAAAATATTCTTTCGAATCGAATAAAAGTAACAGAATTCGATAAATCACTCCGTCGAATCGAGTCTGACCACTGCTCGCTGTTTCTACTCCCGACGACGTCCGAGCTCTACGCCATTGCACGCGTGCTCCAAGAAATTTCAAACTCGATTCTCTCGAGAACGAAGCCTCGTACGAAAAAATTGTATTCCACGTTTTCGATTTAGTTTTTCCCATAGAATCAGCAACTTCCCGATCCGACCATTACTCGCTGTTTCTACTCCCGACAACGTCCGAGTTCTACGCCATTGCACGGGTGCTCCAAAAAATTTCAAACTCGATTCTTTCGAAGATGAAGCCTCGTACGAAAAAATTGTATTCCACGTTTTCGATTTAGTTTTTCCCATAGAATGGACAACCTCTGGATCCGTACCATAATCATCGATACGCCTCAATATATTAGGATTTTAAAATTCGGGGACCATCAGAAGTACGCGTTCCTTCGATATTTCTCTACGAAAATGCATTCTGCCCTTAATAGTTTCTTTTCTTTGGGCTGGTGAAACGCACAGGCGTGTCGAGAATCGTTTCCAGGGGGCAGCGCGTGTATCGCGTAACATGTTGTTCGACTTTTTCGCCGTTCGATCAGCCGGTCTAGAGGCTCGATACAATCGTTGTCGGGCTAGAATCGGTAATGCCCTGACGTTCGCGGCTTATACGTCGCGCGAGTCGTCGGGTAATGTGCAAATCAGGCAACATAATGGGCCATTATGCAGGATCGATGCCATGGAAGGGCTGTTGTGCGCCGCGCGGGCGACGCTTCACGGACCGTACACAGTCTTGCATATGCAGATGGTCGCGTGGGTGTGCCCGTGCCACACATATTGTCTATGTACACACACGGTACAGGCGGGCTTACCTCGCACACTCTTCCGTCTACCATATAACGTAGCACGAAGCCAGACGCTTAGACGGTCGTGTTCGCAGCCGTAACCGAAGACTCGCGCCCCGTGAAATTAAAATCAACCACCTTTAACGGTGCAATCTCCGTCTCCCACCTACGGCGGGATCCTCTTTCGTCTGGCTCTTCTTTTCGACGTTACTGACACGTTGCCCCGCGGAAAGTGGAAGATTAATGGAAGATTCCTAGACCTCGACTACGCAACAGCGGTTGCGCGAACGTAAATGTATTTTTTTCCGACGGCTTTCTCGCAAATGAATCCGCGGAGATCAAATATGCTCGACGATTATGAAACCGTACAACGCTGGCAGAGGCTGTCCCACGCCATTGGGCAAAGCTAAAAGCGACGTTACGGATACAACAAACATTTCCCCAGGCAAAAACTAAGCGTAATTTAATTTTTATGCATCGGTGCGTCTATAAAGCGCAAGGAAATCCTTTTCTCGGAACACGGAATTCTATATAGATTGTAGCATTGCAGATTTTTAATCTCTATGAATGTGGGGTACTCTTCTACTTAGTATTTGTATAAGTTTATGATATCCACTTTGAGTTACTATTCGACGAACCTTGACTCCTACCACTCTTAGCTTTACTAAATGTTGAGACCCTCTACTAAACACTTGAATACTCTAGCATGTTGCAACTCACAATTCGCGTTGATCGGACTACTTTGTGTCTTAATAATTATGGCTTTATAGCAAGGAATGATATCATGTAGTAGGTCATTGAATTTGTCTCAACAAACGCTATCATATTATTAACCAAAAGATATATGGTCCCATTTAAAAAAATTAGCTTGACCTTAAAATCTTCCCCACGACTGCACCTATACAAAAATTATACCACATAATTTGCCCCTTTAAATAAAACAACTTTTGTGAGAACACTTTTTTGATACCTTCAATACCTCATGAGATATTCCACCATTCGCACTTAAACGTAACATCCTGTATATGTGAGTAATTCGCAAGCCAAATCGATTGATTTCAGTTGTTGAATTTTTTTAAATTTTAGTGTCATGCTATTAAATAGTTCGAGTGAGAACTAGACTAGAATTCCTAGAAAGAAATTTTTCGAAATTTTTCAATTTTAGCGTACAACCGCCAGATTAAAAATTGCACGGATAGTATTCCTTCTATTTCTCCTGCGTTTTATGACACGTTATAATTCGAAGAAAAATCGTCTATTTTTCCATCGAGTGTTCGATTTTGACGCTTGGTGAATTTGTCCCGATGCGAGATCCGGGCACCTAACAAACAGAATCAAACAACGATTTATGTGGCGAGCGAGGATCGGTAGGATATAAAAATACAGCCGTGGCCGTACGTCAGGGTCACGATAAGTCGGACCCACGCAGAAACGTCAAAGATTACCTCGATGTCGTCGTACATAACGTGGTAGGCGTTCCTTGTTATAGGTGGGTAGGTACGATCAGCGTTAAAGTAACGACGTCTTAAGATGTATGTAAACGTCTCTTATCGAGTAAAGCAGGCAGGCGTCGTCGGACTCGCACCCGCGGCAGTTTACCCGTTGGATTACCACAACGAACTATCCGCCATTCTCACTTACTCTCTCTATCTCTCTCTCTCTCTCGGTCTCGTGATTGTCGTATCGACAGAGGCTCCATTTATTTTGTATGCGTATCGGTGCACACGGTGTTGATTGTACGTGAGGCACAGGCTCTCCTACGGATTACACCGGTTTCCACGTACGGGTGGAAAAATTCTAGCGCGAACGCGTCTACTTACGTACCTGATTACAGCCAGATTACGTAAACACTCTTTTCTCCCGCATCGATTGGAATCTGTGCTCCCCTGTTTGCCCGAAGAATCGTAATTTCGTTCCACTTTCTTTGCCGAAGGTTGCGCGCTGGCCCGCGCGCCACGCGGAGACCAACGTCGAAGCGAGCGTGTTGCTACGTTGGATGATAAATCAGCCGGAATTTTTCGCTAGAATATTTATCGGTGCTCCGAGAGAGCTGCTGGTTGTTTGAAATATCCTCCTCGGGGGGGCACGCGTCGTAAATAATGCTACGACCGATTACGAAATTATCGATTTCCATCGGTGTCCGTGGCAGTGCATGGTTAGATCTTATCTCCGAATCCTGTACATGGTCCCTGTCCGGGGTGAATTGATACCGTAGCAGCGGTTCGAGAACGTGTCATGGTGGCTGGGGGCCGACTTTCGACTAACCAGATTCGCCTATTTACGCGTGGCAAACTTCCCAGCTGCGTTACAGTAATGGTTCGTAAAATGAACTCCTGACGTGATACGTATGTTCAACATTTTTATCCCTTTCAACCTGGGGAAATCATCCTTAGAGCCAGTGTGGCATGAAAAACGACATTTGAAAAGCGATGCAGTAATGATTCTTAAAATGAACCAGTCGTGATACATAAGTTGAACGTTTCTATACCAACTGGAGGGATACTTTGAAGCCAGTGAAACATGAAAGACGACATTTAAAGCACGATACGTATCTACTGGTGTCAAATTTCACCTTCGCTGTACGAAAGATGAACATGTTGACCCTGAGCAATGTTCATCTTAAGAATCATTACTGCATCTGTGATTTGCGACGTCTATGTTTATGGCTTCGCGTGCAAACTCGTATATGCAATAGTAATCAAGCAATTGAAAGAAAACGCGATTGTTTATCTATAAAAATAATACAAGGCGCGTTCACAAAGCTTTAAGACTAGGTGCATAAGAATGTCAAGAAAATAATTTTGTTTCTTTTTAACTTTAAATATACTCTAAACCTATACACTAGCAAAGCCATATTTTGAATTCCTCTGTCAAAATCGAATTCTCTGTTCACATTAAATATTATATATCGTCTCTTAGAGTGGAGTTTTATCTTGAAAAACAGAAAATAGTTCAGAAACGCCAAAGTGAATAAGAGGGACAAACGAAGAAAATGAAACCTAACAGGAATGAAAGAATAGTAACAATTAATAATGTTCAAGGCCTGAAAACTTTTGCTATTCTTGTATTTACATAGAAAAATGTGTTGCTGTCTCTTGGAAATGAATTTCTCAAAACGGTGTGTTTTTGGAACGCATCGGTTAGATCGAAGCTCTCGGGCGTGATCGAATTCTAACCGAGGGATAATTAAAACAAGCGTAATTCGGTTCAGCTCGGATACAATAATTTATCCTTCTCCACAATTTCAGTTTGCTGGATGTTTCATCTATAACGTAGTTGCGCAATAAGATACTTAGGGTTGCGTGGCGTGTAAGCCGATTTGGCAGTCGCATCATGGTGCGTTCCGAAACGCTAGCGAAAGGGGATTAGCGATCATCGTATCGAACATTCATGATATACGAACCGACCACTTTCCTGCGCGAATGCAGTTACGTTAGTTTCGTTTATAACTGTTTGCAAATCGAAGACGTTGGATTATTTTGAGCAGCCGTAGTAACGACTGAGGAGCCTCTGTGCTTAGACGAAGGCTTCTCTACTTTGTTTATTCTGTCAGCGTGAATTGCGAATAGCAAGGTTCAACGAAGATTACGTTAACAAATTTTAAAATTAACTCAAACGGATCGTTTTGAAAATGGTGATTTGAAATTTTTAAAGGGGCAAATAGAAATCCGAGGGAAAAGAATTTTTTTTAAATGCATCCCTGTCGAGAAATCTTTCGTGCGGTTCGGTTACTTATTTTATCGCAGTTGCAAGGTTTGCAAGTTTTTGCTGCAATAATAATATTTTCCGCGGAACGAGGAATTAAAACGGAAGGTCCGGAAAGTAACGAGAATGTAACGCGAGGTTACGCGGACTTCCCGGACCGAACAAAAAATTAAAACGAGAAGCCCGGAAATAATGAGAAAATAACATACGGTTACGGGGAAGTTCCCGGGCGTTTTTCGAGTCACGGAGAAGATCCAATAGTCGTTGGAATTGGCACCAGGAAACTGTAACGTTCAGCCGTGAAAAAGTCGTGCTCCGAAAGCGTAAGGACTTTTGCCCGTTCGCCTCCTGTCGTGGTTGTCGTCTTGGTCGTCGTCTTCCCTCCTCGCGTTTTTTTTTTTTCCTTTTTTCGGCGCACCAGCAAATTCTCCGTCTCCGACGTTACCTCTACAATTCACCGGACGTACTGGCAGCACCATTGCTTCCCCGGCGTTCTCATAAATAACCTCAGAACGTGCATTATTTCACTTCAACCGCGTCGTGAGTTTTGACTTGCGACAGTGAAATACGGGCTGGCTGGTAGACTCTCAGGTGCTACCACGATCGAGTGACGAAAGAAGTGTTTACGACTGTAACGCTCGTTTTTAAAAGAAACGCGGTGTGGGACGTCCCTCCGGCAGGATCGTCGATTTACTTTCACCGGGGCGCGACATTTCGTACTCGATTCGAATCCTGGTTCAAAACGTGCTGTTGAAACCGACGATACGACCAGGGGTTAGATCTTCTTAACCCTTTCACTTAGAAACTTGTACACACTGTTCATAAGTCACTGGACTTTTATACGTCCTCCTTGGAAAATGCAAATTAAGGTAGAATTTTCTAAAAAGACTTTATTGACTTCCTTCGCTATCTCGTACAATCTTACTTATTGCACATTTATTTTGGTTTTATCAAGCTTATAGTAAAGTAGTAATTTGTCTTAAGATACTATTTTATTGTCTACTTCCTTATCTGAATTATAGATAACGCATATACTACACGATAAATTTTTTTTCTTACTAATAATAACACGTTTCATCGTTGAATTTCTGTTTACATGTACTTTCCCGTCCATTAAAAATCAATTAACGCTGTGAAGCAAAGTAAATTATAAAATGAAACGTATGAAATGTCACTCATATTGTGTGTTATGTATTTTATCAAAATAATAACGAACGATTGAAACATTTTCAAAGCACTGCTTTGACCTAGAATGCATTTATCTTTGAAACTGGCGTTCTCGTACAATCTTACATATTGCACATTTATTTTGATTTTGTCAAATTTACAGTAAAGTAGTAACTTGTACTAAAATACTATTTCACTGTATTTATTTTGATTTTATCAAATTTACAGTAAAATAATATCTTAAGACAAGTTACTACTTTACTGTAAATTTGATAAAATCAAAATAAATGTGCAGTAACTAAGATTATCAAATTTACAGTAGAATAGTAACTTGTCTTAAGATAGTATTTTACTGTATTTATTTTGATCTTATCAAATTTACATTAAAATAATATCTTAAGACAAGTTACTACTCTACTGTAAATCTGATAATCTTACTTATTGCACATTTATTTTGATTTATTCAAATTTACAGTAAAGTAGTAATTTGTCTTAAGATACTATTATTTTACAGTAACTTTGATAAGATCAAAATAAATACAGTAAAATAGTATCTTAAGACAAGTTACTACTATATTGTAAATTTGATAATCTTACTTACTGCACATTTATTTTGTTTTATTCAAATTTACAGTAAAGTAGTAACTTGTACTAAAATACTATTTTACTGTAAATTTGACAAAGTCAAAATAAATGTGTAATATGTAAAATTGTACGGGAAAGTTTGTTTCTAAGACAAATGCATTCTAGATCATTGCAGTGGTTTTAAAATGTTTTAATCGTTCGCTATTATTTTGGTAAAATCCATAACACACAATATGAATGACATTTCATTGGTTTTATTTTATATTTACGTAGCGTCACGGCGTTAATTCGTTTTTAATGGACGAGAGAGTACATGTAAACAGGAATTCAACGATCAAATATGTCATTATTAGTAAGAAAAAAATTTGTCGTATATTATAAATGTTACCTATAATTGCGACAAGGATGGATATTTTTGAAATCACGCGTTCAATTTTTTTAATTTTCTTATATTTTACGATGACAGTAGTGATTCTTAAAATGAACCAGACGTGATTCCTAAGTTGAACGTTTCTATCTCACTCAACTTGGGCGATCTCCCTTAGAGCCAGCAAAGCGTGAAAGATGACATTTAAAAGACAATGACAGTAATGATTCTTAAAATTAATCAGACGTGATTCCTAAGTTGAACGTTTCTATCTTCCAACTTGGGGAATTTCAGAGCTAGACAATTCACATCAACCACGGAGTTCGTTTTAAGAATCACTGTACTATCTTTAATTTAACGAGTGCCAGTTATTTATTAGCAATTTACTTCGTAATTAAAAGAAAAATCGTATAGTGTTTCGATACAAATATAAGCAATCATCATCCGTACATCCATTATTAAACAGTGATCAAGTTTTTGATAACGACATTCCCCCATCCAAATTTTTGGAACTGTTAGTTTTGGTCCCCGAAATCGGTTAAAATCGACGAGTGTCGACGTGAACGTTCAAGTTGTAACAAATCCTTCGCTCGCGACGTCGTCGAGGAGAATCGTTCGCAATATTTCCTAGGTGGCGGACGATAGCTCGGGAAAAATATGAAAGTTGGAGTCACGGACTTTGGAATTCAGTTATCTGCGAGGCATCGTCCCATGGGCGCCCGCCACGCTCAGGGGCAGTCGTTTCCTACGTGCTAACGTGGCTTACGGAGTCGCGCGCGTGATGTGTTTCGGCCGACGTCTAAATCAAAAAGAATATTTGCATCGATAAAACTTCGCTGGAATTCGGTCTTCTTTGATGCGGACTCTCCGGAGAGTTGCCTTCGGTTGATTTCGTAGCGAAAGTTCGCTGTTGCCGGGGCGCGCCAGAAATACCACGGTCACCGCGATCCCCCCATATACCTGGACAGGCGTGAAATTCTTCTCCGGAAGGGAACGTGTTCCTCGCCAAAAATCGGCTCGCGCGACGAAGAGTAACACACTTTTCCACGGCTTTGTTCTACTCGACGTCTCTTCGATTATCTGTCATCCTTGTTGCACGGGAACGAGATACGTATTGGCAAATCCATCCGAGCGCTCGAAACAAGTACTCGTAAGTTCACCCAAAAGCTACTTTAGATGCTAATAATTAGGCTGCGGATGTTTATGCATTTATAGGAAATTTTGATTCTCAAAAATATGAGAAATACTTAAAGTAAGATACGATTTATTATATTTGAGGGTCGAGACAACCCTCTACAAAACTCCCATTTTGTTCATTCTTGTTGAATATTTATTCGCTAATACGACAGAGTTTCAACCTAAGTATGCACTTAAGTAATGTAGTTTTACAAAACGAAAATGCTGTTCTGAGCTTGACGGTTTTCTGCTAACTGAGCTTGAGACGCTCAGGTGATGCTATAAACGAGTGTCCTCCTCAGGACCTTTGCACTGACCTTTGCAAGGGATGGGACTGCACCAATGGATGCAAATTTTCATTAAAAATGCATGCAATGCTTATTCTCAACAATTTGATTAATAAAAATACGAATTTGCATAAAGATCCGCAGTCTACTACTTATTTAGCGAAACGATTCAGTAACGAGTACGTCCAGTCTTAATTTTGATCTTGCATAAAATTAATATAAAAATGTTGTGACGATTTTTCCGTGTCGTTAACAATAAACCACCGCCGTTGGTCAAAGACCCGAAAGTTTTCTTTCAACGGTGCGCTCGCTTTGTCGAAAGTTTCAGCCTTTGGAGATATCCCATCCGAGGCGGTATTTAAACAGGATGCCGATTGTGTTTCTAATTGAAAATCAAGGGGGATACTAACTTTGTCGGTGTTTGAACAGCACGGCCAGAGAACGGAACAAGCATTCGTCTAATTGTAAGTAGGCGGGGACGTGGATTTTGAATTTCGTTGCGATTCATAATCTGTTTCGCGCGAGATCCGATGGAAACTCGCCACTGTTAGCGACGAAAGAGGCGGGAGTTAGGAAGGGAACTTTCTTAATCTCGGCGGAAACATTTCGCAACGGACCGGTTGATACCTGTGGGTATACTTCGGAAGAGATCTGTCTTTTATTCTGTTACTCGAAAGTTACGAGAATCGAGTGCAGTTTGAAACAGAAACGAGCTCTCTGTGTGTCGCAAACCGCAAACGGACACCAAGTTTTTAAGGGTGTTTTGTAGCGGCCATTTTTTATTTTCGTCCCGTTATCGTTACAAATGGTTACACCTTTTATCTTAAGAGCGAAAAAGAGATAAGGAGAAACGCCACGGAGAAGAAATTTAAGGGAGGAAATCACTGTGGCGGCCGAAAATAAAGGCAATTTTTAAGAATTTTTTGGACTCAACTGTGAAACTTTTTCTGATAAATGTTTAATGTTTTCGAAAGTACATTTCTTGAACTACTTCTGGGAAAAATTTTGTATCAAAATATTAATTATTATAACCATAATAGGAACCAGCGTGAGATCCAAAAATTTGTTAGAAACGGATGGACGTGTAATTTTTGACTGCAAGTTGTGAAACAAAAAGTCATGCAATTTTCTTAAACTATAAGACAGTAACTTCAATTGCACGTACGGATTTTTAAAAATAATTATTTATTATAAAATGGTGGAACTTTGAAGGAGATATCTCAAAAAACTGTGACAAAATCAGTATTTCAACAACTGAAGAGAATACTATTAGGAACCACCATAGAAAATTTGAAGTAAATCGTAGTAACAGTAACACTGTCTGAATTATATGTCATTAAACAAGTTTCTTTTATGTACAACATGTATGTACGTTTAAATTTTACTGGAGCATAAGTGCCCCAACAGTCTCGAAAGGATTAACATTAAAAATTCGATGAAAAACAGGATGTATAAGTTTCTAAAATGATCAACACTGACTAAATTGTATCATTGACCAAGGTTCCTTTACAATACAGCATACACATTTAAATTTAACTGGGGCATACGTGTACCAACAGTCTCGAAAGAATTAACATTAGAAATTCTATGAAAAAAATATTTTAGGGGTCATTCTTAAAACTCTGAGCAATGAAAAGAGGTGAAACACAATTTCGATTCTTCCAAATCCGTCACAGTGATTTCCCTCCTTAGTATAAAATCCAGAAAACAACGAATGGTACATTATTTTAAGAAATTAAATTTCTGGCGAAACAGGTCGAAACAAATCCTGTGCACGTACTCCAACACACTCTGAGGAAACAATTTTTTCAAACCTTTAGAATACCTCTTTATTCCCTATGCAGACCACCATAACCTTTTCCAGGAGCCTTGCCAATAAGTTTGACCACTGCTTGGGAACGTTCTCCGCTGTTGTAACGAATCCATTGCTAGTCAGAAGTAACTGTTCGTCCCAAGAAAGATTCTATGTCGCTTCTGTTCTACAATGAAGTCCTTCAGTTCGCGGTGCACCCACTTGTTCAGTTTCTCCACGTACTCTATTGTCTTCGAGCGTCAAGAGACAGTCGCAATTCATACTTCTGCGTCCATTGCCAGTGCCCGAACAGTGGTCTACGGATTAGCTCTTAGCACTCGGATGCTCCTCGTTAACAACGCAACGAGTATTCCTCGAGGCCCGTTTTTAAGATTAAAGCTTCTCACAGTGGAACAATTCGTATATTTATCCTACCCGAGCGCGGCATCGATGGTTTTGGCAGCCAGAGTTACGTGCTCCGGTCGTAACTTAAATTTATACCAGAAGGTTATGCGTAACGCGAGTCGAGCTCTGCACAACCAGTCGAGAAGATAATTTTGCACTAAAATTTCATCGTCTATTAAGCTCAGTAAGCTTGACTATTCTAAGCAAAACAAGATGATGGCACAGATAGCTCCCCAGATATCATAGGCGACGTTCAACCGACCGAAAACGCGATATTTCGTGCGGTTAATACTTGGATTAAACGTGGAATCGTTCAACTTATTTATAAATAATTAATAGTATGGCTATAGATAGTCATTTTGACCTGTTACAGAATTTAAGTGAATTTTTTATTTCATTCGCTTTAAATACTTTTCTTGAAAAGTGGATATATTTCAGAGCTTGTGTGTTGTATAAAAGGAGTAATAACTTATATTACATGGAAGTCTAGTGATTTATAATAAACGGTAATAACTAGACTGCGGATGTTTATGCATTTATGGGAAAGTTTAATTCTTAGAAAGCTACAGAATGCATTTAATATGCAAAAATATAAGAAATACTCAAATTTAGGGGTGTGAGAACCCTCTGCAAAACTCTCATTTCGTCAATTTTATTAATAAAAATATGTATTTGAAAAATTGAAAAATACCAATGGGAAAACATTCGACTGGGGTGTTCTGGTAACGTTGAAACTTGCGATGATTAAAGCCAACGCAGGGGGGAAATAAGTTAGAGTCCGAAAACGATGTTCCCCCAAAAATGGAAGTTTCGCGAGCGTCGCGGATCTCTTAAAAGTTTCCCCCGTCGGTTTATGGGGGCCGTTTCGCCGGATACGTTACTGGATGGTCTCTATCAAGCACGCCCGGAGAGAAGTTCTTACTCACGAGGAATAACTAAAGGGTGCAAGGGCGACGTCAGAGGGACTAGTCTATGCGGAGGACAGAAGGTGTCGGTGGGCCAGGCTAACGACTTCCTGATGAGGCAATGTAAACCACAACTTCTTCGTAATGGACTCCCCTGTCCTCCGATATCGTCCTTAAAGTGGCTTTGCAAAGCTGCGCAACCCATCGTACGGTGGCTGAAACGTTGCACGAAGCTTGTCACGGCTATCAGAGATATCGGTACAATTTGTAGCTTTCTCTCTCGCTCTATCCCTCTATCCCTCTCTCTCTCTCTTTCTCCCGTGCTCTCGTCCTTTTCGACTTACCAACACGCTCAGAGTTTATCCTACGTACGCTTTCGTTATTCCATAAACGATAAGAAATTTTGGAAGGGGAAAAATCCGGGTCAGAGGCTGCGACGTACCCCGAACTCCAGCAAACAGGCGTGCAACCATAGATTAACAAATACATTCTATTACTTTCCCACGTTTCTCAAAGTTTATTTAATATTAATTCCAGCTTTCGATTCTTATCACTTTCATTTCTAATTTCACCATTAAGTGTTTAAAATTATTTTTGAATTTAAATACTTCTTTTCCTATATCGAAGAACTAATTTTGTTTCAACGACTGAAATTTGAACGGTTGTATCGAAAACTCAATGTTACTATCAGACTTGAAAAAATGTAAATATATACAGGGCGTTCGGCCATCCCTGGGAAAAATTTTAATGGGAGATTCTAGAGACCAAAATAAGACGAAAATCAAGGATACTAATTTGTTGATTGAGGTTTCGTTAAAAAGTTATAGAAACATTTCCGGCCACACAGTATATTTTCGGTAAAGAATTTTTTCCTCCAAAGTACGTAGGATTTCGAGGGTAGGAGTATTCACCAAAAATGATTGTAATTAACCCCCCTAACTAAAAATAATTTTTTTAGAACAATTTGTCGATTTTTCTTAAAAATTCGTTTTTGATTTTTGGTAATTTTGTTTGACACCGTATAAAAAAGTTATATAATACTTTTTTGTAGGTGCCCATGAACTCTACTTCAGAAAAAAGTTTCATTGAAATGTATTCACTATTATAAGAATTATGGCTGTTTGAAAATTGGACTATATTTATAGGGTTTGTCTCACTTTACGGGGTTAAGGAGCAACTTTTCGAATATTTTTGAAATGTCTACATATTCTTCACTAAAATACACGTTATTTGCATTTTGAAAAATTAAAATCCTTCAATCCGTTCAGAAGTTATGACATTTTAAAGACACACAAGAAATTTTGGAGTGACATTTTTGGCCTGAAATTATATTTTCGGTAAGGAATTATTTTCTCGGAAATGGTTAGGATTTCGTGGGTATTTGTATTGACCAAATATGATTGTAATTGGCCCCTGCAACCAAAAATAATTTTTTTAGAACGATTAGAAATTTTTTAATAACTTTTTAACGAAGCCTCAATCAAGAAATTGGTATTCTTGATTTTCGTCTTATTTTGGCCTCTAGAATCTCCTATAAAAATTTTTCCCAGGAGTGGCCAAACACCCTGTATAATGTAAGAAGCGAGACGAGCAAATTTGTACTTAAAATTGTTAAAAATATCTCAAATTCATCTTATTCGAGATCTCTAATTTTTAGTCGCGTTTGCCACGCAAGTAAAATATTCTGGGCGGAGAACGTGTTAACTTAGTCTTATTGCGTTCAAGTAACGACAGAGGCAAAGATTTATGACTCAGAAATGCTTGAAGCGCTGACTGTTCGAATAGTCTGGAGGATCGAACATCTGGTAGAAAAAAATGATTCACGCTACGCAATAATTATTTTTATCTGACTCTCGTGGTGATGCAATTATCACTCGTATTTATTTATTTAAAAGCATATTCTTCGAACAAGAATAAGTCTTGGAAAAATGATGCTTCCGTATTTCACGAGTCTCGATTAAGCTTGATTTCAAATACTGTTGAGGATAAAAGCAAGTTTAAATTTTCCTTGCTGGAGAACAGTCGCGGTCGATCGTGTCACGACCTTCCTTGCAACTTTAACTCGCCCCGCGACCCGTTCAATGGCGGAAATTCGTCGCGACCGCCTACGGAGCGTGCACGACTTTATAGAAAATTCTTAATTGGATAAATATTTCCGATCACGAGCGCAAAGTGCTGCGCGAATAATGAACGCCGTCCTTGGGAAATTAATAAACCTCAAGGGGGTAGCCGGAGTAAGTTTGAACGGTTTCAGGAAATCGCCGGCAGTCCCGCGAATCACGATCGAAAACGAGGATGATTATACATTCGCAAGAAGTCCGCGCAAAGCAGCCGCAACTTCTCGCGAGTGCACGTTTCGCTCAGTACTTGGACAGGCACTTAACGAGATAAGGTCGTAAAATATTCAATTGGACGGACGACTGGGTAAGCAGATACAGAGCTTTAAGAGTGGTTTCTTATGTGCCGAAACTTCGAATGTACTCGATCTTGTTTCTGCTTGTCAATGAAATGAAATTAACTTCTCTGTGTGCGGAGCTAACTTCCCGGCCGATTGATTCCGACCGTGGACTCTATACGAAATCAAATTTCCACCCGATAACCGAGCGGTCGTCTCATCGATCGTCGATTTTTCTCGTTTTCTTACTCGTTGGGGTCCAATTTTGCCTCGAAGATTCAGAAAACAGCAGTGATTCGTAAAATGAACATCGCTACAAGGTTAATATGTTCATCGAGTTGCAAGAGGGATAGAAATGTTCAACGAATCACGTGTTCATTTTACGAATTATTACTGAATATCAAAATTTTCAGTAGTTCGACGGACATTTCTTTTTTATTTATTCAGTGACGCGCATTCTTCAAGTACAAACATCACTCCCAGCTACACCTGAATAAAAGAACGCGAAATTAATTGAATCGCAAAAAGAGACCTTGATTCACGAGTAACGAAAGAAAAAGATGGTTGTTCCAAGAAAATAAACGTCTAATAATTTGCTAAATTATTATATAATGAAGATTGCAATCATCCACTGGTAGTAAGATTCCGGAACTCTGTTTATATACATATATATATTTTTTAAGCCAGATCATGGACTCTACGGTTGCAGCTTCATAATAGGTGCAGCTTGGGTTTGAGCCCCGTCGGGACAAGCTTTCCATTTTCTTATTCTACGCTCCTCTTGAATTTATACAGAAAATGAGATTTCATAATCCACCCATCGTTCTGCCTATAAAAATTCGATGAGTATAATAAAGAATCGCGTAGCAGAATATTTCAGTATTCCTTTCTCCTCGCAAAGTCGAAGTAATCAGTGTCAAATTGTTATGAAATAATATTTTCAGTCCTCCGTTCATTAAAACGTGTCATTTAAATTGTTAATTTTCGCTTGGTCCTCCAAGGAAGTTGCAAACAAATTTTAAATATAGAAAGACATGGATAATTTAGACATTTTTATATCTATTAGAGTATACTGTTTTTGTATCATTTAAACTTAGATTTCATTTAAAAGAAAAAGCTTTGAATGTGCATTCACAAGTTCCCAGCTCACGTTTCAATGGTTTTTATTAGCAAATGGCCATTTTATTAAGCAGTTGCTATTTAATTAATTTCTGATCCTTTATTTTCACCAACTTCATAAATCCCTCACGGAATTAGACAGTCACAGAAGAAACGTGAGCTCAAGATTCTGTCAGGCGACGGAAATTGCATCTCTGAACATTGTTTATTATTTGCATAAATCCGACACGCTGATATACCTTACTGGTTCTTCGTTGGGTTATGGTCGGGTGAGCGAGAAGGCCATGCCAATAATTCGATATGGCGACTATTAAACCGTGCTTTGGTGGTGTTACTTCTGTGTATGGCTGCGTACTATTGTCAATAGTACTGAACGTCAATTGCAGTGTACAGAAAGCAGTCGACACGCCAAAACCATGCAAATACCGCCGCCGAAGTTCCCCTTTGAAGACAGAATCTGTTTCTGTACTTCTTTCTGACGAAGAATAACCTTGTTTTCACTTCTGTGAGATTTTAAACAAAGTAATCTTGTACTGGTCGTAGTCTCTAGTTTTATAACTAAATTAATTCTGAAGTGTTATTTGAATATTTATAGGAAAATTGTAGTGATAATTGTATTTGATTTAATGTCCCCTTTATCGACGCTCTACCGTACGTGGAACAAATTTTTGATAAATTTGTATGTAATAATAGAAAGAGTACCTACTTCAATAATGTATGAAAATTGTACATTCTATTTTATAATTTTTAACAATATTCTCTAATGTATATGGGACAAATTTTAGATAAATTTGTATTTAATGATGCAAATAGCAGTTACTATTAATAACTGATGAAAATTGTACATTTCACAATTTTAATTATACATAATATTTTACGATACTTTATACATTTCTAGTTAGTTTGAATGAGCCACTAGATCCATATATTTTTATTATGAATTTCGTATTTTCAATGATAATACGTTATTTGACGTAACCAAGTCCCAACTTAAATGTTGATTAACTTAAAAAGAAGTAATAAATAATATACCCATAAGTATAATATTCGCAGCTTTCGTGGGACGTACTCTTCCTGCTATTGCTTTAAACAAAACATCGCTGGGTTAGGTTCCGGTCAGAGTAATGGGGACACTTAGTAACCGGAAGTAACGCTACCAAAGCCCGGTTTAATCGTCGCCATATCGAATTATTGGCATGACTTGCCCGCTCATCCGACTATGTCCCAATGGATAACGTACATATAAGCTGCACTAGTGCGTCGTGTTTACGCAAACAACAAGCTATATGGATCTGTTGACGGACTGAAAAATGCAATTTCCGTCGTCTGGTGAAATCTTCAGCCCACGTTGCTCTTGAAATTGATAAATTCCGCGAAGGATTCACATTTACGGAATTATTAAGAACAAGGGATCGGAAATTAATCATCGAAATAACATTTTTACTTAATTGTTTGATAAAATTGTCATTTGCTGAATAGGTCATGTATAATAGTATCTTACTGCATGAAAATCCACTTATGCTAATACAGATCATTTGTGAGTGAGTTATGAAAGCTGTAAATACATATACAAAGATTGATTAATACATTGTATTAGTACGAAAAAGTTACACTGGATTTATGGGGCCTGTCACTTTAAGTTTTAATGTGATTATTTTTTAAACAAACTGCTTTTTGTTCATAATTATATCAAGCTCAGTTTCTAAACTGTTTCGATGCTAGCTTTCGTTATTATAATAGAGTATAAATTTAAGAAAAGAGCGAAAAAATACTATTTGGAATAATTGGTCCCCATCACTATATTTCTAAATCTTAACATATATGATAAATTAAATTTTGCCTCATTTAATGCTAGATTTACTGGACATATCAATTTTACATATTACAGATTTCATTCTCGAAATTATAAAACCCAAAAAAATTATTTGTCAGTATTATTCGATCGACGTCATCATACAAATATATATTCTAATTGAAAGCTGAACCTGTCAACACAGTGGGTTTGAATAAAAATACGTGCAATCGATGTCCCCGTAAAACTAGCGTTAAAAATAAAAATAAAAAAATAATTCCATCGAATAAACAAAGATGATATGTCGCCTATAAAGTCGAGAAGGTTCGAGAGCGTTAAGGGGTTAATAAAACCGAGGCCCAATGTATAATAAAGGGAGTCTTTCCGGTCCGAACCGTCGATGGAATCGATGGAAACGGGAGCTTGGTTGCAGAAAAAGGTCTCGGTGTACGTAGGAAGATAATTTTGTCCCGGAGAGATCAATCGATGAATTTTTCCGGCGGTCCCGGCGAACGTTGCAAGCCCCGAGGCCTCTGGGAAATTCGGTAAGAACCGAAGAAGAACGAGACAGACGAGCGAAAATCGCGTAAAGGCTAGAGAGAGAGAGAGAGAAAAAAAAGAAGGAGAGGATCGACGAGCGAGGGTGCGGAGCACGCGCGGATATATCGTAGCATGAATTATGAAACAACGTGTTTAATGACGCGCCGGATCCAGCCCACTGTAAATTTTCCACGAGGGGTTGAAGTTTTAAACCCTACTCCATGGCTCGCGTACCATTGTCATTCCTCTCGTACGACTTTCATTCCTGCGCCGTCTCGTCGTTCGCGAGAGAGCCCCTCATTGACTTTCCGCACACGTTCTTCTCCGACCGCCGCTTCCCGGGATACCAGGACACATTTTTCAGTTATTAGATACTCATTCCTAATTTTCCACGGTCCCTCCTCTTCTCCCTTACCCCGTTTATTTTCCCGTTTCCTCATTTTCTATTGTTCGCCACGACAGAAAGGACTCTCTTTCCCCGCCGCGTCGAACCGGCGCTTTCCTCCTGGAAATCCACGCTGATTCCACGGGATAGTAATTGGGCCCGTAATTCTCTTCTCGGATTCGAAATTTTTTATTTAACCCCTTTGTCGTACAACGACGAGGCTGAGTTTTGGTTTTTTTTTTACTACGGAGGAAAGAGACGCGGTGACTGCCATTTTCTTACGGCGCGACTCGTATTTTAAATTCTATATTGTTTATCATTGCCTCTAGGAAAGCTTGTGAAAATATTCGAAACATCATTCTACAAAGTTTCTTTTTCTATTACCTAACAAAGAAAGCCTTTCTTTGTTTCAAGACGAAAGAGGTGATAGTTGAGGTAGTAGCCACCTAAGAAGTCTTTCTTTTATTTCAGGACTGAAATTCATATTTTTTTATATTTTATGGTGGTTTTCTATTGTAGGAAGAAACGAGGGAAAAGAATAGGTAGTGAGTCGAGCGCTTGCGAGAAGGAGAAATGCGTAGCCTCCTAGTGGCGAACGCAGCAACTACCGCCACACTGTTAAGTCACGAATTTTATCTTCGTCAATCCAAAACCGTCGAATCAATTTAAACAATGATGGTTGTACGCAAAAAGGAACATAAAAAGGTTGACAGAAAGAAACTGTCATTGAATAATAAGAAGAATTAGACATTTTACTTTCGCGTTGAACATATATTTCAGTTATAAGAATCGCCCTGCATAATCTCTTTTCATTTCCCCCTACGGTTTCGGAATTTCCTCGATCTTTCGGTTGTTTACGAATTTATTAACCGTTCAAGAGCACGCGCCCGCAGAATAGAATCTTTTCACCTGTGATTGCGTGGCCCCTCTCCGTTCTTCCCTTTTTTTCGTCCATAGAAAGTTCGATTCGTTTCGTTGAACGATAATTAAAATCGTATTAAAATCGCCACAAAGCGCGGACCCGTGGACCAAGCTTCATCCGCGGTAAGGAGTTTTATATTAATCGAATCAATTTAAAGAGTATTGAGGATTTAATTAATAGGATCAGCCACGAGTGGGGTTCCGAGACAAAGCTATTCATCGAGGGATTCTACTTCATCCGCGATGTATTAGAGGAACTTCTGATCGTTCTGGCCACAAGGTGGTTTATTGGTATATAAAATTTCCTATTCTATGGTCGGATTCATCGCAATATGTTCGATAATACGAGGCCGTATTATGCAACGAACAATCGAATAATCTGCCAGTGGAATCTTTCATCGTTATTCAAGCCGCATTAAAGCCTTTAATATTCTTCTCGATGCTGAAGAACTTGCAGTCCTTTGTTAGAAAATCCTTCCCGATGCCGGCAGAGTGGTATAAGTTGCTATCGATACAACTTTAACAAATACCGTTTGGTTAATGGTCGTCGATGCCACTTTATTGGCTCCGCGTATCGGCTAAGCGTAGGTTCAAAATCGAACCGACGCTTTGTCATAATGTCTGCAAACAGGGGACAAATTGAACCGATGCCGTGTAACGCGGACCATTAAGCTGCTTATAAAACGTAGCATGGAATTCTGACGTCTAGGTAAGAGCTAGGGGAGAAACTGCTTTCAGTGCGAAATGAAGTACCTATTATGTTGTCGCGACTTGAACTTAGAGACACGTTGACGTGTCTTAAAGCGCTACGTGTTGCCTGCTTTATTCTGTAACATAGCAGAAGCTTCTGCTATGCTGGAATGAAAAGACACACGATACGCGACCGTATCCCATGGTTTCTTACATTCTGTTATTCCTCATTGTTTTCTTTCATTTTCTTATCTACATATTCCTTTCTTATCTTCAAATAGTGGTGTAAAAAATAGGAGCATTGTAAATTAATGATATACTTCTATTTTCCAACATTCCTAATGACGGAAGTGTTATTTAATATTATTTTATTTTTAAACGCATTGTAAGCTTCAAGTGTAGGTCACTAGTAACCACCAGGCAATATTTTAATAGTAAACCTATATATAATAAACAATTTATAATGAAGTTTTATTTCAAACTAGTCGTATGATCAATAGGAATTGTTGAAACGTCTTTGTGTGCATAGCGTCACAATAAATTTTAAAATAAACATAGAAGACAGCATGAATAATGGTAGTTGGTATAGTCATCGGATAGAGGATGAAACGCCCTTTAAAATGAGCGTTCGGACAAGTCGATAGCTCAATTAGTTCCGGAGATATGAGGATTTTAGTTTCGCGTCGATGCGGTGGCTAGTTACGGAGATACGAGGGTCCGATGCGTTTGTTTACGTTTCATTCGGATCAATGAACTCGCGCGCGCGACGATAGTAAACAGTGCGTAGTAAATTCTTGAAAATACTACGCCGTAACTAGGTCACGACAGTCACGACTCACGCGCGACAAAGAGGTACGACGCGACGCGTCAGACGGAGACAGAGATAGTCGAATTAAGAAAAATACCCTTTTACATAAATTACGATATCTCGAAAACGGAAAGTCGGATCGACAAAAACAAAAAACCATTTTAAAGAGGAAGCTTCACCGCTTCTAACAGTGGCTCAATTATTTAGAAAACACTAGTATTTTCGAAACTGCATATGTGTAAAATTTAAGAAGACTTTCTCCTTTCATCTTTGCTATATATTTACTGTTTACATCTGAAGCTAACCAGAATTTGATATCAAATTTGTACCAAAACAGGCTACATATTTTTTTAAGAAAAGAAACAATAAGAATAGAAGTGAATATTGAAAAATTCATTGTGCGTATACTATAAGAAAGTCATAAAGTTAAATGGAGCTAAAATATCATTGTATGTTAAAAATTCTGAACGAAATTTTTAAAACTGACCTTTGACCGGTTATTAATATATTCATAACATTGATCTACCAAAAGTTGAATTTGAAGCATAAAATAAAAATTGTAGGTCTAATCATTCCGAGACTGTTTAAGACTTAAGTATCAACATTATTTTTCCTATCTTTATATTACATATTTTTGTTGCTATTGCATATAATACACTGTATGTGTATCAAGCCTGAATAAACTTTATAAGACTATAACTTTACACTGAAGTTAAAAGAATCAGTTTTCTTTTGTTTAATCTTATTATAACGAATAAATTCATCACCTAAGGTATTAAAAACGTATATGTACTGCCTCTTTTGTTTTCTTTAAAAAAATGAAAAGGGTTGAGAGACCCGTGGGAAACGTTAAAGCCGGAATGAATGAAACAGGAATACTATAAAAGCGAGTTTTAACGCGAATATCGCAGGCCATTTAGCGGGAAAGTCAGTAAAGCGTTGATCAAGTGGTAGTTCAGTGCTATGAATTTCGACGACAGTCGAACCGGCCTTAAGCCGCACAGAGTAATGTTGGCATTAAGCGTCTGTGTGTGGTTGGCCGTGTCAGAACGTATTCCACGTGGACGCATATGGGATATTCAACCAGCATGATGAGGCACCTGCACGCCACATCATTTCGTAGCTGGTGCTTAAGGATACGTCTGGCATATCCTCAAACCGATGGCTCGCTCGTGAGGATTTTCTGGCGTGGCTCGGTGTCGTGGGTTCACCTGATCCCTACCCCGACGGATTTGTACTTTGGGGAAGCGACGGTTCAGAATAAAAAAATAAAAGATACGGCACTGGAAACGACGGGGGAAAGAAAACGACAGTCTGGAAGAGGTCTGTCGCAATATTTCGCCCGTTCTTGAGATTGCGAACAGAATCGAATTTGTGGAGTTTGTACGCATCGGTCCGGAAAGATTCCTTGCATTGTCGTCGAAGCAACTTCCAAAGATTGGTTCGCTTCTCTTCTATGAATATTCAAGCTGGGTAATGTAACTGGGGGTTTTCTCGTTACTTTCGAACTTAATGCATCCCAGTACACAAGTTACAGGAAAATTGGTCATTCGAAAAATCGTGGTCTCATAGTTTCCACGATTTTGGTTCACAGCAGGTCGATTGTTTGAAGAAGTGATAACACTCGAAAGTGTAATTATATTTTCTATCATTTCTATGGACTAAGAAAATAAGGAACAAACAATATTCTTCAAGAAAGTGTAGGAAAGACTTGATTTTAGTTTTTCAGTTCTATTTTTCGTTTATTCAAATGTCTAAAACGGTAGTATATATGTTATAAGTTGAAATGTGACGGGTTTTTGATTTTATTTATTTATCTTCGAACGATCATTTTTCGATATAGCCGTACCAAATTCCATCAGCCATTCAACGGATTTCAAAGTCGGTCTTTTAGACTGCGAGAACTTTGGCAACTGAAATGTTCTTCTTATTGTAATTTGTCCGACGTCTAGAATTCTTCGAAATCCACGTAATCCAAAGTGGTTTAGTAAACTTCTACGGATTTCGCTACTGCGGACTTTAATACAGATTATGTCTATTCAAAGTAACTAGCAAAGTGAACAAAGTATCCGGTACCATTTCAGACGAGATTACTTTAAAGCAGTCGGTTTCTTTGTACTTGTTATGTATTAGATATACATATACAACAGATGGAGGTCTAACACAGACTAATGTTTCGTATTATTTTATTCTAGATTAGCCTTAGTTCTAATTCAACCCTAATCTAGACCCAACACAGATCTTATGACAAAACTCAGTCTAAATTAAATCCTATAACTTAAATCTGATTTAGTTCTTTCTAATTTGAAATTGATTTCTCGTCGTATAATATATTTTAAATGTAACTTGTTTCCCTGATGAGGGCCCAGAACTAGGTCCGATACGTCGGTTAATATTCAATTAAACTTGATTCAGTCCTAGCATTGAGCCGATGGAGATCTAATCCAAATTACATTCAGCCTAATCTAGATGTTACCCAGCTTTGTACTGCATAGTAAGTACAACAAGATACTTGCGATTGTGTAGGTAAATAGAAAATTCACATTTGAAAGTATTTTATAATTTTTCGTCACTTTCTTCAAGAATATTGTTTCAAAGATTCAAGATTATTGTTAAAATATAATTAAACTTTTGAGCGTTACCATTGTTGACTTTTTACTTCAGATATGTAAAATGGCTGAAATCTTGGAAACCATAAGACCACGATTTTTTGAATGGCCAATCTTTTTATAATGCGTGACTCCTATAGTTGTGATCCTCATACAATATAACAATGGAATCGTAGTTACTTTTATCTCAAACATTTGCATTCGGTTCTACTATTTTAGCTAACACTTTGCATGTCTTTCCTCATCGATACTCGATTCGTTCTCCCCGCAAAAGTCCTCCAATTATTTCGAGCATCGGAACCTTCGTCTCCACACTCTGTAAACAACATTTACAGAACCGGCCCTCGAGAAGTTATAGGATTTGTATCCGACGAGAAATCGATAGGACTTACACAGGGGAACCTAATGCACGCGGCATCGAAGAAACAGCTTTCGGCGTATCGGTTAGTAATTTTAAAGTCCCCGTTGTGCCTCTCGAATCTGAATTTTCGAGTAGCTCATTACTCTATTCGGTTAATGGCTCTCGCGACAAACTCTAATTGATTATTTTCGGCGCACTGTACGACAAACGTCTCTTCGTCGTTCGTCGCTGGCCAATACGTTTGATCAAACGGAACTTCGATTCTCGAGAATCTCGTGGAAACTCGCGTAGCAATTACAGGGATCGTCGAGGATATTTTCTTCGAAAACTTTTATCGATACGCGTGCCCGCCAATTACCGTTACCCCAACAGCGTCGATACGTCTTAGCGCATCGCGATTCCCGTGCATTCGAAAGGCGTCTCGAATGCTCCTACGGTGCTCTCCAACTACCGCAACCAGCGTCTTGAAAATTTGTGGTAATGTGCCGCGGCGTAGTCGCTTTAATGGAATCACGCCGCGTTCCGTATGTTCCGTGCACATCGTCGGGGAATTGCAGTTTGACTTTACCGGATCCGAGATGTTTTGCTGACGTTAACTTCGCGATACACTTCTCGAACTCTACGCTCCGCAATCGGATTTTCGTCCGTTGACCAACGCGGCGAAACGTGAAGAATTTTCAAACTCGACTGCAAAAAAAAAGCAACGCGCAAAATTTTCCATCGTTGATTAAGTTTCAAATTTCTTCTTTACGAACAACCAAACTTCTTATAAAAATATAGGTAACATTTAATTCGAATTTAAAGTGAACGCTCCGTGGTTGGCACGTTCATTTTACGTTCAGTCCTTCTTGAAAGGATTAAAATGATATTTCTTCCCGGGGAAATCCATATACGTATACGTATTGGTAAATGAGTTATATAACATCGAAACAATTTTATTATAATTATTTATTTTAATTTAGTCAGAATTTAATTCATCCGATGATACACATTCCATCATATGCTATTGTATTATATTTTTAAGAATATCTTTTTAGGGTTAATATCGGTGGTTTGAAAATGTTTGGAAAGTATTGTGTCTCGATGAACTCTAGACGTGATTCGTAAAATTGAACATTTCTATTCCTTTCGTGGATATGAAGGATGAACGTGTCGACCTTGGTTCATTTTAAAAATCATTACTAGACTGCGGATGTTTATGTCAATAAAATAATATAAATATATGTATCAATAATATGCCAAAGTATACAGGAATATGTAAAATATATTGAAAATATGTTCAAATAATTTTATTATTTGAACATAATAATAATCAATTATAATTTAAATTACAATATGTTACAAGTATTTTTTCAATATTGTCAAGAGTTAGTTGATGATGTTTATCGCTTGAAGACAATTTATAAGTTGAGAATGAACGCCCAACAGACAACATACATATTTGAATTTGCTGAAGTAGCATGCTTTAATTATTTATCTGCCAAGAATACCTCAGAATAACTGATTAATACTATTCGTAGCATTTATGGTACCATTGATGATTCACCACAGTTAAACACGAGATGTGTAAATATCAATGTTGCCATTTCTGACATGATTATCGTATACAAATGTTGAATCAGTAAATTGAAGTAGATGTTCGGAAGACCATATAAGCATTAATTTTGTGAAAAGAAATACCGTAAACATATATGACATATGTTTTTACAAAAAATATGCAAAACATATGCCACATGCAAAAACTATATTTTTAAGGACCCCTAGTGACGAAACAAAATTCTATTTAGGTTTCACTCTTTCATCTATTTCCTACGAACGTATGCTTTTGCATAAACATCCGCAGTCTAATCATTACTGTAACCAGTTTTATTCCACGGGTCGATGCATCGAACGAAGTTGGTTTAAAAATGGCCGTCGTGCAATTAAGAGGAACGAGGAAAGGTGCTCGCGATGGAACATCGAAAGGAATCCAAGAAACAAGGAGTCTCGTTTTTGCGCCGTAGAGAAATTCTATCTTGGAAAGCATTAAATCCGGGATACACAACTATAGTCGGATATAAATTCGGTACGGGACCGTGGAAACGCATGTGCAGAGCGTGTGTTCGACCATTTTCAACCGGCGACGGTCTGTCGGTGCATACAGTTGCAGTTCACCATATAGCTAATTAGGTTAATGGAGCGATACCGTGCTGTATGTTTGCCGAACGCTAGGTGTTAACTATCAGGCACAATGTTATTCCGAAGCAAACATTTTTTTAAGCTGTCGACGGCATCTGTTTTAATAAAGCGATCAGAATTTTTTCGCGGCCGTAATGGAATCGTGTCGTCACGAGCAGGGCACGCGCAAGTAAACTGCCGAACGTTAAATAATTAACATCGATTCGACACATGTCGGGACTTAATTGAAACGAATAAATTGCGCGTTACGTTATAATCTGAATATTTCATCTCATTCCATTGTCGGGATCGTTGCATTCCGTTTTCTGCGCCCGGAGTACAGCGTTGCATTGTTGAAATACAAAAAGAGAATTTGAAGGGATAACCTAATTTGCTTTGAATCTTTTATTTCGAAACGCGTGTTCCCTTTTTCCCGGCGCAAATGCGCTTTTCGTAATCCCCGTTGCGAAACGGACGTTTCGTTTCGAACGATCTTTAAATGTTTTTATTATTACGATTCTTATCAATTCGCACAATTCAGAAATTGAAGATAAAATTGCCCTTTGGTCAGAAATGGCAATATAATATATGATATTTACAGAATTAATTATGCGATGTATAGACTTTTTCTCTTATTATTTTAATATTCTTATATTATTACAAAATAAAATAAAGTTCTGTAAAAATATTCTATAGAAAGATAATATATAAGAGTGTCAAGAAGAATTTTTCTATTATTTTTCAACAAATTTTCACGTTTATAGGGAGGATTTCGGACGAAGAATGTTTGCTTTTATTGCACCTATGAAATTCCGGATTACTTTTTTCGTGCCCCGTTGATTAACGATTTCCGTCCTCTCAGATATCGTGTATATTAGCAAATTTGCGATTTCGTTTTAGGTATCTTTAGGGTGGAACGCGCATACGTCGAAGTGCACAACTATGCCGCCTCGCCGACTTCCTCTTCGCCCCTGTTCCTCGCGTTTCCGCCATCCGGGCGGCCATCCTTGGCCTCCGAAATTAGAAAACTTTTTATGTATGCCAATTTTTAACCTCCGCGCCCTCTTCAGTGGTAATTACTTTTTAAGCTTCTCTTTTGCATATTATCCGCGCGGTTCCTGGCCGGCGGGCACTAATTTCGAATTTGTATTGCTCGTGAAATTACCACCACGCAATTTATCTCATTCCTCGCGCCGATCTGTCAGCGCCGTTACGTCGTTTTCACGCTCTGACTTTGTAGAAAAATCTTATACAAACGATAAACGACGTTCGTTCGATCGAATTCCATTCTAAAACTCAAAATATAATTCTTCTTCGACGCATCAAGAATGGAAAGTAACTTCCAATTCCTCGTTCGTGGAGTGAACATTTTTATCTGGAGCCCTAATTTATAACAAACAGCAAACCGAGTAAGAATTTCGTCTGCATTGGGCAACTATAATACAAGTTACAGCAAGAGAACGAAGTCTCGGGGTTAAAAAAGTTGAAGTCGATGTTAAAAAAATAACTACCGTTCACTTATCGGATCGAAAATGATTCGCAGTTATCGAAGCATTGCAATACAGTAGGGTTTCGATTTCCAAACAAAGAAGTCAGAGACGCATGCATCCAGCAGTGACGTCGATACTAAACAGTTGGCGAATAAAGCGTAGGAATTTTATATATTTTATTTTTACTTTACCCATGGTTGTGTTTATTAAAAATCAAACACAAATTTTTAAGAAAAATCGACAGAGAATTGCAGACATTTTTCGGCGAAATTAAAACATTTCAAATCGTTCTGAAAAAATTATTTTCGATTGTGGTGGTCAATTATAATCATTTTTGGGCAATACACATACCCCCGAAATCCTTCCCGCTTTCGAGAAAAAAATTCGAGTAGAAGTGAAATTTTTCGATAACATTAAAGAATTTCAATTCATTCTAAAAAAATTATTTTTAGATGCAGGGGTCAATTACAATCATTTTTGGTTATTTGGCATACCCCTGAATTCCTACACACTTTCGAGAAAAAAATTCCTTACCGAAAATATAGTTTGTGGCCAAAAATGCTTCCCCGCATGCGAATCTTTAAAGCACCATAACTTCTGAACGGATTGAAGGATTTTAATGTTTCAAAATGCAAATAACGTGTATTTTAGTGAAGAATATGTAGACATTTCAAAAATATTCGAAAAGTTGCTCCTTAACCCCGTAAAGTGAGACAAACCCTATAAATATAGTCCAATTTTCAAAGAGCCATAACTCCTTCAATAATGAATATATTTCAATGAAACTTTTTTCTGAAGTAGAGTTTTTGGATATCAACAAAAAAGTATTAAATAACTTTTCTATACGGCGTCAAACAAAATTACTAAAAATAAAAAACGAATTTTTAAGAAAAATCAATAGAGGGTAAATTTTTCCGCGAAAAAAAAATTTCAAATCGTTCTAAAAAAATTATTTTTAACTAGGGCGGTTAATTACAATCATTTGTGGTGAATACACCTACCCTCAAAATGCTACGCACTTTCGGGGAAAAAAATTCTTTATAGAAAATATAATGTGTGGCCATAATTGTTTCTGTAATTTCAATTTCTGGTCTCACTTCCTCTTGTGTTCGTTTCTGTAACCTGTTGGTAGTGATGCAAATGACACAAAAATGGTAATGGGGGTTTAGAGCACCAGAAAAATGGGCCCAAAAAGTACATTGGATATAAGATCTATTCGTATACCTCGTTTGTAATTATATTTCTCGTTTTTATCTCCTCATATGTTGGTGTAGTCCAATTATACAATTTTACTGTATATAGAAATCGCAAGTATACAGATTTGGAATTTTACGTTAACAGCGGTGTCCGGGTCCGTTTGGCCCCCACCCTAGATATAAGCGCTCGCTTTACTTGATACGTCTTGCCTTGTGTTTACGTTAGAGCAATAACGAAACGAACAGGGCTCAGAGGACGCATTCTTCAACAGTATTTTGCGAGACCTCTAAACGTAAATTCGTATTCTGGGCCCTGTTCAGATTTAGATCATCGTTACTTGAGCGTGTTATAACATTTTGCAATTATTCCATAACATTACAGTGTCTATGACGAAAGAACAATCGTCGGTAAATAAAGATTTTCGCGAGCTGATAGTGAGTGAAAATAATAGTGACAGTGAAATTTCATCCGATGAAAAATGTAACCTAGAACCAGAAGATTATCAAAGTGATTAATATCATATTGAAGAATAACAATTACATACAGTGGCTCACGAAAGTGTTCGAACGCATGCAAGAAATAAATGAAACGAAAGAGATATTTATGTTAGAGTTCAGTTTCGAAGATAACATCTTAATAGCTATTAGACACAAGTATCAGGATAATATGTGCAAAATTTCAACTCAATCCAACAGTGTATATAGAAATTAAGAAGCATTTATTATACAAACGTACTGCATGAGGGTCACGAAAGTGTTCGAACGCGTGGAATTTATTGAAGTAAACATTGTTTTGCTTCAAAATATGTAAACATTTGTAAGTTGATTCCGTCTCTAGGCATCTTATGGTAAATTCTATGTCGTTAGTTGTCGATTATCGTGTGTTCAGTGACAATGAATTCAAAGGGAACAGAAACGCAAATATGCGAAAGGGAAATTATAGTGAGGATACACAAAGATGGAAAATCGTATCGAGAAATAGCTAAGTGTGTAGGTAAAAGTGTGTCCACAGTCCACTATATTATAAAAAAGTTAAAAACTGAAGGTACAGTGATAAACAAACAGCGTGCAGGCCGGCCGAGCAAGTTAAGTGCAAGGGAACAGAAGATTGTTGTTATTTAAAATTTAAAAGAAAGTGCTGTCAAATTAGGCCTGTTAGAAAATTTTTACTTTCAGCAAGATAACGACCTAAGTACAAAGCCAAGATTGTGCAAGAGTGGCTATTACACAGGGTATTTCACCTAACTTGACCACCTTAAATATATCGCTTATTTTCTATGATAGAAAAAAAAGTCAAGGGGAGAAAGTATTCTGTTCGAAGGCGCCAATACGGTGATGGATCGAATTTTTTTTTCAAGGTCATTTTTTTCGAGATTTCAAGGTCATCGTATTTTTTTTTAATGGGACCACATATTTTCGCTACAACAGTCTTATAGCTTATAAAAAGACGAATCCAACGATGTGCGATATGTTGACCTTCACGTGACCTTTAGCGAAGGAATTATGAAATGTTTGTTAGTAACTTCAGTACGCGTTCGGAGACGGTAAATGAAGGAATTTCAATTTCATTGAAACAGTGTACCGTGTAATTGTTTCTGGTGCTTATAAATAGATATTCATATTCTCCTTTCAACGGTTGAAGTATGATTACAAGCATTATTATTGTAAGAGGGGAATAACCGAAGCGGGTCAATAGCGCGTTGTCAAAAAGCCGCGACGTACACAACAAGTTGCGGTATCGATAGCAGTGTAATAAGATTCTCCATCATGTACACTACAGCAGAAAAAGTGGAAATGATTTTATGATCGCCGGATCTTACGCCACTTGATTTCTTTCTGTGGGGGCACCTAAAAAAATACAGTTTACAATGATATTCCCACAACAGCAGAAAACATGCGACAAAGAATTCTACATGCATGTAGATCAATTACTGTAGAACAACTGAAAAATGTTCAGCAAGAATTTACTTACCGCCTCCAAAAATGTATCCAGGTTCATGGTGCACATTTTGAACACCTTCTAAAATAAACATTTAATTTAAGACTGTTTCAATGAAATTGAAATTCCTTCATTTACCGTCTCCGAACGCGTACTGAAGTTACTGACAAACATTTCATAATTCCTTCGCTAAAGGTCACGTGAAGGTCAACATATCGCACATCGTTGGATTCGTCTTTTTATAAGCTATAAGACTGTTGTAGCGAAAATATGTGGTCCCATTTAAAAAAAATACGATGACCTTGAAATCTCGAAAAAAATGACCTTGAAAAAAAAATTCGATCCATCACCGTATTGGCGCCTTCGAACAGAATACTTTCTCCCCTTGACATTTTTTTCTATCATACAAAATAAGCGATATATTTAAGGTGGTCAAGTTATGTGAAATACCCTGTATAATACATCACATATGCTGCATACACTAGCTCAAAGCCCAGACATGAACCCCATCGAGCATTTGTAGGCCGAAATCGGTAGAAGATTAAAAAACCACAATATTTCATCAAAGGATGGATTAAAACAAAAAATATTACAAATATGGAATTCCATTGAACCCACAGTGACGGAAAACTTGGTGCACAGCATGGGACGACGTCTAAGTGAAGTAATTAAGGCAAAAGGAGGTCCAACCAAATACTAACATAGTGAAAAATGTAAATTATTTCTTCCGTTCGAACACTTTCGTGACCCTCATGCAGTACGTTTGTATAATAAATGCTTTTTAATTTCTATATACACTGTTGGATTGAGTTGAAATTTTGCACATATTATCCTGATACTTGTGTCTAATAGCTATTAAGATGTTATCTTCGAAACTGAACTCTAACATAAATATCTCTTTCGTTTCATTTATTTCTTGCATGCATTCGAACACTTTCGTGAGCCACTGTATAATTTTACGTGAACTTACGTTGGGGTCAGAACGGACCCCGTGCCGCCGCCCGAGTGTTAATAGCAAATATTCTCGTTCGAAATCTTGGCCATATTTGTTTTTCTTCTGCGTTGACGCGTCCCATTCTCTGTTTTCATTCCTCTTACAAAAACATTTGGATTAAAGTTCAGCATGCCTCCGTCTCGCGACCATATTTTGCCTCGGTCCCGCGGGAGGCGCGTTTCACTCGTGATTACGTAATTTTTCTTCGCGAGACGGACGGTGTTCCGTTCGGGCCGCGGAAACGCGGGTTTTTCGTCGCGATCTTTCGTCGGTATTTTCTACCAGGAGAAATACAATCTTCTAATTTGCATAGTAAATTAGCCCGCGACAGCGTAAAGTTTCGAGGACTTCGGACCGCGACCTAAGGACGTCGTTTGCAAGCTGTTTGCGCTCGCGGTTGCTTCCGTAGTCTACGACAGTGGTCACTGAAGAGAGTATCGTTCCTTTTTCCACGAGGAAAACTCGAAAGTAGACGGTCGTTGAGACGTACCTTTTCCACGACAAAATTTTCCACCGTACGTTCTCCCATTAACCCTCGCGTCGCTAGTCTCGAACTTTCAAAAAGTTTTTACGGTCTTAAAATATCGCGGAACCGCCTTTGACATTCTACGGACAATTCTACAGTAATTTACATAATAAAAACATCTAACAGTGCTGTCAGTATCGAGGCTTCAAATTTATTTTATGGTAAGAACGAAATGACAGCATACGAAGCATTAAAAGTATATTTAATTCAATAGTAACTTTTACACATTGTACTTAATTAATAATGAGGTGAATATTTATTTTTTTTTTATTTGAATTATTCTATTGAACGGTGGTAACTACAGAGATCGTTAACACTAGATTTTTCAAATTCCATATTTAAAGCTGCAGGACTCATGAATATTATTTGCTAACAATTTATATTGAATTTCATTGATGTAGTGGCATGAATCTACCTACTAATCAAAAATATAGAAGTAAAATAAAGATATGTGCAATAAATGTCTTCTTCAAATTATTCCTTACATTTTATTATTATTATTCTACAAAATATAGGATACTCAGAAAAATCGTTGATTCCATAAAAATGTATGCAATAAATGTCCGTAAATTTAGCGTTAATTCTATGTCAAATTATTCCTCACATTTTATTATTATTATTCTACAAAATCTAAGATACTCGGTGAAGTTCTTGCCAATTTTAGTCGTTCACAGTTTTAAGAATATTTAATTTACATTGTTATATAGTTACGCTCGGGGAACCTCAAGCGAGACTCGATATTATAAAGGTTTTAACTCGTTCTAGTTATCCCAGGAATTTTCCGCTTTGTTTGTGGACGGAAAAACGATAATCGAAGAGGAACTGTTCGCTGGCCCGATCGGCCGGACCTGTTGGAAAGAACTTTCGCTCCCTTTGAAATTGTTGCCGGCATCGAATCGCTGAGCTATCGGACTATAGGCGAATGGCGGCGTTTCGTGTTCGAGAACACAACTGCTTCCGTGTCATTTCGCGTCAGCAACCGCGGACCGACTATTACGAAACCGGAAATGGCTAGTTGCGGACGCGACTTCTAGACTGTCCGTGATTTTTCATCGACCCGTCAATTGCATCTTCGAACGGAAACGTTTCGATACGTCGACCGATGCTTGAAAGTCCGTTTACAAGATCAAGAATAGTATCCGCTGTGTTCGCGTTGTCTGCACTGTGTCTTGTAACGGTGAAAAGGCGTCAAGATGTCCCCTTAGCAAAGACGCTGGTAACGATTATCGACAAGTTATCGATACTTTGTCGTTTGTTACCGATATATTGATAGGACGTAGAGAACCGAAGAATGTAACACATAGTAAATTCATCGAATCTGATCATTCCTATTAGAATTTATTATAGGAAAATCTGTCCGGTTTTAAACAACAATTTTTCACTCGAAACAGATGTTAATAATATATTTTATTTGATTTGCTTTTGATGTCTCGTCTTGGGTATTTATTGTGCCAAAAATTTAAAAATTATTTTATATACTAAATGGATCTGATCGTTCCTATTAGAATGCCCTGTTTTAAACAATAATTTTTCACTCGAAACGGATGTTAATAATATATTTTATTTTATTTGCTTTTGATATCTTGTCTTGGGTATTTATTGTGTACAAAATTTAAAAATTCTTTTATATACTAAATGGTGTCCAGAAGTGGGCTAAATACATATGGCAAGTGCGTTGTAACAATTTATTCACCGAAAGCAGAAATGAAACATTTTACAGTAAAATAAGGTAATGCTTGAAAAAACTATATCCCCATCTTAATTTGCATTTTTCTAGCCTGATAAGCAAATGTTCAGTCACTAATGAAAAAGCAGTGTACTTCAAACATTTTTAATTAACCGTTCAGCGTTTTACTTTGAGATCATACTGGGTGTTATTCAACTGGAAGGAAAACCTGAAAAAGAAAAAACAAACGTAAATAGAATTTGTACCCAACAGCAAAGCTCACTTCAATTTAGGAACGTTTATACAGGGTGTTCGGCCACCTCTAGCAAAAATTTTAATGAGCGATAGTAGAGGCCAAAATAAGACGAAAATCAAGAATACCAATTTGTTGATGGAAGCTTCGTTAAAAAGTTATTAACGTTTAAAGTGCCGCCCTTACTGAATTTTTTTCTCGAAAATGCGCAAGATTTCGGGGGTATGTCTATTCACCAAAAATGACTGTAATCGAACCCTACAACCGAAAATAATTTTTCCACAACGATTTGCAATTTTTTAATTTTCTCGAATAATTTCACACCTTCTCTATTTTTTTTCTCGAAAGTGGGCAGGATTTCGTGGGTATGTCTAATGACGAAAACTGATTGTAATTGACCCCTGCAACCGAAAATAATTTTTCCACAACCGATTTGCAATTTTTTTTCTCCGTTGAAAAATTTAGGCACCTAATTGGATTTTCAGTAAGGAATTTTTTTCTCGAAAGTGCGTACGATTTCGGAGGTATGTGTAATGATAAAAAACGATTGTAATTGATCCCCGCAACCGAAAATAATTTTTTTAGAACGATTTGAAAAATTTTTTTTCACCGAAAAATTTCACCACCTACTCGATTTTTTTTCTCGAAAGTAGATAGGATTTCGGAGGTATGTGTACTCGCCAAAAATGATTGTAGTTGACCCCCGCAAACGAAAATAATTTTTCCAGAACGATTTGAAATTTTTGAATTTAATTGTTAATAACTTTTTAACGAAGCTTCCATCAACAAATTAGTATTCTTGATTTTCGTCTTATTTTGGCCTCTACTATCGCTCATTAAAATTTTTGCTAGAGGTGGCCGAACACCCTGTATAAGAAAAACTATTCAACGTTTAAAGCACGCATGACTAATTTGTTGAAAGTATTCGACGCGAAAAGGGTTAATTAGGAATATATTGAAACCGCTTCGATCCTTTTTACTTGGCATTTCAAAGCTACAAGTTGTCATTTATGCTTTAGAATCTGTCCTCTTTTAAATATCAAAACTTCAAGGCGATCTTTGAACTTCTATTTGGAATTTAATTCTGGTTTCAATAAACGTAATTAAATTAACAAACTATAATATACATATACGTGAATTGTAGTAATTACAATGTACAGTATTTTTTTATTTATTACATTCTCTCAGCTAATTGATCGAAATTTTGAACAAAGAATATTTTTATATGAAAATTTCTCGATTTTTCATGTTGCAGTAGTGCCAAATTATTTGTAATTAAATAGTATACGTTTCAGTGATTTCAATGTTTAAATCATTGTCGAATCTCGCCCTTCAGACATATAATATTACCATTTGCATTTAAGACGTATAGTTATTATTACAATTTTTTTTTATTTTTAGAAGACGATAGAAATATCGAATTCGTTCGACTTTTCGCCTAGTCTTTGGCTCTTTTCTCCCCTATTTGGATTCCTAATAAATGTCTTCGAGACACGATACTGTAGTTTTTCGACTCCCATTTTTCTGAAATCATTGAAATGGTAGCCGACTCGCAATTAGTCGATCGAGCTCGAGGCGAACGTAACCCGAGCAATTACGGTTTTGTGTTTTACGTTTTCTTCTTTCCCATTTCGCTGTCGACTTGGATGTTTCGAATGGCAATTCATCTAGAGTGCCCTGTTACTCTCTCGCCTCTTCTCTCGTCCTACCCGTTGAAATTAGAACGCGCAGTGACATTAATAACCCCGATTTCATCACGTGAATTCGAAACGGAAAGATATTCTCAGCGTTGACCGACTTCTGGACCGTGAACTTTCTGGGGAAAATAGAAATGCAAAAGCAAGTGTACTCGTGACGATGCCGTGCAAGATATAAAGGGTAACTAGAATGAGGCACAACAAAGCGGAAAACTTGATAAGTAAAAGTAACCGGGCGTCCGTATCTCGATCGTTTGCTGTGCGTTTGCTTTTCAAGAAACTGGTCCCTCGCTAATGTTCGCTAGTTCGCCACCCTTTCCCTCGATATCGTTCGCAGAGTCGTCTGTAACAAAAGTAAAATTTTTATATTTTCCAATTTGTAACTGTGAAATTATTTTAATCGAATTACCGAGCTTTGTTTAATCGAAACGACACCAAACAAGGCCATCTTTGCTTTCACAGGGGTAAGAATTAGAAAAGGAATGCAAAATAAATTCACAGAATAGTACACCTCCCTTATACAGGTCTGTGAGACTGATTTTATGAGTCGGATTATATACGATCGAAATTTGATTGTTAAAAATCTTGTGATACTTTTTATCAACAGCCATCTAACGTAATTTTATTTTCTTTGTTTCAGGTAAGTCCAGCACATGCAAAACGCAAGATATTATCGTGAAAGTGGACTGGAAAAAGTGATTGAGTGTGTAAGTTTTTGTTATTGTAAGCGATGATCGTTTCTATGTCCCTTTTGACTAATCATGCGACCAAATTGATAAAACAAATTCTAGCTAGTCATTTATCAATTTGGTGGTTGAGTGTGCCTGACTTTCGACGGTCATTAATCGCACAAATACTAATGCAACAAAAAAATGTATACAATCTTTTTTGTAGAAAATTTAATTGCCTTCGATTTTGCATATAACTATTTTTATCGTAAAGTTGAAGAAAGGTCGATGAATTAGCGAAAAACTGATGTTTGGTGCCTTCATGACACCTCCTCTAGAGACGTCGATCCTATTTGAGGGAAAAATTTCACAAGATGGCGTCTGTTCTGACATTTTTAATTCTATCATTTTGACATTGGGTTCACAAACAACGACCTCAAAAATCTAAAAATATTCGTTGTAAAGAATCGTGCAAATTTTTATTTTTGGTTACTTGCTCGTGTATCTTGGCCTAGTGTGCAACGGTACAACAGGTCCGGCGGCACAGCAAGGCAGTAATTAACGCGATGGAGTCCGTAAAAATCCAACCGAATCGCGGCAGTTTCCGACGAACCGCGTAAACAGGTATAAAGAAGGGTGAAGAAAACTGAGACAAAAGTTGGTTACAAGCGAGCAAAGGCACTTGCGGGGGTGGTTCGTGTAACAACGTAACGCATGGAGTGCGCGAAACGTCGTTAACGACAGTTTAAGCTCGGCGCGGAATAATGGATCGTACCGGTTGTTCTGTTTAACGATATCCAGCTAATACCTTGGCAACCGTGTTGCTCCATAGCCTTTGCTATAAATAAAAAAATCCAATTTTCCTCCACTTTGCCTCTTAAGAACCATCTGGTGTACAGTCTGCGAAAGCAGTAATAGATTTCTTTGCTTCTGCTTCGTCACGCGTGTAAGGCGCCGGATGAAATATAGTGTGAAAGTAAAACGGAATAGGCGCGCGAACAACCAAAGGGAAGTCGATCGAAGGAATGCGAAATTGCTTTGCCGCGAGCCGATCGATTTTTCTTTACGATCAACAAATCCATCTTCAGAAAGTTAATTGTTTTTTTTTAAGCGCGGTTGTAATTTAAAACACGAAGGAAAGAAAGAAAGGCTGCTGATGTGATAATTTTAATAGAACATTTTTGAACAGAATAGAAATTCTTCTCTCGATATGCATTTATTTCATGAGATTATTTACAGTTTTGGTTTTTTACCGACGTTTTTATAATGAAAGAAAACCACCCTTTTTTTATTTTGTTACATAGAAAAATTATTTTGATACATAATTTTGTGGTATTTCTAGTTGAGCATATTCATCTATATTATGAAATTTATTTTATAAATCTGAAAATGCTGTTATTTTTCGAAATCAGGTTGCACAAGAAAGACTAATTGAGGTCTCTGATTTCGATCACGTTCCTTTATAACTTCAAAAAAGATAACAATCTTTAGGTTAGGCGATCATTTGTATAAGTTTTAAAACATTCCCAAAATTTGTAGTGAGAATTTTTGAGTAGCTACGGAGGCAATCGAATTGTAGAAGGTTCAATAATCAAAGTTAATTTATTACCATTTTGCAATCCAGAGGTTTCGTTTTTTGAATACAAATCGTTATTCAAATTGTCCTCCATCTTGTCGCGACTTTGACGTGTCACTAATTACAATATTTTGACGACGCCACGTTTCCCGAGAAAATTCGTCGCACAATTACAGTTGCTTATGATTTTCGATTCTAGTAACGAGGCAGCACGAAGAGGCGACGATGACTAGTAAGGGTGGATTTTAATGCCGAAATTTCGTGAGTTCGTAATAAACGTTTGAAAGGACCCTCGTACAAACGGGAACACGTTCTCCTCCACTTGATGAGTGTGTTCCACGCGCGATCGTTATCTCTTGCAAAGTGGTAACGTTTTGTTTTTAAATTTTTCCCAATTACAACTGGCGCGCTTTTCGAGCGTGCTCGACAGTTTGTCGAGTTTTAACGATCCAGCATGGGAAATTAACTTCGTTATTATTAGTGCGAACTTCGCTTGGACGTCACGCGTTACTTACTTCACGGTTTGAAGACCACGCGGATGGAAATTGTTTACGAATCGTTCGATCGTTTCTAAATTACCTCGCCACTCGACGTTTCCTTTTTCAATCGTTAAATGTTTCGAACCACAGCAATGATTCGTAAGTGGAGCGTTTATATTCCTTCCAAAGACATTTGAAAACAAATCGTTACTGTGTGAGCCATGTTACTCTTGAATCAAGAAACTTGAATAAATTTTAATGGAATTTTTGTAAGAAATTTAGGTATCAACGGACAGAAAATTGGAGAAGTATTTGATCAATTGTTCATGTTAAGAATCATCACTGTGTAAATCTGCACAGGTTGGCGAAATCTGTGATCTATAAAAATCGATAAATATTCGATAAATAATCGAATATATTTGATTTTTGATAAAATTTCTTGAATTTGTTGATTCAGAGTTGAATTTGAAGTGCAAAACCTGTGCAAGAATTAGTACCGTCGTCCCATGAATAGAAAAGATGAAACTAGACCGTTTAGTAAATTTGATTTCGGGGTCGTAGCCGAGAAATGGATAATTTTTTGTTTACGGCGGCTGTAAGTCGCGAATTGGAGAACACAACAAATAGCTTTCAATAAGAAAGTTTCCTTGTAAGGGTGCAGGTGCGCGGAACTTCTGCGGCAGGAGTTTAAGACACCGAGGAAATAAAACTTCTCTCGAGTTTTTAAAACAGTTCCGCGCTTTGTAGCGCTTAAAGGCCGCGCAGCTCGAATTCCTTTTCCCACCCCTCGCCGCCCTTACTTTCATCCACGAAGTCGCCCGTCGGACGCGATCGACGTAATCCCTTATAATTTTAGACGCTTCGTCCGAGCCACGTTTTCGCGAAATCGGACAAACGCGCGATAATTCGCGATAGAAAAGAAGAAAACCAAAAAAGAAACGATCGTATTTAAGGATCTTTCGGAAAACAACGAGATAGTTTTCATAAACGTGGATGATTGTATCTCGAGATGCCAATTTTTTAATGTAGAAATTGTTTAACTAGCTAAATTTACGAAATTTGACATCTGTCTTTGAATCTATCTGTTTTAGGAAATTTAAAAAATAGAGCACGACTGCACATTATAACGTATCGTAGACAAGACAAATTGTTTGATCTAAAAATCTACATACGTAGAGATCAGTTGGATAAATATAACAAATTGTTTTCCTGTTCCAACGTTTCAATGCTTCGTGCGGATACTGTTCAGGAATATTTATAAATGAAAAACGATCCTTTTCAATTTATAAATTATTGCAGAATATTTCAAAGTCATTTCATTTTAACTGTTACGTTTTTAATGTTCGACGTACGATATTTTTCAAATTGCTAATAATAAATTATCTTTACAAAGTTACGTACAAAGTGTTGAAGTGTTAGGGTGAAACAAATCTGCGATTCGCGAATATATTATTTCTACATGCAATTTGAAGATTTAAAACATCCCCTCGGAAATTGAAAATTATTATTTCACAAATAACAGGTTTTATCTTCATAAACTTCAAACGTTTTGCATATATTTTCGGGGATATCAAGTTTATAAAGCGAATCAATTAATAATAATTTTAATAATGGAGAATAAGGTAGAGCGCCGGAGGAATGACTGGAAAACGCGAAAACGATTATTCCTTTCAAGCATTGTTGTTTACAAACGCAAATGAAATAAATTTGAAAATATTTTGTCATATTCGTTACGTACTGGTTAAAGAAAGTTCTAGTTGCGTTTTGCGTCTGATAACATAATAAAAACATTCGATACGAATATACTGGAAGTTATAAATTTAAATTTTCTATACTACAGAAAATAAATTTTAGCCGTACCAAATCCCTGAAATTAACTAACATACCCACAATTTGTCATACTTATTTTTACAGCGTTAAAATTCCAGAGTCCCTTTTAGATTTATTTTCTTTAACGTCCAAATTTGAGAATTAATTTTGTCTAGCTCCACGCTCCAGTCGACGCGTTAAATTAGACTTTTGCTCGTCTGGGCGTTTTTTTAAAAAAAAATAACAAACGAATTTAGTTTGGCGAATAAATCGGAAATTTTAATTCTTTATTCGCGAATAAAATTTGCCCTGAAGTCTGATAGAAGTTAATTTGGATTCCCCGTCGGGAGCCTGGTGAAATTAAGGTTAATAACGGTCGAAGGGCGGGTAAAAAGTGCGGCTATTTGTCCCCGAGGTCAATAGGAGCGAGAGCTTTGGCGCGTTTCGATGCCATCTAGATATTCCAATACCGTCGACCGAAATAAAATAATGACGAAATCGCATTCAGCACTTTCTTGCTCCGCTCTCTACGTGCTGGCAATATCTGCCCGGCTGGCTGGGCTAACTTATGTTGTTTGAAAATTCCATGGGATAGTGCTTTCGCTGGTACCTACATTCCTATTATGTCTCCCACGTGATTTTCCCTTTGAGGGTGCACCGTAATGCGCGCGATTTTACCACTTTGCCTCGTTTCACCGTCGAACGTGAGATTGTATCCACGGAATAAGGGGATCGAAGGCTGGCGCGCTCGGTTACGAGTGATTTTAATTCAATGGAAAACTTATTTCGTCCGATTTCCACCGGTCGTTCCTGAAGAACACACACACACACACAGATACACAGGATACGTACGCGGCCGTTATTTGCGAAATTGCTCCCGCGAAACTGTTTGCAAATTCGATGCGAGTTTTTGCTACCGGGGAAAAGAAACAGCGCGCGAAACGACGCTTCTGATTAAACTTTAACACGGATTTCATCGATCCGCCGTAACCATTTATTGACATCAAAGGAAAACCCGGACACGTTGGAAAATAGTGATTTTCAAACTTTTTACCAAATTTCGTGGCAGCAACTCCCTATCCCCTATTTTAATTAATCCGGAATTAAATTATTGCAACATTTGGGCTTCCGTAGTACGTTATAAATATTTTTATTTCGAGACCTCCGACGCTCTGTTTAAAACGTATTTATAAAATACCGAATAATGTATACAGAAAGCTTTTTAACGCCACCACATTTATAATTACATGTATTTTATAAAATAAACGTTTTAAGAGAAATACTTCTCGTGGCCATAGATTATAAACAGGAATAAAATTTTAATTACGAATTTTCACAATATGTTTTTTGTTTAAAATAATTTGTTTCAAATAGCAGGATACTAGATCCATCTATTTTAACCAATTCAATTTAGAGACGTTGCAGAAACAGAATTCAGAAGATACAAAATTCTAGATTTAATTAATTTTATAGGCAGAACAATTACTCTACGTATGAAAAGAAAACGGAAAATCTTCTATTAAAGTGATACAGTGCACGGTTGGAATATTCATGGTGTTTGGATCGATGAAATTGGATAAATAAATGCATTCCAGGACCAAATGCAATCTTTAATCGTAGTGCACAAAATTCCAGTGAATTTTATATTATTGGCCAAACAAGGTTTCTCTCTTTAACGTGTGGCCCGATTCGATAATTAAGAATTTTCGACGTTGATTGAAGCAAATCGAGTAGCTCTGCAATTTTCATCGCAACGCTGTCAACGGATTTCACGAATAATAGGAATACTTTTCGCGTTAATTCTTCGCGCACCGAACGAAATGGAATAATTCGCGCGTGATCTCGCACAGCCTCCACTCAATAATGACGAACAAATAAAATTATACGTCCGCGTGTACATCCGGCGCTCAGATTTATTATTTATTTGCATATTAATAATCGTGGCCGGGGTCGCAGTTCGTCTACTTTTATTAAACAATTTTAATATCTGTGTAAACACGCGCCGCGATATATCATTCGGGTAATACTCCCATCGCGAGCCGTGAAATAGGGAGAATTGGATAGAAGAAGAACATTTTTCACTTCACGGAATGATATACCGTTTCTGGCGCTAGGATATCCATCCTCGGGCCTCTTTATGCAGGGACAGTCTTCGAATCTTTTCAAATTATTAAATCTGACTTCACTCGACCATTTCAAATCATTTTTAACTCTCGATACGCGTCGATCGCCAAACTGGTTTGGGTCATTCGTGATCCGCTGATGTTTCACATGGTTAAGCAGAAAGTAGATGTATCTTTTTAACCCCTTGCACTACTTTCACGAGTCTGACTCGTGATGAAAATTTTAGGCCAATCTTGAATATCACGAGTCAGGCTCGTTGTTCAATTTCACGTCAAACGTGAATAACACGAGTCTGACTCGTAATCGACATATTGTCAAAACATGAATATCATTCGAACTCGTAAATATCGATATTCCGTCGATCGACATATGAGCCGTTTATTTTGAAAGTGGCCTAACTCCATTTTTCAATTTTTCCCGGTTACCATGGTTACATGTACAACTTCATGATATTTATCAGTAAAGCATTTCAAGTTGCTTATATTCCGAGCAAATACGATAATTCTTGACACATAAGTTTTCAGAGTTAGTTCAATAATTGAACCTTGTAGTTTGAAAGTGGCCTAATTCCATTTATACTTAAATCAAGGTATTTAATGTTTACATGCACGTTTGGGATGAAACTATTGCATCCAGAGGTGCTCAAGAAATTGTTTCATGCATCCTAAAACATGTTAAAAATTTAAGAAGTGAAAGACACATTATAGCTTACAGTGACATGTGCGCCAGGCAAAATAGAAACATTAAAGTAGCTTTAATGTGGTTAAAAATTGTCCAAACTTTGGAAAATAATGTGGAAATCATAGATCACAAATTTTTAATATCAGGACATTCGTTTTTACCAAGTGATAGAGATTTTGGCGTGGTAGAAATGTCATTAAAAAAAAATAATTTACTGTTCGTTCCCCGAGATTATTACAAGATTATTAAAAAGTGTCGGAAACGTAATAATTTTATTGTAAATGAAATGAGACAAGAAAATTTTGTATCAACAAAACTATTCGATGACGCAATTTTTAAAAGGGTAAAGAATTCTGATGGAGAATCAATAAACTGGTTAAAAATATGTTGGATGCGTTTTGTCAGAAATGAACCGTATAAAATTTTCTATAAGACATCAATGAATGAGAATGAAAATTTTAAAGTCCTGAATTTATTACCACGTCGGGGTAGACCAAGAAAGTTCGAAAATATTGTATTGACACCACTGTATAAAAATATCAGACAAATTACAACAACAAAATTCAAGGACATAACTGACCTATTACGATATATACCACCGGAACATTATGATTTCTTCAAATCCCTTTCACACGCACAAAATGTAGATGAGTAGTAAATTGTTTTGTAATAAATTTATGTTTGTAATTTTGTACGTTATGTAGTTAAAAATTGTTTTGAATGGCATAAATTATGTTTCCAAAGTGTTTTAAAGATATGTAAAATCAATTCAGTATTGTTTTTTTCAATTTGAAGCATCTTAAATTCTGTTGAATGGACTTGGGCACCTTCAAATTTTATAATGAATCTGGTTGTTAATTTTGAAAGTGGCCTAACTCCATTCTTGATAAGAAAACGCATATTATTCACTTAATAATTGCCACTATTTTAATAGGAACTATAAATTTAACACCCTTAGATACACTTAAGCAGTATGACTCATTAGTATCCTATACGTATATTTTTAAATTCATTGAAACGCAAACCTTTAAATATCTCGATTTGAAGATAAATGGACTTAGGCCACTTTCAAAATAAACGGCTCATATCATGTTTCAAGTTTCGATATTAGGGCTCTGCAAGAGGTTAATTACAGAAAATGCAGAAATTAAATTTTCTGTTTCATTTTAACATTATATTTTTCTGTTATTTCCTATCTTAGTATACAGTTACTCGTATTCGTACATCATAATGGTGATTCGTTATAAATTGAAATAAAAGGTTGTTTCTGGATTGCAATATTTAAGGACGGTCTATATTATATCTCTCTATCACTTTGTAATTCAGCATTGCTATTCTCGTTAATATTTAGAAAAACACCAACAAAAATAATTGGAAAATTATAAGAAAACAAGTTTCTTTTCATTTATAGCACATCATCATAATAGTGTTACTGGGAGAGTAGTAACTGTACAGAGACAAATAAATTCGTAAAGAATTAGCAAACTATTGATTACAATTGTTAACCAGAGTTCGAGGGAAAATATTCGTCCGATACAAATTGTGTATTTAAATTAGTTTCTTGAAATCGAGCTGGTTTGTGTTGTATCTTGTTTCCGCGACATCATCGACGTCCAACGTCTCGACACTCTCGTTCCATACGAGGAAAACAATGTCACCTCGGAACTTTATGGCGTCTTCCAGCGTTACAAACTTCGCGTGCATAAAACGTAACTGCGGTTTGGGGAGGAACGGTCGTCGAGCAAACCGAAAAAGCATCAGTTGTAAACAGAAGCAAACATGGTGGGAAACTTGCTTGGGTCAACTGTGATTCGGATTTGGGTATGCCGTCTTGTCAGCAGGAATTCTAAATTGTAGAACTTCGCGGACCGACTTCGTAGCTTTCCAAGAATGCCCGAGTTTCTGATTTAGCCATTAAGAAACTTGGAGCAAACCGAAGCGTCGCTTCGTTTTATTCGAAAATGTTCATTCTAATTTTTCGCCGGTTAACGTCTCGTTCCGATCGCATGACTCAAAGTCTGACACGAGCTTTCTGTTCAAATCACGCACAGATCATTCTGAAAAAATTACAGCAGAAACAATGCACCAAATTTGTTAGCAGCTACAACTATTATCTTTTAAAAAATAATTTTCCGTTCCATCTTTTTCTCGTAATTTTAATTTCGTTTTAACATGCTCGAAAATCTTTCTTTTGCTTTTGGATTCTTAAAAGAATTCGTCGATGACCGTCGAGTTCGTTAAATCGTGTACTCCGTTCGCTATTTATAGCGAGTAATTTTCTTCTTTACGGTTCGAATAGAAATCCTCTTAAAGGGATAAACGAAGTTCCGTTTGTGTTATTTATTCTTTTCAAGTTGGCGCGAAACGTTCGCGAACAGTGACAGCGATAAAAGGAGAAATAATTACTTCTGGTATTGTTAAATAACAGCTTTTTTCGCTTAACGCTACTCGTGTTCACGTACTGTCACTTTATATTCTGTACACAATGCGACTCGGTAATAACAGATCGTTGAGATAACAACGTCTGACAATCGCCTGTACTCGTGACATAGTAATTCCTGACGACAAGCACGAACTGACTATCACGGGATAATAAGTGCATCTGAAATGCTTGCAAGACTAATGTTGGTCGCATGAGTCACAGAAACGTGTAACGAAACGTGTACGAGACGCGTGTATGCGTCTTGCTTAGCATCGAGATTATGACCGTTTTCAGAAAATTGCTTCGCCGTTCAACTGGCTCAATTACAACCTTCGAGTATTATTCGAATTACCGTTTACTGTTACAAAACAGAACGATGATTGGTAAACAGGAAACCATTGAGCTTTAAAAATAAGTTAGAGTCATCGGGTAATCGGCTGAATTTTACTTAATATGGAGAAAAGAGGATGCATTTTATTTTATTTGAATGGAAAACAGTCCCACTGATTACTCAATGTATTATAATAATAGTTTCAAAAGGTGCAATTTTTAATTTAATTTTATTGGGTCCAAGGAAATATTACAAAAATTTTTTTTTTAGTTTTAGTAGTAACTTATTTATTATTGCAAACTGAAAGAAAGAAGAAGAGTTATAAAAATGTTTAGCAAATATAAAATAGGGAATGAATGTTCCCAGTGTATTGTTTTACTTTAACTGTTACAACATACGCTCTAGTTGCATTTAAGACTGCAAGACGTGTGTGCCCCAATGTTAACAGAAGAAATAAAATTTTGTATTATTTTGTACCATATTGTTTCTCCGCTAGTTTTATTGAAGTCTAAATATCAACATCTCCATCTGATTAAATTTAAAGGTTGAAATTTTGAATCTAAACGTTCAAATTGATCTCGAAAATTGGCTTGTGCAAATTTAATGCAGTTCCAAGTTTGTCGCGTGCAGTGTAACTCTAAGAAATTATAAATCGATCCCACTTAATATAAAGTGAAAAATTTAATCTCTTTTTAATTTTTCCCTGTAACGAAAAACTCTCTACCTTCTTCCTCCCAAGTTAATTAACTTCCATCGTCTATAGCGAATAGATATTTATATCATTAATTTCGTTACGATCTTCGTTAACATTTTCTTGTGTTTTAGACTGAAACTAATTTCTTCGTCTCCACAGTAATCTCGTAGCAATTAAACGTTTAAATTGATATCGAAGATATTTTTGTTTTTATTATACACGTAGTAGCGAAAAGTTTTCTTATATCGAGGGTGTATTGCGAAATTTGAGAAACACTGTTCGCGCAGACGAATGAATCACGGCATCGCGTAATATTTACGTTCATTCCCGTTGATGATGCGTTCTCCATCATCGTCCGTCGTTTCGTAACGGGATATAACTGCAATTCGTCCGTCCATCTCGGTTAATAAAACTTAAGCGTACGAGCGAATCGTTCTCCAAAGCGAGTCGCAATATTTTTCGCGGGGCGATTGCTTTTGTTCGCTCGACCGGGCTCTCGTCTCGTTTTCGCTTCTGGCATTCGAAACGATCGAGATATCCCGTGGCTTTCGGTCATGTCAACCTTCCGAGGGCGCCCCATTGTCCTGCACCTTTCAGTCTTGGAAATGAAGTAATGGAAGCGCGCCTTGAACTCCCTTTCCATCCCAGCACGACGCTCGTTTTAATCTTTTTTTCTTCCCTCCCCCTTCCTCCTCCTTCCTCCCCTTTTCTTTGCTCGTTCTCCGTGTGCCTTCCTTCTCGCCAGCCCCTTTTCTTTTCCCTCAGCAATTACATCGGTTCGAGCAACCGCATTAGAACCCGCCATTACTTCAGCCTCATAACTTCGTATCGCGAACGGTGTAACGTTCCCCGTTTCATATGTTCCGCCTCTATGTGCAAAGTCCCCGGGACAAGCGGGAATTTTTAAAACCCATTACGCCGTCGTTGAAACATTTTCCGCGTCGTCGTCGCCCCCGCTGCGGCGCGCAGATATTCTCAAAGAGACAATCTCTCCGAGGTAATAATTATTTAAGACAAAGGTAAAACAGCGTTTTCGTATACGTATCAATTTGTGGCACGTTGACCCTTTAATGCACCCTTGTGACATTTATGGCTTATGTGTACGCAAACCCATTTAACGAGACAAACGAAGAAATTTCAAATTACAAACGTTTATAAATTCCTCCGAAGGAAAGAGACAATTTTAATATTTTTTAAAATGACGCCACGAAATTGCAGTCGAGTTATACCTTTATTAAAATAAATCTTTGTAGTGCAAATAATATTTTTTACCTCTGAACAATCATTTCTGTACCTTATAATATACTAGTAGAAAATAAAGAGCACTTTAAAATAAAATAAATGAAATTAAGCTTCAGATCCATCTTCAGTTTTTTGCACATTTTCTATATAATTATCGTTGTCCGTCTATTACGTTTTTTCGCTGGTATTTTCTTTTCCATCGTCGTCATTGGCTACTCGAACCGGAAGAATCGTATTAGAACCGTCTTTCCGGCGGCGTCGTGGGTTTATATCGCGCGCCACTCGAGGTTCGCCCACCCCCTCGTCCCATGGCGGACACTTTTCGGTTCATCTGGTAACATGTTTCCCCGGGCGTGGGCTTAGATATACAATAAAATTGTTCCTCGCGACTTCTTGATCTCTGGACGTACGAGACGCCGGGGCGGGGGTAAAAGGCTTTCTCGGAGATTTCGAGTGGTAATTTATTTCCGGTCGCGAAGACCGTCTGAAGTGTGTGGCGAACCGCTACAAAAGAAAACTATCTCCCAGAGTTTCGTCGATGTGTGTCGTTTTCTTGGCCCTACCCTCGTCTCGTTTCGTCCCTATGCACCCATCGATCGCCTTATTCGCTCCTCTTCTCGATATACTTTCCCATTTTCGTTTTCTCCTCGAGGATTCTGCGGGGACTTTGTCACCGCAAATTAGGATGAAAAATCTGTCGACTTCCGTACCGGATTATTTGGAATCCTACAAAATTAGACGGATTTCTAGCGCATTCAAAAACGTCTCTATCAACCTTTTCTTTACGGTGCACGTGGCCGCCATTTTGCAGCAGATAGAGTCTCACACGCGTACCCTTATACTCCTTTTTCTATTACTGTTTATATCTCTGTACCGTAGTGTTGAATATTTATTTGCTAAATAAATACTACAGAGTTTCGACGTAAGTATGTATTTAATTAAGTAGTTTTAGTTTTAGAAAAATAACGAGACGCTCAAAGGGTACAATAAACGAGTGTCCTCCTCAGGTAGTACTGACCTTTACAAGGGAGGGGACTGCACCGATGGATACAAATTTTCATTAAAAATATATGCATGCAATGCTTATTCTCAACACTTAGTAATTTTGAATGTATTTTAAACGTTAATATACAATTTGATCGTCGAGTTGTTTAAACACACCAAAGAACGTTTCAATCGTTCGACCACTGTTTTGTTGGAATAAAAGTTACCAGGACCTTTCGAACGGTATTAAAGTTAGCAATTATGCAACATTGACACGTTTATATATTAACAAAAATCTATAATACTATTACGTTAAATGTCGTGCTCGATGCGGGCTGATTTTGAGAATTTTGAGATGAACGTAAATCGATAATTGGGACGCGTTGATATTGTTAATAAATAAAGCTTGTTTTTTAATTTATCAGTGAACCTAATAAGCGAGGCGAGCGTTAATGATGCCCGCGAGATCCCTTCATTGTTACGTTCATTAATTATTAACATACGAAACGCACCTGTCGACCGGCGAACGGTTTATCGAAACAATGAACTAATTACTTTCTGCCGTGCAATGACAATAGCAATACCCCCCATTCGTTGTACATTAGGCGACGTATCTGAACTATTGTGCAAGAGCATAATAGATATTATGTCACCCGGGAAATGTCTTTGCATCGTTTGTCGGGCTTCGACGATCTTTTCCCAGTAAATGCGAATATCTTCTCATCTTTTTGTCAAGGATGACTATTAACACGCTGAATTTTCGTTTTTAGAGGTCACGAGGTCGTACGACGAACAAATGAAAAACTGCTGGATATTTATTTCATCGTTCAAATATAAATTTAAAATCTTTTGGGTTGAGAATGATTCAGGTACTCGAAACTTTTGTTATTAATTTTCTGGTGTATGTAAAGAAGCAGAAAAATATAGAAACACGTTATAATTTTACTTCCACATATAGTAATTGATTTGTTATCATCGTTAACTTTATGATTAAGCATTTTCTTTTCATTTTTCATTCTTGTTTCAAGATGTCCGTCGATAAAGGGTTAATTCCATATATGATATTTTTTTAAAGTATTTTTATATCTGATGATAGTTGAAAAGGTTTAAGCAGACTGAATTTTATATTTATTACTAAATTAGATACGACGTTTAATTTGATTTATTTCTTAGGCCAGAACACAGAAATAAATAAACACGACTCGGGTTCGATAATCGATAAATGATATCTTCAAATTAATTAGCATTATTGCCATTGACCCTTAAGTGGATTATTGGACCTCCACGAATTTAAATTAATATTGTATAATATATGTCAATGTAACTATTTGAGAAATGTAATCCTCCATTAGTTCATTATTTTTTAAATGCCTTAAAGGAGAGTTGATTTCCATTTACCAATTTAGTAAAATAATTCAGTTGAGATTGAGAGTCCACTTAATGTAATTTTGAGAAGTAGTTCTTGTAAATCAATAGGCTTTATGCCCATAAATATATAAATAAATAAAAAATAGAACTTTACTTCCGTTCGCCTGAACTGATGAAACGCAGAAATTAAATACATAAAAATCAGCAACGAGAACGCTCGTATCAATTAATTTCTACACCCAAAATTCCATTCTTCCTCGAACAGCTAACCCGTATCAAATTTTCCCCGTTCGCTATAATGAAAAAAAAATTCATCAATTAAGGGCGTTTCTCTTTACACGGATGAGACTTTCGCCCACATAAATCCCTTTCAGCCTTTGTTCCGCTCGTAGCCCCAACAAGTACAAGTCTCCGCGTCGTAAATGGCCGTCTAATCGTAAAATAGAGGCGGAAGTCTAATTTTTCTGCCGCCTTCGTCGAGGAGGAACTCGTCGTCCAAGCGGCCATGTCTGCCCGGGAAATACATTTACTCCGCGAAAGTGCTTTTAAAAGGGAATTCATCGGCGAGACATCCTTCTGGAGCCGTCATCTTCCGCGCGACACCCGAGCCGCGTTCGTTCGTTTTCGACCTTCGCCATTGTGCTCATCCTCCCTTTTTCACGAACACGGCCATAAAGAGCGGCGCACGCGAATACGAGTGCCAGAATTGACTCTGTAACGAGCGCTGTAATAACAAACGGACAACGACGTAAGTCAAAGGAATGGCTGTTTTACGAGTTTCCGGGGCCCAGGTGGGGGCGCGGCGTCGGAGGGCGAGAAAGAAAGGGAAACGACACACGGAAAATTGCGTGGAACTGGAGGGGCAGATTCGGTCACTTACAATGATCCCTTTCGTCGGTCGAGGGTCTCGAGCCATTAAAAGGATATTTCGTATGAATTTTTCGTGCATTAAGAAACCTCGAGAATTCGATAAGACCTGCAAAGGATGGTTATGGGGAATAAATGGTTACTGAAAGTGGGCGGTATTTCTCTTCTCTCCTGTTTCTCTCGACTTTTTCTTGTCGATTAGACGACGAGGAATCCTCGAATAATCCTGGCAAAGTGTTGAATATTTGAACATTTTATAATACGACATTTGAGAATGCTAATTTTTTGAAAACTTTTGAAGGATAGAGAATAAATTTTGCTCTGTTTTCAGTTTATATTTCAAGTTTGGTTGAATAAATAGATGCAGGAAAAATTGTAGAGGAATTGTTTTATTTCTCTAATTTGTTGAAAAGCGGCAAATCTTTACAGCGTGTAAATTTTTCAGCAAAAAATGTACCACTTTCCGAAGCTTCGTTAAAAGAATGTTAGACTAATAAAATGATCCGGTCGGTTGAATAAATAATTTCTAATTAAGTCCACGCAAGAGTTCCAAGAAATCGATGTTGAGAAAAGTGACTTGTAAGGCCGTCTAATGAAACTTGCACGGCGAGTGCAGCTTCTTCGTTAGCAAATTATCTCCCGCCTTCGTAATAATCTAGTCTTATGTGTCGACCCACGCGCTTTGAAGTAGGCTCCTGTGATGTGGTACAGATCATTCACGCAGTATCCCGCAGCGGGTTCAATTTTAATGCTTAATATTTGCATAATAGATAGCTAAGACCTTGTTCCGTCGTGAAATATACAAGTAACGAGGCAAGCTGTGGCTTTCGCGACGAGAATACTGCCTCAAACTTCCATTGTTGCTTTCCGTCAAACTCTGTAAATAATGCTCCAGTATTCTGTCTTCGAATCTCCTTTAAATTATAATCAACCCCTAAGTCTCTCTGATCAGAATTTTTGACACGTGAGAATGTTTGCACGTATCACGAATGTTTTTTTCTACGACTGTAGTTTCCCACGTAATCAGTTTTAGTGAATTTTTATCAACGAGAAAAGAATTAAGTAACGCAATGGCAAAAATGTAAAATTGAAACTAAAAATATAAAATTAATTTTCTGAAGTGGCACCACGAAATTGCACCGAAGCGATTAGCTACCGACAAAATAAATTTATTGAGTGCAAACGCTTAAAATATACTCGCGAAAGAGTAATTAACGTTATTTTTAGTGAATTTTTAACAGCGAGAAAATATCGAACGCACGACACGTAATAACAAAACTTGATTCAAGACATACGTATGATAAACTTAATCAACGAATAAGAGAATTTAAAATTGCAAGCATTTATAAGATTTTTTAGAAAAAAAAGACAATTTTAAGTTCCCAAAATGGCGTCACAAAATCGCCTCCAAGTGACTAGTTTTCATCAAAATAAATTCGTGGGATAATAATTATCGTTAGAAAAACAGGAGAAAAATTAAAACGTTTAATATTTCGTGAAACAAGATAGACGCGACGGAGGGTTAAATCCGCGTAATCTGAGGGGCGGTGCCGTCGTTTTACGAACGACTTGGAGTCCTCCGCGTCGAACGGGAGCGATTTTACGAGACGCGGGACCGTTTACCGGGTGGAAACGGCGGGTGAAAATAACCGAAACGCGGCGTTGAGACGTAACATCGCGAGGAGAAACAAGATTTCGCTCGACCTTATCCCGACAAATATCTCCGGCGTATGCAAAGCGCGAGAAAGAAAATAAGGGTAGGGCGTATCGACTGCAGGTTAACCCGGTCGAGTATAGGGCAGGAGGTGGAGTCACGTAAGGGCGTTATTAAAAACGTGCTAGTAGGGTGGTAGTTTTCGAGGGCAATATGCGGCTGTTTGCTTCCGTGAGCCAACCATCCAGTCCGGAGGTCTCGTTCCACGTGGAACCGAGACTTCCATGGCGTCTAGGAAGGGGTTATTTCAACCCGGGTGGGGTAAGGGGTTAGAGAGGAGGACTAATACACCCCCTCTCAAACCGCGGGTCTTCCTTCTGGCTGCTGTTGCCTCTCGAGAAGGCCCTTCGGTCACCTTCCCCCTCTAATTCAACCCTCAACCGCCAACCCCCAATCTCCAGCCGCCACTCGGTTATTACTGGTCGGTCTCCTGGGAAGACGTTATTATCCGTGCGGCTCCTTCGCGATGAGTTTCTCCGGCGAGCTGATTGACGGCGCAGAAAACGCCACCCGAAGAACGTCTTACGTATTGACTTCCCTCTCGCCGCGACGGTGTTATCTTATTACCCTATTGGAATGGAGTCTCCGTTGTTTTTCCAAAATTGCGTTTCCCGCGACGCTGATTCTTTTCGTGGTTGTACCTCGCACCTTGTCGAAGAAGCCTCTCCGCGAAGCGAAAATGTACTTCGTTTAGGGGGGGAACCACTGTGACGGCTGAAAATAAAAGCAAATTTCAAGAATTTTTTGGACGTAACTATGAAATTTTTTCTGATAAATGTTTAATGTTTTTGAAAGTACATTTCGTGAACTACTTCTGCGAAAAATTTGGTATAAAAATATTAGTTATTACAGCCATAATAGCAACCAGCACAAGGGGCCTCCAAAAATTTGTTAGAAACAGGTGGACGTGTAATTTTTAAACTATAAGATTAAAAGAGATAAATTGAAACGATATTGCAATGAATCAGAGATTTTATTCGAAACTTTTTTTAGTTGTTCTACAGCAAAAATAAGCAGACACGTATCTTCGTTATTTACGAAGATATTTAAGGGGGTGTTCTAGAAATTCATTTTTTTTCGTGCTCTTTTTAGGGATTCTTTTTAATTTTGATATTTTTTATATATGTTTATTTATATTTTACGAGTGTTCACAATTTTTTTCCAAGTGAAAATGATCAACACTGACTAAATTATATGTCATTAAACAAGGTTCCTTTACGTATGTACAACATGTACGTTTAAATTTGACTGGGGCATAGGTGTCCCAACAGTCTCGAAAAGATTAACAATAAAAATTTTATGAAAAACCGGAGGTATAAATTTTTTAAGGAATCTTTAATTTACCCTTTTTATTCTCTCTTAGTCTAAAATTCATTTTTCAACGCAATTAACGTATTCCTTCTTCGATTATTTGTATTTACTCTGTGTAACATCGAATCAACAACGCCAAACAGATTCAAACGGTTCTATAAAAAAGCAGAAGGTCAAGAAAAATTTGCTATCTGAAATCTTAAAATTTTTAAATTTGAAATCTTAAAATCTGAAATATAAAAATTATAGACAGTACGGATTACAGATATTTAAATAATAATATTGTAGGAGATAGGGGATGTAATATTTGTAATTACGGCGGCAGAAAGATTGGGGGAAATAGAAGAACGTTGTCTACGGTTGAAAATAGTTCTGGGACGGCGGAAAAGGGACACATCCGGTTCTATCCGAGTTCTCTCTGTGACCCCAAAACTGGCGACGCTGTACGCGCGGCGGGGATACGTTAAAAAGTTTTACTTGAAAAATCGATGCCAAGTTTCAGTGTGTTCGATCATGGCCGCGATAATTTAGCTCGACACGAAAGCCGCTGCCGTTTCTATGATAAAATTTTCCTGGGAACGGACCGACGGTGTGGAAAACTGACGAAAGACATATCGTATCGACTTTCTCGTCGAGTCAATGCATTAGCCTGTTTTCTACTTGCGGTTTTACTTCGTGATTTTACTTTTTTTCGTCGCGTGACGGAATATCGCTTTCTCGTTAGTAATCATCTTAAAGGATGTTCCGGGCAACGTTAACGTTGCTGAAACTCGGCCACTCGGAGCTAAATAATACACCGAAAGCATATTTTTCGAGACCGAAGCTTTTTATACGCTCTGCTCAATGTGATTAGGGAAACGTTTATAGAAACCATTTTGTCGATCGCTTATTCTTCGCTTCAAATGTTCTGAAAAATTATACAAAATAGTATAACGAAAAACAAGAAATTCTCTCCTTGAAAAATACATCGAGATTGCATTATAAAATGAAATTGGTTTTTTACGAAACCTTATACTTGGAAAACCAGGTTTCGAATAGTCCAAAAGTGAATCGAATACGAGAATACGATTACTTTTCAGAAAGAGAAGTTTTAAACGTTCTTTGGAAAAATGAGGTCAGTTGGAATCGCATTCTCAAAACCGATCTTTTCAAAAGCAAGTAGAAATATTACTGTGTTAATGCGTTCTGTGGCGTAAAATGATGGTTGGAAACGAGTCAACAAATTACACCGCTCGTTATAGATTCTATTTTCTTTCAATGTTGCTCCATTATCGAACTAAATTTTGCAATTGTTCGTTTGATGAGACGCTTTTAGTGAATATCGTATATCATGATCTATGATATAATGTTCCACCCGATATGAAATGTTTTAAATACACGATACTCTGTACTAGCCACGATATAAACTGTTAATCGTATAAATGAAATGAACCTTGGATGAAAGTAGAAAAAAATAATTTATTTACTATCTGAAACTTTTTAACTATAATACAGTCAAATATATTTAGGAGGTGTATTTTTAATAGCATATATTTCAAGAAAATCGATTTGGTTCGAATATTTCGCGTATCAAGAAATTTATCGAAGTTTCGTATCATACGAAGTATTTATAATTCTTGAAAAGTTATAAGAAGAGATGATTCACGCCATTCACATATGAACAGGTTATTCTAATTCGTTCTCTTGAAACTCCAATGCCATCGTGCGGCCATGATTACGCGTCATCCACAAGATGGTCTCTCGTTCAGAAATTTTTAAATTTCACTTCGAGTATTTACCGAATATGTACCATCTCATATTACTCTAACGCGCGGAACATTAAGAGAAAATTACTTAAAAGTATGCAGGCTCGCTTTAAAGGAAAGAAAGTGGTTAGGTTTAAGTAATAACATTTTTATATACGTCTCGCCTCTCGTTTCATTTTCTCGTATACATCGTGTAAAGATGAGAAATAGAACGTCCGAATTGACCAGAATTATTTATCATATTCGTAAATTCGCTGGACGCATCGAATCGTTAAATTCTTAATATTCGTAGCCATTAAATTATGTTTCGTTGATTGTTCTGCGGGCACGAACGACATCTTTTCAAAGGCCACGGCGTTTTGTTGTTATTTTATCTGCGGCGAGTAATCGTTTGAAGTGGTTTTCTTTTGCGTTCGTTTTCACGGGGGGTTTTTCAAAAAGCGACGTAAAAGCCTCGGAAAAATGACGAACACCTGCAACCGGCCGGCATGATAAATACCTACAATATCGCTCCGCCATTCCACCATTGACATTTGTTATCGAATAACAAGCCCCGTCGAAACATTTACCTTTGGGTACAGCGATGCGCCAGTTCATTTTCACCCGTTTGTCAAATATCTAATATCGTCAAACACCGAACGATCTTTTCTCTCGTCGCTTCGAAGACGCTCCGGCTGTCGATTCTGCGCCCTCAACGACGTTATTTTACGCGAAAGACGTCGTCAAGTTAATTAAATTACCCTTCGAGTCTGAAAAGTAGAGTTTCTGATTTTGAACGTGTATTGAAGATACACGTGTACACGTGTACACGTGTAGTTAATATATGCGTATCTTAATCCGTGTACTTTTCAATACACGGGTACACGGGTATTGAAATACACGGATACACGTGTATTGAAATATATGGGTACACGGATCATAATATCTATACATGTATCCGTTTATTGAGGTTCGCGGATACACGTGTCGAAATGTACTGTTCCACATGTATTACCCGTACCGCAAGTTTTATTTTATAATTAAATATCAGAATATTTAGATGTGTAAATTGTTTATGAGACTTAATTTACTGGGTAGTAGGTGAAAATAAGAAACATTATGGTTTTGGTTAATAAAGTTCAATTTATTAAATTTTTGTTTTGAGATAAGAAAACTAAGGTGTTAACATTCTCTGGAAGCAAACGGTTTCTTTTTTTTGTTACAATATTTCCAGCGCATGAAAAGCATCGTTCCGACATCGCCGAGGTTGCTGGAATTGTTAAATATTTTTTGGCAACTTCGGAAATTGCTGGATATTTGTTTGCCCTAGCTTTCCACCATTCAAATGGATTTAAATCTAAATATATGTTTCAATTTGAATATAAACATCATTCTTATCGGTGATTTCGTTGTATAAAAAAAAAACCAAAACAAAAATTTTTGTTATCTCAAAACAAAAATTTAATAAATTGAACTTTATTAACCAAAACCATAATGTTTCTTATTTTCACCTACTACCCAGTAAATTAAGTCTCATAAACAATTTACACATCTAAATATTCTGATATTTAATTATAAAATAAAACTTGCGGTACGGGTAATACATGTGGAACAGTACATTTCGATACGTGTATCCGTGAACCACAATAAACGGATACATGTATAGATATTATGATCCGTGTACCCATATATTTCAATACACGTGTATCCGTGTATTTCAATACCCGTGTACCCGTGTATTGAAAAGTACACGGATTAAGATACGAATATGTTAATTACACGTGTACACGTATATATTAGATACACGTGAAATCAAGATCGCTACTGAAAAGCCATCGACTTTTGGACGGTCGGTCAAGCAACATATTCCTTTTTTTCATTTTCTACTAGTTTATTCATTCCTTACCCATTTATTCTATCATACATATTACGTCTGCTTCCTCCAGAACAAGCTTTCTATACTTCTACTAAAACTTTGACTGCCACGCCATCCATATATGGGTGACAGGATTTACCACTTAGATACTAGAAAAATTAATTTTCAAGTTACAATGGTTTAAAATAAAAATATTATACTGGTTTGATCTGGCAGTGAACATGTTAATCAGTATGTGCATGGCATTTTACATACAATTTCCTTTTATGGTAATGATTCGACAGCGAAGGTGAATTTCTATTCCAATGTGGGTGGAATAGAAATGTTCAATTGACGAATCACACGTGGACGTTCATTTTAAGAATCATTACTGGTATTTAGTACACCTTCGCCCCTGTAAAAGGTGGGTGAATAAGGAAACGGAGAATCAGCTAAAACCTAAAATTTATCGTCCGGTTAAGATTTCGTAACTTGGAGGGGGTGGTTTCCCCTAGGATGCGCCATTGTCCTCCAGGGGGTGGGGCAGTGTTCATGAATTTCCGTGCAGTCGTGGCAAAAAGCGGTAACACGTCCGTTGCACCCTGGCACGGATCAATTCAAATATCAATTTCGAATCGGAACAGCGTGTACGGACGCACGAAAGACAGAGAGAGGGGAGGGTGGTTGGACAGGGTGCATTAGAGCCAGGTGTGGGAACGAAGAGGAGAACGCAGGTGGAGGAATGCGACTGCGAGGGCAAAGGGATCGACTATCAACAGATGGCGTTTTAATCGTGACACTCTGTGTCCTGGCAGTGGAAAAAAGAGGGCAAGAGGGCGGATAGATGGAGAAACATCGAATGAAGGGAGGAATCACGAATGGCGGAGGGGCGCCCCCGTGAGGGGGAAGGGGGAAAGGGTGGAAAAGAGACGGCGCAGGGAAGTGAGAAAAAGAGGAAGCGACCCGGTGGGACACTGGTGCGCAGCCGGATAGTAAATGATTGTCGATTAAAGTGTCCCCCGTTCAAGAGCGGGCAGGGCCAGCGGCTCGATTGACAAATGGTTTGCGAAATCTGCATTCGCTGCGAAGTATTCGCTTGCCAATTCGGCTGGAAGTCGCGCGCGTACACGTACCTAGCCATTTGTTCGTTGTCCGCTCTACCGTGAACGGACGGAAGAAATAAAAATACACAGTCTTGCTGGCATCGAGGTTCGTTTGTCTGCCACCGTGCCTGATCTCCGTCGATTCTTGCTTGACGACGATCGATCGGCCTGCTCGCCTCTCTCGATTACCAATAAAATGCTCTCGAGACGATTGGATACCGTTGCGTTGGAAATTTCGACGAAGACGTTCGCGAGACCGCAATGAAACGTAACGTGGACGCGACGAGGGTGGGAAATATCGAGATACCCTCTAACTTCAACTTGAACGGGTTGTATATCCTGAAAGAGGTATCCACGATACAGATTTTGCACAATTAACCCCTTTGCAGATTATATGAACCTTATTGGAAATTTATCCCTTTGCACATTATATGATTTATCTCCTTGATAATATAATGCAATATCACTTTGTCGTTTTTCTTGCAAATCCAAGTCTTTTATGTTAATTTTAATTTTATTTTTAGCACAGTGGGTCAAGAAAACAAATTTGATTTCCAATAAAATAAACCATGTTAGAAAATAAACGATCAATGTTGTCTTAACTGAAAGAAGGATCAATATTAATTCAATAAGCATAACAACAAATATAAGTTGTACGTAGATATTTAAAATTCAATTTCAGTTAAATAATTGATAGATTCGTAAATATTTGTATTAACGTTGAAATGATAGGAACATTATTTTTAATTTGAAAGAATCAAATAACCACTTTTCCATGTCAGTCGGATCTTCAAACATACAGAATGTTGCAATTTTGTATTGAAATGGTAATTTATGAAAAATTTTGTATATTTCTTTCTCTCGATCACTGCTATACTTTCAATCATTTTTATTTTCCAACTTATAAGGAAGCGAAGTTCTGTAATGAAAAATGCGTTTCAAGATTCTTTTATTGCATTTCAATTATTAAAAACAAATTTTCATTGTACCTAAACGAATAAAAATTCTATCAATAAAAATCGAGACTCCGTCTTGATATTCTTCTCCATATATCATTATTTCTACTTTTGTTTGTAACAATTAACTACGGAATTGCGAAAAATCAGATTTTTGTAGTTAATTTATTCATTTGAGAGGTTAATTTGTAATTTGCATTTTTATTATTATACAGAAAACCGGGCGGCTGAATTTATATTCTGCTAGATTCTAAATTTTAAAATGTACAAATTTCGATCGAAAATAATGCCACGCCATAAAAATGAAGTTAATTAAAATAGTGAAATAGCTCCATGGAAAATTTGTGTAAAATTGACAGGCACTGTGTTGATTCGAATATTTGTAGGATAATTTCGTTCAGTCGTATTTTGATTATCTTTTGCATAAACTTTTCTGTATTAATTAGTGCTCTTTATGCTGTTAATGTGGGTATCAATAATTGAAATCTGTACAATATTCATTTGTATAATACCATCCTAATTACTCGACATAAACGGTGAATTGTGTACAACCCATATTAATTATTATAACACAGCATTAAACTTACAATATTGATATTATAATGGTAAGCTAGGTAAATTGAACAAACACAAATTTACGGAAGATGATATTTTATTTAGCTAACAAAATGTTCATAATCTATTTTCAGAAAAATCTATATAATAAAATCACTTTCCTCCAGATAAAACGAAGGTAGTCGTTTAATTTCATTCTGTTGATTCGTTTTCCACATCAGATTCAGAAACTTTTAAAAATATTATTTTAAAATAAGATTTTAGGAACAACATTAATTTAGTTTTTAATTGAAGAAAATTTAATTCTTGAAATCTTTAAAAAAAGTACGAGTCTATTGGAATTAATATTAAGAATTTTCAGAGTTCATATATATTTTCATATTCTTTAAAATTTTTAAGTAAATTATAAATTCTGTTCATGTTATTATTTCAGGATGGCTCGTAGATAACAATATTCTATTGTTAAATTTAAAAATTTTGCGGCTATAAACAAAACTATGTGCTTGTATCGAATTCATAGCGATTCTAAAAGAGAGTTTTTCCCCTAAATAGATAGAATTTATATTCTTTTAAAAAATTCGAATTTTTGTAACTCTTTTTTAGCAAAACTATCTCTGTCACGAACCTACGATACACCACTGGTCACATTGTGTCGAACAGCAGAACAATGGGATTCGAATTCACGCGTCGATATGTTCACATACGTTTCGTCTATAGGTTGCATAGTTAAATAAACTGGTTCCACTACTGAACATCACAACCGATACCAAATAAATGGTACAATACATCTCGAAATAATAAAACGAAAATTTCATCGAAGCGACAGTCACCGAAAGCAAAAATGTATTTAATTCGTTTCGTGCTCGATGAGCGTCCAAAATGTGTTTAACCTAATTGATACTCGTCGAGGCATCGTTTAGGTGATTATTATTCGTTGCGTCGCGCGTGCAATGCAATTTTGTTTTTCAATATTTCGAATCCAACATTCATCGTGCATCACAAACGCGTTCAAAGTATTTTCCCAGAATAATTTCAGCTGCAAAGTATTCGAGGCACGTCCGAGTCACGCGAAGTATTCGAACCGTTCGAACTACTTGAACTCGGTGTGACTTTTTTGAACCGCCAGCGTTCATTTTGTCGCGTGCCAAGAGTCGAGGTCGTTCGTGTTGGAGGTCGAAATTTTTCGCCTAAGACTTCGTTGCGCGAGAAATGTCGAAAAACTAGAACGCGTCGTTCCTTCTATCTTTAAATATTCTAAAATGCAAGAAGAACTGAAGTTGAAGGCTTAGAAAATTGCAAAACTTTTGATAGTTTCAGCACCTTGAATTTTGTAACGTATTATATCACGATATTTTCTACTCTATTTTATATGTTTTTATATATTATTTTGTATACTTCTGGAAAAGATTTCGATGTGTAAAATGGCGGTCAAATTTTTGCATTTTATCCGCTCGTTCTCGAGTTATAATTTCTTAATGTTTGCTGTTCCCAATTTTGTAATTCCTTGAGGGCTCGTAAAATAGCACCTTTTTGAAATTTTAGGCGTTAAAATTATTTAAAATTTGACTATTTTTATTTAAAATTCAGGATTTTATTTAGGGAAATATCCAAAGAAATTTGGAATTAAACACTTCCATCTTGAACCTTCAGCTTTATTAAATACACAGTGATCAACAAATTTTAAACAGTAATTTGTATTCTATTTTCAAAAATATAATTTATTTAACTCGAGTATGGTAATTAAAGCAAATTTTTTAAAATTTGTTATGTGCAGTTGTCATAACACTGTTACCAAAATTATTTGGATTTTGATGTTTGCATTAATCAGGTAAAAAGATATGAGCTATAAAAGTCAGCAAAAATACTCTTTTCGAATGTTAAAAAATTTTAACTTTCAATTCTTGTATCAGAAAAATTGCGAGTAATATTTTTATTCCATTTTCATTTTCGTAATTGCAATAGGGACTGAAACTAATTATTTAGATGAAGTTTGCTGTTGATGAGTGTTATTTAGGAGTTTGTAGATCCCTCGAAACCTATTACGAAATGATTATAATTATCACAAATGCACCAGCAATCTGTAAATTGCTCGTTATAGGTGGAAGCGTCCGTAGAGAAGGATACGAGCGGAAATTGTATTTATGAAATTGTATCGTCCCATGCATCATCGAGAAAGCTTAGGATGAAACTTTCTCGAGGCTTATAAAAAATCGTACGACTCGTCTATCACGCCGAGGCAAGTTTCCTTCCGGCAACGGGCGCATAATATCGGTGAAAGTTCAACGTTTTACCATTTGCGCGGAGCACAATTTAGAACGTTCACCTTTCTGACTCATTGCTCTTCGGAGAAAAGTAGAAAGCCTCTTCTCGTCGATCGATCTCTGACGCGCGTTGCAGCGGGCCCCCAAAAGAGATATTCTGTCGTGGAGAAATAATAATAATAAAAAAAAAAATTCTAGATCATTTATAGACACGTATGTATATGGAAACGCGAGACCAGAGCAATTTTTATAAGGTACGCCGGCCCCAGGGTTCGAACGTGGATTTTTCTAGCTATTATTCAGCGTTCATGGCGGTAAACCGAGATTCGAGCGCCAGGGGATGGTTTCATAAAGAAATCATTGGCCGGGGTAGACTGGCCATTCAACGTTTCCGATTTCCAATCAGAAGTATTAAAGTTTATTCGCTATATTACTCTGTCTGTTTCGATCCACTGGCGGTATATTCATTACCAAATATTTGACGTTGAAATAGAGAATGTATCTCAAAACTTTTTACATCGGTCGAAGGTCTTTGTGTAGAACCGTTCTTCGATTTACATATATCTTTTCCCCCCGAGTACTTGATGTTCTCATTGTACGGTAGACTTCGGTTTTATGCGACAATTTATTGGTAACAAGTAGATTCATATAATAATTCTCCGTACCACACATCGGGCCAAAATTAAATTTTAATAATTTCATTTATAATTCTTCGACTAATATATTTTATTGTTCTAAAATTTGACTAGAAACGAAAATATATAATTATTTTTCTATTCGAGTCGGTTAGGATAAACACAACACCCGTGGAAGTTTAAAATCAATTTAATATTTATTTATTTAATTTAATGTTTTTATTACTTGTAGTACGAGTGCAGAAATTTTCCAAAGACGGAAATATTTTTTAACTTGACCCCCGACTATATCGGGGTTAATTTTGTTGCGACCACAAGGGTAGAAAATGGCGGCAGAAATCGGATCGTACGACAAGGTATTGGAATCGCATCAGGCGCTGGTTTATTGGTTTTGTAAATCAGCGCGTAACTTAGAATCGAGTGGCAGTTTGCTTGACGGGGCAGTAATAAACAAAAACGGGGAAAAAGGAAAACGAAAAGAGGCACACCTTGCAACGAGAACCGTTCTGCAAAGCGTCGAGGTGATAAATCCACGAGGCCGCGTACCCCCGGCGTTCGCTGCTTTCAAGTTTTTAACTTCCGCAACTTTCTTATTTATGTGCGGCACGTACAGGAATAGATTTTGCCCGTTAAAGTTCTTGCACTGTTGAAATAAACGAAAATTCGACGGGATCGATCGTCGGGGTCGAAGCAACGATACCTTTTTTTTTCTTCTTCTCGAAACTTCTTGGACCGTCGCCTGGAATGAACGAGCAACGCCCACTTCTAATTTTTGAATTTGTATCACCATTGGAAATTTGTCCGAATAATTACTTAACACGTTCAACATTAATTATTCTTCCACAAGTGCATTGTAAATAAGTGTATGCAAACATAAGTTCTATGATAAATTATGCGTGTGCTAGTTCACAATTGTCAGTGACAATATTGACAATTTGAGGGGTTTGATTGTCATTTGATAGTCTCCAACTAAAAATTATTCAAGTACTTTCATAGTAAGGATCTCGTGCATTCTATTAAAGGAGTTTCCCGATGATAAAGTAAACAATAACGAAAGATTACTTTTCGATTAGTGTAACTCATTAGTAACCTGTGTCATCGTCGACCGCGTAACGTAGATAACGCCATGGCTCGTTTCATGCGAGCAGTTCTGGGATATGTTGAAGGATAACTTTGTAACAACCCGATGGACAAAGTTTATAACAACCTGGTGGACAAAATTTGTGATAACCTGATGGACATTACTGCAACGCTGCTCGCCGATTCGCATAACTCAGATTCGACAAACGCGTCGATGATCTCGCTGTACATACCACAGGTATTAATCGATCAGTTCTTCTGAATTGATCGATTACGCGATGCGATTATAAATTTAATCTTCGGAATTAATCGTGACTAACGATAATCGATGATTGGAATTAATTGGTCATGACGATTGAGGATTAAAATTACCGCTGGTCGCGATCATTGTCGGTTTAAATGATGGTTAGTTTCAGTGTCTGCATAAACTAGACGCCATACTTCTGTTGTTTTGGAATTATTTAGGAACGCCATCAATTAACAAAAATTAACTTTCTTAAGTAAATGTCAATTTTTTACATTTCTATAATCGTCTAAAAAGAGGTCTTCTTCTACAATTTTCTTTAATGGTAGAATTAATTTATACATGTTATTATTGATAGAAATTACTCAATTTAAAAGAAAATTTGTACTATAAGTGCAATCATTTTTAAATAGATGTCAATCCTTTACGTTTCGATAATCGCCCAAGAAGAGGTCATCTTCTTGTACAATTTTCTTTAATGGTAGAATTAATTTATACATATTATTATTGATAGAAATTAATCAATTTAAAAGAAAATTTGTACTATAAGTGCAATCATTTTTAAATAGATGTCAATCCTTTACGTTTCGATAATCGCCCAAGAAGAGGTCATCTTCTTGTACAATTTTCTTTAATGATAGAATTAATTTACCCATATTTTTTTTGGTAGAAATCACTCAATTTGTTTTGAAAACTTATTTAATCCTCTTTCAAAATGGCTGCCTCGTTTCTGTTGAAAATGGAATTCTTCTTTCTGGAAGAATCTGAAGATTCCAATAATATTTTTCAATTCCAGCTATAATACTTGCAAATTTTGATTACGTTCTAATCACACTCGATGGAAATTTAGTTTACGACCGAATATTAAGGAGGAGAAAATTCGCGATTAATTGAATAGCGATTGGTCGTCGCTTTCACTAAAATTTGCTAAACAGTGGTACATGCTCGGTTGTTTCTGGCTACAGTTCGTAGGCGCGCATGCCTTCGGAAACCGCTCACGTACGTAAGTACGTGATATATCTCCGCGCTGGTACAAGCGTTTAGAACGCGACGCGCCGAGAGACAAAATTCTCACCATGCAATTAAGCGCGCGTTACCCGGTGGAAATTACTTCGGGAGGATTTTACCAAAGTGACGTGCGCGTAATCACGTGCGAATTGTCGTGCGTCTGGTGACAACGCGCGTTACCTCGGATGCCGAAAATATTTTATGACGCGTGCAGCGGCTCCAATTCCGAATCGGCACCAGTGTCGTTTTATTGGGTCAAAAACCCTCTTAACACTACCACTGCTGGACGAATTCGTGAAATTTTCCACGAGACGAACATTCCGTTTGCGTATGATTAACCGTTTTATTTTGCCGCAAGAGTTATTTTTGGAACATCGTCGAAATTCATAATTCACGGGTCGTATCTGGATTCGAATATTATTATTAACTCCTGAGTGAGGACCCTGCCGCGTTAAAAGAGTTATAAATCAATTTAATCCGAAACGTGTTCTTCGTTACTAACACTTTGAAGGCCGCTGCCACGCATGCGTGACTCTATCGTTTCTGTCGCGTATTTTGTTCAGGCTTTATCGTGCGTTTGAAATTATTAGACACGCATTCAAAAACAACATTCATTTAAGTTCGCGCAAATTTAAATGAAAAATGAATTCGTAATTAAAATGCAATTTATAAAACTAGGCGGAGGTAATATTTGGATTCGAATCTGTTCGAAAGGCTAGAAGCTTACGAACGTTTCGATTCGATCGTCGGCGTTACATTATTCTTCGATACGGCGCGCGATGGTCGCTGATAGAAGAGAATCGGCGAGCAAAAGGCATTTTTTCCTTCTTTCCGCGCGATATATTATGCATACGCGTATCGGTTGTATCGCGGGGTCATTCGTACACACTCGTAGTCGCACGTGACCGATAAGAAAGCCGAGAGGCTAGACAGGACGGAGGGAGTCAGGAGATCGGGAACGAGACAAGAGGCGAGAACTCTCATCTGGAAGATCTACTATCGCTGCTGAATTATTGAACAGTGCACTCTGCCTTAGCTTGTTCGCATATTCCAACATCTATACCGACTCAATTCTGCCCGGTATTATTGTCTCGGAGCAGACTAGCAGGGCCCCGAGAAACGGTTCTGCGTGCGACGTATTCCGGAGATCCCCATTGTAAATTATTTCACGATTCTTTCGGAAGAAATTCGCGCGCAGAATTTGCGTAATGAAATTCCGCGCCGCCTCGGCACGAGTTAATGTTTTATCGACGGAACATCCATGACAATACCTCGTCTTACGCGATCCTGGAATTTGAAATCGGAAATGTCCGTAAACACGGAACGCTGTTCCGTCCGTAGACTACTTCCCGCCATTGGGAACCGTCGAAACGATTAAAGACGTACTCGGTAATAATTAGTAGAATTTCATTATGAAAAGAAACAGGGAATATTCTGTGGTAGAAGTTTCAGCAGTAAATATGATCTCTCCCGCAATAGTTATAAATAAAAATTAATGTTTTAAATACTTTTATTAGAACTAATACGTTACGATCTATCACGATTGCTTTTATTCGACTTATCAATATATCGATACAGACGAGGTATGCAGAAATTTAAAAAAAAGTTTTAAAAAAATTATTTTCAGTTGTGGGGGCCCATTAAAATCATTTTTGATGAAGAGACACACCCCCAAAATCCTACGCACTTTACGAGAAAAGAATTCATTATCGAAAATATAATCTGTGGCCAGAAATGTTCCTCAGAAACTTTATGCGTATGTTTAAAACATCATAACTCCTGAACGGATTGGAGGATTTTAAAATTTCAAAATGTAAACAACGCGTATTTTGACGTAGAATATGTGGAGATTCCAAGAATATTGGTAAAGTTGTTCCTTGACCTCGTAAAGTGTGAAAACCCCGATAAAAACGGTCCAAACTTCAAACAACCATAACTTCTGCAATAGTCAATGGATTTCATTCAAACTTTTTTCTGAACTAGAGTTCATATATACTTACAAAAAAGTACTAAACAACTTTTTCGTACAGTATCAAACAAATTAATTAAAAATGAGAAACGAATTTTTAAGAAAAATCGGGGGTTAGGTGCCTAAATTTTTCGGTGAAAACAAAAAATTTCAAATCGTTTTGTAAAAGTTATTTTCGGTTGTGGGGGTTAATTACAATCATTTTTGGTGAAGAGACATACCCCCAAAATCCTATGCAATTTCGAGAAAAAAATTCTTTACCTAAAATACAATGTCTGACCATGAATGAATGATTCTCCTGAAATTTTATGTGTATGTTTAAAAAATCATAACTCCTAAACGGATTCAAACAACGCGTATTTTAGTCAAGAATATGTAGAAATTCTAAGAATATTGGTAAAGTTGTTCCTTAACCCCGTAAAGTGTGGAAACCCCCATAAAAATGGTCCAATTTTCAAACGACCATAACTCCTACAAGAGTGGATATATTACAATGAAATTTATTTGTGAAATAGAGCCCATGTATACCTACAAAAAAGTATTAAACAATATTTCCATAGAGAGTCAAACAAATTTATTAAAAATCAAAAACAAATTTTTCAAGAAAAATTGACAGGGTGGATAATTGCAGAAATTTTTCGACGAAATTAAAAAGTTTCAAATCATTCTGAAAAGATTATTTTTGCTTGCAATGGTTAATTAGAATTATATTTGGTGAATACACATACCGAAATCCTACGCACTTTCGAGAAAAAATTCTTTACCAAAAATATAATGGATATTCCGGATGATCGACACAATAAGACATACATACACATAATTTATGATTATACTTATCACTAGATACTGAATGCATGCTTATTCTAATACTATTAAGAATCTTTTTATAATCGTGTAGAGGACCAACAAATTCATCAAAACAGTATTACTACTAGAGTGATAGTTGACAGAAACTGTGATGAAGTTAAAAGCCATATTTAATGACTTTATATTTCCAATGAAATTAATCGATTGATATCTAATTCTCTAACGTACAGCTTTCATTCCGTTAAAAAACAATAAAATAGCTGTAATTTCCTATTTCACCTCCTCTTATCCTAATTACTATAACATCTTGGTAATGTTGCAAGTTACACGAAAATGATAATAGTGCTCTAGAGTCCTAGAAAAATGGGCCGGTAAAATACATTGGATGTAACGTCTACTCGTATACCTCGTCTGTGCTATCGATTTCGATCGATAACTTGATCTATTCCCAACCTATCGACTCTTAATGAAATTCAGGCTGACATTTCCGGTCGAAAATTCGGAAGAATCCAACTATGATAGTTGTTAGCGGAGATCTTGGGGGTCGCACAGTTTGAAGGAGCTGGCCAAACAAGAGGCTCCGGGGGCGTCGTTGTTGCAGGGGCATAAATTGCAAGGCACGACTGCCGGAAAGCCTCAAGATTCAGCGGTGTCATTACTTTACGCCCGGCACGATCTACCCGATGGAGTTCGAGAGAGGGTGGAACCGAACAGAGAGGTAATTCGGGTTACACGCTCGGGTGTAATAGGTGGTTTGACCGGGTTCCCGGGTTCTTCCCGGTAGCTGGCGGCAGGAGAATGTTGGCGGTTGCCGGCGGTGGGAAAATGGTCGACGCCAGGAGGAAAAGGGCGGAGTGGTCGAGACAGCGGAGGCAAGAGATCGCGGGAAGAAAAGGAGACGGGTGGGGGGGGGGAAGAAAGGGAAGGGGGGATGGATGCATGGGGGTTCGGTTTGGGTGCCGGCGGGATTCCTCCGGATCCGTAGGAACTTGCTGCTTGCTCATAAAATGCAAACGGGCAGCAAGTTTAAGTTTAGACAGCCCTTCGGTCCTCTCCGTCGCCTTCTCCTGCCCGGTTCCCCTGTCAGTCCTCTCACCACTTCGCGAAGCGGCCCTAGTCACCCGGTGTAACCAACCACGGCCGACAATAATGAAATCCATAAATCCGTAAGAGAGCGTGGAACAACCTGCGCCGTCCAGGGATCACCTTCGTTCCTCTTCTATCCGTTTGCAGCTGTCCTCTAGGCGGTTACTCTCTCCCGTTTACGGTTTCGGTTTGCTTCTATCGCTACCCGGTTGCCTTTTTACCTTCGTTTTCTGTCAGAGAAGGGGTTGTATACCCAGCTTGTTCCCGTTCCTTTCACCGTTTCCTCGGGTTGCGCGCTGGTTTTGCCTTCGGCTCGAAATCTTATTGCGCTAGTAGTATCTTTACGACTTCCCGGCGTGCCTCCAGACGGGATTACATACGTGCAGGACGTTGTATCGGGCGGGTACCTCTCGCGTCCCTGTAGGCCGGATAGCTATAGACCCGCGACGTCGACGGAGTGAAATATCGATTGTCACCGTGGTTTCGCGGCTGGGTTCTCCGACAACGTCGAAACCTGGCTCTGATTGATTCGACGCCGTCCGGCGCGCGGCAAGGGCATCCAGGGAAGAGAGAATTGTGTCGAGGAGAGTATTGTTATGCTAACTGAATCTCGATGACTTCCCATCGATCGAGGCTACCGATACGGAACACTTGGGAATCACGAATTTTTCCATTCCGCGGGCCTCTTCCGGGCTCCGTAGTATCGACGACTCTCTTTGCCGTTTTCCTTATCCCCGGTTCCACGGCACGCGAATAAAGGAATCGTTTCGTTTTAGAGACCCCGTCCCCGGGTCCTGACTTTTTCGTTATTAGTTTCCCTTGTATTATATTCCGATAATACCAGCGGGAGGGGGATTCTATGTATTCTCGATCGACGCTAAAGTCTTTGAATGCTGATGAGATGCCAAGAAATCTGTTCTAGATTTTACTATTTCGCTCCGGAGCCGAAGATAAAATCCACGTTTCCTATGAACAAATAAACGTATTCAAACAAACGTTTCTGACGATAGATTGCAAATTTCGGTCGTACAAACACCGTCTTTCCATTCAATTTATTATTTCGGGATGGTATAAATGTTTGACATTGGTCTTGCCGTTTCGATCGTGACGCGTTAAACAATGTAGAACTGTGTGGCAGCTGATGTAGGAAGGAAAGGAAAGGGGACATTGAATGGTGGGTCGAGGACTTGTGAGAAAGATGTTAAGCGAAGCCCTCTGATGACGAATGTGGGAGGTGCGCCACAGAATTTTTAATTGTTCTTTCCCTCTAAGCGTTTATGAACGGTCATTTGTTTAATATTTTTACTGCCGGGCCATGACGAGGCTTTTCACTTTGGAACTAGAACAATTAATTTTCAAGCTGAAATTTTAAAAGATTTGAATAGAATTCGTGAATTTCAGTGTGGATTCGACAATAAGTACTGAGACAAATTTTAATATAATTTTCAACTGTCTAAATTAATGTTTTGATCTGTAATATGTATATTATGTAACATAAATGTTTTAAAAACGAATCTGTTCTTTTCTATGAGCAGTGCGCGTACGAGCAAATTTAACACTAGAACTGCCAAACCAGTCAAAATGACCCATTCGTAATTTCTAGTAAAACTTGTAAAAAATTTATTCGACTGAATTTTTGAAAATTTATCGTAATTTTCTATAAGAGAATATATAAACAGTTATTTCCATTGCATTATGTATTTCTTCGCGTATTTATCGTTTCAATTTCTTTGGTACAAATAAACACACTATAATTGTCGGTAGTTCTAATGTTAAACAAAATTGAATAGTATACGTTTGAAAGATCGTTTAACAGCGTAGCGTCGATAGGTTGAAAATAAAATGAACAGAGTGCTCTTCCTCCGGAATAAGTTGGGGGACGGAAGTCGAGCCTTCAATTTTGGTTTTCGGTATAATTTATCCTGGCCACGGTTCCGGAAACTTCTTCGACCTAAGTTTCCCGGCCGACAAAAATTAGTAGGTGTCTCTCCGGCTTTATTCGCGACCGTCCGTTGACATTCTCCCCACGAAGGACAACGTTTTAGAAGCGTTCTGCATCCGTGTCACGAAGCGAGGACGAACAGCGAAGAAAGTGGCAAACTCGCCGATCTTGCCTCTTTCGGGATTAACGTTCCACTCCCTGGCAACAATTACACCCACTGTGTACCTCGCCCACGCGCACCAACACTCCCGGACGTCTACATAGACGATCTCCTCGAGCATCCAGATTACCTTCGCGCCGCTTGATCCTCGCAAACACTCGTCCGAGGGAGCCGGATTCTCCTAACTTTCGAAATTCCGACAAAGTTTCGCGCTGTTTCTGACGAATCTTCAACTGTGCCCCCCCTTCACCCCTCCCCCCTTCGGGAAATCTCGTGACTTTCGCGGTCCTCGTGATCTCATTACGATCGTCGTAATTTTGCAGAACGATTGATAATTGAGGCCCTATAAAATATACTCGAGATAAGAGAAATTAAGCGAACTCTACATAGTCACTATTCAGTAATGCATTTTCCAAACTTTTATTTCGTCCTGGTTTACTCTTGATCTGCTCACAGTAAAATAAATTTTGATATTCGATGAAAATTATTGACCTTTCGATGCCTCCAACTTTGGGAACAACCAAAAGTTTGGTACGGTTTGATATAGGAAAGGATACGTCGTGATCGTTACAGAGAGATTCTACGCATTTGAATCGATGGAGAACTGGGGGGAGGAGGAAAAATTTAACTTTCATCAGTTGTTTCAAAGTCAGATTTTTTAAATGATTGCATCGTATTCTACTGATCGAACGGAATAAAATTCCATCGGTAAATCGACAGAATACAATGCAATCGTAAACAAAAAAAATTGACCTTGAAAGAACTGGTCAAGGTCAACTATACTGCAACTTCTTTTTAACAGTTCTCCGCCTATCTCTCTGTATCGATTGCGACACCCCGTACAGAGGACGTAATCTTCTAAACGTTAAAAATCCTAACGTTGAAGGAAGACCAACTTTAGTGTGTCTACCGAGTTCCGGAGCCTACCCTACATAACTTAACGACAGTACACGCTTTTTATCCAGGAGCCCACATACATTACTCGATCCGTATTCGTCGTTGGGGGCGTGTTCCGTTCAGCCAAGGCAATCGACTGGGGACGAAAAGAGATTCGGTGGAACGTTTCGTCGGGAAGGATAGGATACGTTCGTCGCCGCGTTTCGCGTTATCCGCGTTATTCGCGTTTCGAAGGGAACATGCACGATTTTGTGTGTTTCTGCCCGGTGTACGTGTGTAGGTTGCGGCTCGGTACAAGTATGGTTCCACGTAAGAACGAACGAAAGGAGGAGAGCCGGAGAATAGAATGTATATTTGGGAACAAATACAATTTGAATGAATTAGCAGTAAACTGGAAATGGGCAATCCAGGGTTACCTGACCCGAGGGTTGCCTATTCGCCCTTCACCCGCCGCCCCCTCTTGCTCACTTTCACTGGGGGGGGTCTGACTCAACCGTCTAGCGTCTTCTTCGCTCGTATTTAGCCGACGTGTTCTCTCTTACGCGCGCCGCAGTGTCGCTCCCAAAGTCTCGTCGTTTCGCCCCCCACCATCACCACGGTCGCCGATCTAAACGATATTTTCGGGAAGGGAAATTCCACCCGCGACAGAGGGAAACATTGTACTTGGAGTGGTTTTCTCCCGGTTACTTTTCCACCTTCCCCCTCCATCGATCCGCGACAGCCACTCGTCCCTTTGTCCTTTCGGGTTCAGCTACTCCGCGGATTCTTCCGTAAACAGAATTCGACCTCTCGAAACATCGTCAATACCTACTTTGCCGCGCACCCTTTAGGCTTGCGCTACTCCGTGGCCCCCCGAAGCCGCGGTGCACGGCTCTTACTCAGCCTTACAGGGGCTGTTCTCTCCCGCGTTGCGCGTATATTGATCAGCTTCGGAAGTGTAATCATGTTTGCGCGCCGCCCCCGTGGTCTGTCACGTTCTCTTCGTCGATAAAAACCGATCGCCGTACAATGGGAACGAAGAGGCATAAAAACGCGTCGAAACAGCCGGCGAGTGGTCTAACTCGCTGGAAATTAATCCAAGTATCCCAGCGACAATTTTTAGACGAAAACGAAACGTCGAATTTTCGGAAGATGCACGAGTCCACTCAAGGGGTTAATCGATTTTTTCGTTTCATTTTTTACGAGTGAGAGGCTTCGAAAATATGTGTGCAAAGTTTCTTGCTTAGATTCGTAAAAATAACGAAGTTGTGGGAGGTTTGATTACGTTTGATATGCACAGTCTGGTGTAACAAGCTTGCTGGAAATTAATTCAAGTATCCCAGCGACAATTTTTAGACGAAAACGAAACGTCGAATTTTCGGAAGATGCACGAGTCCACTCAAGGGGTTAATCGATTTTTTCGTTTCATTTTTTACGAGTGAGAGGCTTCGAAAATATGTGTGCAAAGTTTCTTGCTTAGATTCGTAAAAATAACGAAGTTGTGGGAGGTTTGATTACGTTTGATATGCACAGTCGTGCCTCAACAAGTTTTTCTCGAAATCTTATGTTTTTTAGCATACATATGTCAAGACCTAATAGGCGAATTGATTTTAAATTTGATATTAAATTCAAACGAAGTTACGAAGGTTTGAATATGTTTGTTAAATACATTCGTGTCTTAGTGCAAACTCTAAACGTGTTTTTCTCTAGACCTTATTTTTTGTGGCTAACGTGTATGAAGATCTATTAGGCGGATCCACTTTAAATTTAGATTGAATCCTCAAGAAACATGTTAGATGAAGTTATGAAGGTTTTAATATGTTTGATACACACACTTGTACCTTACAATAAACTTCAAACGTATCTCAAGGTCTAGTTAGCGGATTGATTTAAAATTTGGATAGAATCTTTAAGAAACTTATCTCTATCGCCTGAGAGATTTAACAAATTGTTACTATTTTTTTCAATATGCTGGAGATGTAAAGAATGGACTGGGTAGATTTTATAGATGAAAAATTGTATGTTTATGGAGATTGTAATATCACATAGAAATGGAATAAATAGAAGCGATAGTGGAATACCAGATAAACGAATAATCAAATTGGTGAAGCTAGTATTGCAATTTACCTAAAATGATCTGTCGAATTGATAGCTGGAAATCCACGAGACCGCGCAGCATCGAATGCCCATAGTTCGGAGTTCGTTGATGAGATTTGCATGATTGACAGTATCGGGAGCCTTTTAGAGATCGATGTAGATAACGTCCATTTGTTTTCTGTGCCCGTTGCTCGTCTTTTGTCCAATTGCAATAGTTAAGTTACAAGTAGGCGATTTTAACATGTCTTTCATACAATTCGCGTGTGAATCGAATCGTTCCTCATATTTCAGGTAAATGCTCAATCTAATTTGTATTTTTACGAAAGCATTATTTTGTTTTGAAAATTCTCGAATTTCTCGAATCCCCGAGCTACAAAAAGACAGTAATTATACAATTGTCGAATTTCTGATTAAAAAAAACAAATTCCAGGGAAAACACAATCACTAGTTGGGAATTGTTCGAGCGTGTAATGTAACACTCGGTCGCCAGTTTTATCTCGCTCGCTCCGAGGGCTTCAGATTTAGGCGAAAATAGCTTATTACTCCGTTTTCAAGTGAACTGGCCGTTTCGATTTTGTCCGTTGAAAACAGTAATTACCGTAAATACGGAGATCAACACAAGTGTCCCAATTACTAATCCTTGATCACATCGAGCAGCGTAAATTATTTGTACTTCAACCCTTTCGCATTCATGGACGAGATGACGTTCTATGGACGAATTACTTCGAATATTTTACGATTCGATTCGATCCTTGAACCGGAGATAATTAAACTACTCTATTTATCCATACAGAATTTGATAAATACTTTAAATCTTCATATTTCAGACTTTTGAGTATTTAAAATCCGATTTAAAACATTGATATTACGTATCAACAAACTTTTAACTGTCTTGTGTCTGCTTCTGGCATTCGATAATTATATTTCATTGATAGATTCGAGTTGCAGTGTGAAGGTAATAACGACAGGTAGAGTTACATTGAAAAGCTTTTACTTTTAACGTGTGTCATATTTTTGTGAAAACGGTCAAGCGACTAAATATTTATGGACCGGTAGTAGATTTCGTTTCGAGCGTGAAAAATGATATTCTCGTTTGTTATTTCGTTGCGAAGATTGTTTTATCAACGTCAGTTTCTCAAGTAAATCCGGCCAGAACACTGTTGGTTTTCGTGCTTACGTAACTTCGTTATTTTTCAATCCAGTGCGCCTTCTTTCGACGGTACGCGCGAATTGGAAACGAGCATTCGGATATCCATCGATATTAATTACAATAATGGAATGCATTGTTCCGTACAACATTAATCCGTTAAAAATGTTTTTTAGCCTGGAGCCTGGTGATGGTCGGAATCGTATCACGTTCAATCGTCCGCTTTTTTTCCCCTCGGGAAAACGGGTATTCAAAGGGAGGACAATTGTTGTAATTTATCGGGCACGAACGAAATTCATGGGAAATCGAGTGAACAACTATGTTCTTGCCTCGATGCAATTATTGGGTTCGAAAATGGCTACATATTTTCTCTAATAACTATAAACGCGAATAATTATTTCATACATTATTTGTTAATCCTTTTTCGTTTACTAAATACCAGACAGAAAAGAAAATAACTTGGATTAAAGAAATTATTCTTTCAGACAATTCCTATTTAATGCACTATTTAAATACACAATCTGTATATTTATGATCGTAGAAGATGTTTATCGTCTAATTGAATTTTATATGCGGAGGAAAACATTCCAGAAACGGAAAAATAGCTTTCGGTTTTGTTGATGTTGGTTTCATGCAAAACAATGCATTTTGTAACCTTTTCTAAATTCAAAGTTATTTTCCTCGTTGCTTCATAAATATTTATTTTCTTAGTCAGTGATCAAAAATCATATCTAGGAGGTATTTTATTTGCTAAAAACCGTGTTTGTTGTCTGATTTATATACATACGTGTATAATATATAATTCTGAAGATTGCAAAAAATTTTCTTTTCTCGAATATTCGAAAATTGTTTTTTTGAGAAACGGGAATGGTAATTCGCTGAGAAATGTCGAGAATCGTCGAATACTTCTCGACAATAATTGCTGTGCAAGGTTTTAGCGCCACAGATTTATAGTCAAGGTTATTGGAAGGTCATGCTATTATTATTGGATTGGTCTTGACCTTCGCTATTACGCCAAGGGAATAAAAATATATAATTTTAGTTTAAAAAGTATCGAAAAATTCGAGTAATATTTTCCTCTTCGAATCAAGCAAATGTATTTTTTCTATTGCCAAATATCTGTTTTAAAAAAAGATACGACGAGTATCTTGGTGAAACATATTTTTGTAACTTACTCGTTCGCTTCTATTACATATAGTGCGTTAAATTGGAACGAAATATAAAAAAAGCAAAATCTTCCTCGTATAATCGAAGCGTGGAGGAGACTCGACTTTTTTCAGTTACCCGGAAATTATCCTGGCATTTAAATCCGTAGTTATTTTCGGTAGATCGTGGAACATTTTTGTAACGTTTTCGCTTCGTTTTCCTCGTACAGTGCCCGTTATTAATAACGAGCACACTCTTACGTCACGCATCGATTCCGTACACGGAAAGTCTCTCGGGCGAGGCCATGATAACCCGGGGAAGTGGATAATGCGGAGATTGAGTTCAACTTGACTTACGTCCGCCAGAACTATTTGAAAACTACTTCGAACTGTCAGATTAACCGAAAGTATATGACGGTGGGGGATTTTACCACGGGGAACCGGTGCATTATTCATGGAGTAAGCATTACGAATCTTTCCTGAGAATAATGCAAAGACGTCCGCGCAGCTCTTTCCATGCTGCTACCAGATTAACGGGAAACTTATTGCGACCGGCGAAAATGAACATTTTGGGGCGGGAGTGTCCCTTTTCGCGCGACCTTTTCGTGTTTTGTCGCCGCCATTTCGATGCAAATCCCCTGGAAAAGCATTTGTGTGATTACTTCATGCAAAGCAAAGTTCTTTCGTTGAAAAGTAAACGATCGGGTCCCTGGCCCGTCGTTACGTGTCACCGATTAAACGAAAACCCGCGATACGATTCCAAACTGCACGAAAATTAATTGACATTTTCTCACCTTCCGAAGATCGGATGATTGTTTTTACCTTATTAGAAATTTTTACTGCATATCTGAATAAATTAAAAATTAAAACAATAATAAATCAGACAAATACGAATTAAATGGTAATTAGATTTTATTTTAATAAATAAAATCTAATGCAAAGAGGAGTATTTTGCTGGTTTCGATAACATCGGAAAATAAGTTGACGCTTACCGCGCTTGCCACCAGAGGGCTACGCGCTTGTCTCTCTCACAAGTGCTCGACCAGCCGTCGAATGTTCCAACGTCTTTGAAACGGTCTCCTCTTCCTTCTTCCTACTATCTTGCTCATTTCTTCGTACAAACAGCAAGCTTATCACAACATTATTTATTCTAATTAACTAATAGCAAGTGTTGGTATGCTTCTATTCATCTGCAGATGTATATATCGCTAGTAAAATCGAACATACATTTCTTTATTACGTGTCGATGACAAAAGGGTGATTGTCCTCCGCATTTTAGGTGTAAATGTTCTTACGATCCCTTAGAAAAGTAAACAACGTGGACGGATTCCGTTACTTGAATCCGGGGGTAAAAATTGTCGCTTGCATTTACCGTGTTTCTTTCGTCTCGCATCTGTCCCTGTAGTTTGTATCGAATCGCGCAATCAGTGTCCACGCTGACGGCTTTGACCCCTTTTCGGGGTGTTCATAAACCGTTAACGATCGTGTATCTGACGATAATTACGCGCGACTGTGAAACGTCATAAATTTCCCAGATGAAATTTGCCATTTGCGCCTGACCTTATCTCGCCGTGCTCTCGTATGTTCGTTCACCTCTCCATCCCCCTCCGCACGCACGCCCACTCCTTCCCTCCTCCGCGGCTTCCATTTACATACACACTCGCGGGGAACACACCCACATGTGTACCACGATGTTTAAACCATGCGGTAAGCCTCGAGGGTAATTAGACTGCACCGTGAATGAGACAGTACGGAAAATTGAGGTATCGAACAATACGATGATCACGCCCGGACTTGTCAGTATGTCCGTCTATTTGCCTGTTCATCCGTCTGCTTTCTCCGTGCAATTTCTCTATTATCACTCGCGCGGCTTGCCATCTAGCTATCCCGAAGACAGCCTTGTTCGGGCGTCGAAACATCGCACCTAATACGTCTGCATTTTCCACGAATCGATACACAGAACATCGCCTGTTCGAGGCTCCGTTGAGAATAAGGAATGCATTCAGACGCGTACCGAATCACCATGGAATATTGTTAAGTTATTAGTCCGTATTGTACATCGCTGAAACTTCGCAGGATAAAACTCGTATCTATCGAATCGGTTACCGAAGAGGATATCACAGAATTCCGATTCGACATTTATTGAATGTAACTTTCACGAAATATTTTTATATTATTATCGAATACAGTGACTGAAAATAATTTTTCCAGAATGATTTGAAACTTTTCAATTTCGCCGAAAAATTTAGGCAACTGTCGATTTTTCTTAAAAATACATTTTTGATTTTTATTAAATTTGATTGGCGCTATACGGAAATGTTGTGTAATACATTTTTGTAGGTATCCATGAGCTCTACTTTCCAAATAAATTTCAATGAAATACATTCACTATGGAAGGAGTTATGGATGTTTGAATATTGGCTCACTTTTATGGGGGTTTTCTCACTTTACGGGGCTAAGAAATAACTTTTCAAACATTCTTAGAATTTCTAAATATTCTTGACTAAAATACGCGTTGTTTGCGTCTTCAAACATTAAAATCGTCCAATCCGTTCAGGAGTTACGACTTTTTAAACATACGCATGAAATTTAAGGGGATCAGGCATGAAATTTCATATATGGTCAGACATTGTATTTTCGGTAAACAATTTTTTTCTCAAAAATGCGTAGGATTTTGGGTGTATGTCTGTTCACTGAAAATGATTATAGTGGACCCCTGCAACTGAAAACAATTTTCTCAGAACGATTTGAAATTTTTTTTCGCTGAAAAATTTTCCGGTCGGTATGGAACTTTAAACGTTAATAACTTTTTAACAAAGCCTCAATCAACAAATTGGTATTCTTGATTTTCGTCTTATTTTAACCTCTAGAATCTCCCATTCAAATTTTCTCTAGAGGTGGCCGAACAGCGTTTACTCTTCGACCGACCATTCAATGCCTTTTCTTTTCTCCTGCTATTTGAAGTATATACAAAATTGATTGTAGTCTTAAAACAATGAAAGGTTTCTTTATTAAGTAATAGAAGCTGTAGAATAATGTTTACATATTTTCAAAAGTTTTTTGGAGTGAATACACAATGTAGAAATTAAAATTAAGACTCGTGCCATAAAAAAATGGCAGCCATCGTCTTTTCTCCTGCTACAATAGCAATCCGCTACAAGGTATAATAAAATTGATTGCAGTCTTTAAATAAAAAAAAAAAAGGCTTCTTTGCTAGATAATAGAAAAGAAGCTGTAGAATGATGTTTAAATATTTTCATAAGCTTCCCAAATATACACAACGTAGAAATTAAAATATGACTCCGCATGTATGAAAATGGCGGCCACCGTACGCGACAGCTACGAGCGAAAGGCCAAAGTGAAATTGCTCGAAGGAAAATACAATATGTTTAGGGTGGATATCGTTTCGTCCATTAAGCCTTGTAATCGAGCACTTAGGTATAGTCCCGGAACAATGTTGTTTTCTTGCAGTGCCGTGTACCCCATGCGGGTAATCACGACGACTTTGGTATTTCTCTCCCGCCCCCGCGTGTAGCCATTAAAGCGTCGGAGGAGTTGGCGATCGCCAGCTTCGATCAGAAACGGCATCGAGAATATACGGGTGGAAACTTACGGTTTGTAGTGGGGAATACACAGAGTTTCTTGTTTATCGGGACGACACTCTGGCAGTAAACCGTCTCTGGTGGTTCGGGTTCTCTACACGGACGATAATTATTGCGATCTTTCCCGGTAAACTTAATCTTACGCTCCACAAGTTCCCGGTGTACATCCATCTTTTCCAATCGGGTATTTCGTTGCAATCTTGCAGTTCACCATCGAAGCGAAGAGTTCTGATTTCTAACTTTCCTAACTTTCCTTCCGAGTTTCGATCGAATGAATCAGCGAAATATTTAACGAACCTTTAGCTAAGCAATTAACGTTTCGCGATACCCAGTACGAACACTGTTGCTGGAACGCACGAGACCATCTGGCTCGAATCGAACAAATGACAATTAGGTCTGCGAATGCAATTATTTTAGTAATTGTTCATCAAAGAATTAATTGCAGATTCCTGGATCACTTTCCATTAGTCGCGAGATCACGTTATACAAAATTTTTCTTAAAAATGATTAAACTCAGAATATAATTTCAATTAAAAATTTTCAAAGCTGACTTTTGATATTGGTAGAAATACAAGGTATTTATTTCTTGTAATGTTATTAACTTCGATAAGTGTTATCCGAGCACAAAAATTTAATACACCATTCCAAAAAAAAGTGAAACCCCATACAGGTTTGGTGCTCAACGAATGATTAATTCCTTTGTCTCATTTGATCAAAGAAAACATCGAAGCCGATATCTGCGGTGGTTTCGTGGAATTGCTACGCTTTCTGTGGCTTCACACCGGTAGATACACGATATCTAATTCACTAGTCGACGATCCGATTTCGCGTAAGTATTTCAAGCACCGTTGAGCATAATACCACGCGTTTCCGGTTAACAGACACAGCGTTGTGGGAGAAACGTATATGTACGTCATGATGAATTCATTGGATCGAACTATACAGATCGTGGGACTATATGCCCTGGCTCTAATGCCAGCTGTAATGCAGAGAACTTGAGGAGCAGCCAGAGCACAAACGCGCGTGTCCCAGAACTCGCACCTGGGATTTCTACGTGCTCGCACTACGGAATACAATAACGTTAGGGCAGTTCTTTAAGGACGCAATACTTTCGAGCGTCGAACCCGCGGAATTCGTAGGAACGTGGTGTGCCTGTGCGGATATCGAATCTCGTGAGAAATTTTCTTAGGTTAAATCAAAATTGAACCCGTATTTTTAACTTATTTTTTACGTTTAAGCAAACACGTAAGCACGACGTACCGATTAATCGTTTAAAATTGTGAGCTGCATCCTGAGAGGGAGGTCATCCTTATCAATGGTACACGATGCTTCAAGTGTTTTCTAAAAATAGAACCTATATTTTTAATATATTTCCGACATTTGATCATACACAAGCATGACGTACCAATTAATACTTTTAAATTGTAAGCTGGAGATGATCATTATCGAAGAACCTACTCGAAAAGCTCGCAAACAGGTTTTCCAAATTCGAGGAGCCAAATGAGAGGGCTAGAGATCCACGGGGTGTCGAATTTCGCAGCGTTTCGCAGATTCATCGGTACGTTCGTGTTGCTTCTGAGAAGCGTGTGCATTTCCTCGGTCGCGTGAAGTTTCAAGCGTACAAACGGACGGGCGCGTGACCGTGGTAGCTGTGTCATCAAGCGCGTGCCGCAGCGATGCATCACGGAATGACGGGAATCGTGGCGAAACGCTTCAGCCGCTCACAAATCACATCATACGCCTCCCGTTACAGCGAGCGGTCGCGCGTACATGCACGCCCCTCTTTACCTGGCCGCTGGCTCTGACGCCTCTGACCGTCGTGTCGATAAAAATACCGTCCGCAATGCTCCCCGTTGCCGCGTTGCTCGTTCGAATTTCGCGCCGCCGCTGGAAACAATGGCCGCCCTGGCCGGCCACGATCCGCGCGATAAAGAGTAACTTCTGACGCGCCTCGCTCGTGCGCGTCGTCCCAACGCCTTTCGCCTCGCTGTTGAGGCTTCCTTTCGATTTTAATCTACCTTTGCTGAATCCTACATCACCTGGAGTCCCTGTTTTTACGTGTAAAATATCAGATTCGAACACTTGATAGTTTTAGACGCATGTAGCTTCGCGTCTAGGCCCTCTGGTGTACCTAAATCCCAAGTACAGAGACCATATCACCTTCAATAATCAACCCTTTCAACGATTCTCACATATTACTGGGCATTTGGGTGACTTAGCTTAATTGCAAGTACATTAAGAATGTTTTTTTTTGGTTTAGTTGGGTCTCTGATTCAATTTTAGACACGAACGAACGATTTAGTATACCTTGAAGCATTTTGGTCGAAGATTTGTACCGTCTTTTTATAACGAAGGAGAGGAGAGACGTCTAGTCGAACAAGGAGTTATATACATATTCTAATAGGTGATCTATCGAGCGCTTGTGAGAGAGACAAGAGCGTGGCCCTCTGGTGGCGTGCTTGGGAAAAGCCGCCACCTAAACGTCATAAGCCCACGTTCGTCGTCAATATTTCTCGTTAAAAACAGTTAATGGCCCATAGGAAAGTGTCTTTTCTAAATTTAAGGTTGATCATTTAATAACAAAAAGAAGAAACAGAGTCAGTTTATAATTCAGGCTCATCTATGCGTTTAATGCGTTTCCTGGGCTAAAGACTCGGCCTTTAAGGTTCAAGATAATTTAAATCATCAATTTCATTTCGTCGGTTGGAGTCTAAGAGGAACGGGCGTAAGTTTATCAGAGTAAGACGCGTCGAGCAAACGTATGGTGTTATCCCGCGTCAAGTCGAATGATATTTTCCTCGTTCTCGCCCGGGAAACGGAACGTACAGCCGGCGTTTCGCGATAAACTTATTTCGTTCTTTGTTTGCTTCTTTCCGCGTGGCCTTCGTGATTTCTCGAGCGAACACGGACGAGCGTGCTGGGACTGCCGAGTCACCTGGCGATACACGAAGATCGTTTTTCGCGCGATGCCGCGCCCTGACTTTCAATGTTCCCTTCGTTTCTGCTTCCTATCTCGGTGCCTCGGCGAAATACAGCACGACGTCGTCCCGAAACGAGCGTAAATTACTTTCGACGATGAGTTACTGCGTTCCCCGAATAATCGCGCGTTTAATCGCAAGACGACGCTACACGATGGCGAAATACGAACGAGTCTCGCGTGATTTGTAAATAAACGCGATACAATTTCGTATTTAATAAGACCGAAGATCGTTCGTCGATACCGGGCGTTTTAACTCACGCGATCGTCGTTTAAATTTCGCGGGTTTATTTCGCTCGGATGGACGCTATGTTTTTACTACAAAATGGTCGATGGTCGAGATCGTTACGCGTTGCTTTTATGCATAATATTGTCATTCTTTACTGTTTCTGCATGCAATTTAGAAATGTGAAAGATTTGATAACGCAGAGAATTATATTGTTTAGTAATTTGTCTCCTTCTGCATAGTAATGATTTTTCATTTAAATTTCATTCGGTAATCTTAATTTTATCCTTTTTTTATTCTGTATTTATTGTAGGTTTAACATTTATTTTTCACGACTCGATCATGAATTCTAATGATTTTAATGTGTGTTTTATTTGTCGCCATGTTTTACCGCCAGCTTTGTACCGATTTCAGTTTGATCACTGACCAAGAAGTTACTTAAAAAGATAATTTTTAAAGTAACTCTTGCACCTGTTTGTGTTTATGTATCTTTTGTTTATTATATCTATCTTGTATTTATTTGGATTCCGTTTTCTGTTTCAGGTAAGAATCTTCAAAGTATCGTACATTTTGAGCGGATAATCTAAGGAACTCGAAGATTGATTCGTGGTACAGGCGAACGAGAACATCCAGGTCAGATATATTTACTCGCCTCTTTGAATAATTAAAGAACAATGAACGAAGGGTATTTTACAATAGGATATAATTACCAGCTTTTATCACAGATTCTACACAGTCGTACATACGTCTACGTATACTATAAAAATATTATCTCGAGATTCCAAGAAATTAACTTTCTTTGGAATCGTCGGACGTGCATGTCAGACCACTTTCCGTTGCATTGTATTTTGCAAACGGTACTTAGATTCTGATTGACACTGTTTAATTCAGTTTGTGCCGATCAAGCTTTGAGAATATAAATAAAAAATAAACGCGAAGACGGGGGATTCGGTCTTCACCGGTTTTTTTCGGTTTGTTCGGGTCGAGAGAAGTATGGCGAACGGACAAGGCGTGGGAAGCGTAGGTGATCTCGGGCAACGTCTCTCGATTTCTGCGGACGATAACGGGCCGTTGACTCCTCTCCACGTGTACGGGAGCAGAAAGGGCAACCGAGGTGCCGGACGGGTGAGAATTCGGCGCCTAATTTGGGAAGGTTCGTTTTAAGGGTCTTGCTCGAAGGTCCCTGCTCACCGATAGAACAAGATAACACGAATCGTGAACGCTTGCTCGTTCTTCTTCCCACGACCTTCTTAAAAATCGCGGAGTCATTATCTCTGAACGAAGAGGGGGGATTTTGTACGTTCTTGGAGCAGCAAAACTTTGTTTTTCTCGACTTTCGTAGGAGAAAATTGTTCACTCGGAACCTGGTGAATTCACCTGGTGGGTTCGAATCAATATTTGAGTCAAAAATGCAAGTAACGGAACTCTAATCGACCGTTGATGGCGGGAAATTAGACTGGATAATCGGTTCGATCAATTTTCTGACGTACAAGTTTCATTTAAGGGGGGAAACCACTGTGACAGCCGAAAATAAAGGCAATTTTCTCTGATAAATGTTTTTGAAAGTACATTTCTTGAACTAGTTCTTGTAAAAATTTCGTATAAAAATATTAATTATTATAGCCATAATAGGAACCAGTGTGAGGGGCCTCCAAAAGTTTGTTAGAAACGGATCGACATGTAATTTCTCACTACCCGTTGTGAAACAAGAAATAATACAATTATCTTAAACTCTAAGACAGTAGCTTCAGTTGCACGTATTTATATTTCTTTTAAGACCACGTCGAAGCTAATTATTCTTAAACCCCCAAGCATTGAAAGGAGATTTAAAAAAACATTTCGATTTCTTCAATCCGTTACAGTGCCCCTAAACATCCAAGTCGCAGAAATTTTAGACCACTCGTCGATATTCTGTTAATTATTGCACGAATTTAACCTGTAGATTTGGTGTTGGATAATCGAAAAATAATTTCGGCCTTGTCTTGGATTTGATGTTTCTTCAAAGACATTCTTTAAAGTTTTTGATCGTGGTTACTATTGTCACCGAGATTGAATGTTCTGTGACGTCTATGGCGAGCACAATCGTAAATTAAACGCAAGGGGTTAAACGCGCTCATGGTAATGTGATTTCATCGAGAGATTTCCAAGACGATGCGCTTAAAACGACGGTGCTCATTACCGGGTCCAATAGTTCGTTAGCGATGACGAATGATGCAGTTATGAGCGCACGGTTTTAATTGTTTTAAGATAAAAATATCGATTCCGCTGTACTTCCGTTCCAAACAAACGGTTCGTTAAAAGTTATTTACCTGGTTATTCGTTTGTTTTTCATTCGTAGCCGTAGCTACGTCCCTTCTTTATTTAGTTAGGCTCCGATTAGCTGCGCAGCTTTCAGCAAATACCTCTTCAGGCGCGCGTTGAAAATGCTCATTAAGGAGCAGCTATCGAGTTACCGCTCTGGTAACGAGCCCTGATTGTTTACGATCTTGAAACATTCCGTCGTCCGCCGTGTGACGATAATCTGGACACCGTCGTCGGTAAACTCTAGTCCAAGCCAGGGTTTGACAAACTTTTCCTAAGAAGGGCCGTTTAATAGCAATTCGAGAACCAAGAATCTGAATCGATGCATTTATTTATCGAACGAACGACGCAATTTGTACAATTTTTCTATCGACAGTGCATATAATATAATTGCACGCGATCGAATAGGTTTTTTAGTTAATCAAACAAAATGTTTGTCCAGTCTGATGTTCTTTAATAAATACCTCAAAAATTAAAAGCAATGGTTCATGGCAGCATGAGAAAACACGATTGCGTCACCAGAATTTTCGCTCTGAAAGCACGATTATGTGCTCCGATAAATTCAAAAATGCCAGCTTTGGAACTTCGAAATATATTGCTACGAAAGGTAAATAGTGTTTCGTTCAATCTTGGCCACGTAATGTCACTTTTTTAGGTAAATTGTTAGGTTCGTTTTAGAGTTTCGTATCTTCCAATCAAACTTGCTCAAACGTAGTTGTTTGCTAACTGCATCAGTGTCTCTCAGAGTATTTGTGGCATCGATCGATTAAAATTCTATAGTAGGAAAGGTGCGATTGTTTGAAATTCTTACAACAAATTCTTTTTCTACTGCTTTAAATCAATCAGTTCGTATCTTTTAATCAAATTCGTAGCACAAACTCTTTTTTAACTGATTTAGATCAATCAGTTCGTACCTTCTAATCAAACTTGCTCAAACCAGCGTTGTTTACTAACTGCATCAGTGTCTCTCGGAGTATTTGTAGCATCGATCGGCTAAAATTCTATAGTAGGAAAGGTGCGATTCGAATTCGGAGTACAAATTCTTTTCTATATCACGAATAGAATATTCAAGATTGATGATCGTTTTCGAGAAAAATTGCCGCGGTGAAGCTCGTATTTTTCAAAGTTCACGCAGCCGTTCACGATAACGCGTGAATTATGTATTTAAAACCTATCAAGCCCCTCTTTAGACACATATCATTTTTGGAAGGGTACGTTTCCATACTTTACCCGACCAAGCTGCAATTTCGCTACCCGTTGGCTCGGAATCCCATCCAGTTTCTAAGCAAAGTCTTGGATAGCGTTGATAAAGTATTATGTTTCGCAAAAAGGGGGTGAATAAAACGGGAACTGCGAGTATAAACGGTTCGCGAACGAGCGGAGTCGAGTCGGAAGTAAAAGATTAAAAATCTAAAATGAATTTTTCCTGCAAAATTAGCAGCCGGGCAGAGCTTGAATTTGCTGTCCAGATTAAATGGCCACCCTCGTTTAATTCAAAATCTTGGCCAGCGTCTGATTAAATTGCCAGTCATTCACTTCGCTTGATTATTTACTCTTCTTAACTGAGATTAGTCGCTGTCTTATTACTATCCACTTTACCACTTCCCCTCTTCCTTGCTTCCCCTTCCTTTCCTCGCACTGTCTTCGGCTTACAAGTTGCAAATTGTACGTTGCAGCGTAAAGACGGGGGAAACTTCCGACCAAGTATCGCGTTCGCCAGCACGAATGTGTCGGTTTCACCTCGACGAACCCCGATTTGAATACGAAACGAACCTAATCGTCGACCACTCACGAAGCGTTTTTACCGGCGTAACCTATTATTCCTCATATATTATTTATTTATTACACGGGTAAAAATCCATTATTGTGCAAGAGAAAATATAATATTTTTATAGCTGAGGCAGAGAACAGTACTTACAGGGAAACAATATTATAGGGTGTTTGGCCACCCCTGGGAAAAATTTTAATGGGAGATTCTAGAAGCCAAAATTGGACGAAAATCAAGAATATCAATTTGTTGATTCACGCTTCGTTAAAAAGTTATTAAAAAATTAAATTAACAAAATTTAAAATCATTCACGGAAAAATTATTTTTACTTGCAGGGGTCTGTTACAATAATTTTTGGTAAATAGACGTATCCCCGAAATCCTACCCACTTTCGAGAAAAAAATTCACGAAGGTGGATTTTTTCGGCGAAATTGAAAAATTTCAAACCGTTCTAAAAAAATTATTGTTAGTCGCAAGGGTCAATTACAATCAGTTTTGGTGAATACACATATCCCCGAATTCCTACGCACTTACGAGGAAAAAATTCTTTACCGAAAATACAATGTCTGACCATGAATGATGATTCCCCTGAAATTTGGCGAAATTGAAAAGTTTCAAGTCGTTCCAAAAAAATAATTTTCAGTTGCAGGGGTCAAGAACAATCATTTTTGGTTATTAGACATACCCCCGAATTCCTACGCACTTTCCAGAAAAAAATTCCTCACTGAAAATAATTTCTGGCCAGAAATGTTTGCCCGAAATTTCATGCAAATCTTTAAAACGTCATACCTCCTGAACAGATTGAAGGATTTTAATTTTTAAAAATGCAAATAACGCGTATTTTAGTGAAGAATATATAGAAATTCTAAAAATATTCAAAAAGTAAGAAAAACCCCATAAAAATGGTCCAATTTTCAAACGACCATAACTCCTACACTAGTGAATATATTTTAATGAAATTTATGTCCGATGTAGAGCTCATAGGTACCCACAAAAAAAGTATTAAACAACTTTTCTATAGGGCGTCAAACAAATTTATTAAAAATGAAAAACTAATTTTTAAGAAAACTCGACAAGAGGGTGCCTAAATTTTTCGGCAAAAATAAAAAATTTCAAATCGTTCTGGAAAAATTATTTTCGGTTGCGGGAATCAATTACAATCATTTTTGGTAGATAGACTTTCCTCCGAAATCTTATGCACTATCAAGAAAAAAATTCGAGTAGGTTGACAAATTTTTCGACAAAAACAAAAATTTCAAATCGTTGTGGAAAAATTATTTTCAGTTGCGGGGATCAATTACAATCATTTTTGGTAAATACACATATCCCCGAAATCCTACATACTTTCGAGAAAAAAATTCTTTACCGAAAATATACTGTGTGGCCGGAAATGTTTCTATAACTTTTTAACGAAGCCTCAATCGGCAAATTAGTATCCTTGATTTTCGTCTTATTCTAGCCTCTAGAATCTCCCATTGCGGGGGAAGATTAAATTGGAGGTGATATTCAGACTTATAATTTAATCATAGGTTGTAAACCTGATTTTTGAATGAGAAAATTTTAGTGACAAAAATTCAAGTCTTGTTGTATATTCATTGTAAAAAAAATTGCAGCATGTGTGGTTCACTCCTAAAATTGACAATATTTACAATACGGGCAGATTATTAATTTTATTCTGCTTGTTCGTTATATCAAAAATTCTGAAAAATGTTCTAACGCTAGATTTACGAACATTTATTGCACTGCTTTTAAATAAAATCCACCGTGTTGACAATTACGTCAATACATGATTTTTCTTTTAATTAGTGCATATATTCGAATCGTCAAAATAATCTCGACATAAATTGTTAAGTAGTAATATTAACGAGTGCTATAACCGTTGTGCATGATCGAATCGACGAGTTCCGTAAATCTAGCGTTGAATAAATCTCGAGAGAGAATTAAATTTTACACAAAAAAAAAGGTAAATAAGCCTTTTCTGTACGTACTTGGTCGACTATTACGACGCCATTTGCGTTACTGGGTGCGGAATGGAGGAGGCAAAAAATTGTAAATACGGCAAAAACTCGTGACGAAGGAATCCTTATCGGTGCCGTGATTATGCGAGCTGTCGTTACGAATTTGTATGCACCCTTGTACTTAATGATATAGTTTAATATAATGGCATACGTGTTTCATACGGGTAGCGACGATTACAGCGCACGCAGCCCATATTCGTCGTCTACACACGACGACCAATGGCGTACACAAAGATCTATCTAGATCCTTCAAAGTGTTTGAGAATATTCGTGGAATTGGATTCCGGAACAAAAGAATATTGTACACAAAAATGTAGCATAACCAGTTTTCGAAAAAGTTGCTTGCATTTACGGTCCACGTGATTGCAATCCCTGATTAAAAAATAGACACCTGAAATCGAAGGTTGTCGATAAAAAAATCAGCAATTTTGGAAAAATATTTCAAGCATTTAAATTAAATTTACTAGTATTTTAAAATGACCTATTTATTATTTAGCCACTGGTAAATTTCAAGCATCTATTTATTTCACACTCGTACCTTCTATTCTTTATTTTTCAAAGTAAACTGAAATTACTGTGTTCAGACACGTTACGAAAATACGCTCCTCTAATAAAAATGTAAAATATATTTAAGCACGCAATTCTACGCTCATCGACTTTTTAACGACTCTTGAGGACCCTTTTCCGGCTGCAGACTAAACCTCCAAACGCGTTCCCAGAATCCATTCACACTCTTGCAAACCGATATCACACTGTAAACCATAAACATCCGCTCGATAGCGTTCGCTCTGTCCCAAACACTCTTCGTGTTCACGCAATCTTATCGATAGTCATCTGATACCTACAATGTCCATAAGAATATAACGCTTGAACTGAACGACACGAAAAAGATTTGATTTTTATAGAGGAATTCAGAATATGGCTTTGTTAGCGCATGGGTTTAGAAATAGAGTATGTTGAACCTGGTATTAAAATTTCTTAGACGCGCCGTGTATTATTATCATGTATTAAGTTTTGTTCGTCGATGTATATTTTAGACAAAACAAGTTTTTAACACTTGACCTGACCCATATATAGTTGATAGGATTTACTACTATGATACTAGAAAAATTCATTCTCAAGTTAAAGTTACAAAAATAAGTACTGGACACAATTTTAGGTTATGTAGCTTACAATGGTCTAAAATCAAAATTTTACTTTTGCAGAATATTATATGGTTTTGATCTGGCAGTGAACGTGTTAAAAGCTTATTTGCCAGGGGTTTGAAATAGGCGTAGTCAAACGCATATATCTCATACCTACATTATCATTTCGCGTTTGATATGCTCGAACGGGATGCTTGGGGTACTCAAGGTGCTCCAGTTATCAAAAAACCGTGTATTTTAATTATTAACATAAAAATTAAAGGGTTAAAGTCGAGATGGTTTTTAGAGTGAGATGCAAGTCGAACGGTTTTAAGATTTGCGAACTATAGATTCGAACAGCCATCGCTGCACGTACTTGCCTGATCGGTAATGAAATATAGAAGCCTTCCGGTTTAGTCTCGAAATGGGATTACAAGTTGGAAAGTCGCGTAACGAGGGGATGTGCGCGACAAAGTGATATCCGCGACCGCAGATTCCAGACAACGTGTCTTGCTCTTTACCTCTTTCTCTCTATCTCTCTCTCTTTACTCTTTACTCTTTCGCTCGCTCGTAACCTCTGTCGTGAAATCTCGACTCGCAAACTCTCGCGGTTGAGCTTTATAGGTTCCGAAGGAGGGTCGAGAGATCGAGACGCGATACAAAAGTCGGTCGAGCGTGGCGCGCTTTATTCTTCCTCGCCGCGAGGCAGCGGTTACACGGCAGATATTAACTTTGCTTTTGCAATTTTACGTTGATAAAGAGCAAGAAAAGCGAGGAGAGGGGTCTGGGAAACGCGAGGTCGCACGCACGCGAAAAGGGACCTCGCTCTCCCACGACAATGGCCACTGTTTGTCGCGCGAAACAGCGACGCAATTATGCCACCGATCGAAGGCGACGCAAACTTCGACCATTTTTCGTTATTAATATTTTGCAACATCCGTGTTTCTTCCGTGGCGTTCGATTCTTTTCTTTTCTGTCAAACAGTTCGGGATATTTCGCGATTGGGTGAAGTTTGTATTTTTGTAACTGTGTTTCTAAATCGTTTTTTTATTTATTGGAGGCTTGAAATCCTCAATAAAGTTGCAATCATGAAATAAAAAATACAATTCTACATGTAAATGAAATTGTAATTTTTGGTGTACTATACTAGTATGTACTATTAATTTTTAAAGTAGCATATGCCATTCCAAAATACACACTTTCATATAAGCTTATTCAGCAATATTCGATAAATTTTATATTAGAAGAATGCTTAATTTTTTGTACAATCTGCATTCTGATGAAGTAATATTTTTTAATATGATCAAACGTTTAAGTATCTCGAAACGGGAATGGCTTAAGCCACTCTCATAATAACATGCAGTATTCCGAGCTTGATAACCACATAATTGATACGACATCCATCCCAGTTAAAAAAAAATCTTGTACTCAAATTGTTGCGACGCAGGATGACGATCTGTCCGTGGTTCAACGGATCGTTTGCGTTCGCTATTCCTCGTTCAACTTAATGCACGAAGCGTCGTGATGTGATAAGAGATTTTAGAATGAGGTTAACACACCTTTTGTAACAATGTTTTAATGTTTACTATAAAACAATATATATACAATCGTAGAGTGTAGTGAGTGGTATTTGCTGTTTCTCGGTGAGTTCTGTCTGAGTTCTGTCTGAGTTCTGATCTGATGGATGTGTGTTAGCGTCGTTGTCGAGGAGGTTAAGGTTGGGATTGGCTGCTGATATTTTGGGGAAAGGTGGATTGTAAGAATTAGGATTGGTCGGTTGTGTGGTGAGGGTGGATCTGAAAATGGTCTTGAGGCGGAGCTTGAATGTTTAAATATTTTGGGAAATGTTGTTCGGTTAGGGCTAGCAGGTAATGGGTTTATTGCGGTGATGGGTACGTGATGTGCAGCTGTTGGAAAGGTCAAGTTTTTATGGGACAATACTGGTCGCGAAGAGTGGTAATTGCCGAGCCTAAAAATGCTCGGCTGCTACGACCTTCTGGAGCTACCTGTGTTGGGGCTCAACAGAAATGTATACAGGAGTATAATAAATTGTTAGATTTCCAATGTACAGTTTTCTAAAAAGGAAAAAGTAGAAAACCATCCCTTAATATTTGTATAGAAATGTATCAACATTTAGCGGTTGTCAAATCTTCTGCAGTCGTTTAATTTTTACCAATCTCTGATCGCTTTAAAAATACAATTTCTCCCCGATTACGCGAGACACTTTCTATAATTGACGAATCATACAAGAAGGCTGCCATCGAACGCCTCGAAATGTAAAAAGTTCACCCTCGTCATCGCGTGAGGAAGTGATTCTTTCGCGAAAAACGATTCACGGGGCGGGGACGATTAGACGCGCGGATTTAATACGCAGTAACGAATTTGTTGTCGGGGGCAGGAAGAATCGGTTGATAAATTTCTCGACGGCCAACCCAGGAAATCGAACGGATGTAGCTCCGACTCGCTGTAAATTCGCGTTTGATGTCACTCCGCGTCACTTCACATGATTAATGTCCCCTGGTCCCGCTTAGGGGGACGACGACGCCGACTTCTGGTACCAGAATTTCGTCCACGACCACCATCGTTCTCAGTCCACGAATTTTAATCACTAGACACGTAAGCGATCGGAAACAGAACGATCATCCTTCACTGTTTAGGTTCCTTCGACGCGTCGATCTTTCACGTTGTTCGAATGGTCCAAATAAATGGTAAATGCTACAGGCAAAATCTTTATATTTATGGCAGCTAAAACGGGTTCTTATAGAGGGAGTTAAAAAATAGAGTGTTTTGGGACTTGCAGGACAGATAGTATTGGCTAAATGGAGGAATTCCTAAGAAACAAGGGTTGAAAAATGAATTTTCTGTTTCGATCGATAAACTCAAACTCGACACCTAATATTTAACACATTTACCGTCACGTTATACATATATGGGTGATACAATTTTTCACTAAATGTGAAAGAAAATAAATCTAGATAGGATTCTTGAATTTTAACTGTAGTAATAAGTTTTGTCTAAAAACAGAGTATCGTTTTCGTGGACAATTTGAGGGGTTTGTCAAACACGGGGCTGCTTTTCTTTCGTTTCTCATTTAAGCTGGATGTAAATACAAGAAACGCGTCTGTGAATTGAAAAAAGACAACCAACAGTAACCCCATTTTCATTTAATATATTTCAATGATATCCATTTAAATAGTGCAAACATAACTTTTGATATTATATAAATTTTGCAAAGTATTATTTTACAAAAATTTAGTTTGGAAACCCGGCGTTAGGGCACACCCTGTGCAGACGTAGGCGACGACACCGATTCCTGGTTTCGGAGTTCCGCCCACGATCGCCGTCGTTCTTCGTCGTTCGTCCGCTTTTCCCCTCCGCGAATTTTAATCACCACTGAGCCAACACACAAGAGAGCAGAAAGAGGACGAGTGGATTTCGCGGGGACTGATGCGAGCCGCTTTATTTCGTTAACGTTTCAATCGATCATCGCACACCCCCGGGATTTCGCTTCCCGCTCGATGCGTTCTTCCCTTTCTCGCTCCCTCTGCGTCGGTTTCTCTCGACAAATCGCGCCGCTGCGCCGATGACATAATCTTCGCGAGTTTTGCGCGCGCGAAAGTGAAAATGTTTTAGCCGTCGGGTATAAACGAGACAATTAATAATTCGTTGTTACCGCGTTTCGGTATCCGGAATACCGTTAATAAAATCGACAGTGTTTCGATAAACAAGAATGAAGAAACAGATTTCGATCGTTTGATGTATTTTTTACGGAAGAAGAGTAATGTTTTTTAATTCGATCGTTTGACAAATATTTTAAAAATTATTTCTTATGAAACATGGATCTGTTTGTATCTTACAAAAACAGATGAACGAGGACCTTTGAACAATTTTGTATAATAATGTGTCTTTATCACTACAGGCAAATGCAAAGTATTATTTTTCATTTTTTTGTTGCATTTAAATAGTGCGTTGAAGTTTGATTAGTATACAGTAAGGGATGAAATTTAACCGTGCAAATTTTGAAGAGTCTACAACTACAAAAATTAGGTGTAAGATTAAACTAAACTAGATTAAATAGGTTAATAAAAGTACAATCTTTATAAATGAAAGAGAATAGTAGTGTAGTAATAGTTTCCTGGAGGTTATAATTACGGATAAAGAATTCTAATGTTTCTTCGTAATATTTTTAAAAATAAATTTCACGTTATCGAGATTTTACACGAAATTCCCAGCAAATTGCTCGTCTTATTTTCTAATTTACAACAGTTCTGTAATACCCTAGATACGAAAACAAAACATCTCATATTCCTACCTCCTCCTCGGAATATTTGAAATAAATTTTACATCGCGTTCGCTGGAAATATATATTCTTTTATCCCGGTTTTCGTAGGAAAGTTGGCCCGCAGCGAACGTTACTTTATAGTTTGTTTAGCCAAAAAGAGTTCCGCATCGCGATTACAAGCTATCGGGAACGTTTGGACGCGGTTTCGTCCCTTTTGTGAGAAATATCTTTCCAAACCACGCTGTCCCTCTAATTTTCGAGCCGAACCGGTCCCGGAAGAAATTAAATATTCCTACATTAATACTGCCAAAATACCACCATCGACGTTCCGTAGACGATTTACTGGGCGCGGCAACCTTTGGGAACAATGGAGTGTACGACAAAGACTCGGTCCGTTTAAAAGTTCATATTCCCCGGCCTAGCGGCTATGGAGATCGGGCTTCTCGTATCGATTGAATTCAATTTACGGCCGTCAACGAGGAACGTGAATTTGACAGTCATCTCCCCTTTGGCGGGAAAGGGGAGCTGGTAAAGTTGGTGCGCGACGATCGACGATGACCAGCGTACCCAGCGTCCAATCGGTCTCTTCGCTGCTCCCGGTCTCTTTGCGCGCCTCTGACAACCGCTGAAATTAATGACGCCCTCTCGAACCGATGGTATCGAGGCCGGAAGAACGCTCAATTGGCCAACGAAATGTAGATTACCGAGAAGCGTCAAAGAGGTCGAAAGGAATATGAATCTCATCGACTCGTTGCGTCAGAGCAGCCACCAATCCCAACAAGCTAACCAAAAGCTGATATCGCCATTTTAATTCATCTCCAGTGTTTTCGTTCTCCAGAAATAGCTTATTTCATATTCGGAAAATAGTACATAAATGTGACGAAGGAAGAAAGAATTTAAAACTATATTTGTACACTCATGATTCTTAAAATGAACCCCAGGCGTGATTCGTAAATTGAACTACTCCTATCAACTGTTTTAACGAAACAAAGAGTGGAGAATGTTTTATTGAAACGCTTATAACATTTACACGAGTAGATAGATCTCACAGAAAATGAGATTTTACAGCAATAGTATAGAGAAGCAAAATTCTGCAGTTTGGAAAAAATGTGTACCAAGTGACTCTGTGTTTGCTTCATGTCCACAGATAAGTATTTGCGAAATGACGATTTCCCAAGACTGTTATCGATAAATTTTTTCTATTTCGAACGTCTTAAATCTTTAAATAAGAGACAGAAGGATTTTTGCTCATTTTGAAGATTAATTTATTTGTAGTTTTTATTGAATTTTAGAGTATACAGTCTTATTGCAGTGTCCTAGAGAAGATCCTCGAACTACCAGAAAAGGAATTTTGTGAATTTTACATCGACGAGCGTTAATCGAAATTTGAAATGAAATAAAAAAGGCACTTTCGAGCCAGTTTTTTGGGTTTCCACTCTGTACCGTTGGTTAGACTAGCACGCGAATGTCTCGTGCCTGCACGCATCAGCGGGCAGGAGGAAGTTTGCAATCTGCAGAATTTTCTCTGCCCCCGTTGTTGATGAAATAAGTGACGACTGCCTGCCCACTGGTTCGACCTTTAGCTGAAATAAGTAGCTAGGGTTCTTAGTTGAATATAGTGTGTTTAATAGATGGCGATTAATCGGGTCGACCTTCGAACAGTGCTCGTAACTATTTATCTACGTAAATTGTGGGGGAAATGGTGTCGCTATAAAAGAAATAGTATTGATCTATTTTTGCTGAATTTTTCGTGGGAAACTGAATCGAAGCTATTGCTGTTAGTTAATAAAGAAATGATTAATGTTTGCCTGGGTCTTCGATTATCAGAATGTTCGGCAGGGAACATTTCGAAAATATCTTGCCAGCGGCTTACATGGAGTTGCTCGTTAGCGTTCGAAAATTCTCAACGAAACACCGACGTCAATTATATCAGGCTACGCAAGCACGTGGCTCCCTGAGATTTCCTTAGAGATTACGCATTGAATCTATACAGCCAGGATTGCAATCCTATAATATCATTTGATAACGTCAGCTTACAGAGGCTGGATAATCCTTAACGGAAACACAGAGACCAATAACGAGAACTGTCATTACACGAGTCTAGGATGCCTGTAATTTTACGAAACAGGGTATTCGAATCGAGAATTAAATCCTTTTGCGATCAAAGACAAACAAAACAAAAGGAGGTTGTTGATGTTTTAAAAAGCCACTTTTAAATTTGTCGTTATGGCGGTAAAATGTTACGGAGATATCGAAGAATCGTTCTGGTTTCCTTACGCTTATTTCCCGAATTGTTCGTTTGTTCTTTCATTCTTTTTTTGTTCTCTTTCTCCATGGTCAATAATTTATTTACTTTCACATTTTCATGCTCTTGTTTCAGTTCTCTTTTTCTTGGCATTACGTAAGGGAGATACTTTCAGAATTATTTTGTAAATATTATCAGCAAAACTAGTAGATGACTGCACGTCTAATGTCTTCTCATCTTCTTCTCTAGATAGAAGTCAAATTTTGCTGATTCCTTATTTCTTCATGTGGAATATTTATCATTTCACAACCTGCATAATCAACGTCTGAGAATATATTCCTATCCAGAGGTTAAATTCCAGTACATTTGGAGCTATTAGTACGAATATGAATAAGCAAAATTTAGATTTGTAGTATCTGGTAATAGGGAATGATGATCTGTCCGAAACCAGGGGACAGCAAAGCCATAAAAAAAAATTATTTTATAAAGACAAATGCACTATATATACGAAATACAAAGATAATTAAAGAAGTACTTACCAAAAGATATAATAATACCATTCACGCGTTTTTTCCATTACAAAAATTGAGGGGTATAGTAGTTTATAATTTGTACGAGCTTCTAATTAGACGTAACAATGAACCGACTTTTTTAAATCACTTTAAAGATATCGTTACTGTCCTGTACTAAGTACCGTCCGGTTTAAGGGCACTCCTCCCATACACTCTGTAAAAATAAAAACATAACTCGCGCGTAAGAAAATGGCGGACAAAGTATAAGATCGACCCCAACGGGAATGCGAGGGCACACAGAATCAATTGCAAAGTGTTTTAAGGGGGCAGTCTCATGTGTACGTTGCAAAATTTAACATCTTTAATAATTGTTTTTTACTTAAATGTTACATCTAACACTATAATTTATTTTCGCAATTTATTTAACTATCCTTCGGGAACACAAAATAAATTTTCCAATAATTTTTATTGACTTTTCTGTATGTCTAAACACTGGCGTAGGTGATTGCAGCTCTCAAGGTTGACTAAATAAAAAAAATCAAAAAGATTTTTATTTTGGTCTCGCACTAGACTGCCCCCCTTAATGTACCATGCGGGTGCAAGTTTATGGCAAGTTTATTCGTAACGCTTCGAGTCCTTCGTTGTCCGTCGAAACGGTTCCAGCTGCGTAGGGCATCGGTAAATTACGAGTTTCGAAACGCTAATCTCGTATGACGCGCGCAATTACAAATCGCTAATCTGATTCGCCGTAATTATATGCCATTTTCCCTCGACACGGCGGAGGACAAGTCGCATGCCTCGCGGGGACGGTGCACGACACGGTGCGAGGAGTTAAATGGACTGTCACAGAGCGAGACGGCGGTTGCGTGGGCGGGAAAGAGACGGTCGTTTTAGCGGAAAAGAGAGAAAGAGATTGCGGAAAGCCGCGAGTGGTGCCGGCGAGGCGGGTCCGAGAAGCGAGAGAGGGCAGCGTTATCGAAAGTACCCGGTATTGGCAGACCGTTTCCCAGCAAATAATTGGAAATGCAAACGGGACGAGCCTCCCTGTGATAGTTCGATAATTGAGTCTCTTATCAGTGTTTGAATGCTCTCTCTCTTGCTCTTTCTTCCACGATCTCGCTCCGTCCCTCGCTTTCTCGGTTTCTCGTTCTCTCTTTCCCACTTTCTACCACCCCCGTGGTCCTTTATTTCTCGGTGTACACGTCCCTCTCTGCCCTCCGATCTCTGCCCTCTTACACCGTCGGCTCTCTGATTTTACAATCGTTTACACCTGGCGGCTCGTCGAGAAAGAGGCACCGGAACTTGTCGATGGAAACTCGCGCATCGACGCGGCCGCGGTTCGTGTCGCTGCACACGTGTTGCTCACCGGCCGCGTGCACATATGCCACCGTGATTATGGTCGCACAGACCGTTCGTGAAACGAGGATTCTTACTCGTGAGATGGACAGAATGTTTGAAAACAATGTCTCGAGACTTTGGGGACTTGTACTCGGCGAGAGGAGTGAACAATGTCGAATGAAAATAGATCTGAAAACGATGTGCGTGTGTTTCTCTAAATTTTATTGCAATAAATGCCGACAATGTTAATTTTTGGAAAAAGGAAGCACCAACGCCATCCTTCGTACATAATTAGTATACCGTGGCAGGTCATTACACACCGTATGAGTCAATCCTTAGCTTTATACAGGCAACATCTAAATACAGAGCAATATTCGTTATACATTGTATTCATAACCAATCATTCGCATCTGCAGAAATAAAGTAATAACTAGACTGCGGATCTTTATGCAAATTCACATTTTTCTTAATAGAATTAATGAAACGGAAGCTTCGCAGAGGGCTGTCTCAACCCCTAAATATAATAATTCGTATCTTACTTTAAGTATTTCCCATAAATGCATAAACATCCGCAGTCTAGTAATAATCAACATTAATGTAAAGCCTGATCTCTATTTGAGAAAAGAAAATCTTTTATTGAGTCGTTATTAAACGGATGTACCGTACAGTTTATTGATTGCAAAATGAATAGTACGTGGTATCTAGATGGATCGGGATTATAAAAATAAGAGTTAATTTGCACAGTTTACCAAACTTTAAATTTTATAATTTTCTGCAGAAAGAAATCGAAGAGTCCCGAACAATTTTACAGCCCCGGTTCAAGATGGCCTCTTTAGTCAGAGTGTCCGCTTCAAAGTTTTCTCCAAAGTGCATACTTTAAAGTTTACGACTCGGGAAACAAACATTCCCAGACATCTTCTTATCGTTACAACCGGTAAAATATATTTCTTCGGGTTAATCGTTAATTTGTTCGCGTCAAGCGTTCTGCATCATGGGTTCGGTATTGAGTAACCTACGTTAATGATTATTACTTTACTACCATACTTACTCAGTGATTTATTATCCTGTTCGCGGCGATAGGTTGAAAAGAAGCTGTGGAAATTATATGGCTTTCAAATATGGCGAAAGATAATTTATATCTGAAAACATTTTATTAGTTGCAGACTTCATTTCCAACTCAGAATTTTCAAAATACCTAGAAGAAAAGTAGGAAGCAATATGTGTTCCTTGTAAAGAAAATTACCGTGTATAGTCCGGGCCACGATATAGCGAGGTCGTAAACTCGAGCAGGTGTCAAAGTTTACACGTTTCAGCTCCCGGAACAAGTGAATTGACAGAAATACGACCAGCTAAAGGCCTTAGACCATAGTCAGGGTCAGAAATGTTTTATCGAGTGTCGTCATTTTTAGAAAGCCATTTTTAGAGATATCGTAACAGGTAAAGGTTTTACTCAAGTCTTGAATATCTTAATTTACCTGCTTATAATATTATATAATATAGAAAGAGATTCAGAAAGGCACACTCGAGCAAGTAATCGGTCCCAACCCTCAAGAGTTTAGTTTACGACCTCGCTATATCGTGGTCCGAACTATATACGTATATAGAAAATATTCTATGTGTCTGAATCAAATTTTTCAAACAAACAACGCGACAAAAAAAAAAACTTTCTATACTTACGCAATAATCATTATTTACGGACGAGGGAAATATTTTCCCGGTTGCATTCGACCGAGCAAATTTTTTGTTTTACGATACCGTTGACGTAAAACGAGTCGTAGTAGGAAAAAGTAGAATAAAATGAATAACATTTGCGTGTATAACTGTTACTAGCGATCGAAATAAATTTCCCTCGTCGATAACTGTTGCGAGAGACCGAAATGTTTTTTTTTTCTCGTTGGTAATGGTTACTGGTAACGACATAAAATTTCGATCATTGTTGTCTGCAACTGAAAACATTTTAATCGGGGAAATAATTGTTCTTTATTCTGATTATAAAATAGATCCTGGTAATATTTATATCTTTTATATTTTTATTACCATTATCAGAAATCCATGATTTTTCGATAAAGTTAGCTGGACCTACGAAACAATGCGTGACCCAAAATCCACAACAAAGAAGCGATTCTGCGTAAAAGAGCGAATTGAAAATACAGATTGAAGCTTTCCGAACGAATTTCAATTTTTGGGGAAATTGCTTCTGAAAATTTGTGGGCCGCGCCGTGTACTTGATTAAAACTCGCTTTATTGCACACCGTTACTGGCTTTCATCTCGTTTGTATACAACGTGGTAATTTCACAGGAAATCGGACACTTTTTTTTGGGCAACGTTTCGAATTTCCCTCAAATTCGGATATGTTGTCTTTCGTAATTCGTGTCTCGAAAGATTTAAAAAAAAAAATATCGAAAATTGTTTCACTGTTCGAAAAACAGTGTTAACGTTCAGTACATAATTGTTAAAGTGTGAATAAAAATTTGCACGACTCTGAGACACTTCAAGGAATACAAACGATTTCACGAGTTTGAGTACAAGTCAACGCGTCTCGCGCGCTGGAAGGTTTCTCCGCCCGACGAGTTAACTCGTCGTCCCCGGTCACGGGGCATTAACGCGTCGAGAAAAGAGAAAAATGGGGTTTCTGAAGGCCCGGTGCGGAGGTGACTCCTTAACTTATGTTTTCGCTTGCTGTTATTCGAGACGCGAGCGACGCATCGGTTCGCCGCAGTCGCGGAGGTGGGAGTTTCAGTTTCTCGTTGTCGCGTAGCTCGCGGTATTTGCATGAACTGCGTGAACAGCCGCGTTGCGTTCGCGTGTTTGTCCCATCAGGCGTGCAGAAACGTCTGCACGCGCGTAAATACACGGATGGAGCGGAAAACGACGGTATATCAGAGCGACTGAGCTCTCGCGCGCGCATACTTGTGCATTAATTCGAGTCCGCACACGGAAACGCGCCCGCGTGTGGAACGTAATGCTGGCCGGACGTTTCGTTGTGGCGCCATAAACACCAGTGTGACGCCAATTACGCAAAGGGTCGACCGCGATGTTTTGTTGCGTAAGAACCGAAATTATCCACTGCCTCTCTCGCTCTATCTTTCTCCCTCTTGCTCCCTCCGACCGTGGCCCGCCCTTTACCCGACGCTTCTGCACCAAATTGCACCGAAATTTCGGATAATTTCAGCTACTGTTGTCCTCATCGCGCGCGCCGCCTCTCGCGTGTTATTAACACAACTTTCGTGCACCCCCTTCAGTGGAAAAACGCTGTCGAGATGGCACTCGAGAAACCGTTTGAATTCTGCTGCCGTATAGAAGAGGCCTTGTTTAAGAACGAGAAACGAAACTTCATTGAATCGTTACAAAATATAGATCTTTATCAAATTAACTCTTAAGTAGATCTACATAGTATGAAATGCATTTGTTTTTAAGTTTCTTTGAGAATTATTTGCAAAGATTACTGCAACATCTTTTGCAGTTAAATATATAAGGTCTATCTATTTGTGTTTGAATAACACTCTAAAATTTTTTGAGCTAAAGAAAAGTTAAAATTAATGATACTGTATCCTCTCAAATATAGTCCCTTTTAGAAAAAGTTATTTCATGATGTCCATGGTTGTAGCCATTTTGTTATTTTTAAATGCTAGATTTACGGACATTGATTCCACATATTCGTATTGAAACTCTTCACGTTGACGAGTATATTGAAATGTAATTTTTCTTTTAATTGGGAACTATATTCATATTGTTACGATAATCAAAATCAAGTTAAATCTGGATTCTAAGTCTCGTCAAATTGACTGTAACAGTGAATAATAAACTATCCTTTAAAACTAAGAGTGTTTTCCGTTTCAGTTATTTCAAATAAATACTGTTGAAGCATATGTAATTATATTAAACTACCTTTTGGTCGCAGGTTCGCAGAAATAATTATTTCGCGTTTCGTTACTGGACGCTTAGTCGATGTTATTTTACGCTGCAGCGAGATCGATTCAAACTACTCCTACTCGCGTTACAGATATTATTAGGCGCACCGCAAACTTCTATCGCTTTCAAGCGACCGCAAAACTTGTCGCAACAACAAGATTTATTAAATAAAACGGATTTTTCCACGGTATCGTTTCTCTTATTAGCCGCGATTTCTATCCTGCACGCAACTTGTCCGTTCGCTTTTATGTCACTCGCACGCTCGGTCTGCATTTGCTTTATCGATATTTTCAGGCTTTTAGCGAGGAACGAGGTTAGATCGAGTTAATTATCAATATACAATTGTAAACATATTAAACGATATGTATTAAACAGATAACAAAATAAAAACGGATGAAAACATATGTTCACGCAACCGTGGCCATCTTGGCATCGTCACGCGCATGCGCAGACCATCAGGGCCCGAGGATATCGATCGAGTATCGATCATGTGGAACCACTATATTTCTCACGGATATAAAACATTAAATTTCGCTAAATGAACAATATTTTGTAAGAAAATAATTATTTCTATCGAAAGGAGTTCAGTATTACGCGAGAAACGTTTCAAAAATCTACGAATGATACGGTTTGGCGTGTCGCTTTGAAAAAGTTGCCTCGTTGTTTAGAAAGTTAATTTTATATCGGTCACTCGTTACGACTGTAAACTAGAGGGCTAGACTTCGCCTTATTACGAAACAATGTCGAGCACGGTCAGTTAATTCTGAAACGTTGGAGCCTATGCGGGCTGCAGCGTTCTTCGGGAGCGGGAATGCGCACCGAGCTTAATCAAATTCAAGATTAAACTTCGGAGTTTCGTAAGTCGTTCCGCGCCAATATTTGTTGGGGAGTGGTTTTAATTTCCATAAGTACCGTAATTTCCGAGTTTTCCCTTCCATCTACTCTCGACCGTGCTGTGCATCTACGCGTATTTATTAATATCGTTAATAACATGTATATACGGACAAACGGGTGCGCAGCTTTCCGCCAGTAAATATTAAAATTCCCGCACGAAAGTCACGGCGTGGAACGATTTCCGTTCCAACTCTCAAAACGCTCGATTTGAATCTTTCGAATCAAACAGATTAAAATTGATCCAATATCGAGCAGAAAATAAAAGCATTAAAAAATGTAAAAAAAATTTCCATAGTAAAACAAATTAAAGTTATTCTATCGCAACGTTTAAATATTATTTGTTTCTCACAATATTAAAGTAATACTGGCAAAGTACTTTAAAGAGTGAAGTTAAATAAAAGAGTGCAATCATTGATTATTTAAGTAGTACGAGCAAACGTAATATTTTTAATTTTTTCGAGCCCTCCTTTCTCTAGTTTTTCCGGGGTTAACGATTTACAGAGACCGTTGCTCGGTCGCTCGGTAAATTCTTTTGGCCGTTGGGAAAAAATTTCATGCATCTTGGGCTTGATTAAATTTCTTCGTGATGGCGCGCATCTGCTTTCTCGGTTAAAGTGGCCTCGTAAACATTTCGTCCTAATACTTTTTCGATAGTCCTATCCGAGTCCTGTGTCTGCTCGTGGTTCGTGGAAAAATACGCCGCGGAACAGGTTGTTCGAAAACGACGATCTGGTTGCAGGACAGGATGCGTTACGTTTGCAAATCGTTTCGCGCATCTAATTAAATTCCTCGAGCCACGTGATCGAAGATCGTAAAAATCAAATCTGTTAGTAACGAGGAAATTCTTGAACACAAAATGTATGCCATCGCGCGATTAAATCATATTTGGTTCACCGAGCACCTCCATTTTGCGATACGAGCATCCGTATGGCAAATTTAATGCTTGAATTTACACAGAATAAAAAAGAAAAGAATTTTGGCTTTTTAAAATATTGACATAGACGAATACGTTATAAAATTTTCTGATACATTGCTTTAATACTGTTTTTGATAATGTTTTAAAAACAATACTTGAATAAATACATTAACTTCTTCATTTAAATTATTAATCTTTTTAATAGAAATGCACACGATTATTGAGTGAATTTCTATTAGCACGTAATTGAATATTGCACAAAGCTTGCTGGACCTGGTAGTCGTTTTATTTGAAAAAGAAAAAAGGTAAATAGTTTTACGACCGAGACAGATCTTCCTTATGCAAGACGTTTCGCTACTTTATCTTAAGTAGAATTGCTGGTGAACTTTCGCAGGTCTTTTCGAAGTTTTTATTTCCTTCTCGGCAACTTTTGCCCGAAACAGTATAAAATTATACATTCATTAAAAGTTCCAAGACGTATAGGCAAGCACGATTGATTCGGACGATTACAGGGAAGATACAGTTGCAGTTTTGCCATCTAGTTTGCGTTAACAAGAGACAGAGTAGACACTTGGAACAGTTAAAATGAGAAACAGCCGCGTCGGCGCTTGGGCGCGCTTTGTTTTCCACCAGCCACGAAAAACATGGCAAATGTCAGACCGTGGATTTATGTAAATGAAACTGGCTAATTCCAAGGAATTTTAGGCACTATTTTCTGTAATAACTTTTCCTAAAAATTTCGTTCCAAATATGAAATTCACCGCACGGTTTGACCCATAAAATATTTTCCAATTAAATAACAAATTTACTGGTAATCGAATCGATAATATTCAAAATTCTTTGGTAACTTTGACCAAAAAAAAAAAAGACAAATAGGATACTATGATTTGTGAATATACAGGGTAATTAAAAAGAAACTGAAAAATATCTAGCAATCAAAAGTATATAATAAAAAAATGGAAGGGTTGTAACTAATTAAAGAGGAGATGTTAAGTTTTCTGATCCACAAAATATTCTCCAATTAAGTAACAAATTTAGAGTTAATCGAATCGATAATATACAAAATTCTTTCGTAGCTTTCATAAAAAAAAAAAGCAACTATGATCTGTGAATGTATTGGGTATTTAAAAAGGAACTGAAAACTATCTAGCAATCAAAAATATATAATAAAAAGAACGTAGAAGGGTTGTAACTAATTAGAGAGGAGATGTTGAGTTCTCTGACATTTTTTGATAGGTTATTTTCGCCTCCGGCGGTGAAAGAGCCAGCCACCTTCGCGGCCATTTTAGATTCTGGATGGCCGCGATGAAGAGACGCTCTCGGAGAACGTTTCGTAATACGCTAATGGAAAAAGAGGCGGCCGCCGTGAGGAGATAGCAGCAATTAAACGGTCCCGTGGACATTATAATACGCGCAATTTGCTTGAGAAACGTTCGTGCCGAATTACGCGCAGTTCATGGCCGTCGTGCCGTTAGCCACGTGATACGAAGGGAGAATTAACGAAATTTCATTTACTTGAATTTGCGCGATACAAGTCGCCGATGAAGCCAGGGGCGCGCGCGAGGCGACTTCTATTTGCCGTTGAAGGCAGTTATTACATCGTTATTTCATCCCCGGCCAGCAACGCGGTATTAAATTCTCATATTGTCATGCTACGCGAGCTCGTGGAACTGCAGTTCCCAACGGTGAACGCAGTCATTGCCGTCCAGATACTGGTAATTTTTATTGATGGACCGACGCGTGCGATTTAACGCCCCGGAAACATGGCCGTTTCCAAGTCTATTTTACCTTTCTCGTCCCTCGTAACGTGCACTGAAACTAGTAAAATCCGATTGCTACCGTAAGTTCGAATCTATCGTTTTGTAATAGACACTCTTATTCGAAGTAAGAAAGATTCTTATTATTTCTTTTAGCGTATCTCTATAAGCATGGTATCTAGAAATCTTCATTTTTAACGTGTAACAAAGTAACCTATAAACAATCAGTATAAAACACGTATTTTACAATATCTCACACTAGGATTCATACAGTTGAGAATTTGTGTTTACTGAAATTTCCAATTTATATTTCGTTAGTAGTATCTATCATCCTATCGTATAATTTTTTTCTGAGGCCAAATGTAACTTTGAAGTTTAATTATCGTTTTTGTGAATTGGAAAAGATACGAAAGAAATAAAGAATTTGACTGAATAACTGTTCTTCAAGAAAATATAAAAATAGAAACTGAGTTTTTTAAAGGTTTACAGTAGAAAATCTCCGTTAGAGAAATGCAGACCCAAGATGTTGACTGACCTGGGTTTATTGCGTGGACAATTTACATACGTTCGACTAGCCACGCGTAAATTGTAAACTAATCTAAGTAATCATCGTGGTGTTTAGCTTGAAGGAATTTTACATGAATCTTGGGCAGCCGCTATTCGATTTATTTTCGACACCCAGTAAACCATGTTCCACTTGAATCGAGGTAAAAACTAGAAATTCGAGTCCGACCGTACTAACAAGGGTCGTCGACCAGCCGTCGGGTAGTCATAAAATCTATTACAGAACTCGAGGACTGTTTACAAGCATGTCCTTCTTACCTGAGGTTTCGAGACAACACGAATCACTTTCTGAGGTCGAACGGAAGTTCTAGCTGCCAATATTGTTTCGGCAGCGAACGCGAAACGAACTATTGTATGCGATTTCTGTGCGATAAAAGAATTTTATAAAATTTATATTAGCAAAATGTGCAGATGATTAATTTCGAGCAAAGTTTCGTGATGAGTGACCAAAATTCCAAAAAGTAGCTATTAAATAAATTGTAGAAATTACCGTGCAGTATTTGACAAACACAAACATTCATATCAATGTGGGAAAAAGTGTATTTCATATTATACAAATTGCAGAATATCAATATTTGTCCTATAATCGAAAAATCAGAATGTGATCGTATAATAAATATGTTTGAAATTGTAAAATACAAAAATATATTTAATACGCGTGGGATCGTGTATCCATGTGTGACCACGTGCTGGGGTTCTTGCAACGCAAACCGGAAGTCACACCTGCCAATTTCAAGCTCTTATATGTATCTCCGTAACGAAGCTTTGCATCCGAAAATGGTAAAGTACTTCTCGATTTATTACGAATCGATCCTGAAAAATGGTTCCACATTTTCGATAACGCTCTGTAGAACATTCGAACCGTGCCCCGTTGAATTTGAACTTAAAAAAAAATATTACAAAATTGTATTTATGCATATCCGCTATATTCTGCGTCCAAGAATATTGATAAACTTTGTACATTTTCGAAGAATCTTTATTTCTCTTGGAAACTCACGCGAGTTTAAGGTTCACGAGACGTTCGATGGAAAATGCAAGGAGCACAGTGGAAAATAATAAGACGAAAAAACAATTACCTTTACGATAACGTTAGGAGCAGCAGCGAGTTTCGAAGTTGGAGTTTCGTTTAGACGTTTCGGAATACAAACGGTACGCCAAACAGCATTTATGAAAACGTAGAAACGGCTACGGCGAATTCGACGTCGTACGAAAACTGGGTTATGTAATTTATGTCGTCCATTTCGTTAGATATCCACGGTGTATCTTACGCGACGCGGAGTCCCGTTAAAGCTCTCGAATCGATATTACTTTGGATGGTCTCGTTTTTATTTTCGCGTCGATGCTCGATGTTATCGTACCGAGTGTCTCACGGAACGTCAAACTTAATGGAACATTTCCATTTCTTTATTTATTCTACGGCCCATAATATGCAGCACTTAACAAAAAACTACTGTAACAGACATTTATCGAGAGTCCATCAAAACTTTTGCACGTACTCGATATGATAAGAAACAAAGTTTGCTTCTAGTTTATTTCGACTTTCCAGAGTAATATCGTTTCTTGTTTCAACCCTCGTCGGGACTACCCAATATACTCTCTGTTCGATAATTTTTTAACGAACTAAAGCAGAAATTAAACCGATCAAAAATAGCAGTTTGGCTATTCATCTTTAACGAGCGATAAAATTTGGCGAAAATTTCAATCTTGGCGATCGTCGACCTCGTTAAAAGCAGCTAGAACGAATCATGCGATTAAAGCGTATTTGTGCCGTGAATCGATTGGCTATAAAAGCGCGACCATGTTCCCAGCCCGATTAATGCAATTTCTTCGAACGGCGTTACTCGAGACCGTAATTTATCGTCTCGTAAAGCTTGCGCTAAATAAGCAAGGATATCAGGCGCCGGCAACACGCGATTTTCTTGTAACACTTTGATATTCTTAAAGTCTCCAAGTTGGCCTGGTAGTTTCGCGAGAAACGGGGCGTAACTTGGAACGATGTTCGTAACCCTTGTTTGGCCGAGCCCTTCCGTGATCAGGTTTATCCTACGAAATCGATGCAGACGCTGTGCCAGAAAAGAGGAAGCCGCGCGCCAGTGGGAGGGGGGGGGAACGGTTCGTTCGAATTAATTGCATCGCAACGAGAAGTTTCGTAAATGAATGCGTGGCACGCACGGTACTGCTCGTGACGAACAATTTGTCCAATTATCGGTACTCGTGCAATTCCGGCTTTAACGCGGGATCATACGAATATCGCAAGTCTTCGTCAAAGTGTCCTCTGTTTTTCTTGTTGTTTCAGCGCGTCACGTAATTAGAAAGTTCCTGGAATTAGAATACAGCTCGCGGGCGAAAGGAATTTACGTAAAGTAATCCCTGCTTTCAAGCGATATTTTTTTACACTGAAATAGTCCATTCGAGAGCGACAGTTTTAGCTGAAATCATTGCATTGTAATTGGATTCGTTCTGACATCTTTGTTATTTTATTCATCTAATTTTGTGAATCGTTTTTGAAAAATATTTAAACGTGGGTAATTAAATTAACAGGAGAATGTATTCTCACGAATATATGAGCCGTTTATTTTGATAGTGGCCTAACTCCATTTTTCAATTTTTTCCGGTTACCATGGTTACATGTACAACTTCATGATATTTATCAGTAAAGCATTTCAGGTTGCTTATATTCCGAGCAAATACGATAATTCTTGACACATAAGTTTTTAGAGTTAGTTCAATAATTGAACCGTGTAGTTTGAAAGTGGCCTAACTCCATTTATACTTAAATCAAGATATTTAATGTTTACGTGTACGTTTGGGATGAAACTATTGCATCCAGAGGTGCTCAAGAAATTGTTTCATGCATCCTAAAACATGTTAAAAATTTAAGAAGCGAAAGACACATTATAGCTTACAGTGACATGTGCGCCGGGCAAAATAGGAACATTAAAGTAGCTTTAATGTGGTTAAAAATTGTCCAAACTTTGGAAAATAATGTGGAAATCATTGATCACAAATTTTTAATATCAGGACATTCGTTTTTACCAAATGATAGAGATTTTAGCGTGGTAGAAATGTCATTAAAAAAAAATAATTTACTGTTCGTTCCCAGGAGATTATTACAAGATTATTAAAAAGTGTCGGAAAGGTAATAATTTTATTGTAAATGCAATGAGACAAGAAGATTTTGTATCAACAAAATTATTCGAAGACGCAATTTTTAAAAGGGTAAAGAATTCTGATGGAGAATCAATAAACTGGTTAAAAATATGTTGGATGCGTTTTGTCAGAAATGAATTGTATATAATTTTCTATAAGACATTAATGAATGAGAATGAAAATTTTAAAGTCCTGAATTTATTACCACGTCGGGGTAGACCAAGAAAGTTCGAAGATATTGTATTGATACCACTGTATAAAAATATCAAACAAATTACAACAGCAAAATTCAAGGACATAACTGACCTATTACGATATATACCACCGGAACATCATGATTTCTTCAAATCCCTTTCACACGCACAAAATGTAGATGAGTAGTAAATTGTTTTGTAATAAATTTATGTTTGTAATTTTGTACGTTATGTAGTTAAAAAATGTTTTGAATGGCATAAATTATGTTTCCAAAGTGTTTTAAAGATATGTAAAATAAATTCAGTATTGTTTTTTTTAATTTGAAGCATCTTAAATTATGTTGAATGGACTTGGGCACCTTCAAATTTTATAATGAATCTGGTTGTTAATTTTGAAAGTGACCTAACTCCATTCTTGATAAGAAAACGCATATTATTCACTTAATAACTGCCACTATTTTAATAGGAACTATAAATTTAACACCCTTAGATACACTTAAGCAGTATGACTCATTAGTATCCTATACGTATATTTTTAAATTCATTGAAACGCAAACCTTTAAATATCTCGATTTGAAGGTAAATGGACTTAGGCCACTTTCAAAATAAACGGCTCATATAATGAATTCTCTCCACCAATGAAAATCAAAGCCTGATCACTTAACATTTAATTATATTCTTTCTTTGAATCTGAAGTTCATTGTTTCATTTGTTGTTCATTGTTTTCGTTATCCTATTTATAAATTCTTCATTTATTAATGTCGTTAATTTTACAGGGTCATCGTAGAATTATTTCACGACTCTCAAACAGATAGAATGGCGCGTGTAATCCTTACTCAGTAGCGATTCAATAAATTTGCAATTAAAAATAGTATAAGTAAGGCTGTGTTTGAACCCGTTCCCAACAAGAAAGCCGTGCTAATCCGTTTATAATACTCTCGCAAAGACACAATGAATCCACATTCATTATTGGAAATTAAAAGATCTACATACGTCCTGATATCTTTGTGAATGTATTATTAATGGATCAATGAGATTTTCTCCACGAGAATGAGTTCAAACGTGACGTTATTCGGATTGTTTTTAATTGGACGTAATTGAAAACTTCTCAAAAGTTATTTTAACAATGCAGAAATAAAAGGCGCTCAGGTTTAGTATCAGATTTTATCCACTAATGAAGAATGAAAAATGTATTATTAATATATTTACGTAGTTATTATACAGTAAACGTTATCTCGTTCGAACGATTTATGACTACACATAATGGGAAATTTTTCAGAAATATTACAAATTGCGAATGTTTTTTTAAAATATGGTCGTGATTAGATTTGCTTTTATCAGAAAAATTTTTCCAAATAAGCTATAGTATTCTGATAAAGAAACAATGGAACATTTTTAACTTTTTATTTTATTCGTTTGCTGAGACGTCTCGTTCATTTGACATATTTGGATAAAAATCGCTGCTTACTTCTTTCTCGAGCCAGCCCATATTATCACTCGAAAGCGTAAATTATTGTAGTCGACTCGAAGCTGTTCCTCCTTATGCAAAGTTAGTAAATCTTTAGATAAACTTCGTTGGGCGCAGTGGTCCGATGCTCCCCGTGAATCAACAACTTCTTATCGGTCGGATTTATCTTTTACTTATCAGGAACTTTTACGTTTCTTTCTCTTAAGTTTTATGCACGAAAAAGTAACTACTCTCTCACAGTGCAAGTCGATTAACCAAACTAATTGGTGGTTCGGCTGATCGATTTTGGAGATAATTGAACAATTACGAGCGACGTTCAGTTTTTTACTAATAAACCGTAGCCAGAAATAATTAGGCCCGCAGAGGTTTAAACCGCGCCCAGATAATCGAATATCTGCTGTTAAAAATTGTTTTATGAACGCCTCTATGGACCTCGCTCTTGTTATCTTTCATATTCCAATTTTTATTTATTCTAGTAAATTAAAAAAAATTACAAATAACACTGGTAGATCTATTTACATTTTTAACCACAAGAGGCATTGAAACAACTATGAAACAGTGTACGAATACGAGTGGGACAGGGAAACTCCAGGCTATCGACGTGTAAATAGTCAGTAAAAATTTATACAAATTGTTTCATGAACGCCTCTACGGACTTCGCTTTTGTTATCTTCTATATTCCAGTTTTTATTTATTTTAGTAAATTTAACAAACTTACAAATATCATTGGTGGATCTATTTATTTTTTTAACGCCAAGAGGCATTGAAATAGCTATGAAATAGTGTACGAATACGAGTGGGACAGGGAAACCCCAGGCTGTCGACGTGTAAATAATCAGTAAAAATTTATGCAACAAATCAATTTGTTTGGACAAATCACGGTGTGTCTCCACAGAAATTTCATTCATATATTATTCCTCGGTTTGATTTTGGATTGCGGAGACGGATGATGAGAACTGTTGCTGCATCGAATAAAGAACACGGTTAAATCCCAGATCCACCGAGCGACCAGTTACACTCTCACAGTTAGCCGTGTTGATTATGTGGTTTTAACCCTTCCGTGCTTTATTCAACATCAAACCACTTGACCCCTTCCCACTAGCCACTCCAACTCCACCCTTTTTCTCCCTTTGCATGGCTTCTGTCACATTCGTTTGCTCTTTCCGTCTTCGTCCCTGTTTATCGTGTGTACCTAGCGAGCTCACGTAGGTAATCGCGTACGTTTACATGCGTCCTGCGGATCACAGGTCCTGATTCGTGATCACGCTGCCTCGTGATTACGGCGTTTAACCGAGCAATTCATTTGCTTCGTGCACACCGCGCGACCCGACACTTTCTGCTCGATTCCGTCTGGCATCGACCGCCATTCACCATCGATTTCTCTCGATGCAACAACGACGATCGGAAACGCCACTCGATTCCCGTCGAAATATTTTTCTTCCTCGCAGAAACATCGCTTTTTTTAACATGTTCGACACTGTTGGGGACCCCGGTTACCAGTGTTTAACGAATTTTATCTACCCTCCAGTGGTTTTTGATCCTTCTATCTCAAAGTGAGTCAATAATGCGCATAGAGCCTGAGAATCTCTTTATTCGTTTCTTTCGTTGACACTAAAAATGAAATAAATTTTGTTTTACAGAAACTCTTTCAATCGGAATGTGTGTCATAACAATTTCCACAAATAGTTTTTATAAACAATTTACATGTAAATTGCACCAATTGTCAGCTGACAGGAAATTAAGGGCGTTGGATATTTGTAGAAAAATGCTTTGTCAAAATGAACTTAAGGGTTTTTAACTTTCTTAAGCTTCAAGCTTAAAATGCTGTCATAAAACTATTAGTTTCAATTGATTTGATTCTTCGTTCTATTCAGGTCAATTACAATCGTAAAGTATGATTGTACAATGTCAAATAGTTCGCGAAAGCTAACTTCCACCAAAACGTTGTGTCAATCTACGATGTTCGATTGAAGCGGTAGATGTTTGCGCGAAAGAAAATTCAGTAACGATTTCCAACGTATCAACAGACTGAGCAAATATCGATATGACGTGTAAATATGTTTACAGAAACACTTGACTGCGATCCATCACGAATCAACGTAACTCCGCTAATTAATCAGAGCAATATCGTTGGCAATAATCAAACAATGTAATTGTAGTCATGATTAGCGCAAAATGGTATCGCGTAACAACCACGAACATATTCATACTATTTGGTTGGAAGGCAAACACACTGAAACGATTAGAAGTACCAAAAACCGAGACGGCAGATACCGCTTGCAATAGGAAATTTTTCGCTAAACAATTTCGATATTCCCAAATATCATGTTACAAGTATCTTGAAATTCGAAACTCGGTATACTCGATTAACGCTTTCGTTATCGAAAGTGGAACATTATATATTTTAACCAGCGAATGTTGCCAATCGTTGATGCAATACTGTATCGATTCGATTCTAGCGTTATTTTGCACGAAATTACCGAAATCCAGAGAATTTGAAACGATTTGTTTATTCAATTTAAGCGTTTCTAGAAATGGCAATAGCAACGGCAAATAATGTATATTTGTTAATGTTAGAATAAATACAAATCTCTAGTTTAACTCGGAAAATACTTTTACATTGCATACAATTTACTTTCAAATTGTTGATAGAGTAATATTCTGACAAAATTAATAAATGTCAGGAGTATTAGTTTGAATTTTTCTGTACTAAAAAACAAAATAATTCGTTGCTAAAATGGTTGAGGGTGTACAAAATAATTTTTACTTACTATTTACTATTTTTATTTAATCCATCAATTTTTATTTGACGGATGACTAACAGCATTGTTTTTTATTTCAGGTACGTGAAACAAACGAATTTCCAGTAGCTTGTGTGTGAATCGATACGTGAGTAAATTGAAATTACTAATTACATCAAAGTTTACTTGTTTAGAGTTAAACAATAAAGGAAATTTCGTACGAAATTTAACACTAAACCTACCAACACTTCATGTATATTCATTCTTACCAAGGCCAGTAAATGACCAGTCTTGTTCTTTCTCTTCTACTAATTCTTGCATTATATGTATAGATAGTTGTATTTCAACGTTTATTCGTAAGATGTCTTTCTCTTTTATGTCGCACATTTTTTCTTAAAGCATGCATTTTAAAAATCTGAACAAAAATATTCAATACTTTTGCTTTAAATGTGCATACTTAGTACTTTTACTCCTACAGAAAATTTACAAACTACATCTAAATTTTTTAATTTTCATCGGATGATAAAAATAAATCGCCCTTGAAAACGAATTTTGTTTCAAGTTGATACCATAGTTAATTTCGAAGGAAACAATTATTTACGAAAAAATACTGGCATAGTAATTACGTAAACATCTTGTATACAAATTTAAATTCATTTTTTATTAAATAAACAATTTATAATCCAGTTATGTCGCACATCAGTCGTATAATCAATAGGAATTACTGAAACTTCTTTGGGTATGTAGCGTCAAAGTAAATGTCAAAATAAACGTAGAAGACAGCATAAATTAGAATAGTTTTTAGGTTCATAGAATAGAGGATGAAATGCCCTTTAAAACGAGCGTTCGAACGAGCCGATAGCATAATTAGTTCCGGAGATATGACGATTTTAGTTTCAAGTTGATGCGGTGGCTAGTTTCGGAGATATAAGGGTCCGAAGCTTTGTTTACATTTCATTGCGGTCGCGCGAGTTCATTGATCTCGTGCACGTATATAGTACCTACGTAGTACGAGAAGGAGGCCCGACGCGATGCGTCAGACGGAGACAGCGATAGTCGAATTAAGAAAAATTACTTTTTACATAAATTACGATATCTCGAAAACGAAAAGTCGGATCGACAAAAACCAAAAACCATTTCAAAGAGGAAGCTTTGCCGCCGCTAACAGTGGCTCAATAATGGATAAAACACTAATAGTTTCGGAACTGCATGTAATTAAAGTTTTAGTAATTTCAATACGCGCTGGTAGTCTGTTTTAACATGGGAAGAGACATAGCAGAATTTTAAAGAAGTTACTCCTTTACATAAATTACGATATCTCGAAAACGGAAAGTCATATCGACAAAATCCAAAAACCAGTTTAAAGGGGAGGCTTTGCCGCTTCTAACAGTGGCTCAATTATTAATAAAACCCTAGTAGTTTCGGAACTGCACGCGTCTAAAGTTTAACTATTTTTAATACGCGTTGTTAGACTGTTTTAAGTGAAAACTGAAGATTCTCTCCTTTCATCTTTGCTATATCAGATTACCGGTCGTGATGGGCAAGACTGGCTACATAAACAAACAATAAGAATAGAAGTGAATATTGAAAAATTCATTGTACGTATACTAGAAAAAAATTCGTGAAGTTAAATGTCGCTAAAATATCATTGTCTGTTAAAAATTCTGAACGAAATTTTAAAAACAGTCATTTGACCGGTCGTGGTAGGTTTAGTGTTAAATTAAAAGTCTATAGAACTAATATAAAATTCTTATTCTTTTGTCTACTAAGGAATAAGAGTGTAATTATATTTCATATCGAAGGGCCAAAATGTATTCATTATTTTAAAGCGTTCCCAATGTCAGTAACCATATTTAAAAATTTATAATTTGCATTCTTTCTTTCGAAACAATTTTAAAACACCTAAGTTTGAAATACCGGTCATCAGTGACCGTCGTGGCAGTTAATACGTTAACCACATGTCTCCACAGCTAAAGAACCACGCCTAATTTTTTGGCATCCTCGCAAATGAGTGAAATTTTTTCGTAACAATCGCCTCCATTTTTGGGGTGCATTACGAATTACGCCACCATCGTATATTCCCAGTAACTTAGGAGCGCATGTCGGCCAAGTGACAAGAGGCGCGATGTAATTTCAATTAAACACATTCCGGAGGATACCCTTCACCGTGAACCGAATTCTGGACCGCGGAATATCGACGTCGCCATCCTGAGTGGTTTCACTTGCTCTGCGGATCCACCGCGATCGATAGATTCAGTATGTTAATCAAACTAAAATAACTTGACGTTTCGAATGGGATCACGGACTAAATCACGACCAGCGTTCATTGTTACGGTATTAACATCTAAGATTTCTTAGGGAATCGTTGGAGCACATAAAGTTGTATCAAACTTATCACTGTTTTCTGTGGGTCTTGTTTGAACAATTGTAAAATTGTATATAAATCTGCTCGATGTATCTGGTATCTCCAAATAATTTCTTAATTCTATTCACAGACGGTTTTATAATTGTTCGAAAAGAACACTTACAAGATTCATTAGAAATTCTAGATTATTCTCGGCAAGTATGATGTTGCATGAAGGGAACTCCCATAAAACTGATTGCGAAACTTTTGATTATTCCTAACAAGTATGAAAACTTGAAGTTTCTTGAATTATCACATTATAATAATAGCTTGTGATACTTATCAAAATATTCAGTAATATTTCCTTAAATATAATTACCTGAAGCTGTTAAACAAGAGCCCTTATATTTGTAAAGTTATAAATTAGTTTAATTAGGAATGCTGCAAAATAATTATGCCATTCAATATTTCTGCTACACACGATAATTTAAACAAACTTCGAGGACATATTCAGGGTGCCAACGTGTTAAAAAAATTACGACTACGTATATCGTTTGGACTTATTTTTAAATATATTTAATCCGTTCATAAAATTCTCATAAATAAATAATATGAGGAAAAATATACAAACGTCAGAGTTTACATTGCTGGATGAAACGTGAATAGTGGTGGGGATGGTTTCGCTTCATCTGTCCGAGGAAACTTCATTTCGTTTAACCGGTCTTTACTGCACATCGGTTGTGTCTTGAATGTATTTTCGAGACATACATAACAATGATTCGTGATTTCTGATAAAATAGGACTAAAACAGTCGTGGGAACTTGTTTCTATCCGATAGTCGTGTCCATGCACCGACGTTCCGACTTCCCGTGAAACCGTAGTAGACTCATAATAGTGCTTCCTATATGAGAAAATGTTAGTTCAGCACCGTGGAACTTATTTAAAGATTGTTCGCTGTTGAATCACTATACTTTCGAGCCACGAATTACCTTCTCGTTGCCCGAGTTCTCGTTCTGTTCTGACTCCGTGGAATTATTACCGTCAATTATATCAAATTTACTCGACAGAGAGAATTCTTCCGTCGAAGACTACCCCTCGAACCCGTGTAATTTATTTGGAGTTAGGGCAACGAGGTCATGAGAAAATCCCGAGGAAACGTTCGTCGGGTTTCCAAACTTTTTAACAAAAACTCGACTCGAACGAGGGCGACGTCAGTCTAACGCGATAGCCTCCCGATGCGATATAATTACGATGGATCTAATTCTGCAGTGCACGAACAGATACTGCCATTGTCATTCTAATTTCGCGCTTCGTTGCACAGGCTTGGCGGATACCCAACGTATCCCGAGTTTTGATCGATGATGTGCGTACCTGAAACTCCCGATGGAGTCGCTGATCTTACTCCTATATCACATTTCCACACAATTTTATTCCCGAATAATGAATAAAAATTTTAGATTCGTAAACCAACTTCTGTCTTTGTTTCATTTATATTTGTAAACTGGAATCCATTAACGTGTCAAATAATATTATTTTTGCGATACTTGACAAAATTTTAACTATACTATACAAGTTTGAATTATAATTAAAATACTATACACAAATTTTAATTATATACACGGGTTGTTCATATTCGCATTTAGCTTGAATTATTGTAGAGGAAACTTTGTACTAAAAATGTTACAATTAAATTAATTGTTCTGGAGGGCAGTTATTTAACCAACGATTGTTTTCCCTCCTAATGAAAATTTCGTAAAAGATATTTTTGGTATAAGGTATACACATCTAATTGCAACGTACAAACAATAACTATTTTAAAGTTAACAATATTGGCGAAAGCGTATTTTCGAAGCAGCGAATTCCGTTGGGTAAATCTGAATTGTTTCGAGCTTTTAGGGTATTCTACACGCGTTTGTTGCTCGTAGACTGAAACGTTGTATGGGTTTCTGATGCTCTCAATCCACGCTTCCATCAGCAATAAGCTAATAAATTCCCGTTCGAAGAAGATAATACAGAGCGTAATCTAACGTGTGCTGACTCGTCGTTCCGTGGGTATTGAGAATTTCAGTTCGCGAGCCGAAGCAGTGTGTATATTCAGAGATAGTATATTGTTATTTCAACCGGAAGTATCGAGCAAAATAAAGACGGTAGACAACGTATCGGAAAATACCAACGTTAAGCCATCAAACTAATTTAAGCTATCGAAGCTTAGAGAAACTTTATCAGTCTTTTCAAATAACCTCAAATAAGATAAAAGAGATCCACACGGATATCTTCTTTAATAAGTGTTTTATTCGATATTTATTGCATGAAAGTATTCGAAACACTTTCCGTGCTCGCCACTAGAGGGCTACGCTCAACTTGTCTCTCTCACAAGCGTTCGATCAGCCTTCTGTTTCTACATATACCCAGCATTGGATCTGACTCGAAACAAGTATTATAAATTTTCAATGCTTCACCTTTAATCTATATGGTTTACTAACATTTACAAACTACAAGTTACTTTACATTTACAATTCATAGTGTAACAAATAGCTACTGTGGTTCAGTCTAGATCCTAATACTGGAATAAATTCACGAGATCTTCAATTATAATATCTTTTCAAAGAAATAATTTCGTGAGAGGGAATGAGGTGGAGACAGAAATAATATCTCGCGAAATAGAAAAACGAGGGTGGACGTTCTGGCGAAAAATCTAATCTGCAGGAAAGTTAACCGTTGCCGCCTTATGCCTAACACGACCTGGCCCTCCATTGTGAGTCGGGTGCTAGGTTTCTCACTTAAAGATAGCCACCCAAGGCTGTATATAGCGTGTAATATGGTACGAAGGAGATAAGGACGACATGTATGTCGACGAGTCACCCAAGATAAGCCGAAGAACCGGGACGGTTACCGAGGGGGAACTTCCTCATTTCTCAACCCCTTCCGCACTTATCGTCCGGGTTATGCGCCATTTCCATACACCTAATGGTGCACCGCGAATAGCGAAACAGCATTTCGTTTTAATGGGGAACGGTGTACATAGCCCTCTTACAAGAGGGTTTTGGCAAGTTCCTGTCGTCGTCGTCGTCGTCTTTGTCGTCGTACCAAAGTTCCTCTTCGTTAAGTACTTTGGCAACACGTCCTTGAGCGTTTTTGCCGTCAATGAAGTCGAATTTTCTCGCGTTCGCCTTTAAAAGTTCACCTTTCGGCGGCGGGGGCTCCGAGAGACTTTCGTCGTTCCGTCGCTGATTAGCGAGAAGGGGATTCCACCCTTGCGGGTAGAAACTTTCCAGCACCGAGCTTTTCTCGTTCTCCCGCGAGGAAATTAAAAAACCTCAAAGACTCTGTTTAGAAATTTTACCTCGACGTTGTTGCTCGATAGATTCGACTTAGCAAAGCTCGTCAACCGTTCAACTATATCGCAAATTTAGTCCACGGTCCAATGACAACGAACGTCGTCCATTTACCTCAAAGACTACAGAAGAAGGTAAATAAAATTTATTTTGTTCTCTCACAACGGACAAATAAAAACTTAAAACTTTAAATTCCTCCCTCTACATCCTCTTTCTTAAATCCTTGACGTACGATTTCATATAATTTTTCAAACGTATATTATTTGATTTTGTTACATTTGCTCGTACAAGGAATGGCCACGAAAAAATATAGATTTATTTCGCAGAATACTTCATGAATGTAAAAATGTGTTATTTTAATGTATAAGACTTGATGACGAGTAGCCTCATGAATGTGAAACTTGGCATTAAGAATTTGTCAAGGGGTTTAGTAGTTTCAAGTAGCCCCACTAAAAATAATCGAAAGAAGTGTAAATAATAAATTTTTTTTTTGACTCACTGAATAAAGTCTAAACTTCAATATCATACAGCTGTTGAACTATTAGGTTTAGGGCAAAAACACCTAAATACTTTCTTGTAGAGACTAAAAAACTGCATGCGATGGTGCAATCAAAATTGTAGAGTTGTCCATTTCCGCCGCATCAGGTGTCGCGTTTGGTAACCCGGCGCAGGTGAAACGATCGTGTGGAGTACGTGGAACGGATGCAGCCTCGATCCGCTGTGCTCCAAACGGTCCGTTATTTCGGCCGGAAAGCTGGACCGATCCCGCGACTGAAGGAGAGGGAAGCCTCAATTTACGAAGAGTCACCGAGCTAAATTCGTGCTCCGGCGTTTATCAACGCAATTGTGGTAATCTCGAAAGACGTAATAATAACGGGAGCGTGTGCGGCCCGTAACCCAGACCGCAGACATTCGCGATTATACACACTAGGCGCGCGTAGGAGTGGCTGGTGCGCTGTGCCCACGGATGCACGCTTCGTTGACTGGCTTAACTCAATGACTGCAGACCCTGTACACCAATTTTACATCCCAAGGCAAAATTTGTAAATTTACTAAGTTTAACCCGTTTCACGTCCTGTCTAAAACGTACGTAATTAATAACGCGACCGTAAAACGCTACGTATCGACGACGAGGAAGGGTTTACTTCGAGGAAAAAGGTGTCAAGCTTTCCCACATAATTTCACTTCATATTTTCCCGTACGTATCGAATTAAATGTTGACTGATATTCAGAGTTCCTCGTGCATTGTTTGTAGATATTTCTCATTTCTTCGTTGTACAGTAACGGTTCTTAAAATGAACCACACGATTCGTAAGTTAAACACTTCTATCCCACCTAAACTTGGGCGATGTTCATTTTAAGAATTATTACTGTATAAATTAAATATTGCATAGTATTCAGAATTCCCCTTACATTGTTTCTAAACGTTCCTTATTTTTTTCCTGTACAGTAACGATTCTTAAAATGAATATCACCTGAGTTTGGGGGAGATCGAGGTGTTCAATTTACAAATCATATGGTTCATTTTAAGAATCATTACTGTACAGGAAAAAGATAAGGAACGTTTATAAACAATGCAAGGGGAATTCTGAATACTATGCAATATTTAATTTGTATAGTAAATGATTCTTAAAATGAACCACACGATTCGTAAGTTAAACACTTCCATCCTACCTAAACTCAGATGACGTTCATTTTAAAAATCATTTACTGTACAAATTAAATATTGCATAGTATTCAGAATTCCCCCTGCATTGTTTCTAAACGTTCCTTATTTTTTCGTTCTACAGTAACGATTCTTAAAATGAATCATACGATTTGTAAATTGAACACCTCGATCTCTCTCAAACTCAGATGGTGTTTATTTTAAGAATCTGTACTGTACAAAGGTTTGCTGATATCGAATTTCGTGCCAAACCCCTGGGGCGACTGTTCATTTTACGAATCATTGCTGTACATCTGAATTTTTTGTAATCTCGAAGCTTAGAAGGATGTTTAAGCCGCAGAGAGGTGGTCTGAAATTGTTTCCCCGCGAGTGTGAGGGTTCGATTGAACGCGAAAGATTAAAATTGCTATTTTTCAAAGTTTCCAGACGCGTAAGCCTACTTAAATCGCCACCGCGGAACACCCCCGCTAATCCCATCGCCGTATCCTTCGGCTTTGATGCGATCGACGAGCCGCGATATCGTTGTCGGTTAATTACCATACTTCCGCTAATTGCGCGTACAACGAATCGCCGTCCTTCAGCAGCCTTTAAAACGTTCCAGCAAGGTAACGAAATGGGAGATCGGAAACGGCCGGAAATTGCACGGTCTGAATCCCGACCGGAGGATTTATCGTTTATAGAATTAGAGCCGCGCGGCTCGTACAGCGTCGATCGTACTTATTTAATAGTCGTTTAATTCGTTGGTCGACGTCTGTTTTACGGAGTCGCGGAAAAGCTACCACCGCGACGAGTTTTGGTATCTTTTTTTTTTTTTTACAAACGACCGTAATTTCAAAGCTTCTTTTCATAGTTGAGTTTACAGTTTGTTTCGTTTAATGGCCGCTCGCTCTAGAATTAACTATGTAATTGCTTATGCATGTAATTGCAACTACATCGAGGCAGTGGCGCAGAGTGCAATTCGTTTCCGTTACATTGTATGCCAGCTGAATTACTCGATGTTATCTGAAAAGGAAGTATCGTTTGAATGCAAAAGTTATTTTAGTGCTTCCGCGATGTTTCTCGATTTATATAACGAGCCAGAAACGGACACAATTTTTATCTAGATGTAAATTTCGAACGAGCAAAAATGTAATTCTACAAGTTAGGATTACAATTTTGTTGCATCGCCTTTTGCTCGACCCGTCCGTAAACTCGTTTTGTGTTAATTGCAGATAAATTGGCGACAGAATGGGGGGGAACGTGACACGTAAATATTCCAGGATTAACTTTCCAAGATAACGTTCTTTATTACTAAACATTTTCTGTATTTAGATTTGAATGAAAAAATTTCCGTTTATAAATCACTACCTTTATAAACCTTTCGAACTGTTTTTATTTCCAAAATCGAACGTTTCGAAACAGAAACCTTTTATTCTGTGTTTTCGATTTACTTTTTAACAAAAAATCATCTCGTTTTCGGTTATTAAATCGGGGAACCTTATGCGCCAATACTAGAATACTGGTTTCTATTTTATATTATTTACCTTCTCCCCCCTTTTTTTTTTAATGTAACAAAATACCAAAACTATTGCTTTCGACTTTGGACTTTGTTTCTTACTAGGATTTTAAACATAAAAGTGTATCGGAGATATTTTAACCTAACAAGTTTTGGAACTTCGTGCACCTTGGTATTTGAATGCGTTGAAAATGAAAACATTGTGTCAAAAGAGGCTTTACAATCAGTAAAGCATCGGTTTTATCAAATTGGGGGCAAATGGATTCTTCGGGAAGATATTGATCCGAAAAGCTACGTTTGTACCGAACGGACGACGAAAAACGACATCACTGCGTTGCATTGGCAACAGACATTCAATGCAAATGCAGTGGAAAATGTATGATCTCTTATTGTAAGATCGGGGAACTCGCATGCCCACAGAAAAGGAATCTATAATAAACGGAATACTGGTACGGTTATGTCGGACCAATAATCCGAAGATCGCAGGTTCGAATTTTCCTCTTTTTCCTCGCTGCTTATGCCACGAACCATAAACTTCGAGGAAAATTTATTTTGACGTTAAAATATCTCCAACACAATCCAGTTCAAAACATTTTGACGATACAGATATTACAAAATTTGAAAAATGAAACATTGATTTTTGATTATGTGTTCAAAAAATTTAATCTATCTCTCATTATTTTGTTCATATGATAAATACGTTTGACGTAGCTTCCATCGTTTTAAAATTGTTTTAAAAAAATAAATAATCAAGGTTACTGCATATTGCAATTTTAATTACAATGTAAATAGAATACAGAATTAAATGAGATTTGTTTTTTTACTTTTTAGATCAATCTCATGTTTCCAAACTAAATGTATTTTTTTCGTACGTGTTATATTTGTTATATCGTGTAATTTAACTTAAAATGTTGAACGTTCGGTTGAAAAAAGCGGAAGGATCGCTAACCGAAAATTCTGTTATCCGTACGATATTGTCTCCCTATTATGGACCAACGCGACCACTTTACTCGCATAATTGAATGCAGTAAACTCATCCTGTGTTTCGACTCCCTTTTCTCTCTTGCTGTGTCTGTGCGCGTCGTCCTTGTACAGATCCCTTTCCCCCTCCGCGGCTCGTCTCGTTTGACGTCAATTTCAATCGAGCGCGGTTAATTGACGTCTACCGTCGAAAGAAATGTATTCGATGGCGGCTAAACGCATTCCGCCCCGCCCTACCCCTCCGCGAAGCGCATCGCAAGAACAAACCTTGGTGCGACGAAGAGAAAGGCACAAATGGCGAGAGGGTATCAGCAGGACCGTCACAAGCCAGGGATGAAAGGGGCACGTGCCCCTGTACTCCACGTTAACAATTAAAACAAATGAAATCAATTGCTTTACAGGTTTCTCGCTTCAAGCTAACCCTTGATCGTATTAATTATAACTAAAAAAAAACACGATCCTCGCTGTTTTCTGCTTGCTTTATAAGATTATTTATTGATGAGAATACGTGTGACAAAACTAATTCATCACGTTTTCCACAAATTACCCACGGGGTCGTGGATAACCCAACGATACGTTTTCTCTTTCAATATAATAAAATTGGAAATAAGCTGTAAATAAGCGTCTTTGGTTAAATACGTTATACGTGCGTGACTGTACAATTGAATCGAGTGTAATTATGGTTGGACTGTCACAGACTTGACTGGGAAGGGGTTAACATAAACATGCTTCTCGTATCGTTTTGGGGTTAAATAAATAAACAAATTTTTCCTCTGAAAGTATACTTTCAAACGCTTCCTCCAAGAGATATTTACTTCCAAAGTTATAAGCATGTAGTTCGGCGACGCCACCAGAGGGCTACGGCTCATCCTGTCTTTCTCACAAGTACTCGACCAACCACCTATTCCTATCAAACTCTTGAAGTGAAATCGGGAATAATTCAAGTTTTTCGAACATTTAACCGGGAAACAGCTTGTTGTACAGTGTAACGCAAAGGATTTTCACCGTTTAGTTCCAGCAGGATATGCATTCGATTATGCGATCGGTGGCGTCGGTGGACGAGTCGCGAAGGGACGGTTTTCTTGGTCGCGGGGCGAAATAAATTTGGTACGGCGACCGCAATGAAATCGAAACGACGGAAGGAACGGAGAATGAGAAGGACAGAGACAATCAGATTATTTTATGCCGCATCGTGAGACACTCGAGCCCGGCGAAGGGTGTAGCGGGTATGCATATAGACGAAGGCTGGTTCGGCGGTTGAATACGCTTTGTTTTCCGTCGAAAGACAATTCAGACGTATATTCGAGTGTAGAAGAGGCCCGGAACGATGAATTTAAACGGACGCTCGGAGGAAAAGGGTGTGGAAGGAGGGGGTTGGAAAGAGTGTCATAGACGAAAACGAGAGCACGGAAAGGTGGAAGAGCAAGGGAGAAAATTTTCTGTACGATAGGGATGAGATTCAAGACGAAATGGGGCATAAGAACACGTTGGCTTTGGGTAGGACGATGTTCTTACGCGCATCCTCGAAGGGCGCTGCTACTGGATGGAATCCGGGTTTCCTTAATTACAACGACCCTCTTCTCTCCCATTAATAAGCGCCCTAAACAAACTGCCGTCATATAAATACTTGGATTTCTACCTCGTCGACTCTTTCGCGCAAGCGGTAACGGCTTCGTTCCCGTTGTCTTTCCCCCACCTCCGTCCTTTTCCCTATAATTAAATTTACACTGCGCTTCGCGAGTTTGGTTCCTCCGTTCATTTAATCGGACACCGGGCGTTAGTATAATTAAAAGCACATCTCTTTCGGAATTCGCCCGGGCTCTGTCTTTGGAACATACGCGCGTTTTTCTCGTCCCGGTTTCGTGCTCTGTATCTGTGTGTGTGTGTATGTTTCTCTGTCCCGCGGTCCCTTCTCTCTGCAACCCCTCTCTTCCCGTGCCCTCTCTCCTTTCTGGAACGAGTATTCTCTTGTTCTCTAATTGCGAGCCACTCCGTTGTCTGTACGTGTTTTTGGCGTTTCTGTGCGCCGCGAAACGCTCTCTCCCGGCCTTCTCCTCTGTAAAACGATGCGTGAGCAAAGGTAAACGCACGCGGACCACCGACGTTTCCGGTCGCGAACCAGCCAGTTAGCTTGGATATTCGGAGAGACACCCCCCCTCTTTATAGACGAAGGGACAGAGCCATGCTCACGCTATTTTGCAATCCTTCTTACCCCTTTGAACCCTCAAATCATTCTCGATCTGACCCGCTGTGTGTAATATTTTTATATTTTCTGTGGGTCCTAGAATGGTTCAATTAGAGCAAGAACTCAATTTAACAACTCGTGATTAGGTTGAAGACAGTCTAAAGTTCGAGATACAGTTACTCCCCCACTCGTATTCGTACACTATAATTCTTTCCTTTTTTTTTTGCAAATGTTGTTTGTAACAACTGTGATACTTCTATTTACAAAGTAGTTTTTTTTTATTTTCTTGTTTTAATATTGATGGCCAAGTAATGTACCATTACAAAACCAGTAGAGAAATATAATATAAACAATACGCAACAATACGCGATGTTCCCAAGCGGTCACCCATCTTATACTGGACCTTTCTCTTAAGATTGGTTATTTACAGAAATAACAGTTATTACAAATATATAACTAGGTAACAAGTTGTTTACATTTAATTGAGTACTATAAAATTTTATAGTTTTATTTGATATGCTCATATACAGTGTGTTCGGCGACCCCTGGGAAAAATTTTAATGGGAGATTCTAGAGGCCAAAAAAAGACGAAAATCAAGAATATCAACTTGTTGATTGTGGCTGCGTTAAAAAATTATTAACAAAATTAAATTACAGAATTTAAAATCGTTTTAAAAAAATTATTTTCAGTTGCAGCGGTCACTTACAATCATTTTTGGTTATTTCACATACCCTCGAATTTCTACGCATTTCCGAGAAAAAAATTCCTTACCGAAAACATAATCTGAGGCTTGAAATGGTCCCTCGAAATTTCATGCAAATCTTTAAAACATCATAACTCCTGAACAGATTTGATGATTTTAATGTTTAAAACTGCAAACGACGCGTATTTTAGTGAAGAATATGTAGAAATTCCAAAAATATACGAAAAGTTGATCCTTGACTCTGCAAATTGAGAAAACCCCCATAAAAATTGTCCAATTTTCAAACAGCCATAACTTTTACAATAGTAAATATATTTCAATGAAACTTTTTTTTGAAGAAGAGCTCATGAGTACCTACAAAAAAGTATTAGAGAACTTTTCTGTAGGGCGTCAAATAAAATTACTAAAAATGAAAGACAAATTTTTAAGAAAAATCGACAGGAGTGCCTAAATTTTTCGGCGAAATTAAAAAATTTCAAATCGTTCTAACAAAATTATTTTTGGTTACAGGGGTCAATTACAACCATTTTTGGTCAATAAACATACCCCCGAAATCCTACATACTTTCGAGAAAAAAATTCGAATAGGTGTGGAATTTGTCGAAAAAATTAAAAAATTTCAAATCGTTCTGGAAAAATTATTTTTGGTTGTGGGGGTCAATTACAATCATTTTTGGTGAATACACATACCCCCGTAATCCTACGTACTTTCAAGAAAAAAAATTCTTCACCGAAAATATACTGTATGGCCGGAAATGTTTCTATAACTTTTTAGCGATGCCATAATCAACAAATTAGTATCCTTGATTTTCGTCTTATTTTAACGTCTAGAATCTCCCATTAAAATTTTTCCCAGGGGTGGTCAAACACCCTGTTTGTAAGGCACTTATTTTGAAATCTTTGAATTGGTATTAGGTTGCTGATTGCTATGTTTCTCCATACTGGTGCCGCGTATATTAATATGGGTCTAATCAACATTTTATATACCAGTGTTTTGTTATTGCAGCTTAACTTTGAATTTTGTACCAAAATTCAGTATAGGTTTTTCCAGACCGCATACCATTTTGTAATTATTGCTTTTATGTGTCGTCTATATGTTATCTTTGAGCCCATTTCAATTTATTGAAATATAATCCCTTACATATCACAATGTATTTATAGTGAATCGTCACTCCAGTGTAGGAATACGGAGTGGAAACTGTACGTAGCATATAAAACTGTTTTAAAATCGATTCCCAAAGACGATATTTTTTCGCCGGTGTCAGCAGCGACTGGAACTGCAAAAGGATAAAGTATGGCGCGTCTTGCACGCTCCGGAGGAACGTCCCTGATCCTGATGCTCCTCACGACCGCTTTGTTTTATCTAGCGCAGGGTTTAGCGGAGGAACTACGTGACACGTGTGTTACTTGTTACGAGTGTCTACTTAATCTTCGGCCCTCTTTTTATCGCGATAAACTCCTTCCAGCAGCAAGTTTTGTCAGAAAGTTTCGTCCCCGGCTTTTCCGGGGACGCTTCTTCTTTCGTTCCCTTTGAGAAATCAACGGTTTCGCGGCGCATTTTCGCCACGCAGCAGCACTTGGATGCGGAGTCGCGTCGAACTGGATACTTCGGCACCGGAAGATAGCGTGTCTCAATATTTAATAGCGTCTGGATACGAGTGCTGTCTCGACACTTCTGAAATTGCAAGGCGAGAGGGACCTCTCGAGTGCATAGGTACGGCAAATAGACGAGGGAAGGGAATCCCGTCGTTGTCTGGGGCTAAGCTCGCTAGAGTCGCAGCAGTTAAGCAGCCTTAAGAGGATAAAGGATTTAAAGATCAAAAGGATGGTTCGATGAAATATTCAGACGGAAACATCGTCTTTCCGTGATGATTAAGGCTCGCTGCGCGCCGTTATATCCACGGGTTGAATTTAGGAGAAGTATTAAGAGTCGGGACGAGTGAAAAGGTCGGCTGGGAACGTAAACGAGCGTGATTGATGGAACGCCTACAGGATATCTCGGTATCGATGGCGTTAGAAAGTGCATTAGATTTCTTAAAATTTTAAGAAATGGTTTCGAAGATGGGACGATTTGTAGCTTCTTTGGGAAGAAAATTTCTCTCGGATACGAGAGAAATCTGCTGAAGAGCTTGGAGCAAGGCAAAGATATCTTATATAAAATTCGTTACAATAATTTATAGGGTAAATGTAGAGTAATACTTGATGTAGCCTTAGTTTTTCTCAAGAGTACCAAGCGGGTATTCAATAGATGCGATAGTCTGAGCTTCCCGCCATTCGCTCGTCGACGCTGAGGCCACTCCCTGAGGGATCTTATTAAACTTGTTGAGCTATACATGGCCGCCAGTGTACGTAGGAATTTGCACTTTGTACACTTTGCACGGGTACTTGGTTAAGAGGCCTCGCTCGAGAGTTTCGCACGGGCGGCTTCCAATGTATTCGCTGGAACGTACGAAGATTAGATTACGTTTTCGTGTACGCGTTGTAGAAATTAATTGGTTCGACCTCGGTATCGAAAGATTTCAATCTTGTTCCGTTTCCGTCGGACGGGAAGCAGCTTATTCGAACTGATGGATCGGTACGGGTCGGTGATGGTTCGGCTTTCGGACGTGGAAACAATCGGCTGGTGAAAAAGCGAAGATGTCGGGCACAGATTTAAAGAGAAGGAGGACGTCGTAGAGTATCGTCGGAGACTTGGCAGCAGAAGGACGTGGAAAAAAGAAGAGGCGTGGCGAGGAAGCCAAGGGGACGGGAACATAGGGAGATTGGAATACCTATCTACGAAGAAGCCAGAGAGACAGAAAGGGAGGTAGGATAACGATCCGAGAAAGAACAGACAGAGCAAAGAAGAAAATGGGAGACCGAGGGCCACGGTAGAGACACTTTCATGAGATTGAGCTCGAATTCAATAAGGGATGAATAAAATATAAACCAACCGGCATTGCGATCCCATGTCGGGGCTAAGGGTACCCGACCCTTGTGTAAATAAATAAAAACTATATCCGAGCCGAATCGCAGACAACTGGACGGCGATCCTTTCTCTAGATATTTTCCAGGTAGACGATTCACCGACCAAGCTAAACATCGTGCGATTAAATCCACTCTTTTTCCGTGATTCTTCAACATAAAATACACCGGACAATTGAGAACCGTTAGTGGAAAACGAGTGACGAAGTTCCAACACGTTTTCTTACAAGATTTGATCTGCCAATTGAGATACAGTTGCCTCCTACAATAGTGAATGTATTTCATTGAAATTTATTTATGGAGCAGAGCTCATGGATACCTACAGAAAAGTATTACACAACATTTCCGTAGAGCGTGAAACAAATTTATTAAAAACAAATTTTAAAGAAAAATCGATAGGGTGCTGAAATTTTTCGGCGAAAAAAAATTTCAAATCGTTCTGGAAAAATTATTTTCGATCGCGGGGGTCAATTACAATCATTTTTGGTTAATAGACATACCCCCGAATTCCTGCGCACTTTCGAGACAAAAATTTGAGTATGTGTGAAATTTTTCGACAAAATTTACAAATTTCAAATCGTTCTAAAAAAATTATTTTTAGTCGTAGGGGTCAATTTCAATCATTTTTGGTCAATAGATATACCCCCGAAATCCTACCCATTTTCGAGAAAAAAAACATTACCGAAAATATAATCTGAGGCCAGAAATGGTTCCTCGAAATTTCATGCATATGTTTAAAAAATCATAACTCCTGAACGGATCGGAGGTTTTTGATGTTTCAAAATGCAAACAAGTCTAGTTTGGGTTATTATAACTTCAAGAAATCAAGTTCGAAATTTTTTACGAGACCATAAATTTAATTTTAGTAATCACTTTCGTGTGTTTCTCAATCTCTGAGTTAGATAGAGACTCTTTTAAGAAATTATAATAATAAATGGAGCGTTCAAAATTTGGAAATTATCGAAGGTGGTCATTTTGATAAGGCAAAATATAAATTCGTGTCTTTCCATTACTTTCAAGCTAGTTTTTTCACATCTAATGTCTGTGCAATATAAACTGTCACAGTATATAATACTAATTGTATATAGACACTTGTTACATGATTTTCCAAAATTTCGAACGCTCGTAACGAAAAATATTCCGACCAAGATAGTGTTCGTACTCATTCTCACCGAAAAAACTTCAGCAAAATATGAATTTTTAATCGACGGATGAAATTCGATTCCGTTCGCGGAACGAGCCGACGAGTCGCGGTTACTCTGAATAAACATGGACGGTGATTGAGATAATTTCGTTCCGGTTGTTCGTTGAAAAATCGTTTCAGTTATCCCGAAAATTAATGTAGATTGATGACACAGCCTGATGGAAAGGATAAACGAAGGGAAAAGGGAGAATCGGAGAACCGGTTGGGTTCGAAAGATCCAAGTAAACGGCCCAAAGACAGATAAGTTTTCGTACTCGAATTTGTCGGGCCGATTACAACGAGCGTCGGGAATAATTGGATCGCGAAGTCAAAGGGTGTGTATCACTTGAATTTAATCGAATCAGTCGTGGAAGTTTCTCAAAGAAATTGTATTTTGCGCGAAAACTCTCGATGCTCCTCGTCGTTTCCCTTTGATCTTGGTCTCCCTGCGTCAAACATTATCCTCTCGGTGAATTATTTCTTAATTAAGACCGAAGGGCAACGTTGTCCCCGAGAGCGGGTCAAGATTGAGAGTAGGAAGTTCCCGGGCAGAAAACATTCGAATAAAACGAAGTTTTCCCTCCCCGGGCAGACGCTGCGCGACTCGACGGGGACGTTTAATATTTATTTAATCTCCGTCGCTGGAATACGAACCGAAATGTTGTCTCGACGCGATGATGAATTTTCTATGAGATGTAATCTCGAACTCCCCGCGGACAGGGAAAAATTGTTGAAAAGTATCGCGACGGGGCGGGAAAAAGTTATCTGGGACAAATTAAGCGTGTCGTTCCTTTTTACCCTAAAGATGCATTCAACGGATTTTATATGAACATTTTCCGCTTAAAATCGAACGTTTTTAAATGTTCAGTCTCTTCATGTTCGAAAGACAGAACGAGACCACGTTTCCAACATGGCATAATTTTTTCTTACTTTGTATTTAAATAAATAGTTTAATTCAGTCGTTTGGAAATGTTTTTCTACTTTTACCAAAGACCAAATCGCATTCTGATGCAAGAGTTATTTGCGATGTAACTACGTGGATATTATAAAATTCAGTATTTTAATTTCTCTCTTTCTAAATTAAAAAACACGTTAGATCTTGTACATGTGTTTAGTGTTTTGCAGTAATGAATAATGTTTGAAAAGGTTTTATGGAACGAATAAAGAAGTTTGGTCATCGTGGTGTTTTTTGTAGAAATTTGGTCCGGTTGCGTGGGCGATTCGTTTACATGGTACACGGGGCGGAGAAATCAATTATCGAAATGTCGAAGTTGCGGGGCATCGTGTAGCAATATTTCGATATTAAGCGTTCGCGGAAGACAGACAACTACAGGTTGCAAGAGAGGATAGAGGCCAGGAGATTGGAGGTGAGCAGCGAAGGCAGCCAGAGGAGCGCGCCGGCTAGCAATATTTCGCGTTCATAGCGTTGCTAAGCCGCAACTAACCGCCTTGTTAGGAAGTTACTCCTCCTCTCAACCTCTCTCTCATCCTCTACCTGCTCTTCCTCTTCCGGTTTCTGTACTCGTTCCCTCCCACCGATCCCCTCTGTCGTGTCGTCTCTAGCCGCTCTATCTCTTTCTCTCTTCATAGCTGCGTCCAGTGTCGCGCTGTACGCGTGCATACAATCCGACGCTCCTTTTCCTATCACATATTACATTTTTTCATTACCTTTGTTCTCTTATTCCTATACCTGTTTCCCCAACTGCCTCTTTCCCCCCGTCTTTGTATTCTCGAACGTTTAATATTTTTCTCGGCTCATTTCCTTTGTCGACTTGTTGTTTCCGCGCGTCGTCGTTGCATTTTCAACGCGCGTTTTCCTTCCAGCCCCGCTTTTTCCTTCGACCGGGTCCCTTTCATTCAGGTTTTTATCGACCGGCAGGATATATTGTGCCGATGATCTGTTGCTTCTATGTTTCTATATTTTTTGCTCCTCTCTATTCAGTTTCTTTCGCGTTCTCTCCTGTAATCTGTCCGATTTACCTGCGAGTCTCTAATCTTAGCCATCGTCCATCTTGTTTCGCGTTGAAAACTTCTCCCGGGTTCGCGTTTTCGAAGTTTATCGCTCGGATAAAAATCGCCCAACTCTGGAAAGTTCGCGAACCAATCATTATGAATGAAGAGAAATTTTCTTATGAATTTTTACCCATTTATTTTAACCAAATGTTGCTTTTATTACACAGTGTTATTTTTCTCTATTTAAGAAGTAGTTTTTTATTTCAATTAATATACAAGTAATGGACAATTACAGAACCGATAAAAAAGATAATCATAATGTGCTATGACTATTAACAAGCTTTCTTCTTAATGTCTTCACAATCAATTCATAAGAAACAAGTTTTTTTCATTTACAGTGAATCGCCATTGTAGTGTATGAATACTAGTGGGAAGTGTAACTGTATTTGTTACAAATCTACCGAGACTACTTCTTTTTGCATTTTTTTTCAAGCTTTTGCTTCTGAAGCGAGTAATTAGAATTTGTTAAATGTGCGCTACCTTTCGAGAGCTAATTAGTGGAATTAGTCGAGTATTGTAAATTCACATTACAGGTATTTTTAAACAAATTTAATAATGCAAATATGGATATTATAGATATTATATTTTGAAAAAAGAGTGTTTTCGAATGAGAATCGAAGCAACGAATAATGGCGATCCCACCGTGAGTCTTTCAAGGCTGTTTATTACGGATAGCTCGCGAATATAAACAGTATTTTCCCAATACTTTTCTTCTCCGTTTCTATTCCCCCGTTCGTTCTCTTATCACCTGTCTGATTTACTTTCAGTCTGTATTTCACCTCCGCCCTCGTCCATCTTCCTCTCCATTACCAGCTTCTCCTTTCATGTTTCGACGTTAGAGTACCACTCCGTCGTACCTCCGTTCCCTCTTTCACCTCGAACCACCCACCGGATACTAAATCATAACTTGAGAAATTCACGTGCCACGTGCGGAACACCTTTAAGGTCTCTGAGGAAGCTCGGTGCAAGTATACTGCTAGCTTTGCAAACCTTTGATAACTAAGTACGTGCTGCTTCTAGCTCCGACTCTCTGACCTTCGTGATACGTGTTAGATTCTCTGCAACGGATGCTCCCGCGAAATATCTATCGTCGTGCGAGAAAGTTGACTGTACACTCCGCTGAACATCCCCTATCCGTTCGAAAGAGTTCAATTTTCGAGTCGTGATACAGATTTTTACAATCACAAATATCGAAAATATATTTTTATCGGTCTCTGAGGGTTGCAAACAACTCCACGGAAAATGAAATATAGAAATTTTCAACATTGTACCGTTTCTATTTATATTTATTTATTTACTTTACAATTTACTATAGAAATATACTCATTTGTTACATCACTGTTAACTCTTTAATATAGAAAAGCTAATAGCATATAAAAACTCCTTTCTATAGGATCGTTTAAAATACAGAAATTTGATTATTTCCTCGGTGACATAGCGCGTATCGAGATTTTCGTAAATTATTTAATCTGGAACGCAATGTTTGCGATCGAAATCCCATTCCCAGGGTCGATACGTAACTCGTAATAGAGATCGATAGATTTTTTTTTCAAATTGTTTGCCTCTCAGCGTGGGTATCGTGAGACGCAAAGGATTATCAGACTAAACAAAAAGCGAACGGAAGTTGTATGTACCGGGGAATACATGCAACAAACTAGTGCAATTGCTCTAACGCGTTGAAACGCGTTGCGCAGCACGAACCAGCTGCGGTTGAACTGCTTGGTTTCATAATAAGATTACAGTGCAACGCAAGCTACCCCGTCTAATATCGTTTTACGTCAGGCGTCGCTTTAAATGTCACGGGTTAACGTCGAATGTTAAAAGAAACTAACGTAGGAGAACAATAATGTGCATATCGATTTGAATTACAAGTAGAGTGCAGCGTTGTTCAAAAGTATCAGCCATCTACAGTACTTTGAAATACAGGTGGACCTCTTAAAATATTCGTTCGTTTCTCTTTGCGAACCCTTGATGTCTAAACAAACAAACTTTGCAACTTTATAACGACTTTATATAAATTCATTTCTATAATTTGATACCATTTGCGGAGTTATGATGGGTCAGTGTAATATTATTTATGTATAGGGCTTATATTATTCCTTTATCAGTATATTTATGAATAAATTAGAAGCCTTAATATCAATTCTATTTTGCAACTATTCTACGAATGTATAAGCATTGTACTTTCACTGTAAAAGTATTGTTATATTTTCTCTTTTACACTATAATAAATAAACAAAATAAAATAGAAATCAAAATATTGGATGGAGATAGAATCTGATTTATAAATTCATTTTTAAATTTCTTTTACTATACAGAAATGTAATGGTAAATTCTACTTACTTTAGGAGAACAATGTTAAACATAAAAAGAAAGATAGTCAAAGATAACAAAGTTCATGATATTTAAGAGACTACGAACCGCCAGTTGCATTTGCAATGTGACATTCAATATTTTTACTATAAAGATATATAAATAACGAAAAGTTTGTTTAGCTGTGGATACGGTTTTTATCAGCTTTTATTCCGCTAGTTTATTTATTCCTATAGATTTAATTCAATTTATTACATTTTGAAAGGGATCTATACAGAGGTCGAGTCGTTAATAAAAAAAATGTTTCGTGATTCTCTGTGGAAAAGATAAATCCAAAGTGTAAATAAAAGCTTGTAGGGTCGCAGGTTGCGTAAGTAGAAACTGCGAGCAATGGACAGACGCGTATTTGATTAATTTTAAAATTCATTTATTTATTGTACGGGTAGAAACTTGTTATTGGTAAACAATGTTTAATATATAACGTAGAAATATGCACGGAACAAAACGGAATTTATATCGAGACTTCCAATTTAAATATAATTATATATTTAATTATACATTGCAAGCCTGATTTTTCGATGGAATTTTATTCTACGCTTTCAACTTATTTTTTCGCGTAATAGTTGAGCATAATATATGGTGTTTGGTAAGTTTCGAGCACGTCTGTATCGTCGAGAACTCCGATTGAGTTTCGAGCGTAACTCGACCGCCGTGATGGAAGTTTTTTTTAACAAAAAGGAACGCGTTGTTTCGTCGTGGATCAACATTCGAGTCTATGTGGTAGTCTCGGCTAAGCGCATAAATCTTGATACGTGTCTTATCCAATTTATCTCGACCAATACATACATATAATATATATGTGTATATATGTGTATATATGTGTGTATGGCATTATTAAATACGTGACCTTGCTGGTTGCGCTGCGTGCTACGTTACGACGCCGCCATTGTAATTCTGCTACATTTTCTCACCGCCGGCGATAAGTTCCCCCGAAAATGTAACCGCCCGTGGATACAAAAAGAAAGCTGGCCGTTAAACGCACGCTGGATGATTATTCTTTCAGCATATAGAACTTGGTCATAATAATTCCAACTTTATTCCGGTCGTATACTCGCACTTTAGGTTCTCGACATTTTTATTCTCGAAAGCTGAACGCGTCTATGCATATATTTCAATATTAAAGTGTTTTAAGACAAATTACGCACCCGGGGATCCACAATTTTTTCTTTTTTTCTTTGTTTATATCTCACAAATTTACTCGCATTCAACAGTGCACGCGTGATTCGATTATTTAAAAACAAGATTCTTATCGAAACTATATTCTTTGCTACTTATTTACTTCAAATATTATTCACTGTTTATTTGTTGATTCGTCACAAATTTTCTCGTACTCAACAGTGCACGTTCTACTCAATGGTCATTTAAAATGAAACTCTTATCGAAACTATATCTTCTCGTTCAATAATAATAATGAAAATAATTATTCTTGACTATTTTTTTACTTCAAATATTATTTACAGTTATTTGTTGATTCGTCATAAATTTGCTCGCATTCAACAGTACACGTGTGATTCGATTATTTAAAATAAAATTCTTATCGAAACTGTATTTTATCGTACAATAATAATAATAAAAATAATTATTCTTTGCTGTTTCTTTACTTTAAATATTATTTAGTTATTTGTTAATTCGTCAGAAATTTTCTCGCATTCATCAGTGCACGCGTGACTGTATTATTTAAAATAAAATTCTGATCGGAACTGTATTTTCTCGTACAATAATAATAAAAATAAATATTCTTTGCTACTACTTTATTACGAATGTTATTTACAGTTTAAATACGCTTTCTGCGAACAACATAATCCATAGTCGCGTAATCTTCGTGACAATTATTATCATTCGTCGTGCGACCGTGCATTTTTAATCGACGCGTGATTAACCCCGTCGCTTTACGCCCCAGGTACGTAATTTAAATGGAGTTTCAGTGTCCTTGCTGTTCCATCGATCGGCCACTGAGTAAATGGATGTTATTCATTAATTAAAACGTCGGATAGTTCGCAACAGGGTGAAAAGAAACCGACGAGACACATTGGCTTTTCGATTTCACGTCGAACGCTCGCGAATTGTTGGTTCCCTTGTTTGGCAACCGTTCGAGCCTGGCGCCCTCTCCCCCGCTACCACCTACATCTGGCATTGTCCTGCGCCGTGAAACGTGCAAACATCACGATCGATTAGTTTCAATTACAAAAATATCTATCCGCGGGTACTTTGTACGCCATGGAAAAGGTCGCGTGCATCGGAGCCACTAGACACGACGTCGCCGCGTATTTCTAAATTTGCATCTCCGAGTCGATAAGACATGCAACTGTGGAACGTGGGAGGGGGGGCGGGGGAGGGGGTTTGAATTCGCTGGCTAGGGGCAGACTAATAGGCGACACATCGACACAGAGAATTTTTCCACGCGATACGCGCGAAACCACCCCCTGTCATTAACGGTACTTCTTTTCCTGGGCCGACTTTCGTTCCGTGTGGATTTCCAGGTAATTTCGCCGGTGACCAAACAAGCTAATTAAAACGAACGCGATATACGTGGCGTGTCTCTCGATCGGCCGAAAAAAGCTCACGAATTTCAATATTTCAGTCACGACAGACACCCTCCTATGTGCCTACGAGGGTGGAATTACCGTTTTTTCTCTTCCGGTTCCATCGACGATAAAAATATTAGTCCGTTCGAACAAGGCAGTATTGTGCAAATAACTCAAACGAGGGCTCTAGTCTTATAATAGTTCATTGAATTTATTTATTTAAATGTCACTCTTTTGTGTAGTTTAGATAGGTAAAGGTAGAAAGTTTATACAGGTTGTTCATTTGAAAACTCTGAATCTAAATATCTTTCAAGGGGGAAACGTAATTATTTATTTTTTTAGTTGATTGCTTTCAAGGTTATTTGAAGGGTACCATTGTTGTTTTAAGTGGATGTTTTATCTTGCAGGAATATTTAATGAAATAAAAAATTTGTTCACTTATTATCAAAATGCTCTCCGTGGAGAAAGTGTAATTGTTATTGATTTGTTATCATTGTCAAATTTTTTATTTTATTAAATATCCTTCTAAGATAAAATGATGATAGAAACGTTTGTTTTTTACGTAGAATAAGAATCTGTAAATAAAAGTATAGGTCTCCATTTAAAAAAAAAAACAAGGTTACCCGACGAATAAAAAATAAATAAAATATTTATGTTTGCCCCCTTGAAAGTAACTTTTGTATTTAATATTTTTACCGAAAATGTGTTATTTTCGAGATATTAAGGGGAATCAGATCCCGTAAATAGAATATATTATTATCACTTTATTTCGTACGAGAATGACTATTGTTGTCTCGCATTAATTAAAGTCGTCGTCAGTAGGAAACGTCGTAGTCCGGTCTGCCTAATTCTATATTAATTCCGAAACAACAGAATGGTGGATATAAATCACCCCGTGTTTAGCTAGCAATTCCCTTATCGCGCTAACTGCTGGGCCGATTTTATCAATTGTTCCTCGAAGCCACTGCTCTAGATTTTTCATAATTTATGCCTCTAACCCGGTACCCTTGTTTCGAACGACCGAACCACACGTTTCGGTCGGAACTCTCTTCGAAAAACTAAAACAGCAACGCCAAGACTCCTAAAGTGAACGGTGCTCGTAATACGGAAATAATAAATTTATTTTCCAGAAATATCCTGGCAATTTTTTCTGACCTTTTTGATCGATCCACATTATTAAAATTTCCCTCGTTTGGAATATTAACGTTCTCCTGTTTCATCCTTAGCCAGCTAATTGTAAGCTCGGTTCGAACACGGCCGAAGCTTGGACAGTGAAATTTGATAGTCGGTGGAATGCAAACCGTAGTCTCTTTAACCTTTTTCCTCTGGCCTCCTTTGCACGGGCTGCGTTCTCCTCGGGCAAACAAAAGAACGTCTATACGCCAGCGTTATACACGCCCTTGGCAAGCAAAGGGCTACCCGGCCTCGTAAGTACCCTCGACGTGTATAATCCAACCTGGCGGGGTTAGGTCCTCGTCACGGTTTGTTACACGAATGCAAGAACTCGATGCGCCACGCGCTCGCGCGCGCGCGCGCACGTGTATTGTCGCGCGCGTGTGCGCCTGTGTCGCGCTGTACATATGATTATTAATCGGGAGCATACAAAGGAGTGGCCACCGATGACGTCACGGGCGAACAATGACGATGGTTACCTGCCTGGCAACACGGGTCTCCACGATGTTATCGTTTCTGGTGCTTAATGATCGCGTATATCGAGTGCACGTGCACACACACGACTCGTCACACGCGTCGGTAAATTACTCCCTTATCGCGCGACTCGTCCGTCCTACTAATCACTTTTTCTTGCCGGTTATTCGATTTTTCATGCACACGACCGTTTTCTTGAAACCGTTACTCGTCGTCTCGCGGGCGGCCATTTTGAGGGGAATTAATTAAAGGAAAACTAGCGAACCTATGGCAGCTATTATTTTGCATATTTGTGCATATCTGGGACACTGTCACAAATTTTTATGAAGAGTTTTATACAAAATTGAACCAATGCCCAGGTCACGTTACGAACAAACAATATTTTATTGGTTACGAATGCGGTCATCGTTCGACCACAATGAATGATTGCGGATAAACAAATCTCAAAATGACATCGCTTCGGGGAAAATACAGTGGTCCCTCGCTAACGTTCGCTGGTTCGTTCATCAATTCTTTACTATACGAGTGTTTACACAGTGTAGTGCCGTGGATTGCTTTGAAATCATGTTCTTTCAAACGTTTCGACTATCTTTTGGATCACAAAAATCGAAGAAATTCGGTACTGAATTCTAATAAAATAAAAAATTTACCTAAACTCTATGAGATGTATATAGACATACTACGGATGGATTTTGTTCGAAATTCACAAAATAATGTAAACATTAGAATACAGTAGAATCTCACTTGGTAATTAATTGTTCATATGTAATGTTAATCGTTCTCGAAAATGTGTCGAAAGTTGTAACGTTATAACAAATCAGCCTTTCTATTTCAAACTTGAGCTACAGTATGAAAATCGTGAAATCTGTAAAAGAAACAACAACTTTGACTTCTGAATGATTTTAGAATCTGTAGTGTAAACAATCGTTGAATATGTTTCTCTATTTGGAAATCGAAAATGTGTAAAAAGTCACGTTATAACAAATCAGCCTTTCTATTTCAAACTTGAGGTACAATACCAAAATCATGCAATCTGTAAAAGAAACTACATACTTTAACTTCTGAATGATTTTAGAACCTGTAGTATAAACAACCATTGAATATTTTTTCCCATTTGCAATTCAATCGAGCCTAGCACAGATAACAGTCACACTACAAATTGGAGTAAATGGAATCGAAAGATATTATTTTAATTCCAGTCGCGCAACAGCATTGTCGAATGGCGGCGTTTGTAGGGCATTAAAAGGTGGTAAATAAGTAAATAAATACGCGGCGTCAAAGGAACGGGGAAATGTAGGGTAGAAAAATGAGTAAAGTTTGCCAGCGTTGGTGCAGCTGGTGAAAAAATTTGACGCGTTTGGTCGCGATAGAGTCGTGCAAAAAGTGCGTCTCGATTACACTGGGTAATATCGTGCCTCCCTGTTTGATATCGAGTTTCACTTGCCGGGGAATTGCGGCCGGGTATTTTAATATATCCTTTACCTACTCGTGCCGGCGGAATGGTGATCGTCTGTTCATGATAAAGTACTCCGCAAATGTCCCCTGTACGCCAGCGGTTCCACGAGCCGTTCAGTCGGCACGGAAAACCGAGGAAACGTCTACCCCGTGCAAATATGACACACCAATATCAATATCTGTTTACGACATTGGGCGACGCCAATGCTCGGGGTTAACGTTCGTTCATACACCGCCATTATTTTATATGGATACTACTGTATGTACGTTCTGCGGCCGCGTCTTTTTCCGCGTATCAAGCACGTTTGTCAAGAACAGTCCTCCAGTTGTATTTTTATGGAAAACAACCCTCTCCTTCCATTTCAACGTCGCTCGAAATATCAACGACAACCACTGTGGTATTTCCATCGCCCGCCCGACTAATATATTATTATCATCCAGCGACGGGAATATATATTCCCATAGGGACGTTTCTACGATGACGATTATTCGGGGAAATTTTACAACTAAAAATAACCTTGTCGTTGCAAGAAGCTAAGACATATCGTTCGATCGGGTTGCTGATTATAGTGTTTCGTATCGTATTCGGTCCAGCGTTCCCTCCATGTGATGTTTCGCTCTTTCGACATATTTTTAGCTTTCGTCCTGAAATTAGAGAATCGTTAATTGGAATTATCGCTTCGATAGCCCAAGTAATTCGAGATTCATCTTGAGAGTTCTTATTTTTGCTTTTGATCTCAGTTTTGGTACTCGAAAGCTGGCATTAAAATTTCAAACTGATCGAAATTCAGGTATACCCGCTTAATTGTGCTAAAGTATATAGGTCTGTCTTGTTAAGAATAAAAATTTAATTTGATAGTTGAAGTCATAAATTAAATAAGAGTACGTAGAACGAATGGAAAACCGATATCTGAATATTATGAAAGGGGAATTAAGCGTTCGGTGAGAATAATTTAATATTTTTATGTTGGCTCTCGTTCACTGTGTATACTCTTGTTTAATTTTTATTTCAACGTCTTCCATCGATTAAAATTTTCAATCTAGCTGTTCTTCGAGTATATTACATTCCAATTTTTAATACCAACTACAGTCAGTTAACGTTTTAAAAATATTTATTGCATAGAATTTTCTTATTTCATTCTTTATATTAGTACGAGAAACAGAAAGTGTCCGATTTTCTCGAGATATCTTGTTAGAGATAGGAGAAGATTTGTTAAAGTTTACCGTGACCAGAAAATGGAAATCGAGGATATCGATAAGAAAGAAGGGGGAACATGGACAAACGTAAATGAAGGACAGGCAAAGCAACGAGATGGAGAAGAAGCTGACGAGTCAGACGAGCTTCGGATGGTCGAAGGGATGGTAGGCTGGATTCAATTACTTGGAGAACAATACTCGCCTCGCCGTCATTGTTTGCTCGAACACTCGGCCGAGTTTTCCTGGTTTGGGACCCTGAGCACCGTATCCCATGTCCCGTTACGCTACGATATTTTGTTTGCCTGCCATAATACCGACGGCATCCACTGTTATAGCGGCCACCTTCCGTCGCATCGACCTTGGTACCGTCATTGAGACGTCCTTTACGCTCTGGCTGACTTTCTTGTGCCTCCAGTCTGCACGTCATCCGGTACTTTGACGCTAATGGATGCAAACTTTCGGTTTTAGAATCGACAGGCTCGAGGTTAACGTTCTAAAGACCGCCATTATTAAACTCTCGAAGCAGAACCGAACTAATCACGGAAAATCGACAATACTTTCTAGCCACTAAATAATACTAACATCGAAAAGAATCAATTGATAAGTAAGGATGCTTCGAAACGTAATGATTGCATTTGATATTTGTGAGTTTTATAATATTATTAATTCCATATATGTATGATCTCCATTTGCTCTTCGATGTCATTTATTTTCGAGACTAAAATGCAAGAACAATAACAAATGATCTTACTACTTTATAATTAAAATAAATCGTTTAAATAGAAATATTAGTTCCCATTCGTTTTAACTAATTGAATATAGAAATCTAAAATGATCAAAATTAGGATTTCAATACAAAGTATGCAAAGGCGAGCGTAATCGAGCCAGTGTGATAATTAGGTGCATTTATCTATCGCATGTACATCTCAGATTCCGACGCTTCTCGTTAAGTCGTCCGTGATCTGTTTTAAAAAGCTGCGAAGCCCGATGTAAACCCGCCCCCTCAGCCCCTCCTTTCGTAGTTTCGCAAACTCCGCAGCGGATTTTTAATGAATTTTTAACTATTCAATTTTTGCCACGGACTCGTCTCTTTCCGCCTGCTGATGTAACTTTCAGTAGCAGTGTGGGTTTAGAGATGAAGTTGAAAAGTGAGCGTCGCGAAACGGGCGAAAGGGGGAAGCTGCGGGGGATGAAAAGTGCCGCGAATGAAACGGCCATCCGCGGGGGAGGGCAGAGGGGGCGTAATGAATAATTCCGAAAGAGGCTCGTCTTATAGTCAGCTACTTTGCCGATACAGAAACCGAATCTCCCGAGCCCCCGTTCGCTGAAGAGGCTGAAAGCGAATCTGGATTCGCGTCTCCTCGCGAGGCAATGTCAGTTTCAATTTTTCGTGCAGGAAATTGCGGCGTTTCTCCGTCGATGATTACGATTCGCCTGCTTTTCAATTAGACCCGTAGGAAGAACTTTTATTCTCGTCGAAGGGATTTTTCTCGACGGTTTCCGGCACAGTTTCGATCACGAGTATTTTTTTTACAGAATGTTTCGGGGGGTTACTATGCGGAATAGGCGAGGGTGAGTGGGCACGATGGTTCCTTATTAAAAAATGAACGAAAAATATCCTATACAGTTTTCTCGTGTGAGGTTTCGTTTTCGAGAAACTCGATTTCGAAAGTTTGCGGGGTACGTGTCCGACCAGCGGTAGATATTTCTACTTGCATCGGTGATTTTTAACGTTGACGGAGCTATTATCTGCTTTGATTGGTTGTAACTTGAGAATTTTAATTATATGTGACAAATAGAAATAGTGCAGAGCGATTTGTTAAAATTTGTTCGTTCATCAGGATGTATGATTTCACACTATATCTCAAACTATAAATTTTGTTCGTTGTTAGACGTTTATATATAAATTAGTGTCTCTGTTTTTAACAAGTTAAAAGATAATGAATTTGACTGGAGAAGGTGATACTATACTAACATTTAATAATTACAGATAATGGTTTAAGTAGAAATAACGAGTAATGGTCAAACATGTGATGTGTACCTTAGTAATTTGCGAAATCGATTTTCTTAGGAATGGAGTTCGTATATAAATGTTTTGTTTTAGTTAGAAGATAGTGAATTTGATTGGTAAAGGTAATACTATGCGAACCTTTAACGTTTAAACACCGATGCAAGTAGAAATAACAAGTAAAGGCCAGCCATGTCGAGCGTAGCTTAGGAATATTCGAAATCGATTTTCTTAGAAACGTAGGGTTGTATGAAAAAATTGTATTTCACATTTGTGATTCATTTTTTGACAAGGAATCACTAAGTATCTGGAAACTTTTTGATACGAGGCTTCGTTTTCAAGAAAATCGATTTCGAAAATTCCCGAGGTACGCGTGACTTGGCTGGACAATATTCGTTATTTCTACTTGTTCGATTAAATTATATTAAATCGAATAGCATTGTCAGTTTTACGGATAGTGAAACAGGTATTTTTCTATTGTACTTGCTGTTCAGCTTCTAAGTACATACGCAAATTTTCAATCTTCCTTTTCCTTTTAACTATTGTAGTTCTTAGTACAGAATTTTTCTAACAAATAAAAGTTATCTATTCTACAATATGTACTAATTCAATTTTTCTATACAATCTCCAGAACAAGTACGTTTTCAATTAATTTGCAAAACTAGTACTATAAAACAATTTTTGGTTCTCTCCAACGTTATAGTAAGTTTGACAGATGATAATATTCTGAATAATTTTAAATAATTTGATAATTTTAGTAAATAAAATCTGTGACCACGTCTTCTAAATATCATCTTAAGATTGTTTGATAAATTAAATAGGTACCAGTTACGAAGGTGAAAATGCAAGGTTGAAGAAGTACCCGTTTCGCGACGTAACACTAACCTAATTATGGACTAATTAATTCCATGGAAAGTAGCTCGGCAGCTAATTAAATAACTACAGTTATAAATTGATGAGAAAATTTGGTCGGTTCGCGAGAAGCGCGTGAAAAACAAGTAGGCAGCGCGAAATTAAATTCTCGCGATATAGAATACGAGGCTCCCTTCATACCTGTGCAAACATATCGGTTATTTTAATTGGGAAATCTGATCGATTCAACTTTCTACGCAGTATTCGATACGAAACCATTTATCATCGTAATCGGGAATTCCACGGAATTCGTAACATTCGGTAAGAGCGTACGATATCATCGTCGCCGTATAGTGTCGTTGGTGAACCGCGAAACTTATTCCAGACGCGTCACATAAAATATTCAAGATGAACAGTATCAATCGCGAGCCCTTGCATAAAATACCCCCCCGTCCACCTCCCAATACCACGACGCTGCACCGTTCTTACGACCGTGCAATCACGATCTCTCTCTTTCTCTCTGTCTCCGTGCTCCAGCCGTGAAAGATGATAGCGGTGAGAACGGAATGCCATTAGCATTTCTCATTTCTGCTTTTTGCCACTCCTTATCTACCCGTCAGCCAGCATTGCCTTCGTCGGGCGACCGGCACGGCACGTTCACGATGGAAAATTTGCCGAAAAGGGAACGCTGTTTTTACAGTTCGCGGTCCCGGCGCAACCTAATTACGTGTCACGCGACAGGAATTAACGATCAAATGAAATACTCCGGGTCCGTTGGTTGCTCCCTCGCGCCGAATACACGAATTTCTTCCTACTCTTCCGAATAATAGCACCGCGATAGAAGCACAGTCACCGACGTCGTGCTCCAACCGCACACAAACCGTAACGCACTTTGCATATTTGCAATTTTCAAAAATTCTGTTCAAATAATCGACTTACGAGACATCCTTATATTTGCAAATAATGAACACTGTAATTTTCACAAATATAAAATATACTTCCCGTATACAAGATTTAATTAATATGAACAGGAACTATTAACCCTTTGATGTACGATTTAATTTCAAATAATTCGTAATTAATTTTATTTAAATTTGTTCGTACAAGGAATGGACACGAAAAAGAATAGACTTGTTTTATGAATACCTCGTGAATGTAAATATGTGTCGATGTTAATATATAAAACTTAACATCTTTGAACGAGTCAGACTCGCCATTGTACATCAAGGGGTTAAAACTCGGATACCTCGAGAAATGATAATCGTTCGACCCTGTGACGTAAATTTTCGTAAACAGAACGATGAAATCTGCCAGCGTATATACCGAGTTTCAAGAGAATCGGTGACTTCGAAGGTTTCGTCGATACGGCAGGGCTACCAGTGTGCATATAAGCGGGCACTACAGCGTGCAGCGACATCGATTATGATTTTTTTTTCTCGCCACGGGCTACAGTCGATAATTTTGATCATTTGTCGGTTCTCGCGAGCGCGAGTATTCGGGGGAGCCCGTTGAAACGAAAAAGCGGGAACGTATAAACGGAAGAGAGGACGCTGGCAACAATAGGGAGCTACCTGATAATTAAGTACAGTTAGAAGAACATTATCTGCCCTTCTGCGTTACATACAGTTACGAGATTTCGACTGGACGAGCCTGTATGAAGTATTAGAAGGGATGAGAGCGGGCGGAAAGACAATGCAGTGGATACGAACTAATTGCCGGATTCTCCTGCCGTCTAGTGGACCGGGAAGATTAACTGCGCGTCCCCGCCCTCTTCTACGCCCACGCTCCTATTTTCTCTGTTGCTCCGCGCTCGCTGGAAGCGCCTCTCGGCCCCGAATAGGACGGTATATATAAATTAGTCGAGTTTACCCGCTTTAACGCGCGTTACTTTCTCGTGATGTTCTCGATGGATTTGTTGCTTGAACGCTTTTGAACTGGTTTCGTGCGTACCCGAATACGTGTAAAAGTAAAACCGCGGTCGAATTCGAATAACGAGCGTCGCATAATGCGGGATCACGGCTGTAATGAGCGAAAGGCCATAATGATCGCGATGTACCGCGTATTCTCAAACAATTGTTCGCGCTCGTAACGAGCACGCGGCAGCCGGTTCGAGCATTTGAAAATATATCGTCGATACACCCGCCAGTGTCGACTGTGGGACGAGTAATAAATAATAATCTAATACATTTTTCATATTATATCCTATTCGCGATTCGAAATTGTAAACATTTTCCTTGCAAGTCTGTTTTTTTGGTGCAATGCATGGAATTGAGTTACACGAAGTAATTTATACATTTGTCATGCTGGCGATCAAAAGTTTTTAAATTGGTTCATTTATTTTTAAATTTATCCTCGTGATTTTTACGAACTATAAATTGAAAAGTAGAAGGATTGAATAAATAGAATTTTTGTTCAGTAAACTCTAAGACTCATCACTCTTCGTTCTTACAATACTTTGCTATCGAATTCTTCGAACATCGTCGATTCCTACACCACTGTTCTCCGTTTAAATTCATGCTCGACAGTTTTCCAAACTATAAATTGACGTGGAGTAAGTAGAGTTTTTGCTCAGTAAATTCTAAGACTCAGCTCTCTATCTCCCTGCAATACATTGCTATCGAATTCTTCGTACATCGCCGATTGCTACGCCATTGTTCTCTATTCAGATTCATGTTTCCAAACTATAAATTGACAAACAGAGGAATTACTATGGAATGAGTAGAATTTTTGCTGAGTAAACTTGTAGTAAACAGTAAATTGTTCGAATATCGTTGATTCCTACGCCACTGTTCTCCGTTTAAATTCATCCTCGACAGTTTTCCAAACTATAAATTGACGTGGAGTAAGTAGAGTTTTTGCTCAGTAAATTCTAAGACTCAGCTCTCTATCTCCCTGCAATACATTGCTATCGAATTCTTCGTACATCGTCGATTGCTACGCCATTGTTCTCTATTCAGATTCATGTTTCCAAACTATAAATTGACAAACAGAGGAATTACTATGGAATGAGTAGAATTTTTGCTGAGTAAACTTGTAGTAAACAGTAAATTGTTCGAATATCGTTGATTCCTACGCCACTGTTCTCCGTTTAAATTCATCCTCGACAGTTTTCTAAACTATAAATTGACAAATAGAGGAATTACTATGGAATAAGTAGAATTTTTGCTGAGTAAACTTGTAGTAAACAGTAAATTGTTCGAATATCGTTGATTCCTACGCCACTGTTCTCTGTTTAAATTCATCCTCGACAGTTTTCCAAACTATAAATTGACGTGGAGTAAGTAGAGTTTTTACTCAGCAAATTCTAAGACTCAGCTCTCTATCTTCCTGCAATACTTTGCTATCGAATTCTTCGTACATCGTCGATTGCTACGCCATTGTTCTCTATTCAGATTCATTTTTCCAAACTATAAATTGACAAACAGAGGAATTACTATGGAATAAGTAGAATTTTTGCTGAGTAAACTTGTAGTAAACAGTAAATTGTTCGAATATCGTTGATTCCTACGCCACTGTTCTCCGTTTAAATTCATCCTCGTCAGTTTTCCAAACTATAAATTGACGTGGAGTAAGTAGAGTTTTTGCTCAGTAAATTCTAAGACTCAGCTCTCTATCTCCCTGCAATACTTTGCTATCGAATTCTTCGTACATCGTTGATTGCTACGCCATTGTTCTCTATTCAGATTCATTTTTCCAAACTATAAATTGACAAACAGAGGAATTACTATGGAATAAGTAGAATTTTTGCTGAGTAAACTTGTAGTAAACAGTAAATTGTTCGAATATCGTTGATTCCTACGCCACTGTTCTCTGTTTAAATTCATCCTCGACAGTTTTCCAAACTATAAATTGACGTGGAGTAAGTAGAGTTTTTACTCAGCAAATTCTATGACTCAGCTCTCTATCTCCCTGCAATACTTTGCTATCGAATTCTTCGTACGTCGTTGATTGCTAAATAGATGATTGACAAATAGAGGAATTACTATGGAATAAGTAGAATTTTTGCTGAGAAAACTTGTAGTAAATAGTAAATTGTTCGAATATCGTTGGTTCCTACGCCACTGTTCTCTGTTTAAATTCATCCTCAACAGTTTTCTAAACTATAAATTGACAAATAGAGGAATTACTATGGATTAAGTAGAATTTTTGCTAAGTAAACTTGTAGTAAACAGTAAATTGTTCGAATATCGTTGATTCCTACGCCACTGTTCTCTGTTTAGATTCATCCTCGACATTTGTCCAAACTCTAAATAGAGAAATAGTAGTTTTCTCTAGTTTAATACTTGTTATTCCACAGTATTTCCAACGTCAGTAACGTTATTAAAATTTATTTATTATAATCCTATCAAAGACACGTTTTAAAATCAGAACATATGTCTCCAGCAAATCTCCATTGCAGCCAACCTGACAATCGTTGACTCTAGTTATAGAGTCTAGTTGAGATTCTTCGGTAGAAGTTTGCTTGACGTCTCATCCCTATCCAAGACCGCTCGCGATGAACCGAAAAGAATAATCGCGGTCGGTGTTCGCAACGCCTTAGACCAGGGTTACTGCAGTCCAACACCGCAAAGGGCTACCTTGTTAAATGCTCCAGGCTAAAACGACTTACGCCCGTTTAATCTTGAGCGCGAATTCTGCGGTATCTCGCAAGGGGTTGTAATTCAGAGCTTCGCTCGTTCTCCATTCCCCGACCAGCCCTGTTTCTCCCGGCATAAAGGATGAAATGAAGCCGAAATACCGCACCTCGCCCCTCACCCATCCTCTCAAGCATCGTCACCGACCAGTCAGACCACCCACGCTGCGGGATCGCTCGACTTTAAGCCCCAAAATATAGAAAATACCTAAACTGTGCTTTTCACACGGCGACATTTTTATTTCAAATTAATCGGTTCCTTCGTTTTTTTCAGTGGTGTTATTCTCGACGCCTTTGCATTTAAATTCCAAATCCCTCAGATTGCCCACAAAAACGAAACTTTGCTTTTAGACAATTGGAAACTAGAATAACAGTTTGACACGGAACTTGTTTGTACAATCTTGTTAAAAATCAAGATTTTTTTAAACATCTGATCTACAAAAACGATACTTTGATCTTACGTCACAGAACTTATTTTTACAGCCTCGTTAACATTCAAGATTCTTTTTAACATCTCATTTTGAAAATTAATTTTTCAATCCTTATTAGTTAGGATTTTATTCCTCCAATTAGCCAATACTATGTGGTCCGTAAGACGAGAATACCCAATTTTTGTTACCTTCCTTTACATTTGCCAGTTTTAACGTCTATTATTTCTCGAGCACGCAGACCATCCGTAAACTAGCAAAGAATTCACCCGTTATTGAATCAATATTGCGCAAACCTATCAACGGCACGCTCCTCTTTTTCGCCCGTCATACTCGCGTGTTTTCTCTCTCTTTCTGTTCCTTGTTTTTTTTTTTCATTCCTCTTTTTTTCTCCCTGTTTGTCCCCTTTTCACTCTTTTCCTCGTGCGTTCGTGCTCCTGTCGGCGTCTATGGAGTCCGATATGACGCTAGTGAAAAGTATTGTCTGCTCATCGAGCCATCGATCCGCGTGTAAATATTGAACGCGGAGGAAGATTCGCGACCAAGTGGGAGAAAACGCGATAGACGATTGGACGCGGAAGAAAGGACGGGATTGTCCTCGTTACGGGGAAGCTCGTCGTGTAGTCTTTCGAATGCAGATGGATTTAATGCGGCGGCGTTCGGCCTGGCTCCGGCGAGAGGGCACTTAAGATCAATTAAAGGAAATCTCTTTGGCGTCGCGGGGACGTTTGTATCGATTTTCTTTGTTTTTTCCCGTTTTCTTTTTCTTCCTTTTATTCTGTTAGGAATCGTTCAGAAACACCGCGTCGTTACTCCTTTCGAAGGGGTTCTTTTTCTTTTTCCTTGATCCCTTTGCGCGATGACGAATCGCGAGACGGTCGGGTAGAGTCATTTTTAACTGTCATCCAAAGTCGGACGGCGAAACGCCGAGGTCGAGGCGATTAATCATTCTTGTTTCCGCGGGAATCTATTTGCATCGATAAAATCTCGTCCCGGAAGCGATTACGCGTTTTTGGGGGGACTTTGTCCCGCGATTTTGTAACGAAGTCGAAAGATTTGCATATTATTGTTTTTATTAAACGTCTTTATTACGCATATGCGCGAGTATATGCATGAATACGCGGCCCGGGGGTTGCGAGGGTGGCACGACCGGGGGTGATTCGACATGGAAAAATAAGTCGGAAAGAAGGAATTACATTTTGGTCGTTCGAGGCATTGAGGTTTTGAAAAATGTTATTTCGAATATTGCAATACAAAAATCACTTAGAATTCACGAATAATTCAGAATTAAATATTCTGATAAAATGTAGAAGTGATTATAAAAAGGTTAAAAAAAAATATTTCCTTTTTGTTACATGTCATTGTAATATACAGGTTGTTCGGCCACCCCTGGGAAAAATTTTAAAGGAACATTCTAGAGGCCAAAATAAGGCGACAATCAAGAATATCAATTTCTTAATTGACTTCGTTAAAAAGTTATTAAAAAATTAAATTAAAAAATTTCAAATCGTTCTAAAAAAATTATTTTTGGTTGCAGGGGTCAATTACAATCATTTTTGGTCAATACACATACCCTCGAAATCCTACGCACTTTCGAGACAAAAATTCATTACCGAAAATTTCATGTCTTGACCACGCGTTTAGACGTTCTACTGAAATTTCATACATATCTTTAAAATATCATAACTTTTAAATGGATTGGAGGATTTTTATGTTTCAAAAAGCAAACTACGCGTATTTTAATGGAGAATATGTAGAAATTCTAAGAATATTGGAAAAGTTGTTCCTTAACCCCGTCAATTTAGAAAAACCCCATAAAAATGGTCCAATTTTCAAACGATCATAACTCCCACAATAGTAAATGGATCTCATTGAAATTTAGTATGGAAGTAGAGCTCATGGATACCTACAAAAAAGTATTAGACAACATTTCCGTACAGCGTCAAAGTTATTAAAAATGAAAAACGAATGTTTAAGAAAATAAAATAAAAAAAAATTTCAAATCGTTCTGGAAAAATTATTTCCGGCTGCAAGGGTCAATTACAATTATTTTTAGTGAATACACATACCCCCGAAATCCTACGTACTTTCGAGAAAAAAAATTCATTTGCGAAAATATACTGCGTGGCCGGAAATGTTTCTATAACTTTTTAACGAAGTCTCAATCAACAAATTAGTGTTTATGATTTTCGTCTTATTTTGGCCTCTAGAATCTCCCATTAAAATTTCTCCCAGAGGTTGCCGAACACCTTGTATATGGAAGCATCATGGAGTAATTTTGTGACGATATTAATAAATGTCAGGTGTATTAGTTTGAATATTTTTGTACTACGAACAAAATAATTCGTTGCTAAAATAATTGAGTTTGTAAAAAACTGATCGAAGATATAATATTAAATACATTTTATACTAATAATGTAATCTATAAATATTTACTTGACGGATGACTAACATCATTGTTTTTTATTTCAGGTATGTAAAACAAACGGATTTCCAGTATCTTGTGTGTGAATCGATGCGTGAGTAAATTTAAATTACTAATTACATAAAAGTTTACTTGTTCAAAGTTAAACAATAAAGGAAATCTCGTACGAAATTTAACACTAAACCGACACTTCATGTACATATACTCATTCCTACCATGATTCGACAAATGACTAGTCTTTTTCTCTTTTACGAGGCATCATGCTTGTAATGTTTGCATTATATAGAAAGTTGTTGCATTTTACTCTAAATGTGCATATTTAGTATTTTAACTTCACACAGAAAATTTACGTCGTAGATTTAGTGTTAAAATTATTGTACCAACGATCGTGCATATTTTTCATTAGAATCGATTACTAATAAAATTTCTCTACCGTCAAATTTTAACATTTTTACGAGAATTTGAACGTCGTGACTTTCGGTTTGCTTTAAATTAATGAATCACAGGAACACGTTTACACTCGTGTCGCCTCCGATGCGATCCCCGAGAGATGTCGAAGACACGGTGCAACGCGTTAAATTCGTCTGCATTGTACAGCCATAGTATATTGACAGTGAATAGTAAACTATAATACTACGTTTAAATTACGGTACAATAGTTTGCTTTGAACTCTCATTGGGACGCTGTCTACGTCTTATTCGGTCCTCTCGTGCAGTTCGGACGAGCGAATATTCACGAAGCGTCAAGTTATTTCTCTTTTCATAATTTTTAACAATTCAATGATAAATTGTTGCTTCGTAAGTACTTTGTAAATAAAAGTAACACAAAGAACAATAGCAGAATAGAAGTAACCAGACAGTAAACAAAGAAAACTACTTCGTAAATAAAAGTAACACAGTTGTAAGAAACAAGATTTTGTAAAAATAAATGGAAAGAATTCATAAGAAAGAAGCTTCTTTACATTTTACAACGAATCACCATTATAGGGTATGCATAAAGTGTGGTTTGGGTAACTATAGCACCCCCCAAATTTGTTACTGCATTGGACTTTTGAGTTGGAATGCAAGAAAATTAATTGTACAAGTTTGAAAAGTATGTTAAACGATGATTTTCGTGTAAATATTACTGAAGTTACTTCTGCATAAAGAGTCAGGAAACTAAAACAACAATTCTCAGCTGTTGCATAACAATTGTGTACCAAACGGTAGATGTGAGATATAATAATAACAATGATATAATTGTGATATCTGTTTATTTTTTAGCAATTTTCATTGAATGTCTTCCAATCTAGATGTGTATTCTATTAAACGTACTTTAATCTGAAAATTTTATATAAAACCAAACACTAACTTTTGTCTAATAATGTTAGAACTCTTTTTGATAACTTCATAATCCATCGAGAAACGTTAAAATTATTTTCCTTTAGTATTTGACTACAACTTTTCATGAAATTGATTGCAACTTTTATTCAGGTACGTTCAGCTTGAAGACTTATTGTTAGCTTTTTTTTTGTCCACCGCTTTTATTCTTGCCATAATTATCAATATCACCCAGAAAGTTTACCACAACTTTATGTGATCTTTCAAGTCTGCGAACGATTTCTCGAACACTGATGCTTGCTGTCTGATTTGTTAAAATTCCACCCTTCTCTTCAGCACTCTGATATGTCCTAATATATTAAATTTAATTTAACTTGACTTGATTTAATTGAATATGAAATTGAATTGTTCACTTTTGATGACTCGAAACCCAATGAAATTAGCTTGTTGGCAGTGGTGCTAGTTACGCAACAACTAAAAATCGTTTCTTCAATTGCCTAACGATTTTTATAAGAGTAACTTTACTGATATTTAGATGGAAGCCATTATTTATCTCTTTAAGCTTATATAGTCCATTTTCGTGCATCACAACTCACAAGTCCGGAACATTAAAGAAATTGGTGTACTGCAGCTTTTAAATTCGTTGTGGGGGATCGTACAAAGCGAGGAAGCCTAAATTCGAGTGAGATCGATAGAATAACGTCGTCTGGCCACGGAGACGCCGTTCACTTCCAAAAATTACGGGGGTGCAGCTTTACAAACGAATGTGGTCCGCGGCGTGTTACGTGTTTGCGTAGCGAAGCGGGCCGAAGAGCAGCGGTCGATTGGAAAAAATCGTGCGCGAACGATTCGTGCGGCTCATTCGGCACGGGAAAAGTTGATTTTTCGCTCGACCCCGCGAACGTTCGACCCTTCCCTATCTACCCTTTTCCGCTGTTGATTTTATTCAACCGATACAATTTGCCAACGTTTCACCGCACGCGCGCACACCAGCCGCCGCGCGTCATTATAAAACGCGGCTCTGTTTATCTTTCGCGCACTTCCCCGCGGTAGTTTTCATAGTTCCACTTTTATTTGCCGCCTCTTGATTACGAATTACATCCTCCACCGTGTTTATATTCGACGCTTTCCGATACAAACAGCCGCTTCGTTGCTTTCCTGTTTTTCTTCCGTTCGCGTTTTCGCTTGTCGCTGTTTGTTCGCCACCTCTTCGATCGATTTCTTAGAAGTAACAATTACGAAGAAATTATTCCTAACATTCGTCAACAGTTTGTGTTTCGAGTATTTTTTTAAATTTAACACATTGATTTAAAAATTTCGTTTTTTTTAATCAAAGTGTTACAGATGTTTCAGTTATTACCTGGTATTTGATTTAGTTTTACTGTAGCTTTTTCTGACTATACTGAAATAATTAATTTATATACCGACATGACTAGTTGTATCGTTTACTTTTGTGTTTCTTAATTATGCAGTTAGCATGCGATATAAGACAGACTACTTGGGATTTCAAAGCATTGTGCACCGTTTGTGTAGAAAGAATACAACAACGCCATCGAACAACTTAGATCGCTTATATCGGCGACACGACAAACATACGCAAACCTATTATAAAGTTTAGTCGTTAGCAAACTGGCACAGTAGCCATACGTAGAAAGTAGAATGAATTAAGCTGTAAAATAATCATGAATGCAAACGCTTCTAGCTATCCACCTGCTCTTCGCATCTAACAGTTTGAAAGAATGTATTCGTTTTATCGTTCGAATCATATGGAATTCGAAGACAATCCAAAGACAACTCCGTAGGCTGGTGAAAACGTTACGTTGGGCGACGCGTCTATTGATTTACCTCGCGTTTCAATGCGGAAAAAGCACTTTTTTCCATGGGCATTGTTCGCGGCTCGCGTTTTGTTTCGTGCTTTTCCATTAGCCTCGCTGTTGCGACCACATCCGCGAACGATATCTCCGCGAACGATGATCTCTGTTCTCCACTTGGGTCCTCTCTTTCTTCCCTTCTCTCTGTTTCTCGTACGCGTTGTACACCGTATCACGCCTGATCGGCCACTGTCCGATCAATTGGTCATGTTATTTCTATTAAAAGTAAGCGCAAGCGACAGGAAGCCGGATGGTACATCGATTCGAGAGCGCCGTGTGAGCCGTCATCGTCGCATTGAAATCACTCTTTTTTTTTCTTTCTTTTTTTTTGTTTTCCACCTCTCTCCTCTTTTGTTCGCGCATCCACGCATCACGGTTCGCGCGATACGGATGAATTTGTATTTTCCATTCAGTCGATCGTATTACACGCTGAAACGTAGAGCGTCGCGTCGCCGTTTATAGAAGGGGAATTACTGTAATGGCGTTTTGTTCGGCGATCCATTACAATTATCGAGGGAAAAATAGTCGCCATAGTCTCGCAGGAGGGAGACATCGATATCGTGTTTATGACTAAAAATCTCCGTTACGTTTTATTCGGCTGCGTACACGTTAAATTATTTATTTCTTGAATATTCGAAAGGTTTCTCTGCATTCTTTTTACATTCAGTGAAGTTTCGTAAGATGAACACAATTGGCACGTTCATCTTTCGTTCACCAGTAGATACTAAATGTTCTCTTTCAAGCTCCACTGTTAGGAGAGATAGAAATGTTCAATTTACGAATCATGTCAATCTCTGCATTATTTCCACGTACAGTGATGATTTGATAAGATGAACACAATTGGCACGCCCATCTTTCGTTCACCAGTAGATACTAAATGTTCACTTTCAAGCTCCACTGTTAAGAGAGATAGAAATGTTCAATTTACGAATCATGCCAATCTCTGCATTCTTTCTACGTACAGTGATGATTCGTAAGATGAACACAATTGGCACGTTCATCTTTCGTTCACCAATAGATATCAAATGTCCTTTTCCAAGCTTCATTTAGTTAGGAGAGATAGAAATGTTCAATTTACGAATCATGTCTCGGGTTCATTTTATGAATCATTACTCTATTGTCCTGTTTTTGAGACATTTTATAAGAAACTAAATAAAAATATACGCAAGTTCTTAAAACGTTACAGTTTCATCGAGTATACATCGTTAGTAAAGATGTTTAAATTTATTTATTTTTACGCCCAGTATTGTTTACGAGTATATTAACACTTCAGCGACGGGAAACGTAGTTCTACGCCATTTGAAAATTGAAACCAGTCCGGACATGATGCTTAACGAATGCTGTTTTAACGAATATCACACTAAAGAAAAATATTAAACGATATTCTTATAATGTTTCTATTTATTAATGTATTTTATATTTCGAATTTTTAGTAAATACGACACAAACTTTTATGGAAAATAAATATCTGAAAGTGTTACTGTAAGTTCTTGTAAATCTTTTTATATCCATAAATTCATCGTATTTGTGATGTTTAATTTTTTTCAAATTTGAACAACAAACTAGCATAATACTGAGATATGATATTTCTTATATTCACATACCTACTAATAGGAGGAAGTGTTAATAAGAAAAGTAGGAAATCCGAGTCAGAAACGTCAGAATTCATCCCTAAATATAATTAAAAGTTCGTTCCTGCCATTTTAACCGTTGCAAATCAACATTCGATAATTCGTTAGAAACAATATTTGAAATGTGTTTGACTTTCACCGCGTACTTAAAATGTTACAAAAGGCTTTTCGGGGCCATTCGAAGGGTAGCTGTTTCGTCCAGGTATTTCCAGGATCAGATACGAATCGTAGCCGGGTATTAAGAGGGTTAAACTCCACATTCCACGCGTCGGGAAGGTAGAGAAGAGCTTCTTAATGCAGTTGGGGAGGACAAGGAGGTCCGAAATGAAGTTTAAAAGAGGACGGGAATTTTCTGCTCCTTTGTTCCGTCGAAAACTGAAGCACGCGTGCTCTACGTGACTCTTGACGTCTCCTTGGGGGAAGGAAATTCGTCTTTCTGGGGTACGAGATGTTCGTCTTCGTCGCGGACGAGTCAAGCGGGTAATTAAATTCATGCAATTTAAATTCGCGCGTCGACGACGGTGCGTTTCATCGGGCGGCGTCCTTTCGGCCGTTTTAATGGCTCCGGAAATTACTCGTTATAATTTCGACGCGAGAGTGTTAATCAGTGGCGGAAGTTACGGACCGCGGACTCGTTTCTACGTTCTTATTTCTTCCGCAAACTTCGTCGAAGACGGTCGTTAAAATTCTCTGGGAACTTCGAACGGAGGATCGGTTGGCGCGTTGCACGCCAATGCTTCACTTCTGTCGAAGATTGAACCACGTTCCGGCTGCAATAGTACGTGACTTTGTCCGTCTATATACTCGCGCCATGTTTTATTTCTATCTGTATCAAACGGAAATCTTCCTGGCGTGCGGTAACGATAAATAACCCTCGAACAAAAGTTAATCTATTTAACGATAGATTCACGGATGTTAATTCACATATTTTTATTGAATGCCGTCCCCACGAAAACGAAACTTTTTTTCAAGGCAATTGGAACTTATCTTTACTCGTTAAGATTCAAGAGTCCTATCTAGATATACTTTTTTTTAATATCAAAAATGAACAACCGTGTCGCCCATATCATTGCATCGGTAAAATTTAACATAAATTGCTAACAAATAATGTTTACGAGTTCTGTCGCTTTAGATCCCGTTAAATTTCTCAAATCTAGTATTAATGGACAAGAAATATTCAATATCACCATGTTTTCGTTGAATTAAAATTTAAAATTACAAACTAGACTAATAAAGTAGCGAAACGTGATAAATAAAGTAGAGGAGACGTTGGAATATCATGACCGCGGAAGAAAGAGGTAAGAACCCCGTAATCCGCTGGGTGGGGGTTGGTTTTCGCGTTTTCACGCGTAAAAAAAGAATTGTAGGAAACGCGCGTCGCCCACGTGTGGTAATATAAGGAATTTTACACGCTGGTTTATTAGATTCGCGCGGTGAAAAGCGGAAAAAGTTGGTTCGAAGGGATACGAAGGAACGAACTCCTTGGGAGGCCCCGACACGCGTGAAATATGAATACGTTTCGGTTGATTTGTACCTCGCGTCTCCTATTTCGTCGTGTGCTCGAGCAAAGGCAGCCACCGCTCGTCACGTAGCGTTGCAGCCGAAACGTGCTTCAATTCTCGCTCGCGAACAACGCGTCGCGCGAACAACATCGTCGACGCCCGGCTCACGACCACGTTTCTTCGTCGAAACTTGGGGAATGTTAACGCAACCGCCCCCACGTCCCCCCTCCTCCATCGTCCGCCCTTGGAAATGAAAACGCTCCAACGCGTGCTTTACATTTTTCCGTTCCCGCCCCTTTCACGTTGCGACGGGCCAAATTTTGCACCCTTAAATCGATAGCCTATGGTCGTTTATTTGCCCCTCGTACCACGCTCGACAACTCCAAGAACCACCCCCTCACAAGGTACAAACGAGACAAGTAAAGTTTCTGTTCGATTATTAAATTTTTTTTTAATTTAATAGGCTTGCGGGCTTTTCGCTAAAAAATGTCATTTTTTGTGATTTCGTTCGAGATGGTCCCTTAAATGTTCGTCCAAATGTGGCAAAATTTCAGACGAACCTTGGAATATTTACATTAATGCAAAAGTAATAACTCAATTTTTACGAGACTGGTAAAATTAATTTTTTCAACGTTTGCGCGGTGAAAAAGTCGAATATGGGAAAAACTAGGTATGATATTGGAGTTTCTATTTCATCTGTTAACTGTTATAATATTTGAACTCCGAAATTGCACATTTTAAAAATTGTAGTTTTTTTAGAAACTGAATTGAATGTCTTTTGTCTACCTTAAGAATTATCTAAATTTCTACTGTATGACTTATGAACAAGTAACGTGTCTAAATTAATTTCGTTATAAAAAAACTAAATATACACCATAGGGTATTTTAAATAAATTGTTTAATTCATACATTGTTTAAATTCATAAGAAAGTTTCCTTTCGTTTATAATGAATCACCATTCATTATAGTGCACGAATACAAGTGGGAATAACTGCATATATCCAATGTGTATTATAACAAAGCAGACAAAGAATTCCCAAAACGAATATACACACAATTTTCACATGGAATTATGCATAATAAGACAAAAAATGCGTTTTCTGAATTTCGTGGCAGGTTTTTCGAGTTTTTTGGACCCACGGTGCCCGGATAAATGGTTCCCCCAATTCCGTAACGCGTTCTTTTCTATTATTCCTCGGTATTAAACAACTGCCAGAGTCGCTCTGAAGTTCATTTGTAAGGAAGGATACAGACTCGAAATAATTGGAATTCACTCCGGTCCCCGTGTTCTCAGTTTATTTCCTCTCAAAGAATTTTATTTCGCGCCGGCTCGACTGCGAATTTAATAAACTAACTCGATGTACAGCCGCTTGCATTCTTCGCGTCACTCTTTGCGGAAACTTTTTATGCGTCGAAGCGGAACACGCGAAATTACCGTCGTTTTTGCGTTATTGCGATTCGCGATATAATGAGATCGCTTCCGATCGCGATAACAACAAGACGGACTTTGAAATTCGTTGCACGACCGTGGAAGAGAGTCGATAAGAGATAGCAACAGAGATAGTTCATTCGTTTTTGTGCAATTAAACGATTTCAGTAGGTTGCACGCATGTGTGTTCGTTTTTTGCTTACCGAGTTAATGTTGATCCGAGAACCGTAAACATTAGTGCTGACCGCTGCGTCAAAATGATAGCGCGCCTTCAAAGTTCTGCTTCCGCAGTTAACGCAAGGTCGTCGTAAACTGTTCGCGCGAGCAAATATTTAACGTTGCCGCGAGTTTCAGATTCAGAATTTTGTGGAATTAATAAGGATGGGCGGTGTTGACCTCAGCAACATTATTGAACGACTTTTCTTCGCGAAATTGCAATTATTATTACCGAAAGATCGACGAGAAAGATGCAATATCGTAGTTGATATTTACAAATATCGCGTGACGATGTTTCAGAATTTTTGAAAGCAATTTTCTCCGATACAAAGCATCGTATCGAAAAAATTGCACTGTATATTTTCGATTTGGTTTTGCACCAAGTGTTCCGACCGGTTTCGATTTGCATCTAAACCGCATCAAACCGACGCGTTCGAACAAATTTTATATTCAGTGCGTGCGATATCGAGGCTCTTTGGGTTCCGGAATATAATGTCGGCCACAAAATCGGTACAAACGGTCGAAATAAGCTCTTGGATGGAAAACAAGGGAACGAATTTTATCGTATGATTCTGACTTATTTTTGGTTACGAAGGTTCGCAATGTTTATTTTGGCTTGGGGAAGATTCGTGAAAAGGATCTGTCAAAATCGAAGATCGAACTCTTTTGTTTCGACGATAGGATAAAACGCTCGTAAAGGGAAACCATACGTCGCGAACGAATCGTTTTCTCACGGAAGATTGTTAAAGTTTCGGCCAATTGAACCGTGCGAAATGGGGCAAGGTGGAGGAATCGCCCAGCCCCTGGAACTCCGTGCCATCTAATTGGCTAAAACTTTAACAATCTTTAGTAAGAAAATGATTCGTTCGCGACAGATGGTCTCTCGACAACTTTTTACCCTCTTGTCGGCCGGAATATGTGATAAATAATTCAAAAAATTTCACCCCGAGTTCCCTGATCGATGCGAATTCGACTTTCAACGCGTCGTTTTCCTGCTTTTTTGTCCCTTCATTTTGTTAAATTACATCACGATAATTGTATTATTTAGCATCAACTTCGAGACAAAATTTATTAAATCTTCTTTTACAGTTTCTGTAACGTGAGCATGCAATTCTTGGAATGCTTTTTATGCTAAAATGTCGCATGTAAATTTATTTGATTATTTTTCAGGACTTATTTCAAATAATGTATACACTCAAGTATAGATAATTCCATCAAGAAGCTTTTAGTTTTGCTCTGAAAAGAGGAGTAAATTTTTTTAGAGGAATATTAATTTTTAGCACTTCTCAATATTTCTTCTCTCCACTTTCCTATAATTATTTTGAAAATGTTTAAACGCGACTGGTAATATTTTACTTATGTAAATAAATTGGATATTTAATACTTACGTTAGAAAATTTATTCAAAATTAAAAATTTTCAACACGAACCTTGTTCTCGATAAAATAAATTGTCCTAATCAGCGTTTCTGAATGAAACTCAAAATAATCTTGGTCCGTCGAGCGTATGGAATCAACCATGAATTTTGTTTTTGAACTTTGCATCTTATTCGATGGAATCGATGACCAGTTGATCTACTTGGCAGACACGGGAAAGAAAGTTTTGAAACACAAACGTCCATTTTTTTTTTTTCATCACTCCTCGAAGTTCGCGGTCCTTAAGGAAACGCGGATAAAGATGGGGGCGTCCAAAGACGACACCGAGTAGACTTACAAACTGCTCTCGGGTCACTTAATCTTCTTTAGTTGCTGATCGACGGCTTCATAATCCTCCCTTAGCTCTGAGTTTTTTGGACTTAACACCGGCAGAATGACTGCTCGATTTATCGCGTAACCGATAGAAAGGTGATCGAGGAGAGACGAAACGAACGGAGAGGAACCGACGACGACGAGTAAGTCTACGCTCGATCGTCGGGAATTTACTTTTTAAAAAATGAACCGGTACCTCTCGATGAAAGGACGTCGCTGTAACGACGACGATAATGTCGATGATGAATCGCCGATAAAGAGCCTGTAGACGTACGATTTATCGTACGATAGTTGTACAGCGTCGCGTTCCTATCAAATAATCGCTATAACACAGTATACGATGCCGGAGCTCGCAAGAAACATTAGGTGTATCGATAATTTTAATATTTTTTATACTTTAGAGTGCTATAATTCTTAAACTGTTAGATATAGGGCATAAGTGTGTTAATACACTTCTGTAGACATTAAAAAAGTGCATCAGATAGCGTACTCAAAATGATAAAATTCTATTTTTTTCTAAAAATGCAATTGCACTTTTTAGATGCACCGATGCAACTGCATCATTTTTAAAAATGAAACTTCAATACTGCAATAGCACTATTCGATCTGGTTTTTCAATCTCTACAAAATAGTATTACGGTACTTATGCCATAAACCTAATAGTTCAAGAGTTATAGCAATTTAAAGTGAAATAATTCAATAAACTTCAAAGTGTTATAACTCTTAAACTGTTTAATACAGGGCATAAGTGCCTTCATAGTCTTTCGTAGAGATTAAAAAAGTGCACCAGATAGCGTACTCAAAATGATAGAATTCTATTTTTTCTAAAAGTGCAATTGCACTTTTTAGATGCACCGATGCAACTGCATCATTTTAAAAAATGAAATTCTATGACTGCGATAGCACTATTCTATCTAGTTTTTTAAGCTCCACAAAATAGTATTGCGGTACTTATGCCATAAACCTAATTGTTCAGGAGTTATGGCAATTTAAGGTGAAATAATGTAATAAACTTCAAAGTGCTATAACTCTTAAATTGTTAGATATAAGGCATAAGTGTGCTAATACTCTTCTGCAGACATTAAAAAAGTGCACCAGATAGCGTACTCAAAATGATAGAATTCTATTTTTTCTAAAAGTGCAATTGCACTTTTTAGATGCACCGATGCAACTGCATCATTTTTAAAAATGAAATTCTATGAATGCGATAGCACTGTTCTATCTAGTTTTTTAAGCTCTACAAAATAGTATTACAGAACTTATGTCATAAATCTAATAGTTCAAGAGTTATAATAATTTAATGTGAAGTAATTTAGTATACTTTAAAGTATTATAACTTTTAAACTGTTAGACTGTTATATAAATAATTCTATTTAAAATGTTACTTTGTAACTTCTAGATCCACAATTTCTTTCTCAGGGTTCTATTTCAATGCTTAAAATTGGTATCAAGGCACACGAAAAAATTGCGAAATATTATTGTACGGAAGATCGTTGTATCCGTGACGGTTATAGTATTTCATGACCGAACGCGTGACACGATATTTTACGTGTTTAAATGCAACCGTGGTGGCTACCGATAATTGTAAAATTTCATCGTCTCGCGCCGGTGTTTATATGCAAATAATATCATCGTATCAATCGATCCTGCGAGTCAATATTTATTCAAAAATATTTTCATCACCCGGTCTACGTTTTCTCTTCTTTGCATCGGCGGATAAACTGCCGGCGTTTCGCGGTGTATTTAGATTGCGGTGTTTTTCTTTAATTTTTCAATCGTTTCGTTATCGAGATTAATCCGATTTATCAAATTCTGCCAATAATAGCATCTTTTTACGATGCTTCTTATTAATTCTTAACTTGTACGATGGACACTAAATATTGTAATAGAATTTAATAATAATCGTCGAGTTACAAGATTGGATTTATAATAAAACGACACGTTCTTTTCAAGATATATCGATACTACTGATTCGATATATTGTATCCATCAACCGTTGAAACAATTTCCACCGAATCACGCGAAAGTTAAGTCAACTGTAATTTAAAGTTGTCGTTTAGGGAACACGTTCCCCGGTTGGACGCAAAAACCCATCGAGAACTTTATCAATTCTATCGGGCGTCTGTATTAGTTTTTCTCGATACTTGGATCTCCCAACGGTAATGACGCGTCTTCTTGGTGCCATATGGTGTCTGCACTGCAACCAAGGGCTAAGAAAATATAACCATCCTCTAAGATTTCAATATAACCTCGATCGGGATGTCCATTTATCAGTCTTCCCGGAGACTGTCTATGCTACGTGTTTTTCAAAGCACCCAAAGGCCTCCCATAATCGTTTTTCCCCCATCCGTTATGAACGATCGTGTGTAGAATTTTGGCACTGGCTCTGGAAAACAAAGTATCACGCCCTGGGACTTTCGAGAGCCAAGGAAAGATTCCAACTGCAACTGTGTTATTCTAAAAAGATTCAGCGTACTTTATTCAGTATAAGTATTGAAATTTGATTAATGTTATCGTGTGAGTCTTCGTACATTTCTTTAACCTAATGCAATCAATGCAATTTATATTTTAAATTGAAATATTAGTTCACTTATCTGAAACTTGGATAGTAGAAAAAATTTTATTCATGGTTGATCAAAAACGTTTCCTGTTTTTTAAAATTTTTGTGTCACAATTAAGAATAATACCTTATACATACATTTAATGCCATTTAAATAAAATCTGTTGTAAAACAGTAGATGCTACCGTCGAATATAATATATAAAAGCGTGAAATTTTCACTGTTTATTCTAGGGAAACTGGTGTTAATATTTTAATTTAACGTCCATTCTCATAATAAAAGTTGTAGCGAGGACCAAAAATACGTATCGTGGCTTCCTTGCATTCGCCACCAGAGGGACACGCCCAACCAGTCTCTCTCACAAGTGCTTGATCCAGACCACCTATATATTCCTATCCTTTTCTTGTGAGAAATATTCTGATTGCAGTCTTTAAAAGAAATAAAAGCTTCTTCGTTAGGTAATCATAGAAATGCATCTATAGAATGGCGTTTACATATATTCACGAGTTTTCTGCTGCGACATTACTCAACGTAGAAATTAAAATATGACTCGCGCGTAAGAAAATGGCGGCCAGCGTTGACCGGGCGATCGTCGGGGGAACAAAGTCTGCGAGAAAAAGGAGGACGGAAGACAGGTTCGATTTGTCGAATCTCAAAATTCCACCGACAAACCGAACTCCGATTCCTCTTCGTTCGGTTCCCCGTGTTCCTTCTGCTCGCAATTTCCATGAACGTCTGCAGGGATATTCGCGGTGAATTACGTCGCAGCCCGTTGAAAAGTCTCCCGAAGCTCCCCGGCGCTCGCCCAACGCCGCGAAGTTTCGCAAGTGCGATAGGAAAAGCGAAGAAGGGGGAAAAAAGGCAGCGACGATGGCGGAGAGGAGAGAGGAACACGGACGAGAGATAGAAGAGAGAGAGAGAATCGGTACGTCGGCTATTAGACGGCACTAGCTGCCGCAAAACTTGGGAAAACTTATGAAAGTGGGATTGGGTTCGAGTACCATGGCGGACGAACCACCCCCTACGTCTTTGCCTCCCTCCTCCTCCTCTCTACGTTCTTCCCGTCCGTACGTTCTCTTTCTGTCTCGCCCGCGACCGGTGGGGGTGGAAAAAAAAGGAACACGAGGACGGTTAAAATGGGATACACGAAACATATTAGTCTACAGTACGGGTCCGTGAATCACCGGGAATTTTTTTTTTCTCTCCGGTTCCGGTGACATTAACCCGAATCCTGCGGTCTTTCCCGCGGGGACAGGGTGCCGTTGGAAAAATAGAAAAGCGAACGAAGGGTTCGTGGAAGGAGCCGTCGAGGCAGGGGGAGTTTCCAAGTTTCCCCGCTGACGAAATTGAGCCATCAAAAAAGTTTCGAAATCGTGCGTCGAATTCAACGCGGGGGCCGGCCTCATCGAAGATACTGTCCGCGTGGCATTAATTTACGGGGACCTGAGAGAATTATTCGAGTGGTCGTTACGTACTCTCGAAGTTTGTCTCGATCTTTACGGGCCGTGGATCGACCTTTTCCAGCCCGGCTCGCGACGTTACGCGACGAACATTTCTCACTGAAACGTTATTCGCCCGTCGTATTTTCCTTTCGCCCGATCGAACGCTTGTTCTTCCGTGCACTTTTACGCGACCCCTAAATGAATCTGACTCCCGGTGAATATTTACGCCGCTTAAGGGAGGATGTACCTTTAGACGCCCTTTAAACAAATTTTTTATTTTAAAAAATGAAGAAAAAAATAATTTATTTTACAGTTTTGTAGGCGTACTCTCATTTTGAAACAGAAAAGCAGGGTATTCTTCGATTAATGATATAATGACGCTATGGATATACCAATAAAAACATGAAAAGTTAAAAAATTGTGAATTTAGCGTCCTCTTGAAAAAAAACTACAATTTTTGACATAATTTTTGTGTAAAAAAAGTACTTTGTAAAGGTCGATCGTAGCTCAATTTGTTTAATTTCAATGTTGTTCATTCATCTTCATGGCCTGCAAATAGTAATTTATTTCAGAAATTTGATTAACTATCGTATACACTTTATATATTACTAGATAAAATCTAAACTTGTAATATAAGAAAAAGCTGTGTATACTTTGTGGCATCATGCTGTTATATAATGCAATAAGACATTCGATAATCTGTCAAGGAGTGTATATATAGCAATAGATCGAATACTTGTGAGAGAGTTAAAATCGAGCGTAGCCCTCTACTGACGAGTACGGGAAACGTCGTCTCCGCCTTTAGAAAACCTTATCGTCGAATAAACGTTAATAATCATTCGTACTTGCTTTGGAGCAATCAACAATCAATTCCAAGCACAGTTACGTTGTTAGAAAATGGAAAACGGCGACAGTAGTAGTACAGTGATAACGAAATTAATGAAACACGTTACCCGTAGGAATACCCGTAACGATCGTGCATAGTTGTGCGAGTAAGATTGCGAGAAACTTTCCAACGAATTACCGAATTACGGGGGACAGGTAAATGAATTTGAGTTTGCACATCGACGGGGGAAAATATTTCCCTTACCGGAGGCGGGAAACGTAGCTTTTTAAGAATACGAGTTATGCAAACCGCGTTACGTTCGCATCGGTTCTCCATCGGATCGGAGGAAATTTTATTTTCCCCTTCCTCGTCTATCTTCTCCCTGTTCAACGTCCCATCTTTTATTTTCACACGTCTAGGAGGGAGAGGCGTGGCAGGGGTAACGAGGTACGAACGCGGCACGAACCGGGAATATCTTCGACCAACGTTACCGATACCAAGAATTGGAACTATCCCGTCCTTGGCCTGGCAAAAGGCACGCGAGTGACAATCCTATTAGCGAGTAGGCAGCCGGCGAAATAGCTTTCGAGATAATAAAGCGATGCAGAAGGGGTTGGTTGGCTGCTACGGAACTTCGGGTACTGCATTGCTGCTACGAGCGGCCTCTGCTCTCCTAGAGAAATGGAAATGAATTTACTTTATTACTCGTTGCACCGTCGTCGTGTCGCGTTTCCGCGAAATTAATGTTAACGAAAATTTAATGCTGCCCTTCCGATCGATTCCCGCCATCTTGACTGCTCTTCGAACGCCTACGCGAAAATTTCAGACGAGGATCGAACGATATTCGAATACCATTTTTTATAATAGCAACTTCTGTTCGAAGAGAATTGTAATCATAATTTTTTTTCATTTTTCCCCCCATATAAATTTACAATTTGCCAACGAGCAACAAGTAAATTAATTATCTGGCGTTTAATAATATCATGTCGGTTCAGTGATTCGTACCAATTACAATAATTAACGATTGAATCTATTTAAAGTTCGATGGCTTGTTGCGTTTCTAGATAAATAAGAGCAACGGACCGATAGAACGGTCTCTGATCATTCGCGATAAGAGCTCCGCATTTACCGTTTGAGCGGACGGGTTGAATAAATATATTCCTTTGAAACTATTAACGCGAAAGCAGTTCTTACGATCGACTAGGAGCCCCGCGCCGGGACGACGAACAATTCCTTCCAATTTCCAGCCGCTGGAGGAAGAGCACAAATGACCACGTTTAGCCCCCGGAACATCTTGATCATAAATGTGAAACATTGGCGAGACTTTTAATAAATCCTCCCTGCAGAGTGCCGCGCACCGTTGGTATTTCGGGCACACCCGCTCGACGCAGCACAGAGCGGGACGAGCAATAAAATCTAAAGATATATATCTTTCGAAATAAAATAAAATATAAAATGGTAAACGTAGCGTGAAACGGGCTGCCCTCCTCCGTATATATCCGCACCCGCCACTACCCCTGCTCGGTATATAGCCGCCTGCAGTGCAACGGCAGCAGTACGGAGACGCTCCTTTCTCATTCGCGAAATACATCCTCCATCTCGCTCCCTTCGTCGTTCCGTCCTCGTACGTGGTCGAATTTACCCTCCCTCTCCCCGCTTCCGCGTCCCCTCTTCTTGCTCCATCGTCTCACGTGCTCCTTTCATATATTCGATCCAGCCTGTATCTATCATTCCTCGTCGTCCTTTGTCTTCTATTTGATTTTGCTACCGTCGCAATGGCTGTGCTTCCCGTGCGTTCATCCGTCCCTCCGAAGTTGCACGCCTCCAGCGTCTCTTCTTCTCCTTTCCCTTCCATTTCGCCTTCGTTGAACGCATTACGATTCATCCCTTTAACTGCCCCACTTCCCATTCGGGCGCGCCGTTATAGCAGTTTACGTCTCATTTTCAATTCCGATACAATGTACTTCTTGCCTCGCTTCTCGACTTTGCTCTGCTCTTCAGTTTCCACGAGTATCTTTGTCCGGGCGCCGGAACTTTCGTTGCGTAAGAACTTTCGTCTCGCTGCGGACTTGTCTTTTCGTTGGCGATGCGCGCGTAATGTAATCGCGTTTATTATTACTTCTCGACGCCGTTTTTACCCCAGGTCTTCTCTAACGCGTCGCCCATACACGGATGGCAGGATTTTAAGATCATTTTGTATGCTGCACAATGAATCCATTTTCATTTCTCATTGAGCGGAACCTGTTGCAATAATAATGGGTTCCTTTCTTATAAAAGATACAAATTTAATTCTCGGAGTACTAACATTGATTTTTTTATTTTATATTTACTGTTTAGTTATCAAATATTAATTTAACAATCGCCTGTAGTCCACAAATTGAAAACAGTAAATAATAATGGGTAGAAAATGCAAACCAGAGTCCACCCTGTCTGTGAATAATTATATAACACTGATTTTGCAAAGTAAATTACATTTCTTGATATCTGTTAGTCCCAAATTGTCTCTGAATATTTGCTATACAATGAATTCATTTTCATTTCTCATTAATTATATTCAATTCGTTCCTATCACAATAATAAAGGGGTACTTTGTTGTTATAGATACAAATTTGTCCAATTCTCAGGGTACTATTCTAATATCAATTTCTTCATTTTATATTTGCTGTTTAGTTATCAAATATTAATTTAAAAATCGCTTGTAGTCAATAAATCAACCAAGTAAATAATGAATACAATATGGAAACGAGAGTCCACCTTTTGTGTGAATAATTATATAACCGTAATTTTTCAAAGTAAATTACAATTCTTGATATTTGTTAATACCAAATGGTCTCTGAGTATTTGCTGCACAGATTTTCCGTCGGGAAATGTGATGTCTGAGTCCTGTCGGATATCAGGAAGGGATGGCGCTCGGGGTCGCCCGGAGGCAACAAACAATATTCAAATTATTTTGAAATTTATGTTCCCGCTCGGAGCCATAGATTTTTCAGTAACGAAGAGAAAAGGAAGCAAAACGGGAAAACGGCTGGGAGGGTCGGAGAAAGAAAGCTGAGTTTGCTACGCCGTTAACGGACCGGGAAACAAGTCGAGGGCCCTAACTTTCGTTACCGCGCCGCTGAGAATTTATTATTCCGCGTACGAAAAGGGTGGCCCTTATGTAACCCACGTCCACTTTAACGCAATTACTGCCTCCGTGCTGCCTGGGCTCGCGAAGGGCGGAAAAACCAGAAGGAAAAAGACAGGAAACGAAATTCTTTCAGCGTTTCTAACAGTTTTGTCTGAGGACTCCTTTTTCCCTATCGTACGTCTGCTCCGATACCGGTCGGAGGAACCATCTTCCGAAACCCATCCTTTATACACATTTTCTTCCGACAAAATTCGCGTCGAATTCCTGCAAATAAAACCGACGTTTCTACTCAATTTGCCTCCCGCAAATTTTCATGGAATCTTTACTAACTAACTTTTGAAACGAAGAAATTATATTTTCGGCAATTTTTCTCGATAAAACATATTGTATTCCTATAATATGAAAAACTTATTTTTATAAAACTACGCGTTGAATTTTGGAATCGTGTGTACTGTATAACCGTAAAATACTCGATAAAGTGAAATTGGTTCACGTTCCATAATAAATTTGCATCGTTTCTCTAAAGCTGATAGTCCCATGTAACAGTTCAAAAATTATATAACACTTTGCAGTGAAATAATTTAATAAACTTTAAAGTGCTATAACTCTTAAATTGTTAGATATAGGGCATAAGTGTGTTAAAACTCTTTTGCAGACATTAAAAAAGTACACTAAATAGCGTACTCAAAATTATAAAATTCTATTTTTGTTTAAAGTGCAATTGCATTCTTTAGATGCACCGATGCAACTGCATCCAGTTATAAAATGAAACTCTACGATTTCCATAGCACTATTCGCTCTAGTTTTTTAAGCTCTACAAAATAGTGTTACGGTACTTATGCCATAAATCTAATAGTTCAAGAGTTATGGCAATTTACAGTGAAATAATTTAGTATACTTTGAAGTGCTATAATTCTTAAACTGTTAGATATAGGGCATAGGTGTGTTAAAACTCTTTTGCAGGCATTAAAAAAGTGCACTAAATAGCGTACTCAAAATTATAAAATTCTATTTTTGTTTAAAGTGCAATTGCATTCTTTAGATGCATCGATGCAACTGCATCATTTTAAAAAACGAAACTCTATGACTGCGATAGCACTATTCGATCTACTTTTTTGAGCTCTACAAAATAGTATTACGGTACTTGTGCTATACACCTAATAGTTCAAGAGTTATGGCAATTTAAAGTAAAATAATTTAGTATACTTCAAAGTGCTATAACTCTTAAATTGTTAGATGTAGGGCATAAGTGTGTTAATACTCTTTTGCAGACATTAAAAGATTGCATCAAATGGCGTACTCAAAATTATAAAATTCTATTTTTTGTAAAAGTGCAATTGCATTCCTTAGATGCACCGATGCAACTGCATCATTTTTGAAAATGAAATTCCATGACTGCGATACCACTATTCGATCTGGTTTTTTAAGCTCTACAAAATAGTATTACGGTACTTATGCCATAATTCTAATTGTTCAAGAGTTATGGTACTTATGCCATAAATCTAGTAGTTCAAATGTCATGGCAATTTCAAGTATATTAAATTATTTCACTTTCTGTTGTTATAAGTTATAACTCTTAAAGTATGAGATTTATCAGCTAGACTGACATCAGACAGACTTCTCTTAACATTTCGATCAATTGCTACCGTATTTTTGTAAATGAAGTTTTTGAAGATCGTCGGGACTGGAACGGAAAGGGCAACGACGATGTAAGTGTTTATCGGAGCTTATTCAAAACAAGATAACAAATCTACGCGCGTTAGATGAAAGGACACCGTTAATGGATTCCATTGTAGACTTTTTACTGTCGCAACTTTAAATTATCCGAGCCGGATGAAAGGTGAGAGGCGCCCGGATAAGGTCGATCCGAGCACGCAGGGGATAACAAAGGCTCCGGGGACAGAAATCGATTCTCCACTCTGTCGTGTAATTCGAATATAATAACTGGTAGACCGACTAAACGTCATCTTTCTTTCAAGTTCCACTTGAAGAAAACATTTTACGTCATTACATTACCAAAACATCTTTATCCTTATTACGGTCTAAGGAGGGGCGAAACGTCATCTTTGTTCTCCAGAGATGGGGGGCGAAAATCTCGTTGGATTGCCAGTCAGGCGTGTCAGAACGAAAAAGAAGGACCGAACACAGGCCGTAAAAGGAGAGGCAAACAGAATTCGACGGGGAAAAGAAGCAGAGAAAGGAACGTGGCGCGTCCGGCGTCCGGCGTCCGGGCGTCGTTGGTCAGCCAGAAAGAAAATTCAAATAAGATTTTATAAGAGCGGGAGGGAGGACGTCTTAAGGAAATAAGGTTAAAAAAAGGTGGGACATCACGAAGGAATCCAAAGATAGGATCGGTCTGTGGAGAGAAATTGGAATGGCGGTGTATGACGAGAGCAAAAAGTCAAGCGACATCCACTGGCGTCGTCGTCGTCGTCGTCGTCGTCGTCGTCGTAGTCTCAGCCGGCTGTCTGCCGGGGCGACTGCATTGCGCCGTCACGTCTCACGGGACTTCGGGGGTCCGTTCCAAGATGGTTCATTAGTTGTCGCAATGCAGGACCTTTCCTGTGCCCTCCCTTCTTTCTCGGTCGTCGTCCTTCTTCGTTCGCCGGGCCGCCCTCTTCACCCTTCGATTCTCGCGAGCGACGGCTTCCTTCCCCGACGGCGAGGCCACGTCTGTCGAGTTCTCGAAACCCCGGGTAACGCCGGCAACGAACGAAGGATATTTTACTCAGTGAACCGTGTCCGTGGATTTCCCCGAAATCCCTGTTTTGGATGCGTTCGTCGCGTCCCTTTCCAGCCCCGCGACTTGTGCGTCCCGTACCCTGGTTCCCTTGGCTTCTCCCACTTTCTCTGTTTCTCTCTTTGTGTCTCCGGGTCCCCTTCCAAATTTCGATTCGACTCTTCGTTCCACCTGGCCGAACATAGAGTCTCTCGCGCGTTCCTCCGGATTCTCGTCTCTCGTCCGCGCGTATATTCCCGGGAGCGAGAGATTCTTCGTGGCGCGGGTTCCCCTTATCCGAGCTGCAAAGAGAGAGAGAGAGAGAGAGAGGCTACGCCGAACACACGACGTATTCTTGCAACCACCTCCCCCGTCCCTCCTCCCACGGCTCGCGGGGATTACGAATTGCCGCAACGAGACGCAGCGACTCCGTGAGCTTTTGTAGACGCGATACCGAAACAATGGCGCCGTGGCAAGTCGCGCGGAAGGACGCTCAAAGGACTCTATGATCGAGGGGTAAACCGACCGGAGGAAGAGAAGTTTTCTAGCTCGCGTCCGCTTGTCTGCGCGGATAGCGGCCCCGGCGACCGACGTGCGACGAGAATATGCCCTGCGGCACCTTTTGCCCTGCCATACCTTGTAATACCGACTCTCATAAAAGACACGCGAACCGTGAAACGATCGGTGCTTTGACGATGACTTCTTGGATTCACTCGAATCTAGGGAAAATCGGACAAGTGGGGACAAGTGGATCCACCACCCAGTTTTCACTGGGCCATTTGCGTTGGTTCGATTTCTCATTACGTTACGTTACGTTACTTTTCGTTCGTCTACCCGCAGGAGAAGGTACTGTTTGAGAGAAAGGAGGAAAAGAAACGAAAGAAATTGTATGAATCCTTAAGGGGGGATCCTTTTTAATTTTTTTCGTAGAGAATTACAAATTCTATTGTGCTAGACTTTTAGGGACACGAATGGAGACCCTTAAACTATACGAAAATATTTTTTTAGTCCATTTTTTATTATCTTCTATTAAATAGTAGTTAAGTCTGATAGATCAGAGATATAGAGATATCTCTATAGAAATTAGAACGTAACGAACGAAAAATTTTTTAAAAACTGGTTAGTATCTACTGATACTGAACCTATTTTAAACAAAAAATATGATACATTTTGAGAACTATAGCATTTTGAAAAAAAATTATTTTTGGTATAGAAATTTTTTCTTCAAAATGCTATAATCGATTAAATTGACTATATTTTTTGTTTAAAATAGATTCAGTACCAGTGGAAACCAACAATCTTTAAGAAAATTCTCCGTTTGTTGCGTTCTAATCTCTATGATGGATGCTACACTGTACAGTAATTATGGTTAACCTTGTCGGATAGGATTATAAAACTTAACTCTTATTTAATAAAAGATAATGAAAAATGGCCTAAAAAAATATTTTCGTATAGTTTAAGGGTCGCTATTCGTGTCCCTAAAAGTCTAGTACAATGGGACTTTTAATTCTTCACGAAAAATATAAAAAGAGAAACTTTAAATTTTAAATTGTTTCGTCTTGATCAAATTAACATTCTTTCATTCACAATCTATCGTGTTTGTTCAAATTTTACCTGGGATCTACTTCAGAGATGAATTCTACGCATGAAAACAATAAAATACTGTCCCATTTAATCCTATCTTTAAATCATAACAAATTCTGTATTGGGTTGCACTTATAGATACTATCTTCCCATTTATACCAATAAACAATACACTGTTATTATTAGACTTTGGATCTTTATGCAGATTCATATTTTTTTTAATGAAATGGAAACCTTGTAGAAGGTTGTCTCAACCCCAAAATATAATAATTCATATCTTATTTGAAGTATTTCTTATATTTTTGTATATTAAGAGGGTATTCTAATGTAAAATACGTATTGTTTACTTTCTCGAGGAATTTTTATCAAATAAACTATAATACCTTTTGGAGTAAAATTTACAAATTTCATTTGCACTTGTATTAGTGATATTTTGAAATTTTTTACACGAAGGAAAGTTAAAATTGGTGGCACTGCATACTCTCAAACATAGTCGTTTTTAAAAAAGGTCTTCTCACGCTGTCCATGATTCCGGCTATTCTTTTTGTTTGAAATGAAAAAACCTGAAAGGTTCTTAATTACTATGAGTTTGGCTATTGCTGGTACTAGAACAAAAGAAAATTGTCGATAATTAAAAAAATTGGCAACACTTTGAAGTTTGATTATCAATTTTTTCATGTTCTTTTTTGTAATTTCGAGGGCCAGGGGAAGATAAAGTAAACATTTTTGCTTGATTGTAGTATGTGCTATAGTCACATATATTACTAAATATTCTCCTAAAATTTTAAGCCGATTGGTCAAGTAGATTTAGTGATATCATGGGCGCCGTTCTGGTAAACATAGTTTCAAGAGAAACGCTTTTATAGTTTTGTATCCCCATAACAAATTATATTCTTTAAAAATTAAAATTTCTTATACACGTATAAACATCCGTGGTCTATTCATAAGTAACAAGAATTTCGAATAAATAAAACTGACTATAAATCGATTAGTGGGACCATACGAGTCACGAAACCGTGAAAGATGACCCGGAGAACTGGTAGCTCAGATTTCGAATTCTTTCATAAACTTCGAAACACGGTCCAAACAAATGTTCTTTCCCCGCCCTGAGTCGAGTGGTACGGTCAGCGAATTCGCCTCAAATTCTTTTCCGTTGGACCCTTAACGTCCTCCCGCATCTAGCAATATGTCACTGAACTTTAAGGGGGACTCGCGTCTTTTATTACCCCCCAACTACTTTTAAGAGTCTTCGAATCGAAAGGGGTAAAACCGGAGCACGTGCATTGTTACATTCTACCTGTGAATGCAACACGACCCGACGACGGTATATTCGCGACGACGATGGCGGTTTACGCGTCGCAGTATCAGCTCGTAAACTTTCCAGAAGGGGTTTCGCGCGTTTATTGTCATGCATGCTGTTCGATTTTTCAGACACTTTAGGGGACCCCTGTTTCGCTGACCTATCTTTCAGTTTACTGCCTTGGATCCGCTGCCGGTGCATGGCGGAGAATGGCGACAGTTGATTTGTGGACAAACATATTCGAACAGCTCGTTGCCTCGCGCGTATAGTCGCTCGAATATTCCATTCGAGGGGCGTCATTTCCGTTTAATGGCGGAGTTGGTCCATCCGAGAGCAATTTCGTTTTAGATATATATTTTACCAATTTTCTGTAGCTTGTAACTTTATAATATAGTTTATTTCGTTCTCAATTTATTACATAATATTCCTTCAAATAATGAGCTTTTCAGTCCAAGTTTCCAATGTCGAATGTTCGAGGATTCGTAGTAGAAACGAGGAAGAAAATAATGTATAGACTTGCTTAATAATTTGATTTGTATAAAATACAACAAATATACTATAAAACAATTCGTCACTAATTTTCCCTGTCTAGGAATATTCTCGACATTTTTTGAATATTCACAATGGAGTACTTATTGTTTTATAGTATTCCTAGTGTCAATGATTATTATACAAATTTTGAAGTATTATGGTTTATGTGTTATAAGTGTTTAAACGAAGTATTTTTGATTTCGAAACGCCAGCCATCAACGACCTCCATGACAGTCAATGTGTTAAAACTGTCGATATATAGATAATTGTATTTATAATAATACATAATAATACCATACAGTCTCAAAAAGTATGTTACTGATTGACAATATAAAATAGTGAGATATAAAGTTCACAATGATCATAAGTATTTTAAACATGTATTTTTCTATTTACTTGTATCGCAGAAATACGAACAAAACAATAATTTGATTTTGTCTTGTTAAATAGACAAAAACAAACGTAGAATGCAAGCTCAAATTCTAATATTGTGATTCTGTCTTCATCATTTTCTAATTTTATCATTAAATGGACATACAAATATTAATCTTATTAATTTCCATAGTTTTTCCGTGTCGTCGTAAATATCACAGTATCGTCCTGTATTCGTTATTCTGAAAAATTTTTATTATAGAATTACATATTTATATAAAATGAAATTTTCAATTTGAATGAACAGCCTGAGATAAATTACTATATTGACATTTTAGGCCATGAAGATGCTAGAAATACTATTATATTATAAGGAATTATAAGTTTGAGGTATATTAAATATACAAGAATATAATCTGTATTAAAAAAAGTAATTCGATTTACATGAAATTAATTAACGAAAACGAGAATACAGTTAAAATTCAATAACAGATATGTACTTTTTGTCGACTTCCAAATGGATTTTTTTTCATATCAATGATAATTACCGTAACAGCTATTTTCTTATGCAATAGAAATCCCCGACCATTAACGAAGTATCCTTTAATAGACGTTGCTAATAGTACCAGTGATTATTTTGTTCATAATACTAATGTATTATTCGTTACCGACCTACGTGTTCTTTTTATAAAAGAAAATCGTTTGGGATTTTACAAAAAGTAAAATAGTCCTTCTATTGAATTTACAATTCGATACCGAAATATTTCATGCAAGTTATCGAATGCAAAAATAGTGTCTGTGTTCTGTATTTTAATACCGTAATAAACTTTTATCGGTAATGACATTATGTCGCTGGAAAGTTAATCATTTTCCTAAAATAAAGAAACAGAGGATCTTCAAATTTGACAGAAATTAAAAGTATTTTATGAAATCGTCTTTGTTTATTGGTTTAGAATGGATCTAAATCTAAATATACTAAATACGACCAACCCCATTTTCGGTATTGTGCTTTTAATTGCATCGAATTTAGCAATCACTGATGGCTATTTCGGAGTCATCGATCTTCATTTTGTGTCTAGTTAATTGCTACATTTTACAACAGTCAAAATCCAATCGAAATCCTCCCGTAAAAATGTCGAGATCGCGTCGAAAGACCATCCCTGTCACGTATCGCTTTGAATAGGCAATTTCCCTCTCGTTCGATCTCGGTATAGCTTGCATTTTCCCTAATAATAATATCGTGCGGGAGTCAACGAGGGTCGAGAGTCTCTGCAAACGCGTAACTACCTATCACGTCACTGTATCCAAATCAAGCAGACTACGAAACGTGATAAGTCTCTCTCTCTCGTCTCTTTCCGCTCCCCCGGTACGCTTTCCACCCTCTCCGATTTTCGCGTCTCCCGAACACGTCGACTGTCACGGCGAGTTTTCAGCGAAACTCGATCTCGAATTCAAGTCGACCTTCGAGTTAATCAAAACTCAAACCCGACGAGAGACTCTCGTCTCCTCTCTCGCGCGACCGGGGTAACGCTGCCCCGGAGAGATAGAAACCCGGGGAACTGATTTTTCCGTGCGTCGTTTTCCGGGGCGTCTTTGTCGAGACTTTTTCTCGCGTTCGCTCCCTTTGTCCTTCGCCCGTCGAACGAATTCCATCCCTCTGCTCCCTCCTTCCCGCTCCCTATTCAGTCCACCATTCATCCCCCTCTTTCGCTCCTACGCCTACGTTTCTCTTCCTTTCGCAGAGTGAATTCCATGTCCATTTGTTTCACCCCGTTTCTTTGCTACTTTCTCAGTCCTCGATCGCGCCCTCTCTTTCTCCCCCTCCGCCCCCTACCTCGCCACCTCTGAGTGGATTTTCCGTGTTTCCCCCGTGCTTTCCTTTCCTCCGTCGGTGTTTCCTTATTTCTTTCTCCGGCTGTGAATCGTAGTCAAGTTAAACCGAGCGCAACAACCGGCGCTGCAGACGAAAAAGGGATTTGGTCGTTGTTCCTTTCCCCGGTTTCTCCCCCGTCCCCGCTGTTCCCTTCGGTTCTTCGCTTCGCGGACGACGATTGCGCGTGCTTGTTCACGAAGGAGAGGAAACGCCTGCGTGGCGCCCGGCCCCCGCCAGCTGAGAAGAGGACTCCTTTCTTAATCTTTCCTGAGACAATCGTCTCGGCGTGATAATTTAATCTGGGAGTTACGGAATTAAAAGTTTCCTGCTGAACGGCGCACGACCAACGACGCTCCTGTCCCGCTCGTCCTTTTCTTTGTCTCTCCCTCTTCTCGTCTCTCGCGCCCTTGTCTTTCGTTCTTACCCCCCGTACTCGTTCCTCTTAAGTTTAACTATCTATTTTTCGGACGCCAGGACGTTTTTCTTCGCGTCTCTCATTACGTCCTGTCGCGATCGTATCTTTCTGAAGATCAACATTTTGTAACGAGTATACAGAGCATATAATTACCGAGACAAATTTTAATTCATGCTTTGGTCTGGCAGTTAACGCGTTAGGAACAAATGGAAAACCGGAAGAAACGATTTATTTTCTAGGAAAAACATTTATTTATATTGTGTGTCCCACCAATTTTGTCCATTAAAATATCTTCGAATCTGTCGGCGATATTGAAAAATGTTTCGCATTGTTTCATTTTAGAGAATTCTTTCGTACAAAATGTTTTGTTTTTTTAATTTACATTTAATAACTATTTACATTTATATAAATGACAAACTTACTAAATACAACCTAGTAGGTCAATGTACTTAAAAAAGTTTGCTACATTAGAACATGATTGTTCATCCTTGAGGGCTCGTTTCAAGTATCCATTTATTAATTAATTTTTTTTCTCATTGATATTTCCTGCTTATTGGTATTACAATTGATACATGCTGGTTTGTCTTCTTTCTTGAGCAAGAATGAACGAGATAAGTTCGACTAATCTTTTCGTTCTATTTTTTAGACATAGCGCTACACGATTAGGTGATCAACTAGACAACAGTCGCCTGTTAGTACCTGTCTGATTATATACTGAAAATTTAATGCGTGTATTCAATAAAGTTAATTACTCTACCTGCGATTACATGGTCAAAGGGAACCTCTTGCATAACATGATCCTAATTAAAAGGACCACCCATTAATTATATGAGAAACAGATTCCCGGTTAATTTGGTTGGCTTTCGTGCATGTTGTGGCTTGTGACCTATTGAACAAAAGATTCAATAGGCCCAAAAGCACGGCCGATGAATAGTTATTGAGCCACACTTGGTCCAACGTTCGAACCTCACAGCGAGTATATCCGACAGGGAACGCTCTCGCGTCCGTTTGGAAGTTTCTAAAGCCTGTTGTTTCAATGTAATTTTTCAAACGTATACTATTTAATTTTTTTTAAATTTGTTCGTATAAGAAACGGTCACGGGAAAGAATAGATTTGTTTTACGAATACCTCGTGAATGTAAAAATGTATTGATTTTAATGTAGTACTCGCCAGTAGAGGGCTACGCTCGATTGCAACTCTCTCACAAGTGATCAACCAATTGCTGTATACAGGGTGTTCGGCCACCCCTGGGAAATATTTTAATGGGAGATTCTTGAGGCCAAAATAAGATGAAAATCAAAGATACTAATTTGTTGATGGGGTCTTCGTTAAAAAGTTATTAACGTTTAAAGTTCCGCCCGTACTGAATTTTTTTCTAGAAAATGGGTAGAACTTCGGAGTATGTCTATTCACCAAAAATGCTTGTAATTGACTTCTATAACTAAATATAATTTTTTTAGTATGATTTGAAATTTTTTAATTTCTTCTAAAAATTTCAGTACCTACTCGAATTTTTTTCTCGAAACTGGGTAGGATTTTAGGGGTATGTGTATTCACGAAAAATGATTGTAATTGAGCCCCGCAACCAAAAATAATTTTTTCAGAATGATTTGAAATTTTTTATTAACTTTTTATGAAGCCGCAGACAAGAAATTGATATTTTTGATTTTCGTCTTATTTTGGCCTCTAGAATCTCCCATTAAAATTTTTTCCAGGAGTGGTTGACCACCCTGTATAGGGCTTGATGATGAGTGTGTAGCCTCATAATTGTGAAACTTGACATGAAAAACTTGCGACGAGTTAACCTCGTTAAGTGGTTAACAGTACAATTTCTTTTTACAAATTTCGTAGAGCTTCAGTCATTTCTTTTGGATAAAGAACAGTTTTTCCGCATAGGACAATTGTATCCACATTTTGAAGAATTTAAAATCAGATTTTCAGTCTTTCGGAACATTTTAAAAAATGAATGGAGCGCTCGAGATTTCGAAGTTATTCGACAAAAATTAAATTTGGAATAAAAACCGTCGACAGAGATCGCCAGTAAATGAACGAATAATTTTCTCGACCGTTTCGTTCGACGGGGGAGAAAAAATTAAAATTAATTTTTACTCGGGGCGCGTTTCTCTGCGGAAGCGTTGTTTGGATTAGCTTCGATCTTCGAGTTTCATTCGCTCGAACGATCATTCCCAATCTCGCGCAGGAACCAGGGCAATTAATCAACAGATAGGAAATCTCTACGGAGATCGTTCGTCGTCGTAACATTTTTCCGAATAATGGGAGGAAGCTGATGATTGAACCGTGATGCTCGCAACGAAAATAATCTCCCACGACTGTTTCGTTCGCTTGTGTAAAAGAATAATGTAGAAAGTAACCGGACGAACTTGTTGTTATCAGACTAACCGCGCAGTCACTTTATTATAATTAAAAGATACAATAGTTCTTTACAAATTTGTTTCCTGAGATTGGTCCTCTTGTTGATTAAAGGGGGAAACCACTGTGACGGCTGAAAATGAAGGTAATTTTCAAGAATTTTTTAAACGTATCTATGAAACTTTTTCTGATGAATGTTTAATGTTTTCGAAAGTACATTTCTCGAACTACTTCTTGTAAAAATTTCGTATAAAAATATTAATTATTATGGCCATATCAAAAGATCTCGATCAAAATACTTCCCATTCCTATGAAACTTTTACCACAGCTGAAATAATAAAAGAGTTTCAAATGAATGTCCTGCAATAAAGAGCAGTTAGTTTCAAGCGTTACGCATATTACATTTTCTACATCTACTGAATCTTCCGTAACTTTGTCATTTTTACGAATTTTACTTTAATATTTTAGGGGGTCGTTCTTAAACCCCCAAGCATTGAAAAGAGATAAAAAAATTTCTATTTTTTCAATCCGTCACAGTGGTTTCCCCCCTTAAATGGCGACGAATCAAGAGACTCGAAATTTTAACGTAGTTCGGAACACGTTGGTCTTGTAATTTCTTTTCGCGACCGGTGCTAAGACCCCGAACAGCGTAAACATTTTCGTAACGAATTCACGAAAAGGAGGGGGCCACTAATTACGCGACGTAGACGGCCGCCCGAAGTCCGCCCACGCCGTCGACTCGGATTATTAATATTTACGGCAGTTCGCGGTGTTCTGGCCGGGCACCTAACTGCGCGATACACCAGAAACTCGACGACTCTCATTTCACCTGTGTATTTACTGCCGGCCGTTGGCTCGTTTTCGACCCCGGCGCACTTGTTAAAATACAGAAAGAAAAAACAACGAGGAAAATGAAAAAAAAAAAGTAGAAGGAATAAAAACAACGCGATAAATAAGAATGAAGCGCGGTTATTAAAATAACAAATGCGTTCGCGTATGCGGGGGAGGTTAAAAAAAAAAGAGACGTGCCGCTGTTTGTACGCCTTTTGCAAGGTTCTACGCACACACGATGACCCCTTAAGCGTCGTCCATGTGTCGGCGAAAAATTGCATTTCGGGGGCGAAACGAAACTCGTGCGGCCAATTGTCGGCGCGAAGGAACCAGCGAAGTAATTCTTCGTTCAGAAATTTATAAAATCCATCGAACGCGTTTTATTCGACGCCTCGATTCACGATGAACGTTTTATCACAGAGCTTCTCGACGGAAACACGACGCAAATAATTATTAATGTGACTGGAGTTTGTTTTTGTGTGAAATTGAAGCCGTCCAGGATGGTAAGTGTTACGAAATTCGAGAGTAAATCGTGGAAGATTGTTGTTTGCAGTAACTTACATGAATGAATTTGCCTTGACACATACTTTCATATGACATAGAAAAATATATAGCATTCCATTTAGAAAATCGAAGGTCACCATCATTTCTCGCAAAGTGATGTAAATATGTAAAATTGATATATAGTGCCCTATTGATCATACGAAACTATAAAACTTTTTCCTCTTTCACTTTTTTCTGTTCCCAATAGTTTTCGAAAAAATCGCTGGCTAGCAATAATGTGAACACTCTGTATATGATCTTTTAACGAGAAACTTATATATAATTATTCTATTAGCAGTAACTTGCTCTTAAATGTGTCTTTTAAACGCTTTCATGGCGTTAAGGTACGATTGAATGAGATCTTTCTAACCTGTCCGACCATTATTGACTGTTCAAACCGTTTCCTATCGCACGCATACTCGATAAATGTTCAAAATAAATTTGAAGACGTAGAATACGTCTGTTTTCTAGAAAATCGACTTCGAAAATTCGTCGGGTATGCGTGTAATTTCAGAACTAAGCACCAACGCAAGTAGAAATATCGAATAATGGTCAGCCGCGATGCGGTAAAACGTTTCCACTCAATTGAGCTTCAGTCTTTTCACGAACAAAGGATTCCTATTATTTATGAAATTAAAGTTAGCGTTAAATTCCATTCAAAATATGAACCAGAAAAAAATAACAAATATATAAGTATATTCTACAATAATTATTTTATTTTTATAAACGATACAGTTTTTTCTTGTACAAATTTTATTTTGTTTTTCCTTACATACTAACTTCTTTTTAATAAATAAATAAATATTTTTAAGGTAGATAGCTTGATTTATGTGTTCAATTTTTAGAATATTAAAATTTTATATATGTTTTTGTCAGATTGTGTAGGATATGTCTAGTCAATTAGGACCAAGCAAACCACCTTTGTAGTTGCAAGTAGAGTAGTTCAGGGAAGAAGAGTTAAGGGATTTAGGGGTAGGATAAAGGATAGACTGTTTTCGAGTTGTACAGAAAGTAGAAGAAGTTGAAGATGCGAACGAACGAGTCAAGATAAAAAGGTCAACTGTATAAAACCAGAAATATGGCGAGAATTAGAAGAAATAAGTTTAATGTTTCCGAGGCCATCGAGAAGGTTGCCAAGGGAAGACGGGGTTCACAAGTAAAAGTAGCCGAGCAAAAGGGTCAGCAGAGAGACGTATAGATATCAACGAACTTGGAAATAGTACGTGGAAAACAATTGATAAAATAGCCATTAATGATAGATAGATCAGAAAATATTTTCCAAAACAGAGTAATTGATCGAGGGACGATCGAAGTTAGCGAAAGGAAATTTCAAAATTGTATTTAGAAGAATGTCTAAATTTCCAAGCTTACGAATCCATAAAATATCTCGCACCATCGAAACGGAAATGTCAGCTCGTATTTCATTGAGTTTTTCTCGAAAATGAACGGCGGTGTCGGGGGGTCGAAAGAATTTTACTCCGCACGTTCGGTTCATTTCATCGCGAATAATCCTTCTCTTTTCGTTTGCGTCACGAATTACATCAGCATTCGTGTTCGAAACGATGTGGAATTGGGGTGGGAAAGGAGGAGAGGGGGTGGGGGACAGTCGCGTCGAAGCGGCACGGCTTTAGACGACGTTTCGAAATTGAAATTATCGACAGTCTCCCGGTATTGCTGAACGTTAATTGAAGATAATTTTCATTTACATGCTCGCGGACAGAAAGTTTTCGGTAAAGGACCTCTCCCCGCCTACGTAAGATCAACTCGGAGCGATGCTATGTTAATGAGCTCTGCGAGCCTCTAATCAGACGTACCTTCTGATTGGTTGTGACGCGGAACCTCCGCGTTGCGAGGTCGTGTAAACACGAATCTAATTTGAACGTGTCGAGGGTGGCTCATACAACGTGCTAATTATTACGGAAACAGAGTAGCTTTGCCAGTCGAAATGCATAGACTCTGGTCGGTTTTGGGTAATCATTTTGAAAATAATTAACGTAATTACACGTCCCTTCGGCGGTATACTGTTTTCCGCGCGCTTAACAGAAATTTAACGAAATAGAACGGTACCGATCCCGTATTTTTCAGAATTATCTCCCTAAGCGCGAGTACTCTTAATCCAGCGTGGAAATTTCAACTAAATCGTCTTACGATCTGTCACGGTAAAATCAATAATTTAACACTACGTTAAGGGGCTCGAAATAACTTGTTTCCTTCCCTATTTTTTTTTTTGACTATTCATGTTTCTTTTTTTCCTGTAAAATTGATATCTAGGATAACTAGAGTGGTAATTTTGACAATTTTACAGAATTTAACACGTTCACTGCCAGATCAAAATTATATAATATTAATTTTGATTTTAGACCATTATAAGGTATATAAACTAAAATTTATTTCAGGGCTTATATTTCTCGCCTTCTTAAAATTCATAAATTCTATCCAAATTTAATATCCTCAACGTCTTAACTTGAGAATTAATTTTTCTAGTATGATAGTGATAAATCCTGTCATCCATATATGGGTGACGTGGCAGTCAAAGTGTTAAGTAAACTTTTTTAAATTTCTATACAGTTCTAATACCTCATTTTTTTTTTAAATATACATTGTAACTCGTCATATTTTGGGATCACAGAACTTTTATTCAAGCTTTTCCCAACGAACAATGAAACGAATTGTCGTGTTGCGTTTGATATTGTTTCGTTAAACAACGCGTCGTTTCGTTTTCGAATAGAAACGAAGACGCGGCGACTGGTTTACGCGGTTGACGCCGCGCTAGAAAAGAATTTGTCGCCGGCGATAATCCTACCGAGGGAAAAGAAAGAAAAATGTCGACGAGTAAACGTTCATTTGGATTAATATTGTTACACGTGGCTGTTTGTTCTGTCGGGCGTAAAACTCTCTCCGTCGTGTTTACCGGCGCGAAATAAAATACGATTCTCTTCGCGCAATTTGTTTCTCGCGCGGCGAGAGCTACGAACGCCGTTGCAAAGATTCGTTGGACCACTTCGAAAACGTTGTTTCGCCGAACGTTCAACGTACCGTGTGCCCGCGTCGATTCCCTTTACCGATTCAAATAAAACGACAAGAATTATTTCACGATACGTCGATATTAAACCCTCTATAATATCGTACGGATTCGTTCCATTTCGCGCGAAAAAATACAAATTGACCGGCGCTCGTATTTATAGTCGGGGTCTACTTTTATTATAAATCTGACCTCGAAGTTGTCACGCGAAATAAATTTATCCCTTTAAAGAGAGAATAATATTTTCCGCAATGTATTAACTGACATATTTATGCTGCACAAATACTCAAAAGTGTGCCATATACGAGATTTTATACAATTGCAAAACATTTTAAATCGTATTTTTTAGGGGCTCTTTAATATATTTGTTTATCTCCTACATTTAAACTTACAAATAAATGATTATTTGGAATATTTAAATTTGTACATATTGAGAAATTTAAATAGAAGCATAACAATTTTATTCATTTTAATTAATTAATAGTACGAATTACATGTTACGGAAACGAGTGTAGAATTACTAATAAAAGCGATCGTTTTAATTAATTTTTGCACGATATACAATATTTTATTTCCTCTTAATTAGTTTAAAGTTTGTATAGCAAATGTTAATAGAGGCTGTAGTAACGAGAAACGACTAACAGAGGGACCGAAAGAGTACGAAAACTGGATGTTCGCGAAATAGGCACGCGCAGATATTCCGCGAAGCAGATTATAATGAACGCGTTCAACGTGTTCCGAATCTGAAGGAATTTCAATAGCTCGCGGAAATAATGGCGTAATTATCTACGCTGCTTGCTCTTACCCTGGTTATTTCACATGGCATATTAAATCTCGTTCAAACTTTCATTCGTTTCATAACGACGGCGATTTAATTTCGAAAATTTCAGACCACGCTCAGCTTAGCTTTTACAGTACGCTTTGTTTTCAGGATACTTGACTCGAAGTCGTCAAACATTTCTCTACGTGAGCGACAAATCATTTTTATTATTCACCAAAAGTGTTCAATATTACATTCGTAACTAATTGGAAGCTATACAAATCTATTCTGGGAGAAAATTAGGTTTGTGCTTACTGATCTTTTACCTAGAAAAATAAGAATCACTATGGCTAATCTACTTGAAAAAAGAAAACTATGACCCCTCACAGCACAACATCTATTTTAACGATCTATATCTCTACAATCATAGTTAGTTCCAAAAATATCACAGATCGAGATTGCATACAAACTAAAATTCCACACGTTCCACTAAAAGCAGTCTATCGTCCTGCAAAAAGACTTAAGATCAAATTGAAACAGGAAGATTAAGACAAATTTAGTCTACCAGCGACACTTAAGGGTCAAACGTTCGTATTTGCCCAGATTCCAGTAAAATATCAAATCGTACGAGTCTCTACGGTTGTAAAATGAACTCGTGTTAACATCCAAAGATCCTATCTGTTCGTGAAAGCAACGTGCAGGGGGATCGACGAATGGCAACGAAGAGACAGAGAACGCGGAAAGTTCGACGTTGCCAGCAACTGCAGCCCGGAGGATGCATCGTGCTTTCCTAGGTACTTCTGAATGCACCACGCGCGTAATAATCGGCGTTGGACTCGCGTGCAACCATAAAGGGAGTGTTACCAAGTGAGTCACCAAACCTACCGGCGTGTGACTCATGCTTGCAATTTGTCAATTAGCAAACTCGAGCTAATCAGATAGAGTCGCCCCGGTACCAAGCGTGCTTCGCCTAACTGCACAATTGTCACAGGGTCAGCGTTGTTGTTACCTGGTTGCCTTGAATTCGCGTGCTTCCTGTTGTTCCACGCGTTTTCCAAGACCCCCTTTGATAAAAGTTCGTCGCGATTTCAGTTGTTTTTTCCTCGTTATTAATTATTAGACTGTGGATGTTTGTACATTTATGGGAAATTTTAATTTTTAAAAGACTACGTAATACACTTAATACACAAATATGTAAGAAAAGATACGAATTATTATTTTATTTAGGGGTTTAGACAACCCTCTACAAAGCTCCCCTTTCATTAATTCTATTAACAAAAATATGAGTTTAACTTCAAGAAAAGAGTCACCCTACGAAAGATACTTAAAATCAGACTGGAACGATTAGTGTTCTCCTCTCGACAAAATAAATTTAGTCTACAACAAAAACATTTAACGGTCAAACATTCGTATTCATAAGATTCTAGCAAAGTATGAAACTGTGCGAGTCAGAGTAAACTCACGTTATGTTGCGACGCAGGATGACGATCTGTCCGTGGTTCAACGGATCGTTTGCGTTCGCTATTCCTCGTTCAACTTAATGCACGAAGAGTCGTGATGTGATAAGAGATTTTAGACTGAGGTTAACACACCTTTTGTAACAATGTTTTAATGTTTACTATAAAACAATATATATACAATCGTAGAGTGTAGTGAGTGGTATTTGCTGTTTCTCGGTGAGTTCTGTCTGAGTTCTGTCTGAGTTCTGATCTGATGGATGTGTGTTAGCGTCGTTGTCGAGGAGGTTAAGGTTGGGATTGGCTGCTGATATTTTGGGGAAAGGTGGATTGTAAGAATTAGGATTGGTCGGTTGTGTTGTGAGGGTGGATCTGAAAATGGTCTTGAGGCGGAGCTTGAATGTTTAAATATTTTGGGAAATGTTGTTCGGTTAGGGCTAGCAGGTAATGGGTTTATTGCGGTGATGGGTACGTGATGTGCAGCTGTTGGAAAGGTCAAGTTTTTATGGGGCAATACTGGTCGCGAAGAGTGGTAATTGCCGAGCCTAAAAATGCTCGGCTGCTACGACCTTCTGGAGCTACCTGTGTTGGGGCTCAACACGTTAGATCCAGAGATTCTTTCTGCTCGCCAAGCAAAATTTCAAAAGCTGCGAGATAATTTTGTCCCAGGTGATTTTTAAATTTGGAATCTTTTTGTGACCTGGGACGCGAGACCACTGTACTTTGATTTGTTTCGTTCATTCTTGTTGTCCTTTCTTATTATCGCGCGGGGGGGATTTGCTAGAACATTACAAGACGAAAACAGCTAAATAGAAAAATAGTCATTCGCACCTGCGCAAATATTCGCCGAGTAATTGCCGGATAAAAAAGTTCCGGATAAGGAATTCTGCAGAGCGTCCCGGAATATCACATTAGCATCGTGAAACCGAGAAACGTGAATAACGAGATGATAGAATGAAAATGCAATGGAATGAAATATTTAAACAAGGTAAAAAATAGAGTAAATAAGTAAATATGTTAAAAAGATTTCGAGATGATCCACGGGCCTTCTGCCATAATTTTAAACGTGTTAAACAAAGTCATGTCTCTTACTGTAACGTAACGATCTAATGCAAAGAAATTCGTATTTTTTAAATTAGGCAGAAAAACAACTTTTTGGCTCTTCATCGATACTTTAACACGTGCACTTTGCTTCGTTAGTCTAGTAACGACAGGAAGTAAACAGATTAAAATTGGGGAGTATTTCCTGGTATGCGTAATCGTTCTAAACGGGGTGAAATTTCATACGTTGGCATAAAATTCCGCAAGACGAGGCGTTTAGTTAAAATGATTAGTGTTGGGAATTAAGGGATAAATTATTTGGTTGCTTACACGAAGAAGATAACAATGATGGAATGCAACGAGACGAATATAGTTTAATGGAACCATCCATTATCTCGCGTTGTTTCTACGCTGAGTTGCCATTATTATATCCTCATGATTTAGTTATTAGGTCGGACTACTATATATTCTCCCTCCTCGAAGCACACAGGAGAGCACTTCAGCTGGTCTGGGATACAGTTTCTGGTTGGAAGGTCGAAAGTTTGGATGGTTGGGAATTGATCGGAGGGGTTCACGTATGTTCCAAAACGTGTTCCCGCAGTTTCTGTCGAGGTTTATGTAAGACATAAATTGACCCAATTATATTGCAACAGAAAAAATCACACTGGGGGGGGGGTGTTCATGTTTTCAGTATTCGTTCATTTTTCTGTTTGACAGAAAATCATCAAAAAAAATTTCCAATATTCAGTGTGGTTTAAATCGAATCTCAGATTTGTTGATGGACGTTCGAATATGGAGAATAATATTATTTATTCGAATTACAAATTAATGATGGTCGTCGAGGAATAATTGAAGAAAGTAGAACATGTGAATGCATAATTATTATTAATACAATAATCGAGAAAGGGCAAAATTACCACTGTCAGTAAGATACGTAAATACAGAGTGTCCCAAAAGTAGGTAGAATTTGAAAGAAATATTTTATACGTGTTATTTGAGCAACGCATAAAAATTCTGTTTATAATTTAAAATATTTCTTCCTTGGCTCATATTCCTTGGATTTCCGAGAACGTATTTTTGGAGCAGAGGGTTGCATCAAAGGGATACAATTCAGTGAAATTAGAGACGTATTTTCAAGGGAACGTTGCTTAGAGTATTCTGCACGTGACTGATGGAGCATACGCGTAAAGCAGAAATTAAAGTTTTACCCTGCGTTACGCTAACTTTTTTTCAATTTCATACTTGCGCCGTGATTAAAAATGTGCATGTAAACGCATCGTTAACAAAAATTGGTCGAAATTCACTCCGTTACGACGAAATTCAGCGACTTTTGGTCCTTTGAGTTTATTCTCGTAAAACTTCGATTTATTGCTTTAATTTAATATTGGTTAATAATGATGAAACAGATATATTTTATTTTTAATAGTATAGACATAAAATGTATCGTACTATAGTTGTGTAATATTATCACCCCTTGATTTATCTTTGAACAAATTCTTCTCCCGACTGTCCAATTCAAATATATGTATTCGTGATTCGCTTAAAAAGTTATAATTTTATTTATTTCTTGCGAAATATTTTATTTTATAATTACATCTTCGAGATCGTCGAGACATTAAAATAAATTTAAGATTGAAGTTAATGGAAACACTTTTACATTTTCTATTTCAAACTTGAAGCTTTAAATAATCCTCCATTTAAAATGAGCACCAGCTGTACGAAAGATGAACATACTAACTCCAGAGTGATGTTCGTTTTATGAATCATTACTGTACGTTGTAAAATTATTTATCAAGCTTGTTAATTTTCACCGAACCTTGTTTTCGCTAAGTTCCAACGATCTTAAACGTTTAATCGTTGCCGTGTAATTATTTAAAATCATGTTTAAAGCGGAACCGAGTCGCGGTGGAACCGTAATGGCGACGATTCGCTCTCGTATCATTTTTCATCGTTGATTAATGCCCGGCACAAAAAGGTAATTATGGTCGAGCGAAATAAGGTCGTATTGTTATTAGAATACGGTTCTCATAATCCCACGATAAATGCCTATTTCGCGTAATCTGCCCGCTGTATTTCTGCGCCAGTTTGAATACAAAGAACCCGTGATAACTGGCTCCGGTTCCATTGTCGAGGAAATATGTAACGACTGACTCGACGGCATGGCAAATGCGCCTGAATCTGTTACACGCGGCGGTCGGATGCCTGCACGAAACATTTCAGCAAGACTTCCGGAAGTTTGATTGGTTTTCCTGTTTTCCACGACGCTGTAAACTACGTTCTCTTAACATCGAACACTGCGTTTCAACCTTTGGTCGTGTCTCGGATCATAATTAATCAATCCCACTGTCGAATATTAGATAAAAATATTGTTAAAGTGATTCCTACGTTGAAACTACCTACCTTGCACCTAATTAAGTAAAATGTATTTTCCAACACCGAGCGTACTCCAATTTAATTTCGAGGTGCACGACTGTAAAGATGTTTTCTTCACTTTGAATTTTTAATATACATTCAAGCTCTTTTAACGTTCTACAGCGTGTTCGAATGCTTTGTAGACATCCAAACGCAGACGTTACTTTCACGTTCTGTCCTTTTTGAAAGAGTCTCGGTTGACGCGCTGAAGAGAAATTTCTAATTTTGCTAAAACGAAGATAAACGTTGCGCATATTGACACTTTAATGATAATCTGGCATTCCAGCAGCGCTGCATTATTAATAGAACGTGCAAACAGCTTTCTGAGGACGGATTATTTGCAAGTCGCGCAAGGCACTGCGCGTTTCGAGCCTTTTGACACGAATTTTCATACATTTCGTTAGACGTTGGAAGACGATATCTACTTTGATATTCTTTAAAAAACTTACGAGTGTCATTATATTTTCAATCGAGTACAAAATTTTTTTCTCGAAAGTACATAGGATTTCGGGGGTGTGTCCACTCGCCAAAAACGATTGTAATTGACCCCTTTAATCGAAAATAATTTTTTCAAAACGATTTGAAATTTTATTTTACGTCGAAAAATTTAGGCTAATACCCCCTGTTGATTTTTCTTAAAAATTCGTTTTTCATTTTTCATTAATTTGTTTGACGCTGTATAAAAAAGTTGTTTAAAACTTTTTTGTAGCTACTCATGAGCTCTACTTCCAGACTAAATTTCAATGAGATACACCTATTATTGTAGGAGTTATTGTCGTTTGAAAATTGGACCATTTTAATGGGGTTTTTCTCAGTTTACGGGGTCAAGGATCAACTTTTCAAATATTTTTGGAATTTCTACATATTCTCCATTAAAATACGCGTAGTTTGCTTTCAGAAACATTAAAATCCTCCAATCCATTTAAAAGTTATGATATTTTAAAGATATGTATGAAATTTCAGTAGAACGTCTAAACGCATGGTCAGACATGAAATTTTCGGTAAAGAATTTTTGTCTCGAAAGTGCGTAGGATTTCGAGGATATGTGTAATGACCAAAAATGATTGTAAGTGACTCCTGCAACTGACAATAATTTTTACAGAACGATTTGAAATTTTTTAATTTAATTTTGTTAATAACTTTTTAACGAAGCCTCAGTCAAGAAATTAATATTCTTGACTTTCGTCTTATTTTGGCCTCTAGAATCTCCCATTAAAATTTTTCCCAGGGATGGCCGAACACCCTCTATACAGCAATAGATTGATCACTTGTGAGAGAGTTACAATCGAGCGTAGCCCTCTACTGGCGAGTACTAACTTTTTCTGCCGAAATCGGAAATTCGAGTTTTTGAAAGATGTGAAGGTATTTCCCCTCTTGAATGAATTTAGCGCTAACCGTACTCTCGAAGATGAGAATCGCGACAGTTAAAGGATAGACGGTGGGCGAAAATTGACGCGCGTTTCACGCACGGCGCGAGCGACCGTCAAGTTGTAATGGAGTTGAGCGCGGTTTGTTAAGCGTTGGATAGACAGGAGATTTTCCTGGCTGGGGCCGGCCGCGTGGGCGGACAAAGTTACGCCAGCAGGTAACTCTTGATCTGAAAAGCGGTGGCAGATTGGCAGGAGATAGCCGTAGACTCTGATGGCGAAGTGCCTCGAGGACCGTCAGATGCATTTTTCATGTCTCGACTAAGATATATACACAAAGGGGGAGGGAAGGGGCGAAAGAATCCCGCGGAGGTGGTTGTGCAGTCCCTTCCAAGAAGTCTTTCCCTCTCTTATTGCCGCGTCGTTTCGATTCTTCCCATTTCTCTCGCGGATTCGATTCTCTCGGTAGGCGAAAGTGGACTACACCGGTCCGTCGAGTCTCGCGAAAACTCCTTTGCCGCGATAGACCTGCCCGTACGTCTCCAACGGCATAATTTCATCCCTTCAGTTCTCCCAGATGCTTCTTTATCGAGCTTTATTCCGATTCCTGGCGGCCGTTTCCGCCAACGGGAACCGTCGTTTGCGCAGTCCAAGTTTGGAGACCGACGGATCGCGCGCGTACTTTTGTCTCGATCGCGGAATTTATTATTCCCCGATAACTTTTCCTCTGCGCGGATTGGTCGGGGGAACCCGGGACTTTTTACCTCGTTCCTTATTCGACGGGTTATAGACGCGCGCGTTTGGCCCGCGTAGAGCGGCTGATCGATCGCCGTGCTTATCTTAAATTCAATGGGGCATCGGGCGATTGAATAAAATCGAGACTCTTTGGCAAATCGACGTTAATAATGTTTAAAGTTCCCAGACCGAGATAAGAGAATTTACTGTTGGTAACTTCTTTTTTTTTATTGCGTTTCGATTCGTTCGATATTTTCTCGTTAGCCCCCTCACGATAAATGTACCAATTACTGGTGTATTAATATGTTGGTGTTAAATGCAGCTTCGTTTCCATTCACATTTATCGTGATGTAGTAACGAATTTCACTCTTCGAAACTCGTGATCAAGGATCTCGTTTTGGTTCATGTCTATCGTAACGCAGAAACAAATTTCACAACCGATCTTACGACAGTATCGCTTCCCCTTCCTGTTGACATTCTTGGCGAGAACCCCAACGATTCAGAGAAAAGAAGAAAGATACTTGGGAACGTTCGAAACGGCTACTGTTTTTCGTTAATCTTTGAATCTCGCTTTAGGTAAATGATACTTTAGCTCGTTGTCATACTTTGCGACTCGAGAGCGTAGGTCATCGGTAAGTGTCAGCTTTATGGCTGTGAAGGATGGAAGAAGAGAAAAGTGTAGGAGTTCGTAGAAAATGTATGTACATAATAAAGTAAATAAATTCCTGAATAAAATATTATAATATATACGTAGCTCGTGTAATATTATTTTGAAATTTTATTAAGAGCTTGTATTCGTGATTTATCGCCAGAAATTGTGAAGTATAATATTTTGAATTTATCACGCACGTAAGTATCGTTCGTATTATGTCGAGTTTAGTGTCATTTTAATCAAAATAGTGTCGCGAATATGTTAACAAAATTTGTATGGGAAAGAAACGAAAAATGAAGAAGTTTTGCTTTTTCCTTAGCATTGTTAAGTAGCGGGGATAAAATTTGTAGATTTAACGCTGGAGTACTGTACCGAGAAAAGACCATTTTTGCCGACTGTTATATTTTATATTCGACAGCGAGCAAATTTTATTCGCGGAATGACGAATAAAAATGTTAGTTTCGTTGGTAAAACTGGCTTCCACTAGTTTCTAAAATGTTGTACTGCTGCTATAGAGAGACAAATAAACACGTTGTTCCAGACAGTAGCGATACCACGACGATTGGATAATCCACGAGTTACAGCGTTTACAATATAAAACTGCGCCATTCGTTTATCTCGCGAACATTCGTCGATAAGCAGAGAGCATTTAATCCGGCGATATATTTTCCCGGTGTAACGTGGACCTCGTGCGACCAACAAACGCTGGAACGATGCTGACCGTATCGCGTGCTCGTCGAATACGAAATTACATTGTAGAGTAATGTTTCTTAAAATGATCCACATACGTGATTCGTAAGTTGTACATGTCTACCCCAAATTGCGAGATCCCCTTTAGAGTCCAGTGTATAAACGTCTGTTGATATCGAATACAAAGGCGCGTTGTATAGTAATGATTCTTAAAATGATTCACATACGTGATTCGTAAGTTGAACATGTCTATCTCAACTTGGAATCCCTCTTAGAGCTCAATGTATAAATATCTGTTGATATCGAATACGAAAGCGCGTTGTACAGTAATGATTCTTAAAATGATACACATACGTGATTCGTAAGTTGAACATTTCTATCTCAACTTGGAATCCCTCTTAGAGCTCAATCTATAAACATTCGACCTGAATCGTCTCCACTGTATTATAGATGAACATGCCAACCCTGTAGCGATGTTCATTTTAGAAATCATTGCTGTATCGAGTCCAATATAATCGAATTAACGTAAAGTTGAACATTTCTATCTCAACTTGGAATCCCCCTTAGAGCTCAATGTATAAACATTCGTTCTGAATCGTCTCCACTGTATTATAAATGAACATGCCAGCCCCGAAGCGATGTTCATTTTACGAATCATTGCTGTATCGAGTCCAATATAATCGAATTAACGAAAAATTGATGGAACGTGAAAGTTCGAGACGAAAGCAGGCTAAGGGGACCGAAAGGTTGGGCAGACAGGAAGAAAAAGGACGAAAGTAGCTAAAAGAAAACAGCCACGGACGACGATGGAGGCTGCTTAAAATTTCGGACGCGTGCTGGCGCATCTTAACCTCTGCTCGTCCGCATTTTCTTAACACGGAATCTCTTCCTCTCTTTTGCGCGATCCCCCAACCATATAGGGGGTTCTTCCAAGTCTTTTCAAGTTCTCTCTCGGGTAGCATCGAGCTACATCGTGGAGTCGTTGGTTGCAAATCCAATTGGACCCGAGGTAGTCTCGCGCTACGGTGTGATTTTTGGACTTTTCATCGCCGCTTGACCCTTCGACTCTCGTTCCCTCGGTGGCTCTTCGACGGAAACGAGCTTCCGTCCACCGATTCCGCCCGTTAGGGCTTCTTTTTCATATTATCTGTTCAATTTTTAGGGAATTATTATATTTTTCTTCTGGCAAAGTAAACCAGAAAAATAAGTATTCTTTGTAAATTTTTTACGAAACAACCATGAGTTTATTCTTCATTTTATTATTCACCTTTTGAGGATAGAAACAAATTTTTTTAATGCAAAATAGTAAAAAATTCTGTTTCGAAAAACAGAACAAGATTGTTAACATCAAAGCGATTGTTCTGCTCATTTTAAACGAAGGAATCGAAATGTATTCTACTTAGTAAGGACGCAGTTGTAGCCAGAATTAAACAAAAATTCAATATCTCAATTTATTTTAAATTTGTAACACTTCAACTTTGAAGTATCAATTTTCTCTCGTTTGTTTTTTGTCTTTGTGACTAAGAAAAAAGTAGTGCTCTACTTAGATTTACTAGTATTTACATAATGTTCTTTTTAAAAAGTAATTTCACGAAATTACACTACGATTTTTAGTCTCTGAAACAGCGTAGGAGTAAGTAAAAATAAATCTTTTATCTTGCCAAATAATACTTCAAATTTAATTTAGAAGATGGAAGCCTTTTCGTTCCAATAACCATCCCAAAAGTTAGCCACGATTGATACGCACGTTCGTAAAAGGTGATCGATTTCTCTACACCCTTTATCTCTCGTTCGTCTCCGTCGAGCTTTTGATCTCTTTCTTAAAAAAATGAAACCAACGAATCGAGCGAGGATCCAGCGACTTCTTATCGACACCCGAACAAGCAAGTTCCAGGTCGACCCTGACCGGAGGTAGCCATGGAATCCGCAAAGACGAAGTGCTCGAACATCGGCATTAAGAATCCAACTTCTTTCCGAACGTTCTCTCGGACACGTAGCATAAGACCCACCCCATTCGGCTCGTCGTTTTTCTCCCACGAAAGTTTCCAACCCCTCCCGGTTCCTCGAGGACGCGTATGCAGATACCGCCAGGACGCCAACCTTCGGACGATGAACACCGATCGACGACGAGCAATGAAAGTTTTACCCAATGTTCGTGGATCGATCGTTCTCATATGCGAATGGCCACGTGAAAAATGGGAAACGTAAATTTTCAAACAATTTTAAATTCGTCATTCTTTACGTTGTATTCTGTAATTATTTATATTGTCGTATTGTTGAGTTTAATTTGTCATGGAAGAGGCTGTTTCGAATTTAAGTGGTCAGAGGTACGAAAAGGGGATTACAAAGCTACTTGATAGAAATGGTTTTTATAGAGGGTGAGTTATCATATATTGTCATTTAGATTTACGTTGTCGTTATTACGCGTAGCGAAAAATGTTTCGAGATGAAATTGAATGCACTTTGATATTCTTTACAAAAAAGTATTAACCTATTTATGTTAAAAAATCGTAAGCTTAGGAGATATTTTAATTTTAATTTTGTTAGAAAATCGTGGCTTCCTAGTTAATATTATGAATTAAATATACATTACACGACACTGTAACTCAATGCTAGTTTTAGTTTGAGTATTACTTTGTTACGAACTTTTCGAACAATCCAGTGTTTCATTTTCCTTAAAACCCATAAAAACGTTTCCGTTTTCCAGCCAAGTCTAAAATTGGTCAATTTCAGCAATCGTATCCTATTAATTCGAACGATCGACGTTACACTGTATCCGACAGTCCGAAAAAAAGCGTTTCGAAATGGTTGCTTCGTATAACGTCAAGTCGATTTTCGTGTCCCGCTCATTTGGGTTAAACGTTCTTCTAGAAGCAGTTTTGAAAAATTGAAAAGCCTTTTGGTAAACAACGCGATAAATATCGCGGCTCTTTCGGAGGCAAAGCAATCCTCCGGGCTGCGGAGTTTGTTATTCGGTACGGAATTGGGTCAGAAAAAGAGCGAAAACAGGTCGGCGATTTTCTTTCCGATTCTGTTTTTCCACCTGGGTCGCTGGTGATTGCGAGGCACAACGAATATTTGGAACGCTTTCGCGAATGGGATCCGTCGTACGTTCGAACGAGGCTCGCGTGACGTTGTAGCAAACTTAACTACATGTTGTTTTATTACGATGCTACCGGTAATGACGCTATTATCGTCGCGATGTTAGCACGCGCGAACATTCACACATATTGCTTCGTAATTCTATTACTCGGGGAATGTGTGCCAGGATAAATTGCGTCTGTGTACCTTCTGTTTCTGGAGAGTAAACAATTTCTTGGACGTTGAATTTTATCGAAATAAGACGCAGGACCGTTTAATCGAACAAGCTTTTATATCTTCACGATGAAATTGGGTGGAATTTTTATTTGAGAAATAATTCGTCTAAATTTGTTTATTTCTCATCTTGTTATTCGAAATCTTTATTTGAATAAGAACGTTAGCTCTGAATAACAAACCAAATATTCACAATCATTAAAATTTATTCGACTGTCGAACTCAATTTTAGATATTTTAAAAATATTTTAATTATTTATTATCTGCTCAATGTATACGTAAAACTCTGTTCATTCGTTTATACAAAAATAGTTTCTTCCTATACTTTGAAGTTTACCTACCGTCATCGTAATTAATTTAAATTATATTTATTTATTTAGTGCAACTGAGATTGAGCCCCCTTTAATGTACTATTAGTGAACGAGAAGATGGCGCGTTATCAACAAAGTAAACTCTCAAGTAAACTTCTTAGGTCTTGATTATCATTGGGCAAGTCCAAATTCCTTTTGCCTCTCGCGTCATTCAGCTTGTGGATACCACGCCAACACCTCGTCTTCCAACAGTACATAAAGTACAGAAGCAATTAATACACAATTCAGACGCGTTACGATTAATAGTATTAATTTGTACAAATTGGTTGCTTCGTAATATCGAATATTCGAACGTTGTGCGTCGTTCGGAAAAGAGGTTCAACACATTCCCCAGCCACGATAATATTTCTACATCCTTTCGAGTTAGCGAGCGCGGATTTATACGTTGCCGTTCCGAGGAAAGACTTCCCAGAATTACCTCTGGTCCGTTCGAAGAAGTCGGGTGGCGCGATCTCGGGGTTTAGATGTCGCGGTTCGCGATAAGAAAGTCGCCGCGGAGGTCGGGGCGAGGGTGCGCGAAGCGGGGGCGGAAGAGTGTGCTGAGACGGAGGTCGTTGGGACGGGGCACCGGTTTCTATCTATGTTAATTACCGAGTCGTACGTAAATCACGATCGCCCAGGTGCTCGGTCGGCAAAGTCGGTACCTTACCTCGATCTTCCACGAAACGACGTGGACCGCGGGATAAAAGCTGTAATTAATTACGCAATTATCCCAGCTCTCCTACCCCCCTTTCCCCCATCTCGAAAGATAAAAACCGTATTTTTCGCTTCGATGCTTCCTTTTTTCCTCCCCCCTCTTTCGTTCTTTTTACCGTTTCGTCTTCGTTCCTTCGCTTCTTCTTCGCGCCGTTTCTCGAAACTGTCTCTTGGCTTCTCGAAACCCGTGTGGCTTCCACCGGATTTCGCCGGTTCCAGAAGCCACCCATCGTATCCACCCACGCTCCGTCCTCCCAGCTTCTTTCCCCGACTCACCCTACTCTCCCGCTTCCACCGATACTTCTTCCTGTTCGCTTCTGCTATCAGCCCCGTACGTCCCCCGTTGCTCTTTTTGTTACACCCGTTTTCTCAGGCATCCCTGATTTAGAGCTCATTTTCGTCGGCCCAAAGCTGTGCCGTTCTCACCCCTGAATCAACTTTGCACCCTCCACAAATCACCGTCGAGCCATTACGCCGCTCCCTTTCTTCCGCGGAGCCTCCTCGTCGACGGTGACGCCGCCCAACTCGAGTAATTTGGCGACAATCTGCCAAAAAAAAAAAATCAAATTTTTCATACCTTCGTCGAATTCGTTTTCGAATTATCCGTCGACTTCGATAATTAAGAATTTCATAAAGTTCGCTGAAAGCAACTTCCGTCAGAAAAAAAATTATCTTTTGTAATACCCCCACGACGATAATATTAAATAATAAAGTGGCTGAATTTCTATATTACTTGTTCGAAACTGTCTATTCAATGAAATATAAAGGCCACCTGAATCGCATCGAGCCATATATGGGTGATAGGATTTATGAACCTGGAAAAATTAATTGTCAAGTTGAGATGTCGAGGGTAATAAATTTAATAGTATTCGTGAATTGTAGGTTACAAAAATAAGTACTGAAACAAATGTTAGATTATGTAGTTGTGGTCTGAGATCAAAATTTTAATCTTTTGCAGAATATTATACAGTTTTGGTCTATCAAGGAATTAGTTATTTGTAATACAGTGATCCTTCTCTAACGTTCACTGGTGGAACAAAATCGAGTATGAAATTTTGTCGGGTCTAAGGAGACCCCGGAAGGCCCGTTCGATGGTCGAAGGAGAGCCAGTGTCGCGTTTAAATTGATGTTAAGTCGATTCGAAGGAATTACGACTAGCTGTTGGTTATTGCTTCTCGTGTCTGGTTCCCTATCCGGGCTTCGCGTTACGAACGTAATATATCGTCGTCTTGGGATCACCGTCGTAATTATCCTCTAATACCAATTCATAAGAGCGTCGGCCATTTTCGAACCCCCTCACGTAATTCTAGGAGAAGCACGAGGATGTACAATCCTACACACGGAGGCTCCAGCACGCGCGCACACAGACTTCGCCTCTTCCTCTCGGGAGACCGATATACGTGTATCGTTTTCCACGATAAGAGGCCACCAGGCACAGAGAAAAGACGTCTCGATTCTTCTCACCAAATTTCCCCTTTCCCTTACTCTTTCTTCTCCTTCTAGTTTTCTCGGTCACCTCCAATCCCACTTATTTATTCTGTCTCTCTCTCTTTCTCCCTCTCTTTGATCCCAGCGTATTATTTCGCGTCTTTTTATTTATCGTTCTTTTTCGTCCTGCTTTTTCTTGTCCTTCCATCTTGGCGATTCTCCGTTCGGAACGGCTAATCAGCGAGGAAGAACGCGTCGCGATTACTAAAACAGACTTAACCGACCCGAAACGTTTAACCGGGGGACAGCAACAGCGCCGCTGTAAGCTGAAGCAGCAAGCCGACAGACAGCAACGGTAATTCGGTATACCTTTCGGAACTCGGAGAAAAGGAGAATCGAGTCGAGGAGACTCGCCCTACGGCATTTCTGATGTGGCCATCGGTGCAAGCCATGAATCTTTCATGCGTCAATCGCTTTCTTCCCTCTTCGTTCTCGTTCGTTCCGTGCTCTCCTTTTCGATTCCTCCTCCGACGCGCTCCATCTTTTCTCTCTCTTCGCCCCCGTCCCGGTGGTGTCCCTTTTGAGAAATCCCAGCGAGTCGACGCTTCGGAGTTATCAGTCAGCAGAATCTGTCAATCGCTCGGATAACGTATTCCGGTCGGCTGTTCTACCGCCCACCCATTGCTGTTACTGCGCCACCGGGCAACGCAGATATCGCCCGTCTCCTCCATCGGGATGATCCTCGTGATCCATTTCTTATTCTTTCCAACCTCGATCGCCAGATATATCCCACCGAACGACGGATTTCGCCGCGAACTCTCGTCAGAGGTCGGTTATTAAGGCGAGTCCTTTCGAACGTTTCATAGATTGGGACGAGGACTTTCAAAACCACGGATCCCTGGATTGTTTCGAAGATCGCCAGACCGATCGACGGCGTTCTATCTGAGAACTTTTAACGCTGAGAGAAAAATGTTCAACGTTTGTTTGCGCTCTTCATAAATTTGTTAGAACGCAACGGTCAGCCTCATCCATTTTTACCAGCCAATGCCTGGGAAGTCGAACTTAATTCGAACGAAACGCTCCGTAACGTTCGATGCAATTAAACGAAGTGCAATGATTAAAATACTTTAACTTTTACTGCGTTTCAGACGGCGAACAAAAGGTACGCCGAAGGTTTTGGGATACAGCGTCGTTTACAAAATTCAAACGCTTTGTTCTCGACGCGAGATAAATTCTCGGGTACAAGTTGGTTATACAAGCGAATCCTTTTTTTGGGTCCTCGGAGACACGGGGACTGCTTCGAAGTTTGAAAGATTTATCTCGTTTCTGCAATTGTTTCTTTCCTTTTTCTATTCTCTCGCTTTAAGAGATTGGAAGATGAATTCGATGTTCCATCGAAGTACAAAGTTCACTTTTAGAGAGTTTTAGTATACGTATGAAAAGTCCAGTCTTTGTAAGGATAGATGAATAATAAAATTACGTTTATTCGATCAAATAGTTAAATCTTCTGATATAGGAAAGAGAAGATGAAATTTGTGTTTTATATTTAGGTATAAAGGACGAAACAAAAATATCGATTGGTTCGAATAAATTAATTTTTAAATATATTTTCGTAATTGTTTTCAGGTATTCAAAAATTAAAATAAGGAAACATTGCGTCTTGTGGGCCGAGCAGTGGCAAAAACTCGCCGCTGAAATGATTAATATTCGATTAATTTCGCACGCGAGCCCGTTCGCATTCGAGTACAAAACTACATTAAACCGCATTGATTTTCGACAAAACGGAACATTCAATTAGGCGGGGTAACCGTGTTCATTACCAACAGCATTCAGCGATACACGCATTAAATAGGCAGGCAGACGTTACAAAGAGGAAAGCAATTATGTGTCGATTTAATATAACGCCGGTCAAAACAACACAAAAGACGTTAATAAACCCAATTAATCAGTCTTCACGGGACAATAATAAGACATTAAATTGTCACGTTTCCGGCGTGCAGTCGAATAATTGATTAAAGACTATTCGTTATTACTAATCTCGATTATCGGAACACGATTTATAAGGTTTTTTTATACATTTTTTAATCCGTAGAATTTTTGACTCGTCAATGTAGTTTCCGTTGCGTTTAATAATCATTTCCTCTGTTTAAATCAGGCTTTGAGCTATTCCCAGTAGTATGAAATTTATTATACACATAGTTATGTTTAATATGGAGATCTAAATTTATATAATTTGTTTTCTATCCATTGGGGATATAATTATCTTCTCTTTAAGAATTTTTTTTTGAAGTTATTGTTAATAGGAAAATATTAAATTACATAATATAATATTTTCATGACGGATTCTTTTTATTTTTTATTAACTAAACGTAGAATCAAGCCTGTGTCTTTTTTATTTTTGTAATCTACATTTCATAAAATTCGAACTATCTTTGCAAACATTAATGTGAAATACGGTAATTTGAACGTTGTCGAGGGAGGGTATATTCCTTGCTTTATACAGATTTTAAAATCAATCAGAAATCAAAGTATGTAGTTTTTTTTCTACGAATTTCATGATTTTCGTCTTCTAGTTCAAATTTAACCCTTTAGTGAACTCAGAATCTCAACTGAATTATTTTACTTAATGTTGATCTTTACCAAATTGGTAAATGGAAATCAACTTAAAAGCATTTAAAAAATAATGGACTAATGGAGAATTACATAAATTTTCTAGCAATTAAATTGACACGTATTAAACAATTATTAGTTTAAACTATCGGAGGTCCCAATAATCCACTTAAGGGTTAAAAAGGAAGGCTAATTTTCGAATATTTAAACATTTAAAGCGCGATAAAAATCCCGATCTCAAGTGTTTTTATTCTCGATGGATTATTTTCCGTTTGAATTTCTACTTTTGAAAATATGTTATAGTTGTTTCAACGATATAATCCGCCCTTAAATGGTCCGTATAGCGACGTTCGTTAGAAAATAACTCTCGAGGCAATGGTTTGGTTCGAGTTACTGATAATTCGAGGTTGTTTGGGCTCGCTTTATCACGGATTACCCGGGTGACCCTTCCCGTATGAATATGTACCACGTTTCCCTCGTAGGGGTACGCGGGCCGGAATAGCCCTGTCCGTCCGTTCTTGCCGGCGGGGTAATCTTTCCTCCCGGTGGTTGTTTTCGTTTCGTCGCGGCGTGCGTTCTCACGTAGACGGGTGTCGTTTCTGCGAGAGAACGTAATATGGATCTGGACCAAGGAGTCTAATCGCAATTCCGCGGAGGCCACGAGACGGAGGCCCGAGTTGAAATCCGATTCGAATTCGCAGGGAGGGCTGAAACCAACCGGGGGCGGCTGGCCCGATAGAAACGAAGAGGGAGAGGGGGGAGGCGACGGTGGAGGATCGTCGGCCCCGAGGCTCATCGTTCATTCATGGGGCATTTACTCGGTATCCCCGTAAAGCCAACCTTCTCCTCAGACTCTCCTTTCCTCCTTCAGGCCGGGACGCTGGCAGCCCCTTGTGCCTCCTTACATCATTCTCTTGTCCTCCGGAATAGATCGGGATCAGGCGGATATAATATCTTCCTCAAGGATTCATTTTCGAGCGCGGCTGACCACGCTTCGCGCTCCTCCTCAGAATTTTCGAGCTGTGCAATTCGTCTTGCGTGAAACATCGTACCCGGGTCGCGTCTACGTACTTCGAAACTATTCGTTCCGGGGGTTGTAATTGCTTTGTCACTTGACCCCGCCGGGGCACGACGAGAATGTCACGCTCTGGCGGCCCCCGGTGGTCGCTTATTTTTCTTTTTTTTTTTTCGTTATTAATCATCTTAAAACAAATCGACTTGGGTTTTTATCTTCCGCGAGACGCTTCAGAGATTTTTAATCGTCCACGCTCCTGTTCGCGAAGAAATCCTTAATTGTTTAGATGAGTTAAATACTCCAGGAAACTCGAGGATCAGCCATGAACATTTGCTATAAGAATTAGACCCACCGATTTGCAATTCTTCCAATCACTATCCCAGTTACTCCACAAGTGCAAAATATTTATTCTGCAGCGACTCTATCGACAAACATTTCCGACTTCTGGAGAGCGAAACTCAAATATACCAAAACAGTTTAACAATAATTATCGATAATCACACCTTTACTTTGCAGTCGACACCCAAATGGAAAATAATAACGAAACACCAGTCAATTTTTGAGGGAAAATGAGAGTTTCCAGCGATTGTATTTGCATTTATTACGCGAGAAATAAAATTCTGTACGTAACGGTGTTGTTTACGGACATGGAATGATTTCTCGCATCACGCGGTAGACGTTGACTGCATCGTCCTCCGCAATTCTGTTAAGCTCGTTAGGTTGAGTACTCGGCGAATGGATTGTTCTCGGGAATTGTAACGATTTTAAGATTTCGCAAGAAAAATTAAATTACCATTGGAGCCAAGTGTGCGGTGGCTTCGCGAGACTGTTCTTGGCATCAACTCCAAAGTTACCAGCGACGCAATCAAGAAATGTCCTGGATTTCCTGTTCCCAGGGACCATTTCGCACAGTTTTCTTCGCTGTAATTAACGCGGGACTATCGTCGCATTTCCAAGTAGTCAGCGACGTCAACATTGTACTCGAAAACGTTTGTTTACGAGGTTTTACCATTTTTTAACAGTGGGCTTAATTGCTAGGCAAGTCCAGTTTGATAAACTGTGTTACGTATATATATTATATGTAATAACAAAAAAATATGTTTTTAATCCCTTCCCGTACTTCAACGAGTCTGACTCGTGATGAAGATTTTGGCCCAAACGTAAACATCACGAGCCAGGCTTGCAGACAGCAGCTCACGATCGTGATTGAGTTTTAGTTTCTATCAGTACGCCACAAGTGATGGTCACGATTCTTATAATCTCCGTTACAAAGCAGTTTAGCATCAGTCTTGGGCCTGGATTTCGTCGAGCTAAATGGCACGGGAAGGGATTAAAAAAGAAAAAGAATTTTTAGTAGATCAACATCATCTGCGTTTAAACTTGACTGTGACATACGTGTCCCAACAATCTCGAAAGGGTTAAAATGATAGTGCGCCGTCGGTTTCAAAATTTTTGAAGCAACGCAAGAACTATTAAGGGACAAAGTTTAATTGATGTAATGGGGGACGAAGTTTATCCGGAGTTTCGCAATCGAATCGAATAATCTTGAAATTAAACAATTCCATGCTGGTGAATAATATTCTCGCGAACTAAACTAATCATACATAAATTTCACGGTTCGTTCACCCGATGTAATTCGTTACTACTTACGGAGAATACACGTTCCCAACGTCGAAACGAACTTTCGCCCCGTAATAAACCATCGAATTGCTCCACAATGCTCCCTTAATTGCTTCGCGAGACCGAAAGCATCCGGAAAAGTATTTTTTATCGGGGTCACGGGGTCGCGTATTAAAATATTTTACCATCGACCGCAGTTTTCGAGCGGGGGTTTGTATAATGCGATATTTATAACCGGCACGCGAGAGTGGCTGGATCGTACACGGCCATGATTACAAAGGGTAAGTCCACCTGGGTATTAGGGCAATAATCGTATAACAAAGGGCGGTCACCTGATGGTCCTTTCGTGTGGAATATGGATGCGCTTTGTTAGGAGATAATTTGTTGAATCTGCTCCGGTGGCTTCCGGTGGATCCACGAAAATGTCACAGGGATCGCGTCGTAAATTATTGCACGCTCAGATCTTCCCGTATAAAAGAAACGACAAATGAAAATTTTAAACAACGAATTAACTCGTTAGACGATTGGAAATTGTTCGATCTACCATTTGTCGTGGTATTTATTTTCATAGCCTTGTCAAGTGAGTTTTAATCGTGTTTATTTATTTTGGGTTTATTTAGGGGTTGACATGTTCATCTTTCGTATAGCGGAGGTGAAATTCGATACCAGTGGAGGGAATAAAAATGATCAACTTACGAGTCACGTCTGTGTTTCATTTTAAGAATCATTACTCTATCGCTTTTTAAATGTCGTCTTTCACGCTTCATTGATTCCAAGGGGGATCGTCCTAGTCAGAAGGGATTGTTCAATTTACGAATCACGTGTTCATTTTAAGTATCAACTACAACCTGTTTTCAGACGAGACCCTACGCTAAACATACTCCTAAATTAGTTTCCCGTTTAGAAAAAAGTGAAAACTATGTACGAATCACGAGACAATGGAGGCGCGCGGGGATCTCGTAAACCGGATGAAAAATTTCCATCGTTCTGCGATCGCTCGCACGTGCTGTGCCGCAATGCCGCTAAATATAAACCCGATTTATTATTGGTATAGGGTATTATTAAATTCGTTTACCTCGTTCTCCCGTTCAAACTAAGTTTAAATCTCTTTTCCCGGGGTTGCCTCTTCGTCGCTGATAAATAAAAGAAAAACGAGAGGGAAAAGAGGAGCGATCAAGAGAGAAAAACGAAGGGAATAAAAGAGGAGGCGAACAGAGACAGTAGAGTAGGCGGAAGGGAAAACCGTTGGAAGAGTAAAGCAAGCCGACGAATTTATTAACTTTAAAAGCTGCCTGCAATGCCGCCTTGTTGGAGGCGCTTTCATGGCTTTACGACCTGGCTAACCCACCCCTCCCCTCGCCCACGACCCCTCGCCGTCACTCTCGCCCAACCTTCGTCGACCGACTCGTTGCTACCTCGTCCGCCCGGCACCCCTATCCCGCGGATCCATGATACTCAACTTATAATTTTCTTTGAAGCTTCGTGGCTTATCGATTGGGCTTTATGATTGGAATTTGTAATAACTTTCGACCCGGGTGCCGTTTCACCGCACGACCGTCTCGCTTGCACTGCGAACGAGGCTGCACTTTCCGGATTTCATATCGGGCCAGTGCTACCCCGACGGAGGTATGGGGATCCAATAATGGAGTCACAAAGATTTAGTTCCTACTTCGCCAGTCTTTGTGCGTTTCAGTTGATACCGGCCCGGAAGAAAGAGTGGCAATTACCGTTCGTGTCTTTTCGACCGGAGACTCCGAGACGTTTGCGATAAACGTCGTCTACGAGCTAAGTAGCACGGCGAAATCAACGAGTAACCAGTGCTAATTATCCCGATACACGATTAAGGGGATCTTCCAGGAGAGTACAGTAATTATTCTTTAAATGAATCTCAGACGTGATTCGTAAATTGAACATTTCTATCCCTTACAACACTCGCTATACCTTGCTTTGGTTGTCGATTACAGTCGTACGTTTGTATCGGCAATTACTGAACCGAATACAGTAACGATTCTTTAAATGAACACTAGACGTGATTCGTAAATTGAACATTTCTATCCCTTACAACACCCGCTATACCTTGCTTCGGTTGTCGACTACGATTCTACGTTTGTATTGGCAATTTCTGAACCGAATGCAGTAATGATTCTTTAAATGAACACTAGACGTGATTCGTAAATTGAACATCTCTATTCCTTTTAACACTCGCTGTCCTTTGATTCGGTTGTCGACTACAGTTCTACATTTGTATCATATTAATGATTCTTAAAATGAACATCAACGAATGAGAAAAAAAAGTCTTTTATCAAATCGTCGAAGACATCTCAGTTTGTATCGTTTCTCAAATATCGCCTTACATACTGCTATGTTCAAATTTTGTTCAAATGGTTCATTTTAAGAATCATCACTGTATTCGGTTCAGTAACTACCGTTGCAAATATAGGGCCAAAGTCAGCAATCGAAGAAAAGGATACCGAGTGTTGGAAAGTACAGAAATGTTCAACTTACGAATCACGTCTCAGGTTCATTTTAAGAATCATTACTGTACTCCATATCGGTGGAAATTTCATTCAGCGTACGACGTATCACTTATTTTACCTCATAGTCGCTAACGACCTTTCCGACTGATGCGACTTTAAACACTGTTTAAATAGAGAAGAAATATACCTGTACGGCGTAGTTTATAGCGGAAGTTTGCCGATAAATAAATGTTCGAAGAATCCCACAGAAATGCGGACGCGCGAAATAATCCATGCAGAATGATCGGGGAGAGAACTTGCCGCATAGTTAACAGTTTGTAATATTAAATGAGAAGCAACGAGAGCTTTTCCCTCGCCGAGAATCAAATGGAAACGCTGAAACACTTCTTCGCTCGAGCCATAAATGATAGATAAAGACATACATATTTACAGATAGCATCAGCCGTCGTGTGCACAGTGAATTTGGAAAAGCCATTGCTCAAAACATTGCAACGTACGCCTAGATCCCGCGCGTCTGCTCCCCTCGCAACATAATTCTACTGCACTTTCGGAAATTACTCGTCGTTCGAGACCGTGTACAGTATTCCGGACCGTGTTGAAGCTTGGAAAAGATCGCACGTATCAAAGCGAAACATTCGAAACGTCTTGCAAGGGGAAACCGGTTCCAACGAAGTTTCGAAGTTTTATTAAAAGATAAGTTTACACAGAATTCGGTGAAAAATGCAAACAAGCGCGAGATATTCTTGACACTGTTTACGTTCCAAGAATTTTCTTGAAAAACTTCGGGCCACTCGCTGTACACAAACATTTATAAACTCTTCTAAAGCTTGAGTTTGTTATCTTACAATTTTTGGTCGCTAAATTGTATTGAGCCAAGCATTTGAAAGTACAAGAAACAAAAAAGAAATTACAGTATTGTGCACTTTTGTGGCTTTAAACCATCAATTTAGAGAGTCGTAGAAAGGTTGAACCCCAGTTAACCAGAAAAGGAAGAAAAAAATGTCACGGGGATGGTCGTTATTGGGCCACAAGGTACGATCGATGCAAATAAAAGAGTATCGTATTCGGTGGACGTCGAACGGTTGCAAGCTCGTAAGACAGTGAAGAAGGCGAAACGTGAGATAGATACACGCCAAGGGGTCAGAAGCCACCCACTAAGGGCTCCGAAACCCCTTAGTTTCACATGCCCGGCGCATTTCAGAAAACTCGAATTCAGCCGGGCTTATAGTTGAAGTTTGATACGACGCTGACGGTATGCGCGTTTAGTGAAACGGGTGGGACTCTGTACGCGACATGAATAAAACATTTTCAGGCTCGTAAAACCGTTTCCTTCTTCTTTCTCGTTTTTTCGCCCCCTCTTATCCTTTTTTCTTTCGAAGGGTTGCGGGATCGCGTTCCGTTCGCGTAGTCGTGGAACCATTAGTATGACAGCGCGGACCGACATCCAGTATAGACCCACAGTTTCAGCAAAGAGTTGCAATGGAAATTACGGGGAAAGCAGTACTGCAGTCCAGGAAGAGGAGGATAATCGAGAACTCAGAACCGTGGGAGCACCTGTTTTCCGTCCGAATTTCATTCGTTCTTGCATAATAAACTCTCTCTCCACCCCCGCCCTCCCCAAAAACATTCCGAGTGCAATTATCTCTTATTAACCGGAGACGTTGGTATTGCGTTGCACAAAGTATATCTAAAATAGGCGATCAACATTTGCAAGAGTAATTCTCGTTTCGGTGGACAAATTTTTCGGCGAAATTAAAAAATTTCAAATCATTCTGAAAAAATTATTTTTAATTGCAGGGGTCAATTACAATCATTTTTGGTGAATACACATACCTTCGAAATCGTATTCACTTTAGAGAAAAAAATTTTTTTACCGAAAATACAATGTCTGATTCCCCTGAAATTTCATGCGTATGTTTAAAAAATCATAACTTCTGAACGAATTGGAGGATTTTAATGTCTCAAAAGGCAAAGAACGCGTATTTTAGTGAAGAATGTGTAGAAATTCCAAAACTATTCGAAAAGTTGTTCCTCAACCGCGTAAAATGAGAAAAACCCCATAAAAATTGGTTTAATTTTCAAACGACTATAACTCCTACAATAGTGATTGTATTTCATCGTGATTGTATTTAAAAAGGGGACAATTATTGAAAAAACGCATTGTTCAGGACAAAATGGAGTAACGGAGGATTAGACGTAAAATGTCGAACTGTATCTGCAGCAACGAATTAAGTGGTATTCGCACAGATAACGATTCAGTTCAATCGTTCGTGTAATATTCCGTAATATCGTTTCGTAAATCTGATTCAAAGTTTTCGTGGAAACTCGAAACGAGAAGTTACAATGGAAATTATGGCCACTGCACGCCTCACCGCCACAGCTGCGAGGGAAACACGGTGAATCAAACTTAATAATGCCGCCGAAACACCTGTTTGCCCGGTCTACGCTTCCCTGGACTTTCGTTCAGCTTGACGTAACAAAATTGCTCGTAAAATATTATTAATTTATTAAAAACCGTCGTTTTTTGTGTACCAACAGTAACAAGATACCTTTCCCTCGATCATGTTAAAAGACAATTTTGCCATTTAATCGCGAATTCCACGCGTGGCTTTGCACTATGTCGCGTTTATGATGATACACGTTTTCCCAATTTCTTGCGTCTCACGATTTTCTACACGCGTGAAATTAAAGAAAATTTTATAATTAATTTTTCGATCAAGGATAATAAATCGAATTAATACTGTAATTCTACGATCATTGCAAGAACTGTCGAGTGCACAGTTTGCCGTTAATGCATTTAAATAAATTTTCATTGGAAACAATACATTTAGAATTAACCATTGAATACGTAAAATTTGTAAATAATTAAATATAAAGTATTTATCCTGCATCAAACATAGATTTCAAATCGAACTTTCGTAATCGTTCTATACGTTTTATGAGTAGCGTTAATTATTAAGGTACGTTAATTGAAATTAAAATCTATATTTCAGTATAAATACGTTCGTTTTCGCTTCACCTCGGCGCATTTAGCGTTCTATTTTTGGCGAATTCGTGAATCATGACCCGCAATTGCCTCGTGAACAGTCTTAACAGTTTTCACAAGCATGGTCGCGGACTCCAGGGTAAAAGGGGTCAAGTAGTGTCAATTCGACGTATTGACTAACCAGGCGGTTAATCAAGTTTCTTTCAAGCGACTTATGAGAACCAAGAAATCGATGCCATTGCGAAACAAAGTTTAACATGATCCTTTCAAGCAATTTAAACGTTCCGACTTCGTATTTGATGAGATCTTGAAAGAAAGGTAAACGTGTCTATTTGGAAAATAATAAAATACAAATTTTGTCAACTACCATACAACTTAAAATTTGCTTGCTTGTATTGAAACTCGTCATTTTAATACCACAGTGAAAAGTTCTATCACCTTTATATGTTGTTGCAGTCAAAGTGTTAAAAAGAACTTTGTACTTTGTATTAACTCTTTGCACTACGAATTATATTTCAATTTTGTTGCCAGCAGCTTCCAACGTTATTAAGTGTTTTATTTGAAATTTACGTTATCTAAAAAATAGGGCAATTGAAACACATTCAATTAAATATCTGTGTTATTTACACAATTGTTATATTCTGTAATTTTCAAGTGTATGATATCTCTTTGGTTTGGGCTTGAAAAGGGAGCTACTCAGATAAAAACTGATGTCGAGTTACGCTTGACACAAGAGTGCAAAGCGTTAAAATCTGAATTGAGAAAATAATATCGACGCACGCAAAGAATTACTAAAATTGTACGTTCCGTTTATTAGGGGCATATCGTGCATCATAAACGTGTCCCTCAATTAGTCTATAATATCAAGACTCGACCCTATCAGTGCCGCGAGCAGTTATTACGATATCGTTTCGCAAATCTTCGGGGTGTTTGCTTTGTGCAAGGCCATCGGGTATCGCGGGAACAGATTCAATTACGCCTGGCCAGACTATTGAAATATCACGTAATCTCGCCTACCGAATCGGTTCGGGAAGTTTTCAAGGGTTGTCGAGGCTGGCAACGAGTTAGCCGGAAAATTATAGCGGCCGAACGATTCTCGCTGGTACAGCTGCTAGTAAAGAAGCAGAATCAAACTTAATTTCGCTCAGACACCTGACTGCCGTAGGCACCGCGAGTATCTCTTCCTGCGTTCCCATCGGCTGGCCTCAACCTTAGGTCCCGCCCTACCCACGTAACTGGCCGTGAAATATCATTCCGCAATTTCGTTTAATTAAAATCTGATTCAAAGTTCGCGAACGACCGCACGTCCCGGATAATACTCGTTACGCCGGCTGCGGTTAATGCATCAGCGGAAGAGTTCAAAACTTCTCATTCTTGTCTTTCCCTTCTTTTTACCCATTTCATTCTTTCTCTCCGATTCTTCTTTCGTTTCTACCTTCGTCCTCCTTTCCAGTTTCGCCAATTTTCTTCCTCCGTTCGCCTTCTTATACAATTTGTATTCTACGATCTTTTCTTTTTATTTTCGTTTTTTTTTTTTTAATGTAACCGTTTACTCAAATGCAATTAATTTTTGGTAAATATAGCGTTGAGCAGAGATCGTTTCTAAAGGAATATTTGTCGCTATAAAGGTTCAGTGTAACACATTGACTGCCATATATGGGTGACATGAATTTACAAAAAGTTATTTCTCAAGATTAAATGTTAAAGAAAATAAATCTTGATAGGACACTTAAATTTTAAAGAGGCTGTGCAAATAAGTTCTACGATAAATTATGTTGCACAAAAAAAGAGTATTGTTTTCGTAGACAATTTGAGGGGTTTGGTCTGGCAGTCAACGTGTGAAATAGCACTAGATACCAAGTGACCCCTCGATCGAAGTATCGAGTGAGGTAAATTGTTATTTTGAGAATGCTAGGCTTGATACACGCTTTTTGGTTTTTCCATTTTTTACGAGCAAAACGACACCGGAATCACCTTTTTAGGACCTTTGTTAAGGTTACCTCTAAAATATGAAATATCATTCTATGAAAAGTTCACACTTGATACAAAAATATTTTATAATATAAGCTCGAGAGTTTTGCCAGACACTTTGAAATAATTCTAAATAATAAGCGACACAACGTGATTATATTTTCGACACCGACGGCAAATTTAACGCGCCGTTTCGCTCGTTTCCACTGAATTTTTCAACGTATCGAGTGCAGCCGATACGACGAAGCATCCTGGGTAGAGAAGCGTCGGGACACGATCGAGATACATCGCATTACTGTAAACTGGACTCCCTTAAGAGATGTCCTAAAAGTCCCGCGCAATAAAAGCCGGGGACCCATAAAATATTGTCACCAGCGTTTCTCCTCCCTATCAGTTATCCATCCGTAGTCCCTCGACGGATAGGACGCAAGTACATAAAGCGGATACTACGACGGATTGAAATATAACCTCGAATATTTCTTTACACCGATGTCTGATACCTATACATATTATACGACACGGTACTTTCTTACGATTAAACTTTGACATCCGTACGGCCTCGTACGCCGTTTGATATAGTACGGTCGGGGCACCCCGTAGATCCTTTAGAGTTATTAAAATACGTATATATGTCGTAATACACCCGACGACGTTATCCTTCAAAATAGCTATGAAATAAAGTTTACGCACCGAAGGGGTCGTACTTTACTTTGGAAATTAAACGCGCGTCTTCCTGACAGTCGGCCATCTTTTCCGTTAAAGAGCACTCCAGGGCATTGAGACGTATTCGGTCATGTAATTATTCAATTGAATTCTGCGCGATGTTTGCGATTCAGGACGCGGTAAGAAATGTACAAAATCAGTAACTCGAATAATATTTAATACATTTGGAATTTTTATACGAGGGTCGTCTGAAAAGTTTTGAGCCTAACATAGAAACAAGTACTTTTCCGGTTAAATATAGCTTTATTTTTCAACATAGTCTCCTCTTAAGTCAATACACTTTTCCCACCGATACCGTAACCCTTTTAACCCTTCCAAATAGTAGTTGGTGTCTTGCCCTGCAAAGTAAGCATTTACGTTTACGATGACCTCCTCGTTCGATGGAAATCTTTGTCCTCCAAGCGATATTTTAAGCTTAGAAAAGAGGAAAAAGTCGCTGGAAGCCAGATCTGGTGATTATGGTCAACCAATTCCAAACGCAATTCGTGAATTTTAGTCATGGCGACCGCCAAAGTGTGAGCTGGTTTATCTTTACAAAAATACTGACATCGACTGACACAAATGACTGCCAAACAACAACTGAGCGTCTAAAGTTATTGAAATTTTCACAGATACTTGTCAAAGCATGTATCATTGTACTATCAGAATAGTTTTGACGAACAACGCCGTCTTCGTGTCGAGGCTCAACTTTTCAGACGATCCTCGTACATACTTAGAAAATTTACCATCCACGGCTATAATTCTGGTTACGTTTATTGCTGATATTGTAATATGTCGTGCGTGAAAACGCACCTTTGCCCAATGTTTGGACAAAGGTGAGTCGACCAGGCTCATGACACAGACCGCGTTTTAGTCAAGGCCAGCAAGGGCAAAAGTCAGAATTTCGTTAATAGTACAAAGTATCATAAACTTGGTTGGCGAAGGTAGTCTCGAGTGGTTGCAACCCCAGCGGACTGTCGGATGGCCCACACGTGCTCGGATTCGTATACCTGGGCCTCCCTTGTTCGTAGTTAGTTTTGCACGTGGGCCCAGGGACGTAGCTCGCTAGCTAGGAAGGAGTGAGCTAGCTAGCAAGGAAGGAGTGAGATAGCTAGCTAGCAAGCAAGGTGTGAGCAAGCTAGCTAGCTAGCTACCAAGGGGTGAGCTAGTTAACTAGCCTAGCATTGAGTGTGCTAAGTAGCTAGCTAGCAAGGAGTGAGCTAGGTATCCTTCACCTCGGACGCCAAGCTACATTTGCATCGTTGCACCCCCGCCACGGAAACTCTTGCTGGAGGGGGGTGCAAAAGGCCAACGCCTTGGAAAACGGCGGAACGCTGTCACTAAGTTTTTGACTTTCAAAGACTTGGGTTTTAGCATAGAACCAAACCACTTCGTTTTTGACCGCCAATAACTTGATTTTAGACTCTAGAACACTTCGCATTAGATCCAAAATATTAGGTCGTCCCATATGTTCGTGCCGAGTTTTCTACTGCAACTTGAAGTAATATTTTAAACATATGATGGAATTTTATGAAAAATAGTAAACCTCTTCTCGTTCAACAACTCCTTCCCCTTCTTTTGGCAAAGCCATTGTATCGTCGCTCCAAAACTTGCTGGATATTTTATTCAAATTTAGTTTAACGCTTTTTATTAAAACGTTGACATTTTCAAATTGTTTATCCACTAATAAGCCTGGAGATTGTTATATTTTATATCTTATAAGATTCGGTTTTATTATATGCTAACAGAAATATTTACGCAACCAGGCTCTACCACGATTAAGAGAATTTTGTTCCATAAGCTAGTGTGAATTCCAAACTTCGAACTTTGACACAATATCTATTTGTTTCAAATTTCTATGAATTGTTGATGTTACTATATTTGAAATTTCAGAAATCACCTCAACTGACAAATTTTCTTTGTTTTTTATTAGATTACAAATTTTATCCTCATCAATTTCAGAATATTGAACGGCACGAACTTATGGGACGACCTAATACTTCGTCTTTAGCACAGACACTAGTTCACTTGCCAGACTCGGTTACGTGTATTGTTTTGTTGAGTTTTAATAAATATAGAAAACCAATTCGTCTAGTTAGTCCCCTGAAAAAGGGGTGGTCCTTCGAGCTTAGTTTTAGTCGGCACACCAGGTGCAAACTTTCAATATTCGAACGAACCCGTCTCAACCACGGATTAAACACCCAATACGCGTGGTTTGGTGGTGGGGCGCGGCCGGGCTCGCGAAACCTTGCGTTGAGTGGCTCTCTTTCGCTAAGGATCCGTCATAGTGTAAACATTACCGTCTACGGAAAGGAAAGGACTCGTCGAAAGGCTTCGGCACGCCTGAGAAAGGATCTTTCGGCACAGGCAGCTCTAAATCTAGCTACGTGGCCTGTTCTCCAGTAATCAAGGCCACTGCCCGCCACCTTCTTCTTAAAAAGAGTAAACCCAATTTTATTTAATTACGATTCAACCAGCAACGTGCCATCCTACGGTCTAATCGGTCTTGAACGGAGACACACACGAAATAAATTGGAAGCCAAGCGATAAATTCAATCTCTCGGTTCTTTTCACCTTCCTGAATAATGTTACAATATGGATCTCTCGTTCTATCAAATTGAAATCGATGATCACGTCTGAGACTCCTCTTGTAACTGTGAATATTCTCCTACTTTCGAGTATTTTGTGTTACATAGTAGTTGTTCACAGATTAGGAAAATAACATCAAAATTGTTACCTGCGTAAAATAGACTTCTACTTCGAGGTCAAATTAACGAAACTAAAAATAGAAATATTCAATAGTTATACTTATTATTTCCCAACGACGGTAACCCATATATGGATGATTTTCCAGTAAGGAGCTAATACGATTCTTTTAAGTTTCAAGATTAGATATTAATGAAAGTAATTGTCTGAAAAAAAAGTTTCGTTTTCGTGGACAATTTGAGAGGTTTGATTTACCAGTGAATGCGTTAATAGTCTGTAAATAGGGATGTTTATTCGACGTGAGCGTTTTAAAGAAACATTGTAGCGTCACGAGCAATCGTCGAACAGCGTGTTAATTATTCTGTATTAAAAAATAATGTTTAATTCCACGTGTAGTGGGAGGTCTAAGAGGCCTGAAGATGTTAAGAACGTATCGCGGCCGTGTATCAGCACGACTTTCCTTACTTCCTTAACGAGCGACACGACGTTACGATGATTTATACCCGCCGGACGTTACCAAGTGCGCCGGGGCTTAATATAATGTGCCGTTGGGGGATTTAAATAATTAGTATAATGAGGCGAACGAGGATACCTAACCGACGACACCTCGCGTGTCTCATACCGAAGACGTATACAGCGAATGAGAGGGCGTGGAAGATGCATGGAAGGGGCGAGGACGAAGGTTACTCCAATTTCAAACCGTGATATCAAGGCACGGAGAACGTCTGAGCTATCTGGCCGCCAGCGAACCTTTCTCGTATTACTAATTAATTATTTGCGGCTTTACACCGAGCCGTAAAGAGATTTACATCGTCGTATCCGAGATTTCCATTTCACGGCTCTTGAAATCCATTTTAGATTCAAGACGTACAACTACCGTGACCACCCCAGGAAACGAGCCATTCTTCGAGAATTTACTACGTAAAAACTATGCATCGCAAACGATTCAAATGTAAATATCTTCAAGTACAAGCTGAAGAGTACGTTTGGTGAAATTTGTGTTAGAAAATATTCGAAAACGGCGTCAGTCCTGTAATTACTGGCCTCCTTGTAATTCGTGTTCGTGAAATCGGTAATATTTGTAAAATTTTTTGTGGTAGTTCGTGTATGCGTGGAAATGTAACCTGATTTTTTTTTGTGTATTTTACTGTAGGAATGAATTTGTTATTAATTATATCTCGATGCTGTATCGAAAACGGTCATCAGGATCAGTAATTCGAAAAATAGAGATTATTATTTTATGGGAGTGCATCTTTATACGAAAATTTTAAGTGCAATGATTGAATAATTTTTCATTAGTATCGTTCATCAGTTTAAGAAATATTAATCCGAGAAAAAATAATTTATAATTTTCCTAGCAATAATTTCAACGCCCATGTCATCGTTGTTTCTCTGAATGTTGATTTGCCATGTTAAGGGTGCACTTTCGATATCCTAAACTTTGATTATAATCGAAATATTACGTAGACATAGTTCTAAGTCAAGAACAATAACTTTGGAACTTTATTGCTTTATAAATTCTTATTTTTCCACTGAAGGGAATCAAACTGGACATTTGAAGTAATAACGGATATAAAATCTGTCAAAAATATATGAAGAAACCACTGTTTCGATACCTGTATTTACACGTATTTCTCCTTTCTGTTTCAGGTAAGACCATGTCAATTTTCAATGGAAACTTACGACTAGGCGAAAAAGGTAACAGGTATCAGTAATATAGTTCAGCATGTCGCGATAAAAACACACATTTCACGCGTGGCTCGAAAAAGTCGTAAAAATATAACTTAAAAATAGACACACTGAAATAGTTTACGACGTTATTCATTAAATTAAAATACTATTTTAATCAAATTTAAAATCGAGCTATCTCATAAAATTGGACCGGTTCTTCAAAAATTTCTATGTTTGTATTCCAATTAATAGACATCAGATAATTAAATTAAATACAAAAATAATGGACAAACACGATCGTTGCAAAGAGTAAACAAACGCAAATGCAAAAAAATGTTTAACGGGTAGGAAAGAGAAAATCTGCGCGATCCCGCTTCCAATTGAATAACACTCGAGCCGGGGAGAGTCGTGTAAATGAAAGAAGTTAGAAAATTAAATTACTTTAATTTTCCTGCTCCTTCCACCGCGGTATTCCGCGCGTCGAGCATTAATTTCTCGAGATGAGGTAAAATTCGTTTCGCGCCACTTTCATATTCAGTGGCTCGCATATCACACGTGCTATAGCGCGTCAGCCTACTAAATTAGGGTACGTTTAGTGGCAGCAGTCGAAGCAAAGAACCCTGGACGGCGTCGCCCCATCTCCCCTTTACTGTCAAATATTCGGACTGTGTCCGTTAATTATCGCAAAGTAACGGGTGGCGTGAGTAATAATAGTTTTGCGACTACGCGGATAGAGGGCAACAATGGCCGAGTTAATTAGGCGGGCTATCATTCTCGGGGGTGGAATAACTAAAAACTTGCCGGCGATATATCATTTCGAGCGACACGGTCGGAGGGGAGGGGAAAAAAGTTACCAATTCGTGCGTTTCTCTGGCTGACAAGCGACCCCGTTTTATTGACTGACCATTATTTTTCGCGTGTCTTGCGTTACACGATCCTGGGAAAATTTCGAAAAGGCGTACAACCTATTTACCGTGGGCAAACGTACCATTAAACGACGATTAGTTTTCGTTCGCGTGATTGTTTAAGGATTAACGAGTCGTTTTGCAAATATTTGACTCCCACGAGTTTCTCAAAATGTATATTCGTGGCAGACGAACTTGATGGTTTCTTCTAATTTAATAGTTTTCTACGTTATTGTGTAAAGCAATACAAAGAATATAGTAAAATTCAAATTATAATTATTTTTCTGCATTGTTTACATTTTTATGACATTTGTCATTAACTTGTTCCAAGAATAATATTTTTATCCGAACTTTTGCAGCTCGGCGAAAAAGCTTCATTCTACTGTATAGAAGTACAAAAAACTAGGAGTATTTATTTACATTTTATTTCCTTAATTGTCGCGTCGTTGAATTTTATATAATCAGCCGTTGAATTAATATCTGCTGCGTCGATCGTCGAATTAAGTTCTGCTTAATTCATGATCTATGTTTGAATTTTCATAAAATTGCCATGTAGAATTAGGTATCCTTCGGAGCCGTAGTTTTTTCTGCTGTTCGAGTCGTTGTTTGCCAGGGTTTCTTCGTAAAGTTGTCCACCACACGGCCAATGCGTGACTGGCGTCTATTTAATCGTATCCAAGACTCAGCTTACCGTAAATTAGATAAAATTGCCCGTAAAGTTTTGCCTATCTACCTATTTACGTTCGAGACACTCCTACATATAGTTTCGTGACGGTTTCCGTGAAATGTAGAATTGAACGAAAATATATCATTTTACGACGAAGCGATATATTGCTTATCTCCGTACAGACGTCGCAAAATTATCCAAATAATTTACTTACACGGTGTAATATCTTAATAAGCAGTCCAATAATGCGTATTAATAGTACTGAAACTACCAGTGTTTTCTCCATAATTGGGTCACTGTTAGAAGTGACAAGGTCTCCCCTTTAAAATGATTTTTGGTTTACGTCAATTCGACGTTTCCTTTTGGAAATATAGTGGTTTAAATGAAGGGGTAATTTTTAAAATTTCACTATCTCTGTCTCGGAATAAAAGTTGACGAGTACCTCGAAAAGAACAATAATAAAAATTTCAAAAAATTGCAACCGGAAAGTGTAAATTTATTGGCTAAATTCGAGTAACTGTGAATCTGTATATTTGTACACCGATAACATTTTATTATGTGGCGATGCTTCCTGCACTCGCCAGCAGAGGGCTACGCTCAACCTGTAGCTCTCTCACAAGTGCTCGACTTATACACACTTCTCACTTCTTCCTACAACAGAAAACTCTGCCACAAAGCAATTACGAAAATATGGTCCGAATTAAAAATTTGTGAACATATAAACACTGGAAATTTCAAGTTGCATCGTATGTAATAGAGTCTTAGTTATCTTGTACTTCGAATGTAAAAGTACACTATTTCTGGAACTGCGTCGAAGGCGTTTGTTCCCGGTCCCCATTAATTCGACGCATAGCGAGAAGTCAATCTCGCTTAGAGTCTTTTCAGATTCTCGTTGTAGAGAAGATACGCGGGGTAAACAGAGTTACATTAGTGACGCAGCATTTGGCAGCGTGTAACGTTATTAAATTCCTCGCCCACGCTGGTATTCTAATTTTACAGATGCAGTTTTGAAGATCCTGAGCATCCGTTGACGATGTTTCGGTGCACGGTGGAAATTCAGGTCCGGAAAATTCTTTAATCACGTCGTGTTATCGAACTTGAAATTAAATTGCTGATAATATCGCGAACAAATTGTATCGAAACTCCCAAGATGGGGAGTCTGGGAAAACTTGGACCGATAGTAACCCAGGGCAGCCAGCATACAGATATAAACATACCTAGCTCGCGGGTTAATAACGTTCTCGCCTTTAGAAAGATCTTACTTTCAGCGTTCTCTGACGCTTCGCGGTACAAAAGAGAACACGTTGTTGGGGAAAATTCGGTCTGGGCTTCTTTGTACTGCATTTAGGGAATACCTAATAGTCAGTGTGGGGGAAGGGGGGCGGGGCGTGTTTCACAGGTGCTCCGATCAAAAGTTTGCGAGTCGACCTCGTTTAACTCGCGTCTTTGTCGTTCGTCTTCCACCGTCAAATTTTATTCCGTGGGATCATCGTTGCTGACGTTACTGCCTCTTACGTTTACAAACTTCCTGGCTCGCGATAGTACGACGCGGAATGATCGTTTTAACCAGTTAGCTGTTTTTGACGAGTATACTCGTCGCGACGAAATGACAACATTTCGTGGTAAATGTAGTTTCGTAAACAGTAATTTCAATTTGCTGTTTATATTTGCTGAAATATATTTCAAGGTTTTTTGAATATTTGGAGGCCAAAACGAAGTAAAATGAAAACTATGTAATCGCTTTTCTAAGTAATTGGTTTCACGTGAATTTTTTTCATTCGTATGCAAAGTATATACGTTTGAGTTAAGTAAATAAATAAATGTTAGTGATAAAATTAAAAAATAAAACAGTCGTTTCGTTGCAATTTAATTCTATATTATAACAAACGCGCGTACTCTGTGTCTGACGAGTATACTCGTCGTAGCATTCTTTGGACTAATCACGAATCCATTATACAGTATATTGTCGTTCAGTCTATTACAATTTTTTTTTAAATCTGAGATTAGTACCACCTAACGGGTGTCGCGATTGATGTGTGCATATTTCAAAAAACTTCTGTCTCTTTTCTATGTTTGAAATACAAGTTCTTTTATTAAAAATAGCCATGTACCTTAGTTTTTTTTTTACAATAGCCGACGATACAGAGCCCGGGTACTTACAGCACGACCATGTAATCGCACTCTTATGCGGATTAATAAGTTCCCAGCAAAAGCAACAAACCGACCCGGTTCCCAAAGCCGAAAGTTCCGTTAGCACGACCCGCGCGTAAACGTTATTATCGTACGGTCGTGGCCAGAGACTGCAAATGAACCCGTTTGCCTCCAAAAGTGGTCCATTCTCGGATTAACAACGTTTGCATATTAGGCGATCTTAATGCCTAGCGTCCACGTCGAGAGTTTTGTTCTCCAAAGTCTCCATCAAGAGTTAGACCGTGTACTGGACACGGCATTCGGAGTTAGGGCCTCTCCAGACTATCACGTAACTATTGCAATCTCGCTAAAATTCAGAATAGAATACCAAACATTCGGAACAAAATCCAACAATAGAAAACAATCGTTCAAAATAAAAGACTCGATCCTCATCCAGCACTTAGTCTAACAACTGTAGCACGTTTGTAGCCTAAACTCTGTCTAGGAACGGTCCCGTGAAACGCATAAATGGCTAATAGTAACTACAATCCGTACAAATATAGTAGAATGTAAAATATTTCCCATAACAATCGTCACAGAATCAAGCAATCGAAGATACTGACAAAAGTAATCGTTCAAAATAAAAGACTCGATCCTCATCTAGCACTTAGTCTAACAATTGTAGCACATTTCTAGTATAAACTCTGCCTAGGAACGGTCCTGTGAAACGCATAAATGGCTAATAGTAACCATAATCTGTACAAAATACAGTAGAATGTAAAATATTTCTCAGAACAATCCGAAAATACTGACGAAAAATGAAAGACTCGATCCTCATCTAGCACTTAGTCTAACAATTGTAGCACATTTCTAGTATAAACTCTGGCTAGGAACGGTCCTGTGAAACGCATAAATGGCTAATAGTAACCATAATCTGTACAAAATACAGTAGAATGTAAAATATTTCTCAGAACAATCCGAAAATACTGACGAAAAATGAAAGACTCGATCCTCATCTAGCACTTAGTCTAACAATTGTAGCACATTTCTAGTATAAACTCTGGCTAGGAACGGTCCTGTGAAACGCATAAATGGCTAATAGTAACCATAATCTGTACAAAATACAGTAGAATGTAAAATATTTCTCAGAACAATCCGAAAATACTGACGAAAAATGAAATCGTTAAAAATGAAAGACTCGATCATCACCTAGTGCTTACCCCAACAACCGTACTCGAGCTTAAATACAGTCGAGCAACGCGGTTGCAACGGTCCCGTGAAACGCGTAAACGGCTAATAGTGGCCATAATCGGTACAAACATCACCTGACTCCGGAAACAGGCGTGCTCCAGCGTTCATGTTCCGCGGGTAAAGTCGAAAGCCCTCGAGTTTAATAACGTTGCTCTGCCTCTTTCTTTCGCAGGCTTTTTCCCCGTCGCGTTGGCACCACTGGAGTGTGCGTGCTAGCGTACGCAAGGATAAAAGCGAGGCTCGTAGGCGCGAAAGAGCGTCGATCGAAACGATCGGCCGAGAAACAGAGACGGAGAAAGAGGAATGGAGATAGCTCGGAAGGAAGGTGCCTGTCTAGGGCGGAGCAGCAAGTACAAGGGCGAGGTGTAAATGTTAGCGTACACCCTACCAGAGGTGGCGAACGCGTGTTATGCGCCTGACATTTAAATATCGTGCTCGAGAACTTCTGGCCGGCCGTCCTATCGATTGCAATTGCAGATAGGGTCGGCTCGATCCACCCCGTCTTCGTTCTTTCGATCGTTGCACCCTCCGACATCTACCCTTTTCGATCTTGATTTCTTTCCGCGCGACTACGTAGGCCAAGTACGCGCGAAACAATTAGGGAAACACGAGTCTTTAGACCAGCAATCGTCGGGACTGAATTCGAACAATTTATTATATATTCATTTAATACGTTAGGTCCTTTGTTTTATTACTAACTTTTCGTTTCGTTGCCAATATACATACTTGTCCTCGAAAACTATGGGTTGAGGTATAGTTTTCAGTGTAACATGAAACCAAATACGATTGTGTTATACAGAGAGTTTAGCAAGGGGAACATTTTGTTTATTTTATGGGAAAGATTATATTGCACGTGTTCATTCGAGGAAAATTAATTCCACATGTTTTTAAGTGCAATCATTTTTCCTCGGTAGAACATAATTGTAGGAGATCTGTGAGTTCGTACCGCGTTAATAATAAAAATAACAGCGACAATCATCGCGCGTGGAGATTGTCAAAGAACGACGACGATAATTTTGTTGAATCGAAGCAGGTGAAATTCGTTGAGCCTCGCGGCTCGTAACGAGGAAAAATAACATTAATTAGAGTAGCCCGTGGACTTGTGTGCTACGATGGAAATCAATCGCGATGGTGGAAGTAACACGTGACTGGTACGGTGCCAGCTGCATTGATACTGAGAGAAGGGAACTTTTGGATAGGCATTGGTTTCGTAAAACTGTGAAAGGGTTGAACCGGTGCAGGTATCGAACTACCCCTCAGTCGTTCGTTCATATAGCGAAACGAACGGTAATTTCGTTAGCTGACGAATTTTCTAACTGAATCCGAACTCGCTCAACTTCTCGCCGGTATCAATCACTTCGTTCTGCTTTTTCTACCCATCGCCGCTGGACGATTCGCAAGTTTGCACCTCGGGAAAGTTTCAATTCCCACGGCGTGAATCGAGTGATTAACAGCCAACGATTAAGATCGTGTTCAGCTTCGATTTAATTCCCATCCAGCCTAATCTTCTTGCTGCTAAATTATGTCCGATCCTCCCTTGTAACGCTTCCTAGAAGAAACGCATTTCTCTCCGTAGGCTTTTCGTTCGATTTTATGGTCAACTTTTTGAGAAATAAATAATATTTTCGGAATTGAACAATGGTAAATTTTATTCGATTTTAAAATTTACAGGCTTGCATACAAACACGCTCTAATATTTCAATTTGTAATTTAAATATTGAATGTTTCTATAGAACACATTTTATCGAATAGATTTTGTTTGAAACATATCCATGTAATTTGATAACTCAATTTGCAGAAAATTAGAAAAAAGTAAATCTTCATCTATGTCATTTTTTTTACAAACTCTAACACTAAACCTACTGACACTTCATATTGTATACCCATTCCTACCATGACTTATCAAATGACCAGTCTTTCTTTTACGAGGCAATGTACTTCTAATTTTTGCATTATATGTATAAAAAGTTGTGTTTTGAAGTTTATTCGTAAGATATTTTTCTCTTTTGTGTCGCATATTTTTTATTAAAGCATGGATTTTAGGAATCTGTACAAAATATTCAATACTTTAGCTCTTTAACTTCGTACAGAAAATTTACACACTACGTCGAAATTTTTTAATTTTCAGCGGGCAAAAGATAAAACTTAAAAATGAATTTTGTTTCAAGTCGATACTGTAGTTAATTCCGGAGAAAACAATTGTTTACGAAAAAATAACATAGTAATTATGCAAACACCCTGTATACAAATTTAAATTCATTCAGTTTTATCGGACACTAGTCGTACGATCAGTAGGAATTGCCGAAACTTCTTTCGGTATGAAGTGTCAAAGTAAACTTCAAAATAAACATGGAAGACAGCATAAATTATAATAGGTGATATGATCATTAGATAGAGGATGTAATGCCCTTTAAAACGAGCGTTCGAACAAGCCGATAGCGTTATTAGTTCCGGAGATATAGCGATTTTAGTTTCAAGTCGATGCGGTGGCTAGTTAGGGAGATACGGGGGTCTGAAGCGTTTGTTTACGTTTCATTGAGGTCAATGACCTCGCGCGTGTGAAAATAGTAAATAAAAAGAGAGGTTCCGCGCGACGCGTCAGACGAAGACAGAGATAGTCGAATTAAAAAAATTACCTTTTACATAAATTACGATATCTCGAAAACGGAAAGTCGGATCGACAAAAACAAAAAACCATTTTGAAGGGGAGGTTTTACCGCTTCTAACAGTGGCTCAATTATTAATAAAACCCTAGTAGTTTCGGAATTGCACGCGTCTAAAGTTTAACTATTTTTAAAGCGCGTTGTTAGACTGTTTTAAGTGAAAACTGAAGATTCTCTCCTTTCATCTTTGCTATATCAGATGACCGGTCGTGCTAAGCAAGACAGACTACATAAACAAACAATAGGAATAGAAGTGAATATTGAAAACTGTATTGTACGTATACTATAGAAAAAGTCGTGAAGTTAAATGGCGCAAAAATAACATTGTATGGTCATTTGACCAGTCATGGTAGGTTTAGTGTTAATTCGTGATAAATATAATAGCAGCATATTGTACCAAAATTCTGTTGTAGTTGTTAGGATCTTTTCAAGACGATTTTACAATTTTATAGTGATTTTCAATTTTTCGTTCGAATCCAGTCACTTAGGAAGTTAGAGGGAGGAATGGGATTTAAACGGAGACGAGATTTTATATTTTAAAGTTTGCATTCCTTTGACTGTTCACGGTAGAAATAAATAAAGTTCAATCTGTCAGAAAGAATTGGTGACAAGGGGCAACGTTTCTTCTGTTATAAATTGCCAAGAGCAGTTTTTCCACAACCATCCAATTATTTCTACCTTTATCGTGTTCTCCTAACATCGGTAGAACATGGAACATGTTTGCAATGCGAATCTGATTATTGTTGAACAGTATCAGGAACAGGAATCGAACTAAAATGCAAACAAGAATATTTATAGAACCCTCGATAAACATTTTATATTTTAAATTTTGTTTTGTATAAGATTAACTCAACTCTGTCGTTTGTTACGTCGCAACACAACATAAATTTTACACGTATTTACAATATTCACGCTCAGCGTAAATTACATGTATCACATTAAATGTTAATATTTTATTAGTATAATAATTTACTTTTATAGCATCTATTAAAATGAGAACCTAAAATCAAAATGTATCAAGTTAAATTTTTTATAAAATCCCTGATATATAATTTTATATTTTTTGCTAGTTCTTGATGGCGAGTAAAACTGGGCCAGAAGCTAGAATCAAATAAATAAATTTGAAAATTCCTGTGGGTATTTTCGGATTTACTGGACAGAGGAACCTCACGCGTTACAGCGTGGACATAATGGACACCGGTCCATGGCGGTGGGCGTCACTTCCGTTATTAACCGCCGTATTACGTGAATTTCGGTAATAGACCAGTTAATCATAGCAATTATTGCTACTTTTACCGTTAATTGCACATAGGGCAATCTTGGATGCGGCTTCTCGCTAGAAACAATATACCGTCACTAATGGGGTTTCTATTACGCGAGGGGATAATCCAAAATCCTGGTGGATAATACTCGGCCTACAATTTCATTTTCCATTAGCGCCGGGGCTGGTTCGAGATCGATTACTTCGCGATCATTGGTACTATTATTGCCTTCGGCGGGAATGGAGTTATGTACCTTTGCGATTAAACTCGTCACGCTCAACTAGATCAATTATACCCTCCATAGATCCCACGGAACGTCTTTTTTCTTCTTTTTATTCGTCCATCGTCGCGGCACTCGCGAATATTTATACCAATTCCTATGCTCCGTACCGATCCCGTGACTGCCACATCGTGGTACCCCTAGATGCTTGAAAGCAACGTTAATTAAAAAATTTTAATCAAGTAATACCCACTCGGGTCTCACAGAGAAATTACGACCCTCTGGGTATCGCAAAGGTAGTATAATCGGTCGTATCGAAATTCATCCGGGAATGGACGTTTATGTCGGGTTTCGTGGCGCGGGGCTGAATTTTTTAATCAAACTTATTAGGGACCAGGCTTGCAGTATTAAACCCCATGGCATTGGACGCAGTACGTCCTAGCCATTCGTCGTTCGCGTTTCACGTTTTCGACCATCGTGCGCGGCCATCTTCGAAACTCTTAAGGGGTAGTGAATTAGATTGACTTGAGACCAAAGGTGCTTTAGTTTATATTTCATTTGTTAGAGAATATATTCAATATTATGCTTAAAATTAAACCACTTGTAATGTTCGTAATTATATGTGTAAAAAATATCAGACTTATAAACCAGAATTCAATTGGACACGTGGGTGATCTCACCTGATCTCGATCCAAGAAGAGCTTGTATACAGGGTGTTCGGCCTCCCTTGGGAAAAATTTTAATGAGAGATTCTAGAGGCCAAAACAAGATGAAAATCAAGAATATCAATTTCTTGACTGAGGTTTCGTTAAAAAGAAAAAATTAAATTAAAAAATTTCAAATCGTTCTGGAAAAATTATTTTCGGTTGTGGCGGTCAATTACAACCATTTTTAGTCAATAGACATACCCACGAAATCCTATCCACTTTCGAGAAAAAAATTCTAGTAGATGTGAAATTTTTCGACGAAAAAATAAAAATTTCAAATCGTTTTATAAAAATTATTTTCAGATGCAGGGGTGACTCATAGCTATTTTTGGTCAATAGACATACCTCCAAATTCCTACGCACTTCCGAGAAAAAAATTCTTCACCGAAAATATAATGTCTAGCCAGAAATGTTTGCCGGAAATTTCATGCAAATCTTTAAACCATCATAACTCCTGAACGGATTGGACGATTTTAATGTTTCAAAATGCAAACTACGCGTATTTTAGTGAAGAATATGTAGAAATTCCAAAAATATACGAAAAGTTCATTCTTGACCCCGCAAAATGAGAAAAACTCCATAAAATTTGTCCAACTTTCAAACAGCCATAACTCTTACAATAGTGAATATATTTCAATGAAACTTTTTTCTGAAGTAGAGCTCATGGGTACCTACAAGAAAGTATTAGACAACTTTTCTGTAGGGCGTCAAACACAATTATTAAAAATCGAAAACGAATTTTTAAGAAACATTGACAAGGGTTAGGTGCCTAAATTTTTCGGTAAAAAAAAAAATTCGAATCGTTCTGGAAAAAATTATTCTCAATTGCGGGTGTCAATTACAATCATTTTTGGTGAATAGACACACCCTCAAAATCCTGCCACTTTAGAGAAAAAATTTGAGAAAGTGTGAAATTTTAAACGTTAATAACTTCTTAATGAAGCCTCCATCAACAAATTGGTATTCTTGATTTTCCTCTTATTTTGACCTCTAGAATCTCCCATTACAATTTTTTCCCAGGGGTGGTCGAACACCCTGTATATTAAGGTTACTTAAGAGATGTCAGCACGTTTGTTTTTTTTTGGATTTGAACTCTCCATCAAATACTGCCCACATAGAAAAATAATATTAATCTCATTTCTTGTTCCAAACTGAATATTTTAATTATATTCAGATACACTCCATAGGTATGTTTTGTGGTCTGACGATGTTTGATTTTGGTTGAAGTTTGAAGGAATATGATAAAGGGAAAAATGATCAAAACTTTTTATTCTGTCAGATAACACCAGGTATAAAGTAATTTAATTCGTGTTTATTATTTATCGTATCTTTCGTCCAAACTCCTTCGTTTCTTCGAGATTTCTGCTTTCATAAGAAATTGAAAATTCATCGAATTTCGCGAATGTAATATTATTTGTCGAATCCGACAGTCACGAAGAGGAGTTTTCTTCAGCGTGCGAGAGGGTCCATAGACCCCCGCGTGTTCGTTGCGGCGTTTCGACGCGAAACCACCGCGAGATAGCTAGTTTCTGATGTTAATAAATCATGCTCGTAATTACCAGTAATTTCGCTACTTCCCGCTACGTATCACTTTCCGGGGCGAAACTTTTCGTATAACTAGCGCCAACTTCCTGCGAGATCGTCGGCGCTGGTTTCATTCTTACGGTCGCGGAGCAAGTGCCGCAGATGCGGCGAACGAGAGAAAAAACGGGGAGAACTCTAATAAGCCACGCAACGGATTAGTCTATATTGTCTTTGGTAGCTTGTTTCCTCTTCCTCGTGTTTCTTTTCCACGGTTCCAGCTCGCGATGAAACGAATACGGGCCTGCAACCCACCGTCGAATTTAAGGAACTCTGGTATGATCAATAAAATATTACGCGGAAACGTGATTAGTAAAATATACGCATATTATTGAAGAAACAATGCAAACAACTAAAGTATTTTGTTTTTAACCGTCAACGACCCCAACATGATACAATATTTCCTATCAAATGAAGTTAAATGTTTCTGTTAACATTTTTAAACCAAGAATTAATCACAGACGTCGAGATAAATATTATGACTTTCTACATTTGTTCCAACAAATAGTACTGAATCTCGCAAAGGAGATCGATTTAGTCAGCTACGATTTACGCGTACAATAGAAGCTCGAAAATTGCAACCAACGCGAGTAATTCAATTTTACTTTTTATTTAAATTAATTTACGAAAGAACGATTTTCACCCCTGCGAATCTGTTAGTTTAAAAATAGTACCGGGAGATAAAGTCCGTAGCAAATCAGTGAAGGTGGTTGGCGTAAAAATGGCGGACGGAAGACAAAAGCGATCCGTTTGTCCGGATTAGGGACGAATGCATTCCTTCCATAAACATCGACGGAGATCAAAGAGACCCAGATGTTAAATAGTTCGATTCCCTTTTGTCTCCGTCCTTTTTCGTCGGACGGATAAAGCCCTCCCGGTGATGGCGTGCCGCGGAGAGGCCATTGCACACATACCATTCCAGAGTCTCAAGAAATTTTCAATCAAACGTTCGGAATGCCTGGGGCCATCTACATCGAATGCCACGACAGGAAATAATGCGTGGTCGCGAGGAACCCCTTATACCCCATCCCCCATTGGCTTGCCTCTTCCCAAAGACGACTGCCGATGGCGTTGGTAATGGCGGCGAAGAAAGCACCCTCTTATTCGCGACGTACCAATAATGGATGTGGGATTAAAGGGGTGCAAGGTTCACGGATTCGACTCTCGCATACGGAGCGCAGACACATTTGATTTACGAGCTTGTTCGTGTTTCTGGATTCCTTTCCGCGTCAGCCATACGCCGCCGGACATAAAGCGAGCGGGGGCGTAGCGAGCGGATGGGGGATCCATTTTTGTTTATTCTGGAATTCCAGCAAGACGGTTCTCAGCCCCCGCAGAAACGACTTTCGACCCGCGAAAAGACGTCTCATCCACCCCCTCACCGGCGTGTATCCCAATGCTCTTTTCCTTTCCCTCTTTTTTTCTTCGTCCCGGCTTCTTTGTTTAACCCTCCCTCTCGCCGCTTTTATTTCCTTACGGCCGTCATGAAACGGCGCTGTCGGACGAATAAAGTATGGTGGCAGGTGAGAAAAGTTTCCCGAACCGAAATCCGCGGGCTTTCGCCTGTCTTCTTCGTATTTTCCCGCGCAGAAGGAGACAGGATGACGAACTGGATCCCTGCAGTCGATGATATCCTCGAATATAGTAATACGATCGTTTCGATAACCTGGTAATTAACCATTTGAATGCTGGTACAGTTTTATATAATTCAAAAATTCATAGGAGTTTCAGTGTCTTCTATTTAATTATTAATTCGATAACTTGGTAATTTGAATGCTGGAACAGTTTTATATAATTCAAAAATTCATAGGAGTTTCAGTGTTTTCTATTTAACCCTTACATGGGACTCCCAATCTCAACTGAATTATTCTACTTAATATTGATTTTTACCAAATTGATAAATGGGAATCAACTTTACCTTAAAACATTTAAAAAATAATGAATTAATGGAGGATTACATAAATTTTCAAATAATTACATTGACACATATTATACAATATTAGTTTAAACTTGTGGAGGACCCCAATAATCCACTTAAGGTTTATGTTTGTAAATTTTTGAGGATCTTCATTCGAAACATTATTTATCCCTGGAAATTGTTTAAATAGGTTAATTTTTACCCAGAAACTCGACGTTTCTGTTCTTCTTGGAAATCTGTTTTTGCAGTTCATATTTCTCCTGCTAGGAAATAATTATATTACAATGATTCCATTTTGTACAGTATGAATCTTGCACAGGAAGGTACACATTTTATTTTAGAACAAAAACAATTCATCAAAATTTATTATAATTTTAAATACAAGTAATCAAAAAGAGCCAATTTTAGTATGCAGTTATCGTAAGTTTTTGGAATAAAAGTTATCAGATTGGTACGCATTGATCAAAATTCCACCAGGGGCTTGTAGTTTATGTTCATTTCTTTGGTTTCTCTGGAAATCAGTTTTTTAAATAATATAACTTTAAAATTAATAATTCAAAAAGTTTACGCAGCAGTGAAACTTTCGTAATAAATACATTTCGTTTTTTTCTTTAATTAAATAATTTAATTTTCATTTGACACAAAATAATATACAAATAAATATATAAAAATGTACATATTACTTGTAACGTCGATAGGGGAAAAAAATGAATTCTCAAGATTAGACGTCGAAGAAAATAAATCTACGAGTCTTGAATTTTCTGTATACAAAGTTACGTTCTTCGTGGACGATTTGAGGGGGCGTGTATCGATAATAAGTAAACGCGTGAAAATTTTTGAAATTTCTCTCGCTCGTCCAGCGAAATATCGTTGTCGACGTCGCGCGACGAGCGAACGTAGGTTTTCGGGATTTCGTCGAGTTCGTAAAAAAAGAATCGAATTACGCGCCAGTCGTTCTGCGGCGAAATTAAGCGGGAAAATTCATGCGGGTAAGCGGCGTTCAATTTTCAAACGGAATAATTAAATTCTGAAGGAAATTCGGAATATTTCGGCGAATTCGCTGCGGAATGTAATAGGCAATCTACACTCGAAATTAGAATTCAGCTTCGTAATTGTAGACTCCTAATAGACGTAATTTTCGAGTAACCCAACCGGCCGTGTGTACATTAACTTCCATCGCGCTATTATAATGTTTTTACCGAAATATTTGGCACGGAGTTTGTAACAATTCGCGGTGTTCCGTTCTTTTGGGTTGAATTGTTATTATCGATCCAACGTCTGTATCGAGAAAATTAGGAGCGCGTGTATCGTAATTAAATTGTAAATTTTACATATTATAACACGAATTATATGTTAACAATTCATCTGTATTTATCGCATTCAAAATACATAATCGCTATTGTACACCAATACAATTATTCCAAAGTTGTCTATGAAATTCAAACCGGTGCTAATAATCGATTATGGCTTTCAAAACACACAGTAAATTTTAAATCTTTTAATCTTGAAAATAGAAATTATTCCAATGGTGCATTATTGGATGAAAATGGAGATTTATATTATATTTCTCTATCGATTTCGCAATTGTATATTGCCAGGCCTTAAGGGGCCATTCTACTTTGTAGGCAAGAAAAATACATGTTTCTTTATGATTTTTTTTGCGGGCTATTAAAGAGCGATTAATTCCGGGTATTGTAGATATATTTATTATATATTTAACTATATTCACGAATTTTTGCAACGCATAATATCTATTGATTACGTTGTTTCTGTTGATCAACGAACAACACTTTTTACGAACAGCGCCCGACTGCGTAGGTGATATCTTACGAACAAGTCATCCGAAATCCAAAAACCAAAGATATTCTTAATATAGATGAGTTTGGTTATAGCATGAACTAAGATCTTTTCAAAAAAACAAAAATGGCAAAATGGCAGCTATTTTACGAAAACATAATGAATATTTGCATATATTCTGTTTGCTTTTTTGTTAATAAAAGAAAAAGTATTGCATATATCGCAATTATCCTAGTTCATGTTATAGGGAGACCAGTTGTAAAGATACTGTATAAATTTCATGTTGATATCTTGAATAGTTTACATGTTATCGTCTACGCAGCGCCGAAAAATGTAGTTTCGAGAAAAACAGCTTTAAAGTTTTTCACGTCCAGTTGTTATACCTGCGCGTGGTACATTTCAGCAGGCTATAACTTCGTTAGTTTTCCGAATTTCAATTTAATATTTGGTAGATATATTTTCGAGACTACATACTAAAAGAAAACGCAAAAAAAAACAATTCGATTTTTCTAATTCCACAAAGTAGAAAGGCCCCTTAAATATTTAAATGAAATAAGACAAAAAAACTACTTTGTAAATAGAAGAAATACAGTATAGTAAAAACACTTGGTGAAAGTAAATGGGAAAAATTGATAAAAAAAACAAGTTTCTGTCTATTTGCATTGAATCGCCATTATAGTGTACAACTACGAGTGGGAGTAACTGTATATCGAACGATACGAAAATGTCGCGGTACTTCGTTATCGCGAAGGTTCGAGATCGGTTTCAAAGAGTCTGTCAATTTGTTTAATTTGTACAAAACGGAAAATCAATATATTTGTATTTATATATGGAACATTAATTTAAACTTCCGTCGTTTCTCTATCGTGTCCTCTAAATTTGTTTAATTCCACGATGGCGATGGCCGACTTTCGAACCGACTCCGGTGGATTACGAGTTCATGGCGATCCGGGAGTAGTTTTATCGGTACCGCGGAATAAAGTACGGGAACCCCGACGAAACTGATAGCACTTTAATTGTTGAGTATATTTATCGATCTCTTCGTTTAACGCGTATCTTACTTGCAACGATTTATCAACGCGGAGCAATTAATTCTGTAACGAATTCGCGCATCGCGTCTCGCCGCGGACGTGCAAAAAGAAGTTAATGACTACGTCGGAATCGCGAAATATAATTATTTGATTGTACAGTAAAATGTCCCAATTATCAACACAAATTTCCAGCATTAATTTTATTTAACGTTTTCATTGCACGTGATTGCAATAATACGACACAGAAAATACAAAGATACGGGGAAAGCAATATACAGCGAAATATTGTTAGAACTGAATAATACATAGAATGGAACGAGGAAGAATAACAAGTAACAAGTTTTAATCAAGTTTGCCTTTACATGAAGAATATATAAGATTATTTAGTAAATTAAATTAAAATCCTGACTATCCAAAAACAAAATACTTTTCGGAATAAATATTGAAATAAAAATACCTTTGCGGTTACTGACAATTATAAATGACTCTGAAATAACTAAATAAATAAAACGCCACCGACGAATCAACAATTTCACCGAAATGTTTTTTTATTGTAATAATTTTCTCTGTAATGGAATGTAAATATATTCATCGCGTTCTAAAAATGAATTCTCATTATTGCGTTCAACGTGCACATCCGAAGAAAGTATGTAAATCATTCCCCGTTTGCACAGAAAATATGGATTTTTCGACGCCCAAAAAAAGCTGGTGTTCTCCCCCCTCCCGCGAGGGAATTTACAGCCATCCCGGAATCCATCGCGAGATTTGACTTCAGCTTCACAGTTTCGGCATCGTTAACGAGTCGCGGGGCAACGAGATCTCGTCGTCGTGGATTCCCTAACCCCTGGCGTCGTCGAAAAAGTTTGATCGAGAGTGCCCGGGCGTAATTCGTAGCCGTGAAATTCGTCGAACAACAGCGACGACCGAGTTTCGGGATCGACGGGGTCAAGAGTTTGCGATTCATCGACTAACGACCGTCTCCCGTTTCGAACGAGTAAGAAAAACGACGGACGGTCAAAAATAAAGGACAAACGGGTCTCGATTCGACGTTTTCTGGAGGGTGGTACGAGGGGGGGGGGTGGAAACGCGAGAGAAAGAAGTAGATCGGGCCGCGTTCGATGAGGATACGACGCTGGAAGGGCGAAACGCGATGAAAGCGAAGCAGTAACCCGGTTGGACGAAGTCCAGGCACTTTGGAGTCCTGACGTTTTCGACCAGCTGATCGACCAACGCGAACGGATGAACAGACGAAGAGAAGGAACGGAACGAGTGCTGTAGACCGCATGGGAATGGGGCTCCAGCCCGAGCGGCGCCGCGACGCTTTCCGGCTGCTTGTCGCTTTACACCGCCACCGGGTGGGGGAGGGAAGCACTTGGCGCGCCCGCTCGTAAAATCGAATTATTAGTTACCACCGCACGAATGCAATTCGCGAAAACATCTCGTTAAATCACACCCTCTTCTCTCTGCTCCTTCGCTGTTGTCGCTGTTATACGCGTCCCTTCTTCTAATGAGAAAAATTTAGAATTTCCCGACATTGTGTGCGCGCATCGATCCTTCCGCGCAAAGGGTTGCTCTCGTTTCTGCAGTTCGCGATCTTGAATTAATCGAGACGCTGGAAAACAAGCGTGGAAACTCGCCCGGGAAAATTATTTTGGAAATTTGATGCCCAATCGTGATTATTTTTGGTAAATAAGAGTGTAAATATATTTGTGGCGAAAAGAGTTTTTGGAAAATATAATTACCTCCGTGAAATTTCGTATCGAATTGTAATTATTTTAACTGGATCGTTGGATCGAGTCAAGTGGAAAATAAGCTTTAGGAAAAATAATTACTTCGGGAAATTTTGTACGAATTGTAATTATTTTGACCGATCGTTGAAGTTCGATGGAAAAGAGGTGTGTAAATATATTTGTGAAAAGCGAGTTTTGGGAAATATAATTACCTCCCTGAAATTTTGTACCAAATTGCAATTATTTTAACTGGATCTATTGGATAGACTCCAGTGGAAAACAAGCATGTAAATAAATTTTCAGGAAGCAAGCATTGGGAAAAATAATTTACTCGGAAATTTAACACCGAAATGAAATTATTTTAGCTCCAAAGTTGCTTTTTTTTTTAAATACATTTACTGTACTTTACGTTTACACTTTTTCCACATTATTCTGAACTTTTAGTGGTCTTCCTTATACTAAGTATGGGAGAAGATGGTATTATGAAATCACAGGTTGTTTTTATACGAGTTTTAAAATTCAATAAATTAATTAATTTAAATATTCTAGTCCTTTTTTATTTTATATGAAAGTAAAAAACACGCACAAGTTTTAGTTTAGCTCTAACATAGAAAATTCGATTCATGTGAACATATTAATTATATCTAGTAAATACAGCATTACTATTATTTTTTTCTATCAAAAATATTTGAATTGAGGCGAATGTTTAGTCCTATACAATAAAGTTGAAAGTATTTCTGCTATACTTAAATAAATAGTTTACGTTGCCAGTGCTGGCAAGACTTCGTTTAATTAATGATCTATCTACAGAAACTCGTGTTACAAAAGTGAATACTTATAAACTATATAAAAAGAATTAATACATCGAGTAGGTTGTTCAGAACCTAATCCAGCTATTCTATATTTCGAACGTTGGTGGTAGAGAAATGGAACAGAAAGAGCACGGAGACATCTTACAAATGTGTTTTGGAAGGAAAGCGGAATATCTGCATTTGATTAAGAAGGTCTAAGTGTGTTATCAATAATTCCCTCTTCGTTTCCATAGCGCAAATAAATCTGGACGATAACGCATCCACGAGTCGAAACGTATTTAAATCAAATTCTGGGGGAAAATATGTCGTAATAGAACTGGTGATTTAATATTACCGATCGTGGTGGTGTCTTCTTTAAAATAAATAAAGCTTTTCTACACAGATACACTTGTTTCATATTAAATTTCTTAGGTACGATGTAAGATTAAAATTACTTATCTTTAATATTCTTTAGAGAAACATGAAAAGTTTACGAACTGCTTTCACAAACTTGTAAATTCTTTCTGGGGGAAACGCGAAGTATCAAGTTTAACCGTTTTGCCACCAGCCTTCCGTTAATAAGCAACAGTTTATATCAACAAATTTTCACTTAATTGAAGAAGTTCACGGGAAGGGGATTGTTAAGAATTCATAGGGACAAGAACTAATCCTAAACCGTCTTCGATAATTATTTCTAAATTAGCTTCTGAATCCAAATAAAATTATAATCTTCAATCGAAATTATAGGTAATATCTAATTAATATGTGACAATAATGTTTCCTGTAAAATTTTTAAATTGCTGTCCGTGCTTTAATTATATCGCGATAATTACATTGTTATTTGTTTATTATATTTGTATTTATCGTGGTTCAAACATCATTAAATGAATTGCTACAAATACCGATGTATTTGTAATAGTAATTATTCGCGTGGAAATAGCAGATTCAGCATAATTGACGAAATATGTTTTCAGGAATGTTCAAAACGAGATAAAAAACATACCTAATAGAAACGTTTCAAAGGGCTAAAATTAAACAAAATACCAATAGAATGGCATTTAAATTGATAAAAACAGGCTTAATAACATCGTGGCTCGTTCGTCCAAATTGGTGGTTTCGAGAATTTGAATTTTGGCCAACTTTTCGACGTTTTGGAGCATTCGAAGCTCCAAAGAGACGACACCCAAGTCGACGTCGATTCGTTTCACGTCACGAAACGCAGCAACAAGGGAGGTATTGACGAAGATCCGGAAGAGGACCATCGGCACATCGGGGCAAAAGGGCGGCGGATGGGTGAGCACGTCTAGTGAACTTTTCCCCGGGTAAACGCAATTAAACGATAAAGCAGCGCCCGCAATTTGCCCGGAACAGCAAGCGGAGAAACTCTCCTTATGCACAAGTGAAATAATCTCGAGGGGAAAATCGAGGGCTCGAGCACGGGATCGATTAGTGGAGGTACTCCAGCTCGAGGCGGTTCGTTATTTGCGGAAAGAACTACTTAAGGCTGCATTCCGAGCGAATGAAATATATAGAGCGGCCCCGGTGTTTGCCCGACCGGACTGATCCGCAACAATTGCTGACTCCGACGGACGTTCGACGGGAACGTACACAGGCTGTCCGATAAATAACCAGGCTGACGCTGTGAAAAATGAAACAATGGTCGTGTTGGTGTAAATCCCCCATTTCTATTTTCTTTTTTTTTTTTTATTATTCGAAATATGTTCCTTCGGCGTTGATACAGCGTCACGAGCTATCGAGTAACGAGCGGGACGATTTTTGGGGGCTCCGATTTCGGAATTGCCGCCGGATATCCTTGTCACGGACACTTTGATTGCTCCCGTGTCATCGTATTACATCCGTTTTAAATTTCCAAGAACGGCGCATAATCCTGTCGTAAGTTAGTGTTTATTTGTTTATTCGTTATAGATACAGTGGAAAGAACGCGTGTAATTATGGATTTAATAATTTTTCTTTTGAAATGTTTTATTCTAATTATTCGATTAATTGTATTAACAGGATTTTATTCGAAAGATTTAATTATTGTGACATCAATTCTATGTATACACATAGAAGCGAAAGGATAAACCTCCATAGTTAAATAGATACAAGAAAGAATATTATTTAAAAATTATCGAATGAAGTATGTTTATTTTGTGTAGCTTTTAAACGCGTTATTTTTATTTATTAGTAGTGTGAATCAGTTTTGAGAGTTTCTAGAGTAGTATGTCTTACAAGAAAATATCTGTTACGTTTCGTAAAATAAATGAATATTTTTACAAAATTAATTAACTTGTAAAATATTAGGTGTGCAAATGAATAATCCAATTTTTTCAGCTACATTCAATGTTTATTTTAAAAGAAAATAAATTGAATTGTTCAATCAAAGTATTCGCCGTTGCTTTCTATAACTTTAAGCCATCTTTCAGGCAGCTGATGAATTCCATCTCGGAAAAAATAATTTGGATTATTCATTTGTTCACCTAATAATAGGCAGAATTATCCTGCAAAGAAAGAAATTATTTTTACACTCATTAATTAATAGACTAAACGATCACGAGGAAATCTCGTTAACCCCTTGTCAAGTTTCACAATCATGAGTACTCACTCGTTATCAAGTCTTATATATTCATAAAACAAATCTGTTCTTTTTCGTGACCATTCCTTGTACGAGCAAATTTACACAAAATTATACAGTATACGTTCGACAAATTATTTGAAATCAAATCGTACGTCAAGGGGTTAAATTGCACCCTGATCAGGCACATTACGCAGTAGAAGGTTAAATACAACTATGTTCGGAACGTTTTGACCACATATTAGTTTCATAAAGTAACTCATATTAATATTCGAACACCGTAGTACTCCGTATTTCATATGTAATCGTAGTACGAACTTACTTCAAACTTCTTCAATCAATTAATGCACTTACCGTAAACGACAGGAATGTGAGATTAAATAATTTAACGATCAACGAAGCGAATAATAATGCCTAATTTCGATATTGCAAGGATATCGAGAGTCTCAAGATATTATAATATTTTTACATAAATTGAACAAATTTACTTTCAGTATTTTATTGTAACTATTGCTTCGTTGTATTAAATTGCGAAACTGTTATCGCTGCAATAAGAAAAGACACCGTGAGAAATAAACGGAAATAGCTGAGTTGCCGATGGACCAGCTGTACGGAAATATAAAAAATATCTCGGACCGCGAAGGGTTGATCTTCGTCCCTCCGGTGGTCGTTGAGCGTCTCGCGAAGTTGGCGGTCGTTTGTGTGAGAAATTCAGTTCGTTCGTTTCGAATAGACCGTGTCTACCGGTTGAGGGGGATGGTGAAGGGGGCTATGAAAGTCGTCCGGCGCGAGGCTCGTCTAAAAGTGAAACAAAAAGCGAGCGTACAGGACGCCTCGTCGCCTAACGACTTCGAGCGGGGCGTCTGATTGGGTGTCACTTCGTCGCTCGACGCTTGGACAAGCCGTGCCAAGCGAGGAACGCCGGGATATCGGGTGAATGCAAAATTGCTACAAACCGTCGGTAGCCCCTGACGTTAGAGTTCGTTTAAAAGGGGTGATACTCGAAGGGTACCTTCGAAGTGGTTGCGAGGGTAGTCGAACGGAGACGGACGTGAACGGAAGAGAAAGCGACGGGCGAAGATAAAGGATGAGAACGGGACGAAAAGAGACGGGGAGGGGGGGGGGCAAGGACGAATGGCGTGCGAGTAACGGAGAAAGAACGAGAGAGAGAGAGAGTGAGTGGGTGTTGGAGGGGCGGAGGAGAAAGAAGGGGGTGGACAGAGAAAAAGAAGGCTCTCGCACGGGGCGAAAGATAGACGGTGGAAGCGACCGAACCCAAAGGAGGGTAGCGCGTGGGCGGGCGAGTGGGTTGAAAGGAATCTTTCCGATAGAGGCTGCTGCGTGCCCCTCGCCCCGCGTCAGTTTTCGTCCGTGGCATCGGTGGAAGGAAGTACCGAGTGCCCGAAAGGCGGCGTGCTTGTGCGGTACGGTGTGTGTCCGATGTTATCTGTGGTTGCCATGGGGATGCTATTGATTGGCCAACGCGCCGACAGACGTCACGGGAGTCGCGGCGCCACTCCGACTATTGCCTCCCACCTCCACCCCCCGCCCGCGCGGATCGTCCACACTCTCCCACACCATCGCCAACCGCCACCCACCCCTCTCTCCCCTCTCCCCCGCCCCCCCTTCGTCCCGGCAATTCACCCTCTTTCGTCCACCGACAGCTTGCCGTCCTCTGATCTACGAATCACCCGCGCGTTTGCCAGTCCACTCGCACGCCGTCGGACCCTGTTCCGTGCGTTAGAACACGCACAAACGCATCCAAACACACGGGAACGCACTATGCGCGCGGCCCGTCTCTCACCTCCGCGCCCACGTTCCTCCTCCGCGCCACGCTTTTCCACCGGTAATCCGAACTATGACTTACATGAGGATCACGCGACGGGTTGCGCGCCAATTTTTATCCGAATCGCAGACAGAGAACGGACAAACACGTTTGTAAATATTTCCACCTCCCGTTCTACGCGTGCCCCGATTATTCTATTTAAAATATAACGATCGACGTGCCTTCTCGTATGACATGCCCTCGATATTCGTTCAAATCACTAGCATTCTCAATGGTAATATTTGTTTGGACTTCCGAACATTGTTATTGTCGGACAATTTAGGACGTGGTCTTTATTCCTTTCAAATATTAATAGTTCAAGGGTTTAAGACCCTCCAAATTACTTAATAGCACAGAATGTACCGGACTTATTTAAATTTAAGGAATTTGCAACTTTACCATCTTAGTGCCTCACTCGACAATAGGAAATTTATACTAAAGCCATTTAGTATAATTAGTTCTCGAGGGGTATTTTGGGCCCAGATACCTGCATCCTTGACATTGTGGCCGACTACCCTCCTACACACCCACTTCATAGGAGCCAACAATATTGTTGTATTGGGTCGTCCAATATGGTTGTATTGGGTTTTGTATTACGATTTGAAGCAATATTTCAAATATATTGTGGAAATTTATGACAATTTCCTCACCTTTCTTTGACAGAGTCGTTATATCGGCGATATAAAATTTCTTTGATTCTTTATTGAAATCTATTTAACGCTGTTCCTTAACGCGGTGATATTTTCAAACTGTTTACCCGCTAGTAAGCGTAGAAATTGTTGTATGCGCTTCATTTTTTATCTCCTGTTATTAAGGGGACCTTCTACTGTAAAACGTGTTTTTTTATGTTCCCTTTGGTATTTTTTTATATAGAAACTATGAAACTTCTTGCATGGAGGTTTCGCATATATATTTATTACTCTTTCAGTAATATTCACACATTTTTACAACTAAAAATAGTCATAATTAGTGGCAGTCCAGAGTCTTGTACGCAATCGCGTACCGAAAAAGTGTTCTAATGGTTTCTATGATTACATGATGAAAAAATGAAAAAGATTCTTAATTAGAATACATTTTTCTATAGTCGGTACTAAAAGGACAGAAAAAAATTGGTAATTTAAAAAATGGCAGCATCTTGAAGTTGAAATATCGATTTTTTATTTGTTTTTAACTTTAGAAGGCTAAAAAAAGAATAGAAAGAATAATGATTTCGATTTCATTCTAGTAGAGGACTTAGCGACATATGTACTGAAGGTACGAACCAAATTTGAACGAAATCGGTCAAGTAGATCTTGAGATATCATGGAAGCCAATTCAGAAAAGATAGTTTCGAGAAAACGCATTTAAATAAAAGGATCAGACCGTTTAAACAAGTACAGCTCCACCGAGCAATACGTATACCTTCGTTAATTTTATATCCTATTATTTTATTTTATATCCTTTAAGAAAAAGCAAAACAAAATCAAATTTTTTTGCAGTTTACAGTAGAAAACTCCCTTAAATCATTTGGGGAAAGTTCGGTTTCATTAGATGCTAAGAAAAGTCTTCGTGCAAACATGCTCAAATACGATCAAGAAAATTTTGATCCATGAGCCAATGTGTCCCATACTTCAAGCCCTGACACAGATATCTATTTCTATTATAGATATATTAATATTGGTATGTTTAACTGTGTTTTCTACTGAATTACAAATTTTATCCTCGTCAATTTGGGAATGTCGAATAGCACGAACTTATGGAACGACGTATTGTTAAGTATCTCTCACTGTAAACGGTTTTGCAACACGTTGTGAGTTTGAAATGCCGGCCACCAGTGACCACCAATGGCAGCCCGTGTACTGTTTGACCCTTCGACAGTTTAATACAAACGCAAATCAACCTAGTCTTGCCTCAATCGTATTAGATTTCAAGAATGTTATTAGAGGATAGATATAACAGTAGTAAAAAAATCCAATGTCGAACAGAGAGGATAAAGAGAAACTGGCGGTGAGGTTCAACAGTTTTTTGGCGAATCGAAGAAACATAAGGTCGAAGACCCTTCCTGTTTGCCAATTCTGGACCTTCCTCTTCGACTGCTGCTTTCAGTCAATTTAATTTGGAACGTGTCCGAATTAATTGCTTCGTGTTGTAACAACAGCTTATAATACATGACGCTATTCCAATCCACCCCGAATGCATAACATGATCTTCTGATGAACACCGACTTCCGGAGTACTTAACGGTGGCTCGTTCAATTTGCTCTGGATCACTTGGATTTTCTTCGACTCGATGATGAGTATTATACAAATTGAGTACTCTATCTTTGGTGAATCCAGTTTCGTGGATAAACACTAGTAGAGAACATATCAATTAGCTAAACTTTCCACGCTGCAATGTGCTCGAAATTCTCCTTTGGACGTGGTCATCGTTTTCATTGGCTGTTTCAGATTAACAATTTCAGTATTGTCCACTGTTCCTGTACCTTGGACAATCGTATTTTAAACGAATCTGTATCTGAAAAGCGTTCGAGCAATCTTTGAAACGTTTCCTTATTCAGCAGACGTCTATTGGAAAAACGATCTACATGCGTATAGATAGACGTTTTGCTTCGGCCGATTTACATTCTGCGAGCCCATACTTTAAATGCATGTCTGCCATTCTATAGTTTCAATACCTATTTACTGTTCAACGCAAGGGATAGCTAGAAGTGTTTCTATTTACGATTATTTTACGCGTGGCTTCTGTGCTAGCTCACTAACGACCAAACTTTCCAATACGATTCTGCGTGTTTCTATGCATTACGAGCATTCTAGCCCAAACTGTTATTACCATTTATCATCACGACAGAAAAATTAATAAGATACACAGAAAGTAGAGAAATTGCATCGATTAAATCTAATTACATCTGTTTGAGAAAAGGACTGAAACTTTGGTTACGCCCGATACTAAACGAGCGATTTGCGCGCGCTCGTTCGCTCCATTGACGAAAATTGCGCGTTCCTGAGAACTCGCGTGCCAGGTCGAGCACGGTGAGACGGTCTGCCGTGTTTTATACGACTCCGTTAGGCGCCAGGATGGCTGGTCCGGGTCGCGGAAATCGTCGTGCCCGGCGATTTTCTCCGCAACACCGTTCACCACCACTGGCGTGCGCTTCCGTTGTACGGTTACGGGTGTGCATCGAGCGTCAGCGACCCAATACAAAGAAAACCCGGTCGAGGTCAGGCTCGCAAGACGACCGGGGCGCGCTATAACGTGCAAATTATTTCCTAAGGGAGGCGTAATCGCCGGGATGTCGCCCGCAACGCGGCCGAGATAATCGAAACCGCGTCATAGCGTCGCCGCTCAGCTGATGCCCGCCTGTCGCGCGGAAACGGACACAGAACGTCTACCCCTATTCGCATGCAAACACGCAGCGATTACTCCCCCACCGTCGAGCTCCGTTTGGCGCAAGAGTCTCCGACACGGGGGGTTAGCGGTCGAAAAGGGGGTGTCGGTTGCACCAGAGAGCCGGCTAACTAGTTTACACCGTGTATTCGAGACACGTACCCGGTGTACCCGTTTCCTAACAAAATTGTGGCGCAAATGACGGCGTACCGACTTCCAAAGACACGTTCGAAGAAGCGTCGAACCAAAATACAGTACTCTAGGATTGAGAAAACTATTTCTTTGACAAGTGTGTTTTACAAGTAAAATTAAGACTAAAATGTTATATAACAAAAAATCCATAAATGCTTTGTTAAGAAGCTATAACAAAAATATGAAATGTGGAACTCTAAAATAAGATAAAAAATTTATAATACAATGAAATCAGTCTTTTGCAAGTATTCGATATCGTGAGTTTCTTTGCAATTTACTGAACATAAACTTGAACAATAGTTATCATCGAAGAAAGAATACTTCAGCACCAAAGATAAATGATAGAAACTAAACTCTGATAAAGAAATGTTTAAGTTATTCACATATTTCTACGTCAAAAATATTTTTTGGCGCCTCGATTAGCAGTTGCTCTCTTTAAACAAAATTTTAGTAAATAAAAAAACATCAGATTTCATATTTTTGTCATAACTACATAACAAAGCATTTATGAATTTTTTGTTATGTAATTTAGTCTTATTTTTGCTTGTAGAACACCCTGTATAATGCGGCTATATTTCTGGTTTAGAACAAATTTTTATTCGCCGAACTCTTGAATCAACGCATTGCTACAGTAACGATTCGTAAGATGATCGCTCCGAAGTCGGCGTGTTCATCTTTCGTGCAGCGGAAGCGAATTTCGACACCAAATGTTCAACTTACGAATCATATGTTCATTTTAAGAATCATTACTGCAGTGATAGTAAATAATGTGAACGAAGTGAATCTGGAGTTCATTTTAAGAATCATTATTATAGTCAAGGGGTAGTCAACAATAAAGTGACTTTTTATCAGTATAGCGTTAATGAGGTTATGCATAATATCGCAGGATTGAGTTAGATGTAATTAACGAAAGGCAAGGAAATGCCCAATCATTAAATGTAACTATATTCCCCTCATTTTTATTGAAATTTACCTGTCTTTCAGGTTGAGATGTGTTGGAACATGGGGCTAATCGCGACATCTGTTATCATACAATAGATATTGCATTGGTGCCATCTAGGCTTTATAAATGTGCTGCGCACGTTGTGTTGTTAAAGCGAACACGTTTTTCTTTGTACATAAAGTGTTGTAAATATACAAACGTGTGATCTGGGTTAGGTCTGGGTTAGGTCTCAACCTGAAAGACCCGTAATGTAATTACTGACTGATCAAAATGTATCTCGTGTGGTTAGTAATGGGGGAGGAGCTTGGATCGATGAAACGAATATTACCGTATGGTGAAAACTACAGAATAAGTAACAGGCTCGACTGTAGACCTCCTAGGGGTATATTTTTTGCCCACTAGATCTCGACCGACCGACCCAAGACGAGCAAATATTGGGCGTAGCAAGCTGTAAGTGCAAGCCTGTAGTCAACAGACCGCTATCCCGCTGGGGGAAACCTATTTAGCGGCTAGTACCCAATGCCCCAACAAGGTCATCGCTTTACAGACCTCTCCAAACTGACTTGAGAAGATCGCTATATTTGTTCCATCGATCATACCCCAAGTATCCTGTTTAGATAAATAGGATAGGCTTCTTATACTTTGGCTAGACCCTTTCCTAACCCCTCTGCGATACACCACTGTCCTTCGAGGTTTTAGCAAAAGAAATGTTTGTAACCACAAAGTGGATCATTGCTGTTAATCTATCGCTGGTCGTAAGTATTAGAATACTTAACCAAAACGTTTGTAACTTGAAAAAAACCTTCATGGGGCCACTGCAAAGGTTGAAGTTTAGAGTAAATAGTTGGTTCGATTTCCTCGATTGTATGTGGAATATAATATTGGTCGGATAGCCACCCCCAGCTGTTTCACAATTGTGCGTATTGTCGATTTTTTCAAACATTTTCACACGTTTATTATTTGTTGAATCGAGAGATCGAAGATGACGTTTAAAAATAGCATCGTTATCGGGAAACATTATGTGAACCATGATATAAACCCGATCGTCTAGTATATCTAACAAGTTGTAAGTATTCAATGTGGTAATTCGATATTGAAGTTAATGATGGGTTCGGTTAAATGTCGGGATAGAACACTCTAAATTGTAGGCTTCCTTTATTGATTTCCCTATATAAACCTGATCTTCTATTGGTAACAATGCAAATAATTGCTTGTTGGATCATATTACTGTTTCCAATCATCGGTTATCCTAGTTGTATGATCTTTACATCATCCTTTCAGCATTTTGGCTTCAATGATTATAGGTTTTAGAAAGTGTAGATTTTTCTATAGGTGTTTATTTCCCGAAGTTGTCAAAATGGCGACTCAAATTAGAGATTTCTTCTGAAAAACATACTCTCCTAACTGTGCTAACTCTGAAACTATTCACAATAATAAAACATTTGTGAAAATATTATTCAGTTTGATAAGAGTTATCCAAATAATACTTAAATTTGAAAAATCTAGGAGTCCTTTTTTCTCGTAACAGTTCGCCCAAATTTGTAGCGCATGGAAAGATTAATCCTGGACCGTTTAGTTTAAGAAAATTAAGTTGACGTTTTGTCTGAATCGCGTGGGACAGATTTGTGCATAAAGAATTGTCTACTTGGTTTTTTTGAATTTTTGGACTCGGCGTGTATCAAAAAACACACAGAGAAATGCAACAAACCAGGGGTGGGTAGAATTTCAACCGATAGCAGTGCTTCCCCTCTGTTGCATTCAACAGTCGGGAAATTAAAGTGGACTATTAATATACGACGTTCTTGTGTATGTAAATTATGTAGAGTGGAAAACTTGTTAAGCAAAACAGACGAAGTATTTTCGTTAATATCATTTCGATGCTTCATAATAATATAAAGTGCTTTGGTAATTTTGTGGCAATTCAGACGAATGAAATTACCAATACGCCATACGTACATCACGGAAATTGGTGGCTAAAACTGTTCTTTAATTACTCGATAATAATATAAAGCTCGACTTGTTCAGGTTGGAATACAGAATGATTGATACATAGCCATCGATCGAGTTATTTCGGTACGAACTTCTAAGTACTTTTCAATCGAAAATTGCTTATCCGTGTTTCGATACGCAGAATAAAAAACGTATTTTTAAAGACAATTTTCACGGACGAGCGACGATTGGTTTAGTTTCTTTCATTTAAAAAATTGATTCGATCGATTCAACGCGAAGTAAACTCTGACAGAACTTTTCAAACATTTAAAAGAAAAATATTAAAGCATGAAATATTTCGAACTGCGATGTTTGCGATATATCATCTTCATTTCCTAATAAAATTTTTTTAAATTGACACTCCCCTTTTTCCGGTGGATACTTTGATCGACTATATTTAAAATGAGATAGTTCTTAACGCCTTTTGTCTAATTTTACCAAAATATTATTTTTTATTCGTGTATTTTTCTTAATTCTTCCTCTTCTTAAAAATTTCATAATCGTATATTTATAACGCGTTCAAGAGATAAAATTCTCGCGGAGGTGAAAAAATAATCGTCGCGATGAATGGTATTTTATATCCAGGTTTTTAAAATATCGGAAAATACCACTCGGCTATTGCAAAATAATACGGAAAAAATTGTAATAATACCTGCCATGGAATTTCTCGTCGATGTTGAAGAGTCAAGGACTAGAATGCCTATCGATTTGTATTTGCCTAATGGATCGTAATCGATCGCGGTCGCGAAAGGACTGACCGGCAGGATTGATAAGCCCGACCTATGTTTTTGGTAGAAATTGGAAGCGAACTTTTATTCGTGCACACGATCGTGGATCGTTGCGAGCGGACATAAAACCCGCATCGGAAAGCGCCGGGGAAATAAAAAGCCGAAACCCGAGAGAGAGTCTATGACCGAAATCAATTTAATCGGGCGGCAGCTCTTCGCCGCTGGCAGAAATAATAAATCATTTCAGGATTTCAAGCTGCCCCGCGTTTGTCGCGGAAAATTACCACCGGTTACGCCGATTTTCTCCCCAGACCCGCGCCATTTTTCATTTCTGTTTTGTTTTACCGACCGTCGTGGTCCTCGTTCTCACCTTTGCACGATTTTCTGGGTCTCCTGCGACCCATAGCAATTATCACAGTAATGATTCGTAAAATGAACATCTCAGGTTGGCACGTTCATTTTTCGTACAGCGGAGACGAAATAAATTCATTCAAAGTAGATTCACAGGCTCTAAAGGAGGTCTCCTCGGTCGGGGAGGGACAGAAACGATCAATTTACGAATCACGTTCATTTCAAGAATCATTGCTCTAGTCATTTCATAAAATTCGTTCGATTTTCGCAGTCGAGGATTCTTTCGAATAAGAAATTCAAGAATTCAGTATTCAAATTCAGAATATTGAAACAATTACGTTTTTTTTTTGTTCCCTGTTGATTAATTTCCCAAGTAAATACAATTCTTCGATCAATTTACGAATCACGTTCATTTCAAGAATCATTGCTGTAGTCATTTTATAAAATTCGTTCGATTTTCGTAGTCGAGGATTCTTTCGAATAAGAAATTCAAGAATTCAGTATTCAAATTCAGAATATTGAAACAATTATATTTTTTTTTTGTTCCCCGTTGATTAATTTTCCAAGTCAATACAATTTTTCGTTTCTTTACAAGAAACATTGTTATTAATGCTACTGGAACTTATTTTCCTCATTCTCAATTTTTCGAATCATTTTTGTGTTCTTTCGGGGTAGTTTCGACCGAATTTGCACTCGCAGAGTAAACATGCACGAATAACAGAGAACAGTTTTACAATTGCTTCGATTATTTCGTCGAGTGTAGGCTGAATAAACGAGAGCATTCATCGACAAACATCGAGAGTGTGGATGGGATGCTCGGCGCTTGCCATGGTTTCAGCATAACCCCGTGCCTTATTGGTAATCGACTCCGCATGAAAGCTCAAGAGGGTTGAACAAACATTGCTTGTCCATACATTCGGCAAGTGCCACGCTGATACTTGGCAAGTAGGTTTTGTCCAATATGCGGATTGGGGTTTCTCAGCTGCTTGCCAAACATCGAGGACCTCCCGTCCGTTGTCGGCAAATGACTCCGCACGAAAGCACACGAATATTCGACAAACATCAAATACAGCACCTTTGGTCCGTAAATTTCGGAATTCGAACAACGTGTCGTGTTATTTTAAAACGATTATCACCTAAAAGTATGAGTATAAAATTTTTACTGTACTGAATAATATTTTCGTTTCAAAATCGTTACACCAAATTACGAATCTGCGAAATTTTGATTAAAGGTTTCGATTTGTGTGCATTAGAGTTGTGGAATATTTGAATAACACCTACCAAGCGTTTATAGCAATATAATATAGATCACAATGTAACAAGTATTCTTTGATTTAGAAAATTCTGCCCTTGTAACTCATAGATATAATTCATTAATGACTTCTCTGTTCTTTGATTACCTTAGTGGTATGTTTGACAATTTTTTACTGTGATATTTTTCTTAGAATTTTTTTTTTAGATAGTTGAAAGCGCCGTTTTGAAGATAATCGAGGGTAAAAATACATGAAGTCGCGTGTAACAGAGTTGGACATACTCTAAGTAGAAACTGTGATTAATAGTCGGACGCGCCAGACTATTAGTATTCGATCGAACGCGTATACGACAAATTTTCACTTATCCCTGAAACAGAGCACGGTACGAAAAATTTTACTTCACATTTTCGACTTGTTTTTGACCATAAAATTACCCCCCTCCCCCCCTTCAATAAAAACATATGTATTCAGAATAATAATGTCTATAAGATTATTGAAATAATCGGAGAGCGTATAAAAAATTCACCACATCCGAAATAAAAAAATTTTTGTAACATAATTTCTATCGAAGTGTAGAATTTTAATTGAATGACCAGAATCTCCAATTAGTATCGTAAAAATCAAATAAAATTCGCGAATTGAAGTAGATGCGTACGTAACACGTACGTTACAAATACTTTTGTAATTAACGAACGCGCAAGGGATTAATAATTAAAGTTTGAAAACCCTGTGACATAATTGCGAGTGTAAAATTAGTAGCATTAAACCTTAAAGTGAATTGCGAACGTTGGTTGTCCAGCGAACGCGAGGACCTAAATTTCCATCGTCTTGCTGTGATAAGAGTTTGGCCCCGAACGCTCCACGCGACGCTTCGCATCGGTGTTTCTGAATTATGATTCAGCAGACAGGGAATAGAATTTCATTATTAGACTTGCAATTAAATTGTCCTCTCGGCCGTCTTCCTTTGATACGATCCGGTTTGCACAACCGTTCGTTGCAATGTGTGCGCCCCGCGACGTTCGTGTTCTATTAATGACAAGTGTGTCAATAGGTGTTGAATTACTGTCGCCGTCTCGTAAATCCAGATGCAATTTCAAAGGCACCACGGGGAATAAATCCAACATATTATGTAATCTCGCCGCAGGAATATCCGATTCTAAATATTGATACGCGATCGATCGAAAAATCAACGAATCCGACGGTGCTCCTCTCTTTTTCGCACGGAAGAAAAAACGAGAATCGCGTCGACAAACAAACGAGCACAAACGACTCAATACCTTCGTTTCAGCGGAAAATTGTAAGGGCAATATTTTAACGTTTCGCGTTCGTTTGCGTTCGTTTATCTCTGACTCGTTGCTACGGCACCTTTTATACTAATCGATTAGTTTATTTACTCTGTGCACGAACGGGAATATTTTCCATTGTTAAAGATAACATTGTAAGTGGGTTTCCGTTGAAATCGTTACCATTCACGGTTCATTCGAAACTGTACTAATGGCATAAATTAATATTTTGTTTGTATCCTCGTAACACGTGGAATAATATTATCGTCACTGTTGAAGCATATTGTATTTAACGAGTACGGGCGATCGATTTTCAAGAGAGAAAATTTAGCGAACGTGTTACAAACAGCATGTAAATAATTAGTATTGTAAATTAATATTTACTGGCTAAAATTCCCAGCTTTCAAGCGTCGTTCTACCAGTTTTCGATTACGTTTGATATTTTCGAAAACAGTTTGCCGTATTATATTCTTCCGACACAGTAATTATTCTTAAATTGAACATCGTTTCGGGGTTGGCACAACATCAGCATTTATACACAACGATATCGTTGAGCCTTGGAGTCGCCTTTATCTGTTGAAAGGGATAGAAACGTTCAACTTACGAATCACGTGTGGGTTCATTTTAAGAATCGTTACTGTAACGCTTTTTAAATGTCGTCTTTCGTGCTCTACTGGCTGCAAGGAAATAGAAATATTCGATTTACGAATCGAGTGTTCATTTAACGAATCATTACTATACACTTTCACGCAAAGCGAATAAATTGAGTTTCCGACGAATGGGCGTCGACTTTTGGAGCACCCTGTACAGGAAGGTTTCTTTGCATAAAATATCGCGGTGCTTCGATAATGTTTCGCGTTAAATCCTGCATCGGTTTTAGAATATTCGCGCGGAAACGCGTAATTTTCGCGGAATTAGAAGTAACGTCCTTCTGTTCCCGCGCCCCCACGAGAATCGTAAACAGATAGATTTTATGGAAAGGGCGGAGAACGGAACTTGAATATGCGCAAGGGCCGTTCGCCTAATGTAATGATTATTAATCGGTTCGCTGACAATATTCACTGCACGCAAACGGGGCGGTTGCAGCTGCACCAGTTTTATTAGCGCCGGCCCGACAGTTTGGAAGGTCTCCCAACAAATATACGTCTTGGTATGTGAATAGTAATTGTTGTTTCGAAGTTGCCGCGGCGTCGACAAGCAGGACATAAGCTTCTCGGCTTATGCGGTCTGCCTTAGTTTATCCGTGCTAACTGCGAATGTCGCCGGGGCTAACGTCATCGCTTTTAATGTCATGCGAGTTTTGGGTACTGCTGTCTGCCGTGTCTACGTCGACGGGGCACATCCATCGGAACGTCAGCAATTTTTTTAACGAACAACAATGCACGCCAATATCATTATTCGAACTTGAGGACCATCGAAAACTGGATTTCCATAAAAAAAGTAATAATTTTTTACGCGTTCGAAAAATACCTCTCCGATGAAACTCGTGTCTTTGCAAAAATTCTTGGAAGGTTAATATTCTTAGATAAAATCTTCAAGCATTGTTTCAAAATATCCTCGAGACTGTTATTCAAACTTGGGGACCATCGAAAACTAGATTTCCATAAAAAAAGTAATAATTTTTTACGCGTTCGAAAAATACCTCTCCGATGAAACTCGAGTGTCTTTGCAAAAATTCTTGGAAGGTCCGTAATATGAAGTAAATCGTGTTAATATTCTTAAATAAAATCTTCAAGCATTGTTTCAAAATATCCTCGAGACTGTTATTCAAACTTCGAGACCGTCAAAAACTAGATTTCCATAAAAAAAATAATAATTTTTGACGCGTTCGAAAAATACCTCTCCGATGAAGTTCGAGTGTCTTTACAAAATTCTTGGAAGGTTCGTAACATGTAGTAAATCGTTTTAATATCATTAAATAAAATCTTCAAGCATTGTTTGATACTTGATAGTTAAACGAATGTTTCTGGGTTAGGTAACGTAAATACGTTTGACCGAAGAAAATTCAGATTTTAGTCAAAATACGAGAAAGAGGGCTGGTCACGTTGATCGTATATTTGTTGGAAATCGGCCTTAAGTGAGATAAGTAGAAAAACGTGCGAGGACTTTCGAGCGCAACGTGACGATTCTTCAATTTTTCTCGTTAGATCTCTCTCGTTTCCTGCCTCCGTGTTTCCCCCTTCGTCCTCGAGCGAAGATGGCGGTCGAAGTGGGCGGAAAAGAATGAAACTAATTGCAACGCTGTCTACGAATAACTCTGTAATGACGATTCCTATCCGTTCGAGCTACGACGCGTCGTGACGTATTTTCGATGCTACGGAACTTTTTGTCCGTGAGATTATAACGACGGCACAGCAATCATCGCGTATCTCGTTCGGTAGACATCTTCATTGTTAAGTCGCGCCGGTGTGGTTCGAACTGATTTTTAGATATTATAGGAGAAACGTTCGTCTAACGATTTCGTCGACTTGCTGTTTCCACCAAACATTCTACGACGCCTCGAAGTCTGCGAATTTATTCGCTTGAACGGGATCGATTTTTCCTCCGAGACGGACACGATTTTATTCATTGAATGCAATTCTTTTAAATATTTAATATCGAATGAATTTTCTATTGTAAACGAATTTAAACCCCGGTTTTCCCTGAACGCGTAGGATTTGGGTTGGATTAAATATGCAATTTATTTATACAGTTATATTCATTGCATATTCAGGGAAAGAACGTATGACGAAAAATCGGGCAACATTGTTCCGGAACTTTTTCGGTATTATAATCGAACGTTCCAAATTTTTTAGATTTTAGTGGACGAAACTTCTAACTAGCAAAATTTTCGGGACTAGGCAAAAACTTCTAACGGAAAGTTTTAACGTTTAAAAAAACCGTTAACCTCTTTTTTGCAAAATTTTAATATCACCGTGTGCTCGATTTTTTAGTACTCGTATCAGACTTCACGACATTCTGAAAAATCATTTCTGAGATGCAGAGCGAAGCAGATGCCAAGACAATTTCATGCATACAAGATGCGTCAGTGTTTCCACCGCTTTCAAATTTTTTCGAAAATTGCATAGCATCGACCGACGTTCCACGTGACTTTCCAGAAATGCCACTCCTTGGATACAAAGCGTGCGCATGTAGACAGTTTTGTGTCCGTGGATTCTGAGAATATAACAAGGTAGCTCAAAAAATCGCAATACTTGTCCTCTGTTATATCCTGTAGTAAAACGCTAAAAATATTAAAGAAGCAAAGAGATACGTAGCATGGGAATTTTTGGAAAAACGACTATTATGAAAGAAGGAGACTTGAAGTCTTTTATATAGGGTACTTCACCGCATATTGCCATCTAGATTTTCATTAATTAAGAGAAACATTTCTGGCCAGACATATTCTCGGTAAAGAATTTTTTCCCCGAAAGTACGTAGGATTTTGGGGGTATGTCTCCTCATAAAAAATGATTGTAATTGACCCCTGCAAACAAAAATAATTTTTCCAGAACGATTTGAAATTTTTTAATTTGTCCAGCTACCCGAATTTTTTTATTGAAAGTACGCAGGATTTCGGAAGTATGCCTCTTCACCAAAAATGATTGTAATTGACCCCTACAACCAAAATAATTTTTCTAGAACGATCTGAAATTTTTTTTTCGCCAAAAAATTTCAGCATCTACGCCCTGTTGATTTTTCTTAACAGTTCGTTTTTGATTTTTAGTAATTGTGTTTGGCGCCCTACAAAAAAGTTGTCTAATACCTTTTTATAACTACCTATGAGCTCTACTTGCAGACTAAATTTCAATAAGTTACACCTATTATTGTAGGAGTTATGGTCGTTTGAAAATTGGACCATTTTTATGGGGTTTTTCACAGTTTATGGAGTCAAGGATCAACTTTTCAAATATTTTTGGAATTTCTACATATTCTCCATTAAAATACGCGTAGTTTGCTTTTCGAAACATTAAAATCCTCCAATCCATTTAAAAGTTATGATATTTTAAAGATATGTATGAAATTTCAGTAGAACGTCTAAACGCATGGTCAGACATGACATTTTTGTCTCGAAAGTGCGTAGGATTTCGAGGGTATGTATATTGACCAAAAACGATTGTAATTGACCCCTTCAACCATAAATAATTTTTTTAGAACGATTTGAGATGTTTTAATTTCGCCCAAAAATTTCAACATCTACCAGAATTTTTTTCTCGAAAGTGTGTAGGTCTGGGTTAGGGTGGATTTTTGGGGTATGTGTATTGACTAAAAATGATTGTAATTAACTCCTGCAACTACAAATAATTTTTCCAGAATGATTTGAAATTTTTTAATTTAATTTTGTTAATAACTTTGTAACGAAACCTCAATCAATAAATTGATATTCTTGATTTTCGTCTTGTTTTGGCCTTTAGAATCTCTCATTAAAATTTTTCCCTGGGGTGGCCGAACACCCTGTGTAACAGTATTCGTTTTTCAAAGTTTAATGTGTTATGGAGGTTGTTTCGGATTTAAATAATCAGAAGCTAGTGAATAGATAACAAATAATTATTGATAAAAATGGTCTTTATACAGGGCGGTTTCCTATATATTATCGTCTAGATTTACAGTAATTATTATTACGCGTAACGAAAAATGTTTCAAGATGAAGTTACACGGTTTCAAAAGGGGCACATTCTGATGAAACAAATTTTCCTGTAGATGCACGTGTAAAGATCATTAACGTTTTCTTAAATAAAATCATACATTTTCTATTGTATCAGTTGATGCACCTTGATATTCTTTACAAAGAACTATTAACCTATTTATGTTAAAAATTCATGAATTTGTGAGATTTTTGAATTCTAATTTTGTTAAGATCGATCCTGATATTTCTGTACGAAAAAAATTTCGCTAGTTTGTATTAGCTAAGTAGCACGCGTTATGAAAGACCCTGCAAAGGATCGACAGACGATATTCGAGGAGGAACGTTTTTTAAAACCGCGTCACCGAGTGAATCGAGCCGTAGTGAATTTAATCGTGACATCGTCTTGGGCCGTATCGACGACTCGATATCGAATTCATGCAATTTCACTTTAAACATACACGCGCGGTCTCGAGGGGGATTTCAATAAAATTCGCGAAGAAGCGAATAAGCGAGCGTCGCGAGACCGAATAGGCGTCCTTTGAAGAGGACTGTGTACTCCGTTATGGAGTTCCTTCATCTTTTGATATCATATTGCATTCATCTTGTCACGATAAACCTCGAATAAGGGTTTAGGATAAAAACTGGCTTAACGTAAGCCGGATAGGAGTGACAGAACGCGGGCCTAGAAACACGGCTTTTCTCTCTCGCGGGGGAGGAAGAAGAAATTTCCGTGGGCTGCTTACCCGGGATAGCGATACAGTCGAGGCTCGGTAAGAAGCAAAAATATATCGATATACACCAGGGGGTAGGGGGAGGGGGGGAGGGGCGCCAATTGAAACCGAGCCGCAACTTCAGTGGCGAAATAACGTGTTCGTTCCTCGAGCGTGGTACGTGTCTCGTGGAAAAAGGAGAAAAAACGCACCCCTCCCCAGAAATGAGCTTTCCACAGCCGCTTCCAATTGCGTCGGGCCGCGTCGTCGTTCTTTTAATTTTTTCCGTGTAATATACACCCGTTTCCGGGTCCACTCGTCGAACGCGCGACCCGAATTTATCGCGAGGGGGTTGAAACGACGAGCATCTAACCACGGAAATTCGGTCCTCCCCCGACGAGACACGGGCTGTTTCGCGATACGAATGCATCGTGTCTTCTCTTTCTTTCTTTTTTTTTTTTTTTATTTATTTTCTCGGCGCTTCTTCCATTTTTTATTCTTTTTTCGACTTTTTCCCTCCGAGCGTTCCCCGCGAGGACCTCACAATATTCAATTCCGACGGGAGCACTTGGTCGCAGCGAAAATTGTTTCAAAACGACCGGGACGAACCTTGTTTCGAATGCTGTCGGTCGGAGGTATCGTAATGATGGCGGCCGTTGAATGTTCCTGGTAGGAAGTCGCTATTGACGGGCCCCGTACGGAAAAAGCGAACGAGAAACGGGAACGAGCGGACGAGTGTATACGCGGACAAAGATCCGACGGAGAGAGGAGAGGTTAAGAGAGAAAATATATGACGGCGGAGGGCCAAAGGGTAGACGAAGATACGGGACGGAGGAGCGGTGGATAACGGTCGAGAGAGAGAAAGAGAGAGAGAGAGAGAGAGAGAGAGAGAGAGAGAGAGAGAGAGAGAGAGAGAGAGGGAGAGAGGGAGAAAGAGAGATTTCGAAGGGCGTGGAAGTGGCATAAAAGCGGGTAGTGGAAATCCGGACTGGTTGAAAGGAGTGATGCGGAATTACGAAAGGATTTATTTGAGATTTTCTGTTGTCGCCGACGACGCTGCTGCCTGCAACATCTCGGCTTGGATCAGTGTACAAATAGCAAAAAAAGAAGGTGGGGGAAAAACGTGAAGGAAAATAGAAGAGAGATAGAAGCACAGAGATATACTTGGCAGTCACGGGTTACACGACGAGGATCGAACTTGTCGTCTTCTCTGCACGCGAATCGGCTGGTTTCTTGCAACGGGTCAGCCCGCTGCCAGGTCTCCGGCTGGTTATAAATTAACCGAGATCGGGCGAAGAATGTTGCAAAGCTCCGTTTCTTGCGCGCGCGTAGTTTGTAACTGGTGTTCTGCATCGTGGCAGTTTCGAATACGTTTTTGGGGACAGTTTGGTAAAGTTAGGCGACGTCGAAATTAATTTTAGAACCAGGTTTTCAGTTCTACAGCAATGATTCGTAAAATGAACGTCGCTCTTGGTCATTTTTCGTACAATGGAGGAGAAGTTTTTACACCAGAAAACGTTTATACGGTAGTGTGTCTTAAAATGAACATCACTCCGGTGTGGAGATGTTCATTTTTCGTGCAGCCTTTATATTTTCGACTAAGTGTCGTATTGTTTTTTAAATGTCGTCTTTGACGCTTCACTGGCTCCAAGGAAGATCTCAGTTGAGAGAGATAGAAATGTTCAACTTATGAATCACGTCAGAGGTTCCTTTTAAGAATCATTACTTTATACGTATATATTGAGACATGTCCTTGAAAACATGGATTTCAAGTTAGAATTTTCAATATTAAATGGAACCAAATATAATTGGTAAATAATTTAACAATACGTTTTGTTTATTTTATGTGCAAGATTATAAAATGTTCGTTCGAGGAAAATTAATTCCAACCACATGTTTCTAAGTTTAATCGTTTTACCCAAGGAAAACATAGTTGCCTCAGCTCGTATTGTTTTCGACTCCAAGGGGTATCCTACGTGTTCGAGTTCAGTTTAAGAATCATTACTGTCTCATAAATAGAGAAGACTCGCGATTGGAAATGAAGAAAGATAGAAAAGAATAGAAATGTTCAACTTACGAATCATGGCTGGGGTTCATTTTAAGAATAATTACTATATATCATTGCGAAAGAAAATTCAAATGTGAAATTTGAATTCATTATCTATCGATCATTGTAAAGATTATCATACTAATTAAAAAATTGTAGTATGCGTTTACTTACCGTACAACTATGTAAAAAAGTAAATATTTGTGTTATAAGATTATATAAAATGATTCTATTTTGAAATATGTATAATTTTTGGATTAAATGTAAATAACAGTTTGTTTGAAAACTTGAAAGACTTTGCAGTTGAGCATCTCTGATTTATAAAGCATTTTGAGCGAAGATGCAAATGAGTTAACCTACAAACTTTATTGTTAGTAACGCCTAATGATAATAATTCTGACGCAGAAAAATAAAAAAGTGAAATTTGTGATATTTCAATTCGTTAAATTAATATGTGGAAGATAAATTGTCTAAATAGATTTAATAAATTTCAACGAAAGACAGAACGAAAATTTTATCAAATATATTCGTCCAATTTTGAAGGTCGTGTTCGTAGCAAACGATTACGTACTAGGATTATTATACTCATCGCAAGTTTCCTTAGCAATTTCAGTAAAATTCGAAGGATTATTGGAAATATGGAGACGCTCGAACGGACATCGACATACCCATTGGCTCAGAATCGTTTCCTGGAGCTGATCAATTAAGAAATATGGTTGGCGATCGGCGAGTCATGCCACGACTATCATACTAATATCTTTGCGTCCTAATGAAACTGACTTTTCACAGAATCGGCCAAGGACCCATATTGTTAACGCGGTGCTCACCGGTGACCGGCACTTCAAACTTATTACGCGTTTCAAAATTTCTAACGAAAGAACCCTAGTACTCGTAAAATTTCAAATAACGTCATCGGGAATATAGAATATTGGTGCACTGTTCAATTATCGAATATTTCTATTTTTCATGTCGTAAATCGACCGAAGCATTTCTTAAAGCATGAGTGAGGGAAAAAATTTATAGTACTAAAAAATGCTTAAAAATAACTTAATTCTTATTTTGAAATAATTCACATCGGATTTTATTTATGTTATTTGAGAAAACAAAATAGAAAATCTACAAAAAGGTCAATTTAAAAAGGAAACCCCATGAGTTCAACAACCGTCGAAGAATAATTGTTCCGTATTGCTTATTTTGAGCAGAAATTTTCTTCGGTTGGAGACCAGTAAATTAGAACGCTCGCAAAGTGCAAAGTTGAATACAGAATTAAACGTAGCGATAAGCGACATACTCGCACGGGACTTGAATTATTAGTAGCAATCGCGGATACATCGTCTCGAAACAGCAGGAGCGTAAGGGATTAATGATTAACTTACGTCGATTAGCTTACGTGGAAGCACCAACGACCCATCCATCGTAGAATCAACGACGAGCAGAGTAATAATAGGTGGCACGGTGAAATGACCTAATCGTCCGTGAAACTATATCAGAAATTTTCTCGTGTTCGACGACTCTTACGAGGCAAAGAGCCTCGTCGTCTACCCTTGGTACACCCGTCGCTTTCTTTCCTCGATCGATGCCTCCCTATCGTTCAAACATGACGTGACCATTGTGTTCAGAGGTTATAGGCCAGTCATTTCCAGTCTCTTAATTAAGTCGCTGTCTCGGATAATTTGAAAGTATGGCTGGCTACGTCCGATGGGATTACAGTTCATTAGGGCAACGTTTATCAAACATTCAGGAAAACGAGTCGGGGCCAGTCCTCTTTCTATCGACGTAAGTTTATGCAATTGATAATCAAAACATTCCTTTACGTTGTCACAACTGTCGTGTAAATTCTTGTCATTACTCAGCTCCGCTATAATTCACGATATTATCTCCGTAACAATTTTGATCCTGAGACTTTATAAAAACAAACCTACACAACGAATTTGCTAAAAAAGTCTGCCTCGAAACTCCTCTTGCTCTCGAAGTTCAGAGTAAATTGTTTAAAAGAATAGAAAACATAGAAATAAAAAAGAAGTACAATTTCACCAGTGACATATACTTTTCCATACGCTTCGTCGATCGTTCGATAGTAATTATTCCGAAGGGAACGAAACGTCCGTAATTGTTTGAGACTTCTCCCAAGCGCTTCTTCCCGTGTTCCCGCAGTTCGATTCGAAGGTACAGCGTTCAGGAAAAATTCAAGAGCCATCGTGGACTGAAAAATTGAGCAAAGTACGGACAAACCGGCCGATCTAAAATTTATCCCTTCGCACGAGCGCGCGGAAAGGTCAATGAGAGCCATCCGCCGGCGGGGGAAATAACAAATTCATTCCGAAAGCACCATAAACGATTCCCGGTTCAGCCATTCGCGGAAGGAGGGGAGAAAGGGTGGCTGCTTAATTTATTAAAGCGTCGCAGACGCGAAATTCGAACGAAGCTACCCGGAGAACGTTTTGCCTCCTTCGAAACGATCTTGCCGCTCCTGTTCCGTGTCTCGAAATTCTTCCCCTCTTCTCCCCGCTCTGTCTCCGTCGGGCACAGTGTAAAATTTTCAAGAGCTCTTGCACGAACGAAAAGCGTACCTGGGTGGCTCGCGCAGACCTCACGTACACCATTTATACACGTTTCTCCGTGTGTAAACGTGTACCCGGCGCGTAAAACGATCCTGGTGGTCGAGCAGCGGGCATACGAGAGAGGACGAGTGGCAGGGGATACGTGGAATAAGAATCTAAAAAGACCGTGGCGAAGACTCGACGACGAAACGACTCCCGTGGGCTTTCTCCAATCAGCCAGACTCGGTCCGCCGCGGCGCTATCCGGCTAAAATGCACTCCGACTCCGTGTGTTTCTGACGTAGCTGGTTGCCAACCCTCTCCCCCACGGTGGCTACACGTGCAAACTCGCTAATGTACACCGCCACCAAAACACCCCCGCCGTCGCGTTTCCGGGAACGACGGGCCAGGCCAGCCGGCGGCGAACAACTTTTATACGCTCGTATGGATTCCATTAGTAATCTTTATGCGATCTGTTAACGCGCCCGTGAAAAAGAGGAAAAGTCCCCGGAGAGTCTTTCCGTTTGGCACGTTTCGCCGTTCACCCGCTTTTATACAATTTTCCAACGGCCGTAAGTTCCCCGCCGAGCAGACACCGCCGAATGGACTATCGTTCCACGAGACCATTCGCTAAGAACGAACAGGTTTATCGACGCGACATGCTGTAATCCCCGCTTTCAAGACCGTGTTTTTAGTACGGATTCAAGGACCGGACTCGCTGCCTACCATTGTTCGCGTTCGCGATCCTCTTTCGCTTCGCTACGAGATAAGCATTCGATACCCACAGTCGCGTTAGGCGAATTAGCTGACTCCATTTTTGTTGCCTTCGTGTACTACTGAGCGTGCAAGGTTTCCAAGATTTCGTTATTTGTTTTTTGAATTTTTCGAAATTTTCTTCTTACTTGAACTTTTCTTCATTCTTATTATCGAATCTTTGCAAAATTTGTTTTCTACAGACCTTTAGATGGAACTTTGTAAAATTGACTTCAGCTTTAAATAAAAGTTGATTTTCTAACCCTGTTATCAAGCTAATTAATGGTTACGATATTGAGATTTAAAAGTGAGAATTACTGCAATTGGTAATATTTGCGTTTTGTACTTTTACAAATTTTTATTTCATTTATAAGATTTACACTTCGCTGTCTCGCTATCTGCACACTCGTGTCCTTGCTACGTTTGCAACTTGAAAGGCTTGGTTGCTGGTACCTTCGTTATTCGCAAGATTTGCCATTCACTCTTGTCACTGAACCTTTGAAAGATTTGTTTTCTACAAGTCATTTATATGGTACTTTACAAGACTTGAGCTTGAAATACAAACTGATATCCTAACCCTGTTTTTAAGCTAATTATTGGTCACAGATTGGCAGAATTAATGGTCACAATATTGTGATTTAAAAGCAAGAATTACTGCAATTGTGAAATGTCTCACTTTTACCATCGTTGGTAATATTTGCTTCTTGTACATCTACAAATTTTTGTTCTATTTATAAGATTTAGGGATCACTGTCTCACCACTTGCACATTCTTGTCCTTGTTACGTTTGCAACTTGAAAGGCTTGGCCACTGGTACCTTTATTATTCACAAGATTTGTCATTTACACTCTCGTTACTTTAAGTCTCCAAGCTTGCACGCTTCTTACGATTTACTTATTGCAGCCTTTCTATTTGAAAACTTTTGCAATTTGAAAGACTTGGTCGCTGGTACATTCGTTATTCGCAAGATTTGCCATTCACTCTTGTCACTGAACCTTTGCAAGATTTGTTTTCTACAGACCTTGATATGGAAGTTCATGAAATTGGCTGCAACTTAAAATAAAAACTGATATCCTAACCCTGTTATCATGCTAATTAATGGTCACAATATTGTGATTTAAAATCAAGAATTTGGTGACTTTTACATTGGTAATATTTGCCCCTTGTACTTTTACAAATTTTCATTCCATTTATAAGATTTACGCTGGCACCGTTCTTATTGCCAAATAAAATATCAAACGACACCAAAATTTATGAGTGCAGTATATAGTTTCATGACGGCATAAAACAAAAGAAAAAGGCTAAAATAAAAGACACATTAATACTCAAGCAAATTAAATTTTCTGCAAATGTGAAATTATGGTACCTCCGAAATCTGAACACGTAAAATAAATGTTACGCACATGTTGGATGTCCTATTATAGATTTAGGATCTAATAGAATCCTAAATGCGTTTCCCTGATACGCGTTACCTTTCTTTTGCGTAAAATTCAAATATTTAATTTAAATATAAAAGGTAAATATCGCGTACTCATATCTGTGTTTATTTTTCTGTTACAGGTGAGTGTTCGAAATTAACATTACTCGAAGGACGACTGTCTCGTGCAACGTGAGACGAAAACGATCGAAACGAGGTAAAGGGGAAGTTTATAAGGAATTCAAACCTAAAATATCATAATCAATGGATTAGCGGCCGTTTCACGTGCAGTCGCGGACGTTTCACTTAAATAGAAATATCCGCTCGATCCATAATTCATCTCGTATAGTATCTCCGCGAGTAATTACTAATAACACACTAGACTATTCGCCAGGTAAATACATAATTGATCGCGCTGTATTCGCGGCGTATTGTAATAACCATTTCAAATCCAGCGTGCTTAAATTACTACTCGGATTGCGTTCCTGCGCCCCTACGAAGCAACGATCATTATATGTACGTACGTACGATCGAGCGCAAATGAAACGAAACGATAATCAGCAGCTGTTATTTTTCAACAACATCGAGCACACCGTGCAAATCTTCTGAAAATCGTTGTCGTTGGATCACTGTAATTCCTACGACTGATTAATATTTATTAAACGTTTCGAAACATTATTTTTTTATCGAACGAACAGAATTTCAAATCGTCGTTGATCCATGACATCATTGGCTTTTATTGTTATTCATTCGCGGTTTCAATATCTCTGTGTTTCAATATTTGAAACAACTTGAAAAGGAAACGTACGCGTCAGGATCCTTGGACAGGTTGCTAGAGAAAAGAACCAGTCTAAGCGATGCTAATTTTAAATGTTTTGTGCAAAGAACGAGGTGGTATTTAGCAGAAGAGGAATAGATCTCGAGTTTAACAAAAATGTGTTGTGTTATGTAAAATGAAAAGAAACGAATTATAATGGAAAAAGGACTTAAATAGAAGGTAGAAAATAACTCAAATTTGAAATCTTTCAATTAACGACAAACCTCATAAAGTAAAATCTAGTACCTTTAAATTATAATATTCCCTGAGAAAAATATGCACAAACTTTCAAAAATCATCACCGTTTAGTATAATAATTAGCCGGATAATTCGTGCGGCAGAAAATCACCATAGACGATGAATAATTTGTTTTCGTCCTGCGCGTAGGGAATATTGCAGTCCTGCAAAGATTAATCGTACCGAATACGGGAAACGCAAACGGGGTCGCGAAATAATTGACAAATATTTAAACATGTCAGTGAGTATATGTTTCAATAGAGTAGTAGTAAATTACGTAAAGTGCCCGACCACGATCGCACGATTTACTATACTCATCTACCGTTTCCTAAATTACACGCTCTCGCGATTCTTTCACAATGATAATGCACACTCTTGCAATTATTACGTTGAAAATAGTAGACACGATTATACGAAATCATACGTGAAAAGTTTGGAGGAATTTTTCCAACGCGAACCGTCGGCCAAACGTTTCGAGCGCCCTTCGACCTTTAAAGAAATGACCCACTTTCGTGCATACGTAAAAGTTTCGTTGAAAATACTATACTAATCGATCGCTGCTCGCGTATACACCGAGACAACATTCTATCATAACTGCATTTTAGAAAGATAATAAATATTTATGAAAGCGTCTTTTACCAGAAATTTCTTTTTATTTCTGTTTTTTCGAAACCCATTCATTGAATTTTAAATCCGATTAATTATTACGGGGACCGTGACATATTTGTTGAAAACATTTCCTTGTTTTTCCAGTTTCCAAATATGCTTCGAGCATCTTGAAAACGTGTTTTGGTTGTCCCGTTGCATAATGAATTATTTGTCCATTAATCGTGCTCCTAATGGGATTGCATGCTCGCAAGAGATCCGTTTATATTCCTCTTTCTTCATAATACCATCGATTCCGAACGAGTCTCCTATCCCTTGTGCACCGCAACATCCCCACGCCATTATCGAACTGTCTGCTTGCCTCATTGTCGGTACGAAGCAATCTGGAAGCATCTTTTCTTCGCCGGACCGTCGAACATAAATCCGACGGTTACTTTCAAAACCATGAAATTTAGACTCATCGGTTCAAAGAACTTTACTCGATTCGTCTAACGATCGCTGTTCGTGCGGTCTGGCTCGATATAAAACTTCCCATTGATTTCCTTTTCGTTTGGAACGGTTGTTTCTTGGCAATTCCACCACCAAGATCAGCTTCTATTAAACGTTGTTACCTAGACACTAACCGAATTTTTTTATAAATTAGTGACACTTTCCCCTTAAAGAAACACAGTTTATTTATTTACAGTATATAAATACAACACTTTATTTTATGGGTTCAGTCATTTTTCGTGAATTCTTTACTTTGCTTTGCGAAGCAATGAAAATTAAGGGTTGGTTCTTTTACAATTGGTCGCCAGAAGTGACGTATTCTATCTTAATGTTAATAAAATAATTACTGTGTAAAATAAAACAATTATGTTTACTTCCATTAAATAGGATTTATTGCTTTAGAAAAACGAATTATATTTATTTGACGACGAGTAGAAAATAATATAGGAAGACGGTTTGTACGAGTAAAATTTTTAATAGCTTCGTTTCTCTATTAAGAGCTGTTCGATATTCTCAGTGGAAATATATATAGTATTTTAGCCTTGAGTTTAGTTAACCCAGTTCACTGCTATTTTTAATAGTCAGTTTAACTAGTTTTAGTAGTATTTTTCGAAAGCGTAGCACCTACCTAATTCTACCATTCATTCCACCGTTTAAAGTACATCATATATTATCGTTAATCGTATGTTGCATCGCAGCGACGAGTTAAATTTACATATCCTGTTTACTGCAGTTTTAAACCCCAACTTTTAACTAGTTCTAGTAATATATTTCAAAGGTCGAATGCTTACTTAATGCCACTCATTCCACCATTTAAAATGCTCTTTATATTTTGTCGTAAAACGTATCACCTTGACACCGCGTTCGCATACATGCGTCAGCTTTCCAGTCGACGCCCAGAGATCGATTTTGCAAATCTAGGTGGGCGTAATTCAATTCCTACTTTCTTCGAGCATTCGTGTTTTTCAAATTTAAAAACTAATCGTGACTTTCATTGGCCAATTGCAAATCATTTACCGAATAACAGTAATTTTTCACCGATTACTCGAGAAAATAATGCGTTCTATTTTTAAATTATAGCCCAGGTTTCGTACAAAAATATCCACAAGATAAAAAATTGTTCGACCAATCGTACGCGTGAAACTTCCATGATGGAGGAACAGAGAGGTTAGATTTTAAACGTTCGCGAGACAACCGAAGGAACACGATACAAATCTTATGCAATTTTTCCAGTTTCGCCCTAGATTTATGAAATCGATCACCGCGCGACGGTTCTTAAGTTTCTAACGCGTAATCTCCGTAGACTGTACTAAGCCCGGTAATAATCTCTACTTACATCCTAATCTCGTAAGATTACGAACGCTCGACGAAGGTCAGCGTTCGAGTCTTTTCTCATACGAGAGCTCCTAGAAAATGTCACGATCGTCTTACCAAACGGTTCCCTCGATAAGAGGCGCTTTGCGATGTCCATCGTTTTTGGTATGCATTTTATAGAATATCACATTCGACGATGTTTCTCGAGAGCAATGCGATTCGCGCACGACTGTGTGATTACGACAGGATTGAATTTAAAGGAGGATCCAACGAGTCGAATGCATTCCCGATCCAGGGAGCAGCGTAAATCGACCGGTTGTGGTTGGCTCGAGGGACGAGACAAAAGCTTCGAGGTAGTCGAGTAGATTGTCTCCAAACTGCACGCTCTAAGACGTTCCAGAACGATCCCGAGGCACGGACAATTAGGCGATCCGATCGATCGAGGGATGCTGAAGGCGATGGATCCGACGGATGTTGGCAAACTTTGTGTTGACGGGTCTGGTGTGCTCCCAGTCGTCGTTATTGGCAATGCACGCGAACGGATCTCTCCTTCTATTCGCGTCGTACCCGGCTCTCGCATTACTTGCGGATCCGCAAACACGAGAAGGTTGACAAACTCTGTATACTCGACGACGGAAGGTATTGCCGCGCAATTGACCTCATATCCACTCTGTATTAAACGGCCTACACGCTTTACAATTTCACGCTGAATAATTTTTTTTCTTTCGACCAGCCCTACACGCACGAAACATTTAAGAAACTCTATAATTTAAAACTAAAAATATTTAAATGGTGCATCGAATACTTTCTGGGGTCAGTTTGAGACAGTTACGCGCCGTTGAAATCAATTTTGGAACCAGGTTTTCGGTTCTACAGTAATGATTCGTAAAATGAACACCGCTTCGGGGTTGACGTGTACTTTTTTTATTTTATGCTCAAGACCATATGTTTCTAATCATTTTACGTGAGTAAACTATAATTACCTCAGATTGTATCGTTTTTGATTTCTAAGGGGATCTTCCATGTTGGAGTTCATTTTAAGAATCATTACTCTATTAGGGATAGGAAAGACCCGGGATTGGAAACGAAAAGAGATAGAAAAGAATAGAAATGTTCAACTTACGAATCACGTCTGAGGCTCATTTTAAGAATCATTACATTATTATATATTATATTATTATATACAGGGTGTTCGGCCACCTCTAGCAAAAATTTTAATGAGCGATAGTAGAGGCCAAAATAAGACGAAAATCAAGAATATTAATTTGTTGATGGAAGCTTCGTTAAAAAGTTATTAACAATTAAATTCAAAAATTTCAAATCGTTCTGGAAAAATTATTTTCGGTTGCGGGGGTCAACTACAATCATTTTTGGTGAGTACACATACCTCCGAAATCCTATCTACTTTCGAGAAAAAAAATCGAGTAGGTGCTGAAATTTTTCGGCGAAAAAAAATTTTTCAAATCGTTCTAAAAAAATTATTTTCGGTTGCGGGGATCAATTACAATCATTTTTTATCATTACACATACCTCCGAAATTGTACGCACTTTCGAGAAAAAAATTCCTTACTGAAAATCCAATTAGGTGCCTAAATTTTTCAACGGAGAAAAAAAATTGCAAATCGTTGTGGAAAAATTATTTTCGGTTGCGGGGGTCAATTACAATCAGTTTTTGTCATTAGACATACCCACGGAATCCTGCCCACTTTCGAGAAAAAAAATAGAGAAGGTGTGAAATTATTCGAGAAAATTAAAAAATTGCAAATCGTTGTGGAAAAATTATTTTCGGTTGTAGGGTTCAATTACAGTCATTTTTGGTGAATAGACATACCCCCGAAATCTTGCGCATTTTCGAGAAAAAAATTCAGTAAGGGCGGCACTTTAAACGTTAATAACTTTTTAACGAAGCTTCCATCAACAAATTGGTATTCTTGATTTTCGTCTTATTTTGGCCTCTACTATCGCTCATTAAAATTTTTGCTAGAGGTGGCCGAACACCCTGTATAATTATATTATTATATATTATATATTATTATATATTATAGTAAAGAAATTTCTTTCGATCAGTTTTATATGTATGAAACATTAAAAAAACTCTATAATTTAAAACTAAAAATATTGGGATAGTATAATTAAATGTCCAAAATGATGTCTTTGAGCCTCAAAACAATTAGTGATTCTTTTATAAATAGTTGAACAGTTACAGAAACAGTGCTTAGAGCATTACTGTTCTTTCTTTAGTTCTTCTACCCCTTATAGTGTTATTGAATTATCATAAAAGAATTTTGCGTACAATAATAGTTTTTAAAATGAATTAAATTCCTCTTGGAGCCAGTGAAGCGTGAAATACAATACTTTGTGAAAATGTTCATTTTAAGAATCATTACTGTATCTTCGTCTGTATGGTCTAGCGTGTCTATGCATATATTGGAAGGTGTCCAATTAGAAGTGGTGTTAAGATTAATTATTTGTATGCCTAATATACAAGTAATGATTCTTAAAATAACCCTCGAGACGTAATTCATAACTTGAACATCTCTATCCCTTCCAACTTAAGGAATTCCCCTTGGATTTCAACTGAGAGTAACAGACATTATGAAAAACGATGTTCATTTTAATCATTACTAAAATTTTAAATTGAACAAATATTGTTCGTCTCTGAGTAAAGGCACGCGAATGACTGAAAGGGTTAAAAATGAAGTAGCGTGCAGCGGTCGAGGACGAAGGGGATACCGGGAGAAAATTGGAATCGCGTTCGTTCCCCAGCGGAGCGCAGAGAAATTCCTCGGACCTGGTGAACGACGTCGTCCTCGAGTGGTTCTCGACGGATCGGTTTCCGTTTCGAGGCTGAATTCGAATCCGAAGCGCCAAGGGAGAACGGTGTAACTTCCTAATAAAGTATTTAGCCGACGGATGGAAGCGCGATGTGCTCCAGCTACGGAGGGGCGGCGGAAGCCGAAGGAAGGCGGGAGTTTCAGTTTCCGGGTGATCTGTGGCTCCCTCGTCGTGAGAATCGATGCCGCCAGCCGCCCAATAACCATACATCGTACGACTATCATACCCCTGGGGTATATACCCGTGCTCCGTGCTCCGTGCTCGATTCTCTCTTTCCACCGCAGATAAGTCCCGACCAACGCACCCTCGATTTCTCTGGCCCCCACCCGCCCCTTCCCCGTGGCCGCCTTAACCCTTAGACGGCGGCGATTTTTCCTCCGCGAAGTATGCAACGAGGTCTCTAACGAACCTTCGCAGAGAAACGGAAGTTCCTCCAAACAGGAATCGAAACCATTTTATAACAATATCTCCCTAATGACAAAGTTATTTCAATGGTTAATTGAACGTGCGGTCCATGCTCTAGTTATCATCATATTTGGAGCACAACGGTTTTAAAGCGATCAATTGAGAAATTTCTATCTATTATATAATCTATCTGGAGTTCATAGAATCATGTGTGGCTATTTAAATTATCTTTGAAAAATGTAATAATTTTGCTACTTCGAGCCAGTGTACATGGTGAACCACATAACTTGACTTACTTTTTTCTGGTTACCAGTGGTCCGTTAAAGTCCATTTATCGAGAGTTGATTCTGTAAAGGTCGCGATATAATTGTTTAACTATCAGGATATACACTTGTCTGAACCCTTAGACAGGGTGAACCGTGTAATTTGATCAACTTAATTTATTCTGGTTACTAGTGGTTTTGAAAATGTTTTTTGTCTACTATAACATGATTTAGGAAGAGCTTTGAAATGAGTATACTAGCAACCACATATCTCCTTCATTTTTAATGGCACAATTTAAATGACGTCGAAGGAGGAATACTATAGAAACAAAATTCATCGTTATTTTTTTATCAAGAAAGATCATATTTGAATATAATATTGAATGTGCTTGAGTTGTGACCTTGAATACCAAAAATATAATAAAATTATAGGATAATATTTACATTTGAACTGTTTATTCATTTAAGAATTCAAAGTATACACCTAAGAGGATAAAAAACCCATCAACGCTTATAATATTCCAATTTAACAATTAAATTTATAAAATGAAATAGTCCCTTCTTCAAATCCAAACTCATCGAAATTTCCGCTCGATTTTTCACCCTTATTCTTCATAAGCCCTTTATAAAACTAAAAATAAGCCTCCATTCTCCGTCAGTCGCATGGAAATAGAAGTTATTCAAAGCGAAGAGGGGCAAAGATGTAATTTTATTACGAAGATTAATAAAAAAACCGGTGTCTGGCCACCGTTAAATCGAGAACGGAAGAAAAATGACAGTCGCTCGAAAATAACTTACTCCGGATGGCTTCTGCGCACGATTATCGCGATATCGTACGTTTCCACGGAGCGGTGCAATTTTGCAAATATGTTACATACGACGGAAAGTGATTGGTGGATGGCTCTCACGACGGGACAAAGATTGATAACCGGGGCGAGTAACGGGTCTCTTCTTTCCCTTTCTCTGATTCGACAGTCAACATGAATGGCGAACGCCACTCATCTTCGCCGCATCCAATTTGCTCCGAGTGACTTCCCATTATGCAGTATCGAGGAATGAAATTCAGCCGAAGATTGAGATCGTTTGTCATGCGCAGTTCTATTCACTCGGGCGTCTATGAATATTCACGGCGAACTGTTGTACGAGCGCCGGTTCTTCGTTGCACCGATGTTTTAAATAGAAAAATATAAAAGTATGACGAATGCTCGAATCCACCGAGGGAAGAAGCACACTTTGAACGGAGCGATAAAACGTAAACGTTGAGATACTCGTCTTACGAAGAAAGGATAACGACGATATTTTGTCGGGCACAAACACACAGACACCCGTATAAGCATAATTTCATTTTATTCTACGGTCCTTCGGTAACCAGCGAATATCATTGGCCCAAATAATCTTGGAAATAAGAAAGGACGCGAAGGAAGTACTGGGTTAAATAATTCAAGGAAAGAATTGTGAAATTCATGTAAAGTTTTCATTTTGATTACCTTGTGATTTTACGAGAAAACTTTCTCGGAAGTCTAAAAGGCAGTAAAACGAACGTAAAAATGGAATTTATTCTACGGAACGAATCAACCAGAAATACAAGAATTAATATTCACTAAATTGATTAACGTTCTGTTCTTTTCCGCATTAGATATCGGAAGAAAATTGAGCTTTATTATTTTTCAAATTCATCTAAAAATGATAGATATTCAATTTTCATTTCATATTATATAACGATTACTTCTAAATATATTCGTTTGTTGATAAAAAAATTCTCTTATTTTTCTGTTAAACATTACTCACTAATGTCGTTATTAATTTTTTTCGATTCGAATTTGATTTTCTATTCTGTTTATGGAAGAGCTTTTGGTTATCGTTGTTCGTTATAAATTTTATTTTATATTATCGGATTGCAATTTTTGATCGCGACAAGCCTAAAACTGATTCGAGTAGCCTATAAATCGATGGTCGGATTCCCCCCCACCATTTATATTATGCATCGTGTCGTGCTCGAGCGTTTTCCGCGCGAACGTGTCAGCTGTTCTCTTCGCGCGATTAAAAAACGAGGCACGGAAACGATCGTCCGTCAAGAACAGAAGGAAATCGCGTTTTGATTGCAACGGGCGCGATTATGGAATTCAAGAGAAGTGGCCTTTGTTTCGCGATGAACTTATCTCGTTGGCGAAATCAAAATTAAAGCCAGACCCGTGTACGTTCCCGAATAATACGAGTACTTCTATGGGAAGACCTATGAGATTTCGAAACTTCGAAAGCACCTGCCGTTACAGAAGCGCTATAAATTGTTGCAGCTTCCCCGGGAACTGTTTCAAAATTACCAACTCCGTGCCCTCGGCGAAGATACCCGCTTGTTTATGTATCTGTTTCGGTAAAAGTGTAAGCCACGGAAAATCTACGCGAACGCTTGCTGCTAAATTTATGCACGCCTTAAATATTTTTTCACGTTTATGGTTCACCGAGGTCCATTTTGTTCAAACGCGCGTTGTTATCGGGCCTCTGCTAGCTTCTGTCGTAACTCTTTAAACTGCAGAAAATAAAACGCGCATCCGAGGACTGCCTCTTGGAGACTATTTTCTAAAAATATAAATGTTAAATTCTTTCTGGAAAGATCAGAAATTTGTTGGCGAAGAATTCGTTAAGTGTTCGTAAAAGAGTTTATAATTTATATTTGATTATTTGCTGTGCTTGAAAATATTTAATTACGTTTAGTATAGCGTTTTATTCTTTAGTTAGAAGTTCAGTTTATACCGCGACTTTTATATGGATTTCTATATTATTGCACAGTATTTTTTATTCCACTTGTATGTATACTTGGTAAGTTGAATTATTCATTACCAAAATATTGGTTTGGCAACTGAGTATTAAAACTACACAATCAATCGATACAGTGTTTTTTTCTGAATGACGATTAAAGTACTATCAGACAACAATATGGGTTTGATGTTTCGAATACATACAAATACCTAACAATTCAGCTAAAGCTATCTATCAGTGAAGTCTGCAATTACATAGTTACCAAACCAATATTTTGTAATTTGTGTCGTAAGAAGATAAATGATTTTTCAACATTCACTCCGAATTTCTTTCGGATGCGTGGTGCACGAGTGGAGTTCTCGGGACAATCGTCGCGTAAGAAAACAGAAATAGCTTCGATTCCGCGATTAATTTCCTCGTCTCGAGCGGGCTGTCGTCGCGCAATTAGCTCTCGAGATGAAATTACCGGAATAAAGGGGGCGAGCGTACCGAAACGGTCCCGCGAAGGAATATAATACGGTTCGAAAGTGGCAACTGAAACAAACTCGGAAGAGTATACGCGCATTACGACGGAACGCGATATTACGGGCTCTGATTTACCGCGAGCGAAGGCCCCGCGGTTCGAGATCCTCGAGAAACGGGAGAAAGAAGAACGGCCGCCCGAGAGGAGAGGAGAGGAGAGGAACATGAAGAGCGCGGAGGAGTCGAGACGGAACGCGATAATTGCGGGGAAGGATAATTTAACGGGCGGCTCTTTTCCGCCTTGACTTCTGCTCGCGTCCATTTCTCTTCCGCCCTCTCGTTTCTCTCTCTATTTCTCCTCTATCTCATCCCCGCGGCCGCTGTTTCTCGTTTAAGTGAACGATAAAGTCCGCCCGCGCTACGGTTTTTAGAACGAGTGTAGAATCCCGCGGAATAAGATTCTCAATTTCGGTACGATTCCCTTGGCTCGCCAATAATTGGCAAAATATTTAACCCCTGACTGTTCTGTTCTGTCGGCGGTGTCGGATCTTTCTTTATTCGATTTGTTACTAGACCACGGAACAATTCATTTTTTAATGTAATTTTTTACAAAGTGGAAGTCGAAACGTAGAATGTCTTTTTCTACCCAAAATGTTCTTATTTATTTAAGAAACTATAATAGTATCTACCTGTTTGAGACTTTATCTTTTTTCATAAGTGCAACGATGCACCAGAGAAAGGTGGGTTTTTTTTTAATGAAATTGCATATTTTTATTTGCTCGAATCGATTCCCCAGGTCATTCTGAAAGAAAAATCGTTAGGTCACCGTGTTCAAAAAATCAATATTTCGCGAGATATTTCACATTTTTACTGAGTCGTTCAATCATCCTTACCAGTTCATGCATCGTTTCTTAATGTTTTTCATAACAGATTTAAACTGCCCACTCTTTACGTTGGAACGATGTAGTTTAATACGTTCTTTCGAGGAACAAATTATCGCGAAACAGTCTAAAGAATTCAGATCTGAAGACAGTGCTAGCCATATCTCTCAAAATATTGATTTTCGTACCATGCTACTCTAACAATCTTTTACGCAGATTGACCTGGGGAATCGATACGAGCAACTAAAAAACATGCAATTGTATTAAAAAAAGAATTTATATTTTTCTGGTGCATCGTTGCACTCGCTCGAAACATGCTCACTATTATACAACTTTTCCCTTTACAGTTTTTTTCTATCTATGTCGGGACCGAAATATTTCGTAATACTCGTTAAAAATACATTAAAATTAATATCTTCTATTATTGTTTATTGTATTCGTGGTAACAGGCCCCCAGGTGAACCAAGATTTCCGAGAAGTTCTGTTGTGCCAATTTCGTCATCTTTGTCGAACGTCGAGGGTTCCTGAATGGTTGATAATGCTCGAATTATTTATGACGCGAATATATACCCGGGCGGCGCTGGCGGAAAAAGAACGCGCGAGGACGAGCAACCGGGAGGAGGGTTGGCTCGAGAGAAGAAACCTTTCCACCCCCCACCCCCCCTTCGTCGACCTAAATTATGGTATAAGAATAAAAGTAACGGAGCCGCCGGCACGCGTGCTGCCCCGTAACTTATGAATTCCGCGTAATTAGGTGGGCAAACAGCGACGGCAGCTGGGCTCGGATTTTCTTCAGCGAAACAGGGACACGGACCCGCGGCTGAGAGAAGTTAGAAGGCAGCGGGGGAGAAAAAGGGAGCAAAATGATACCAGAATACCAGGGAGGGTGGAACGTCGCGCGAGGTTAGGGGAAGAAACGGCGGACTGAGATAGGGGATGAACGGTTCGAGTTTCGGGGGGTAGGGGAAGGTATACGCGGGATAGCACGAAACGCTGGACGAAAAGAGGGTTCAAACTACCTCGGTTCATTTCCATAAATACTGCCGTACTGTCGTACCGGCGTACGGACTGTCTACCCCCGTCGCTGGGGGGATGAGACCATCCCTTCGAAGTGCTTCGTGTCGCCCGACGAGCAACCGGAAACCGCTAGAAATACTACGAGAGGCCGTCGTGGACTCGCGGAATTTACCTATCAGGTACTTGCAGACGTTTTTCGTGGCCGCTGAGGACCTCGAATCGATCACCATCGAAAAACAACCCTTCGAAAATATTCAGTTCCCCCTTTAACTCCTTCGCGATCGTACCCAAGCCAGACTTAACGACAAATACAGTGGAGGCCATATGATGCTTAAGAACGCTTAATTAAATTCGAGTATTAGGTTTATTTTGTTTATACCTTCAAGAGCGTGAATGATGCAGTAGGGACGGGTTGTATCTAGAATTGGGTAACAGATAGAGAGAAGCTGTAAAGTTTTTGAGTGCAACGATGCACCAGAAAAATGCAAATTCTTTTTTTAATACAATTGCATGTTTTTAGTTGTTCGTATCGATTCCCTGGCCATTGAAAAACAATCCTTGGGAAATATTCAGTTCCTCCTTTGACTCCTTCGCGATCATACCCGAGCCAGACTTGGCGGCAAAATACAGTGGAGGCCATATGATACAGATAGAAAAATCAGTTTTATTCTATCTTTTTGAATGTTTGAATGGCTCTCGCCTGATTATCGACGTTAAGCTGTGTTGGACGCGTTCAAATACAGTACTTTGGGATGGGTGACCGCTAGGGTATTATTATTATATAACGTTTATATTATATCTCTCTATCGATTTTGTAACTGTACATTACTTATCCGGTAATGTTAAACAACAAAAAATACTTCTTCGTAAATAAAAGCAAACACAGTAATAAACAACATTTGGTAAAAATAAATGGGAAAGAATATTCACAAGCTTCTTTCGTAGAATTTCTATAATCATGGGGAAGTAACTGTATATAAAATGTAACTAGAATAAAATAAAATTTATACCTAAAATTACATTATACTAAAAATATGAAACTTAGCTGTTACGAAAAATCGATATTGTGGAAATAACTGGTGAAAAATTTTCGAAAATATTAACATATCCACTCCTCGAGATACCACCGCGCTAGTTGCAAATTTCTGACAAGAGATTGGTCGCGTTGCGTCGAACGTTGGATCCCGAAACTTTTGGCAGGCAGTATACATCGATAGGACCCCGCAACGCGATCGTTTATACGAGCAAATTAATTTGTTTAAACGAGTAGTAGGAAGAGACACGCGGAGGGAGAGAGAAGGAGAGACCAGTTAATAAAACGGATGAGTTGCCGCGTCGAAATTGCATCGCGATTTCCACGATTTGTCACAAACAACGACCCGTTCGCCAGAGAGGTTAATTACGTAAACAGTGTTCCTCGGTATTTTTAAAACGTCGAATTAACGAACTTCCCGACGGAAACGGCCGAAAGTAGCAAGCAGAAAAATCCACCACTCATTTGCACCGTTGGCCACGATCACGCGGTCCGTATAATAATTCGATTCAATTATATTGTACCGCGTGGCGGCGGCGGCGGCGGCTCGGGCTCATTTGTAAAATCAGGCGAATTTATTTGACCGAAGGTCATTAAACGAAACTGCTGGCGTGCTCGCGTTTCCATTAAAACTCCCAGCGATTTTGCGGATTTATCGCGAAGGTAAACTCGTGGAACTTGAGGCTCAATTAATTCGGAATTCCCGGCGAATTCAAGAGTAACGCTATCGGTGGATAAAGCACCCCCGTGATAACGAGCCGTTGCAAGCATCAAAAGGATAGTCTTCCCCGTGGGTGGAGAGGGGGGGAAGACGAGGTTACCCAGAGAAAATGCAGTCGGACGCCCAGAATTCATTCCGCGTAGCGTCAGAAGTAAGTTATTCATTTTATTCTTTTGAGCGTTATCTAATTTTCTATCTCGATTCGAGTTTAACTCAACGGTGTATAAAAATTAAAGGAAACTGGGAAATCTTGGCTAGAATAACGATAGTAATGATTTATTGTACGGGTAACTCCATTAGAATATTCAGATAATACAGTGTAGGCAATTACAATTAGTATAGTGTATGAGAAACCTATGCCTATTTTTCTAATAAATTAAAAGGGTAGTGAACAATCGTTGGAAAGATTTAAAGAGAGAACAAATTTGATACACTACATGCCATCAAATATAAGTTTATGGCGTGAAATTATCTTCATATTCGCCATCAGTATGTTCAGAATTGTCAAATACAAAATTTTATGATTAAAGTTGATAATAAAGCGAGATCTCGTTTTCTTCAACGTACATTCTTGCAAGATCTTTGTATTTCTTTCTAGATCTTTGTACTCGTGCGTTTCATTTTGTGTTCCGATGATGATCATTCGTAATAATCAACATTCAGGTAAACGGAGTTCCGATAATCAACGTTCCACTGTACAAAATAATTGCACTGCAATTACGTTGTAATTATACGGTAGTTATCGAGTAATTGCCGTTATCATAATCGTAGATCGTTGCACCATGTAACTACCGCGCAATTATCCATGCAATTACTATCCAGTTTATGGAAGTAATCGTGGCGAGCATAATCTGATCATATTTCGCTCAACGCGACAGTTGGATATCAAATTTTTATTGAAAATTGAAATTACGATCTAAATTGTACGATCATACTCTATCGAATGTTCGATCGAATAAAGGTGACGAATAAATTCCTGTAGCGAGTTATATGTTCGAATATAATTCTGCTCGTCTTTGACCGATAACCCGTGAAAAATATAGAAAGATATTCCAGTAGAGTTTAGGTCGCGTTGAAACGTGTGAAATCGACGAAACGACTTTTTTAATAAATTACTTTCTAGGAAAATGTACAAATTGCTTTATCCCTGTTTCTGAAATGTATACGAAACGCTGACTAATTCAGCGATTTTGGGAAAGTAGCTAACCTGGGGGAGCGGATTGCGGCACGTTCTCACGTGCAAAGGATTAAAGATACGTTTACATTTCGAATCGGGTAAAAGTAAATTACGCTCTAGCTGGCTTGGGGGTTCGCACAAAGACTCGGGGTAATACTCGTATCCTGTGAAATCGTGCGCGAATGCACTTAGAAAGATGAATCGGTGGTACCGGGGAAATGATGCTCCGCAATTTGAATTTACAGAACGGTCGAATATATATTCGTGTTCGGAAGTATTACGGGAATAATGGTTATGAGCAATTTCCAGCTACTATCAGTAGTATATTGTGCGTGCACTGACGTATACAATTAATCCCACTTGTATTCGTGTGCCATAATAATGATTCACTATAGATGAACAAAACTTGTCAACGACCGTGGCACGTTAAGCTGCGTTGGCCGCGAACGGGACAAGATGGGTGTCCGCTTGGGGAACGTTGCATATTGTTGGCATTATTATTTTATACCATTTATATTATATTTATCGCTTTTATAATCGTGTGCTACTAGTCCATTAATATTTAACAAACATAAAACAAAAGAAACTACGCTGTGAATAGAAACAAGTACAATAAAAATAACATTTAAAGTAAATGAAAAAAATTGATGGAGAATAAGTTTCTGTCCAGTTATAGTGAACCACCGTGTATGAATATGAGTGAGAGTAAGAAAAAAAACAAAACTATTTCGTAAATGGAAGTAACATTTAGTAAAAATGAATGGAACTCGATTTTATAATTGGGGCATAACTTGCTCATTAATATTAAACAAAAAGAAAGACAAAAAAAGCTACTTCGTAAATAGAAGTAAAAACTTGTACTAAAAAATATTTGATAAAAATAAGTGGAACGAATTCATAAGAATTATAGTGAATCGCCATTATAGTGTACGAGTACGAGTAATAAACCAAGTAGAAAATGAAGATAATTGAATGTAAAAATTGTAATAATACAAGAATACTCATTATTCTATAATTAAAGTACTAAGTAATATAGAAATACTTAAAATTCGTATTTAGTGAATTTAATTACAAATATAAGTAATATGAGGATATTGAAAACATCATATATAATATTTATACCTTCTGTCTAATTTCAAGCATGGAATCTGAAATCTAGCGTTAATATTAAACTTCTTCGAAATCATTAACGATTTGTATATATCAAAATCGACACAGAACGAGTTTTCTCTCAAATAAACTGATCGATTTCTATCGGAACAAGCATCGTCGAACAAATTTAGTCACAGACAGCCACTCTGTGAGTTATTCTCGAATCAAAATACGCAGATTAACGAAATCGTCCGATAATTTCAGCGGACCCCGGTCGTTTCTCAGATTCCATCTGCAAATGAAATGCTAACAACAAAAGCGTGTTTCGAGTTAATTTCAATTTGACGGCCGTCTACTCTTCGCGAGTGAGCGGGGAGAGGGGAGGAGAGTGCACGAGGGAGAATCGAACGGATACGTTTCTAATTTAAACGCTCATAAGAAGATCGATACAGATCGTCTTGAGCCACCTGTCTTCCCTCGGATGACATTCGCGAATTCCACTTGCAACCTGTTGCTCTCTGTCTCGTTCACCCTTCCTCCGGTGCCGGGCTACACCCTCCTCGCACACCCTCCCGACGCAGCTTCATCTCCGACCTGGTCGTGGTCCAGAGACGTAAGTGTATCCTGCACTTTAAAGTCTTGGCCGTGGCGTTCCTGCGCCTTTTATAATCGCCCCGAGGTATTCGCGTACTCGAGCGTGCTACGCGACACTCCGCGAAGTGCACTTTTAAATCTGCTTTCGGTACCGCGTGGAAACGTGCACGGAAGACGACGACAAATTCACGAAGGTGTTCCACGGACCAAAGAGAAAGCCACGACGACGCGTTTGTCGCCACGATCCGGCCCATTTCTCTCTCGTTCGTTGGACTTTCCATTTTTATTTCAAATATATTCCACCGCATTCTTTTTACGAAATATGATTGTCAATTTTCAAGTTTTTGAGTATTTAAAAGTCATCGCAAAAATGTAGTTTTATTAGAATCAATAATTTCGTTTTATTTAGGAATGATATATATTTAAAATTTATTGGTATCAGAAATTAAGTTGAAATATACAGGGTGTTCGGCCACCTCTAGCAAAAATTTTAATGAGCGATAGTAGAGGCCAAAATAAGACGAAAATCAAGAATACCAATTTGTTGATGGAAGCTTCGTTAAAAAGTTATTAACGTTTAAAGTGCCGCCCTTACTGAATTTTTTTCTCGAAAATGCAAAAGATTTCGGGGGTATGTCTATTCACCAAAAATGACTGTAATTGAACCCTACAACCGAAAATAATTTTTCCACAACGATTTGCAATTTTTTAATTTTCTTGAATAATTTCACACCTTCTCTATTTTTTTTCTCGAAAGTGGGCAGGATTTCGTGGGTATGTCTAATGACAAAAAGTGATTGTAATTGACCCCCGCAACCGAAAATAATTTTTCCACAACGATTTGCAATTTTTTTTCTCCGTTGAAAAAAGGCACCTAATTGGATTTTCAGTAAGGAATTTTTTTCTCGAAAGTGCGTACAATTTCGGAGGTATGTGTAATGATAAAAAATGATTGTAATTGATTCCCGCAACCGAAAATAATTTTTTTAGAACGATTTGAAAAATTTTTTTTCGCCGAAAAATTTCACCACCTACTCGATTTTTTTTTCTCGAAAATAGATAGGATTTCGGAGGTATGTGTACTCACCAAAAATGATTGTAGTTGACCCCCGCAACCGAAAATAATTTTTCCAGAACGATTTGAAATTTTTGAATTTAATTGTTAATAACTTTTTAACGAAGCTTCCATCAACAAATTAGTATTCTTGATTTTCGTCTTATTTTGGCCTCTACTATCGCTCATTAAAATTTTTGCTAGAGGTGGCCGAACACCCTGTATAGGTATATCCTACTATTATTTAGGTATAGGTATATAATAGTAGGATATATAGGATTATATAGAAATACTGCTTATTAATTTTGTTTGCAAATTAAATTGTATTACAGTATAATATCTGTCTGTGTTTGCATATGATACCTTTTTACTGTGGGTACAGTAATGATTCGTAAAATGAACATCGATGGTTGACATATCCATCTTTCGACACCAGCAGGTATTTATCAAAGTCGCCTTTATTTTTTGGAAGGAACAGAAGTGATCAACTTACGAATCACGTCTGGAGTTCATTTTAAGAATCATTCCTATATTCGGTTCAGCAATTGCTGGTACAAATATAGCGCGATTTTTTCTTCTATATCTTACTTCCGAATCTGTTATAATGTACGCAAATATTTTCCCGAATTTTAAATTTCTATATTTCAAAAAATTACTTTCTCGTCTAACACGAGTTCCAATATTCTACGATCCAATAATTTTTGTCAATTCGTCATATCGTTCAAACGATATTCGCTGTTTGAATAGTAACCCTATAAAGGATCAGTGAAAACTTAAGGGGTCAGTCTCATGTAAACATTGAAAAATTTAATCATCTTTATCAATTTTTTTAAAGTAAATGTTACATCTAACGCTATAATTCTTTAGAATCTCTTGTAACGCTTTGGAAATACAAAATAAATTTTTTAATCATTTTTATTGACTTCTCATGTTTTCAAACTCGATATTCCCGTAAACAAAACTTCAAACGGAAAAATGTCATTCCTTTTTTTCGATTTATTTTTCGATGGTACCACCCGTCCGATGACACCCTGTAAATACTTTCAAAAAATGAAATAAAAAACAAATTGATTTTTTTGAGGTCTCACACGAGAATGACCCCTTAAATTGCCTGCGGTTGGTGGACAAAACAGTCGGTTGCTATTCTTAAATTCGAAGTTTCTTCCACGGATGGGCAAGAATCACTCGAGACGAGTAGGGTGGTCTCTCCGTGTTATTCGAATTCGATCGCGCCATAAACTCGCATCTATCCTTGGTGGCTTGGAGTCCCCGGCAGTTAAAGTTACGCGTACGTCGTCCGTGGAAAATTTACATGTTGCGGAGACGGCCGGCAGGTTGCATGCGACGGCGCTATATGTTAACCGGCCGCCGACAGCCGGGTTGACATCTGTGTGTACCGGTAAAGTCCTGGACTGGACTGGGCTGGTAGCTCGAAATGGAAATGGCTCTGCAGCGGATAGCGCAATTTAACATTCATTGAAAGAAGCGTTCGGCCGGACAGGCGACGTCTACCTTCCGTGAAACGACCCGCCGCGGAAACTAACCGGCTCTCGTGGCTTCTCTATTTGCTGCGGGGAAGCTCGTTATTCTTCTTGACAATCGCCGGTCTGACCGCGCGCGATAATAAGCGACCGCCCCGAGAAATTATTGCCGCTGTTTAATACTGATTACGCGATCGTTGCGCCCCCGCCACCCCCCTGCCCCGGACCCGTTTCTAACGTACACGCGCCACCGTTGACATTTCTAACGTGCCATCGGTACCATTAATCCCTAACGGAGGCGAAGAATTCTCGCTACGTCTCCATTAAACCCTCAGCCACGACTCAGACTTTCTTTCTCAGACGGTACCACGGAGCTTGTTATTTAAATTTGAACGACCCTTGAAGGAGTTCACACGTGTTGAAAAAATAGATACATCTACTATGCTGTAAGGTTTCTAGCTGATAAGATTTAATAAACCCAGAAATACACACTTCGAAGGTTTCTGAATTGGTACAATAGACAATACAGGGGGTGTTCTATAGCAAAGTAGAAAATTAGCATTTTTTGTCAATATTTTATGGAAAAACCATGAGACTTTTCCATACGAGAATTTAGCCCACACACATAGGGATACACACAAAATTTTTTTAAGACATAATAGTAGAAAATGTGGGAGTTGAATATTGATATGTGTAGGCTGTTTCGAAAAACAGGTCTAGAAATTTATTCTACTTAGTAAGCATGGAGTTATAGCCCGAACTAAAATAAGTTTCGTATCTTAATTTTGAAAAAATTGGTTGCACTTTAAATCTGAAGTATCAATTTTTCCTTATTTTTTCGACTTTGAGATTTAAAAAAAATAGAATAGCACTTCCAATTTTAATATTTCCTGGTTCCAATCGATTAGAAATTTCAAATCAATTGGAATTTGTGATTTCGAGAATTACCATTATTAGACGCTGGGTACAATATTCCTAAATTCCGTCAAACGGCTTTGTAACAATATAATTCTTTTAACGTGGATCAGTAGAAATTCACCGTGTGACGATTGAGATTAAATGCAATCAATATCGAACAATTTTTCTTAAAAATTTGCAATCTCTTTCAAATAAATCTTTCATGATTCTAGAAACTATATATTTCTTAACCTGCTTATCGTAAAAATTTCAAATAAAAATATTTATTATCATAGACATAATAGAACCCAGAGAGGCCTCCATAACTCGACTAACTCTCGAATAAAAAAAAGTTTTATCAAAATATATATGCATATTAATTTCAAACATTCGTATAGGAGTAACGTGGACCCACGGAAAATTTTATTGAAAATAAGAAATGTCCTGAAGATCCCCCGGGAAAATGTTTCGTTGGTATCCCGGAGGACGCAGGCCGGCAACGGGAAAGACATCAACCATCTATTCCGAGAAAATAGCACCAGGTGTCCTACTGGCCCGGGTGCAATCTACTTCGAATGCGTCGCCACGAATTCACATGCGGACGTGCTTCATGCAAATGTCTTTCTTATCCGTGGCTGCCGCGAAAGAAGAGGCTGGAGCCGCAGCGTTCATTAAAGTTATTAGTTTTGCAAGACCCGACGGTCGTTCCGTTATTCTCAAAGGGTTGCGGCATGCGCGTTTCGTGAATATTTCATGCAGACAGCGGTCTAGAAAAACCGATTTAACCGCATATCAAAGGAGGGACTGGCCTGGGGAGTCGGAATGTCTTCGTGTTCGGTTTGCGCCGCGACCTACGTTCATTTTTCCGAGGCTCGAACGGTAAATCGAAATTTACGTCTTTCCCTCTATGTGAGCGCGATTCTAAAAGTTGCATGCGGGTTAACCCTTAACCCTGCTCTTAAAATCACACAAAATTTAAATTTACTCGTTAAACAGTCGCAAAAAGGCTTGTTCGAGCGACGAATGCTGTCGAGAATTTTTAAAAGATTAAATTTCATATAGAAAGCTTCTTGGAAAATGCAAATTTAGGTACAGATACAATTTTCCATTTTATTTATATAACTAAATTATTATTAAATGATTTTATACTCCTAAAATGGAAAAAATTTATTTTTAATTAAATATCGTGGTTGAATATATTTAATTTCGAATAAATTTTCTATTGTAAAATAATTTAAAAGTAATTTTTCTCGACGCGTAGGATTTGAGATGGATTAAATATGCATTTTATTTATATAGTTAAATTATTATTAAATGGTTTTATGCGCGTAAAAAATCTTATTATCTTCCTTTGTTAATTAATTTTTTCCCCCCGTGACATTTTGCCATCTCTTGGCTAACTGAAATGTTTCTTCATCATAGAACTGTTATTTCTCCAGCTGCTCGAAAATTGAACTGTATGGCACAGTGCGACGGTGTTCCAAAGAGGTCGGGATTTTCGTAGCAATAAATATTCTGGCGTCTCTTCTCCTGGTGACCTGGTTGCAGTTGTTCGAAAATAATCTTTTTAATTACTGAGTTCTCTTGAATCGTTCCGTCCTGGTTTGTATATGCTTCGAGAGCGCGAAAAATTCTCCATTTTTACTCTCGAGACGCGCGTGCAAGACCACCGAAATCCCGCGGTCCTAATTATAAAGGCTTAAAGTTGCCTGAAACAGCGCGAGGACTTCAACCCGCCGTCGCGATAACTTTATTTGCAAACCGCTATCCTCCCCCGCCCGCGTTCCAGTAATTAGACATTATTCATTTCGACCGGCTCGGTTCGTATGATAATGTAATCCACCGGCGGTAGAGGCGCGGAATAAAGGCGCAGTTTGCGTCGAATCCGGAGTCTTTATTCAAATTCCGCGTCACTCGATTAAGCAGTCGATTTGCTCTGGATTTGCTCTCGCAAGAACTTCAGCGCCTGTGACTTCGACCACGTGCAAATTCGCAGGGATCCGGTCTAATAGCTCGCGCTTAGGCGCGAAGAGGGTAGAAAGAGGACAGGGCGCGAGTCGAGGTGGGAGTAGGTACGGTATACTCACGGGAGGTAGCCTTTCCACTTGGGTCTCATCCCGGTTTCAGAAGAGCTCTCCGGCTCCATAGCGACCGAATGTCTTTCCCACCTTGACGCAATCTACTTCGAGTACTTACGCGTCCCCACGAATTTCGTATCAGACGAAACTTCCTCGTCCGCGCGAATGGCATTGTCGCATCGGCATCCATTAATATTATTAGCTCGAACCGATTCCGAGTTTCAACCGAGAGTCCTTCCCGGCCATCGTTGCGCACAGATTACCCAAAAACCAGATCCACCTTCAAACATTATCAATATTTGAGATAGGAATGTTATTTGGGGCAAATACAGTGATGATTCGTAAAATGAACGTCTCTCCGGGCGTTGGGCGTGTTCACTTTTCGTATAACAGAGGTAAACGTCGACAGTAGATATTTATACAATGATGATTCGTAAAATGAACGTCGCTCCGGAGGTTGGGCGTGTTCACTTTTCGTATAACGGAGGCAAATGTCGACAGTAGATGTTTATACACAGCGATATCGTAGAGCTTTGAAGTCGCCTATAAAATTTATGTATTATATAACTTCGAAACAACAGAATTTAAGGCATGTGGCAATACACATTCATCATTTTTTTAAGAATATCTTTCTGTAGAGTTAATAAACTGTTACGCTCCCCTAAGTTCAATTTACGAATCACGTGTTCATTACTGTACGTATCTCTCCTAGCACCGATCGGCGTGAGAAGGGTCCATAAGGGAGGCAAAATGGGGACGTTGAGGTTCAATTAATGTGATTTCATTTGCAAGTAATTATCGATATAATATGTTCGTTTACACGACTTAATTAAAATAATGAATGAAAATAATTCATTAGTAAATAATATCTTCTTCAGTACCTGTGTGAATCCAGTCGACATTCTGAACATTGAACCTCCGTCTTTCTGTGAATTCATGCTCCTCATATTTTTCTAAAAAATTCAAGCAAATTATTTGCTTGTAGCTAATTAATCCTGAAGCAACATAATATGTTATTGGAGAAGTGTTGAGTTACTTTCAAGAATTGCAAAATATACTCTCAGAAAATATAAAATATGGTACAGCATTTACATGGTTTCGAATTTCGTGGTATTTAGTTTCTCGCGCTGTTTAAATATTTTTACCTAAGTTGCGGCGCCAAAAGGGTAGAATTGTTCCGAAAATGGTCCGTGGGCCAGTGCGGAGGTACTCGAAGAAAGTCTCGCGTGGCAGATAATCGAGTTTGGAAACATTCGTTGATGCTCAGTTGATGTGCACGCGTCCCCTCGGCGAGCGATTGTTTTAATAAGCAATAACGTTTGCCGCGACCTGGGGGAAAAAAAAAGAAACGAATAATAGTGGGCACGAAGTGGTAAAGCGGGCGAGACAATGGCGGGAGAGCTCGACCGTCGCAGCCCTTTTCACTTTAAAATTGTCGGCAAAAGGGCACGACGACGGGCGCGCTCCTCCGCGTGGAAGGTCAACGGCGGTTACCCGCGTGTGTCGTTAGCAATTTAGGCTCCCTTTCTCTGATTTTTCCCCTCTGTCTGTTCACCCCTTTGCGTGGTTAGCGAGACCGAAAAAAATTTAAGTGAATTGTCGGTCTCTGTCGGCCGAAAGATATGACCGATATACATTTCGTCAATCGTGCGGCAAATGAAATGGCAAACGATGCAATTTCGTTGAAATGTTTGGCTGAAACGAACCTCCCCTCCTCTACCCCTCCCTCCGTGCGTGGGTTTTCACTTCCTCCATCGACATTTTCGTTCACGCTTTGACGACCGTGCCGGGAAAAACTTCCTCCCGTCGACGACTTTCGCGAAGCGCAAACTGACTTTCGCGACACGATCGGCTGCAAATAATTCGCGAGTTATTCGCTGCTCGAAGAAACGTGTCGAGCAGGAATTGTGGAGCCTCCCAGGAGACAGTATACGCCTGTAAAAATGTTAAATCCGTTCGTGAATGAAATTTTATGCTCCGTAGTGGTATATGTGGCGATACTTCCAGCGCTTGCCACCAGAGGGTCACGCTCAATCTTTATCTCTCTCGCAAGCACTCGACTGATCAACAATTTTTATATATACACGACTCGATTGACTACTGAAAGAGTCGTTTTCCTCGTTTAAACTCGTTTCTGTAACATTAATTAAAATAAATGGAACTAATAATAATATATCTCAAAGATGACAAAGTTACAGAAGTTTTGGAATACGGAAAAATCGTAACATATGTGGCGACACCTCCCGCTCGCCACCAGAGGGCTATGCTCTTGTCTTTCTCACAAGCACTCGAATGTCATTTCTTTCCTCTTACAATACATATTCATAAATTAGAATTTGAAGAAACATTAGTTTTACAGAACGAGCGTAAAATTTTGATTGGTTAATCGTGAATAAAATTTGCTAGACTCCGAGTCTCACCGAACTTTCCCACGTTGTAATAGAATCCACCAGGTCGTCCAAAGGTTAATATCAAAAGCTTCGGTTTTTCGTCGACGGTTTTTTTTCGATCGAATCTGTTTGCTTGTTCTTAAGTGGATCGTCCCAGCCGGGCGAACGAGATTAAAACAGCCGTGCTACGGGACAGGAAATAGCGGCATTGTGTCTAGCAGCTCCCCTATTCGCCAGCTTCCGGCCAGCAATGTTTCGTCTGTCTTGCAAATTGCGCTGTGAATTTCAAGGGTACCTGGCGTCAGCAGCAAGTGGCCACGCACCTGGAAACGTGGCTGTTTTGCACGATTGTCTCGTGTTCCATCGAGAACGGTATCAAGGGATTCGTGTACGAAATATACGACGCGTACACTCCCCGCGAGATCCTGTTTGCTTCGTATCGCTTACGTTGAACAACCCCCGGTGCACTGCTTCAAACCCACCTAAATATCGCGTGTACGTCTTCTGTGTATAGTGAATTACGCTCCGTGAACCTCGATCGAAGGACTATTTCGCGTCCTTGCCTTCGAAATCGAGTAACTCCGTAGTTGGGTATTTATCGTGTATAGAGAGAGTCAGTTTAGCGAATATATTACCTGAACCCTCGTTTTATCGCTTCAGATTTTGTTGTGACAATCGAAATAGAATTGATCGATAACCGAGTTCTCCAACGCCATTGCGCGACCAATCGGAATACGAACAAATTCCAACTTGAATTTTAACCTCAAGTGTTTATTACAAACTTTTATATATAATAGTGTCATTTGCTCGTTATAGACTGAATTATAAAAGTTAATTTTAGTTACTGTACAATAAACATTTTGTTCTCTGAAATTCACATTGTAATCCGTTAATGATAATCCAAAATAAATGTACTGAAATTTAATAAAAGAAGGGCACATTTTTACTATGGAATATTTCATTTAATATTGAATTCGTTTCGAGATTATGATTTGTCTTCCGTTAGTCGAGGCTCCGTTTCAGACTGTTTATAAATAATCTCCGATGACGCTGACCGAATCTTATCATCGCTCACGAATTTCGGGATGGAAACGGCCCCGGCATTCCGCGAACTTCGGGAAACTCGGTTGGCTATTTGCGATTCGCATTTGCTCGACCGACGCGTCGTTGACAACAGCTGGCAATGAACAGGTGATGAACTTTGCAGTAACATTAGCTTATTACCGAGAAATATTCGCGTCGTAACGACCGACTTCGTGGAAATTGTCCACCCGTCGTTTTAATAAATGATCGACCGCGTTACGGTCGAATCTGGGATTCGTGGAATTTCCATCTTCGAGAAACACGGCTCCCAGGAACTCCAATCCAATTATCAACGGTGTACGAGCCTCGCGTGTTTTTATTTTCAACGAAGATCTTCGAAGAACGAAACTTGCTATAGAGTTATGAATTAATTGAATAGAAAACTCCATACAGTTTTATGCTTGACAATCGTTAGGCTGGGATACAGTAATCTCCGTTTTCAAGAGTCAGTTTTTACTCTGAGTTCAAGCAACGAAATTATCCCCTACCGAACATACACAGTTTCTATTTCTTTAGCTCTTTCTATTTCTATTGATGAGATTTTCTCGGTGAGAAGAATTTTTATTTGGCATTCAGTGATATATTAACACGCGTACAAATAAATGTACAATAATATCAGGTTCTGATGTTTATCTTTATTTATGCATCACGAATTTTTGAAGCTCATCGATTACTTTGACAATTATCGCGGAGTAAAAATAGAATTCTTTTTTATAACTTTTTATCATCCTTTTTTAGATAATTTAAATTGGAATAAAATTTGTTTAATTATACATTTTTTGCTTCTCTTTATTCCAAAAAATTATTACCCAAGGGTGACCATAGCTAGTCAAGATCATTGACAACACTTTTCCAATTGTTTTTATATTCTGAATTCTTCCACAAAAAATTCTGACTTTATAATTAAAAATTTCAAAATATATTTGTAAAGTAAACGAAGTACCTATGCATTCCCAAAAGTGTTGTTATTAGTATCATTTATACGATTTCTTTGTTTCTCAATTATACCGTTGTTCCATTTGTCAGCCACGTCGCATAAAGTTTCCCTTTTCATCGGATGCAGTGCGTCCACTAACCCAATTACCGAGGTTTCAGCTCTGTTCTGGCTAATAAAACTCGAGATGACATTGGATAACAAGGTGACCCTTAGTATGTTAGCCGAATATGGTCCCCATAAAGCATCACTCACTCTCATGGGGTTCCCTTATGGAGTCCATCAGAGAAACTCATCGAGTCAGGACAATCTTATATTCGTCTGTTTGGCAAGGGAAAGTTCGCGTCCTTGTTTGATTGGCCTTTTCCCGCCACCAGGGACTGTTCTGATTTTCTTAAAACTGGCACAGCTTGCAAATTTTTGCAGTTTACATATATATGTCTTCTAGGAAAATGGGTTGCCCCTTTCAAGCAATATTTTCCACGAAACTTTTTCCTTAACATTAAAAACAACGTTTAAGGTGCTCGAGTACTGGATTTTCTGTCCTACAGGGCATTTCAAAGTTATATCATTAATAAAAGTATATGTACTTTTCTAAACAGAGTTTGCCCATATAGAGTATCTTTTTTATATTGTCAAAACAACTTATGGAACTTGCAGTTTACGTATTTCCACGCAGTATCAAGCAAATAATAATGCGGAGGTTGAATAAACTTCTCGAACGTTGAACCGAAATGAACTTCCGGCGCACTAGATGCAAATGACAAGTGTTTCAATTAGCACGAAATGGAACTGTTTGGGACTGTGGTTTTGTGTAAAGTGTACGTCTGATAAGTTGCCTCGATGAAAAACTCTTGCAACGACATGTACTGTTAATAATATTGAAAAACACATATTCTCTTTTTGTAGAATTTGTAGTTGTTCTGTTTAAAAATACCAGATTAATAATATTTCTAAGAATAACTTCTCTCAACAAATTATTCTTATTATTAATTACTATCAGCTTGCGAAACTTCAGTTTTATTTATTCAATAAAGATAAGTGGTCGTTAAATAACTTTAAGCAATCGCTGCTGATTTATATGTATTTTAATTTGTGTTCTCGATATTCACGTTATTATTTCTGAAATATTGAACGGTCGCTAAAGTGAATACTTCATTATCCGAATCGCGGTGTACCTCCATTAACTCGAAAAATGGCGGATATCATAATCGAGTTAACGTAGAATTGTAATCGACGTCCTTTTAATCCGTTTCGATCATTGTATCGCTTCATTATCGAAATACTTCTACTCTCGACCGAGGCTCCATTTTTAATGATTTATATCGTCGCGGAAATAAAACATTCCACTGTTTAACTACGTAGTATTAATCTGACACCGCCGGATGGCTTTTCCGCGAACGCGATAAAATTAAAATTTATTAATTGCAATCCACCGCGACCGTACAATTTCACGTTTAAAACGAAACTTGATACGTCGGGACCGGCCGTTTTACTTCGAAGCTCAACCATGTCGGGGTCGCGAAATTTTATACCGCCCCTAATTACAAAATAGTGACACATCCCCGCTCAATATTATACGCGCAAACGAAAAGTCGTACCTCAACGAGTGAGTGGAATTTGTTAAAAAAAAAAAGTGTTCGATACTCATTTCTGGTCGCGAACTGCCTCTCCGCGTTGTTCTTTCGATTTTACAAAAAGATATAAAATAATAAAAAAATAACAAATTTAAGCTACATTGAAAAATACTAATTTGTTTACTTTACTGGTTATTACTGTTGAGGATTCATATATTTTGTTTCTCCATTAGTTTATGTATTATACATATATACTACTGTCCATAAGTATTATCTTCGAATTATTATCGTGAAAAAAAAGTCGTACAATAATCATCTTGGGGTCACTGCAGAGGTTGAACTCTCTACTTTCACGCGCTACGTGCTATTTTCTCGAAGTGCCATCTATGATAGAAAACGAGTAAGAAAGACGATCGTAAATTCGAAGATTAAAGCTTCTCTTTTTACAATGGCTTCTTTAAAATATAAATACGATTTCTCTTTGCTGTTTTATTGAATTTCAGGGTTGAAATACCCATCGATCGAATTTGCTATGTGGGACCCATTTCAGCACTGGATTCTACACATGAAAATAATAAAAAAAGTTCATGTAAATATACGTATTGTTCGACTTTATTTTCGAGCTATGACGAGTTGTATAATTATTTCGAATGATATTAATGAATGAACTACATGCTTATCTCATTGTCTATGAATAGAGCTCGAACAATTCCTAGACAAATGGAAAGGGTAAGACAGTCAATGATGAAATGTCTCCAGGCCTGTGTTCAAATGCAAGGAGCTCATTTCGAACATTTGTTGCGAAGTTTAAATATAGAGTGTTAAAGAAGAAACTCGCCATAACTCGGAAACATGCTCGAATAGGACGTATGTACGTTTATATGAACTTCTTTTTATCGTTCTAATGCATAGTATTTAGTCCTGAATATAATTCGTACGCAAGTGTTACCAAGTGGTATCAAAACATTTAAAATTCGAGGCTTTCGAGGGTTGCAAGGTTGAAATAATGTTCGAAACGATTGAAATGTCGGTGGTCTCGAAAGCTCGGGGGCCATTTGAAAGCTGAAGTTCGAATGGCCGATTAGTCGGACAGCTACCCTACGTACTAACGCGACGCGATTCGCTGCACATCCGGTTTTAGGAAGGGTAATCCAGATCGAAAGTAGATGACGAACAGCCGTCCCTTTGATTGCTTTTTTTAGGCGAAGTATTCACGTGTCCATGCGCCGATATAGAATCGAGGATTAAATCAATGTACCGTGCACGCGATATGAGTCCACCGGAACGTATGTAATGCGTTCATGAACGCCGGCAAACCAGCGGCGCGGATCCCGTAGATTTCAAAATTTGTTTTGTCGTGGATGCTGGCCAGAAATATGCTGGCCCGCGATAATAGAGAGGGAATTACGCGAGGCGGTTATTTTAATTCCCGACTATGGAAAAGCCTGAAAGGTATTTATTATTATTTATCGTTCCGTCGGAGGCGAACTGTTGTTCCGAACGATCGAGAGAAATTTCCGTGCTCGGCAGGTAATTAAAAGTTGTATAGTTGTTTCGCTGTTAGACGCGAAATTAAGAGCGCCGGGGGTTTGAAATTTATGCGGGGATCTCTTTTTTTTTCGTTTTGTTTTTTTGCTAATCTGTGAAAATTTGATAGCACCTCCGGAGGTCTCTGGACGATTCGCCATTTTTGACCCATTTTTTGGCAACTCGGAGGCAAAAGTTTCGCTCGAAAATAGTATACTTCGAAGCAGACGTAAATTTGTGTCTGCAAAATGAAATGTATTAAATTCGTATCCGAAAATTAAAAAATACTACTCGGATTATTTAACGCGATAATATTTCGAATTTTAAATATCCTTATACATGTAAACGAATACAATATTATGTCAAACTTGTTTCAACCTTTCCCTTCAACTTTGCTATCTGTACGTGTTTGATCAATCCGTAATTATTGTAAAGTAAAACAATAATTCGTACAGATTTCACCGTTGTTAATAAGTATGTTGAAATTAATTGGCGTTGGACAATATTTGAAATTCAGTCGCGATGTTTGCGGTTATTCTACTGGCCTGTTGCATTATGATTTACATAAATGTTAAACATCGCAGCTTCCGTTGTCGACCGCATATTTATAAATCTCCGCCGGTTGAAAAGTTATCGAGCGTATCGGAAACCGCACTTTGTTACGTGTAAATGAAATTAATATTATTCAATTAATAACGCGCTACAATGTTATTCAATTAGTTTATTATTCAGCGATTGTATAATTAAAGTAAAACGACCGCGAGAGCGTTTAGTACCCCTTTCCCCAAGAATCTAACTCACTCAGATCCATTCGAGAGACGGAAAATTTTTAATTTCCAAAAAAAGAGTACATTTTCCAATAGCTCCATATCCCAGACACATAAAACAAATGTGAGTTCGATCAATAAACTCTCTAATAGCTTTAAATTTCCAATTGGCAACATCAATCTCTTTCTTTACAAACCCAACAGGAAAGCTTGTAAAGTTAATATCTACTTCCTCAAAAAATGTAAATTACAAAACTTCGTTGCAGCTATTTTTTCTCGCTATTGTACATAGGAAACATTTTAATGGGAGATTCTAGAGGCCAAAACAAGACGAAAATCAAGAATACTAATTTGTTGATTGAGGCTTCGTTAAAAAGTTATAGAAACATTTTCGGCCACGGTGTATTTTCGGTAAAGAATTTTTTTGTCGAAAGTACGCGGAATTTCGGAAGTATGTGTATTCACTAAAAATGATTGTAATTGACTTCTGCAAACAAAAATAATTTTTCCAGATCGATTTAAAATTTTTTTTTTCCAGGGTAACCCGACAGTTAAGGTCAAACATTACATTTTTAGTAATGAATTTTTTTCTCGAAATTGAGTAGAATTTCAGAGGTATGTGTATTCACCAAAAATGATTGTAATTGATTCACACAGCTAAAAATAATTTTTCCAGAACGATTCGAATTTTTTTTTTACCAAAAATTTAAGCACCCCCTGCCAATTTTTCTTAAAAATTCGTTTTTTATTTTTAATAATTTTGTTTGACGCCCTACAGAAAAGTTGTCTAATACTTTTTTGTGAGTACCCATGAGCTCTACTTCAGAAAAAAGTTTCATTGAAATATATTCACTATTGTAGGAGTTATGGTCGTTTGAAAATTGGATCATTTTTATGGGGTTTTTCTCATTTTGCGCGGTCAAGGATTAACTTTTCGAATATTTTTTGAATTTCTACATATTCTTCGTTAAAATACGCGTCGTTTAGGAGTTATGATGTTTTAAAGATTTGCATGAAATTTCAAGCAAACATTTCTGGCCAGAAATTATATTTTCGGTGAGGAATTTTTATCTCGAAAGTGCGTAGGAATTCGTGAGTATGTCTAATGACCAAAAATGGTTATAATTGAACCCTGCAATTGAAAATAATTTTTTTAGAACGATTTGAAATTATCTTTTTCGCCGAAAAATTTTCACACCTACTCGAATTTTTTTCTCGAACGTGGGTAGGATTTCGGGGGTATGTCTGTTGACCAAAAATGGTTGTAATTGACCCCCGCAACTAAAAATAATTTTTCCGTGAAGGATTTGAAATATTTTAATTTAATTTTGTTACCAACTTTTTAACGAAGCCTCGATCAAGAAATTGATATTATTGATTTGCCATTAATTCTATTCTACTTCTCATTAATTCCAATTCTAGAATCTTCTATTAAAATTTTTCCCAGGGGTGGCCGAACACCCTGTATATATAATAGTTTCAAACGCTTAATAATTTGATTTTGTCAGTGTCGATTAGTAGAAATCGTCGACAGTAGTGAACTTTGCGTGGAAAATTACGAAAGTACGAAGGCGCGCGATTCGAAACGAGGAGTGGAAAGGGTAAAATCGTTCTGCCGGAAGAGGCCAAAGAGAGCAGAGTAATAATTATCGTGGCACATCGAGCCCGATTTAAATCAGAGCTCCTCGAGACCTGGGCAGGGGCGGGGGGGCTTGGTGGTTTACCTTTGGTACATCGTATCTATTTTATCACACACGTACAGAGAACCACCGAGGCTCTTTGATGTTCGGCAAGACTCTTAGCGCGAGGTTGATGGAGGGCTCGATGAAACGATGCACGGAAAGAGGGAGGAGGAGAGATCGAGACAAGAAGAGGATCGACGACGCCGCGGAGAAAAGATACGAGACGTACGAGAAAACAGCGAGCTACGATGTTCTAACGCTTCCTTTTTCGATCACTTAGGACTCGGAAAATTTTCATGCCTTTGAGCCACCTATCTCCGTCTACTTCCTTCTTTGCCACTGTCCTCTTTTCTTTTGTTCCTTTTTCTATATACTTTCCTTTTTCTACCAGTATTTTCTCACCGACCCCACCTTTTCTTTCTTCTCGCGAGGATCATCGTGTAGCCGGTTTCCTTTGAACCTCCTAATTCGCTAAATTGTTATTCTATAAAAGACGAACTTCCGCCTTCCTTCGCGTCTAAATTCCCGCCGCATCGCCAGGATGAAAAAGAATTGTTGATGACGCCCTGGAGAGCTGAACTACGTCTTCGCGGCTTTCTCCGAGTTCTCTGGTGCTTTGATCTACCGAAAATTATATTCGCTGTGTCCGCCTTTTCTTTTTGCACACGAGAACCATCGACATTATTATTAATTTTGTTACCGCGCCGATTCGGAAAACTCGTTACGCGTCTTTCATCGGGCTGCCAAGTAGTGCGAGCCAAAAGCCCAATTTATCTCGAGGCGGTGGATTCCTAGACCAGATGACGACACGCAAAATCGTTCTCTGACTATTGTAAAATAAAATAATTTTACTAATGTAAAATTTATTTTTGTTAACGCCTCACCTTGAAATGCCACGTCGATTGTTGTTTAAATATCGTGTATTAATTAATTTTCATCCACTAAAATTAATTTGCCCCTTCCTAAACAAAATTCTGACCATGGAAAATCGAAAGGTTTGAATAGAGGGCTCACCGCCAGAGGGCTACGCTCTTGTCTCTCTCGCAAGTGCTCGATCTATTAGTATGCACTCCTTGACTAAGCATTCAATGTCCCCCGGCGTCTAAGGCAGTCCAGGCAATGTTCTCGAAAACTGTTAATCGTTGAAATCAATCGACATCCTTTGGGTCCATCATCCACTCCACGCATCGAACGATAATTTGCGGTGTGCTCGTCTTATTAAAACGACGACAGATTAAATTCCCGAGGGGAGGGAGGGAGGGGGGGGGGGGTCGTGGCACACAAGGAATCGTGCAAAATCCCATTTTCCCCAACGACGTGGGGAGAAATAGAGGCGAATAATTATGCGGGAAAGCACGCGCGCGCACCAACATGTTCGGGACCTCAATGACCCGTTCGAAATGGGACAGAATTCACCGCGTGCCGCGCGTCTTTGAGCCGATCTTGAACTATATACACAACCAGTGCGCGTGATTGTCGGTGGATCGACGATTTAACAAGACATTTCTCCGAGTGTGAGTTATCGTTTAATGAACGCCTCTTCGACTTCGGGACGCTGAAGCACCCTAGAGTTCTAGTGCAGCATGCGGACCTGGCCTTGCCACTCGAGCTAAGGGCTGCCAACCCCCGATTCCCTCTATCTCTCTCCATCCAGCTTCGGCTGTCTCCGCGTTACTGCCCCTTTCCGCAAGCTCCGTACCCGGTGCCTTGCCCGTTAACCGTTAGCTCGAAGAGAGGAGTCCGTGATAATTTGTACAGGAGCGAGAAAGAACCCCCGGGAACCCCCAGGCCCCTGCTAGACAGAGACGGAAAGAGAGAGAAAGAGAAATTTGAGTTCTTAGCGTTTGATTCGTCAGCACAATTAAACGAATTAATAGGCGTTGCTTGGCTCGTTCAACTCCCTTTCCACGGACGCTCTCCTTAATCTCCCCCTCTTCCCTTCCCCCTCCCTTCCTACTCCTCCTCGTTCTACACCGACATTGCTGATTTCAATCCCCGCCACTTCACCTCCTTCCACTACAAGTCCGATAACAATCAAAGTTTGCTTGGAAATGTACCGATTCCCGCCGCCACAAATGGCCATCCCGGCTAACCGAAAAACTTGACGCGCCTCCGCTTCGACCGATACAGCCGGAGGACGGGAACATTCTCGCGTAACAGGTTCGAAAAATCGATTTCTGGTCGCGGTGTTTCAAAAACCCGGCTCGCGAGAATAATCCATCGAGCTGTTTTGCGAAACGTCGAACAGTAGACGCGTCTTGAAACTTCGTCGGGAAAACTTTGAACCGGGGCCCCTTTCTCGAAACCGCGGTCTTCAAATTCACGTTTAGGATGACTCCGCAATGTAATCGATCGATTCTTCGAGCACAGCTTTTTATTTGTAATTACTCCACGGATTGAACTTAAAATTTTAATTCCAGTTTTTATTTATAAAAGAAACAACTATCTTGATTTTTCAGTTTTAGGTACAATGCAAACGCAAGTAGGGGTTGCATCTTCAAAGAGATTAACAAGATTCTACGTTAATTAATAAATAGAAAGAATCGATATAAAAGAAATGTTTTCAGTAATTTAAATATCACTTTTTATATCCTCCAAAAAGGTAAATTCAAATTAACAATAGTTTTTCCGAAAAAAATTTTCAAACATTAGATACTTTTAGACTCGTGAAAAACAATTTTTAAACGATATATTTCTTTAAGGGGTCATTCTGGTTTATCGGGCCGAAAAGTGAGGTAAATTCTATGAATTTTTTCTGATTTAAATACTTTATATATTGAAATAAATACATGTAGTATTTATTGTACTATCTGGCATACTATATGTACAAAATGGCAGCGGTTAAAAGAAACGTAAAAGAAAAACAGCGTTTTTAACCGCTGCCATTTTGTTATTTTTTAACAGAAATTGTTCGACGAAGTACGGGCGATAGCGACATTCATGCCGATTAAAAATCTTGTTCATTTTCTTCTTTCAGATAACCCTGAAGACTGTAATCACCTACGCCAGCAACTTAGGTTTTTTTTTCAGTGTTATATTTACGCTAATAGAACACTAACAATAATAATTGTTTATGTATAACAAAATATTTTTCATAAAGCCAAAAGATAGTACAATAAATACTACATGTATTTATTTCAATATATAAAGTATTTAAATCAGAAAAAATTCATAGAATTTACCTCACTTTTCGGCCCGATAAACCAGAATGACCCCTTAAAGAACATTTTATAATCCTTACAGAAATTTCGAAAAAATGGAAAACACTGTTTTTATTCGTCATCTGTTGATAATCGAGAATCCATGGCATTGAAAACATTGTGTTTTCGCGCGCGAATGTGTGATAGTCGCTTGGTGCAACCCATGCACTTTGCACCGGTTGTTCGATGACGTTCTCGATGCAATTACGCCGCGCTCCGAGCTGTCCATCAAAGTCACCATACGCACTTAATTATAATAATATTTATAATCGTACGTTATTACTGACGTGTTTAGTATATCCCGTTGAACGCCATGAAACACGCCACTCGAAATATTATCCGCGAATATATTCCGGCAGTTCTGCATTGATCTGTCATATCCTTTCGCTATAAGGATTCACGCCATTCTGTGATTTGTCGTTACTCGAAAACGTTTCATCCGTCGTGTTGCATTTTTCGACGATATATCGCCGCGCATAACCACCGAAATCTGTCACGTTGATTTTTATTATTTTTCCCCGAAATCGACCGTTTCGGTGTTTTCGCGCCGTTTGTTTGTTCCTTTCTTTCCCCATTGACTCCGATGTTTGTAATGCCACATAGTTTTCCTATCTCTGTGAAATACGACCTGATATCCCACATGAATATCTCCCGCTCGATCGTATTTCAGAAACAAGCATTATCGCGCGTCGTCATCGAGGAAACACAAGTTTTATACTCGTAGATCTACGCACTACCCGCAATACCAGTTCTTTAACAGGATATCATTCTTCAAAAAAAAATTATACGCATTTATTTAGAAAAACTAAATCGACCTTCGTAACTCGGAAAGCTTACAAATAAAAAACAATAATTTACGTGCACCTTGTAGCTGACTAAAAGTTGCGTAAATTTCTCCTATTAAACTTTCTTGTAGCTTTAATTATTTACGAGATATTTGCCTGGACATTTATGGATGGACGTATATTCGTATTAAATGTGCACTGAGAGAATTATCGAGTAAATATTCCAGAGGAAAATAGGGTAAAAATTATCCTCGAGTTGATCAAGTCTGGAACGTGGAGTTATTACCGTGTGCAAATTTTTACATTAATAAAACCTAAAGATTCCCAATAACAACAGATAAATTTCATTTAAAAAGTCAGGTTGTTCCTTCCTCTGCTACAGGATAATTTGTTAATAGAAAATTTTCTCCGTCTATCTAGCGTTAACAAACATCTTTATCGAGAACACGTATTAGTTTTTCGGTTGATTTAACGAATTATGGAACGCATCTGTTATCGATTGGCCGGGGCTACGTGTTTGCAGAGAGTTTCCCGGACGCGCGCACAAAATGGTAAATGTATTTATGTTGTCCGGTCTACCCAGACGCCGTCCGCAAAGGATTAAGTACTTCAATATGGAGTCGATGAGTGGCGTCGATACCTAATCGTGCCAATCCCATCAGCAGCTGGGTATCGATTCGGTATTGTTTAGCCGTCACCGACGAAACACCGTGTTCCGCGGTGACAATTTTCGCCCCCTGTCGAAAAAGCTCTCGACGTAGCGCGTTTCCGGTCGCATTGTTAAGGGGTGGGCGTAGAGACGGATGGCGGTTATAATAATTCGGTGTTTTGAACGCGATAAACTCCGGGCGAGAAGAACCGGGGGCAAGGGTAATACGTGGTTAAGAATTTCACAGGCGTGGTCGTCGTTCTCTGATGTAGACGCCGAGAAGACACCCCGGAACTAATATAGGCGAAGGCGACTCTATGTAGACACAATCTAATAGAGTTCGTGATCTACATAACGGATCGCCGGCATCGGAATTAACTTTTACGCATTAATATGTACCGTGCGGAGCCGCCCCCGGAGCCTTCACGGACGACGGCCCGGGAGAGGACGCGACGAAATTTGTCAGGATAATGAGGGACGCGAGCAACTTGTTCTCTAATTTAGTTGGAAAGTGTTACGGTCCTTGCAAGAGTGTCGTTAATAATTCCGGGCGTCGTTATCCGTGACGCCTACGCGTCCGCCGAAATAGAACTTCCAAGACACACCAGGAATGCTTTTGCATATTGCGCGCACGTAACGGGGCGACGCCCCCGCATGACTGCGGGAATATGATACCACTCAAAATTCCGTCGCGACCAAGATTTCATTCCGCGATCTTTCCGCGACGTTCGCTGATATTCCTCCGGGGATTCTGCGAGCGTCGAAGCCCGGGGATATTGCGACCGCCCGGCTGGGGGGATTGGGGGTGGCTTCGTTCCGACAGCGAATAATCATCGTCAAGAATATGGCCGGCGTGTTTCGAGTCGATGCCCATCTAAACGTCTTTTATTCTGTACGAAGGACACTTTCGTCCTGGGTCTGCTAGTTGACCAGTGGCTACCCAGTCGAACTGGGTCGCTTGCGAGAGACACAAGAGCGTAGCCCTCTGGCGGCGAGCACGGGAAACTCGTCAATTCGTTGTTAACACTTTGACTACCGCATCACCTATATATGGATGATAGGATTCACCACTATGAAACTAGGAAACTTAATTTTCAAATTGAAAAAGAAACTTCAGGTTATATTATACGGTTTTGATGTGGCCTGTGAATCACCGAAGTTTCTATGAAAAACAGTATTGCTCGTTGCGCGTGGAACGTTCAGACAGCGCTATTTACGATCTTAAAAGCTTGGAGTTATTTCGAGGTGATCGAAATCCTCGAAGTAGGAGTGGTGATTTCAGTTAATCCGAGAAACAACTGAAAAGGGAACGCGACGCGCGGTACGTAAGATGAGAGAACGTTCTGCGGCCCCGATAAATATCTGCGGAGAAGAGAAAGGAGCCAAGAGGGAAAAAGGACGAAGGGAAAAACGGAATTCCCTTTACGCCGAGGGTAGCCACTGACTCAGCTGGGCTTTCACGTTCTGGACATAATGAAACGGGACCCCTGATGTCATTTGGCCTGGCTTTCTCTCGGCGTCAGGGTGGTTTTCTAAGACGACGAGGATCTGTACACGTGGAGGAACGCACGTAGCGCGGCACTTTTCGAATTAACTAGCCGACTCGTCTTAGTTAAAACTCCAGCGTCCGTGAGAGGGCCGAGAGAGGTCGTGGGAAGAGGGTGGGAAGAGGCTGGCCAGGAAGAACGAGATCCCGGAGACCGTTGTGTGGGTAGTTGAAGGAGAGGCTTGTCCGTGGTTGTAGCCGCAATTCTAGGACCAGAGCGTGACAAACTCGTCCGGAAACGCATGAAACTCGGCCCGTGCTGCCTCCCTCTCGCGACCACTTTATCCCCCCGTTCCGGTGCTCTTTGCAAAACCGTATAGGCATCCAGCTGTTGCCCGTCCGACGTCCCTGTTGCGAAATCCTGCAAAAAGTTTCTCCCCGTGTCGGTTGTTTTTTCTTCGTCGTCCGAATTTCGAAGTTCTTACTTCCGCGGCGTGAGACCGCCTACTCGCGACGCACGGTGTTTCAAAACCATCCTCCGACTGCAAAGAAAAAACTACAAATTAAACAAGAAAGGTCGTATTATCGTTTATTATGACATTGCAATACGATTCACTTTATAAATTTCAAACGTTCGTAACGAAAAAATTGAATTATCGTATCGTGGTATTCATTTAGCAATTTTAGAAGTCTTGTTCGTCTTGAAAGTTACAATTTTTGGGTTTCGAATAACACCAATAATTTGGAAAATTGCTTTCTGAAATCTCATTTTCCTTTGCAACATCGCGAGCGTAATATCCAACATTTTCTCGAATCGAATAGCCATTTGGATGGGAAATGGCGGCCAGAATTGATTCTATCGTACAAAATGAACGGTCCCCGTCTAATACGTGGATCATCGAGAGGGACGTGCTTCGCGTTTATAAGACGCGATCTCGTTAAAGAATTTCAGTGACCCGCAGCGTGCTTGCAAACAGAATCTGAGCAAGCTTGTTAGGAACGTCTGCGGCGACGCGAGCACACGGTATAGAGGGAAACCGTATTAGCTAATACGAGACGAGATTCGAAAATACGTGGGTTCGTGCAATGCGGGAGGATCAAAACAAAGTTTTCTCGTTTATCCTAAAATTTCTGCCGATCGTAAGTTTGCATGCCCGCTCCGCTGTACGTGTATATCGACGAGCAGGGAACAACACCGTGTTTTTCTACTCCCCCAAGTAATCCAGATAACAAAGTTCCTCTTAATCTAGCCTATCATCGCGCCAATATCCGCTGACTGCGTCCCGCGCCGCCGTCTCGATATTTCCTTCGGCGAGGAGGCTCTGTTGTTGATCGTATTACTCGCTCCCGAGAAAAGATATTGCGGAATAGAAAGCCTCTTCGGAACTTCTTACCTATATACAATTAGTTCCCAGACACGTGTACGCGATTATCGCTGCTCGATGCATTTTCTTCTTGTCCTTTGCAATCTTTCTCCAGTCCATCGTGTACTAAATTATATCGTGACACGCTTCTCGAAGTTTCTATTAGTCTTTCAGTTTAAATTCCTAACGTAAATCACAAAATTACAATAGACTGTTTACCTGACCTCGTACTTTCTCAAAAGATCAAGAAATTAATGGTTACAGAGTATTTATTAAGCCTAAAGGATCTTAAAAGTATATTTTGTTCGATGGGTTGAAGTTTCATTGTTCATCGAATTTTTTGAAATAGAATGTAGTGTGTTAACTCGAGAAGAAGGCTAGTCTGTGTTTACATCCCTGCTCTGGTATCTATCTACTACGTTCCTTTCGTCATTGGACGCTCGAATCATCATCTTCGGCTAATAATGGCGAACGAAGACAGTGAGGAACGTAGTAGACAGGTACTAGAGTGGGGATGTCAATGCAGCGTAGCCTTCTTTTCGCCTACGCACAGTACATATGTCTGTAAATGCTTCTCATTTTTCTGACCAACATAGAAAAGAAAATATGGTGAATTATGTTATTCATCTTCAAATAAGGAAGAGTTTAGCTAATGCTTCGGGATCTAAAATCGATGAGCAACTTTCCTGAAGGAAAAGGTTGTCGAAAAGAAGCTTTTCTAGATCGTTGCTAAAATGTTTCAACACTTTAACTGCCATCCATATACGAATGACAGAAGTGAAAGAAATTAATTCTCAAGTTGAGACGTTGAATAATATAAATTTGGATAGTTTACGATTGTCTAAAATCAAAATTTTAGTTTTGCAGAATATTGTACGGTTTTTATCTAGCAGCGAACGTGTTAACGAAATATGGAAAAGGGTTATTGACGTAAGGGTTAAAGAACCACGGAGACGCGAGGAGAGAAGCGGAGCTAAGGAGGAGGAGAGAGTCTGCTCGCTTCATGGCGGCAGGAGGTCGATGTCGAGCAACCTTTTTCACCTCGATAAAGCCCTGTCGTCGAAGGTGGCCGACGAACACGATCCTTCAGACCCGGGCTAAACCCGCTTTATAACCTCTCCGCCTCCATCCTCGTCTCGCTCTTTTGCGTTTCGCGTTCCCCGTCCGCGATGGAGGAGGCGCGCACCGCCAAAAACGGAAGCTCGCGCGTCGTGGAAATAGCAAAAGCGTAGGAGACAGGATGATAGAGAGAAAGTGGAGGGTGTGAGAGAGGATCGCGTAGAAACGGGCGAAGAACAGACGAAACGGTGAACGACAGAGAAGGCGGGGAGCAAACCGGGGTCAGGAGGGGGGCACGGGAAATGGGAGACGTAGGAAAGCACATACAGCCGTTGCAAGGGCTGCAGACCGGGGTGAGCAAGATTACTAGGATTTGCGCGTAGATTTGCATATCGATTTTCCCATGGAACGGTGTCGTATGGCGCCAAGCGGCACACGATGTCCCTTAATTTCGTTCACCGGGGGGAGGGGGTGGAAGTACCTACGACATTAGCCTCGTGGCTACGTTTAAACACGCTTGTTTCGCAGCGATATCCCCAGCCGTCTCTCTGCTCGTGGCGCCGAATTAGCCGTGTTAACTCGCGTAAGAATCAGCCAGATTGTGTACCAGGAGAGAGAGAGACAGAAGCGTCGACGATTTTAATCGAATCGGGTCAACCGGAGGTTGTAGTTTACCGGGGTCCGTTTAAGGTCTACGCGCGGCAGCCATTTCGGATATCAGCTTCGGGAAGGAAAGTATTCGTCGACGGGTTTGATAGCTTACGCTCCATTTAGCACGTTTATCGATGGTCTCGTTAATTCCTCTGAGAAAAGTAATTTATAGACCGGGTGATATAATAGGAGAGACATTCGATGGTCTGTCGTGCGCTTGTGAGAGAGACTGGTTGAGCGTTGCCCTCTGGCGGCGAGCGCGACAAGTGTCGTCACGCGTTTAACGCTATCTCGACCAAGAAATAGCATTGCAAATAATTAAGGATTATTTTTAACATCGTGTTAACGAGGAAATTTCATTCAACCGCAGGATTAAAGTTGTAAAATTCAATATCATTTATAATTTGTTAAAAAGAACGCAGGTGTTTTTGATTCTTCGAGACTCGTTTGAATCTTGTTAAAGACATTCGGGTGTCAGGCAAACCCGAAATAAAGACACTCGTACCTCGAAGAACAGATTTCTCGCGACATTAAGGAAATTAAAGTCTCACAATTTCGCAAAACGTCCACTCGATGATCGGGGGTGAGGGGGCGATGTAATTTTCGATCCTTTGAACTTTCGACTGGAAATTACCGTTGCCGAGACAAACGAGTTTCTTAAGAATCGCGAGAAGAATGCACGGGGAACACCGCGTCGTTTCGACAGGAAACTTGGGGAGGAAAGTACACGGTTCGGTTTAATTTTTCAGAAGGGAAGAAAAATGGCCAGACGTCGAACGAAATCTGCGGCATTAGTTCCGTAGCTACGTAAAATGCGATCGTTACGCGCCGATACTATTTCATCTTGTCTCTCTAAATTACCATAGTGAAGTTACCAAAGGGGAAGAAGGGGTTAGGTGGAGAACAGATACATTATTTTCTTCCTTATGTAACAAACCATATGTCTGCGTACGTCGCTTGAATTTGTCTTGATTCTGTGATAAAATATTAAAATTGCCTTTGGACCAATACAAAATGGAGCATTTATATCTGTTTCGATCGAAAAGTGTCTCCTAACGCCTATTGAAAATAATAAAAAATAATTTCTCTTTTCATAAGTCGTAAACCGCGATTGGAATTTTTGTTACACAACCATGTTTCTTTTTGAAGAATCTGTGGGACATATATCAAAAATATTTTTAAAAACGATTTCTTAATGATCGTTAATCTTCGACATCTTCGTAACTTAGTTATTTCCGTTCGATAGATACATACTTGGTCTCCATCGTGCGTTCAAGGAACGGTAGTTAAATGCCTGTATACTTTTCCCGCGCTTGAATGAAGGCAACGGTCGTAAAACGGGTTTAGGAGCTTAGAGCCGGACATCTTAAAATGATTCATATTCGGAAAATACCGTAGACTACTGGCAATAACACCAACACGGCGCACGTTGCCGTACACTGCAAGTGGAACGCTGCAACTCCACTTATAACATATCGCGCGCAATCGTCGGACACACCTGCGACATTCTCCTTTTCGCGAGGTTGGAAGTCGCCGTTTTCTTGACTTCGGCTTCCGTCGTGGTATGAAATTTTATCAGTATGTCGTAACTCTTCCTTGCGTGCCAGCAAATTGCTGCATCCAGGACCGCAAAGAACACCGGGGCTTTCTATTCTGTTCCACGACCCGCGTTTCATACTTTGTACAACAATTTTATACACCCGGACATTTAACTACCGCGTATATAAATATCGCCTTGGAAGTAAACGGAGAAATAATACAAGATTGTACAGATATTACGCGAGTGTAATATTTCGATGTTTCAACGAAATTATAAATATTGTGCACGATTGCTAGATTACTTTCTGCAAAGATGCCTCGATCAGTGATTATGATTATTATAATTACATTCGATAATGAATTACAGTAATCATCGGAGGGTTGAACGCAATTTGTTCGAGATCGTTCGCACATTGACCAGGTAGGCCAACCGAACGGAGAAAAGAAAAGCAGTCCTTTTCGCCCGCGAAAGGTCAGAACAGCAGGAAGGGAGACAATCAATCTTGATCCCAATTATCGCGTCGTTCAGCAACTGTAATTGAGTCGGTCGCTGGCCCCCACACTCTCTCCACCCTCTTCGTTGTTCCTGGTAATGCCGGAAAGTCGAAACAATGAAGGTGGGAGTTCCTTGGCCCACGTTCGCGAGAGTGGAAACATTTTTTACCCTTGGCACACCTGCTCGCTTCGGACCAATGATTTATCAACGAACGAACGGCCACCGGTTAAAAATTTGTCGGTACCCCTCGATTTAGGCTGTTCCCCTTTCTATTTTACCTCTTCGAGTTTCCATTAAGCTGGCCAGGTTTGTCTTAAAACAGAATTATTCTTCTTCGCTATTCACATTTGCGTGGGAATACAAATTATTATTAACACTAAACCTACCGACACTTCGTGTGCAGTCTTTTTTTTTTGCTTTTTACGAGACAACGTAAACTTTCATCTGTATCATTTTTTTTGCAAACTGTATTTAACACTAAACTTACCGACACGTGACCAATCTCTCTTTTTCTCTTCTACGAGGCAATGTACTTCTCAATAATAATAAAACTCAAACAATATCCGGTACATTAAATAAAATCTGTCTTTGAATATGAAACTAGTCAGTAAAAATCGATATTTGCGAAAATGACTGGCGAAAAATCTTCGATTGTTCGAAGACATAAACATCCAGGATATTTTCTGAAGATATCAATGCACGAGTTTTAAAATTGATAGTTAAATTTCGGACAAGAGAACGGCAATAATACGAATGTTCTACGAGAAAGGATAAATTTCGTCTCCCAAATAACGCTACCCAGATTCTAATCTTCGATTCTCGCGTAGAAATTACTTTCCGCTATGGGAACGGGGAGACCGAACTTAATAATAAACAGAGGAACTCATTATCGTCGAGATGCAAATAACCGTAGTTCCATGGAATTTAAGGCAGCGTATATTTTAGGCGACGCTAACTGGCGAGCGTAGTATTAAAGTTGATTTAAAGGGACTACTGATAAGAAGCAGCATTCTCTGGGGAGCCATGCGAAATGTTCCCCTCTAATTTTAATGAAACTTTAATGATATTTAGAGGACCTTCGGAAAGAGGGGATGCAGCGTTATAAATCTCGCTTCTAACAACACGATATCTCGTATATCCTTTTCTGGTAATCATTCGCTCCTTTGGACGACAGTTGAGCTAGTTTCGCCATCTTAATTAAATCGTTCACGGTCGTGCTACTTCTTCTTTCACGGTGTTTTTAACTCGACGATAGCAAAAATTCGATCCGAACCATTTTCATGAATTGGATCATTTCTAACTCACAGTAAAATTTCTCTTACGTGGCTGCTAATGAAAATTTAAAAAAATGTTCTTCATCTGCTGGAATACCTAAGAACTAAAACCATATGCGAGGACTTTGCACCTTATGGACTTTCGTGGCTCAATCAAACTGCCGTACTCATCTGAAAATTCGGAGGAGGGATTGAAAGAAGCAATCCAGTATTATCAGGAAACTGACCCTCCATTTACACACACTAATGCATAGGAACCTTGTATATGAGTTCTGGTACTTTGTATGGCTTCGGGGATTCGAGGAAGAAGTAGTTGATTCTAATGGTTTCCTACAATAGTGAATGTATTTCATTGAAATTTATTTATGTAGTAGAGCTCATGGATACCTACAAAAAAGTACTAAACAACTTTTCCGTACATCCTCAAACAAATTAATTGAAAATAAAAAACGAATTTTTAAGAAAAATCGACGGGGGGTAGGTGCCTAAATTTTTCGGCAAAAAACAATTTCAAATACTTAAAAAAAAATTATTTTCGGATACAAGACTCAATTACAATCATTTTTGGTGAATAAACATACCTCCGAATTCCTACCCACTTTCGTGAAAAAAATTCGAGTAGGTGCTGAAACTTTTCGGTGAAATTAAAAGATTTCAAATCTTTCTGAAAAAATTATTTTTAGCTGCGGAGATCACTTATAATCATTTTTGGTGAATAGACGTACTCCCGAAAACGTACGCAGTTTCGAGAAAAAGATTCCTATATGTATAATGTCTGATCATAGCATAAATGTTCTACTGAAATTTCATGCGTATGTTTAAAACACCATAACTCCTGAACGGATTAGAGGATTTCAATGTTTCAAAATGCAAATAACGCGTATTTTGATGAAGAATATTTAGAAATTCCAAGACTATTCGAAAAGTTGTTCCTTAACCCCCTAAAGTGAGACAGACCTCATAAAAATGGTCCAGGTTTGAAACGACTATAACTCCTACAGTAGTGAATGTATTTCATTGGTTCTACCACTTAGCATTTCCTTGGTCTGTACTGAATCGTTGACCTTAATGCCAACCCCATTGTTGACCATCTATGATCATGATCCAACCATTGTTGACCATCAAATAATCAATACTACCTCAATCAATACACTATTACTCCTCCACCACCTGTTTGTCGATAACTTAAAATCTGTGGTTCCTTCACCAAACTTAAATTCATTTTCGTTGTTGAAAATTACTTTTCACTGTTTGTCCAACGATCCGTAGTATCTACATCGTCTAGACTACGAAACAATACAAGAGTGTTTCCACCTCGAACGAATCGGTGGATTTGACAAAATCAAGACACTGGAAAACAATATATTGTGGCTGAGCGAAAACAGCCGTTCCGACATTTTAATCCAGTTCGTTATAAAATTCTACTAATTAAAGTTGTAATAAACCGTCCGAACGGTTCCAGCTGGTACTTGATCCAGGTCCCGCGGTGTCCTACTTCACCGTTTATAAAAAAAATTCCCGGCCGCAGTGGCGTAGCACGCATTCTCCCGGCGTTCGCGGCAGCTCGACGCCTGGCGCCGTTGAACCCGTTATTTGCCTTCTGTTCGGTTATATTGCTCCGCAATTATCCGGAACGCGGATATATTTCATAAACGCGACTAATGTAGCAGCCTAGTCGCGGGGCGAATCCCTTTAACGTAGGCGCGCATCCATTGCCTGGCGCGCGCAAATTTCAACCGGAAATCTCGTCTCCGGAGCAATTAACCAAGCTTTCGCGTCTCGTGCACGGCCGACGAGGAGCGACACGCCGCCTCCTAGGTGTAACGAGCGTGGCGAGGACAGTGACGCAAACAGAGGAAGCGGGACAGAGAACGAGAACCTCGGCGGATAAAGAGAGAAGGACGGAAATGGGGGGCGGAAAAGACGGAGGGGCGCGCAATTGTGCTCTCTCAGTGGGTCGAAAGTTTCTAGCAGGTACACATTATTCCTCGAAACTCTCGAATGTGCTTAATTAGGCGATATTTGAGGAGTCGTCCCTTCGCCGCAGCTCCTCCCTCCGAGGTCGGGTTTACGCTCGCAAGCTACTATTACGGAAAGCCACTGGATTTCCGTAAGAAAGCACGGGATGCCCACCGGCTGTCGCTATCAACCTCCTCCCTCTACATCGTAGACGTCTTACCTGAACTAATATTGTTAGGGTCTAATGAGTACCACCCTGACACAGTCTGACCTTCTTCTATCCTATTCCTACGCTTCTATCCTTCTCGTCTGCCTATCCTAACCTGCCCCCCGCCCCCCAGGTCATCTACATCCTCCCTCTATGTTTACGCGTGTTGTACCCCGTTCCTTTCCTTCCTTCCGTCCTCTTCTCGACGTGCATGCACCGCAACCGGGGATATTTCTTGCGTTCTACCCTTTCTTGCAACTTAAAGCTCGCACACCCTCTTCCAGCTCGGTCCTCGAATCCCGGTACCCCTTGTTTCAACAGCCGCGAGAGGCGCATAAGTGCCAGACGGTGTCTGAGGATAGGAGCGTCATCGGACGCTGGCTGCAGCCATTAAGGGGCCACGTGGCCGCGCTTAGGTTATGGACAAATTTGCTCAAACGTTTATCCCGGCTAAGTATAATGCGATATTCTAAGTTTTACGCGGTGTGTAGTGCAGCTTGATAACTGTCGCTAGATTTAGGTTCTTCAAACACCTACGGAAAAATTTTGGTTCTGAATAATTGTTAACACAACTGTTGCGTATCCTTTTAAAATTTTAAATCGGACTCATACCTTGTATTAAAATGGCGTATAATATTTCTTACTGAAGAATGCTGCAGCGTGTACGATACTGGCAAATATCAAGTTTTCGACTCTATACAGATTCAAAATGGCTTCGGATTCATATTGGTCTCAATGGTTAAGTCAGATGTTGATTATCTTTTCAAGATATACGCAAGATGAAGAGAAGAAATTGTTCCAAATATTCGTCTTGACACTATACTAAAACGCTATCAATTTTGTGTTCCAAGCTTGCTGATATCAATGAGTACGTAATACACGTATTAATCGACCTTTCCAATTTATTTTCGTTTTATTTCTAAAACGTTCCTAAAAAATACGATAATAGACGTAAAAGTATTAAAAAAAGTAGTAGACTGGGACAAAATAACCCAGGAGATCCAAATAATATATTTACTGATCGATCTTTTCAACCCCCGTTATTTTATATATTCTCCTGTTTCACTTCCGCAGTAATTATTATTTTTATTTGTGAGTTCTAAAACGTTCCCACTTAGAATGTGTAATAATAAAAGTAACAAAAGTTCGAAAATTGCGTGAGGCATTGCAAAAACTTTCGTTGCGTTATTAAACCTGCGGGCCAGAGTTAAAGGGGGGAATATTCGTGAAAAAGCTTTTCCCAGTTTTACATAGACCGGTGTCAAACTCTTCAACAAGTTGTCAGCATCAATCCTCGCATATTCAAAACGACACGGTTAGTTTTAAACTCGTACAGTTCCAACATACAACCCTAAGAGAAACAAAACTGGCGAACATTGATTACCGGTGAAGCTCATCTTTGCGTTGCACTCGTCGTGTACGGTGTAAATAATCTACTTTTCTGCCGCGTTACATTTCGACAGCCGTGACACGAGTACGTGGAAGCCGGAGATAGATAAGTAGGTCGATAGAACGCGATCCTTGTTCGTTGCATCGCGAAACATGTTTTGCTGGAACGTGGCGAACGAATGCGCCCGGGTAATTAAAAACGCGTCTGAATTTTCTTTCACCGTCCCGTTGGAAAATCTTGAAATCTCCGAGAACGTCACCCCTGAGGGAAATTGTTTCGTCGATCGTAACATTTTCCTCTTTCGACGTTTCTTCGTTTCGTCGAAAACGCCGGATATTGTTTCAAACGTATCTTGGTGTGATTTTAAAAAATAGTATAAAAATCACGTATTGATTCGAACATCAACCAAGTTGTAAAGTCAATTTTGACGTGTTCGATTCTTTTAATGTTAAAGGTTTACGAATTCTGAAGATTTACATTTTGCAAAGTACTCGAGAAGTTTGTAAAATATTATTCTGCGACTGCAGTTCTTTACGGCGACATCTTTTTGTACGCTTTTTGGACGTTGCACGCGGAAAAAAATGTTCCTGTTGTTTTCCTCCGTGTTCTCTATTCAAGATTGCGTGGGCGGCAGTCACGCGAACCTAACAACGCGCAGAACGCTTAAATCGCGTTAAAGCTAGCTGCTGCAAAGCCCGAGTTACGAGGAGGCGGGAAGGCCTTCTGATATTAGCTGTATTATGTATAAACCACTTGTGCCATACGCGCGTCAGAAGAAAGAATATACGCTGCCTCTCTCGAAATATCAAACCATGTGCGTAGAAGCACCACGGCGACTGACATAATTACGCAGGCCGTCCCACATTTCTCCCTTCGTACTCAGACGGTGCGTTCCACGAGAAAAAAGTGGAATAAAATGTCGAAATATAACAAAAAGTTCACAGATGTTAATTTGAGGTGGAAAATCTGTATAGTTGGCAAATACAGGGTGTTCGGCCATCCCTGGGAAAAATTTTAATGGGAGATTCTAGAGGCCAAAATAAGACGAAAATCAAGAAAATCAATTCTTTAATTGAGGCTTCGTTAAAAAGTTATTAAAAAATTAAATTTAACAATTTCAAAGCATTCACAGAAAAATTATTTTTAGTTGCAGGGGTCAATTACAATCATTTTTGGTGAATAGACGTATTCCCGAAATCCTATCCACTTTTGAGAAAAAAAATTCAGGAAGGTGGGTTTTTCGGCGAAATTGAACAATTTCAAACCGTTCTAAAAAAATTATTTTTAGCTGCAGGGATCAATTACAATCATTTTTGTTCAATAGGCATGCCCCCGAATTCTTACGCACTTTCGAGAAAAAAATTCCTCACCGAAAACATAATCTAAGGTCAGAAATGTTGCTCTGAAATTTCATGCGTATGTTTAAAACACCATAACTCCTGAACGGATTGGACGATTTCAATGTTTCAAAAGGCAAACAACGTGTATTTTAGCGAAGAATATGTAGAAATTCCAAAAATATTCGAAAAGTTGATTCTTAACCCCACAAAATGAGAAAACCTCCATAAAAATGGTCCAATTTTCAAACAGCCATAACTCTTACAATAGTGAATATATTTCAATGAAACTTTTTTCTGAAGTAGAGTTCATGGGTACCTACAAAAAAGTATTTGACAATTTTTCTGTAGGGCGTCAAACAAAATTATTAAAAATAAAAAACGAATTTCTAAGAAAAATTGACAGGGGGTACTATATTTTTCGGAAAAAAAAAGAATTTTCAAATCGTTCTAAAAAACTTATTTTCGGTTGTGGGGATCAATCACAATCATTTTTGGTGAATACACATACCCCGAAATCCTACGTATTTTCGAGATAAAAATTGTTTATCATAAGTATACCGTGTGCCGAAAATGTTTCTATAACTTTTTAACGAAGCCTCAATCAATAAATTAGTATCCTTGATTTTCGCCTTATTTTGGCCTCTAGGCCGAACACCCTATATATTGTCACGTACAAAGGTTTTGGTACACTAAATTTGATACAATCATCGATTTATAAATAGTTTCGATAACGAATCGAACGTCACGAAATGGTGGATAGTTAAAGGAAGTGATCTAACTAACAGGATTCGAGAATTTTACCCCCAAAAACTGCAACTGAAAATAGGAGAATTAACGTTTCGATAGTTGTTCAATGAATAAAGTGACTCAAATTCAGTGTAATAGATTTTTTTTATCAATGGGTGAAACTTTTGACCCTTGTACCTTCCCCTTCTCTGGTGCAGTAATGATTTTTAAAATAAACGTTAAACGTGATTCGTAAACTGAACATTTCTATCCCCCTCAATTAGGAGGTTCCCCCTTAGAGCCCAGTAAAACCTGAAAGACAATGCTTTGTGAAAAATGATGTTCATTGTAAGAATCATTGCTATATCTTTGTTTCACGGTCCTTGGTCTAGCGTTTCTGTGTGTGCATTATTGTGTGACTCAAAAAGTTTTCCAATTAGAAGCAGTGTTGAGATTACTTATTTGTTTAGATTGATTCTTAAAATGAACCATAGACGTGATTCGTAAATTGAACCTTTCTATCCCTCTCAACTGCCCAGTAAAGCGTGAAAGACGGCAATTAATAACTACTGTACGAAAAATGAACATGCTAATCCCGGAACAATGTTCATTTTACGAATCATTACCGTATCCTCCGCTTTGTCTATTAGTAGGCAGCTTTGTCTCACAGACACGTGACCAATAAACAAGTCCACCTTCTTGCAAGACGTACACAGACGCCATTGATCGGTCTCAGCCAGTGGTTCGTGTGTTTTAAATATCGTTGTGGCACGATCCCGGAGGCGGCGCATATATTCGTTCTCCTGGCGCGCTAATAATACCTGAGTGAGTTTCACTCGCGACTAAATTGCAGATAGGTTTCGCGTACACATGACTTTGCCCTGGTATATCCCGAACGCTTGTAACGGCGAGGTTGTGCACACCTAGACGGTTCGCGGGAATATTGTTAACGTAGAAGGTCCTGTAATTAAAGATACGTTTAATCGTACTTCCGTACCACTTACGCAAGTTTGAAGTCCCAATAAGCTCGAGTAGAAATTACCTGCTTCGCGCGTTCCTCGTATACTGCACATAATACTGATTTACGGGTACGTGAATGAATTAAGAAACGCGCCGGTACGCGTAATAAATTTATCAAGAAAAATTTGTAGAAATATTCTTGGAGCATTTCTGAGTCTCGAAAGTGGTTGTGTCGCTTTCTTTTACTTGTACGTTATTAATTTCGCCGAATAACGTTGCAGCTTGGACCGATCGTAATGGAATCGTTGGTATTTTTGTTTCAGGGTCGATGTAATCGGGATAAACCGCCCTGCAAGTATTTCCATCCACCACAGCACCTGAAGGACCAGCTTTTGATAAACGGGCGTAATCACTTAGCCTTGAAGAATGCACTGATGCAGCAGATGGGTCTCACACCGGCCCAGCCGCTTGTGCCTGGCCAGGTACCAACAGTGGTACGTCCAAAATTTAACGCGTATCGTTGCACCACGTCTTCTGCTGTTCACACATTCACACATTTTCTTTTACCACGATCGAGAGATGTTGATTTTGTCTGTGTTAGTCGACGATTACTACTAGATTACCCTTTTTGGTAGGCAACGCTGAACAAACGGACGACGGTGCAGTGAGCTTCGTCGATTATTTTGACGAGAACCGAAGATTCGAGATCGTAAATTAACGCGGGAAAATATAGATTAAAATTTCGACGGGGGCGACAATTTACAATTTTTCCTTTTTTTCTTTTTTTTTAAGTTTTTCAAAGTCGCTTCGCCGTCTCCGTTTGTCAGCGTTCTTTTTTATTCGCGGGCATTGCACCGAGAGATAAACCCTCAGAGAGTAAAATTTAGCACGCCGCATGTTTCTGGTCAGTGTCATTCCCTTCTCCTTAACCCTTTCGAGACGGACGAGAACCATAGTTAACGACCGCCTATAATAAACACGGTCAACTATTGTCTTCCAGTCTCAATATCTAAATATTAGTCTCGAGTCTAAATATTAACTTTGTTTTTGTTCGATGATCGTCGAAGAAAGTCTCGAGTTCCCGAAAGGGTTAATTATATCCATGATTCTCGATAGACAGTCAATATTAAATAATGAAATTGCCGAATAGAAGAAATCGTAGTTTTTATTAGCTCTCCTAGATTGTCTGCCATTCAGTACCACGGAATCGTCGATCGAATCATCGTTTTGTTGGTTCGTTAAAAGAATCGGTTCATCGGTGTATCATTTCGTTCGAGTTAATTTGACGAATCTACAAAATCTCTCTCCTTCTCTCTCACTCTCTCTCTCTCTCTTTCTGTCTCTCTCTGTCTCTCTCTCTCTCTCTTGCATGATCGACGATCGAATTTGCAATACAGAGAAGGAAAAGAACTTAGTGAAACAAAATCAGAACATCAATATGCCCACCCGCCTTTTTTTTTATTCATGACATATATATATCATAGTCGTTGCTACGTGACATCAAACCCTATACTACTTGTATGACTGCCTGTCTGTCCCCTATGTTTGCCGCTGTGGCTCTCGTGGTTGTGGTTGATTGTTGGTGTGTTCTCCAATTACGTCATTGGTGAACAGGAGGCACCGGCACCTCCGGCACCACACCATCACCTTCAACAGCAAATCCAGCAGCAACTTCTCGCTACCCACGCCTTTATGGTAACTCCTGGTTTTGGTTGGCTTCCACTAATTTTTTAGTTAATTAAATGCCACGCGACGACGGCGACGACGGTTCCGAACGAGACTGCGAAACTCGTGTTTTTCCAATCGTACAGAAGCCTACCATCGCGATGCAATTTCTATCGAACGCGGATCAGAGAAGTTTATGGACCGTCTTGAGCAGATTTTTCATTCGAAACTCTCGTCGCCGCCGGCGCGTGTAGTGTGCCTGTAAGATTAGTAAGCGTTTGTATGAAAGCTTCGACTTGTTTTAAGAGTGCCGCACTGTAAATTAAAGAAACTTGATCTGCATGCATCACGAGATGTTTCGTTTCTTTGTTAAAAAGAGAAAACATTTCTAGACGTTTTGAAGTTTTCCTATAGATGAGAAAAGCATGGAATATTTCGGCCATGTAAGATCAAAGCGTTTCCCTCTCTTTCGAACGCCTCGAAATTCCACGGATCACCGTCGCGAAAGTAGCTTGTTACTTCGTCCAACTAATTTCTTCCGTTTGAAGGATTACGCGACAACCTCTTTCTTGCCGAGCTTTTATGCGGCAGAAACGCTAAACGACGGTTATGAGATCAACTCTGTCGTCATTTTGATGATAGAGCGACGTAAACCTACCGCGACGGCTAATCTCGACCCACGCGTCTCACAAAACTTACGTTTGTACAGGCTTTGCCTTCCAAATTCGCTGCAGTTGCGAATTAAATTTTCTATAAATTATTCCAAAGTAAAAGTCTTATTACGTGAAAAAAGCATCGAATTACATAAAATATTATTTATACACTGAGAGTATCAATCGGTTGTGTTTTTGAGTTATTTGTAATACAAAATGGTGAATGTAGTCTGCAAAATTGGGAGTGCAAAACTTGTAAAATTATTTTTGAAAGATACAATGCTTCTCATTAGTATTCTGCTCGTATAAGGACTCTTTGTCCGCTTTAGAATCCATTTGTTAATATTAAAAATAACGTTTTACGCCTGACAAATAAAAATATTACCGCTGTTCGTTTGCTTTACATTTTTATCGTCTAGTAGTCGATTATTGCCCGTCTCTGCAGGAGAATGCTACTGCGCACCGCGTTGCGCAGCCGCAGCAGCGCCATCTAGGGTTCCACTCGCGCGAACCGAGCCACATAACCTATAGAACGCAACGTAAATTAATAATTGGATTCCATAACGTCGAATTGATCCGTGACAACAGTTCGAGAGCGAAGGAAACGACCGAGCACGAGGCACGGTAGCTTCAACGGAGGAAAATGATTGTTTCGATCGTGGCGAGAGGCGATTTTCCGGATCAGTGGCCGTTATTGCTCGGATGGCGGTAAAGTTTTTTGGCTAGCGTGCCTCGTATCCCGGGAAGCTTCTGTACATCGGCGAAAGTTCGAAGAATATAAGCACAGATCCTTGAGAAGAAGAAGGAACGGGCGTTCAGCTCATTCGGCTGCGCTTCAAATTACCTGCCTTCGCTTCTGGGAACCCCGTTCCCTGCAAAACCATGTACGCTTCTTGCGGGGACGCGCGCTTGTCGTTGAAACCGGGGTTACAGAGAAAGAAAGAACGATTAAGGCTTCGCGAGTAAACGTGCCGCTTCTTTCCCTAGTAGAATTCGTTTCCCCCGTGTTTTCGAGTTAAAAGTCTCTTTCTCTTATCGATTAACGCTCCAGACATTTGTTTATTTTGGTTGAATCGTTCGATACACCGCGAGTAAACAATTACTGCCAACCGGATCGTCGTTGGAAATCGGACCTACACGATATAAGCTCGTAGACGATTTTATTTCGGGAGTCAACCTTTTAAACTCGTTATATTATATTATAAAACTTGTATTCTTTTTATTATACCTTCGTTTTTGATGGATTGTGGAGTTTTACGAGTCTCCTACGCGATATAAACTCCCGGTTCAGCATAGAACGCGTGGTAAACGATTCTGTTATAACTTCAAAACTATATCGGTTCTGTATATCTTCGCGAAAGTATCATCGGTGGATTCGTGAGATTTGAACAAAATTCTCCGGTTTAAATAACCCGCGTAAACTCGCGAAGCCTCGACGCGTTCGTATCGCGCGCGGGAAGTTTAAACAGCGAAATTTAAAAAGCAAAGAGGGTGGGAGGGGGCTTTTGGGGCGGCTCAGGTTCGAAGGTTAGCGTATCGAAGGGGGCATAATCGGAGACGATCCGCGTGGAGCGAAGGTGGGGGATAGGTTTGTTCTAATCCGTGTTACCTGGATACTTTCCGGGTGTGTTTTCGCAGGCGACGAACCCGTACCTGACCGGCATGCCGCAGGTTGGCAACACGTACAGTCCGTATTTCGCGCCCAGTCCCATCATGCCGGCGATAATGGGCCCGGCGGATCCGACCGGAGTGGGAAGCCCTCTCGGCGTGGTGCCGCAGACGGTAGCGATGCCGCAGAAGATGCCGCGTACCGACCGCCTCGAGGTATGTCTACCACCAAACTACATTCAACAACAACAACAACAACAGCAACAACAACAACAACAGCATGGGGCCCAACACGGCGCAGCCGGGGCCTCAAGGTGCCCGATGGCCGCGCCCAATACCGTGTACCAAGTGCCGGCCGGTCCCCCCAATCAGGTGTCGCCCGTTTCCACGATGCAATCTGTCAATCATCCTCCGTCCCCCACCACCATCACCACCACCTCCTTCTGCACTCCGTTGCACAATCCACACGGCCACCATCAACCGATCCACAACCTTATCTACGTCCACGCGTACTATTGAAGTCGATCGTCGACGGGGTTTCTCTTCTTTCTGTTCTTCTTCGTTTATTCTTCTTTCGCGAGTTTCGTTCCTACGACGATCGGAGCCGGTTTAACGCAGTCTCGAACGATCTTTTCGCTTGCACGCGGCGACGTTTCGAACTAGCGTCCGTTCGGGAACATTTCGGAGGGGATTCGTGGGACGGTCGACGAGCATCGACGAAGACGGGAACCTGGGCTGGAAGTCAGAGATCAAGTCGCCGACACTCGTCGCGTTCTCGCGTGATTTTTAAAAAAGAAAATTACGGGCTCACAGATACGCCATATATTTCTATACATTTATTCGCAACAATGAGTAAATATCGCGTCGCGTGGACGGTCGCGAACGATCCGCGGATATTTTTAGCTTTGTACTGAGCGCGAGTCGCGCGAATATTTCCAAGCTTCGTTGTCGTTCGCAGCTGTGGGATCGCAGTTTCGACGCTGACCCGTTTTTTCAGCGAATTATGTTTGTCGATTTCTTTTCCCGATCTGTGAGGTGCATTTCGGTTTTTGATATTCAACCGCGACGGATATCGCACGGGATGATCCGCGTGAAACTGGTGATTTCACGGATCACTTGTAACCGAGCGAACTAGAGCGAAACGAAGCTCATTAAACGAACAGAAACAAAATGGCGAGTCACGTCCTCAGACGGGAAATGGCTCGCTTGGGCGTGAACGCGGGTAATTCAGGCCGCGGGCACAGAAAAAAAAAAATACTGTTACTACGATTTATATGTACTCTTAGTAATTACTTATGATTATCATAACACTACACCTATGGCGTACGTAAATTTCGATTAAGGGGAAGCATTACACGATAATAGGAATAGAGTTCCGACGGTCGCGAACGGGAAAATTGTCCCGAGGAAATTGTAAATTGATAAGGAGAATTCAAGCAAGTATAATGGCAACGACAAAAACCGTGATGATAATTACGATTATATATTACAGGAATATACAAAAAGAAACACGAGACTATGGCGAAATAAATGAAGGGGGGAAAAAAAAATGTAGGCGAATCGAAAAGTGTGCAACGATCTTCGAGATGAGTTTCTGGCTATATATGAAAGCGTAGAGTAGTTTCTTTTGTTTCGTCTTTTGTTGGCAACAATTTTTTTTATTTTCGATATAGTATATTATTCGACCGTGTATTAAATTTCAAGTAACGGAGTGGAGTAAAGATATTTAAAAAATGAGAGAACGTTTGGAGTAGTGTAAAACTGCTGTGAAACTTGATTTGATCGTTTCGAGAATGATAGGTAAATGGGAAATTATAATAACGTTGCACTGATTTGTAATACTCGAAATATATCCACAGTATTTATACGGATAAGGATCGATAAAATTGAAAATCAATTTGCATTCCTTCCTTAGCACTCGTCGTGGTAACGATTGTGATTTTACAACGCACTTAGAACAACGAAACAGAGATCGTTCAAAGTTTTGTAGCGCAAAGACATATTTTCTACATTTTTTAACTAGTCACTTGCAATTTAGCGCCAAACGAATCTTGGTGTCGTAAAATCCTATTTTTATGAATAATTTTACATTAGATTCAAGAATGCTGAAAGTTGACAAGCATAATGAGTCACACATGTATATCTCAAAAAACACTGTTCACTTGTTAGCAAAGATGGCCTAACAATCGCTTGTACGGTAATAATTTAGTCGTAAAACGAGTATTAAATTATTACTTTTGGCGTAGTCTAACTGCGACGAATTCATTTTGTCAATGTAGAATCAAAGTGAGGTTTAAAAAGAAATTTCAAAAATAACAAAATAAATATTAGGTGATCACTTACGATCATAAAATAGTTTGTCAACCACAGTTTCATTTTATTCTGAAAACGATAAAACAAAATGAATTTGAAAACAAGATTCACATCGTTAGGCTAGTTGCTCTAAGATTGAGGTTAGGTCTAAAACCGATTGAGATTAAATTTCGAGAAAGCATGAAATACCTATTAAGTAGTCATTTTCATTCGAAAGCTAGTCCCGACCGTTAGATATTCATTTTATTGCGCTATAGCTACTGCAAGATCGAGGATAGATTTAATATCGTTGGAACTTAAATTTCAGGAAACAAAATTAATATTAAGTGGTCATTTTTGACCGAAAATTAATACTATCGGAGATTAATTTTATTAAGCTATCAATGTTAGGATTAAAAACGATCGGAGTTGAAGAATAAAAATAAAAGGAGAGTAATTCGACCGTTAGAAACTCATTTTATTACGCTTCTCGACTGTGAGATTGAGGTTGCGTTTCAAGATGGCCGTCGTGTTAGATTTAGAAAAGTTATAAAACGTGTGGTGAAAGGTGATTTTCAGCTCGAGTTTAATTGTTGCTGATTCGTTTTATTACGCTTGTCCCCTGTAATGATTGATGTTAGGTTAACAAAGAAAGCAAGTATTAAATAAATAAACTTTTCAAGTGGAGCATAATCCGTCACAGCTTCGTTTTATTACGTTTGTCGAGTTTAAAATCGTTGCTAGCTGCACCTTGCTTTTCGTGCATTTTTACGTATCGTAGTTTAAACCGTACTCTCACGTATTATGCAATAAAAAATGTTGTTATTATTATTGTTAAGGGATAGGAATAAGCACTTAAAAATTCATGATCGGTAGCGAACAGAATGTCGAATCGTATCTTTGAAGCAGCGACAAATGTGTTTGGCACTCGGTTTGCACGCAACGGCCGCGATTAATTAAGTGCCACGAATTCTCGCGAGCTTTTTGTCGCCGACATAACGAGGAACGTGTCAACGAGCCCGCGCAAGAAAACGTTTTAGAAGCAACAATAATGTTTCTTGCCGCGCCAGCAGCTACGTAGCGTTGAATTTCGCTGAAACTTTCGTCTGTCTCGCGTAGAACCCTGTAAGTTTTATAATGTTCGAGTTTACAGATTTCCCTCGAGTCTGTATCGTTTCTTTTGCCCGGCGGCTTTCGCGAAATTAACAAGTTTCGCGCGGTACTTCCGCGAGAAAATGAATAAAATCAGACGGAGGAAGCGTATCGGCGCAGAAACTCTCGCGAATCGTTTGTGAAATGGAACTCCCTTTTTCAAGAACAAGAAACGGCTCTTCGTAGAAAGCGAATTTAATACGTTTTCCGTGTATTCGACGGTAACGAACCCGACGCTCGTGCGAACAGAGCTACAGAGAGTCCGCGAGTATTTGCCATCGACGCGTGTCGTTCCTCGTACTCGACCGATACGAGAGAAAACTTCTCAACGATTATATTTTTAACGCGATATATCCTTATTACATCAGAAATAACTTTGGTAATTTCGTTCGATATAATTCGAGATTAGTAAGCGTAGTGAACTAGTAAACAACGAGAACGAATTTGTTGCATTTACAAACGGGAGAACCCAAAACTATTTCTTTCAGAGACTTTTCCTTTTAAATGATATTAGTATTAAGCTTGTGAAATTTACAAAACACGTGGACAAATTCATGAGTGTGTATTCAGGGGAACAAAATGAACTCGTAATTAACAAGTCTTAGAAACGTTCGAGTTTCGAAGGTAAAGAAGCTATATGTAGATTGAAAGGGAGAAATGATTTCACCTTGATTACATGCTCGCGTGTTTCTGATAATAAATTAATTAAACGAAATTACAACCCGTTATTAACTTTACTTTGTGCGTAACAAAGGTTCGGAACGTAATTTTCGCGCAAGCTCGATAAATTTTCAATTGTCGAGGGCTATAATTACGAACGACACAAAAAACGATGATTCTATTTTTTTCCTTTGTTTATTTTTTAATGAAATCTCGCGATTCTCAAATATATAGTTTATCGATGGTTCCTCTAGTTCGGTTTCGCGGATCGTTGCACATTTTTAGTCGAACTCAGAATTTTAACATTTTAAAGAATCTATACATTTATGTACGTATGCAGAATACGTTTCTACGCGCCGATCCAGTCATGCATACGCACATAGTAACATGTGTAAATAGTAGGTAGGTTAACAAATTAATTGATTCTGTTTCGTACTGCGAAGAACGAGAGCTCAGAATAAAGGAGTGTCCGATCGAATATGCCCAATCCTATCGAGGCATATTCGATTATTCTTCGTTGAGTTTCGAGTACATATTCTACTCGCATTATACGTATATCGATAAAATTTAATTCAATATCGATCGGTTAATTATTCCAAGTTTCTAACGTACTTTCCAGCCTGGGATTAAAAAGAAATATATCTTTAATTACACGCGTCGGTGTTTTTCTTACTTGATGAACATATATTTTTTTTTTTTATTCTGGTTCTTCTTTCTTTTATACGGGATACGGGACTTCAACGTGATTTCGACTTTTCCTTGTACCATCCATATTATTACTCCTCGTCGAACAACATGTTCAAAGTTTTCGTATATCCTTTGTCTCCCTCGTCTAAAAACTAACTACCGATGTTAGGAATTTACGATTAAGTAAATGAGAAAAAAAAAAAAGAATACGAAAAGAATAAGAAATATATGCAATGTAATGTCGTTAATTAAACTATTGCAAATAGAATTCGGAAATATATCGATCGATTTATCCACTAACTACAATTGGTCTTACGGTATTATATTATTATAATATTTGGTAACATACAATAATGATGATAATTAGTAATCGTAACGATACCTATTTGTGATGTAATACTTGATGACTTGCACTAAGTTCGGGTCACATGAAATTTATTGAGCGATGAATTCAAATAAAAGAAATATAATTGAAATTGAAAACAATGCACAGACTATGTTTATTGAATCTTTTTTAAGTTCACTCAACGACCAAAAAAAAAAAAAATGTTGTGTGCTTTTTATGTCATACCTATTTAGTCTTCTCGTACATTGCCTTATTACTAAAGTTTATTTCCATTTTTTTGTTTCCTTTTTTTTTCATTTTTTTTTTCCTTTCGATATCTTAATGTAATGTGCCTTTGCTCTTTTAGTTGATCGAACTTGTGCGAAGTATGCTCAAACTGTATTACTTGTTTTATTTTTTTTTTTTTTTACGTCTCTCCTCTTTGAGAATACGAACGTTTCCGTAGTGCATATTCTGCTTGCAAGAACAAATAGTCTCTGCGTACGTAAAAGTGATATCTTCGTTCGTTTATTTTATTTGTTTTTTTTTTTATCTCTTCTGTTTCTTTTCGATCGCAATCGTGCCAAAACTGACGCCACAGGCTACCAGTCGAGTAATTTGCACAGCGGTCACCGCTGAAAAATGTTTTCAATAACTCTTTATTAACGATATTTCTGCGTCAACGACGAACAAACCGAATCACGCCCATCTCACTCTTTCAATTCAATCCCGTCTGGATATCTCGATGCTCCTCAATCTCCAACACCCCTTTCATCCATCAGGAAAAAAGGAGAAAATATATACATACTCCCCCGGACGTTACATCATTGATGGTCTTAAAATTAATTGCCTGCTGCCTGTTTATACATATATACATATATATTTATATGTATGTATATATATATACATACACATAAAAATGTTATTAATATTCAATATAAACATGTTTGGATTTCGCTACTTAGAACATTAATAATCTCTAAACCTTGATTGGCCGAGATAGTTTCTCGGTGAAAAAAAAAAACAAATATATCGCGCGCGAAATAAATCGGATTCGCCACGAAAATTCATTAAATTCAGTTTGAGCCAAAATATGATGGCGCCAGCTGGACGAAAGCTTGACCAATCAGGGAACAAAAGCCGTAGAAAGCCAAACGATGACACATTTATAACCTATAATCGTCCGTAGTGTCATGACCATAGTGAATGAAGCGTAGTGATGTCCATTAATTTTTTGTCTTTTCAAACTAATTGCATCGATGTTAACGAACTCTTACGCCACGCACACTAGTAAACGATTACGATAAAATTATTTGTTGTACGCGCGGCCGACGCGGATTCATGTCGGCCGAGGAGATAAATGGCCAATTTTCGCGCCAAAGTACTTGAAAGCTGCGCGACACGGATGCGTAGTATCGTTAATGGCGTCGATCGCCTTAACCTTTCGAAACTCATTCCATAAATAAGAGTTTTACCTTTGATTCGATTATAGAGGGTTTTCGACCATTTAGTAAAGAAAGTTTTCAACAAAAATTTATTGCTATTGAGTTTACAAACGTTGACAATAATATGAATCTCGAGGACAGGTCACCTTGGGGTTTTCAAGTGGAACTATTTTTTTTTTTTTTAATTTTATTCTAGGGAATGTTTATTCAAACCACATATTACACGATGTTTCTGTCGACACATAGTTCTATATTTACAATATTTTCTTCAGTACGTTGTCTAAAAGTGAAATAATAATGAAAAGCTAAATGTATGATATGTGTTTTGAATTCATATTAACGGTCCCCCTACAATATAGAAACGAAGGAAAATATCCCATCCGAAAAATCCAAGATGGCGTCTGGAGAACTGTTCTCGAGATTTTTATTGTTACAGTGTCAAGTTTTGTTCGAAACTTTCCTCCGCCAAATAGTTATAAAAATCATATTATTTAACAAAATGATCGTTATTTTATTTCCTTGGGCGAAGTTGGCCATTGGTCCCTCGTTTGACAACGATTCGCGCGACCGAGTACACATGTACATATTACGTAAGATTTCTTTTTCACAGGCCGGCACTTAACTAGAGGTCCCTCTGTTCTATTTCTCTTCTCTTAATCTCGACCGGTGCATTACTTTTGTTCCGCCGTTTTCCTTTCTATTTTCCGTTGATATCTTTTTTCTTCGTTTACTCGTCACTTTGATTTGCCGTCGATCTATCGTTTCCGTAACAACTTTTTCTTTTCATTTTCGTCTTCCTTCTGTAGCGGTACATGCATATTATCTTTAATTCTGTTGGCTATCCTCGCTTCTGGCGCGTCGATGCTCTTCCAGGGATCGCGTTTCGTTCGGATGGGAACGGACTTTTCTTTCTGGGAACATTTTCGATTCTACGACGAGATTTTGTCGCCTGGCAAAGCATCCCCGCGCGCAGACCGTAACTCGGCAACGTAATTGCACAAAGCTAATGCTCTTTACAGCTTTCGTAATTTTCCTCGTGTTTTATATATCTGTATACATCTTCGGCAGTACGTATAATTTTTTGGCGACTATATGAAAATATATATATATATATATATTTAATACATATATATACGTATACCTGTGTCTAATTTTTTCAGCGCCAGATTTATATTTATAATTCGTTGTCTCCTTTTTTTTTTCTTTTTTGCAAAAAAAAAAACACTTGTTTACTAATTCTATTAATTGTTGGACGTGAACTGCGACTTATGTGTTTACTTTTACAGCTAGGAGGAGGTGCTTTTACATTATGTATACGATCGCATGCGAGTTTTTTGACATTTTATATGCATTCATCCGCAAACAAACAAACACACACACACACACACACGCACACGTACAAATTTATACGAACAATTACACGCTACACGTTCATGCTTACACGTTGCGAAAATTCACACGCGTACGGGACAAACCTAATCGTCCACACGCACGACATCGATACACGAACACAAACGGATACACGTAACCGTTGACAGACATGATTTTCTTCCAATTTTCTTCTTCTTTCCACATCGTTATTTTCAATTTTTATGTGTGTGCTTCAGCGGACAGTATGTACTTTTTAACTTATTTTAGTTTTTCGTATCTTGTCTCTGCTAATACGAGGTCGGGTGACGGCAATATTAAAACCGGTTCTCGAGAAGAACGACGCCGAAGCTTCCGGGAGTCCTCGCGTCGAACGCGGGCGGGCACTGTGACCTTTGTACTTGTTCCGATCGCGAGTGCACCGAACGGTCAATAACTTGAGCACACACGAGCACACACAACGGCGATAACGCGTCGGTTAAACGCGAAGGGGGGAGGGGGGGGTTTCGACGCATTTCGTTGTTCTCCGCGCGATTGACGACGAGAAAAGGATAGATCTCGGGAATCCGGACAGTATAAAAGTGTTTTTTAGGCGTTACGAAGACTAAAAGACCCACGACGACTCGCAGTTCCTTCCAGGACCGATCTTTCGTTCTCCCGACTATACACGCCCCACGTATGTATCGTAGGGAGAAATGAAAATTTGTCCCGGATCGAAGGGTACCATCGGTAAGTAGAACTTGGACCGAACAAGATTCACAGTTCCATTCGTGAAATTTCTGACCGACGACGTCCGACGCCAATGGGACTCGAGATTCCGGCCAGGACTCGTCTTTCTTTCTCCCAGCTATACGTTCGAGTAAGTATTATGGGGAGAAAGAAATATCGATCCTCGGTTAAACGAGTAGAAGACAGACTAAAACCTCCGACCAGATTCGTCGCGAAGATTAATTGATTTAGATGCTAGAGCAGAGTGAAAAAATAAAGCTGGAATTATCTGTGCCCGAAGTGGCGATACTCGGTGACCTTGAACCGGGAACTATTTCTCGCTGCGAGTATAGTAAGTCAAAAGGGACCATTCAACGTATCTGTTCTCTTCTCCGTGACTTTCTCTGTCTGTCTGATCTACATTATCGTTCTTCTCCCTATTTTCTGAGCTTCTTTCTCTTACAAGTACTTCTCTGTCTCTTTATCCGTGTATGGTATATGTACACACCTGTGTATGTTTCTTTTTTTTTTCTTTTCTTCGTACTTGATATCTGTATACGATTCGTGTATCGCCTGTGTACGTGTGTGTGTGTGCCTCGTTAATTGTTTAATTCCCGTTGCGTTCCTAACGAGCTTTCAGGCCTTCGTCGATAGCTCGCGCTCTCTGGGACGGGGCAAAAAATTATGCAGACAGATAGAGGGAGAGCGCGCGCTCTCGAGCGTTCCATGCATCCGTACAGCAAAAATGCCGCGGAAGAACGAACGAAAGAACAGAATTTTGTGCACTGTCGCATGCTCTGGTACTCGCTCGCTTAGCTGTCTCACTTCCTAACACACGAACGTCGACGCCTATGCGTTCGCTCGGCGATACAGGTGACGAATAGCGCGTTTGATCGCTGCATTAATCCACGCTTAGTTTTCTGTGTACGCCTAGGCCTGAATGAAACACACGAAGCTTGCATGGTTCTATGGAATGCTAGATAAGCCGCGATGCACCAAGAAAAATCTATAGTCGAACGAAACCTCCGTCGATTTACGTCACGTTATAATAACAGACGTTTCAATTCTCCATATTTGATACGTCAGACCACTGGTTAATATAAAGGAATTCGAAAATTTGTATTCGTATGAAAATGGAAATATAATTTCTTTTAATTGCAGTCGAACCACGAATATAATTGTAGGCGCTTTGATTTTTTATGAAAAGTTTCTTTTAGAAATTTGATTTTTTTAATTGTAAATGCGAAGGAATACTGTTCCGTAAATAAAACTAAGAATTTGTACTTTCGAAGTGTAGACATTGATTTGGATTTACGAAGTTAGAATTGCTGAATTAAATTTTAAGGAAATTAATTTACACTTTACTTACGTATGTAATTATCGATCGTTTTTAATTGCGTCGAATGTGTTTAAAATTCGATGAATTTAATTATATCGGTCGAGACTAACCATTTTATTAGATTTTGTTGCTGCGGCGTCGTATTTACGGACGCAGATAGTCGCTCGATTTTCGTCGGCTGAGCGTCTGATTAGTTATGTGCCTATTCTACTGAAAATTTCAGTATCAGTTTGTAAGCTATTTAAAGTGTTTCTAAAATCTGTTGTCGAACTTTGGATACTTGTTTTATTTATTCTAACGTTGAAAGAAGCTATTTAAGTATAATTGTATAAATTTTCGAATTTGACAAATTTTCAAAGCAGATGTTAGGCACATGAAGATTTGAATTCGTGCATATCGTTGGACGATGAAAAGTACTGTATTTATGATAGTTTTTGAGAATTATCAAAAATAAAAAATACAGCAAATCATTATTTGCATTCTTGCGTTTGACTTAGACCTGATCGAAAAATTAAGATCGATTAAATTAAATTGAAATTTAATTAAACATCTTTGCAAAATAAAATATTATCGCGAACTCGAAAAGAATGTCCCAGTTATCGCTGTGGATGCCAAACGAAGGTATATGTTACGGAATTATTAATAATTAAAAATTGTCGAGCAAAAAGCCCACAACGTATTAAACATTTTTTTTTCTCTTTTTTTTCCATTTTCATTGCTTCGTCACTGCCACTTTCCGGTTCACGCGAGCCGCGCGGCTGGCGCATAAATCGCCAATGAAATACCGTCGAGGAGATTCGTCGGACTATATATTTTTCTGAATGCCTGTGCATCGCGACGGAAGACAAACGGCCGGAAATAGTACGTGATGCATGCGCAAGGAATCCTTTAACACATGTGCGAATTAACCCGATTGATAGAACACCAAAAGGATGCTCGTGGAGGCAGCCGTCAAAACTACCTCCCTTTTTTTACCTTCAAATAGTCGTCCGATTTTCCGTGTCCTCTGACCTTATTGGGCGGGGCGAGGGTACACCGAAACCAGCAACGACGTCTATTTGACAGAATCGAACACGGTATTTAGTTCCACGTAGAGTAGTGATTAGATGTTTCCTTTTTTCTGGGCGTTGATAAGCCCCCGCTCTCTGACGTCGCGTCGATAATATTTATCGATGCACAACGAACGTGCTCCCCATCTATTAATCGCAATAGACTCGAAACGAGTCGTTCGAGAACGCATTGACGTTTCGAGGATAACCGATCGGCCGGAAGAAAATTAAATACACCCTTTCGGACGAAGTCAGTAGATCGGGATACCGTACTAACGGCCAGAAAGAAAAGATGAAGACCGAAAGAAAGTCAAGTTGGCTCTTCTTAAGCCTCCGAAAATAGACCCGACTTCCAGAAATGGGGCGCTCTTTCGTATCATTCGATCCTTCTGCCATACTACTGTATACATTCGGTCTCTTTCACTGTTTTACTTTCTCCGCCTGTATCTCTCATACTCTTTATTTCTCTTTGTCTGCCTCTACTTCGTCCGTCAGACCCTCCCGACATTCCCTAAATACTTCCTTCAATCGCTTTTCTTTACGGAGCAGTCTTAATCTCGCCCCTGATTTCGATTCGAATTCTCAAATTATTCGTAACTTTTCAATTTTATTGATCAATCGTCTGTTTACTTTGGTCATTTATTCAGATTTTTTCTGGTCATTTTAGAGCAAAATTAAGCTGACAGATCTTTTGGTCAATTCTTATTATTTACGTGGATATTTAACAAGAGTTTTGGATTTTTGAAGTAAAAATTTCAGAATCAGTTTGTTTAATATCGAAACCAAAGCTACGGGATTTTCACGTGGAACATTTTTACCTTAGATCATGTTGATTTTGCTGTGAAAACTGTTTTCAAAAGTATTTTTATCAACTCTCATTAGATTTATCTATATACAGAAATGCAAAAACTAAATGTTAAATATTTTAGCAAATGATGAGAATTGGTAAAGTATTGTGTGTATTCATTTTTGCTAATAGCCAGAGAAAGTTTGAATAAAAATCGCGACTCAAAGATGGAACCTGTTCTCGTGAATTTCAACGAAAGTTTTGTTAAGGGTATCTTTTGAAACTATTTGCGTATTCGCAGTCAATGCTTATTTAGAAAAATTCATATGTTTTCCAAAACAAAATTATTTTAAAAGTTATATTGTTACTAGAAAATCAATGGTCGACACGAACATAATTAAAAATCGAATAATTAAAACAAAGAATTTCTATCGGGTGAAAATAGTACTCTACGGTATTAAGCAAGAAGAGTGTAAAAGAAAATTGTGTAATTTTCGTATACATATTTCGATTATTGAATTTTCTTAGAAGTATAATTCGATCATTATTATCTTGAACTGGTTCTTCCAGCCGCTGTTCCTGTTTCACATTTCAGACATATAACTATCAAAATCATAGTCGATCACTGGTTTTCCAAATATCCTTCCTCAATTTTAAAAGATCGCGAAATTCTAGTTACCGAAACAAATTTCCCCCGCTCCTACCAGAGTCCCAATTTTCAGACTATTTTCACCCGGATCTTCGGTCGCCTCGTTCACCGATCAAAAACCGCATGCAGTTCATCACCCTCCCCATCCTGTCACAGCTCCGGAACAGAAAGAAGATCGAAATGGATCCGATCCCCCCTCCTCGTGCAAACTTGGATTCCCCCGTCCCAGTAGTGTCTCAAAGACCCGTAAAAAAAATCCTTTGTAAAAAAAAGAAGAAAAGAATGGGTCCTACTCTACCCTAGCCGCCTCCACCTAAACAACGATTCCCAGAGCTGCCCCCCCCCCTGGTTTTGCGCCCCAAAGCCCAGCCCCCCAGACCCCATTGGCCACATAGATAGAGTGCCATGCCATGCGTGTTCGCTCTTGCTGTAGGTATGTCGCGAGTTTCAACGCGGGGCGTGCAAACGCGGCGAGACGGAGTGCCGGTTTGCGCACCCCCTCGAGACGGTGCAGGCGAACGAGGACGGCTCTGTGACGGTCTGCATGGACGCTGTCAAGGGCCGATGCAATCGGGACCCCTGCCGCTATTTCCACCCCCCTCTGCACCTTCAAGCCCACATTAAGGCCGCACAATCTCGGGCTAGCATTGCGGTAATGCATTCTCTCTCTCTCTCTCTCTCTCTCTCTCTCTCTCTCTCTCTCTCTCTCTCTCTCTCTCTCTCTTCTCTCTTCTCTTCTCTTCTCTGCCTATCTCTATCAGTTTCTAATTCTTCCTTTTTCATTTTTTGTTTCTAACTGTCTCTTTACTTTTCACTAACTGGTTCCCCTCTGACTCTTCCTCGTGCATTTTCTGCTCTGAGGGAGCTGGAGGCATCAGTCCAGGAAACGCAAGGACTATCGTACGAATTTTATTGTTGATAAATCCGATAGAACCGTTCCTCCCAAGGACTGATCTCTCGAGCTGGCACACCTTGACCCGTTTTCCCTCGTCTCTCGAACCCTGGAGTTTGAATCTCGTAGAGTGTTACCGATACCAAGATTTCTATCCGTTTCGTCCCCCGTACAAAGGAATCCTTTTCACCCTAATATCCGATAATTCTTCTGCACACCTATCCTTTGAGCCTTTGTGCCCCTCTGGCCTCTGTTTCCCTCGTCGTTCCTGGACGATGACCGCGCGACAAAAGCCCACGGTTCGTCATTAAAGGGACGAGCTTCCCGGATATATATCCGGAGCAGACGGGATGACGAAGGCACCGACCCCGAAGGACACCGTGGAAGCGACCTGCTACCGTCTTTCGGGGGAGAAGAAACCGATCTCTTTGTCGCGACTCGCGTCTGTTTGTCGTCGCGGTCGCGTCCGTTTCGCTCGACCCAGCAATGGGATCAATCTAATCACGACTTCAAATTTTAGCGACTCTAATAGGACTTAAGACAACTACTCTACAGTCCTTAGGTGATTAAATTTGATTCGTAAACGAAGGTTCGTTTGGAAAAAGGAGCGTACATTATGTTTCATCAATTTCTCACTTTGAAACAAAAATAATTAATTCTCGAGCTGAAACGTTACAGGCAATAAATTTAAATTGAATTCTTGAATTTTAGTTAGGAAAATAAATATTAAAACAAATTGTAATGTATACAGCTTAAAATCGCTTAAAATCAAAATTTTCATCTTGTAAAAGATTTAGCAGTTTTGGTCTGGCAGTCGACGTGTTGAGAATAATATTGACCATCCACGATAAAATAAATTTTTGTGTAGGAACTATTCGATTAGACATTGGTATCGGTAAAAAAAAAGTGAACTTAAAATTTTAACTCAGGTTTCTCAGACACGAGGACTAATTTTTTTTCTCTAAAAATGTAAAAATTAATCGCTCGATGGGTCGAGCGACGATTGATCCCACGCTCCTCCCAACGTTTCTTCGACTACTTTCTCACTTACTCTCTTTTTACGCCTCTCTCTGTCTCTCTCGTTCCATGTAGCGTGTGCTTCATGTGCGGATGTTTTGTGAGTTGTTTTTATTTAATTTTTTTTTTTCCATCTACGCTGGAAATTGGGTATTAGCCGACGCTCTGTCTGTTTGATCGCTGAGCTTGGCGAAAAGGTGCGGTGGTGGTAAAAATCTGTAATTTCGAGCACACCGCGTACCGCGGCCTCGGTTGGACGAGTTCCGAGTATACAGGAAGAACGAAATGCATGGAAAGGAAACGCTGAAATGTGAGAACGGTTAAATGTATTTGTTACGAAGGGCTCCGCAGCCAGGAAATGGTCGATTTCCGAACTCGTCGGAAATATAACGTTAGCGTTGGAACTTATGGGCATCGTAAAAAATAACGCTGTGTCTTCTAATTAGCGGTACGAGTGAAAAAAATGATGACTCTACGGGAGAACATTAATGGAGGGGAGTGTAGACAACGCAGCTTTTTTCGTTCAGGGCTTCGTCATCCAGAAAATCTACTTTATTGCTTGTTGGTCCGACCACTAATCGCTGTTTCTACTTGTTTTAATGTTTCACTTTGTTGGAACTAATTGAAACCGAGAGCTGTAAAAACAGATATTATTTTTATAATTTGATGTATTACTTTTACATCCAGTAACATAGTAAATCGCCGAAGAGTATTCAACAGTTTATTGTAAACTAGGATCATATTGGACTTAGAATAATGTTCGTACGAACGAACAAAATACCTGTTTCGATTACGAGAATTTTTATTTTATAAAGTCCATTCAAACTAGAATTTTTATTTAGCTTCTTTGTGATTTATAATTAGAGAAATTTTTTTAACAAACTTCCAATTACACTATCTAAATGGAATCTATTGAAAGGGTTTTATTTGCACCATAAGAAAATGTAGAAAAAGTTCCTCTAGTGTTTTTCAATCCTGGTTACGTACACGAATTTAAGTGAAAATATCGAGCAATGGTGAGACATGCTAATAAAGTATTATTTAAATGTGGCCTTAGAATTTAAAAACTTGATTTTCTCAAAAACAAAGCCTAGTAAGTGTTGTAAAATATATGTACAATACTGTATCATCATCGACGTGATAGAAACATCAATCCAAGTGAAAATATCGAGTAATGGTCAGACGTGCCAATAAAATTTAGTTCAATTGTGACCTTAGAATTTAAAAAATTGATTTTTTAAAAAACGAAGCCTGTTGTACTGTATTTTCAATTCATTCTCGCATACAGAATTATTCAAAAAAATTACAAAATTCTAAATAGCATAATATATTGAGATTATACTTCACCTATTACTTTTCTCGTTTTCCTCAGACAACGATACGTCTCCTAATCAACTAAGAATTTTACAGGTATTGTGTTGAAAAGTCGATATCGAGCTGAACCAAAAACCCGTATTATTTTCATTATTACTACTACGTCTTTATTCTATATGTTGCTACACATATGTTATTTTCAATCCTTTCCTTTCAAAATTAGTTAAGGACCACAAGAAAAAATATTGCCTTATATTTACATGCATATTGCACGATAAATAATCAATTTATAAGATTCAAGCTCTCTAATCGACTCTTGCAACAACCTATGAATTTTGTCTGATTAGCCGAATTAACACCCCAGGAAAACGAGAATAAAAATAATCTCAATTATTTTCCAGAACCGACAAACAATTTCTAACAAATTTCGACTAAATAACCGAGCATTAGATCCGCCTATTTCGTAGTAATTATAGATTCCCAGCGAGTTTAAAAAATTGACCATTTTCGCGGAATCTCAGAGTCCAAAGTCCAACCGTTTCGACGACCGATTCGTGAAATTTCTTCCACCGTGCTCTTTGCTCGACAGTCAAAAAGGAAGTTCGTCAGAGTGAATGCAAAACTGCTCGAGAATAAGCAAAGGTAACGTCGTCCTCGACGATCAAACGACTCGAAGTGCACGCATATCATCCCTGACCGCATATCGTGTCCTTATTTTCCAATCCTCCCCGTTTTCACGGCCTTTCTCCCACTTTCGCTCCGACCATCTGTCTTGTTCTCTGTCTTCGAAATTTCACGTGTACTGTCACCAATCTTTCAGTTTCCTGGGTTTGCGTGAAAAGGAGCTTTCGTTGCTGCGCTGCTTTTCGCCAATCTACGTCGAGTGTATACGTCGGGCTTCCCCCCTTCGAAACGCAGTAGTTCCTCATACGTACTCTATATACGCCATTACACACGTATCGAGCTCTCTGTATACATATGTACAGCGATACATATACGTATATGTATATATATTCATGTATGTATAGCACTGTCGCACGTGAGACAGGTTACCGAACCACAAGTAAAATTGGCCAATAGTTGCGCAGTGCTCGAATTACGCGATAGCCGTAACCGGTGTGCCGTCGAATACGAATTAACTCGTCCGCGGGACTAGCATCCAGAGCACGATAAACAGCCATTGTCATCGAATGCGACGACAAGCTTAATTAAACGTCAATTGTACGTAATTCGTTAACGTCGAACGGCCGTTAACGGTCGCACGAAGAAAAACGAGACGTCAAACTCGATACGGTTATCGCTGATTTTGTACATTTATAATAGTTTTCACGTTGTATTTCCGTTCAACACACCCACACCGATCCCCCCGAATCCCGATTACGAATTCTCTGTTTTTGTGTTCCGTTCGAAACCACACCCTCTCCTCGTTCTCGTGATCCCGTATTTATTTTCTTTCATTACGTCCCCACCGATCGTACATGGTCCCTCTCTCATGTTTGTCGCTTTTGTGTTCGTCCGTTTTTACATTCTCCTGTATGATGTTCAGCCGTTTTTGTAGCGTGTAGTGAGTAGTACACGAGGCAGAATTCTTGTTAACATCACCAAAAACACCACTGTTCTATTTCTCTCTTTCTAGCAGCCTATCGCAGCTATCCAGGTGCAAAGAACTAGTTGCAATACACCAAATCACCTGTTCGGTACCTAGGTCAATAACGAGTACAAGATATTTCCGCAGTTACGCGTGACCGGCTCCATTTCCAGTTCGCGACCGAGAACGTTAAACGGGCATGCAAACAGATCGTCGGGACACGGTAATGATTCGTAAAATGAACCACACAAGCGGATCATTTGCACGGTCTTTTATACGTCCCAGCTCGTATCGTTGTTTAATCGTCGTCATTCGCGCTTCGCTCCAAGGGGGGCGGAAATGTTCAATTAACGAACCACGTGTTCATTTTAAGAATCATTATCGCTTTTCAAATGTCTTTCACGCTTTATTGCCTCCAAGGGCGATCTTTTAAAGCTGCCAGGGATAAGAATGTTCAATTTACGAATCATTACAATAACGTCGAAAGCCACGGTCCCCCGAATAACCGTCCGATACGAAACGTTTCAAAACTGGGAGCTCGAAGTGGAGCGCGATCACGGTCTTGTAAATAAGAAGTAGTTAAAGTGACATGTATTTTACGAATGACACGTACACCACTCTGCTGACAAGCTGTGCTGCACGAACCCCGGCTATCAACCCCCGCTGCTGTTTTGCTGCCCCACACAAAAAATAAAATATATATATATATAAATAATAAAACGCTACACTGAGAGTTATCGAACCTAGAAAAGGAGAATCACAGACGCATACGTACGTCCGAAAGTCAGATCCGATGGGTTTGTTGGGAATGGTGGGCCAGGGACCAGTGAACTGTGTTCCGTAATCTGTCTTCGTTCACGTTGCACGCGTCCTCGCGGCGATCGACGTTGAACGACGTCGAAATCAGCAGCGGCCTCGCGACAGAGACGGGCGGAATCGTATTGCGATGACTCGTGCACGGAAAGGCTGTGATTTTCATTAAGATTTACGCGAGTTTTGCCCGTCTCTGCCTCGCGATCGTCCCTCGATCGTCGCTCGGTGCCTCCGGAGAACGTTGAATCCGCGGCTAGTGGGCGTCCTACCGTCGTCGCCTCCGATTGCACGGCTTTTTTGCTAGAAGGAGACACGCGAGTTTGTGTTTTGCCAGAATCGAGGAGTCGAGGGACGATCGGCGAGCCGACGCGCGTTCCTGTCTCGCACGACGACGAGAATCGGCTTCGAAAGACGAGTGACGAGCGATCGTTTTTGGTGAGAGAGCACGCAAGCCGACGACAGCCGATGGGAACAAAAATATAGTCGTTGTTCCTCGAACGACGGGCGAAACGATATTACGATTCCGACATTCCGTCTCGGCTCGGTGAACTTGTCTTCGGGGGGACAGAATCGTCCATTGTCCGGGGGATATAGAGAACCGAAAAAATATAAATACTAAAAAAAAAGCTAGTAGAAATAAAAAAAAAAATGAAAGAAACGATAAGAGAAAGAATAAAGAGAAACACGAGAGAACGCGAGAAAAGACATTTTCAGCAACGTCGCGCAGAAGACCTGCAGCCACACCCGGACACAATGGAAGAAAAGTCTCACATGGATGATTGCGGCAGACCAGCTTGTTGGCAGGGAAGTCTCATTCTCTAAAAGTGGTTTTCAATTTCCCAAGGGTGCATACCGCGCGTACCGACGACAGTAACCTTCGTTCGAATTTACCACGAGGTCTACCGCCATTTTGAAAACGAAATTTCACCCTGGTTCGCGGACTTTCGCTTTCCAAGCATTTCTAACCCGTTGACATCAACGATCTCTAGGGAACTGTACGTTTATCGAGAGTCGATTCTCGACCGGCTGAGGTATAATTATTTAACTGGCATGATTTACTCCTGCCTGAGCCCTTAGACGAAGTGGACCGTGTAATTTGATTGATATAGTTTATCCTACTATCGATGGTCCGTTCAGAATGTTTTTTTTTCTAGTATAACATGGTTTGATGAGTATTCTAAATTTTTTGATAATTGTTTTCTTTCAAAGTTTTAAAGCTATAGTTTTTTTTCACTTTTATCATTTAGTAGATATTAAAACGAATTCGGCAAGATACTAGAATTTTCCATTTTTGTTTATAACTTTCTAATAATGTTTATATAACATCTTTTTCTTGTCTGCATCCGTAGAATCTATTGACAAAGTTTTGTACCTCAAATGTGGGACACCTTGAATTTCATTCTATGTATGTTTAAAAATTATATGGATTTTTCACTTCAAATCAAATTTTCTGCAAATCGAGAAACGCGTTGGCCAAGCAATACTTCATTTCCTCTACCATCATATTTCGTCGAAAAAGTTTTTACAAACTCATAATCACTTGGTAGATAGAAATAACGATACTCGTATATAATTACAAATTCCATATACATTAATTTATATTTCCTATTAAATCGTTCGTGTACATCTGTGTATTCCACATAGTAAAACTGAAAATATTGTAACAATTTTTCATTATAAAATCTTAGAAAAACGAATTTTCTGATAAGATTGGGCTTGAAAAATACAATAATATAAATTGATTAAAGTTATAAAAAATAAATAAATTTAATTTGGTCAAACAGCAAACTATATGTTTGTCAATATCTAACCAGAAAAAAAAAATAAATTCTAAAATAACTGAGGAAAAAGAGTGTGCGATGTCATCGGGTTAAAATCAATTCCATTGACGTATTCATCGATCGACGGGAATACGAATCAATTTTGTAATACTTGACTGCAGCGTGTGTACGGTTTACGGTCGGCGCGAAGTATTCAACGAGAGCGATACAAATTGACGCGTCTAAAAGGAGAAAAGAATCGGCGACGGGAGCAGGAAATTTACCAAATAAACCGATTTAATCACGTGCGGCACCCTTTGATCTACCCCCGAGCATGGATATTCGTTTGCTCTCTCGTGATGTTCCATTAGATCGATTAACCTCGACCTCGCCGCCCCGGTATCGAGAACACCCATCATCGACGATCGCGCCGTCTAATCGCATTAATGCAACAAAATGCACTCTTCGGAATTGCTACGCCATAACTGAATGTTTGTCAAATGTACGACACGAAATCTCCCCTATTACTACCTACAGAGAAGGTACGGATCAGTCGCGAGGCTATGTAAACGCATGGACCGACCGATTAGACTCTGTCCACTATCGATTCGTACAAAAAAAAAAAAGAATACACGATTGCACGCACATCTACACGCACGTACATGCATCGTACACGTACACGTTCGACACCCGGTACGTACATTCCGTGAATCGACGCCTGATGGAGAGGACAACGTCAACGCCGAAACGATCAGGAACGGATCCTCGCGGGGGCGGACGCTTGAAAATAATGTGCAACTTGAAATAAAATTTTTTCGTCAACTTTTTCAGGAGTTCACGCGATATCCAAAGAGAACCGGGGCTCTGCTACCTGCGAACCTCCGTTCTTCTCTCTCGTTTTATCGAAATCAATTCGCGCGTTGGCTTTCCGTATCCGTTGTATTTCTTTTTCTCGCGTTCTCGCGGAGAAACGAGAGAGGAAAATGGAACGATAGAAACGAAAGATATCCCCGGCGAAACTAATAAATTTCGACAGATAGCCCCCGATTATTGCAGATGTTGCCGGAGTCAGAAATGCCAGCCGGATATCCCGATGGACGACGAAATGGGATTCTCCGTTTTCTTTCGTGCGCTCCGCCTCTTCGCCAGTTTTTCAGTTTCCCACCCTCGGTTACTTTATTTTCAATTACCAGGGCGCTGCTATTAGCGACGTCCGGCCACGTGGACGTTCGCACATACTGGTACCATTAGTTTGCAGGTCGTTGCTGACAACCGGACTACCATTGCCAATTATCTCTGAATAACTGTCCGCCATTACTGTTTTTACCGCTGTTGTACTTGTTAATATTGTCAAGGTTTGCAAATGATTCTTAAAACTGATCAGAATGTTTCTTTTAGGAGTACCGGACTTAACGGTTCGACGATGTTACCGGTTTCTATTTTTTTTTCTTTCTTTTAAATATTTCAGGGATAAACGCAGTTTCGCGCGCTCGCGAACGGCGGTCTTGTTTTCCTCGCTCTTCCGTTCTCTCCTCCGATCGCGAAATTTGACTGACAACGAAGAAGAAGCGTTTCTCCTTCGGTTGTTTACTTTGCCTTTGACGGGGTCGATGCCCGTTTTATCGTCCGTGGTTTTGTTGTCAGCTGCGTTTCGCCGGATAAAAGGGTCGCTGTTCGACGCGAACGCGCCTCTCCGGTTCTCTCTCGATGAAAAACGAGATCGCGGGGACGAACGGTCGACCGATCGAATCGCAAGATAGATACGAGCGATTACGTCAGCCTTGATACCGGCACTCGTGAGAGCAACTCGAGAAGCGCTTTTGCGTCCCATAAAACGCGCGTGCATATTAATCTACCTACATACGTGTCGTTTTACGCGACGGAAACGTTCGCCATGAAAATTCTGCGCGCGCGCGTGTACAACGACGCGCATGCGTACGAACGAAACGCTCTCGTGACGCCGTCCGGCTTTACATATGTCTATATATATATACAGCTCATATATATATATGTGTAACATACGTGTACTATTATATTTATGATCATCTACGTAAATTATCGCGACTGTCGTTTCTTGCCTTTAGCCTCAACTGGTCTGTTTTTCTTTTTTTGATTTTTATCTTGCCCTCTTCCGCCTGACGATGCTTCTTCATGCTTGCTGACAAAAACCTTCGTGCGCTTCGCTATCTGCCAATTAACGCCTGCGAAAACTGAAAAATTATGCCGACCGAAAAAAAAACTCATGCGCCCCCCTCCCCCCGGAATATCGAATGCAACGACGACGAATATCGAAAATTGACTGCATCGACGCCTGAATGCAAATATAAAAAATAAATAAATAAATAAAAAAAAATGATGCAACGACGAACGCCGATATAATTTCAACCGGCTGACCACGAAACGACGACGATCGTGATAAATACGTACACGTGGGATGTCTCGGGGACACCGAACGAATAATCTGGCGATGTATCGATGCACCGACTACGGAAACGGAACGAAATGAAAAACGCCCACGTGCGAAACCGGGGGAAAAAAAACAAATCATGGATTAACTGGGAAATATTCCGGAACGATACGCAAAATATTTTACAAAATAAAATATATATATATATATAAAAAAGCAGACGGCGACGATGCCGACAAACGTGGCGGGAATGGGCGCGTTGGCTGGCGGAGTATCAGGAGTGCCAGCAACTGCGGTTCCCGGAGGACTTCAGAGCGCCAGTATGGCGGGCATCGAACTCGGCAAGAAGCGGATGCGCGACTCCAATGATGATCTGCTAATGGTACCACGGCTTATGCATGGAGTACACTTTCCTTTTTCATAGCTGGATCTCGCGAAAATGGCTCCAACCTATCGGTCGCGTCACAACTGTTTTGGCTATCGTTTCGTAACTTGTTCTTTACTAATTTTCCAACGACGACGGTCGGCTTCTTCGACGGAGTGAGTAACCATAAACTAGCACCCTACATATACATATAGTTCCTTCATCGTTCGTCGAGAAACTGTTCGAATAGATTTCTTGCCAGTAGTCTTTCAAAATCACTTATTCGATCTCGGAACATTGACGATCATCTCGTAGAATTTTTTTAAAGGGATCGAATCGTATTTATTTTTTTTTCATCATTCGTTAATATGCATGGATCCAAATTATTTGTTTGTAATCTTAGCGTATTCTTTTAGATATAGTTCTATGGTCGCTGTGAAATGAAATTTAATGGTCAAAGTGGAAATTAATTGGTAGTATATGAACTGAAATATGAATAAGTATTATTGTTATATAAATCATTTAGATATGCCTAAGTATAGTATCTTTTTACCGTTTTCGTTAGAATCCTCCTAGTCGTATTTTTTCCAGAATTGCAGGCGTGGTTCTGAATCAGAAAGCAATTTCAGTTTTACGAACTGGTTTGACTTTAAATGGCTATATTAAGTATATTATTTTCCGATTATTCTTTCGAGCATGAAGTTCTCTGTTATTTTTGTAGAATTTGTTCTTTCAATTTCGATGCATCTATTTATTAAAATACCAAAGAAGGTTGTATATAAAATTTATGTATCCCTTTTAGCAATTATCGTTCGACTATAAATTATTTAAGGCACGATTAAATAATTAAAACAGATCCACTTGCGTGCATAAAATAGTAATGCAAACATAAATTCTGGTATTCTATATATGATTAAAACAATTTCACTTTATGGTTCTGTCCTCAGAATGCTCTCTTTGGTCTCAGAGTTGTTCAAAAGGAAAACTGCATTTGGATATTTTAATATATTTTTGGATTTCGAAGCTTTAACGGATTGCAATTTTACCGAAAAAATATTTTCCTTCGATGGTGCAAAAATTGAATTTTGACCACGACATATCGCTTTCCAGGCCACTGTGCAGCGGAACTCTGATTACACGACGATCCATTGTTTACGTTCGCTTCGTTTTCAAATTGACCGCATCGTACGCCTGAATATTTGCATCGAAAATTAACAATCTGACGAATATCCCAATTCTATCGTAGACTCTAATAACAATGTTCACAAACTGATACCAACAATAAGTATCTGTGCATCGTATTACACTACAGCATTCAAAATAAATTTTTCTCAACAACTTAGCGATAGAATCAAGGAACTATTGAGCTATTCAAGGGTGCTAATTTATAACAACACACCGATTATTGCAAACAGGAATTAGAAGATCGCATGTTTCATCGAATCATGAAAGGAAACAGAGTCTCAGGAATAGAAATAACATTTTACGTATCCAGTAGCGATTATTTATGAAAATATATAAGCAATAACAAGTGTTTCATTTGGATTATAGTCTTACAGATGTAAATGATTAGTTATTTTATGAATCCATTGACCTCTTGCACTGGAATTTATTCACCGATTCGTAACTCAAGATATATGCAATAAATTTCAAAATATAGATCGAAATATTATTAACAGTTAATGAATATATATGTATGAATAATAATATACTAAATATTTCCTCTTGCACACTAATTGGTTTTTATCCGCATAATAAATAATTAAATAATCGTAACAAGGGATTGTGCAGAAAAATAGATAAATTTTTAGATTCATCGATCAAAAGTCATACTAATATAACTGAGTAACTAAATATAATTTTCTCTTTCGAAATAAATAATCATCGACGATTAGCACGTCGTTCCAGCGCAAGGGGTTAAAATCTACAGTAATTCTCATAACAAATACAGGAAAAGTCCTCGAGGCACTGGTCTTCTAATTGCTTTGCTTAGTATTTTCAGATTCTATGCAAAATTATCTTCAAGAGAGCACGCACAAAGAACGTGTGCGTTCGTTCGGTTCTGTAATTAGTCGCCAGAGGTATAATTCAGTTTCTGACATTAATTTCTAGCCGATTTTCAGATCCCCGGCGAGTGCTGCGTAAAACGCCAGCGTTTGTCCGAGGGTTGGGAACGAAAAAGTCGAGGATACAGAAATCGAGAAGTTTTTGGAGCCATTTTCCGGAAGTTCCTCGTAGTCGTATCTTTAAGTTACGAATATAGTCATTGCGATTGTGAATACACTGCCGAGCGCGCTTAGAGCTCTAGCTCCTGTCTCTCGTTATATATTTTTCTTTTTTTATTTCTAACAAGAGCCCCGCTGTGTTCCGTTCAGCCTCGGGAGAAACTGTTATAATATTCGCCGTACAATTTGTTTGTTTCTCTCGATTTTACACTCATTGCTCGCGGCAAACGCATACGACACATGTATGTTTATTGGCTTTCTTTCGAAACCGCTCACAAAACGAAATTCGAGAATCTGTCTCTGGTTCTTTTTTTTTTTTTCCTTAATGTTTACTTTCCTCATTGATTTTCGCTTCGTACTGTCGTTCGTTGCAATGTTGTTCGTACCAGAGCTTACGCCTCGTAATGTATTTATAGATCGCTTACTATTTATTTCTCGGTCATCAGCCACGAATTAGCCGCGAGAAAAAATTTATGAAAAGCAACAGACGAAACTGTCGAATCGATTCGTGGTTGTTGACGACCGTACACGATCGAATTAATGTAAATTTATCCCTTGGCGAATCCTTTGCCAACGCCCGGATGGGTTACGCGATCGAAACGCTACCGATTCTCGATCGCGATCCGATCGACGGCTATGCTTACTGACGCGAGTCACGCGCGCATTTTGCCCCGTTTCAGGATTTCAAATTGACCATTTCTCGACGATATTCCGTCAAAGCTGACGGAACCGATGCGCGCGTGCTTCGCAGCGAACTCCGTGACGAAATTCTCGACTCTAATCTCCGTACGTTGGGACCGCCTCGCGCGATTAGAGCGAACAGAAAGAAAGAAAAAAACGAACATGATATGAAGAAACGAAACATTGAGAGGCGGAACCGATACCAGACGGTACTGTGCGTCCTCGAGAAGTTGGCTAGCGAAAGGAACGCGGCTCCGATTGGTCGTCGAGAGTGGGGATGGGCGGAGCGAACTAAGCGCCGCCCCCGATGGCCAACTTCTCGCGGTACGCGCTGTACCTCGTTTACGGAGCGTTAGATCTGTGTAAATTCCGAGCTTGCGCCGATGATGCATGTTGTGCTTAAGCGACTATACCGAGGTGATGGTGTAAAATGTCATCCCCTCGACGCTCTGGACGATGACCCAAAAGTTTTGTCTTTTTTCTCTAGAGCCAGCAACAACGGTACCGCGTTTATTTTGTACCCCGTTCACGTTTTTTTTTTTTTTCGGAATCCTTCTATTTACTCTTTTTTCTCTCTGTTTTCTTTTCTTTTTCTTTCTTCTTTCTGTTGGCTCCTTCGCCGTGACCGATCTCTATCTTGGTTCTCAGAGTCACGTCGAAAACTGCTAAGAGCACCGTAGACCGCTTACATACACTCGCTACCTTCTTACGCTACTTCTGACTTCGTTTTCCTTTTTACTCTCTGGCAAAATCTCTTTTTTCTTTCGCTCCAGTTTCTCGCTGCCTTTTTGTCTCTCTCTCTTTCTCTCTCTGTCTTCCCCCCGAACGGTTTCGTCGCCACGAACACCGTCCTCCTGTCGAACGACAGTCGTTTCTCCGCGACTGAGTCTTTGCCTCGATTTTCTTTACCTTTTTCTCGACAATTGTTAACGCGTCGAAGATGTTTTTCGTCTCGTTGTATCCTTGTTTTGCTATAGAAGGGACGTCGAAACGACCGACAGAGAGATGTTATATGTATCTGTTTCGCGTATCGCATTTTTAAAGCTTGCGTCATGACCCCCTTTTTTTCCTTCTCTGCGACTGCCAATTACGTTTCGAACATCGTTGTATTCGTGTCTGGTTAACGACAACGTGCGTTTACGCACGGTTACCTTTTGTCAGCTTCTGAGCTTTTTGCATCCGATACTACGCAGCTTCCGAAAACTTAACTCTCACACGTCGGTAGAACACTCTTTTCGTTTCGCTTCTTTTCCACCCACCGTTTACCGTCGCCGAGAATGGTTCGTTAACTGCGTCTGGTTCTGTCGTCTGCTGCTCGCAGCTTTCGTGCGTCCGTTTCGTTTCCTCTCTGTTCTTCAAGCCGCGACCTATCGATCTTCTTCCGATCCTTCTTTTTTTCGAAAAGCTGCTTTCCCGCGATTATTCGACAATCTTTTCTCTTTTTATTCGAACGTTCTCCGGGGCCAGCGACGCACGACGAATCGCCGTGGAAAGCTTCCGTGAGACTCGTGTTCCACGTGTTCGAGGCGCCTACGTAGGAAACTGTGTTACGTCCAAAGTTTGCGTTCGCCGTTATACTTTTTAATGGATTGTTTGATTCCCAATTTGAAACAGGACCAACGATTCTCGCTTTAATTGGCCCCATGACGGTCCTCCGTGATAAGTAACGGCTGGTATTTCTGACACGCTCCAAGTAGTAGAAACAGGGGAAAAATAGAACAGCCGAGATAAAAAGAACAAAAAAAAAAAAATGAAAGAACGACAAAGATGAACATTTTACAGTTATCCAACAACAGAACGTCGTCATTTGGGAACGTCGCCGCAAGCTGCGTCATCGGCACAACTTTTACACATTACTACCACTACTATATTTACTACTACTATTAACTGCTAACTGTTAATAACCGCTACCCCTCACCCCCAACCTCCTACTTTTTCTCTGATACGTCCCGACTTTCACCACCTGATTCTGTTTCTCTGACAAAGCGACCTTCTCTATCGTCATCCTATGAACGTCCAATTTATACAGAACTCAACGCACCCAATCCTCGAAATTAGTTGAAACCGATCCTGTCTTTGTTGCAGATGGACATGAAGTCTGTCGGATCGTTCTACTACGAGAACTTTGTAAGTGCAGAATCCAACCACTGAATCATAAAAACTGACGCGCGGCATCTTTATCCGATCCCTGTCGCCTAGAGTCAATACGATCGATCATTAACAACGATGTTCACGCGCTGGAAAACCGATTTTTAAATCCAATTCAGTCATTGGTCTTATCGTTTTACACCCACTCGTGTTCGTACACGTGCTTTGCTATAAATGAAAAGAAATTTGTTTGGTTATTTTTTTTAATATTAATGGGCAAATAATGCTCAATTACAAAACTGATCAAGTGATAATATAAGCAGTATACAAATCAACAATACGTTGACAAGAATTAAAATATATCAGGAAATGGACTTATATCAGTTTCAAAAATTTATAGCGAGTAACCATTATAGTGTACGTATATGACTGGAAGTAACTGTATATTTTTTTTTATTTTTATTCATTTGTTCGAAACACCACGAAAAAACGAGATCATTGCTAACCAATCGTTGTTAGAAATCTGTCCACGAAGGCAACTCTGCAATCTTATTGTCCATTTATGAACACTTTTTTTACATTCTTGTTGATCGAAATACGCACTGATCTTCACTTTAAAAAAATTTAACCGATTCGAACGCTCAGATTATCGCGAGAGTTGCGATAAAAATGTTCCCCCGTTGCCCGTGAGTCAAATTACGATACATTAACTGTTTCATTCAAGAATTTCTTGCAGCGAAACGTAGAAAAGAACCGGCGGTTGCGTTTTAAACGGTTGTCGAGTCCACGGTTTTGCCTAGCACGAGTCACTTTGCGCTCGAACCGCGTCCACGTTAAGCCGCCGTGCCATACGAAAAGCAAACTTCCGGTGAAACATCCAGCCAGGCTTCCCCGGCTCCGCTGGATCAGGAGAAAGTTTCTACACGGAGAAGCGAAACGAGAGAAAGAAAGAAAGAAAAATAAAAAAAAAAAAATGATATTCCCCCGCAAGACAAGAGTCGAGGCTTCGGTATACCGAAGCTTCCGCTCAACATGCACACACGCCCCCGCGCTGAACCATTGTTCCTACTAATCGCAAACGTTCCGGCGCTTCTCTATTTTCCAGGCCTTCCCAGGAATGGTTCCGTATAAACGACCGGCGGGCGACAAGTCCGGCATGCCGGTCTATCAGCCAACCGGCGCGACGACCTATCAACAGTTAATGCAGCTGCAGCAGCCCTTCGTGCCTGTGTCATGTGAGTACACTGGAACACCACCCCTACCCACCCAAACCTCTAACCAATCGGTCGTGCAACCCCCGAACGTGCAAATCAACCACCACGCGGTGGTGGTTCAGTCCTCCTCCTCCTCCCAGGGAACCAGCGGCGCCACAGTCAATAACTGCGCCGACGCCAACAATGGCGTGCTGATGGATCCCTGCAACAACCCACCGCCACCACCTCCGACTGCCGACAATAACAGTAACAATAGTAACGGCAGTAACAAGCAGCCGAATGCCACGCAGAATCACGATGCCGAAAATGCGCATAACTCCCCCGAATTGAATCACTCGAGTCCCTCGACGATTTCCCAGCAGCACCAGCAAGCGCAACAGCAACAGCAACAGCAGCAGCAGCAACAACAACAACAACAACAACAGCAGCAGCAACAGCAACAGCAACAACAGCAACAACAACATCAACAACAACAGCAACATCATCACCAACAGCATCAGTTGCAACAGCAACACCAGCAACAACAGTTGCAAAACCAACTGGCGTTATCCGCCGCCAGCGTGCAACCCGCGATGATGAGTCCGTTGACCTCGGTAGCTGGCCTAACCTCGATGCCGGGTGTGGTTAACATGGCCTCTATGGCCTCTATGAGCAATGTACCGTCGGTGACAAACATGGCGTCGATGTCTAACTACAATGTATCCAGCATGGCCAGTCTGAACATGCTCAGCAGCCTCGGGATGATGTCCGGACTGCCTACTCACCTCGATCCAGCCGCTCTCGCGAAAGAGGTCGCCCAGAAGAACTACGCGAAGGCCATTAAGCTATCCCAGGCGTCCCAGTCCTATCCCATCAGCCAGCTCACGGCGTTGAGCTACACCGGCGTCGCCCTGAACAAACAGGCCCTGGTGAATCCAGCCGCGGCCGGGAATCCCGCGGTCGCCGGATTGCAGGCCACCGCCGCGACGCCCAGGCAAGTCATCCCGAATCTAGCCGGCATTCCCGGGGCCCTGACCTCGCCGCTCTCCGCTGGAATCCTAGCCTACTCGAGACCCCCGGCAGGAACCCATCACATCAATCCTTACTCCCTGATGAGGCAACAGATCCTACCGAATCCATACGTCCAGGCCTCGATACCCAACACCGCTGTCCAAGGCAACCCGTACGTCCAGAATCCGTACACTGTCCTACCGGGTGTCACCAGCGTGCCTGGAGTCGGGGCCGCCGGTGTACCAGGCGTCCCCCAAATACCTCAGATGCCGAATCCAGCCACCATAGCGGCCCAGCCACAGGTCGCCATTCCCGTCAGCTCGGGCGTCATCATGCAACCGTACAAAAAGATGAAGACCTCGTAAACGTACTTGCTCGTCGGCTCGAGGGACGGCGCGTCCTCCCTCCTGTCACTGAGTGTTCTGGTTCCTTCTTCTGGGCCCTCTGCGTTCTCTCTTACGTTCGCCAACGCGGCGCACCGTGTTCCTTCGTGCCTTCGAGACCCCATCGAAACCGTTTTCCAGCCTCTAGTAGCATGGAGACGTTTCGAATTTTTCCTCAGGCCAACGGTGATCGTGTGAACTTTGTTCGGTCTCGAGCGGAGCTGGGGATGGTGCGAGAAAGGGTTACTTCTGGGACAGCTAGCATTCGCCAAACGGAAGTGAACGTGGGTTGAGAAGTTAATATTCTCGAGAGCAGGGTGGAAGTGCCTGGTAGGGCGTACAACATTTTTTTTGTTCCCTCTTTTTTCTAAACATTTGTTTTCTTAAATAGAAATGTAAGGTGGAGAATTGATTTTCTCGGGGCAAAGGTTGAAAATGTTCAACCTAGTCTAGCTAAAATTAAATTATTGTCGATCGAAATATAATTCATATTATTCGAGTTTTGTACAAATTTTACACCCCGAGCTTTTATACAAATTTTTTTAAACTTTTGAAATAAAAGTTGAATTAGTGTACATATATTTGTTAATTCAATTTAGTTAATTGTCATTGAGGTTTCCTTAAAAATATGGTGCAAACAACGAATTACATGAGCCGATAGAAAATGGCTGTCAAGCTGCGCGAACAAAGCCAGGTGATTCTGGAAGAGTTTAACATTTGAAACGTGTGTGGAAATTCCAGAAATATTATTTTGTCGATACACGTTCATCAGGACTTTAATCTTCCGGTTTGGCGAATACTGTCTGCTCTGAAAGTCAGGAACCCTTTTTTTTTAAACAACCTGTATACAGGGTTGTCCGAATATACGACAACGAATTTGTCCGCTTACGCGACCACGATCCAAAGTTGGACGAAACGTAATCTGATAATATTTGCCACGATACGATTACATGTACTCTCACGGTAATTACTATCAAATTGCGGTATAATCTTAATCGTAAATCTTCAAAGCGTGTAATAATTGTCAAATTACCGCGCGGTTACATGCAATCCTATCGTGGCAAATACAATCTAATTACTTTTCCCCAACTTTGCCATGATTTACATTTTCGATATGTTTCTGCGGGAAGTAACACCGCATTGCACTGCGACTACTTGGACACCCTGTATACGTTACAACTATGAATTTTGATATCATAGACGATATGATTCTAAAGGTCATTAAAAGTTATGACATTATACCCTTTAAGTTGATGCTCTTATCTAGCAGTTTTTAATTTCTATAGATCGTTTAAATAGAAATGTTATTAGAGCCCACAGATTTGATATACATAGTCATGTATAAAAATACGTTACATTACAAACTGATTAAAAAAATTTATATAAAATCCAATGAAAGACCTTTCGAACCATGTGATCCATGATTCAAAAGTCTCGATCGGCCTATCGACGAAAATAGTAAGAACGGACAAGTTACACGGTTCACCCTGTATATATTCTTATTTATTCGGCACGAAGGGACAGAAAATTGAATGAAAATATGTACCACGTCCCGCGCAGAGTGACACAATCAACGAGAAATCGATTATACAAGTATAAAATAAATCGAAAGCGTGGAATAAAACTTTTTCGTACGGGGCATTTATTTTCGAAAGAATCAATTTCAAAAAAACTGTACACATCTGTGTCGGTACGAGGCGAAAGTTAATTAGAATAACGAATAAAATCAATTTATTTCTGATTCGGGAGTCACGAATAAATCAAAATCATTCATTTTTTCTTTCTCATTCGAGATTTGAAAATAAAAGTGAAATTAACACAATGTAGTAATTATAAAAATTTCGAAAAAGAATAAATAAACGAATAACGATTAATCGTTCGTTATTTTTATTTAAATACAATTTTATTCGAACAATGCCCAACGCTAAGAGTATCTAAATAGTAATTGTTCGACGCGTTACGTACGCGACGAGTATCAATATCGAAAATCATGAAATTGGATTTCAGTAAAAGGCGCGCGTGCCCCGAATAACTTCGACATCGATTTTCTCGAAAACAAAGCCCCGTACGAAACAATTTCATTCCTCGTTCTCGGTTCGTTTTTACGCGTAGAATCGTCTTGTGTTCGATTGTATCATTGCGGGACACCCGGTATACAATACTATAACGAGGAATTGAAACGCGCCGTGTAAACTGTACAATCGCTGGTACGTGAGAACCGGCCTGAACCCGCGTTGCCGCCCACGAAAGAGAGAACATCAACCGAGCGGATGCGAAACGAGAAATGAAACGTTGAAATAAGACAAAAGAAAAAAACGAAAAAAAAACAAAAAAAAAAAAAATGAAACAAACAAGAGTTCCGAAAATAGATTCATTTTCTAGTCAGACATTGTCGGTGAACAGTGCCTTATTGACCCGATTCCACTTGAAGTGTTTCGAACGTAAAGCTGTAAAAAAAAAAGAAACGACGCAAAGACTTAAATCCTCCCGATTTTTTCCTTTTCGTTAACGTAACAAATATTGTCGATATATCCTGAAACGTCCACCAAATGGCGTATTTATCGTTTCACGTTCTTTTCCTTTTCACACTTTTTCTTGTCTGTTAAAGTGAATCTATGAAGACTTGCCAGAGTAAACCGTCGCGTTTTGCACGATCGATCCGGATTTTCAGCGCGATCGTTATTCATTTTTTCACGCCCTGTGACGCAGCACCTTTTTTCTAAAAAAAAAAAAAAAAAAAAAATGGTAGCTTAACACGTATACGCGTACACGTTTACGCGAATAATGGTTTTAGTTGTAGCTTAAAATGTTTTTTAAATTGTAACGAGTTACGTATGATTTTAATTTGTTGAAATTTTCTATTGCGACGCGTCGTCGTCCCGTTTTGTTTTGAATATTATTTCGGTTGTTGCGACGTATTCGATGAAAAATATCGTTCCTTGTAAATTTTATTGAACGGACTCCTTTTTTTTATATACGCCGGAATGGACGGAAACGATGCTTGGCCTAAGTCACGTTACGTGCGTAAACTTGCCTTTAAGTCGTAGAATTAAAACATTTATCCCAGTCAGCCGTTGATGTCCATTTCTTTATTCACAGTCGATTTGCTCGTTATACGAAACTCGATTGATTTTATCCATTATATTGTTTCTCAGATTTTAATTTTATCGTAGGTTAGTTTTAAAAGTGGAGGAGAGGGGGAGGAACAGAGAGGAGAAAAGACGAAGGAAACGAAAGATATATATTTTACTTTTTACGGATTCGATATGTACTAGATCGTCGATCGTACTTTTAAACGATTAATTGTTTTTATTATTGCGAGCGCTGCACGTTCTCCTGAAAATTTCTGCCGATCCGACCTCAGCCCCTTTCCATTTAGTTTAAGGATTAATTCAACTATAGTAACGTATGTTTCCTAGAAACACCTTGCACATCGATGAGATTGAAACGGAAAGCGCCGTCGTGTTCGGGCGATCCTTTTAATTCGTATATAATTACCAGTACTCATAGATTTAGCAGAGAACTCGTCCTATCTTATTTTATCTAGCGCTATGCGATATATATTTATCTAGAGTATGTAATAGCGTGTGAAACACGAGGCATCCTTCTGTCTTTTACGGATTCAATTCGGGGGAGTTTGTTGCACACAGTGAACCTCGTCAATTGCAACTCACGAGCTTATGCATTTAGCCGAGAAGAGACGAAACGAACGAGCCGATTACAAGCGGAGTGAACGAAAAAGAAAAAAAAACAAAAAATATAACAAAAATAAAAAGATAAAACGAACGACAGATATTACATGCATTTACACGAATTACCGAAATGAGAAGGCTGATTTCGAGAGTGTGGAGACAGAGGGAGACGGGACTAACCAGGTTGCGAAAAGAAAATCGGGAGGACATCTACCCGAGAGACAGAGAGAAACAAAATATAAAAGTGAGAAAGAAAATTATAGAAAATGAAACGAGTTCACATGCGCATTAATGATACATGACCGCACAAAACGTTCAACAGACACACGAACACTCCTCAGAGGGCAAATACACGCATACGCGTCGAAGTAATTAATATATTGTGCATTTCTTATGGATTACGTACACGTTAGAATGAAAAAAACGTCCGAGCGCATTATGTAACGAACAATCGCTCGCCAGACGAATACGAAAAGGGTTTTCTCTGTTCCGTGTACTCGTACACGTGTTTGCCAGTGATTTGAAAGTTCGTTTAGTCGAGATAATATAACTGACGAGAGAGAAGAAATATACGTGTATTATATTTAAATATATTGTAGATCTATATACGTGTAAATACTAATTTTCTTTACACATAAAAAAGGAAAAGTATCGGAGATGATATATTGTATGTATAGATATGTATACACACTGAACATTCACTGGCATATACAGTGGAGAGGAAAAATAACTGAACGAAAGAAGCCATAGAGTGCTTACAGTTAGTACCACGCGATTATACTTCCATCAATCTGGTATACTGCGTCGAATACGTATCTTTTTTGCAACGTGAATTGTATACTCGCTGCGAGAAAAGCTTGTCCACGCTGCGCAGGCGCGCCAGAGCCAAGCGATGCGCAAGGTAGCTGCGCATGGAATCACTACGTCGTCGATTGCTCTTCAAATTATTCTTAACGTTTCAAGACTTTAAATGCTCCCTATGCACGAGTATCAGTACGTTAATTAACCATTTAACCTCTGAACATTTACACCTCGAACGTATTTATTACATTTTCAGACAAAGAAACGTATTCATTTCACCGTCATTACTTTTTTAACTTCTTTTGGCTATGAAGGCACTGCCGATAATAACAAACTACATGTAATATAGAAGAGAAAGAGTAGCAAGAAAATATACTTATAGTCCTCAAATTTCTTCAGAGTCAAAAAACGAAATAACCATAATAAACTGTGTGGTCGATTATACTTTGCTTCAGAATGATATTTAATAGTTCTCGAATAGACGAACAATACGAATGCTCCAAGAGTCGACGACGTAATAATTTTCTGCGCATCTACCTTGCGCATCGCGTCTTTAATAGAGGTGGCTTCTCAATCCGCGACAGAGACCGGACAATATCTAATCTAAATACCAATTTCCACTACCGAACACGAAACAAACAACATTCTTACAATATTTTGATGCTAAAAGATTGCAATCCGGATTATAAAATGCAAATATATTTCCAATAAAATTTACTTACGCGTCTCTGATCCGAAGCGGCGCGAACAAGTTTTTCAGCAACGCGAACGTGTGCCTGCAATAGTTTTCGAAACGTTTAGCCATGTCGGCGACCATCGTAACAAAATGGTAACTCGACCGTCTCATTGGCTCCTTTGGTTCGCGCGCGAAATTCGAAGGCAGCTTCTCCGACGCCATCCCGAGATCACGAACACACAATGCACAGAGCGCGCTTACACACGCACAAAAAAGAAAAAAAAAACGATAGATTCTGGTGGTTAATCTACAGGCGTAACATTGTTCAGGAAACACGGTCTTCCATAGCGACAGAGAGAAAGAGAAAGAGAGAGAGAGAAAGTGTACGCGATTATTTTGTATCGATTCGTTGAAACGAAAAACGCAAAACGGAGAGGCTGTCTTTGATCCGCGCGAGCGTCAGCACCTATACGGGCGATTCCGTTGTGATAGTATGGTCCTTTTCTTTTTTTCTGCGATGTATAACGCTGGTCGTGTCCCGCAGAGGGCACGGACGTTTTGTACACACGTTGTCGCGCGCACACAAAACACGCATATACACACAACAGAGACACGCGATATTCACGGTGATCGATACACGCGCGGATCGTGGAATTAATTTCTGAACGGCCTCCTACGGAATAGTCTCGCTCGGCGAGAGATATAAGCCATAGGGTTGTACCGTGGTTTTTCGGTTTTCTAAAAAAAAAAGGCTCACTCACGCAAAACCGATCGCTCGACGGTTCCTTAACTTGCTGTTCACACACTTGTACGTACACTATCGAGAGGGTGGCTGGTCTTGTCAGATCCGCGCCGAGAATCCTGCCGGCCGCTCGCCCCGGGGAAATAGTATCGCGTTTGGGAGTTTCCGCGTCGTACGGCCTTTGGATTCGATCTTAAAACCGGACAATCAAACATAGGCGAGCACAGGGACGCGCGCGGTACGCGGGATTTTCCGCGCGGCTTTCGATCGAAAAACAGCGGAAGTGCCTTCCCCTTGCACTCGTACACCGTTGCACACGAAAGAGAACACACGCGTACTAGAGTATTACAAGTAACTCGAAAGAACACACGTGAAAGCACTACGTCTAATATACCTTATAATATAGTACGTATAATTAAAACCTAAGCATTATTAACGGTTGCATATAGATATCGTGCAACGAACAGGAAGGAATACGATTATAAAAAATATATAAAGTGTCGAGTTTAAGGATTATAAACGATTCGAGAAAAAGTAACACACAGGACACGCACGCAAACAAACACGAACATACATTTAACACAAACATATACAGACACGTTATACGGCGTACCTATATTACATGCATACAGGTAGTATTTACTATTGTGTAACGTTTTGTCTCTAATTTTCTCGTTAGACTTACCTTATTACACGCGGGCATGTATTTGCCGCGCGTGTGTGTACGCGCACATATATGCACGCGTGTGCCCCGCAGTCGCAGTCGTATTGCGTAATCGTTCGTAACAATAATATTATTCAAGAGAGGAGGACCACGGGAACGCGTTGGTTCTCGCGTGAAAAACAAAAAAAAGAAAAAGGAAAGAGAAAAGAAAACGAACGACAAAATGAAATTCACGATTGTACATGCGTGCCCGTGTGTCCGACGTGATTTGTGCATTTTGGCCGCTTGTATGCGTGTATGACGCGCGCGGTGCGCACACATTGCACGAATATTGCGCACGTCCGCCACACGCAGAACAGTGTGTAATACGCCGCGTGGCGAGGAAGACGTCCTACGAGATAGAATAAACGCGTCGTCCATTTAATCGAGGAAACGAATTAAATTAGTAATCGTTGGTTAATTAAAAAAAAAAAACAAAAGAGAAAACACCGTAGCCGCGTGTAGTCTGCGTCTCGTCGACTCAAAAGCAAAAAAAGAAAAAAAAAAGAAATATGAAAACACGGAGACAGTTCTGGGAGAAAAGTTGAATAAGAACGAATGAAACGATACAAATGAGTCTTCGAAGGTCCCGAATGCGTTTTTGCGCGTGCACGCTCACGGGGTTTGTCAAGGAGTCAGCCAGTATTTGTAATAATAATGCTTGAGAAATGCATGAATATTTGTTTTATTAATGCTTCTTCTTATTTCATCTCTTTCTATCGAAACAGAACTTCCCGAGAACTCGCTAATCCCTTGTAATTTATATTTATATATATATACATATTATATATACTATATATATACTCGTGTATTACTCGATATTGCGCCCATTATTGCTCACAGTCTTAGCCTCGCTTCCTGCTTCCCTTATTTTTAATATCCCCTCGATAATATGTTCGACTTGGTGCTTGTAGTATTTTACTTACGATTTCGCGCGTTTCTTTTTTTCTTTTTCCAAACGTTTTTTTTTTTCTTTTTTACTATTATTTTTCGTCTTCGACGTGTTTCGCACTCGGAACAAGATCTCTCACGCGTCTTTCCGTTTTGGTACGCTAACGTTTCGGGCACGTTTGATTCTGCCTTTGGCGAAAGAGAGAAAAAGAAAGTAACATTCACTGACGCGATTTCAGTTCTCGCGGGTAACATTGCCTTTTAGTTGTCGAACACACCTAGACGATGCCAAGCACACGGTCGTTTCTAAAACCTTGTAGATGTTAGCCGCTTTTATTATGACGAACGCCATAAGAGGAGCGTACGAGCTCTCTTTGTATCTTTTTCTTCCACTTCTTTCTCGTCTCTCTGACCGTTAACTTAAGTTATATACGTCCCCGATCTTTCCGCCATCTTACCACAGCTTCTCCTGCGCTTTAGTTGCGAAATTCAGAGGCACGAAGGAGCGATATCTAGGTATACTTGTATCTTTATCACGTCGACATCCCAGTCTGCTACCTACAGTTTTATCAACAATCGCCACATTAGACATCCTTTGCGTCCATTAACCCTTTTACTAATTACCGTCGTGAAAAAGGTCGACCAGGACGCGCGAAAAATTTATTTAAACATCGTACCTACGCTCGATTATCTTTTACGCTTCTCCGGACACGGGAACGGTCGCTTTTAAGTTATTTGCTTTGGTCGAACAAACTTGGGGATTCGATTACACCGAGGTTTCAGGGTCATCTTCTGTTGTTTAACGTACAATTTTATTATTATACTTATTTAATCTTTTATTCACTCAAAACAAGAACAGTGAGTTCAATAATACTGGCAAGTACGATTTTGACTTCTACAAAATACTCGTAATAATTTTCTAACGATAGACATTAACTATTCTGTGATACCAGTACTCTTTTCTGAGTGAATAATTTTAAGAAACTGTCCTCAATTAAAATACTTTGACTTTCCCTTAACACTTTCATCGTTGCTGGCATTTAAAGACAAAGATCCGTCCATTTTGTACGGGCGACCGCCTGACAGCGTTCGCCAAAAAAGTCTTTCGCGCAACTATTTTCCAACTACTGCTATAAATAAAATAATGATATTAAGATGACCTCGAAATCTCTGCAATAACACTTCTACAGGCTCGAAGGCCAGAAAATTTCACGAACAACGTATATTAAAATGAGAATCGACGAATCAACGAACGAAACTTAAAATTTGACTTTAACGCGTAAGAAATAATCGAGCTGCGTACGTTTAATCGTGATGCATCGCGGGATCGATCTTTTTCAAAATAAACCTATCCAGTCCTCTAACAGTCCTGCGTTCGGTCGGCTTCTTATCCAGCTTCGATTATATTATTTCGCCGCTATCGCCTGCGTAAGAAAGTCGCGCGTGTGCCTACTAAATTGTTTTGTAATGCTTGGCACACGGAGAGAGACCTTTGCAACACGTCGAGTCTCGGTAACCGGAGGAGCACACTTCGTTACCGGATAGACCGTGATTCCAAAGGGAGTGTCACCGACAACAGGCTGTACCGTCGGGAGTTGTTAAGAACGGTCCTGGGGGGGCGTGGCTTGTACCACGAGACACGTGGAACGGTTCGCGCCTGGCTCGACGAACGGGCGGGAAACAGTCGAGATTCAAACGTCGACGGACACGACGAACCAACGCTCGAAATTCTGACCAATGGTGGTGCCGCGTTCCAGGGCCGTCGAGCCAGTCCCGGCGGTGCTTGCATTTCTATTTACAAATATTAATAATCCACGCTTCTGATCGCATCAAGTATCGCGCCGAGGCCTCACTTGTTTCGATCGCTTTCAAACTGCCTTGCGATTCAAAGGCGAGAAGAGTGCTACGCAATTGTTCGACGACCGTTTTTTTCTTTTTGTTGTGTCAAAAAAAAAAAAAAAGTAATGGAGAACGTATAAGAGTGGTGACCAAAAGACACGACGAGCGTCGAGATCTCGTTCCAAACCGACGGAACGAGTACCGACGCGCGAATTCGTATACCGCATGAACGTGGAGATATCACGAAAAAAAAGTGACACGAAACGTGCACGCGTGTGCTGTTCTACGCGGTACCTGGACACGACTCCGTCGATGCCATTACGTTTCGCAAACACGTAAATAAATGTTCACGGCACCGCACGAACAGGGAGCAAATTAAGCCGGAGCTGCACTCGAATGGCCAGGACTATTTGACCGATGGTTTATCGCCGCACTCTAACGTCCAACGTGTGACGGCCGAATCGGTGGATACGAATGGACAGAACCGCGTTTGGCTATCCAACGCAAATTTCCAGCTCGTTATTTAAGACGAGACGACTCGAACCGGGTACAAACGGACGCAAAACTATCTTGGATACGCCTGGCGGTTCCGTCTCGTCCGTATACACCTGTGTCATTATAGAAAACCGATGTGAAGCACTCTTTCCGATGTAAGTATCGCAGTAGCACTTTATTTTGTCGCATATGCAAGCTTCAAGCACTCGAGCTTCACGAATTAATTAATTGGTAATCGTTCTCCGCTGTCAGACTCTTTAGACGCGATTATATAGACCGCTTTGTATAGAGTACGCGTAGAATATTTATAATTCACGGCTTACCAGAGAGAGAAAAAAAAAAAGAAGAAACTAAAAAAAAAAAGTATTGAACAAAAACGCGTCCGTAGAAAATATTTATGGCTTGTGCTCGTAATTTCTTTGTATCTCTCACGCTATCATGTATGGACGAAATAAACTCTTTGCTACTTCTGTCTCTATATCTGTCTTTTTCTCGCAATCTCTTACGATTTCATATAGAATTCAATTTTTTAACACGCGACCGTTCTCGATACCTTCACACCGCATGCGTCGACGATTACGAACCACGTCACATACACACACGCACACACGCGACACACGCACACGCACACGGACACGTACAAACACCAAACGACGAAAAGCTTAAGCGCATGCGAACACGATTTTTTTATTATGTCGACATTGTATATATATATATTATATATATATCTACGTCCATAGTGCCGTAGAAGGAAAAAGAAGAAGCACGACTGCATTTGGTTGAAACGAACGGTGTAACCGTTCGCTCCCGTTTTCGCTGGTTACATTTTATATATATGGAATGAAAACTTGTTTAGCCCGCCGTAGCCGAAAAGAACAAAAAAAAAAAACCAACGTTTTGATGCGTGCTGCGCGCGCCACGCGGATACAGAGAATGATTTACAAGTTACACACGATCCACTACCACCAACCAGTGCACGATTAATCGCGATCGTTCATAACCTCTCTTTAAACTTTCTGTTTCATGCTTGCCCTTCGCCTGGATATCCAACGCACGTCTTACGACCGAAAATTACCACGCATACTGTTTGATCTCGTCCCGTCAACGCTTTCATCCCCCGGTTCGTCCGTGATACGATCCGATGCAACATCCACGCTACCACACGGCCCTCCACGCACGTGCCTGAATCCACCCTCCGATCCTGAAATTGATCCCGAAACGCCGCACGTGCCTGAATTATCCCCTGATTCCCGGAATCTGCGACAACTGCTGCGAAATCCAATCCCTGCCTCCTTCTCCGATTAATTACATTCATGTGGCGATTGTGACCGTTCTCCCATCCTACGCGCTGGGAATGTACGTACGTCAACACTTCACCGCCCGTTGCTCCCTTATTTTCTTTCCATTTTCTCTATTTTTCTTCTTTTTTTTTCTCTCTCCTTCTACGTGTCTCTTCTTCTCTCTTCGCTCTTTCCCACATCCTGTGTCGTTCGTTCGCGACCACCCCCCACACGCGCGGATACCGCGATCTCTTCTGCGTCGTCGTCACACTCACGCGCTCGCTTGATATCACCGTCGAAACGATAAACAAAAACAAACGCAAACCACACACGAAACCCCCCCCCCCCTCTCCGGTGACGAACGAATTCTTTCCTCGCCTGAATGTTCGTACTCACCGTTCACTTAACTTACTGCGATAACACACGATCGTCATACGTACGCAAACGCATACACACACGCGCGCGTACACACACGTACATCTGAATATTTAAATGCTGGCTTGGTATGTGTGCACCGCCGCCGCATTATCGCCGTCATGTTCGCCCGTCACCCGGACACAACGACAAACACACGTAAACATATGTGTTCGTACACCCTGGTACATGCATTCTGGTCATATTGGGGGACGAAAAAACGGAAAAAAAAATTACATACACACGTATACACACACACACACACACACACATGCGTGCATACACAAAAACAACACGATACGCGCGCGAATTTACACTCTCATTCCATTACGGACTATCCACCTTGGCCGTTTCCCGCCCACGCCGATCACTTTTTTTTCGTTCCACGAATCGAATACAACGGAAACAACGCGTCGTGCGACTGTCCGTCGACAAAAAAAAAAATAATAATAATCATAACGATGATAAAATTTTCTCCGCACTCCTTTTCTGCGGACATCTTCCAACGAACGATGCGATGACCATGCAACAACGAAAAAAAAAAATTACCTCCGAACCCGGATAAAAAAAAAAAAAAAAAACAACATACTCAAATTCTTTTTTTCGTACATGTACCTGGGTGCTCCGAGGGCACGTTCGGCGTGCTTCACTTTGATTTTGGTGCCTTCTCCACCGAATTCGACCGACTATGGTAACAATGAACGACCAAAAAAAAAAATGAAAAAAAAAAAATGAAAAAAAAATAAATAAAACGATACTTCAAAAAAAAAAAATGATAAAAAAAAATACCGTACCGAACACTGCCTCGTTTGCTGCATGTGGATCGCCTTAGCAGCCTTAGCCACTGTCGGGGCCCAAGTGGTCCCCCAAAACGCTCACTGTGTCGTCTACACAGACAGCTGCGGACAGGTAGACTCATTATTGTAACCAGTTTTTTACCCAGTCTCGGGTCTGCATTAGAAGCGCCAGACGTTGTCGACCGGGCAAAACGGGTTTCGAATTGCATGCGTGGTAATGCGCCTATGTATGTACAATCCTCGCTCTTCTCGATCGTACGGAAACGGATCGAGTCCCAAAACGTTTCGATGATCCACAGTAGACTCGCACAAGATTGTTTACTCGCGCAGAATACCGTCATGGTGCTTTGATGCAAGCCCGAACTTTTAATGCTGCTAACCTTCAAGGTCAACGAAAGGGAAGGACGTGCTGGGATCGCTTTCACAAACTCTTTTCTTTTAAAAAATAAATTCTACGCGAATTTCGAGACGAGAAACGAGCCAGCACGATCCCGAGCTTTCGGTAACTTTGGCTAACACGTAGCTTTTGGGGGCATCTCCCTCACGACTGCTCACCGCAACTATAACTGCGAATAACCACTGCCTTATCTGGTGTTTGTCTATTATTATTACATCAATAATTATTATTATTATTATGCTACATCGAAAGCGTTGTCGTCATCCCCTACAAACAAACCTATTCACGAAGAAAGAGATGCACGCTTCTTTATACAGTAATTAGTACGACCTTGCTATTGAACCAGTTTTTTGCCATCTATATATGTATATCTGTGTACACTGACGCTCGAAAATCTCGAACAACCTTCGATCTATGGAGGAACTAATCTTTTTCGCGAACATATACAATGTTTCGCTTTTTTAATAAGACAAAAATTGACTATCTGTTTATTTTAACTTCTTGCTTTACAGATGCGTGACAGTTTGTTACTTCCATCGAGAAGTTTTCTCGGAAAATGTATTAAATATTCCCGGATGGAATTGAGAAAAAAAAATATTTTAGCTTGATTTTTAGTAACTCGTTTTTACATCTATGAAAAAAGGTTTGTTTCTCTTAAAGATCGAGGTTGACCGAAACTTCGAGCGAAAGTGTACGTATACATATATTACATAGATACGTATTTTATTATATACATTATTTATTATTATATCTATCATGCCATTGTCTTGATTACGCTTGTATCATTAACGTTGCGCGTTAACTGTCGGGATGTCTAATGCCGCCGCACCTGAAGAGCAACAATGTTTTTTTTTTTCTCTACCCTCGGACGCTTCAGTACTTAAATTAATTTGTCTTTCTACCCCCCGCCCCCTTTTCTGTGCATCTATTTTTATCGCACTAGTGATTTCTCACAGTATGGACCGTCTGTTACATATAATGTTCGACGTGAACTGCATGTATATTTATATTAATAATCCCTGTATTAGCGTCGGTTGCGTGTCAATCACCGTTCGAATTCGAATCTTTCGGGACAAAGTCACTTTAACGCGTTCGCTACCACACGGGTTCGATTGAAAAATTTTATTCGATACAATGCATGCTTTCAACTGTGATTGAATACTTTTACATATTGTGAATATACTGGTATAAAATTTATTTGTGTTTGGTAGAATGGGTTTGAGTAAAAATTACCAAAGTTAAAATATCACTTTATTATTATTATTCGCAGCTCGTAGTTTGGAATCACAGATCGTTGATACTAGAAAGATCGACACAAATTGTCGAAAACCAAGGGGAGTCGAACCCACCCACGTTTCCTATATTTTTTTTATGGAAGAACGATTACGTAGCCATGTATGTTCCAAATTAATGGCAGTTTCGTGCGTTGGGAATTAAAAAATACAGTAATGATTCGTAAAATGAACACGTGATTCGTAAGTTGAACATTTATATCCAGCGAAGCGTGAAAGACGACATGTAATATCTACTGGTGTCGAATTTCCGTTCTACGAAAGATGTACGTGCCAACTCCGATGTTCATTTTAAGAATTATTACTGTAATAGTTTCCGGTAAATTTTGCATTATTAAATCTTCGAAACACAAATTTATAATAATACTTACTACTCGTGTTAGACAAATTTTCTTAGTAGTTATAATTATTTATTTTAAACCTGTCTCTTGTTAAACTAAATTATTGGAGATGCCTTATGCGAGATAAGTAGGATATTTTTAAGAAGTTCTGTCCCCTTAGAAACCCCGTCTACCAAACATTAATAATTTTTCTTGTGTATTGCGAAAATTCACACGCGTTTGTCGCGTGGTAACGAACGTGTAACAAGTTAATCGCGACAATGACAATGGCGTGATTCGATAAAACGCGATCTCCGGTTTGAAGAGACCGGTTAACACCGTGAGTAGCCTTGCAAACTTCTCAGCCTGTTCCACACGTGACGTGCAACACTTTTTTCTCACTCTCTGGGCTCGCTCGAGATCATTATTATTTATCGCTGTCGCCAATGAACACGGAACTCCTGTCGCTTGCATAGAGAGCTTCTGACGCATACATAACCAGGATAGAAAGCTAAACGGGGGCCGGTACGGTCCTTTGTTTAGCGTGTCTTTTATCGAATAACAAAAACGCCTGGAACCTGTTGACAAAGCTTTCCCGCGCGCGCATCACGATCTCGAATCCGATTCCAGTCCACGATCTCTCTCTTCGAGTCGGATATATATATTACATAGACTATTTGTTTTTTCTTGCGAGCATAATCAGCTCTGTTTGTTATGGTTGCGGAGTCGCAGTTGACATAGTGTTGAACTTATTTGCAGTAGAATATTATTAATTTGACAGCTTACGACATATCCCACATCCACATTATACGAATGCCAATAACCGCTGACTTTGTCCAGCCACCTACGGCAGTTTGGTTCGCTGGCGTGGATCACCGCCCCCCCACCCGCCCCCCGCCAAAAATACCCCTCGTCTCGCCCCCCCCCCCCCGAATATATCTACCTCTATCTTCTATTTTTTTCGTAGCTTTAGTAGTGAGTGAATGTGTGTGTTTCAAAAGTCTTGTTATTCACGCACGCGAACCAAAACCCCCGGCGGTCCTTTCAAGTCGGCTTTTGGCACAACACGAATGCTTGGGTGACGAGGAGAGAAGCTCCGTTGTGCCTCGGACGATCCTACACCGCGAAACGATCGAACAAACTATACAAACTGTACTTTAAGGTTCTACGAGATGCTCGTTAATTATATCCACGATTTTTCAACCACTTACAGAGAAACGTTAACTGTCTCCTCTGATTGTAGCAATATGAAGAACGATTAATATTCAACTGTCATTTATGGTAATTCTACGCGAGAGTATGAATCGAAAATGTAGAATAAAATTTTTTCATAGGATGGTTCGTTTTGGAGAAAATTGCCTTTGAAAATTCTTGAGTAAGATTGTACTAGAGTGTCTGACCAATGTTGGCTGTTTCTACTTGTTTTTGATCCTAACGTTGATCATGACACATAGTATTGTTTTTTTCGTCGATTTTGTTGTTTTTTAATTAGTCAAAGTTAGTTGGAATAAATAATCCCAAATCAATGTTTACCAATACAAGTAGAATTAACGAGTTATGTGTCAGACACTTTACAACACTTGTACTCGTTTCGATGAATTTTTAACGTCGATTTTTCAACCATTTACAGAGAATTAATATTTAACGGTCATTCAGGGTCATTTTATGTGAGAGTGTGGATCGAAAATGTAGAATAAAATTTTTTCATGGGATGATTCGTTCTGATGAAAATTGCCTTTGAAAATTCTTGGGTAAGATTGTACTAGAAAGTCTGACCATTATTGGTTATTTCTACTTGTTTTTGGTCCTAACGTTGATCATGGCATATAGTATTAGTATAGTATTGTTTTTTTCATCGATTTTGTTGTTTCCTAATTAGTTGAAGTTAATTGGAATAAATAATGTCAAATTCAAGTAGAATTAACGTGTTATTTGTCAGACACTTTAGAACACTCGTAATCTTATCGATGAATTTTAAACGCCTGTTATCGAAAGAACGAAAGCAGCTTGCATGGAAATACTTTATTCTAGGTTTTTTCACCCAGAAACCGGACACTTTGTATAATTTAAACGGTTTCAAAAAAGAAATATAAACAGGAAATACTAAGAGAGCTGTGCATAATAGGGATTAACGTAGAACACTATCGATGATTCTGAAAACGGACAATATTGCATCAGCTAAACACGAAATATTTAACATTGTAAAAAAATTGAATGATCTTAAAAATAACTATCGAAAAAAAACATCAATGAAAATTTTAAATGGGAGTTTATCAGTTACGACTAAAATTGCCAAGATATTCATTTTTTGTTCGACTTTGTTAAATGATAGCCATTTTCTCCTTTTAGTATTGTTGAGGGGATGGAAACGAATGCAACGTTAACGCGTAATGTCACTTTTATTGACATTTTGCAGCGAAAAAGGGTGTCAGACGCGTGCCATTATACCGAGATGTCAGGTATTTAAAAATGGCTCGAAATGCAATCCATTTTCGGCGGCGTGAATCACGTTTTCATAAGATTATATGTGTTTCCATAAATATCCATTCCTATTAAATCTTCAAAATTTGAAAATTCAAGGATATTGAAATATTCTCTAAATGTACAAGCACTTAAGTTTTCTTAAAAACCGAATGTTTCAAAATAATGGACCAAAAATGTATATTTATTCGAGTTCGAAATTGTTGCTTGAGATTTGTTGGCCCTCATGATTTTATTTAAATTCCCATACTGTTTCTCGTAAACAGTAATTAATCACGTGAAAGTGTACGCTCGGTTCGAGCAATTCTATCCGCGTCACTGCAAAAAGAAAACGAAGAACAATCGTGGACGAAGGCGATTGTGGCATTACGAATAAGTAGAATGTGGACAGCGTCGATTACTCTTGCCTTATGAACGCGTGCTATAACGTCTGACCCAGTACGAGGGACACGGAACGTTTTTTTTCACCGCAGAATAATATGAACAGAATCGTTTGAACCAAGCGTACACGTTGGGAATTCATCCATAATCCATAACTCTTGCATTAACGTCACGAATGACTGATGGTCGTGACTTTTTTTTATAATTTCAAGTACGCTTACAAGTGACGTACTCAATTAGGTATATTGCGAATGAACGTTAAAAATCGCTCGATACTAATGCGACGTTACACTCGTTTCTAATAATTTTAACACGATCGAGAAGTTTTCTAAAAATTTACCATGTTCACACAAATTTCGATCTGTCTTTTCCGCACTAGAAAACCCATTCATTGCTAACTACGCACTTTCAAATTCAAATTTAATTCAATATCATCGATATGTATTAATTTGAATTTCAACCATTATTATTAGTTAAAGTCAGAAGGTTCGTTAAAATTTATCTTTCAATTTTGAACCCACCATTAGCATTTATCTTATATATAAAATAATTATATTAGGATTAAATTAAAACTGGATCGATACAAGGAATTCTATTGTTTACATTTATATTACAAGCATCATTATTCCTCTATTGAAAAAACAGATTTTTAACGCACATTTTACACACCTTTTTTTGCTATAAAATTTCAATGAAAATTAAAGACTTCTTGAAGTTGAATTATCGGTGATTGAGAACCGATTAATTTTGTAGGAAATAAACGTAAGTGGTTAAAAAATCGTGGATTTCTTTAGGCTGAACACCCTGCGTATAGTCGATCGTTTCTGCTAGCGATCGCCAGTGTATAACGGGTACACGAACACAAAAAGGGACACGATCTTCGTTATCACGTACGATCACCCAAGCAGAAAAACCAACCCCCTTCTCCCGGGCCATTATTTGCATGACCAGACTCTGTGTTTGTAGCGAATTATCTTTTATATGCAGTTGCAAGAATTATTTACTTATTATCACGATTATTCTCACTCCTATTTATCATCTGTAATTATTATCGTTGTTACTTTTATCTCCGTCTCGGTTGTGCGTAACTTTGTTGCTGTTTTTTAATTCGTTGTCGCCGTATAATACGAAGGAACATCGATCAGCAATTGCTTGACAGAAAGAAGACAATCTGATTCCAGTTACACGTTCTCGGTTATCCGTTTTTTATTTTTGTATCTTTGTTTTTGTCTACACATACATACATATATATATTTTGCACGCTTCTATGGTGAGCCTATGGTATACTTTTTGCCAGACGATACGTTCGGTTCTCTATTATTATCGTATTTTCTATATATATATATATATTTTATAACTAAAATATTTGACATTATATTATATATATATATATACATTTTTTTTCTTTTTGTTTAATTTAATATTCTATCTGGTAGGTTGTTAACGCTTCTTTGACCTAACGTTTTTTGCTAACACGAAACCAGTTCTCTGGAATTTTTGATGTTTAATCTATTTGCTGCATTTGTCTATCATATTTCGGATATATAAATAATCTTCCTAGATACGAGTGTACGTGTGTGTTTCTGTGTGTGTGTGTGTACATATAATATGCATACATCTTTCGCTCGGGGTGCAATTATAAAGGAACGGACAAGTAGAGCGTAGCTGTGGTGGAGTTTTCGCTTCACTTACGAATTATATTATTTCACTTTCGAACGCAATCTGTTTGTTCGCATTTACGCATATCTGTTTTTCATTCTAAACCCATCCTTAATTAGTTTTTTTGTTGTTCAACTTTCTTCTTCTCGATACCTCGGTTACGCGCGTTCGTCGCAAAAGCGATAAAAAAAAGAAAAAAAAAAAAGAACTCTAAGACTTATCCAGGGTTCGAGTGAAAGATCTGTCGTATGTATGCGCCCTCACTCGCGGCCATATTATATATATACATGCACACGAGTTACATATGTAATATTATTGTTTCTCCATCTTGCAAGCTAGGTTTTACGTTAAGTCACTGTTTAGCAAACCGTTTTTCTAGTCGAGAGTGATACAGCGAAACGCTTAGACAAACCGCGAATCGTTGCTTTCCTGTATTCCACGATTTTGTTAACACTAAAATTTCAGTCTAGTCATTGTGCTGAATGGCCCGCTGAGAAGAGGGCTTCCACGACCTGATTCGCAAATTATACGACAAAAAAGAACGGAATCGCGAACGTGGTATCAAAAAAAAAAAATAATTCCTTAAGTTTTATTCTGTTCAATTTTCAACGATTCTCGGATCGAATTATCTCGAACAACTGTCCGCGACCTTACAGAAATGACAATCACTAAGCTGAACATTTTAGTCGCTTCGAGAAATTTGCGAATCAAACGATCCTCGTTTATGTAGGCACGCTCCTTGCACACAAAAGTGTTTGGAATGCTGACGGAAATACGAAACGAAAAATATCACGATAAAGAAATCACAGACTCACGCGTAAACCTGTCCCGCGTAGCAAAACTGAGACACGGAGTTCCTTTGTTGTCGAACACATTCGAGAAAATTCTTTTTACGGGAGAATACGTTGTCGCGTCGTTGTATCGTAAGAACGATCACGGTGGAAGCAAGCAGCGACTTGCATTTAAGTGAAACCGAGTGAAAACGATTTCTAGCATAATCAGTATTATTAAAAAAAAACGAGAAAAAAAATTACGAGATTAGGGAATGCCCAGTTTGAAAATGAAAAGTTCTACTGCAAATTTTCCTCTTAATTCGAGCTGCGCGAACAATCGACGCTGATCCCTCCCCACCTCCCCTCGCCCTAGCGCAGGAAGTTCAAAGTTCGTCGAAAAATAGAGGGGTCGCCCGTAACTGGGGATTCCAGTCGATTGTTCGCGCACCAGTAGCAATTAATTAATATTCGTATTACGATCCGATTTTTTTAGAGCATGTAATGTACCGTGAATATGCTCTAACACTGAAATGTTTGAATGTGCGTGTACGATGATTCTGCGAAGCGAGAAAGATCGTGTTGTACGCGTCTGTGCTGAAAGTGACAGAGCGAACGGTACAGAACGAAAGGCAGAGTGAAAGTGTCGTGAATCTGTGCGTGTTTGTGGACGTGGAGTGAGATACTGTAAGAGTTTGTTCCTTTTCTTGTAACTATTGTCCGTAAGCACTTCGAAAGTACCTGTTATAAAAGTACCTGGCACATTTTCTTTCAGTTACTGGACACCCTCCCGGTGTGCCAAGATTTTAATCGACAAGTGTGCAACCGTCCCGCCTGCAAGTTTATCCATCTCAGTGACGGTAAGTTTCCTACGGCGACGTCGCCTGGGCATATAAGTTAAGGATGTTTACCCTCCTGCATCCCTAACCTTAAACGGAAATCGAAACTTTTCGCCTTACGTTCTGACTTTGAGCGTTACGTTATTTTTCTACTGTATTTTGGCTTTCGTTATCGAACATTGTTATCTTATTCTAGCCGTTTTTCTTTAATAAACATGGAACGATGTTTGAAATAAAAAATGGAAAACGATTTCTAAAATACTAAAATAGAAAAATAATATTTTTAAATGTAATTATCGATTTTTAAATATTTCATTGTTATCTTATTTCAGCCGTTTTTCTTTAATGAAAATGGGACGATGTTTGAAATGAAAAATGAAAAAGATTTCTAAGATACTAAAATAGAAAACAAAATATTTTCAAGTGTAATTATCGATTTTTAAATATTTTATTGTTATCTTATTTCAGCCGTTTTTCTTTAATGAACATGAGACGATGTTTAAAATGAAAAATGAAAAAAGATTTCTAAGATACTAAAATAGAAAAAAAAATATTTTTAAATGTTATTATCGATTTTTAAATATTTTATTGTTATCTTATTCCAGCAGTTTTTCTTTAATAAACATGAGACGATGTTTGAATTAAAAAGAAATTTCTAAGATACTAAAATAAAAAAAAAAATATTTTGAAGCGTAATTATCGATTTTTAAATATTTCTTATCGTTTCCACGGACTAAAGATATATAAACATGGAAAGAAAAATTTACTTCCTGGTGGGAAACTAGAAAACTGTTCGAGTACTCGTTTTTCGTTGCTTATTGTATTTCCCTATATTTGTATCCCTCTTAAGTATCGAACTCAACGTTCGGTGAAACGACATTTGTAATGTGCAGCTGTTCTGTAGTTTGCGACCATGCATTCACCGCAAAACAATCATCTGTTCGGAATATGTGGCAAGTAACAAATCTATTGGTCACCGTTGTTTCGAAATGCACGCAATTTCGACGAAATTATTCATTACTATACTAGTCGACCAATGAAAGCGATTATTAGCTGTTACGAGACTCGTTAACGACTGAGTGAAACTCGAAGAACTATCACTTATTAAACGTACTACGAAGTTTAAAAATTATTATTATTGCACGAAATATAATATGTAACGTAATAAGTATAAATTAATTCTATTCTAATTCAAACATTTGGATTTACTTAACATTGAATTTACCGTGACCTAAAATGATCATTTTTAAAATTTCGTTTAGAATTTTCAACATACAATTTTATTTTAACGCCATTTAGCTTCACGTATTTTGTATGATATACGTACATTGTTTTTTTCAATATTCAGTTCTATTTTTATTATTTGTTTTCTGACAAAAATATGTACGGGTTGAATGATTTATATTTTTCTTTTTTTTGTAAAAAACCGAACAAAATTTGATGTCAAATTCTGGTTAGCTTCCAATGTAAATAACAAAATATATAGCAAAGATAAAAAGAGAGGTGTTCAGTTTCCATTGTTTTGGAATAGTCTAACAACGCGTATTAAAAATACTAAAAACTTCAGACACGTGTAGTTCCGAAACTACTAGGATTTTATTCATAATTGAGCCACTGTTGAAAGTGGCAAAGCCTCCCATTCAAAATGGTTTTTGGATTTTATCAATCCAACTTTCCGTTTTCGAGATATCGTAATTTATGTAAACACATAATTTCTTTAAAATTCTGCTATGGCTCTTTCTGTGTTAAATCACTAAAATTTCAATTACCTGCAGTTTCGAAATTATTAGTATTTTCTCCATGATCGAGCCACTGTTTGTAGCGGCAAAGCTTCCTCTTTGAAATGGCTTTTGGTTTTTGTCGATCCGACTTTCCGTTTTCGAGATATCGTAATTTATGCAAAAGGGTATTTTTCTTAATTTGACTATCTCTGTCTTCGTCTGACGCGTCGCGCCGAACCTCTCTTTCTGTTTACTATTTTCTCCCGCGCGAGTTCATTGATCTCAATGAAACGTAAACAAAGGCTTCAGACCCCGTATCTCCGTAACTAGCCACTGCCTCGACTTGAAACTAAAATCGCTATATCTCCGGAACTAATAGAGCTACCGACTCGTACAATGCTCATTTTAAAAAGCATTTCATCCTCTATCTAATGATTATATCACCTACTGTAATTTATGCTGTCTTCTATGTTTATTTTGAAGTTTACTTTGAGGCTAAATACCCAAAGAAGTTTTAGCAATTCCTATTGATTATACGACTGGTATGCGATAAAACTGGATCATAAATTGTTTATTTAATTTAAAATGAATTTAAATTTGTATACAGGATGTTTGCATAATTACTATACCATTTTTTCGTAAATAATTATTTGCTCTGGAACTAAGTACGATATCGACTTGAAACAAAAGTCATTTTCAAGGGTGTTTTAACCTCTATCAGATGGAAATTAAGAAATCTTTAGAAATTGTTATCAATTTTTATGCTTAAATAATCTAGAACGTGGAAACAATTCGGCAAAAGTCTTAGGTTACAAAATATTCTAATTTCTTTTCGCAAGCTGAAAATAAAAATTGTTAGATATTTATACAACACCAAGCTTATAAAAAAAAAAGGCACTCAAAATGTTCAGGTTACTTAAAATAGAAATAAAAACGGTCGATTAAATTTGTTTTCCAAGTTAAGTCCAAACGGTCGAATCGAAACGAGGCAACGATTGCATTCGAAAAATTCGCTTACTTGCTTCCCGGTCGACAAGAACGTCTTTCGCAAAAGCTTATTAGAATTTTTGAACGCGACGATTTCTCAAAGTTCGGTTCACTCGTTAGCGGGACCGAATAAAAGTCATCGTTTAAGTTTTATTAGTCGGGGCTGTCCAAGTAATTTTCAATTCCAACCAAGTTTCCTTGTTAGTCGGTCAACTCGTTAATTTTTAACGACGTCGTACAGAAATTCCTGTAGGACTCGAGTCGTAAAGCAAACGCAGATTTTCAAGATACTCTCGCCTCGTCGAATCAGTACTCGAGGAGCGTAGGAACTTTATCAAATCGAGATCTCTTTGGTAATTCGGCCGTTGAAATTCCTCTCGACGAAGATATAGATTGACAATCGAACGAATATACGCCTAGGAACGATTATTGGATTGTCTTTTATCCGTTCATCGATTCCACGTGTTCTATGTTCTCGCGCTCTAAAAATTATTTCTTGTTTGGAGGTTGATAATTCGCATTCTTGACATTTTTCTATTCTTCCTTTTATTTATTTAGCGTTGTACAAAACAATAGCATTATACACAAAAATTTTAATGGAAGATTCTAGAGGCCAAAATAAAACGAAAATCAAGAATAGCAATTTGTTGATTGAGGCTTCGTTAAAAAGTTATTAAAAAATTAACTTCAAAAATTTCAAATCGTTCTAAAAAAATTATTTTTGATTACAGAGGTAAATTACGAGCCTAAATTAAGGTAAGTACGAGCGGAATTTTACACGTTAATAACTTTTTAACGAAGCCGCCATCAACAAATTTGTATTCTTGATTTTCGTCTTATTTTGGCCTCTAGAGTCTCCCATTAAAATATTTCCCAGGGGTGGCCGAACACCCTGTATATTTAAAATATAAACATTCATTTATTGCAAGAGTTTGCATAGTATTATAATTAAAGTAGAATTCTTAATATGTTGACTACCACATTTTTATGTTTCTTAAAATCTGTTCAAATTACTCTAATGTAATGAACATTTCTATGCCTCCCTACCTCCCAAAAGACATTTGATGGTCATTCTAAGAATCATTACTGTACAGTGTAACGAATACAATTATTTAATGATTCGACGGTTTGTTTGGTATTTCATGACATTCTTACTGTCAGTGGAATTGTGTCGAAAGTGGAACGGTCAAAACTAATCAGATGCGATTAATATTTGATTCCTGGTAACTCATTAGTAACCAGAAACACGCTCGGTGGTCACGTGATGGAAATATCGCTCGCTCGAAATGAGCAGGTTCTGGGATGCCGGCGGGAATAACTTCGTGACCCAATGAAAGAAGAAAATTGTGACACGATGAAAGGATTTACTGTAATCCGTTTACCCGACGGACAATACCGCCATTCCCTACAAAGAGTTTCTTTGCGAACGCTTCTTGCACGTATCGCGATACACCGTGTCGGAAAACCAATTCTACAAAACCAATAACCGATAGGCAGATGCACGATTATTTTACAACGCTAACAAATATTTCAGACGCCATTTTCTCGGTCGTGTCGCCTATGATCATTCTATTTTATTATTTGCAGACAAACTAACGCGGGAATCAGTATATTAAAAATTCAGCTTTAATTGTGCTTGAAATCGAACTGTAATTTCATCCTTGTCTATGAGCTTCTATAGACCACTGTATATTAAACAAAACTTTCTTTCGGCATAAAATACGTACAGTAAAATAAATACCTATTTGTTTACAACCTGTATAATTATTAAAATGCCAGTTTTAATTAAATTTGTATTGTTCGAGATGTAAGATATTCTAAGTTTGCTTTGAACACGCCAAAGTTAGACACCATAGAACAATTATTCCCGTACAGCCACAATCGCAGAGAAAGTTCTACGCGCGTTTCAACTTCCGACTCGTACAATGCGCATCGTAAACTTCGTTTTAGCAAGTGGAGTCGGATCATGGTAGAACGAAAAGCTGACGATGCTCATTCTACCAGTCGGTAGTCAGAATGTACGTTTACCACCTTCCTTGTGCGCGTGTTAGTACGAATCGTTTGAGTCGAGGGAACGATAACGAACATTAAAAGCTGACGTGTTTGAGGAAGGAAACGTTTGTAGGATCTGCTGCAATTAGCGTCGCGGAAATCAGTGTTTTATGAAATGTTTGAACGAAGCTGATACGGAAGAATGTCCCGGCGATGTCGGGGAAAATTATGTGCTCGAAACGAATAGAACTTGTTACCAGTCGAATAAAGTTCGACGAAAATTTACTCCGTTTTCGTACTTTCGGGAGAAAACGGCGCTATAAATAACAGGACGGGCCATTTAAGAGCGGATTCCTGAATAACTATTTTTAAAGACTGAATGGAATGAATAAAGAAATTCCGTTTGAAAGGAATGGAAAGATCAGAGAAAAGTAATCGAACGTTCTTCTTTTGTCTTTGAAAATGAACCATTTTGAATGGCCCGCTTCGATGTATTATCTAAATGAACATTTATTCGTGCTAGAATTGTACTTTGATTATACGCTCGATGTAAATACTTTGGTGAGATTTTTCGCGAGAACATTTTAAAAGTAGCTTGTTTATGGAGTTCGATGGCGTTAATAGACCAAGTTATATTATTCTCTTTTTTGTTTTTTAAATCTTTTTATCAATGATTCTTGATCAATTTAAAATTGTATCGATGCCACAGGAAATGCCAGCAAGTAGATGTTACTAGTGTCATTGACTACTCGTTTCAGTATATGTTTGATGCCTCGACGCAATGCTCGGGAACTGATATGTGTCGGTATTAACCACTTGTGCTGGAATAACGTGATAGCCTCTCCGTGTCAAACCTGGAAACAACGTGCCACACACGTCGCGTGTGATTTGTCTTCAATTCACAATAAATTCCTACGTCCACCACAGCGCCGACATATCAATTTTGTTCACACATTTGAGCGATTTACTACCGCTATGCAATCTTTTTTTACGTGCGGTGCAGCTTGAAATTTCGATATTCATTAATTTTTCGAGCGAGTTTTGATGCTGTGCACGAGAGGGAGAGAAAAAATATCGAAAAATATAATAGTACTCGGGATCCATACAATACGAACTATTTAATTTACGCGCCCTATCGACTGAAATTAATTATATATATAAACAAGAATGAAATTATAAATAGTGAACCAAAACTCAATCGATCAATCTTTCAGCATTGTTAACACACGTTGTCTGCCATGCGAGTTTTCCACGTCTAAAGATATCTTCGACATTTTTTAAACATAGAAATATTTGATAATTCAAGTGTGTGCTTGTTATTTGACAGCATTTCTAATTAAAGTAGAATTATTTACAATTTTACTATTAATATAATAGGTGGTATCTGTATTTCAAAATTACCCCGTATTTTGATATTTCGATTTCTATAAGGGTTATATAGGGACAATAGAACCGATATTTATCGGTACAAGTCTTTAGAATACGGGAGGGTGAACCGTGTACAGTGGTGTCCGCTTAAGTGACTACGAATCCGTCCGCTTAAATGTCCACGAATTATCCCCACCACTTCTTAGAGTTGCTCGAGTCAAATCTCTCCGGTATCTACCATCTTGCACGCATGACACAGCTGGAATAAGCGTTTCTGCTTGACACTAAACCTACCACGTTTTACTTGAATGGTCGTTTTTTAAATTTCAGGGCCATTAAATGCCATTCACGATTTTACTTACAATATACCTACAATGAATTTTTCAATATTCACTTCTTTCTTTGTTGTTTGTTTTCCGAAAAAATATGTAGTCTGACCGGTTAAACGATTTACATATGTCTGTAAAAAGTCGGACAAAATGTAGTAGCAAATATATAGCAAAGATGAAAGGTGATATTATTCAGATCCACTTGGGAAAGTTAGTAGAACCGTATACAAACCTTGAAAGAATAAATATATATTATTTATTTCTAAACAAAAGAAACTATATATTTTTACTATGAAGTATTATCCACATTTTCTATTATGAAACATGAGTTTTTCTCAAAAGACCAGTCGTATTAGGAAAGTGTACATACGAAGTATCGGTAGGTTTGACGTTGAATGATTCGGTTTGATCCCGATCGTTGGCCATTTAAGCGGACACCAACGCGTATGGTTGTACCGATTGGATTAGAAATCGTCGCGTGTCTAAACGATGTTCCTTCTGAATGTTTCAGGAAACGTGGAGGTGATCGAGAATCGCGTAACCGTGTGCAGGGACGCAGTGAAGGGCGCGTGCATGCGACCCCAGTGTAAATATTATCACATACCGGTCGCGTTGCCGCCAGCGCCCCTGATGGCGATCACATCACCTGGGACGCCCTAGTTACTCCTTCTCGTTTAGCGGATATCACGATGAGGCGAGCGGAGAGGAGCTCAAAAAAAAACAGAGAAAACAGCGCGCGCGCGCGCGTCCGCGCGACAGAAAGAAAGGGTGAACGTGTGTGTGTGAACGAGAGCAAGAGAACAAGAGAGAGAGAAAGAAAGAAAGGAAGAGAAAAAGAGAGAAAGCGAGAGAGCGCGAGAGAGCTACATCAACGAACAAGAGCTTCTCGAAGCAATTATCGAGCAAGATCGACGGAAAGAAAAAACGACGTATCATTGTTCTCGTCGTCGTCGACATCAAAAGGACCGACTCGATTCTATTTCATCCTCCTCTGCGACTCTCCTCCGATCCGTACGTTTTCATTCATCCGCGAAGTGAGAGACGAACGTATCGGGAAATACAGCTCCGGAAAAGAGAAGGAAGAAAAAGCGAGCAGCGGATAAGACGATCGTCCCTCCGGGCCTCGGTTTCACTTTTCCTTCCTTTTCCGTTGCGTCACGAACGGGGAAAAGTTGATACCTCCGCTCGACGAGGCCCGCCGCTAACGGAACAGCTTCGATTAGACCCCCAATTCGCTCGATGCCACTTTTAATTAGGGCTTCTTTTCGAATCTGGTCGCGAGAACGCGATGGTCGGGTCGTCGAACGTCCAACATCCGCGAGAACGTCTTCCTTGATTCTGCCTTCATTTTGTTCTTCTTTGTTCGCTGTCGACGTCCCGGAGAGAGCCGCGTCCCGAAAGTCGCACGATCCACAAGCCCGTTTCACGTGGTTCGACGTTGTTTCACGCGGTATGATCGTGCGAGTCTTAACCAACGATGCTCTCTTTGCGCCATTTTGCACTTCGTTGTCCGATCCCGTCGCTTCTTCGCGGCCAGTCGCGTCCTTTTACTCGTCGAGACGATCCGCAACGTACGACTGATTTCGTTTATCGCTTCCGTTAACTTCGAACCGAACATTCTTTTATTCTTCCCCGCAATTACTGTTTTGTGTTCCCGTTCATCGCGACGCGCGGGGAACCGAAAGTACGCCTGTCGTTTCAAGATCGTTCGTTGTTTGTAAACGTATTATACAGCGAGGGAGAGAGTGGTGAGAGTGAAAGAGAGAAACGCAGTTGAGTGTTCTACACTCGGGAACGGAGAACATTTCGAACAGGAATATTCCCACACGTCGACGATGGTCGAATTTGTATCGCGTAAACGGGGCTAACTAGGGCCCACGGTTCAAACCGCGTCAAACCTTTCAACCCCTTTGGTACCAACGCTGATCGGAGTAGTTTATAGAATTGTCTTATAAAGAACGGGTTTGTAATTACCGTGAAGCTTTATGTATCTCTGAAATCGCAGAGTTTATTGCACTTTCTTAACAAAAATATCGAAACATTTTCTCATTTCAAACTGGAATTATCATTGAAGAACGCGAGACCAAGTTTATTCTGGAAACGTAACAGCAATTGCAAGTATAAAACAATAATTATATTTATTTTTAACTGTTAACGTACTGACCAATCTTTAACTTATTATCAAAAAATCTTACTATCGAGATCTATAGTTTTAACATCTAATCTTGAATTAAGAACAACTGGAAATTGACGCTCGCCATTTTGGATAAAACAACACTTATATTTATTTTTAACTATTGACGTACTGACCAATCGTTAACTTCATTATCAAAAAATCTTACCATCCAGATCTATTTTCTTTAGCATCTAATCTTGTATTAAGAACAACTGGAAATTGACGTTCGCCATTTTGGAGAGCGCTAAATTTTTAAAACACTTTACGAAATATTTTACGAGTCGATGACGATTTAAAAGAAGCAGAAGGTGTCGATTTTCGCCGTTTCTTGTGGTTTGGAAACGTTTGGACGCGACAGGCTGTCAAACTTCCACGCGGACGTTGGTACCGGAAGGGTTGAAGAATAGATTCCATCTGAACGAGTTGAAAAGGAAGTCCAGGCGACAACGTAACGAATAACGAAGTTTTTATACTCGTATATATTAAAGAAATTCCACTTATATTTTGTTTCTACGTCGATATGTATTGCATAAGTTCGGGCTGATCGATGAACGTACGAGGCGCCGATTTATCGAGCGAGCCAATCGAAACGATCGAAGGAGGGGAAACGAACGACGAGAGTGTTGAGAAACCAGGATCGATCGGGGATCAGACGACGAAACGATACACGCATACATACATATTCAGAGTATTCGACTACCTCCGAGTGAAAATTTAAGGGACGATCTCAGCTGGCAAAATGAACAGTAAAGAAATTATGGTGCCTGTGTTTCATAAATATAAACGACTAGATTCGGTAAAATCCGTCTGACGTTTCGACGGAATGCAACTTTTTAGAAATTGTCACAAATTTCGTCGAAGCTCTCCTCGGTTGAATTTTATCAAACCTTCGAACTATATTTAAAAACATGTTCGCCTGCAATTTTGTTATTTTTAATTTTTCTATTCTCTTTGGCGTCTACTTAAATTTCCTCACAGAGGTAGTAACGAGTACACTGCATGTACATATACGTCTATATATATATATATATAAATAAGTTCTTCCGTGGGAGGAACAAAGCCTTACGACAAGGTTTCTGGCGATTCTTCGATTTTCGATCAATTGTTTTTTTTCCACTGTATTCGCGAAAGGAAACGCCGAAAATCTACATACTCTAGGCGAGTAAATGCTATTTAATTATTAACACTGCGATAGATATATATATATGACAAATATATGTTCGCGTATGCACACGTATGCCGTGTACATACGTGTACGTATATGTGTGCACATATACACATACATATAATAAGAAATTATATTTAATTAAAGTAATAGGATCATCGAGAAGAAGCAAGGTGCGCGAACGAAGGAAGGGAACGATACGAACCGGAAAAGATAGAAAAAAAACCCGTAGATTAATAGGGAAAGCTCGTCGTGAAGGAACCGCGGAGGAGAAAAGTCATAAATTCTTCGATCGAAAGCTTTTTTTAATTTCTTACTAATTCCGATCGCAAATTTTTGCGTTTAATAGCGCCGATATATATGTTTCGCTGGTCCCCCGGGGGTGTTCGTGAGCACGTAAAACGATTTATCGATCGGATCGCGACGCAACAGAATCAATTCGATCACGTTTCGGTGTCGCGCGAAGGACCCACCATCGAAGTCTTTCGTCATTCTCATATTTTTCTATTTTCTCGAGTTCCTTCGTCTCGTCTGTATTTTTCGATCCTAACGCGTTCATTTTACTCTCTATACCGTATCCATGTATTCCTAGTATTTAATTTCATACATACATATAGATACATACGTGTATATAATATATATATTTTCTTTTTTTTTTTTTTTATTAGCGTAAAGAAAAGATGAAAGTAGTTAGTGCAATCGACGCCGTGAACTTAGCAGTAATAGTGTATACGTAATCCGCAAGTCGTATTTTTACTGACCGTAGAGAAAAACAGTTTCGTCGAAGCGAGTTCCGATAGGGATTCTCCTCGGTTCGCGCGGTGCACGATGACATTTGACTCTCCGCTTTCAGTTTGACGGTGTTCCGTCAGACCCCGAGGTATATACACGTTTAGACGAAGCATAGCGATTTAAAGTAAGAAAGAGAAAAACAAAATGAAACGAACCACGACCGTCCAGGAAAGGCTTTCATCTACTTTCCCGACCAAGCCGATATGAGCGAGTCTCTTCGTTCGCCAGCTCGAGCATTGCAAACGAGAAGACACACCCGTTGTTGTGCTAGTCATTTTAGCGATGGGGCATGGGTCCTTTGCGCGCTCTCTCGCATCTCGTACGCGCCGAATCGGGCCGCTGCACGCCAACGAGACAGTCCCGCGTCGTTTGTTCCGGTTTGATTGATTGAATTGACAAAACACCGATTGTTTCATCGATTAACTCCGACGACAGCGTTAATTATTTAAACGAAATAGGTATAAACGAAGTACTCTAACGACAAACTAAGTATAGGCTAAACGGATATTGAAATATTGAATAAATACAAAAAACAAATATTAAACGAGTGATTAAACGATTAAGCAAGTAAATGTTCCTGTACAGCATTTAAGAATCAAAGGATACACTTATATCAACGATGCATACAAAATGAAATATGAAATGGACATAATAAGTAATACGGAATGTACACCGTTCTCGTTATTCCTCGGTTGTCTTTTCTTTTTCTTGGTATTAGAGGGGAAAGATTCGAAACGTTCGATAACTGTAAATTATTCGTGTACATAGGGTTATAGACTACCGCGAGACTCGCGGCTCGAGATAGCATGGATCGGGGAAGAGGGAAGGGGGGAGTCTTGGATCGTCGTAGAGATTCGCGAACGTGGCGCGAAGAACGTTTTTCTCCTTTCTTCTTTTTTTTTTCACCTTTTTTTTTTATTGTCCACCAAAAATTTTCGATCGCTCTTCGACGTTCGAGTGTCTAGTCACGAATCTGTTTTCTGTTTGAAGGATCCGCTCGCGGCACACACGTTTTTTGTATAGTCTTCTTCGTCGTTTCGCGCAGGGAATAATAGCTACGAAAATGAACAAAACCGAAAAAAAGTAACAGTAGACGGAAACGGAAAAATACGGACGAGTTCCTCGTGCTCGCATCTAGCATGTACATATACATAGCGTTAGGTTTAAAAAGAAAATGAAAAAAAACGAGACGTACACACGTTATATATATGGTATATGTATAAAAATAAGTACAATAATTAACGAATGTCCATTTAAACGATTCAGCATAGCACCGAGGCGAACAAAATGACGACGAAACGTTTTCGATCGCGAATATTTTTTCGAACGTTTTTTTCGTTTGCAGATTAGAATCCGACTTCGTTTCTTTCGCACGATACGATACGTACCCGGAAACGCGCGAGTGTGATATATTCGAATTCGTCCCGATCGCTGCCAGTCTTCTAGCAAGCCGTTCTGTTTCCGTTTGTCGCGTGAATCGGTGAAGCCATTAGAGGAAAACGAAAAATGAAAAAAAGAGAATAATAATAAAGGGGTTCTTAGAACGTCTCGTTTACGAATAAATTTCCGATTTAGTGACGAGGACAAGGGATCGCGTTCGGTCGTGCATAGAATTTCGAACGAACGGGATCGCGTAGGAAGCAGAGCTCGTCTTTCCCTTCAATACCAAACGTTCTAGTAAATACACCAAGTATTGTAACTAAGTAATAATAATTACGCCGGTACGAAAGGAGAGAAAGAGAACAATGACAGGAAAACGGAGACAGACGCAGAGACTTGCTCCGTTGTCGCGTACATTAAACGAAAGCCGTTCTAAAATATGTCAAAAAACAAAAAAATACATATGTGTATATATACATATACATATAGGGATAAGAAAATACATGAGGGGAAGAAAAGAATAAAAAAAAAAATAATACATGAAACGAAAGAGATTAACGAGAACACGATGAAAAATAATACGACGAATCCACTGGAGTTTGAGCTTCCCCAACTTGAGTCAAGGGTTTTAGCTGCTGCAGCAAGCAATCACAAAGCGGTAAAAATTATTTGTAAACAAGCAAAGAGTTCGCTCGCTTGGACGCCGCGTCGTCGTGCCCAGGGACACGATCGAAAAAATTCAGATTGGAACACCTGCCTTCGGCGACGACGGGTTTATATACGCTATCGCTTTAAAAGAGAGAAAAAATGCTGCTTCGCGTGGCCAACGAACCTCGTTCGCACGATGAACGTGGATCTCGAATGGCCGAGCATCCGGTTCCTATTGTCAAACCTCGCTTTTCGTTCAACCTGAAATCGAAGACTCAAAGTGGAGGGCAAATTTTTATTCGAGATCAAACAATAGAAATTACATATTCGTTTGCCTGGATATTTTAAAAATTAATAGACTGTAACTGAAACCGATGCCTAACGAGTTCAGAATTAAGTTGACGCTTACGAGCTCGTCAGAGTACACGTATTTACAAATTTACCATTTCTACGAAATTGTAGATACAAATTAATTATACTATTTATCGTATATTATCGCGACCGCAAAGTATTTGGCAGGTTGAATGCATATATTCTGTTTATTGCTATTTAGATGTGCGCACATAGAATAACCGAATTGCCGTAGCAACCGATTAGAGTCCTCCGTCCACGTTTCTCGCGTAGTAAAAATGTTAAGATTCCCCAAACACGACGATCCATCGATATGGAGTGGATCGAAAGCGTTATCGAGCCGATCTTGTCCACGTTCTCGTGCGTCCCGTGGTTCGTGCGGCCGACAATATATGCTCGCGTGTACCTAACCTAGCTTTTTGTGCGTCATGCATTTTTGACTCTGCTGAGAGAACGAGAAGAGCGAAACGTTCGCTCGAAACGAGACAGGAAAACGTGAAAGAGAGGGAAAAGTGTCGTAGAAGAGAGGGTAACGAGGTGAACGAAACTCCGGAGGCGCGCTCGCTGCGCGAGAGGGAGCGGCCATCGTTCGAACGAAAGCGGATGTTTGGGATATTTTGGTACGTTTAATCGGATTGTCTACCGTCGACTAGAACCGAGCCCATCCGAAATTGCCGACACGAACGTCCGATCGGATTTGTTCGGATAACCCGTCCACGGCTCGCGATAGAACGCGAATTTGTCATCGTCGCCATTACCCCGCGCCTGGTAAGCGTCGAATCGAAAGGAATCGAGGGGAACAAAATGGCGGGTGGAAAGAGGCCGCGGGAACGAGTCGGTGACGAAACGGGGAGCTTACGGAGTAAACTGGAAAACGCGAAACCGAAGAAATGATACATTAAACAGACCGTCCACGCCAGGGACGTGCTTGTCCGTGACGAATAAAATTGCGACGAACCTAACAAGGAGGGGGACGAGGGGGGAGGGGGCGGAAAATTTTGTTCAAGCTAAACGCGTTACACTGTGAGGAACGGTGAGAGTACCGACGGGCTTTAGTTTTAGATCAACACGTAACCCGGGTAAAAGAGGTGTCTAAATAGCGTCGTGAACGAAGAAACTCGAGCGTACACGCTTCTCAATACACTAGAATATAGTAGTTACAACAGAACGAATATATATGAATATATACATATAATATATTTTTGACTTTTATTCTACAGTATAACTCGTAAGTGGACCGCGTACCGGTGATATTGTAACTACAGGTCGGGCAAGCCTCCTTGGTCGCATACAACACTAGGCTCGACGTATCCGAATAGTCGATAGAAATATTAAATATGACCGGAAGTGACACCGGAATATCGATGGCCGCGTTTCTCTGCGTAGCGAGTTTCGCTCGGTGCGTTTCCCTCGGTTGGATAAGGATCGATGTGCACGAGATGCGTGCGAAGGAGTTTGAACGCGTTTCACAGAGCACGACTAAAAATAATTGGAGTTTTCGTTATACGTACATGTACACGATACACGTAGATTAACACGAAAAAAAGCACGTGCCGTGCGTACACACATACATGCATACACACACGGATACACGATATGTATTATGCGTATATAAAAGAAAAATTATATATAGACATATTGTTCGAGCCGACACTCCCTCAACACTACGCGCGATTCTTCAAGAGAGTTCCTTTTACTCAGAATACTATTGTATACACAGACACTTTTCCGGCTAAAGAAACGGACGATTTTCTCGGACGGCATACGGAAAACACGACAGTGACAGAATAAAGAAAGAAAGAGATCGCGAAAACGACAGAAGAACGAAGGGCCCCCGTATGCGCGTATCTCTATTTCGAATCCCGTTTATTGAAAATCGTCTAGGTAAACGTTCCGAACGACTTGTCGCCAGGTCGAGCAAAGAAAAAGATAACTAAAAAACGTTCCCCGTCGTCGGTAGCCCCGACGCCGCGGCATCGTATAATAAACATTTTCGAACTAAGCTAACGAAGACTAATAGTATTTTTCGAGTTTAGATTACGAAACATAGCGAAGTACATTGTAGCGAATGTAAACACGATAGCAGTTAGTAGACGAGAAAAACTTTTACCAATCGACTGATTGTGCATGTTAGTGTATCCAGCCTTACGCCTAGTAAGCTTCTCGTAGCTATAGTGAATTTTTAATCCGCCGTTTCTCCTTACGAAGACGCGAGTCCGCCGTCTGACAACGCTTTCCGAAGACACGCCCTCCATTTTACAACGAACGACCCCTCCCCCCGATTACAGTTGTCTGCCAGTCGTTCAAGGTCTGCCAGTTTCTTCGTTCACGTGATTTCCGTTTTCATTCCCGATTATTCTTCCTCGTAACCCCCGCCACCCCTCTCGCCTCCTACCCCCGAACCCCTCGGCTTCTCCTTCTTGTCCCTTTCAAAAGAGAACCGCGACGAGAAAACTAAAAACGAGACGATCGATCTCGCGCCCAGAGCAAACGCTTAGTGTTTAAATATAAACTATTATTACAGAAACGTACTAACCGAACAAACGAGGGTAACAAGAGAGAAAGAAAAAAAAAAAGTAAATAAATACGATTTAGACGACGTAGAGTATTTAACCGGAAATGGGAAGAGAAACAGTAGTAGTGTCGCTTTCGCTCAAATCCTCGCGATCGCCGCGAGGACGAGAGAGAGAGAAATAGAACCGATTCCATTTCCGTTCACCCGGTGAGAGCCTCTCAACGCCACGGACGCGTGCATACCTGTTAAACAAACAATGAAATCGATGAAAAGGAAAAAAAAAGAAAAGTGAAAACAAAGACGACAGAGGAGACGTCCGTTGAGGAATTTCGTAGAGCGAAAGAGATGAAAAAAAAAAGCAAACAAACATGGAGGAGATCCCCCTCCACGCCCGCCCCGGCCCCCGCTCCTTCATAAAAAAAAAACCCCACCCGTTATACGCTCCCGACACACCCGTAAACCCCTTCACCCGGATCTTCGTTACGATTGAATACACTCGTTCGTCCGATCGACGCGGCTAAATGTTCAAAACCTACCAAGCTTGTTGTTGTCTGTCCTCTGCGAGACTTAGAAAAACGAGCAGCGTGAACGATCGTTGATCGCGCGCGAAACACGCGAGTTTTTTGAAATTCTATAACACTATTTAGAAAGTAGAAGCGTTTCCCGTACGTAACGACGGATACAGTTAAAAACCCCTATAATCCCCTAATCCTTAATCCGCCGCGGCATCGTTTCCGAAAAACTCGACGCGCTCGTGGTTTTTTCCCCCCACACCCGTTGATACGCGAGCTGTGACGCGCCTCTCGCGAGAAAACGCTTTTATAGACCCTCTGTAATCCACGTACACAAACATACATACATACACCTATACAGACACGTACATATATATCGCACACAAATTAAAACTACGTGCTCTTGGTCATTCATACGTACACAAACGCGCACGCCTGAGCTACGCTAAGAATAGAATGTTATTACTATACGTATATTTATCTCCACGTGTTTATACTCTTAGAGATGTAGTCGAAACCCGCTTAGGATGTTAACGACGTGCCACTTTTATCGAACCGTTCATTTCGAAGCTCTACATTTTTCTGTTCGCGCTCCGCTTCTTACTGCTGCGTTCGACGCGTTCTTTGAATTTTATTTCGACGCATTTTGGACGACTTTTCCGATCTTTCGTTTTTAGGGAAATTTTTTTGTTTCGATCCTACGAAACGAGAGTCCGAATTTCGATTTATGGGTATAAGTTTCTCCGACGCGTTGGCTACTAGAACGATCGGATTCAGATACGATAGATTAATTTTGAGAATTCTATATTCGCGAATAGTCTGGCACGTGACAATTTATTTGTTTAATTTTATTTTAAACAGACTATAGTCTTGGTAAATCGGGCGTTCCTCTGTCAAAATGTCTGCCAAACTTATTGAATAAGTCCAAACAGCTTGATGGGAATTTATATTCTGACAGATACGAGGAAATCGTAAGAATATTGAATATTAATTTTCTATAAATGTCACTACGTTGAAATATCGGAATTAAGTCTATTAAAACTAAGGATATTAAGTTTTAAAGCGTTCATTTTGTAGGAGATGGGAAATTTGAAATTTCAGGCATTGGATAGAGAAAAAGTGCTATTCATTTTCATTCATTAATTAATGAAAAGTGATACGATAATAAACAATTTAATTTCGAGAGAGACGCGTTCAAGTTTTTATATTATATACACGACATGAGTTCTTTCAGATACATTTTCTAAATAATATGCAGAATTTGAATTGTGGAATTACACAGATAGAATGGAATCACATAGGCCAAATTATTCTATATCTTCTTGGAATTTATATGTAACATATATCTAAGTCACGTGCCTTTTTCCATACAATGCCTAATAAATAATTATAGAATCGTTACCGAAAGCAATAGATCGCGACGAATGGTAGCCAACGCGTTGTGAAACCGTTCGAATTTCCTTTTTCTCAAAGATTCAACGGTGCAAAATTTTAACGATGATTTAACAAAGTGACACACTTTCGTCTAAAAAATATGAATATACGGTACGATCTAAAAGCCTATTAAAATACTATTGTCCACTAAATGTTAGAGTAGTCTTTTTTCCGCGGTATTTAGCGACCGATGCCTGTAGCCTCGTGAAGAAACAATTCGGTGTAATCACCTTACGTCGTTGTGTAGTTTAAAGATGGCTTGATCTCCTCTGTCCTAACTTCGCCCCTGTCATGTCCTTCCGATTTAATAACACGGTCGCCCCCCTTGACTACAAGTTTACTAATGAGAAAAATTATTGAACGATAAAAAAAAAATGAAACTAGGAAAGAGCAAGACGGAAACAATCGACAGAAAGAACGCGTAAAAATTCGACACCGACCTATTGGGCATCCGCGAGATTCATTAAACGACGCGAAAGAAAAAAAATGAGAAAAAAAGGAAACAAAAAAACGAAAACAAACAAACTAAAGAAAAAAGTAAAAGAAAAAATTACGTAATACTTTAAGATCATGGATTTATAAAGGTATTTACAGTTTTACGACTAAAGTGAATGTTCTGTGGCAGCATAATAAACGGAAAATTACTAGTTCGACAAAACTTAAACTAACCGTACGTTGAGGACGAGACCGAAGGGTTCCCGGTGAGCGCTTCTCAAGCAAGACTGTACACCCGAAAACCCTCCGGAACCTTGCGTCTTCCGACAGTGATGTAACTATTAACATGTAACCTCCTTAACGTTATATTTTTCCGGTGGTAGCCCGACCGGTTCACGCCAAACGTTTCATTCGACGCGTAAATTCGTACGACGTAAAGACGTGATAAACATCGACGCGCGTCGAACGACGTTCGACGTGAACTCGAGGACTCCACTAGCCACCGGCAGTTTGTGATATATTTAGTAAAACAAATTTAAAAGATGAAAAATGGTTGTTATTCAAATTAAACGATGAGAATGAGACGAGGAGCGCCTAGCGGTTTTACATTCACACAAAACACACCAAATGGATTTGGTAAAAACGTGACGCCGCGTACTACTGAGAGAAGCACCACGTTTCACGCTGAATATAAATCTTATAGGGCATTCCGTGGTGGAGAACGTGAGATTCGTTGTCGCGGCGAGACGAATTTTGTAACCGACAGTGGGCGCCGTTTCTATCGAGACTTACTACCCGCGAGATAGAGTAATTTTATACAATCGTTCGAGGGAACCGGGGAACGCAGACTTCGAGCCCGTCGCTTCGTACCGTGTAAGTCTTCTCATCCGTAGGTTTACCAGCGCTCTCAGTAGCATCGGGTCGTCGATTATAAACTAATTGTAAATTTTAGGTACTACCGCGCGTAAAAATAGGGGACAAAAAAGATACACAATGCGAAACAAAAAAAAAAAACGAGAAAGAGCGAGCGAGCGAGAGAGAGAGAGCGAGAGAGAGCGAGAGAAAGAAAGAGAGAGAGAGAAAGAGAGAAAGAGAGAAAGAGAGAGAATAAAAAAAAGTGAAAGCGATAGGTAAGAGGCGTACGCTATCGCGGAAGAGAGGAGGAATAAGAATAATAACAAACAAAAAAAAAATGAAATAAAAAAATGATAATACACATAACAACACACACTATATATTGTAATATTATTTTTCGAACATAGTAATGTAATGTAGAATATAATATATGTATTATATATATATTATATATATATATATAAATATATATATATATAATATGGATACTGTAACGATCATTTCGTATAGCGCCAAGGCTGGACGAAGTGTTTTCGGAGGTTTAAGAGAATTAATTAAGGTGGGCCAGAAGCGTCGGTGAGCCGAGTGGCGCGGGGTCGCAAGCACATATTTTTACCAAGGTTTTTTCGAATATTGAGTCCCCCTCGATTCCTAATTCTAACGAGAATTTCGTGAACAAAAAGGACGTACCCGCGCGCCACCGTCCGCTTCCGCGCCGATTTTCTTAGCGTGCGGCCGCCGCGATCGGTCGTCGAGCGAACCACCGTTCGACCAATCGATCGTGAACGTTCGATTCGTCCGCCTCGATACTCGCTATTCGAGTTTCCACGGATCCCAAATGCGATAGCTGGACGCGAAACGCGAGGGAAACGTTTAACAAGAGAGAGAAGAGGGAACAGGGGAAGTGAATCTTCCCGTTCGACGACCGAGCGGCGGTGAATTTTTCAATTCGTCGAGTCGAAGATCGAAACGGGACGGTCGAAGAGCGCAACGAAATGATAGATCGACGATGAAGGACGATCGACGTCCGCGTTTCCCTACACGTGGCCACTCACAGCCTTCCTTTCGCGTTTCGATCTTGGACGCGCGACGCGTGCGTATCCTAATTTTTCAATGTCCACGAAAAAGGACGAAGAGTCGAGCAGAAGCGTGTACAGTGGGGGTGGTTGGTTACTATAATACGAATAAAATGAGAAAAGGAAAGTCAGTCCCCTTTCCCGATTCCCTGCCCTCTTGCTCCTACCCTGGTTGCTCCCCTGATCCTTTCTGTCCTATTTTTATGCCCGTCACTTTTAGAAGCTCCTCGAATGTCGGCCCGATATGGAAATAAGAGTAAAATTGAAACGGAAGAGGGATGAAGAAATAGAGTGAGAGAAAAAGAGAGAGAATACTAATAACGATGCGTTTTTTCTAATTGTCAAAGATAACCGAGTTCAAATTCGACGACAACTTTTGTAATATGCGAGGTTACTAATACTAAGTTGCGTTCTGACGAACCACATTTCACACTCGGATACGTATATAGGATATATATATGAATATTATTGGCCATCGAACGCGCAGACCGAAAATTCATCAACTCGAACAGTTGGCGACTAAGATAGATCGTTTCTTTTCGTTTTGTTTTTTCTATGCAGTTGTTATATTCGATGTTTTGTTATACGAATATGCTGGCATGTTGAGTTATGGGTGGAGAAACCAAGAACCGTGAAGCTGGATAATTACTATTTTTCGCGAGGCACAATCTGCTCGTGACGGATCAGTGAAATTAATTTTCTTTTCTCGGCGTTTATTCTTTCGTCGAATCGCAAAGAATGTCCGTTTCGATAGAAGAGAGGGGGAAATAAAACGATGAGGACGAATGTTTCCTCGATTCGACTCCGTTGGCCGGTTCTACGCGAAATCAACGTCATACAAAAAAAAAGAAAATAAAGAAACGAAAAATAAAAAAAATAAATGGGACACGCGTCCACGCGTGGCGTTCAAATCAAAACGCGTAGGTCTCGATGTCACGGTTCACGAAACAATACGAGCAGCTTGCGCGTCACTTTTAATAGAGAGAAGAAATAAAAAAAAAAAAAACTGTACGGACTAGAGGAAAATTAACATTGTGATGTTTACTGATCAAATATGTCAAAAGAAAAAAAAAAAAGAGGAGGCCCACTGGTTGAGGCCCGACATTTCTGAGTACACTATAAATAATAAACATGTAAAATTTATGCGTCCATGTTTCTGTTCGTTGACCCCTTCGTTCCCTTGTCCTTTATTTTATTCAGGTGGAGACGAGTAGATTGCAATTCTAAAGCTGTCGACGAACCGTGCAGCCAACGATACTAGTGATGGGTCTAAACAAGTAACTCGTTTAATGTTTAATCGTAACTCTATTTTCCAACATTATGAGAGATGTAGACTTAAACCTGCTAAAACAACAATCGTTTCGACTTCATTGAAATTTCGGGATTACAATCGGAACTTGCGTAACAAAATATCTGCGTAATCGAACAAAAATATACGACATTACGCAATGCAGCAACTCGTTGAAGTAATTATTCGGAATAGGGGATACCTCGATGATACTCGATGATTTTCAAATATGTTATAAAACTCGACACTTTAAACAAGTTTTATTTGCAAAATTCGATCAGGACTATTGTACAAGAGAAAATATACTGATATTTTTACAATCAAGGTAGAAAACAGTGCCTATACAATAGGGTGTTCGGCCACCCCTGAGAAAAATTTTAATGGGAGGTTCTAGAGGCCAAAATAAGACGAAAATCAAGAATACCAATTTGTTGATGGAGGCTTCGTTAAAAAGTTATTGACGTTTAAAGTTCCGCCCGTACTGAATTTTTTTCTCGAAAATGCGCAAGATTTCGGGGGTATGTCTATTCACAGAAAATGATTGTAATTGAATCCCGCAACCGAAAATAATTTTGCCAAAACGATTTGAAATTTTTTTTTCCGACGAAAAATTTCACACCTCGAATTTTTTTCTAGAAAGTGGGTAAGATTTGGAGGGTATGTGTGTTCACAAAAAATGATTATAATTGACCCCCGCAACCGAAAATTATCTAGAATCCCTCATTCAAATTTTTCCCAGGGGTGGCCGAACACCCTGTATATAAACAATACCTATAGTGTATAATATAGAAATACTCATAATTTAATCATAAATCGTAAACCTGATTATCTTTGTATTTTATAGAATTTTTCCCTCGAGAATAAATAAATTTTGGATGCTAATGTCTGTTATTCTCTGTTCGTCCCGTAAATAAATAAAATTTGAAAAATTGTCTTCTACTGTACAAGAGAAAATATAGTAATATTTTTACAATCAAGGTGGAAAACAGTTTACATATAAACAATATGTATAGTGTATAAAATAGAAATACTCATAATTTAATCATAAATTGTAAACCTGATTATCTTTTTTTTTTATAGAATTTTTCCCTTGAGAATAAATAAATTTTGGATGCTAATGTCTGTTATTCTCTGTGTTGAAGGGTTGGTCTCATGAATAAATAAAATTTGAAAAATTGTCTTTTGGCCTCCGGAATGACGTTTCTCGGTGCCTCTGTTCCGTGGTCGCGTGCCACACTCGCGAATCGCGACTGTCGCCGAGCGCCAGGCGACAGAGACCAGTGTCTAGAAACTGCATACCACGATTGGTGCAACGTTCTAAATAGTGCAACGTACACTGGCCAATCCAGCTCTAGCTATGATCGTGTGCCTTGGCCGCTCACTTCGACTTGCATACGAGGTTCCGTGATGGCAGCGTAACGACAGTCGCGACTGCGCACTATCGGAAAATGCGTCCATGATCCGTCCATGAAAATTCCACTTGAAGTTGGCAACAGTTTCACTGTTCCATCGACGCGTCCAGCCACCACGTAATACCACGAAACGAAAGCAAACCGTACAATAAAATATCGATTACATTCAAGCCATTCCTCTCGACTCCAAATAGCTCTATCGGTAACAAAATTACAATATCTCAAATCGAATGTCTTTCTTTTCTGCAATCAAATTATTTAATAACCATCGAATTAAGCGTTTGAAACCATGGTGTTTTACAAGGACAAAAAATATAGTGCAGTAAAACGAAATTCTTAAATTATTAATGCACGTTCCGCGAGATAGGTGAACATTTTGCAAGAGTTTAAACCGAGCTTGCGATTTGACGGATGCTTGGTGGAAATATGGAATTCCTAGCTTCGAATTCGAGCATGCGTTCTTCCGCTCCCGGAGTCGATGCAACTTCAGACGGCGCAACCTTCCATTGCAAAGTCGCACGCAAGCGTCGCAACGTATGCACGTAGGCTGATCCGACCGATCGTTAGAGTCGGAAAAAATCGGTACGCGCGCGTGATCGGGCTTGAAAACGCGGTGAAAAATGTGTCGATGTTGCTCGAGGAAGTGTCACCCCGAACAAGTGAATTATTCGACGCGGCCTACGTGCAGCCAGGAGGGAAAGTCCCGAGGGAGCGAGGATCGGGCGATCTGAACCGCGTGACAACATACGTGGATCGACTCACATGGCGAGTTATTCGCGAGGACGCACGTCCAGGCAATCCGAGTGAGTGTCACGCGATAATAACCGCCCATTAAACGTTACTCGATCTTGGACTGTTCGACATACTTCGTTCGGCGCTCCTCCAATCTCGATGCTCTCGACTCTCACCTCGAATGTTCGATTGCTCGAGCCGTCTCGATACATCTCACACGCTCGTTTCGACGGCGATTTTTTATTTCAATTTATCGCAAATCGATCGGTAGAGATATTTATAGTTTTTTCGTTACTGGCGCGTCCGGAGTCGACTTTTAATATTTTGCTTTGACAGTGTGTGTGTTTTTTTTTAATTTATCGCGAGTAATTTATTACGACAATGTTTTGATTTTTAATTTATAGTTAATCGATGGTCAAAGATATTTATAGTTTATTCTTACTGTTAATAGTTCGTTCGACAGTGTTTCTTTTTTTAAAATTGAGCATCAGAGACATTCATAGTTTATTCATCCGGAGTCGATCTTCGATTTTCGGCGCGTTGCGGTGATTTCGAGCGTAAACGCATGCACCAAGATCCTCGACCGATAAACGTTTCATTTATGCTTCTCTGACACCCAATTACTATCGATTACTCTGATTTATGTAATCGACAATATTTTAGAGCGCTTAGTGACGCTCGGGACACGATTTACTGCAATCAAATTATACTTTATATCGCGTTACATCGCTCCAAATTACGTACATTGTATTATTGTATTTGTTTTGTTGTTTACTTTCATTGTTGAATTAATCGATGATAGCAACAATCACTGTGCTTGAATTAATATTACATTTTATTTCTCAATTATTATGCTTACAAATGTATGTGTAAAAATAAAATAAAGGAGTAAAAAAATCGTCCACGAAAATTAAAAACTTTTTATGTCTGCTATTTTGACCATTCACAAGGTTAGAAGTTAAGTTAGTTTTTCTTCCTTATTTAACGAACAAGTTCTAAGAAAAGTCAAAAGGGGTAGCTAACAAAAAATCGTGAAAATACCACCCCTAGGAATTAAAAATAGAAATATTAATGTTTTGATGACTGTTCATTTGTCAAGGAATAAAGAAATTGTTTTTTGGACAATGAAGGAGGGATTTAAACTCCTATAACCCCCTACCTCTTATATCCATCATTGTAATGGTTAATTTATTAAATTATCTCTTAAATTCTTTCATAATTAGTAATTCTTTTTTAACAAAATCAGATTGCAAAATATTGCTTTCGACAATCGCTCGAGGCACCCTTGTCCTTACCAGTATTGATTGCCAAACATGTTACACAATACACGAACCGTAATATTGATTCGATAGCAACGCACATGTTTCTCTATGTCAATGGTTCAGAATCTTTTCAAGCACGTGGCTCGGTTTGGAAGAAAACTCATAATCTTGCTACACGATTCGATGAAGAAAAATTTTGACACAATTCATAATTTCGAATAAAAATAGTAGCAATTTAAAAATACCACAAAACATACAAATTCGTTAGATCTGTTGTTAAACATTCATGCAACACGGTGGAACCATTTTCAAACCAAGACTAATATGATAAAGGTGAATAAAATTTCTAAATTGTAATATGCAAATCTATTAGATTAAAATTATATTATGAATTGAATTCAAACAGTTTGACAGAAAGCAGGTATCCGATATTAAATAAAAGAAACTATCTTAGGAAGTAATATTAAAAATAGTATTCGCGCCAATAGTTTCCTCTATTATTTTTGTTTATAATTACTAATTTTTTTAAAAATGATAATCAACAGAAAAATAAATTAATACGACTTTCATGTTCAGTGACACAATGGACGATGATATTGACGATAAGGATGACACAAAACGGTGAGCAATTAATAAGTTTCACTCTAAGTTACAAGCCTCCTAACGTGTCATTAATTATCCATTTTTAAACGTTAGAAAATCCCGGAATTTAAGCGAGAAGAAGCGCCGAGATCAGTTCAACATGCTCGTGAACGAGCTTGGAAGCATGGTCGGTTCGAACGCGCGAAAAATGGACAAGTCTACCGTATTAAAATCCACAATACTATTCCTGAGAAACCATAATGGTCCGTATAATTCGAACAATATAAATATTGTGGGGGCATTACCTTCTACATTACATTTATCTTAAATGTACAAATACTTGCAGAAATAGCTGTACGATCGAGGGTGCACGAAATCCAAGAAGATTGGAAACCATCATTTTTATCCAACGAAGAATTCACGCATCTCATATTAGAGGTATAATTGCCATCATAGAGCAAACAATACTAATTACACTGCCCAACTGTCCAGTTTGTTGGACAGTGTAACTAATTGAAATGTTTGACCGCTCAAAACGTTTAATAAATTTTTCAAATTAATCTGAACTTCCGACGTTGGAATTTATAAATTCGCAGCCGACGAGAAAGATAAAGTTATAAAAATCGGGATTTAAAGCAAGGAAAGAAACGCTTCCTTTATTATGTGAAGTTAATCTGTTTTTGCTGGAGTAATATTAATTACAAAAATATTTTTAATAGAAATCAGAGTATAAATATCATGAGAGGGTGAAAACCTCATGGAAATGATTTTCTGGTTGCCGTGTGGACCTGTAACGTTTTGCCTTCGGTTTGAGAGCAACGTACACTAGCGACCATAAGTGCCAAACATTGTTACAAGTGACCAGTTAAAACAGCGACACTATTGCAATGGTACAAGAGAGATATCAAAATTGTGAAATGAAAGTAATTATTTTTAGAAACGAATAGAACGTTTGAACGATATCGAAAGCTTTGCGAGTTGCTGAATTTCTGTGAAGCAAAACTGATGGTCGATAGTGTACCGTGCTGATATGGGAACAAAATTACAGTTCAAATTTCAACTACGCGTTGACTAAAGTTTTTAGTAATGAAAACACAAGCGACATTTCTTTAATGTAGGCTCTGGACGGTTTTATAATGGTATTTTCTTCAAGCGGGCACATTTATTACGTGTCTGAAAGTGTTACATCTCTACTTGGGTATCTCCCAAACGAACTGGAAAACACGACCATCTATGATATTACTTATCAGGATGACCAGTCTCCCCTTTACAACGTCCTACTGAATCCTGCCAACACGAGAGATCGGCGAAATATTGAAAAGGGTACGTCCTCGTATGTGCCAGTAATTATCAAAGTGACTTGGGTCAAGAATCTGAGAAAATTCCTTTCACTAAATCTGAATGCAATCCACTATTTTCTCTAATTCTGCAACACTTCGTAGAATTTGGGAATGTATTGACAGAAATTCGAATTCTGTCCTTCAAATCGAAACAGTAAATTAATAAACACTGATTTTGGACACTTTCAGGAATTTTTAGTAATGTAGTATTTTGTAAAAATATTTTAACAGATTAACCAAAAATATATTATGTATGTTACGGATTCCTATGCCTCCCCTGAAACAAAACATAAATATGAGATGAATAATTACAAAAAAATTTCTATTTCTGGAATAAAACTTATTTGGCGAAATATTCCTGTAAAATATATTTCGTTACAGAATAAATTATTACACAAAGTTGTTTTATATTCTAATCAAAAGGATCTCTTGCAACTAACTGTGTAAATAGAATACTAACCATTCGCATTTACAGGGGATCAAATATCTTTCTCGTGTCACATTAAAAGGGGTGGATTGAACGTTCAGGAGAACCCAGTATACGAACTCGTACAATTCGTCGGATATTTTCGTACGTAATTAACAAAATTTCTTACAGCGTCGAATTTCACGCAATAAGACATAAAGATTTGTCTTCCACTAATTACAGGGTCCGATGTTGATGCAGAGGTAGATACTTTGCTCCCAAACACCAAGTATGGCAACACCGGTGGACTAGATATGAAGTAATTTCCTTGCACGTTAACAAAATACAGTAGAACGTCGATTATACGAACTAATAAGGAGAGAAATTCGTTCTGGCGTTCAGTTTTTCGGACAATTCACTTAAATGAGCCCGACGGGAGACAAGCAGTTCATATAACCGGGTAGGTTCTTATAATAGGAGTCCATTAATTATCTCCACTACTCGTAATTTTTTTATTCAAATAAGTTCTTGTTTTTGCTCGTTCTTCGAATTATAGCAACCCCTTTTAAACTTGAAAAAAACTTGCTGGATAAATATGTTTGTATTATTCCATAAATGTGAAAACGTTCAATAATATTTTCCTCGCTCGTAAGATAAATAAACAGTGTAATTTTGAATTTGTGGTACAGGAAAAATTGGTCGTCCAAATAATCGGCGTTCTACTGTACTCGAAATTAAATCGACGATGTCTCCCGATAAGATCCACGATAAAGGAGGGTGGTAAAAGTGGGCCGATTTTGGACCATGCTGACAACAAAACATTTGATCAGGGTATGATTCTATATCTCCTAAAGAATATTAAATGCACAATTATTTATCCGGGAAGCGATGGGAAAGTTATTAAACATAAACATTAACTTTCAAATATTGTTTGCAAGGTAATTTATCAGTAAAATAATCACTTTAAATAATAGAAGAAAAATTCTTCGTAACTTAGTGCCAAGTATATTAAAAAAATTATAAAATTATGGTTACGTAAGAGTAAGAATAGTCTACCCATGCACCAACATTATATTCACAATAAGTAGCAATATTTACATGTTTGACTAAAAGGTAACATTATTTGAATTTAAAATATTTAAACATATACATACATATTTCGATATATTTGTATATCCAATAATATACGTCATTCGAACACTGTTAAATATTTTGTATAAAAAATCATAACTCCGGAACGGATTGGAGGATTTTAATGTTTCAAAATACAAACAATGCGTATTTTGGTGCAGAATATTTAGACATTCTAAGAATGTTGGAAAAGTTGTTCCTAAACCACGTAAAGTGAGAGAAACACCATAAAAATGGTTTAATTTTCAAACGATCTTAACTCCTACTATAGTGAATATATTTCAATGTAATTTATTTCTGAAGTAGAGCACATAGATATCTACAAATAAGTAATAGACAACATTTCCGTACAGCGCCAAACACATTTATTAAAAATCGAAAACGAATATTTAAAAAAAATCGACAGTGGAGACATTTTTCGACGAAAAAAAAATTTTAAATCGTTCTGGAAAAATTATTTTCAGTTGCAGGAGTCAATTACAATCATTTTTGGTCATTAAACATACCCCCAAAATCCTACGCACTTTCGAGAAAAAAATTCGAGTAGATGTCGGCGAAAAAAAAAAATTTCAAATGCTTCTGGAAAAATTATTTTTAGTTGTGGAGGTCAATTATAATTATTTTTTGTCAATAGTCATACCCTCGAAATCCTACGCACTTTCAAGAAAAAAATTCTTTTCCTAAAGTACATATTATATTATTAGATAAAAATGAAAATGGATTAAAAAATATTATTGGACATACGTGTGGGTTTCACGCAACAATAATCTAATTTGCTTGCTGAATTTCTAAATAACTATTTTGATGATGGACCATCATCAGAAGAATAAATTATCGAAATACATTAACCGGGTAAGTATTACGGAGAGTACTTTACGCTTATTTTTAATAACTTTCCTTATCACTTCCCGGATAAATAATTATATATTTCATACTCTAAAGAGAAGATTTAAAGATAGAATCATACTCTGATAAAATTTTTCCTTGGTAGCATGGTCCAAAATCGGGCTAATTTTACCACTCTTCTTTGTGTCCCCTCAGATTGGTTTTCGTGGGCACAGGGCGGCTCCACACGCCACAATTGATCCGGGAATTGTCCGTGATGGACAACACCAAGTCAGAGTTCACGTCCCGCCATAGTCTCGAGTGGAAATTTCTGTTTCTGGATCATCGAGCGCCTCCCATCATCGGCTACCTGCCGTTCGAAGTGCTGGGCACATCCGGTTACGATTATTACCACGTGGACGACTTGGACAAGGTTGTTACCTGCCACGAATCACGTAAGTGTCCCGGTTAATAGACGATAACTTGGATTTCAAATCAAAGAATACCCGTTTACAGTGATGCAGAAAGGCGAAGGAACCTCCTGCTATTACAGGTTCCTCACGAAAGGCCAGCAGTGGATTTGGTTACAGACTAGATTCTACATCACGTACAATCAGTGGAACTCGAAGCCGGAGTTTATCGTATGCACTCATTATGTCGTTAATTACATCGACGTGATTAAAGAACTGCGCAAGGAGTCGGCGAGCTTCAACAAGAACCAAAACCAGGACGTTCTGATCCCGGTGAAGCAACAACAGGTGAATCTAATCGATTATGTCCATTTCTTAAGTGAATGACGCGTAACGAATTTTTATATTTTTCTGATCAATTTTCGGTGACTTTCCGTTCGCGTCTCGTGGGTCTTATCTGTCCCACGTTGTCCAGAGCACGGTATTCGTAAGACTCGCAAAAATTCTTGTTTCAACAAAATTTTACCATAATCGTGCAATTCGAGTTCGAAAAAAGAATCTTTAGTCAGACCATTATACTTTTATTTGTGCTTCGAAAGTATTTATAGTTAAAAACACGTATTACGTTATCTACAATACAATTTACAATTGCGTTGCAATTTCTTAATGTGCTAAAAATCTTTAAGTACGAAGTTTGAAACGTAAGAAAATCGAGAAGATTGATTTTATAAAATGTTACATTTACTAACGAAAATCTGAAATGGGTTTAAACTTACAGGTAACGACGTCCTGTCCTGTTCCGTCGACCCAATGGCCGGCGAAATCGCCCAACGCGTCGAAATCGGTGGCGTCGAACACACGATCGCGACATCAAGTCGAAAGTTCTGATAGCTCTTCGATATCCACTTCCATACAAAGCTCTTCGCACTCGCAAATAACGCGAGTCTCGCGATCGAAGGTCGCCCCGTCGAATAATTTGGTAGCTTCGAAGGCTCAGATCGGCCCGATCGACAACAGACAACAACCGCAGCAACAATCTCAGTTCGAGGTCGATCAGAGTTGTATAGGCTTTATGGAACAGGCGCCGTACGCGACGATTAATTTGCAACCGGTGGTCAGTACGAGTTTCACGACTCCAACCGCGCCGATTATTTCGACCATTCCGACCCACGAGGTAATAAAATACACTGATCGGTTCGTTTTCAATCAATAATAATACATTTATGTATGTCGATTGCGTGTACTAGCGTAAAGTTAACTAGTTTTTGATAAATATAATGACTTCTTCGAATAAGTCGAATACTCGATCCGAGAAAATATATTTGAAGACTTTTCATTTCGTGATTAAACACTGTACTATCTGCGAATAATTGCAGATGTTGCATCAGCAAGGTATCGTGATGACACCGGTGCAGAATCAAATCCAAGACGAGCTGCAACGCAAACACGAGGAACTGCAGCAGCTGATAGTGCACCAGCAGGAGGAACTCAGGAAAGTGTCGGAACAACTGTTTATCGCTAGATACGGAATCTTATCGCCATTGCTCAATGCAAGTATCTTACAAACACGCATTACGTCCTACGAAATCGTTGATATTCGTTCAAACTTCGCGCAAATCTCGGTAAAAGCTTTTTAAACGGACAAACCGACGTTCGAAGTAGACAAAAATAAGTCGAGTTTCCCAGCGAAAGGGTTGACAATTTTAGTAATATGTACATATTTTAAGTACACACACTTCCCCGAAGACTATCACGAAGAAAATTACGACGTGACGCGGTACTCTGGTGTACAACTTGTTTACTCGCGAACGTCCTCTAGAACACTGACACACACAGACCGCGATCAAACTTGTTCGTATGCTAATGTACTGTGAAATACGCGCCTACTCGAAGACCAGTTTGTCTAGGATGAATACAAAATGGGAACAAATAGAATTATTTAACATCATAGGGAAACTAATAAATTTCAAACTTTTGGTAACAATGAAAATCAAAAAGGATCTGAAATTTTGGTCTAACTGAAAAACGACGCAAAGTAACGATTCGACTAATTGTAAGATACGAACAATTTCGAATAAGTGGTATTTCAATTTACCTCTACGCTATAAAATTAAAAAAACGAAAAACAAGTAGAAAATTATTTTTTCTTATGAAATCTTTGTTAAATGTCAATTCTAAGTCTTGCCAAATTGTTAATAATCACAGATGTAAGCGGTACCCATGTTTCACTGTACTCAGATTTCCCAGTGTGAATTTCAATATTGCATTATAAAAGTTCGAATGAAATTGTTAGAAAGCGTTAATCGGTTGGAAGGATATCGATAAAGTGTTTGATGTAATGTTCCAGGCGGGAATACCGTACAATGCTACAAACACGTGCCAGCAAATGAATAGATGCAACACGAATAATTCGAACGTGCAGTTGCCCATGTCGAGCAACATACAGGGTGTAAACATCCTTTCGTTGCCGATCACGGTTCCGGTGCCTATAGTATCCACGGAATTGTTTTCCCAACCGTTACCAGTCAGTCCAGTGCCAATAGTGTCGACCACGGCCCAAGGGAACGTCGGTACGATGATCCAATCGCAGCAACCGGAACCGACGCAGCAGAACGGAAACCCTCCAGATCTCGTGCCTTTCCAAATCTGTCCACCCCAAACGGACATGCTGTACAACGACATCGAGCCAGCCGCGAGACAGCAACAGGGACCTTCTCAGAATTGAATCGCATTCCGTCACACATTCCATCGAAACCTAGAAACAAAATACTCGCCCAGTACACGATTCGCGAGACTAATCGTTAGACACGCGAGACGGCCATTTTTCCACGACTGTGTCCGCGTCTGTTACCATAGAACGAATTACCGAGCTTGATTTTATATTTTCCGAGGAACGAGATCTCCCAATCGTGACGCAAATTGGACGGATCGTGAAAAATTTCCTAGTACATATCTTTGTTCGATTAACAAACGAATCGTTCGATGGAGTTCGGTTAAACTTTCATTCGTTCCGCGCAGGGCTGTGACAAGTGGTAAGCGAAATCGAAAGCCATGTTACGAAGAGCGTCCGCCAACGTGCTTGAAATCAAACGATTAAATTTATACTTCACCGTCCGCATAGTTCGCGTAAAAACTTCGCATACGTTCGCGAAAGTAGTTGCATTTCGCTTCATGGAAAAAGATTCGTTATCGAAGTTCAATGAAAAGCAATATTTTTTAACTTTCACACGTGCATGGAAAATATTCTTAAAAATTCGTAGCTAACAAAATTCTTTTTAATTTATGTTCGATGTATCTTGAAAGTAGCAGTTTTTTAAATTGCTCTGGAATGCTTTCATTAGATTTTTGTTATGGATGTATTTAAATTTCAATATTTAAGTAAATGCCAGGAATAAATGAGAACTTAAGAAATCGAATATTAAGAAAATGCAAAAGTATGAAAAAAAATTAGTTTAAACGTGAAAAGTGAATTTTAAAACAAATTTATGTAGCACAAACAACGATTTAATTTTTGTTTAAGTTTCAGTTCGATCTGTATGCGAAGTTTTTTATGGATTGCATAGAGCAGTGGTTCTCAATTTATGGACTACGGATCCCAGGGGGGCTCCGCGAATTTCTATACTAAATATTTATTTTTTGTTTCAAACGTTACATTAAAAAATATTAATTTTACCCTTTCCGTAATTTGAAACGATATCTACTGTACTATAATGAATCTTTTCATGTGTTGAAGTCACTATTGTGTCTTGAACCGAGGGATTATAACCTCTCTTAGGTAACTGTGAATTTCTTTAGAAAATGAAATTTGCGACATCCAAAAATATTACAGGCCCCTATTTAATTCAACTAATATTTTGACGCGCAATTTTGAGAATGGGTTCGTAGAAAGAAGAGGTTGAGAACCTACTGTCATAGAGGGTAGTTTAATTCACTTACGAGAGTACAAAACGCTTCTGGAATTACTTGAACTGATCTCCGATGAAAAATGTTACGTTCCAGGTAGCCTAATTATTTTTGTTATGACGTTCACGACATGACTAGAGGAAACGGGGACCCGCGTTTTCGGAAACAGGGTATATTTACATATATTCGTGCGTGTATGTACACGAGGAGAAAGGAAAAAAGTAATATATTTTGTTGTAAATGTATATTGATAGACTTTTCATATGTATTGGTACTGTAGAGAACGATGTGTATTATAACCGTGAATGTGGTATCGAAATCGTTATATTTTGTAATTGTTATTAGATTATGCATACAACGCGAAGACTAATCGCAAGGGACGTGTCTGATCTGGGACTATGTATATTAAGACAATTTTCCTCTCATGATTGTACAAGACACGAAAATTGGAAGATATACAATACATACATATCCAATGTGCAAATAAATAAATAAAAGTTCCTAGAAACAGCGAAATTCCAAACGTCGCGCCATTTGTTGATTAAAATCCACGAAACGAGAACGATGACACTATTCTTATTAAATTCTGAGACACACTAAATTCTATTTAGTTTTCGAAACATTCAAACCATTAAATGTAATGCAATAGATTTTTATAATCTATTCCAATAAATCTCGACTTTACTATTGTAAAAATTGTTAAAAATGTTGCTACGACGTCAAAACTGACGTTAAACTTATCGCCATAGTGCATGTTCCGACACAAAATTACGACCCTGAACTGAACAATTTTTATCGTGATCTATCATTGCACTTACGATAAATAAATATCGTGTTCAAGTAGCTGAAATAACACGTGTCAGATCTGGGCAAATTTTGCTTTCAACGATAATAAAAAATAATTATTTTATGATGTTTTATTTCGAGCAACGCTATTTAAAAGTAATTGAAATAATAAAGACGTAAAAAGATCATTTAATTTTCAGAACACATCCTTTCCAATAATATTTTGTTATCTTATCATTTCAAATATAGAATTGTAATTTTTAAAGCTGCGTCATATTTAAAAAATTAAATAACCTGTTTAAAAATTAAGTAACCTGTTCTTTGAAATAGTATATTAAAATTATTAAAAGGTGCTCAGGTCTGATATCTGATATGGTGACATGTTATATTGATGTTTTATACGTGAGTTCTAACGAACTGAATATATTAAAGACACAACAAATAGGGAAAGGGTGATACAAAAAAGGGGTTCACGAATTTGGAGCATAAATACTCACACAAATAAGGAAAACAAATTTAAATAAAATTGTTTAAAATCAAGTGTCGTGAATTATAAATAACCAAAGACTGTTTCGAATTCTGTAGAACATCCATAAATAACTATTAAAAAAAAACAACACAATCAAAAAAAAAACTATTCAAAACAAAAATCTACTTAATTCCATACTATATTTTCAAACGTTAATACAAATAGTAAACATATAGAACATGTTAATTAGATTTCTTGCGAGTATTGTATGCTACTGAATTCTCCGATTCCTTTTTTAAATCTCTCTATATACGTATGTGGTATAAGAGTATAAATGTGCTCTAAACATGTTTCGTAGTTGACTGTTTAATGTGTTACGTTCAGTGTCTGATTATGTACTCGCGTGTGTTTTGCTGTATCCTGCTGTGAAATGTAAGATCGACATTATTATTAATGTTAACATTCAGAACTTGCTGTTAGTAAATTTTACATGGTAAAGGTGGGTGACTTGTACAATAAATAATTTAAATTCTGCGTTCTTGCGGACGCGACAAGTGGACCAGTGGGGTTTGTGGAAGGGAAAGGATTTTTAAATTTCCCTCCTACATATATGTATACGGTGTTCCTAAATTCTTTGAGCTAAATTTTATCAATGTATTAATGAAAAATTTGATATTACAAAAATGTTTAAACTTATATTTTTACTCGAGAAGCCTAACTTCCTGTATTTAATGTACTGTAACTTGGAAAGGAAGCATTTCGAAGCCTATGGTTGTAACACTTTTACTCCAGTTTGTTTGATAAAACACATGTTGGTGAAATTTATCAAAAAATTTTGTGGACACCTTGTTTTGTTCTATAATTTTTAGGAATCAGCCTGCAACGATTAATGTTTGGAATCACCAATGATCTGGCTCAGGCACATCGAGTCTTATGGTTGTCAAAGAATTCCAGTTTATAATGTCGCCGGCAATAAAATGTTTTCTAAAGTGCGAATGATTTTAGAATTTTTTCATTTATTTACATAGTATTTTTCATAGTTTCTCCGTCGATTGTACCACAAATCAGGACCTACGGTGTATATTTCAAATTTTTATATTCAATACCGTAAGAGGCATGGTTTTGATATAACTTCGTACAAATCAGTCCAGTTTTAATTAAGCTTTCAACCGCTTTATTCCGCCTAATAAATGATCCCACGCGTTGTCATAATTCAACGCATAGTACCTGTTAATTTCACATGGATAATCGACGAAACGTGCGACTCTATTGCTTCAATTTCCGTAAAGCGTCCATCAAAATTTGTACTTCTTGGTTCACGTTGTATACGAGATCTTCGATTTGATGTTTGCTGTCGATTATGTTGATACTTTGAGTGTACGGGTCGTATCTGACCCCAAACTTCTTTGGAATACTTTCGGCAAATTTGCTGGAACCGAAAGTACAAATAAATAAATGTTCATTGATCGCAAAACGTGGGACTTTAAGTGGTCATGCAATAAATAAACTAAAACTTGTTTCCGAAAAAACACATTTGAAACCGAAGTTTCTCGAATGTCCAGGCTATTTTTTATACTGTATAAAACAGAAGATTCGGCATGTTTCGCGAAGATAAGATACACGTGACTCGGATTTAGATTTGCTTACATCATCTTCTGTTTTGCATCTTCGAAGTTTTCTGCGACGAAATACACGGGTTGATACTCCGTTATCGGATATTTTTGTAACGCAGTCTTCGTCGGTTCAAAAGGTCGGAGTTCTGGTTTACCGCTCAAGCAATACTCGAGTTCGCCGAAAGACGAGAGCAATCCTGCACCGTACGCTTTTAATTCGTTACCTTGTCGACAGATACCGTATTCGACCGTAAACCAGAAGCACTGAAACACAATTCATAATAATTGTACCAATTTCAGCGAACGGTACCTTCAAACGTTCTAATAAAAATTTTAGGAGAGATGTATCTAATATATTAAATACACAAAAATATTCGTACAGTTTCTATAACTCTATTTATTATTGAATTTCTATTGGAAAGTGTTCAGATATTTATGTCAATTTTTGTTGCAAATTATATTGAAATTTTAACTTGAAATTAATTTAGTAAAACTTTCCAAAAATATTTTCACGGTTATCGAAATGCAATAGGGATATTTTTATAATATTTGCAAAACTATAATGGGATCATTACCGTGGCAAGTTTCTCGATGTAGTCGTCTGGAGCCCCAAGGGACGCCAAACCGACAACTTGACAAAATTGGGCGAACGAGGGATCGGCGAACAGTGGCACGTGACCCAATACTTCGTGACAAACATCGGGTTCCGGTGTGTATAATGGTTTGCTGCCATGTCTGATGTATTGTGTGCAGTGAAACACTCTGAAAGCTAAGCCGGCCAGAAAGTCGCGCGAAGAGAGTAATCCGGCCACAGGGCGAAGCGTAAAACCAGTGCAATCTATAAACGAGAATTTTTGAAAATTACGAAACACGAATATAGATGGAACTAAACACGAAACACGTTTGTTATTTAAATTTACACGATTTATACCGGTACTGTTTCAAAATACGACAAAACAAATAGAATATTTTCATCAAACTTGAGAAAACTCAACCTGTTGAATGTTTGAACAGCTTAGATGCATTTAAGCTACATCATTCATTTGAAGCAAATAACTCGAATTTTGTAGATTTGATCGAACTCGACAGAACTCAATCTGTTGAAATGTTTGAACAGCTTAGATGCATTTTATATAATTTGAAGTGAATGGCCAAGTGAATAACCATTATCCAAATGCAATATTTTCATCAAACTTGAAAAAACTCAACCTGATGAAAGGTTTAAACAGCTTAGATTTATTCAGGCTATGTCATTCATTTGAAGCAAATAACTTGAATTTTTTTGATTTGATCGAACTCGACAGAACTCAATCTGTTGAAATGTTTGAACAGCTTAGATGCATTTTATATAATTTGAAGTGAATGGCCAAGTGAATAACCATTATCCAAATGCAATATTTTCATCAAACTTGAAAAAACTCAACCTGATGAAAGGTTTAAACAGCTTAGATTTATTCAGGCTGTCATTCATTTGAAGCAAATAACTTGAATTTTGTAGATTTGGTCAAACTCGACAGAACTCAACCTGTTGAATGTTTGAACAGCTTAAATTCATTCAAGTTATGCAAGTCTGCATTTTCGATACAATTTTGGGAGAAAAAGACCACGTTCAAGTTTAACGTTGTCGAGATAAAGAGTTCTGTAACTGTTCCAGGTGTTTGTAATACCTTTGTCAACGTTTGAAAGATATAAAAAAATATTTCAAAAAGGGGATCGTGTCGATTTGTTTATCTGCTGTATATTTCGTATTACGAAGCGTTAGTTCCCCAAATATATAGCAGCCTTCGAGCAATAACCGCTGTATGTATAAGTTTGTAGGTCGGTTGGAACCTTTTAAGAAGTTCGATATGTCCTGCAGTTGAGGAATGTTGTCTTCTCTGTAACCGCAGTTTTCGATAAGCAACGGGAACACGTGGTTATGCTCCTTGCATGCATACTTTGGATAAAGTTTCGTCAGATTTCTAAAAACTACGCCCCACGTATCCGTTTCCTCTTTGGTGTACTCTACTCTCGGAATGGATTGACCGCTGAAACCGCGAACAAGTTATCATTATTCTTCCTTCATTTTTTAGCATTTTAAGAAGACAGTAAAATGACAATTATAATAGCAGTAAAATATACAGTACGTTTCACGAACTCTGCCCAGTTAAACATCGGAAAACGTTTGGAAAAAAAAATTAAATGGTTTCGAGGACTGCATAATCTGCTGTAATTTTTCCTTTCGTGAATAAACAAGGTAAACGTAATTCACATTCGATGTAACTAGTCATTTCCTGTGGAAAACTATTAAAACATTTATCAATAGTTTCGAAGATATTTTTGTGGACAGAATTCTTGAGATACACTGTAAAATACAGTACAATAGCATTTGTAATTCGAGAACATCGTTTCCTAATAGTAATTCGAATCGTAAGAGAAATGTGTTTTAATAAAAAAAAACTTTGATTCCATTTTTAAAGTGTGATTTTTCACTCACTACTTGTAATTGTAAGCTATATCGGCGAAGTATTTGCGCCTCTGTCTGTAAACGGAGTCCGTGAATCCCGGATGATCGCTGTCGAGCTCGGATCCGTAGGACAGAATTTGATTGGCGAACTTATCGAGATCCCTGATGCGTCTCGGGAACCATGGCACTGTTCCCATATTATCCTTGTAATTTCTACAAACGAGAGAAACGATTGAAATCGCGTAACGTCACCTCGATGACGATGTTTGTTTTTTTTATCTTACAGATATCCACCTAGAAATGATCGAAAAATAACCACATTGCTCGCGTAAATTATTGATCACGGAGTCGAGCTTTCCGCCCGGCGCGCACTCCACCATGAATTCATAGATATTCGGTTGACGTAGAGAACTTCTGGATTCAATATGTAACAGATTAACTTCATTTTGCTGGAAACGAAATTGTTCTAATGAAACTCTCGTATGGAAGCCAGACTGACAAATTTAAATTAGAAGCATTTACAAATTTCTGTAGAAAAAAGAACACTTTCGATTCAGAAAAGCAATAATTTATTTTTGATTGTATGGCTCGTTTCGAGACACTTGGTATATAAAGAATTTTACAGTTCGGTTCTCTCATATTGCATTTAACACTTCTCTTGTGTTCATACAAAAATTCGCCATTTATTTACCTACGTGATCAACATTGTTATATAATTATGCTGTTTTGTTCATTTACGAGAATTTTATATTACACCACAGTTTGTTATATTGTCTCGTGCTCCCTCCTGTTCATGAAATTAGACTTTTATGATTCGTGAACAATTTGTTCTGAAGATTATTATTATCGTATTGTTCCGATGGAAAACGTTGAATGAAAATTAAATACTTGTTACAATTACAATTATTGTTTTATCATCACGAATGACATAGTTTAAAAGATTGTGTATTGCTTGCCACATTTAAAAATATCAAACAATAAAATGCATTGGTCTAACAACCTTTTATTTTCTTTATGAACATTCGAACTATATTGAATATAATAAAATTATATTTATCCTTGGCTGAACAATCACCTAAACATTAATGTAAGAAGTATGATGATGCACCTTTTCAATAAATAGAATAAAAGATGGCTTCACTGTTAGAAAATATACAGTAAATTAAATAGAGCCGATACGTGTGACTAGAATAAAATTATAAATAAAAAAAGCCACGCTGATGTGAAAAGAACACAATAGAAGGGTTAAATCATCGGCTGTTCGTTTCGTTTGAACGAAAATACAGATTCTATGCCTTTACTGGTCAAGATAATTTGTTTAATAGAGTAAAAATTCTTTTTCAATGAGTGTATTGTATTATACTTACAGCAAAAAGTTGTAGATATTTGCCTAGCGCACCAACGGAGTCACTTTCTTTCGGAGAGAAGATTAGGCTAGTGCTCTTAGTAGAGTCTTTACCTTCCTTGATGTAGTTCCCCCCATGCACGAGTGTAGGCTTCATAAAACAACAACATTTCCTTAATCACATTTTTATACAATCGCTATATACTAAATTTTATTAATTTAATTTGAATCAAGAACGAACACATGGACGGTTGAACAATTCAAAATCTATGTTCGCTGCTTCCGTTTAAAATAAAGTGTTAAGAAAATGGCGGAGTTTGTCGAGGTGTATTGCAAAATGTGAGGAAACAGACCGTTGAAATAATGAATTACTCTCCAGTGACTTGTTCATAATAGACTTACAAAATTATTTCTGAAAGTAAAAGTTCAATTTGATGTTTAATTTATAAACTCTACAATATATTAGCAATTAAACAAAGTACAACGTTTATCCACTTCGTTTAGAATATCTTTATCGGTCTTAAACTTCCGTTACGAACCGCTTTGTGTACTAAAATAATTTAAGGGTAGGAGGTAAACACATTATTTATTTTATAAATTAAATATTAAAGACAAAATTGTCTATTGAAAATTCAATATTTGCGAGATATTTCATATTATATTTGAAATTATTTTTATCACGTAACATCGATGACCGTTCCTATGGGCGTTCGATAAACAATGTGATTTATCAACATATTTATAAAAATTCATTTAATTCGCGATAGGTTCGGGCCTTAAGTAATCTTACTTCCCAGCTTTGATTCTTATAAATTTTGATAATAAAATAGTCTAAATATTTATAAATATTTTTAAGCCATTTCTTTCTTCTGGGATTTAAAAAAAAAAAAATTAAAATACATTCACTGAAAATTCACATTAACGAATGATCTAATATTTTGTATTTTGTAAAGATCAAATAAAAGTCATTCGTTTGCATTTACCATTCAATTATGCAATCAAGTTTTTAATGATCCTGTCATTTATACAGTACACAACAACTGTGGAAAAATTCTCAGAGCTCTATAAAAAGAAAAACAAGCTCTCTTCTATACGAACATTTCTTTTCTGATTTTGACATAAAAAATAAAATGCATTTGAGCGTGAACGATACGTTTTTTTATTTTCGAAGGTAAACAGTCGCAAAAGAGTACATAACTGTTTCGTAAATATATTGTACGATAAAAAGTATAGGAAAAGTTGTTGTGCAAATTCGAGAAATTCGAACGAAAGGATGGAAACGTTTAATGGAAATAAACAGTGCTACGTTTCTTTTATATTTGTATTCGCGATAAGCAACTTATCGCTAATGCAATGATAAACAAATGGTATTTTGCTTATTTTGCAATAACAATGCGCAAAGTAATCGGAACGTTACTGTTTGTAAATAGACAAAGTTAGCGATTGCACAGTATTTGAGGTTATCGATTGTTTATTTAAATGTCATTCGAGATTCTTACACCCAGCATCGTTAAGCGCCGATGGAATCCTTTCACGATGATCGATAAAGATGAACACGCGAAATACGTCCGTCTTATTCCTAGCGAGACAGGTTTATAGAAACTGCGCTCCATTAAACCGTCACACGTCTATTTTATATGCTCAGGGTCAATCCCCCTACCTTAGATTTATATTTGCTGTTCGTCACATTTTTCGCAGTGTAACCGGAAAACCAGGATTTTAGAAAGTTTCCAACGCTCGGATTTTCCATTTTCTGCGTGTCATCGGTGCCCGAAAAACGCGACACGCTCGAAGAAAAATTCGACCAACGGTCAAATATTCGACAAAATCTTGAAAAATCTCCGGAACGCGAAATGTAACTTTGTTCGGTTTTGCATCATGCTAATTACGAGACGGATACTTTGGATGCCAAGGACGATTTCACTGGACAAAGTGATTTTGGCCAGCGGTGAATGTGAAATCCGTTGCGTTTGATGGACACAAATCGCACGTAACGAAACACGAGCGCCACTCTATAAGCAACAAGACGCACGACTGTTATTTTAATCAACAAACTACATAATTTATCCATTTTTTATTATACATTTCTCTCTATTGTTGTACTAGTTTGTAACCAACAGCAAAGCAGTTTCCTTTTACTTCTTTGTTGCTGTCGAACTTGTCCAAATATGACAAAACCTCTCAGTAAAATTTTTTACTGGCTTTCAAACTTCGTTTTATTTCTAAGCATCACTATGAAGAAGCGACGAAGAAGAAGACTTACTAAATTCAAAGACTTAAGTATAATTAAATGATATTCAGAAATGGTTGCAGAATGTAGTTTGTTTAAGACTAAAGTTCCATTGATTTAAACAATAATAAATTCTTACGTTGAACGTGACCAAGGTTCGACATTAGAAGCATGATTGTGTTCTCGAGATTTTGTAACAGAATTCTTAGGGCACAATCATGTTCACAGCATTAATAATACTCTTACTATTACAAAACAGTGACTACGAAACATCTAGTAAATATGTCTCGATAGTTCAATTTCAAGTACTGCCAAGTATTATGAATTTCTTTTAAATCTTTCATTGTTAAATTCTTACAACATATTTCCTTGATCTCTGTTAAGAATGTGGAAAATTCGATAAAATTAATAAACATAACAGATGAACTGCTTCGAAAACTCAAGTGTTAGCTTATTTGTACAAGCTTGACTCGTCGAGAAGTCGTTGAATTCGTTGCTTTTTTTCAAAACTGGAAATTTACTAGCTCGAATATTCAAGGTTTGTTTATAGCATTCAAGCACATATAAAATATTCGAATATTAAATCGTTCAAAATTCCTGGGCTCAATTTCAATTCAAATTCGCCAGCTTGGCTCGTCGACAAGCTTTCATTAATTCAGACGCATCGATCCTTATAAACGCATCGATCATTTATTTTTTTTTTTTTGTAACAGTGTAATAAGATACACGTTGCACATTGAGTGGCGTAACGTGCGAGAAAATATACCCGCATCCCATTTTGATGTTTATGGAGCAACGTTAACACGTCCCTTCTCTTATTGCTCCGCGAAAACAGGTTTTCTGAATTGGCTGAAACACGCTTATGTCACTAAAACATAACGTAAAATCGTGCTTGTCGCGACACACGTATGCATATCACGAACGCATACTTCAATAAATTATCGTCGCACCAATACGCGTAGGAACATATTTTAATTTATACAACAATAAATCACTATCTGTTTCACGGTTTCAGCGAATATTAATTACTTGTTAGCGAAATTTATCAAATTCGTTCGATTTAATTTGCGACTAATTTCTAGGTGATAGATCAATATTGGTATTGAATTAAGATCTATCGCTGATTTATGATCTGCGTATCAATGAAGCTCATTGAGAAAGACATTCAAGGGCACGAAACACGTTTTAAAAATCCCGATATCTAGTACAGCTAGTGCTGTATTTAATGTACAGTAGCGTTCATAATTATTCGATCGGAGACTCTGCGACGCTGAGATACGCGATGATTTCACTTTCACGTTTTACTTTCATCGAACGTGTAAAATAATATTTTACCGTATTTCCGATAATACGTACAAACATCTTATCGACCGGTCGTTTGCATCGTACGAAATAAATAAAAACGCCCTTATCGCCAAATTTCTGTTCTTTAAAATTCGATATAAATAGTTCAAATAATTATTACAAATATTTCTCTAATTTAAATAATATTTAATTAATATTATAATCGAAGGTATTATATACAAATATTTAGAACCACGTCTGACAAGTGTGCTCGCCGTGACGAAACGAAACATAATCGCATACGTTAATCAGTAAAAGTTACGAAATGCGTTACGATAGCGTTAATCGGCACGTGCATTCAGTAAATGAATCTCGAACAGATTTTCCTCGATTATGGGTTTTTCTAACGCCGATGTTAGAAGCATTCGACTTTCAAGGATTCGTCGATTAAAAAAGTCACCGCGCGATCGAAGCAAAATTATGATTTACCGTCGGAATAATTTCTAGTATGGCTGTACCGCTCTCGTTTCCTCGCTAATTGCAAGCGTTACGTCTCTGGAGTTCCCCGGATTTTCGTTCTAATTCTTTCGTACCTTATCAGGGGGTGATCCGTTGACGGCACTCGCCTCCATCGTCGGCTTCGTCGGTATAGTTTTCGCATACATTTCACCAGATCGACGTAAGCGTGAAAAAGGGGTGTTCCGGTGCTCTGTCACGATTTTCACAAGTCGAGCGTCTTGATATGACTGGTTCCTGCGGCGTCGTGCTGGTCAGTTTTAATGAGATACCGCTACAGGTTTCCAGAAAACGTCGCTGCCAGTCTGCAAACAAAATAAGCATGAATATCGCAATATGTCCGCGAAGATCGAACGAATTTTTAGAAATCGAACCTTGGACACTGTGGATCTCTCAGACGACAATGAACCCTTCTTATGATTACGCAAGACAATGGTGTACGTAGCGTGGGTCGAAACGGTTGCTGAACTTCTTCCAAACAAATCACGTTTCAGCATTTCCAAAATAAAATTTCCATAAAAATAAATAAACGGTTACTTTGTTAACTGATGTCGATTCTCAATGAGCAGCTTTTTACTTATTCTGTTTCAGAACGTGGAAATAATTTTTCCGGTACAATGTAAATATTGTTATGTACGCCATATTGTGTTTTTATCGAGGAATTTTTATACACTTTGTCTCCATTATATTACATAATTATTTGATACTATTGACAGGATTTCTTTTGTATAATATGTTATTATATCATGTTATATGCTATAATTATGGCAATTTTATTTTATGAAATCTTTATAATTTTTGTACTAATTGTTTTCGTGCAACTTTTATTATACAAAGTCTGATATATCTAATCTAGAAGAACAGTTTCAGAACAATCTTTTACCACAAAAAGTACCAGCAAAAATAAGTGTTGCTTAAACAAAAAAAGAAAAGAAACTCGTTACAGAATATTCATACGAAAAAGCATAATGAATTTAAAAGATTTAAATGTAATTGATATTTTCTTGGGTGGTGAAGGTAAGTATTAAATCAAAATAATACCAAGTCTATTCATATACCTCTTCAAGACATTTTTCATTCACGTAAGTAAAAAAAGCTTCACAATTACATTACAAAGTCAATTAATTAGATGAGAAGACACCATCGTACAGTAATATTACAACTTTGTAAAATAGTAGCAAATTTTATCGGTGCTTATACCTAGCCTTGTGCTACTATGCTACATTTGCTGTAACGGATAGAAATAAAACCAGCAATAACTTCATTTATTCCCTTGATACAGGTATATCTGTGAATCGCTTGACATTTCGTAAGATTTCATATCGTTTGAATAATAAAGCAGCTAAGAACTTTTAACTCCTGTCTTTTCAATAAAGTGTCAATCGATCGAAATTTATCGAGTGATCGCAAAAAATATAAAAATGGACAACGGAATAGTAATTTACAAATATTTAATACCTTAACAGTGGCTTTCCTAACGGACTGTCCTAACCTCTGCTTTAACATTTTTCCATATTATCCCTCTTTAATAATATTAATTCCCCGTTTTATTTTAAGCTTACTGCTTTTTAATAAGTGAATAATTATATAATATAACACGTTCTACTCGCGCCACTGATATCCACTACGTCCGTACAGTCGAGCTCTACGCGGTCAGTTCAACCGTAACGAAAGTCTTAAACATACCGATAAATATTAGCATAAAAACATGACAAGAAATGTATATGCTTTCAACGAAGAAACAATAATTGTACGAGTCCGAAACAGGTCGGAATAAAGTCGATCGATAGATAAATTAATGCCTCCATTTACATATTCTTTTGCCAAAGAAAGTTTCCTTTTAAATTTATTTGACGTATTCCTTGGCTGATTTTAAATAATTAGTATGGCTCGGAATAATTATATTCGTTGGCCTACCGAACAAAATCGACGGTTCTGCGAGAAATTATATCGTTCGTACGACTTCTTTACGAGCAATTAATTAGCCGTTACCGTGCACAGATAATTATTTAATCATACGTAAGAAAGTAATTTGTTTATACTGCTGCCACTTAGCGTTAAACGAATAATTTTAATACAATACCTATTTGGCTTAAAACAAAATTGAATTTTTAGCACCTTAGACGTTTAGGGCACCGAGTGGCATTGATTCGGCCCTGCATTTACCACAAAACAAATTCCAAGAGAACGAAATCGTCGAAAAGTTTCTATTTATACGCATTAGAAACAAAAACAAATAGAATGTTTCCGTTTGGGGGCGAGAAAAGTGTCCAACGTAATGTTATTTACAAGTCTAGCCTTTCGATATCGAGCGACGTTACATTTTTCAATTATTAATAAAATTGCAAAGACGCAATCGAAGAAGAACAGCTGTTTATCAAGCATTAACGCCAACGAACGGCCAAATAATTTGATTGGATGCCATAAACGGTCTCTTATCAGCGTTTGACCCTCATACTGTTTCTTCGACGCGATAGGTCGAACGGAGATGCTCGAATATCGTTAATATTATTGCCGTAATAAGTTAAAAACGCCAGTGGCGGTACACCAATAACAAGTTGATAATACGAGCATCGTCGTTTTCAATCGCGGAACGGTCAGTTTCACTGGGAAATTCTATTCGACGACAGGGGCATGGAGGAGGCTTTATTTCGAGCGAGTCACGAGATTTCCAAACAGAAGAGATCCAACAAACTGAAAGGCTGAGGGAGGGATGAAAGAGGGATGAAATTGTTCACTGACGCGCCCCTGATGATGCAGCGATGACTTATCATTCGGTAAGTGTTCCACTAACGAACGATCTTTATAAAAAACCTGACAATTACAATTTTTTTTCATACGCATTATTTATTTTTATTTCGCGTCACTATTACCTAATTTCTTCGTAAGACTCTCTAAAGCATCACAATATATTAAAAAGAATACAACGTAACTTTTAGATCTATTGATAATCTCATCTGTTAATCTATTTTTATGTATTTCTTAAACGTTCTAGTAAATCTGAATATTCTGTCTCTCCGTAAATCTCTGAACGGTTATAAAGGAGTGATAATTTCTTCTTTGAATTCATACTACAGTCACGAGTACGACAAAGCAGCGATCAATCTTACATGGATTCCACTTCTCTTTTTGTGGAAACGAAACGATCCACCACTCGCGTTTACATCGACTCATGCTTGGCGAGCGCGACAGAAAGATTTTACGAAAGTGACAACTTTCGAGACGTGCAACCTGTTTACGGGTGGAAGAAACGCGTAGGAGTTGCTGTCAGACGAAAATGGCCCTCGACTTTTTCGCCGGATGCGTGGGAGGTAGATAATCAACGTTTTACGGGACTATTATTATCGAAACTTTGTTCGTTGACAATACAATATTTTTTCGTTGAATGAAGTTGACGTCGATTGACAAGATTCCTGGAGGAAATGGAAATCTTTGTTAGTTATCAAGCAAATGAATATCTTTACACTTCGAAACCATAGTTTTCAGTCTTTGTTAACAATTTTGCGCTATGAATCGCACATTGTGTCTTGTTTGCAACGCAAACATGTTATTCGAATACAGTATTCTACGTCATAAGTTGGAACTAGTAAGTGAAATCGATATTAAGATCAACGTTTTTAAAAGTATCGAATAATTGAATAAAAGTGCATTTTATTTAGTACGTTAAGTAAGCCTTGAATAAGAATAATAAAAATTAATGATTCTGTCAAAAAATAAATTAACTGGCATTGAAGTCTCTACGAATTGTTTTGCTATGCTAATTTATTACGATTGACAGAACTAATATTTTGCCTAGGGCCAAAAATTAAATAGCAAAATGTAAAAATGCTGTTTCAATTTTGCCACGACTATACTTTCTCTACGATTTGGTAATGTTTAAACAGCTAATCGTAATATATTGTCTTATCGCGTGACGGCTATCGTGTACTAGCTTTTTTATAACATATTCATTGATAATTAAACTGATCTCTCTTGTAGTTTTATTGAAGAACGACTGATTTACGCAGATGAAAATATATTGAATTAATGTCATAACTAGTCGTGGAACGGAAAAATTATTTCAACTCTGCTTTATAAACAACATTTTTTTATTTCCTTCCTGGAGCATAATTTATTACTATTAAAATTAATCTCAGTAAAAAAATGGAGAAGGCGCAGCTGTTACTCGCCATCGTAGAATATTAAAAAATAAATTATTAATAGTACTCCTAAAAAACGCTTTCAAAAAACAAGATGATTTCGTGTCATACGAGAGCCTACTCTAGTATATCGTGTAGTATTACATGTATACTCCCGTCCATAAGTCATCGAACACTTGGTAAATGCAGAATAAGAACGAACTGTCATTACATAACGATATATGTATATAATGAAACAAATTGCTGCTTGGAAATCATTCTTGGAATTAACTTGTGACCTTCTATGTATTAAATTTTTTAATTGTTTCACAGCTCCTTCTTTCAGTTATTACAAATATATTTTAAACAATAATATATTAACTTAAAATAAATAAATATAACAAAATAAGGCGATAAAATTACTTTGGAAAATTACACTTCGACCTTAATTTGTATTTCACAAAAAGTTTCCGACGATTTATGGACAACGTGAACTTTATTTTCCATCAACAAACACATTTGCATAATTAATTTCAGGGTGTGCCGGTGTTGTGGTGGGATATCCTCTGGACACGATCAAGGTCCACATGCAAACACAGGATTATCGGAACCCGATATACAAAGGCAATTGGCACTGTTTCCGCACGATATTCGCCAAAGAATCGGTAATTAATCAAAACGAGGGAACATACAAATATTTTAACAATTTACAACATAATATGTGCATTCCCGATCTCGTAAAATTATCGAGACGCTCAATAAATTTAGTATATTTTCATTGAATGCTCGTCAATTTTCTCTCGTGACCTGCACAGTAATTTTTGCCACATTTGCCACGTAATTGTAGAAAATGATGTAAGCGAGCATTAGATTTATTAATCCAGTTTGTTATTTCCTGTTTGATAAGAGAAATTATTTGTAATATCATACTATGAGTATTGCACAATTTTGTATTTCAATTTCAATACTCTCTCTTGAACCCGAGGAAAACGTACTGTTACTTATAGAATAAATGAACTTTCAAATCATGGTGCTCCTATAAAAATTTCCATCGTAATAGAGTAATGATTCTTAAAATGAACAGCACTCCAGGGTCAGGAAATTCGACATCAGTAGATATTAAACGTCTTTTGTTTCACTGCCTCCAAGGGAGATACCTCTAGTTTGGAAAGATAAAAATGTTCGACTTACGAATCACGTATGATTTATTTTAAGAATCATTACTGTATCGTGTTTTAAAACTCGTCTTTCACTAACCCCAAGAGGGATCCCCCCAGTTAAAAGCGATAGAAATGTTCAACTTACGAATCACGTGTACATTTTACGAATTATTACTGTAACATTATCTTTCTATGCATAGACTCATATTCTCGTATGACTAGCTCTAGTAACCTAATAATCCATATTATCAGGTAGCAGGTTTCTACAGAGGCATGTCGTCGCCAATGGCGGGCGTGGCGATTGTGAACTCCATATTGTTCGGCGTCTACGGTCAAACACAGAGGCAGATACCGAACCCTGACTCCTTAACGACGCACTTTATCGCCGGTGCCGTGGCAGGGATCGCTCAAACGCCGATCTGCAGCCCGATCGAGCTGACGAAAACGCGAATGCAGCTGCAGATGTCGAGCACTCGGTTCTCCGGGCCGTTCGAGTGCCTGAAACACATATACAAGTACGAGGGCAGACGCGGCGTGTTCAGAGGTTTGAACGTCACGTTCCTCAGAGAAGCACCAAGCTTCGGGATTTACTTCCTGACGTACGAGAGCTTGACGAGAACTCCGAACAACGAACCGGTCTCGACGTCCTACATGCTGATGGCCGGTGGCCTCGCGGGCACCGCTTCCTGGACGTTCATCTATCCCCTGGACGTGTTGAAGTCGCGGATCCAAGCGAACAGCGATCGCTACGCGGGGATACTCGATTGTTTCAGACAAACAGTGAAGGCGGAGGGTTACTCTTGCTTTTACAAAGGACTGAGCTCGACGATCCTTAGGGCGTTTCCCACGAACGCGGTGACGTTCGCGGTGGTTTCGTGGACGATCAAGATACTCGGACAGGAGGACGTTGCGTCGAAGCCCCAGAACAACCCTAGAATAGTAGTCGAGCCTGTTAAGAAAATTCCGGAGACCCACGAACCGCTTCTCGGTAATTGGAACGTCTTTTTAACGAATGCTTCCGAAAATATGGTGATCCCGACGCTGTCGATGGTGTCCTCCAACAATTTGACGCTAGGGAATTCTATCCTGTACGACGTTAACGGATGGTCGGATACGGCAATCATTTACAGCGTGGCTGATCAACCACGGGACGACAAACACCACGAAGAGGAAGGCGAGAAATCGAGGAAAGGAAAGGGGGATGCTGTTGACGATTGTGGTGGTGAAAAGAAAGTGAAATCGACGGTCGTTGAACAGACTAGTGTCGAATTCGAGGTTCCTCGGGTAAATAGTGACTCGAACGTGAGTGTGAATTGTTCTTGAAAACATAGACGTCATCGAATGCCGAGGCATACTTTTTGTAATTTATATTGTAAGGTAAATGTACTATACAAAGTTGGCTTGTTGGCTAGGGACGCTTTAGCGTAATACCTCGTGACTACTGTTAATTGTACTATATAGATATATTTTACCTTATCGTATTACGAAAATACATAGTGTTGTACAAAACATTTGCATCTTGTGCGTTTAAAGTAACTTTTAATTTGTTTTAATACGAAAATAAACAGAAGTAATTCGTTGGAGAACTAACTGCGGCCGTAATTCCAGGCCACCTTGTACCGTACTATCCTGAATCTTGCCAGAAACGTTCTCTTTTGTCGGAAGACAGTCCTAGACTGAACGGCGGACATGTAAGACCTATGTCACAGCCAGAGGCGATATTTACTCTCTTTTAAAATCACACAACATAGTTTTGCATCTTTCTGCCACCCATCGCCACCCGTTCGTCCACGTGACAGAAAATTTGACACATACCGAAATTGCAACGCGTTTAAATTTAAATCGCAAACGTTCCGCTCCGACGGGCACGAGAGTTCGCTGCGATCACATGTTCGAAGATAAAAATCGTGACAAAAAAAAAAAGAAAAAAAATTACCGGTGACGAAATTTATCGAAACCGTTGACGAACGCGTGAAATTCTAACCTACTGGACTAAACGAAAATTGTCAAAGTCGGAAATACACTTCGTTTCACGGGTAAGGTTACAAACGTGCTCGGCCTCAGCGATTCGCAATATGTAGAAAACTTAACCACGCCACGACGACGGGATGTATTTAGTGAAACCGAAAAGTAAGATTGCTCTTTACTCTGATAAGAAGAAAAAAAAATAAATATGCGTTGTAACAAGATTGATAATCGATTCATAAAATTCACGACAATTAGCGACAAGCTCACGTACCTGCGTACGTTGGGAATCGGTACGTCGATACGATTAAAGATATCGTTAGAAAATTTTCAAGTGACGAGCCAGTTATTCGCAATTTGTCGTCGCGGAGAGGCTTCTGCACGGATTAGAACGAATCTGATATGGATGTAGACTCAAACGACAGCAGCAGAGATACAGATACATGCGAGACGAACGCCCAGCGTTTGATTGCCGAAAGCGGCGGCCGATGCATGAGCACGCAAGCTATGCAATCTTTGTATGACTTTCGACAGAACAATCTTCTATGCGATGCTGTTTTGAGACTCGAAGATGGAGGCGTCTTTCCGATTCACCGAGCTATCTTGTCGGCCTGCAGTCCGTACTTCAGGTCTATTGCACACTATTTGTCACCCACAAATAGTCGAAACCACAAACATTTATAATTAGTCCCGACAGTACAGCCATTTTTCTCACTGCTAACTTTTCCATCCTAAGGAAACAGTTATAAGACTAATCGAAACGCAACAATAATTCTAAACGCGATCTTTCTCCTTTCTTTCTTCAATATTTTCAAGAAACAACTTATAACTTTATTATTACCGTTTTCTAATTCCTTTATGTTCACAAATTTGGTACAATTATTATTTCTATGTTCCAAATATCGTTTTCTTACCTACTCCTTATCACTAAAATTAAATTGTACAGATTCTAACTATATCTGTTCGATTCTTTCTTGTGTAATATAAAAATTAATCGTTTGTAGAACTTTATTCACAACCTCGTTGCATTCCCGCGAAAAAACTGACGTCCTTTTACCGGGTGTCAGCAGCAACATGATGAATCTTCTTCTGGAATACGCCTATTTGCGATCGATTAACGTGAACAACGAGAATGTGTGCCAATTGCTGGTCACCGCGGATTATTTAAACATTCTGGGCGTTCTTGATCTCTGCTGCGAGTTCCTCAAGCAAAATCTAGCCCCGGAAAATTGCATCACCGTCATGAGATTTGCCCGAGAACATTTTTGCAAGGGATTGGAGAACAGCGCGTATCATTACGTTATGAGACACTTTGTGCAGGTCATGACTCTTTGTCTCTTCGTTGCCATAAAATATCCGATAATATTCATAAACGATCCGACAATTATTCAGAATACGAACAATGAAATTTTTATATTTTTCAATGTATTTTAATCAACGCATTGACGAGGTCGTACCGATCAAAATGAGTCCAAATACGACTTCGTTTCGACTATCGTGAATTATAAAAAATTAGAAATTTTTTAGAAATTATTCATTCTAGAGTATAGTCGTGTTTGTACTAACTTTCATCGGGAAAACTTGAACGATCCATTGATCATGTTCAGATATAAAAATCAACAATTTCAACGGCGGTTTCATTGCGCGTAGGTAGCCCATCGAAGCGATGAAATTCTAGATTTGCCGATAGAAGAGTTAACGACGCTGATCGGGGCCGACGAGCTGAACGTTAAGAGCGAGGACACGGTTTGGGAGCTGGTGCTGAAATGGATCGATTACGATCCAGAATCTCGAAAGAATTACATAGTCGATTTGATGAAGAACATTCGCCTCGGTCTATTGGACACGCAGTTCTTTCTGGAGAATGTAAAGGATCACCCATACGTTACCGGAAACGACGCGTGCCGACCCATTATCATTGAGACTTTAAAATTTTTGTACGACCTCGAAATCATCACTCAAAAAGACGGAGAAATACCGACGCCGAAAATTGCACGACCCAGAGTACCTCACGAGATACTGTTCGCTATAGGTGGATGGAGTGGTAGAAGCCCTACAAATTTCATAGAGACCTACGACACCAGGGCGGATCGATGGGTCAAGGTACGCATTATAACACTTAATATCCATTAAGGGGTCATTCCGATCTAGACATGCAATATTAAGGCTAGCCTTCTTATTTATTAAAAAGAAAACCGTACACTGCTTCCTATTGAAATTTCCCACATATGTTTATCGATGTTTAGAGCATACAGGGTATTTTTTTCAAATAAAAATAATAAAAATTGTACGAGCTGCAGCTCATGGAAGAAAGTTCTTTTTAAAAAAAAAATGGCTGTCACGATTCTCACTACACATGTAATTCTCACGTCTTCTTCATTATTTTTTCAAAAGAAAACCGTAGACTATTTCGTATTGAGATTCGCTACATATATTTACTGATGTTTAGAGCATACAGGGTATTTTTTTCAAATAAAAATAATAAAAATTGTACGAGCTGCAGCTCATGGAAGAAAGTTCTTTTAAGGAAAAATGGCTGTCACGATTCTCACTACTCATGTAATTCTCACGTCTTCTTCATTATTTTTTCAAAAGAAAACCGTAGACTATTTCGTATTGAGATTCGCTACATATATTTACTGATGTTTAGAGCATACAGGGTATTTTTTTCAAATAAAAATAATAAAAATTGTACGAGCTGCAGCTCATGGAAGAAAGTTCTTTTAAGGAAAAATGGCTGTCACGATTCTCACTACTCATGTAATTCTCACGTCTTCTTCATTATTTTTTCAAAAGAAAACCGTAGACTATTTCGTATTGAGATTCGCTACATATATTTACTGATGTTTAGTGCATACAGGGTATTTTTTTCAAATAGAAATAATAAAAATTGTACGAGCTGCAGCTCATGGAAGAAAGTTCTTTTAAGGAAAAATGGCTGTCACGATTCTCACTACTCATGTAATTCTCACGTCTTCTTCATTATTTTTTCAAAAGAAAACCGTAGACTATTTCGTATTGAGATTCGCTACATATATTTACTGATGTTTAGAGCATACAGGGTATTTTTTTCAAATAAAAATAATAAAAATTGTACGAGCTGCAGCTCATGGAAGAAAATTCTTTTTAAAAAAAAAATGGCTGTCACGATTCTCACTACACATGTAATTCTCACGTCTTCTTCATTATTTTTTCAATAGAAAACCGTAGACTATTTCGTATTGAGATTCGCTATATATATTTATTGATGTTTAGAGCATACACGGTATTTTTTTCAAATAAAATTAATGAAAACTGTACGAGATGTAGCTTATGCTGCACGTTCGAAGAAAGTTCTTTTAAGAAAAAATGGCTGACACAATTCTGACTAGACATGTAACTCTCTCACGCCTTCTGCGTTATTTTTTAAAAAGAAAATCGTAGACTACTGCGTGATATTGTTTTTTTGTTTTCATAGGTGGAAGAAGTAGATCCGGTCGGTCCTCGATCGTATCACGGAACTGCGGTGGTCGGTTTTAATATTTACGTAATTGGTGGCTTCGATGGAGCAGATTATTTTAATAGCTGTCGTTGCTTCAACGCTGTCACTAAAGTCTGGAGAGAAGTTGCCCCGATGAATGCCAGAAGGTTAAACGTTTAAACTTTTACGAAATACCGAACATTTCGACACTCGCTCGGCTGACAACTTTGTAAATTTTTCGCTTAATTATTTTAACGACAACCGTGCCAGTGTTGAATACGTGTCTTGCCATTTATATTAACAAGGTGACGACACGAATATTAGGTGTTACGTTAGCGTAGCTGTACTGAATGACCTGATTTACGCGATGGGAGGTTACGATGGGTACTATCGACAGAGTACAGCAGAACGTTACAATTACAAGACGAATCAATGGTCCCTAATAGCACCCATGATTTGCCAAAGATCGGACGCCAGTGCAACTACTTTGAATGGTACGTCTCAATACATTAAAATAAACTACGTGAACCAAACACAAACTGAAAGAGAGTTAAACAAGTGTTTACAAATGCTTAACGAAAAGATTGTGTTCGATTTGCTAATGTTTTAAAGAAAATAAATTCCCCTGTACAGTTTTTACGAATCGAGATCAATTCACGAACCCAATATGATTCAATAGTTTATTATAGGAGGAATATATGCGCATAAATTAAACTTATGCAAACCAACGCCTTCGGAGTAATAACAATCTAACGGCGGGTATTGGCGTGTCGAACGTCTGGGAAACTTCATCCTCTTCAGAATAAACATAGTTTTAATGCGTATAGTACTAGAACGCGATTTTATTTATCGTTCCACGATAACAAATTCCTTCGCGCAACCTTAGTAATCGTTACCCTATTTGTTGATAATAAAATAGGCAAAATTTACATCACGGGCGGCTTCAACGGTCACGAATGCTTAAATTCTGTGGAAGTGTACGATCCAGAAAGCAATCAATGGACGCTGATAGCTCCAATGAGATCGCGCAGAAGCGGAGTATCTTGCATATCTTATCACAACCACGTATACGTGATCGGTAATTATTCTAATTTCTACACTGAACCGCGGAACATTTTTATTTCCCAAAGTTTCACGAGAACGAATACTTTACTTGCAGGAGGTTTTAACGGAATATCCAGAATGTGCAGCGGAGAAAAATACAATCCTACGACGGATATGTGGAGTCCGATTCCGGACATGTATAATTCGCGCAGTAATTTCGCGATCGAAGTAATCGACGACATGATATTCGCGATCGGTGGATTCAACGGTGTTACTACGATTTATCACGTCGAATGTTACGACGAAAAGACAAACGAATGGTAAAAGTGTAGCCTATTTGGAATACCAGTTCGTTTAAGACGAGTTAAAAATTAAAATCGATAAACTTTTATATTAAAAACTCTCGGTAATAACGAAAGACATAAAGTATCTGATACATAATGGAGTCAAATTATCGAATTCGACGTTTAAGCATAAATTAACGCCAACCTCTGTGTACGTTAACTTCCAGAGTAACAGAGGTATTCATCAATTTTACATTTTGCATAGGTACGAAGCAACAGACATGAACGTGTATCGCTCAGCAGTGTCAGCCTGCGTGATAATGGGATTACCAAACGTGAACGATTATATTCACAAGCATCGCGAACGTCTGATGGAGGAGAAACGACAGAAGTTGTTGGCACTGGAGGTGCACCGAAGTCAACACCAACATCAAGAACAAACACAACCAAACCGTGAAAATTTGATAAACGAGATTATACCCGCGCCGCCTCCGTTGCCAGGGAGTAACAATTCTAGCAACGAAAGTCGACAAAATTGACGATGGCAAAAATACAAACATTATGGCGAAACAACATTGAGAAAGTAGGTTCATGGTCAGTTGGTCAGACGGTAGGTGAAACGAAAGAACGACTGGTGTTCGAAGCGATTAATCTACAGTTACATTGAAAGAAAATATTAGTACAGTTGGATTTTTTATCGAACAAGATACGTATATTGTATAGTCTCGTAAATTCGTACAAAACCAAGAATTTACCGCGTCTAAATGACCAAAGATAAATGGCAAGACGATGTGAAAATTACGCTTTAATATTACTTGCCAATTTGACAAGAAAGTTATTTCTTTGTTCCAAGTAATTCAGAATAAAATATTTATTTTTTTTTTGTTTAGTTCAAGTAATTGAGAAACGAAATGATATTGTCAATGCGGCTAGAAATGCTTTTACATCGTCTTCGCCATATTCTTCTTTGAGCGTGACTGTAGTTTTCTCACGTATCGAGCACCGAGACGATAAATTATAAGAATGCGGGCACACGACGACAATGAAAGATTGTTGTAGAATTGGAAAATATTGCCTTGCTTAATGCCAATTAAAAAGCAGCGGATGCGAACACTTTTTTAAATACCAGGACTGTATTTCGTGCGTAACTTGAACAAGATAATATTTTCGGATTCATATTTACCTAAGTTTGTTAAACGGAATATGTTTTACTTTTTTATACAAGGCACGTTTCTACTCGTTGTTTTTGTGATACAATTTTATACGACGTTTATTGGACGACTTTACATATACGAAACCAATTTTAAACGGTAATTATGCCCAATTAAAGCAGAAACGAAACTATTTTTTACACGTATACGCGTTAGTAACTCCGACGAAGATAATATGAGTCATGATCTACTAAAATGTTTATAAAACTGGCTGAAGTGGAACCTTACAACTACCAATAAAAAAGAATAATGACGAACGAATAGTTTTGAACTTGTACAAGTATTCTTTCGCAGTTTATATTGCGTAGAAATGTTCAAAAACGAAGAATATATCGTCGTTCATCCAGAAATTCCTGTTTGAAATTAAGAAATCAATTATTAACACTAAACCCAAACAACTATTATATAAAATACATTATCAATTTACATTAGAACATTTCTTCGTAGTTGAAACAAATATTTTCATAATTTAAAAACGGATATTTTCAATTCACGTTTCACGTTACAAACAAAAGTTTCTTCATATCAATTTGAGTATTTTTAAATCGTGTCAGTTAAAAGTAGGTCGTAAACTGCAAATAAGATTATCAACTAATGTTTATTTAATGCTTGCAAGTCTTTTGTTTTTAAATTATATTTTTACTTAACAATCCCTAGATTGTATCTATTGCATTTTTTTACCAATATAAATAATTATAATGAAAACAACGATCATTAGTTAATGCGTATGAATCGATTATTATCGGTGCATAAGTACCACAAATGTTTCCACATACATGTCGTAAATCAAATGTGGCTTAGCTATATGCCACGCAAAACTGAAACAATTGCTATTATATCTGGGAACTTTTTTATGGAAACCGTGGCTTATCGTGACGTTGTACTTCTTTGTTGGTCAGCATGGATCGAATCGTGAAACGTGTATTCGTTAAGTAAGAATATGCCTGACATTGGGCGATAGCGAGTAAGTGATTTAGTGATATTGCTAAGTAGTCGTCGTAAGTGTAGCTATCTTTGATAGACTTCGATGAACTATAAATTAAACAAAACGGCGACAGAATGCCGAAGTAACGCTGCCAATGGAAAATGGCGAAAATCGTGAAAGGATCCGAAACATTGCCTACGATTCTAATTTGTGAATATTGCACTAACCTTACGTTCAAGCAAATAGAAGATTTTGTAAGGTAGGCCCACTTGTCTAATGTCTAATTATCGCATGAAGTTATTTTTATTTCGACCGATTTCCGGATATTGTACATATTACAAATTGAACGATTCCATATTACTCATATTTCTTTGAAACGAACAGTTAGAATAACAAAAAAGTGATTAGTACATTAAGACGGACATTTCCCAAGAAACATATTATTAACTTGACAAGCACAATATGACGTTATTGCTCTTTGACAGTATGTAATTTTATTTCAGACATTTAAGAGATCAACATTGTTCTAGAGAAGGTGGATCATTCGTGTGCCTTTACGGTTATAATGGAGTATGCACCAGTCTTCCCGTGGAGGGTGTTTCTGATAAAGATTATGTAGCACACGCTACCAAACACGCAGCAATGCAGCAACAACGTAAAAGCAATGGTCAGTTGTCGGAGCCCTCTTCGTCATGGACCATGTATTCCGCAGCACAAAACTTACCAGCAGTTTTAAATGACCCGTTTAAGGGGAAACAAAGTAACTTCTTAACCCGTACTTGGGGCGACGGATTTATAGAGAAAGTCGATATCCCTAAGAGCCCGTACCTTCCTGAAGTTACAATGCAGCATTTTGAATCATATTTAAAGAAGATTGCAAGGGTAAATCATGTACAGGATGGGGCATTTACACCAAAATATCTGAATATTACTATTATTTATGGTTAGAGAAAATTCCTTATGGCAAAATTATTTTAATCTATCAACCGGAGACCACATACTGTGCAATAGTTCCTTTGATATATTCAGTCAGAAAGAATGTTCTATGCAACTTTCCACTGTACTGTTGATATATTAGGTCATTTTCTCATGCTGATTATGCGAGCAAGAAATTAATACTTATGTTTATTATCAGTTATCGATATATATTGACCATCGATTTTTATAACCTATCCCCATCTCTACCTATTCTTTCTGCTATTTCTTCCGTAGTAAGCAAAATTCCATTAAAATCTTCTATCTTTCTTCATTGAACGTTGTTCGAACATTCGAAGATGTCGAATCATCGTGGTGATAAAAAATAAACAATCCTTCGCATTGTCTTCAAATATTCGTGACGAGTTAATTCGTCATCCGCGATTAACGGGTTAAGAGGTACCATGTAACGACAGAAATAATTTCTTCTCGAGATCAATTGTTTATTCGATTATAAGGTCATCGATGTTTTTTTAAATGTTCATATCCTTATACAAGATAAAATAACAAAATCAAACGCCTTCAACAATATACTGTTCCATTCGTCCGATCTCAAAATATTTACATTATCATTTTCTAATGTTATCAAATAGTTATTGATTCATGAATTTATATTTCATTAAACATTTATTATATTATTACAGGGTGTTCAGCCATTCCTGGGAAAAATTTTAATGGGAGATTCTAGAGGCTAAAATAAGACGAAAATCAAGGATACTAATTTGTTGATTGAGGCTTCGTTAAAAAGTTGGAGAAACATTTCCGGCCATACAGTATATTTTCGGTAAAGAATTTTTTTCTCGAAAGTATATACGATTTCGGGGGTATGTGTATTCATAAAAAATGATTGTAATTGACCCTTGCAACCAAAAATAATTTTTTTAGAACGATTTGAAATTTTTTAATTTTGTCGAAAAATTTGTCCATCTTCCTGAATTTTTTTCTCGAAACTATGTAGGATTTCGGGGGTATGTTTATTCACCAAAAATGTGTGTAATTAACCTCTGCAACCGAAAATAATTTTTCCGTAAATGATTTGAAATTTTTTAATTTAATTTTTTGATAACTTTTTAACGAAGCCTCAATCAACAAGTTCATATTCTTGATTTTCGTCTTATTTTGGCCTCTAGAATCTCCCATTGAAATTTTTCCCAGGGGTAGTCGAACATCTTGTATATCATTGAGGATAAATAACCAAAGACATTTTCGAGAAGGGCAATTATTTCTTCGGTACTTCCAATTGAAACTTTAAAAGCATTTCAATGCATCAGTATACTATATAGGAAAAAATTAATATGATTTTCATTTATTGCAAAAGTTAAAAATATTCGAGACAAATCATTTATACAGTGAAAGATGTTCGACTCTTATGTGTCCCTCGCTCCACGCATTCTCCGTTATTATAAATAGTTTAATCAATTGATAGCACATGATCAGGTACGTAACTTCAATTGTTTATATTTTTAAAATTCAATAAATTACGTCAAATATTTCACGCACTAAATTAGGCACCTATATAATATCATCTTACAAAAATTTGATGAAATCGAATTTTCTTGTTAGATATAACTTTGGAATGCGTAAGTAAAATGTAAGTATCTTGAGATTAGATGAGCAGAACGGTACACTGGTTGAATTTGCCATTTTACCCTCTATGAGAATGTGAAGAAAAAAAATATACGTTTTCATATAAAGCAGAACAAATTTTTCTACCTTATTACATGCACTCTTTGAAATAGTATAACTTCATCCCTAGTAGATTCCTTGTACGACCATAAATAATGGAGGTATTTAGATGTTCCGATTTTGATACTCCATTTTGTATTTGTGAACATAAATTAAACGTTCTGCTTTAAAGAAAACCACCGTTTCAATAAATTATTTATTTACAGAGATATCGAAAACATTCTCGTATGAATTCAAATGCCAATAGACCGACCACGCCTAATGAATTGTTACAGAACTTTCCAAATTTAAGAAAAGTTAAGTCTTTAGGTAAGAATAACTTTTGTACGATTGAAAGTTAAATAATAATGTTGGTTTTAGCGTACAATACAAAATTGTTACATTCAACAAATAATGGTTGCAGATCGAATGCAATATGATTTGGCCAATGTACCAAAAGTGTTTTTAACGCCCAATTTAGATCTTTCGCAAAAAGATAACTTTTACGCTGTATTTCCGTTTGTAAAAGGTGGTTTGTTAAATGAGGAATCTAACATTGTTATTTATGTCAAGCAAATGCAAGAAAAGGTATACCAATAATTAAGCATGTACAATTAATTTAAAAAAAAAAAGAAAACAGGTAAATAATACCTAATATATTACTTATTTTTGCAATAGCTAAGTCATTATTTAGATGTCGTGGAAGTTAGAATAGCAGAACAAGTTGCTTCAAAGTCTCAAGCATTTTTTCATGCTATGACTTCCCATGATGCCCTGATGGAGCAACTTACGCAAACTATTACAGTGCTAAAAGCGCTTAGGAAAAATATACATCAAGTTGATAAACACCTAGTCAATGATTCTTTAGAAATTTTACGGTAAATTATGCTAACGGCGTTAGAAGATCAAATTATATTTTGACGAGCATGAATTTAAATGATTATATAACGAAAATTTTGTTGCAAGTAGAGGCCACACCGTTAATTAAGCCTATCGCGGCAATAAGTCGGTACTGTTTTTAAATAGAGTGGCAGCTAATTGTTTCTTTTTAGATTGGAACAAGCAAGGTCTAATCGGTTATTAGTTCAGGAAAAATTAAAGCTTATGGCTACGGTACATCAAAGTCAACCAATGATACAATTATTGTTATCGACGCCAGATTATGTTGCAGCATTGGATCTCATTGCTACAACGCAAGAAATACTGTTACAGGAATTGAACGGGGTGCATAGTTTTAGGTACGTTTATATACAGAGTGGACCAACTCGATTATTTTCGCAACTAATGATGAACAATAAGTTAAAAGACCTGCGCCTCCCATTGCTCTCTGTTTAGACATCTGAGCTCTCAATTAACGGAAATGGAGAAACTTGTAGACAAAATGTTGTCTACCGAGTTCCAAAGATACGCGACCGCAGATTTAAACAGACCGTTAGGAGGGGAAAACAATGTTCTGGATGGTGTAAGTAGATCTATAGCTTTTGAGAATATACACTTAGGTCGTAGCAAACAAAACGTCGTCCATCTCTTCCCAGTGAGATCATTTGTACATCCTCAACGAACAGGACAAACTTGTTTCCATCATTTCTGGTCTTTTGCGGCAAAAACATTTTCAATTCGTGGATACTTACAAAGAAGAAGCTGTAACAACCGTCCGCGCCGTGACGAAACAAAGAATCATAGAAGCTTTAGCAGCGAGCGATTGTTGTAGCGATCAACAAGCAGCAGCCCTCGAAGTTTGCGGACTCTCGCTCGCAGAGAGATTAACGTTACTCCATAATACCATACAATCGTTGACGTTTCTTCTGATGCGAGTAAAAGTATGTACTAAATTTTACATAAATAATTAGAAATATTTTGTATAAACGTAAAACTTTTAGGCTGTTCACGATGTTATGCGAGACACCGTGGATCTTGCAGCTGGTCGCGTGAGCGACGGTACGTTCGACGATACGATACCCGATCGTTTATTAACTCGAGCAGAACATTCGCGAGTGACGACTAAACTTAACGATATGATAACATCCATTTGCGATTATTGTCACGAGCGAATGGGAAATCTGCTCTCCGCTGGCGCGAACGATAAAGATAAATTACAAAACGAAAAAGAAAAGGCAAATAGTGAAAACGCGAATAATAAACAGGAGGAGAAAGACAGTCAGAATTGGAACGATAAATTGTCTTGGTTGAGCAAAAGGGCAACGACGGCTCAAGTGTGCCAACTGGCGAATTTGGTCGAAGGATTCACAGAAACGTGCGAGAAACTCTGTGGCAAACAATGTACAGCATTGAGATCCGCGTTCAAGGTATGCATATTATTATCGCGTACGTACATCGTATTAACACGAATAACGTTTAATTCATATTTTATCGTGTCGCAGGCACAAGCCAGTAAATTCATTCAAAGATTTCACGCCGAATTTAAAACGAAGCTCACGCTTTTGTTGGAATCTGAAAGATGGAAACAGGCTGACGTACCGCCGGAATTTCAGTCATTAGTAACGTACGTGTGCGAAAATAAGAGTTTCCCGCCGAATCTGCTTAAGGTTGAAGATAGAGTAAAAGAAGATGATATTCAGAGCTTTATTATGGTTGGAGATGAAAAATACGCGGTCGTTGGTACAGCTTTAATGCTCATACAAATGATTCATGAATATTGCAGGTAATATTTTGATTTAACCATTTCACTACGAACGTACAGAGCGTACAGAGTACTGTAACGTTTGCAATATGCATTTCTTGATCGTACAATGTACGCAACTAAGTTTCCCGAAACGAAATGTTTCGAAATAGTCCAAAATGGTCGTAAAATTTTTGAACACGTATATACGTTCTTTGGGACGAACAATTGGACAATTAGAATTTATAATTCTAGAACCGGTAGCGAGTTGATCGCCCTGTCTGGAACCATTGGAAGACATTTAGCCGAATTATTGCGACATTATAATTGTCGTTGTTGTCAACTTGTACTTGGCGCAGGCGCGATGCAAGTTGCTGGTTTAAAAACCATTACCAGTACGATACTCGTATTAGCTGCGCGTAGTTTGAAATTAATTTTATGGCTTATGCCGTTCGTAAAGACGCACTTTCAAAGTAAGTTACCTTTCGCGTGGCGTTTAATTATTATCAATATTTCGCGACCAATACGAGTAATTTGCAGCGCTTGCTGAGCAAAATCCTAGCCGTGGATTTGGTACATCTAGTATAAGCGGCGGTGTCGCGTTATTGGATAGCGTCGAAAGGGACATTCGGGCGCACGTAAAAGAAATTGAAGGGAAAATTCTTACTATCGTTGACAATTTGCTTGGCGGTCAAATATCAAACTGGGCTGCGAGACCGCCAGTACCGTCGAAATCGTTTAGAAACATTTCTAGGTGAGTATTACGACGATCGCTCGATTTATACGAGACGTTGCATTATCGTTCGCGACTAAAATTAATGATTAATTACAGCTATTTAATTAAGCTGCACGAAGCAGTTTCTGGAATTCTCCCTGCAGTCGAAGTACAAATATTATATCGTACAGTAAATACATCTTTCAAAGAAAAACTTAGAGAACAATTAGTCAAAATGAATATAGTGAATAATGGTGGTCCACAACATGGTGTCGTTACGTCTGAACTTACGTTTTATCTCGAAGCATTACGAAAATTAAAAGTATTACCAACTAATGAATTAGATGATAGTTGGATGAGTGATATATGGACCAGATAACATGCAGAGCGTGTGATATATTGCATAATTGAAGCGATGAAGTATTACAGAAAGAGGTGACTAATCTTTATTATCGTCTTCCCTCGCACGCATTGTGTATTGGTAACTATTAACATTTCGATGGATTTTTAAAGATGTGGCTTCTATCAGAATATCCATATAAGTATTTATATTATCCATGAGGTTGTATGGAATGCAAAGTCGATTTAATAATAGTAACGTAATAATAAATTTTGAAATAGCATTTTTATAAAATGCTCTCATGCGATATTCTGAAAATATGTGTAAATAAAAAAAAAAAACAGTTTTATTTAAACTTAATTACATTTTTACAAATTATAAGTTAATTCGATTATTAAATTTGATTATACATATTTTATGTCTCCCAAATAATCTTATATGCCATAGTGTTCAAATGCAAAATTTCATATATCAAGTGCGAACAATTATGCATAAATCTGTATACATCACCGAAAGTTATTTTCTTTTATTCTTATAATATCACTGGGCATGTGAGATATTGCTTACTATGTCTTGCGAAATATTACTAATCGATTGAATTTAGGTTAACCTATGCAAAACTAGGCATACAGTAGAAGGACCAAGACTTAGGTACTAAATTATGTTTCTTCGTATAAGTATCCGTGTATTTTAAGCGTATCGTCTACTTTCTAAAATTACAATCTTTTTTGAAACAATCAAAAATCGAAAATCATAAATGTTCACACTCGGTCTAACGAATACATGGTAAAGATCTAAACATGTATAAGACATTAAAAGTGTGATACGACTGGTTTTACTGTTGTGTTCATGCTTGGATTAGACTGATTATGAAAAATGTAATCTCAGAATAAATCTAAAAACGATCGTTCGAAAAGTTTTATATATATCGTCTATTGCTTGCGCTAATCTGTTTTTATTAACAGATATTAGACTAATTTTATCAATAGTAAAAATAACTTCCTATTCAACATGGTTCACTAGAGTACGTTAATAAGGAAGTTTTTATCGAACGCCCTGTTTTTTGTGCATTTTTACGCATATACATATGTACAAAACAATAGACTATCACAAGATACTGTCCGATATACAACTCGCCAGAAAGGTATAAAAGACATAGCAACCTCAGCGGTAATCGATTGCGTGACGCCACAAATGTCTCTTTCTATTTAAAAAGGAAAAATTACAAATTCCAGTGATGATATAGTCGATTGTAAATATTTCTTTCACCCTTGTGACCAAAGATAAAGTGATCGGTTGTTACGATTTTACATCACACTGCAATATGGCGCACCTGACTGCATAATAACCTTTGAAATTGCGTTCACTCGTACGATATTTATAATTTAATATAAACTGCTAATTATACAATGCATTCCATTATCGATTTCGTGTAGTCCAATTTGTATAGAAACGAAGACTTTACAGTAATCGGTTGTATTCATAAACAATTTGTTAATAAAAGGTACTGTGTGTTGTGGTCCAGCAGAGACACATTACTGCGTTTGAAACTTTATCAATTTTTACGCGCTACTTAAAATTACGTAAAAATGTACGCGATTGATTATTACAAACAGCGGTCTTTTGAATTTCTTTGCCAAGACTGAAAACGTCTTACTGAATCATTACGCCCTCGGCGTTCATTTAGGAATATAGGAGTATAATGATTTAGATGTAACATACCTCATTTCACTGCATAATGTATTATAAAAATTGCATAAAAATGAATAACAATTCAGTATGAAACTTTGTTATACTTTACACTCATTTCCTATTTATGTATTTTTATGTTTGGTATAAATTGATTCTTGTTAATACGATACAAATCGGATACGAGTCGAGTAATTACATGTATATAGATATTTAGTATCTTTTAAAATGAGAATAGATGAATTTAATGAATTCTTACGAAGTATTATTCTACGTATATATTTATACGTACAGACTATGCGAATGAACTTTCGTATCACTATAGCAACGAATACGAAAACACTATCATAACCTGTACGTAGAAGAGAACGCGTAACTATTGCGCAGTTTGTACTTGTTAGGAACAGTAGACTCGAGATCAATGACAAAGCAAAATTCGTACGTATTTAATTTGTGTATAGTTAATATTTTATTATGAGAAAGGTATAAAACTATAAAACGTTTTCACTAGATAGCTCATACGCTTTTAGTCGCACAATACATATGTATTTTCTTACGATGAGAGGTCGCACCGGTGAAATCACCGATTTTATTCATTTTTTCTGGCGATTCTAGGGGAAAAATAAATGCGTATATATTCGAGCTTTTTACCAATACTCATTATTTATAAAGATATTTAACATTGAATTTATTTGATTACTATTTATACAATATGTATAGTTTTTCGAGTTACAATCTCCTTTTCTAATACCTCTCAAAAAATTAATAAAAAAGCATTTCTTAGTAATAGAAACACATTAAAAATAAGTATTTCGGAATATAATTTTGACCTAACAGTTAATTAATTTAATGCAACGGTTATACTTGCACTTGGGCAGCCAGCCTAAAATTCGAGGCTGAGTGTTTGTTAAAGCCAATCTCATTACTGTATTTTACTGGGAGTGTGTTCATCGCGGCGGAAATTTGAAAAAGATATATTAAAGCCTCTTCGTAACAAATAATTAAAATAATGAACACGTGTTGAAAATGAACCGCGTAAAGAACCGTGTATGTGTTTTAATAATTAAAATGTGTTAAAAAAAATTGTGTAAAATAAAGATTCGAGCATATTTTTTAAATATCTCCCTTCATCTAACAAAAATCAGTATAATATCGAAATAATAATAAATGCTGAAAATTTTCTATAATATTTTCTATATAAGTAATCGCAATTAAAAAATAACTTTTGCGACTCACGGGTTGGAAACCATTGTCTGTAATAATAAATGAAATGCTTTTTTTGTGTGAGGACATTAGTGTGATTATGTTTCAGCGAAGAGAACGTAAGAGATGCAGGGTCGAGTCTTTTTTGGGAAGAAGAAGAAGAAGAACAGCGTACAACCGATCCAAACAGAACGCACGAACGATCTATCATCACTGTTGGCAGTAAAGGTGTTGTACGTAATAATTTAACTAGAGACACTCAATAACAATGCAATAAATTATTCTATTCGTTAATACGAGAGAAAAAATATGAATTCTTAGGGTAAAACAACGATGTTATATCGGTTTCTCGAGAAAGATGAAGCACCGAAACCAACCATTACGATGAATTATTCATTTGGGCGTAAAGCCGGGAAGAGTTTAGTAAGTTTTGTTTTTTACAATAATTTTACTGCATTTACGCTGCTTCAAGTTTATTTAAAATAAAATTCTCGTTTTTCAGAAATTATTTTATAGCTTTTCTTCGGTAACGCATTATAAGCAAATATTTAAAAATGATTGTATTATATTTATCAGTATATAATTTTGTCTTCTATTTTGTCACAACAGGTGAAAAATACCGTACATGTTTGGGACACAGGAGACATAACTTCTTCGGTAATAGCAGCTGCAATGGTAGGTGCATCTTTGACTCATTCTCCTATCCACGAGACTATATTGATGATGCTCGATTTGACGCAACCGGAAATTTTATGGTCGTCTATCGAAGAAACACTTTCGGTACTTCGGAACGCTATAAAAATGAGTTACGACGATAAAACGATTCAGATGCTTAAAGAATGTCGAATTAAGGAACTAAAGAAATCGCTGGAAAGGGAAGTGGACCCGTTCCCGGTAAAACTTTGTATTATAGGAGGAAAATATGACCAATTCAAGGTATGGTCGTGATCTATCCGGAAAAATTACTTTTTTCTCAACAAACAAGAATAACTCTGGCGACTTTACGATAGGATTTAAATATGGATAAAAAAGAACTAATCGGGAAAACCCTAAGAGCCGTAGCTCACGTCTTAGGAGCAGGTCTCTATTATCATTCGTCGAAAGACAAAGTTCTACTACGAAGAACTAAAGATTTACTATCGCATTATGGATTCGGCACACAACTCCCGTGAGCTTTTATTAAATACTAAATGAATTTAAATTTCTTCACGTGTAACATGCTTCGATGAAAAATTATAAAATCACAAGTCTTCGTTGTTATTCAATTACGAATATTACCTGGTCATCTTCAGAATTAATAAACCTAAAAGAGACATACAAGTTGAACGATTTAAGAAAGCACTGTTGATCGAGAGATTGAATTGTATTGTTTGAATAACTGCGAATACTTATAATTTTGATTTGTTATTTTGTTTAAACGATGATTTAAAAAACTGCCAGTTGTACGTTCTGTGTTTATCGGAAATCTCAGCGACGGAAAGTGCACAGATTTCGAGAAGCCATTAGCGGTACCGGCTGGATCGGATTCATTTTCGTCGATTGATTTGCAATTTCCTCGGACGAGACCTATGGCAATTTTAGATACCATCAAACAGATTTATGTTACTCGTATACCGCAAGTGTCGAGGAGCAACGATATTATCTTGGAGGATCTAAGCAACGATCCCAACTTTAACGAGCCAATTATCGACAGATTACGCGCTCAGAGGGAAGAGGTACACCGCTTCCCAACTTTATTTATATTTTCCAACGAGAAGAGCGGACGGTCGTTCAGATTTTACAGACCTGATTTTTGTTGGATGGCCGCTCTACCCGTTAAATTATTTAAGCCACCTTCGGATCCCTTTTCCTTGAACTTAACACTTTGACTGCCACGATGATCACTGGTGACCGGCATTTCGAACCTACCTTACTATTTGTAAATATTTAAATAATGCCATTGACATTAGAAATGCCACAATATAACAAGTACTTCATTGAACTATTGGATATTTCTATTTATTGTGCTATAAATTGAAAAACTGCCAGTCAACGTGCCAATACGCGAAAATGACTACCTGCAATCTTTTATTAGATGTTTACTAATTTATCAGTTTCCTATTGCATATAATAGAAATGTTAAAGGAGTTAAATATACTTTTAGGAAATTAGTATTCCTCTCCACGATATGCTGGAAGGTCGAACACCTCAAATTCCTATACCGGATCCATCATAAATTACGATTAGGTACAAAAAAGGTAAAAGACTATTCTCCATGTTAACCACGTGTTTGATTCTACGAATTATTTTGTTTGAAAATAATCGAAATTCAAATTGATTGGCATTTATCAAATGTTTGACGTATATTTTTTTTGTAATTTTAGTGGTCACGTTCATGTTACAATATTTAAACAAACTGAAGAACGAAAGATACTTCTATATCAGTATCCCTGAAGAGGTTGACGCTTTAAAAACTGTGAAGATCGTGACAGTATGTATGTACAATTTAGTTATACGTTAATAAAAATATTTTCTATAACGAATAAACTTTTTAATGGTGATTAGATTTAAGTTGGACCAGATATTACCATTTCTATAAATTATGAAAAAACGGTGCACCTTAGTGTATGCATATCATTTATAGCATTGATCCGAACTCCTACACGAGTGAGTCGATTAGAAACTTTTCAGTCGAACTCACTTATACAATGACGATATTAGTTATGCCGTTTGAAGCATTCACATTTATCATTCGATATTGTCAACTGATACTAAAGATAACCACACATGCCACTGTGTACATAGTGACACAATCCGATATCGACCAAACGTAACGTTCCACAGTACTTTCTGACATATTACTTTCATACTATTTTAATCGAAAAATTACTTGTACTTGTCTTTTAGATCGAACTATGCACTTTTTTTTACATAAATCGATTTATCGAAATGATAATGAATATATGTGTCAACGATCAAATGAGTTTTATATAAAAAAATTCCCGAGAGCTTAAAAATTGTTCTTTCAGACCAGATGCTTAATTTAGCAGTGGGGTCGATAAACGGAACTAAAAACAACATAAACACTTGGGAACGTCGTAACACGATGTAAAGTGTTCTTACTACATATCTACTAGATATCTATCTATCCCCTTGGGGTCCACGGACGATTTAAGTTTCGGCAAAATGTCCGAACAGGTTAGAAAACCTAACTCAGGAATTCGTCGAGTCACCGGATAAATAAATAATATCGGTCGCGTTCTGGAACCTCGTTCCTTCGTCGATACGTATCGCCGTTACCTTCGTCGAAGCGTGACGGTATAGAAAAAAAGGAAAGAAAACGTCTAACGATGTAGTAATTTTTTTTTCTTTCAAAATCCGAACGTACCGGAATGAAATTATTCGCCTGCCCGTGTGTCATCGCGCAGGCGTCTTTTTTCTCGCCCTTTTCTACGCCGCACGGTGAGGATTGAAGGGCCTGGTGGGGGCGGCGAGGAGCCAGGGAGGTGTACGCGAGTGGCATCGTCATCGCACGGCTCCCTAGTTTCCAATGGCAGTAGAGCGGTACGCTGATAAGAGCAGCGGCAGCGAACGGTGACGCGTGCGCGTTACGGTGAGATGCGCATGCGCGGTCGTAACACGAGTCGCTCCCGATACGCGGATAGTCAGAGTAGAGCGTTTACGAAAACGGGATCCGGCTGGGGGGTTTTTGCTGCTCCGCGAGCCTCTCGCTTTCTGGCCACCGTTTCCTTAGTGAAAATGCCGCTGTGACAGAGAATCGGGCGTCCCGTGTGCTCTCTACGGGGCTTGTCGCGGCCCACCAAAGAGCGTCAACCGTCCTCGCGGATTGTTCGACACACAGTACTGTACCAACGATCGCGCGGCTATCTGTTATCTTTCCAGCGCTTCTGATCTCTCCCTCCCTCGTCCCGCGCTTATCGTTCTTTCTCTCTCGCTCTTTTCCTCTCTCTCTTTCTCTTGACCTCTGCCCTTCGCTATTCGCGCGTTTTTCACTCTACACGGCCACCGTCGTCTGCACCTTACCTCCTACCTTCCTCGGTGCAACGTCGAAACCTACCGGAAGATTCGACACGTTCGACGTTCGTGTCGCTCTGCAAGTGTCGCGGGAGTTTCGTAATCGGCCCTGCCACCGTAGCCCCACCGGCGGATTCGAACAGGTGAGTCGAAAACAGTTGACAGTGCCAGTAATGCTCTCGTACGGTCAGTGTCTGTCTTATCGACTAGCTGTCATCGCGAATCGAGGCACGCCGTTCGATCGTGCCGAATCGATATACCGAGGATTAACTCGTTTTCATCGCGCGACCCGTTCCAAACGTTGTATATCGTGATGATCGTAGACCGCCCCCTCCTGCGACTGCTTCTCGCGGTTATCGATTCCGGTGTGAACGCGCCCTCCCTGGACAGTTATCCGTTCGTCCTTCTTGCGCGCATCTTTTCTGCGGGATCGAGTTCTTTGAATGATCAATATCGGGCCGCGTAAATATCGCTTAAACGCGAGTACGTGTTTCGTTGTTCCCCGTGCGTGCGCGGAGAAAACGGTCGGGGGTTCGGACGTCGTTCCTGAACGCGTGTCCACGATTCGTATCGCGCCCAGCGAGAAACAGGTAACGAGCTTGTAACGACGATAAATTACAACGAATTACGACCGATAGATTCGACCACCAGCAGAATCGAAGAAAGAACGGGTTCGGTTTTCTTGGTTGACACGTCGATCGAGCGGGCCGATGAAACAAAGTACACAGTGTTGGGCCTATGTTTGCTCCTTCGAATAAGTTTACGAGATTGATTGGACACGTTTTGGTGCCAGTTACCGATTCGTGTGTCGTTTAATATCGAATGCAGATTAAGCAGTTCTTTGATTTACGTTGTTTTTGGTTCATGGTGGTAAAATGTACAGTATCGTGTGACTAAGTTCTTTTATAGATTCTAATGCAGTGGTGAACTCAATTACCAATGCGACATTTCGATTTGTTTGAGGGTAGATTGAACGTTTCTTTGATGAAAATTGTGTTTGTTTAATGGCGATAAAATATATTATCGCGTGATTAATCTTTTGGATAATTTAGGGGAATGAGGTTTATTCGTGAGGTTTTTAGATTTAACAGTCGAATGTTTATTTGCTCGTAATGAAGTATTTCGTTCTACCATTCGTTCATTTGTTGTTCAAAATTTGCTCGTTTAAATACTATTGTGAGATTGTTAGGGTAAATTTTGTTGGCTAATGGAGTTGTGGACACAATTACGGCCACGACGTATCATTTGTCGTTTAATTCGATGATTTATTAGGAGATAGATCGTGCAATTCGCTGATCTAAATTATCTTCAGTAAAATACATTGTGAGTTTAATAATTGGTTCGTATTATAACTCTGTCTCTATTGAAGTTGAACAAAATTGTAGAGGAAAATTTTGCATTGTTTAATATGGTCTATTATCGTGTAGTGCAATTTTCGGCTGCAAGTTTTTTCTATCTTTAATAAGAACAAAATTATAGTTCATTCCAGTTGTTAGACTCGCCCTATATATTGCGTTCAATATAATTATGTAATTAAACCGGTGGATAATTTAGAAAGATTAATCGAATATCAGTGATTAAGGAAATACTAAGTAGTTTTAAGGCTCATGAGCGATAAAGTCATTTGAGCAAAACACTTTAGTTTAATCAGTGTTCTCTATTGGCAATTTCTTTTTATAATTATTGCAGTGTCATTACCCTTTATTGCTGTCTTGATACATATAAAACCACATAAACTTCGATGTTCATAAATAACAGTTCGATGAGTCAAACTCTGTTTACCGGTGATAAGATCAAGTACTTATGAATCAGTGACATAATATAATCGTTCGAACGATGGTGGTAAAAATTTAATACGAAAATATAGGTCTTTTTATAACGAGTATAACCATAACTATTGTTTTTCTCATTAAGTAATGTTGTTCCTTATTCACTTTTTGATAATAACTGATAACATAAATACATACTACAAATAATAATATTGTTTATATATTAAATGTAATTGGACGTGTCGTTTCAATTAAACGTCAGTTTGGACATCGTAGAAAATACAAATACATATTATGACCATTTCGATACCATACAACTGTTTATAGAAATACATTTATAGAACAATTTTAATAATCACAATATAATCGATAGAATTAAAATATAAAATTATAATAATTTATGTTTTTCACATTCAAATAAGAACGACAAATTAGGTATAATCCCTTAAATGTTGCATAGTAGAAGATTCTCACCCTTACACAAGTAATATTCTTACTCCTTGTTATTGGACACAAATTTCGTTTAAAAAATGGTAATTGAATCTTCAGGCAAATTTTCACTTTAAAACTTTATGCTTTGTTGAGGTAGTTAACAGAAGTTTCGTCACCATTAACGGAACATAATGTTCCTTTCTTAGTTGAAAGTTTGAAGCACTTTCCTATGTATACCTACTTACCTATTAATGAATAAAATCCGAGAATGTATTTTCTTTCGCTTCTATTTTTTCTATTTTACTTTCAACAGAATAATTACCTAAGCTCTTGTTCTAGTTCTAGCATTCTAGTTCTTTAGCATTGTGTTATCAGCTTACAAAATTGTTTTTCGTCCAATGGTTCGAAAAGTGCTTTAAAATCATACTAAATTTTTGTCGATTCTTTCTTCAGAGATTTCAGGGCTATCGATCTCTTCAAAATATTGCAAATCGCGAATCTATGATTTTTCATTCATTACTCGTAAATAGTATTTACTCTCTAAAAATTTTATATTTCCAACGCACGTTGTTAGATTTTCCTCAAATTTCGACATTATACTCAGCCTCGTTGCAACAATTTTCCGTACTTTCCAGTTTGATTTGCATATCTTTTGCATCGAAGCTTTTCATTCCAAGCGTTCGAACACTTCCATGACCCACTGTATGGCTAATGGAATCACGATCTTGTTTCTACGATCAGAATATTCATGAATCCTTTTTCTGCTTTGATCCTTCTCCCGTTTCCTTTTAATTGGCGACTGTCTTCGAGACTCCGTTAACCTTGATCTCGCAGAAAGGATTACTCTGTCTTGTGCACCTACGCATACATCAGCCTTTCAGGATTCGTTTCGCCACCGTCCGGCGCTATAAACATTATCCCCTTTAAATCCTTCGAAAAGATTGTGACAGAGTTTCGTGTTAAACTTGGAAAAACTTCCACGAATCCACGAGAAAAGCTTATGGCGATGAACGTTTATCACGTTCAAAAATATTTGAGCGGATCACGCGATTCAAAGATGGCCTACATCCTCCTCTAGTTAAATCGATGTAAACATACAGAATATACGAGATCTCCTACGAACCCGACACAGTCATCTGACATGCAAAATGATCGCAGAGGGGATTCATGTTTGCAACCGTGCCGTTTACAACATTATTCAAGATAGTTCAAAGAAAAAAACTGTGTAGTATACGCGATGTTTGACTTCCGAACAGAAAGAACTTTTGATTTCTGAAAACTATTATCACGGACGATTAGTCGTGTCGTTTCTTTATTTTCTAAATTAAGTTGCACGTGAAAAGTGAAGGATGATTCGAAAAGAAATGTTTTCAAACAGCTTGGAACGGCTGTACGAGCATTTTAAACGTTCAAGTCGGATAAATCGTTTGGATCGGACGAACAATAGAAATCGTTTTTTATTTTTAAACTATGAATTCGACGATTTCAAAATCGTTCGTGTGACCGGGTCTTGCGAAATGCTGATGATGCGTGATGGTTACGTACCTGGCGGAGCCAGGGCGTCGGGACGCCAATGCAGTATTCGTTCAGGCGTTGCCCCGGTTCACGATATTTCAAGTACATAATCGAAATTCGATCAGGCATGGGCGTTTCCAAAGGTCAGCGATACCTTAAACTTGATGATGCAGCGGCGTCAATACATTTATGATAAACACTCGCTTTATTTTTCACGTGGCCCCGATGCAACACGGTCCAGGAAAAGAGAACTTTTTTACTCTGACTCGTAAAATTCGATTTTGGTAATTATTCAAAAAATGTGAAAATTTCGGTTAATTCGATAGAGCAAATAATTTAACGAGTCGTTTGAAACGATCGTGTTCCACCCTGTATACGAGCAGCGAAAGATTGACTACATTGCAGATACAGCTGCGAACCAAAGAAATAAAAGACAATAACCACGGTACTTTGGACTGCATTTGTTACGTTCAGTTCGCAGATAAAACTGACAGAAACGGTTTATTCTGTTTCTATTATAAATCATGCAGTAATACGTTCGATGTTAATTAGTCGGTATAGCTTTTAGCGTGAACGAAAATTTAAAGTGAACCTTCTATGCTAAAATGGAAGAAAATAAACACCACGGCAAGTGTTCGATCTACGCGAGATTGATTTATTTATTAAAATCGCGTCTCTGATGTTTGCACTGTTCGGAAAGAATAGCGATACGTCGGATGGCGCAAACATTTCGTACGGAAAGAAGAAGAGCTCGCAAACGAAAATTTGTCGCCGAAGGAAAATGAAGATCTCGAGTAACGGTTGGGCGATAAAACAATATTTTCGCTGCTTAAGCTTGTCGATGGAACGAAGCGGCGGTGCCCCTTTAATCTCCGATTTATTTATTTTAACCCGTCGTGCGCCGCGTTTGGAACGCTTCGATTTATTTCGTCGTAGAATTTATTACGATATTGTTATTATTATAACGCCGTCATCGACCAAATTAGAAGCGAGTGTAAATACGATGATAAAATTGGTCCGGATGTTTCTTGTCCCGTGATATCTATTAATAAAGTTTAAAGGTAAATATTACATTCTATAATAAGTCCACTCGAATAAATTAAAAGCAACCGTACAGAAGGAAGTAGCCATCGTTCATATTTGGAGAAGGGGTTGTTCTCCATCAGAATAACTCTCAACCCCATGTTAGTTATGAAACGTATAACAATTAATTTGAATATCACCCGTGGTATCATCTTTAATTTTAGATCGCGTACGAGCACATTGTTTGTACATGTTTGTAAGCGCAGAACGCGGCGTGGCGCGAAGAGGGACGTTGGTCCGAAATGTGTCAAGAGACGAATCACCGCGTATCTGTAGAAAATCTTATCGGGGTGAAAACTGTAAATGCATTTCACCCGTGATACTTTCGCGGGGAGTTTGAATCGAAGTTGGATTTTTCGTCGCCGACGCCAGATTTTATTACTGAATCGAGCGACGCGCTCACCTACGCGAAAAGGAAAGGTGTATATTAATTCGCGAGTGGTCGTGGTAAGGGAAAGGAACTGGCAATAGAATTACGAAAGGAAGGCTCTCGGAACCTGACCGAAGATGGTAGCGAGGAAGGGCGGTATCCGTCGTTATCATTACGTATTCAAAGACGTTAATCAACTATATCGAAGAATATTGAGTTCCCGTTTCATCCTCCTGCATCGTACTACTTTCTATCTTATTTTACTTTCAGTGTCTTCAGTAAAAGTTCTATTCGGTTTTAAAAAGGTAAAAACCTAGATTTTTATATATTTTTGTTTTTTATAGTTCCACGAAAGCAAAATCGTCCTAGATCCCCTTAAAGTCGGTTTATGTTTTAAAAATATAATTATGCCAAAAGAAACTTCAAAATCTACCTCTTTACAAGAGGATAGGACAATGTTTCGAGCAGTTTAAACGTTGACGTTTTTATTATCACTCGTTGAAGTAGAACATTGGATCGTCAAGGTAAAACGTAGGACACAAACTAGTGGAACTAGGACAGGTGGCGAGTGAAGATTAATAGGATATTCAGGTATCTGATAAAACCGGTTATTAATTCTAGTATGATATCGATCAAAGTGTTGCGATCGACTTACTGTTTTGAAGGAACTTTCACTTTAGAAGCCCGAAAGCGGGGAATTCTCTAATATGTTTTTGTCATAAAACATTTAAAACCGATTTGACAAAATTGCAGTATAAAATAAATGATTTTCAGCGTTCAAGTATTTACAAAATTGATCCTTGTCTCGATGTAAAACGTTTACTGAATGTTTTCGAGGATAAACGATCTTTTTAACGCTCTTGGAAGGTGAAAGACCCTTTAAGAAACAGGATGGCTTAGGCAATTTCGTACAATCTCGACGTTTTACGTTCCTAGAAAAACTCATCCCCGAAGTGTCAGAACCACGCTTCGTGCTTTTGAAGCGTTTCCTGGGACAATAGTTGAATTGTTCCAAGGATAACGAGCGTTTGCTTCGTTATGGAATACAATTGACCCGGTTGCCACGTGGCACACGCGCGTATGTTCCGTGCCTTCCAGTTTGTCGGAGATATCTGTTCAATTTGTTCGAACGTACCCAGCGTGATCATTATCGGGGTCCTTCGTTAATTCTTTATCGAACGAACGCGAGAAAATTTTGCTCCCGGCATGAAACTATTCGTAATCTCGCGTCAGTATAGTCTTCGTTGGTGTTTTCGTCGAGCAAATAAAGTTTAACAATTTTTTATTATTCGTTAGTATTAGCTCGTTCTTGACATTCGTTGTACAGTCACCTTGTGTACAAGGTGTTCGACCACCCCTGGGAAAAATTTTAATCGGAGATTCTAGAGGCAAAAATAAGACGAAAATCAAGAGTACCAATTTCTTGATTGAGGCTTCGTTAAAAAGTTATTAAAAAATTAAATTTAAATTTAATTTAAATAAAAAATTTCAAATAATTCTGAAAAAATTATGTTTGGCTGCGTGAGTCAATTATAATTATTTTTGGTGAATAGACATACCTCTGAAATCCTCCCCATTTTCGAGAAAAAAATTCAGTAAATGGAGAAATTTTTTGATTTCAAATCATTCTAAAAAAATTATTTTTACTTGCAGGGGTCAATTACAATGATTTTTGGTCATTACACATACTCCTACTGAGTTTCGAAAGAAAAATTCCTTACCGAAAATATAGTTTGTGGCCAGAAATGCTTCCTCGAAATTTCATACAAATCTTTAAACTGTCATAACTCCTGAACGGATTGGACGATTTTAATGTTTCAAAAGGCAAACAACGCGTATTTTAATGAAGAAGATGTAGAAATTCCAAAAATATTCGAAAAATTGATCCTTGACCCAGCAAAATGAGGAAAATCCCATAAAAATGGTCCAATTTCCAAACAGCCATAACTTCTACAATAGTAAATATATTTCAATGAAACTTTTTTTTTGAAGTAGAGCTCATGGGTACCTACAAAAAAGTATTAGACAAGTTTTCTATAGGGCGTCAAACAAAATTACTAAAAATCAAAAACGAATCTCTAAGAAAAATCGATAGGGCTTAAATTTTTCAGCGAAAAAAAAATTTCAAATCGTTCTGGAAAAATTATTTTCGGTTACGGGGTTCAATTACAATCATGTTTGGTCATTAGACATACCCTCAAAATCCTATCCACTTTTGAGAAAAAAATTCGAGGTGTAACATTTTTCGACAAAATTAAAAAATTTCAAATCGTTCTGGAAAAATTATTTTCAGTTGCGAGGGTCAATTACAATAATTTTTTATGAATACACACACTCCCGAAATCCTACGTGATAACGTATTTAAATAACTTTTTAACGAAGTCTTAATCAACGAAGTGATATTCTTGATTTTCGTCTTATTTTGGCCTCTAGAATCTTCCATTAAAATTTTTCCCAGGGGTGGCCGAGCACCCTGTATATTTAATACGAAATTGTACAATAATGACCGCTTACTCGTAACGGTGATGATTTACGGTTCGTTGGAGCCCATCCTCGATATCTCGAAGTTGCCTTTGTTTCGACGCTCCCTTCCCTCGCGGTGGAATTATGGATCTTTCCATTGCCCTTCGTTAGCCAAGGAACTTTCACGTTGATAGCAAATCGTGTCAAGTTCGTTATATAGTTGAACACTAAATTATGCATTCTATAAATATGCAGAAAATGTGCTTCAGCAAGGATGCTCTCTGTTTCCCTGCTCTCGTATTATAACGTTTCTGTAGGAATCCAGGCATGCTCTAATTTCTATCAGAAATATCAAATAATTTTCCCTTATTTAAAGCCGGTCGTCGCGGTCGAATTTCTAAGAAAAAGCTTCTACGTTTCTACGAAGAGAAAATCGATCGAAACGTTTCCAGTGGTCTAAACTATGTGTCGCTGAACGAACAAAATTATATCCTTTCGCTCAATCGTTATTCATACAGATTACATTTCTCGTAAGTAAAAATCTGGTTTGACGCTGAAAGTGTCAATAAACTTGACGCAGAAAATTGTATCGCGGTGTCAGATTTATTTGTTTAGAAGGAACATTCGCCAAAAGCGGCCATTTTCGCTCTTTAAATAAGAAGCATCGCGAACGCGGAAAGTAAAATATTTGCCAACGAGCTGAAACCGTCTCTACTAGTAAACTGTTCGAGGTCGTAAAAAACGAGTTTGAACGTTCTCCGTGGGAATTTTTCGCTCGCTAACATTTCAGTCCGATCGTACTCGAAAGTGCCATTGGCTCGTGCCTTTGCATATTCGTCGTGTTCGCTTGCAAATTAAAGAAGGATGCGTGGCATCGTCTATCCCCACCGCGGCACAGTCGCGATAGGTGAATTCGAGTGTGTTTGCACGATAATTTCAGAGGCACGTTGCTCGCGACTCTGTCCTTAGCGTACACGTGACATTTATTATGCCACCGTATTTCCTCCGTTAGTGTGTCACACCGGCGTTCGTGGCAAACTGCAATGCAGACGACTGCGGTATCAGCCGTGCTTTCGGACGTTGAAACTCTGCGAACCTGGTCTCTGTGCAGCCCCTAGTAATTAACCCTTTAACTCTTGGGTATAAAATTGTTAATACGATTGCCCCGGTGGGGATCTACTCGACCCCCAAGCTCTCTTTCCACACGTTGAACTTTTCTGTTAGATTCGTTTACTGTCAAATATTTTTTCAGACAGCTGGATATTAGTTAATTTTTAATTCCACGTGGCACTTGTTCTTGTAATCACGTCGAAGCTTTTCATTTTCTTTAATATTTATAATAATTCATTCTTTTTAGCTTCTTGGTGAAAAGTCTTCTGATACAGTCTGATAAAAAAATGTTTCGATCTTTGATGGTAATAAAGTGCAATAACAGATATTTCGAAAATTTTTTTTATTCGTTAAAAAACTGAGGCCACTTTGACTTTTTATAGCTGATGAAACAATCGAATTCAGCGACCTGTCATACAATGGCCTTTGGATGTCCTTTAGCTCAGAAATTCACACTAATTAAAAAAATAAGTTTCCTGTGCGTTAATAAAACGTAAACGTAATTCATAGTCAATGATACTTTCCAACTGAATCTAAACAGTAAACACGCATCTTTAATTCGATCTTTTATTTATAGTACATATTAATTTATCAAAATAATGGTAATGTTATAGGATAAGTCCGGAATAATTTGACTACCAGGACAGATCGACCAATATTGATACTTCAAAACCAAAACGACAATTTTCACTGTGATGCAGAAATCTATGATATCATTGATATTCCACCAAGAAAATTTTTAAGAAATAAAGTGAAATTACTCATTAGTTATTAGGTTTAGGGCTAATACAAATCGATACCTTTTTACTCAGAATTTGATATTCTTCCGTATTCTGGTATAAAAAGTATAGTATTTCGTTTAAAAAAACAGAGTTGACCTTCAAATCTGAAATGCCTTCACCTATAAAAAAGACGAATGCCTCTTCAAACCATGCAATTATTTTATACAACATTTTTTCTAGCAATGCATACTTTGGAAGTTATAGTCGTGCACAAATTGCACAGACCATCCTATTTGAGGAAAGAAAGAGGTTCTGTGTTGACAATTTTTGATTCACCATAAATGAAAAAAATCTTGTTTCTTACGAATGTGATTATGGATAAATTAAATAGAAAATTTAAGCTGCAGTGGTCGGGTCCAGTACCGGATGAGTAATCGTTTTTTTTCAAATAAAATAAAATAAAATTTAAATTTAAGATAAGAACCGAGACAAAACTATTTCGTAAATAAAAAAGTAAAGACTGTAATAAACACATTTGATAAAAATGAATAGAAGGAATTCCATAAGAAACTTTCTTTCCATTTATATCACCATTATAGTGTACGAGTGTGGAGTACCCGTATGAAATGTATAAATAAAGTGTTATATCACGTTGTCGCGTACTGTGGATATATTTGGAAATAGTGGTCGTTGACAATTGCGTGTTATTCAAGACGAACGTTTTTCGTAACTGTGTCAACCAGAATTGATATACTGTAACAATTTGGAGTGGTTTTTATCCGGGGACATTCGATCCTACGCGCGTGAGAAAGGAAGAGAGGATCGAAAGGAAACGTAATACGTTGGAGGTTCGATTATTGCCGTAATTTTCAATGGCTTCGTTCTCTTCCGGGCAAGGTATAGAATGGCCGTAGCTGCTCAAATTCGACGTACTAACGGGCTTCTTCAAGGAGCATCGCTCCGGATACGGTGTATAACCGTCCGGCTACGTGTTTACGTTACGAAACGCGTTCTCGCATTGCCGCGTAACCGTAAGAGCGTGACAAAAACTGAGCTACGTGGGTGACGGTCTGGTCTGTCGTCTTCTCGCTGCTGAGCAACCTACGAGTAACGATACACACGCTGCCTTTCACATTAAACCGACGCGAATAACGTGACTTCTGAGCAGGCTACCTGGACCCGTGTTAACGATATCAGTGAAATTGCAATTGCAATATTTCGGAGTACGAATCTCGAGTTAAAACAGGGACCATAAAAATCAATAAGGCAGGAAATACATAAGTGCAGTTGTAATGCTATTATTAAAACCTAGCCTCGTTACGCAACATTCTCAGAGTTATTAAAACTGAGAATATGTTACATTTTTTATCGATTAATATCAACTTTATTTTTAAGAGAAGAAACAAATTTTGTTAGAAACTTCGGGCTTTTATAAAAGTTTGCATATTGATGTAATTTTAGAAACCATAAAGTTGCTCCGTCCCGTTTTAATTAAATATGCTGTTACATTATTCTGCTATTATTCTTGTCGATGGAGTTTTTAATTCTCGATAAAGTTAATTGGAGAAAGCTTTCAGCGTTAAATTGGCGCAATAGAAAACATTTTCTTTGAGTTTGAATTTTATAAGCACGGTAACGAATTGAATCATGTTTAATCGTTTATCGTGATGCACGGTATTAAGAAGGAAAATATTCCTTGAGCAATTTGTCACGATGCACTCAACGAATTAAATTTAATTAATCGCCTCTAAAGTGCATGTTACCCGTTACGAAATATTATTGCAAATTACACTGAGTATGTAAAGGTAAAAGATCGATGGAACTCGTACTCTGAAAATTTAATTTCCGTTCGCGAATTCGTGAACGTAAGATTTCGCAAAAATGATGTTCGATCGGTTTGTGGACATAGTAAATTTTGCGAGAAAGAGAAACAGGTCATGTAGCATGTACCCGCCCTGTCGAAAAAAAAGTAGGTGAATCGCATAAAAATACTCTGCGAAGTAGTGACCTCCTTGGCTCCAAACGTACTATTACGCAAATTTCTCCTCAACAGGTTCTACAACCTCACCGCACGAAGAAAAATTCGAGGCACGATACTATGCTTCGTTCGCGAACGAAAGAATTTAAATTTAAATTCGACGATTTCAAGGTTCACGCCAGTGTTAAATGAGGACCGCGATTCCCAAAGGGGGGAGAAGCAGAGGGCGCGAAAAAGAATTACAACGTAGGAAAATGTGGATAACTTAAACAACCAAGTCTTATAATACACCAATCATCAGAATTTAATAACTTTTAATATACCACTTATTCCATTTAACAATCACCTTCATCTCTAAATATGCTCAAGAAATGTATTACTCAGATTCTCGTAATTTTTTTATTTTCTATCGCGTTATTTGCAACGTATAATAAATGTAATTGATTTATTAGTGTCAGAGTGTTGCAATTTTATTTCGTTGATACATAATACTGCCTAAAATTGAATGGATAAATATTTACAATTATTTTATTTTAAATAGCTTTAAATATTATATTTGTCTAAGTATCTAGTGGCCAATTTGAATAAAAAATTGTGAATCAATTTGTTCAGTTTTATCAGAAGGTTACATTAGTTTTTCCACGATATTCTTGCATTGAGAAGCGATTCGGATTTATTAGGAGAAATATTATTCTTTTAAATTTCACGTTTGGAGTAGTTTCTACGTCAAGATTTTCATTTCTGATTTTTTCTCAACGACGAACTGCGCGTGAAAGCTCCCAGTCAAGGCAGCTACATTGATCGGAGGTCGTCGGTGGTTCTTTTTTAAACAGTGAACCTTGCACGGCTGCATGTCCTTGGTGTCTTCGTGTTACAGAAGGTACACAAATAAGCACTCGACTCTGTATAAGATGCTGTTGGACCCATAAATATTAGGCGACGCATCCGACGTGCCCTGTATTTTGCTTTCTCCTCGTTTTCCTCGTGTAGCCGCGACCGCGTCTCTCGTCGAGGGAGGCCATTTATTTATTTATCGACGGTAATTACAGCGCGCATGATATACGCCCGTGGACGCAATACTGATTTTCGGACGCTTTTAATAGCTACGACCGACGCAAGCCAAAAGAAGGGAAAGGGAATTAATCGGAAATTAGATTACGAAACTCGCGCGCGTGGTGAAATTATAGATAACGAATGTTATTAATCCCTATCTCTTGCCCGTGACGTAAAGACAAACGCACAAGAAACTTTCGTATCTAACTCGCATGGACGTGCCCATTATTTCTACGTACATTTTTCTTCTTTTCAGTATTTGGAAATAAGCTACTCGAAACCTAAAATTAGGGAAGTATTCAACGTAACGATAAATCACATTAACGTTAATTTGCATATACTCCCACGTGTATTCGTACGCTGTAATTATTCTAGAGCTGCTCATTGCAATTTTTTTTATCATTAACTAACTGGCCTTTCGTTTCCTATCTGTATCAGTTATCAGAACGCTGATACTTCATCATTCTTTTTGGTTAGTTTGTTCACGTGGTGTATATTTTAGCAATTACTAATCGTTGCTACCTCATTTATACTTGACTATTTTTTATACGATATACCATACTTTTAGTTCCTATGATTTTAAACGATAACATATACTGGTTACTCCCCACTCGTATTTATACAGTATAATGGTGATATAAATGGAAAGAAACTTTTTCATGGAATTCCTTCTATTCATTGTTATCAAATGTGTTTATTACAACTGCGATCATTAACAAATTTTCTATTAAATTTATCTATAATCATATTCGTAAGAAACAAGTATTTTGTCATTTGTAGTGAATTACTATTATAGTGTACAAATGCGATTTGCAGTAATTTGTATACTGTCCTACTCTAACTATACAATTCTAAATTCATTATTAATTAATAATAATGTCGTGGACTTCGACAACGAGGGGATGTTTTATCTCTGGTCATCGAGTTCGGATCACATAGTTGGTAAAATTATTACAAAATATGTATTTCATCATTTATATATACAAATAAATCTACTAATATTGTAGTGATAGAGTTCACGTGTATGGCCATTGATTGATTGGAGCTTAAACTTTAGCAATCAACGAAGAGACTATATGTATAAACACACAAATAGGTGATTGCATAATTTTTGAAGGCTCAAGCTATGATAGAATTGTAGCTCTAATTCATGAATTGAATTATAGATTTATACTTCGTATAGTACACGAATACAAGTGAGACTAACTGTACCTGATTTGTAGAAAACGAGCACGATGTCTCATTATTATTTTTCTGACTAAGTTCGCGTCGTTCTTGAGCAACGCACATTTCCACATCATTCACGTTTCCGCCTTTCGTTCTCCAAGCAACTCTTTTACACACTTTGTACCAGTGCGGTGTATTATCTGCAGACTGCCATTCGCGTAAAAGAAAACTTCCCCGATACTATAGTACCCATTATCTTGGTGAAATATGAAATGTTCTCCGAGAATTTGCCTAGCACACTTTTGTATTTACCCATTGCATAATTTTATCTAATCAACGTTGTTCGTTCAGACTTACATTAGTCAATATGCTCAATTATGGAGATAGCGGTACGTTGTAACGAAGAACATTTCCACGAGAATGGCGGAACGTTGACCACAAAAATTCAGATATTACACAAAATCAAAATGAAATAAATTCTTTATGCTATACGATCAACGTAATGCGTTACTATTTTATCGTGTCTGGTACATTCACTCGAATATAATTACATAGTTATATATTTGTTTTCGCAAAAAATACAACTGTACCATATAATTCATATTTATCTATCTATTAAATATTGTATTAAAAGTATAAACACAATATTTATACAGGGTGTTCCGTCATCCCTGGGAAAAATTTGAATGAGACATTCTAGAAGCCAAAATAAGACGAAAATCAAGAATATTAATTTGTTGATTGAGGCTTCGTTAAAAAGTTATTAACAAAATTAAATTAAAAAATTTTAAATCGTTCTGGAAAAATTATTTTCGATTGCGGGGGTCAATTACAATCATTTTTGGTGAATAGACATACCCCTGAAATCTTACCCACTTTCTTGAAAAAAATTCGAGAAGGTGTGAAATTTTCCGACGGAAAAAAAAATTTCAAATCGTTCTGGAAAAATTATTTTCGATTGTGGGGGTCAATTATAATCATTTTTGGTGAATAGACATACCCCCGAATTCCTATCCACTTTCTAGAAAAAAATTCGAGAAGGTGTGAAATTTCGACGGAAAAAAAAATTCAAATCGTTCTGGAAAAATTATTTTCGATTGCGAGGGTTAATTACAATAATTTTTGGTGAATAGACATACCCCCAAAATCCTGCGCATTTTCGAGAAAAAAATTGATTTCGTGCGGAACTTTAAACGTTAATAAGTTTTTAACAAAGCCTCCATCAACAAATTGGTATTCTTGATTTTCGTCTTATTTTGGCCTCTAGAATCTCCCATTAAAATTGTTTCTAAAGAGGAATATCTTTACGTTTCTAGATAGTTGGATACTACTTAATTTAAAATTTTTTAAGTTTCGTGTAAATTCACGTGTCCTTTTCATTTTTCTCGATATTTCACGGTAAGATCCTTTAATTCCCGGAGTAATCCTCGTGTTAATAATCGTTAAAAAAAAATATCGCGTAAACGAAAGAGAGTCTACGATAGAACGCAAATATATATTCTGTCGTTTATTTATTTTTGGGCACCGTTCTTCGTCGTTTCGGTGCTGTAGTCGCTTGATTTTGTTTGTTTCCAATGGCTACCCCGCTGAACGAAATATAATGCTGGCTATGAATATACAAACACAGACGACGCTCCGCGAGCGAAAAGAAAAACAATGATCACGTGGAACAGAGATCCGTGCGCGTCGAACGATTAGTTTGTAATCGGTTTGTATCCGCCAGATGACATTCGTTGTCGACGGAATTTCTCGCGAGAGGAAACCGATGGCGGAACCGATAAAATATATTGACCGTGTAATTGAATTATAACTTACTTGGCGCGGAGGATACCGTGATCACGAAGGCGGTTCCTTCTGGGCGAGGCCCTTCCATTGCACTTCGTTAGGGCTGAACCTTGCGAATACTCCTATTGTGGGTATGTCGAGCGCACAATTTTTGATAGTCGGGACCTGCGTTCGCGCTGTCCCGGATTACGACATTGAAAAATAAACGGTTTTTGTTTCTCCATGCCGGACGGGAAAACTAGAATTCGCGGTTAGGTTCGTACAGTCAGGGACAATACGATAAAACGAACCCTATTAATGAGTTTAATTGCTCTATATAGGATCAATAATTATATTTTTATATTTTACGATTAATAATTTTGTTTAGTACCATTTAACACGTTGACTACCACTCTAAAATCCTAAAATTGTTTGCAAGATCAAAACCTTGATTTTACTCAATTGTAAACTACACAACTTAAAAGTTGTCCTAGCAGTTACTTTCGTAACCTCATTAAAATTTATTTTCTTTAACATTTCAACTTGAGGATTAATTGTTTTAGTATGGATGGCGTGGCAGTCACAGTGTTAATAATGACTTAATTATACAAAAATACATATTGTTATTCAACCAAACGAAATATATCATTCAAAAAATTCAAATACAAAAATATTATGCCTCTCGATCCATAGTTTGTAGTATTTTTATATTCGCGAATCAAACTTTAACCTTTAATGCTCGATGTTATTAATTATTCGGTAGCTTGAGCATTTTTTAAGGAAATATGATAACGAACTTTACAAATTGTTCATTGCTCGTTCCTTTTACATATTTCAAGGCAATTATATTCTTTTGTATTAAATATTTCTCAGGGTTTGTTCAAACATGAAATACTATTAACTCGAAGAAACAAACTCGTCGCTGTTTTATTGCTACGTAGAAAGCAATGATTCTTCTCGCGTATCTTGTGGTTTTGCGGATTTGTGGTTTTGTCATTGTGTGCGTCCGTATCGTTTGCTAATATTATTTAAAAGTGTTGGGAATCAGAAACTGATAAACAAAATGATCGTTAGAAATAGACGTCAAAGTATTATATAGTTAACGTGAATCTCGGTTTGTAAAGCAGTTTGCATTTGACGTCTTTGAATTATTGTAATGTAAGTAGATTTTATGATTCTTGTTTTAAACTAAAACAATTAACTTTTGCAAGTAGTAAATATTATATACCCACGATCGAACTCTTTTTAAATATTTTTCATGACAATTGTAAGTATCCAAAAGCGTTTAAAATATTTTCTGTGAAACGTGTCGTGTACATGTAACTTTCATTCATAATTTGAAATGTTCTAACATTACATTCCGATGAAATTTTACACTAGAAATAACATTGTAATTGTTAAAATTCACGCTGAAATAATTTTAAACGAAATTCGGGGACCGAGGATGTTAATTTGCGTGAAATTATTAATTTTGTGAATAGATCGAAAATATTTGAATTTATTGAAATCATGGCGATAAAGTGAAAAATCTATATGTGAACATAAATAAATTTGTGGGAAGAAATGGTTTTACTCTTTTCGTATAAATTTATACAAAATGTAAATGCATTTCGGAGACACTTATACCAACGTTGTTTTATGATTTACATCAGCTTGAATATTTAATACCAAATAGATATTAGTCGATTTAATGATGAGAAAATTGATCGTATTTCCATTATCGGTCTTTGAACCCTCCCTGTTACTATGGCTGAAGAAGATGCGCCATTTGCATAGAAATTGTCTGATCCCTTTATCGATTCTCTTGTTTGCTCTGGTACTTCAATGTTGTCAAGGATACTGCGTTCTATATTTTATAAATGCACAGAAAATATTTATTGTGGTAATAAATTCGAACGATAAAATGTTCTTGATTAATAAAAGTTACGGTTTCATTGTTTCAATATTGCCGTCTGCGTATTTCTCGGTATAATACGATGTTACACAAACGCATTAAAAAATAACTTCTTGGAATCCCACGTTACAAATCAATTTCTTGTTTTCACTTTCTTCTTCTTTAATTCCCAAACGAGTTCATTATTTTCTTATTTTATTTACTTACTGATGAAATAGTCGATATTAGAATGTATCTATTTAACAGAACATTGAAATTCAATATTTTTAATAGAAAAGTTTCATCGAAAACGCGAAATAGCACCAAGTCACGAATCACACATTTCACGTTACTTCAGAAATGTCATATCGGAATGACTATTTCTGACCCTTTATGCTTTAGCAAAATTATTTGCAAACGGGTTTCTCATTTATCCTTGATTTTCGTCACGCAACCCTGGTAATGACTATAACGATGCAAGAAAGGCACGGTGCATAGCCTACAATACCTCGGACAGAAATATCTTTTTCTTCTACAGAAACAACCTCTTTTCATTTCCATGATTGTTTCTTTTACCTGTTTTTCCAGTCTGTAAAAACTTATTTCCGGTGCGTTAACCGCGAGTTTTATACCATCTACCGTACAACCATGTAACGGAGAGGATTTTCAAAAATAAAACGTGCCTAAGATAGTTCGTTAACGTCGTTTAATGAAAGAAACAAAGTATTTTCGATAGAAATAAAGCTTTGGTAGTGTGGAGGACTGGGTAGAACATCCTAATCGAATTGTAACAACTTGTTTGGACCTAGGGTTATCGCAGTGGAAACAACGTCCCGCCTGTTTGCCAATTACGAGCGTTTTATGGCCGAGTGCTGGCTTATGTTCGTCCAGCTGAGAACGGTACTTTGCAAAGTTAATCGTTTCGCAGTGTGGAAGTAGCTCGTAGTGTTAGGTTGTTGCACGTGGAACGACGGTGTCCCAAAACTGGCTGACACCATCTTGTTTTCACGAACGAAAATCATTGGATGCTGATTGTCATACGTCAAATTATTATCTTCGTAGACATATTTTTGTCATGATTTTTATTAGTACAGTTACATACAGTGGTCAATATTTTATGGATTTTTAAATTTATTGTTATATAAATAAAAACCAAACGAATGCAGGGTTATATCAAACTATAATAGAAATTCTGTTTTATCAAGAAAATACAAAATCATTATTCTTTTGTTTACAGAGTATCTACGAAGGGTGTGTCTAGGATTTTCAGCAATCTTAATGTGGTCCTGAGTGATGCAAGTGACTTCCTTCCATTTATCCTTCAGATACTGTGCGTAAGTAAAGATTATTATTGTACTTGTGTTGCTATTCTGAGATCGTCTGATAGCAACGTGTTATATGTATAAAAGCAAAAGCACGAAAGATAATAGGACAATATAACGTAATCAGTAATAATCTTTCTTTTCTCGATGAAATATGCGTTATGGAAAGATAACTGATATCTATCATATTTTCATGATTAGATTAATAACAGCTGTATTTCATATTGTACGAAATTCTAGTGCAACAAAGACGTAATGTTTTTATTATTCTCAAATTAATTTTATTTTTTAGTATTATTTATACAAACAATTTATACCCATTTTGTTAATACGTGCTTAAAAATGTAACATTTGCACGAGTTCTGCAACTGTTTACGAACAGTTCTGGCTAGTGTTGACCCATCAATAATAATCATAAGGCTCTCAATAACCGAGAGCCTTTATAACCATATAACCATAACTTTTACCATATTTAAATGAAACGAAAAGGAAAGAATAAATTTTCTACTAAACAACGAAATAAAACAATATACATTATATTTAGCTATATGTATAATATAATACAACATAAAATGAAATCAATTTTATTTTATACATTTACTATATGAATAATCTTCATTAAAAATTTCCCTAACGCAACATGTATACATAAAACACGAATATATAAAAACATAGGAATATACAAATAAGTATTATACTAACTATCTTATCTGTAACAATTGAAATATGAAGTCTTGATTGTGATATCATGTATGCTTGATACAAAAGCAACTGTTTCTATGTATACTTACACGATTATTAATTTACTTAACAAAAACAGAGATCGAATGTTCTAGAGAATCATTTTAAATCGTAAAAATATTCAACAATAAAATACATTTCACTACATATATCAATCATAATCTTTCACACATGACATTTTGCTATTTTAGAACTCATTTGAACGATACAATATAAATCACAATATCATTACTTACAAAGAAAAGATATGTACAACGAGTACAGCACTATTTTTAGATTCAACATCCTTATTGTAACTATAATAATGATTAACGTCAGACATTAATCCATTGACGACGTAAAAGTAAAGGTAGGCCAATCTCACACATACCTATAGGTATTGTATTTTACGCATACAACATTAATCATTTTCCAGGCAATTCAATTTTCTTTCTCTCAGATTTCTTGTGTTCCAATTCCGCGCGGATTTTCTCCGCGGCTTCAAGTTCTTTGTCGATCACCAGACCCCACTCATCATCGCATTCTTCCTCAGAGGATCCCTTTGATTTTTTAGTCGTGGGCTTCTCAGTTTGTTTGGTAGTTCGTGTAACAGGCTGTTTGGTGGTACTTGTCGTAGTCCGTTTCGTAGTTGTCGCCGCCTGTTCGGTACTATTTGTTGTTGCCTGAGCGGTAGATGGAGTAGTCGCCTGTCTGGTAGTTTCCGTTTCAGTCTGTTCGGTAGTTGCTCTAGTAGTCTCCTCCGAGGATGTTGTACTAGCCTGCGTGGCGGATGCAGTTGATGCACTTGTGGTAGATGGTGTACTAGCTTGCTCTGAGGATGCAGTTGACGCACTTGCGGTAGATGGTGCGCTAGTTTCCTCTGAGGCTGCTGTACTAGCTTCAGTGGGCGCACTTGCGGTAGATGGTGCACTCGTTTCTTCTGAGGATGCTGTACTAGCTTGAGTGGAGGATGCAGTTGACGCACTTGCGGTAGATGGTGCGCTAGTTTCCTCTGAGGCTGCTGTACTAGCTTCAGTGGACGCACTTGCGGTAGATGGTGCACTCGTTTCTTCTGAGGATGCTGTACTAGCTTGAGTGGAGGATGCAGTTGACGCACTTGCGGTAGATGGTGCGCTAGTTTCCTCCGAGGATGTTGTACTAGCCTGCGTGGCGGATGCAGTTGATGCACTTGTGGTAGATGGTGTACTAGCTTGCTCTGAGGATGCAGTTGACGCACTTGCGGTAGATGGTGCGCTAGTTTCCTCTGAGGCTGCTGTACTAGCTTCAGTGGACGCACTTGCGGTAGATGGTGCACTAGTTTCTTCTGAGGATGCTGTACTAGCTTGAGTGGAGGATGCAGTTGACGCACTTGCGGTAGATGGTGCGCTAGTTTCCTCTGAGGCTGCTGTACTAGCTTCAGTGGACGCACTTGCGGTAGATGATGCACTAGTTTCTTCTGAGGATGCTGTACTAGCTTGAGTGGAGGATGCAGTTGACGCACTTGCGGTAGATGGTGCGCTAGTTTCCTCTGAGGGTGCTGTACTCGCTTCAGTTGACGCACTTGCGGTAGATGGTGCACTAGTTTCTTCTGAGGATGCTGTACTAGCTTGAGTGGAGGATGCAGTTGACGCACTTGCGGTAGATGGTGCGCTAGTTTCCTCTGAGGGTGCTGTACTAGCTTCAGTGGACGCACTTGCGGTAGATGGTACACTAGTTTCTTCTGAGGATGCTGTACTAGCTTGAGTGGAGGATGCAGTTGACGCACTTGCGGTAGATGGTGCGCTAGTTTCCTCTGAGGCTGCTGTACTAGCTTCAGTGGACGCACTTGCGGTAGATGGTGCACTAGTTTCTTCTGAGGATGCTGTACTAGCTTGAGTGGAGGATGCAGTTGACGCACTTGCGGTAGATGGTGCGCTAGTTTCCTCTGAGGCTGCTGTACTAGCTTCAGTGGACGCACTTGCGGTAGATGGTGCACTAGTTTCTTCTGAGGATGCTGTACTAGCTTGAGTGGAGGATGCAGTTGACGCACTTGCGGTAGATGGTGCGCTAGTTTCCTCTGAGGCTGCTGTACTAGCTTCAGTGGACGCACTTGTGGTAGATGGTGCACTAGTTTCTTCTGAGGATGCTGTACTAGCTTGAGTGGAGGATGCAGTTGACGCACTTGCGGTAGATGGTGCGCTAGTTTCCTCTGAGGGTGCTGTACTAGCTTCAGTGGACGCACTTGCGGTAGATGGTACACTAGTTTCTTCTGAGGATGCAGTACTAGCTTGAGTGGAGGACGCAGTTGACGCACTTGCCGTAGATGGTGTGTTAGTTTCCTCTGAGGATGCTGTACTAGCTTCAGTCGACGCACTTGCGGTGGATGGTGCACTAGTTTCTTCTGAGGATGCTGTACTAGCTTCAGTGGACGCACTTGTGGCAGATGGTGTAGTAGCTTCTTCTGAGGATGATGCACTAGCTTGAGTGGAGGATGCAGTGGAGGCACTCATGGTACTAGCTGGCGCAGGAGATGTTGTGCAGACACATGTTGTAATCTGTCCAGTACTTGATTCCGTGGTCGATACTGTGGTAGCTGCCTGTGAAGACCCTGTGGACGCTGCTGCAGAACTTGCAGTGCTCGTTTCCTCGGATGCTTCTGTGGTAGCCTGTTCCGATGAGGCAGTGGATGCCCTCGAAGTACTTGCTGTACTAGCTTGTTCTGAGGATGCAGTACTAGCCTGTTCGGAGGATGCTGTTGATGCTGCTGCAGAACTTGCAGTGCTCGTTTCCTCGGATGCTTCTGTGGTAGCCTGTTCCGATGAGGCAGTGGATGCCCTCGAAGTACTTGCTGTACTAGCTTGTTCTGAGGATGCAGTACTAGCCTGTTCGGAGGATGCTGTGGATGCTGCTGCAGAACTTGCAGTGCTCGTTTCCTCGGATGCTTCTGTGGTAGCCTGTTCCGATGAGGCAGTGGATGCCCTCGAAGTACTTGCTGTACTAGCTTGTTCTGAGGATGCAGTACTAGCCTGTTCGGAGGATGCTGTGGATGCTGCTGCAGAACTTGCAGTGCTCGTTTCCTCGGATGATTCTGTGGTAGCCTGTTCGGATGATGCAGTGGATGCCCTCGAAGTACTTGCTGCACTAGCTTGTTCTGAGGATGCAGTACTAGCCTGTTCGGAGGATGCTGTGGATGCTGTGGATGCTGCTGCAGAACTTGCAGTGCTCGTTTCCTCCGATGCTTCTGTGGTAGCCTGTTCGGATGATGCAGTGGATGCCCTCGAAGTACTTGCTGTACTAGCTTGTTCTGAGGATGCAGTACTAGCCTGTTCGGAGGATGCTGTTGATGCTGCTGCAGAACTTGCAGTGCTCGTTTCCTCCGATGCTTCTGTGGTAGCCTGTTCGGATGATGCAGTGGATGCCCTCGAAGTACTTGCTGTACTAGCTTGTTCTGAGGATGCAGTACTAGCCTGTTCGGAGGATGCTGTGGATGCTGCTGCAGAACTTGCAGTGCTCGTTTCCTCGGATGCTTCTGTGGTAGCTTGTTCGGATGAAGCAGTAGACGCCCTCGACGTACTTGCTGTACTAGCTTGCTCTGAGGAAGCTGTACTAGCCCGCTCGGAGGATGCTGTATTAGCTTGTTCTGAGGATGCAGTGGACGCTGCAGCAGAACTTGCAGTACTGGTTTTTTCGGATGACGCTGTGCTAGCCTGTTCAGATGATGCCGTGGACGCCCTCGAAGAACTAGCTGTACTAGCTTGTTCTGAGGATGCTGTGGATGCTGCTGCAGAACTTGCAGTGCTCGTTTCCTCCGATGCTTCTGTGGTAGCCTGTTCGGATGATGCAGTGGATGCCCTCGAAGTACTTGCTGTACTAGCTTGTTCTGAGGATGCAGTACTAGCCTGTTCGGAGGATGCTGTGGATGCTGCTGCAGAAGTTGCAGTGCTTGTTTCCTCGGATGCTTCTGTGGTAGCCTGTTCGGATGATGCAGTGGATGCCCTCGAAGTACTTGCTGTACTAGCTTGTTCTGAGGATGCAGTACTAGCCTGTTCGGAGGATGCTGTTGATGCTGCTGCAGAACTTGCAGTGCTCGTTTCCTCCGATGCTTCTGTGGTAGCCTGTTCGGATGATGCAGTGGAGGCCCTCGAAGTACTTGCTGTACTAGCTTGTTCTGAGGATGCAGTACTAGCCTGTTCGGAGGATACTGTGGATGCTGCTGCAGAACTTGCAGTGCTCGTTTCCTCGGATGCTTCTGTGGTAGCTTGTTCGGATGAAGAAGTAGACGCCCTCGACGTACTTGCTGTACTAGCTTGCTCTGAGGAAGCTGTACTAGCCTGCTCGGAAGATGCTGTGGACGCACTTGAAGAACTTGCTGTACTAGTTTCTTCGCATGGCTCTGTAGTAGCTTGCTCTGGGGATGTTGTACTAGCTTGTTCGGAGGATTCTGTGGTCGCTGCAGTAGAACTAGCAGTACTGGTTTCTACGGGTGACGCTGTGGTAGCTTGTTCTGATGATGCAGTGGACGCCCTCGAAGGACTAGCTGTACTAGCTTCCTCCGAAGATGCTGTATTAGCTTGTTCTGAGGATGCAGTGGACGCTGCAGCAGAACTTGCTGTACTGGTTTCTTCGGATGACGCTGTGCTAGCCTGTTCTGATGATGCAGTGGATGCCCTCGAAGGACTAGCTGTACTAGCTTCCTCCGAAGATGCAGTACTAGCCTGTTCGGAGGATGCTGTGGATGCTGCTGCAGAACTTGCAGTGCTCGTTTCCTCGGATGATTCTGTGGTAGCCTGTTCCGATGAGGCAGTGGATGCCCTCGAAGTACTTGCTGTACTAGCTTGTTCTGAGGATGCAGTACTAGCCTGTTCGGAGGATGCTGTATTAGCTTGTTCTGAGGATGCAGTGGACGCTGCAGCAGAACTTGCAGTACTGGTTTCTTCGGATGATTCTGTGGTAGCCTGTTCGGATGATGCAGTGGACGCCCTCGGAGTACTTGCTGTACTAGCTTGTTCTGAGGATGCAGTACTAGCCTGTTCAGAGGATGCTGTAGACGCTGCTGCAGAACTTGCAGTACTGGTTTCTTCGGATGATTCTGTGGTAGCCTGTTCGGATGATGCAGTGGACGCCCTCGGAGTACTTGCTGTACTAGCTTGTTCTGAGGATGCAGTACTAGCCTGTTCGGAGGATGCTGTAGACGCTGCTGCAGAACTTGCAGTACTGGTTTCTTCGGATGATTCTGTGGTAGCCTGTTCGGATGATGCAGTGGACGCCCTCGGAGTACTTGCTGTACTAGCTTGTTCTGAGGATGCAGTACTAGCCTGTTCGGAGGATGCTGTAGACGCTGCTGCAGAACTTGCAGTACTGGTTTCTTCGGATGATTCTGTGGTAGCCTGTTCGGATGATGCAGTGGACGCCCTCGGAGTACTTGCTGTACTGGCTTGTTCTGAGGATGCAGTACTAGCCTGTTCGGAGGATGCTGTAGACGCTGCTGCAGAACTTGCAGTACTGGTTTCTTCGGATGATTCTGTGGTAGCCTGTTCGGATGATGCAGTGGACGCCCTCGGAGTACTTGCTGTACTAGCTTGTTCTGAGGATGCAGTACTAGCCTGTTCGGAGGATGCTGTAGACGCTGCTGCAGAACTTGCAGTACTGGTTTCTTCGGATGATTCTGTGGTAGCCTGTTCGGATGATGCAGTGGACGCCCTCGTAGTACTTGCTGTACTAGCTTGTTCTGAGGATGCTGTGGACGCTGCAGCAGAACTTGCAGTACTGGCTTCTTCGGATGTCGCTGTACTAGCCTGTTCAGATGATGCAGTAGACGCTTTCGAAGAACTAGCTGTACTAGCTTGCTCTGAGGATGCGGTACTAGCTTGTTCGGAGGATGCTGTGGACGCTGCAGCAGAAGTTGCAGTACTGGCTTCTTCGGATGACGCTGTGCTAGCCTGTTCAGATGATGTAGTGGATGCCTTCGAAGAACTTGCTGTACTAGCTGCCTCCGAGGATGCTGTACTAGCTTCTTCAGAGGATGCTGTACTAGCTTGCTGTGTTGATGCTGTACTAGTCTGTTCGGAGGATGCTGTACTCGCTTGCTGGGATGATGATGTTGCTGGCGTCGTAGTTGCTCGTTGAGTACTTGTAGTTGTTGCCTGCTCGGTAGTTCTTGTAGAAGTCTTCGCGGTCGTTTGTGTGGCAGCCTGTGTTGTTCCTAGAATATTTTTTTATTTTAGTTTGTGTTATACTTTTTTTAGGTTGTTTATGTGATATTAACGTTTTACCTCCATTCTTAATTATTTCTGCGATGCACTCGTTCAAACTGCGTAGTATTTTTGTTGTGTTTCTTAGGAAGTCTGGCATGTATCTTGCTACCGAACATTCAAGCATGCCAGACTTGAGTTGCCTCTTTTGGTTGTTTAATTGCGTTATTTCATTTCGTAGTTCTTCAACATCCTTTTTGAGTTCCTTTGCGTTATCCGTAGTCTAGTGAATTTTGAATTTGAGTAATTTTTTTGTTATTATTTGTGTGTAGTTTGTTTTTGTTCTTTACTATTCTTAATATGTTTTGTTTTGTTTAGTTACTGTTTTATTTTTTATTATTTTTATGGTTTGTGCTTGTTTGAATCCATGCTGTGTCTTTTGAATATATGATTTAAATGTGTATTGGGTTTTAATTATCTGTGAAGTTTATTTTGTTAAACGATTCGATATAATGGCTACTTTTTCGTGTGCAATGAATCCGCTAATTAAATATTTAGTGTAGGTTGTTTTCTACCACATTGTTAATTTATGTTTTATTTGTGTTACGTATGGTAAATGTTTCTTGTACTTACCGCGTTTAAGCATGCACTGATTTCAGGGAAGTTGGAGCTCTGTTTTACACATTGATCGGCAGTGTTTCTAGTGTTCTTGAGTTCTTTAGTAAGGTCTTCCGAAGTTTCTTTTATTGATTGCAATGTTTCGACTCCTTTAGTTATTTTTCCTTCTAGGCAGTTTTCAACTTTTCTAATGATAGCAGTTGCTGTTTCGTTTAGTTGAGTTATTTGAGCACTACAAATAGTATTGTCAACTACGTTTGCTTCTGCTATCCATATTAGGATTTTCTTGTTTATCTAGACATATATGGTATACAAATTGTTAATTGTACTGGAAAGTATTATTTTTATATATAGTATATAACTTGTAGCAGATTTTAAACCGTGTGAATTTGTATTATTGAATCTTTTTGTAACTTGACTGATTCTTTCTCTTTCATAATTCTTTATAAAATGATATCATAATGAATTGTTAAAACCGGTGGTACACCTCATTTCATATTATTGACGTATGGATGATCTGTTAGAGTGTATGGAAACTGACAATTGCTGGAGCAAATTGTAGTTACGATATACTAGGAGCAAATGTACTCATGTACAAATTAGATAATAAGTAAGATAAGCACAGCGGTTGCAAATCGAATTATTTGCCCTTATAATTTAAATTTAAATTTAAATTTTACGTAAACTACATTATATTTTAATTTCTTCAAAATCTCTGATATCGAACACACGAAGTGACTGATCGTTTTCAATACAATTTTCCATATATATATTGCAGTTTTGTTCTGAACTCAATATTTCGCAGTTGAAAACCACGTACGTACATCTTTCACTTCTATGATATGTAATACATTTATTACGTAATCGTACAAAACTATATGAGCCGGTCATAGTTCAGAACGTGTTTTCTTTTCTCGTGTGCACGAATGTACATACAAGGTGTTTCCTTTCATTGGAAACGGTGGAATATATCATAAGGGTTTAAAGCGATGAAAAAATATTTTCACCAAAAATTATTCAGTATAAAATGAAGCATTATACGGTATAAATATTTTTCTTTGTAGGTGACGTAACGAGTGAGTTTTTAAAGTCCAATTAATTTTTTTTAAATGGGACTTATCAAATATTTATTTATTATATTTCGTTTTCTTACCAATTCCAGTAAAGTTTTGATTCTTAATGTTGCCTCACTGTTGATTTCAAGAGCGAAGGCTTTAATTTCAACAATGCAAAGATTAGCGAGTTTCTCGATTTCTTGTAGAGCTTCGCAATTATTATTAACGATGACATCAATATTGCTGATGGACACATTTATGGTTATTGATTCTTCTATGGTGACTGATCCTTTGCTGCCCCATTCTACTTTCTGCTTCGGAATTACGCTGGCCTATAATACGAAAATATTAAAGTATTTTCTTCGCTGTAGCACTGACATTTTCATAATACTTGCCAGTGTAAAAATAATAATGAAACACTCCAAACACAACCACTTTCACGTGTAATTAAGTAAACAGAAATTTCGCATCGAGACGAAATTATAAAAAGAAATCTCAAAACGAACAAAACAAAATGATTTATTACAATATTTGCTCCTTTGGCTTGTTTCTATTTTCTTAAACACTGTGTGAATTCGCTGTGCTTGTACAAAGGACATGCATCCTATAAGTATGGAACAGTATAATTCTATTAAAAGTTTAATTACATTTTAGAAACAGTTATTAATGAAATATTAAAAAAATTACTCTTGCGAAAAGTAAACAAATTCTAGACACATCTTAAATGATAGAAAATAGTAATATACAGGTTGTTCGGCCACCTCTAGCAAAAATTTTAATGAGCGACAGTAGAGGCCAAAATAAGACGAAAATCAAGAATACTAATTTGTTGATGGAAGCTTCGTTAAAAAGTTATTAACAATTAAATTCAAAAATTTCAAATCGTTCTGGAAAAATTATTTTCGGTTGCGGGGGTCAACTACAATCATTTTTGGTGAGTACACATACCTCCGAAATCCTATCTACTTTCGAGAAAAAAAATCGAGTAGGTGCTGAAATTTTTCGGCGAAAAAAAATTTTTCAAATCGTTCTAAAAAAATTATTTTCGGTTGCGGGGATCAATTACAATCATTTTTTATCATTACACATACCTCCGAAATTGTACGCACTTTCGAGAAAAAAATTCCTTACTGAAAATACAATTAGGTGCCTAAATTTTTCAACGGAGAAAAAAAATTGCAAATCATTGTGGAAAAATTATTTTCGGTTGTAGGGTTCAATTACAGTCATTTTTGGTGAATAGACATACCCCCGAAATCTTTTGCATTTTCGAGAAAAAAATTCAGTAAGGGCGGCACTTTAAACGTTAATAACTTTTTAACGAAGCTTCCATCAACAAATTGGTATTCTTGATTTTCGTCTTATTTTGGCCTCTACTATCGCTCATTAAAATTTTTGCTAGAGGTGGCCGAACACCCTGTATGTGCAAAAATATCACTATTAAATATAAAACTTAAGCAAATTGTACACAACCGTAGGATCGAATGCAATTATCTAAACTTTCAGGTTCTATTAATCATTATAGATCACTTCTTAGAATAATTCTCAAACTTTCTTCCAGCTATATTATATGGCGATTACTCATTTCAAATACTATAATCTTGGTCGAGATTTTAGTAAAATTAACATTGTTACACGTATGCCTGCTCGTTGTTTGCTGATAATATATTTTATCTGTTTGTCACTTGGAAACTGTACTTTCCGCCACAATTTAATTTTTTTACAGAAACACTCGCGTTGAACACGGAAGCACATTATTACTCGCCACACATCATTAATCTTCGGCAAGTTTAAAATACCGGTCACCGGTGACCACCATGACAGTGTTCACAACATATACAATAAATGTCACAATTAATATATTCACGTAAACACCATTTCGTTTATATAATCTTCGATTAAAATAGTATTGAAGCGATGTGACATTATTCGTCTCAGTTAATTTTCTTTTTAATAGGCCTCGATTCGATTTCTTATAACCGTGACTGTACTTTTAAATTATTAATTATCGTTAAACCGAATGTAAACCATTTTTATAATATTTTGATCACTTTGACACTTGTTAATTTAAACGTAGAAAGATTTGAAAAATTTTGATAAAGTATCTACAAAGAGACTTAATTCTAACACAGATCGCATTGCAGTGACGTTACAAATTATTCTAGATTCTAAACTCGTTCACAGTATGTTTCCAAAGTTGTGGAAACTCTTAAATTTGAATACACTTTCTTCTACTTGGAAATACAAAATTAACAAAAAATTGCCTCGAAGAGGATCGAGAGTTAGAGCGATATTTTGAGCGCGATAATATAATTCGATACTTGAGTCTTATCTGTTTAAGAAAATTTAAAAATATATTAGGACGAAATGTAAAATTAATTGAGTTTTTTAATGATCACTTACGCATGCAGCGACAACCAAAAAACAAAGAACGATAATGGCCTTCGCCATCTTTAATTCGTCCGTACTCGTTGCTCCGTGGAATACACACTGCCTTGACAAAACCGTTTCCAGATTTATATACGCCAAGAAATTCCGGAAAATTGTTTGGATGCTTCGATACGGATTTTGGTTTACCAAATAGATACGTAGTTTTTTTACACCTGTATCAATGTACAACAACGGCTTCTTAATGTTACACTACCACCATCAAGTCGCTCGTCATCAACGCGTTATCAGTAGATTAAGTTTCCTCAGAAGTGGGATGATGATCCCACGTATCCACACATAGACAGGAACGATTTCACGTGCATATCCTTTCATTTGATTTCTCGAGCCAAACAAAATTATATTTGTCTCTCCTTGGGGCTTTACTTTCATTTACCACCTATCCTCGTCTCGCAATATCAAACGAAGCAGTTACATATTCTGTTTTGCATACACGTTTCACCGCTTGGAATAATTACTCGCGCGACTAGTTCAGCAAACTGTTTCCTCTAATTTTCGTTATGCGCTAAACGATTAATTTGAGCTCGTTGGGCGAATTCGTACGGTCCGACGAAAAGAAATAACGAAAGTCACGCGTTTTCATAGTATACATATGTATAATAGCATCGAAAATAAATAAGTTTTGTAATTTTTTTTGTTTTTTTTTGGAATTAGGTGTTTACTCGCTGTCATTAATAATTTTGATGGAGTTTTTTATCGATTGTTATACTTTTGTCTGTGCCTAGTTGCTTGCCCACCAAGAATTGCGCAAAACAAACACAAATACTAATGAAAAAAGAAAATACCAGTATACTTTCGAGAAAATTTGCCCGTACTACCACAAACGCGTAGATGCACTCGATTTCCGATTGGTGGAACGGGTCTCGACGAACGATCCGATTCGCTGTGACGTCAGTGGTGGTATTGTACCTACGTGTACGTGGTGAAAACTGTTGCAGGGTGTCACGAGGGGAGAGGGATTAGTGTTCGTCTCCGTTTGTAAATTGCACAATACCATCAATATAAACACAGTCGAGTTTGCACAATTTAGTAATTGTGTGCGCAAGTTTTTGACAGGTTAAATTATTAAGTCAATTGGACTGTTGACACTGGTTGAGACTTCCGGGTTCTGTCGCTGTGCAGGACCGAACGACGTCCCACTTAACATTTTTATTTATAATTAGATTAATTCGACTTTTTGCTGATCCAGTGAAATATTACAAATTTACGAATTTTACGAATTAAAAATTTGAATGGGACATTCTAGAAGCCAAAATAAGACGAAAATCAAGAATATTAATTTGTTGATTGAGGCTTCGTTAAAAAGTTATTAACAAAATTAAATTAAAAAATTTCAAATCGTTCACGAAAAAATTATTTTCGGTTGCAGAGGTCAATTACAAGCATTTTTGGTCAATAGACATACCCTCGTAATCCTAACCAGTTTCGAGAAAAAAATTCAATAAATGGATAAATTCGACAAAATTGAAACATTTCAAATCGTTCTAAAAAAATTATTTTCAGTTGCTGCGGCCAATTACAAGCATTTGTGGTCAATAGACATACCTTCGAAATCCTAACCAGTTTCGAGAAAAAAATTCAATAAGTGGATAAATTCGACAAAATTGAAACATTTCAAATCGTTCTAAAAAAATTATTTTCAGTTGCTGTGGCCAATTACAAGCATTTGTGGTCAATAGACATACCCTCGTAATCCTAACCAGTTTCGAGAAAAAAATTCAATAAATGGATAAATTCGACAAAATTGAAACATTTCAAATCGTTCTAAAAAAATTATTTTCAGTTGCAGCGGTCAATTACAAGCATTTTTGGTCAACAGACATATCTCCGAATTGCTTCGTACTTTCGAGAAAAAAATTCAGAAAGGTGGACAAATTTTTCGACAAAATTGAAAAATTTCAAATCGCTCCGGAAAAATTATTTTTGGCTGCGAGGGTCAATTACAATAATTTTACGTTCTGCAAAAGTTCGACACCCAATGTTTCTACTTTTCGTAACTTTGTTGTAAGATTTCGACTTCACTCTGACAAAATGAATAATCCGGGTCAGAATCGACCCACCTTGGTCGATGAACCGTTAACGAACGAAGAATTGTATTAGTTTCGAAGCGCCTTGTGGTGAACAGTCCGATATCGTTTCGCGTCTAACAATTAACATCGTGTTAAATATTCAGCGCGGCGGTCGAGGACTTGTTGCGAGTATACGTGGATGTGTAAGGGTCGTTAAACGGGTGTCGTCGCGACAGCTACGAGGGACAATGCATCTGTGAGCGTGCAAGAGTACGGACACGTACAATTTCACCCCAATAAAACTTTCCCATAGAAACGACGCACGGGGTGTCGTGGGAACCGTTTCGCCCGATATAAAGCACCATGCGCATTTTTATGGGGCGCGTTGACGTCCAAGTAGTTTGGGGATTCCTTTGTAATGAATCGACGATTCTTCTTGCCGAACTTCGGCCCCGATCGAGACTACCAGAAGCTCATTTTCCACGACTCGCGACCAACACGAATTTTTACGAGGCCCATCAAGCCCTTAACGCTATTTCTATCAAAGACGTATCTTAAAATTTCAAATTGATATTATTTTCATAGGTCCAGAGAGTCCCTAACACTGTTCCTAACTAAGGTGCCCTTTAAAATTTCTTTAAGTTGAAATCGTATTCCAAGGTTAATCAAAGAGTAATTGTTTTACTAAGCTTAAAAATTCCTGTTTTAAAAAAAAAGCAATCAAGCTGTTTAGTGGCTTCTTGGGAAGTTCTGTCCATTGAGGGAATTTTACGGATAGATTTAAACAAAGTAAAATGGAAAGGTATAGAGGAATAATTAAAAACTTTTCCGAAAGTACAGTCGGATGTTTCGATGAAAACGCCTGCGATGCGCCAATAAATTCATCAATGATAACAGAAAATGCGTCTGTGTACAAATGAAAAAGCAACGAACATTCTGAAAGTATTTATACAATGTGTACTTAAAAAGAAAACTGTATCTAGTTCTCAGCAAATAAAACGATCCTTCGCGGTTAGTTACACTTGACAAAATTATATGTTTCACGAACTGCAAACAGTAATGTGTGCATAAGCCGAGTGTTTGATGTTTCCAGCACGAAGTTGAGCCAAGTGTTGCGCCCGTTATCCGAGCATTGGGCAAATATTAATCAAAGTCATGATGGACGATTACAATTAAAATTGATAATCGTTTATCGTTAATACAAATGGAATTACTTGTCAGGCACTTACGATCGTCGTTATCGTATTCATGACTCATAGATAAAGGTTTATCTAGTCGAAATTTAATTCGATCAGTGCATGAAAATGTGCTTAATTATGGGGAACGGTGTACTTCAATTATACGATAAGTAATGAAGTTTTCTAATCGTTTCCTTTTTCTTTCAAATGTCCACAGTCATGGTCGTGATTAGATTCTTGAATAATTAAATGTTCTAATTACGTAAAAAAAATTTGTAACTTAAAATTTTTAATATTTCTACAATGATCGTATTTTCTATAGTATTGTTTAATCGTGGTAGTTAAAAACAATTTTTTAAATTTGCACAATTAAGATTTATTCAAAAGGTCTATTATTGCATCATTGTTCTCGATAAAATTTTTATTTCCCGCCAACTGCAGCTTTTAACTGTTAATAAAATTTGTATAATTGAATAACTTCGAGATCAAATGCAACTTTGTTCAGGAAATTTCAAATCGACTTCGTTTTCGAAACAAATAGAACTGGTTATTGTTATATCATTCAAAAGATAATAGTTTTTTAAATATCGAGATTTTTGTATTTCCTGGCTTGCATATGAAGCAGAGCTGGACAAATTTGATTTACGACTAACGAATATAAATTTTAGATTCGTTCGTAAATTAGAATCCATTGATAAATTTTTCAAAACGACATTTGTGTTTGTTCATCACAGTCACTGTTTTATTCAACATTTATAAACTAAGTACTAGGAATTATTATGTATTTTTATTTTTGCATCATTAATTTATCAATAATATTAATCTTATTTCAAAACTTCGCTATTTCATAAGACCAAAAATGTTTTAATTTATTCTTACTATTATCGACATTATTATTGATTGATTATTTATGTTATGTTTCAGATATATCCTCTCCGGAGTGCGTTATTTACATCTATTTTTCGGTGAGTACTTAATTATAAAATTCACTTTTCTTCAAATCCGTATGAATCGCTTGTGAAAATTTCTTGTAAAATTCCATATTTTTTATCGAGGTAAAAACAATTTAAAATTAATTAAAAATTATCTGTAGTTTTCTCTAAAACTATGTTCCGCCTTCCGTTTACAATGCCACTCATGGCATCGAAGTACACAAACATAAAGTCCACGTGTACCCAAATAGAAATCTCTGCTCGAATAAACATGAGATCTATTTGCACGTCCGTCTAAGTTATATAATTTTATCCGTATGAATGTCGAGTCTAACGCGGACATCACGTTTCTAAAATCGTTTTTTCTGTTTTGAGGAAACACGTCGGGGAATTAGAGTTTCAACATCTGTTCTCGTATTCGTTTCCTGTACATCAGAATATCGATACCACGTGTTTTCCTATGCGTCGTATGCGTTTCCGGTACGATCAAAGACGAATTAAAATTTATCAGACTAAAACTAGGCAATATAGACAAATTTCATAACCGGAATTCATTGTTTATCGTGCATACAAATAGATTTAATTTTGAACCTTTCGTTTAAAAAAAAAATAATAGAGAAACAGTTTCTTGTCTCGATAAAAATGCGTTTAATTAATTTCTTAGATATGTAAAGAAGTTTCATTTTTATCAGTTTGACGCCACCGAATATTCATTATTGTAATTGTTAATGATAGTGAGCAATCACTTTCAGTAATCGTTGATCGCTATTAAATCTAACAACTGAATCTTTTATCGCATCCTTTAATCGATTGATTAATTGAGAAGTATTGATCGAACAATATTTGACTACGTGATAGATTAATAATTCGAAAACCATCGAATCTTTTGTTTCCTAATTAGTATGCTGTATTGCATAATTCCGTGTCGCGATTAAACTGTCGAACGACTGAGAAAAAGGGAAAAGAAGAGAGAATTATTACAAAATTACGATCTCAGACTGTTTATATTTTCCGCAGATTCATTATATTTTCTGTTCTTTTCTATTTTCTGGAGAATGCGGAAATATTTGAATGCAAAAGTGAATTTACCATCGTCATGTTACTTGATGTCATAATTTGATTTTCTTTTTTTAAACTCGATTGTAACGCAAAAGTCGCATACTCGTTTTACGTTTGTCTCAATTTTTATAGCCCTCTGATTAAACGCGTGGTACTTGTTATCGCTGTCGTTGCAAGATAAGTAGCATTAATATAAATATTTGAGTTGAAAACAGGTAGCAATATCGAAAACATGAAAGTGCAGTTATTTTATCGAAACCGTAAGAAAATATTTGAAATAAATTTCAATTTCAATTTTCAATTGATATTTACACTATGGCCATATTAATAACGTGTATCGTAAATGTTGTGAGAAATATATTTATGAGAGTATCGTTTTGCTTAAATGGTTGTTAATTTGAAGTAATTTCTAATTTGAAAACTCATATTGTTTCGAGTAATTCGTCTTCGTCGTTCAGAAATAATTAAATATTTAAACGTAACGCACGGTCTGTAATATAATAACTGTTGCAAAAGTTGAGGAGATTTTAAAGCTCAGTTCGCGTCGTAGCACATGTTTGGGTTTCTACCTGTCGGCTCGATGATCATGGGAATATATCGGCATGTGGTTTTACCTGCGACCATATGGCGTATCAGGAAATGCACGTGCGAACAAATCGAGACGAAACCCATTCGCGCTCTTCCATAATAAAAATGACACAACGAAGCATTTTTCGAGCGCGATTCGTTGTCAAATTTCTCGCGAATGTGCAACCTGTGTCCATTGTTCAAACTCGATCGCGTTGAAGCTCTTTTAAATCGTAAAAAATAACGAACATCGATTTTCAGCAATAAATAATAATTGGTTTACTTAAACGCATATATAAGTCGAAAAAAATTTTTAATGAAAGAGTTAGTCACGAGATTAATAAAGTTAAATCTAATATTTAATATAATACACAATTTTCGCGCGAAATTTAAATATTCGTGGTAAACAGGACAAATATTATTTTGAAAGGAGAAATATATAGAAATTACTAGGGTTAGTAATAATTTTTATTTCTTCGAATTAAATAAAAAACAGTAACAGGCGAGTAAAGGAAAACGAAGAATGTTGTAGCGAAAAGTGAATCACGATTCCGGTATAAAAACGAAACACGGAAAGAATGACGAGCAAATAATTTCTGGCACACTTACTTAGTTCTATTTTAGAAAGGCAAAATCTCATTTAGATTCTTCGGGATCAGAATAGGATGAAGAATGGCAGAACGCGATTAAGGAACATTATTTTTGTTTGTAAAGATATTCTTGTTTATAAAACGGATTTCTTAATATTTATACCACGAATCTCATCTGTGAAATACGATGTGGGAAGTATTATTATTTGAGATCTATCAGCCTGTGCAAATTACTGTCATTAAGAGTGACGATCGCACTTTAGCATCAGCTTCATGTTTATTGTCACGTGCTGAAAGCAGAGACACGTAAAATTAGCTATGTCGTCAAGATACCGAACCAAAATATCGCAAGAAGCTGCCCCAAGCGTGATTATCTTCAAAAAATTATGTCAATTTTAGATAGCATAAATTTCTTGCTCGAGCTAAAGCGTTCGACTAAACTAATAACTTTAATACACAAGAAAGATTGGAGTTAGCGTTCAAGTGTCGAATAAACGAGTATTCTAAACATTTTTTAATAATTTGTATATCGAGTGTCAAACACGAGTGTTTATTTTAATCGTTCCGTTACAATGCCGCTTGTTTGATCAAACCAGACGACTGCTACGTTGTAACATGGAGCAAGAACAAACACAAACTTCGCGTATGTTTACGGTTCATCCTTGCACAAGATAACGATCCTAAACATAGATCAAGGATAGTACAAGACTGGAGTTTGTATAACTGCTAGAAAATTATACATACACCTCCACAGATCACCAAACTTAAACCTGATTGAAACGGCGTGGAAGACACTGCGGTGATATAATACACAAACATTCTATTACAAACAAAACTGATCTACATAATGGACTGAGAGCAGAGTGGTACTTTTTAAAATAGAAGTGTGAAATTCGATGATCGAAGTGTTTGCTCTGACAAGGAGCACCACTTTTTACACATCTTTTATGTTATTAACAAAAATGTGTTGTTTCGCGTGGTATGAACAACAAAATAATTTCACGCTTACGATTACGACAAAATTTCTTCAAATTTACATTTATTAGAAAAATAAAAATCGTACAGGTTTCGAACTCGGTGTCAAAGTTTAAATTGTCCAAAAGTGGTGTCTCCTTGTTACAGCTGACCTTTCAATTGTTTACTTCAGGTTTGTGGGGGGGAAAAAGGGTTAAGAATCGCCCGACTATAGTAATTTGAACGATTACGAGATATAGCGAAGTTATCTTAATCAATTTCCGCGATTCGCGGATAAATTCTGTGTAATTTTATCGCGAACCATCGGTCATGTGTAGGCGGAAAAGTTTCCACGGAGACAAAATTCTCAGATCGTTGACAATGTAATGCACAACAAATCCGGGTGTTAACAGCAGTGGCGACGATGGCAAATAACGAGAGACAGGAATTCACAGACACACAGCACATGACATGTTGCAATCGATTCTGTCCTTATCAATACGAGTTTGGTGCATGCACGGTGAAGATTTTCGCGAGTAGTATTCAATTCCGTGGATGGGCTCGCGAGAACATTCTGGAGGATCTGCTTTCAGCAGGGTTTGTATCAAACTACGAAGTGATTTCCCATTAATTGCCAATAGACTTCAAAGTAGGACACTGTTCTGTAATTTTGGTACTATCGTTAATTGAAACAACTTTATTTTTACTTATTTTTATGGATACTCTGGTAAGTGAAGATCTAGAAAGACTTCTTCGTCGATTTAGATGGTCTGTTCTGTCATTTTGGTACGTATCGTTAATTGAAAACTTTATTTTTGCTTATTTTTATGAATTTGGTATACTCTGATAAGTGAAGATCTAGAAAGACTTCTTCGTCGATTTAGATGGTCTGTTCTGTCATTTTGGTAAGTATCGTTAGTTGAAACAACTTTATTTTTGCTTATTTTTATGAATTTGGTATACTCTGATAAGTGAAGATCTAGAAAGACTTCTTCGTCGATTTTGACGGTTTTTAAATATTTTGTAAAGGACGTTATTTATATAACAGTTTTTGAGACGCTAGAAAAATTCTTTTGTGGTTAAGCGTGTATGTCAAACAAAAAACATTCTGAAAATATTTTAAATACTGTAGTTGATTCTTTTATGTGCAGTTACATCGATTTAGATGATTTTTAAATATTTTATAAAGGTCATTATTTTGAAAACTAATTAATTTTTTAAATTCTAAAATTTTTTTCTTAGTCTATATTAATTCCTGTCTGCGCGTGAGTGTCAAAAGAAGCAACATTCTGAAAGTGTTGCAAGCACTGCAGTTGATTCTTTTACGTACAGTAAATTAACTTAAGCGTGGATTCGTAGTTTTTTTTTTCACGACGCTAATCGACGGTTTCGAGAACCTTGAATTAATTGGAATTTAGCGTGACATCTGTTTCCACACAGTAGCCATCGCCGTACGTCGATCACTGCTTCTTCGCGGCTCCTTTCGCGGCAGAAACGACACCCATTAACGCGCGGACGAAAGAAAAAAATCCAGCGAAAATGAACCGACATTAAACCCGCCATTTTCATCCGTGGAAATTCACTTTCGGATCCATACCGTATAACGAGCATTATTGAATAGAAACGCGGCACCTTTGTGCTACGGTAATTAGTTTTCAAAGCTCGTACGTATTGTGCAACGCTTAAAAGCCTCGCGTTTAACACACGTTCTACGAAACACTCATGAAATTACGTCGTGCTCGAGGCCCGTACTTAGTGCTCCTGCGGAGAAAAATATATATCAAACTTTAAGTAATATCTGAAAATGTACAACCAACCGAGAGTGAAATTTCTAATATACTTAGAGAGAAATTACCGAACCAAAATCGATTTTAACCCTGGCGGGCCACGTTTTTAAAATCGTCCAAAAATTCTTTAAACGTATTAAATATTTTATTTATCGATTTTTGTGGCAAACTGTTGGACCACTTTTTATTGACTCAAGTAGAAAATTTTAAGTGTTAATAATAACTATTAATATTAATCAGTAATTACTATTGTTCAGAATCCAGCTTATATTTCGTTATCACATTTATTTAAATTGTATGCAATACAAGTAATTTTTTTACAGAACTACAGAATTCTTTATATTTATAAAGAAAATTTTGGGGTCATGAAAGACCCTCGTGAATCATTCGAGGATTAAATTGTGTAGGGTACACTAAGTCACATTTAATGATTATAAAAATAATATAATAATAATATTTTAATTATCAATTTTTGTAGCAAATTGTTGGACCACTTTTTATTGACCTATAAAGAAAATTTTCAGAGTTGAATGGTATAATAAATGTAAGGATACATTTAATAATAGTTATTGGTAATTATTATTGATCGGAATCATATTTCGTCATCACATTTGTCTAAGAGTAACTTAATTTTTTTACAGAACTATGGCAAACTTATAAAATGAATCCTTTCTATTTAGAAACAAAATTTTGCACGGGGTCATAAAAGACCCTAGTCAGTAATTCGGAGGTTAACTTATATAAAAAACACAAAATCATATTTAATGATTACTAACATAATATATTTTATTTATCGAATTTTGTACTGTGGCGGCCAAGGCACCACATACGCCTTAGCCGTTCGAAGCCGCTACAATGTATGGTTGCACACGAGACGATGGTTGCACACGAGACGATGGTTGCACACGAGACGACCAGAGCCGCGTGAGCCGAAAAGCCGTTGTCGTCGTCTCTGACCGTCTTTTGTTTTTGAAGGCCTCTTGGTACGGTGGCGATGATCGTACCAGAGAGTCGAGCGTAACCCGCACCACGAGTCACGTCGTTGTACGACAGCAACAATAAAATTGTGCGGAACGGAACAGGGCGGAGTCATTACCTTCCCGATCCCACATTGGTGACCCCGACGTGATCTCGCCGCGCAAGTAAAGTTTTTTTTAAGAAAATTTGGACATTTTTCGTATACGGACAATATTAGTTAGGGTAGAGAAATAAGTGTATAGTGTTAAGGACATAAGAAAAGGACACGGTCTGACAAATAGTAAGCGCGGTGTGTGTGTGCGGTGAAACTATTTTTTTTTGTGACCAAGACTGGTAAAATGACTGACCCTAACGTTAACGCAGGGACATCCGCGGGTGTGCCGTTGGCAGTTGATCGCGTCGCTGTACGGATACCCGAGTTTTGTCCGGGAGACCCGGAGATGTGGTTTTCAATGGTAGAGAGAAGTTTTGAGGTATCCAATGTAACGTCGGAGACCACGAAATTCGGGTACATTCTCGGCGCGTTAAGTGCGCGACACGCCGCGGAAGTAAGAGACATTATCATGAATCCCCCGGCCGCGGATCCGTACACGACGCTAAAAAATGAGTTCATTCGCCGGCTTAGTGCGTCGCAGGAACAGAAAACGCGGCGGTTATTGGAACACGAGGAAATCGGGGACAGAAAACCGTCCCAATTTCTTCGTCACCTGCGCGGATTGGCCGGTACGGCTTTTTCGGACGGTGTATTGCGGACGCTTTGGATGGGCCGACTACCTGCTAATATGCAGGTGATTTTAGCCACGCAGCGGGACACCCCGCTGGATAAGGTGGCAGAGTTGGCAGACGCTGTTGCGGATACGATGACACCGCGGGTACACGTCACGGAGGCCGCGATTACGAGCGTATCTGCATCCTGCCAAATACCCCCGCCGGGCCCGAGCATCGAGGCCATGTTAAACATTAAGATGTCACAATTGGCTCTTTCCTTGAGGCAGGAAATTTCTGCCATCCGTGAATCCTTGGTGGACCAGGGGCAATCTTCCCGTCGCAGGTGGACCCACCGAAATCATCCAAACTCGCGCTACCGCAGACGATCTCTATCGCGATCGCGAGAGCGGCCCGCGGGAGGACAAATGGACCATCAAGGGAAATGCTGGTACCATTGGCGGTTCGGTCCGGCCGCGCAGAGGTGCGTTGCACCGTGCAATTGGAACGCCACGGATCAGGGAAACGACCTAGGGAGTCGTTGATGGCGGCCAGCGACACAAATCCAGCATCACGCCGCCTCTTCATCTTAGACAACAGCTCGAAGACGGAATTTTTAGTGGATACCGGGGCCGATTTGTGCGTTTTTCCGCGCCGCCTGCTAGGCGGATTGCGAGAAAGATCGGAGTACCAGCTGGCGGCGGCGAATGGGAGTGTAATTAACACCTACGGGACAGTGTCGTTAAACCTGCACCTCGGCCTACGACGGGATTTCGTGTGGCGATTCGTGGTTGCGGATGTTACAAAACCCATAATCGGGGTAGACTTTCTCGATCACTTCGATCTTATGGTGGACATCCGCAATCGTCGCCTCGTCGATCGGACCACGTCGTTAACGGTCCGCGGAACACGAGCCGAGGATGAAACGCCGTCGGTGAAGACAGTAGCAGGGACTACCGTTTACCACCAGCTCCTGATGCAGATGCCGGAACTTACACGGCCTAGCGGCACCCCGATGAGGACTACGCACCAAACGGTGCATTACATCGAGACAACCCCTGGACCACCCGTTTCCAGCAAGCCGCGGCGGCTTGCACCGGACCGGCTCAGGGCTGCCCAGAAGGAGTTCGACGCGATGGTGAAGATGGGCATCGCTTGTCCTTCGAAGAGCGCGTGGTCAGCACCCCTTCATATGGTTCCGAAGAAGGGCGAAGAAGCTTGGAGGCCTTGCGGTGACTATAGAGCGTTAAACGCACGGACAATTCCCGACCGATACCCCGTGCGTCACATTGAGGATTTTGCGCAACAACTGAGTGGCAAAAAGGTATTTTCCACAATAGATCTCGTCCGAGCTTATAATCAGATTCCGGTTGCGTCGGAAGACGTCGGAAAAACGGCCATTACAACGCCGTTTGGGCTTTTTGAATTCCCGTACATGTCGTTCGGGTTACGAAATGCCGCGCAAACATTTCAGCGCTTTATCGACGAAATTTTACGCGGTTTCGATTTTTGTTACGCGTATATAGACGACATTTTGGTCGCCTCAGAATCCCAAGCCGATCACCTGCGCCATTTAGAATTATTATTTAAACGATTAAAAGATTATGGCATTGTTGTTAATCCGAATAAATGCACGTTCGGGCAGGAAGAAGTTAAATTTCTAGGCTATCGGGTAAATGAAAGCGGCACTCAACCTTTGCCCGGCAAGGTACAAGCCATAAAGTCATTTCCCCTTCCGAAAAACGCGAAGGATTTGAGGCAGTACTTGGGAATGCTTAATTTTTACCGCCGTTTTATCCCAGATGCCGCTCGCTTTCAAGCACCCTTGAACGACCTTTTAGCCGGCAATTTAAAGGGCAAGACCCCGATAGCCTGGACTTCGGAAGCGCGTCAGGCTTTCGAAAATACCAAAAATAGTTTAGCAAACGCAACCCTGCTTTCTCATCCTGCGGTCAACGCTCCATTGTCGGTTACCTGCGATGCTTCTGATTACACCGTAGGAGCTGTTTTACATCAGTGCGTCGGCAACGAACGACAACCATTAGCATTCTTTTCTAAGAAATTAGGATCTGCCGAAAAGAAGTATTCAGCTTACGACCGGGAACTACTTTCTATCTATTTAGCAATAAAACATTTCAAACATATGCTCGAAGGCAGACATTTCACGATTTTTACAGACCATAAACCCATAACTTTCGCTTTCAAACAGAAATTAGATAAATGCTCTCCTCGACAATTCCGATACCTAGATTACATTGCGCAATTCTCTACAGATATTCAACATATTTCCGGTAAAGACAACGTCGTTGCCGATGCACTGTCCAGAGTGGAAACGGTTAACCACTCGATTAATTTCGAAGAATTGGCAAAATCGCAAGCCCAGGATGAGGAGTTGCAGCGGTTGTTGAATAGCGAATCTAGCCTGCAATTACGCAAAGTCTCGTTGCCTGGCACGTCTTCCGAAATTTTTTGCGATATTTCGACTAAGAATGTAAGACCTTATGTCACCCCTCCTTTCCGACGTGCAGTTTTTAATATGTTACATGTATTATCACATCCAGGTATTAACGCGACGATCAAGCTCATAACGCAACGTTATGTTTGGCCGTCGATTAAAAGAGATGTTCGCACGTGGACACGTTGCTGTATACCGTGCCAAAGATCAAAAATTTCCCGTCATGTGACTGCACCATTGGCTACATTTGTTAAACCTTCTGCGCGATTCGAACACATTCATTTAGACATAGTAATTTTACCGGTGTCCGAAGGTTTCAGGTATTGTCTGACCTGTGTAGACAGATATACGCGGTGGCCGGAAGCCTTCCCCATGGTCGATCAGGAGGCCCAAACCGTAGCTCGAACCTTTTATGACGGTTGGGTAGCGCGGTTTGGTGCTCCCGTACGGATTACCACCGATCAGGGTAGGCAGTTCGAATCCAAATTATTTTTTGCGCTGAACAATTTAATTGGATCCACACGCCTTCGCACAACGGCGTATCACCCAGCGGCCAATGGGATGGTAGAGCGTTTTCACCGACAGCTCAAGTCGGCTATAAGGTGCCACGGATCCGACAAGTGGACAGAAATACTTCCGACGGTTCTACTCGGTATTCGTTCCGCCTGGAAAGAAGACCTCGGCGCTACCTCAGCGGAATTAGTTTATGGCGAGCCATTAAGATTACCGGGAGAGTTCTTGTCTTCGCATTCAGCGGAAGGCACAGAAAATGCTTCCGATTTTACTAATAGACTACGCAACCATTTTTCTAAATTGAGTCCCTCTAATGCATCACGCCATTCCGTTAATCGTACATTCGTTTTCAAAGATCTTAGCAGTTCAACACATGTTTTCATCCGAACAGATTCAGCCAAAACTATTTTACAACCCGCTTATGAAGGTCCATACGCCGTAGTGCGCCGAGGCGAAAAAACATTTACAATAAACATTAGAGGTAAGGAAATAAATATATCAATTGAAAGGCTAAAGCCTGCTTATATGCTAGCAGAAAACAGACCGGATCCCGTGAGCATAGAAAATCAGCCGGTCACACAAACAAACGTACCTGACAATGCGCCGGTTATACAGCAACGTGTCACGCGTTCAGGTAGACGCGTACGTTTTCCCGATCGATTTCAAATTACGCGGTAGTACTTAAGGCTTGCGCATTATTATAATAAGTATCATATACCATTTATTTTTTTCCATCACTTTTATGTACTTTCATGTATTTTTAGGTATTACGTATTATATATTAAACTCCATGTAAATTCCTTTTTTTTTCAACTCTGTTCAAATACTGTAATGTAAATCTTAGTTAGGATAACGTATTTTATATAATAGAGTAAATGGTAGTGGTAATGTAGTCGGTCAATTTTTCGTAATTGTGCCAATTACTGGCAGGGGGGTAGTGTGGCGGCCAAGGCACCACATACGCCTTAGCCGTTCGAAGCCGCTACAATGTATGGTTGCACACGAGACGATGGTTGCACACGAGACGATGGTTGCACACGAGACGACCAGAGCCGCGTGAGCCGAAAAGCCGTTGTCGTCGTCTCTGACCGTCTTTTGTTTTTGAAGGCCTCTTGGTACGGTGGCGATGATCGTACCAGAGAGTCGAGCGTAACCCGCACCACGAGTCACGTCGTTGTACGACAGCAACAATAAAATTGTGCGGAACGGAACAGGGCGGAGTCATTACCTTCCCGATCCCACAGTACCAAATTGCTGGACCACTTTGTATTAACTCAAAATATTAAATATGAGGTTACATTTAATAATAACTATTAATATTAATCAGTAATTATTATTGTTCAGAACCCAGCTCATATTTCGTTATCACATTTATCTAAAATTTTTTTACAGAACTATGTCAAATTTATAAAATGAAGACCATAGCCAGTAATTCGAAGGTTAAATAGTATAGGAAGCACAAAGTGACGTTTAATACTGTCTGAAACAAGAATAAAAATTAAAGGATCGTATTTATAGGGGGAATCAAAATGTCGTCGTTGGGAGGGGTTTACGACCGTGTAGTTAGGTGAATCAGCCTGTATATTTCTGGGAGGATGTTGGAAGCCACCCTTCCTCGATAGCTAGGCACAAGTGCACTTCCTTTCTTCTCCCTTCCGACGAACGTCTTCGTGTTTCTTTCGCGTTCACGCGTTTAGGTTCGTTTTCTCCTTACACCTGTGCTCACGCACGTCGCGCGAGACGGGAGCGCATTGTGAAATGCATGTGCAGGCTCCGGCGTTACGAAAAAAGGTCGACGAAAATAGGCGTGTACCGACGCCGTTCGTGTTCCCTTTGCGTTGACGAATTTGCATGGGAGAATCAAGGCCGACGATCGTTATTTTCGTCGCTGTTACATTTTTATCTAAGCCCCGTCCAAACAAACGCGAACCCGTACCATTAGATCCCGCGTCGGTTGATGTTTACGTTGGCAAAGACACAGCGCGGATCAATCGAACGCATTCGGATGAATTTTTATTTTTAATTAGACGCGCACGACCCACGGTGTTCGCGGTTGATTGGCTCCCGCAAAGAGTTCCGTGTAAATCGAGGATGACATTTATAGAGAAAATGGGGAGACAAGTTCCAAGGTTCCATTATTTATTTCCCGATATATAATCGTCGATTTAATTTTATATCCCGTAGGTTTTTAGCGCGTGAAACGCTTTTTAAAAATTTTAACATTAAATATATACATAAGATTCATCTGTTGCGCCTGAATTTATTTATAAAGTGTTGGTTACGTAAAAAAAATGTGCCAAGAAATTTAATACTCGTTTTAATTACACACTTCTTATATGTATACATGTGCTGTACAAAATTTCAATTAAATCAGCAAATACTATTACAATGTACATAAATATTAAATGTTTAAATATGTTTATAATATAACAGTATTATAAGTTAAATTGTACTTTCAAAAAAATCGAGAAAATGCTTAAGAGATTTTTTAAGCTACATAATAGGTATAATAAACTCGTTATTTTTATGAATTTACAGGGCTTTGTTTCGTAATTATAAACGTTTAAAAATTCGAGAAAATGCGCCTGACGCGCGGCAACTCACCTAACGCCAGTGCATGCTGAGAAAATCAGGCAGAGTGGACAGCAATGAGGTGACCAAAGTTGCACGGAGACACTACTTTAGAGAAGCTATGACGAAAATAATACTTGACAATACTTAAGAAAGTTAGACTTTTGAAAACCGTTAAATATTAATTTCCATGAACTTTTTTTTTACCTGTAATTGGAAAAGAAATACGAGTTGCCCAAATTTCGAATTTTTCATGCGTCAATGTCTTGTCCAACAAAATTATCGAAGCGATAAGCACAATTTTCCGGACGAACCTCTTCAGCGACCGTCAATTTTTTATAAGTACTCCAATCTCATTTTCGAAAAAGAATCCGTGCAAATTTCTATTACCTACTCGACTGCCTTATCGCGGTACATAAATTTGATCTTACATTTCAAGTGGCTTGTAGCAAATAATCATGCCGAAATATTATCTTTGCAGTTCACGATGTGGCAGATTTTTCAAAACAAACGTTGCATAATATTTTCCTATAGTCAGTGTCTTTTTTTGAGTAATCAAAATCCTGAATATTTTGCGATCGTATTTATACGAATCAGATGTTTTATGACACAAGTTTATGTATTGATTTTATTTTCCGATGAAATAAAAGTGCAACTCACAAGATTCTCAACTCCAAAATTTAGAAAATTATAATAAAGGTTATAATTGATAATTGAGTTGGTATTAATAAAGGTTTAACATTAACCACTAAAAGTTCGGTTATTTTTTAATTTTATTTAAACTTTATTTTTTTAGTTTTTAGACAACTTTTTTTATTTAGACTTTTTTTGTATTTTTAAATTTATTTCCGAATGAACGCTAAAAAAAATATTGTTCGTCGCGTGGTTTACATAATATCCAATAATTATTACGAAATAAGTATAAAATTCGTAATGATACGATATGTGAAGGCACGTATTTGACTGTGAAAACGCTAGAAAATGCAGCTAAATTAATGATAAAAGTCGGAAAAACCTGTTCCACCGATTTCACCATTTTACCAAGTCACTTTATTGTTACTCGTGAAACTATGTTAGCCGTGTGTCTACATATAGAAACAGTCTGCGTAGCGTCGAGCGCTTTGCATAATCGATGTGCTGAATTCGTAAAATGCGATGAATTTTGATCGCCGAGGTGTCGCCATTTCCTGTATCTGGCGCATTCTATTCGAGCAACGCCAGAATCGTTGTATTAGGTCATCTTATAAATTCATGTCGTGTTTTGTACTGCAACAAGAGCAATATCTCGAACGTACCATAGAATTTTATGAAGAATAGTAAATCCCTTCTCGTTTGACAATCTTTCGTTTCTTTGATAAAACCATTTTGTGGTCGTTATGAAACTTGTTCGATTTTTCATTAAAATGTTGTTAAATTACTGTTTCATAATAATATTTTTCAATTTTGTATCCATTAAAAAGTGTTATAATTATTTTTATACGACACTCTTCACATTTATATTTCTAGGTGACAATCTATAAAATATAAGTGACAAAATTTTACAATAAAATTCAAATTGTTGTTTTCGAACATATGAAAAATCATTTTACTTTATCAAATGATTCTAGACGATTTACACACCTACTCACTCTGGTAGTTAATCCAAAATATAAACACAAAACAACTTTGTTGCTTTTAGCAAACGCATAAAAGGGTTTAATGAGGATGTAAAACTGTCATGGCGGCTACCTCTTCGCTGAAGATTTTATAAAAATATTCGTGCAATTTTTCGAAGAAAATTTTGTTCCGTGAGCTAATGCAGGAACATACGTACATTTTTCTTAAAATTACGAAAATATCTTGAACCAACAAATTTTGTTTTTTAATCCTAACACGAACACATGGTCGTACGAATGATCTTGCGTCGTCTCGTGCTTCATAGATTTTTATTACAGGACACAGTCGATGCGTCGACGGTGAGTTTCCTGTGTTTAGATGTCGTGTCGGGAAGTAGCAAGAAAGCACGAAACTGTGAGCAGCTGCTAACTTTCTTTCTTCTTCTACGATCCGTGGTCTTTGGTACGAAAAGTAAATCAAGGCAACGCAGCTGCCAGGAAAAATGCGGCCATTCAGAACTTCTGGCCACCCTATTCTCGCTTTCGAGCATAATTAAGACGCGAGTAATTATTTAACATCACGTTAGAATCATAGATCCGTTCCAAATTTCCGAAGAATAAATTTTTCTAAGAAACACACGACACCCACGAATCGGTAGATTTACTAGAAAATTTATTTTGGTCCAATTAAACAATTGATTTTATCTTTAAAAATATTATTTGGTCTGAAATACTCGGTAGCTAATTTACAACGGTATTCGGATCGCTAATTTAGGTTTAATATTATTTAACATTTTGTTTTTATTATATGAAGATTTACAAAATGACTGTGATTGTAATTCTGGGCTCTGAACGAATCTGAAACGCTCGAAAGACTGAGTAACTGTTGCAGAAAGTGAATACACAATTCCTAATCCGTGGTAATAATACTTCCAGGTTAAATGTCAGGTACCGTTATTGGTAAACGGAATTAGTCTGCGGGGACTGTGGAAGGTTCCTTTAATTTTTTCGTGCCTGTAAACAAGGTTAGTCAATTGTAGTAAACAGTGACGGATCTGGAAGAATCCAAAGAGGGGGGCACTTACAAAAAATAGCAACAAAATTGGAGATTTCGATAAATATAAATCATTAAATACAATTTTTATATTTTATATTTTGCATATTTTAACTTTTTGTGCGTTCAGAATGTGTGTGAATTACGCCAAATCTGGAAAGACCTAATGTTCCACGATTGGAATATTTTGATTAATATTTAACAACCATTGGACATTTATTGCAGTATTATTATAAATGGAAGTACATTCTACACGGTGTCAACGATTTTTTTCTTTACATTCTGCTAATAGAAATATATAAAATTACGGTCATTCTAGGAGGAACGAACTAAGTACGTGTGATTTTAAAGCGCTCACTGTAACAAATCGACGTATCTCAACTTTGACCGTACGAAATTTGAATTTCTGAATCCAGTTATTCCGATACCTTATTTGCATTTTACGTGGCTCTTGGAACCTGATTCCCGTTTTATCGGTCGAGAATATTAAGTAAGAGAACATTTCCCGTTTTTCAAACCGACTACAGTAAATACGAATTTATGAATACGTTTACCAGTTCATGATCAATAATAAGAAACCTATCTTGCATCGAATATAAAGTAACTGAGAAATTAACGAACTTATAAAACTTGCCATTCCTTTACATTCAAGCTTTTATTTAGGAATAAAAAAAAGATTTCCCTATGTTTTTTCTTTATAGAAACAGATTCAAAAACTTTTAAAATTGTCCAAAAGTATGATTTACCTATGTAAAGTCACCGAGAAATTTGGTTTTTCTTTCAGTCATAATCTTAATCTAAATTTTGGAGCAGTTTATTAATTTTATCATAAAGACGTATACTTCCCTTCTTTCACACACTAATCGATTGATATATTTATTGAATATATAAGAAATGTTTGTCAGAAGACATTTACCCAGCACCATGTATATTCTCGTTTCATTATAGAGTATACGGTTAGAAAATAACCATAAACACTTGGTGAAAAACGTCTAACTCTTAAAAAAAAATTGTATCGCATTATTAATTGAAACCCCACCTCAAATTCATTCAATTAAACTTTGTCCAACGTAAAGCCAACATTTATTTCGACTTTTAGGAAGTTTATATTTTAATTTTTCAACTCCCAATTGTTTGAAGAACGTCCTTTGTTCCCGGGACAAAGTATCAAATCGTTCGACCCCCTTCGATTATCGTCTCCGTCGCCCCGCGAAGAGATGATGAATCCTTGGACGAACGATCGAAAAGCGTAGGAAACCCTCTGTCGGGTTTCGCGGCTCGTTTCTCTCTCTCTTTCTCTCTCTCAGTCGTGTCTCAGCAGATGTACGACCATTTGCCGTGGCAGCTGCACACCTCACCGCCGTAAACTTCGAGCAACAGACCCCGACCTGACCCCTGGAGCCTACGCGGGTCGGCCATCGCCGCTCCCGAACGAGCCACGGATCGACGCCGAGAAAATCGAATAGATTCCACGACGGCCCGATCATATTAATTTGCTCGTGGTTCGTCGAAGCACGCCAGACTTCCCTGCGGATCGCATAATCGCGGCGCAAACCGGTTTTACGCGGCGCGAAGCGGAGTTTGTCGGACGAGGAGAGGCGCAGAGGCGCTGAGAAAACTTGACATGGCCCTGGCTCCGGGGTCCGGAGTAGGGAAAAAGTACCTGGGCGGCTGGGCCCTGAGTCCCCGGCTACAACATTCACGGTTTCACGAAGGAGAGGGGGCTTGACTCGTGCTCGTACCCAAATGGACTGAAAACAGGGACCGTAGACGCGTCTTCGGGCGTATTGGAAGGGGGATGGGCCGGGGGGGACTTCCTATCGAGATAAATAATACAGGAAAACTGTTAACTGTTCGATTTATTAATTGTTTATGCTCCTTTTTGTGAAATATTCTGATCTCCAAACGTTTCTATGTTCCTTGTAGCTCTTTAAACATTTCTACGCGTTTTCACGGTTTAGTTTATTGTCTCTAAATCAGAGTTTAGACGTTGAAAATTAAATTCGAAAACAAGGAAGCAATATGTTGTTCGAATATATAAAAATATCGAAAGCATTAGAAACTTGAATAGTAAATACTTATAGATGTAAGTATTAATATTAACATTATTTTTAATATCATGTTATCGAGGAAAAATTATCAAACTTGAAAAATAATTTTATAGTTCTCGGAAAGTGTCTTTTTACACCTTTGGTAGAGATTCTGTTAAATTCGTATGATTCTACTCGAAATATTTATACAATTCTATGGATTTTACTTGTTCTTCGATGGATTCAGTCAAAATATACTATTAAAATAATAATATGTAGTACGTTTAAAGGCATGTCATAACCTTAAGAAGTGTGAGTAATGATAATACAGGACGGTTAGCGGGGTTAAATATGCGTGGTCCTCAATTGGGAACCTACGTCCCAGTTTAAGGGATGAAATTACCCTTTAGACTTTCAATCCTCCAATGGAATCCTGAGAATTATTGGAGATGGATAGAAATTTTTTATATGTAAAAGACTACCTACTTTGCAGGAAGAACAGCTAATTTCTACATAAAATTATTAGAATTTTAAATCAACATTGTTCAACAAAGTATTAGTTCCTTAAAATGAAATAAAACTAACTTCGATAGAACTAATGTAACTATTTGAACGACTCGATAACTACAAAAGTGTTACTCCATTTTGGAACATGTCAAATTTAGAATATAAATAAACGCGTCCCAATTAAGAATCTATTTTCGTTTTCAACTGTATACGTTAAAACTTCTGGAGCACACAGAACGGTCAATTGTCAATGTTTTACCTTACAAAAATTTATACATATTTGGCAAATATCACTAAGAACGTACGAGGAGTTCCCAACCAAAGAAAGTTGTGTAGTCTCTGTCAGAAAAAAATGAAATAATAGAATACCCCTCGACGCTCGTATTTGTTGATCGCGACTCCAACCGTTTTGGCGAGCGAAACTTTTAAGGGGCAGGGGCTTCCACGAAACGAAATACGTCCCTGGCGCGTCGTAGGACCCGGGTAGAGAGACCTGTGCCCGTTTGAACTACGGCATTCGCGTCCCGAGTGTTTCAGGGGGGGGTTCTCGCATGTCGGTTTGTCGATGTACCGGAAGATCGAGCGCTTATATTATCCTCGTCTCGTCAGGCTTTTCCGTTGCTTCGCGTTGTTCAGTGAAAGTGAACACGGTGGTGTTTTCCGATCAACGATGTTTCCTGTGCTTCCCAACGATTTTCCTTCGCCGAGAAACGATGCTGGAACGACGATAGGGTCTTCGTAACGTTGCTCCAACCGTTGAAACCTACGCACGAATAATACTTTCCACCAGGTGGCGCGGGAGTGTCTCCTACGAGAGTCGTTTTGTTTAAACATTTTTTAATTCCACGGTGCGCAAATACTCGTAGACTCGTGGCTCTTCGACGGAACATTTTATTCAACCTTTCTCGTGGGATTTATTCAAAAGTTTATCGAGGAACTTGCTTGACAAAATCGCGGATCTCAGACGACGAGAGTAAATTAAGAAAAAGATGGATCTTCGTTTTTACGGATGATGGTCAGCCTGCTGCGAGAGATCAAACGTACATTGCAGTTCCGGTGGGGTCGCCGGAAGTAGCTGAGCGTGACGGCGGCAGTTCTAACGGAAAAACGTGGGAACTCGTGGCCCCGTGGCTCTTCTCCACCGCATCATTAACTGCCACACGCTGGACTGGCTCGAATAAAAACTATCCGTGTCGTTGAATCGATCCGAATAATCCCCGGAATGTGTGCTCGTTTGTCGAAACGAAGAAAAGAGCCGAACAGTTCTTCCCGTTAATTGATACGCTCGGCGTAAACGCGGCTTGCGCATACTCGATACGTCACCGAAGTAACGGAATTGCATTTCATTGACTTGCAATATCGTTCGAAAAGGTTTTTCTAACGTTCTCCGCAGACCATTCACTTTACCTCGCCGCGGTAGTCTTCCACGGAGAACTAGGAACGAACGATTCCTTCGTAAAGGAGTAATATTTTCAGTCGAATCCATGGAAAGCTATAATTAAAGTGATTCGGAGGTGGTTGCATTCAAATATTTTTCGAGCAGGATGACTCGTAACGACAAACGTTACAAGATAAAGTTGCATGGATGATCCGTCATCGATTAAAAATAAAACGTTGACAAATCGACGGATCGCTGGAAAGGAAAAGCGTCAGGACGAAGACGCTCCCCACCGTGGCGCGTAACTGGGGCCACTGCGAGGACAGAGAGCACACGAAACCGAGAGAGAGTTCTCCGGGAATCCCACTCTTGGCAGAGCCCATGACGTCAACCTTTGGGGCAAGTCGACCAGTTTGAACTGCCTGCCAAGGGGCCAGGCGGGAAGAAGAAGAAGAAGAGTCTGTTAGTAGTCGCTTCGCCCCGTTCGTCGATCCGTCTCGATACGCGTACGGTTTTACCGGCCGGTTGTGCGTTGGACGTAGCGCCGCCACCAAGTTTCTTCAAACTCGTGGCGACGGGGACGGTTGTTAATTAACCGCGGCGGATTCGATCGGGAATCGACCGCTCGAAGCTACGCACGGATACGTAAAAAGGAAGAGAAACATAGATAGGAGGGAGGGATAGGAGAAGAGTTCCTAGCGCGGATGGATCGGTCGTGTCGCACACCTGGTTGCCATTGATAGGTGCACGAAGCGCGAGCAAGTCGCGGAGGCTCGCGATGGAACTTGGTCGATCGGGAAGCCCGCGCAGTTATCCGCGTTCCCAGTGCTGCACCTCGTTTCGGACTGCACGGTGGCTCTTGGTGAACGAAACGAGGCTATCGCGGTCCTCGTAACCGTGAATGTGCTCCGCCGGATAATATTTGCGGCCCCGAGTGTCGCGGAGTCCGTTCACCGTTCGTCGGGAACAACAGAGAGTCGGTGTGCTCGTACGTAAAGTGTTTCTTTCCCCTCCTCCCGAAAAGGTGCGGGGAGAAGTTGAAGGGTGGTCGGTGAGAGGTGGACGCGTAAAATTGAAGTGCATTGGACGTTCGATGGTATCGTCACCGTGCATCGTGAACCTAGGGAAACAACGAACGACGTGTTTGGATACTTGACGCGCCCGGTACTGCGCGTCGCGAAAACATCGGCCGCTAGAGAGAAATGGGAAACCACCCGTCCGCCCACCAACCGCTCGAGAGAGCTACCAGCCATGCTGGAAATGGTCTTCGCCTCTCGGTAGGTTGCGATCTTGTTTTACGTCAACGATAACTCCCGCTGATGCCCACGTGTGACGCACGCCTCTTGATGCAATGTCGTTAAATAGAACCGTTGTTTTGTTGGTTACGCGCCGCCATGGGGAATCCTCGATACTACAGGGGATGTTGAACCGTCAGTGAACAGAATTTTGTTTCTTCTTAACCTTTCAACGTTACTCCGTTTGCGTATGCAATAGAGTGGTTCTTAGTTACGGAGGACAACGTTTTTATTTTATTTGTGCTTTCCGCCTGAACTATTACGTTTAGCGAATAAATGATGCGTGCAAAATTTCAAACTGATTGCATAACGGGGATGCCCAACAAAAACCCTTAAGTGGACTCTGAATCCCAACTGAATTATTTTATTTAATGTTGATTTTTACCAAATTGGTAAATGGACATTAACTTTCCTTTAAAGCATTTAATAAATAATGAACTAATAGAAGATTACATAAAATTTTAAATAATTGCATTGACATATATTAAATAATTATTAGTTTAAACTTGCGCAGCAGCTCCAATAATCCGTTTAAAGGTTAATATAATTGTGCACCACTATTTCAGAAACAGTAGAAGGTATTTTGTAGTAAAAGTGTGATTCCTTGGATATACAATAATTATATTTATTCATAATTTTTAAAAATTCATATAAAATTTTATTATTTGCTGTTATCTTATAATTATATAAGTAACTATCAAATTGTTAATATTTCTATGTCAGTAAACAAAATAGTAGTAAAATTTTAAAAAACTTAATATAAATATAACCTATTATAAATTAATTTGTTATACATTTATTATACATTTGTTACTCTTCGTCAATTTTTTAATTGATTAAAAATTCGTTTATTTTATTTATCTTTTGTTAATAAATTTCGTTATCAGCTTTACACTACGCTTTGCGACATTGTTCACTATTTCTAACGCTGCTTTGTTATGTCGGTTTCCCAAATTGATAGATCATTTTGTAAAACATTCTCTACGCCAATATTGACATAGTCTCTCAGATTTTTTAATACTTTTATTGAAGATTTGTTTATCTTTCAAATTTTTAATCATACGCATTCTTGTATCAAGAGAAACATCTGAAATCTAAAATATCGAAATACAATTATGTCCTAGATTAACCTGAAATTACTATAATTTTAAAACTTTAATTGAAATGTGGTTCCCGTTATCCAATCACTATGAAATTTTCCATATATCATTTTCTCACCTGGTGCCACAAGAAGGGTAGTACGATAAAAAATGAAAAGTTGGAAAATAAGAATCAGCCAAGTATACAACCAGTACATTCTACAAATTCCTCTGCAAAAATTAATTTTTGAATCAGAATGCCCCTTCGAGCGAAGTTTTAAATCAAAAAACAGGAAAAAGTCTGCAAGTGCCAAATTCGGTGAATAAGAGGGGGTGGTTATAGTAGTAAAGCTTTGTTTTGTGCGAAATTCCTTAACGATAGTCGTGTTACCAGAAACAGAAGATAAAAATAGCGAATCTTTTCGAGGTCCCTATGACCGACCGTTTCTTTCGTTTTCGTCAATATCTTCTCGTCCGTTTTGGAACTGTTCATGCAAGCAAAAGATGCTTTCAAATGCTCAATGTAACCTTCCAACCGTTTTTGTCGATGTTTTAGCCGCCTCAAGATAGAATTTCATGGTCAATTGTTGTTCGAATCCGTGACTATACGGTATAACAAAGTTCTGTTCAGCAACCACTCGTGATTATATTCATAAATTTTGTCCAAAATCGAGGTCAGACGTGTTATTAATCAGTGGTAATAACAGTTAGGTCTCTTAAGCAAAAATCAGCCCTAATACTTAGTAGACGCAACACGATAAAAACGATTTAAAGCTTAACATTCTTGAAGGCCTCGATGGATTTGGTGTTTTCGTTTCGATTAGAATGCGTTGAAATTCAATATTGTTAAATATTTATCCAATTTGAAGTCAATAACGTATACTCAATTGGAGCAACATGAAAATGAAACAACGCGTGTACAGTTACTCCTATTCGTTTTCTTACACTATAATGTTGATTCGCTATAAAAGAAAAAAAGACTTGTTCTTTATAAATTGAATTATTTTTGAAACTAGCATAAGTTCATTTTTTCAATAAATTAAATACAAAACAAGACTACTTTTTAAATAGAAGTAAGTAACACGGTGTAATAAAAAACAATATTTGGTAAAAAATAAATGGAAAGAATTCGTAAGAAGCAGGTTTCTTTTCGTCTATAGTAAATCATCATTATATGAATACGCGTGGGAGTAACTGTATGTAAAAATGAAGTGAAAAAATAAATTTATGACTGTAACGTTATTATTTATCGCACGAAAGCAGAGTTTCAAGCTCTTTAACGGATTAATTCGGTCTCATCTTCGTCGTGGGCGGATCGGTATTTTCGTGGTCTGGATGAAACTGGTCCTGCAGAGGTCACGACGAAGGTCGCATACTTACTTTCCACTTTGTCCGCCATGTTTAAATACTCCCGAGTTTTCATACGATGGCTAGTAATTTGTATTCGCGTTGTTTTTCTTTATACGTCGTCGCCATATTTATCCAGTATACGTACATAATCGTGTAACAGATGTCTGTTACGAAGCGACGATAGTTTGAGTCTTTTAAACATAATCGTAAATATCGTTCGAAGGTTTGTCAACAGTTGTTCAACGTTTTGTTCTTGGATCCCTATTTGCACTCCTACCGTTTATGTTACATACGAATGTCGCTGTTTTATTTACTATTCTTTTCTGGTACGCTTGTTGTCTTTGTTCCTGCTACGTTGTTAGAGATTTGAACGATTTTGATCCTGGCAGTTTATTGATATTTTGATTGCGTTGTCATTATTCGTGTCTAAATTATACTGATTTTATTGGACCATCGATAGAGATATTTTGTACAAATCGCGTAAAATCTGATCGAGTATAAACGATATTTTTAGTTTCGTTCGTATTAAGATTATTTCAAGGCGAACTTGATATTTGTTAAGAAGAACACGAATTCAATTATGTACAACATAATAAAGTTCGAGGTCCAACGGGATCAGAAATAAAACAAGTATTTACACTCTTTTTATATTGAAAACGATGATTGATTACAATTTAGTTTTTTCTAATTTACAAAATATCAATAGGAAAGTATAGCCATTGGATGAGATCTTATTTATCGCAATACACAAGTCACTTCCTTATTATCAACGTGCACTACATTTTAATTAATATACTTATGAAGATTTGTTTCCTTTAAATATTTATTACATTCGATTAAAGCAGCATTAAAGCAACGCGTTGATTTTCATTGGTGCCATGTATTATGTATGTTCCATCGAGGGCATTAGGTAGAAAATAATCGAACGATCGTCCAAGATTTAGTATACTGTTCAGCGTTCCCGATAACGTCCGATCAACTGGACAGATTGACGCGAGTCGCAATTTCAAATTGCAATTACGCAGATTCATGAATACCTATGGGCGGTCGCCATTCGTTGTTTGTAATCAGGACGCCCCTCTCCGAGAATTGTTACGAGCACTTTCAATGAATCCTCGACTACATCGGCGGGTTTGCAACGATGCACAAAGAATTTGCATAACTAACCGACAGATCTTTGTTCCGAAGGTGAAATCTGACGCACGGAACGCCTTCGACTGTGAAACCGTCGGCGAGGAAAGCATGTAAAGTGCAACTTTCGATACCTACTGTCTCAGCAATTACCCACGTTATGTGCTACATAATATCTCTAACAAGCATTCTTTTATTTAACGATCCTCGTTCAAGGCCAGCGAATTTGCACCACTACTTCTTATTTGCATAATAGATATTACGATTGGAGGGATTATTGTGTAACAAGCCAAAAAAATCGACTTGTAAAAGAAAGAAATAGCAGAATAAAGATAAATATATAGATTTTAGACTTCTTAACGTAACTTTTAAAGAACATATTCATGTCCTTTCAACGAATTAAAGAAAAAATATCTTAACGGGTCATCTATGTGTCAAGAATACAATCATAAAAATCTTGAAAAGTTATGCATGAAAAGGATTCTATAAAGACGTAGCAAACTTTATTAAACAATGCTCAAATTGTCAACAGGGTAAGATAGAGAGATAACAAGCATGTATTAAGGGGGGAGTCTCATATGAATGATAGATTGATCTATTTTTCTTAATTTTTGTTGTTGGAAATGTTACATCTGACGTTATGATTCATTTTCATAGTTTACTTAGCTATCCTTTGGGAATACAAAATTTTTTTTATTAATTTTCATTAACTTTTAATGTTGTTGTCGCGTCCACAGTAAACATGTGCTCATACACTGGCGTAGGTGATTGCAGCTCTCAAGGTTGACTAAATCAAAAAGATTTTTATTCAGTAGGTGAAAATCGTGAAAGCTTAAAGTAAAAATTACAAAATCTCGTCGTTTCTTTCGCAACTTTTTAATAAAAAGAATATGATAAACTCATTATAATGATTTGATTTTGGTACGGGCAAATACTATTAGTATGGGGAACAATGTGTAAAAATTTCAAAGCAATCGAACGTATAGTTTTTGAGATTTTATCTACGCCAGTTAAGAAAGTAATGTTTCGAGAGAAACGCATTTAGAGTCTGCAAGATTATACTAATCAATCTCAGCTCCATATAGACTACCTTTCAGAATGTTGGCACCCAGATCGCACAAACGCTAGAATTTCGACTTTTAAAAACAGTAGATGTCTTTTGACACTGTCGTAAACATTTCGAAACAGTAATGTCTAGGCTGTACAAGATAATCACCCGAAGCAAAAAATGTACCACAATCCACAATACTTGACATTTATCTCTGAAAATTTAACAATACATTCTTAAATATATGTACTTTCAAAAAATGAAATAAAAAACAAATTGATTTTCTTGAAGTCTCACATGAGACTTCCTTAATTATGCAAAACCAAGGCTATATCATAAAACTTGGACAATCGTTTTTACCATTGACCTAGAAGGAATCATTCTACGCGAGCAACTTATTCTTGATAGTCTACAGTTAATAACACAGAACACCGAAGTATCCTAAGAGGATCTCTTGCAGCATATTAAAGATAAGTTAATTAGGTTAAAACAAGGATGATTAGATCTATGAGCTATGATAGGATATCAAGAAACGGATAGGATAAGTAACCGCGTTAAGAGAGGATGGAGACAATTAGATACGAATCATTTTGGAGTAGTTTACAAATAATTGGAGCATCAGCAGTAAATCAAATTAAAAGCTTTCCGTTTGCTTAAATACTTATTTACTAGACCCTGTTATTACATTAATTGTTTCAATGTCGAAGGACAATAGCAAGCTTTCAATACCGTAAATCAACACGTAACGCCTGTTGCCAAATACTCTCCAGAAAACTTGTAAAAAATTTACTCGACTGAATTTTCGAAAACGCACTGTAATTTTCTGCAAGAGAATGAATAAACACTTATTTCCATTGCATTATACGTTTCTTCGCGTATCTATCGTTTTAATTTCTTTGGTACAAATAAATAGACTATAATTGCCGGTAGTTCTAGCGTTAAAGAAAATGTTTCATTAAATTCGTTGGAGGGGCACGAACATATTTGTTAAGAAGTCTAATAATAATTTTCATAGCTAACTAACTTTTTATAATCAAAGATTTTATCGTTCAAACTGAACTTGTTGCAATGTATGGATACATTTTCCGGTAACTGTAGCTTAGCGTAACGTGTTAACCATTTTTTTTTAAATAGAAATGTTTGGGGTAACTGTTACGTTTGGGCTCTGCTTCCAATCCTAACGGAATGTTTCGAAGGAGAAGGCCAGAAACGAACGGTGAAACGGACGAATGGAGATTCTGTCTGGTCCCGTTACATGGACCCGAAGTTGGGGGTTATTTTGATGGCCGCGACCTCTCTCATTACAACGCGACCGAATGGCTTCCGGTTGCGTCAAAGTGCCCCCCGACACTTGGCCTCTCGAGCTGCGTCTCGAGAGCCCAGTTGCTTTCTCTCGATCACTGCATCGCTTTCCATCGCCACGACCGCGATACACGCGTAATCATTCAGGAAGCGAGGCTAAAATGTTGCCAGAAGGGAACTCGAAATAACCCCCCTAACTTCCACAGCTGTGGTTTTTTCGTCGGAAGTGTCGAGCTCCATACAGCGCGTCTAAAGAGATCCAAAAGAGATCTAAAAACAGACCCAAAAGATTTACTCTTTAAATTAACCTCTTGGCGGATCAAATTCACAATGTTTTTTCTTATTTTATTCGCAATTTTCAGCATTTAATAAAACCTGTATCTTCCAGGTATTAATTCATTTATATTCAAGAAAGATTGTAAGATTATTTTGTTTCAAGATCAACGAAGTCCTAATTTATACTTTCACCATCGCGAGTTAAACGTGTTTTGCTTTTGAACATCTGGTGAAATATTGTTTCCAAAAAATCGATTTACAAGTGGGAAGGATATGCAATTCTGGTTGGTGCATATCGGTTTACTTGAGTAGGAAACGAGGTCATAGGAAGTTATACCACTCTGAGAAGCATTCAACTTTTTCCTCTTCCATTTCCTTCTATATACATTCAAAAACGATGGCTTGACCCGGTTTCTGGAATCACCCTGTCTAGCTTTCAATTGTTCGACGCCACGAGGATCCTTTCAATCGTATTTAGAAAACATAAACATGAATAAAACAGTATTGAACTTTAACTCGACTCGGTATTATTATTGCAATTGGACAGGATGGAGATACGGAGCATCGCGTAAAGAGACATAAATTTACCGTCGATGATCAATATCTAACTCTATTGTGTCGGAACCTGGCGGCCTTTTTGTTACTTTTGTTGACGTTCGTTGTGACAGATTTTCTATCTTTTATGTTATTTTGCAACGTCTCGTACGTATATATTAAAATTGCTCTGAAGGGGATTTAAATCAGAATCATGGTTTAGTTTATATTAAAAAATAGATATCTACTATTTAATTAATTTGTTTTCTATGTAAGGAGCAATTGCATTCTCTTCGTTTAAATTATAACTGCATTTAATTTCTATATCTTTATATTCAATAATTGATTTTGTCGTCGGTGAAACATTTGTTAGAATTCCAGTGGCCGACAAAATACGAGAAAATGAGAATTCTGGGTTTCGAGACCTCGCAAAGTTTCGCGAAAAGGGGATGTAAGTTTACAACGACGGGGTGGAAGGGAATGACCTCTTCGCGAAGGAATTTTTTCATTTCGATTATGAAGAAGGGCTTGATGGACGGTCTCAAAGAAGTCTGGCGATACTTTCCAACGAGTTTGAAGTTACGCGAATGTCGCATGGTAAGGATACAAACAGGTTTTTCACGACAGGAGAAACTGCTCCTCGTCGGCGTCGATGCCCCCCATCCCACGATTCTATTATCCGTTTACATTCCACAATAAAACTGTAATATTCTGTAATATGATACGAGTAGTTGGGTTGTTAAATAAATAAACTATCATGTGGAAAACATTAATGATCGTTAAAACTCGTTTTGGAAGAAAGTAACACTGTTTGCAATTTAATGCTCAATATAGATATTCAATATAGAATATCTCTAAATCTCCAAAAGAAAATGGTTTATTTGTAATCAAACGAGTTTTTAAGTAGCTATCTAAAATTTGTATTCTTTATTTGCATATAAAATTGTCCAACTTTGACAGTATATCTCCACTAGCTATCCCCTCCTTTCGTCATCATGGTGCAACTAACGAGGCTCCCGTGCAACAATCGGGGTTCCCCCATTTTCCGCGCGTGCAGCCTTACAAATAAGAAGATCGACACTGTAAAAAGTGACTATGCTAATAGTTTCGCGATAAGACGACGAGTCATCTCAACTTCTGAGAAACGATCGAACGCGAGAATCCCAAGGAATGCTTGGCGAACTATTCGTCCTCGGAGCCAGGGACTCCGCAATCGACATATAAAATACTTTCGTTAATGAAATACGAAAATGTCGAAACAAAATCACCGGTAATTTTTTCAAACAGAACCATAGAAATCCAACTTCCAAAATAAAAGATCATCTTGCTTCGTTTTCTACACATTTAAATTTAAATATGAAATCGATCTTTGATTTGCACGAAAATTAGTACATTAAGGATTTGGGGTCGCTGATTACGAATCTAATGCCAAATTAATGTTTGAATTAACCGTTCATCAATAACAAATATTTTCAATATGAAATAATCAATTTTTTAATTGGTATTACTCATATTCCTATTATCTCATTATACAATCATAGAAGTACTATTTTCAATAAAAAAAAGTTTTCCAATGCGTACACATTAAAGGAAGATTCCTAATAAATTCTCATTCTATAATTCAACAAGTTTGTACTTGGGTATTCTCGTTAATTTTTATGATTCCGTGTACTTTGAACTATTAACCCCTTGACGTACGATTTAATGTAATTTTTCAAAGGTATACTACTTAATTTGGTTGAAATTTGTTCGTCCAAGGAATGGTCACGAAAAAGAATATATTTCTTTTACGACTACCTTTTGAATGTAAAAATGTGTTGATTTTAATTTATAGGATTTGTTGACGAGTGAGTAGCCTCATAACTGTGAAACTTGATATCAAGAACTTGTGTCAGACTCGTCATTGTACGACAAGTGGTTACCTAATGATATAGCAACCCGTATAAACAATATTCATTACTTTGAAGAATGCCATTTTGCTTCATTTCGTCACTAGCACCACAGTGGGTTGGATCGAAGATTCTAGTGACATTTTACCAAAAAATGAACTTTGACATATCGATTTTTAATCAATTGGTATTGCCTTTCAAATATTTACTGACCTCAAAAATGAAAGTACTGGTAAAATTAACTATAAATTATAGCCGTATCGAACTGTTAAAGTTTAACATTCTCAAATGCACGTTTGACGCTCGAAAACTGTACTTTCTTTTTCACGATATTTTGACGATCTCGTTTAATCTTTCTTCTTCGTTTCTTTTCTACAATAAACAGCATCATTTTCCATTAAAAAATATTAATTACAGCTGAGGTTATTGTATTTAATGTACTAGAAACATAACGTTGAATGTACTATAGAAAATTGTCAATACTTTCACAATTGACAAGGAATATCTTTTGAGTCCCAAGTTGCCCTACGTTCGAACATATCTCGATGCTTTCAGGATACTTTCTTTTAGATAATATATAAAAATCATAACCACCTTCGTCCATCTTTTTGAATTATTAAAGTTCTTGTTTTGTAATATTTTTCTGTGCAAACCGCACTTTGATATCTTCAATGGTTCAAAAGTTATACTAAAATGTGACTAAAATTTTTGATCTGGCCCACTGTGATAGTTCGTCGGTTACGCAGAGAGGGATTGGAGAGTCGATGAAAATCGGTAGTCGAACGATCGTCGTTTCGCGATTACGTTTGAATCGTATTACGCGAGCGACACGCATAAATCCATTGGAAACGACGTGCGTGTACAGCGTGCACGTTACGGCCTCGCACGCTCCTGGAAAGCAACGGGGGGATCGAACTCCAAGGATAACCGGTGCTACGCGTCGATGTCCGTCCGCTTGATAGCGACCGAGAGAAAGAGATCCGGATTTCTATAGGGTGTCTTGGAATCCTGGACGCGAATTAACTCTTTTTCACCGGCTGTTTCCCTGCGCGTAGCTCTCACGAGATAACTGCACGAGTCGAGCGTTGAATGGAACTGACAGGGGGAGGTCAGGAACCGGACGAGAGCATTTTGAACCGGGATGGTAATCGTAGGGACTGATCGGTATAAACAAACTGTGCGTACTGTATGGCCGCTACAACCCTTTTACGAAGAAACGCTCGCGTATACCGTGGTGGATGCACTCCGAAGAAAAGAATCATGCGAATCTGGGACGCTCCGTATCTCGGCTAGCGTCCGCAGTTGTAACTAGGACCGAGACTACCCGTCGAGTTTTGCTTTCTCGGCTTGTCGTTGAATAGAACAGATGGAAATCGCTATGGAGTTTGACCAAAAATGCTGAAAGACCGGTTGCAACGTTTTATACACCGGTGGACATGATTGTGGGACACCCCATTGTCGGGATAGAGGGTTATTGTTGTGTCTGTACGGTGGAATTATCAGTTATACGAACGTCGATTGCACTTGGCGTATTTTAAACGATTAAGCTTCCTATTTATTTATGCGTAGGAAATAACAGTAATTCAATTTTCTTTTTTTAATTTGTTACGAAAAGAAATTATTTGGCTTTCGTTTGAAACATACCAGGCACGATTTATTTAATTCGAGCGCAGTAGATTGAAATAATATTAATTTTTTTAATTTGTTACGTTTTCATGATGTTAAAAATAATGTTATGTGATTTGGGATAAAGAATTATTTTTGTGTTTGTACAGTGGAATTATCAGTTACACGAACGTCGATTGCACTTGGCGAATTTTAAACGATTAAGCTTCCCATTTATTTATGCGTAGAAAATAACAATAATTAATTTTTATTTTTTTAATTTGTTACGAAAAAAAATCATTTGTCTTTGGTTTGAAAAATACGAGGCACGATTTATTTAATTCGAGCGCAGAAGATTGAAATAAAAGTAATTTTTTTAATTTGTTCCGTTTTCATGATGTTAAAAGTAATGAAATTATGTGGATTTTTCTGTTTTTGTTAATCCATCGCAGGTTATAACATAAATTTGGTAAAATAATGGAACTGGAAATGACATGTGTAATCGTTACTAGTCCCGGTTGCGTTGCATAATTATTTCATTAATCGTTCGTTAATCCGTTGGAGATTACATATCATTCCGTTTTTTCACTCATTTTCTTTCGTTAATAACTGTTTCTAATTTTGCCTGAACGTGTCAATATGAATTTGATTAATAACATTAGAGTGATTAATGAATTATGGACGATGCTTGTATAACGCTAAACAAGAGTATGAAACTTACATTGACTGTAATCAAAAGAATTCGAAGTTTAACGTTAAATAATTGGATTGAACGTAATTAGTTGAAAAACTACATCAAAATTTAAATTATCATGTACCACTCAAAGGGATTAAGATATTTCTTGTATAAAATATAGTGAGTATTGTAAGATTACTTAAAAACCAATAAAGTTCAACTAACAGAGTATCAAAAGTTTCAAGGATAAGTTTGAAGAAGGAAATTACACTTTTCAATTTACCTCTTAATTAAAGTTAGTATCTGTGTATTATAATAAATTTTTATTCTCTGATAAGTAGTATTAAGACATTTTTTTAAAAACTTGTCAGTCAAATAGATGTTTTAATGTTGAATTCGTAAACCATGAATCCTATATCTCGACAAATTTGCCTTACATGTACGATCTGCTTTATCATGCCTCTAAATATGACTTAGTTTCTGATATTAATCAGTTGGGGATTAATAAAGATTTTATATAATCATCTGTACATGAATTATTCTAGCTGTTCGAATGAGCCACCAGTCGCATGTTAGCATTCTGATTTTCATTACTCATTGTCATGGTATTTTATTTCCGATGATACATTTCATTGCAAACTTCTTCAAACTTGACCAAACATTACTTCACTAATTGAAATAACGAAACAAATGTTGTGTAAACACAGGTATACGAGTGCTTTATTTCTGTATCACAGCTGTCTAAAAGTTGTATATTTAGAAAAGCGAGATCAGAGTAGGTTTTTTACATGAAGATATCGTCGTTTCATTGTTTTTTGAAGACGCTTGAATACTTCTGTTGCTATTTTCATTCGCTTGCCCACGCATGATGCGAATAACAGTGATCCATAATAGCAAAACCTATCGTAAACTTGACACAAATACTGTTATCAGCTACTATCACAGGAAGATCTGGAGAGGGGGTAGTATTACAATCATTTGATTCAAGCCTAACACTCAGGAGGGCCTCCACAGTATGGAAAAAAGTATTTAAGATACTCTTATGGTTTTGTAATCTCTTCATCATTTAGTAAAATGCGGTATAAAATTCTAAATTTGTGTATTTGTGATTTGTATTAGAATAAGCTGCTTAATTTGCAGAAATATTAGCTATGAAACAGGCTACAAGGCTTTAAACGAGCGGAAGGTCGATACTTGTACAGGTGCACTTTATATGGTATAAAGCTCTAATCCAATATATAAAATTTAACATCCGAGTAACGTGTAAAATTTTAAAAAGCCTCAATTCGCCCAAGAAAAAGCAATACAGTAGTCCCTCGCTAATCTTCGTTACTTTTTCCTTCGACCACCAATTTCTGGAATTAAATGTTCATAGATAAGACTAACCATAGTTCCTTGAAAACGTGAAAAACGAAGTTTAACACACAAATAACAGTAAATAATTCTCTAGTACCTTCCTTGATAACGTACATGGCAATAAATGAGTATTGGAATACGAAATAAGTTATTTGTTTAACAGAAATAGTGGTAAAGTCCAATAAAAAAAATGTTATTGCAACCCCAAATTTTTGTTCGATCCGAACGAAATAAACGAGAAGCAAAAGGAAGTATGAATAGATCGATAAGTTCCAAATCTTTTTCGTCAGTTTTGGCTGAAAATTCAGTCACGGCAAATTCGTTTCACCGTGTATAAACCGCGGAGTACTTTCCAGCGAGAGGCGAAGTTGAATCGCGAATGCGACGAGGCGTTCGCATTATTGTCCTGCGAATAACATCGCGCATTGTACCTGCTCCTATGTTGCCACGTGCAACACCTGTCTCGGTGAAAGGATTGAGTACTCGTTGGCAGATATTTGCCACTGCCACACTCGCTGCCATTTCAGGCAACGTCGAATATCCCCTTGTCTTCCGCCCTGGAGCGAGATGATGATTTTGCAAAACCATTCTGGCCACCTATCACCGATTCTCGTAATATTCAAGCTTCCGTGGTCCTCATTCCTATAAACTTAACATTAGAATATAGATAGGCTCGTAGATAGTACAAGAATCCATGACAAAAATGAAGAACGTCAATTTTAACAAATTTTTAGTTTAAAATTCATTAAAAAGTGGAGAATATCGAAGAAAAACTGTTTAAAAATAGGGAGTATTTTGAGCTTCGATAAATCGATCAATCTGTCAACGTTTGTTTTGGTATGTTGTACTATGAAATATTTACTTCAATCCTGTACAATCCATAAATATTGTTTAACACTATCAACTAGCAACTTTGGAACAATTTTGTGGTCAATTTGCCTATATTTGGTTTGGTATGTTGTACTATGAAATATTTACTTCAATTCTGCACACTCCATGAATATTTAATACTAGCAACTAGCAACTTTGAAGCAATTTTTCGATACCATTTATGAAAATCTAGTATTAATTCAGTTTGCATTGAATTCATATCGTTAAAAAATGTTATATGATGAAATTATAAACATGCTTAGAAGATTGTAAAGATACTTCCAAACCATCTTCCATGAGTTTCTGTTAGATCCTCAGATTTAGTACACAATATTAGTAATTTGCAGTTGATGATCCAGAATGTAGGTATTGGTGCTTTAAAGAAACGAGGACTATAGACGCCAGTATTTATGTGTCATTTGACCTACTGGTGAAGCTAGCAAAACGTCGGAATGTCATTTCTAAAGGGTACGTCATACTAATAGTGACAAACATTATCCGTTTCTCCTCGTATGTGCACTTTCTAATAATTGTGAAATGGAATTGATGCGAAGATTGTCTTTGCTTAAGTTGCGTATAATGTATACGATAATAACTAATGCAGCAACATTTAGCGCTGCAAGTAGATACTCTAGGAATTCGTTATGTTTGTTCAAGACAATGTTCGATCCAATATGGACGCGTTACAAGCACTAGTGGGCTCAAGGCATCTTCAAATCCAGACGGTCTTGGGAGTCTTGATGGATCTTGAAGTTTTGATTGGTCTTGAAAGTCTTGGTTCGTCTCGGAACTCTTCGTCGAACTTGAATTTCTTATGGGTTTCGAAACTTTTTAATAAGATTGGAACACTTTGCTAAATAAATAAATGCATTTATGAGTCGACGAAGCATTTCATAAATTTTTATTTCGAGAAATGCGGTTGAAAGTTCAGATAGCTGTTTCAATTTTAACGAATCGTTACATTCATTATACATCAATTTCAAACACAGTGTTCATGAAGTCTTTAGACACTTTTCACGACTAAAGGATTAAACAAGTAATAAAGTAATTTGTGGAATACTTAAAAATCTGTGTTCTAATTTTTCTACTATCGAAGAATGATACATCAAAATTTAAAAAGAATAATACTAAAATATTATTTCCCCCCCCTTTTTTTTTAAAGAATTTGAGCAAGCAAACAATAATATAATTTTCTATACATTTACGTTACGATTTAATTTATTCTTAAGTTTGTAAATGAATTACTAATATTTTGCTCGTGTTTCTTACAAAATATTTTTGAACAATAATTAAGTTCAGCTGTATGTGCTATTTTTCTGTTCTAGTTGTATACAATTTTTATTTCTCTATTCGTGACTTTCCTTCTTATAATCGAATTTAAATCCATACAGGAAGTTTACTTTATAGACGAAGTTTCCACGACGAGCCATTTTAAACTTGTTACTCCACTACGACGTAAATTTAATTTAATGTCACTGTTACGTCGAAGTTGGGTTGCGTTACGCGCCATTAGAGTTTCTATTGGTAATTCTCCAGGAACATCGTGTATTGTAAATCCTTAACACAAATGGGTATATTGATTGATGCTAGTTCACGTACAGAGACAATTCACAAGAATATTTTATTATCGTGAACGAGCTACGAAATCTCAGTCCTAAGAATTCAAATAAAACAAGAAAAATTAGTACAAAAAACGAACAGATACATGTCTTTTTTTATCAGTCAAAACGTGTGTCAGAAGGTTTTAACTCGCGTTTTATTGTACAAACATATGTTTCTAAATTGCTTTCGATTACAGTATTTTCCTCTGTCATATATGAGAAAGCAAAGAAGGCAATCAGGATAAAATATAAATTTGAATTAATGAATTTTTTACATGAAACATCACCAGTACCTTTTACAGCGAATAGAACGAGGTAACGTTCAGTATCTCGTCTGCACCATAACCGGGGAAGTAATTGTGCTAATTACGCTATTGAATGTATCCTTTAAGCCAAGACGAACAATAGTCGATTACAAGAAAACATTGTTACTCTACGTCGCCGTAATTAGCGTAATTAGTGTCGTATTGTGCGAAATCTTCTTCTGGAAAGTCTGGGAAGTGGAAGACCTATGTATTTTTAATATAAAAAGTAGTAAAAACTTCGAGGAAACATATATTTTTAAACAATTTTGTCCTATATAATCACCTTAAGAGGCTATTCTATAGTTTCATTTTGTTGATTTTTTAAGGATTTCTTTTACAAAAAAATGTATAAGTTTCTTAAGGTTGACAATAATCAAAACTAACTGTCTTTTGAATATCGATTTCCTTGACTTCTTTTGACACATGTTTTGATAATTTTCACTCGAAAAAAATCGTGAACATTCGTAAAACATAAATAAATATATATGGAAAATGTCGAAATTTAATAACTTGTTCCTTCCTTGTAAAAAAATCCTTAAAAGGACCAAGATAACGAACTTCTGTGTCTGTGTTTTCTCAGACACGCGAATACTTTATTGGATTTAAGATGCACTCTCAGAGGGGACAACCGAGTACAAAGGGTTAATATTGAAGAGTGTTGTTTCTAGAAACGTTAGAGGGGGTCCATAAGTTCTTATTAGACTGCCAAGAGAAAGAAAAGCTTAAGAACTACTGGCCCAGAGTCTCAGTTCGAAACGAATTGGCAGAATCCAGTGTCTGGAGCCACGGTCAACGAACCGATAGGGCTGCCATGAATGTATACCGGCTTTCACTACTGCCTTTCTAGGTCACGACACCTTGTTAGGGGCCAGAAGATCCATGTCTTCGATTGGCACGTAGCCCCAAAGTAAGAAATGCCAGCTACGGAGAGCTCTGCCAAAGCGTCATTCAGATTCTTTTAGAGCGTCTCGTTTTTACTACGGCTTCCACTTGTATGCCAGGGACACTTTATCAATCATTTGAATAGCCCGAGTGTCTTTTGGCCGCGAAATAATACGATTTAAGTGATTACTGGATGCGTCATCCTGTCTAGGAAGGATAATGGAACATTTCACTGCAAGGAACCGAGACATCGAGCTAAAAGGAACAGCTCTCTTTCAGTCCTTATCGCCAGCTATAAATTTCGTTCAATGTCAGTGGAAATTACACGGAATTCGATTTTGTACAGTTTGCATCATTTACTTGATTTATATATTACTGTCGATCAGAGTTTGCATTACTTTTTTCATATTCTATGCTTTCAATATTAAACGCTGCATTTGTTTAGTAGATTCGATGGAATATACTATTTATTAGTTTTGAAATTTATTGAATAATTTGCTTATTGTATTTATTTAATTTTATTTCGAAAATTTCTTCTTTGTATTTATTCGATTTTGTAAATTTATTAGACCTGCAGATTAATTTCTAAGCTGAACTGTTTCAATACGTTGAATACATGCTTTTTAATCGAAAAATAGACACCGTCGAGGCAGAGGAATTTGTTTGGTACTTAAACGAGTCCTTTGAATCTGTCGAAACTTTTAATCTTTTGGACGAACATCCTGGAAGCTTGAAATAGCTCGAGCAACAAACTGTCGTCGAATGTAACGGTGAAAATTTGACTTCGTGTCTCTGTGACGGTTCATCAAAGAATAATCATCCGACTGAATCTCGTGCTCGTCCTAACATTCGCGGCATTTTATCCACCATCGTATATTGTAATCACTGGGGTCGACCTTGATGCGTGAAAGGAAATATGGCGTCGGAGAATGCATCTGTGGTTATTGTGCGCGTATGCAGACAGCTCGTGCATGTCAAAACGTAGGCAGGTCGATCTAGACCCGTAGTTTCCTGCTGTTAGCGAACCATGGAGTTTATGGCACTCCCCGAGTCGAACGAACGATATCAAAAGTGCCCTGCAGAACAGTCGAGGAAGTCGAAATTCGTAATTACTAAGAAAAATTGTAAAACGTTTACTCGACTGGATTTTTGCGAAACCGTGGTTTTCCATAAAGAGAATTAAATAACACGTTTCTTCGACTAACCGTCCTTTTAATGTCTTTGAATAGTTGGAACAAGGACGTTGTCGAAGAATACTTTTTAGAATGAATTTTCTAGAAAAGCACTACCGTGGGCAATTTATACGGAATCGAAGGAAATTGCAAAGTAAAAATAACTTTTTAAAAGTGGAGCACTGTTTACAGCTTCCTCCTCGGAGCGAGAGGTCTTCTGACCTTTATGCTCTCCCTTTGGGACAGAGGAGCACTATAATCTGTGACGAAATAAGGAAAGGATCTGTTGGTTGGCGAAATAATTTCCAAGATCACAAGATCACAATTGGAATTTCCATATTCCAACAAAATCGTGAAATTAACATTACTTTGCTCTTCCCTTTGAGACGTAGAGAGCCTCGTTTTCGAATGAAACTTGCTTCCGTATTCTGGAGGATCCATAGATCTTTGGACCACGACGAGGAAAGAGAAAATCAACTTTAAAATATATTTTATGCAGAATTTTTCGATCATTAAAGTTTTTTAAACTAGTCGATTAGAAAATCGTTTGAAATACGACAATTTTTCATTTATAATTATAACAAATATGTTTTACAAAATTCCATTCGAATCGTTAAATTTTATTTCACACAATTTGTCACGAAGTCATGATTCTCATTTTGTAGAATAATTATGGGAGTACGGTGTAACGTAGAGTCGCCTGGTCATATTATTCGAGACCAATACGGACAAATGTAGTAAAATCATAAATTATGGTTCACCAGTATCGGGTATATTGCGTGACCATCGTTAATATCATCGATCGTGTAATCTGTTTTTGTGATCAAATTACGTCCAATATTACTTCGTTGATCATGTTGTACTACTGTCTCGTAGTACACGTTTACCTTAATTTCGTCCTTCTTCATGGGAACGCACCAACAATGGAAACACGCGTTTCATTAACGTACGGGGTAATGATACTCGACCTACAATCAAACCACACGATAAACATGGCCATCTACCCGAACACAATTGAATAACTACTTTAAATAAATTACGTCTACAAGGTTTCCCTTCGTTTCCATGAAATAGAATTTTATTCATTTAAAATGCACGGACGTCCATTTTCTTCTATTTTAAACAAATTAATTTACAACTCTGTAGAGCCCAAATATGCAATATATATTGAAAATCAAATTATTTGTGTTATGTACATATATATTTTCTGAATATTGTTTTCTCATTTACGGTTATTTGTTTCTACTTTTCTATTTTTCACCGTAATTCTAAACGTGGACTAACAATTTGTTCTGACTTGTTCTCGTCAGTTATTTTAAATTTAATTTTAGATTTTAATTAAATTTTAATTTTGTGGTCGACTCATTCTTAGTTTACGTTTTAATAATTCTGAAGACTAGTTCTCTCGTTAGTTGTAATTTTGCTTTCGTTGATCGTAGAAACGTACACAGTTTTGATCCAAAATGAGTCTTCGAAGAGTAATAGAATCTACAATTTATAATCGATTACTGTTTCTTTTTTTCAATTTTTCTTATTTTTCTTATTTCTCGTAAAGCTTCGAGACCTTCCGGATGGTTGTAAACTTACTCATCGATCGACTCACGGACGAAGTTCCAGCAAAAGAAAGTTGTAAGTGGGAGACATCGAACAGAGCGTGCTGTACAAGCCGACTCAATGATTCATATCGGTTCCTCATATCATGCTCGTCTTTCTTCTCTCGATCTGCTCACTCGTGGTCGTTGGAATCATTTTTCAATTTTGTCTTGATCCTTAAGTAGCTATTTTTTATTTCGACTATTTTTTACTCTGCTTCGACGTTTACGATAGCTCCTAGATCGATGGGGAAGGCTCTGACGAAAGGGTTGATTTCTCTCTTCAATTATGGTTAAATTTTATATTTATTTTTGTACATAGTTTAATATCTAAAAGGAGAATGTTATGGCGATGCATTCCTGTCGAATCACCCGGTATAAGCTGAAATCTGTTACACAAACTGGGGTCACCGAGAATTGAATAGCGTCTGAGCGTAATTTAATTGACGAAATCAGTCTGTATAGTCGTCGGAGCAAATATAGCGACGTGCTCGAGACACAATCGAGAGAGGTATTCGATACAAAGATACGATTCATTATTACGTTTTGCATTCTCGGTTTGCGATAGAAAAATGATCTCCAACGAATCCACGATGAATTACGTGTAATTAACCACCAACTAATTACATACAATTTTAACTATCGATCTGTAAAAACGAAACGAATCAACAGTAAAATAATGCTTTGATTCTCTTCAGATATTTTACTACGATACAGATAAATAAATAAAGTAATAAACATGAGCTAACTTAAAGTGAATATGGTTCACGATTTTTTTTTTGTTTGGTTCGAGAAAAACGCGTTCAGAGTTTTCAAAGATTTTAATAAAAACGAAGAAAGAAAGAATCGATCTTTTCAAGTTACTAGTTCAAAATACCGCCTTGGAAGCAACAAATTATTACGCATTTTTCTCGATGCTTTAAATAACACTTTTTTTTCTTTCGAGAGCTTGAAAATTCCCATCGACACGTGTTCGGGGGACCTACTTTGAGGAACGCTGCTCGAACGTATTGCTAAGCCTATTACTACGCTAAGCAAATAGTTGAGTAATCCGATTGCTTCGAGAGTGCTTACTTTCGCACGTTTTAACCATTAACGGGTCCTCCTACGATGACAATCGAATAAAAAAAGAAGCGTCCTGTTATTATCGTAGCGCGGGTATCGTTTCATAAGCGTTAGCCAGAAGTGGTGGGTACAGCTGCATAATCTATTGTTGTTCCACGAACGTGGACCTATCGTCGCAAAAGCGGATCGACGCGATAATATATTTGCTTGTTCTTCGAATGCGTTTCTGCGAACCGCGCGCGAGATAGGATCAAATATCGTCGTGTAATCTTGGGAACATTTGCGCGCGGTTAGATGCTGTTTACAGTCGTTGATTTTATTGGCGAACGCAGCCATACTTCTGTGTACCGGTCCGATCGAACCGGAAGCCGCCATTGTTGGTCGTTAACGGTTTCACAAAGTTAAATCGTTTTATGGCACTTTTGAACATTGCGTTCGATAAATAATGTCGGTAAACGTCCGCTAGTCAATGGAGACGACACAAATTATTTATCGATATAGAACGAATGAAAATGTTGGATTTATTCGTAAACAAGCTTTTCTTCGCTCGGTAAAATTTGTTTCAAACTGTTCATAGATTCTTTATGGGGATTGAAACGTTTGAAAGTCCTGAACATTTTATATAAATTCGTGAAAGTTATTAATCATGAACTTCAGAGCTTGTATTTAACACATGTAATGTTTAAATTTGAATATATTGTTACACTTATATACAGCATAAAAAGTATGAGAGTTTTAAGTAAACAAATAGTCGAATCAAGTTACAAAAATGGGCTAGCAATGTATAGTGTTTATATATTTCTTATAAACGAATAACGACAAACTCTGAAAATTTAAAAGAAATATTTATTATATAATTATATAATTTATAAATTATTATAAATTATATTTAATGTTTGATTATTTATACAAAAATAATTTAGAAGCTTTCTTCGAGATTTAATCCACAGAACTGTTTCTCTGATTTGAAAGTAATAAGAAACCAATATCAGATTAACCGCGATTCCAGGAGAATTTTAATCGTTCTAATTTTATTTATTCATCGTGGGAACTCCAATTATGTATTTCTGTATTAATTTGACTTACGGACCTTTTGAAATTAATAGCAGCTCATAAAATGCTCCAAAGTGTGTTTCGATCAGCAGAAGCGTGACTTTCAGGACGATTCGACTCAAGATTTCCTTCACAAATAAGTTTCCTTAACGATATCGTAAAACAAATAATTCCAACGTCAGGTTGAAAGTAGAATTTCTATTCTAATTAATATCATCCCCACAGCCACGATTCCACGAGGATTTTAATTATTTAAAATTCTATTTTCGATACTTCGATTGTTTCTGCGATTCGTCTTGCAGACTCGTCGGAATCAGCAACTCATGAAACGCTTGAAACGCGCGTGCAGGTTTCGAAGCACGGCTGTGGATGGCCCAAACTCGGTGCTCCGCTCAAGTACGAACCCTCAGGGGTGCCGATTTAGGAGGGTAGACGTCCCGTACTAGGGGAGAATTCGAAGAGGGTTCTGATATAAAAGATTCTTTGGGAACCGAGGCCAAGATTCGATCACAGGTTCTTTGTAAAACCACGCAACGCGCCGAGGCCGTTGCCAGACACTGGCTTCCACCATTTTTCTCAAAGTCTCATCGTAGAAATCTGTAACAGAGCCCTCGAGGAATAATCGGAGATTTAACGAACAAATCTACGCACACCACGGAAAGACACAATATTCGTAGCGGAAAAGTGTAATCGAAGAAAATCAACCCTTCGAGCAGAAATGACGAGTTACTTAATGTTTACGTCGATCCGGAAATTGAATTTTGCAGAGAAAATTAGAGTAAAGGCTGGGAAAGGTATTACAAGGTTGTTTTCTTGACAGTTTAATTTAGTTTATTCAATTTATTATACGGATAAACATCCATTGGTGTACCGAGAGAAAATATAATGATATTTTTACAATCGAGGAAGAGAACAATTATATACTATATAATATAGAAATACACAGTTTTGTTGAAACCTAGTCGTAAAAATACGTAGACCTATTTTTCGATGAAAGCAATGCAACTGCAATTGTTTATTGTGTTTCGTTGTTCGATGCTTTATACACTTCTTAAGAATTCACCATTGGCAGGCGATACGTCGCGATCGATCGCTAACGATCCAAGAACCAAGAACCCTTTAAGTAGCACTGCCCTAGAATACTAGATTTACTCTCTCACGCTATGATCCAGGGGCGAATCTACCCTGGCACTAACGAGGCTTTGGCTTTAGGAAAAATGGGGGTATTAAATTATGGTATCATTATTGATAACTCTTATCAAACTTACTCGAACCATTTTTGTTTTCATTCTGCATACTTACAAAATTAAAACCGTTTCTACGAATTTATTCAGAGACAGGGTAAACCTTGTGTGATTATGTACAATAAAAGAAAATATTCATTGAACTAAATGTTATTCAGGTCAATACGAGTCATTCAAATAACACTAAAATAATACCGTCTTCCATTTCAATACTTTTAGTAATGGTACTTGTACCGCTTTAATCTGTTTAGAAACTTTATACTGAAAAATTAAAATCCTTTCTGCGAATTTGTTTAGGGAAAATCTCGAGTATGTGCAATAAAAAAAAAAAATGATTGAAGTAAATGTTATTAAGGTTAATACGAGCTATCCAAATAGCATTAAAATAATACCATCTTCAATTGGAAACCCTCTTTTTCCTTCCAACGATCGCCTCAAAAGAATTTGTAGCAACGACCACCTGGTCCATTTAATTAAAAAACTGTTTTCCAACGAAATAGCTTGCAACACGTTATTTCAATGCTTTTTATTAAAGGTGCTTGCATCGGTTTAATTTGTTCAGAAACATTGCACTATCAACATTGTACGTATCCACGTCCATAAGTGCGATTATACTTATGGACGATAGTACGTTTCTGCGTTCGATTTTCTAAGCTTGAACATCTAAATTGTTAAACGTGCCATGCACTCTACGATTCTTAGAATGGAATGCCTTAACTGGTTTAATACTTTAGCCGTATTACGTAATCGTCGAATCGAGAAGAGAACTGGAAGGGAGTGATAATATATTAACAATACGTTTTATTTATGGGTTCCCCTTATAAACAGAGGGAATTACATATAATTAATAAACAAAATAGCAAAAATCTACAAAAAGTAAGTTGCAATAATCTCACTCTTTTATTCAAACTGCACAAAATGGCATAAAAGGGAATAACGAAGCATAAACATGTCTTTATAATCTAATTTAAACATTTGCTCGTTACAGAATATTTCAGACAGGGATAACGTCTCTTAAACTAATTAGTTTCAGGCCTCGATAAGTTTAGATCAGCCGTTGCAGTGATTATTTATCTTACAACATGTTTTCCATCATCCACTCGTTTCTCGATTATCAACGAACCTGTCATTGTTACGATAAATTTATTTTAGTCGATCCTATTAAATTTCAAAGAATTATTCATCCGTGGATACCAAACGTTCTCCATTCTTCTTTTCGTTTAAATTTTAGTTTTCAAGATTAAAAAGAGAAACAGTTTGTTCCATCAAACGATCAAACTTTGATCCACCAGTGAAATACTTCATTTTTTCAGTTTTCATTCGGATAAGAATTTAAACGACTTGATTTCGTTTCGCGTAGACAATTGCTTCTTTTCTTTTTTTCTTATTTTTCCAGAAGCGTGAGAGGTCACCGGGGAAAAGAATGGACCGACTCCGGCGGAGTTTTCGAGATAGCTTTCGACGGCGTAAAGATTCCCACGTACCAGAATCGAGTAAACCCCATCAATGGCAAGCAGACGAGACAGCAGTCCGTTCGGCTACATGCGCTTTTCACGTAAAGGTACAGTGTTCAATACTTCGCGCGCTTATCGTATAAACGCAATGGAATGTCGATTATCTGGGCTAGGAAATGTCTCAAACAGAAAATAAAATTACAAATATTATTCCATTAACATCGTACAGGCCACTGACTCCAATCTGAAGTCAAATATATAAACTAAGTGTCAAAACATTTAGGCTTGGTTCGACAAAATGTAAATTTCTCTATTAATTGTATTTTTAAAAATTATATTTCGATGTTCGAACAGTTGAAAAAATAGAATAATATATAGAAGTCAAAGAATACAAATATATTAATTAAATGTCAAGGTATTTTGCCTTCCTTCGATAAAATATCAACTTGTCTATTAATTAAATATCGATGTTAGACGATTTAAAAAATTTGTAACCTTTCAAAGAATATAAATTGAACATTTTCGTTGGACCACCGTTTCGTACAAACGAGAGGCGCGGTAATCGGTTAATTTCGACCGATAAATTTGTAATCGTATTGGGTTAATTGGAAAAACTGTTTCCGCGCCTCGTGCAAGAATTTCTGTACCCGCGTCCGACTAATTAAGAGTCGGATGATTAACGTCCCGTAAATTTGGACGTTGGAATAATTGGCACGCGGATAGTCCAGCACCGGATAATTGGCGTTCAGGGCTAGTGTATCAATTTTCCACTAATAATCTTTCCAAATTCGAACAGACCACGTATAATTTTCGAAGCACCTCGTACGTTCTCGTTTTCACTCGCACACGTGACAAGATTCAAACTGTTTAATAAAGAAATTTTATTGGTGTAGTTGAAGACACACTGGAAATTAAGCTTCCAAGACTTATATTTATCAAGCTTCACACACTATTGATCGTCTAACACAATCAATCTGACCTGTGCAGTACCTGGGATGTGTTGAGGTGTTCGAGTCGAGGGGCATGCAAGTATGCGAGGAAGCCTTGAAAGTACTTAGAGTAAGTGGCAAATAACGTTTCGTTATATTTTTTCACCGTTCAGTACAATTGTTAATGGAAGGCAGATATTTAATTTGTTTCTCTCGCGACGAATTAACAGAACTCGAGACGGCGACCGGTTCGCGCGGTGTTACACGTATCCGGGGACGGTTTGCGGGTCGTCGAAGACGAGACGAAAGGACTGATCGTCGATCAAACGATCGAGAAAGTTTCGTTCTGCGCCCCGGATAGAAATCACGAGAAAGGATTCAGTTACATATGCAGGGACGGGACGACCAGGCGGTGGATGTGCCACGGATTTTTAGCGGCGAAAGAATCGGTAAGGAAACCTCGAAAACTCTAATTTTAGTTCTACGTAGTTTCATCATTAACCAAACGTACAAATATCTATTTAAATATACAAATATTTCTGCATTTATGGGAGTAAAATTTGTTGACTTTAAATAAAATATTAAACAAGTTAAATAATATCCTCACCATGCATGAAAAGCTAAGCAAAAGGACGGTTTTGGACCCATATAATCGCAAAGAGTCAATTCGTTTGAATTTAAGTCCAGGGACTATTTTTTCAAGACGATTTGATGATCGATTTCCTTCAAACAGCTTTCTATGCTGACTTTATAGACCAAAGTGAGGCACACAAAGGTGTTAGGAATATTATTGTAAGGGATTATATAATAACTTAAATGAACGGTGAACAGAAGCCTTTAAGTCCCAAAAAATATTTCACATTGTCATATGTCGGTGTCCAGATGATTTAAAATGATTTTCAAACTTTCTGGAAGTCCATACAAAAGGTGAAAATTAATTTCAATTAATTTCAATGATAAAATTTCCAGTTATTCCTATTTATCCATATTTTAGTCCTCGGTTTACGCTTCCGAAATCGCGAGGTTCGCGGTTTGGAAAACACTGGTCTAAACATAGATTAAAATGCGAATGAACGAAGGGAACGTTTTCTTTTACTCTTTCCAGGGAGAACGTTTGAGTCATGCAGTGGGCTGTGCTTTTGCTGCGTGTCTGGAAAGGAAACAGCGAAGGGACAAGGAATGCGGCGTGACGATGACATTTGACTCGAAAACCTCGACGTTCACGAGGAGCGGCAGTTTTAGGCAACCGAGTCTCACCGAACGATTGCAGGATTCGCGAGAACGTGCTGTTGGTCAGCCATTTTTCTTTCACGCGAATTATTAAATTCTTAACAAATTAATAACATTGCGTGTTAATAATTAGTAACAACTTATAATGTTTCTTTAAAATATTTACGAGCCCTAATGTACCACCTTGAAACTGAAAAAGTTTTCCGTTTAATATCTTTCGTGGAAGTTCTCAAATCGAAGCTGCTATGTTTTTTAATTGAAGATGAAATTGTCTTCTGGTAAGTGTGTATCCTCTTCTTGCAGATGTGCCCCCAGTGAAGCAGGTGTACAACCCCTTTGCGATCGAGAGACCACACGCTACCCCCTCGATGTTAGAACGGCAAGGTTCCTTCCGCGGTTTTACGCAACTGAATCAAGCATCTCCGTTCAAGAGACAGCTCAGTTTACGGATCAATGATCTTCCTAGCAACCTCGAACGCACACGTAGCCACAGTCTTGAGCCGACGGACTTGTCGCGATTGCCATCTGCTATGTCTCACAACGTACCTTTGAAACCGCCAGGTAAATGTTTTAATCATCCGTCGCGACACAGGAGCAATTTCGTTGGACACAGTCTCCAATCTATACTTTTGAACGCACATTCCATAGTGTGCCATGTAACGAAAATATTGAGACACTCGACAATCGCAACAGGCTTTGTAAGTTGCGTTCGAAGGCTATCGTACTGCCCAAGGTTACGTTAGAAAAATTTTATACGAAACAAACCTCATGAAAAATCTTGAAACGTGCTATTGTTTAAATCTCGAGACATCAGACTTCAGTTTTCGTTTAAGATATATAACAATATTTCTACTTTTATAAAGAAAACCGTAGCTATAGAGCAAGTATAATTTTATTCTTATTTCGATATTAATATACGAATTCTCAAATAGTCGAAGGTTATTCTCGATATCGAAAGCAATCGAGGAGCTCAAATTGAACGAATACCAAGTTTTGATTATGTTCTGAGCCGGTTTGGACATCGAATAATGTGCTTCTTCGTTTTTGCAACAGAATTCGAAGGATATGACGAAGGTCATTATTCCCCCACTCTGTTAATTGTCCATATTGCCTGCCCCTCCTTCGATGTTCTTGGATTATGCTAGTTTCATGCACATGTTCAACTGTACATGTACATACTTACATTGAGAAAGTAACGAGACTGAATTCTCTGTAACTTCGCTAATATTTTCTACCTTTTCTCGAAACTAAAATTAAAAGACCTAACATAAATAAAGAGAAAATGTAAAATCGAATAAGAAATCGTTCTCAGTCTCATTACATTTCTTGTCAGAGTGCATACACTCGTACAGAATCGGTCAAATGAAATTTTTAGATTCACTCTAAAACTAGACTCGGATCTTTAGCTGAATGTTTTCAAAAATTATGAATTCTAATTTACAGACGTCTTCGTAAATGAAACATAAACGAGAGTAGTTTACGAATGAACCTAAAATTTGTATTAATGGCGAATAAATTTTGCCCGATTCTGCATCAACACAGTTAAACGGGTCAAAGGAGTTGCAGAAAGGACAGAAATAGAGGGACGATGTTATCCATGATAGTGGTGGCGTAGTTGGATGTTTCATGTAGTTGTATCTCGATGTTCTCGATTTAGGAGGTTCGTTTCTGCGCTTCAGATTTTCTGTTCATCGAATTCTTTCACTTATGCATACTCATTAGATATAAACACGTGCCCACATATCGTGCAGCATGAGTTTTATAGTTTCTAGCACCAGTTCGAAGCATCAGATTTAGTGTGTTAATTGTCGTTTATCATAATTATTGATATTGAAGTTTTCTTCTTGGTTTTACAGTTAGCCCAATACCCGAGATATCGCCCGGGGGTCAAGACAGCGTTTCAGCGATGTGTCAACAGCTTTCCAGAGGACTTTCCCTTCTTTCGAGCTGCGACGATTTTGGGCCTATGCCTATCCACAGCAGCGCGAGCTCGGTCGCTAAACAACTCTTCACGAACACCAACAATACTTCACCAGGTGGGGTCATTCTTCAATAGAACGGAATCACCATTGTCGAAACCATTTTCGTCCATTCCTTTGCTAGTTTGAATATTAGTTTAAAAAAATTTATAAACGTAGTTTACGAATCTAAAATTTGTATTCGTTATAGAATGAATAGTTTCTATATCATACGCAAGAAAGCATATAAATGTATCGTGCTTTGTTACAGTGAGAAGCAGCAATTCGTCGTCGGAGATGAAATTACAGAATGGGCCGAGTCTCAACAATAACAACAACAACAATAACAATAACGACAAGAACAATGATCTCAGTAATTTGAACCACATTGCACCGATTTGGAAAGACTCCCCGTCGCCCGTGTTGGCTTCGAATCATAGACTTACGCCGATCCTAAATAGAACTACTAACCTAAGCCCTATCCTTTCAAGAACAAGTGCTACCAGTCCGATCGTAATGAGTACCCCGGCACATACCACCGCCGTTGGTGTATTTGGGACTCCACCGTCGGCCAGTCCTGCCTTCAGTACAGCATCCACATCCTCCTTGGGGAACACGTCTACGTCGGCTGTGAACAGGTCGCCGGTCCCAGTGAATTCCGCGGCGACTCCGAAAACAACGTCCCCGACCACCAGCGTGGCATCCTCTTCTCCCACTTTGTCCGGTAGCGTAGCTACTAACCAAATCAGACACACTCCAGTTGCAAACGCGATTTCCAACACAGAGGTAAACCTTTTCTACACTTATCGCGTCTGACTTCTGAAACACTTCAGAGATGGATTCTAAACAGGAAAACAAAATTTTAAATCAAAACTAAAACCATTTTAAAGGGGAGGCCTTGCCGCCTCTAACAGTGGCTCAATAATTAATAAAACACGCATTTTAATACGCGTTGTTAGTCTGGTCTAAGACAGTGGAAACTGAAGATTTTCTTCTTTCGTCTCTGCTACACATATATTTCCTATTTGCGTCGGAAGTTAACCAGAAATTGGCACCGAATTTTGTCCAGTTTTTTTACAAAAAAATATAAATCATTCAACCAGTCAGATGATCGGTTGTGGTAGGCAAGACAGACTACATATTTTTTTCAGAAAACATACAATAAGAATAGAAGTGAATATTGTAAAATTCATTGCATGTATACTATAAGAAAAGTCATGAAGTTAAATGGCGTTAATATAATATTGTGTGTTAGAAATTCTAAACGAACTTTTAAAAACTACATAGAATATTTCTCTAAAGAAGCTTCTGAATCAAAACAGTCCTAGTGTTTATAAGCAACACGTGTTTATATCAACTTTCGTTATTGTTTTTTTTGTATAGAATCCATCTTGATAAACAACAGAATACCATATTTTGCAAATTCCTCCCTCAACGAGGTTGTTTGATGTAGTCGTTGAGTAATTTAAAGAATATAACGTGAATCGATAAAGAGATAATTTAATCAGAAGCATGGCACGTAACACCATGTTCGTTGCAGCAACCAATCATTTGTTTCTATATAGAATATTTGTGTGAAGCTTTTGAATGAAACCAGTCGTTGTTGTTTCAGGTACAACCAGTTGCGACGACAGCAGCGTTGCCAAAACCAGAGCAATGGCTGGGCAGTATAACCGGAGCGGTACCGTCATCAGTGCAATCTCCTTCACAGGATCAGACCAGTCCTCGACGAGCGCCTCCGCTTCACGCGAGAGCCCTTTCCCTCGGCTCGGCGGCGATGGGCCAAACGAGCAGGACTGGTCCATCCGATCCCTTCGACGCCGAGTGGGCGGAAATCGCGGCGAGGAACCTACGGCAGTCCAGCACCACGAATCCTTTCATAATGCCAAACGCGACGCAAGCGTTTCAGGTGCAATTGTAGCGCCAGGAGATGATAAACAGCGTCGCCAAGTACTTCCGTTCGAACACATAGTGACGGTTACGCGTCCATTTCCATTTCGACGTCTCGCGTGACCGGAACCGTTGATCGCGCGGAGTCTTCGGGCGGATCGCGAGAGGATTCGTCCCCGAGAGTGGTCTACGTTCTCGTTCCGGTCGGGTGACACGGTCGATCGCCGAGCAAGAAACCTCGCGAGGAGGAACGAGGATGAGCATCGATCTCGACGAGATGTCTAGTAGCAATGACGATGGGGAGCGAATCAGCACAAAACACGTACCCGCAACGTTCTTTAGATGAGTAGTTTACGCACACAGCCTCTCGATGACCTCAAATTAAATGTAAACGCGAACTATTAGAAACGCAAGAAGGGACCACGCGTTGGTCACCGATCGATGTTCGGTGGGTCCGTTTGCCGCGTATAGAAAGCGACAGGCGGGTGTCACCGGGTTAAAAATGTACGCGACGATGTTCGTCGATCGGTCGAGGATAATGTTTCAACTGTCGACGCACTTAATTGCGTACGAAACTAGACGTCGCTGGTATCGATAACATATCTAAATGTCTATCACAAGGTGTACAATAATCTTGAATAGTTTAGGCTCAAAACGATTAACGTCTTTCTGCATGATGCAAAATTACACGCACCACAAGATTATGCTGCACCAAAAATGTTTCGAGATAACGTGAAAAAGTAAAAAAATTGAAAAAAAGTTGTAAAGTAGCTTAGTCCCGGCTATGTGGCAAGAAATATTTTTGTTTAGAGCGGCGGCGGCCGAGACGGGGGTATGAATGAGAATTCTTGTTTGTCTTGCTCGCCCTCGAGTACAAGGAATTGACGAGTTCCGTTTACGAAGATGGAGAGGATAGACGAACCGGGCGGGGTTAGCTAGAGAAAGAGAGATCGATCAGCGCACGTGAATGGCTCAAAATATCATGGAAGACTGTGATATATGTACATCGAAGTGGCCAGTACTTAATGCGGGAGCGGAATCGAACGGCTGTTGTGAATGTTTCTACGGATGGCGCCATTTAACGGCTGGTAGGTTGCGTTTCGTGAGCTTGGGTAACGCAGCGTCTATCATTCCCTAGCCGACAGAATACATAAAAATCTACACGACAAACTAGTTACTTAAGTAAATATTAGATGTTGAAGTTTCTAGAACCAGTACGTTCCACGCTATCGTTGTCTAATATCGTGTGTACTAACGAATCGCATTTATCATAACTTGGGATACGATGACGCGCAGGCAGACAGTCAAGTGCTCGTTGAACGATTTGATTCGCGCGACTACGATACAAAAGGTGCTTCCGTTTAAGGACAAAACGATATTCCCTAGCTAAAACGAGATCAACGATATAACGGCGTCGAGTTACGACAGAAACTATGCATGTTATTGATTGTTATATCGCTCGTTAAATCCTAAAAGCGAGAGCGGTGTAAGTCGATTTTGTCTCGTTCTGAGAAATTAGCGTTCGCCATTTGATACAAGAATTGTTCGTCTTATGTCACTCTCATTCTCAGAAGCTCGAACGAGTACGAAGATCACAGCGGAGACTCGTGAACGCTCCCCATGTTCTGTGTAGCGACTAGAAATTAATATCGCGTCTGAAAGCTTCTCTCTTTCGGTTAGCTGTACTTTCAGTTTTCGCGAATTAGCTAAAGAATTAACACAGATCGCGGGACAGATTTCCAATCGCGGACTTCCTTAATCGACGCAAATTCAGAATTTCTAATTTGTGTCGACCAAAAAACTAAATTTCATTAAACACCGTATTAAATCATTTTGATCCACAACTTTATAATCCGATTAGAACCTGTCGTATTTTTTTACATGTCAGAAGATATACGTTTTGCAGGCCTCCAGGAAACCAAAGTTTCTAGAGATCGAAACAATTGGCAATTTTAAGTATATCCAGTCGGAGTATTGAAATTGGTTAGCGAAAGGAACCGTTCAAACGGGTCCTAGGATAGTGTTTACGCGACGCAAGAACCCGCTACAGTTTTCTAGACAACCTCTTATCCACTGCTAGCGTCTAGAAAAGGGAGTATCGAACTCGTAAAAGGAATCAGCGTTATAGATTGGTTCATTGATCGAATGTTCTCCTCGTCTTTGTTCTTTGTTCCTTCGGTGGGGGAAGTGATAACTCATAATTCGAGCAGAATGTTCTTGTTAATTTTGGGAAGTCCACCCTCTTGTTCCAATTGTTTTGTCCGTGTACACAGACTATCCTTGCTTACAGGCTTCGATCCACGGTTGACCATTATTGTTCCATCCGTCGAACGTTTATTGTTAACAACAAATGCCAGACCTCGACGGTGATAGCAGTGGAGCAGAACGATTTCGTCAAAGACAAAAAGAGGGTACGTGTTCGATCGTTATATCGACGACTCGTGTGTGTGCGTTGTACATAAATTAGTTATTTAAATTGATGATGCGAGAAATGGAGAAACGAGAGAGAAAGAGTATGCGTGCAAAGTAATTGTTCAGTGAGCCGACGATACCGCGATGCAACAGAATAAAAAGCGTTCTTCGTTGTCGAGGTTTTTAATAAGTTGTAATAGTAAGTTACCTTGTAAATAGTTCGGTAGTGTTTATCAGCACAAAAAAAATTGTTGCTTCCACGTTCGGTGATAGCTACTTTCTGAGGATGATTCTACGTCAGCCGATGATGGAAACGCGCGAACGGACGCTCGTTACACCGGAAATTCACCGATATCGTTCACGATCGTTTGGCGAGGTTTGGACTCTCGGATCGTTCGAGTCGTCTTCTGTCCGTCCTGTAAATTAAAAAAAGCAACCGAAGCGAGAAACGAATCACCGACAGGCAAAATGAACGAACGCAGGGGGAAACGAAACGCTTATCGAGGTAGAGCAACCGCGATCGTCGTGTACTTATTGCGAGAAATTGTAAGAAGAAAAACAGTTGGTTGATCGATGTACTTAAAATAATAACGTGACGCGGCTTGGTTTCTTTCTTTTGTTTTTCATTGGCGACGAACGCGAAATCGATGGCGTGGACGTCGACGGATTCTTCGAGCTCTCTCGAACAGAGAAACTGGAAACTGAAAGTGCGTATACAGTGCAGTACAGTGATTCGTTGTGTAACATTATCACCATAAGTACTTATTGTTTTTTTTTCCCCCTTCCTTTTACATCATTTTTTTTTTTTTTTTTTATCTATCGACGTACGCTAATTATTCGTTCGGGTTCGTTTGGCTGGGGTTGAAATCGGGGACTCGGTTTCTGATCCTGCGCGTTTCCTTTCTCGGAAATCGGAATTGTCAAAAGTAACGTATTTCCGTTGTTTTCGAGAATGAACATTTTTTTTTTTAGTTGTAACGTAGAAAGGACAGACGTCAGTCAAGATACGTATTCCGAGTGTCTCGTTCGATCGGAGGAGATTAGTGCATTTACGATCGGTTAACTGTTAAGTACGCACAGGGATACTGGTATGACTAGGCGAGTAGGTGCACAGCGTGCCAAATTGTAATCGTGCAAACCGGCGTCCTCAGCGGGTCTCAACATCGTGCACGCTTCCGTGGTTGTGTTGTACATAGTGTCGCCGATCGATTCCTGGATCAATGTACGACTGCGTGTATGTTACGTGAAAAAATACCCTTGTTCGTTTTACAATGTATCTGCCTCTGTAAAGATACGATTTATTATAATATCTGTTGTGATTACCAAATTGTTTCTCTTATTGTTTCTATCTTCACCTATATATTTATGATATTTCTGTATGTTTTTATTTATAAACGAATAACTCAGAACTTCAAGACTGGCGACTTGATTCGTACGGCATCCAAATTAATTTTTTACTCCAACCTTCTCTTTGTCGTGCAATATTTCCTTCCATCTGCTACTAGACAAATATGAACAGATGAGTATTTCTTATTTATAGCACTAACAAAAGGCAACAAAGGAAACAAAAAAGCTGACGAACCCACAGTCATTTAATGGAAGATCTGATCATCTTATCCTAACATGTCCAAAATATAACGCGAAAAACGTAAACTAGAGAATATACTAAAGATTAATCTTAATAACGATAAAATACAGGATCTACTCAAGTTCATCAAGAAAACCAAAATTACGAGTCAATTACTATAACGTAACGATTAATAACCGTATACTTGTATACTTGTTACGACGCTGAACCCAGAGAAAAAAAGCAAATGGTCTCGGTATTTCAAGTTCAAAGGGCGAAAACTACCCTTTTAGATTTACATCTCCCAATAATACAGAGTTGGTCAATAAATAATACCGGAACTTTCAGTAAGAAGTATAAATAATTTATTAACCATTTTGATATACAATGAGCATCCTAAATTCCCATTTTTTTAGGAATTGAAAGAAATTGTGTATATTCCATTGTTACTAAGATGTTTACTCGTATTCCGTTTTCCAGTTGAACGAACAGTAAAGACGATTGCGAACATCGTTCAATTGCATAATATCGAGGTTTTCTCTTGTGTACCGCTAAATTCAAGTTGATTCGACTAACCTAAAATTCTTTAGTATCGTTTCACTGTTTTCAAACAAATTGCATCTTTTTAGTAAATTTCCGTTATCCGTTTGGTAGAAAGACCGACTGAAAATGACAACTGTGGAAGAAGCGTTAATTAGATACCCACCAAGCGTTCCTACTCGTTGTTCTACGCGATCTACTATAGGTACAGGATGTCCACCTTGTCCAAATGTTCGGCCACGAGCTATTGGCTCGTCTGCAGTTCGTTACCAGCTTACGTACACTTGCGATAGGTACGAATAAAATTAATATCAGGGATCAAAATTATCAATCAAGAACCATCAAAGTGGAAAGAAATATCATTTTTTTTTATTTTGGTTGTAACAGTTTATCGAGGAAGAATATTGATATTATAAATTTTGTTTAACAGTGCCTCGTATTCAGCTTGCTACTACCCGCGTCCAGTAAAATGTCTGCCTCCTGAGGAACCGCCAGTGAAAATAGTTAACTGTGGTTTGAAGTGGTTCGATTGTTATGGAAAACCTGTTCACAAATGCTGCCGTTAAATTCTATTCATGCATGACTATTAATAGCAATATCTCTTTGTTGCGTACGTACGTATAATTATTTATTACGATACTTTGGACTGCAAGGATTGACAGATTGTTCGAAATACTAAGAATTAAATTACTTATGCAGTTGGAGAATTGCTTTTTAAGTTAAATGATGTTATTAGTAAATGTCGATATTCAAGTTAAAATCATTTTTATAACAGTGGTTTAAATAGGAAAAATGGCGTTTAAAATGAATTTTTTTCTCGAAAGCGCGTAGGAATTCGGGTTGTATGTGTATTCACCAAAAATGATTGTAATTGATCCCCACGACCGAAAATAATTTTTCCAGAATAATTAAAAGTTTTTCTTTCACCGAAAAATTTCAATACCTACCAATTTTTTTCTTGAAAGTGCGTATGATTTCGTGGGTATGTGTATTCACCAAAAATGATTGTAATGGACCTCCGCAGCTAAAAATAATTTTTCCAGGACGATTTGAAATTTTTTATTTCCGTCGAAAAATTACAGTATCTACGAATTTTTTTCTCGGAAGTGCGCAGGATTTCGAGGGTATATCTATTGACCTAAAATGATTGTAATTGACTACTGCAACCAAAAATAATTTTTTCAAAACGATTTGAAATTTTTTTTTCGCCGAAAAATTTAGGTATACCTCCCGTCGATTTTTCTTAAAGATTCGTTTTTGATTTTTAGTAATTTAGTTTGACGCCCTATAGAAAAGTTGTTTAATACTTTTTTGTAGGTACCCATGAGCTCTACTTCAGAAAAAAGTTTCATGGAAATATATTCACTATTGTACAAGTTATAGCTGTTTGAAAATTGGACCATTTTTATGGGATTTTTCTCACTTTACGGGGTCACGAAACAACTTTTGGAATATTTTTGGAATTTCTATATATTCTTCACTAAAATATGCGTTGTTTGCCGTTTGAAACATTAAAATCCTCCAATCCGTTCAGAAGTTATGATGTTTTAAACATACGCAAGAAATTTCAGGGCAACATTTCCGGGTATACATTATATTGTCGGTAAGGAATTTTTTTCTCGAAAGTGCGTATGATTTCGCGGGTATGTGTATTCACCAAAAATTATTGTGATGGACCCTCGCAACTAAAAATAATTTTTCCAGGAAGATTTGAAATTTTTTATTTTTGTCAAAAAATTTCGGCACTTCTTATCGATTTTTCTTAAAAATTTGTAAGATCTGCTCGTATACCTCGTCTGTGATTATACTATATTTGAATATTTATAAATGATATACATATAAAGTGTATGGTTTATTCGTATAAATGACACAACTTAAAATGTTTCAGTTTTAAACTGGTGTGGTACATAGGGTTATCGTATGAATCATGTTAACAATTCAAATTGTCTCATTCTTTTAAATGGTGATATATTCTTTCCAGGGTGACATAAACGCCATCCAGTGGACTAATTTTAAAATTCAATGTATACAATTTTTACGAGTAGAGATATCTTTGTCTTACTTTTCTCGGTCGTGATCGATTCAAAATGAATTTGAAGGTATGTTCATGGCGTGAATTCTATCGAAATTTTCCGGTGTAATAAAATCAGTACATTTCTTAAATTATTATGGATTAACTTGAAGTAATTATCTCAGCATAATGATTCCTCCCATAGTGTCCATAAATTTTATATGAAGTCTGCTTTGAGAACTTCTTTTCTGGCATACTCCCTTTGGTTTCTATGTAAATAAAATTGCAAAAGAAGAATGATATGTCATCCGCGTAAAGAAAAATCAAGAAGAAACAGCACCTTACCGCCACCGTGTTGTCATGGCCCTAAACCACCGCCATATGTTTGCCCGAAATATGGTTGCCCCCCTCCTCAAGAATATCCACCCCTAATTTGTTGTCCTCCTCCTGTATGTCCGCCATTGGTACGTGACCATGTATTAAAATCAATTAAATTATTCAACGTTATTTAAAATACAGAAAAGATATTCGAATACAAAAATTAAATTAATATTTACTTTACTGACCACTGATTTTAATGATATTGAAATATCTTGTTTGATAAATATTCTAACTAAATTTCACTAACAACAAACAGTAAGTATACAGCGACGAACAAAACTGAACTTTATAAATTTTTGTAAACATAATAATACATTTTGAAACTGTAACATTGTAAGGTTTATTAAGGCCTTTTGTTTTTAAAACTGCATGTATTCTTTAATTCTTTCAATACAGTTCATTTACTAATTGATTTCCTCGTAATATTGACAATTACTTGCACAGTGGCATTGTTGGAGACCTCAGTTGGAGTAAACGCGTTAAATTAAAATATCTGTAGCTTTTAACTAACATCGAACATTTTTTTTTAGGTGTGCAGACCACGACCGGAAGTACCGCCTCGACCACCAACCGTGTGCGTCGCTGGACCGTGTCCATCACCTCCTGGACCGGTTCCTCATCAATGTCCGCCACCCCCAAAAATAAAAACAGCTTCCTGCGTGCGATACTGCATTCGTTGTGTTTGTGGAGAATCCACCTACTCTCCTTGCTACTTTTCCGATATACCAAAATGTCCTCGTGCAGATTGTTGCTGATTCGTAAACGCGACAATCATATTTTGTTTCGTTAACTCGCAGAGAACAATTTCGTCATACAGTATAATGAGTCGTGTGTACATATTTATCTAAAAATGTAGAACACTTCAGAAAATTCAGTGTTGAACTTCTTCAAGCGTAAGTAAAGTAAATATTACGATTTTATCAAATAAAAACGGTAGTGGCGAAGCATAAGATTTCCATTAAAATTATTTTTTATATTGGGTTTTTGTTTACAGTAATGTGAAACATTCAGAAATTCCACAGATCATAAAGAAACCAGCTATAATATATTCCTAGATCCTTTGGGTAAGTAAAGATCTTTGTTTTAACATAAATGTACTGTATTTCTCATGTTTGCTTTTATACGCGTACCTAAATATTTTCAAACCAAATATCACGTTCGTGTTTTTAAATCATTTAAATAAACATATTATAATTGCGATACAGTTCTATGTAAAATAACCAGGAAGAGTAACAGTGAAATGTAGATATTTAAAAACTGGTTTCTAAAAATATTCTCATCTTGAAATAGTTGTTTTGCACGGAGAACAAGTCGGTATGGAAGTCTTCGGTTTAGAAAATGTTGAATATTACAAATGCATGTTAAGAATAGGAATCAATTATTTGATCCTTTGTAAGATTTCTAGCATAGGGAAGAGAACAGTGCAACATTTTTCGAATTTGGCAGCGTTTCAAAGTGGCGAGTTCACGGTTTAATTTGGCACGAGGAAATAACTTGGAACAACGCAGAGTCTTTAAATTCTTACAGGCTCTTAGGCCTTTCTGAAGATCGACCTTGGCCTTGGGTTGACCTACTTCATTTTTATCGAAAATTTCCTTGGCATTATGCTTGGAAACAAACAGTCCGCTGCGGCTCAAAGCCTTTGCTGGCACAATTCCGTATATAATTCATTCCTTTGACGAATAAAGTTCATAAACGATCCTTATTTCTAGCAACTACAATGCACCGGTATAAAAGTTTATTGCCGTATTCGAAGTTTACGTTTCTCGTGACTTGTTTTAAAAATAGGTGCAGCATATGTACTCTTGAAACTTGCATCGTTTGCTATCTGTTATTTGCGACGATCGTTTCGAAATATACGAACGAGTATAGAATGAAAAATTTTATTCGAGGGACAATTCATTTGTGACGTTTGGAACAGTTAACTTTATTTTTATTTGACGAGTCGTTTATGTGTTGTTTAAAGTTTTCGTTTCATTAAGAATATTTGCCACTTTTGTACGACGAGGAGCGTTTGTGCGAACAATCCATGGCCCGGCAATAAATTACGATTGATAATAAATCATCCCCCGTGGAGCTATATCATTCGAAGGATTAAAACTCCTGTTGCATAAATCATGTCGACCATTAAAAGGTGTCCGCGAACACGTGCTAACTATGTGTTAACTTAGCACGAATGACAACCCCTCATATCTCACCCCGCCCCTTGGGGCTTTTATCTATAGTTAGGGGTTGTTTGAGGCGGTCGCGACCCCCGTTATCCAATCTTATGGAGAAACTTGCTTGCTACTTGTATCGAGTCCAGTCAAGAGATGAAAACATTCACATTCCCCTCTCGTGTTCATCCTTTCAGAACTGATGGCTCTTTCGTATCTACTTAAAAGAATGTTCATAAAATAAAACTGGGATGAAATACTGCCTGACAAAATTTGTGGTCGCCATAATAATCTTCATTTTGTAAAAATTCATTGCTGGAGATAATCTGATATATAGAAGATGCAGTTAAATTTCAATTTTCATTTACGAGTTTTTGGGGTGCATGAGATAATGGACGTTGCAACTGTAACGTTTACGTCGTAAGTTGACGTTGAAAAAAAAGAACGAAGAATTCTCACCGGCTTCGTCGATCGTGTTTCGTATCGTTTTCAGTGGGATTAATTTTCACGGGAGAAAAATTCAGACGCAGCGGCAAAGTTTACTGGGCGGCTTATCTTAATTGTAAATTCGGTATTAACTGTCCGGAACATTACGGCCAGCAGTTGCAAGAAAGGGAACGACGCGAAACGGCAACTCCCTATCTGCAGGGAGTCATTATCGCGAGAAATATTCATGGGCTGTAAAATAAAGAGAGAAAGAGGGCGGGGGAGGACAATCGATCGAGGATTACAAGCAACGGAATACTTTACACGACCATATTTATCGATCGAAACAAGTTTGGACCATCGTGAATTTTATAAACCGAAACATCGACGTTGCTCTCTTAATACAGTAATGATTCGTAAAATGAACTTAGTCCCAGAGTTCATCTTTCGTAGAACGTAGGCGAAATTCGACACCTACAGATCTTTATACAAAGCGATACAGGGAGGGATAGAAATGTTCAATTTACGAATCATGTATGGGATTCATTTTAAGAATCATTACTGTAGCAGCGACAGTTGTTTAGTACACGGTTTCTAGTAATTTTATTACCGACTAGCGTTTGCCCGCGGCTTCGTTCGCACAGGAAACTGTTTAGTTTCCTCCATTAAACCTTTTAAGCCTCCATTCACCTCTATAGAGGTCATGTCGCCATCTTACATTTCAAAATTGATACCATTTTCGTAATTAACGTCCCAAAAAACCTTCATAACGACACCCATGCCGATATTTAGGCGTATTTACACCATTGCAACGGTTTAGTGATAAGATAATAATTACGTACTTACATGTTACATTTGAAGTTACTAGATCCATTTACGGAAATAAGGCAACTTTAATGCGAAATAAGTGTGTCAATGACCATTCAGACCAAGTATCAGGTAAATCCGACCACAAACAAAATATGTCGCATACAAACGTTGCAACCCCCTTTCACCCCTCCAGGGGTAGAATTTTTTAAAATGCCGAAATAGGTGTTTGATTAATTATGTCAAAGAGCATTAAGACCAAGTTTCAAGTAAATCCGAACACAAATAAAATATTCCTTATACAAACGTTGCGACCCCTTTTCACCCCTTCAGAGGTTGAATTTAAAAGAAAAACCGGAATAAGTGTTTGATCAATTATATTAAAGAGTATTAAGACCAAGTATGAAGCAAACCGACAACGAACAAAATATGTCCCATACAAACGTTGCAATCCCCTTTCACCCCTCCAGGGGTAGAATTTAAAAAAATGCTGAAACAGGTGTTTGATTAATTATGTCAAAGAGCATTAAAACCAAGTTTTAAGTAAATCCGAACACAAATAAAATATTCCTTATACAAACGTTGCAACCCCTTTCTACCTCCTTATTTCTTGTATACATCATAAAGGAAACCTCTGTGCAAAACTTCAGCTTCTTATGTTCAAGGGCTTAGCCTAGGCGTTGATGTGTCAGTGAGTCAGGTCTTTCATATATAAATTATAGGAACACAAAATGAAAGATTTTTTTTTAAATAAAAGAAATAGAATTTTCTAAACTTTGGTTTAAGTTTCGAGTTAGCCTCTAAACGATCGTTTTTGCGCTTTCCAACCGAGATCTGGTTATTTGTGGCGTCCCACGGGGGTTTCTTTTCTTCGATATATGATTCTTTTTCACCGTTCGCGAGTTTGCCCTTTGTCCTCGGTGACCCTCGTTCAGCAGTGCATTCCGACTCGTGTTTTACGAGGTGTTCCACGGCGTGTAGAATGAATGACGTTTCAGGGCCCGCCCGGGGCGAACAGGAGGCAAAAGGGGTTGGTTAACGACGGTTTCGGAAGCCACCGACACTCCGGTGTCGAGAACATCCTTCTAATTGAAGACGTCGGCTATCCCGAGGATAACGATTTAAGCGTCGCTTCCTACGCTCTTTCGTTGACAGATTCGTTTCCCGATGAAACGTATCGGGGACCCTTTGTCGGCGTAACAAACAATATATCTTGGGCAATTCATGCGGTCCACGATAATCGTGAAACACGATACTCCTAGACCAATATTCTCGATTGAAAATTCATCAAAGTATTGGATGTTAGGAAAAGTATTTGACCTCGCCCAGTTTTTTCAAGGTCAAATTTCTTTATGATTGCACACTTACAAAGTTGTAAAAGGAAACATGGGTTGCAGCTCGAGCTTGAATGCAAATTAAAATGTAAAACAGAAGCAGAAAAGAAATCGTACAGAAATATGGTAAAGGTTTTCCATTTTGTATGTTTGTTTTTTCCTGGCAGAGCAAATATTTTCAGTTTACTTGGCGGTAGTTGATCGGTGTCGTGTACTTTGGTCCAGAATTACAGAGGATCGTTATAAGAGATCGTTCGAAATTCAAGAGATCGAGGAATGCGACGCAAGAACGGTGCATCGAAACGTGATTCCGTTCGTTTGTATAAATGCCGGGAACGGAGGTATAAAATTGATGCAAGTTTAATAAAACTGTTTCGTTTAGTGTACCGTGCGATCTGTACACAAAGTGAAACGACCCCCCGGTGTCTCCAGACTGAGAATTGGATAGCTGGAATCGGAGGCGGGGAATTAAAGTAGAATAAAATAGGAGCAAAACGGGGAGGATGAACAATGTCGTTAAAAGTCTACTTCAGCGGTTTTGCGCCCGGGTGTGGAACAAGCGGGGATGATAAATAATCAGAAAGGTGTTGCAATCAGCAAAAGTCGCGTAGAAGGTAGCGTCGATAGGTTAAATGGAATCAATATTTGTTACAAGCAGGTGGAAAGAGAACCGAGAAATGAGAGTGTATTGTCGTGAACGCTGACACAGCAGGTGGACGGTTCTTCGTTGAAAATCGTTGCAATTTCTTTTTAACATTATCGTTTTTCTTCTATCAAACTTGTTATATCGAGAAATTAGAATTGTGTGAACAGGAGACATTATAAAAATAGATATCAATTGGATACAGTGTTATTATATATATGTAGAATAATATATAGAAAGTGGAATAAAGAAATAGCAAAATAATAAATCGAAACTGTGGAATAAAAGTTTTTCAATCGAGGCTTTATTTTTGAGAAAATCAATATTAGAAGTTCATTTCATGGCTGACCATCATACGTTAATTCTACTTGCATTTGGGGTCTGTATTAACTGGTTCTAATTATTTAGAATTTTTTAACCAGTAGTATAGGCTAAAAACTAGTAATACCATGCCAGGATTCATACAATCGATCTCAAATAAAAGTAACGAAATAAAGAGAGAATACGAATTTTTGTCAAACAATTTTTACTTTTATTTAATCGAATGCAACGCTTTTAATTAAGAAAGTAGAAATATTACGATACATTCTGGTAATGTAAATTTTCACTATCTTTATAATTGCAAACTTATTAGAATAAATCAAAGATAACAGTGACAAATTACGCTCCCCTGGTAACGAGGCTAGAGTTTCCATTAGATGTTTTGATATAGCAAACTTCCGTTTCATTAATTATCAAACTTAATTTATGAGAAATTTGACGTCGTAAATAAGAGGTACAATTCATTATCCACCATTCTTAGAAGAGTAAATTCATCTGTTAAACAATGATGCCACTTTCTATGCAATTGCAATAATGCTGTTGTTTCAACACTAGAATTCAAAGGGATGCTCCTTCATTTTTAATAATCACAATGTGAACTATTCATTACATTGTTGTTGTATATTTCCGTATTATTTAAACGATTTTATTCTATTTCTGCTAATGATGTATAAATTCATATTTGCATATTCAATTTTATGAACAGTTCTCAACGAATTAATTTTCTGATTATTTCTGTGGATTATAATTTTATTTATGCAAAGCTTCACAGACTAAAATTTAATAAACATTTTTCCCAATTCTCAGTATTCGTAATATCGTTTATAAAAATTTATTAAGTATTCTTATATGAACTTGAGTCAATTCAAATAGTTTTATTTAGTGAAATATAATCGTTTTTAGCTTATTAAATAAATGAAATCTCTTATGATAATGCATATATTCTAACCCAGTGAAATTTTATATTTTTATCAGTACATGGACAATATTAGGTTTTTGTTTTCTTATATACATAATGCTATCTATAAAATTGTTATATATCTTATATAGAATTGTGCAAAAGGTGATTTCAAGACGGAATGTACAATAAAATTTTCTCGTACGGAGCTTTGTTTTCAAGAAAATCGAGTTTGAAACAGAGAGTACCAACTCAAGTAGAAATAGCGTATAATGGTCAAACGCGTCTGACACAGCGTATTATATTCCACGCGTGCCCGTTAATTTGATAAATTCCATCATTTCGAAAACGGAAGCATCGCACGAAACAATTTTACTCTACATTTTCGACATATTTTTGCATGTAAAATTACCTCTTTCCCCGTTATACCTTCCTCCATGCACGTTATTCGAGAACATTTAAATACGTTCCGAAAGGAATTAAATTTTGTATAAAAGAGTAAAATAATATTTTTCTCTATCATCTCCGATAAAGAAATTTTAATTTCTCCACGTAGCTACAGAAATAATAGTACAAACACGATGTTGTTTTAAGTTAACACCCCTAGTTAAATATCTTCTATATTTATGAATCACTCAAAGTTATTTATAGACTCTTTAATTCCCCAAAAATCCTCATGTTACCAATTTTCCAAACAATCTGAATTTCGTGATCGAGTGAAATAATTCTCTTATGAGTTGATATCTCTTATGTATGTGTTTTGATAAGCAACGTCTCGTAAACGCGTACCGAACGTAATAATTACGCCTTGCCAGGTTGACGTAAAGCAGATTAACGTATTCGCTAATGTCACATCAACACAGAGTCTTCCAGGAACTTCCGTCATTCGAGGCGACAGTCACGTCGTTGTATCAGGAACGAACAATTACTTTTCCACGGGAAAATGTTTTCCTCGTTACACAGCCTGGACGTTTCCCAGGAAAACCGATCCTCTCCGCGAACCTCATATTCTGCCACATTTTGATACTCGTTGTTTTCAACCGACTATGTTTCAAGTGTGCTTTCACGCGCGTAGTTTTCATGCTCTATTTTTAGAAATTCTATTATAGGAAAAATTCCATAAATTCGTTCGAAGCTTGTGGTATTGTTGTGAATCTAAACTTATTTAAGCATTGTGCAATTTTGTTCCATGAATCATTCAAAATCTGTTTTTAAAGGCAACGGTTTCAATCATGGAGAAAATTCTAATCGATCAAATTTAATTAACTCTGACTAGAAATTAATAATACAGAGTTATGTTGAGAATGTATATTGAATTTATACAGTTGAGTATGATGAACAAGAGAAAATAATAGGATGAAGGATTTATTGTTAAATAGTTTTACTTAAAATACTAAATAAAATGTACAAAGTTATTCATAAAAAATCTTTGGGAAAAAGGAATGAAAGTGATATTAAAATGGCAATAAAAGAGAGTTTAATGTTTTACGAGATCGTAACGGAGACCATGCGATACCCAGTGTTAATATGGAAAGTAACGCGTGTCTGTTTCCCACGATCCGCAAATTCACACGAACCCACGGCTGAAAGTAGATCACTACACATCGCGGACGCGGGGGTGGCGTAAAAACCATTCTTTCCCGCCGTCACGGCGATATTAATCACGCGATCGATTGTAGATTTGCGTCGAATCGCTGTCTAAAACGGATTTACTTTTAATATCGTGAAACGCGTCCGCGAACGACGCGGCACGGTTCGCTGGTTCAATTTTATTCCGTTGTATATCGATGCCCGATCCGAAATCAGGCCGAATAGGATCAGCGCATTCGCTAACGACCTTTCTACGACGATCACATCTCGCTCAAGCTTCGCTTCATTCGATGTCAACTCGATATTAAGTCGAACCGAGGGGATGCCCGTTCCGCTAATGTCGCGAAACCACCCCCGTCGTCTCTCGGAACTTCATCCCTTACAGCCGCCACTTACGCTGGATCCTACGAAATTATAGACTCTAAATTATATCTACATATGAACTGATGCGAAGAATATAATCACAGATCTCTGGCCACACATTACATTTGCAGTAAAGAATTTTTTTCTCAAAAGTGCGTAGGATTTGGGGGGTATGTCTGTTGACCAAAAATGATTATAATTAACCCCTGCAACCGAAAATAATTTTTTCAGAACAATTTAAAATTTTTTTTTTCGTCGAGAAAAGACACCCTTGTCAATTTTTCTTAAAAATTCGTTTTTTATTTTTAGTAATTTTATTTGCTACCCTACAGAAAAGTTGTCTAATACTTTTTTGTAGATACCCATGAGCTCTACTTTAGAAAAAAGTTTCAATGAGATACGTTCATTATCCTACAAGTTATAGCCGTTTGAAAATTGGACCATATTTATGGGGTTTTTCTAACTTTACGGAGCCAAGGAACAACTTTTTCAATATTGTTAGAATTTCTATATATTCTTCATCAAAATACGCGTTATTTGCCCTTTAAAACATTAAAATCCTTCAATCCGTTCAGAAGTTATGACGTTTTAAAGATACGCAAGAAAGTTTGATGTGACAATTCTGGCCTGAAATTATATTTTCGGTAATGAATTTTTTTCTCGAAAGTGCTTAGGAATTCGAGGGTATGTCTATTGACCAAAAATGATTGTAATTGACCTCTGTAACTAAAAATAATTTTTTTAGAACGATTTGGAATTTTTTAATTTTGCCGAAAAATTAACAAAGCCTCAATGAACAAATTGGTATTCTTGATTTTCGTCTTATTTTGCCTCTAGAATTTTCCATTAAAATTTTTCCCACGGATGACCGAACACCCTGTATATACACTTCGCGACTGACCATTCCTGCTAACTCATTCACTTTTGCCACTACCAGCAAACCGCCACAGAATATCCTTCTATTTAAAGAATTCTGTTAATTGGGAAGTATCGAGATCGAATGAAAGTCAATCTCGACTTCTCAAACGCAGTAATATTAAACGAGAAAAGATTCACAATTGTTTAGAATATTGCTACCGTTTCAACGTGGATACGTGGCGCAAAATATTCTAAAATGTTCTCACTAATTGCGACATCTAAATGTCAAGGGATCACATGTAACCCGGTACCGACATCGTTTTCTACCTCTGACACTACTCGCGATTCTTCTCGATCTCCATACCAGTACCTTCAGCGATAGTTAACCCTAACGCTCTCAGTGTTGCGACCAGGTCGCGTCCTAATAGAGTCGTTGAGCGGTTTTCCCGTCGCGTTGGCTTCCCCCCGTTGCCGGGGTTTGAGTTTCCCCGTGTTTCCAAGAAGAAAGAGGCCAGCTCGTAAAGCGGCTTTCTGCACCGACCAGATCTTGGACGGTTGTGTGCGCGCGTGTATGTTGGCCGCCAGCGAGGGGAGGTTGTCGCCCCGGGAACCCGGAGTCGAGGAGACATTAATTACTCTTATCTGTGCAAACAGTAGGTCCGTTACAGGCAACCGAGGTCGGGTCCGGAGACTCGGCAACTCGTCCGGTTAGTTGCGGTCTGCCCTCGTTCCGCAAGCTCTAAAACCGCGTCGCTTTCAATCGCGCCACCTCCTACGCCCTCCGTCCTCTTCCACCTAGCCTCGAAGATACCAGCCTTTCGACCCCCTCGGCCCTATCCCCCCGCTCGTCCACCATTCACCGGCGCACCAAGCTTTCGTGCCACGAAATACGACGCTGGCCGCGGTTAAACGAGCCGTGCCCACGAGGCAAGCCGAGCCACGGGCGAATCTAGCGCGACGGAGAGGAGAGGGTCGTCTGTCAGTACGCGAAAGGATTAATCTGTCCTACGCGCCGCCCTTGAATCGTTCTGCCAACGATCGGACTGTTCGTCAGGGTGGCGTCGAATCAATGGAATTTTTCCTCATCGTTTAACATCAAACTGACCGACACTTCGCGTATACTCATTCCTACCATGTCAAATGACCTGTCTTTCCTTTTCTTTTTCACTAGGCAAGGTACCTCTAATTTTTGTATTATATGTATAGAAAGTTATGTCTAAAGGTTTATTCGTAAAATGTCTCTTTTATGTCGTATAGTTTTTCTTAAGAGGGTCTTCTACTGTAAACTGCCAAAAAATTCGATTTTTTTTTGTGCATTTTCTTAAAAAAGTATGTAGTATATAGCCTTAGAAATATATGTGCAAAAGCATATCACCAAAATCCTAAAATTCGAGCTACAGTTAAGCTTATTGTTAGTTGCGGAAAAAGCAATTATTTACGAAAACATTTTCGCTAGTAATTACGTAAGCATCCTGTATACAAATTTAAATCCAATTTCAATTAAATAAAGAATTTATAATCCAGTTTTTTCTCACACCAGTGATATGATAAATAGAAATTGCTGTAACTTCTTTGGGTGCATAGAGTAAAAGTAAATATGAAAATAAACATAGAAAACAGTATAAATTAGAATATTTCTTACATTCATTGGATAGAGTATGCAATGCCCTTTAAAACGAGCGTTCGAACAAGTCGATAGCTTTATTACTTCCGGAGATATGACGATTTTAGTTTCAAGTCGATGCGGTGGCTAGTTCCGGAGATATGAGAGTTCGAAGCGTTTGTTTACGTCGCGAGATCAATGAACTGTCACTACGGCCTTGGCAAGGTCGTTGACCGCACGTGTTCGTAGTAAATAATACACACAACGTCACTCGGTCACTATTATCACGACTCACATGCAAGAGTGAGAGCTACGCCCGACGCGTTAGATGGAAAGAAAAATAGTGCAAATTAAAAAATTAGCTCTTTACGTAAATTACGATATCTCCAAAACGGAAAGTCGAATCAACAAAAACCAAAAACCATTGTGGCGCTACTGGCTGAGGGTAGGATCCCGGGAGAATCGTAGGAGGTCAAAAAAGGAAAGGAGGGGGCGCGTTTCGTCCGGGGATACTAGTGTTTTTTTTCTTTTTTTATCTCGTTCTCCTGTTTCCACTGCAGCACCTTGGGCTCAGGCTGGGAGGGGGGTCCTGATAGGAGCCCCCTCCCGCCAGGCGGCGTAGGGTCGGACCGGATGGGGTGGCAGTGCCTCCTGTCCGGGTCCGGCGCACGGAGCGGCACCCTCGGTGGCCTTGTGCGGCCATGAGCTGCCGGCCTCCGAGGGGTAGAAAAGGGGTCGCGGCGGTTGCGAGTTGGGGCTCGCAGCCGCCACTAGACGCGGCCCCGGGACGGATGGCGGCAGGACGATGTGGCCTCGTCCTGCCGCTATGAGACAGGGCGATTACCGGGGGGACCGTTTGTCCCCCCGCGGATGGGCGCAAAGCGCGGGCACGGGGAGGATACCGGAAGTATACTTCGAGCGATTCCCGGTATCCTCCCAAATCGTGCGGAAGGGTCACCGTGGGGTTTTTAGTGGGTAGGTCCCGCGCCCGTTATAATGGGCGCGGGGAATCCCACACACCCCTCCCGCCTCTCCCCAAAGAGGTGGGAGGGAGTCTTTCGAAGATTTTCCCCACGAAAAGCACCTTGGGCTGGTGCCCTATACCCTGCACTTAAAATGTTTGTTAGTGTCTGTGATGTTTATGAGGATGTGTTATTGTGATTTTCCTTGGGTTAGGGCTCGAGGGAAAAGTTTCAAAAACCTCGTTTACATGAGCCTACTAATGGACTCATCAGTAAGGTTTTCTAGCAGGCCCTGCCTTAGACGACTGAGATATTGGAAAGTCGGTCGAGCGCTTGTGAGAGCGCGACCCCTCTGGTGGCGAGCATGGGAGGCAACGCCACACCATTTTAAAGGGGAAGCTTTGCCGCTTCTAACAATGACTCAATTATAGATAAATAGTTTCGAAACTGCACGCGTGTAAAGTTTAACTATTTTTAATACGCGTTGTTAGACTGTTCTAAGACAATGGAAACTGAAGATTCTCTCCTTTCATCTTTGCTATATATTTTCTATTTACATTTAACCAGAATTTGATAATTTTGTTCTAATAAAAGAAAATATAAATCATTCTACCTGTCAGGTCGCAAGCAGACTATATACTTTTCTCAGAAAACGAACAATAAGAATAGAAGTGAATATTGAAAAATTCATTGCACGTATACTATAAGAGAAGCCGTGAAGTTAAATGACGCTGAAATAATACTGTTTGTTAGAAATTCTATTATAGAAAAATTGAGACCGATTGCAAAATTGTAATTTTTATTTATTCCACAATTTCGTCGCAATTCATTTCATGTCGTAGCGTTAATTTTCAAACCGTATACAATTACGCGGTTCTCGCAAAATCGTCGGCCGTGTTCGTTGAATGGCGGGGCTAAATAAATTAGTCGAACTTACCATTCTTCCAGCGCCGTCGCGCGACGCGCGTGTAAATAAATCCCGAGGCAATGTTTCGCGCGCGGAAATTACATTCGCGTATTAAATACGCAGGCTAATTACGCTCACAAATTTTCCGGGAACAAGATGCGTCAGGAACACGTGTACTGTATCTCGGATCGACGCATTCTTCCGCGACGCTAAATTCATAACCATACTCGTACAACAGACTGAAAATGTTGCAAAACGTTTCGAAGTTCCAACGCTTGTACTCCTGTAAAACTTGCGGGCGATTAAAAGAAATTCTACGTTTAATCTACCTTCCGTAGACTTTTCTTTGTGAAAATTTTTTAAATAAATCGTAGAGAGACAGAAATTTTAAATATGAAAACAATCTCTATGTTTCGTAATAAAGAACATATTACATAAAGTTTTGCATCTGTTAAGTGTCTTAAGAGAACTGGCCAAAATTTTCGAGTGTTCCTTAAATCTTTGATACTATGCGCGATGAAGTTTCTGCATGATCGCCTGATCATTTGTCCGGGCACGGATCGTACTAAATGCAGCGTAACTTTGGCGATTAAATAACGATTGAAGCAGAGTAAAACCACAGACTCTCCAAAAGTGTAAACGGTTCCAAGATCCCGTGTACGAAGAAAGTTTTATCGCTCGTAAGGAACTTATGGTCTCCGAACCGTGGGCGTGAATATCTTAATCCAATGATTCCCCGCGGACGGATTTCTGTCCACGATATCGTTTTTATCGCGCCAGATATGTGGCGTGCCGTGAATATGGTCGAAAGCTTGATATCGTTGACCAAAGCGAGGCATAAATATTAGCGAGGACGTTAAAAATATTAATATAAAGAATTATAAATGTAGAGACACCATAATAAACATATCGGATAAAACTTGGATCAATAAAAATGTTAAGAGTATTCGTTCGAACGTCGTCGAAAGAAATAAAAAAAATTTGACGAGGATCGCCTGTTTTTAGAGTCGTTTAATCCCCTCTTTGGTCGGTGAAATATTAAACTGTACACGGAACGCGTTGAAATATCGAAACGATGATGTAGCAAAGTAAAGAACGCAGACCGCGATTCGGAAGATATATTAGGGTCGAAAGTAACAAAGAAGAGAAGGTTACGGGTACGGAGGAAACGGATGAAAATAAAGAAGCAAGATAGCGGTCCGTAGTCGAGGAAACGCGGGACATCGTCCGGATAGGGAAAACAATCACAGAAAAAGATTTACAAATGAGACCGGTTAAAAGGCTAAGACTGGAGCGGAGGAAAACAAAAATAATGACAGAACGGGGTAAATGAAACACGACGGGAACGGAGGGCGTCTGAGAACGAGGAGGATCTTAGGTACGACGTCGATGTAGCGTGTCGTCCGACACGAGAGCTCTCGGATCTTAAGTCCTATCCCATTATGATGCCAGGAACGTTAACTGAATATTTCAGGATACTTTCCGATGTCCCAGACGCCTAGTGTCAATCCCTGCCCGGCGTGGGGCACGTACACGGGCTACGTGCGCCACGTAGCCTCGCGTGCCTTCGGCGGCACTTTCCTTTCGACGAAAGCTCTTTCCTCTAAAAAACCGACCAGCCTCCTTTTTACCACGTTTCCCCGCGCGAACGATGCACTATTTACGTCGCAGAGCAAGAACTAGGACTATGAGACAGGCTAGATACATGGGACATCAAGGTGTAAACAGAGTTTAAGGTTTAAGGATGAGGGAACTCTTCAGTGTTATAGGCGCCATATTGGTTTTGCGTTTGCTCAAGTCGTGTGGCATTCGTATCAATTCTTTATAAGTACTTATGATACAGACTAGAAATATGGAACATCAAGATTTTCAACTATGTATTACAATGTTTGAGATTTAAGGATGATGGAATTCTTCATTGACGTAGGCGCCATATTGGTTTTGCGTTTGCTCGAGTCGTGTGGCATTCGTATCAATTCTTTATAAGTACTTATGATACAGACTAGAAATATGGAACATCAAGATTTTCAACTATGTATTATAAAGTTTGAGATTTAAGGATGATGGAATTCTTCATTGACGTAGGCGCCATATTGGTTTTGCGTTTGCTCGAGTCGTGTGGCATTCGTATCAATTCTTTATAAGTACTTATGATACAGACTAGAAATATGGAACATTAAGATTTTCAGATATGTATTATAAAGTTTGAGATTTAAGGATGATGGAACTTTTCATTGACGTAGGCGCCATACTGGTTTTGCGTTTGCTCGAGTCGTGTAGCATTTGTATCAATTCTTTATAAGTACTTATGATACAGACTAGAAATATGGAAAATCGATTTTCAACTATGTATTACAAAGTTTGAGATTTAAGGATGATGGAATTCTTCATTGACGTAGGCGCCATATTGGTTTTGCGTTTGCTCGAGTCGTGTGGCATTCGTATCAATTCTTTATAAGTACTTATGATACAGACTAGAAATATGGAACATCAAGATTTTCAACTATGTATTATAAAGTTTGAGATTTAAGGATGATGGAATTCTTCATTGACGTAGGCGCCATATTGGTTTTGCGTTTGCTCGAGTCGTGTGGCATTCGTATCAATTCTTTATAAGTACTTATGATACAGACTAGAAATATGGAACATCAAGATTTTCAACTATGTATTACAGAGTTTGAGATTTAAGGATGAGGGAACTCTTCAGTGTCGTAGGCGCCATATTGGTTTTGCGTTTGCTCGAGTCGTGTGGCATTCGTATCAATTCTTTATAAGTACTTATGATACAGACTAGAAATATGGAACATCAAGATTTTCAACTATGTATTATAAAGTTTGAGATTTAAGGATGATGGAATTCTTCATTGACGTAGGCGCCATATTGGTTTTGCGTTTGCTCGAGTCGTGTGGCATTCGTATCAATTCTTTATAAGTACTTATGATACAGACTAGAAATATGGAACATCAAGATTTTCAATTATGTATTACAAAGTTTGAGATTTAAGGATGATGGAACTCTTCATTGTCATAAACAAATTAAATGTTCGAACAGCATTTTACCTTCTGCAGCGCAAAGTTCTAGTATTTGTAATAAAGTTTTATGCGTAACTTCAATTAGAAAATTTCTTTGTATATTTTTACATATTTTAATCCTTTTTGTACTACATTTTAATCATTTCAAATATTGTGGTAATCGATTTATGACAATTTTTCTTTCAATGTCGTCTGAGGGACATAGTGTACATACTATGAAATTAAAAATGCCTAGTTTCATATAAAAATCACAGTGACTTTAATTTTTTATCGAAAATCAGTTTGTTTTTTAATTTGAGCAACTGCAACTTCGATAGGAAACATTTTTTTGTCAGACCTAGGACGAGCTTACGTAATTCAATTCCTATACTTAAATTTGTGAAATAGTGGGTCGTGGGTATTAAAGAATAAGGTTAGTAGTATTATAAAATTCTTATTAAATCAAAACGAACTCTATGCAACATGGAGTTCCATAAAAAGCGACCACCCTAAACACGAGTCCAATCCAGTTTGATCCAATTGCAAAGAGTATCGAACCTAGGACGAGCTTTCGTACTTCAATTTTGAAACAGTGGGTCATGCGTGTTGAAGAATAAGATTTTCAACAATGTATTACAAAGTTCGAGATTTGGTATTATTATAAAATTCTTGTTTTTGAAAAATGAAATTGCTCGTCCACGGTGTTCCAAGTTCTTGCTCCGGGCCTTGTCGCGCATCTGGGCTCGTTTCGACGCCAACGACGTTTGTGACGAGCCCGTGTATCCGTCCCTGTTTCTCGTGAAAGCTTGGCGAATTTATGAGACGTCCTTGTGATTCGGAAAAATCCCTTGGCCTCCCACGAGTGCCACTTACCGGGTTTACTACTCGAGACCGCACGAATTGAGCCATTTCGTAAAAGGGAGCGTCTCGTGCCGCGTATCCGAATGTCTTTGAACACGAACGGCGTTTTTACGTACTTCGGGGGCTCGGGACCGTCGTCCCGTGACAGCCAACAGGAAAGAAAGGGTATGCGGGGGAATATTGAAAAGGCGAGAGGTTTATCGCGAACGATTCCGATAGTGTATCTATTTAAATGAAAAGAGAGTTAGGCGCTGAATAAGAATGAGAGAACGAGCCGAACGTGTTTTTGTCTCGCGTACAAATATTGCCAAGCAGCGAGTCAATAGACGGGCTGGAATTTACATTCTCCTTCCGGGGATCTTGCCTGTATTTTCGGAAATTTTAGAAGCATTCCCTTTCGTTAATCCCCATTGAATTATTCATAGATCGCGCGAGAATCGCAACTGGTTTGTTCCACGAGATCTATTTACTCCGATTCAATCTCTTTAACAAACGATATCTGCAATGCTGCTGTTTCACAGGGAATATTATTATTATTGGCGATAATTTACAGTAAATTCATAATTCGAACGCGATCGATTTTATTACGCCCTCGAAAAGATATTCTAGATTTTCAAGCAAAGGTCAGTAGTAGGATTTTGTCTACAGAACAAAATGTTACACGATTATCTGGCATTATTAGGTCACAGCTATTTTTCTACACGTTATGCAATATGAAATTTGTTAATAAGAAAGCGGTGGAAACGTGTGTTCAATTAAAAATGTATCTCCTGAATTATATATACTGGAATTCCAATCCGCTAAACAGACACAGATTTAAAATATAAATTTCTATAATTTATGTTGAACCATTTTACGCTACCGGTTCACGCGATAATTAAAAAGTATGTATTTCGTGGATTTACAAATACTTTCGATGATTGATTTTCCTAACCGTGGCGAGGAATCTTTTTCCTGGAACGAAGACTTCGGGGACTCGAGTTCCCAACATCCGGTTTCCAGTTTCCTGTCACAGTATGCGGCGCGCACTACGGAATAGAAAGGCGGATATATAGCGCGTCTGCGAACTTGGATAATGTATAAAGTCTTTGCGAAAGTAATGGAAATTCCATCAAAATATAAAATAATTAATAAAGATCAACTCGTAGGAGACACAGGAATAGCTTCGTGATATCGTTCGTAAAGAATCGAAAGACAAATTCATAAAATTTCCGTTCGAGCTTTAAAAATTTTTAAAATAGTTCTTGCAGAATTTGTATACAAGAAATTGGATATTTTTGCTATTTGAGGAACATATAACTTGTAATTTCTGTGATAAAAGTTCCATGGATAAAGTTGTTTCACTGATTAATATTGAATAATTATATTTGTAAATTCTCTTGAAATTAGAAAATTCTTATTTACAAAGTTCCATCGAATCTGTTTAGACTCAACCCACCGAAGAAGTTCCGTAACTGTTTCAATTCCAGTTTCAAAGCGTCGGTACTTTTATTCTTTCTACAAAGACGTTTGTTTCTAGCATTATTAAATTCTTCTTTATCCAGAGATTAACTTTAATTTGAGAAGTTACTAACTCTGGAAACTTCGCGTGGTCACTTAATGGGAGGGATTCTCGATTGGACACCTTCGAGCAAGTTTCTTCCGCAATTAATAAAGAAGAAACTACACGAATGAATTATTTTCAAGCTTCCGTCGCACATTTACCGATGATACACGATTTTATTACACTATATTAATGAAATTATTATTTTTTTTAGAAAATAGAATAAAATGAATTTTACGAAAATTTATTATCATATCGAAGAATCAGAAAAATTTTGCTATGCGTAAATAAATAATTTCTTGTGATTTTTATTAAAAAAATGCCGTAGTAAATATCGAGTTCTCAAGGAGTCTAGGTTTTCGTGTACCTAGATATACCAGAAAACGGTGGCTAAATACTTGTCGTACTTAGTAATTAATTCCCGCCGACGACCATTGCTCATCCAACGCGTCTCTATTAACGATTTCGACGGAGTCGTCGTTAATTAGCGGTGGTCATAACTTTGCGCGGAATTGACAGCTAGCCTGGAACAAGATTCACGTTTACGAATGCGTACTTCGTCGCAAAATCAATGAGACGGCGTCTAATTAAATCTCTCACGCGTCTGTCGGTACGTTAGACGGCGGGCTCGGTGTCGTTGAAATATTCAGCCGCCCGGAATATTCCAAACGTCAGGAACCTCTGTTGCCGTAAGACGTAAATTCTTACCGAGCCGATACATAAATTTACTATCGACACGCTTCGCGCCTTCACGAAACCTCGGTCGCCCGTTTTTTCCTAGTTTTTACGCGGCTCACGTATCACCTTGCAAGGGAAATGAGACCGTTCAATGCGAACCCTTTCCGTGTAACTCTGCGGCCGAAGCGTTCAAACATTCCGCCATCTTGTAGCGACATCTGTTTCGCCATCGAGTGGAATATTAATCGTTCGAATTATACGAAGAAATTCATTCGCGGTCTCTGCCGATACTATTAAGGGTAGCTACAGAAAATATCACCCGATTTTAGTCTCTATTATTTTTCAACAACCAAACAAAGTGCTATTTCAATGTTACTATAAAGGATTGCAGTAGAATTTCATTCCTTGGTATATTATACCAAGAAAGTTTATTTCTACAATTTATCGACCTTGAATGTGATCTATTTTATTTTCATTTCATTTTTATTTCGAAGGAATTCAATATTGTTAAGGATGTTTCAAGAAAATATCACACAGTTTTAGTCTCTATTATTTTTCAACAACTAAAAGATTGCAATAGAATTTTCTTCTTTTATATGTAATAACAAGAAAGTTTATTTCTAGAATTTATCAACCTTGAATGTGGTCTATTTTATTTTCATTTCATTTCTATTTCGAAGGAATTCAATATTATTAAGGGCATTCTAATTTTTATGTGGTCTATTTTATTTTCATTTCATTTTTATTTCAAAGGAATTCAATATTATTAAGGGTGTTTCAAGAAAATATCACGCAATTTTAGTTTCCATTATTTTTCAACAACTAAACAAAGTACAATATGAATGTTACTATAATCTAAAAGATTGCAATAGAATTTTCTTCTTTTGTATGTAATAACAAGAAAGTTTATATCTAGAATTTATTAACCTTGAATGCGATCTACTATATTTCCATTTCATTTTTATTTCGATGGAATTAAATGTGTTTCAAATTTTACAGTTAGTTAAATTTCTTCATAAATGCCCCAATAAGTAAGAGTGTATATCAAAATAAAAATAAACGTAGAAAACAGTTTTATAACGAATGAAAATTGTTTCTTCTGGATCAGGTATATCGAATGTAAATATTTATCAGTTATTTGAACAGTTGGAAAATCTTAGAAGCAAGAATAAAAATAATTTTGTTTGCAACCTTTGTTGTATATTTTGTTGAGTCTCTGTGGAAGATGGAGGCGCTCGTTGTTTGACATTTGCGCCATTTGCTCCACGAAAAAATATAAGGAGGTTATATCAATATAAAAATAAATACTGAAAACAGCTTTATAGGGGACAGAAATTACTTATAGAATGGTGTAAAATCAGTTTTTTGAACAGTTGGGAAATCTTGAAAGCAAGAATAGAAATAATTTTGTTTGCAATCTGTAGTTTTATATCCTTTTGGAGGCCCTGTGATATTAAAAACATTAAAACAGTTTTATAAGGGATAAAAATTATTTATAAAATGGTGCAAGATTAGTTGTTTGAATAGTTGGTATATCTTGGAAGGAAGAATAGAAATAATTTTGTTTGCAACCTGTAGTTTTATATTCTTTGGAGTCTCTGTGGAAGATGGAGGCGCTCGTTGTTTGACGTACGCGCCATTTTCTCCGCGAGAAATCGGAATACGAGATGAACGAGGCCGCGTGTCCCCGTCGAGGGCAACGTTAATCGTTTCTGCAAACTGCTCGACGCCGTTGTTACAAACTGGACGGCCGTGCATCGGCGAAGACAGCGATAATCTCGCTCAAAATTCGCCAACGTCGACGGCCATTAAGTATGTCGAGTTTGCGCGCGGCCTCTTTTCCACGGAATTCCCGTAACGGGGAGGCCAACGACGTTGAACGGAAGAGACGGAGGATAAGGGAGGATAAAATAGTGGGTAAAGGTGACAGGAGCTGAGCTACACTGGCCGCTTGCCAAACAACTCTCCAGAGAGAGCCGCGAAACCGAAAAAACTGATCTGTCACGACCTTCGGCCTCCTCCCTGAAAATCATCTCTAAGTTTTTGCGCTTCAAGTTTAACTCGAAAATTATGCACCCTTTGCGCCATCGTAGCCGGTGGTCGTTGAATCGTCCGAATTGAAATTTACATTTTTAGCGGAATTTGATGTTTCGACACCGCGAAAACAACCACGGACTCTTGAAACGTGGAAGATCCCTATAATTAAAATCTTCTCGAGATCGAATTAAACTCTTGGAATATTATGTGGAGAGTTTTGGACAAGACTATCGTCTGGCTCGAAATTTAAATCGTTAACAAGATTGTTTGGTCGTTTCTATATTAAAAGAGTATAATGATATCGATGAACCACAATTGCGTAGGATTGGATTTCGAGGATAGTTATTGTCGCGGCTTATGCAATGGTAGGACGAACTTAACAAGATCGTATCCTTTCTGGACGGGTTTATAAGATCTAGCGAGTGACCGAGTTGAACTGCAGCCATTTTGCTTCGCACGCTAAATATTCATGATGCAAGACCGCGTATCTTGGCCATTGTTCTAAGTTGGAGAGTAGAAATACCGTGAAGCCACAGGGGATCGTGCATCGTCTTAATTCCCCTTCGTTCGTTATTACAATGTGTTACATTTCTATGGCAATATTATCCCCAGTATCTTGTTTATACGCACTATATTTGTTAAGACTCGACCCGGTCAGGATCTACACTATTGGGAAAAAGCAATAACAGTTTATGGTATTATAATTATAATTGTTTCAGTGGCAAGTGAAAAAAAATAGACAAAATTGAGTGTTACGAAAGAATATTAATTATTTCCAAAATAAAATGTTCTAAAATACACTCTTTAGACGTACTAAAGTATTTCGTGCCGTATCTGTCGAGTTTATAAAATATTTAGTTTTAAATATATTTCCATTCACCTCACTGTACATATTAACGAATAAAAAATCCAGTAATCGCTTTACTTTTAAGCGTTTAGAGTGAAATCGTTTCTCTAATAGTTATATACTTCCCGGATGTTATTCAAAGTCCTCCGTGACAAGTATAGTTACCAGTTGCAATCATCGTTGACACTGTTTTGTAATCCAGACCGTGTTAAGCTGACAAGCTTTCATAATCGATTACGCGACCGCATAGATGTTTACATTTCCGTGCGCTCGGTGTATAGAGACGAGTATGCAAGCTACACGAACGCACATTCGTTGTACGATGCGAAGCAATTAATTTCGCAAAATCTCCCTAACACCTTCGCCGACCGGTTAATTTTAACCGTGTTCTTTCATAATAATTACAAGCTTAATAAACGTCGATTCCAATTGTTATTCGATAGCGCGCGAGTGAGAATTTAATTGCTAGATTTCAAACGTGGCCGACGGCGTTCCCCAACTTCCGACAGCTTATATGCTATTATCCTGGTATTTTATACTCTGCAGAATATGTTTAAAGTTGCCTCATTGTTCATTACTTATATTTATATTTACATACATTCACTTATTCAACATTGGTCAGAGGATTAAAATATTTTTTAAACAACTCCAACTTGGACCTGATATCTTTATTTTATAATGACAATTGTCAAGAAAAAGGAAAGCCCTGGTAAATATTTTATAACAATACAACGAAGATTATTATTATTTGCTGAGCAGTTTTTTAATTTCGCGACCCCGCGAAGCAAAATGTTTTCAAGCTCCCCGCGCGAAGGGAAACTAATTTTAACGTGTTTATCTTAAACGCAAGTATACGACTTAAGTACGCGTAGGATATTGTTCAGCTACGCTATCAAAATTGCGAAGCGAGTGTTCTATTACCCTGTTTGAATTAATTTGCATAACTTTTTGCAACTTCAAAACACTGACAATCACGTTAAACTTCGACCATATACGGTAGCTAATTTGCATTGTAATAACAAAAAAAATTTTGGTCTGTTGTATATTATCCTAGGAATTTATACAGTATAAAAAACCATAGCCAATTATAAGCCCAAGTCTAATGACTAAATTATTGGAATTAATATCATACTCGACAGTAAACGCGACTAATACGAACAAAATTAAGTTTTATGTTTAATATCGATTATACTAATCACGTAGCATCGGCGATAAACGCGACATTCCATGTCCAGCGTCGGCACTTTTGATCCTCGAGTCGGAACTTGAGCTTCAAGTCGCGAGAGAATTATTTCTCTCGAGTTCCAAAGCTCGCGAACAGTTCCTGAAAGAAAAGTGTTTCTGGTAAACACTTTGGACGCGCTTCAAAGGCACAAACACTGTCTGAAACTCAAAGTAGAGTTCTCCCTATCGCGCGCCTTTTGAAGCCTCGCCCCGGTGTCGCGTTCAAGCTTTTACTTTTAACCGGAGAAAGAGGTCACGGGGGTGCGATTTAACGAGAGAGCGAGAGAGAAACGTGGTAAGTTAATCTTTGCGGCTTTACGATCAATCATATAAGCTGTTTACGTTTCAATTCGCACAGCAGTCGGGTTTACGACGGGAACCGGAAGACCTCGACTTCTCGCTTACAGCTCGTTGTAAACCTGAAACGCTCGCATCCGGGACTTTGAGGTGTAAAAGTTCTGTCCCCACGTTCAATATGCTCCTTCTTTTCGTCTTGTTTTCGATTCGAGTCGCCGCGTGTTTCTCGATGTCTTGTAAAACGGCAAATATGTTTAGAATACAGAGTAACGCAAAACGATGTTTATAATTTGTGGTATTTGACAAACGTTATCGAAACATTTAACACGGTTATATTTGAGGGTGAGTTGCACCTCATGGGCACTCAAACGTTGAAAAGTGGAAAGTTCAATCTTTACAATGGGTATTGGTTTATCAACATTGGATAAGTTATAGCAGTTTGAAGTTTGAGCAAACAAAGTCGCACGTATGGAAGAATTATGTTAGGTTCAGGAAATTATCGAAGTAGACAAAATATTCATACATTTAAAACAGGATGTAAAAAGAGTTCCTGTGAGTGTAGTTTGGTTTGTTCCTACGTACAATGCTCGTATGACGACACTTCCTGCGCTCGCCGCCAGAGGGCTATGCCCAATTTGCCTTTCTCACAAGCACTCGACCTATTCGTATATATACATATTGTAATAGTACCCAAACCTTAGTAACTCTTAATTAGTCAAATTATAACCTAGCTGATACAATGTTGAAAAACTACCAATGACATAAATGAAACTAGTTTTCAATAATTCGACACGACAGTTTCATAACCTGATCGTTACTAGATTTCGTCATTAGATACAAAACAGTCGTACAAAGGGTTAAGAACAAAATGGCCGGGTGCTCAAGAGTGTAATCGCGATTCAGTTGGAATTTCTGGCGAATTTTCGGGTGTCCAGAACTCGGTGGAAGAGCATACAATTTTGTTAATCTTTCCTTTTCGAGGCGACAGGGTTGTCCGTGAGGAACGAAGCCATTTAGAGGCGACGACGGTGGCCGAAAAAGAGCAAGCGGAATGCCAGGGAGAACGGAGAGAAGGTACACGGGGATCTTATCGCGAGCAGAAGAGCGCTAAGTACATATGCTTGAATCGAACTTAATTCCGCGATACGATCTTAAACGAGTGCACCGGGTATCGGGGAGCCAAGCGGGCGCAATAAAGGCCGCGGGCAGATACGACGAGCGGTGGTGCAGTTTAAAGTGACGCTGCGCAAAGAGAACATAAAGGAGACCCGACGAAAATGAAGCAAGAGGGCGCAAAGAGCGCGGTAAAAATGGAGGCGGAGAAAAAGGCCGAGTAATGGAAAGGGGGTGTAAATGAAGAGAGGAATTCTTAGATTGAAGCAGAGGTGAACAGAGAAAAAAACACACACAGAGGGAGCGGGCGAAAGAGTGTGTGTATTCGAGTCTCTATGAATTCGTGACCTTATGACACGAATACCTGGCCCGTTACCTTTGTGACAATATTCGTCGGTTTAATTCGCGTAGAGCTTGTTATTAAAATGACGACGCCAAAAATTTTGGAAATCGCTTTCAACATCGACGATTACATTGAAATATCATTTTTCTTTTTAATTAGGATATATGAGAAACAATATTTACGCGTTCTGTAATTATAAATTGACGATTTCCGTAAATTTAGCGTAAAGGCTGTAATTTTTAATTTGTGAATTGTTATTATTTTCTTAATGTAAAATGGCTTGTAACTTTTTTCTTAACGCGAAATCATTACGTTTGTCCGAACCAACATTCCGGGTCGTTCGAAGGGAAGGTTGAAGACTATGGGGATAATGAACTCCCCTTGTTAGGTCCACATAAATGGAGTTCCACGTGTGTATTAGGAAAAAGTAAAAACGATAACCGTTTTGGTCGACTCGACGCTTGAATTCGACGATTTTTCCAAGTCACTGGCTTCGAGTCGGGGGTCGTCGATATTCCGACCGTGTCCGAAAGGGTACGATTCGCGTGTTTGTATATCACGGCAACGTGCCACGACTTAATATTTATGGTGAACGTAATGCGTTTCTTGCTTTATTTATAAACGTGCCCTCGCGGCTTCCACGCGTTCGCTCGTAATTTCAATGGACGAAGGAACTAAAACAATGGCTGGTATTTCGAAGCATAACCTTCGGAGATAAGGTAAAATTATATGGTGCGAAGGCCGAAGAATTATTAGCTTCCACGTTTTAAAACGGCGATCGCGAAAACTTTCAAGATAAAGTTTTAATACTCGATAATAGCATTTCTTCCTTTTAGTATTTACTAGAATGCAGTGGACATCCAATTATAGGTATATTATAAACGTTGAAAACAATTTAACACAAGACGAGTCTATTAGCTCTTCACAGTCGGTTTCCAAACACTATGCGACATCGTAAAGCTTTGATAAAACTCTCAACTTGCAAGGGAATAATCGTTTTATCGAGCTTTCGGGTACTCTGAATTTAGAGACGAGCGCTATTTTTCACAACGATAATATCGACGAGAAACGTTTTTCAGGAAGTACCTTCGACGCCGCACCTTTCTTCCTTCTAGTATTCTTGCAGCTTGGATAAATCTTGTTTAAAACTTCTCGGCGCCATCCATCTTTGAAATTCAATATCTTCGAAAGGGAACGAAATGAAAGTACAGTTCGTGTAATACAGTAATTCCTTCGACAAAGTTATTTCCACCGTTCCCTCGTCGGCGTATCTGGTTTACTAATGAGCCATCCGCTCGTACTTGTTTACGAAATTGAACTATAAATCGATTCTTTCTGCATATAAAAGTGTTGCGCCGTGATTTGTTGAGAACGCAATACTGCGTAGGAGATGTTTCATATTTTATTTTACGACGACACTTTCTCTCAGCAGCTGTTCACGGTAGGAACGTTTTTCTCTGAAATTCGAGACTCCTATTTAGATTTATTTTCTTTGACATCTAATCTCCCGAGGTTTAACATTAACCTTATCACCAACACGGAGAAACGCACAAATTAATTGGAGGAATCATCTCTTGTTTCTGGCAATTTCGCGTTCTCGAAATTTGAATTCTGCTTTGACAGTCGTCCTATATAATTAACCGCGTAACTCAGCCACACAGGACGTCTAAGATAGAAACAAGTTGCCTCCACTGGACGACAAAACGAAGTTTCCTTTGTGCTCGCGTGGAACGAGGTCTCTTTCTTGTTGCAAGTAAGCACCGTCTCTCTGAAACTTGCACGTATTCCGGCAGTTAAAGTTCTTCTTTAAGGCGAGCGTCCATGTGTGTCAATACTTCAGCCACGACCTCTAACCCTACGCCAGAGAGATTCTGGACCGTCGTGAAACGAAAGGCGAGGCCGTCATTTTTTGAATTAGGATCGTGCGTCGCTTGGTCCGCGAACTAAAAGCGAAATAAAAGGAGGAAAGTTTTTTTAGTTTTACGAGCAACGACAAAAATTATTGCGTTTCGTCCTGGATTTACTAGGGATCCTTGGATGCACCTCTTGGTCGAAAAGCTCGTCCTATACAAGGAAGAAACGCCATAATTTTTGGCATTGCCCCTAAAATGAAAAAAACTACATTAACTCAAGGAATATCAAGAAGAAAATAAAAGGGACTGTCGAGACCATCAGAAATTTATTTAGACACTCGTCCTGCAAAATATTTTTGACGTTTATAGTATAACTATAATTGGGTGTGAATTGTGTACTGTATTCTAGTAAATGTTAAAAGAAAAATAATAGATATTGTTCTTACAGGTACTTAAGGTGGCATTTTTATTTCAATTTTTTAGAAGTCGTTCTTTTATTTGCAGAAAGAAATGTGCTTTAATTATTGTTCATTTATTATTTTGATACAGAAGAAGGGAACAGTGTAGTGTGTTGATACATCTTCAGTATTCTTTAACCGATTTTATTAACAATACACGTACTCAAGCGATAGCGTAAGAATAATACAAACGTCCAGAGTTCCACATTTCTACCGTTGTGAATTCAATTAGAGTTGAGTTCGTGCCAGAATTTGAATTGCGCAGACCTGTTTTAAACCATATCCTGGGCACTGCTTTCACAGCGAGATATTACGTTCTTTGATACGGGTTATCCCAGTTATTTATTACCTGCGAAACGGAATATCATTTTGAGTCGGAATGTATGATTGTAATGTACTTTTATTGCTAAAATACGCATATCAACCCGACGCTTTCATATTTTAAATTCGAGGCGAAAGGAGTCGCTGAACTATGGAAATCGAATTTTTTTAGGAACCATATAGTAATGGTAGCATTTGTGGAAACCTACATTTATTTCAAAATAGAAAATTGTTTGCAGTAAAATTTCATAACCATTTTCTATCAAATGAAAAAGATATTAACAAGAGCTGGTTTATGAATATACAAGGCTGGAATTCCTTGCTATTAAAATTTCCTCATTCAAAAATCAGGTTTGTAAATCTCAGTATAAATTTGTTTTATTCTCTGTCCCTGTTAATTCTTTTTTTACCCGTATAGTAAATAAATTATTTACGTTGCTTATTGCTGTTTAGCGTTAAATCGATAAAATTAAATGTTTAATATAGCAGTGAAGCTCAGAACAAAATTAAACTTTTAATATTCCATTTCGTATCCATCAATGATTGAGTATTAATGTATTGTTTAATATATTAAAAATATTATGCAAAATAATTCGACGGTAGAGTGAAAGGATTTCTGTGCGTTTAAGGGTCGAAGGCGTGATCCAAGAGTGCCGAAAATCTCTCGTAACCGTTACATCGTGCATTACTTTCGCGAGGTCGTGCCTTTTAAACATTCCGAACCTTTTTCGAAGTGGTACCGCCAAGTTTCGTTCGCGAAGATTAGCCGAGAAATTAAGAGGATAAAGGCTTTGCAGTTTCCCCGCGAATTTCAAACCGCCGTGAACTCCATCCTTAATACGCGAGCAAGTTCGAGAACTTTTTTTTTTATCTTGTTGCTCGTTGCAACGTACTTACCGCGAAACCTTCTTATTGTGATGGAATCCACGCAACCGTTCCATGCGATGTAACAGAAACAACCCTCCATTTCCATCCGTTGCACCGACTTTCTCCGCACGGCGGAGTAATCGCGCGCCAAACGCGGAAAACGGCCATTTTAGAACAGTACATCCGCTCACCGAACAAATTTATTATTAACCGAACGCTGAATCTACTAATTAAGATTAATTTCCTCAATATCCATTGAAAACTAAAATTATTATTTGCGACTTGATTGTTAAATATTTTAATTTTAGACTTTCCATTTTTATTTTTTTTTACTCTTGTCGGAAATATTAATATCTTAACACATTACCGACGGGAAACGAGTATTCTCGTTTTACTACAAATGAGTGTGTTTCTAGTAATTCCTCCGACAACACAAGAAATTTTCAATAAACTACAAACTATATTAATTGCAAAAATACGTATCACATTTTTGGTATGCACATGATGTAGGAATTCTATATCATTAAAATCATCGTATAGGAATGTTTTAATAAAAATGCCCCGTCGTTAATGTGTTATTGTTTTATGAAAAGTATTGTCTGCTACCTGAAAAAGTTACTAAGAATGGGAACGTGACATGACTTTGTGGGGTTCTTAAAGAACTCCATAGATTTGTTAATAATTGACAAAACCAAATGTGTCTGTATCTTTCTTGTTTGAGTTTAAACACAGTTCGAATGCAAAAACGACTTTCCATTGATTAGATGACGGCGTAATTAATTAATTAGCGTTTTCAAGGATTGGAACCATTGTGTGACGATAGTTTTCTTCCACCAATTCGTTCCAGCCTCTAGTGTTTCGCATATCGAGCTGCTTTCCAAATCACTGCTCGACCGCATGTTTCGCTGTCGGGCAGAAACGGGGCCAAATATCCTTTTCCGTTGGGAACCACTCAGCTACCTACGTACACGTTTGAATCTTATGGAACGCCTATGGTGTATGGTCCACGGTATCCGACGTCCCGTGCCCGTTATTTCCGCGGGGAGCGACGAAACGTTCCTTTTCTCGAGAATTGACAGAAAATGTTTCTCGGGATCTTCGAATCGCGGAATATGCCCGTTTCGAGCTCATAAAAACAGCCCACCGTGCATAAGAATTGGTTAAAGTCTTTTTTTGTCAAACATGATCGGGATGGGGCTATTTAATCGTACGAAAGTGATGATTCTTCTCGTAAACACCAGTAGAGGGCTACGCTCAACCTTTATCTTTCTCACAAGTGCTCGATCGATCATCGAAACAGTTGTTTTCCTCATTAATTTTTTAAATTCTTTTCTGTAACATTGATTAAAGTAAATGGGGCTAAACTAGGCTAACTGGTTTAATAATCCTAAAGTTTGAGGGAAAATAAAATGTGTCTGTTAGAAATTAATTAAAACAGTCGTTTTTCTTGATCTCTTTTAAATTATTTTCTGCAACATTGGTTAAAATAAATGGGACTAATAATAATATGACGTCAACACTTTGCCACCTCATATTTTTTGAGGTAGTTTAACCAGCCCAGTAATTTGCAAGTTTAAGGAAAAATAATCTTTGGGGTTTTAATAACCACTCTCTAAAATAATTAGAGTAAGACTTGCAAGGATGACAAGGTTATGGAAGTTTTGGTACACAGAAAAATCGTAATATATGTGGCGACACTTTCCACACTCGCCATTAGAGGGCTACGTTCGATCTGTACCTCTCTCACAAGTGCTCGACCGACCACCTATTCCTACATATACCTTGACTAACCATTGAATGTGAAACTAGTATAAAATGAAAAAGGAAAGAAACTTTTATCAATTTCTGATAACGAGCCATCCATTTCGAAATTTCTAGCTCGTTCGACGTTCGAATTTCAACGAAACGTTCCAATTTATCAGCTACTATCGTGGCCATTATCGTTTATTGTTTTGATCAGAGTCGTTATCTTCCTCGTCAGTTACATGATTCATGCAGTTGAGAACAGTTCAATAAAACAAATCGTGCAAATGGAGATCGACAGTGTAGTTGATTTTCAACCGAATTGCAGTGTTTCTCTATTGACAGCTCGAAAGGCATATTTTTCCGACTCGAAAGGATGTAATCTCATAAGCTAACTGCATGACGCTTACATACTATAATCTCCTGCAATTCAATCTATTGCAATTCAGACCAATTCGCAACATTTATCGAGTCATCTGCAAGTGTCGTGGGCTGACGTAGACTGCGTGACACTTACAGAACAATCCAATCTATTCGAATTCAGACCGACTCGCGACATTTATCGACGATTCACCGTAGCATGTGAACAACCTTGGATCCTGGTAAAGGAAATTCTCTTAATTTCTACAGTATTGCAACATCAATGAACTCCTGCTGGGTACATATGTATATTGGCTCCCTCAAAGCTCGTGAAGCCCATTATTTAGTAAATAGAGAAAACAACGTTTATTTGCCAAGACAACAGTTTATTAATAGTTCGAATATACAGGGTGTTACCAGGCGGGTGATACTATGGAACAGAGGGTGATTTTTCGTACGAAAATAAATCGAGAAAAAGGAATAACATTTTTCCTTTTGAAGTTCCGTTTACGAAAAAATTGAGTTTGAAAATTGTTTCAAGCCCTCACGTAGCATGATCATTTTCGTTTACACTTTCATAATCGTTGTCCTCTGTAATGTTTACATTCCTTCTTCGGTAGTACGACTACCAGCTACTTTTATCGTTAGTCTGTTTGTATCGGTCGAATCGTAATCATGTTTCGCTACAGCAATCGTGAATACGTTTATGTGATAAAAGTGTTAAGTGTTTGTAATGTGAGTGCAACAGCAACAATTAAATACTACAAAGTGACATCCAAACAAAATGGTGATACAGAAAACAGAGCAGTGATTAATTGAGTGCGGTGCATTTCATAATTACCATAAATCTGGTGGTCGTAAAAGGTTGAAAATTTTGATATAACTGTTCTTAATACCAAATAATAATAAACGTATTATCAACATATCTTTAAATTCGATTCTCTCGTAAACGAAGCTTCAAATGAACAAATTTTATTTATTTTGCTCGGCTTATTTTTGTATATAGAATCATCCACTACTCGATGGTACTACCCACCCAGTAACACCCTGTATAAATATAAAACAAGCTAACAAAAAATGTCCAGTGCGGATATATAAACAGTTCAATTCCTACAAGTTCTTGAAAATCTGAACTTATCCCGAGTTCAATCTTGAAACTTGAAATCTGAGTCCTGTTCGGTGTTGTTTAAATACAAAAGTTCTATCGTGGGAGGTGGCTTGATTAGCATATCGGAGCTGTTAAGTAATTTGGAGGGTCTTAAACCCTCGTACTATTAATATTTGAAAGGAATAAAGAACAGGTCCCAAGCTGTTCGACGATAATCAAGTTTGGAATTCCAAACAACATAACATTGAATTAATATTAAATTCGATGGGGTTATACAGAACTTACAATTGTCCCATTTTAATAATTCGTATCTCAAAAATTGTTGAGTATCTACACCTAATATTTCACACACACCGAATCACTCAGCTATCGTTCTTGGAAAGCGCATTAAAATCGAAGTCGTACGGTTGGTGTACTTTCCGTGGAAGGAGCAGATTGGGGGCGACTTTCTCTTCCTTCGTTCGTGCAGTAACGAGTTTTTCGTTCGTCCCGTTGGCTTCGATCCATCGTTGGTTCGTTGACGAGACTTCCTATCCACCCATGATCGTAAATTTCGATATCGCAGCTGCCCGCTACCTTAATTATAAGGTACATCGCGCCGGGGTTGTGGTGAAATTACGTAGGCTCCCAGGAGGACCGTGGCTTATTGCCGCGACGTTCGCCGTCAGCCGTCCCCGTGACTGCGGCCATTCCGTCGCTGAATGAATTCTGGTTCTCTTCTTCTTCGTTGTCCGTCCTGTTTGCCGACGGACTAAAATTCTGCGGCCACTCGGAGCGCATCGACGTCTTCGCGTTGCTCCTTACGGACAGCCAATTTGCAGGGAAATGAGTCGGAACGAATGTGTCCTCCTGCTGCGTTCTCCATCCGCGGGGGATGATGTCGTTTCCTTTTCTTCTCGACGAAGACGTATATATGGCGGACGATAACTTATCCTCCTTTAATACTCCACTTCACTCTGCTCTCGTTACAATGGAGAACACAAGAAGACTCTTCATTCGAAATTTATTTAGTTTCGAGAGCAAGGCAATTTTTTTGTCGATTCGACATCAATCGTTAATTTCTCTTCATACCCCGTTAATATGTGTATACTTAGCAGTTAATAATTATTGTATCTCGATTTTTCTGTTTCATTAATCTCGTTTGGGAGTTTTCATTGCACATTAATGGGTTTCGTACACGTTTATAAATAAGTAAATAGGAAATTAGAGTAGACAAAGCGCGAGAGTAGTTTAGAATTTCGCATGATTGCACGATCGATATTTTGCACATTAGAAAGGGATCCAACAAACTCGAAAATGAACTTCTGATCCACGGCTTTGCACCTGACCTCAACCCTCGGCTCGTAACAATACACACAAACCACAAATGACTACTATGGTTGCAATATCCCCATTATTCTCTCAGCATCTATTCATCGACGTATCCGCGGAACAGTTAGTCTAACTATAGTAATTATTCCAGCGTTCCAATTCCACGATGTCAATTTTACCCTGACCGTAAACTAAACATTTAACCGCCCTCGAACCTAGTTAACATGCTGTTTCGAACGAAGATCTCGATACTTCGACCCTTTCGGATGGAACTTCGATCGACTGATCGGACGATCCAGGAAAGCTAACGTTGCAACTATGTAATCAAATAATTTGAGCAAGATTCGCTGCACGAAAGAACGCACAGTAAACGAAATGTAACAAGTGAGTTAATAATTCTTGGATTTAGTTACGCTTCATTTATTTCTATTTGAATTTTCGCTTATGCAATTTACATTTATGGATCGTCTGCTAATTCTACAATCTTTCAAGGCTGATTATCGTCTAGAAGCTTCAAGTTTGACGCCTTAGCCGCGGAGTTACTATTCGTTCTTCTTGCACAGGGATTTCTGCAACCGACCATAAATTGGCAATTCGTAAAATCCGGCACGGCAGACGAGTCGAAGCGACGGGACTCCTTGTAAAATATTGGATCACGGTGGGACAGATCGCTTTACCGAGGATAATCGCGACTAACCATGGATTGGCGTGGCCGAATTATCGGCTTGTGAGTCGTGTCGAGTCCAGACGAACGGACATTAGAACGATCGATAAGCTTCTACACGCGTTATATAGCTATCGGATTTTCCTCAGTCTAGAGCTGGCTAAATTAGCCATCATGCGAAACCCGGTCCGTCGGTGATCGACGACAGGTGCCAGGTTTGCTCGAAGGGTTAGGTCTGGGCGAGGGATGACAGACAGGCGAAAAGGAAAGGGATGAATCGAAAAATGCGACGTTGAGAGAATATTCTGATGTAAACAACTTTTAAGCCCTCTTTGGTATTTTTTAAAAAGCAAAACCGTAGATTGCTTGGTATTGGGATTCTGCATGTATATTTGTGGATCACTTGGGCATATACAGTATTTTTTGTAAGGAAAAATAACGAAAATTGAACGAGCTACGAATCAACGAAGAAAGTGTCCCCGAGTCTCACACGATTCTGTTATAAACGTGCAATTTTTAGAGGGGGTTTTCGCTATTTTTTAAAATGAAAACCTTAGACTGTTTTCGATTAGAATTCTGCATATATATTTGAGGATCTCTTGAGTATGCACAGTATTTTTTTCAACGAAAAATAACGAAAATTATACAAGCTATGGATCAACGAAGAAAGTGTCCCAGAATCTCACACAATTCTGTTATAAACGTGCAATTTTTAGAGGCGTTTTTCGTTATTTTTTAAACTGAAAACCATAGACTGTTTTGTATTAGAATTCCGCACATATATTTGTGGATCTCTTGAGTATGTACAGTATTTTGTTCAAGGAAAAATAATGAAAATTATACAAGCTATGGATCAACAAAGAAAGTGTCCCCGAGTCTCACACGATTCTGTTATAAACGTGCAATTTTTAGAGGGGGTTTTCGCTATTTTTTAAAATGAAAACCTTAGACTGTTTTCGATTAGAATTCTGCATATATATTTGAGGATCTCTTGAGTATGCACAGTATTTTTTTCAACGAAAAATAACGAAAATTATACAAGCTATGGATCAACGAAGAAAGTGTCCCAGAATCTCACACAATTCTGTTATAAACGTGCAATTTTTAGAGGCGTTTTTCGTTATTTTTTAAACTGAAAACCTTAGACTGTTTTGTATTAGAATTCCGCACATATATTTGTGGATCTCTTGAGTATGTACAGTATTTTGTTCAAGGAAAAATAATGAAAATTATACAAGCTATGGATCAACAAAGAAAGTGTCCCCGAGTCTCACACGATTCTGTTATAAACGTGCAATTTTTAGAGGGGGTTTTCGCTATTTTTTAAAATGAAAACCTTAGACTGTTTTCGATTAGAATTCTGCATATATATTTGAGGATCTCTTGAGTATGCACAGTATTTTTTTCAACGAAAAATAACGAAAATTATACAAGCTATGGATCAACGAAGAAAGTGTCCCAGAATCTCACACAATTCTGTTATAAACGTGCAATTTTTAGAGGCGTTTTTCGTTATTTTTTAAACTGAAAACCTTAGACTGTTTTGTATTAGAATTCCGCACATATATTTGTGGATCTCTTGAGTATGTACAGTATTTTGTTCAAGGAAAAATAATGAAAATTATACAAGCTATGGATCAACAAAGAAAGTGTCCCCGAGTCTCACACGATTCTGTTATAAACGTGCAATTTTTAGAGGGGGTTTTCGCTATTTTTTAAAATGAAAACCTTAGACTGTTTTCGATTAGAATTCTGCATATATATTTGAGGATCTCTTGAGTATGCACAGTATTTTTTTCAACGAAAAATAACGAAAATTATACAAGCTATGGATCAACGAAGAAAGTGTCCCAGAATCTCACACAATTCTGTTATAAACGTGCAATTTTTAGAGGCGTTTTTCGTTATTTTTTAAACTGAAAACCTTAGACTGTTTTGTATTAGAATTCCGCACATATATTTGTGGATCTCTTGAGTATGTACAGTATTTTGTTCAAGGAAAAATAATGAAAATTATACAAGCTATGGATCAACGAAGAAAGTGTCCCAGAATCTCACACAATTCTGTTATAAACGTGCAATTTTTAGAGGCGTTTTTCGTTATTTTTTAAACTGATAACCTTAGACTGTTTTGTATTAGAATTCTGCACATATATTTGAGGATCTCTTGAGCATATACAGTATTTTTTTTAAGGAAAAATAATGAAAATTGTACGAGCTACGAATTAACGAGAAAATCTCTCCAAAAAAATGTCTCTAAATGAAATATATTATAAACTGAATTTACAGCCAATTTATAATTATTTGAGATAGGCTCTTCGAAAAAGTGATTAGAATAGGTATAATACGTAGGATATGGTAGCGAATAGAAACGTACAGGTGTTCGTTAAGCGTAGCATGAAGTATTAATAACGTCTGCCAGAGGCAAATTTTATTCACGAATAATAAATAAAAATTTCATATTCGTTCGTGAATTCTTTCGTGAAATATATCCGGCTGTACGGAACCTCAGATAAAAGCCAATTTATGAATGCATCTAAAATTTTTCTACGTTATTCAAGAATAAAATTGGCTAGACTTTTGTGTTTAATTAATAACGAGATGAATTTTCTGCGAGGCTTGGTGAAAAATGGAAAAATTATTTTATTTTTAATTAAATCTAGCTTGGATTACGCTTTTGCGTTCCGGCATGGGAAACGTGTTTGAACAAAAACGAAGGAATTATTTTGTAGAGTTCAGTTAGTCTCATATTAATTTTTATTTAGGCGTCGAAGATTTAGTCGAAAAGTATCCCAAAGTTTGGCAAAGTTTAGTTTGCACTTTCTGAACAGTAATTGTAAACTATAGGTAAGCACATTATTTGCCACCCTTCTTTACAGCTGCGTCTTAGGATAAGATACTGCCTAAAAGGGTTGCTTCGGTTAAATTTGCATTAAGGAGCCCCGAACGTTTTGCTGAGAAAGACAAAGAAGCGCTTAGTTGGCACTTTGGCGCCTAAAATATTCTAATAACCAAGATAGGGATAATGTTAAAGTTAAATGTGTACAAATTGTTAAGATCGTGACGATGAAAGAAAATGTCTGAATTTCTCGTTGCTAGAACACATTCCATTAATAACATTATTGCTTTTCATAACACATTTCCCATTTTGTAAAGATATAAGTTCGAATATTCTTCGTTCAAAGTGCATTAAAGCGACGACAAAATTGTACATCAATTTTTAAACTATTGGAGACCGTTCGAGCGTGAAGTCTTTTTCAGATTAAAACCATCTTCGGCTAGAGACGCGATAAGATTTTTCTTCTTTTCATTTCGCGGAGTGAAAATGATCGAAATATTGACAGAGTTTCTTACGAGTGTCGAAATACTTACGGTCGGTGGTGTAAATCGAAAGAATGTCGAGAACAACGGTTCGAATATTTTCGACAATCCCACGGCACAGTATGAAGTTAATGAAAATTCTTGGCAGATTGTGAAGCTAAGCGAACGCGATAGTAAAATATCGCCTGTTCCTCGATCCCATTTAATCGCACGCTCGAAATAACTTTCTATCGGAGCGTTTCTCTTTGACGGCGGGGCGACAACGAATTCGATAAACTTCAGAAAGGAAGGAAAGCTCGTTAAAGCGATAAAAAGGTTTATCCTTGGTACATAGCTGGCTGATCGAGGCAAACGGTACTCGTCTTCTCGGAAGTGCTTCCGCATCGACGATGTTCCGTCGAGACAGGGCCGTGTGTATCACAGGGTAAAATTCGTCTCGCGAACAGGGTCGATCGGAAGTTTAATTAGATGCTTCGCGCAGACAGTGGCGCGATATATGCGGTAATGAAATGGTAGAGGTAGGAACGATAGAGATGGGCAAATAGAGGACTCAATTAGACATCACCGGGGGAGATAAAACATTTCGATAATACGAACGATACCTTCGAGGATACAAACTTCTGAACCACTGGAAACGACGAACGAAACGATTCCCACACTATCGTTTGCTTTAGAAATAACCAGTTTAAAAAAGTAAATAAAAAAAATCTTCGATACTGTTGAATTATGTATACATATAATCGTTACAGACTCACAACTCTGAAATTGCAAACCCATAATCTGGATTTTTTAAGTCCTGTTAAATACTGCTACACTAATGATTATTATACGAATCATTACTGTATCAGTATGTATCGATCGTGATTCCAAACCCAAGCAAAATATAATTTCCGTTACGGGGGGGTTTAACTTGTTATCGTTTCACGTTCATGTTAGCTTCCAAAGCGACCGGAACAATGTATCTTCGACGTAATTAAATTCGTACTCGATTTTGAAGGACAATCGGTGCGTTGGATATTGTTTCCCTTTGTGGACCTGTCGGAAGTTAACAAAGCGTGTCTTCATTTGTGAAACGCCTCGTCGGTGGACGCTTCCGATCGCTCGATACAATTAATGTTCTCATTTGATTAAGCAGTCTTTCTGGCCACGGTGTTTGATCCCCCGCGACGAATTATGCGTTAAACGATATCCAGCGCCTCTCAAATGCTTCGCGGTATTTCATTTTTATTCCTGGCCCTCAACAGCGTAGATTCGATCCTGTTTCACCGTTCGTACATTTTCGAATTTAATTTAATTTACGAGACGTCAGTTCGTATAAATATTTTATTAAATATAATCGTTAGCATAATTTATTGGAACGTCAGCATTTTCGAGTCGCGTTCGTCGTTTCCGAGTGGAAGATCCGTGACAAATATCCAGATGAACGGACCCGGTCACTCAATAAATATTACTCCACAGATTCACGCAGAGGAGGATCGTTTCAGCGCTTTTAGTAATCAATGTTATCGCCCGGATTACGCAACAGTGCTTCACCGGTATTATACATTACGCTAAAGAGAGTTTCCACAATAGAAATAGGATGTTTCGCGGACGTGCTTAATAAACGTAGCCATAAATTACACGTTGAACCATTATTCCGCGGTCCGTTGCAGAATATGGCGCGATCAACGCTGCAATCACCACTTTATACCTTCATAAAGGAACCGGTCCCGTTTATTCGAATCGTCTTTACACTTTGTTGTTCATCATGCTTTATGAAATATTAACATTTTTCTAATATCACTAATTTACAATAGGAGACTGCAAACCTGGTGAAATTATTTGCCTGCTCAAATTTCATTTTTAACGAAGAAGTGTTTCCAAATTTCGATTTTAAACCCATTTTCAGAAATTATTTTTAAAAGGGAATATTTTAAAGAAAAGTTTTAATGACTCATTTTTCAAACGAAACTTTTAATATTTTTTGAATGCAACGAAATTTCGAAACTACAGAGCTGGAATTCTAGATATTCGTCAATACTTAATTACAAATAATAACGTTATAATCAGTGTATGACGTTGACGTACGATGAAAATTAAATTGGAAGTTTATTTCCAGGTCAATCGGTTGAATTTATCGGTAATGAACGTCCCGTGCTCAGACTGTTGTGATTTCGATTACTGACATTCCACCGTGGGCCCGTAGGGAATTTCCCACAGTAGTAACGGAATACACTGCGTACACATTTAATAATCACACCGGCAAATTGAACTTCGAATGCTCGTTCGACCTCCGCAGTTATCTACGTAATTACCATCCTAATTACGCCGCAACGAACTAAACGTGTATCAATACGTCGAAAATCCTTAATAAGGTATTCGAGATTTAACTAATGTCGCCTCGATGCTCTAACACTGTCACAGAGAAACGATACGATTAATTAAGAACGTCATTACAGTGACAATATCGACAGCAATTCACCAGTATTCGAATCGTGACATTTACAACGCTTAATATTGTAAGCGCTTTTACGTTTAATAATTGATTAATTACGTTTGAGAATTCTTTTACTTCCCTTCGAGTAGCTCTAAGCTCTCATCGAATTGGTTTAGCAAAAAAATACTTTGTTTTTATTACAAATATATGTTGTTCTACAGAAATTCATTTTATACAATTCACTTCTTGCGTCTTGTTAAAAACTCGACCTGAATTTTTTCTGTATTGGATGAATCGCATCTTCAACAACTCGCGGAAGAGTAGTTTTATAAACATTGTGTTTCAAAGCATTGTTTTGAGTGTATAACGCGACGCGTCTCTCTCTCCGTCGATGTAACTTCGACGAATGTTTGAATTTCTATACGCCGCTTTGATACAATATTCCGTGCACTTGAAACTGTAAAGAAAATGCGAAAAGAAATCGTGACGAGCGAGATTCGTTAAATGCTCTTTTCTGTAACGCCAAAAATGGTCGAGTATTTTTATAATTAAAAATACAATATTTGATATAAACGTTTGAATCATTTTCAGTATGCAAAGATTGATTATAATATACATGTAAATAAATTGTACCAGAAGAACAAAGTAAATATAACACTCAGGTTGCTTACAATCGAACAGATAAAACGTGTGAAATTTTTATGTAATAAAATAAGCTTAGTGAACATACACGTCGTACGCGTAATTAACAGGCGAGACGTTTTTTTTGTGAAACACGTCTGAAGGAACGATCAATAATGCACCGAATGAAAGATCGACGCCACTGATTGACGCCGTTCGCTTCGACGTCGTCGATTCCACAGATTATTCGCGAGACGGTGTAATTAGTTCGGGAATATACAACAAAATATCAGTTCTGCCATCTTTGTACGAGCCGATCGGTCGGACTAATTAATGTCATTGTATAGCCTACGTTACGCCGATATCCTCGTCTCATCACGGTTCGGCGAGCAGAATTTCCGCAATGCAAATTACCGCCCTGAAAACGAAACATTCGACGCTCCGGAGGGAAGCTACGAGGATGTGCTCGTCACCGAGGGTGATTTATCAAATTACCATAAATGAAGATATAAGAGAATAGACGAAAGGGAACTACGCAAGGAATTGTTTCCTAATTTCCTTTGAAACTGATAGATCAATGCTTAATCGAATATAGGAAACGTCCTTCCAATACGCCTGGATGTCCTTTCTAATATTTTTACTCGATTCTTTCGATGTCAGCAACGTTTAAGTGCTTCCTCGATCATCGAATAATTCTATTAAAGTCAGTTATTAATTATTGCTGGTGGAAACTACTGACAAAATGTGACCGATTTCAGGATTCTTCTTGCGTTTCTCTATGTGTTGAGTTTAAAAATAGAAAATTTTTCATTATCATGCTTCGACGGTCTAAATTCACAAATCATTTTAGGCAAAAACCAACACCAGCAATTTCTAAAGTGAGAAATTTTTGAAATTCGTCATTACAGTGAAATTATTATAAGAAATTTTAGTTTTCGCTGGATCGTTCGTGCCATGATAGAAACAATTAAGCAACAGATCCGCCCTAGGTTAACCGGAAATCGAGTTCCACTAAAAATTGGTTCGACGAGCGTCAAAGAAAATATTAGGATTTTCTCGAATTAAACGAAAACCACGGGCAAGAATGACACGAATGCAGATGCCGTAGGCGAGTTTGTGCGCGCGTAAAACGGGCTGCACATCGGATCCGTGATGCAACATGTGTTCGTGACATTGTATTCGGAGAATTTCACCCAGTTTCGTCCGTGTTTCCTTTCGTTCGTGCTCACGAGCGTACCAGCGCTACCAATTTCGGCGAACAATTTAATGACGAGCACGCGTTGTGCATGTTACCTGCACAGAATGATTCTAGTATCAATCTTTTCTACCGGTATCGTTTTCAACGCGGGGAAACGCTACCCGGACTGAACTACTTCAGATATTATTCCAAATTGTTCTACTTGTAAAAAACAAATCTACTATCATCCTATATTCTGCGTTTCATTTCAACAAATTTTCACGTCGACTTAAAACAATATTTGAGAAACTGGTTGCTCAATTTCGACTGGTAACATGACATGAGAAACAAGTGTCGAATTTAAGTAAATATACATTGTGTAAAATAAGTTCCTGGAATTTCTCACTTTCAAATCCCACAGTGCATGTATTGAAACAAATTTTTGTGTGTAAGTAGGCAACATTGTATTCAGTTGTTACGCTAAATTTGATCGCAATATGACAACCAGTGTATTCACGGCAGTTATTTACACCAGTCGATCTCGAGTCTGCTTTACGATTTTTGCGATAGAGAGAACTGTCGAGCGAAAGAATTTGCCTTAAATTTTGCGTTTCTAATGAAATTTCTTGTGTCAGAGCATTAAAAATGTTACAGAAAGTCTATGGTAAATGGTGCATATCAAAAACGCAAGCATACGAATGGCACAAGGCATTAAAAGAGGGCAGAGAAGAAGTGCAAAATTTGCTGCATGCTGGCCGACCGTTAATTGTTTCGACTGATGAAAACATCGAAAAGATAAAAAAAATGGTCATCGATAATCGTCGCCTGAGTGTTAGAGAGGTGGCTCATGAAGTGGAAATGTCTCACATGTCCGTGCATAACATTTCAACTGAAGTTTTGGCCATGAGACGCGTCGCTGCACGACTTGTTCCGAAGGAGCTGAATTTTCTGCACAAAGAACATCGAAAAGCAGTTGCTGAAGACATGATTTCACGAGCTTCTAGTGACTTTACCTTCATGAAACGCATCATAACCGATGACGAAACATGGGTTTATGAGTACAATATGCAAACAAGTCAACAATCTTCGGAATACCGCTTAGAAAATGAACCAAACTCTAAAAAACCGCGTCAAAGTCGCTCGAAAATTAAGGTCGTGTTGTTCATTCGGAATTCCTCCCAGATGGACAAACAATAAATAAAGAATATTATTCGAGCGTCATGAGACGCTTGCGTGAAAATATTCGTCGGAAACGGGCAGATGTGTGGAAAAACAATTGGATCCTGCACCACGATAATGCTCTATCGCATATATCAATCTTGGTACGCGAATTTTTGGCCAAGAACTCAACAGATGTGATCGAACAAGCACCGTATTCACCAGATATGGCCCCCTGTCACTTTTTCTTATTTCAAAAAACTCAAATTACCCCTTCGGGGAAGGCGTTTTGAGTCGATAGAGGCCATAAAAGAAAATTCGCAGAAGGAGCTGAAGGCGTTACCCTCTTCAGCGTTTAAAAAGTGTTTTGAAGACTGGGAGAAGCATTGGCGTATGTGCATTGCTTCTGATGGGGCCTACTTTGAAGACGACAAAATAAATTTGGACGATTAAGTAAGCAATTTGCTTATTAGCAAAGCTTATTTTACATAATGTACATATATAATAAATATAAAAAATATTGACGAAGAAAAAATATATTGCAAGGTATGGACTCGTGGGTATAGATTGTAATATATTCTTTCTTCGTCAATATTTTTCTTCCATATGGCGCGCAATCCGTTATTTGAAAATAAATAAATAAGCTTTGTTTAAGCAATAAGAACAAAACTATATTATAGACGAAGAGGTCGTTCGAAAAACACTGGTTCCTTACGAGTACAGCGACAAAGTAACGATCGAATCTAATAACTGAAATTAGCTTAAGGTGAACGACACTCGAGCTCGTTTCGCGAGGTTTTCAAATTATTGTGATCGGTAAAGGGTTATTACAACCACACACGAGTTTACTTATGGGGTCCAATCACGATGGGCAATCAGCGAGTCTCGTCCCTTCGCGAAACACCTTCTTTTACATAGATACACCGTAAATTAGTATGTCGTGAAAGCGTGGCCAGGATATGAATAGCCGTGGAAAGGAAGAGAGGCCACAAATTGCGTTAGTTTAAAGGAAGATTGAGCGTGCGCGGTGATCGACGCGTGCGTGTCGATCGCTGGCACAATCGATCAGTGACGTACGATCGATCGGCGACGTTAATCAACGCCAGTCTGCAATTACGTTGCCCGGTGACGTCGCGAACGTTACACGCTTTGTCGATGATAATTCACACAGCGGGGATTACAAGGCGGGAATTCGCGTCCGCGCACGCGTACAGAAAATCCTCTATACTCGACGTTTTTTCCCCATAGGAAGCGGAAATAATGAGGCGATTAAAATTTCTCCAACGTCGATAGAAAATTACAATAGCATGTTTTAAAATGTCTGCTTTGCGTAAAATCAAAATAATCAAACAAAAATGGAAATGGAATCGTGACAAATCGAAACCAGATTTTGCCCAACTCAGTGTAAGGCTACTTCTCGTGGGATTGTTTACGTTTATTATTGGAGGTGTTTTCAGTTTCGATTTTCTGTGATAATCAAGGTTCTATTATATTCGATAATAAATTCTATTTAAAAAAAGAAATTAAAATATTTGGGTTCAAAAACAGAATAAAAAATAGGTAAACGTATATAAAAGATTCTATGTCTCTAAATCTATTAAAATTTTGTTATTTAACAAGATTCATACCACGAAGACTACGATTACTATTATAATTTAAGGTACGTTCTTTATTTGGTCAACACAATACGTTTAGCTCGCAGACTAGCCTCCGTTGTGTTTGATGGACGCGTGTTATACGTTAGAAGAAGACTGTTTCTTACAATGTATCAACTAAAACAAGCTAAAACCCACAATGTGGCCTTAAAGAAAGTCGTTGAAGTACGTGACCACGCAATAAAGAACATCGGCCGACCGTAAAATCGTGTTCGCCAACTTTATCCGTTGGATCGTTCTCGTGAAAACTCTGCGGGGAACAAGCTATAAAAATGTCTTTGCGACGTTCCCGGTGTCGTGGATAAATTATCTCGTCCCGTTCGAAAATTTAAGGAAAACCACTCCGTTTTCTTGACTAAATTTCACTTCGGATAATAGTTTTATCTTTTCACCGTAACTCGTCTTTCCTTCCTTTTTCTCGTGCAATGTGGCGTCCATTCTTTCATAACGTCGTTAAGCTTTAAACGTTTGTTAATTTATTATTAAACGCTAAGCATTAAACATTACAGTATCCTGTACTCTCGAACGAAAATTCTAGCTAGAAACATAAAATTCTTAAGTAGTTTAATAGTTAGAATTTTAAAAAATAAAAAAATTAATCATGGTACCGTTAGGACGATGATTCCATATGAAAAAATAAGTCGAAAACGTGAGTTGAAATTTTTCCGTACGATGCTTCGTTTTCGAGATAATTGAATTTGAAGTCGGACAGTAGTGGAATTCGATACGATATGTCCGACGCGTCTGGCCAATATCTACTATTTCTACTGGTTTCAAAATTTTTCGCTGGATAGTGACAAATTTTTTTTGTTCAATCGTTTGACAGGTTAGAAGGTACACCGTGTAGATACAAATTTCGAACTTTCGTTAGCTGTTGAATAAAAATAAAAATGTCGTAAATAAAATTTAGAAAACGTTCGAATAAGAATTGAACAGTTCGATCGTATAAAATAAAGAAGTTGCTGCGCATCGATTTATTGCGATAAAATTTGCATCGACTATGCTATAAATGGTATACGCGGGGTATTTGCGTAACGAACACTGTAACTTTCCGGAATAAACGAAGGCTAACAAAGCAGTCGCCTGTGTTCCGTAACTCGAAAGTAAAATTAATTTATCAAGGAGCGTATAATGGTAGCACTGATACTCCGGAGCGCGGCTCGAAAATTGAGTCGGGCATGTAACGAAGTGTTACAAGCTCCTCTTTCCGCGGTACTAGTTTTTAATTAATACAATTCCACTCGTCGCTTTGACGAGCGTCTCGCGTTTGTCATACGAAGTTTTAATTGCGATTCTTTCGTATTTACGTGCACGCTCGAGTTAACGCTGCCATTGGAAAAGTGTATTATACCGTTCGAACGTCACTGGAAAGTTGTCGGATTCCAAAATTCGATAACTTTCGAAAAATTTTTTCCTTAAAAATTCAATTTTAATTTGATACAGTTAAATAATCCAGTTTTCCAATTTTAACGCGTTGCAAGTTAGTTTAGTAAGCTTTTACGTAACCTTTTCAGGATGAATGTAAACGATCTTGACGTTGTAATAGTTTAGAAGCAAATACGGTTAAACTAAAATGCGGTGCAAAATTGAGTTACAAGCACAAGTTATAAATTCGAACTAGAAAATCAAGTAGATAAAATGCAATTATTTCACGTAAATTAAAGTGCAAGAACCAGTTTTATTGATCCAATTTTGCTCTGACGTTTAATTAGATCTCTGCGTTGCTTGCAAATAAATATTTGTTACAGGGAAACTCGGTTACTCAATTAATTGCTGTGAAATCATAACCTGCAATTACAGGCATTGTTTGATCTAAATTCAATAATTCGATGAAATCGAGCCTGTAATGGAAGGATCCAGCGTTTCCTGTATTTTGCTTGGTTCATTTCGTTTAACGTGACATTCATAATTTGAACGAAGAAACGATTAATAAAGCGCTTATAATACTATAATGGAGCAATTTATATCTCATTATTAATGTTCATCAGTCATATCGCATCATTTTCTTCGGAAGCAATATATAATTTGAGAGATAGATGAGTTAATGATAAAATTCTAGCTCCATGATAAAATTATAATTCATCCGTTATTTCCAATTTTTGTACGTCGCTTTTTAAATTATTTTTTGAATTATCGAGACTCTTCCTATTTTTCAGACATTTTGCAAATTTAAAATCCCTTCTCTAACCAGAAAATTTGCGATGAATGCTTTATAATTTGACTTTATTCTTTACAACACTTTAACCAAAACTCTTACCAGTATGTTACTAGGTTTCTTCACAATCATTATAATGGTATAAGAGATTTCTAAAATTTGTATACAATTTTCGAATGGATTTAAATAAAATAAATTTTTATAATATCAATAAGTCACGATTGACAAGATATAGGTAAAATATATGCGATTCCTATATGATGGACCATCGGTTGCAATAAATGTGGATTAATATAAATAATGAGCATTTCTCTGAGTCACTGTATATAAAACGAACCTCAGAGATCTGTCACGAAAATCGGTACCAAGCATACGATCATCGATTAATGCTCGATTTGTATTAATTAACTAATATGTGGTTCAATATGGCGGGAATGTAGCGCGACCTGCGCCAAACGGTGGCGATTTTTAGCAGGCGAATGAAGAGACGGGAATGTCCGAGTGCCCGACAATCTCTTCTTTGCTCCCTGGAGCGTAAACTGTTCCTTTCAACGGGTCTCGCGTGCGCGTAATGGCTATTTACACCGATAACGAGGACACGCGAGCACGGTTCCCTTTTGCGCGCCGCTGGAAACAAAGCGGCCCTTTGACGGTCGCGTTACAAAGCGTGAGTGTTCTTGGGAAACGTTCAGAGGAAGGTGTTTTCGGATACGAGCCGCGTTATTAAAGTGGAAGCCTGAAAAATGACTGCTCGTAAGGCCTTTTTCAGACGCGAGCGCGAGACGAATCGCCGGGGAAGAATTTACGTTGAAATCCGGAACAGACTCCGAAAATAGTAGGCTGCGTCGTCAGAGACACCTCCCAGCGAATTTCCGCCGCTCGTCGACGCTGGATTCGCGGTTTTTCTTTTAATTACAGAGTGCATACTCGTATCGATGTACTAATCAAATATAATATAAATGATATTTACGTGTTCCGTAACTGCGAGCATAGAATCTGACATTCAGTAAAATTAAAAACGTTGTAGACAACGAAGATTCACTAAAAATTATTAGGTTTATAGATTATTTTATACGATTGAATTTTAAATTTTAAATCTTGCTCCATGAATTGCATTCGACTGGTTTCCATTTCATTCGAATTTATATGTAAGTACTGTTCTCATGGTATTTCATGCCCCTTGCTTATTTGAGGTATAACGAATATGACAAATGAAAACATAAACAATAGAATTAGTAATGCAGTGTTTTGCAATGTGAGACATTTAATAAACTGCTTTTCAAGCAAATTAAGAGACTTCAGACGGAGTGGATGGAATTACAATGTTTGGAAAGAGCTGACCGATAAATAAATTAAGGATTTCTGTCGAGGAACTGGAATAAGGTTGACTAGATCGACCGTAAAGGTCGATATTAGAATTGGATAACAGTTTCCAACTTCTTAGAATTGGAAATTACGATTGACGCACGACGTAAACCTGGCGCTATTGCGACCTCTGGGTTGATTTAAATACAGGATGGATTAAAGGACAAGATAATATAGGAATAGCTTAAGCAAACTTTTTCAATTCACTATCGAGAGATAGATAACTCACGACTTGATCGGTGTTCTACTTTTCGCGAATTTTGTTTCAAGTCGATACCGTAGTTTATTCCAGAGAAAACTGTTATTTACGAAAAAATGGTGACTAGTAATTATGCAAACATTCTGTACACAAATTTAAATTAATTTTCAATTAAATGAACAATACAGTTTTATCGTACACCAGTCGTACGATCAATAGAAATTGCTGAAGACGCGAGAAATTACCCCTTCATTCAAGTAACGATATTTCCAAAACGGAGAGATGGATCGACATAAACCAAAAATCATTTTAACACTAAACCTACCGGCACTTCATGTATACCCATTCCTACCATGACCGGTCAAATGATCAGTCTTTCTTTTTCTCTTTCACGAGGCAACGTACTTCCAATTTTTGCATTATATGTATAGAAAGTTGTGATTTCAAGTTTATTCGTAAGATATATTTCTCTTTTATGACGCATATTTTCTCTTAAAGCATTGAATTCTAAGAACTTGTACAAAAATATTCAATACTTTTACTCTAAACGTGCATTAATACTTTAATAGTATTAGTAAATTAGTAATTTTCATCGGATACGGGATAAAATGCCTTTGAAAATTAATTTTGTTTCATAAATAATCCAGTTTTTGTGGTACTGGTTGTCATAGATATGAAGTGAGTGATATTTTGTATGAGAAATGAGTGTGACACGAGTGAATGGTCTAAATAGTTTGTATACTTCATGATTGAAGAGTGAACGAAAGAGCGACGTGTGTGAAACTGGTTACTTGTAAGCGAGCATTGAGAGTGAGAAGACGTGTGAGGCAAATCATTGTTATTGTATCGACTACTCGTAAAATAGTTTTTACCAACGTTATACAATTACAATAAATACGTTCTAAACATCCACCCACAGTTTTATCGCACACCAGTCGGTACATAATCAATAGGAATAGCTGAAACTTGTTTGGGTATGTAGCGTCAAAGTAAATTGCAAAATAAATATAAAAGACGGTGTAAATTATAGTAGTTGGTATAGTCATCGGATAGGGGATGAAATGACCTTTAAAAAGGGGCTTTGAACAAGCCGATAGCGTAATTAGTTCCGGAGATATAGCGATTTTTGTTTCAAGTCGACCGCGTGGCCAGTTACGGAAGCGCGAAGTCAATGACAGCGCCCGCGCGCGTAAATAGTAAACAGTGCGTAGTAAATTCTTGGAAATACTACGCCCGAAACTAGGTCACGACAGTCACGTACGTGGGGTAGGTCAGCACGATGCACGTGCGACAAAGAAGTCCGACGCGTTAGACGGGGACAGAGATAGTCCAATTAAAAAAATTACCTTTTACATAAATTACGATATCTCGAAAACGAAAAGTCGGATCGTTAAAAACCAAAAGCCATTTTAAAGAGGAAGGTTTGCCACTTCCAACGATGGCTTAATAATGCAGAAACCACTAATAGTTTCGGAAAGGTTTAGTATTCTTAATACGCGTTGTTAGACTGTTCTAAGACAGTGGATAATAAAGATTCTTTTCTTTCATCTTCTCGCAAATCCTTGTCTCAATGTATGAAAAAATGCATTTACACCAATTCAAAAAGTAACTAAATTCATAAGAAACAAGTTTATTTCCATTTATAGTGAATCACAATTATACAGGGTGTACAGCTACCCTTACGAAAAATTTTAATGGGGGATTCTAGAGGCCAAAATAAGACGAAAATCAAAAATACCAATTTGTCGATGGAGCCTTCGTTAAAAAGTTATTAACGTTTAAAGTTCCGCCCGTACTGAATTTTTTTCTCGAAAATGCGCAAGATTCCGGGGGTATATTTATTCACCAAAAATAATTGTAATTGACCCTCGCAACCGAAAATAATTTTTTCAAAACGGTTTGAAATTTTTTTTTCCGTCGAAAAATTTCACACCTTCTCGAATTTTTTTCTAGAAAGTGGGTAAGATTTCGGGGGTATGACTATTCACCAAAAATGATTGTAATTGACTCCCGGAACCGAAAATAATTTTTCCACAACGATTTGAAATTTTTTTTTTTGTCGAAAAATTTAGGCACCTAATTACATTTTCGATAAGAAATTTTTTTCTCGAAAGTGCGTAGGATTTCGAGGATATGTGTCATGACCAAAAATTATTGTAATTGACCCCCTCAACCGAAAATAATTGTTTTAGAATGATTTGAAAAATTTTTTTTCGCCGAAAAATTTCAGCACGTTCATTCCAAGATCGTTGAAAAATAAAATAATTCAAACCAGCTCTGAAACTTTTACAACGTTAAAATTTAAATAGAAAATCAATTTATCGTTTAATTCCCAAAATCCACTTTCAAGAACGATACCAAAATTTTATAATATTGTAATAAATATATTTTATAATCTTCGAATAACAGACTGCAGAAATATCCCTATTACTGTCACCTTCGCATCCCTTATATTAAATATATTACTTTGAATTAGATTTTCGTTGTTTCAATGAGGGAATATACATAGTTTCTGCATGTTTCGATAACTTGAAACCTCTTGAAGTTTTACAATGCCTCGAAAACCAGTGAAGCGTTAATTGCTGGAAGAACGAAATGATCAATCTGAAAGAAATCGAGCCATGGATGGTGGATATATCGAACGATGGACAATTGATTTCAGAAATCGGGATGTGTGCGCGTGGGAGGAGCTCGAATGATGATCAGCCGGGGGGCTAACGATAATAGATAGATTTTACCGGAGCGCATCACCAATCGCGATAATATCTCGGCTAATTGCCGGTTACCCGCACACCACCGGCTGCTCATCCCTCTTGTAACCTGCAGCGGTTTCCCTCCAACCCCTTCGTACACTTTCTACCCTCACCGCTTGTCTACGCGACTTCCTTACCACTTCCTCGATAACATCATTAGGTCAGTCGCATATGTCGGACGAATGGCGTTGAATCGTGCAAAGATTTCATCGTCAACATTTGTTTCAAGCAATAACCATTTGGCTACAAAAGTTCGCATGCTCAGATTAATTTAAGAAAACTAATCAAGTCAAGGATCAAAGCAAATGTTTGTAAACCAGGAATATTTTTGAAACATCAAATTGTGAAATTAAATTGTACCGTACAGAGATTTCGTTAACATTTGTTTTAAGTAATATCCATTTGGCTACAAAAGTTTGCATGCTCAGATTAATTTAACAAAATAATCGAGTCAAAGGTCGAAGTAAATATTTGTAAACCAGGAATATTTTTGAAACATCAAATTGTGAAATTAAATTGTACCGTACAGAGATTTCGTTAACATTTGTTTTAAGTAATAACCATTTGGCTACAAAGTGTCGCGAGGCTCAGATTAATTTAAGAAAACTAATCAAGTCAAGGATCAAAGCAAATGTTTGTAAACCAGGAATATTTTTGAAACATCAAATTGTGAAATTAAATTGTACCGTACAGAGATTTCGTTAACATTTGTTTTAAGTAATATCTATTTGGCTACAAAAGTTCGCATGCTCAGATTAATTTAACAAAATAATCGAGTCAAAGGTCGAAGTAAATATTTGTAAACCAGGAATATTTTTGAAACATCAAATTGTGAAATTAAATTGAACCGTACAGAGATTTCGTTAACATTTGTTTTATGTAATAACCATTTGGCTACAAAAGGTCGCAGGCTCAGATTAATTTAACAAAAACCAATCTGGTCAGAGGGCTCAAGCAAATATTTGTGAACCAGCGATATTGGGTTAACCATTCGACTGTTTTCTGCGGTCTTGGAAACAGGAAATTTAAGAAATGGGTTCGAATCATCTTCATCGTAACGAAAAAATTGTAGATACGTTCGAAACTGAAGCATCTATTTTGAAAATATAGTTGAAAGTTCGTGATAGTGGTGCAAGAAAGCCAAGAAATTGGAAGCGTGGAATATCTATATTTTTCTCGAGGTAGATTGCGTGTTAAGAAAATGTAAAATGTACAAAAGGGGGAAACGAAGATAGAAGACGTAGATTATAATGGAGATCGTTTAATCTCGCCACTTAATTTCAATTTTCTTTTTAATTGCTCGCTATAATGAATCTCAGTTATTGCAATTTATTTTCTACACGATATTTTCCGAGTAGACTGGAGATGTGTTTATCAAAGTTAATGGAAAACCTTATCTAATTGTACCGATATTTTCACGCTAATTGTATTTTGTATTACAGCAATAGATAGGACTCAAAACTAATACAACTCTGCGAGGAAGTTAGTTTGATATAGTTAGTTTGTAATAATATAGTTCCCCAGTTAATAACGAACACATCTACGAAATTGTTACCGCTGTTATGTTTCGTTTACATAGTAAATTATAACGTATTCTTGGCACAATTTAAAGTATCATAAAATATTTTTAGCGACACGCAGGATAAATTTGAGAAATATTTTATTAATTCTATCCATTCTCGGTTTAATCAGTATTGAAGCTGCAATCAGTATAGAAGCGTTCGTCGATTGTAAGCCGAATGTCGACCGGGGATTCGATCGTGCAAAGTAGATTCGTGGATTTACTTTACTTTGCTCCAAGTTTCGCGTATCGAGGATTGAAGATGTCCTTCAGAATCGAATGCAAAACGCGCAAGGGCCAAGTTACCGGCGGTTTGACTGGGAATTCGAGATTGGAAGCGTCGCAGGCCGCTTTCATCGGCGACACACGCGTCCTGCCTTTAGCCGCGTAGACACACGTACATATGGAAATTGGAAAATTTGAATATTGTAATCAGCGGCACGAATCGGTCATGTTTCTAACACATTATCTCGTACACAGTCGACTGTGCGTTGGTTTACGTTCCACGGATCTGGATTAGTGGGAGATGAAGTGTGAACGACCTAGAAGCCTCTCAATGCGACGTTCATCACTGTGTTCACAGATTTTTTTAACCACTTGATTATAAACTTGTAATGAATTTTTTGGCGGGAAAGGTAAAATATTTTTGTATCATGTTTCAACCCATATATTTAGATTTGTATCTGAAGAATGTCCACAAATTTTTTCGTGTAAAAATATTCAATATTTTGGAAGTTACAGCAACTTTAGCAAAGGTCCTTCAAAAAGTGGCATTCTATTTACTTTAATAGTTTTACTGTAGAATGCAATTTTTTCATGGTATTTTAGAATTTTTTGGTGGTAAAGGTAAAATATTTTTGTATCATGTTTGTACCCATATATTTAGATCTATATTTGAAGAATATCTACAAATTTTTTCGTGTAAAAATATTCAATATTTTGGAAGTTATAGCAACCTTAGCAAAGGTTCTTCAAAAAGTATTTTGGAATTTTTTGGTGGAAAAGATAAAATATTTTTGTATCATGTTCAAACCCATATATTTAGATTTGTATTTAAAGAATATCCACAAATTTTTTCGTGTAAAAATATTCAATATTTTGGAAGTTACAGCAATCTTAATAAAGATCCTACAAAAGAGATGTCTCAAATGTCTGCCAATATTCCGGTCGTTCGATTGTAATGGATTAATAAATAAAAAATAAAATAGTATTTCTATTTTCGTTCGAAATAAAGCATCGAAATGTGCATCACGAGCTTTAAATCACTAAATTTATAGAAGTGTCAGTCACAGGCCGGTATTATCCTCTGTTCACTTGTCCATTCCATGCTTTCACTGCCTTTTGTAACCGAATGGAATACAAACACTTTGGAATTATTTGCATACTTGGACCCGAAGTATAGGGACTACGTGACAAAACAAACTAGCCAAATATTTTGTCGCCTCTTCTCCAGCCTTCCATAAATTCACTTCGCGCGTCTACTTCAGCCAGCTTTTATTTCGTGCACATTTTGCAAAAAGAAACTCGTACCTTCGCAGCTACGGTAATGTGAACCAGAAGAAATCATTACAGAGATAATTAGTCGCCATTTAACGACGTTTGACAATGGCTGTACCAAAATATTTAGATGATTTAATTAAAATTGGACGTTACAACGATTGTGTGTACTGTGCTGTGACCAAAAATTCAAAAGAAAATTGATGTACAATATCTAAACCGAATCACATATTTGTAGAATATATTTAAAACTATAAATCTCAATTTGATTGACGACTATCGAGTCACATTTTTCGAACCCATAAATTTTCTTTGATAATTATTAAATGTATAAAATTTCGTTAAGATGAATTACGCTGAAACTGATTGTGCTGTTCATTTCGCGTTCTAAATTTAATTTAATATTGTGCATCCGATTGCAAAGTGGTTTGGAAGCAAACCGAGTTAAACAATCCGCACATAATTCACATTTCTCTGTACGTGACTCCTAATTTGCAGCGTTAAAGCGTATGTCGAGAAATGTGTTTTTAAACGTCGTTCACTGTAGCCGACGTATTTTATAAAAATTAATTCGAACGTGAAAGCCTCCTTTCCCGCAGATTTATATTTTATTTGCGTTTCCATTGTTGCTTAACAAAACGGTTGATACGTACAAAACGCGAACTGCCATATTTCGTTTAATTAACCAACAAGCGAACTGGGCCAATTATAATCCATAGTACCGTTTACGTTTGCAACTAGCAATTATCCGCAGTTTCGACCGCGTTGTAGTCGTTTCAGTCGACAAATATTTTTAATCTGATTCAGTTGTGTCTGTGTGTTCGAAGACTTTTACAAAGGATAAAATGATTCCGTTTTCTCGATATTTCGAGGGCTTCGACTAAAATAACTCTAAAAATCTTAAGATTCTCTGCAAAGATACGCCACTTTAAAATCTGTCAAAGATATCGTTAATAATATCAAGAATTCTTTCGTTCCTCGATTTCGATACCTCTCGAAGTTACGACAGATTCGCCGTCATTGTGTTTCCTTCTTCTATTACTAGAAAGCAAAGGACTCAAAACGAAAGGGATACATCATTAGAAGTTTCTCCGCCGTGCGGGAAAGATCCCTCGAAGTTTAACCGATAAAAAGGCGAACTCGACGCAAGAGAGTTTCCCGTCCGAGGAAGAAATCGTGATTCCGTTATGCCGCGCGACGAACTCCTATTACGGCTCGTAACTTTTTAGCCTGGATTTATGCTGATGATCGTGCCTTTAAGGTACCATCTGTGAGCCGCAATTCGTTCGCCAATGCAACAATACAGAAACAAAAAACGCATCTGCAAGCGAAACGACTGTTTAACACCGTTTATACCATCGTATCTTAAAATCGTTCGTAGAACTATTTGGTAGCCTTTTCTTCACTAAAACTTTTTTAATAAAACCAATGACAATTGAAAATATCAATTGGGGCATAAACACACTCTGTGGGATCTACGAATAAATCAGTAACGAAAATTTGTGTATCCCAGGGTTAGAAACGATTCAATATAAAGATGGAATAATTCAGGCTGTAAAAATGGTAATTTATTAAAGTGAATCGAAGTACCATTATTTTGACCATCACTTTCATAAAACAATGTTTAATAAGAATACTTGAATAACGACGATGGTAAAAAGTTATCTGATAATTTCTTCAAACGCTTCTGACGGGGAAGGAACGCCTTTTACTTGTGTTTTCGATAAATATAACGCCAGCAGTGAAGTTTGCTCCTCGCGAGGATTATTTATCAAACGAGGAAAAAGCAAGGATTACCGGTAAGCTATGTTCGAATCGTGTTGCAGTAACCGCGAACTCTGAATCATAATAAGCCCGGATTACATACTACATTGACGCAGAAAATCTCGTCGTTTATAAAATCCCGTTGCTTTTCCATCGACGTGCGCGAGTTACGCGGAAAAATCGATTCCCGAAACGTGACGCTTGTTTAATCCCTTCGTGAAAATTAGTGAATCTACTCGAGTAAATGTGGGTCAAGTTGATCCGTCGCTAAGCACGGAATTAACGCGCGAAAACAAAATTAAATGGAAATTATTGAATACTTCACCCTTTCTACTTGATTTTTATTAAATTTATTCGACAACGATATCATCGAAGCACGTGTATTGCGACGATAATTATACCGCGCGGGTAAATCTACGTTTGCTTTCCCGGACATGTTGAACGTGTCTTTGTAACCGATTTTAATCTCGATGAATTAATAGCCATAGAGATATTTAGAGTCTGACGGTTTAAATTATATTATTTCAAATTTAGATCTGTTTAATGATATCAGAATGAATCAACGTAAAACTGGAATTCAATTTCTTTAAATCTATCATCCTCGAAATTAAATGGTATATTTGATAGTATAAAAATAAAAATACAACATTTATTATGCGTAGTTATTTCTAGATTCCTTATGAGATGTAGAAGCATTTCAAAAATTGTTATTCTTTCTAAATTGGTAGCCAATGCTTAATTTCAGATTCTTTGTTTGATTATACAAATTCGAAGAAACAGAATTCACAAGAAAAAAAAATTCTACGATGTCGTCATAATATTTATATTCGAGCTTGTATTTTCTAATCGAATTGGCGTTATGAAAATTTCGATTCCAAACTTCGCGTAGTAATCAAATATACCAGAAGTGTATATTCGGATATTCCTTATTTACCGTGCCGTGGATCTCCATCTAATTATGAATAATATGGTTAGTTAATAAGGAAACTCGGCTTATTTTGACACGTATACAATATGCATCTTGCATTAGATTAAACCTGAGACGCAGCTTTTCCTCGTTATCCAGCATCAGCGACGCACCAAGATAAACCACGAAATCCATAACATCGACAAATTTAATTCTTGTGTCACAAAAAAGAAAGAAATAATATTAGTGCACAATATTTAAAAAATTGTCTATACTTCCACAAATAGCGTTTCCATTGAAGGCCCGGTACGCAAGGATTAAGAATCGTTTTGAGCGCGTCGTTTTCGAATGATCGCGGGACAAATTGGGGAATAAAAAACGTCAGTTCGATCGGGGCAAAGTCGAGAACCATAATCTCCCTATTTCACGAAGTATTTGCATGTATTTACCGTCGCCGTCGTAAAAGCTAAACTTTATTCGAAAGTTCCGTGTAGTTGCACACACGCGCGCGGACGCATTACGGCTTCAAAATTCCCTAAGTGCATCGAATGGATTCAGGGAGCATACTTTAAGGGACTTACTTTTTCCCGTGAAAAGAAGTGGGAGCCAGAAGTTTCGGGAGCATCGGCATTGCATAATTAATCAGCAAAAGTCGCGGCGCAACTTTGTCGCGCAATGATGATGGAATCATCCCCTTCTTGTGCATGGCATTTTTTATGCCCCGATACAGAGAATCCGTCATGCTTCTCTGTAATTTTCGGGAGAACGGCTTAACACGTTCGACGCCATTGGTGGGTCCTCAACTTTTGTTTTTCAATATTAAAAATAGAAATATTCCACAGTTCTGTGACTTTTCATCGTGTAGCGTTTTTAATATTGTACGAAATTTTTTTGAAAATTTGACATTAATTTGAACACCAACTCGAGACAAATGTATTCGAAGCCGGAATGTGTTCAACGGAAAATCGTATAAATGGATATTCCGAGTAAAGCGGAAACACTTGAGCGACTTCTCTCTGTTCGCGTTTAGTACGCGAAACTTTCCAAACAGCCTGCCGAATAAACAGCTGGTTTTCGTGAAAGCTCGTTGATCCACCGACTCCACCACTAATTACTGTGATTAACAATACCATACATCGAAACACAAATAAAAATCTGTTTTAATTAAACGGACCCACGTGGCTAATATTTAAAAAAAAGATATTATAATTATTTGAATGACAGATGGTATTGGTTTTTTATTATTCGTATAAGATTGAAAAATTCACCGAAGAATGTCCAAAATGGATTTATAATAGTTTGCAACTTAAAAAATTATTTACATTTCCTGTAAATCCAGTCGTTTAATATTTATTTAAAAATGTACGATCATAGTCATTATTGTAGTCGATTATCAAATACTTTGACGTCTGATTCGCGCATTCTCGTAACGGGATCGCGTGTTTCAATTTACCTTTGTTAAATTTTTAATGCAGCAAAGTGAATTCAGTTTTTCATTCCCCCCGAAACGCTTCAGGGCCGAGAAACAAAGGTCAAAAAGTTGTCGTACAGGCTTGTTAACTATCAGATAATGTACAACGTTGGCGGCGCGTGGTGTCGGAAGCTTCTTCTCGCGTGCGACGCGCTATATTTTTTCTCAATTTGCATTTTAGTCGCATTATCCGAGGCTGTTCGCTGCATTTCCTATCCCACCGAGAACTCGTCGCGGTTGGTTCGTTAACCCGCTTGTCGTCCTTCATTTTAGGTTGTCAGTTATTATGAACTGAGAGCAACGTCCGTCTGAGGAATTGCAATACGAACCAGGACTCGAAAGAAATAATTAGCCTTCGTTTCTTTTAATTCTACCGGAATTCGCATTTCGTAAAAAAAATATTTCAACGTGCCTTTACAAAGAGTGCTTTTATAAAGATAGAATGGAGAACTGTTCTTATGGAACAGATATTTTAGAATTGACACAAAATTCATGGACACAGTTTTAGAGTTTAGAGAATTCGAATTTATTTCAAATTTTTCTTTCTCCTCGTATGCTTGTGAGAATAATAACGATACATTGACAAAAACAAGTCTAAAATTTGTCTGAAATTTACTCTGCAAATCTGAACTCTGCAAAAATAAGATTCGAATGTACGATTTGATAGCTCGCCGCGAACACATAAATTTACCAAAGCTAACTGTACTTAAACAGCACCGAACAACCTTTTATTTTTTCCCGTCGTTTTCGTTTATACGATATTGTTTCGAGGAACAGCCAATACCCGAGGCTGAATTATCCTTCGCGTCGTAAGAGTTATGGGAGAGCATCGGAAGGTATACGATCTATCGTACGTTATTAGTATCGTGAAGCTTCTGGCGCCGGTCCACTGAACGATGGAACTGGAAATTGTATCACCGTTGCTGTATCATGCCCCTGTTACGCTTTCATGACGCTTGTCTCGGGTCTTTGTTGCTTACTATCATCGAATTGACGATGCGTCCAATTTTCCTCGAATCTCTTCGATTTTGCAACGCTGGGACAAGTTTTTCCCGTCGAATCGTTGATTGTATCTTCATCTTTCTCCATTTTTACTGTTATCGTAAGAACTTTACACTCCTCTGCCCCACAGGTTCTTGTTCTATTATTATCCTCCTCGACACATCGTTTCAAAGCAGTGTATGGTTGTCAAAATATTTATAGTGTAGTTTAAACAACCGGTAAATAAGATTTAAGACTCTCCCTACAATATTAAAGTGAAATTCGCAAAGATGACAAAATTACAGAAGTTTTGGTACACAGAAGAGTCGTAATATATTGACACTTCCAGCGCTCGTCAGTAGAGGGATACGCTCAACTTCTCTCTCTCACAAGTGCTCTATCTATATCGATCATTCAATGTCCCTGTACGCGCCCGAAATGTTGTAGGTCGGATTGAAGTGAATGCGATGTCGTCGTGTTGGAGAGTTTTCAAATGGTTTATTTTTAATAATAACAAAGTGGACTGTATGATATGTTTTCAAGCGCGTTGAACTGTGGAAGGAACTGTTTCCCCCGCGCTTACTTTAACAAAATGCGTTCAACTCAAGTAAAACTGCTGTACTGTTACAGACTTGTTAGTTAGACTTGTTAGACTTAGTCGGTTAACGACTGAACCGAGAATTGAAACTGGTTTGTCGGTTGACGACTGAAACTAGAATGGAAATGTGTCCGGAGTCCGTTTCCTCCTCAGCTTAGATCCCCTCCAAGAGGTACACTTGGGGGAGTTTTGCAAATTCCTCTGTGGAATCGTGAGTCGATTGATTGGCCATCGACTTGGGAGAGGAGGACCCATTTTCCTGCCCCAGTTTGGCAGCAAACTCCTCCTTCACCTCGGTGGTGGAGGAAAGTCCCAGGCCACGCTGGCGAGGGTGGCCGAGGTTTCCTCCCCAAGTCGACGGCCGCGTTAATTTATCGAGGAAGAAACGGAACTCCGGATTATCCACGCAACAAGGGGTTGCGTCTGGTCTACGTCTGTTTTTATGGCTATATTGTTCCGCGTGTCGCCGATGGCCGTTGTCGTCGGTGCCTACATTTGGCCTCGACGACCGTACCACCCGCGGAACAATATAGCCCTTCGCTGGTCAACTCGAGTGTCGCGTTTCTTTCGTCTTCCAAAATGCTATTCTTGTACATTGACATTTGCCAGATGCGAGAGACTCGAAGACGTTTGCAACGTAGTACCGATCCCGCATCTGGCAACATAAAGGACCGGAAACAACTCGAGTTGGCCAGCGGAATGAGCGAGCTTTCGTTTACCGAACAGTCCCGGTGTCTAAGGGACTCTAATTGCCATAAAGATAACAAAAATAGAGCCCTCGATACATCCTTCTTATATTCATTATTAAGATATACAAAATTATTTTAGCCTACTATAATAGTACCTAACCTTAATAAGCATTAATTATCCGAACTATAACCTAGCTAACACAATGTTGGAAAACGACGTACGTAAATGAAACTAATTTTAAATAACAGGCAATACACGACAGTGTTTCATAACCTGATCGTCAAGCAATATGGCGGACGCCCACAATACGAAATATTGCAAAATTGTTATCACGTTTCCCTCGAGGCCTATATGTGATCGGAAATAACGTGTCGGGGGAAGTAACTTTGTTATAAAAGCACCTGCTCTTACGTAAACTCCCATCCGCTTATAGACCCATGGATGTTTGCATTTAAGCACCCATAGGGTGAAACAATGTAAATCAAATAAGGAGCGCAACCTTTGTCAGATCAATATTTCTCATTTCATCGAATACGCGAAACAAATTCACGGAACGGTGAGGCGTTCTTGGAGCTTTGGGCTCAATCCCCCGAGGGATATGGCGCGAATCTTCATATATTTCTCTTTGCAGTCACCGTTACCTTTGAAACGTCCGCGGAATACAAAGGTTTCCTGCGCCGATTTCTACCAAACATTCTTCGCGCCTACACCGCGCGCCGCGAACGTTTTCACCTGCTCGAAAAAATTGCAAAAATTTAAGTGACGCCTACAATGTTGAATGAAAAGGAAACTTCGAGTCTGTATTTGAATCACTTTATTGGTATTCTAATTGTATTATTATCAATACCAATTTAGGGAAAACCATAATTACACGAGATTCGTGGTTAAATTAACAGAGGAAAAATAAGTATTTTCTATAACTCTTCATATTTCGTTTTATTTTGTTTCATTTTAGTTTAATACGAATTCAGTTTAAATTTAATCAGAGAAATAAATAAAGTCCCAAGTTGACGTTTGCATTATATGAGTAGAAAAATATCAAATCAATAGCACTAACATAGGGACATGAAATTTAATTTGCATTAAATATCACAAAGCGTGAATTTAAATAATTATATGAAACTTTGATGCTTCGAATAAAATAAAATTTTATCTAGAATCCACCCTGTCTAAGGGCCGGTTTAAAATTAACGTTTCTGGTATGTCCAATGATATTCAAATTAAATGCGAGCATGTGTATTCGAAAGTTCGTACGTTCGCAAGTATGTTGCCGAAGTTTCCTTTATTTCCGCGATCCACGAACTAGTTGCCTGTAATATTCGAACAAAGGCCCGTGAAAGCACACAATGTCCAGTATACTGTACAACCATTATGACACAAGGGCAGCTCTCGAACACCCCAGCCTGTTGGATGGCTTCTGTAAAGGATTAAACTTTGACTTTGTCCAACCATCCAACACTTGTTCGAGTGGCCAGCAATTTCACGCGCCGCTGCCACCGATAAAATACCCAGTCAAGGCTACGTAATAATGCAAACAAACAGAGTCATGCAAAGTTTTACGCTTTTAGTATTCACCTGACTGCAGGTCGTTCCACTAATCAAGCAAACTTCTTTTTTATTGGGGATTCTCTATTCGAAGATCTCAGTTTAATTAGTGCACCTAATTGACTTTACGCGTAGAATTTCTTTTCGATAATAGGGAACCATTAGTTGATTGCAAGCGATTTACAGCGATTCAATTTATATGTAAAAAAATATACGTTCGAACGGTTTCAAATAATAAAATCTATACTGAATATAAGGAACTTTATATAAATTTTTCTGTGCAAATGTATAGCTATTTTGTTTAAGAAAATATTAAAAATGATCATTTTTAAATTGGAAGTTCTGTAATTCTGTCGGAAATAACCGATCTTCAAGCTGAAGTAAATCGCTTCGGTGAGCTACTGTACAAATACTGATAAACAGAATTTTGTTTCAGCGATCTCCGAGTACGTCGATCGTTATCGAAAAGCAGGAAGATAACTCAATTCCCCCAATTAAACGTAGTTCCCCCGAAATTCGGAATCCTATGTCGCTAATAGAAACGAATGTTCATTTAGTTCTGCTGCACCTTAAAATCGGACTCCCAACTCCACTGGTAGGAGTTCTAATCGAAATTAAGATTTATCTCCGATCAAGGAGAAGTTTCGAAGGGCCTAAGTCGAATCCTAATTCGCGTAGAAAGCTTTCCCGTGAAACTGAAGATTTATCGTCGGATAGGGAGGCGTTCCTGAAACTTTAAACCCCCCCCATTTTACGCACAAGATTTTCCGTACGAGCCAGAAATTCACGATGAAAACGACGAGCATGACTTTGGGATAATAAAATCGTACGTTGACGGAATGTTTAATGAATTAAATATCGGGGCACTGCAAATTGAACGTGCTCCGTACTATTCTAGGTATCGATTAATAATTTAAGGACTTTAAAAGTAGTGCAATTAAAATTTGTAAATATCCGATCGTGACTTAATTAACAAATCGTTCGAGGGCGGAACGAAAGTTGCTGAGCAGCGATTTAACATTGGGAAATAAAAATCACTGGCTAAAGTGTACACAAGCTTTCGACGTAGAAGAAATCGATCGAGAGTTTTTATGCATATACGTGTATGTGCTTCGTTACATTCTGATTTTTAAATTGGTATTTAATAAATTACTTATATTATTGCAGTCATCAGATTGTAAGACGTACCGATAAATTATAATTTATTATTAAGGAGTATTAAATAAATTTTCTTCAATGGTATTTTTCTTTCAAGTTAAGTAAGAGATAATATACAGAGTGAATCATGCAATTGGGACAGATAGAGAAAAACTGTAGAGGAAAATTTAAGTGGTACAATAGTGCCTATTTTTTCTACGACTTTATTTTTTTTCACAAATTGCATTCTGCGTAAAACATGATTAATGAGATGTGGTTTGGAATCCATAGTACAAGACCATCGTTGCACTCATTTAAAAAATAAGTCACAGAATGATAGACACTATTATACCATTCAACTTTTCCCTCTACAGTTTTTCTCTATGTGTTATATGATTCTAGATAAACGTTTTCATGTTAATGGAATTCATATATCCCAGAGATTCTCTAATTTCTAAATTGCCAAGTATCCACCACTGAAAAGGAACGGAATCTTCTCTACTAGACTCGTTTCAATTTCCAAAGGTGCTCCAAAGTTTGGAAAATTATCCTAAAATCCAGTAGCGTAACGTTCCATCCCAAAACGAACCGATCGTGGAAAGTCCAAAGAAAGTTAGTCGCTAGGAATTATCAAGCTGTACTCTTAATCCTCCGAAGAAACTCTCTCGTATTTATGCGAGCCCGTTTGCTCGATTCGGCGGTATTCTACGCGTGAACAACTTAATTCCTACAAATCACGACATCGTGTACTCGCTTATCGTCGGAAACAGTCTGCTAATCCGGTAGAAATTACGGAACAAAGACGTATGTATACCGATGATAGAAAGTTTCCGATTACCTTTTCCTTTTTCAAACATTATTAACACAAAAGAAAGTCATATAAATGAATGATTTCGTCTGTTTGTGCTACAGGAAATTCCACTTTAATCAGAGTTATTTTATGGACTCCCTTTGATTGTACAATCGAAGAAGGGGCGATTCTATAAATCGAAAACGAAAAATAACGTTTTTTCATTCGAGGCTTTGTTATCGAGAAAATCGACTTTGAATACGTACACGATTCAATACGACTTGTCTGGAGCGTCCGACCATTAATCATTGTTTCTACTTGTACCATTCAAAGTCGATTTTCTCGACAACAAAGCCTCCAATGAAAAAATTTCATTCGTCACTTTCGATTTGCTTTTTCATGTAGAATCACCCCCAAAACTCGGTTGTAACGCCAAAGTCTGGACACACTGTATAATCGGGATTGGAGGGTTTTGAATTTTCAAAACTAGTAGCAGATAAGTGGTTTGATACTTAATCGCGTGGATAAATATATTATAAAATTCGAAAACTGTGTGGGCGGACGTTGCTATCCAGGATAGAGAGAGTACACACTGTCGTTTGCAATTTGTTGGTCAGTATAATTAAATCGTATGACGTTAGGGTGTTACGTATGGATGAAAATAACGTGATGAGATCCAATATAATTTTATACTTTTCAATTTTAAGTTCAAAAGGGTACAAAAAAAATTGAAGTTCGAACCAAAACAACTCTCTTAAATGACGTTTTTCGTGACAGATTGTGGATCGTCTTTGCGATGTTTGTGCGAGGAGGGCAGACGCAGGAGGAACGGCGTCGAAACGAAACGCGTCCTCGTCGTCATCGCCGGCTCGTGGGTGACACATAACGGCGTGTGAGTAACTGCGGAAGAGGAACTGTGTGTACACACTGGCTTCATAAAGCAGCTTTATCTAGATCGCCTCGGAGTTACGGACTGAAAGTACGGGCTATTAACTCGCGAAGCGGCGCGAGAGAACCGTGTCGGCGGGGGTGAGTCTGGCATCCCTCTGAGAAATGTTTATGCTCTTACCAGTCTATTAGCCAAGTCGTGTTCACAGTTAACAGTCATTCCGTCACCCTGCTCGCCTAATACGCAGTTAATCGTCAAATGTGGAAATCACAAATTGGCGTGCCCATCGAGCCTAGTAAAATATTAATTTTTATCGAAATCTGTCGCGTTGCCGATTACATTTAAATGTGGTTTTTCTTTTAATTAGGATGTAGGTTCGTATCATTGCAACGATAACATTCGACGTAAATTGCTAATAATATTTACGAGTTCTGTAATTTTAACTATGGAATCTAAAACCAGCCAGTGTTAGATGAAATATTACCAGGAAATTATTTATCGTTGCTTTTATAATTGGGATAAAAATTAGAAAAAATAGAATGTCGTTACTTTCGCTATTCTTATTGTATAATTAATTGTTTTTGGTCCAATATTTCGACGATCCACTTGGAGATAATTGGATGCGTTCTAGACTCCCAGAAAAATTTCTGCATGCCCATAATTATAATTTTGTTTGTTAATTTAGTTCCTGTTGCCATAAACGAAGATTGAATCGTGTATATTATGTACGTGGCATTAATATAGATTGGACTTTTTTATACCTCGTCGTAACTAAAAAAATTAATTATTCCACGCTGACTTTGTATTTCTTTTTGTTTCGCCCTTCGGGTTTATTCTTTCGAATATCCATTGGCGTAGGATGATTTTATCGTGTAACAGGCAAAGTTACCGGTGTCTGAGTCGTAGTAAGTGCCATTAGTCTCTACATAAGCAAACAGTTGTGCTTCTATAATCTATAGTACTAATAAGTAGTGTCAGCCATTGTTCGGGGAGGTTAGTCCAGGCGAATTATACACCAGAGTGCTACAGAGCACAATAACTACTTCTCCCCGTAGTCGGTAGAATCGTACAATACGCTCTCAGACCTCGATTGTATAGCTCGCTATATAACAAATAATGTTGCCCCAATATTTAAGTGGAAATCTGACAGTTTGCTCGTCGCTCGTGCTACTTAAACGTCAATAATAAATTGTCTAATGGAAATATCGATTCCACGAAATTCGAACTGCTGAATATTTAACCCCTTCGAGCGTATCTCGAATTTGTCAAGGGATGAAAAGGAAACTGTACAATCGGGTAGTTTTTATTCAGAAACAATTGAAAATATTAATTATTGGAATTCACGTAAATACTGTAATTTTTTAGCTCGATTATATTCACAGAAACTAAAATAATTTTGTATGACAAATTTTAATTTATTACCTAAGAGATTAAAGAAGAATATTGATTTCAGTACTGCGTTAATTTAGTCCTTACTCTGCAACGTCGAACTACGTAAAGGTGAAGTTATTTAATTACGTTTCAAGATATTATCTTAAAGCGAATACGTTGCAAAATCGACTGTATTCGTGAAACAGTCGAACAAATATTAACCATTGACGTTTGCAAATACGACTCGGAAGTTCGATGAATTGGCTAGTTTGGAGCTCTTTGAACCTACTTTAAACCAGTACAGAGAAGTGACGCTAATATTGACCGCAATCGTCTTCCAGGGGATCGATGATGTACCACAGGTGTCCACTTTCAGCCCACCGTTATTTCGAATAGTTAATACTAGACTTACTAGAGTCACAGAACTCATAAATATTGTCAGCAACGGCGTGAATTTGATTAATATAATGATAATTGAGAGAACAGCTGCATTGTAATATAAAGTGTAATCGATATTTTAGCGATATTATTCATACATCGAATTATCGATAAGATTTCAATGCTATCGACATTTATCGACAACATTATTGATAGCACTGCCTTTAGGCTGAAAATAAACTCGCATTTATTGTACCACTGACGCTATTGGAATGCCGATGGCACAATTCGAACGTTAATAAAATCTTCAAACATCCATGAATACGAAATACATCGTCATCTGCGTGATCGATTTTGACCTGATTCAAAATCGGGACGTTCCTACTCAATGAATAATCACTGTGCGGTAAAAAACGAATATAATTAACAGAAAAACGTCAAACCTGTTATTAACACCATCATGTCGGTGCAATTTTAAAATGTTTATTTCATACCGTCTATTTCAAGAATTATTCCTAGTCAGAAATTTCAAAATTTAGAAACAGTCTTTGGAAAATTTTTATGCACCTTAATATTTGGTTCGATGCATTTTTTATTTTTTCATTGTATAATTTGTATTATTTCTATAATTTATGAATTCTGGTTTTCTAAAAACGATTCTAATGTATAAAAGTCCAATTAAATATTTAATGTTCAAGTAGCTTTGTCTTTGTTTGAAAGAATTTGATGGAGTTCTAACTAACAAGATGCCTTCACAGCGTAACCAGAAATAATTTAATTTCGAAAACGTGAACTGTCACGGAACAAAAACGGTTGTAATAGGAAAGGGGTGCAACATAAATCTGTCGTTTTCATGCGACACAATATTTCGCGAGCCAGTGTTACGTCTAAAGGTTTGCACAAACATTTGCAAACCGCTCCTCGCGTTATCTGCGTTAGTGGACACGGTTATTCTGTAATACTGGCCGCAAACGACACCATTTTTTACCTTACCTCGTACTTTTTAAATGGTATGCGAGTGCCCGAACCCGTTTTCATATTTGCGAAAGTACAATTTTCTAGGCAAGGCGGTCGAAATATTCTGCCGCTTCCTCTTTCCGGGACTGGCCGCCATATTTCACCGGGGCGGCGATAAATGTGACTTTTTCAGGCACCAGACGCAAACGTGGCCAAGCTTTTATAATTTCCCGATCCAGTAATAACCCGGCTAACGTTGCAATTGTGTTCGTATCGACCGTCGAGCTTCGAACATCAATCTCCACGAATCGATGATTCTTGTAATCCACATGTTATTTTTTTATTAAAAATATAGTAATCTAGAGTACTAATTGAATATTGCAACTTTTGAGAAAAGAGAAGTTGGAAAAGGGGAAGGGCAATACCTCGTACAAAGAATTAGTATAATAGAAACCATGGCTGTTTTCTTTCGATTTCTTTCACTATGTACAATCTTGTGATTATTGATCTTGATGAAAATATGATCTATCAATGTTTTGAATTGGAACTGTTCGCTAAGGAAATGATTGCACTTTTCTTTCACCGTATAAAACACAATAAAGGTGTGCCAATAACACTAACATCTCAATAATCACTACCACGATTAGTTTCACCTCCATCAGTACTTCCTTTCGAGTCAATGGAGTTTGTTTCGTTTTCTTCGTCTGCCGTTCCTTCAGGCTGATTAATGATACCTTTGACTCTTTGGGGAGCAACATGATCTCCGAGGAAAAGCTATTTTTCATACTGCGTGAAGGGATCTTACTTACGATAGGGTCTGGCGAAATAAGACGCACGTGTAACGTTTCGTTTCTAACTGTTCTTGAAATGTTCCGAGCGGAATTTCACCGAAACCTTTTGGGGTCCTTATTACATTTCATTGTCATTTTCATTAAATGTTATACAATACAATCACATCAATTTGAAAAGTAATGCAAAAGTAGAAATAGAGAAAAGGAACATTCATAATAATCAAATAAAACCGGATAGACGGATAAACTTTAATTAACACCAAATAATTGAATAAAATGAGCACGTAAATTTTGTGCTAATAATATAAATGAGTGGAGTGGACTTACTACTTGTCGACAAACAGTGGTCAGTAGTGGTCAGTTGTGGCCAGCAATAGTCCGCAGTAGTTCACAGTGGTCAGTTGTGGTCAACAGTCCACTAATGGTCAGAGACTCGATCGCCTGGACGATCCAAAGATAACCATTGTTGAGCATCGAATAACCAATGGCCCACTAAAACCATCACAAAGTCGAAGATTAAAGCCTTGTCACAAAAATATAGTTATCTAATAATATTTACTATCATTGCGAACATTAAACTGATTTAATCAGACATTATTAGGTGTCGAATAAAATTATTTCATTCGTAACACAATCTAAACATCAGTCCCACGTGCTGTTCTTAATAATATTTTATCAGTATCTGATTTAACTAGGTGGTATTTCATAATTTTGGATATTATTTTTCGTGTAATAGCATTCAATTGCGATGCATAGAATTTAATAATAAGAAAAAGTTAAATGAACTTGCGAAGAATGGAAATTCTCCTGAGTTGGATGAAAGCTAATGTATTAAATCATAGTCACCGTCTGTGTCGTGAATTTTACAGCATCATAAAACTTACTTTATGCAATCCGTCTAAGCCTGGTCGTTTAATTTCAAGTTACGAACGTATTCTGAGTGGGTACGATACTAATACCGGATTGAGTATCAATTTCTTCCACGAATAAAGTCCAAATGTGTTATTAATTTGTAATAGTACTCTCTCGTTTGAAATCTCTTACATTTAAAAGAAAATCTTGAAATACAGTTGCTCTTTCCACGTATTTAATTACTTTAATAATTTTCAGACTAGTGAAAGAATTAATGACAATTTTATAATACTCTCTTTCTACTGTAATGTATGTTTCTACTAGAATATGTACACCGATAAGCTGAAGTTATTTTTCTAAATGTTATCGCCGCTTTCCTCGGTCATGAAAGAAATTGGTTGCCCTCAGGTTGCGAAATACGCTTTACATCACGCAGAATGCACTTTGTCGTTAGGTTCTCGAAGTCGCGCTATCATTTGATGTATAATATATTTCACGTAAACACAGTGAAAGATTTATTATCCGACATTTTATTTTTAGAATGATCGATAACGAGACAACCGAGAAACATGAATCGCAAAGCAATATTTCCTTTAGTAGTCTACAATTTCATGAAACAGTAAAATGTTTTCATACGGAGTTATATTATATACTGAATTCGATATAAGTTTCCAAATAACTGTCGGATTTATTTTTTATCAATATTTTATATTATACCTTTATTGTCCGTGAAGCAAACTTTTTAGCCGCCTTAAAATGAAACCAATTAATATTATATTTGTTGAAAATAAATACATTATTCCTACAATTTCGTTGTTCGTTGATGTTAAGGATTTTCAAGAATTTTAGTTGGTGAAAAAATGATAAATTGATACGTGCGGCTGGAGACGTTTGGATTCGTATACATTTTGCGATTATGGCAAATGGTAATGCATTAGAAGCTCGTCGTTCAGTAGAAGCAGAGCACTTTGAGTTTATGCAATGATGTGATCCATTACTTCCTGTGATGTATGAGATGTAGCGCACTTAGTATACAAAATTGCCTTATTTTCTTCTTTCCACCCTTTAAAATATTTCAGACATTCTGTCATTACTCAAGCAACGATCTTTTTCTGTTATTCAGTGGGTGCAGTTTAGCTTTTAAACACGTTATTAAGCAACGTCGAATCCTCAATCGACAATATTGAAGTTTAATTACGCTCTGAACATTAATACGCACGATCAATTAGTCTGTGATAGAAAAATTTTATCGAAATTAGCTACAAATGTATTAGGTGCCCTTGTTACACTTAACATGATATTTAAACACCTTGTATATATAAAACTCATTAAAACTCGTGTCGTATTTAATAAATTTAATGTTTCGTCAGTACGAGTTTTATTTTAACGTTGTTACCTGCAAATATTTTTCAATTACTTGGATTTCGTGTTTTTCAGTAGTATGAATATGTATTAGGTCAGACATTACTATTTTGCTTCGTTTTGATGTACTAGTTGGATTCTTCGTTATAATAACACCATAATTAATGATTAAATCCTTCGATAAATTTTATATTTGAAAATGGAGTATAATTAATAAAAATGTTAAAGATTTATTTACAGAATAGCCGAGCGCAGTAATAAATTTAAAGGGGCATATAAAATAAGAGAAATCAATATTTGTTCAAATTGTATATAAATAAAGTATTGTGGCATGCGTATAATTGAAAGGAAGAAGATAAATCGAATGATCTAGAAACGTTTGGTTTCGCCGTGGCCCCAGGAATTTTCTCTGGTTGAACCACCGTTTCAGCATTAATCGAAATAAAACTGAAAAACAAATACCAACTAATTGTTTGTCCTTTCTTTGACCCGCATCTCGTACAATTCTCGCCCAAACTACATTCAACTGTTTGAATTGTAATTTACATATGTGTGGAGTCGCCGGAACAAAGCTTTATTTGTGTTCGCGTGCTGTTTGCTAAAATGCTCGATTAGAATATTCCGAATGCAAGGCCACAAATAGCCGGCGAATGTGCGTGGCAGGAAGACAAAATCCTTTCGAGAACAATTCGACAGCGCTCCAGCTAAAACTTCCTATTATCATTCAAAGCTGCTTTTAGAGCAGTTTCCAAGCTCCGATTAGGCTAATCCGAAGATAAGGCTTCCAATCGCTAACTGAGTATTATCGGAAATCAGGAGACGGGAAATTGATGAAAAAAAGACAAGAATATTTTTACCATGCAGATCGATGTTCTCCAAAATGGACTCTGTTCAATTTTAATTATGGAATTAAATATTTCGTGCAGATAGAAATTTAAATATTCGATCGAATAAATTGTTCTATAAAGTATGAAAAAAGTTATTAACAAATCAGGTTTTCATTCAAACCGAGGATAAGAATCGTGAACCATTTAACTGTTGTCTGAATCATTTATTAAAATCTTTAATAGTGTCGAAGATATTAGATTAGGTTGATTTAAAGGAAATTTAATTAAATTAAATTTTAATTACAAACACGAAGTATGCTCTAAGTGGCCAATCGAAGAGTGCATTTGCACCAATTGAAAAAATTATGTCGTTAAAAAAAAAATAAAAATTCATTCGTTTAGAAAAGAAGCTACAGCTTGTTCCAGTTTCCAGAGCCACCCTGTACATTGTATTTCATTCGTATCGTGTCCGTGCGATGTGAAAGGCACCAACAAGTCTAGTGGTATCATACTTCCGGTCGATATTATGCGCAGAAAAGTTGAGGAGGATGATTAATGTTTCCGGGAGGGAAAGTAATAGGGACCGAAGTAATTTCAATCTCTCGCAAATTAAACTTCTCTACTTCACTAGTTTGAATTAAAAATATCGTAATATCTCGTTGGAAGCGTTCCGGAAGTTCTGTTTCTTTCTTATTTGTCGTTCGGGGAATGCGATTAGAGTTTAATTAACGATTCTTTTAATTTGAAACAATACGGGCGCCCGAGCGACCAACGGAACGATTCCTTCCGTGAGATTATTGAGATTTAAACGAGCAAATGAAAACGGCTTTGCGTATCGCGTTAATGTTCAAATAGCCTTACTTTCCCTGGCAATATTACTACTTCAATTAGGAACAATTATCGCGACATCTCCGTAAGCATTTCTGCGATTAAACTACCACGGCAATGAGACGATGGCCATTTTCGATTCCATTTCTGTAAACAGCTGTGCATTCACGTAATAATTCTGTCTCAACAAATACAAGATTGTACAAGCTTCGTCCAAAAATATCATTGTACGATATCAGATGAATTTTAAAAATATTCTATCAAACAAAAGAGGGAAAAGAATTATCGTTTACTAGCTTTTGCTCGCGGCTTCGCTCGCACAGGAAACCGTTTAGTTCCCTCGGAAATAGATACTGTTTCTCCATTAAACCTTTTAAGCCCCCATTCACTTCTACAGAGTTTTAATTTTATGTCATGTCGCCATCTTACATTTCAAAATTGATACCATTTTCGTAATTAACGTTCCAAAAAACCTTCATAACGACACCCATACCGATATTTAGGCGTATTTACACCATTGCAACGGTTTAGTGATAAGATAATAATTACGTACTTACATGTTAAATTTGAAGTTTCTAGATCCATTTACGGAAATAAGGCAACTTTAATGCGAAGTATGTGTATCAATGAGCATTCAGACCAAGTATCAGGTAAATACGACCACGAAGAAAATATGTCCCATACAAACATTGCAACCCCTTTTCACCCCTTCAGAGGTTCAATTTTTTAAAATGCCGAAATAGTGTTTGGTTAATTATGTCAAAGAGCATTAAGACCAAGTTTCAAGTAAATCCGACCACAAATAAAGTATTCCTCATACAAACGTTGCAACCTCTTTCCACCCCTTTAGGTGTTGAATTTAGGAATATCCTTTCTTATTTTTTGTATACATCATAAAGGAAACCTCTGTGCAAACCTTCAGCTTTTTATGTCCAAGGACTTAACCTGGGCGTAGATGAGTCAGTGAGTCAGGCCTTTCATTTTATACATATAGATTTTTGTTTACAGTGAAACGTACTTTCCGTTGGAAGTTTTTGTTCAAATGTACTTTGTTTTCTATGTACTGACTGCTGGTGAATAATGTGTAGTAAAGAATGAAAAGTTCGTAATTAAAAACTCGAAGCACAGCTTTAATAAAAACGTTTATAATACAAATCCGCTGCATGTAACATTTATAATGATATTTTATACCTCGAGTACAATATAACGAAAGATTATTTCAGTTGCAGTGTAGTTCCCCTTTCAGTTACTTTAAAATTTAAGATGCTTGATTTAATATAATAGCAATTTAATGCACTTTAGACACCACTTAAAAAAATTTAATTTTTAACGCGTTGTCGAAGCGAAGTAAAAGAATGAATATATCAACTCGTATCTGCACCTAATAATAAAGGAGTATTATTATTATAAATGCTCTCGACGACCCATATAAGCCGGAGAAGGCAAAATTCTGGCCAGTCGTGCGATAATCCGTATGCGGTTGCGGTATCGTGTCATATTACGGTGAAACCATAGTCCTTTGCTTCATTAACTTGCACGCGCGTACACTACTATTCGTTACTAATGAGCCTCGTTTTTCCAAGTATGTAGCTGTTTCGGTTCCAGTCGTCTGAACGAAATAAATTTTCTAGAATGTTATGCTTAGCGAATCCGCGATCAAGTTACTACTGCGGACGTTATTTTCGGTAACGATTCTACAAATGTGCGCAAACAAGGTTAATTAACAGCCAAGCTGGACGTTTCGAACAATCGGAACAACATTTACCTCGCAAATTGATAGAAAGTCTTTGAAAATAATTTAAAACTGAAAATAAAAGGGGAAAAGAATTTTTGATCGCTCGAGTAAGGAAATTAAAAATAACGAGAAAGAAACTTCTAAATGAAAAGTTGGAAAAATAAATATTTATTTATTCCCTCTTATTTCAAACGTGTTAATCATAGCTTTGTTTGGCATTAGCTCTTTAAGAAGATTGCATTTAAATGAATATTGTTTAGCAAGAAACTTAATTCTATCTCAAAATATGATAGTTTTAGTCTTGTCTATAAGATCAATTATCTACTTTGTACTAATACGATTCTTAGTTCATTGAATTGGACCAAGACACATTCAAGACTCTGCGAAGAAGCAATGGCCGCCATAGTGAAATAGTTCTTCCTGTGGCGCAATTTGGGTCAAAGGAAGCGTTGCGGCAATCTGACGTCGTAACATGCAGATATTCGTAGCTCTTAGTGCATTACCTCTGCACGCAGTGCATACGCCATTGAACAGGTCGATTGTTCCTTTGTGGATAGTGCACGGTAATTATGGCTTTCCCCTGCCCTAACTACGAACGCGAAGCAACCGTTATAGGCTCCATATCCATGAAAAACGCTATTATTTCTCCGTTTTCATAGTACGCACGACCGGAACGTGCTATTTTTGGAGAACATCTGCCAAGAATATTTAGAGGGCATTCGACTAATTTACCAAGGGATTATAGCTCGAAAAGTTGCATCGTTACGGGGGAATGTAAAGCTACGAATTCTGTACTTGTCCGACGACTATTTTTAGCCCCAGAATTTTTTTTCCGTATCGTTTTATTGTGCAACCGTGCAAGGAGGCACGGTTAAATCTGTTTCAACCTAACTCCATGCTTGCTGGCAATGTTTGCGTGGAAACCTGTTGAATAATCCTCCATATTCTAAATTTACTATTCGAGACTATTTACAAATCACTATTTACGATTCCCAGGACGTCTTGGTATTTTATAAACAAATTGTTTTAAAGAAAAATTCTGTTTACCTAATAAAATTTAAGAAACGAATCAAACGATTACTACGCTATGACGATTGACGGAGATTTACCAACAGAAAAAGTTTTACGAATTCCAAGAGATCAGAGAAAAATCGCAGTGCAAAGGATCAAGCGTTGCTAAATTTTACTACGCAGCATAAAACGTGTACGGCGAGTCTTGAAATAGTTTGAAGGGAAACTGACTCACGGAATCTGTTAAGTTAGAAGCTGTTGCTCGTTTAGAGGTAGTTTACAGCGTTCCAGCTGGTTGCCAGAACAAATAGAACAACCGTCCGGATGATACGATGGCATAGCTAGATTCAAAATTATTTATGCTGGTGGATCCTCTGTTCGCGTTGCATTCGCGGGCCAGTCTAAACGGAATGGTAAGGTCAATTACTCCCCCGAGGGACGGCGTTTACTAATTGCTGGTTTACTTCGTTACAAGTAAATACACCTTCTTGTACCAGTTGATACAGCTACCGTGTAAGACGCGATAATGCTCGTCCTACAAAATGTTTGCGTGTAGAAAATTACGATCGAGGGTCTTTTCAGACGGGAAACGTGGCGTTTATAGTGGTGGATGTGACGATGTGTGCGTCGTTTAGGGTCGTTGGCCCGTTGAAAGCAACAATTTTCCTGTAGATTTAATTTATTTACTTTTAAACTTTCATTCAGACCCGCACCGTTTCGCTGTGGAAATTTTCAATATTTTCGATCAGCTTTGGTCAGAAAACAATATTCTGCATCGGTAAAAATTATTCGAATAAAATTGTTACGCTTTACGTATGCAACAATGCTTGTATTACATTTACGCATTGCGTATCGAAATAAACGGTGCTGGCCATTCGATTACACCCTCGAGACTGGAGTATCGTAATAGCAATGCCTCTTCACCGAAGTGTTATATGTATATGTATAACGATTGCGCGACCAGAGTCAGAACACCTAATTATCTCCTTCGTTTCTAATTAGATGGAAAAATGTTTGAGGGAATAGGAATGGTTTCAAAGGGCGAATTCGAGTTCGAATTATACTTAAATCACCATGCTGCAATATTTGATCACGTAAAAATTCGATAATCAATCTCGCTCCTGTATTAATTACGAAAGATTACTGCGTTTTTATAGGAATCCCGCGATTCAACGTGAACAGCGAAATTCGCGAATATTAGTTTAACTCGCGAAGAACAGTATTCGGCGCTGTACCCATTATTAGTCAATGTTAGCGAATATCAACAGTAATTCTAGCTGTCTGTTCGTTCCAAGGATTAATTCGACGAACATGAATTTTCACCTCCTTCTCCGTGTTAATCTCGATGCAATTTGGAACCTCGGTGAACGTTCGAAAGCGCTTTTTACAGTAAAAGTTAGTTAATACGGATTTTCTCTGACAAATTCTGTCGAATTAATAACAGGAGGAAACGCCTGATACTGACGAAATTAGATATTAAAAATTGATGTCTCGGGTTTTCTTAAAACGTTAGGAAAATTGAAACATGTTCAATTAATATGTACATTTATTCTATATAGAAATTACAATGATTTAATAATAACCCTTTAAGAAGATTTATAAAACGCAATGAAGAACAGTAATTCAATTCGTCGGGTACCTTTTCAGAAATTGCTATGAATGTTCGAATTTTAATTAAATTTCTACTTTGTTATCGCACATCTTTTTATGCAGAGATCACGAGTATTTTAGTCGAGTCCCTTTTAATTCATTCTCCACGGGCACCACTTCACGGATTCCTAATTTCGTTTCGTTTCCCATTTTGCCCTGTCGTTCCCGTCTTTTCTACCGATTGAGACGTTCTAACGCCCTGATAGACGATTGAAATTCAATTATCGGCTGCGCATTTACGATGCAAATGGCTTCGATCGAAAGTTTTATGTCAAGCTGTTTATTCTAATTCCATCAATTGCGGGCGACTCTTTTCTTTCATTGGCACCAATACGCCCCAACATGCCTCAAACGCTCTCCAACTCTATCCAATCTTCTGCAATCTCAATGGATACGCCCCAACTCTTCGTCAATACACGTGCAAACAGTTTTAAACAAATTATTTGTTTGACAGATCTCATCGACAGTCTATACAAAACAAGTAATGAATTGACTTCGATTATTCATATAAATCGAATATACTTCGATTATTTATATAAAGTTGTCAGTGAGAAATACACGTTTAAAATACTTCACGTTCGTATAATTAGTACACAAGAAAATATTCGAATTTTGTCCAATGCAACACTCTTCCAAAGAATAAATAAAAAATTAAAGAGAGTTTCGTCGTATTTTGATTTTCCATTTCGAATGCAGTTTCGCCACATTTACGATGTTTCGTGGAGGTCGACACGAAGCTAAAAACAAAATGGGATCACAGAACGACGTAGTGAACGATTAACACTTCTGGTAAAATTAGGTCGAGCTCGTGCGGTAATTAGAAACTGCAATCAGCCAATTTTCATTTCTACTATTTTCGGAGCGCGAGATTACCTACAAGCTTTTACGGCCAGCGATTATGTCATTTGCGTTCAGGCGCGAAGGAAGTAGAAAGGAGAATGGCGGAGATTACGAAAAAATTCAGCTATCGACGGACTTGCCAACATTCGAATGCAAACCGGACGTGTTTCTAAGGTTTGTCGTCGTTTCGTAAATGTCCTTCGACGAAACACTCGAAAGCGTTCGAACGTTTACCAAACCACTCCCGGAGGAACAGAATGGTTCTATACAAGTTCGAACGTTCTTTGATTGAAAAAGTATCAGCTGCAATTACAAACTTCGAAAATGGTAAACTTTGGAAAATGGTGACCCACGTGTACGATCGTTTGATTGCCAATAACAGAAACGCGTTTACCATAAAAATTGTAGCAACTTTTCGAAGAGACCAGAAAGAAATTGCTGTCGCTTCAGAACAATGAGACATGGGAATACTATAAAAGTAATCTGTTGATTTTAATTGTAATATTTTGCAATTTTCTATCAACCTTAATTCTCTTCTTCAGAAATAAATCTAAAATGCATTCTTCTATATTTGTAACTTCTCTTTTCGAATAAATGTAATAAAATTTGTAGATACTCTTGGACAACTAGTAAACATTTCTTTATAAATTGTAGAACATGGCCCTCGAAGAATCATCCCTTATCGGTGACACTTGAAAAATATCTCCTTTGTGGTATTTTATAATCGTTGGTGGTCCGTACGATCACATTTTTTTCTTTTAAATAGATCCTCTGAGGAGACGCTGTTCCATGACGTCCAACTAATGATCGTACTTTTCTACTTCTTCCGTTCCCGCGAGAGATCTCTTAATGGGTTATAAAAATTATTCTCGGACGATTCATTTGTCCATTAGTATCAAATGCTACTTACTGGAATCCATAAAAACACATTTTTTAATCTACACGATTGCAAAGGGAATCTTAAATTATTTTCAAGAATGATTTCTATTAACAAAGAATAAATAAAAAATTCACTTTCACTGGAATAAAACGACACCAACGAATTAGGGTTTTTATTTTCTGCGTTTCACCACTCGACTGTATTTTCGAATCATAGAAGCGTGAATGAAAATTACATTTCGCCGTGCGTCTCGATGAATTTCTTTCGAAATGAAAGTCAATTTGCCGGGCGCAATAAGGGACCGACATCGTTGTAAATCCTGCCCCAGAGAGGCGGTGAAATTTCACAATGTTCACTCTTTACGTTCTTACTAATATGCAGTAAATTATGTCTTCGTCCCGTGACTCGATAATACGTCGAATAAAATATCCGAGCGAAATTTCAGTTTGAAGCGAATTCTCTCTGACAAAAACGTCGAATTATGCGGATACTCGATTAACCCTGTTTTAAGATTAACGTATACGTTATTTCGGACGTCGAGTTGTTTTGTTTCAGTCAATTCTATATCAGAAAGCACGCGTTGTCGAAATAATCGAATGTTTCACTCGTCGAACAGCTTTCAGCGGGTTCTTTCCTGGAAGTTTTATTCTTCTTGTATAACTTCGAATTTTATTTTTACGCAGTTGGTATTATTTCTCTTATTTTTATTGTTATCGATTTTTTCAGAAGGTACTCGTAGTACCACGGCACGAAAAATAAAATACTTCGTCGTTTACGACCGTGCAATACAGAATTTAGTAGAAAACTATTTTGCTGACTCTTTTTAGCACAAATACATATCTCCTTGCAGAATTGGTGTTGTACTTTGTATTTTCGATAACTATTAACGTCGAAAAATGGAAATCGTTACGAGTATCGTAAACTGTGGTTTAATGCGAAAGAATCGACGAGTTTTAGGTCGCTGTGCGGAGAAACTCGAGCGTCGGGGGGCGTTAATTGATTTTAATCGCGACTTGTAAATCTTTGCTTAACGACGAAACTTCGGGAACGACTGTGAATCGCTGCGGTACAAAAGACAGAGCGGGAAATACCGGAAAAAGGGGAGCATTTGTTACGTGTCATCGAACAATGTCCCTTAAGAGCCACCGTTTCGCGCCGTTATCGGAGGGAGTGGAAGAAAATTGTTACAGCGACGCCCGTTAAACCTCACGGTTCATCTCTTTCGATTGAATAATGATTCCCGAGAGCCGATAATAGCCATCGGTGAAATTAATTAATTTCTTCGCGGCCAATTTGGATGCATTTATTCCCCTATCACGATCTGTCCCCGCTTTCTTGCCCTACTCGCAGTTGTTGTTAATATTTTTGTATATCGAGCGATTGGCGTTCATATTCTACCGATGCAAATTGTTATGTTGTGTGCAATACTGCCTGATTTCTTCTAATTAAATAGAGAGCCAGATCTTGCCACTTTCTCGGAAATGGTTAACCACAAACTGCTTGAATGGGTCTCAAATTGTACGGTTGATTGATGCGAATATACAGGGTGAGGCATTTTAAACAGGTCACCTGAATAACTCGCTTGTTTTTGAAGATAGGAGAAAATGCATTAGACCAAACTTATTTGGTATCGGGGGGCTCATAATCTGGTATTACCAATTTTTTTGTAGGTGGAGGCGTCAAGGAGATATGAAGGTCAACTTTGTTTTTTTAAATGGAACAGTATATTTTATTACTTACATTCTGATAGAGTGTTTCAAGGCGAATACAATGACCTATTATTAAGGTCATTCAAGGTCACCCAAAGTCAACTGCAATAGAAAATAAATTGTGTCAAAGCACTCTTCGAACACTTGGATACTTTGATACTGCTATTACAAGTGTTCAAAATGGCGACCTTGAACATGGATACATAGTCTAAATCGTTGCAATACTGATGACACTGCCTGGCAAATTTCATTTGTATCTATTACAGAGCAAGCTCTTCTTATACGTTCTTGCATGTCAAGTTTGGTAGTTGGTTTTTCGCGGTACACTTCTGCCTTTAATTTTCCCCACAAATAAAAATCGAGAGGTGTCAGGTCTGGGGATCGTGCCGGCCATTTGTTACTTCCTGATCGACCTACCCAAGAATCTCCAAATTTTCTATTTAGAAATTCTGTAACATTGCGTGCTGAATGAGCAGGGCATCCGTCTTGCTGGAACCACATGGATTGTCGTATGTCCAGTGAAGTGTCTTCTAACAATTCTGGCAAAACGTCTTCTAAGATTCTCAGGTACTTACTACTATTTAGCGTGCCATCAATAAAATATGGACCAATTATTTTATTATGAAGAAGACCGCACCAGACGTTTACAGACCAAGGTCTCTGTTTGTCGACTTCTCTCAACCATCGTGGATTATCTACCGACCAGTAGTGCATGTTGTGACGGTTAATTGCTCCATGGTTTGTAAATGTGGCCTCATCGGTAAATAACAATTTACTCAAGAACATTTCATCGTCTTGTAGTTTTTGTAAGCCCCATTCACAAAATTGTAAACGTTTTGTATAATCATTTTCAGTTAATTGTTGATGAAGTGATATGTGGAACGGATGAAATTTGTTAATGTGTAATATTCGTAAAATACTTCGTTGACTGATGCCACTTTCGCGTTCCAGTTGTCTTGTACTAACATGTGGATCTTGTATTACAGCTGCTACAATATTTATCGAGTTTCCATCATCAGTTGCTCGTTTGGCAAGATTACGTGTTTTGTTATCCACAGTTCCAGTTTCTTGGAACTTTTTTATAATGTTTGTAAAGACAGAAAGTGAAGGTCTATTATTACGATCGGGAAATCTTTCACTATACACACGTACCGCTTCCCTCATAATTCTATGACATTCACCATAAATAAGAACCATTTCTACTTTCTCTGCTATCGTGTAACGCATTTTAGAAAACTAAACACTTAGACTGAATAAATGTTACGAAGCTGTGCTCTAGTCGGTAGTAAAATTACCAATAATGTTTGAGGATACGGATAAGCGTACAATGTGATTGAATGTTTGTTTATCTTTTGTGACCCGTGTCACGCAATACACACACGTGATACACAAGTATTCGAAATGTACTCTGACACAATTTATTTTCTATTGCAGTTGACTTTGGGTGACCTTGAATGACCTTAATAATAGGTCATTGTATTCGCCTTGAAACACTCTATCAGAATGTAAGTAATAAAATATACTGTTCCATTTAAAAAAACAAAGTTGACCTTCATATCTCCTTGACGCCTCCACCTACAAAAAAATTGGTAATACCAGATTATGAGCCCCCCGATACCAAATAAGTTTGGTCTAATGCATTTTCTCCTATCTTCAAAAACAAGCGAGTTATTCAGGTGACCTGTTTAAAATGCCTCACCCTGTATACATGTTCTTATCCGAGTTAAGTTATATGCGAGTAGATGTCAAAATTAACGATAGAAGACAATACGTTATATGCAAGCACCATATCAGTATATCATTTTCAAAGATCAGATACAATTATGTAGGATTTTACGCGATCGATGGTAAAACAATTAGATTTATGGAAATTCATAATCACCCATTGTGATAATATTCCGAAACGAATACTGCGTTTACATCGTTGTAATAATGATTAAAATTTCCTTTTTTGTTTGCTGTATCGAAGGCAGAGATTTCAATATTTCAATTTAATTAATAACAAGCTCGGTGTATTGATTTCAAGAGAGTTTGAATAAAGTGCCAATTTTAATACAATATTGACACAGAAACGTAATCCTTGTTTCGCTTCTACATATGAAATCTGATCCATTTGTGTCTTAAAAAATTAACGGAATTCATTTAGCTTCATTTTATCATTATTATACGAATTTCCCTTATCAGAAGTCTGATACCATACAGCGGAAACGTGAAGTATTTAATTATAACAAAAGCAGAAGATATTTTAAATATTATAATATAAAAGTAAATTTCACAGCAGGAATGTAAAGGTTTAAGGGATTTATTTTTCCACTATTGGGACGATGAAGTAAACGTATTTGAAGCAATGAAATCGACCATTAATAATGTTTTATATCTACTGCAACGTCTTACAACATATCGCAGACGAATCTTTATTTTTCTTTGCGTCTAATTGTAAGACGTCTAATATCTACCAAAGAGCAACTTCCCTTGCTCGACGCTGTTTTATCGTGGCGATCGCCGAAGCGCATGTCGATAAGAGAAGGAAAGCTTGAATTCTCAACGGACTATTCACCTTACATCTTTCGTCCATAAGCTTTTTCCTGGCTGCCATACTCGACCCAATTTTCACATCACTTAAACGTGACTTTGAGCCCTGGACAGCTTTCTGTACGTGAATGCAACATTCGTGTGTAGAATGCTTTTACCGCCGACAATGTGATCTAGCAAGAGCATTTCAAAAATATTTTCGAAAAATTCGAGGCAAGGAACCGGAACAATTTTTTGAACAACTTGTAAACAGCTCCTGTGCCCCTAGGCCAGTATTAAACATTAAATTAATAAACAAAGATAATTCATATGATCAAAATCTTAAAGTTTGTGTTCTCCATATAGTTAAACTTTAAAATTGAAAATGATCGAAAACTGTAGAAATCAGAGTTCTAGATGTTCAAATATTTATTTTACATTCATTTAATGTCGTTTCTAGTACAAGAGACCAGACGTGTAAGTAAATACAAAAACGAAAAGTATATATAGTTAATTAAAACGACGATGAAAGTTTTGGAAAACGAAATCGTCGTTTAAATTCCTTCACACGTGTTATAAAGTTTATTCCACGAAGAGGGTGGTTAAATGCGCGAACTATCACTTAATCTAAAAGGCGATATCGTCCTGGATATGGAATTTAATTTCCACTCTCGTCTCATCGTGCGAGAGTTTACATTTTAATCTGCGGAAAAAGTCAATTTTTCGTGGTCCAATAATATTCTACCTGTTTCTTTCGTTATCCACCAACGTCTACGTTCGTAGATCCGTAGACGTAGGCACACAGAGCGACAGATACGGTTATATCGAGAACACTAGTCGTGTCGTGGAACGTACTCACCGAATCTATATATACCTGTTACCTCCAATATCCGCACAGGAACGAGATTAAGGTAGGTGCAATGTCGGAAATTTGAGGCGAACCGACCGGCTTCTCTCGACCGCACCTAGTCCCAACCACCTACACACATAAGTACATACACAAAGTTGAATAATTCTCGTCACAGGTTTGAGAAAATCTAACGAATAGTTTACGAAACGACGAATCATGTTTTGTTCTACGGATAAAATTAAAGTGTTAAAGAGGATTAACGGAGACTGTGATTGTGAATCGTAATTGTAAGAAAAATTCAATTTTGTTAGGTTATGTTTGATACAGACTTCACGCGTACAGACTTAGAATCAATGAATGTAATTACAGAGTGTTATCATGGAACATCGAGGAAGTTGTAAGTGGAAAAATAAATCTCAATTATAAGGCATTCTACTTATTACTTTATGAGCCATTTTATCTACGTAGCGAAGAGTACTTTTTGCTGTTCGGTAAATCAAAGATCTATCGTCCTAAATGATAAATGACCGTTTCATTCTAGCTGATTTAACTTCCGCTCTTAAAATTATTAATGATCTTATGAATAGCTATTCTACCTTGGGATTAATAGATTTTAATGTTTGTCCTAGATCTTCAAGTGACATCGTTTCCTCATCGACCGTAGTTAACTAATTCTCAAATCTGTGGTCAGATCGTCGTAATTTCTACGGAAGCACGATTTATAAATTGTTATTCAGTCAGGGGCACACACAACACATTAAAGAAACATTATATCCTCAATATTGTTAGAAAAAGAGATATATTTTTCGTCAGATCAATGCACGATCGACGTTATTGCACACGCGGCTTTTTCCGTCCTTTACATATACTGCGCATGCGCGAGCGCGAGAGTGGGGCTACTGTGCTGCGTATGCGCAGCATCACGTGGTATAGAATTATTTTAATGGCCGTGCATGGTGCACGTGTTCTTTATATTCGTAATGAAATAAGTGTTTAATTATTAGTAGTTAAATAAAGTGTAACAGTTCGTTCTAATTCATGTGACGTGAGAAACACCTTTCCCCTGCATAATCGAGAAAACTTAGGCTCAGGATAGATCGCAGTTAGCGTTTACTCGGAGCGAGCAGATTTTATCGCTGCGTAACAGGTGATAGGTGCAATAAACGACGAAACTTGCCAGCAAATCTAATAATCTGCATCCGAATGGCAATAATAGGGTTAGTTTGCAAAACTCCTAGCTTCGATAACGTGTAAGTTACGTAGTTTAAGTTTGAATGTACATATGTATGCAGGTACCATGAATGCACACGCCGGACCACGTCTCGTTTGGCGACAGGAATATCTGTCTATCGACAACCTGTCCAAACTACGAAGGTCCTTATATCACGTCACATTCCGAAAGCTTAAATATTTTCTGTCGTCTGCAGTTGAATCGATGAGTTCAAAGGGGTACTGTCAGCGTTTTAAAGAAGAACCGAAAATATCAGGTATGTTAAATATAATCTTTCTCCGAGTTTGACTCGATGACAATATTAAACTTGTATTAAGATTGCTCCAAAACTTTCGACCTCCTAATTGAGGTTATGTGCAGAAGCGCGAAAATATGTAGTTTAAAGACCGTTATTGCATATTTATCATGTATATTTGGTTTTACACGATTTCTCGTTCAAATATTCATCGGCAAAATTATATAAAATTTATTTATAGTATGATATTTAACAATTATAAGTCTGGATTTAACAAATTTCGATATAGAATGAATTTAGAGTGCTTTCGTAAATAATCGTGACAGTATAATTTTTCGAAATTCGATTCAAACAAACAAATAAACGTATTATACTAGAAATCATTAAAATTGTTTTTCCGAATAACAAAAGGTTGTAGAATTAAATTTGAGATTTTTTATTCATTTTTTCTTAGCATCATTCCGTTAGCTGTATTACTATTAATACGTATCATAACTGCATAAATATATAAAAAGAAAAAATTATACATTTATTAGAATTATTAAAGTAATCGTGGAAAATTTCAAATTAAATTATACGTATACGACAAGCTATCGGAAATATATTCGTTCGGATAAAATCGGAAGTCACGTCATACGTAGGAAACAGCAATTCACGAAAATTCTTTTAGCCTGTTGAACAGAGGATATTTTAAAAATACCTAATGAAATAAAGTGTTGAAAAATAACGAGCATGACGGGACCCGGAAATGTTACTACGTATTTGTTCTGATGCAATATACTTTATTATTTTCTTAATGACGATTGTGCTTTTGATATGAAATACGAAAATTTCGTACGCCAGGAATGAAAATTTACGATATTCCTTTCCGAACGCACGATTTACCTTTCAAATCCTTCGATGCACGCAGCATAAAAGTTCACCGAGTGAATATTTTCGGTAGAACGAAATTTCAAAGAAACGCCTGGAAGGTTGACCCTTTGGCGTGGTCTCGTATCGAAGGGGAGGAAAAATTCGAATTTCCTGCCCAATCATTAGCTCGATCACGATACTAAAATGTTCTGATCGTTAACCGTCGATTCGATTATTTCCAATGTATTGTACCTTCCGTCGTGGTGGCGTCGTATCCGCCAGTGCACCCCTTCCGCCCGTTCGATGAAAAGGGATGACACAGAAATATGAAATTTATGAGGCAAATCCTCGATGGTGCGCGCACCGATCTCCCTTGTCGTTCGACCGCATAAAATATTTATATAGGCGTACCTATTGCGGCGCGACGAAATTTGAAATTTTACTAAACTCACGGTGACTTCCGTCTGTCGCGGGTTTCAGGTATTTGCTTCCAGACAGACGTCGTAGATTTTGCTCGTCCTCCGATAACAAAACAATCGGACTCGCTGCTGATATTTCCATCCATTTTCAAAAACAAAGTCGTCCATTAATTCGTTTGGTCAAGGTTTTCAATCAATAATGTAACACGCAGGTCATGTTTTATTCAACAGTTTATTAACATCATTATCATCCCTTATTTTGAATAGCAATTACTGACTATAATATACAGGGTGTTCGGCCATCCTTGGGGGAAATTTTAATGGGAGATTCTGGAGGCCAAAATAAGACGAAAATCAAGAATATCACTTTATTGATTGAGGCTTAGTTATTACATTAAAAAATTAAATTAAAAAATTTCAAATCATTCGCGGAAAAATTATTTTCGGTTGTGGGAGCTAATTACAATCATTTTTGGTCAATAGACATACCCCCGAAATCTTATGAAATTTCCAGAAAAAAATTCAGAAAGATGGACTTTTTCGGCGAAATTGAAAAATTTCAAATCGTTCTAATCAAATTATTTTTAGTTGCCGGGGTCGATTACAATCATTTTTCGTCAATATACATACCCTTGAAATTCTACGCACTTTCGAGAAAAAAATTCCGTACTGAAAATCTAACGTGAAGCTAGAACGCTTCCCCGAAATGCGAATCTTTAAAATGTCATAACTTCTGAACGGATTGGACGATTTTAAAGTTTAAAAATGCAAACAACGCGTATTTTGATGAAGAATATGTAGAAATTCCAAAAATATTCGAAACGTTGTTCCTTAACCCCGTAAAGTGAGAAAAACCCCATAAATATGGTCCAATCTTCAAACGGCCATAACTTCTAGAATAATGAACGTATCTCATTGAAACTTTTTTCTAAAGTAGAGCTCATGGGTATCTACAAAAAAGTATTAGACAACTTTTCTGTAGGGCAGCAAATAAAATTACTCAAAATAAAAAACGAATTTTTAAGAAAAATTGTAGAGGGTAGGTGCCAAATTTTTCGGCGAACTTGAAAAGATTCAAATCGTTCTGAAAAAATTATTTTCGGTTGCAGGGGTTAATTGCAATCATTTTTGGTGAATAGATATAACCCCAAAATCCTACGCAATTTCGAGAAAAAAATTCAATAGTTGGACAAATTTTTCGGCAAAATTGTAAAATGTCAAATTATTCTAAAAAAATCATTTTTGGTTGCCGGGGTTAATTGCAATCATTTTTGGTGAATAGACATGTCCCCGAATTCCTGCACATTTTCGAGAAAAAATTCAGTACGTACTGGTATTTTTCAACAGAAATAACAAATTTCAAATCATTCTACAAAAATTATTTTTGGCTGCTGGGGTCAATTACAATCATTTTTGGTGAATACACATATCCCTGAAATCCTGTGCATTTTCGAGAAAAAAATTCCTTACCGAAAATATAATGTCTGACCATACATTGACATGTTTCCCTGAAATTTCATGCATATGTTTAAAACATCATAACTTCTGAACGGATTGAAGGATTTTAATGTTTAAAAAGGCAAATACCGCGTATTTTAGTGAAGAATACGTAGAAATTCCAAAAATATTCGAGAAGTTGTTCCTTAACCCCGTAAAGTGAGAAAAACCCCATAAAAATGGTCCAATTTTCAAACGGCCATAACTCCTACAATAGTATATATATATCAATGAAATTTATTTGTGAATTAGAGCTCATCGGTACCTACAGGAAAGTATTAGACAATTTTTCTGTAGAGCGTCAGACAAATTTATTAAAAATGAAAAACTAATTTTTAAGAAAAATCGACAGGTGTAGGTGCGAAAAAATTTTTCGACGAAAAAAAATTTCAGATCGTTCTAAAAAAATTATTTTTAGCTAGGGGGGTTAATTACAATCATTTTTGGTGAATACACATATCCCCGAAATCCTACGTACTTTCGAGAAAAAAATTCTTTACCGAAAATATACTGTGTGGCCGGAAATGTTTCTATAATTTTTTAACGAAGCCTCAATCAACAAATTAGTATCCTTGATTTTCGTCTTATTTTGGCCTCTAGAATCTTCCATTAAAATTTTTCTTTGGGGTGACCGAACACCCTGTATATTGTACTTCATATTGAGATTACATAAAGGGTTTGTCCCATACAGTGAAAAAATAAATAGTAGGAGAAATTTAGTTTGAATTAAATATCGTGTTTGAAAATATTTTATTTTGAATTTATAATTAGATGCTCAAGTCACATTTAAAAAAAAATTGTGTATCATATTTATATATTCATTTCTCTATTTGAATCAGTGGTAGACTGTTCCATGAAATTACTGTCACACTATTGCATAACCAAAATTTATATGTAAATAATTAGATACATTGTTATTTGTGCATAAAATCATCATTCCATGGAAGCAAGTACTCATCTTACGTACATCAAGCTGCTAAAGTCAGCTAAGTAGGAGAATATGTCACGGTCGTTATAAACAAGGTTATTTTTGTATCAGAGATATTCGCATAAAAGAGTTCTTTTTTTAATGAAGTAGATAAAACGTGCAGACGCAAACAGATTTGTCCTATTCATTTCTCAACAGCCACGTCGATTGTTGAGAGAGGGGTGACCTCGTGAGAGAGAAAACCTCGTGTCTGGAAGAAACTCCACTAGGCGCTGAAATTCCATCCAGTAGAAAAACAACGAGGTTCTTCGAGTCGAATCTTTTAATAATTTACCTCGATAGGCAGTTAGACATTCGATAACAAATTCTACTGCATCGAATATTCCTTTCTTTCCTATTTGTTTCGCGTTAAATATTTATTAAATTTAAAAAAGGAAAGATCTATTTTTCCTTTTCAAATTTTGTGTTTGACCAACGCTTTGATAACAATACACGATATACAGGCGTTTAAATAAAATTGGCGAAGGTAGCCACCGATTTTTTCGCAATCGAGATAAAGTAACACTTTTGTAATCTGTCCCAATTGTTTGGAATGGCAGTGGCGGGTATTGGAAAAGGAAGGATACCTCTGCCAATCTCGCTCGTTAATCCAGCATGACCGAATGCAAACGCCGATACACATTAATTGGTTTGAAGAGCGTCGAATAATATCTGAACGGACTGTGACCGCGACGAAAATGGAACGTGATTGAACCTTTAACGTAAATCAAGCCCCGCCATTATACTTTGTCGAACGTATAATCGTTGTCTAATGCGTTGTGCCACGTTATAATCGTTACAGGAGGACCATCGCGGGAAATATAATCGGCGGTGATTTAAACGGTGCTTGATCATCGGATGGTAAAAGCAAGTAGAAGCTGAGTGGGTGGTTCCCAGTGGTGGCTAATATGCTCCTCGTGAAATTAATTTCGAATCCCGGCAGACGGCATGACAGATTAAGTTTTTTTTTCGGTCTCATCGGCAAATATGCGTCGATCGAACGGTTGCCGTTCAAACGAAATCATATCCCTTTGATCGTCCGATGGCCGAGGCTCGAATACAATAACACAGGAACGGATGGCCAGATTTTATTAAAATCGTCGCGAGTTCCGTCATAGGAGAGCGGCCATTTTAGAAATCCCTAAAACCCTCGACGAGGAGAGCTTTGAATTTTGCGAGAGTCCAATGTTTCTCGTTTAATTGACTTTTATTTAATACGTCGACTGGTATTCGCGACAGCTTTTCGAGAATTCAGTTGCCAGGTAAACGGTATTAAAACGAGGAATGCAGAATTTTCGACACAGTTTGTCAGAAACTATTCGCAAAGTGTTCTTCTCGGAAGCTCGTTACGTAGTTGATTCAAATCCTCCTATTCGCTGCTGGCGATAAGGATGCAGCAGCTGCCTAAGCAAGATATGTGCACGGTGACTTTCGGGATTCCACGTCAGGTTGGATATTCTCTTACTACTTTTCGTGGGATTTGTGCCAGCTTCGTTAAGAATTGCCTCCCTTAACTCATCCCAAGTCGAATTCTTTTTAATTCACGAATCATTTAAGACCAAATTTACAGAACCCGTCGATTCGGTAAATATTATAAATACTATTTGTTATAGAGGACCCACGCAATTGTTTTACGTCATAACTTCGTTATTAATGCATTTAAGAAAAAGTACCAGAGCAGAAAGATAAATGATAGGCCCTTGGATTTTTTCTTAAGCGCAGCAGTGCATGTGTAATTAACAACCACCGCTGCTTAGAATATTTGTTTACGTCCATATTTACGCGGGAATTCGTCGTGGTAGAAATTTTATTTTAAAATCACCAGAATATATGGGATGGAAAAACATCTCGAGCGAAATATTTCTCTACAAAATAGTTTCAACATCCGTTACAACGCTGGAAACCACAAGATTGATATATCAGGTACTAACAAATATTCTGGCGTCGTAGCCTGTCGGAAATTCTTCAAATTATTCAAATTTCAAAACTTCATTATAAATTAGCAAATTCCTGAAGAGGTAAAGTTTTCCCACGCAGAACGTAATCTAATTTATCTTACAAGTATTATCTGAAAACAAAGTGTAAAAATTACGCGTTCCTTCGTGATTACATGGTCTAGAAATTAGGATACTTTAAAACGATTTTATTCTTTGGCACGTAGTCAATCACTTCGTTGATGATCGTCATATTATTGTATTAACATAACTCATTCTTTTCGTAGTTTATTTTATAATAAATTCGACTCGTTCTACATTCAATGCTTGAAATCTTGATGCATGACTATTTCAAGGAAAGAAACGTCTCAACCGTTGGTTCTCAATTATTTATTGATAGGAGTCGTACTGTTCGCTGTTTATTTGAATATAGATACGACAAAACAAACGTATAATCGACTGAATACTTATAAATTCACCGTGCGCGCATTTCAATTTAGCCGGTGATTTTTAAAAGAGGAAGTCTTTATGGGAAAGGCTTATTCGTGGCAATTTTATTTTACGTTCGAGGATTTTTTCGAAGGCTTCTATTTCCGATGGCTCTGTACTGTAACAAAGCATCGTTCAGTTTCCTCGCGGCATTATTGATTTTCGTATATATGACATTGTGTAATATTATCGGGAACGAGATCCATACAAATAAATAATAAAGAGTTTTTAACGAACTTTTTGCACCTGGGCTGGATAGCTCGAAAATTTTAATCCCGAAACGAACGTTTGAGAACGAATGATTATTTAAATATAAAGACCTGATATCCAACATACGTTTACCGCGATTAAATCTGTAATTAATGTTCCACAAAAGATTTTATTCGAATTTCAATGAAATTAATATAAATACTCAGCGCCGTTTAATAAACAACAGGAAACCATCTGTATTTTTTTGGTATATGCCATTTTGCGGGCGATTACCATGAAATGTGTAAATTTCTTTAAAAAAATAAAGCGTGGGCGGTGGAAATATTTCACTCTCTGTACCCCCAATCCGAAAATACCACCCTCTAATCTATTTCTGATTGTTTAACGAACGTAATGCCCGAACGACGCTTAATAGAAAGAATCATAAAAGAGTACCAGAAAACTTCGTCGACAATTCTGACGTACAAAACTATGATTTCTTCGTAATGAAAGAAATTCTCGCGACTGTTACACGGGGGTGCAGTATATTCCTACGTACAAAATGAAATTTTAAACGTCGCCGGTGGTAGATCACAACAAAAGCTGCGAATTAAAGCAGCCGTGAAGACTTCGAGGGGGTCGGAGAAGAAAATTAAATAACACACGAAAATGCACTGACGAGTTATTAATTACATTAAAATTATATCTACGAAAGTCGAGGACAGCTCTGAAAGAAAGAACAAAAGCGACACGGATGAACAGGGATCCATTCCATTTATTCAAGAGCCTAGTCTCCTCGACGTCCACCTACCGTTAAACGTAAAAAAAAAAGCGAACAAAATAAACGAATTACGCGACACGCGAAAGCCACACCACCGCGAGACCAAAGCCCCAAAACGTGACCAAAATGTATAATTATGAAATTCTTCAAATACACCCGATTATGGCTGACGATGAAATTAGATATTCGGATCAGGGTTGCCAGATTTACAAACTTTCCACGGGGAACATGCTGGGCGAGGAAGAGGGTTGGGGGTAGTTTATGCGAGAGACATTATAATCAATTGTTTAGACATTAACAAATTGTATTTTAGAATTCACGACTATCCAATAAGGGTGGTGGAACGTTGTTTCGAATTGAAGGTCTACAAATATGTAGATGCACACAAATATTATCGATAGTTAAGTAAAAATTGTCGGTGATCCAAACGTTCGCATACAAAATCTCTGTACGCGTCCATGGTCTTAACAGAACACTAGGAATTTAGGGGTGTTTTACAATTTCGTTATAATTTAATCGATCTCCGGAAAGTTTAAGTTGGTCGAACCGCTGGAAAACACGAGCTTCGTTCGATTACGAATTTCGTAAATTAGACGTAATCCGGGTCTCCGGTTGGCAAGATCCTAGATTTGACTCGAACAGTAATCCAGCAAAAGCTCGGTAACGAGTACGTCGTTGGATTGGTTCCATCTCGAGATCATCGGACGAGGAGGACAGGGCAGCAGGGTAAGATCGAGAATCGCGTTGGTCGACGTTATCATAAACAGAGGTACGGAATGGCGGCGGTCGAGGGGGATGGGTGAGAATGACACACGGAAGAAGAAGGGCAGGAAGTGGAAACCGGCGAGGACGAAGAAGAGAGACAGTATTGGTTGAGGGATCAGGTGAGAAGGGGTTGGTATGGGGGTCACGGAGAAATATGCTCGCGCACTGGGTTGCCTCTGCACGGGCTATGCGGTTGGGGGAAGTGAGGATTGAGACGCGTTTAGCGGGTAAAAGAAAGGCGAGATGGACGGGAGCGAGAAAACGAAAGGGCTGAAAAAGAGGGGCAAGAAAGAGAGGACCGTCCGAAACGGAGAAAGGTGAACCGTGGCGAAAGGAGACGGTCGTCGAACGTCCAACGAGAGAGTGAGAGAGAGAGAGAGAGCGAGAGCGAGAGCCAGTTCTGGGGATAAAAGTTGGAGCATAGCGGCCGCGTGGGGGCGAGGGGGAACGAAAATGTGGTCGAGAAAGAGAGAGAGAGAAAGAGTAAGCGTGACGGAGACGGCGCGAACCAGCGAGCGAGAGAGTCAGAAGGGACGGGGTTGGCTCGTCGGGCTCAGTTTCGCCGCGCCCCTTGCGAAGAGCGCTGCGCCTCACGAGCGAGATTACGGTGTCTTCGCGGCTCGAAAACACTTTTTTGCCACCACGTTTCCGGTGCGTTTAGCGAAACGTAGGTACGTGTGCTGTGCGCGGTTTACCTTTCGCGTCGTCGGTGCCTCGTCCCGCGAGTTTCCACAAGTTTTCTCCCCGGTTAAAAAACGAAAGCGTGGGATCGGGTGGTACCGCGGAACCTTCCGGGGATGTGCAGTGAGACGCGAAGGGACGAATTAGACTCGAGAATTTTTCCGCGGGACCGCGGTGTCCAAGTGCGTCGGAGTGTTCGCGGTTTCACGAGCTCTGGAAACGACGTTGACGCTTACTCGAGGTAATCGTTGACTGCGATAAAAGGGAACGGTGTCTCGTGTCTCGTTCACGGAGTGCAGAGATTAACGTACTGATAAACAAACGTGCTTCCGTATGGAGTAAATGGTTTCGAAATGATTGATTCGTGTCGTTCGGTTCTTAATGACACGTAGGAAACGATAATGGATGTTGGTGAACGTTTTGCTTCGGTGTTCTGTTAAGGCTTCCCCGACCACACGGCGAGATCCATGACCGGAAGAAAGCGGTTTGCGATGGACGACGCGAAACGAGGCGCTCGGCCAACTGTCTTCGTTGCTTGAAGCCATCGAAGGTGAGTCGCTCTCATTTACAGAAGTCTTTCGAGTCACAGAACGTTTATTGACAAACATAACCGTTACTCGTGTGTCTTCGAGTATTTAGTTTCTTTTAAGAATTCTTTCTCGCTACAGGTTTGTTTATAAATATTTATAACCGAGGAAGTGTGCTTTCTAGTACGATGGTCGGGTTAAACGACTGCATAAACATGGCGACAATTTTCGAGTAGAGCGATCTTCTACACTTGGCGATAACACTACGCTAGAAAGCGTTCGTTAAACATAATTTTAAAATTCAAATCAAGGCTCGCGAGACCCGAGGTTCCGGCTTATTTACATTTCCAATTATTGCGAAGTCCGTGTGACTTCCGCTGGCCCACGAGATTGTTATTTATTCTAATTGTATCCCGAGCCCGAGAAGTCTCGAGCAAGCTTTAATAACGCGAAAACACTATCGAATCTTCGAGTTCGCTTTTATTGCTCTGATAATTTATTATTAAAGCACGAAAGAAGATCTCTGCAGAGTTTGTCTTATAAGATGAACTTTCGTCCTGGGACACAACTTGTTTTAAAACTTTTTTTTTGTATTTTTCTTGTTCGCACGCTTTCGTATTGTGTTAACAATTTTGTAGTAAGTACGCTGCGAAAAATTTCATAAGATCATATCATTACCATAACGTTCTCGCCTGTTAAAACATGTAATACTTGCTCTTCCCAACACACATAGTCGTTGGAATAAGTATGAGCGGCACAGTAGCTGGATAAATAATTGCGCTGCATCTACTATATCTGTACAAATTAATTATTACACGTCCCATTAGCATATCAAATACATATTTGTCACCGTGTTACACGTAAACAATTTATAATGTCTTTCATCGCGTTACATGTTCGATGGTCGTTAGTCAAACGTTTATAAAAATCCCCTTCAGCTCCAAGTGGAATCGTTACATGTTAACCGGACAAGTATTTATTAAAACTGTTCTCACAGGTAGATTTGTTATTCGAAATAATATTAAATAAAATATTTCGTGGTAGTAGCTGACAACATAGATAACGTTTGAATCACACAAAGCTTCATCGAATTTCGACGTCCGTCGGGTAATACGTTGTCCGTTGAGGTCGTAGGTCAAATTCGAGGTTAGCGGCGGTCCTGTTACTGCAATGGGTCGCTCTGAAATCTCGAATTCGATATCAGTGGCAAACTTGTTACACAGTTCCAACTAAGATCTCGAATTGAATGTCAATAGCAAGCTAGCAATAGATCAGTCCGAAGGATTGAATTCGATGTCAACAGTGCCCCTGTCGCGGGCTCGACCTGAAGAACAAAGCTGTTCGGTTATTCGAGGAACGGGCTACTCCGATCTATCGGAAGCGCCGTGCTCGTAGGGCGGATATGAGAGAAACCAGGAAGGAAATAAGAGGAAGGTTTTAACTGTCCAGGCGGAAACGTTAAGTGAGCCCAGTAGGTCGAACGGTTTCCTCGAAAGGACGACGAACTCGCCTCGATGTCGACGTTCCAACGTCAGACTTTTAAAAGTTGTGCTTAACTCAAGTTTCCCCGGGGCGAACTCTGTAAGAGAATCGGCGTGGTAGCGTTACGACAAACACGTGGATGTGTTCGCGCTAGTGGAATTGACGCATGCGTGTGTAGGTAATCGCGACTGTTGAATCGTCTGGGTCAAACCACCGATGAAGGAACTTGAACCTGCCCGTCGACTTTGTCCCCGATTGTCGATTTCCGAGGATTTAACGTCCCTTTCGTCGTCCGTTGTAGCCAGAGCGTACGGAAAACTGACGGTGAAAGTGTCCGGGAACGATATGAAAGCTTAATCGTAGAGATGCAACGAAATATCATGTTTACTTGCTCTTTGGTCAAGCGTAGAGTTGTCACAGTGTCGAATCTTTAAATTGATATAAAACTGAAACTTTATGAGATATTCGGATTTCTTCGCTTTTATATAAAGTCCGTTTTATTAGATCGATTGTGGAAACAAGTATGATCCTGCATCCTAAACCATCCGTCAAATTAAACCAATGATTCCAATGGTATATATACTTGTTATTTTGTTGCATTCCCAATGACGTTATTTAAAAGTTTATAAGTATTGGAGTCAGTGTGAGAGTTTCAAAGAGATTTTGCAAGTTTTAAGCTATACAAATCAGAAATTGACAAACAGAATAAATAATTATTAGGGAATCGCTTAACTTTAAATAGATAAATTATTTACGGTAAATAGATACACGCTTCTCTATTTTGATAAAGTTTGAACTTGTAGACAACAGATAAAGGAAATAATGAAATTGTATTTACTTGGGAAAGCATACTTTTGTCGAATTGCTAGAAATTTAGATTGTTCGTACTGAATGAACGATTGCGAACGAAGAAGAACAAAATAAATGACAACTTTGAATAACGTGCACGGTACAAGGCGAGAAAATGCATTCGTTTGCAATGGCGAGATTCCAAGTTGTGTAGTCGTTATATCAAAGAAAATTCGTCTGTTTGACCAATGTTTTGTTATTTATTTTTAGTATTGAGAATTCTTTTAACGTATTTTTATAGAAAGGACTTTATTCAAAATCGAGGAAATCCCTCTTTTTTCATATGGATTTGTTCCAATCGTTGCACATTTGTAAATGTATTCATTAAGGGAAGATTCTCGTGTAACAGTTTTAAGAATTAAAAAGTTTAAAATCGAATTTACAAAGATAACGGAGTTAGAAATAGAAAATTAATTTAATATAATATAAATAAAAACAAGCTAAATCGTTTAGTTACTAGTGCTCACCATGACACTTCACGCGTTAACTTTGATAGACCTAATTGAAAGGAACAATAAAATTTCTATAAATATGCGTTAGAAAGATCGATTTTTTAGTTTGTAGATTATAGTTTTTTATGTAGAAGGTGTTTATAGGTTACAAATACTTTTTTCTAACATTTTTAACTATTTTTAACATTCAAACCAAAGACATATTGTTACATAATATTATATGGTAGAAGATTGTATAATGTCCAAATTATTAATCTGAAATTAAAAACGAGTAATATACTTTTCAAACGAGTAAATATAATAGAAACGTAGAATTGATATTTTGTTGATTTTTTTTTTTTTTTTAATAACTTTGACTCGTCTCTATAGTTGAGAGTTTATAAGCCGAATGCACCGATTGATACCAATGTCATTGTATCCTTTTTGAATGATATCGAGTACATCATTCAGATTCAACAGATTTTGCAACATCGATTTACAGCATTTGTACTGAATTTAAATTCGGTCATTGAGCCGGTCAATGCATTATTGTAACGTTGTTATCACGTTAGAATGATTCCCGCCTGCAGAAAGTGTGCTTTGGACGATTGTTCGATTGAAATATCAAATTCAAGCATAAATAATTGGCTTCATAGAGTAGAAATACACGTAAAATGCCTACGTAAACACGTTGATTCATCATGCTTTGCATACGATGTATGTAACCAAAGGCAGTTAAGGTAATTTTGCTCGTCAAATTTCTACTATACCTCTTTTAACCGTGAATTTGATGCACCTCGAACGAAATTCTTCAGCTATTCGACGAATTAAATTTTCCATACAAAACGATGAAACTGGAATTCATCGGTAGAAACTTCTTCAACTCTCGAATATCCTGTTCAGTCTAAATTCCCTTTTGCGAACGTTCATTTTGGTTTTTTTTCGAAAATACGTGACTTTTGCGAGAGACTCGACCCATTAAACCGAATTCATTTAGACGACGATGCTTTGCGCGCGCCCCGAGTTTCACATTTTGATGAAATTTTCGAACGGATGTCCATATTTGATCCGGTGTCTATTTTTTTTTTTTTTTTGAAACGAGATACGAACCGTTTTTGGACCAGTTTTCCGCGAATTATTAAGCCGAATTTTATGTTCCAAGCTGCCTGGTCCTTTTAGGAGTTTTATAAATCCGTAGCGAACAGTAAACGACACGCTCGTAACCTCGCCCATTCGATAAAATGCCATTTTAAAAACATACCATATATTTCATGTTATTTTCACCAAAAGTGTCAAAATACATCCAAAGTTTCACTTAATTAAAATTTTCTGTTCTCGAGAGTCTCACAATTTTTGAACATCTCGCGAAATATTCATTTTTTAATCCCGTTTTCGACTAACCCCAAGATTAAAAAATATATTTCTTTCGATATACGTTTGAAAACTGCTTTTCCAAGGAGTTGAAACGAAAAAAATATACCGAAAACTCTCGATAAAGCCACGGTCGCGGGAAATTCTGAAACGTCGTCTTTATTTCGGCATCAGGGGAAAGGAACGACGCGGATAATTTGGTCGAAATCGCGGAGCCAGTCGGCGGAAGCGAGCCCCGGCGTAAACGAGTTGGTTTATAAACGTATTAAGGCCTCTGAGTTTTTGCTTTCTTTGATTCCGCTCTCGCCGACAGCTGGCAGAAGGAAACACCTTCGTTGTGAAAATCCGCTAGGCTTTCCGGCCATTGTCAAAGGATTGGATGATTAATCGCTCCCGCCGTGTTTCCATCGGAGAGATGCGCGAGCGCGCGCCCACAGTTATCGCCCACGCATACGTCACCGCAGACGGGAATTCGTCAATGTCGAAAATTGGAGTAAAAGCCCTGCGAGTGATTGAGTTGCTCGAACTTTGTCGCTCGGCGTTGCTCTCTGTACGAGATTCTTTCCACGACCTTCCACCATTTTCCTATTTTAGCTGGATATTTTGTCGCATTTTTATACTACGCTGATAGATTAAATAATAAAACTTGGCTGTCACGACGTATAACGATAGCTAACAAAGAAGAATTAATTAATGGGTTTAGAGACCAAACAAGATATATAAAAACATTTCCCAATCATAAGATATTGTCTTATAAATTTTTCATTGGTTACGTTCTTGTTAATCGCAAGAAGAATAAAATTGAAAGTATGAACTAGATTTCGCTCAAAATAAAAATGATAGAGAAAGGAGTGATCGACAAGACTAGATTTTTTTAAAAAACTCTTGTAATTTTCCACGTTTGCTAGAACTTTTTTTTAAATATTCTGTGTATTCATTCTTTGTAGATGGTTAAATAAAAAATAATTGTGTTTAATGACAGAGTAGTACGGCAGCATGATTGATCGTGAATGAACGAATGAAAGGGTTTGTTAGTGAAATTGGTACGCGATTATTACTTGCGTTGACGTATACGTACTGTAAATTGAACGCCACCGTCGACGATTGATTAATAAATTAATTCTGATACATACAACGAAATGTTCGTTGCGTCCCCGATTCAGGTCATCGTTAATTAATTGTTTCTTGCTAGTCGAATGATAAAATGGGCGTTCGAACAATAAATTAATTATCCATCCTTACGAGCAAAAGTATAGGACTACATCTTATTTTGGAAATGTTATTTTACATTAAGGAACACGACACGCAATGAACAGTACACGCAACAAGATTTACTCATCGAAGTTGAAACATTATTGTAATTTCTTTCCTAAATAAATTTTATTTCCATACAAAAAAGATTAATTCACATACTTGAATGTATTGAATGCATTGTGGATTTTGAATATATAAACATTGAAGGATACGATACAGTTTAAATAAATACCACAAGTATAGGTCGATTGTTTGTATAAAATAAATGGCAAATGCGAAACAGCATTATTTCGAGGTGTCTCTGTTCCAGTGTCTGACCATATCTCGTTACTTCTACTTGCAGTGGGTGTTTGTAAGCATTCACAATAATATGGTATCAAGTTTCATTACTTTCGACTAATTAAAATGTATACTAATTACACGTACGAGATGCAGAGAACATGGTAAGGTCGTTAACGTTAAAAAAAACTCCAACGGAAGTAGAAATAACGAATATTGGTCAGACGCAGTAGTACATGAAATCTAGTCTAGTAAGCGAAGTCTTCGTTCTGTTTCAATTTTCATGATTTTTTTATTAGACTACCGGACGCGATTGTCTGTTTTATTCATTCTGCGCGTGTCTCTCTGGATTTTTACACTTATTTTTCTCGTTTCAATGCGCGATACAAGCTGCCGTGCGGCGAGAGAAAATTGCATACAACTTACGACAGGCTTCCGAAACGTCGCGTTCTTAGATCGCGCTACTCGCGTGCACCACAATGAATACAAAAATAGTTTGAACGTTTCGTCGGAGCGTCGTTTTCAATTGAACGCGGTTGGGGGGGCGTCGATCGAAGTAATCGAACCGTGAAGAATTCATAGAATGACATTTCGTTGTTCATTTCTGCGGCGGATAACGCGAAGCAGCTGTACAATATTTTTTATTACCGATTGGACAATTTGTTTTGTATTCGCGCCGATGAATTTGTAATTGAATCGAGTCTGAATCACGATTCGATCGATGGATGTCTCGTTGAAGCATTCACGGTCGACGACAGACTGGAAATATTGTTGAGGAACTTTGATGAGACGTACAACGTATAAAAAATTGTTTTTTATTGCCAAATTTTAGGCAGGGCAGGAAAAGTAAATTTAATTTAATTGATAGGGGAGAATGTCAAAAAATCATTATCTAAAAGATTGTTTAATATCGTAATTAAGTGGTGTTCGGTAACACGAGACGAGTGAAATTAATTTACATTTAAGCAGAGTGTATCAGAAATTGCGAGTACAAACTTGTTAATAGAACATACAGGGAAAATCAAATAAACTGTTGCCAAAACTGGTTGCACAGCATTTAGTCAAAACAAATAGGGTATCAGAGAATAATTTGCTACAGAGTTAGGAAATATTAGATTATTATTCACGATATAACTCAAAAAAAATAAATAAAAACATTTCGTACGCGCAGAATTGTGTCGTAGTGTCTGAATTGAAAAGAAAATCGTTGCAAAAACGTGGTCAGTATCATTCAGAAGACTGATTAAATTACTGGCAAACTTTCAATCTTTGTTCTCATTTTCACGTTGTTGCAATATAGTTTTTAAGTCATACGTTGAGTCGAAAATTTATTAACCGTGATAGCGATTTGGTGTACAAAAATTTACAAGCTCGCGAAATAGACTCACGGTACGGCGCGATATAAATCACGCGCCGCCGTCACCGCCCAAAAAACGATCCAGGAGAATAACGGGACGCGACTTGTGCACTATAATAAAAAGGCGTCGTAAACTCGAGCAGCATAAGTTCGGTAAAACGACAGAAAAGGGTGTAGCGCCGCGACAGTCGGCCACCTAACCGCACGCTACTTTGGCAAAAAGCGCTGGCAAGTTGCGTCCCATCGAGGTTTAAATCGGCTGTCAAGTCGCCTATTCAAATGTCTTTAGAATCGCAACGAACAGAACGAAATTTCGCGGCGTTTGCCAAGTGGGATGCGCCCTTTCATTCGACTCTCGCGGTTTCTTTCCTTTACGCGTGATTGCGTATAATTATTTCGATTCGAATCAGAAGCGTTCTAAAAGCTGTGTTTGAACGAAATCCATAACTAAAAATTGCAAACTACTAGGATTGGAATTAACACATCGACTTGACACATATGGGTTCAAGATTAAATGTTAAAGAAAATACATCTGGACAGGACTTTTGAATTTTTATTCACAAATTGTTATGCTAGTTTTCAATTGCCCAAAAACAAAGTTTCGTTTTCGTGGATAATATAGCTGTTTAACAACAGAGATTCTGATAAATGTGTTTCTACAATATTAAAGAATCCGGTGCATAACTTATGTGTATGAAATTATTACAGTAAGAACGAGGGTGCACGAAATTTTACGTTCTGTCAGAATGTGTGCTTTACGGTCGCAAAGAGGATTGGACGCAATAAACTTAGGGATCGGAGCGATATTCCTATAGAGCGTACAAAGAATGATTCGAAACTGCAGGATAATTATCGGCTGAGCCAAAAAGTCGTACGTTTGAAAGAAATCCTATTGGCTGCGGGCTGTATCGGATCCGAAATTCGAAAAAAATCGGCCCGGGGGTACGGTGGACGCGATTACGGCCGCGTACTGCGGAATGATGACGCAATTTATGGCTTCGAGAACATAGGCGTGCTCGACGCTCTGACCCCGTTCGATCGTTTAATCCGTCCCAGATAGGTACGTACGATTAGACGATTCGACGGAAGCGAAGAACCATTCAGTACCCCATCCCCGCTGGCCCCCTAACCGGCCATCCCTTCGCCCTATGCAGTCCTCTCGAGCCCCTCGCGTCCCCTGGATTCGACAGAGTCGGTAGCGTTCATGCTGTTCGGTTGCGATTCGGGATACTCTGTCCCGCTCCCTTTCGAATCGCCATCTTTCTTTCTCTGTTCGAGCTTATGAGCTTTTCGGCCCGCGGATCAACGAGACCGCAGCTCTACCGAGCACACGACGGTGTATACACCAAGTGCTCCACTGCTAGAGGACTAGCAGACAATTGATGATTTGGTGGGAATGTAGTGAACCGAATTCGAGTACCGACTGCCGGGGAATAATGAAAAAAATCCGCTGGAAAATTTGGTGAACCGAGATATAATTTGAAACAGAAATTAAAATCAACGAGTCGTGATCAATTGCTTGCTCGAGTCTCTAGAATCTTCATATTCCACGCGTGCAGTGCTCGTTCTGATGGCAACAAGTGAAATTGTACACTGTGTAAATGAAGTTGCTTTCTATCGGAAATAATTAAAAGCGACTACAGATGTACTGCAATTTAAGAACGATCGTCTTACCGTGTAAGCAACAGAAGATAATCTGTCGATTTTATTTAATATTTATTTATAATTGAGTATTTGTCAGGTCGGACGAGGAAGCGGAATTTTCGAACGGTTTAATATTTTTCGCAGACCGTTTCATTGAGAATTTTTCTCTGGGAAATTAAAAACAAATGTGCTCTGTCAAATTACGACACAAAATCTTTCATAGATGTATTTTTAAATCGGACTTACTGATTTCTTATACTCGAATAAAAGTTAAATTCTAACTACAGAAAAATCATTTTCTTGACCTTGATCTTTTCATCAAATTAAAATTATTTTTCGACTCCTCCAGTTTGGGTAGTAGATCTCGATGAACCTGTATAATGCACGATAATTTTGTGGTTTTTAATAGATTCCAGAAAAATATCCTGGAATACCCGGGCACAATTCACCTTGTGCATTGAAATCACGCGAGAGCAAACTCGACTGAGAAGTGTTCTAATGGTAAATATTAGATTTCCTGTACGGAGTATCAGCGACCCAGTTGCGATACAGCGGAATCGTTCGAAATGTCAGCCAGTAAACAGAACACAAAAGCTATTTACATTTAGTATAAAAAGAACTGCTTCTAAAATACGTATGTATCGCAGAGGGGTTTTAAGTTACTTAAATCACGTATTTCCAATACCTCAACGTTGCAGCCCTAGCCCTAGAGAAAATTCTTGCCTCGTACGACTGTCTGGATGCAGTCAATCTTTCTTGCGGGCTCAAAAGCGTCGCACGTACGACGTGAACATCTCAAGTCGGTTAACTCTGCGAGACATCTTTTTATTCAAGTTGATATGTACACTTGCGGTCCTGTTGCTCGTGATACGCGCAGACATACACGCATACGATACAGGAATATTTCGCCTAACGTGGAAGCGTTGTAGCGATACTGGAGATAAACGGGAATTTTCAAACTCGAGATATTCTTCCGAACGACAACATTAATTTAATTATTAAATCGAGTACGAACGTTTCGAGCTCGTTATTTGATGGGCGTAGTTAAAACTTGCGGGACCGGAGAAAAGCCACGAGGACACGGAGAACTGAATTCCAACTCGAGATCTCCGGAGTTATGCGACATTACTAACTGTGTCATAGTCCTTCATAGGTCTTCTGAACTCCTTCGATACGAGGCTTGTGACCCAGATAAACGCGTGTTTAAGCTCGCATTATCGTTAGGCGGAGTTTTAAACAAATAAACACTTCTCGAGCTCCGGCTACACAATGCCTTTTTACGTCGTAGCTATATTTTCAGATATGTGTTCATGCCTTTAAAAAAATTAATCTTTTTATCAGTGGAACGCACTGCCGAAATATGGAAAAATGTGTGGCGGTCTGTGTATTAAAAATCCATTGGCGTTAAGTCAAGAGATTTGGATGGTCGTTTTGCAAAGCCTCCACGGGACCAATCCAACGATGTGGATAACGTGCGTTTAAAAAGTTTCGAACACGACGATCATAATGCGGCGGGGGACCATCATGTTGATATCAGCGTCTGCAGAGTGTTATTAAATCGAGATCTTCCAGCAAAGTTGGCCCTCGATTTTCAAAAAAGTCGAGATAAATTGTACCTGCCAAGGTCCCTTCGAAGTAACGCGATCCCATGAAATTACCATTAACAATATCAGACCAAACGTTTACCAACCGACGACGTTGATCGTTATTTGATTCATGCTAACGAAGATTTTTTTTTAGTACAACGAAGTATTTCATTTTTTATTTATCTTTGCACGTGGAATCACTTTTTATCGGTTTGTGCCATTCTTAAACACCCTGTGCGTGAAATTGTTGATGGAACGACGAAGGTGCTTTCTCTCGACGTGCTTTGGCATGCCTTTAAACACAAACAATGTCAAGATATAAAATATAAGTCATTGTTTAGATGCAAATTGTGTATCTCCGGAACGAGATCGTAAACTTTCGATTCCGTCATTCTTCGCTCGTTCTTCTTTCCAAAGTCGATTCGCGGTTTGTTCGAGAAAAATTGATCGTTCGTGTTCGCCTCGATTTATATTACCGTGGAAAATTTATAGTAAAACCCTTCTTCTGGATTATGAATCTCTATAACTTTGCATTTTCAATTTTTGATACCTCGAGAGTAAGTTTCCAACAACCTTTAAGTTCAGCAATATGCATAGCGAAAACATTGGAATAATAATTAGAACAGTGATATATACTATTTTGCATCGCTCCTGGATATCAAAAATAAAAAATAAGAGAAATGTATATTTTTGCTGACAAATAAATTTGTCTCGTGTGCAAATGAGGAGACATATTTCCTGCATTTAATTACAAATATTTTTCTTGGGACGATTTTATTATCCTGGGGATTTTAATTACTTTCTTTTGGGAGAAGAAGAAAGTATAAATAACAGTTAATGAAAAGCCCTTTTTGTTTTGATGTTGAAAGTATGACACATTTTAGTTTTACAACATTTCATTTTACATCTTCTGGCATCGCATTATACACAAAATGTTTTTTTTTTTTATTACTCTGACGCAGATCGAAAATAATAACGTCTGCCAAATTTGCTGTGCCTTTAATAATAACTGTTATGAATCAAGAGGGTGGAATATTTGTAACGGCTCTTTTTTCTTGACGCTGATTTCAATAAATTATACATTATGGCCCTGGCTCGTAGTGATTATGAATAAATTATCGATTTAGTAATTAAGAGATGCTGCAGAGAAACTTGGCACTCTTGTATAGTCAGAATCCACCACAGATGCACGAAAATCGTAAATTCTTTTTACAAGTTTATTTTGGCAAATAAAAGTACACAGTGAACAATGAAAAAAGGCTGATCTAGAAGCAATAAGAATTTTTTAACATTATTCAATTAAAGAATTAATTTATTCTCAGATGCTATTAGAAAGGTTCAAAAAGATCTGACCACGTTAATTTTATTCATATTTATTTATTTAAAGTTCAAATTAAAAAATATTGAATAAAGAGTCATATACAAATTTATTCCCTTTATCTGTCACAGTTTCTTAAGTAACATTTGTTGAGATTTTTTAAAAATATTCGTTAATAAGAGAATGCCATCGAACAAGATGGTCACCGTATTATTTAATCGTCGAGTACGGTCTGAGTAGCGCGAAATAACTAAAAATTGAATTTTTTTACAGACTTTTAGTTCAACTATACAATTTCATGCGCATAGAAATGGGTCGTTTTTCCGCTGGCAGCTTTCGTGCATCTGTGATCGTATGGACATGTATTCTTTTTTCGCCGGATGTATCACGGTAAACGAAGAAATTCGGTGAAAACATGAGGAAGGACAGGCAAATAGCGACAATGCATGCAAAATTTATCCCCTGGTTGTATAGTTATGGATCTAGTTTAGTTATATGCATGTAGAAAGGAAGATGAACAGCAGGAAAGGAAAGGATCTACGTTTCATAACTCCCTGGAACGAGTGATCTACCAACAGACAGTGGATCGAGCACATACATGACGTTTCCTTCGCATGAAGGTAATGCATTGTGCATACAAATAAGACACAAAAATGGCACGAAAGGACGTAGTTGCATGAATTGCGTCCATACGAAACTGGCAAAGATCTGAGAATGAAACTCGAGTAAATAGAAAGGCTATTGAACAATATATTTGTTCCTCAGATTTGGTCAAATTGATATACTCCATTCCCATTTTGAAGATCCTAAAAAGTTACGAAGTCACTCTAATTACATAATATACTCAATGAAAGGCTATATCATTAATTATTACATTTATAGTACTTCGTGTTCTTCGAGTTTAAATGGAAAGAATTGTTTTAGGTCGAAATGGGTGACTTTAGAACACGTTATCTCCCAGGTTTCTCTTTTTTCACCTTGCAATGATAATTTATCATCGACCGATACTGTATTTTGTATTATTCCCCTGTTAACATCGGGAAGTTTCCCATAAATCAAATCAAATTACAGTTTTGTAACGTTTCGAGAATTTACGAGCCGCTACTTTCAAACCGTGCCCCATTAATATTCTGTTTTAATATTCATTTGTCATATAAGATAAATATTTTTATCCAAAATGTTGTATGTAAATGTACGAACTGAAATTTATGAGGGAAGAAGGACGCAATTGCGCGCAAACAGGAATGCTAAACAATGTTCGATTCGTGAAATGCAGGATTCATGCTGCGTAACGAAGATAGTCCATTAATACGCGGTCGATTACTTTTTTAATCCCACAAATCTCTCTCCGTTGGATTTAATACAATCGTCGACATTTGGTTACGAATTTTCGCACGCTACGAACGGGTCAATCTTCTTCTCGGAATATTCGATTTCTTTTTTTTTTCGCTATGCAACACATCACTGCACGCAGCACGGAAGAAAATCCGGCAAAGAGGTTTATAATTTCATTTGGAGCGTAGCGAATGATCTACGGAGTAGCTCGTGTAAAGGAAACAGCACGTATGAAAGGAACGAAATTACTTAATGCATGCAGTTTCCATCATGAGTACGATGTACCGTAAAGAACATTCTGAAATTGATTTAAAGCCACGTAGAACCACAATCGATTTACCGTCAAAACACACTACTTCTATATTTACACATATTTTTAGCTCGTAATTAGCGTTCGCGAGAATTAAAAAATACTTTTAAAAATAATTAAACTAAACAATTAAACTAAAAATAATTTTAAAATCTCACGTTTTCTCAGTCCTAATGTAAAAATAATTAGGGGTGAAAAAGAGGCACCTTTCTTAAATATAAATGTGTTTTCATTTATTCTGAAATTTTCCACGAATAAAACGCAAGATTAAGAGGACTACCGACATTTCATTTCCGCTACAATGTTATCATTCCCTTGCATTACGGTAGTAATCGTATTACAACGGGCTCGAATTAATAGTGGGGGTATATGTTAGGGATTTCTACGAATCCCGTGGATAGATTGACGACTGACTGACTGACAACTGTCCGGTTGGTATTTATGTAATCAACCTCTCCTCGCCATTTCGCTGTCAGTCAGTGTCGGGCATTTATATCGTTCGCTTCCGCGCAAAATTTTGCCTGTTGTTTCGAGATTAATCGCGAAACGTGTCCGAAATTTCTCTCGTCGTAGAATACATAAACGTGGACGCAACAAAATACTTGCCGGCGATAGTGTGATTTACATTTGAAAAATTTCACTTGTTTCGAACGTTAAGTTGTGCCGTAACGAGTATTAACTTCGTAATAAATGATAATGTAATTTAACCCGTTGTAGCAGCAACGAATGAAATAGGAAACAAAGTAAAGTTTACACGTTCGTTGGACGCGTAATTATTACTTTGTAAATATATTGTGCCGGTCGTGACAAATAATGATATTTTATGAAACTTTGATCGCTGATGGAATTGTTGAAAGTCTATTGGGAAAAGAGTTCGCGGGAATGTATTTCGTTACGAAGCTTTCGGTAAAGTTGCGAAACAACGATTCAGCGTTCAATTATAAAATTGTGTTAAGCTGAATAATCTGTTCGCCATTACACAATACGTTGAGCAGGTAATAATTAATGCATGGATAAACACATAAATGCAATTACCGGAGGAAGTACATATTTATACGTAGCAAATAAACCTCTTCGCGTATACAGGACAATGATGACCACTCATAATTTCGCCGTTAATAATGCTTTCCATATCGAATTAGAAAGAATTAAACATTTAAGTCTGTTGGATGACTTTTTAATTGAAGTATTTCGAAAGATAGAAACTAAATGTTATGATAATTAATTAATTTTCGTGTATGTTTGTGCAGGATGCTTTCAGGTTAAATACGATAATTAATTAATATTCATGTTTGCTTATACAGGATGCTTCTGGGTTAAATAGTTAAATTTGAACAATGAATTTAGGAGGTAAAGATTTAATGAAATCGAAGAAACCATAATTATATCGTGATTTAACTTTTTTTCCAAGACATCTTTTTCTTGTCCTCAACCGTTTTAAAGGTCAATTTTCCCAGTTGCACTGTACACCCTGTATACTATATAAAGTCCGTCTTGAATTGCTCTAGAAATAAAGAGAATTATTCAGAGAGTCGACTGGCGCATAAAATCGCCAAGACGGGTCGATCTTCATCTTATGCATGTACTTCCATAAATATTCGGAATCAGACTTGCGTATGAATAATATTATTTGTTTATGATCAGATTTCAAGACACCTGCACTATTTCTCCAACAGAAATGCCCACCATTTTACGATGCTTTTTTACTTTGAAATCATTTCCAAAGGAAATGGTAGTCCAAGGGTTGAAAGATCTTACTTTCTGCACATTTATCATATAAAATAATATTATTAGTATTTGGTGTTCAGGTGCAATAGTGTTTCTTATATTAAATACTTAGATTTCGATTGAATTATACAGTTACCGAAAAAAGTATCCACACACCGCAATATGTTCAGTTAAAACAATAATAACTTTGATTATAGAAGGCTACTTAGCTATGAAAGACACATATGCAGTTGGGGAATTAATTCAGCTTTCAGATAGTATGAATTTGGTTATGATTTAAATAAAAATACAACCATAAAGGTTTGTTAAAGAACCATAATTTTGAACAGAATGAGTGCTAAAAATAAGGAAACTACAATAAAGAAAAGAAAAATTGTAATTGAATTATGGAAAAGTGGGAGATCACTTCGCGAGATTGGTGAAATGGTAAAAAGGAGTCATGCTAGTGTACAATATATAGTTAATAAGTACAAAAGTATAGGATTAATTGAAAATATGAATAACTGAAAGGGATGAAAGATTTATTACAAAGAAAATAAAAGAAAATCCATTTGAAAGTGCACCTAAAATCGCAGCAGAATTAGAAGCAAGAACTGTTCTCTGAATTTTTCTCGCTGATTTTCTTACTTCATTTGAGATTTGTTTGTTGTATTTTTATTCAAGTTACAATAAAATTCATATTATCTGAAAGCTGAGTTAATTTCCTAACTACATGTGTGTCTTCTATAGTTAACTAGCTTTCTATAATCAAAGTTTTTATTGTTTAAACTGAACGTGTTGTGGTGTATGGATACTTTCTTCGGTAACTGTAGGAGAGATAAAACTTAATATTGAGGTAATTTCCAAACAAAATGGAAGTTCAAGGGTTGAAAATATGTAATTCTCAGCACATTTGTCGTATGAAATAGTAATATGAGTATTAGTTTTCTGTTGGAGCAGTGGTTTTTATTTTTAATACATAAGCTTCTGGTGAATTATAGGTGGACGCCATGTCGCGTTTGCATTAGACAAGGATTACTCACGGGACGCACCGTATGACGACTGCTTTTATTTGAATGGTCCACTTGCTCTCTCTAGCAATTATGTGGATATAACACGGCTGGCAAGAGTAACGAACCGTGTTCGTAGAACGCTCGACTCTCGCGCGAATTAGCGATACACGCGATTGGGTTGAAGAGAGAGAGAGAGAATTCGAGCTGGTAATATTCAAATTTTGTGGTGTAAATGATTTCGCGTCGAAAATCCATAGATATGATTACCACAGTCGTGGTAGTCGGCGGTCGAAATTCGAAATAGTGCGGTTTCAGCCAGATATATGCATCCATTAATTTTGAATACACAACAGGTTGTGTTTCCGCACTTCCCAACGATTTAGGACTCCGTGAGATTTGCGAAGCATCGACTTTTTCCTGTTCGCATTAGCCAGATGAGTTACTCGCGACAGGAAACATCGAAACGGGACAGATACACGTTTGTCGAACTAAAGTTTTGAATATTGGAACTACCGTTGGCTACTACTATCAGAATAGTAAACAGAAAATTTCGAGTCGATCGAATAATCCATGTTAAGATTATGAATTTATTATTTTTACGACACTTTATCTTCTACCAATAGTCGACTCGTTTCACAAGCGTGGTTTAATAGTACAAACAGTTCGTAACGTTTCACAATGTGTGCACGCGGTAAGAAAACATACAATTTCGCGTATTAAAATTAATTTACACGAGTTTCGGTTACTCGAAATCGTATTTTAGGTATCGAAAATGGCGAACGTGGCAAGAAAATATTGTCCAACGTCGCGCGTTAAAACACAGCGTCGCGTCGTTAAATTCGCTTGTATGTAAACAATTATTAAAGCTATCGGCGTATGCGAGATCACGTAACACCGATCGCTCCAACGATAAAATTTACCGTTAATGCCTCTACGATTGATAAACCCACTCTTTGGAACGTGTTTTCCGTATTTTAAATTTGGATTGCAAAATAGAAACTAATTTCGAGCATTCGCCGGGGCTGCATTTTATGGCCGGAGAGTGGTGTGTATTTTCATATTCCTAATGCATCGCGACGAACACCTCTCATCCTCCCTCAAAAACGGGTTATAAGCAGAACACGGAACATTCCGCACACATGCGTGCACGTAGGATGTCAAAAGTGGGGTTCAAAACACAGGAAGACCGTAATACTCGTTAAACTGAGTTAGGAATGTTCACTTACCGCAGCCTCGGAGAACAACACTTTTAGATCAGAATGCTTTTCATCGATTTAAAGACTCGAGAGACTTCGTTAATAAGTTTAATTTTAGTGCAAAGTCCAATATTACTAGTATTTTCGAGTTTGAAGAAGCTTGGTATACGAATAGAATATTGAGAAATATTATACGTTCTTTATAAAGGTTGATATTCATGTTAGGAGGGTGAAAACTACCCCTCTTTCACGCTAGGAATAGACTGGGAACGTGAAGATGATTTTAGTTTACAACAAATTTAATCAAATTTATACACTGAGCACTTTTATATTTGAACAAAGTGTGTCATTTATTACAGACGAAATATTGCTGTCTTTATTTTTTTATGGTACAGAATACTGAATAAAGTGAAACTGATTTGTAATCCAGAATATAGCAACGTTTTTCATTATTATTTTTTGTGGAGTACAGTGAAATAAAACGTCAATTTTTAAACCTTTGCAAAAGGTTTCAATATTTTTTACAAGTAATTAACATTTAAAGGCCCTTCAAATTTGAAATATTTTTTAGCCCAGAATCATCTTCAGGTTCTTCGAGGGGGAAATTCGTCTTAGGGACGTGGAAGTGGGTCGTTGGACGACTTTTTCCACCACAAAGTTAGAATAGTTTAAAGATTGACAACGCGCGAATGTACATTTTCACGCGTTCCGCGTCTTTTCATCCGTTCGTCCGGCTTTGTTCTCGTGGACCTCTGTGGCTGCTTGTGGACCGACTAGTTACGCACACATTGTCGGGAACGTCTCGTCGATTGAAACCTTCGGTGAGTGGAAATGCGAGTGAACACATAGCGCTTACATTCCAAATAGCCACGAATACATTCGACGAGCGTGAAGTGTCTGTTTCCGTGGACGGTCCAGAAGGTAATTGAATCTTCGTTTGTTCGCCAGAAGCGGACGAATTCATTTAATATTATTATTACGCGTCTCTATACACATATTCGAAGACACACAAATATTCGTGAAAAATCCAAAAAAGTTTCATCGACTAACGTGATCTTCAATGATTATCGAATTTTTAAAGAATCGGATAAAATTGATCGAATGCCATTTCTTAGTGCACCGACTGTGATTTACCCAAGTAAATAACGACGTGTTTAATTAAAATACCCTCAGACGATACACGGACAAGGTAATTTTGTTTCATCGAGGAAACGCTGGGACGCGAGACGAAAGGCGCGCAGTTTCGTTTGATAATTACTTCCACGATCGATTAATCCACGTAGCCGATAAGAAGGCGCCATAATCTCGGTGATTTAAGTCCTCAATTTTGCAGCGTGGGTCGGGGACGTGGCATGAAAAACGCAAAACAATGATCACGAATTTACGCCTTGTTTCGCGGAACTTGGTGAACACGGCACGTACTTCGAACCACGGAAAGAGTTACGAGTTGAACGCGAAGGGGAGGACCTCGTTTGAAATCGTTTCGAGGAAAAGGTGAAAAGTCGTTACGGGAAACGATTTCGCGAGAATTTCGAGACATCTCCGAGACATAGGCGTGTAACGAAATCACGCGACCGTTAAAGACTGTCAAGATGATCCCACGACGAAGGATTTCTATCGTGTTGGTTCCTAAATAAATTTTGCTCGTTTTCATCGAGAACGTCGATTATTATCGATAGTCTGTCGCAGAGTAGGCGCAACGGTTGAAACAAACGGTATTGTTTATAAACTGCATCCTTTACGATCGCGCAAATGCCTTGCACCTCGCGTGCAAGACGGTAAATTTATCGTTCCGCCAGGTCTTCGAAAGTAAATACTTATTTAAATAATACCGCATACGCGGCTGAGAAGGAGAATCTCTTGGGTATTGTAAACGCGCTATAAATTTGCTTGATTTATCACCTGCTTCTCTTCTTAAGTCCGTTCGTGTCTGCACCGCGACTTCTTTTTTTACGGTTCCTTTACCGCCAACGGCTGATCAAATTAGCCAGCACGCTCTTCTTTGACCTAATTTCTTTCTTCCCGTTTCGTGTTGGGCGTATCGTGCAAATAAAGAAAGACATTATACACATTACAGGTGTACACGGTGCAATGCGTTAACCTACATTTATTCGTTAAATATATTTCTGTCGTTACACTACCTTCACGATCGATGGAGAATGTGTACAGTGATGAAAGGGAGGTATTAACATAGACGAGGTACACGAGTAGACCTTACACCTTATGGACTTTCGTGGCCCAATCTGACTACCATACCGACCTGAAAATTCGGAGGTGATTTTAGCGTCCTCTTCTCATGGATGGTGGTCAATTGAGAAACTATTCACTGAATTGGTATTGATGAGCAGACAACTGTACTGTATGTGTAAATACACGTGAGTTGACTATAGAAGGAATTAAAAAACGCCATTTTCAAAAGATCATAACTCCTACAATAGTGAATGTATTTCATTGAACTTTATTTCTGAAGTAGAGCACATGGATACCTACCAAAAAGTATTAGATAACATTTCCGTACAGCGCCAAACAAATTTATTAAAAATGAAAAACGAATTTTTAAGAAAAATCGACAGCAAGTAGGTGCCTAAATTTTTCAGCAAAATTAAAAACTTTGAAATCGTTCTGGAAAAATTATTTTTAGTTGCAGGGGTCAATTACAATCATTTTGGGAGAATAGACATACCCCCGAATTCCTAACCAATTTTGAGAAAAAAATTCGACTAGGTACTGAAATATGTACGCGAAATTAAAAAATTTCAAATCGTTCTAAAAAAATTATTTTTAGTTGAAGGGGATAATTAGAATCATTTTGGGAGAATAGACATACCCCCGAATTCCTAACCAATTTTGAGAAAAAAATTCGACTAGGTACTGAAATATGTAGACGAAATTAAAAAATTTCAAATCGTTCTAAAAAAATTATTTTTAGTTGAAGGGGATAATTCGAATCATTTTTGGTTAATAGACATACCCCCGAAATCCTACGCAGTTTTGAGAAAAAAATTCAGTAGGAGTTGAAATTTTTCGGCGAAAGAAAAAAATTCAAATCGTTCTAAAAAAATTATTTTTAGTTGCAGGGGACAATTAGAATCATTTTTGGTCAATAGACATCCCGCAGAAATCCTACGCATTTTCGAGAAAAACATTCCTAATCGAAAATATAATGCCTGATCATAACAGAAATGTTTCACCGAAATTTTATGCGTATGTTTAAAAAATCATAGCTCCTGGACAGGTTGTAAAATTTTGATGTTTTAAAATGGAAAAAATAAATTGGATGTAAGGTCTGCCCGTATACCTCGTTTGTGGTACTATAACAGGAACTGTCGAATCTTATCCCTGTTAGGCTTGTTTATTCTACAAATTATATAATCGTTCAGCAATTAAAGTAAATATACAGTTTCTTTGACTAATTCTCGTACGGTAACTCAATTTTGAAATAGTGAAGGCTGATTTGTGGATAACGTTACTGTTCGCGCTCGAAGTGGTTGTGGTTGGATTGAAATTTTATTTGGTTCGTGATTTGAGAGGTTTATTTTTTTTTTTTTACAATAATAAAGTGGACTGTATATACATGAGTTATTGAACGCGATGAACTATATGAGAAACTGTTCCCCCGTTCTACTTTACAAAATGTGTTCAATCTTTTCCAATGTTCGTTGCTCGAAAAACAAACGAAGAGAGTGTGTTCATCTCTCAGAAACCAAACTAGGAGAGTGTGTTCATATCTCAAAGACCAAACTAAGAGTGCAGTCGTGTCCGGAGTCCGTTTTCTCCTCAGCTTAGGTCCCCACCAAGTGGTGGTTTGGGGGTGTTTTTCAGATTCCTCTGTGGAATCTAGACTGTATCAATTGGCCATCGACTTGGGAGCGGAGGACCCATTTTCCTGCCCCATTTCGGCAGGAAACTCCTCCCTCACCTCGGTGGTGGAGGAAAGTCCCAGGCCACCCCGGTGAGGGTGGACGAGGTTTCCTCCCCAAGTCGAAGGCCGCGTTAATTTATCAAGGAAGAAACGCAACTCCGGATTATCAACGCAACAAGAGGTTGCGTTTGGTTTGTATCTGTTTTATGGCTATATTGTTCCGCGTGTCGGCGATGGCCGTTGTCGTCGGTACCTACATTTGGCCTCGATGACCGTGCCAACCGCGGAACAATATAGCCCTTCGCTGGTCAACTCGAATGTAGCGTTTCTTTCAAAAACCAAAATTCCTTTCTTTTACACTGACATTTGCCAGATGCGGGAGACTCGAAGACCTTCGCAACGTAGTACCGATCTCGCATCTGGCCGCATAAAGGACCGGAAACCACTCGAGTTGGCCAGCGGAATGCGCACATTTTGTTTCACCGAAAAGTTACGCCGTACAACACATTCGCCAGCAATCAATCTATTCTTTCGTATCGCACCTTTGTACTGCGTGCAACATTAGGAATATTGTGTATTTCTTCTTCTTTATTTTTGAACTTCGTTTTTAATGCTTTCAAGGAAGTTTGGTTAGGTCTGTGTATGAACATTTAATGACCAAGCTTGTACAGTTCCAGAAATTGGTGGGGAAGAATCCACGATCAATATCGAGGGGAAAAATAGGGTCAGTTTACAAGAGTCTACTGTAACATCTTAAAAACACTAGAATATCAGGAATTCTTTATTGCATTGATGTATGTTTTCTAATTTTCCAAGAGGGATTCGTAAGGTAAAGGATTAAGAATCACTGAGAATAGTAAATATGAATAGCAGTTAAGAGTTTTCCGGAACTTTAACGAGCAGTCGCCTCCGAAAAGCACGGCCTCCAATTCCGCGAAGTCGAGGCATTATCTTGAAACCAGGCCGGAATGATAAATATGTCGATCGAGAGGTCATTATCGGTTGGTATGCTAATCACGGAAGTCGGAGCTGCCACGAACATCCCCGACTCGAGTTTGCATCCGACCGTCCGAGAACATCCACTGAATTGCTAACCGTACTGGCTATCGTTGAGAGTCCAGGGAACTTTCGTGACGAATCCCGTTTCGGTCCCTTCTCGCATAATTTTGCCATTGAACATCAGCAAATTCGCCGTGTCCCGCATTCTGCTTCCACCCTTGAACATACCGTGTAATTCCTTCCTCTCGTTTCGGCCCGTCACACCCCTGTGTACGAATCTCCGCGTCCTTTCCACGGCGTGTTCGAAAGCTCTTCTCCCGTTTTCTGTTTCCGGTTCCATCGATTCTCTTTATTCTCCACTTTCGGTTCCTTGTTCGTTCCATTCGTTCTTCGCCGATGCTAGCTGACTTTTTCATTGGTGCTTCCACTGTCTACTCTCACACTATCCTGTCTAATATTTTCGCCCTCTGTGTATTTCATTCTTCCATTTTCCACTGGCAATTCTATTTACGACGGAACGGGGATCGCGAGGGGAATATTGGTCAATTTTGTGGCGACTTGCTGTTGTAAGAAGAATCGAGCGAAATAGTTGAAGGAAAGAAAAGGAAAGGGGAGCCCTGGGTCTGCTAGTGAACTCATCGCATTCAATGGTCGGTCGAGTACTTGTGAAAGAGGTACGAGCTGAGAGTATCTCTCTGCTGGCGAGTACAGGAATTGTTACCTCATAATAAATGTATTTTATACGTGATTATAGTTCCCTACTGAATATACATACAGTTATTCGAACTTAGCTAATACATTACGTTACACTTTATTCCTCTCAAGGTACTCGTTAACTTTTATTCCAAACATTCTTTTACCAGATTAGTGTAAAAGCCTAAAAAATCGGCCGTTAAGAGAAACACCCTGGAAAGTGTCAAAGTAAACAATACAAAAAATATAGAAGGTAGCATAAATAATAATAGTTGATAAGGGATGAAAAACCCTTTAAAATGAAACTTGTTTCAAGTCGATCGCCAGGTTAGTTCCGATGATATAAGGGTTCTAAGCGTTTGTTTACTTTTCATTGTTTACGTCTCGAGGTCATTGACCACACGTCTCCGTAGTAAATAGTGAATTCTTGGAAATACTCATTCGGTCACGATGTTGAGGTAGTAAAAAAAATTACAACTTCATTTAAATTACAAAGAGGAAGCTTTGCCGCTTCTAACGATGACACAGTTATTAATAAAACGTGAGTAACTTCGGAATTGCACGCGTTAAAAATTGTAGTACTTTCAAGACGCGTTGTTGGACTATTTATTAGAATATTACAACCTATAAGTAAATTATTCGGATAATTTTGTGGCAGCTTGCTACATGGAGGAAGTGAGTAAGCGAGATAACAGGATTTTATTTTATTTTTATTGTTTTTAGTATTATAATAAAAATATGTTTTCAAATGAGAAGTACTTCGTTTCAACAGCAACAACTTTTTTCGATTCATCTGTAATTATTTTTGTTTATTTTACACTGATTTCAATTACAAAAGGCAACTAGACAGCAATCTATTCGTTTCATCCAGACATTTGCTAGATCCAGACGCGTTCTAGCTTAGAATCTGCAAAGGACACGCGATTTTCTCCGTCGGACGGTTCTCGTTAGCGTGATCGTTCGGTTTAAATCGAAGGCATGTATTTAACCAATGAAACGTGTAGTTGCTCTCCAAACTTTTTAAACTAATCGATCCGTGTATTCCACGCCAGCGGTGTTCCCTCCGAATATCTAAAAGTTAGTTACGACCGATTCGTCGGCAAACACAGTTGCGTTCAAACCGCCAATCAAATACGTTGGTAATTGATCCGACAAATTTGCATTCGAGACCTAAACCGATGTTTCAAGTTGCACAACGCTCAATTGTAAAATTCGAGCGATTAGATTATATGTTTTTGTACAAATAATAAAAATACCATTTTTAGATCATCGTAATTTCAGTTTAAATAGAAGAGTCTGTTTTCAAATTTTCTTTATGTTCGTTTCCGTTTAAAATTTGCAAGTTGAACTATTAAACGGTTTTATATTCGTAATAAAAATGACTAAATAATAGGAATACATTTATTGTTAGTAAAATATTATGGCTGACAATATTTTCGATTCTAAGTTGATTTCTCCAACATGTAAATGTTCAAATTATATTTATTATAATTCACGATTAGTAACATTTGAGACATTTACCGCACTGAAGGTATCCTGTGACTCGTTTCACGCAACTATACTGTTTCTCTGGTTGTTCGTAACATTTGTTTTATTTTAATTCCCATTTGTCTGCGTGATCCTCTCTCCTTGACACTGTTTCCCACGCTCTCCTTAAATGTTATCTTTCGCAATGGATGGAACCACGCGACCTCTTCTCGCGCCCAGTCCGTGGCTCTGTTCGCAGTTCAGAATACAAATTGGCTGGTAGCGTGTCGCCTCGCGAGAGAAGTAGATAACGGCAATTAGAACATCATCCCGAGTAGTGTGCTCGGAGTGCGCCCGATTAGTCTTCTCCCTCCTGGTCTGTCGAATGAGTAATTCGATGATACGCAACGGCGAAGTTTCGATGGAACTTCGTCGCGTCCAGGAAATACTGGGTGCTTGCCATAACAGACGCCGACAAACAAGGACCAAGTCGTCCCATAAACACGGTTCGTTCAGGATAAAGTGCATCGAGTGTCGTTTAACGTATTTTAATCTTGCTTGGAGCTGGGTCAGAAGACTTTATCCAAGGAAAGGGCAATAATTCTGTACTTTCTGGAGCCAAAAGGTTGTATCCAATATTTATTTACATTTTCCTAGAACGTTGTAAGTTCTCTTAGACGATGTATTACTTCTGGAGATTTCTTCTGTGCGAAATTTTGTCTAATTCGGACTTTAATATACATCGTACTACATGGAATATTGTATGTCTGACAATGAGTCGTGGGGAGGTTTTGTAATCATGTTCGAATAGAGTCCTCGAAAACGAAACTTGATTATTTCGGTCTCGCGTACACCTGTAATAAAATACCTGTACCGTAATGAAATTTTAATGGAACAGCAGTATTTGTAAATATCTAATTTAAAATTAATAATTAACCACGAAATAATGGACTAATAAAACGGAACATAGCGCAGCCGTAATTAAATTTTACGCAATTCCGTCTGCCGTGAATTCCTATAACGAGGATTACATATTTTCTGGCATATTAAGGGGTTAAAACTGGGCTAAAATGCACATCGTAATTAATAACAAAGCATAATGTATACGAAACGTATTACCCCGGAATGTACAAGGGGGAAATTTTGTTAACGCTTAAACGGTGTGTGTGTAATCCTAGGAAGCCTTTGTTTCGCTGGAATGATGGCGATGTTGTTACTAAACGAATATCGCTATTTTTCTTCTCTCCGGTGTTGTTTATTTAAACAACGTATCGGTCTCGTGTGACCAAATTGGGGTGATTGCAACGAAAACAATTAAATTCATCATATTTCCTAAATAATAACATCGCAGAGCTATCAATATATTATGTTTCTAAGGGCAGTGTGAAATAACTGCCGTGAATAACTAATTTAGGCAATAATTATAATACATATGTGTCAGGTCCCAGAGTGTTGATAATATTCCTCTTCTCACATATAAACATGCAAACTGAGAACAAGAATACTTAGGTATAGAGTTTCAGAGTCTAAACTTACTTTCATTATCTCGTCCAAAAAAGGAAAGTACAGGTAACCCTTCTATAATATGGTAGATAGGTTCCTAGAAAATGCCGTGTTGTGTGAAACCGTGTTATATGAGACCCAGAACCAGTATAAAAAGGCGAGTTACGTTCCGAAAACTTATTAAAAACAAATATTTTTCACATCGTTCTAAAAAAATTATTTTCCCCCAAAATCCTACGCAATTTCGAGAAAAAAATTCAATAGTTGGACAAATTTTTCGGCAAAATTGGAAAATTGCAAATTATTCTAAAAAAATCATTTTTGGTTGCCGGGGTTAATTACAATCATTTTTGGTGAATAGACATGTCCCCGAAATCCTGCACATTTTCGCGAAAAAAATTCAGTACGTACTGGTATTTTTCAACAGACATAACATATTTCAAATCATTCTACAAAAATTATTTTTGGCTGTTGGGGTTAATTACAATCATTTTTGGTGAATACACATACCCCCGAAATCCTGTGCATTTTCGAGAAAAAAATTCCTTACTGAAAATATGTCTGACCATACATTGACATGTTTCCCTGAAATTTCATGGATATGTTTAAAACATCATAACTTCTGAACGGATTGAAGGATTTTAATGTTTAAAGAGGCAAATAGCGCGTATTTTAGTGAAGAATATGTAGAAATTACAAAAATATTCGAGAAGTTGTTCCTTAACCCCGTAAAGTGAGAAAAACCCCATAAAAATGGTCCAATTTTCAAACGGCCATAACTCCTACAATAGTATATATATTTCAATGAAATTTATTTGTGAATTAGAGCTCATCGATACCTACAAGATAGTATTAGACAATTTTTCTGTAGAGCGTCAGACAAATTTATTAAAAATGAAAAACTAATTTTTAAGAAAAATCGACAGGTGTAGGGGTGAAAAAATTTTTCGACGAAAAAAAAATTTCAAATCGTTCGAAAAAAATTATTTTTAGCTAGGGGTGTTAATTACAATCATTTTTGGTGAATACACATATCCCCGAAATCCTACGTACTTTCGAGAAAAAAATTCTTAACCGAAAATATACTGTGTGGCCGGAAATGTTTCTATAATTTTTTAACGACGCCTCAATCAACAAATTAGTATCCTTGATTTTCGTCTTATTTTGGCCTCTAGAATCTTCCATTAAAATTTTTCCTCGGGGTGACCGAACACCCTGTATATTGTACTTCATATTGAGATTACCCAAAGAGTTTGTCCGATACAGCGAAAAAATAAATAATAGGAAAAAATTTAGTTTGAATTACTGCCGCGTTGTAGGAGGGTTTTCGCAATTTATGAACCGTGTTATAGGATGCCGTGTTGTAGGAGGGCTACCTGTATTGAGAGAAAGTTCCATGAACTACTCGAAGTCTCAGAATTCTTTAAACTTCTCCGAATCTCTTCTCTGAACTTGTCTGGACTTCATAGTTCTCTGGTCTCAATCAGCTTTGAACCGACGAATAGCAATTATAATCGGAAACAGGATAAATTCAAGGTATACAATATCATTGTTAGTAGTTTCGAAAAGAAGTACACCGTGTGTGCTTTGTTTTAAAATACTAAATAAGTATCTGTATTTTGTATGAGGTATGCTCACAGTAACGTACGAATCAAATATTAACGTAAGTAGAAACAGCAGATAATGGTCAGACGCTTCCGATAAATCGTATTACTTTCCACTAGCATTGAACAAATGTACAAGTTCGATTATCTCCGAAAACGATACATTGTACGAAACAATTTCAGTCTACATTTACGTCTTATTTTTCTTCACGTAGAATCATCCCTTTTTTAATTGTTTCATACGTAAGTTTATTCGTTTAATTTACATTTTCGATTGATTCATTTTCATATAGAATTCCCATCCACGACTATCAGGGCACTTTTCATAATTTTCTGTAATATTAGATGTTAAATTAAACAACTTGATAGACCTGTACTGGAAATAAACAGGGAAACGATATTCTCGCAAAAAGCTGGACGCTTCGGCGCAGCATTTGGTATTCGAAGCGTGTTTAAATGCTGGTCTCATGGTGTCGTTTACTAGACGCGAGTAATTAGTAACGCTGTCGTTCGTCCCGACACTCTGTCGTTGACATAGTTTTTCCTCTGAAACGATCCGGCGCAGCGGCGGTTAGTTGTTCGTGGACGTTTAATTGCGATGCGTTTAGTTGCTCGCGAATGATGGACAAGCGTGCAACCAACAAAAGAGCAAACAGGGGTCATCCACTCTCTCGTTGTTGTTTAATATCATTGTGTCAAAGAAAGGACCTTTACAAAATACAAAAAAATAAATACAAAGGTAAAAAACCAAAAAGAATTTTTCCAAGGACGACTTAGTTGCAAAGTCTCCTTTTTCTGCTATCAGCTAAACAAAAGATTAGAAACTTTTAAAGGAATTCTGATCATTTATATGTTAATATAATTTTTATACCATTTACCAATTATACCACAAGATATATTGCAAGAAAGTTATCAAAAAAGAAACTTTAGCTAGAAATTTCCCTCACCACATTTAATTTTGACATATTCAGTAATAGGTTTTCTCAAATTCTTTAACCGCTATAATTCTGTCGAAAAGTAAAATAAATATTTAAGCTTCCAATGGAAGATAAATAAAAAAATAACTGTGGTTTAAATTCCAACGTTATTCTGCGAATTTAAGAGAGTTGCAACACTCGCGATAGTTGAATCTAGTCCACCTTGCGAATGGAGAATGATCGAGACGCGGGAATAATGTTCCTAAATCATCCTGTCCAAGACATATCGGGTAGCATCGTCCCCGGTTCAACTTTGCCAGGTCATTTCGAGCGCTGACAAGATAGTCCTTCACGGGGAGACTGGAACAGCAAAAACCACGTCGTTTCGTAGCACAATATGGAGCAGATAGAACGTTCTCTGTGCTCTTGAGACACGACTATCAGCGAGACGTATGGAACACGATCGAGTTCTCGATGGACACCGATCGAAAGGTAGTTTGATGCTCGTGACACACGGAGTTAAGATACCCGACAAGTTTCGCGCTTTGGCACGTAAACTCCGACTCGAGAGAGCTCGAGTTTCATCGATAGCTTTGATTTCGCAATGGCGGTGGTAACTAGCTGGCAAACGTGCGCCAAAACTTTCCGCCACCAACCCTGTCGGGTTCGCGATCTTTCATTCGGGACGAGCAACCCTTTCGCTCAAGAGAGGAAGGACTGGTTCCAGAAAGTCAAACAACAGACACGCGTTCGTCGACGAAGTTTCTGGCGACGTTTGATTCGATAATGGATGACATTTTCCCCCTCCTGTAAGCTCCGACTGTTCCACCAGAAGAATAAAAAATGGCGTTTGTCTGTTTGGTTTCAAGAATCCGGTGCTCGTTCCAAAGAATTTATAACGATTTCAAAATATATGGTTTCTTCTGTAGATTAACCCCTTTTCTAAGAATTTGTTTCCTTGAACCATTGAAAAAATTTTACGTAACATAAACAGTACATATCGACCATTCTTCTTTCTACGTATATACACGATAGGAGAATAACTTTCGTGCCACTCGAGTGTGTGCAACTTGTCAATTTAATTATACAACAAACAGCATTTATATTTGCTCCGTATATGGGGCAGGGAGGGGGGGGGGCCTATATATCAAGATTTAAAATTCATTTATGCACTGACAACTCCATTTTCACGGAATTCATATTAAATGCACGAAATTAAATATTACTCGGCCAATACATTTTAAAACGTGTCGCATATTTTAGAAATTCCAGTTCGTCCCGTGCTCGCGTTAAATGTAACTGGGTTAAAAAAAAAGGCACGGTATACGAATTTTCATTTGGTCGCTGGCGAATTTTCGTTAAATTTTCGATGGAATGCACGGAGTCCGATTGTTCCGCGTAGATTGCATTAATTACGCACACCACTGCAAACGATGCATATCGTACGAGCGCAGGAATACTTTTGCTCTCGGACCACACGTCGAACGAAATTCTCGCCAAACATTAACGAAGTGTCTTTATTGCTCGTTCTTTTGTTTCGGCTAATGGGATTCGCAATGCCCGTAAGTATTTGCACGTTGAATTTATTTTTGTCAGCGACAGCGTTCTGACGTTTTGAAAAGTGGACCAATAAAAGATACTTGTCGCGTTGACGCAAAAACGTTGGATTGTGTAAACGCGATGGAAAATACAATATATTCGGTGCTCAAAAATTGAACGTCCCCGTGAAATTCACACCTAAATCTTTTGTGACAGACTCGCTCGGAAATATTGTTTGACACGTTATTCGCAGCGAAATGAATTTCTGCGTGATCGTAACCAACAAGAAAATGAAACTGATGGGTAACGAAACCCACGATCTCCGTGTTTTGCTTTAATAATTGTTCGGAACAGAATGCGAGAGAAACTGTAGGAAGTGAATGAAATTGTTTGATATAACGTTAAAAAAAAAAAAGCAAATATATAAAATTGGCTTTCTGTGCCAGATTTTACTGCAAGTATTTTTGAACGAGATACGTTAAATGGAACTCGAAGCAAAGCCATAGTTGCAAGAATTTAATTACTATTAAATTAGAAACGCTTTTTGATGTTTTTAGTTTTTTTAAAAATAGTGACATATTTATGTCTTTATTCTGATCGGTTGCTTTCAGTTGCGTCAACGGAGAAAATTATTGGCGACAGTTTGATTACATTGTGTGTGCAGAATTTATAACAGAAAATTTGTAACGAAACACAGATATGGGCGACCAGGAAAATTTAATTGAAAATAAAGTACAGCAACTACAGTTGAGTGAAATACAGTTCGATAATGAAACAATATTTGAAATAGAACATTAAATACGTTGCTAGTTTCTTTTACAAAGGTATTGAATACATCTTAAAATACAATCAAATTAAAAATGGCGGATCTAAAATAATATTTTCAAGGTTTCACCAGAAATAAAATTATGAAAGCTAGAATTAAAGACGGTTGAAGATTGCAAACAAAGTAATTGTGTAGAAATTAGTTGCGTGCGTCAAAATGGCGGCGAGTTTTTAACATTTTGCCAGGTTTCGTTTTAGAATTCTCGGCAGGGAAATACTTTCTGGCGAAACACTTCGACAGGAAACGATGTGCCATCGAAATCCGTAGGTGTTCCAGGCACTAGCACATTCTCGGGATGGGGTTACAAATTCCCTGGGTATCAGGGAGCCGATAACTCGAAGACGACACTAGGATGGCGCAGCACACAGGTGCTCTTATCGTTAACTTGATCCACGTTTCGCGAAGCCGAAAAGAGAGGAACTCGTCAGATAGCATGATCCGAACGAGTGGCAAGGAGTCAGCTGTGTGAATTTCATTGAACGCGATTCAATGGGTACACGGACCCGTTGCATGCACCGGTGTGCAGTTCGGCTTCTGATCCCAGTGCCGACGTGGCTGTTTGCCGCGAGTAAATCGCTGAGAAAAGCGATACTCGAACCGCTGAATTGCGAACCCGGTGAGAATGCATCGAGAGCTGCCTACAGCAATAGATAAGTGGTGCGTATAGATACATAGGACCTGGTCGCGTCTACGAATAGATCCGTTACGCATGCAAACGATATGAAATAAAGATTATAGCCGTCTTAGAATAGTCGACAAATTGTATGGTTCGAATATTACGTCGCACTTCAAATTCCAGGATTTTGCTTAAATCATTGAGAGCTCTAACTATACGAAAAAATGATTACAAGCATCTTGCAATACTGGACAAAATCACATTCATTCCATCGCTTGAATAGTACTGAAAACTCGTCGGACTTCAAATTCCAGAATTAATAAAAAGTTTATTTCGTAATCATTGAAAGCTCAACTGATACGAAAGAAAAATCATGAGCATGTTGTAGTACTGGACAAATTTATTGTATTGTTCGAATACTAGTGAAAAGACGTCGAACTTAAAATTCCACAACTTTTTAAAAATATAGTTCATAATCATTGGAAGCTCCAACAATACAAGAAATAAGATTATCAGCGTCTTACAATACTGGACTTCATTTTTATTGCATAAATACTACTAAAGATTTATCAAACTTCAAATTTCACAACTTTCTTAACAAGTCGATCAGCCATGTATGGATAACAGATATTCTCATACAGAACGGTTAGATGTTAACACAATTAAATCTGGCTGGGACCCACAAACATCGACCAAATTAAAGAATACTACAAAAGAATTTTAAATCAAGTAGTATTCGATTTTATCGCGACCTGCTTCGAAAAAGACTCTGGACAAGGTATAACGTAACGTACGAAAGAGTTTGAAATTATAAGATCGAAAATCAGAGTAGGGCTATCTCCTCCTGCAGTTTTTTTCTCCTTATCACAGCCAGGAGAACAATTCCTTGAAGTTGTTGGAAGATAGGTTCGTCGATCGGAACCATAGGAGTGCTCTCGAGGATCCAAGTGCATTTTGAGCGAGCAGGAATAGTTCGTTCGGTAAACGTTGCCCCGTCTCGAGTGCCGAGACTCCATTTCGAGTTGGCAATCGAATGAATGTTCGATGTGAGCCCCGCGCGGTTAGCTTGTTTGTGGATTCGCGCGGTGTCTCGTCCAAAGAACGACAACCTCACCGTTTGGTTTTAACAGAACGGTGCTATCGCAATCCCAACATTCGAACCGTCAGAAATGAGAGAAGGTCGCATAAACACGAGTCTTGAAACTCTTCTTTCCGACGACACAAACAAACTCTGCTCGCAAAATGTTGTTTAGACTGCACAGTATTTTACTCGTACGGGTTCATGTTATTTTCTAGAAGTTTTTATATTAAATTACATCGTCTAATTATCGTATTTAAGGTTTCCTTATGTATCCAGCAACGATGTTTACATTCCATGCTCGTCTTTAGCGTATATAGCGTCAAACTTGTCGGACTTAGCTGCCGGGGATGTCAGCCATTGGTTTTTCTTAGAAAACTCCTTAAGTTCTTTTACGTTTATTTCAAACTATTCAAATCCGGATCCGAAGAAGATTCTATAGTACATTGAGCGCGGTAGGAAACTTATCAAGGGAAAAAGTCTTTCGAGAAAAAGGAAAAAGGATGATGTGGAAGTGTAGGAAAGAAGCTCGCTGGAGAAGAAGTTGAGCGCCGTAAGATGGCAAAGAAGCAGCTGTTCGAAGATTCGGACGTATTCTTTCCTCGTGTCAGCGACAGAGATCATACTTACGTGCAATCTAACTTCCCTAAAGATGAATCGCCCAATTTGCTCGAGTCTAGCGATCCTGCTATCGTAAAAGTCGTTAGAAACAGAAAAGATACTTTCAATAATTAAAAAATGTTGTATTTGGAGTCTCTGTTTTAAAATTGAACTGCTTATTTTACTGTATTTTTGGGATTTCATTTGTTTCTGCCTTTTCACTCTGCCATAAAAATATAGGTATCGATTAAAGGAAACAGTTCTAAGTAGAATTTCTCTCTGGCATCAAAACTTTGTTCTTTCTCGATTCTTTTTAATATCTTCCAAGAGAAACACTGGGGAACTAACAACGCGAACAACCCTGTAAATACACGGATCTGACGCCAGAATTAGAACTGGCAAGGCTTTTGTTGGTTCAACGTAGGTTTGAAAGTCGTCCTCGAACGTCTCTCGATGCGATTTAAAAATTCAGAGCACTTGTTTGTTCCCGTACGTCCGCGCACGGTTGGGTTTCCACGTCGCACGACGGATTTTGTTGCACCGAACACCGGGTAGATACAAAGGTATTACAGTGATTGCAGCGAGAAACAAGGCGAACTCGCACGGCGGATGCTGAATCGACTCTGGGGCTCGGGTGTGTTGAATTGCATGTGACGAGGGCTGATTGTAAGAGCACTTTAGAGTGTCCTTGGCGTGTGTTTATCAAGGAACTTGGTTTCGAACGAGCACCGAGGCTGTTTGTAAATGAACTTAAGAGCGAGGGGAATTAATTCTGTTGTATTTGCTAGACAATTATGTGTTTGTACGGACGCTGGTTGCGACTACAATGGCACTTGCACCGTTTTATGAAACTTTCTTGAGACATACGGACTGAGAGACTTAGTGTTTCTTGACACCGTGTGTTATAGTAACAACCTGAAAGGCAAGGCCAACATTTCTAACCCATATTCTTTCAGACTTTGGCCTGCTAGTGGGAACTCATTAGTCAAACAACCATAGCAGACTCTGCTTCAACATTAGATTTAGTAACATTGATTGTCATGTAGATAGTTTCATTAATATGCCATTTTTCTTTTAATTGGGGCATGTATTCATATTGTTACAATATTTAAGTTCAAGATAATTTGTTTATGACTAATATTTCCGAGTGGTATAACATTATAAACGGAATCTGAAATCCGTGAAGTTGACGAGTTCCGTAAATCTAGAGTTAAAAGCCATAGAGTTATGATCGAGGACTTGTGAGAGAGACAAGAGCGTAGCCCTCTGGTGCTCGTCGCGGACAGCGTCACCACTCGGAGTTCAACACAGAACTTTTCACTATGAAATTGAACTAATCAACTCTCAAATTGTAATATTAAAGAAAATAAATTTAAATACGATTCATAAATTTTAGCAAGGTTAACAAAAAATAAGTATCAAGACAAATTTCAAGTTACGTAGTCTGCAATTGTCTGAAATCAAAGCTTTGATTTTCTAGATAATTTTAGGTTACATGGACCACGAGCAATTATTTTTTTTTATAATATTGCATTCTAATATTTGAGATTCGAGTTCCCTGCACCTACAAGTTTCGGGTTTCTTTGACTGTTCGAGGACAGTTAGGGGAATTAATTACGCGGTGCAAACGTTGCAACGACGATACGGAAAGATGCTCGACTTTCTTGAAACAGGATCGAAGGAAAGCATTCAGAGGTCCTGTTAATTCAAGCTGCTTCGAGGCACGGTTTCGTCGTCGGTGTCATGGCGCTTTGAATATTTTTACGAGAATTGGATCCGGTCGACGGATTTCTTTGCCTCGAAACTGCGACGCCGTTTCCTCCCGTTCTCAGGTTCGTGCAAATCAGTCCGTGGATTTTCGCTTCTACGTCGGTCAGGCTACGATCTCCACGGTTCCTCTTCTCCTTTGCCGTGCCATTTTCATTCGAATTAAAGTCCATCCGGGGATCGCGATAACAGATGAAATACGCCAATGCGACCTTCCGACCGGCTATCTTGTCCGTTTCTGTTCTCCTTCGCGCGGCTACGAAATAAAATTCAGCACAAAAATAGCAGGAAGCCGGCCGTAACGCGGCGGTCGTTATCGGTATGTCCCTGTCGCGTTACCGGAACAACCGGTTTATCTATGAAATTTAAAAAATAGCGACACGGACTGCTTAGCATGGGAATTGTTTGGTGAATTCCGATTGGAGTTTAAACCGTGCCGGATTTTATCTTCGATTCGCGACGGTCGGCCGTGCTTCGGTAAACTGGTTATCGTGTTTGCGCGGTTAAAACTTAAATTCCGCTCTTTAAATGGGTATCGATAATCAATGGCGGTGGATAAAGTCCAGACGTAACAATGCACCGGAAATCAACGGAAAAATGCAATAACGTATTAAAATTTGTCGAATTAAGCCTTTGTTGTGCATTCAAATCGATTCGAAACGCATTTAATGGTTACAATATATGCTGAACGAGTTTCGTAATATTTTTTTAGCAATATTGCAAGGACATCTTGAGTCGTGATTGTATAAATATATTATACCATCACTAGACGCTTTCTTGTTTACATATTTATTGTAAATAGAGGAATTGACTTTTTCTCATATTTATTATAACGTTTGAAACACGAACGCAGACAGAGAAGTGTAAATTATGCTGCGCAGAAAACGCTGTGAAATGAAACTTCAGCCTTCCGTGCGCTGTTCAAATAATTGCTACAACGCTGCTGCGTTAATCAAATTGACCCGAATCGGGGAATTTTATAATATTTAAATACGTTTTATCATCATTCGTAAGGAGCGATTTATTACAAATATAAGACAAGTATTTGCACAAAATTTACATATTCTGCTTGCACGAAGGAAATAGTTTTATTATATTTCTATTTGTTTTGTATTAAATTAGAAATATTAAATAACTCAAACCGAATCAGAGTATTAATCCGGAAGTTCAAGTTGGTTTAAGAACATTCTGCACATTTATATTTTATATTCTCTACTTACAGAATTTGGAACAATGAAAAATGGGTGCACGTAGTGAGAAAAGTAGGATGCAATTACTCGGAAAGGAACTGCAAGTTACTGTGTGGGCCACGTCGATAATTGAAACGAATAAACTCGACTTTGAAGCGACCATTTTTCGCCGCGACAAACGCGGGAGGATACGCGTAGGAAAAAAAGAAATAGGCTGTTGTAATTACGTGCGGGGTAATGAATATACAAGAGCTTTTGCGATGACTGAGTTTACACAGAACGCGTGCTGCGCGAACGAGCCACGGTGTTTAATTTGATACCGTTTCGTTCTATTTCGTTTGACGATGGCAACCGTCCAGACAATAAAATTAAACACAGTCTTTGTAGTACTGTTGGTGCGGTAAAGCTTCGTTATTACGGTAAATACCGTTATATCGTTTGAATACGAAATATCGTCTCCCAGGTGGATTTAATATACGCAATACTCTGTTGTCGTTTGTCAATGAGTAATAATAGTATGCGTGACCTCGTTTCTTTCATTTTGTTTACTCGAGGATAAGTTTCTACACGCTTCAAAGATTTACAATTATAATTACACCGCAGTTGGATGTTAAACAAGCAAATAATCGATCAGCATCTATAAACATGCACAAATTAAACGCGTAACTGTTATAGAGCGCTCGCCAACAGAGGGCTACGCTCTTGTCTCTCTCACAAGTGCTCACCTATTAGTATATATGCACTTCTTGAGTGATCATTGAGTATCTATTCTTCCTATGACAGCCAAGCTGGCTACAACCACTATGTTTAATTTAATGAAATCATCAGGTGGGTATCCTGATTTAGGTAAATACGTGTGACATAATTGATGGGATAGTAGTGGAACGTTAACGTTAAGGGCAATGAAAAAATCCGGCAAAGTTCCGTAATTGGTTTCTTGCACATTCTCTAGATGGGGGGAAATTGTTTATTGTGCATCGAGTATCGGGGCAGGATGTAATTTGCGTTGAGAGATTCAGTCGTGGCGAAGTTCGATCCCCCCGTTATCGCCTGTTTGCGGTGTCATTAGTGTTCCTGGATCGACGTCTTACTTCCGAGGCTCAGGGTAATAGGGGAACGTGACGCAAGACGATGGATCTTAAGTACTGCAATAAGTTAATTAAGCATTCGTCATTAACAGTTCCTTCCAGGGTCTAATAGTACAAGAAGCGCGAGATCGCGGTAATGTTAATTAAGGATGGCACGAGAGGGTACGTGAGTCGAATGGAAAAGTAATGCCTTTGTTCATGGCAATGCGTTGGGTTCGCGATGGCCTTTTTCGTTCCGGTACGAATAAATGTTTCGTTTCACGCGAGGCTCTGGTCACAATTTATATATCACATTCGCGAAATGGTTAGTGATTAAACAGGACTCGATATTAGGAATTTTAATCTCACACTGGATTTCATGTTAATAATTTTTCAACCGAAACTTCTAACAATTATGCAGCCATCCAGCTTTTATCGAGTACAAAGTACCCTACCGACCGTTTCATAAAATTCCTCGCGAGAGTTCCAAGGCGTGCGACCGCGTCGTTTCTCAAACAGACGCGAAAAATATTAAATTTATTTCTTTGAACGGACCGGCGGTAAATTGCTGGGCGTCGAAAGCGACACGTTTCCATCCCGTCGTGACAAAAATGTTAATAATTCCGAAGACAGTGAAACGCTGGCGTCACGCGAAACTCCCCCGATTCCGTCGTCAAATATTAAAAGTTTCCGTCCGTTCGTGCACGCATCGGGTTGAATACGTGGTTTACGGATACGTGTTTCGAACTCATTGTTGGATCGCGCCCCCGCCGCGAACGGGAATAGAAACACGGGCGTGGTTTGGAAGAGCGACGATACCGGTGTTCGAAGCACTGGCATCCGTCCAGAACTTAATATTTTTGTTTAACGGGTCTCGCTTTATGGGAGAGCCGTTCCAGTTTCGCTAATTGGATCGCGAAGGTCTGTCTTTGCCCTTTAGTTCGAGGGTGGTCGCAAACTTTCAGCCATCCTCCGACTACAACTTGCTTCGTTGCTCTCTATGGGCGAAGCCAGTCGATACCAATTCGACACGTAGCATCCATCGTATACGTTAACCTCCCACCGAATACTGCATGAACTCCGAACTTTCAGCGACGAGACGATTCTCATAAACACTGACCCATCGAATGTTTCATGCATTAAACACTAAACACCGTGATGCAGACTTAATCTTTAAGGGAGGTTTTGTGGATAAATAATTCCATCTTTTCAACGCAATTTCATCGAAAATTTTATATTTACGTCTTACAGATTCGGGGTAAAATACATTTTTGTAATATACAGAGTGTTCGACCACCCTTGGGAAAAATTTTAATGGCAGATTCTAGAGGCCAAAATAAGACGAAAATCAAGAATATCAATTTACTGATTGAGGCTTAGTTATTATATTAAAAAACTAAATTAAAAGATTTCAAATCATTCACGGAAAAATTATTTTCTGTTGCAGGGGTCAATTACAATCATTTTTGATGAATAGATATACCCCCGAATTCCTAACCATTTTCGAGAAAAAAATTCCTTACCGAAAATACAATATCTGACTAGGCATTGATTCATTCCCCTGAAATTTCATGCGTATGTTTAAAACATCATAATTCCTGAACGGATTGAACGATTTTAATGTTTCAAAAGGCAAACAACGCGTATTTAGGTGAAGAATATGTAGCAATCGTAAAAATATTCGAAAAGTTGATCCTTGACCCCGTAAAATGAGAAAAACCCCATAAAGATGGTCAAATCTTCAAACGACCATAACTCCTACAATAGTGAATATATTTCAATGAAACTTTTTTCTGGAGTAAAGCTCGTAGGTACTTACAAAAAAGTATTAGACAACTTTTCTGTAGAGCGTCAAACAAAATTACTAAAAATCAAAAACGAATTTTTAAGAAAAATCGATTAGGTGCCGAAATTTTTCGACGAAAATAAAAAATTTCAAATTGTTAAAAATTATTTTTAGCTGTGGGCGTCAATTATAATCATTTTTGGTGAATAGACATACCTCCGAAATCCTACGGACTTTCGAGAAAAAAATTCTTTACTGAAAATATACTGTGTGCCCGGAAATGTTTCTATAGCTTTCTAACGAAGCCTCAATCAACAAATTAGTATCCTTGAGTTTCGTCTTATTTTGGCCTCTATATTGGTAGTACGTAAACTTTTTTGGAAAAATTTTAAATCAATCTTAGAGTAAATTGAAAAAGCTGTGTAAAGGTTTTTTCTAACGAAAAAATTAAATCAGATATTCGCGGATGAATTACTTGGATTTAAAGATTTGATCAAATTTTGAGTAAAGGAAATCTTTCTTAAATCGTTCTTAAATGTTTTTCAAAAGATTTTAAACGAATCCTAGAGTAAATTAAGAAGGATGTACGTATTTGTAAAAGAAATATTGAGTGAACTAAACGGTTTATAATTTTGTAGTGTATTTTAATATGAAAATTTAATATTTACCGTAGAATTTTATCATTTTTCTGTTACTCTAGCGGTAGTGCACTTTAGAATTGACGTTCTCTCGAGAATGTTTAAATCCCAGAGCACCCCTTCTTGGGCAAATAGACTGTCCAGTACACTGTTGAATTTCTGCTCCTGCTTGTTTACTTTTTGTAGGATACATTTATCGAACAGATTCATCGACTGTGGGTGATGTTATCAATATTGGGACATTTGGATTTTTACTGCATCGTAGCAAGGTAAAGAAGGACCTTCACCTTCCAAATATAGAAGAGAATATAATCCCATTGCGAATAAAGTGAATAATGTATAGATAACGGTGATAAATAATTTTTTCTCGTTAAATATGACAGAAAATAATGTGTTTTTTCCTCCAATAAATAACAAAAATTGTTTGGAAGTGCCAGTTATTATAATTATAATAGTTGCAAGTGTAGGGTGAGATTATCCAGTTTAAAAGTGAAATTCCAACTCAGTTCTAACTAAATATTGTTTCTATTATATTTGGGTATAGACTAGAGTCCACTGTTGTTTCTCAGGTTGTCATATGTTTGGGACAGTTTAAATGACAATTTGCTACATCATGAATTGACTAGTGACAGGAAGGACCTGTGAGTGGAATTCTAAATAGTATCGAAGACTTAAGTCAACCATTCCCAATTAACAATTGTATTCGTAGAAATTGTAGGTATTCTTCGGTTATGGTCTTACTGACTAGTGGGATCAGAGCGATAAACCTTTATCTGTCTTTACGTTCACACAAGTCATAGTACTTAGTATTACATAGTCCCTGCTTGCCATCTGTTTCAGAAACAGAGATCGTGCAGGTTTAGGCTTTCTATCAATCACAACGGATGAAGGGAAGGATTAGCACGAATGGTATACTGGAATCAGTTGCACGATTAGAACAGGTGATCAAAATCCCCTGTATATAATTTATTATCGGCCTGTTCCTCGAAGAATTGTTTCCGTAATATCATTATCTCATGCTCTCAGTTTCTAATACATCAAAATCGTTTCAGAGTCGACGGCAATCGTCTAAGTCTTGATTGCTTATTTTAACAAAATTTTTCAAATTACCAACAGTAACTTACTCTTTAACTACACTCTGCAATCTATTCAAGTCGATTATTCATTGTTTTATATCATAGTGTAAAAGTATTATTATTTCACAAATTTTAAAAGAAAAAATAATTTAAAATCTGATAAACGCACGGAATCGCATTTAACGAGTTACGAATTGGAACTGAGTTTATAAATATTGTTTTCTTTTTATTTATTTTATTTTATGTCGCATGCTATCTTTTAAGGTATCAGTGAATTTATCTATACTAGTGCCTTAAGATTTCTATTGCATCTATTACTTTTAAAAATTGTAATGTTTTTTTGCACGATTCAACGTCGTTTAATTGACCGTTGCTAGTTTTTGACAGATTCAGTGTTTGTCGTATTTTCTTCTTATTTTATCGTAATTTGAGCATTCTGTTAAGACGTTCGCGAATTGAACGTGTTAATTTGGAGTATCCAATTCTAAGATTAGATGGTTCGTACATACAAATGAAAACAAAAACTTGTTTACACACAAAACCACTTGTTACCCAATCATAAACATATCTATGATGATCTTGTAAACACAGAAGTAAAAAAGTAAAATTAGTGCTGGTGAGTTTATGAATATTCACAGCCTATAAGTCTCGTTCTTTAACATCGATGAATTAGTTCGTACATCCAGATGAAAATGAGAAGCTTCGTACGTATAAAATTTCTAATTATTCGATAAACGTGTTTAGTTTCTTGGAATTATCGAAGGAAGCAGAATTGTTCGAATTGATAATTATTCGCAGTAAAATCGTCAAGTAAAGGCTGTCTCTTTCGTCGGTAGACACGCGACGGATATCAAATTCCCAAAGAGCAGGCTAAGATGGTGGCTCATGTATTATTTACCCGGCGATACTTAGCGTCGTATCCACTCGACGGCAGCGATGAACATCGACGTCAGGTCGAATACTCGAATCGATTCATCGACTGGGCGGAAGTGGTATATCGTAGCCCGAAGTTCGCTCGTCGTTCCGTCGAAATCGTAGCTAAGAACGGAGCAGAGATCGCGGATGGAAGAAAGCAGACCCTCTTTTCGGCGCGACGCCGTCTCCCGTCGATTTCCATGACAATGAAATACCAGAACGTCTGGAGTGGAATCTCGATGAAATATCTCTGGTGGCGTTCGCGGCAGGACTCGAATGACAATGGCGGAATGAGGTTATCCGGCACTTCGACGTCGTCACCGGTTCTCGCGCGAGGAAGAAGGAGACGAATCTAGTCATCGATGGAAATCGAGACGTTCGTGCGAGAACCGGCGTAAAGTTTTCGCTGGTAGTTCCGGGCTTTCGTGTACTATCAATTTTCACTCTTCGTTCACGCCACTTCCGTCGTTTCTACTTTCCGAATTAGAAGAAACCAGTGTCGCGGTCGAGGGAAATCATTTCACGATTTATTTTTATTTCTGAATTGGAAAAGAAGCAATATGTGAGAGCACGGCTTTAGAAACGGCTGGAAAAGAGATAAAAACTCATCTGTTAAGAGATATTGGTGTTGCAGGATCTGGAGAACGAACCTTTTATTGGTCACAGATTTAAATCAATTTCTTATTAATATATTTTCACAGTTGAATGAATATAAAATTTATTGTGCAACGAATTTTTGTAATTTCAAGTTATTAGAATTCTCGAAATTGAAATTAAAATTATTTTGTGAACAAAGTTTTAAAGGATGGTCGTTGGAAAGTTTCAGTTTTTAAATTTCGCAAACCTTTTTGGCAGGCACTTGAATTTATAACACTTTTGTTCGTGGTTCTTTAGTGTTCGAACTGTGTGGTTGGAAATAAATTCGAAACAGTGTTTCTTTTGCCAGCGTTTAGGAGTTTCCAATCACGGTGCGCCGCAGGACGAACGCGAAAGTTTAGCACCTGGGTAGGGGTTGATGGATGGAGGGGTTGAGAACGAGATTGAGGCGGGTGACAGAGACAGGTGGAAGAAGGTGGAAAGTGGCGAGAAGGGGTGTTACGATGGGTAGCATTGTGCTGGATGCGCGCCAACGAGTTTATCGAGGATCTTTTTACTTTCGTGGTTGCAGCAAAGTAATGCTGCTTCGAGTATTTAGATTTCTTTTTAGATCAACGTTGCGCAGATGACTTTGGCTTTGAGAAATATCGGGTTGCTACGTATAGAAATGCCCCTTCCGGCTGAAACGAAAACATTTCGATATTGTATCGTAGCTGCTCAACTTACGAAACCTCGCGATCGGTTCTCCAGTTTCAATGAAATTGTATTATCGTATTAAATGTATCGCTTTTTTAACATTTCTGTCGAGTATCTGAAATTCTCTGACAGCGTTGTGTGCATCCACTACTTGAATGCATCTTATTTTACGGTTTTTGTGCTTGTTAAAGGCGGATACAATAAATAAAAAAAATCATAATATTCTTGGCCCGTAAACTTTCCCCATTTGGCGGCCTCCTTTTAATATTAAATTGCCTTATGTTGCTTCTTTCGGTTGAAAGTTGCGTTTCGCACAAGTACTTTCGAACGCACGCGGCTTTATGAATTTATTGTATCCGAGTGAAGTTTCATTAAACGGTTCTCTCGTAAGAAACGAAAGTTCCCTGACGTTAATCGAAACTTTATGATCGTCTCGAGAGCGACGTTGATTAAAGAGGCAGTAACTATTGTGAAAATATTGCGAAGTTATATTGTTCCTCTCTTCCATACGAGTTAATAAGATTTACGCGGGACGGATGGATCAAACGCGGATAGAAGATCGCAAAGTAGGTTCGGGACACGTAGACTTCAGTCGGAACTGCTAACCTGACAAAAGCAGTTCCATTATTGCAATATGCGTCTATCGATTCTCTACGCTGTTAGCTGATTATGGACGAGAGCGGTTCCGTCTCAGCTAAATACATTGCCTATGATATTGAAGTAAAGTGCGAGCTTACTGAAAGCACTTACCAGTTATGTTATTGGAGCCGAGTAACATCAATTTTTCTCACAGAACGTTTCTACTAGAAAAATTGACGACGACGAAGCAAGGAAGCGAAACTACACGCGAAGAATTTAATTGCTTTTTAATTAAATATATGTACGTATATTATTTACACACTTGCACAGAACACAATTTCTTTTAGGGTACAAATTATTCCTAGACAGCTGCACACTATGAAATTTCTATCATTCAATCGTTGGAAATTTATTCGCAGAAGTATTCTTCATAATTCGATTCGAAACTGTGATTTTTGCAAAATGTATTTATAATAAGAATCGTGTACAAATTTGAAATGCAAGGCAGCTTTTGTAAATATATAAATTCGCACACTATATTGATGATTCGCCACAAATGGGGTGTATAAAAGGATTTATGTTTGAATGAATTAAATAAATGAATAGAATTAAATTGTTAACGTTGGAAACAACGCTTTTAATTAGAACACCGACGTTAAACATCATATTTTGGGGTGTTTTGTTCATTATTATTGTATATTGTTTATATTATATTTTTCTATCGGGTGTGTTATTGAGCATTAGTACAGCTCGTTAATATTAAAAAAAGAAACAAAAAACCTACTTCGTAAACAGAGGTTAACACGGTGTTAAAAAAACAACATTTGATGAAAATAATTGGGGAAAAAAAAGTAAAAGTTTCCTTTTCATTTATAGTGAATCATTAATTATAGTGTACGAATACGAATTAATTGGTAATTATATCAACACACACGATAATATTAACCGTTTTTCGCAGCTGGAATTACACGTATATGTTACATGAAACGAAATACGCGCGGAAAATCAGGGAAAACTGTGTACGTTTGGTTTTTTCCAACGCTATAGTTACGGAATGCAAACGTACAAATTACTACCGTATCCCGATACCCCTACCGTGAAACTGATATTCGTTCGCGTGACGTGCCACACAACCCTTCTCTGTAAAATTACACGCAACCCTTCGGGGACCAATTGCACGATATAATATTGTATCACGAACGGTGTACAGAGAGTTACTAGGAAAAAATTTTCAATAACAGGATACAATCGTAAATGAAAATGTTGTTAAAAAATCATTAGCATCCTGTTGTCAAGCAACGTTAAATCGTAAAATAAATATGTCTATTCTATAACATAAAGCATCTGTTAAGAATCGACCGTTCTATATTTGTTTATTAGCGTGCTTGGAGTTAAATTCGACCGATCTATAAACGTCGATTCTATCGACAAAGTTATCCACGGAGCCTGCACTCGTAAGTTGACGGTAAATTCGTGCGTCGCGTTGGAAACAAACGATAGAGTTACGAGCGTCGCGTAGGAAGAAGAATCGACAAAAGGGAACGGGTATCGACAAATAGAGTGCACTAGAGGACACGGTTGCACTCGAAGCTACTGCATCGTCGAGTGATTGCAGTCCCCGGAGGATGTGTCACGCCTATCGCCTACGTATCGCGGAAGCTGATCGGAAATTAACGCATCCGTGTTTCACGGATGAGAGATTCCTTGCTTCCTCCTGTGGGAAAAAGTGGATCAGAGGGAACTTTTTTTAACGGCACTGGCGCGTGAAGTGCTTCGAGCACACTATTCGGATTGTGCAACGACGCACACTGTCGATCAAAAATCTTGCGACGACTGTTTTCGATAAAACTTTGCTTGCCGCAGACTGTCGAGTCTGCGACCTACTTCACGCGCGTAAATCGAGTTTTAACTGAAATAATGTTGCAACGATCGAATAATTTAGTCGACGACCTTATTTAACCCTCTACACTCCTGTGTCGAATGTGACTCGACATCAGTTTTTATCTCAGGAACTCCTTTGTCGAGTCCCACTCGACATTTTATCAAGTCCAAACCAAAGAGATATACATTTGAAAATTACAAAATACAATATTTTTTAATTAACGTAAATTTCAAATGAAACACTTAAAAGCATTGGGAGCAACTGGTAACAAGATTGAAATATAATTCGGAGTGCAAAGGGTTAAAGTCATATTTGATTCAAAGTAAAACGAAAATCTTGAGGCGCGTTATGAAATACAGAACCATGTGTCTTGATCAGCTTAATTTATTTTGGTTACTAGTGGTCCGTTGAAATGTTTTTTGCATCATATGTATAGAAAGTTGTGTTTTGATGTCTGTTCGTAAGATATCCTTCTCTTTTATGTCAAATATTTTTAATTTTCATCGGATAGAAGATAAAACGCCTTTGAAAACGAATTCTGTTCCAAATCGATGCTATAGTTAGTTCTAGGGAAAACAGTTATTTAAGAAAATGAACTGGCTAGTAATTACGCAAACATCCTGTATTTAAATTGAAATTAATTTTCTAATTAAATAAGTTCCAGTTTTATCGTATACTAGTCGTACGATTGGTAGGAATTGCTGAAAGTTCTTTGGGTGTTTAGCGTCAAAGTAAACTTCAAAATAAACATGGAAGACAGCATAAATTATAGTACGTGATATGATCATTAGATAGAGGATGAAATGCCTTTTAAAACGAGCGTTCGAACAAGTCGATAGCTTTATTAGTTCCGGAGATATAGCGATTTTAGTTTCAAGTCGATGCGGTGGCCAGTTTCGGAGATATAAGGGTCCGAAGCGTTTGTTTACATTCTTACTACGGCCTCGTCAAGGTCGTTGACCGGCACGTGACGCGTGGGAACTAGGTCACTCGGCCACTCGGTCACGAGTCACGTGCGAGACAGAGAGGTCCGGCGCGACGCGTCAGACGAAGACAGAGATAGTCGAATTAGAAAACTTACCTTTTACATAAATTACGATATCTCGAAAACGGAAAGTCCGATCGACAAAAACCAAAAGCCATTTTAAAGGGGAGGCTTTGCCCCTTCCAACGATGGCTCAGTTATGCGAAAACCATGAGTAGTTTCGGAACTGCACGCGTCTAAAGTTTTACTATTTTTAATACGCGTTGTTAGACTGTTTTAAGACAATGGAAACTGAAGATTCTCTCCTTTCGTCTTTGATATACATATATTTACTATTTACATCGGAAGCTAACCAGAATTTGATACCGAATTTTGTCCAGATTTTTACAAAAAAATATAAATCATTCAACCGGTTGTAGTAGGCAAGACAGACTACAAAACAAACAATAAGAATAGATGTGAATATTGTAAAATTCATTGTTCGTATACTATAAGTAAAGTCTTGAAGTTAAATGGCGCTAAAATATCATTGTATGTTAAAAATTCTAAACGAAATTTTAAAAACAGTCATTTGACCGGTCGCGGTAGGTTTAATGTTAACACTATGAATATTAAGCATGTTATGAACAAAAAATGGAAAATATTTTCAATAAATTAGAAATATTCGTTACGATCAATCTTTTGAAATCGTATTTAAATACACTTAAGCTTTTCAATGATATTATTATCTATTTTTAATCAATTTTTAAAAAAATTGATTCTCAAGTTGAGAATAAGTTTTATAGCGTACTGATTGTCTGAAATAAAAGTTTCAGTCTCGTGGACGATTTTAGAGTTTTGGTGAACGCGTTCAATACGAACGTTGCTTATTTTTTAAAGTAATACACGGTAGAGAAACGTTAAGATAGGCGAAAGAAAGTCGCCGGTGGGATTACAGCAGAAAGAATATCGTTGAAATGGAAGTAACGTTTCACTTTCGTCTTTCATTTAAAATGAATTTACTCCTTCGCGAGCGTCACTTAGCTCTCTAATTAGCAACTGCATTTTCCATGCTGTCGAGCAAACAGTGGCGGAGCAGCGAATACGTTCCAAAAGCAGATGCCGCGACAATTTTCAACTACGCTTGTTGCGAAGCTGAAAATACGCGGTTTTGTACTTCGACGGAACGGAATCGCGCGTTGGTTTGGAAACACGTTACGGTTTGCAATTCTGTCTCTTCCAGGATCATTACTAAACCGTTGTTAGAAAATTTCTACCCGCGCACGCTCGCCATTTTCCGCGGAATCTTCCTACGAATCGGACGCCATTCTTCCGATAAACGTATCCAACAAATATTAATCCCGAAATAAATACTACGTTACCGTTTCTGCGAATTATACATAAAATTTCTTGTTATTAAAATTGTTTAGAATCGTTTAGAATTGAAATTGTGCCCAGTGTTAATGTGAATCGAGTAACCTGGATCTTTTTGCATCAGAAAGAAAAGTTAATAACAGTTTTCTGAGATGCGTTCGAGTCGATAAAATACTTTGCGGACGGAGGAAATCTCTGACGGATCGAAACAAACGATTACCCTCGGATAAAACGTCCACGACATAAGAGGTCGATCGAAGATTTCCAATTTCCGCTTGCTTTAATTTTCGTCAAACGTTGATTGCAGTGTCAGCCGCCAACATCGACTCGAACTTCTATCTGGAAGACGAAATACTTTCATCGGAATTAATTTTTTTAAACCGCCAGCCGTGCGCTGAAACGAAAATCTCGTAAATGAAGCCTTAATAATCGTGGAGCTGCCTTGTCGTAATTCAAACGACTGCGATAGAATTACGTACTTTTATAGCAGAAACGTACGAATATTATCTACGGTTTTACCTGTCGTTATAGTTGGAAATTAAATTTCGCGCGTACCTGATCGACGAATCGACCGGAAATTGATTCTTTCAAGCGGCGTAAACGTAACCGATGTTCCAGCATTTTTATTGCCGCGCGTAAAACGATCCGGTTACAAAATTATTAGCTGATGCAAAGGCATAAGGCAGAACGATAGTGAAATATTAAAGTATCCGCTATAACGTTCCGTTTAAATTTGTTTGAATTTTGATTTGAAGGATCTGAAGGAATAGAAATTTTAAAACGTTCAGAAGTGTTTTTTTTTAATATTCAGTTCATCTGCTATAAAAATCTTTCTATTTATTATTTTCGTTTACCATAAAAAATTGTAAGGTATTTTGAGTGTTAAACGGTGTTGCAATTAATTTTTTCAAACTACAAGTTTCGTAAATCTACGATTTCGAACGGTTTTTCGTTTTCTGTTCGCCGTAGAAGACTTTTCAAACGACTATTAGCGGAGTTTACTTTTGCCTTCTTCGAGAGGGTAAACGAATTATCTCTGATATTGCAACGGTTAAGAGGAACAGAAAAACTTGGCGATGAAATAATGTCCAAAATTGATTGCACACTGTGTCTATCTTTCTATCTATATGTGTGTATATATATATATATATATATATATATATATATATATATATTTGTTCCCGATCTTTAGAAGTTTCCTAGCGTTGCAAAGGGTACTTATAAAACGGTCGACCTGCAGATAATCGATCTTCGATAGACCGCCGCGTATGAACGTGACCTAACGAAACGAGAAAATCCAACATCGGTTTAGCGGTCACGTGGCGTAAAAAATTGTGCCGATGCTTGCTGAATATTTTCTGCCGAAGTTTAAGCTTTCAGGTAACAGGTGAAATATTTTAAGCAAACACAAAATGAAAATAAATCACCATACTCCTTTTTTTTTATCCACAATGCGAAATCGCAAAGTTCGTATTTACTAAATCTTCGAATATTAATTGGAAAACGAATGTTAGGAAGAGGGAAACGATAACACCGACTCTTCCGAATCTAGTTTCAGAAATAATATTTTTCATAGTTTTTTCATAGCAAGTATTGAACATTTTTCAATCAGTGAGACACAAAGAACGTTCGCGTTCAAAGAGCTGTGAGTCGGCGCGCGTATAGAATTGGGCAAAAACGTACGACAAAAGTAATTACTGCGTTTTTTTTTCATTTTCAAACTTTGAAATGGTTTTCAAAGACATATATAAACGATTTCAATAGCGTGACGTCATGTTTTTAAGTGACACCGAAGTTTCGAATCATGGAATTGTATTTTTGAGAGGTGTAACTCCGAGAAAATAATTGGAAAATTTCGTGGATCGTTCGGGTCTGATTTAAATGTGACAGGAATAGGTTAATTGACTCGTGGCTGTGACTTGTCAACGGCTCGTAAACTGAAACCACAAACCAGAAATAGCGAAACAGTTGCCTATCACGGGTCTGCTTAAACTTTCTGCACCCATCCACTCCGACCAAAACTTGACCTCAGAATTCACCCACGCTTGGTCAAACTATACACAGTGAATGTATATGTACCGTGCAGAGATCGTAAGTTGTCAAGCACCCACAAACTTTTAGGCACGAGGGCAAGGGTATGCTCGTTTCGCCTAATCCCCTCTAGAAATCCCTGTTCGAGTACAGCTAATTTGATTCGTCGACAACTTGCGATCTCTGCACTGTACATACGCTGCAGCGTGCTTCTGGCATCACTATTGCGTCTAAACGGTCGAATAATTCAATGGCTCTTCATTTTCAAATTCCATTTCTTTGAGTTTTCCAGTATCGTAGAAATTTAAAAAAAATATTTTACATAAAGATTTCAGATTTAATTTTATTTTGAGTGCATAGGACCTGTGATCCTATTGATCAATTTTCCTTATTTGCTATTATCAGTTTCTGCTTATTCACTCTCTTTTTTCAACATTTGTGACAAGAATGATACATAAAAATTTTCTATATTTCATTCCCTCGATTTTAAATTCATAAGCCACAAATATTGTAACTGAAACAATATAGAAGCACTATTTTGCCCGGATAATCGATTAAAATAGCAAAGTATTCCGACGTATCGTACTCCGTTAATTTGAAATAGAAACTCTGTTATCTTAAGACACGGGTTAAAATATTTCCAGTCGCGTGTCGAGAAAGGAGAAATTGCATTGACCGTAGAATCTTAATAAAAGCCAAACAGCGCTCGCGATAATATCAGATGTTGCCGAAGCCGTAAATCCGACCGGTCTGCTTTGAAATTCTATTCCAGCGAATGCAAAATTGCCTCCCCTCCGTGAAAATTACCGTTCGCCTCGGTGACAGAGAAAAAAAATTAGCGCGCCGCCGCGATACATATTTCATTCCGGCGGAAAGACCACAGGGCTTGTTTTACATCAACGATACAATTCATCTTGAGGCGGGCGAGGCTCTCTGCTAGCGTCGCGGAAAATGCAACGGCGAGCAGCATCGGAATAATTTACAATTTCTAGCGGTCTCTCACTGCCAGGGATCCAGCGAACGGGAAGATCGCGAACACCGATAATAACGTTCGACGCGATAACGCGAAACTCTGCTTAGAAATACATATGCCCGTCTACTACCGCGCGTTAAAGTCTCCACATTCGTTAGAAATACAACTTGGCCCCCCATAACGTCTAGGTAACGTCTAAAACAACCGATCATTACTTCCGCCATATTATAATCGTCGTACGATCAATTTACAAGAGCCTCTTTCGATAATATTATAATATTAGGAGTTGTAATTATATTAGCGATTTCATAACGTCTAAAGCAATGGTTCTTTACTTCTGTCATATTATAATCGTACGATCAATTTGCAAGACTACTACCATATTATTACTACCATATTATAATTGTCATATGATCAATTTAAAAGACTCTCCTACGATAATATTCGCGAGGTATTATTGTAATTATATTAGCGTTTTCATAATGTCAAAAAAACAATGGTTCTTTACTTCTGTCATATTGTAATTGTCTGATCAATTTGCAAGACTACCACCATATTACTAGTACTTTATTATAATTGTCATACGATCAATTTACAAGACCCTCCTACAATAATATTCGCGAGGAATTGTTGCAATTATATTAGCGTTTTCATGACGTCTAGAGCAATGGTTGTTTACTTCTGCCATATTATAATCGTACTATCAATTTGCAAGACTACCACCATATTACTAGTACTTTATTATAATTGTCATACGATCAATTTACAAGACCCTCCTACAATAATATTCGCGAGGAATTGTTGCAATTATATTAGCGTTTTCATAACGTCTAGAGCAATGGTTGTTTATTTCTGCCATATTATAATCGTACTATCAATTTGCAAGACTACCACCATATTACTACTACTTTATTATAATTGTCATACGATCAATTTACAAGACCCTCCTACAATAATATTCGCGAGGAATTGTTGCAATTATATTAGCGTTTTCATAACGTCTAAAACAATGGTTCTTTACTTCTGTCATATTATAATTGTACGATCAATTTGCAAGACTTTCCCTCAATAACGTTCGCGTCACAGAATTGAGCCAGCGAACATTAACGAGGGATTACTGTGTTATTAGGAACCATTGCTCAAGAAAATGTCCTTTCTCGAGAATTACTATCTCTTTCGCTTCCTTGGTGAGATATTTCCGGAAGAAGGTTCATGTTTTCAGAAACTAGCAACATCCCGTTTTGCTATCCTTCACTGTCTTTGCTTTTCGACCCAATCATTACTCGACACCAAAAGCTACGTGACTTCGATTTACTGGCTGTCCGATCATTCAGCTACGTACCGTACGTCGTGGTCCTGTTCGATCTCCAATCGATCACAAACGTCTTTAAAACCACGCTGAACTATTCATGCTTGGAATAAATAAAACAAAAATTGGAGTGTAAAAGATTTTGATGGACGTAGAATTATTACTAGCTGAAATGGATGTCGAGCATCAATTTAAACTTTGTTAATGTTTCCTTTAATATCGCCTGGATCCTTGCAAGCTCTCTTTGCAAGAAGAAGAAACGGAAAGGAATCCAATATTTCGCGCAATATGTCCCGTCAAAGTTTAATAGCAAATATCTTCGTCACTTTCTTTAACGTCACTCGCGATATACTTTGTTATTGAACTGGGCGTCCACGGGCAACGAGAAATAAATTGAATCGTCTCACGATATCGAAAATCGAGCTTCGTACATATGGAACGAAGCTATTAAATTACGATAAGTGCAAAGTTTGTGGATACAGCCGGATAAAATGTAATTTACTTGTTTACTTGTACGATTCAATCGAGGGCTTCGAACAATATTTATAAAAACAGGCTTCTGGATGCGTTGCTGAAATTGTGTTACAGTGTCCCGTGATACGGAATCCTCTTGAAATGCTCTGCAAGCAGCGCGAAAGGAGTAATTACTCCGACACCCGTTCTTCTGGTCTCCAAATATACACAGAGATCTACCCTAGTTCCACGTCGCTTGTATGTTCAAAGCGAATCTTTGACGTATCACGCATATTGCAATCGGGACTGTAATAAAGCTTCCACGAACTTCCATCACCGTTGACAGCGGTACAAAAACAGAATCAATCTGAAAATGTTTCAGCATGTGATATTGTAACGCCGTGCGCGAGTAACGTTCACTTTGAAGCGAGTTCCGGCGTGTGATGTGTACGTGTAAGCTTTATAGTTGGGAGCCGTGGAGGTCAACATCGTCCTCGATGTCCACTTACCGTGGTCCTGCTCTACCGTGTTTGGAGCCACCCACGCAAAAACACGATAGGGGCCTGGTAGGTACTAAGTCCTTCGACCTAAGCTCCACACATATTTATATTTTTTCACGCGAGGTACGCGTGCAAGACACTCTAAACTTCGTTGTAGTTGTTAACTGTTACGTTTGGTCACAAACTCGTGCTCGAAAGTATTCGAAATTATGACAAATATAAAGATGAGGACGTGGGATCGATTCAAATATTGTTAGTTCGAAATAACTTATAAAGAAACAAAACACAAAATATAAAGTTAAACTTCTACTAAGAAGATAGGTACATATATATTTGTGGACAAAATAATAACCCAAGATTTTTTTAAAGGAACGTCTTTTTATACATACAGTAATCTCTCGTTAATTGGCACTATTTCTTCCCTCGATGTCGTTTGCGGAGTCATTTCCATCAATTTCTGGAATTGCATCGACGAGGTAAACGTTAGAAGCTTGGTTATTAAATGTTTATACATAGGACTAACCAAATTTCATCGAAAACGTAAAAGAAGTTCATGCAATCTATAAAAAAAATTTCCTACTTTAATTTCTGAACGATTTCATTCAGCTTCAGTGTTTCCTTTGCAATGCGATCAAGCCTAACAGAGACAAGAGTACTATAGATAAGATCACTGAATATCGTGGAAAATGAATACACAAATAAATTATAACAGGAAAAGATGAAATTATATATTTACTTTTTACATCTATTATTTACAAGATTTGTTTTCAGTCCTTTATTAACTTCCGACTACTATAATTGCAAAATTTAAATAATATTCAATTGCATTATCCGGTAGTAATAGATTTTACTCAATCTGTTCAAAGTATTTGAATTGCACTCTCTAGATAATATTCCTACGAATTCACTTTGAGTCCCTGTTGCTTGCTAGCTTAATTGTCTAATTGGTGCAATGGAGTGTTGAATTACCAACGGTCGTATATCAATATCTTATGAACCGTTGGGATCATCTGGTGCCATAAATACAGCTCAATGTACAATTTAGCTGAACATAAGTCTTTGTTTTGACGTGTTTCCGGGTAAACGAAGCGTAATCTGATAGCCATCGTAGTCTAGAGTCGCTAGAGGGTAATCTAATACCCATCACCCAAACAAGTTTCCCTGGATAACTTCTTGAATAACAGCCAGTAGTCAATGTTCCTCTTTTCCTTTTACAGATAGTCCATTTTCGATCCAAGCGGATCAAAACGAATAAACACAAACAGATTATACTAAATCGTGACTCGTATCTTTAATTAACTAGTGAATTTTTCAATAATAGATATTTGAATACAATCTTTAAATTTAAACAGAAGATAGTTGTACAGGAAGATTAATTTCTAGTCGCCTGAAATTTGTGAATTCTAAATTATTTCATAATAGACGAGCTCTCATTATGCATTTAAAAATAATGTAAAAATACAAAGCAATCGAAGATTAATTTTTTATTTAAATAGATCGGAATACCCGTAGTTCATTTTTATCCGTTTCTATTGTGGTAACTTTAAGTTTCGTCGTAGCGTCGCGTTGGTTTATAATAGTAATGGCGTGTTCGTGTCACACTCACACACAATATGATACAACGTTGGATGAATTTACGGCTCGTCGCTCTAGCGACACGCTCGACAGAGGTCGTTTAAAAAATGTTACAACATTGTTCAGGAAACGAGCCACGCCAGACATCCATTTAGCGACAGAAAGGGAGGGTCGCAATAATAACAAGAGCAATCCGTTTGAAACGGAAGATGTATCTTTCGCGTGGCAGGATCCTTGAAATTTCACAAACCGCAGGGAACACTTATTCGGTCGGTGATGCCTCCATAAATAATGGCGGACTTTGATTAGTGTGTAAAATCTTGCGAATTAGGTCCTCAGTAGCTCGTCTCTGCTATCAGTAAATTGGCTCTAGACGTCCCGTAAAGAGTCTCGAGAAACGTGTGCACACTGAATAATTGCGATGCTCGGCTGAGGGAATCTCATTAGAGGAGAGAAATGTTTAGCCTTTGTTCTTTGAAGGTGTGTGTTACGTTCGTTGAATTCATTATAACTTTTAAATTAGAATCGGTGGTCGGACATATGACCACGTTTCTTATTTTCGCGTGTTTCTGAGAATTGTAACGCGGTAGAAAGTGGAACATACGGATATAGTACCACAAGCATTTATCTCATTAATTATTAGACGATTAAAATTCCATTTACGTTATGAGTAATATAAAGAGTTTTCAGTTCAGCCACGGAATAATTATTTTGGAAGATCCACTTTTGTTAAAATTATAAATGGTAAATCTACTAGGCAACTCATGGGATGTTAGATTAAAATGAATGAAAATTAAAAAAGAAGTAAAAGAATTCATGAGATATTATTATACGTTTTATAGAATTATTCAAACAATGATTAGTTTATATACCGAGCTATTTTCCTCGAGCTAATACTATTTCGGAATTTGCAATCCAGTTAATAAGAGGAATGCAACATGGTCGTTATATTGTAATACTAAACGTTAAAGACATTGAATTAGTCAAGTTGGAACCGCAATATGTACTAGGATCGAAACCAGGACTGCAGCCGCAGGAAGCTTTGTCCATTTGATAGGGTATAACTAGAATTATCCATTATAAACTCTTGAACCACAATTAAACAGTCACCAAGGAGTTCTGTTCTAAGTAATTAAACTGTGCTAAGTTGGCGTTGAAAGGAAGTCGATGAGCTTTGATGGTATAGCGGGCGGTGTTGTTTCGTTAGGGTAACACGAGAATTCTATTAGAAAATGATGGATTATTTGCCAAATTTGCAGTGCCCCGACAGTATTCAAAATCTATCGAATTAAAAGTAATACAAAGTGAAAAGAATTTATTTCTACCAATTTCTTCAGACTTAATTTATTTTCAAGTTACAAAGAACAAGATTGTGTACTCCAAACGACGCAAAGATAATATTCTGGAATGATTCGTAAATTGAACACGTGATTCGTAAATTGAATACGTGATTCGTAAATTGAACACGTGATTCGTAAATTGAACTCTTCTATTTTCGCTTCCGCTGTACGAAAGATGAACACGTAAACCTCCATTATTATATTAGTATATATTTTCGTGTAAATTCGTCCAATAATCCAAACTCATACACAAAATTAACACTTATATGACTTGGCATGTTAAATTGAACAAAATTAGAAGAAATGGAAATTTTACTTCGAAACAGGCAAGTGACAGTAGGCTGACGTGTTCGAAAGGGTGCTTCTGTCTCGTTGGAATTTAGTAAATTATTTATTTGAACTGTCTTGGAATCACATTTACCCAAGAATCGAGTCTCACAAGATGACGTCGACCTCTCTTATTTGTAAAGAAAATTTTTCAGGAGTCGTGGAAGACCTCTGGTAGCTATTTTGGGTGTTGATACTTCAATTTGCGATCCTCGACCGTCGACTGATGATATTTAGCCAATTCGAGAATGTAGGCTGAAACGTCGAGCTGAGAATTTCGACGGAGGGAAGTGCCATGTAAATCGACGACGCGTTAGCAAGGATAACACTTATGGCTGTGCAATAGCCATTCCCAGGATTCTGGTAACGACGCTGCGCGCGTTTCTGGTTTGGGTTAGGTCTCTCCCGTTTGGAAACAGTTCCGGTCCCTTTCGAGATCTAGTTTCACGGGCCGGTGACTTGTCGTTGCCGTAACGATCTGATACGCTTGGAAACAACGGCCGGAACAAACGAAACGGCCCGCTGGAATTGGAATTAAAAGTCCGCAGGGAAGAAGTAACGGGTTCAAACTGAAATTTTAACGATCACTTCCGCGCGTGGCCTGCTACGTTCGGACCGCTGTTGCTTTACCAAAAGAGTTTGCGTTGTTTGTTCTTTCGGTCGTCTTTGTGCGACAAGATTGCGGGCGTGTAGTAGGATCCAGAGGAATTGAAACTACTGTTGGTACTACGTATTGCTCTTGGATACACTGCAGCTTTCTAGTTCTATTATTCAGGGCGAGGATTCTGATCGAGTTCAGGTTCGTTGGACGATTACAGAACCGTCAAGGAAATATGAATGTTTAGCTCCAATAAATCGCTGTATTAGTTTTAGAGATCAAAGTCGGGAAAATTTTATTCACGATCGACGAATCAAATTTTTCGATTCGTTTGCAAACTAACTTCCCTTACGTTTCATTTATAAATTCGTTTGTAAATTGGAATAGAAGCTAGCTTTGGAGTGAATGTAAATTTTTGTATTGTTTAATCGGGAATAAAGTTTGCCGGAAATGTAATATCGAAAAAGTCGACTTTAATTTTAGACGCACGATGTACAAACTCAAAGTTCAAAGCGCCGAATTGCCGATCGAAACATCGTTTAAACTTCGCTTCTAATCCTTCCAGAGCAATATTTTTCCGCTGTATATGTACTAAGTTTGCGCATGAATTTCACAGGAAATTAACGACGGAGGAGCAGTTTGCAATTCAAATTAATGGTGTATTAACGATAGAATGTAACAGATTCGATTGTTATGCAACGTAGCAGGTAGATTAGCAAAAAGATTAATATAGGTATAACGTCAGCTACGATAACAGTATAGTAGTAATGAAACCGTGATTACAGATGACAGCTAGTTAATAATTTATCTAGTTTTAATTCTATTTCTTATTTCTATAATATATATTTTTATTTCTTCTGTTTTCTTTTGCAATTGAGTCATTATAATCTGCACTTAGAGAATAAGAACGTACAAATAAAACAGATTAGCTGTTGTCGTATTCTTTGTTCGACGACGAGAGTTTCAAAATAGCTTTGCACAATTATTGAGAAATTTATGGAATTGCGTTCGAGTATTCGACGCTGTCAGAAAATTCCGAGGTTTAAACAATAACGTGTACGTTGGAAGGGCTAATAGAAGCTCCGCAAGAAGCAGACGCGACGAGGTTCCAGGCGACCCTAAAACGTCGTGTACATCCTTTGGCGTTCGGATCACGCGCGGAAAATTAAGTCAGCAATATTAATTCAGGAAGTAGCTGGCGACAGCGTAGCGACAACGTCGACAATATTTTTACCTTCCGCCCCCGTTCGTTGCAGCAACGATCGGTCTACCTTGCTCTTGTTTTTCTTCCCTTTTCTAACCATTAGCTTCTCCCCGGTACGTAGTCTGTCTCGATAGCAGCGTCCTTCTTCGAGGTAACGAATAAATTTCAAAATACAAGCGTAAAGTCCCTTGGATTTATGCTGCTCTTCGTCCGCCGTTCGCATTGTTGCGGGGGTTATAAATTATCGGGATCAAATTCCATCGTGTCGCCTCTTTCCTCGATTTATTCCACGTTTTTTTTCTCGTTTTTGGTATCGCGATGCAGAATCTGTCTTTTAATGGATCATATCTACGCCCTATCGCATAAATTACCAGCGTCGGAAATTTTTCAAACCGCGTAAACGAATCGCGGTTACTCGTACTCGTACACCGTATAATGGTGTAGCGGCCATTGTATAGCCACTACGCCCTTGCCAGAGTATGAATGGGAATGGAATGTAAGGATAGTTTTAAGCTTTCTATTTTTCCATTTTCCCAGGGTCTCGTGCGAGCCTGGTCGTCCTGTTAAACACTTGGCGACCAGAGCCGTGCGAGGCGTCTGTTTTCCCTCAAGGTTTCGCCTGGGCCTCGGACCACCCTGATCCGGGCCCGGCGAGCCTCTTGACTTTTATGACTCTCTTTCGCTAAACTTTTCCTACACTGAGTATTTTCCAGTTTCGTTTTTCCGTCTTTCTGTCCTGTCTCTTTTTCTCTACCTTTGCTATTAGGGTAAGAAATTGTTATATTCAGGGGACGTGAGAAGAAAGACGCCCAGTCTATTTTAGACCCGAGTCTGGCTAAGACGTCGCGCGTTTGCGAAGCCAGTTTTAATAACTTTGACCTACGTGTGGCTACACCCCCGACACCCGCGAAATAAACTATTTAATAATTGTTGGGGTAGATTGAGGGTTGTCACTTGAACCTCCAGCCCCCTCAATGGTGATTCGCTATAAATGGAAGAATAAACTCCTCCCGTATGAATTTAATCGTTTCTGAAATTGTTACGAGTTCATTTCTTCGTACATTAAGATATTTAAGAGTTCACGTTTGAATAATTATTATTCTCGTACACGAACCTGCGGGAACTTAATATTGATTCAACTCTTTTGTAAAGTTAATGCTTGTGGCAGATTTGTTCAGAAAATAGAAGGGATAAAATATATCAGAGAACGAACATCAAATCGTCGTGTTTATATTTTGCAACGATCGCGTTCTGTTTCTCGTAGATCGACTTGTTACGTAGAAACGTTCCGATATTCTCAATTTTTCATTAAAAACGAAAATAAATATTCCAAGCATCGCGATCTATTGACCTTTAATTTGAAAGAAAAAACAGCGACAGAAACGAAATTGAAACGATTTATTGAAAATGCTTGTGGCCGGAGTATTATATCCGTAGATACACGCGAAAGGTGGTTCGAGCGATTCGGGAGAGATTTTAAATTAAGCGACAAAAAAACACCAGCGGAGGGCGAGCAGAAATGAAAACAGATGATTTGTTATTGTTGTTGAAAGAAGAACCAAGCATTTTGTCCAAAAGTGGAATTTTGAATCGGTACAATATTTGTGTTACTTTGTTTTGTTCTACGTTGAACGAAACTCCACCGGAGTGATTTTTAAATTAAGATCTGGCTTTGCAAAAATTTATCTTGCAGTTTCAATCTACAAAAATCATATCATAGAAAGTTGAAAGTCGACGTAATTCCAGGCTTGAAACATAAAATTCTCGTCATCTATTTCATTTTTTTCTTTTGTATACAGCTCTCTGTTATCCATCAATTACAGCGTTGGGTAGATTTTATTCACGAATAAGGAAATTTTAAATTTATTTATCTCCCGTCTTCCTTTCGTTCGTGAGTTATAATTTACAAATTTTTTAAATCTATATTAACGAAACCACTCCAATGAAAAATTTACATTACGAAACACACAAATATAGTATAATTTTGTCCTATTGGAAGTTCAAAATATTACACTTCCTGAAAGTGCTTCGACGTCCTGTTGCTAAAATATATTTATTTGTTCCTAAAGAATAAGCATAAGTTCACTAGTTTACGAACAAATGTGAAATATTTATCGAAATTTTCTCCACCCTGATCGTACGTACACTGTAGTCATTAGGAGCAAACATTACGATGATAAAGGAATTGCAACGATTCGTTCACGGACCGCGAACAGCGGGAACAAGAATGCATTATGCAGTCCTCTACGTAGACAGGTTATGTTACCGTGAGCGGGCCACTGTGTCCTTGTATATTAATATTTGCATAATAGCTCCGACCTCGTCTCTTTCCTCCTAACCTAACCCAACTTACGGCCAAAACTAATAACGATCGTTATCAGGATTGGTGGCGGTCAGTATCCCCTGCGAGATTGGTGAACTGCAATTTTTGCACCGTGGTTCCTTCACGGAACGTCCTTTATTGCAGCTTACGGAGTGACACGTTGAGGGGCAAAATATTGCTCGACGGTCTTCGCCGGATCATTTTGCTCGCTCATCAAACACACACATGTCAGACGCAATATTAAAACCGTTGCCATCTTCGTATCATCTTGACGCCGCATTTTCATCCAGTTTGCGTTACTTTTATTTCTCGAGGAGCCTTTATATCGAGAAACAATTTCGTCTTCGATTATCCTCCATTCCCAATAACTCTCAACAATTCGTGTGAAAATTTTACAAAAGATTCTTTCGTAGATTCCTCAAAATTTTAAACATCGTTGGATTTCAGTTATAAACCCGAGACACGTACGATCGCAAAACCTTTGGAAAAGGAAGTTATCAAAAGTTTTAGAAAGTGCAGAGAATCGTTAAATTTTTGGTTCCCCTCATTTCATGAATTTATAAGTATTCACATTTTTCGAGCATCATTAACGTACGCGATAGAGAAAATTTTAAGCGACCAAAATTGGGAATTCATTACGAAGTGCACGCTTGGAAATCGTGCGATATTTCCGCGTATCGTTTCGAATGGTAGCCATTAATTATTCGCATCGATGATCAATGTCGATATATAATTACTAAACGTGGTTTCGAGATCGATAATTAGTTACGATACATTTCACGTTTATTAATTGTAAGCGTGTGGCAATTCGTGCGAGCCTCAGTGTGATGTGTGTCTTGTATCGAGTTTAGATAAATTTGAAATCAGGCAACAGCGAAACGGAACAAATTTGCAACGAAAAGAACTTCATTAACCTTAAAACTGCAATATAAATAATGATAAATAACATGCAAAGCCACTTGAAACCGTTGTAATTTTGTTAAAACACCTCAGATTCATCTCACGCAATAAAAATTAGTATAATTTTACAGGTAAAAAATTGTCTTTTACGTATTTTATATTTCAATTAAAACGGAGATAGGAAAAATGTTACGCAAATGTATAGTTATGAATTTTTCGAAGAAATTTCTCAAACGAGAGTTAGTCTACACAAAATTGTAATGGTAAAAATTAGCAAAAAATTTATTATTAAGAAAAAATGAAAGAAAAGTATCAGGGGTTCGGAAATTAATTTAGGTGTTGTGATTATCGATTATCAACAAGTTATCGAATCTTATCGATATATTGAGTATCGATTGAATATCGATAACGTTTCGATATTATCGATTTTTATCGATAGTCAAACCTCTATACAGGGTGTTCGGCCACTCCTGGGAAAACTTCTAATGGGAGATTTTAAAGGTCAAAATAAGAAGAAAATCAAGAATATCAATTTCTTGACTGAGGCTTCATTAAATAGTTATTAAAAATTGAAATTAAAAAATTTCAAATCGTTCTGAAAAAATTATATTTGGTTGCAGGATTCAATTACAATCATTTTTTATGAATAGATATACCCCCGAATTCCTAACTATTTTCGAGAAAAAAATTCCTTACCGAAAATACAATGTCTGACTAGACAATGAGTTATTCCCCTGAAATTTCATGCGTATGTTTAAAACATCATAACTTCTAAACGGATTAAAGGATTTTAATTTTTCAAAATGCAAACAACGCGTATTTTAGTAGAGAATATGTAGAAATTCTAACAATATTGAAGATCTTATTCCTTGACACCGTAAAGTGAGAAGAACCCCCTAAAACTGGTCCCATTTTCACACAGCAATAATTCCTACAATACTAAAGATATCTCAATGAAATTGTTTTCTGAAGCAGAGTCCATGGGTACCTATAAAAAAGTATTAGACAACTTCTCTGTAGAGCGTAAAATAAATTTATTAAAAAATTTTTAAGAAAAATCAACAGGGGATTTTTGGTGCCTAAAAAGGTGTCTAAATTTTTCGGCGAAATTGTGAAGTTCCAAATCATTCTGGAAAAATTATTTTCGATTGCAGGGGTTAATTACAATCAGTTTTGATCATTAGACATACCCTCGAAGTCCTGCCCACTTTCGAGAAAAAAATTCGAGTACGTGGACAAATTTTTCGACGAAATTAAAGTTTCACATTATTCTGGAAAAAATTATTGTCGGTTGCGGGGGCCAATTACAATAATTTTTGGTGAATAGACATACCCTCGAATTCCTAACCATTTTCGAGAAAAAAATTCGAGTACGTGGACAAATTTTTCGACGAAATTAAAAAGTTTCACATTATTCTGGAAAAATTATTTTTGGTTACTGGGATCAATTACAATAATTTTTGGTGAATAGACCTACCCCAAAAATCCTACCCACTTCCTAGAACAAAATTCAGTCCGGGCGGAATTTTAAACGTTAATAACTTTTTAACAAAGCCTCCATCAATAAATTGGTATTCTTGATTTTTGTCTTATTTTGGCCTCTAGAATCTCCCATTAAAATTTTTCCCAGTAATGGCGGAACACCCTGTATAGGCATTCTGCGGTGACAGAAAAATTGAATAAAGAAAGATTCAGCTGTAAATGGCGAAGTGTAATTATTATCCAGTCTGTTGTGTGCTTCGGGGTAGCAAGGTTCCCGTTGTTGCAATTTTCTTTTTGTTCGTTCGAGTGCGCACTAATTCCGATGGCGTTCGAAACGTCGTTGCATTCAATCCAAAATGGACGAAATAAATACACAAACGGTCGTCGGCGGGAACAAGTCGAAGCGCGTTAAACCGCACCAAGTGCTCGCGTCTTCGAAGCGGAACCGCGACACGGCGGAAAATACGGTTTGCAATTTGCTCGTTGAAACCGCGCCCCTTATTCAGCGCGATTGTAAATTCAACGCGGTTGAGCGGCAATCGATCGGTTTCGGATTAATTAAAAATAAGCGGCCAAGGGTGGAACGAGCGGGTGGAAGGACACAGTGAAAACCGCTTAAAAGAGCTCTTTATCGCGGTGTCTCTATTATCATGCAAATCATAGGGACGTGTGCGCACTGAATACGTAATGGCACCTATATCACAGCTGTTCCAAGTATCCGGTATTCCGTGTTCATCCGTTGCTGAAACCGCGGCTTTTAATTAAACCTGCGGGGGTCGCACACGGTGCTCGAATAACGGTCAACCCTGTTAAACAAACCGAAGAAAGAAGGCGAGGAGATCACTTGCGTACGAGTAAACAGTGACGAATACTAGACAAGAGACTAGACAAGAACTCTGAAAAGTTATTATTATTATTAGTATTTATTTGCTCTCGAGAATTCCCTAGCACAGAAAGAAGTTAATATGCAATTCAAAGCAAAATAAAAATGATACAAGAGAAAATGTTGTTTCTTATAAAATTTAGTAAACTAATTATTGTAAGTTGCAAGGATAGTTTTAGACTTTGTGTAGATTGTTCAATCGCATATGTTTTTCAATAGAATTTATGGAATAAAATAAAATGTGACGAGTAATTAAATAATTGCTGTACATTGAAATACGATGTTGGGCAAAATATAATTTAATTAACGAAAAATAGCAATGCAGAAAAATGTTAGGGGAAGCAGAAAGAATTGGATACTGAATTCATTAGAATTGAAAATTTCTGATGCAGAGTTAGACGAAAGCAATGTTATATAAAGTCATGGATTTTTAAGTTAATATTTAGGATCGATATGAATTGATTCCGTTGGTTCTATTACGTACAGGAATATTTTTATTTTTAAAATTACTTGTGGTCTATGATAGTATGTCAATTCTAATGGAGAAGTGGGGGAAGAATTCCAACTAGTTACAGGATGATTTATTTATGTAACATTAGCAATTTCGTTGTAGTTGACGCTTCCAAAGTGAAAAACAATAAACTCGTTATTAATTTAACGATTTTTGTATTCCTTTTAAATTGTGAGAAATAATCATTAGATGAATTAGCCATGTAGGTGATTCCATTAGTCAGAAATTAATGCATGGATTGAGATTGTAGTCAATCTCTTAATAGGCATACATAGTTTGCCACGTCGGCTAATGAGCAGCAACTATAGACATTTGATAAATGATTCGTCAATAGTATTAGAAGACGTAGCAATGGTAGCCAGGGGAAGCACATGATTCATGCATAACGATGATCTAGCAGATTTTAGCCGTATTGTGTGAGATCTGCTGTATAATACTTGTCAATACTGATGGATAAATAGAGGCGTGGTCATTGTATGAGCCTTCACGCTCGACGAATTTCATTTCTTCGGATTTCTACTCCCCAATAGAAAGAGACTATAGTATTTCACCATCCTGTCGCGGTGGCCTGTTGCAATAACCGCGGATTCTCCGAATAGATTCAACAATCCATATCTACATTAACATTCAGTGACGTTTCTATCTATTCCACATACAATGTTCAAAGATGAAACGATTGAAACAATTGTAGATCCAACAGAGGGTCCAATAGAAACGTCTGTTAACAGTTTCCACGTTGTGCAATCTAGATTCGATAGAACCTAATAAAGTCCATCAATTTAAGAAGCATCCACACGTTACAAATTCAAAACGTTTAAAACATATACAGGGTGGTCGGTCACCTCTGGGGAAAAAACTTGAATGGGTGATTTTAGAGGCCAAAATAAGACGAAAATCAAGAATACCAATTTGTCGATGAAGGCTTCGTTAAAAAGTTATTAACGTTTAAATTTGCATACCGACCGGAAAATTCATCGGTGAAAAAAAAATTTCAAATCGTTCTGGAAAAATTATTTTCAGTTGCAGGGGTCAATTACAATCATTTTTTATGAATAGATATACCCCCGAATTCCTAACCATTATTGAGAAAAAAATTCCTTACCGAAAATACAATGTCTGACTAGACATTGATACATTCCCCTGAAATTTCATGCGTATGTTTAAAACGTCATAACTTCTGAACGGATTGAAGGATTCTAATGTTTCAAAATGCAAACAACGCGTATTTTAGTGAAGAATATGTAGAAATTCTAACAATGTTGGAAAAGTTGTTCCTTGACCCCGTAAAGTGAGAAAACCCCCATAAAAGTGGTCCAATTTTCACACAGCCATAACTCCTACAATAGTGAATATATTTCAATGACACTTTTTTCTGAAATAGACCTCATGGGTGCCCACAAAAAAGTATTAGACAACTTCTCTATACGGCGTCAAACAAAATTACTAAAAATCAAAAACGAACTTAAGGAAAATCGACAGAGGGCAGGCTGCCTAAATTTTTCAGCGAAATTGAAAAATTTCGAATCGTTCTAGAAAAATTATTTTTGGATGCAGGGGTCAAGTACAATCAGTTTTGGTGAATAGACATATCCTCAACATCCCACGCACTTTCGAGAAAAAAATTCGAGTAGGTGCAAAAATTTTTCGGCGTTAAAAAAATTTCAAATCGTTCTGGAAAAATTATTTTCATTTGCAGGGGTCAATTACAATCATTTTTTATGAATAGACATACCCTCAAAATCTCACGCATTTTCGAGACAAAAATTCGAGAAGGTGCGTAAATTTTTCGAAGAAAAAAAATTTCAAATCATTCTAGAAAAATTATTTTCGATTGCAGGGGTCAATTACAATCATTTTTTATGAATAGATATACCCCCGAATTCCTAACTATTTTCCAGAAAAAAATTCCTTACCGAAAATACAATGTCTGACTAGACATTGATACATTCCCCTGAAATTTCATGCGTATGTTTAAAACGTCATAACTTCTGAACGGATTGAAGGATTCTAATGTTTCAAAATGCAAACAACGCGTATTTTAGTGAAGAATATGTAGAAATTCTAACAATGTTGGAAAAGTTGTTCCTTGACCCCGTAAAGTGAGAAAACCCCCATAAAAGTGGTCCAATTTTCACACAGCCATAACTCCTACAATAGTGAATATATTTCAATGACACTTTTTTCTGAAATAGACCTCATGGGTGCCCACAAAAAAGTATTAGACAACTTCTCTATACGGCGTCAAACAAAATTACTAAAAATCAAAAACGAACTTAAGGAAAATCGACAGAGGGCAGGCTGCCTAAATTTTTCAGCGAAATTGAAAAATTTCGAATCGTTCTAGAAAAATTATTTTTGGATGCAGGGGTCAAGTACAATCAGTTTTGGTGAATAGACATATCCTCAACATCCCACGCACTTTCGAGAAAAAAATTCGAGTAGGTGCAAAAATTTTTCGGCGTTAAAAAAATTTCAAATCATTCTAGAAAAATTATTTTCCATTGCAGGGGTTAATTGTAATCATTTTTGGTGAATAGACATACACTCAAAATCCTACGCACTTTCGAGTAAAAACTTCGTTTAAATGGACAAATTTTATTAATAATTTTTAACAGTAATTTTGTTAATAACTGTGAGCAATTCGGTGTGTTCACACGACGATGCACGGACATTTGAGAACGCGTCTTTCGGCGCCTACTTGTACCCGTATAGGCATTAGCCTCATCTGTTCTTGTTACTGTTGGTAACAACTGTTTATTCAACCGTATGTGTTACATGTCGCATCTCCGACGAGCTGTTCTGTATTTATGGCGTTATTATATCGAGCTTTTAATAAATATTCCCTTAACTGCGTTTAATAACCAACAATAACTTTTTAACGAAGCCTTGTTTTGATGAAAATTCCACGTTCGACCATTGATTCCTTCGTTCGAGTAATCTGATTTGAAATATGAAATAAACATCCAGGTGTTCATCATTGCATTCCCAAAAACTATAAAAGAAATTCTGTTGCTAAACGAATGGTCGTGCTAAAGCTGCGAGCTACGACTATGTTTTGCGTTAATTGTTAAAGCCCTCTTGCTTCGTTTGCATCCAAAGCATTCGGTTCATTCTATTAATGTAATCGAGTACTTCGTGTCCCAAACATTCGGCGCGCTTGAAATTCCGGAGTCGTTCGTCGTTTCGACGACAGCCCCTCATCAACGTAATACCGAATTTACGGACTTGAATAGCAGCCAATTGCATCGCTGTACAAATTAAACATTCGAATCAGGACGACCCATTGAACTAACTTGGCGAAAGGGTCAGCAGGAAGGATGCGGTAATATCACAGTCGCTGCCCTTTGCCGCTGCGGATTAATGCGATTTAAACGCGGGGATAATCAGCGAGTTTCGCGCAATTAACGCGCCCGCACGCTCGGAATTAAGTTGACCCGCGACTGGAATCGCAACGATGCACTATCGACTTTCTTTTTGTCCCTCGATCCGCTCTATTCACCCCTATTCTACCTTTAACTTTTTTAATCCCTCGGTCACGTGAATACTATACAATCTCTCCAAAAAGGCTTTTGAAGATTTCGTGAGACCGTGCAAGAAATATCCATTTATCAATTTAACATTAAATGACTTTAAAATCTTGTAAAAATCTGGAGAAGAAAAATTTTTCCGGTTTTAAAACGTTAAAACAAGGAAATAAAAGTCTACTTGACATTCCATTTGTGTCTTCGCTTTACAGAGTCTTCTCCAGACAGAACAAAATTTGATTCCTATTAAATGCAGTCTAAAATTAACGAAACTAAGCTACCTAAATGGTTTTGTATTCGTTAAAATTGAATTAAAAATATGTGATTTAATATAGAATCGGATGAAAAAGGGAGAATTTCCATTTTTAAGGTGCACCGTCAAAACTTGTAATTGGATTCATTTAACATCGGACTTCGTCGAAAGTCAGAACTTGGTCATATATGACAAAGGAAATATAGTTTGGCGTGAAGCCGCTTAAAAGAAGTACGTATTTACGAGTAGACGCGACCGCGGCCGTCTTCCCGGATTTCCGGGAGCTTATAATCGTCGAAACTTTCCTGAAAACTTTCTAAGCCCCGCGAATCGTCGAAATCTCGAAGTCAATGTCCCACTTCTTGGCCGCGTTTCACGGAATTCGCGTCGCGAGACTGCGAGCACAATATCAAAGTTGCTCGGTGAAAATTTCACCGACGCGATTCAATGGGAAAGCGGCCTTCTTGGATCGTCAACTTGACACCCCTTTATCGCGACTTTCCACCCCCGACGAGGAAGGTTAAAACGTTTAAAGACTGTTTCAAAACTTCGACAAACTGACTTCTACGAAAGTCACTTCCTGCAACGGAATTCTCATTTGCAAGCATTAGCGCGTCAGATGTTGCGGTTTGTTGACGAATGTTTCAGCTGGGAAATACTGTGTTTGTTTACTTTGCAATTCAACTTTTCGTTTTCCTTTTGGGGAATTTTCCAGTAGTTTTAATATGGTTGTTAATCTTGTACAAGGTCCAAACTGAAGATAAATACAACTGGATACAGGCTAAGTCTAACTAACTATCAAATAAAGATTCATAAAAATCGGTTTGAAAAACGAGCATGTTGCCATTATTTCATCGTGGTTTTCATGTGTTGCAAATTGTGGACGAATATTTGAGCTAGGGAATACTGTGTTTGTTTACTTTGCAATTCAAGTTACTATTACACCTTCATTTTGGGAAACTTTTTAGTAATTCTAGTACTGTTGTTAATCTTGTACAAGGTCTAAACTGATGATAAATATAACTTAATACAGTCTAAATTTAGCGATTAAACGAAGTTTAATAAAAATCAGTTTGCGTGATCCTGTCAAAGTCGTCTCACGTTTGCGTTAGTTTGAAGAAGAGTAGGGAAAACAAGTTTGTTTCATTGTTTCATCGTGGTTCTCACGTGTTGCAAATTGTGGACGAATATTTGAGCTAGGGAATATTGTGTTTGTTTACTTTGCAATTCAAGTTACTATTACACCTTCATTTTGGGAAACTTTTTAGTAATTCTAGTACTGTTGTTAATCTTGTACAAGGTCTGAACTGATGATAAATACAACTGGATACAGGCTAAATCTAACGAACTAACAAATAAAGATTCATAAAAATCGGTTTGCAAGTTATGTTTGCGTTAGTTTGGAGGAAAATAGGAAATTCACGCTTCATCATCATTTCACTGCGACTGCTAAATATTCTAATTTGTGGACGAATGTTTAAGCTAGGAAATATTGTGTTTGTTTACTCTGTCATTTGATTTATCGTTACATCTTCGTTTTGGGAAATTTTCCAATAATTCTAGCACGATTGCTAATCTTGTCTCAAGGTCTGAACTGAAGATAAATACAACTCAATACAGTCTAAAGGCTATCAAACAAAGTTTCATAAAATCGGTTTGCAAGCATCTGTCAAAGTCGTCTCACGTTTGCGCCAGTTTGAAGAAGAATAAGAAATCCACGGTTGTTTTATCATTTCACTGCGACTTCTAAACATTGCAATTTATGAACAAATGTTGGAGCTAAGAAATATTGTGTTTCTTTACTGTCCAATTCAAGTTACCATTACACCTTCGTTTTGGGAAATTTTTCAGCTATCCAAGCACTCTTGTTAATCTCGTACAAGGTGCAAACTGTAGATATGAACAACTAAATCCAATTTAGACCTAGCAAAGTTTCATAAAAATCGGTTTGCAAGCTCCTGCCTGTGTCGTCCCACGTTTGCGTTAGTTTGAAGGAGAAGGGGGGATTGTTTTATCATTTTACCACGCGGGTGCAGTTAACTATTTAGAATATATAAGATGGCCAATATAGGGGGTGAACAAATGTTGGAGCTAAGAAATATTATGTTTCTTTACTGTCTAATTCAAGTTACCATTACACCTTCGTTTTGGGAAATTTTTCAGTAGTCCAAGCACTCTTGCTAATCTCGTACAAGGTCCAAACTGTAGATATGAACAACTAAATCCAATTTAGACCTAGCAAAGTTTCATAAAAATCGGTTTGCAAGCTCCTGCCTGTGTCGTCCCACGTTTGCGTTAGTTTGAAGGAGAAGGGGGGATTGTTTTATCATTTTACCACGCGGGTGCAGTTAACTATTTAGAATATATAAGATTGCCAATATAGGGGGTGGAAACGCGTCTCGGTTGTCACTATAAAAAGACCCGCGACGAGTGTGCGTCTTCGCGGCGCTGAAACATTCAGATATCCGGGCTTGGGTGTCCCGCGGGTGCGGGATCACCGTTGCAACGCGTCCGGCCATAAAACTCCGAGATTACGCGATTCGTTTTAAAGGAAGCCAAGCCCCGGCAGGAACGTGACGCAATGGCTTTTTTTTTGGCGAGAGATAGGACGGGGCTATATCGAACGGTATCGACTGCAGCGGATCTCGAGACTGGGTCGGCTGTGATGTGCCGGTGGTTGGCAGTCGGCCAAAGCCGTTTCCGTAGACAAATGTCCATTCAACCGCGAGGAAGTAAGCCTGTTTACGCTTTGCTTTCTTTGCTACGTTTCCCTTTATATCACGGTCCCGGTGTGCGCCTCGATCCGGGAACTGGAAATCGGTCACGTACACACACAGATGGCCACGTGTGTCAGCCCTGATCGATAACCATGAGTAAGGTCAGACTCTCACCGCATATAAAACCGTCGACGTGCTTGTGCCGCTTAAAATTTGTATCTACCCCATCCCAAGGGTAGTTAGACCACCGTTAAACCGAACAGAAAACCGTTGGAAATCCTTTCCACGAACGTTGACGCGTACCTTTTGTGCAATTAATCAAGACACCCCTTTTTCTCTCCCCAAGGAAAGTTCCCTCCACTTATTTGTACGCTTTGAATATTATTGATTACGAAACCTATCGATGAATCAGATATTTAAACTTTCGTAGATTTCTTTATATTTGTTAAAAATTAAATGCTTTCAAAGACAATATTTAATTGGAAATAAAATGTCACCGCTATAACTACGAATTTGATGCGTTGGACAGAATTATTCCCAAATTTGAAGATTTGACTGAATCTACTGAAAATTAAATATTTTCACCGATAATATTTCATTTGAAATAAATTGTCACCAATATGACTACGAATTTGATATATTGGACGAAACCATTTCTAAATTTGATGCGTTGACTGAACCTATTAAAAATTAAACATTTTAAACAACAATATTTAATTTGAAATAAATTGTTACTACTATAACTACGAATGTGATGTGTCGGACAAAATCATTCCCTTTGAAGCGTTGAAAATTACATATTTCCAACGACAATATTTCGTGGCGTTATGTTTTTGATGTTACTGGTTTCAAGCGTATCACTTTCGAACTTCGCGTTATTCGCATATTTATTAGAATTTAGAGAATCCGAGCCTCGAGGAAATTGACTAAAAACAATTTTGAACCCAATATACGCGAACTCGTCGAATTTCCAAAACCTTGAGGCGTTTTAGTACGTCCTCGGCAGTTACGAAAGTAATTGCATTCGTGGGGTATTATTAGAATAATAATGTCGAACACGTTTGCATAGTTGGACTTAACTGTCGACCGTCAAGTAGAACCGTTTAATCGTTGTCGATAGTAATTCACGTCGGTTAATTAAGCGTTTAATTGCATTATTGCGGCCAAAGGATGAAACATGAAACGCGAACGTCACAGTGGAGGAAGCACAGCTTTCACGATGAATTTATGATATCAGTCTCCAAAGATTGTTCCTTTGAAACTTGGATCTAAATTGTTTTATTGGCTTGAATCGAAATTTTATCTTATTAAAATTCAAAGGTAATCTTCGTAAGAATACGTGTTTCTCAATTTTTATTTTTACTGTCTCGTAAAGTGGGGTCAAAATACTTGTTTGTTATTTTAAAGTCGTGTTTTATAAATATAGTTGAGCGTCGAATTTATATTTATCGTTTTCTGAATTTTGCGCTGTGCTATCATTTCCGTATAAATTTTAATTACTGAATTTATCTAGCTCCAGATACTTATTATAATTGTTGCGAATTGACAAACATCAACATGACATTATTAACCATAGATACATTATAAATTTATATGAGAAAATGAAAAAAAAAAGAATAATTTGGGTTCACAGAACAGATTTTGCAGAAACTTCTGTGACACCCTGTACATTTTACGTGCTTTCAATGGTACTGAGGAAACTACTTTCAAAAGGTGCTTCGAAACTTTTGAGAAATAGCCGTTGAAAGAATTCTCCACGGCCGGAAATCGAAACTATCAAACAGACATAAACAGGGTCGTAGTGTTCGTTAAAACTAAGCTTTCGACAAAATTTCCCCAAGAAAAACCGAAACTTTCGCATTTAAAGCAATTTCTTGCGGAAATGCACACCAGCGACCATAAGTCGAACGTTTTGCTTATTCTTCTCAGAATAAATTTAAACGAAAGGCAGACCGTATTCCCAGCATTTTATTTCGATTATTTATCTATTTAGAGTATTGAGTCAAAATTAAAGTGAATTTTCGGAATCGATTTTCTGGAAAATTTTACTCCACGCATTCGACTGATTTTATATCGTAATATAATTTAAAAATTTATGGAATTCAACAATTACTGTAACGTGGGTATTGGATTATAAATAAAATAATGTGTTTATTCGATGAAAAATGGAATACAAAATATTGTTTGAAATCCACTGCTTGAACGGGCCGAAACATCGTATGTTTATAAAATAATTAGCATCGAGTTTCTCCGTGGCTGGGAAAATAAAACCGGGCATTAATTCAAACCCGGCCGGGCACTTAGCGTTTAATGGGAAAAAGGTTACCGCCGGCTACGTTTTTTCATTAACGTCGTGCACAATTCTCCCAGGCATCGGTCGTAATTACACTGTTTTACTTTCATCATCAACACGTTTCGCGGACATGATTATTTCAAGCATCGGGGAGCGCGTTCGATCGAGCGCGGAAAGGGAAATTTGTCTTTCGGTTTCGGGGGCTTCGAGAATTCGTTGGGAAATCGGTCTGCCATTGTCGGGGAGAGTTTTCGACGGGGTGAAACGTTTCCAGGCCGATCGCGAGTCACACGGAATAAAATCGAATCGGCGGCGCGCGAGTCCCGATAATGAAAATGAACGAGTGTACGCGATTGAATCTGCGCGGCGAAAAAGGCGGAGGAATCGGCGCCGCGGCACGAAAGAGCTGTTGAACGCAGAGAACGGTGAAACATGACGGCCCGGGGAGAAAGAACGGGCGAAAATAGCGCGATAAAAAGGGTGGAAATGAACGATCGAAGAACGAAAGCGACAGCGGAAAAAAGCGAACAGGTGATGTGCAGGAGCAAGTTACGCGAGACGAAGAAGCTATTGAACGACGACGAGCAAAATGTAGGTTGTTCGCGAAAAGGATCCAACTCTGTTAACTATACATCGAATATAATTCGCTTTTTGGCAAAATGTTCGTCAATGTTGTTCGCTATTTTTTTAATAACGTTCGAACGAAAGAGATTTACGCGACGGTTCGCCACAAAATTCATAAATATATTTAATCCATTCACGCCCAAATTATTTTTTTTTTCAAATTTTCAAATTTCATTTATTCAGATTTATTAGTAACCTTGCTCCGAATAAGAAAATATTTTCAAAAATTTTTCACATCCTCACATTTTTAAATTTTGGCCTGTCCTATAAATAGTACGCTGGGACTTGTTAGTGCTATCAGAATTGCAAGTGTATAGTATATGTATATGAAAGTATTGAAAACAATTATAAACTGAAATATTTATTTGAAACTAATAAAAATACATTTACTTCTTATGATAATCTATAAAACAGTTTTTACATGGTCTTCCTACTGTAGTTCTTGTATTCAAAGTTAATTTTAGATAGGAAACTGCTACAGATCGACAAAATCCTAATAAACTGATATTTGATTTATTGACTCGTTTGTAAAGAAGCCATGAATTTACTATTGCCATATCAATTAGTCTTGTGAAAATTGGCCAATACCACTTCTTAGCTCTGATTTTAGTGGCATACTTTTCGACAAACCAGTCATGTTGATCCATGCCACCCTTATATGTATTATAATTTTTCAACACTTGTGGTCGAGAAATTAAACGTTTTCCTTTTATCTTGCGATCTCATCTACTGACTTGTATGAGAGGTTCTACATTATCAAAATTAGATGCAATAGTTACACATTTATTGTCATTCCATTTCACAAATAGTATTTCCCCATTTACATCAAATTGAAAATCGTATGATCCTCGAGCTTCTTTACCAAGAGATTTTGTATCTTTTATAGGACACTTCGATAATCTATTTTCTCTCAATGTTCCCGTTGCTCAATATCCACATTTCTGTAAGTGTATCAATAAATCTCTACTGGTAAATAAATTATCAAAGAATATCCAATGGCTTTCAGGGTCAGAAATGCAATCTAACATATCAAGTACTACTCTTGATCCTAAGGTCAAGTCTTCACGCTCATTTTTAGCGATTGTTTTGCCAGTATATAAGTAAAATTATAACAGTATCTGCTGCTACCGCAAAGAGCCCAAAATTTGTAGCCAAATCGAATAGGCTTTCTACGTATAAATTGTTTCAATGAGTTGTGTCCAAAATATCTCACAATCATTTCATCAATTGACAATTCTTTTTCGAAAATTCCATATTTTTTGAATTCACTATTTATCATATTCAGAAGAGGTCTTACTTTAAATCCTCTGGCATCTTTATTTACACATGCGTTATAAGTAAAATGTATAAATTTTACATACATAGTACATACATTTTGATAACGCTAAGTACCAGTGTCCTATTTATAGGACAGCTACATAAAACTTCTAACCAATACAAGTTTTTGCTAAAAATACATAAACAAAGTTTACAACAATCTTGAATAATCATTCCTAAATAGGAATAACACATTAGAAGATAAAAAAAATGACGATATGGAGTTTTTATGATTGAGCATATAATTCGAGACAAAGTAAGAAAATTTATGCAATGTTTACAAATTTTTTATTAAAAAAATATTGGTAATATAATACAATAATAATTATAATTTAGTTTAATACACCCTAAAATAAATGTGGTAAATTTTTCAATTAATTTGAACCAATTTTAAGGGTTGAAAAAAAAATAAAATACTCAGTGTCCTATAAACAGGACACTGGCTTATAATGGGTTAATACAGCGTATATTAGAGTATATTGCGAATTCTGTTCCTTGAAATGGCTTCAAACTGTTGAAGACATTATACTGATACTGAAAAATGTTTCGATGGAATTTTTTAATAGAATCGTGGATTTTTTAATTCGCTATTGAATGCTCGTCATTTCTTGTAATAAAGTATTTATGACGAAGAACCATTAGTTTCAAAAAATATTTAAATACAAAAATTATTATTGTAAAATAATGTTCTCCTTTGTATGGCGTTGAGTATTTTTTTATGCATTAATAAGGACTGCATCATTTACGGCAAAAAGCTATTAGTTCAAGAAACATTTTAACTTAATAATTCAGAAGCTGAAATATTTGAAATATGTAAATAAATTACTTTTCATTGTAAATAAGGTAATAGTTTAAAATATCTGCATACTCACCACACCTTGAAGAAGTGTAGAATCTTGCAGGGGAAGTAAAATACCCAGAATTGACTTTTCAACTGTATTCTAAGGAAGCTACCAGCATCCACCCTTCAAAAATGAATGATCCAGGGAAGCTGTTCCCTTGTGCGAAACCAGGGAGCCAATCATTCTGCGATAAGCTGTCTGCCGTCGGAGAAATCGACGGCTCGTACATCGAGGCGATTCAATCTGACAATAGCATCGGGAGGGGAAATAGTATCGATATTTATAGGTATCCCATAGTACGTTATTTTGTTTTTCGATGAATAATATTTCACACCTGGGCGTTCATCGAGCCAACCTAACGGAATGTTATAAATATTTTACGAGGAAAAAAGAAACAAACTTAAATTAAAATCATCAAAGGAAGAGAAAACCCCTGGCAAAGATCGTTTAAGATAAGAGCCCTTTGATAAAAGTATTAACCCTATTTCGCGAAAGTTTGAAAGAAAAGACCGACGTGTCGTCGATGGTGTTAATACGAATAAAACAAAATGAATGTAAGAGGATTATTGGGAGGGATTTTCCAGAGAAATAAGGGAACAATCTGCGACGAAAGACCGATAATGGGGGGTATTAATGGCTACGATAAAAATGAAGGGAAGCGAAAGACAGCGGGGGATGAAAAGAACGAACCGAGGGTGGGTGTTTGAAAATGGAGATAAAAATCGAGGAACAAGGGTGGGGGGGGGGACTCGACGAAACGGGAAGACGGGGGAGGACGGAGGTAGACGAAAAGGATAAACAAAAACAAAAGGAAAACAGAGAGTTAGGCGGGATAGGAAGCGGCGGTGAAACGGGGGTTGAAACAGTAGGAGGGGGTGGAACACCGCAGGAAGATCACGGCGTGGTTGCCTGCGGCCACACAGAAGGGATTGGTAAAGAGGAAAGTGTAGGGTAGACTTTATCGGGAACCCGGATTTATGGTTTCGCAAGAACGAACGAGATAGGATAGAGGCTAGGGCCGTTGGACGAACGAGGAAAACGAATCGTGTCTTTCTTTTGTTCTCCCGCGCTCGAGATAGGGCATGATATGTCGCGCCATGACACACCTTGTACGTTTTTGTTCAATATACAATAGACAGGGCGTACACGATCCTGGCTGATAAAAATCATTCGGGACTCGCAGCTGCGGACATCTTATGGCTGCGTTCGACTCTGTAATGTGCACTCGATACCTACCGAAAATTGCTCGTAACTCGAGTCACCTGTTTCCTAAACGACGCTGGGTCTTTGTAGATACAGTTACTTTCACTTGCATTCGTACACCTACAACTTGTTTTTAAAATTGGTAAGACTCTTTGTGCATTGAGATATGTGAGGGTTTATATTTGAATAAATTGAAAATATAGTTTGTCAGTAAATATAGTTCGATTATCGACGTTAAGCATCATTGGAATTCGCTTGGGAACACCGAACATTGTTTGACATTATTATTATTCTTTACTATTTATATTATACTTCTGTATGGGACTTGTAATTATGTATTACTGGCCCATTACTATTAACAAAAAAATACTACCTTGTAAATAAAAGCAAGACAGTGGTGATAAACAACATTTGGTAGAAATAAATGGAAAGAATTATAAGAAACAAGTTTTTCTCTATTTATAGTGAATCACATGTATTATTGATTTGTATTGCTTTATAATATTATTTGCCCGTTAATATTAAAAAACAAAACAAGGCAAGACAAAAACCCCCTATTCGTAAATAGAGAATTATAACACAGCGCAATAATAATAATAAAATTATTCAATAAGCGGAGGAAGAAACCCTCTACTGTACAGATAGTATGTTTAGCCATTATTAGACAATATCAATTGCCTTAAAACAATTATACGATGAAAAAGCAGTTCATACAAATGTTGTTAGTTAATAGTTAATACATAATAAAGAAACTTTTGTAAGAATAAGTGGAATGAATTCCACAAAGAAACTTCTTTCCATCTATAAGTGAATCACCATTACACTGTAGTAATACAAGTGGGGTAACTGTATATATTTCCGGTTGGAGAGGATGCCTGGTATTTGAACACAGATTGGCTGTTTGTAAACTGACCATAGATACAATAACGCGAACTGGAAATTGTATGCGCTCGTCTCTTCGTTAAATGCATTCGTTTCGAGCGTAGTAAAATTTGTTGAACGCCCAAACAGAAATTTGAGTACGTTGCTGATGCAGTTTTTATTTACACGTTAGTATTAACGCGTGTTTTTAGAACGTTTTTATTTGAGGGGTACACAGTTTGTTTCGTTCGTTTTAAATATACAAGCTGGACGAAACGACAGTCTGAAATAATTTGGTGAACCATTACGCGCGAGATGAAAGCCAAGGGTGTGGATTGTTTGACCAATCAAGCCCCCCTTTCAGTTTCTGTCCAATGATCGCGGCCAGGCTCTCCAAACGTCTCGTGGGACATTCACTGTTCTTTCGCCTTTGCTTCGTACAGAAAACAGTTCTCCATACGGACGTGTTCAAAAGTACGAGACACATGCATTATGTATCCTCGCTGAACAACCCCTTAGCTTCTTTTGAACCATGACAAGGAGTATTATTCCGTTGAAAAGCATAATCCACGTATTTCGATTCAAACAAGCTACGTATCGGTAGCTCCGGAACTTCTTGCACCATGTATACATTTTTCTATTCAATTTACTATCGCGAACGAACCTCTGATTTTTATGCGTAGAATTTTTTTCGAATATTCGTTTGTCGTTTGGTTCATTTGCTGAGAATCTATCGATCTGGTACACGTTAATTACCAAGCATAGTAAAATTAATACGTTTGATATCCAATTTGATTTCACTGTACTTTGCATCCCAGAAACTCTCTAACTGGAATTTTTGTCGATTGTGCGACTAAGAGCGCATATATTCGGGGCTTAAAAGTTTCGTTGGAACGATGATAAGTGAGCAGAGATTCCGCCATTTATATTCCAGGACGATTTGACAAATGTGGGTCGTGTTCGAAGATTTCGCGGCTGACCAACGCGAGCCGATTCCACTATCAGCGATCGAACCAGCCAGTCGGTGTAACTGAAAACGAGGTATGGGAAAAACCGATCGCACACGACCATCGACCATGATACGATCAATCACGAGAGAACAGATTTTAATACCGTCCGGTTCGAGAATTAACTACTGAAACGTTAACCCGTTCGAATCGAATGTTGCAATCTTCAAAGTGAATTTTATGCCAGCGAAGAGATTCGTCGAAGTAGCGTTTAATCCATATCTCTTTCAACTTTAAAAACCTGGTTTCAAATATTTTACGAATTATCATACGACGTGCAAATCTAAATACTCGAGGTACTTCATATTTCTAAATTAATACGTTCATCAAAGGGCTCAAAATAACTTATTCATCTAATGTTTTGTGGCTTTTATCGAAGCATGTAATCGATAAGTTTATACGTAGAATACCTAGTGGGGTCATTTTTACACAACATTAGAGTTTAGATAAGCATTTTTAAAAATTTAATTATGTAAATGTCTAAGAGTATCAAAGATAAAATTGCATTTGTAGACGAAGATAAAATTAGGGAATATTGTGCCTCTATCTGATGGGTCAGTGAGAAAATTTATCACCTATTTTTTTGTGGCTTTTATCGAAGCATGTAGTCGATACATTTTATACAGAATTCTTTTTCCCCCCAGTAAAATTTATACGTAGAATACCTAGGGGGGTCATTTTGACACTACAACAGAGTTTAGGTAAACATTTGATTCGATTAAGATTTTGAAATTTCTGAATGTGTAAATGTCTAAAAGTCCCCAAAATAAAATTGCATTTTTAGACGAAGATACAATTAACAAATATTGTGCATCTGATGGATCAGTGTGAAAATTTATCACCTAATTTTCTGTGCCTTTTATCGAAGCATGTAATCGATAAATTTTATACAGAATTCTTTTTCCCCCAGTAAAATTTAAACATAGAATACCTAGAGGGATCATTTTGACACTACAACAGGGTTTAGGTAAACATTTGATTCCATTAAGATTTTGAAATTTCTAAATGTATAAATGTCTAAAAGTCCCCAAAATAAAATTGCATTTTTAGACGAAGATACAATTAACAAACATTGTGCATCTGATGGATCAGTGTGATAATTTATTAACCGGAGAACTCCATTAAAAAGATCGTAGATTCGGGGAATGACTGCGAAATGAAGCGTCGTCCATCGCGAAGGTTTAGTTCCAGCTACGGGACATTTATCCCAAGATACTCTAACTAAATCCGACATTGTCCTGGAAACTGCGGAGTTCTGGTGCACACGACCAGTCCATGGACCGAGAGAGTAACCAAAGATGCAATTTCACGAGGAAATGACTATCGTGTCGTGCCTCCGTCTCTCGCGCAACCCTTGTTCTCTGTCTTCCTGTCTCAGACCCACGTCGACCACGCAAAACCCCTCAACCCCTTTATTTTCGAGGGACAGAGATCGTGTACGATTTATACGCAGGTCCTTCGAGGGATGTACAAACGACGTCATTTATTTAAACGAGCCGAAACGATTACTTGGCTCGAGTCCTTGGAACCTGGTTGCTTCCAAGGCATCAGTCTTCGTCCTACTCTATGGAAATACGTACTCGCGCGCAAGATAATGTGGTTACTCGCATTATGTATATTACAACTGACCTCTCCATCCGTTTTCCTGTGGATGCTTTACGTAAATTGTCGTGGGATATTTATAGAAACTATCAAGATTTATCGAGACAGAAATATTAAAGATCTAAATGATAGATTTAGGGATGGTCAGTGATTTAATGTAACGAATTTTGTTGGAAATTTCATATCTAAATTATGGATTTAGGAGTCGATGATTCTAGTCGAGTGGAATCACACGTTTATTTAAATTTGAGGAATCCTGGGGTAAAAATACTCGAACAATTATATAGATAAATAACTAATTGCGTCGATTGTCTTGAAACGGAATAAGGGACGAAATATTTGGGTAAAAAAATGGGTCGAATTCAATTTCGCGCGGTGCAAGATTGTCAAACTTCTTCATTGTCGAAATCCTATTTCAAATATTACTTATTCCGCAGAACTCGAGCCGTTCTCCGTGAATGTGCGCGAAAGTTTCCGAAAGTGCTAAAAGCGTACGATTTCCGTCGATATTAAATTTGGTGTCAGAGAAAAATTTGCCACGGCCGAATCCGTGCCAAATTTCACACGGTCCCCGTGAATCTCGCGGAAGTCGGCTGCCTCATGAAACCGAATTTTAAAATCCGTTCCCCTAAATACAATACGGAATAATTAATATTTTCGATAACTTGACAAATGTAACGTTATTTCTCCTGGAAAAAAATTTCTTAGTTTTTAACTTTTAATTTAGCTTAACACTAAAATTTACGGAAATTTATTGCACATGTTTTCATTGAAATCTATCATGTTGACGAATAAATTAAAATACGGATTTCTAAAGATTAGGATATATATTGATATCATCAAATTAAGTAGCTATTTATTTAGAAAGTAAATATATTTATTCCATTTTTGAAATTAAATGGTTTAAGAAGGTTGATTTTTCAAAGTGCAACAGACTTTAAGGCAAGTGTTGAGAGGATTATTCTTTTATTGTTTGGACAGTTTTTATTCAAGTCATTTACGATTTTTTACTTTTGCATCGTGTCAATTTGTTTATTTGTTCGACACATAGACTAGTGAGGTAACTGAAAAGAACGACTTACGAGTCCAATTCGCCAATTGATTTTGTTCTTGCAATGCTCTTACTTGCGCGTCTGACTATGTTTTGGTTTACACTACTGAAACTTCCAACTCTTCTGGGATAGTACTATGACTGGCGAACGATACAACCTGGGAAATGTTATTTCTTTATATTTACGAACTATCTACAAAAATTTAAGTTATTATTCTTCAAATTTAAAGCATGATTTTGTTTCTACTAGTTTTGCGCGAGCATCTGACTATGTTTTGGTTTGTACTACTGAAAATTCCAACGGATATGGATTTCGATATATATTAATATTATCAAATTAAATTCAATATAAATTGCTAACAAACAATATTTACGAGTTCTGTAACTTCAAGAATGTAATCTGAAGCACATCTACTATTAATAGGTTAAATTAATTAATGTTTAAAATATCGTTCTTTCGTTGTAAAAAAATATGTCACAGAATATTTCAATAATCCAAATTTTTATTCGAATAAGAATTGTGTTTACCTCTTGCAGAACAAGGAGTATTTTGTCTCGAAGATTAACTATATCTGCTGTAACTGTGCTGAAGAAAATTGTATTTTTATCGTTTTCTTAGCGATACGTAAAATTTATTGTCCACGTTTTACATTATCCAAGGAATGTCTTTTCCCGTTTTCCCCTCTGTGTTGACGCGTTTTCTCCCGGACAAGCTGATCCAGCGTAACGGATGAATCTTCCATCTGTCTTCTGCATTTTCGCAAAAACACAACTGCCTACCACTCTGCTGTAGATTGGAGCCGGTTGACGTATCATCCGCAGGGACGTAGCCATGTCGGCTTAACACAAATTACCCCGAACGAACAACACGAAATTACAATCCGGAAGTCACTCTCGCGAGACGAAATCAATTGTAGCTTGCTTCGGATGTGACCATAAATTCAAAGGTCGCTCCACCCTACTCGTTCATTAGCCAAGAAATTGTCATGGGTCGACGTAAATAACAATCCCTGCGGCTAGGGACGCAAACTTTATTAACAAACTTTTGTCCATTAGCCAACATCCTTCGATCAAGAATTAAATCCGTATTCATAGTCACTTTGTCAAATTCTCTATTTCCAATGATAAATTCAATTACGCAGTTCATCAAAATATTCATTTTTTTTAAAGATTGCTAATCCACGTTTACGTGAATTTTATTAGGTACGTAAATCACTGGATCTATTTTCACACAATTAATATGTACCAAAGAAACAGAATTATAAAAATTATGAAAGTTTTAGGAGAAATTCAATTACGTAAGCATTTCATTAAAATATTAAATTCTCTGAAAGATTGCTATTCCACGTTTGCATGAATTTGTCAAATTACAGAATGATATCAAAGATACGTATATTCCTGGATCTATTTTTACACAATTAATGTATACACAAGAAAAAGAGTCACAAAAATTATAAAAGTTTTAGAAGAAATTCAATTACGTAAACAGTTCATTAAAATGTTAAATTTTCTGAAAGATTGTCGTTATACGCTTACGTAAATTTGTCAAATTACAGAATGATGTAAAAGGTACGTATATTACTGGATGCAGTTTCACACAATTAATGTGCTGTATGAAAATTATGAAAGTTTCAGGAAAAAGAAAGCTGCACTGTACGGTATATCGTTGAGAATATACGATTACCATCTAATTTCCTGCTAACTAATTGGCATACGTTTTTGCAACCGTGTTAAAGCAAGTGGAACTCGTTGAAATAAGTAAAACTTGTCAAAAAGCCTGTGCAACAGTGAATCGTGTAAAACGAGAGCCAGCTGTACTTTGAAATTTTTTATTTCGCCCTGCTCTAATAAAGTTAGACTGGTCGCAGTCGTCAGATTTGTAAAAACATCTGCACTGAGATGAGAACTTTAACGTCGAGGCAAAGAATTGCAAAACTGTGTACGACGTTTCGAAATGAAAATTGCCTCGGAAATCGTTTCGCGCTTGATCGTCAACGTTCGTGTTCCATCGATTATCTATGTTCTAAAGAATATTTTATGGGAGTTTCCTGTCGCGGAAATGATCTTGGAAATAAATTTTATTGGAAAAGATTGCATGCAATCGATATTTGATCGGAGTATAACAATTCTGGTCGAGTAACACCGCGCATCGCAACGATTGGCACAGCCCTGAAACTTTCCTACTCAATTAAAAGTTATAAATGAGAGTGTTTCACCGTAAGTCCGCTTCCTCGGTCAGCGGACCATACAGATTGCGATCGAATGACTGAGGCAGCGGCCCGTGAAAGAGGCTAAAACTAGGCTAATTTAGCTCGTACACCGGCCACTCATTATTTCTTGTTCGCTCGGCAAAGTGCTTATTTAGAAGTCATCCTGATAGTTGCATGAAATAACGTTCCTGAACCTAATTACGAGACCATGCATTATACGAATTTACGGTCGACCATTTAACCCTTATCGCACATTTTTCACATCACAACCACTATAGCGCTCGATCATACACAAATTCATTCGAGATTCTGTGACTTTTATTTATTTAACACGATGAATATTCTTTTTGCACTATTTGTAAAATAATATCATCGATTGATGATTCTCAGAAAAGTGGAATTGGAATTTTAAAGAAATGTAAACAAACTCAAGAGACAGCCAGGTTTTCAAACAATAAAACACAATTAAAACATCAATTATCAATTTTAATAGCATTGGATCATTCATACACAAATTTATTCGAGATTCTGTGACTTTTATTTATTTAACACGAAGAATATTCTTTTTGCACTATTTGTAAAATAATATCATCAATTGATGATTCTCAGAAAAGTGGAATTGGAATTTTAAAGAAATGTAAACAAACTCAAGAGACAGCCAGGTTTTCAAACAATAAAACACAATTAAAACATCAATTATCAATTTTAATAGCATTGGATCATTCATACACAAATTTATTCGAGATTCTGTGACTTTTATTTATTTAGCACGAAGAATATTTTTTATGCACTATTTAGAAAATAATATCATCGATTGATGATTCTCAGAAAAGTGGAATTGGAATTTTAAAGAAATGTAAACAAACTCAAGAGACAGCCAGGTTTTGAAACAATAAAACACAATTAAAACATCAATTATCAATTTTAATAGCATTGGATCATTCATACACAAATTTATTCGAGATTCTGTGACTTTTATTTATTTAACACGAAAAATATTCCTTTTGCACTATTTGTAAAATAATATCATCGATTGATGATTCTCAGAAAAATGGAATTGGAATTTTAAAGAAATGTAAACAAACTCAAGCGACAGCCAGGTTTTCAAACAATAAAACATCAATTATCAATTTTAATAGCATTGGATCATTCATACACAAATTTATTCGAGATTCTGTGACTTTTATTTATTTAACACGAAAAATATTCCTTTTGCACTATTTGTAAAATAATATCATCGATTGATGATTCTCAGAAAAATGGAATTGGAATTTTAAAGAAATATAAACAAACTCAAGACACAGTCAGGTTTTCAAACTATAGAGCACAATTGAAGCGTCGCATATAAATAACGATAAACACTATAGTTTACTTCTTTAGAAATGTCCTCGACAAATGTTTCAGTTACGTAGAAAATAACGGAACCTCTTATTCTGTTGGTCGAAATGAAAATTTCTGAAAAACTCGAAACCATTGGCTCAGATCGCGCTGTGAATGATTTTAGAAATCGTGGAAATAGGCCGACGCAACGGTGTCGTAAAAGCACAGTAATTGAAACGCAATTTCGCATTCTATTGCACGAAGAAAATTGCAAAATAATTTGAAACGCCATGAATCATCGAACATGGTCGAAGAATTAAGTGAAAAGCACAATTAGCGAACGCATACTGTGCTCCAAGCTTTCGTTACGTGTCCGATAATAACTTGCACGAAAGTAGAGCCGCGGAACGTAGTAAACTTCGAGCGAAACATGACTGTTTACGCGTGGTTATGCGCTCGTATTACTTGCACGGCTATCGTACTATAAAGAGTCATTATCGACATTGTAAAACTGGTTTAAGCACCGTCGTACTTGCCGTTTAAATCACGCGAAATGATCTGATAACGCCCAAGTAATCGTATTATTTCGCTCATTGCGGCACGAGCATTTAAGGAAAGATAACTTCAATTTGGAATATATTACAGCAACCTCTCGAGACTCGTTAATAAGATAAGCATTCACGCGAGGGAAACGTAGCAGAGACTAGTTCGTGCATTATTTTCACGTGTTTGCACCGGTTGTAATTTAACTATTGTTTTGATTAAATTTTCTCTAATATTTATTTACAGCGTACACACTCCATATAATTATTAGACAGGTTGTGTAAGCTAGAAATTAATAATTATGTAACTGAATCGTTGACTGTTATACATTCGACGTATTGTTCAAACTGTAAATATTGCTAATTAAGTTTCATTCATTTCCCAGTTCGCAAATTAAATGTAATGTGGCGCTGCTTTGCTGAGGGTAGGAACTCGTGAAACTCGTAGGACGACAGAAAAGGAAAGGAGGGGGCGCTAGTGGACTCATCAGTAAGACTTTCTAGCAGGCCCTGCATTAGACGACTGGGATATTAGAAAGTCGTTCGAGGAATGTATACAGGGTGTTCGGCCACCTCTAGCAAAAATTTTAATGAGCGATAGTAGAGGCCAAAATAAGACGAAAATCAAGAATACTAATTTGTTGATGGAAGCTTCGTTAAAAAGTTATTAACAATTAAATTCAAAAATTTCAAATCGTTCTGGAAAAATTATTTTCGGTTGCGGGGGTCAACTACAATCATTTTTGGTGAGTACACATACCTCCGAAATCCTATCTACTTTCGAGAAAAAAAATCGAGTAGGTGCTGAAATTTTTCAAATCGTTTTAAAAAAATTATTTTCGGTTGCGGGGATCAATTACAATCATTTTTTATCATTACACATACCTCCGAAATCGTACGCACTTTCGAGAAAAAAATTCCTTACTGAAAATCCAATTAGGTGCCTAAATTTTTCAACGGAGAAAAAAAATTACAAATCGTTGTGGAAAAATTATTTTCGGTTGCGGGGGTCAATTACAATCAGTTTTTGTCATTAGGCATACCCACGAAATCCTGCCCACTTTCGAGAAAAAAAATAGAGAAGGTGTGAAATTATTCGAGAAAATTAAAAAATTGCAAATCGTTGTGGAAAAATTATTTTCGGTTGTAGGGTTCAATTACAGTCATTTTTGGTGAATAGACATACCCCCGAAATCTTGCGCATTTTCGAGAAAAAAATTCAGTAAGAGCGGCACTTTAAACGTTAATAACTTTTTAACGAAGCTTCCACCAACAAATTAGTATTCTTGATTTTCGTCTTATTTTGGCCTCTACTATCGCTCATTAAAATTTTTGCTAGAGGTGGCCGAACACCCTGTATATAACAACTGAGGGATCGGTCGAGCGCTTGTGAGAGCGCGGTCCCTCTGGTGGCGAGCATGGGAGGCGAAGTCATAGTAATATAATATTTGTAAGATTCAGTATTTCGTTCCATGAAAACCGAGAACTGTTGATAAAACCGTAGAAACACGATTTCTTTAGAATTTTAATAAAATATAACATCAAAAAAATAAGAATTTATGTAAAACTATAAACACTCTTTAAGTTAGTATTCGTAAAATATACATTAAAATTTAAAGCAAGATTTTGTTTCTATTAGCTTTGCACAGGCGTCTGACTGAGTTTTGGTTTGTACTACTGAAAATTCCAACTCTTCTAAAATAATACTGTGATTCACAAATGATTTAGTCTGGAAAATGTTATTTCATTATATTTACGAATTATCTATACAAATTTATTTAAAATTCAAACCAAGATGTTTTTCCTACTAGTCTTGTGCGATTGCCTGACTATGTTTTGGTTCACACTACTGAAAATACTAACTCTTGTAAGAAAATTTTATTTCTTTATTTTTTCGAACCATTTATAAAAACTTAAGTTATTATTCCTAATATATACATTAAAATTTAAAGCAAGATTTTGTTTCTATTAGCTTTGCACGAGCGTCTGACTGACTTTTGATTTGTACTACTGAAAATTTTAACTCTTCTCAATTAATACTGTGATTCACAAATGATTTAGTCTGGAAAATGTTATTTCATTATATTCACGAATCATCTATACATATTTATTTGAAATTCAAACCAAGATGTTTTTCCTACTAGTATTGTGCGATCGTCTGACTATGTTTCGGTTCATACTACTGAAAATTCTAACTCTTCGAGGATAACACCGTGACTAACAACTTTGTCCGGTCGTACTGTTATTACTTGCACGAAATTGGAAAAAATTAAAATACCATCAACGACGAGCTTAAAGGCCGAGGCTCCGCTAAAATTGCTTGATAATTATTCCTCTTCATTACCATAGCAAAGGGACCCTGCGCGAAAGATGAAACTTTCTTGCGCAGTTTCTCGAAATAATTCCTCCTAAAGGAAAATGAATCGTTATTAACGCTTTGCGACACGCCATTACGAATTTTCAATTGGATAAAGAATGGAAACTTTGTAAGTAGAGAACGAGGGAATATGTCGTAGAAAGTTGTAATAAAAGAAACGAATTACTCGAAGCAACGAAACGTCCAATTTCTTTTGACGAGAAACACGAATGGAATTCGATGCTTTTTACAAATGATTCCATCCTTTTTATTACTTAATTATTTCGATATTTGCGACACAGTAAAATAATCGTGGATCATCAAAACGTGAAATAAGAGTACGTTATGATTGCACAGTGTATGTTTCGGTTTGCTGTCCCTCCATTGTTGCTCCAGTAGAATTTCATTATAAACATAATAGGATAAAAGCCTTTATTTAGATAGTTCTCCAGGAAACGCTATAATGGAGCGTGTTCATACGTATGCAAATATGTTCTTGCCCTTTATAATCCATGTTTAACAATGGACCGTCGGGTCTAACTAAAATAGAATAGAGGTACTGTCTATTTCCTTCGGTTATTTTCTGTCTCGTACGAAGTTGTTGATCTCCGTGAAATATCATTTCGAAATTAATCGCGTTTTTTTCATCAATTTTCTTGCCGATGATAGCATCTGATATCGAAGACACGGAAAATGGAAACGATACGTTTGTCGTACAAAGAGGTCTACTTTGCTACGAGTAAGTCTGGCTTGGTAAAATGCCTGACATTCCGAAGATGGATCCACGAAGAAATGTAATAAATTGGTCCAGGACGATCTAGACGCATTCGAACGAATTCGATCTCTTAGGGAAAAATGGCCTTGGTTTTGTCTCCGACGATATGCGATTTCACCCCGAATTGCCCACCGAACTTTCCTTATCCTAATACTTTCGGTTCAAACTAAAGTACTTGCAGGTACATAAAGTTTGTACGTAGAAAAATCTGAACGAATGTTCATATTAGCGGGGAAAATGTTTGAATTAAATTTAACTCGACTTTCAAAACTACACAATTATTATTTATTTATTATACGGTTAAAGTTCCTGTAGTGTACAAAAGAAAATATGATATTATTACAGTTCATATAGAGAACAATGTATAGTATATAATATAAAAATACGCATACAATAAAATAGAATTGATATCGAGAAGTATAATTTAATGGCAATTATTTTCAAAATAATCTGTATGTGGACTGTTTCTTTAAAATGATGAACAAAGTAAATATTTATAATTAACTTACTTCTAGGTGGGTATATTGATCTTGAAATATTATAAATATAATTTCCTGCAAGAGAGTATTATATACATCAGAATAGGAGCTTTTGTGATTAAATTATAAAAAGAATTAAAGAATTATAATTTTACGAAAATTCTTAATTCTCTGTTGAGATCTTCGTTCTGTTGTTCTTCCGACATCGACTGCTTCTTTGGTCCAGCAGTTTGCTGTGACCAACACTGTATCGATCTCATGGAAACAGAGAACTATTAGTATATATGTATATCTCGAACCACGCTCTAGACGTGTTACTTGGATCCACTAGAGATAGCGAATGTGGGCGAAAGCCACAATCGTTGCCAAGTCCATTTCGTCGTGGATCGATCGCGGAAAGCAGTGCCAGGATTCGCATCTCGTATGGCTGGACTGATTAACAAACAGTGCAAGCTGAATGTAGCAATCGAGTTGCGAGGTGATATCGTTAACACCGACCCATCGGATATGTTCGCCACGATTGCGGTTTTAGTGACACGAAAAATGTGGAGGCCGTTTAAGTGGAAATATCTACGAAACGTGGCTACTCAATGGCACGCGATCCCACAACCTTATTCTCAATCCTCAGATACACTAGATCCACGAATTTTAGTAGAGAAAATATAGTTTTTACTATATGGCGATCCACACTCTCTATTTCCCGATTATTCAAACACAAATATTACTCTTCGACGTGAAGTCCATTACTGTAAGAAGTAAAGTCTAAATTAAGTAGCTATCTATTTAGAAAGTAAATATATTTATTCCATTTTCGAAAATAGAATGGTTTAGGAGGGTTGATTTTACAAAGTGAAACAGATTTTTTTAAGGCAAGTGTTGAGAGGATTATTCTTTTATTGTTTAGATAGTTTTTATTCAAGTGCCAATTTGTTTATTTGTTCGACACGTAGACTAGTGAAGTAGCTAAACAATATAACGGGGACAATTTTTCAGTAATTACGAGTCCAATTCGCCAATTGATTTTGTTCTTGCTACACTCTTACTTGGGCGTCTGACTATGTTTTGGTTCACACTACTGAAAATTCTAACTTTTGTAAGAAAATTTTATTTCTTTATTTTTTCGAACCATTTATAAAAACGTAAGCTATTATTCCTAATATGTACATTAAAATTTAAACCAAGATTTTGTTTCTACTAGTCTTGCACGAGCGTCTGACCATGTTTCGGTTTGTACTACTGAAAATTCCAACTTTTCTGAGATAGTACTATGACTAACGAACGATACAGCCTGGAAAATGTTATTTCTTTATATTTACGATCTACAAAAGTTTAAATTATTATTCTTAAAATTTAAAGCAAGATTTTGTTTCTACTAGTCTTGCAGCGTCTGACTATGTTTCGGTTTGTACCACTGAAACTTCCAACTCTTCTGGGATAATATTGTAACTGACGAACGCTATAGTCTGGAAAATGTTATTTCTTGAAACCAACTTTCTCTATTCTCATTCTATTGTCAATAGTAGGAAAGTTGTCTACACGAAGCAAACTCCCAAGTTTACTAAGATATATCTTCCTTTCAGTTTTTATACGTGATGCCCCCTAATTTTAACTTACAATTGCCCCTAAAGTAATTACTTAAGCGTAGTCGGACCTGATATATCGTACACTTCAAAACCTGTTTGGTATCGAAGTTTCATCATTTATTCCAAAGATTAGAAGCTGTCGTGGTCGTTAGCGCGGGACGCTACACGGCGAGGGAACTTAATTTCCAAGTTTTTAGGAAAAGTACTGTTCAACTTTTGCTCGTAAGCCGTTCTCATCAAGGTCTTCTTTGTCTGCGTCCCTGAAGAGTGTCGCAGCGGCGTTCATTCCGTCGCTTGTTTAACAGCTGAGAGCCGCTTCTGCTGGGTAATCAGGAATCACCATCGAGCCAAACGTCGGACGAGAGTTAAAACCTGCGAACGGGCAATGGCGAATCTTGAAAGTCAAATAATCAATTAGTTAAGCTAGTTTGCGACGTTCTCGAGCCCGGCGAAAATAAGGGAAAACGTTGGGGATATTTAGCCAACGGAAACGGAACAACGGCGATATCGCTGGGAAATTTAACGTAAGCAAATGAGGAAATCCTGCTCCATGATTCTCGTTACGGAGGCTACAAGCTTTTCTCCTTTTTCCCCCATTTTCTGTTCGTTCGTTTCGTTCGTAACTGGGACTCCGTTGTTAGGGATCCTCGTTTCCTTTGATGCGAAAGTTAGACGTCTTTGCAGCGATACAAACTGTTCGTTGGCGAACACGGTTTCACCGTCGTGTTCTTTCGTTGCCTCTACTAAACGAACCACTCAGAAATAAAAACCACGATTCTGCGAGGAATTGGAAATGTGTATCTTTAATATACTGATCATTTGGGTCAGGTTGTAGAACTTCTCTCCATCTTGATATACTTCCTCGATATATTAGTTTTTCCTTGCGTTTATTTAACGAATAAAGCTATAATAAATAAATTGTGAATGAGATCTGTGTATTTTTTAAATCATGGGATCTCGCAACCATCTATTTATCAATTGTATTTCAATATTCCAGTACGTAGCAAGAATTATAATTATGATAATGGAATTATCAGCCGATGCGGCTTATACCTTAAACAGAAAATTAAATCTACAAGGATAAAGATTATATGCTGATTAATTTTGTGTTCGATGTGTAAGCCGCGTAATAATAATTATTGTCATCCTTTTACCAGGACATCGGAATAATTCTTTCGCTATTGTACATCGATTGTAAGTAACGTTATTATGAAAATATTATTAACTTTCATTTTATTTGTCATACACATTTAAAACACAGTTTGTCTTTTATTAAATTTGAGAGTAAAAAATTGTCAAGTTATTTGCAGTTGCAAATATTTCTCTAGACAATTAAAAAATACACAAAGATACCAATGTCTATAGATTATTCGAAGTGACTGGTAGGTGCACATGTTTTGTTTGCGTTAATTATCGAGAAATAGTATGGGATACGTAACTACGCCTATGGATGTTTATATAGCGACCGTACTCGGGAAATTTGCAAATGCCGGAATATTTACGGGTATCTCTGTTAGTCCTGAAGCCAGATAAGACGCGTACAGGAGATATACGATGACAGGTCATAGTTATTTTACGTGCGCCCACAAGTGAAACGACCTGTTGGGTCTCTTAGATTGAGCCATTTTGTTTGCGTGACCGCAAGAGGTACTAATTTTAGCTGAAACCGCGAGTACTATGACCACGATTGATGGTATTCCTTTCGCAATACGAATGGACACCGACTAACAAGTATTTAACCGTCGAATTATATAGTCGTTGCGTTCACTATAATCCTGTCCAACGAAGACGCGTTGGAAATTCGACGTCTTTGTTAAAAAAATATGAAAAAGTAAATGAGAAACATGCGACGAACCGATGAAATAAAATAAATAATCAGAGTTATGGAATTTTCTCCCTCTTCCTCCATAAATAGAAAAGTCCAAAAATTTTAAATAGTGATATAGTCTAACTATAATATGTCGGTGAAATTAGTAGACCAGTGGAAAGGGTTAAAAGTATATTTGCTTGCGGTGGTCAATTACAATCATATCAGGAGCCAAAATACCCCCAAAATCCTTCCCAGAGTCGAGAAACAAATTCCAAAAGGTGTTGAAATTTTTGAAGAAATTAAATGTTATTTTACTCCAATAATTTTTTGAAACAGGGCTTGAAATACGTCCCATGGGTACCTACAGACACGTATTAGACTATTTATCTGTAAATCGTCGAGTAAATTTGTCAAAAGTGAAAATCGAATTTTTCGAAAAAAAGGGAAGGGGGGGTGCCAGAGATTTTCGACGAAAAAAAAAAAATTTCAATTTCTTCTGAAACAAGTATATTTGCTTGCGGTGGTCAATTACAATCATATTAGGAGCAAAAATACCCCCAAAATCCTTCCCACTGTCGAGAAAAAAATTCCTAAAGGAATTGAAATTTTTGATGAAATTAAATGTTATTTTATTCCAATTATTTTTTGAAACAGAGCTTGAAATACGTCCCATGGGTACCTACAGACACGTATTAGACTATTTATCTGTAAATCGTCGAGTAAATTTGTCAAAAGTGAAAATCGAATTTTTCGAAAAAAAGGGAAGGGGGGGTGCCAGAGATTTTCGACGAAAAAAAAAAAATTTCAATTTCTTCTGAAACAAGTATATTTGCTTGCGGTGGTCAATTACAATCATATTAGGAGCAAAAATACCCCCAAAATCCTTCCCACTGTCGAGAAAACAATTCCTAAAGGAATTGAAATTTTTGATGAAATCAAATGTTATTTACTATATACCGTAGTAGCACTAAATATTGTATACACATTCATATAATATTAAAAAGAGATTCAATCTTTTTTTAATATTCAAATATACATACAATATTTATTTTATATTAAGTAACAAATATTTTTTTTTAAATATGCTGGAAATATCTATTTCATGTTACGAGAAAAATATGTTTTTCTGAATATTAAATGAATCTTTATTCCATATTAGAAATAGAATATTTTTTCCTAATATACAGATAATATTTATTTCATATTATGAAAAAAATATTTTTTTCTTGTTATAAAATGAATCTTTATGTAATATTAGAAATAGAATATTTTGTTTAAATATGCATATAATATTTATTTCATATTATGAAAAAAATATTTTTTCTCATTATAAAACAAATCTTTATTTAATATTAGAAATAGAATATTTTTTCCTAATTTACAGATAATATTTATTTCATATCATGGAAAATATATTTTTTCTCATTATAAAATGAATCTTTATGTAATATTTGAAGTAGAATATTTATTTTTAAATATTTAGGAAATATTTTATGTTTATCATGGATGAATATTTGTTCCAGAATATGATGCGAAGTAAAATGTTTACTTTCAATTTACATTAATTCGTGTATGTCACTTAATCGACATGTGTTTATATTATAAGAACATTAATGCAACAAAGTTGTGTATGAAAAATAATCGTGTAGCTCTTACGTCTTACGTAATATGATTGAACTGTAAGATTAAACATTCTTTTAATTATTATTAATTTTTTGTATGTGTTAATAAAATAAATGAATTAACAAATAATCAAATATTATTTTGTTAATTGGATAAAATTTATTGTAGTATTATAAAATAAATTTAAATTATTAGAAAATGGTGAACTTGGATCTTGAAAAGAAAATATATTCGCAATTGTAGTACAGTTAACAAATATATTGTATGTGTTTCGATGCTTACCTACGATGGAAGTACTTGAGGAAATATATATCTGTATGTCGTTAACATACTATTAATAATATGCGTCATTAAAAAAAAGTAGTTTGATTTTTAAATAAACAATTTTTTTAACAGAAGTTTATCTCTTCTAATAATTATATGATTTGATACGAGATATATATATATATATATATTTTATTTTATATATTTGAGCCTTTATAAGTCTAAAAAGTAATGAATGTAACAACGTAGGTTCGCATGGCTCAGCGAGGAAGCACATAACACAGTAAACGGTAGGTAACAAGGTTTTTTCGAAGACAAAGTACAATATTTCCTGAAGCAGTGTACAGAAAGTAGTTGATATGTATATAGAGATTAATTTTTTGTATAACTTTTTCTTAAATTTAAAGATTTTATTGAATGTTATTTAAATATCTATTTTATATTCTCCGAATATTTAGCTTATATGTTCTAAACATTCAATTTATATTTCTTGAACATGTATACAATATTACATCTAATAATTATCTAATATGAAAAAGTGTGGCTCAAAAAATATTTATCCAATATTCGAAAAAAATATATATCCAATATTTTTGTGCTACTAGGGTAGGGTTAGATGAAAATATGTGAACGTGATCTACGAATACAGATAGTGAAAGTGTTTCAATCGATACTAGTTTCTCTTACAGAGTAAACTAAATCGCTGTTAAATGGTTCGCATACAGTCAATATTATTATTAATACCGACAAATATTGACTGTGTGCGATCAATATTGAAGGAGGGATTATTATTAAATTTGGAGATTGACGGGATTTCTAAATATTTTGAAATCGGAGCTCCGGTACTGGAAAGTAGTTCAATACTGTAAATCGATACTTTATTTCGAAAAGCGTATTAATACCCTGTCCTCTTAAAAATGATGTCGCCATTGCTCATATCGTTTTTTAATCTTTTTTACTATGACTAACCTTTTAAATAAATGTGAACAAATTGCTGAAACTGTAAATAATATAAACATAATGAACCGAATATTTAAAACAATAATCCAAAGAAATAAGGATTCTAATTTTTTTTAACTATGTTCCATCAATTCGAAAAATCTGAAAAAATTACACATTGTTATTTAATAACTTCAACATAAAATTGGCATTTTAGTATAAATAATTTAGAAATTTATAAGTAGCGCGTAAGTTTATGTTAGAAAGCAATACAGTAATGATTTTTAAAATAAGCGAGTTTAACTTTCGATAGCGTCTAAGGTTCATTTTAAGAATCATTACTGTATCTGCCAAGTGTAAATGTGTATTTGATAATGCATGAGCCTTGGAAAAATCATTCGAATTAAATCGTAAATATCGTAAAAGTTTTGCATTAAGCAAATTCAAATTAAACAATCCAAAGATACGTTCCCTTCCATCGAACGAGCCCAGCGTTCATTGGCAGTTTATTAGCCGCAGAGGAAGCACGTTTTCGGTCGAACGTCGGTTCTCCCGTTATAATTTACGGTCAGAATTATCGAAATATAGGGTTATGGTAGCGGGTTGCAGGCGCGCGGGGCCACCTGTGGAAATATATTGCCATAGCCATTCTCGAGCGCATGTGTGACGACGAACGCGAGACTCGTTATTAACTCCTGGCTACGCGGTTTGGAAAAAGGCGAGTTTCCCTAATGAAATATTAACGACATGGAAGATACGGGGTTCCACGGGAGTTTAAGTTCGCGCAATAAACGATCCTTTTCTCCTCCAGCTCCCGTCATCTTTCTTTATCGCGACCCATTTTGGCCGCTGGGTCGTTTCAGCGTTGATTTCAACAGCAATACACACACTGCCACACCGAAAAAAGTATAATAAATAAGTCATACAAAGTAGACAAAAGACATTGAAATTTATTTATGAAGCAGAGCTCATGAATGCCTACAGAAATGTGTTGCACAACATTTTCGTACAGCGCGAACCAAATTTATTAAAAATCACAAACAAATTTTTAAGAAAAATCGAAAATAAAAAATTTCAAATCATTCTACAAAAATTATTTTCGCCTGCAGGGATTAATTACAATCATTTTTGGTGAATAGATATACCCTCGAATTCCTAACCATTTTCGAGAAAAAAATTCGAGTAGGTAGACAAATTTGTCAACGAAATTAAAAAGTTTCACGTTATTCTAAAAAAATTATTTTTGGTTGTGGGGGTTAATTAGAATCATTTTAGGTGAATAGACATACCTTCGAAATCCTACGCACTTTTGAGAAAAAATTCGAGTAGGTGCTAAAATTTTTCGGCGAAATTAAAAAGTTTCACATTATTCTGGAAAAATTATTTTCGGTTGTGGGGGTTAATTAGAATCATTTTAGGTGAATAGACATACCTTCGAAATCCTACGCACTTTTGAGAAAAAATTCGAGTAGGTGCTAAAATTTTTCGGCGAAATTAAAAAGTTTCACATTATTCTGGAAAAATTATTTTCGGTTGTGGGGGTTAATTAGAATCATTTTAGGTGAATAGACATACCTTCGAAATCCTAAGCATTTTTGAGAAAAAATTCGAGTAGGTGCTAAAATTTTTCGGCGAAATCAAAAGGTTTAAATCGTTCTGGAAAAATTATTTTTGGTTGCAGGGGTCAATTACGATCATTTTTTTCAGAATTGCATTTTGATCTAACCGTCAACGTGTGTCGGTTTAAGATCAGTTTTATTAATTACTTTTTAAAAGGAAATTTTAATGTCCGTCAGAAAACTGATAGATGTGCTTGTGAATCGGCCTGTTTATGTTTATATTTTAGGAAAACCTATCGGGAAATTGTTTTTGCGGGGTTTCCGCGCGACTCTGGGACGTCGCGACGCTCGCGAATGAAAAAGTGCTCCTGATATCGTCTGTTCGTCTGTTCCTACGGTTAACAGGTAGTCACAGATGTCGCGGGCACAATGGAACACGAACAGCTAGCAGTCCGTGCGCTCGTTTTGTTTATTTGTTTTGTTCGACCGCGTGCGTCGACTTATTTGTCTTCTCAGACGCCGGTCGAGGATAGTTTCGATCGAGAACACGCTTTGAAGGGTCGGTGACGTATCATAATAGAGAGAAGCTTTTCTATTTTTCTCCGAGAACGACATTCGACGAGCAAAGAGTAGAAAAATTAAATGGAAAAATGGGGAGAGGCAATCGTAAAGAAAAATGTGTGACGTTAACTTCTCGTTTCACGGTGCACGATTAATGATATCGTTGATAAACAAGGAATTCGCGAGAAATAATTGTATGCTCGAACTCTTGTTTTCCTAGTTTCTTGGAAAGTTTCATTGTTTTATCGTCGTTTATTGCACCGTGGTACTGGGTCGTTTCGTGTCTATTTTTGGCACAATATAGGCATAAAGTGATTCTACGTGCTCGAAACCAGAAAATATCCAATACTGCTTTATATTTAGTCTCCCGCCAGTAGTTGAAACGAGTCCCGGGCAAGACGGTCGATATTTTCCAGTCAAAAACGAAGAAGAAAATTCACGATGGCGTACATCTGGTTTTCAAATTTCATAAAGTGGAACACGCTGCACGGTCTGTTGTGTATATCGATCGAAATCCACGACAGTATTTATTCACGAACTGAGACACCCTTCTGGAAGCCATAACCATTAACGATTTAGAAATATTAAGTTTTAGGACGAGTTTTTGAAAGTAATCTAAACTATTTCTACGAACAAATTGATTGTACTTGTGAAATATCACTATTTTCTTTGTACGTGTATATGTCTTCGTCATATTTTTTGTTTTTAAAATAAAATGAATTATTCCATTTAAAAGGTCTTCGTATCTTGATGAGATAACAAAGTAATATAAGATCAGTTACAGTACAATATGCCAAGCTTGATGTCATCTAACTTTTGTTTAAAACCTTTTGCTCGTACAGCAAATAATTTGTGAGTTATTTAAAATCGCCACGCTACAAGATTTACGGCTGCACATAATTTGGAATTACCATAGACTACAATTAACAATATCAAAACGAGGAAATATATTTCGAAAATATTATACTCTCATACATGGTTATCTGTCTATACTCATTTATTTTGATTTCTTGTTCCGAAGAAGTCGATAAATTGTGGCACTTTTTCCCTCAAACTACTCAAAATTGTTTCTTGTTTCCCAAGTAATATTAACAAAAGAATTTTTGTTACAGGTGTAAGAAGAGGAACGATCAATTTACGAATCGGATTACTACCCAAAGCCAGCATGTAAATAATTGTGATCATCGTTAACGTGAGTATTTAAATATCAAATTTTCTTTTAATCTCAAAATAGCCAACGTTTGGAATATCATTTGAGGTAACTCGAATTTTAACTCGATCACTCAATTTGCAAGAAAAGGTCATTTTCATCCCTCTAACGCGGAAAAACAGTGGGGGGAAAAATACCTATTGAATATTTTTTGTTATTCCACGGTCCTATAATTTTTTTCAGTGGCTTCTATTAATTTGTTAGTTTTTGTACCTCTCTCTAATTCCTCGACGATGTTTTGAATTTTTTGGTTAGGTTTTGGCTAAGATCCGAACCTAGCAGCCATTGTACAATAGTTGCAAGTAGTAAATTTGTACAACGAGTCTGGAACGATTGCCAAATGGGTTTCAATATAAATCTCTCAAGCCTTATCTACGAGTTTTCCGCACTGAAATGTGCCGGTACATCGTTGCAACAACGACGTGGACGTTTAATCAATGTGATTTTTGATTCTCGTCAAAAGATAGTTTAAATTGTCCATTGTCTCAGAAATTTTTCGAAATCATTTTAAATTTATAGGTGTTACAATTAATTAATTTTCGAATTACAACGTCTATGAATTTAGAATGGTTACGAAAGAAAATTTCTAAGACGATGATTAATTTGCAGCTATTGTATAATGACGTGACAAGGAATAATTCCAAATGGAATTATATTCATAGAATGTGCAAGCATTTCTGTGAAAAATATGCTTCAAAACTCGAGCAATTCCCGTCTGCAAAATATTGTTATAATTTGTTCATATCGAAAACTCAATTAGTCGTTGGTTCATAATGGGAATGAAAAATAATTAGTTCGGTGCGTACGCAATTTATGAAACTTTTTTCAGCAAAATTCCCCGAATGAGCTTCACGCGGATAATAGAATTCGACAACTAAATAACAACGACAAAAGATGCAAAAATTTCTCGAAATTATAATTAAAATCAGCTTAACAACGCGACCTCGAGCTGATTAAGTGTTCTCTGAATGTGGCTTTGGACATTTTCTTTTTAATTTATATTTTTAATCTCATATCTTTATTTTATTGGTACGTTTTTGATAAATTATTCGGTCTCTAAATAAAGTTATTTTGACTGTAAATATATCTGTAAAAAAATGATTAGTTTCTGACATACACAAACGATTTGTCTAACATACTGTTCTTACGTATTAATTAGAGAGTAATTAAGTATTTCCGACTAAACTTCTACAGAGTATAAACCTCGTTTATTGATTGAGAGCATCGTTCGTTGCACTGTGTCGACAAATGGGGGGATGGTCGCTAAACAAGTATGGTCAGAGGTAGTAAATGGGATAAGCTGTGTAGAGCTACATTGGATTGGTTATCTCTATGCAATAATCGAGGTTCTATTGTACTTTGGTTTCATTCGTCATCTATTATTCGAATAATATTGTGGCCCCCTCTGACTCGAAGCAACCATGTTATCCACCGGGTGTTTGGTAACACGCGGAGCATCAATGGTCAATTGATTGATTTATTCATTTATTTACTTATTATAAATAGATATAAAATTCATTGATATAGAATGAAAAAGAGTACCGAGCAATCACAAAAAACACAACTATAATACAAAATATACAAATTACAATATATTACAAACAAGATTCCCAAACGAGATTAACGACATGAAAAAATTAAGTTCCATACAATATTTATTGGCTGTTAAACTTAATAAAATTCAAAAACCTTCATTCTGTATACAGGGTGAGGCATTTTAAACAGGTCACCTGAATAACTCGCTTGTTTTTGAAGATAGGAGAAAATGCATTAGACCAAACTTATTTGGTATCGGGGGGCTCATAATCTGGTATTACCAATTTTTTTGTAGGTGGAGGCGTCAAGGAGATATGAAGGTCAACTTTGTTTTTTTAAATGGAACAGTATATTTTATTACTTACATTCTGATAGAGTGTTTCAAGGCGAATACAATGACCTATTATTAAGGTCATTCAAGGTCACCCAAAGTCAACTGCAATAGAAAATAAATTGTGTCAGAGTACATTTCGAATACTTGTGTATCACGTGTGTGTATTGCGTGACACGGGTCACAAAAGATAAACAAACATTCAATCACATTGTACGCTTATCCGTATCCTCAAACATTATTGGTAATTTTACTACCGACTAGAGCACAGCTTCGTAACATTTATTCAGTCTAAGTGTTTAGTTTTCTAAAATGCGTTACACGATAGCAGAGAAAGTAGAAATGGTTCTTATTTATGGTGAATGTCATAGAATTATGAGGGAAGCGGTACGTGTGTATAGTGAAAGATTTCCCGATCGTAATAATAGACCTTCACTTTCTGTCTTTACAAACATTATAAAAAAGTTCCAAGAAACTGGAACTGTGGATAACAAAACACGTAATCTTGCCAAACGAGCAACTGATGATGGAAACTCGATAAATATTGTAGCAGCTGTAATACAAGATCCACATGTTAGTACAAGACAACTGGAACGCGAAAGTGGCATCAGTCAACGAAGTATTTTACGAATATTACACATTAACAAATTTCATCCGTTCCACATATCACTTCATCAACAATTAACTGAAAATGATTATACAAAACGTTTACAATTTTGTGAATGGGGCTTACAAAAACTACAAGACGATGAAATGTTCTTGAGTAAATTGTTATTTACCGATGAGGCCACATTTACAAACCATGGAGCAATTAACCGTCACAACATGCACTACTGGTCGGTAGATAATCCACGATGGTTGAGAGAAGTCGACAAACAGAGACCTTGGTCTGTAAACGTCTGGTGCGGTCTTCTTCATAATAAAATAATTGGTCCATATTTTATTGATGGCACGCTAAATAGTAGTAAGTACCTGAGAATCTTAGAAGACGTTTTGCCAGAATTGTTAGAAGACACTTCACTGGACATACGACAATCCATGTGGTTCCAGCAAGACGGATGCCCTGCTCATTCAGCACGCAATGTTACAGAATTTCTAAATAGAAAATTTGGAGATTCTTGGGTAGGTCGATCAGGAAGTAACAAATGGCCGGCACGATCCCCAGACCTGACACCTCTCGATTTTTATTTGTGGGGAAAATTAAAGGCAGAAGTGTACCGCGAAAAACCAACTACCAAACTTGACATGCAAGAACGTATAAGAAGAGCTTGCTCTGTAATAGATACAAATGAAATTTGCCAGGCAGTGTCATCAGTATTGCAACGATTTAGACTATGTATCCATGTTCAAGGTCGCCATTTTGAACACTTGTAATAGCAGTATCAAAGTATCCAAGTGTTCGAAGAGTGCTTTGACACAATTTATTTTCTATTGCAGTTGACTTTGGGTGACCTTGAATGACCTTAATAATAGGTCATTGTATTCGCCTTGAAACACTCTATCAGAATGTAAGTAATAAAATATACTGTTCCATTTAAAAAAACAAAGTTGACCTTCATATCTCCTTGACGCCTCCACCTACAAAAAAATTGGTAATACCAGATTATGAGCCCCCCGATACCAAATAAGTTTGGTCTAATGCATTTTCTCCTATCTTCAAAAACAAGCGAGTTATTCAGGTGACCTGTTTAAAATGCCTCACCCTGTATACTATTAATACCTTCCAAGTTCAATTAAGAGGAGCACATAATAACTTTCTTATCCGAATAAAATCATGTTCGTTAAATTTTTACGATTCTGATCGTAAAATGTTGAGAGGCCAGCAGAAAAGGTTTTATAAATAAATGCACAACGTTCGAAAGAACCGTGGAAAATTCATGTAAATAGGGTTTCAGCTTAGCGTTCTGAACCGGAAGGCTTTAAGACGCTGCTAGTCGTTCCCGGAAGTCGCGGGGCTAAGTTTGCGTGAACCTGACGGTGAGGGATCGCGACAGTGTGACGGATAGTACTGTAAATACTAACCAGAACTAACGAAGACAGAAACCCAGAGCAGTTTCCATCTTCGAGCGTTCCATTCGTCGGGAAAGTTTCCTCCTCGGTGCATTTTATTTCGCAGAACTCACGATAAATTGACGCACCACGGGGTTTCCAGAGGGGGACGGGGGTGGGGGGAGGTGGACGAAATCACAGTCGAGTCGTAATTCACGCACTGGCTTTCGTGGCGATGCGATAACGAGAGCGCATTTTACAATTACATCGTCGCTCGTTTCTCTCCGCGTTGCGACGCGATCGATCCGGACGTTCCTGTTCCACTTCAAGCGATTCGAATTAATGGAAATGACGCGACCTATATGTAAGCACTCGGAAAAATAATCGCGTGACTGCCAGATGGATGTTTTCGAGTGCAAATTTATAGAATCACGCGACTTCGATCAAGAAAACAAATACATGAACGGTTACAGCGATGATTCGTAAAATGAACGACGCTCCGCGGTTTGGCGCGTTCATTTTTCGTACAACGGAGGCGATCGTGTTTCAAATATACCGCCAGGTGGAAAGTATAGATATGTTCAACTTACGAATCACGCGTTCATTTTACGAATCATTGCTGTACGCGACTTGGAATAGGTCTGAAAATGTTCTGAATTTGAAATCGGGTAGAAGAAAGCAGTCTCTCTTTCGGGCATCGAAATCATTGCATAGATTCTCTTTCTGAATTTCAAATTTTAGGTACACATCGAGCTGTTTCGGAAATAGATGGATGCTTGTATTTAAAACCGAGTTTGATTATTTTACGAAAGAAACGAATCAAAGAAAGTTCACGTAAGAATACTGAATTATTCGAGTTGTTTGAAAACGTTGTTCTAAATTTTTTAACTTTAACTATGGCTAAAATTGATAGCTTCGAGACACTGTTTCGTTCGAAAATTCTAACAATCGTAAACATTGAATGTATCACTAAATAAGAGGATGAAGACCACTCTATAAACACACTCGAGGACCCTCGAATGCCAATTCCATGCACAGACATGCCAAAATCTCAAATGCACCAAAGTATCATGCAGGAGTCGTAGGTTTTACTGCTCCCGCGATTGGTTTGCATATTGCTGGCCCGAAGCTAGACGACGGATGCAACAAAAACAGTTCCGCCTCGAGTCGCGCACGGTTATGCGTGTGTACAGTTTTTCCATGATTGAGAAGAAGCCCACGGGACTCGACACGGACGACACCGGACTCGTCGACTTCGATATCGACGACCTCGAACGTGTGAAATCCAATATCGTCGACCCCAAAATCATGGGATGCTCTGTGGACGTCTTGCAATCGTGGTGCACGACGCACACCTGCAAAGGACACCTGAAAGACGATGCTGACAAGATTGAAATTGCAGAATCGGATACAGGCCTGGAACCTGGAACCTGGAACCTGCACACGTGACCAGGAAATAGTGGGATTCCCAGGGATTGAAAGCGTACTTGGGATTCTGGGGTTTCAAGAGTTTGGAAGCGTTTGGTAAGGTTTGTACAGTTCTAGATTTCTTGGGTGGATTGGCTCTACGGGTTCCATGGAATCCTTGGAATTTTATGAATGTCTGAAGATCCCTAAGACACGTTAAACCCTATGTGAACCGAGATTTAGTGCTCAGAAATCTTACAATTGTCTGTCGACGTCGAAAAATGTAACAGAATTTCGAGCTACTCGAATAATTGGGTATATCAAGTGATTCTAGACTGGATCTCGACTGATATAATTCAAATTTAGTGCGTTGGAATAGTTTACAGATGTCGTTAATATACAGGGTGTATTGTCTAACCATTTTCATCCTCATTGTGTGTTATCCACTGAACGATGAGTGTAACGAAAAATATAGGTTTTCTTATAAAAAACTAGATATCACCTTGAAAATTACGAAAAGAAAAACAATTACAATAGATTTAGTGTAGACATCTCAAAGCTCTTCCTGAACCATGTTATACTAAATGAATAACATTTCTGATGGACCACTGATAACCGGAAAAAAATTAAATTGATCTAATTATGTGGCCCACCTTGTCTAAGAATGCAGGCAAGAGTAAGTCTTGCTAGTTAAATAATTCTACCCTGTCAGTTGATGAAAAATCGTTTTCAAAAAATTATTGTTGATTGCGGAGGTCAATTACAATCATTTTTTGTGAATAGACATACCCCCGAAATCCTACGCAGTTTCAAGAAAAAAATTCAGTAGGTGGCCAAGTTTTTCGTCGAAATTGAAAAATTTAAAATCGTTCTAAAGAAATTATTTTTAGTTAGAGGGGTCAATAACAATCATTTTTGGGCAACACACATACCCTCGAAATCCTACGCACATTCGAGAAAAAAAATTCTTTATCGAAAATACAATGTCTGACTAGACATTGATTCATTCCCCTGAAATTTCATGTGTATGTTTAAAACGTCATAACTTCCGAACGGATTGGAGGATTTTAATGTTTCAAAATGCAAAGAACGCGTATTTTGATGAAGAATATGTGAGAACTCTAAGAATACTTGAAAAATTGTTCCTTAACTCCGTAAAGTGAGGAAAAACCATATAAAAATGGTTCCATTTTCAAATGTCTGTGACTCCTACAATAGTGAATATATTTCAATGAAATTTATTTATGAAGTAGAGCTCATAGATACCTACAAATGAGTATTAGACATCTTTTCTATAGGGCGTCAAACAAAATTACTAAAAATCAAAAACATATTTTTAAGAAAAATCGACAGGCTCAGCTGCCTAAATTTTACGGTGAAATTGAAAAGTTTGGAATCATTCTGGAAAAATTATTTTCGGTTGCGGGGGTCAATTACAATCATTTTTGGTGAATATACATACCCCCGCAATCCTATGCACTTTCGAGAAAAAAAATTCTTTATCGAAAATACAATGTCTGACTAGGCATTGATTCATTCCCCTGAAATTTCATGTGTATGTTTAAAACGTCATAACTTCCGAACGGATTGGAGGATTTTAATATTTCAAAATGCAAACAACGCGTATTTTGGCGAAGGATATGTAAAAATTCTAACAATATTGAAGAAGTGGTTCTTAGTCAAATAATTCTATTGTGTCAGTTAGAGAATCAACTCTCGATAAATGGACTTTAATGGTCCACTGATAACCAGAAAAAATTAAGCTGATCAAATTACGCGTTCCACCCAATATAGTATAAATAGGGAACTCGTGACGGTAAGAAACATGGCTACCATGACAATTGGAAAGTTCCATCACCGTTATTGGAAAACTTTGTATTTCACGGTGCTGTTGGTCTTAGTTTTCCACGCGTTCGTAATTCGAGATAGGTCCAGTCTCTTAACGCGTTCCTGGGATAAGAATCTTCCACGGCAAAGCCACCTCAATTTTCCAGCCGACCAACGGAGTTTCTTCTTTGGAAATAAGATAACGCCCGGGGAACGCGACAGGCGAGGTAACACGGTATTCCTGCAATGTAATAATTTACCGGACCGGTGGATATTGCGTCTCAATCCGGCGACAATAAGTCGTCGAATTCGTCATGTGTAAGCGCGAGAAATTCCGCGCGGACGCGAGCATCCAGTACCGAAGTTCCGCGATCTTCCGATCAGTGATCACTCGCTATTCAAGCCTGTCCCCGTTCCCTGCGAACTCTACTTTTTTCTTATAATATCCAATTTCACTTCGCCTTCGAGGTCCATCCTTCTTTTTTTTTTTACCACCCTTCGCTGGACACAATGAAAATTCAACGTCGAAGTTTCCCTCGGTTCGTTGAATTCCGTTTTCATAACTTTTACGCAGTCACGTCCAAAGACGAGCCACGCTCGAATGACCAGAGGCTGGATCCAACCGATGGTGCAATCCTTGAACGACGATAGATCACGCCAAGGGCGTCGATGCAACGACTTCGACCACAGATCGACAGATTCTAAATATTTAAAACAACAAGTTTTCAGGGGAAAAAATTCTGTGGAAAAGGTTTCGGTCTTAAGAGGGGCAGCTTCTTTTATTTACGTTTTATTTGTTGAGAAAAAGAAATTTAGAAAATAATTTTATTAACAAATTTATAGGATTCTGATCTGTAAACAATGGCGATACAAAGCCTATACGTCGCTTCTTTAGTCAAGAATGTTTATTTATTCCGTACGTGCTTCGAAGCAGCCATTATTAAAAAGCCAATCCGGGGATCGATAGCTGCCAGTAACCGATCCAACCAATAAACTTCTATCAAACTCCGATACTCGATAGCTCTAATTTCATGCGCGGAAATACATTGGCCATACATCGTATATTAAACGAAATTTACCGCAGTTTGTTACATTATTGCTTTTCGATTCTGTAAATAATAGGATGCTCGGGATAAATGTATCGCGTGCAATATAAAATATTTCTTGTTCAAATTCCTCTGGCATAAAAGAAAACCATTATCTGTTTCATGCAAGAAATGAATAATTCATTGCGTAATACCTGGATTAAATTCAGATTGGGAAATGTGTCGTTAAAATGATTTTATTTTCCTCCTCGAAGAATAATATCTCAAACTACTGTAAAAGATTTGATTTTTAGAGATCGAGCATTCGTACCATACGTTCATTTTAACAAATGAATAAAAAAGTGGGGAACAGTGTGTAATTTACCGATTCCTAGTCTCGAGATTAAAGTCGAGGACAGAATCGCGGGGTGCATCTTTTTAATTTGGCATCCAGCTATCGAGAAGTGTTCTTCTATCGCCGCGTGATCGAAGAACCACTCGATTTTTTTCACTTAATTCGACTATCTCGATCAACTCGAACGAACTGCAGATATTCTCGGCGACTCTTCGTTCCCGGCCGGTCGGTTTAGACTCTTCTTTCTTATCTCCGATGGAATGCGATGACGGAAATCGAGCTTCGAACAAAGTTCACGGTATCGATCAGAATTTAATTTACAGCTCGCGCGAATTTGACGCTCGAAAAGCAGTAAATAACGGGACCAGTACAAAGTTAGACCGATTCCAGACGAATTAATTATCGGGTCGTTCGTTAAACTCTGCTGATAGATTTCTTTCAAGCATTGCGTACAATTAATGGGATCATAACTTTAAAAAAATCATTTTAGCTGGGACAACCTAATCTTATACGTGTAATTTATCTGTTATCGGAATTTTTTGGTTTTGCTCTAGCAAGGTTAAATTTTACATTGCATACATGATAATGTCTTTCACCTTTCGATAATTCTCTAAAAAAAAATTCAATATATCTTGTTTTGTTCCTCAAGAGTGTTTTTTGTGTTTTCGATAACAACCAAACTGGTAAGAACTTAAATACGAGATTGTCGAATGTAATAAGTAGACTGTAGATCTTTATGCAAATTCATGTTTTTATTAATAAAATTACTGAAATGTGAGTTTTGTGGAGGGTTACCCCTTACGTATTTTTTATATTTTTGCATATTAAATGCATTCTTTAGCTTTTTAAGGTTTAATAATGAGGGTGAGATAATTCTAGATTCCTGGAGATCCCAAAATCCATCCTCGAAAGCAATTGCTTCTGTCTAACGCGAAGATTAGGAAAATGTTCGAGGGCCAAGAGCAATGGATGGGATCAATCGAACGTCGAGTGAGATTTCCGGGCAAAGCTGACAAACGCCATTGTGACCGAGCAATAAATAACACTTCGAGTCAGAGACTGCATTCACGCCACTCAGGCTTGCTAATCAGTTGTTCATTGAATCGACGATACTTGATCGATCCTCTCCAAATAACAATAGCACTTTGAAGGGATTCCGCATATGTAATGGATGCTCTTCCGGAAACTCTGTGACCCGGTGTATCCAGACACATTGATTCCTCTCCATTCGTTTCGTCGATACCTTCCCCCCAACGAAATGGAGGTGTTTCGCTCGTAAACGTACCCCTCTCCTTTTCACTCTTCCGTCCCCCCAATCGAGGCTCGCGCCGTTTGTTCGAGAATTCCAGCAGCCCCGATTTTCCTTTCTGTTCCCTGGCTCGTGCGATCTCCGTACTCCATTAAACTTCCGGCGAACGTTTTTCTTTAGGATTCGTGCCCCATTGATTCTCCGCGAACCGCGTGAACCTCGTGCGTACGAGATACCGGGGAGAACTCTCGATCGAAACGCCGTATATTTTTATTAAAGGTCGCTAAAGAGTTCGCGTTAGTAACGGCTCGTGGCTCGCAGCGTAATGGAGACACGTGGGAACGGAAGGAAATTGGTAGTCGTCCCTGGTTGTTCTCCCGGAGACGCGAGTGTAACGAGTTCCAGGTCGAGAAGAAGAAATGTGATACAGGAATTTTTCAAATAATTTTAACGGGGAACTATGTTAAGGGGACGAGAGAATATTATTAGTATTATTCCTTGACTGGATACTTTTAACGAAACAAATTTATTACGTCAATATTTGATATTTATAAGCGTCTGTGGTGGTTTATTTCTTGGTAGAAGAAGTGACATTTAATGATTAGTCGAGGAATGCATGTGTCGATCGAGCACTTGTGAGAAAGATAAAGGCTGAGCCCTCTGGTGGCAAGCACGGGAGATTAACATCGTAATAGATAGACGAAAGCGGAAAAATTAAAAATTTCCAAAATTCATGGCATCTCAAACATTGAAATACTCTTTTCTTTTATTTACTTGAAACTAAATTGAATTGAAATTTTAATTCGCAGGCTGGATTTTTAGGTTATATTTTTTATTGAACTTTGAGTGAGAGTTTTGTGACATATTTTGCTAACAAATATTACAATTTTTTCTCTGCACGATGATGTATAATATAAAATGCTCGAGAGCCATTTGAAAGAGTCTTACTAATTCGCAAATACTAATCATTTCATCCTACGTCATCTTCGAACGATCGTCTACACGCAACTTAATTTTAAAGCATTCCAACGATATTGGATCATCGAAGGAACCACCAACGAGTCGTGTAGAGTTCAATAGGCCGCAATAACGGCCCCCGGCGCCTGTAACAACACTTATTGGCTGCCATTAGCGCGATAATAAATTTTACGGGCCGCAGGATCTATAATGTGCACGCGCGTAAACACCAGAACGCGACGCCAAGGGATTTTCTAGAGGCGGAAAGTTTAAACGGGCGTTAGAAAGATTCATCGAACGGGTTCGAAGAAAACGACCGAGCACGCGTAACGACGCACTAAAGATGATTCCATGATAAATCGAGTATAAAACGTACCGATGGAATAAACCGAATTTATTTGGACGGGTTCGTCGCAACCACGGCCGAGGCGCAATCGTTTCTAGTATCCTATAAACCCGGAGGAAACAAGATAATCCTAACGCAAATAACGTTACCGTAAAATATCAAATAAAACTGGCACCGACAGTGCTTAAGCGACACGACAAAACCGGCGAAACATGTGGGGGAGTGGAAGATTGAGCAAGGTGGGTGGAAGTGTCGCTCTATAAGCGAAAATGAGCGTCATTCGATTACGGAAATTGCGAAACAACGGGAAACTAAGAGGGTTCGTGATCGATGGAACATGGTTACTGCATAGAAACTGCAGTCGAAGAATTGAAAACGTCGATTGCTTCCGTGCTGAAAATTTTATAAATAAACTACGGATTTTTGTTAATAGGATTAATAAAATGGGAGCTTTTTAGAGGGTTGTCTCAACGCCTAAATATAATACTTCGTATTCTACTTTAAGTATCTCTTATATTTTTGAATATTAAGTGTATTCTACAGTTTTTTGAGAATTAAAATATCCCATAAATGCATGAACATCTGCAGTTTAGTTATAACTGTGGATAGATACTCTTAAAAGAATTTCGTAGAACACTTTATGACTGATTCAACTCCATGAATAGTATCGCTGTCAACGTTAATAATCTTAAAGGTTCATTTGATTTTTCTATTTTATCTGTGCGTTTTAGACATAACCTTATTATGTATTTCGCATCGATTTGTACCAAGGTATCACATAGATTAACAAGATAATAATAATAATAATAGAGTCTTCGAAAAAAAAACATTATCGAGGAAAGAAGAACAATATTTGGAATTTTGTAAAAGAAAAGCTGTTTGAGATATCGATTTGACACTCTGCACAGCTATTTATACAAGGTGTTCGGCCACGCCTGGGAAAAATTTTAATGGGGGATTCTAGAGGCCAAAATAAGACGAAAATCAAGAATATCAATTTGTTGATTGAAGCTTCGTTAAAAAGTTATTAAAGTTTACATTTGCATACCGACCGGAAAATTCATCGGTGAAAAAAAAATTTCAAATCGTTCTGGAAAAATTATTTTCGGTTGCAGGGGTCAATTACAATCATTTTTGATGAATAGATATACCCCCGAATTCCTAACCATTTTTGAGAAAAAAATTCCTTACCGAAAATACAATGTCTGACTAGACATTGTTTCATTCCCCTGAAATTTCATGCGTATGTTTAAAACGTCATAACTTCTAAACGGATTGAAGGATTTTAATGTTTCAAAATGCAAACAACGCGTATTTTAGTGAAGAATATGTAGAAATTCCAAGAATATTCGAAAAGTTGTACCTTAACACCGTGAAGTGAGAAAAACCTCATAAAAATGGCTCAATCTTCAAACTCCATAACTTCTACAATAGTGTACGTATCTCAATGAAATTTAGTATGGAAGTAGAGGCTCATGGATACCTACAAAAAAGTACTAAACAAAATTTCCGTTGGTCGCCAAACAAATTTATTAAAAATAAAGAACAAAATTAAAAAATTTCAAATCGTTGTGGAAAAATTATTTTCGGTTGTGAGGATCAATTACAATCATTTTTGGTGAATACACATACCTCAGAAATCCTATCCCCGTTTGAGAAAAAATTCGAGTAGGTACTGAAATTTTTAGACGAAATTAAAAAATTTCAAATCATACTAAAAAAATTATATTTAGTTACAGGGGTCAATTACAAGCATTTTTGATGAATAGATATGCCTCCGAAATCCTACGTACTTTCGAGAAAAAAATTCTTTATCGAAAATATAATGCGTGGCCAGAAATATTTTCCCCAATTTTCATGCGTATATATAAAAAATCATAACTTCTGAACGGATTGGAGGATTTTAATATTTCGAAAGGCAAACAACGCGTATTTTAGTGAAGAATATGTAGAAATTCCGACAATATTCACAAAGTTGTACCTTAACACTGTGAAGTGGGAAAAATTTCGTAAAAATGGCTCAATCTTCAAACGTCCATAACTTCTACAATAGTGAACGTATCTCAATGAGATTTAATATGGAAGTAGAGCTCATGGATACCTACAAAAAAGTACTAAACAAAATTTCCGTTGGTTGTTAAACAAATTTATGAAAAATGAAAAACGAATTTTTAAGCAAAAATCGACAAAGGGGTAGGTGCAGAAATTTTTCGACAAAATTAAAAAATTTCAAATCGTTCTAGAAAAATTGTTTTCGATTGCAGGGGTCAATTACAATCATTTTTTATGAAAACACATACCCCTGAAATTCTACGTACTTTCGAGAAAAAAATTCTTTACCGCAAATATACTGTGTGACGGGAAATGTTTCTATAACTTTTTAACGAAGCCTCAATCAACAAATTAACATACTTGATTTTCGTTTTACTTTGGCCTCTAGAATCCCCCATTCAAATTTTTTCCTAGAGGTGGCCAAACACCCTGTATATATCTTATCGAGTTACACAAATTTATTCATAGAAGAATACATGGTAGGTTTGAAGATCTAGAAAAGAATGTACTCTTGGGGTTGACACGATTTCAACACCCCCTGAATCGATCAAATGCAAAAAAACAAAACGAATTATTAAATTAAACTAGAAGAAATTGGAAAACTCGAAAAATGACGAAACGTGTCGCTAATATTGTAAAAAATTGCCCCATTTTTCGAACATCGCGGAAATTAAAATGAAAGATCTCGCAAAAATTGAGGAGGTATAATATTTTTTGATAAAACGAGGCAAATTGAGGAAACTGGAGGGAAGTCGAGGCATTTTATTTATCTGGATTTTGCTAATTGCAGCGACCGGTTCGCGCTTCCGCCTTTTGAGGTCCTCGAAATTCACGCGCGCTGGTAAATATTGACGGATACAAAGATTTCGGTGTGTGCGGTTTTGGATAACCAATGGACACACGAGGGCCGATAGTCGTCGACGATAATCACGGTAATGGGATTGCAAGCGCCGTTCCTGCAGCCGAAAGGCAGTCACAGTGAAAATTTATTATGCACACGAACCGACGTACGTGCGAACCAGAAACGCGTATGTATACGTCAGTCGCCAGCGACGCCGGACTCAATTAATGCCACGCTAATTGGTGCGGTGGTCATTGCAGTCCACCTGGTAATTTCATTTTCCCGACGGTCCGCACCCCCGGATCATTTTTGTGACAAGCAAGATCCGTCCAGCCACAAAAGAATACCCTTTGATTGAGGCGGACGAGAGTTATTCCATCCGAGTAGAATCGTCCAGACGAAACAAATATACCAAGAGTCTCAAAATTTATCAATCGTAACATTCTACTATATCGTTTTGGTAATACCAAATATAATATTGTAGACAAAAATATATCTTAATACTTATAAAGGTAACAATTTTTTAGAAAACAAATACATCGTTGCATGCAAAAGTCTCCAATCTATCAATTATATTATTTTACTATATCATTTTACTAGCACGAAATATAATATTATAGACAAAAATATTTCAACTCAAATTTAATTTGAAATAAAAAATATGTACAATTCGAGTTCATTAATTTTTGTTAAGATAAGGAAGTTAACAATTTTGGATACATTTTGTATAACGCGTAAGATTATTGTACGATTGATTTCATCAGCAAACTGAATTTCCATTATTAATATTGAAGATTAAAAATCGTAAAATCTGAAATTTAATATTATTATACTTCTTAACTAAAATATTTGTAAATATATTTGGAAAATTATATTACCCTATTTAAGCGCGACAGTGAGCTGCTAAACATTTAAAATTGATATTTTCAGGTAAAGCCGTGATAACGTATGAGTGCCACGTCACGTTTTCCATTTTATCAACTATTTCGTGGGTAAAGGGACAAAACCGTGCGGCATTTCAAACCGAAAAATGTAAAACGCGCGGTAAATCAACCATATTTCAAGGTTTCTGACTTCTCGGTTTCCCTCGTGCGACGATAAATATTTTATTTTCTCGAGTTTCTGCAGTTTATGCGAAACTGTCTTTTCGCCAGCGATCTCTGCCTACTTACGCGATAACGCATCATCGGTTCAGAATCGCAGTATCGAGGTTGTAAGCTTTCCCCTCCTGAATATCTGGAACGTGAAAACCAGAACGGTGAAGAGACTTTTTGAAAAATTCGAAAAATAATTCCGACTTCCTCGATTTAATCCTTTGACTTGAAAATCTATTCTACGTATTCCTTTTCCGCGTACAGCGATATGGAATGTAGAAAAGCTTTATACCGAATTTGACGCTAATTTTTATCGCATTTTTATTGGCAAATAAACGACGAGAGAGCCAATAATTGATGAAACAAGCACGTTTCGTCAGAATGTGTATTGCACAAAAAAAAAGTCTCTACGTGCATCGAGCCTTTTATCGTCCAATATTTGTGTCGGTTCAAAGCAGATCGTACAAACAGAGAGGAAGCGGCTGGAACGGTGTACTTGTTGCGCGAGTTTCATCCGGTAAAATAATCGGGCGAAAAGTTTATGAATTAATTCCGCGTTACTTGAATCCTGTTTTGTATAGCGGACGAAACGGGCTTGAAATCGTCTGCGGGGGAACGATGAAAAACAAGATGGAGCCACGAATCAAGGTATTATCTGGCTTAGAACCAAACGGAAAGCAAGGATACAAGAATCGAAAAGATGGAGAGCACGGCCAAGAGGGCTTTCGTGGCTTTAGAAAAAGATAATGTCGAGCTTTTCACATAATCCTGGAGACGATACTTCGCGATATCTGAGACGTGATCTGTTCGAACGAGTTCGACGAAATTAGTGGGGCTTCGCTGATCCGTAACAATCTCGCTTGATCCGATTTCTCGATCGGCGGACTCGATAAGGCGAAAGCGGAAAAATAAAATTGATAAACAAATAGAATAGCGATCGGAAATTGCGTTTGGCAGCAGAACGACCCCGGATATTGTATAAAAAGTAGAGAGAATAAACGTTATAATGGAAATCGATTTTTCGCCACAGAGATGGAACGTTGGATGATCTTGGTAACCATTGAGGGTTCCTCCTACGCTCGATCCACGCAAAATGGCTGTCGTTTTCGGGCACTATTCTCAAGTAAATACTCACAGTTCTCTGTGGAAAATTATTCACGTAATGTTTTTAACATTGCAGTGCATCCTGAAAATTGAAAATATTGTCAAGCTTGGTTTTAGATTTGATATTCAAGCTGAAAACAAACATGACATTGTCTTTGATTGATTAGAATTGATTCTGAATTTCAATAAATAACGTAGTGTCTTCTTAGAGCTCACAGTTTGCTCCGAAGAATTATTGACACAATGTGAAATGTTTTAAAAATTGCAGTGATCTCTGAAAATCGAAAATATCGTGAAGCTGGATTTTAGTTTCAATATCCAAGTTAAAAACAAACAAGACATTATCTTTGGGTGATCAGAGTTGATTCTAAATTTCAATAAACAACATAGTGCCCTCTTAGAGCTCATAGTTTTCTCTGAAAAATTATTCACACAATGTGAAATATTTCTAAAATTGCAATAAATCCTGAAAATCGAAACTGTTGTCAAGCTTGATTTTAGTTTCAATATCCAAGTTAAAACCAAACAAGACATCGTCTTTGAGTGATTAGAGTTGATTCTAAATTTCAATAAACAACATAGTGTCCTTTTAGAGCTTATAGATTTCTCTCAAAAATTATTCACACAATGTGAAATATTTCTAAAATTGCAGTGAACCCTGAAAATCGAAACTGTCGTAAATCTTGACTTTAGTTTCAATATCCAAGATAAAAACAAACGAGACATTATCTTCGAGTGATCAAAGTTGATTCTAAATTTCAATGAACAACATAGTGCCCTCTTAGAGCTCATAGTTTTCTCTGAAAAATTATTCACACAATGTGAAATATTTCTAAAATTGCAATAAATCCTGAAAATCGAAACTGTTGTCAAGCTTGATTTTAATTTCAATATCCAAGTTAAAAACAAACAAGACGTTATCTTTTAATTTTTAATTTTAATAAGACTAAGTATTTTTTCGTTGCTCGAGTTGTTTATTTTTCGATCGTACGAATTTCATTATAGCTGCCCATGCTGTTTTAATTCCAACAAATCTATTTACAGCACCGAGTATGCAACTTTAGCCGCGTGTATTTCCAGCGATAAAAGCACAATCCCGCGTGTCTTGTCCAAATTGTTATACGAGCAATTGAATTTTACAATTGCCAATGCGAAAATAAACGTAACGAGTTTGCGCGTAGCCCGTCGAATTAGCGAAAACGAGAACGAGTAAAATACTAACATCAGCGAAAGGGGGAGGAAAGAGTTTTTTTTTTTAAATTGACGCTCGATTAAAGTATTTCTCGATCGGTCGGCGATTATTTTTCATTTCAAAGTGTGTCGTGGAAATAAAAAAAAAAAAGGAGAATCGAACGGAAATCCTGCGGCGGTATTATGGAAGCCGCGAAGAGTTTTATCGGAAGAAGAAAACTTCTATAAAATGGGATCTGAAAAGCCGGCGGGTAAAAAAGTGTGATCAGCTGAACAGAGAGCGTACAATAAAAAAAACATTTTAATCTCTAAATGGATGCCGCGAACTTTTCCTGATAATCGAAAATTAAACTTTTGGAGTGGTTCAATTATAAGAATTAAATACACGAGCATACTATAGCGGGATTTAAATTGAATCATTTTATAGTTAAATCGAATCACCAGATTTGATTAAACTGTGTTAGATACGTGAGGGTTTTCGTTATTTACGTATTCTTACAGTTGTAATTACGCGTCGAATCTAAACACAATCCTTGTTTAGGGAACTTGCATAAATTCTAATTTTTTTAATTTTAATAATTTTTTTTTAATAATTTATTGTAATTTACATTCTTTGAAGAAGAAGATAATTTTACAAGCCTTTATGTTGGGTTTTTAAATAAACAGATAATCAATCTTCTTCGAATCTATTTACTCGTAATTTATAAGAAAAATTGTTTTAGACAATTAAAAGGGTTACAACAGAGAGTCGTAAGTGTGTGAAACACTTATTTCGATAGATTTTAATGATTTATCTGTATGGTCTTTTTCAGAAAATTACATACAATGTACCTAGCATACTCCTATGCTTCAAGCGATAAACCCTATTAAAATTTATTTTATCCGACTTGGAAATTAATTTTCCCAGACCATATTCATATCGTTGGTAGAAACGAAGATATTCCGACCGAACGAGGACAAAATTCTAGAGTCGTAATATTTTAAATTATTCGACATTTTAGTCACAATTAATCGCGTCGAAATTAATGTTGTGCATCGATAGAATTCTTGAGTTAGAAACTAAGGTGTTATTAATAAAGTGGGTCGTTCGGGGGCATTTTATGCGAACGATAGGATAAGATTATGGGCGGAGGAGTTCCATCAGGTGCTGAAATATCGTGGACGATTTGATAGAACGCTGAAAGACGTTCATAACCGCTGAAATCCTTCTCCCTCGTTACGCATGGTTCTTGGGAAATCGACTCAAAGCTTGATCCAGTTGGCCGTATCTACGCAAGGTTACTTGCACTTGGATGTAATCGGGAAAGTCGGAGCCTGGCAGGCTGCCAAATCGTTTCGACGTTGCCTTCTTCCACCCTGGTGATATTTCAATTCCCAGTATACTTATCCCGCAGAACGGAGGCAGCAAAGAAGATAGAGACCGGAAGAGCGCATAGAAGCGTCGTTGATTCTTCGTTCCAGACTCTGGCGGGCTTGTACTTTCGACTTCTCGAGGCATTCGTAAAAGCTGCCAGAGGGAGCGGGAGAAAAGGGTTCCTGGACGAGGGGGCGTGGGAGGAATAGGAGAGGAGAAGCTCTGGCAACGACGAAGCTTGCCACTAAAGTTTCAAAGACCCAGAAACTGTTCTTATTTATCTCCTTATGCTTTTCTATTTATCGCGTCTTGCGTTATAATTCGTCGTGTTAGTAAATAGTCGCTGGGGGCCCAGTCGAATACAGTGAGCGTCAGTTTAGGGATAGTAACGTCGAGCGATCGATAGAAATTTCGAACCGAATTCTTAAAAAAATTTATTTCGATCGTCTTACGGCGAAGCAGAAAGTCAATTTGTCGATGTCTATTTTACTTCCAACTGCTATTATCGCGTTCAGTATGTGTGCAGTTAGGAATGGACATGGTGTACATGTCCTAGAAAGCCATAAGCCCTTTCGAGGCGAAGCTGTCTTGACTTATACATGAACCAGGAATTCCCCAGAGAGAGAGCTGTCTTGACCCAGATATGGGTTAACGGATAGCGGACATGTTGATTCTGATAACTCCTTTAGAGAAATTCTTGACTGCCCGAACGGGAGCGTTTGGAAAATATTAGGCTCGGGATGTTGCCTAAGCTTCGTTGAAATTCTTCGAGAAAAATTCTGGAGGGAAATAAAAATCATTTTAACATTTTATCTATTGAATTAGAAAGAATTTTCATATTTTTATTTTATCTCAGCGAAACGTACAAATCATATGGTATATATAAAGTAGCCACTCCATGTAAGAATATATTTATTGAACGTTTTTAAATCTGACAAGAATTTACAGAGTATTTTCTCTTGCATCTTAAGAAATAATTCTAAGTTGGCAGCCATTACTAGAAAGTAACACCGATTACCAGGTCTCACCAGGAGGAGGTTACTACCAGCGGAGACCCAAAGAGAGATAGATGGAACCAAAGTTCCATCCGCCTCCCTTTCTTATAAACTAAAGAGATCAAAGGAATTCAAATTATAGCAATATGTTATGAGAATTTGAGAAATAAAAATCTAATTCCAACCAGTATCGTCAAAGTTCAAGAGATATAGAAACAAGAATGGTACATGAGTCAAGACAATATTCCAAAATACCTATCAAAACAGTCTAACCAATTCAGAAAATGTAGAAATAGAGGAAGAAACCAAAAATAATAGTGAAATGAGACGAAACAATCAATTACAATAAACGAGCAATTTTCATATTAATTGGTCAGTTGTAAAGCAAGAAAATATTCATATTATAACAAAAGCATTTAGGCAATTCGTTTGAATGAAATTTACATCAAACGATTAAATAAACACCAAAGGCCAGCAGTGGTCACCAGTAGTCACCAATGGTCAGCAAAGGCCAGTAGTGGTCACCAGTAGTCACTAGTGGTCAGCAGTCCACTATCGATGGCCATAAACTGACCACTATGTTGACCACAAATGACCATTTAAAACCATGCACAAAGTGGCAGATTAAAATCTCCCTGCAAGGATCCTCTTCAAATTTGATAAATGATTTTCGTCAAGACTGATCATTTGATGTTATACAATACGTATGATTTGGAAGTTCAACATGTTTTTTAATGAAAACAATAAGACATTTATTATATTCTATTACAGCTTTGATCGACCTATATGTTTAACTTTCATATCATGTGTATCACGCAACGTAAGATCGGCCATGAACATTTTACATGGGCGTCAACATTCCATTCGATTCTAAATGCGCAGTCGTGCAACTGCGAAACGAAGGGATTAACATCGTAAAGCAGTGGTCAAAGTTAAACGAATGCTTTCTATTATATTATTCAAGCCCCGACGCTCGAACGTGGAGCCTTTAACTGCGACGAAGGGCTTCGCGGATGAAATAGTTGGTTTCGCAAGCTGCATTCCTGCTCCGAAACCACCAACAGCACGAACGTCGGAAACTGTACGAAACGAAGAATAATTTCGTTCCCCCGTCGTTCATCCTTTAACCCAAAAATTAGTCCGTTAAACAGCGTCAAAAGCCGCGGTTCCGCGGAAGGGCGTGCCTGCGGCCCTCCGTTTCGAACTCGTGATATAATTCTCGCGTAAAATTGCTCGCAATTTGCGTAGTCGTTGCGCTCCGTGCTCGATACATAATTTGAAGTTCTGACCATGGTGGACGTTCCCGCGAAAATGCGCCGCGGTCAGCGCGCCCCGAAGAGCGTAATTTGCGTTTTACCTACATACACGACGGACCGAAACGCGCTGAATTCGAACGCTCATATCTTGACCGCTCACGTAGACACCGGGATAGCCCATTAAGGGGAAGCTGTCTCCCTCTATGGACGCAAATTGCCGACCTGATGATTACAGGCCGTCTAACGGTGGAAACCCTACGTCCCTTAGAACCGGTGAATCGGTTTCGCGGGATCTGGTTTGGACGTGGCGTGTAAAGACGTGCTTCTGGAGCGAACGACGTGTGCCACGTTGCCCCTGGTTATCCGAAATCAATGGTAATTAGTAGCTTCTGGAACTGTGCGACGCTAGGACGCGTGGCTGTTCGAAATGGCGTCGATTCCATAGCTACTTCTGCTGAAAATTCTCACGTCACGATCGATGCATTACGTTTTGGGCTCGATGAGGTTGTGGAAAAACAAACGAGACGATGGGTTAGGTTCAAGTCAAAGTGGAAAGAATAAATAAGTTTGCAAATTGCGAACATTTCTAAATGCTTGGATCAAATTTTGTTTATTTTTAATAGATGAATTTCTAATTTCACGTTTGAGGATGTATTTTATGGGAGCTTCTTACAGAATTTTTTATGACAAAAATACATGTTTCTTAATTTCTACATTTTGCATACATATTTATTTATGTTTTAGGCATGTTCACAATTTTTTTCAAGTGAAAATAATCAGGACTGACTGAACTATGTGTTACTGAACAAGGTTCGTTTGATAAAAGTGTCCTACTGGCTGACTCGATTTAGATCATTCTACTTATTTGAAGTAGAAACAATTAAAAGAATTCTAGACTGATAGATACACTTTTTTAAATAAATAACAAAAGGGTTCCGTATTGCTTGGTCTAAGAGATGCATAAATATTCTTTTCCTTATTTTTTGATTACGGGATGACTTGTTAGATGTCGATCAACTCTGTCAACACTATTCATAGAGTTCTTATAATCTTTGACAACTTTTTGTATGTTTTTTGCTTTAACTCTGTCAACACCATCCACAGAATTCTTATCATCTTTGACCACTATTGAAATTTTTTTCGTTTCAACTCTATCAATACCATCCATAGAGTTATTATCATCTTTGACCACTTTTGGAATGTGTCTTGCTTTAATTCTGTCAACACCATCTACAGAATTCTTGTCATCTATGACCACTATTGAAATCTTTTTCGTTTCAACTCTATCAACAGTATCCATAGAGTTATTATCATCTTTGACCACATTTGGAATGTGTCTTGCTTCGACTCTGACAACACTACCCATAGAGTTCTTGTCATCTTTGACCACTATTGAAATCTTTTTCGTTTCAACTCTATCAATACTATCCATAGAGTTCTTACAATCTTTGACCACTTTTGGTATGTTTCTTGCTTTAACTCTGTCAACACCATCTACAGAATTCTTATCATCTTTGACCACTATTGAAATCTTTTTCGTTTCAACTTTATCAATACTATCCATAGAGTTATTATCATCTTTGACCACTTTTGGAATGTGTCTTGTTTCGGCTCTGTCAACACCATCCACAGAATTCTTATCATCTATGACCACTATTGAAATCTTTTTCGTTTCAACTCTATCAACAGTATCCATAGAGTTATTATCATCTTTGACCAATTTTGGAATGTGTCTTGCTTTAATTCTGTCAACACCATCTACAGAATTCTTATCATCTATGACCACTATTGAAATCTTTTTCGTTTCAACTCTATCAACAGTATCCATAGAGTTATTATCATCTTTGACCACATTTGGAATGTGTCTTGCTTCGGCTCTGACAACACTACCCATAGAGTTCTTGTCATCTTTGACCACTATTGAAATCTTTTTCGTTTCAACTCTATCAATACCATCCATAGAGTTATTATCATCTTTGACCAATTTTGGAATGTGTCTTGCTTTAATTCTGTCAACACCATCTACAGAATTCTTATCATCTATGACCACTATTGAAATCTTTTTCGTTTCAACTCTATCAACAGTATCCATAGAGTTATTATCATCTTTGACCACATTTGGAATGTGTCTTGCTTCGGCTCTGACAACACTACCCATAGAGTTCTTGTCATCTTTGACCACTATTGAAATCTTTTTCGTTTCAACTCTATCAATACTATCCATAGAGTTCTTACAATCTTTGACCACTTTTGGTATGTTTCTTGCTTTAACTCTGTCAACACCATCTACAGAATTCTTATCATCTTTGACCACTATTGAAATCTTTTTCGTTTCAACTCTATCAATGCCATCCATAGAGTTATTATCATCTTTGACCACTTTTGGAATGTGTCTTGTTTCGGCTCTGTCAACACCATCCACAGAATTCTTATCATCTTTGACCACTATTGAAATCTTTTTCGTTTCAACTCTATCAATACCATCCATAGAGTTATTATCATCTTTGACCAATTTTGGAATGTGTCTCGCTTCAGCTCTGTCAACACCACCCATACAGTTCTTGTCATCTTTGACCACAATTGCAATCTTTTTCGTTTCAATTCTATCAACGCTATCTATAAAGTTCTTATAATCTTTGACCACTATTGAAATTTTATTCGTTTCAATACTGTCAACACCATCGATAGAGTTTCTTGCTTCGTTCCTTCTATATCGAGCTCTAGAATGTCCATTACATTTTAATAGGAATTAACAATAGACGAATAAATGGAATTGGGAAACTAAGAAAAATGAATCCCCACACGACATCAAAGGGAGAATCTAACGACACGCGAGGCCATAAATTGACGCGTACGTGGAATATCCATCTTCCTTTCCTGGATGCTAGTGCACTTTCATCAGACGTAACAGTCGTCTGTTAGCAACGTTTCACGTTTCGCGCAAGACTCGGCGGGGAAACGTACACGTCGGGAATGATTCCTCAGGCACGAATTCTCTGCGGTGTGCTCGAGTTCTCGAGTTGACGTCCGCAAATAGAGGGAGACCCTTGAAGGAAGATAAACGGTTGAAGGCGAGTGGCAAAGAGAAAAGTAAGGATTGCCAAGCTGTTCGGACAGCCTTCGTCGAATTGTTCCGCGACAAAGAGGCCACGGTGTAAGTTAACACTGTGAAAGGACCGGACGTGGTTTCGATAAAAATTTTAACGATAGCCGTTTCTCCTCCGGACCGGTGTAATTCACCGGGACAAACGGCCGAGGAGCGTAAAATTTTACGTACGTAGCTGTGCAATCAATTTTATAGCGCGACGTGGACGGATGTGTTGGACAATTGTAAGAAACGCCGGATGGGCATTACGTATGAATTTAATAGTGACCGAGCGAGGAACGTAAAATCGGATTACGATTTAATCTTGTCGGACCTGGAATTTCCGATGCGGTTTTCGATCGGGTTCGCCGATCAATTGTGTTTTCAAACGAAGTTTCGATAATTATCATAGCATCAGAGGAATAAACAGTCGATTATTCGAATTTAATCGGACGTAGAAAATATAATAACTCGAAGTCGTGAAAACGTGATAGATTATATCTCGAATTTGGTTGGACGAATAATAACGGTAGCAAGAAATAATTTCATACAACTGATCGATGAAAATTATTTTACACATGATAAGTAAATTCTTCTTTTTTTTCAACGCTCAAAGTTTTATTTACTAGCAATTGGAATTTGATTAATGTAATGATACGAATATACTTCTTGATTAAAATAAAATTTTAATATAATCGTCAACGTGAATGGTTTAGATAGAAACATGTGCATCAATCTGGCGTTAAGAACACGAGTCCAGAAGAGCTTCATTTTTCGAAAACTGAACAAATGAATCCGAAAATCAATCGAGGACGCACACACCTGACCGATGCCTGGCATAACGGATTTTTTTCAGGGACCGTTTCTGTCTGCCTATAGAAATTTATACAATTCACAGCATTTGTGTATACAATTCTGTTTCGTGTACAGAATCAGTCGCTGCAGCGATCTGTAGTGAAATTCGGTACACTAGGCATCCGTCGGGTGCACGCGTACTCGATTGACTTTCAAATTCACTTTTCTGGAAAATGAAGCTTCGAACGCGAACAAAAAAAGAATGTTATTCTATCGTTTCCACTTATTTTGAACCACAGAACCTCGTTTACTTGACGGAGAACAAATATATATGTTTCTCAACGCGTGTATAATTTAATTTCGAATCTGGGGGGTCCGCGAAACCTGCTTTTCCTTCATTCAAATAATCTCTAGATAGGTGAAACCTGCATAAACATAAACTTTGAATAAGGTCGTTCTGGGTAGCCATAAAATATTAGGACTCATAGTTAACGCAGCGTGGACGCGTTCGTGCGAGTATTATGACGCTTTAACTGGTGGCAATTCTGCCGATCTTCCGAGAGCTTTCTAGATCTCCTCGGGGAGTACTCGAATCTAGGAAAAGTTTTATTATTGTCCCTAGAGCAAACAATTTTCCGAGCTCCAATACGGAATCGCGAACGTCACCTTTCGACTGGCGCAATATGTTGCAGCAAGATGCACTCAACGGCGGCGTTTGACATAGTTTCATGAGCCTAACGAGACTGAATTCCGTCTGTCGTCAGCAACGATCGCTGACGAGCTTTATTGCGGAATCGTTCGGCACGAATTACGGAACTTTGAGCCAAGTCACGGGTGACAGACAATATTACCGAACGCGTCATTCGCAATTTTAACACAGTGCTCTATCCAAGATATCATTTTCGTACTGTTCCAATTAAAGAGGGCAAGGTTATAGTATCAATTTTCGAATTTGCTGTCTTGGAAATAAAAATTCATGCAGTCTTTAATATTTAATCGTCCTTCGTGTTGTTACGTGTTTATGAAACGAAATACAGCAATAATTCGTAAAATGAACCCTAGGCGTGACTCGTAAGTTAAAATCGAGGAACTGTATATCAAAACTGTAGGCAAGTTTAATATTTAATCGTCCTTTGTGTTGTTATACGTTGATAAAACGAAGTGTGCACAGCAATGATTCGTAAAATGAACCCTTGACGTGATTCGTAAGTTGAAATTGATGCATTGTATATCAAAACTGTGGGCAAATTTAATATTTAATCGTCTTTTGTGTTGTTATACGTTGATAAAACGAAGTGTGCACAGCAATGATTCGTTAAATGAGTCCTAGGCGTGATTTGTAAGTTAAAATCGAGGCACTGTATATCAAAACTGTACGCAAATTAATGAATTATTTTACGTTACACGTAATAATAATGATTGTACATCTTGATGGGAATATACAGTAACCCGCCCTGTCTAAAGGCCACCATCGACAAGTTTTCTTTCTATTTGATCATGGACGCAACGGTTTCCATTTCAATCCTTCTAGAGTTAATCATATTAGGTCCAAACATGCTCCGGGCAGCTTTCCGTGAATGAAAATCGGAAGGTCGATGCAAGAACCGTAAAAGAAATTGGACGAGGCGAGGGGCGGGGGGGCCGAACAGAGAGAAACATCGTGAAATGGACTTGTAAAATTCGCACCAAGTTCGAATGATTCTGTAAACATCGGATTCGGTACGTCGATAAGAAATTCCACTCCCAGTGACACAAATTGGGACGCATTTTCTTCCTTTGCAGTCTATCCTTCGCGAAAAATGATGGCGGTTCTTGCATACCTCTATCTTCGCTTCTCAGTCTTCCCCGTTCTACGGCCACGGTCGTTGCGTCCCAACTTTTTCCGCGGACAATCAAATAGAGCTTAAGAGATAAAACGAAGGATAAGTGGGAAGACAGAGGAGCTTCTTTCTATGAAAGGATCCATTGAAATATCTCACCGTTGCTACCGTCTACCCGGCGGAAAAGGAAATGTCTTTGCGGAAGTATCGTCGCGAACGTTAGAAACGAACCGTCTACAGAATTACCGAACGGGTTTAACAAATCTTAATCGATCGGTAACACACATTTCCCTTTTCTTAATCGCTTTAATTATTTATTTAATTTAATTTTCACTCCTTGCACGATTTGTGCCACTGTCAGACACGATTAGTGCCAAAAATTAAGTCTTCGGTGGAACATGAAATATTTTTCTAACAAGAAATAATGCTTTCGAAACGATATCAAAAAATTGTCTGGAAGTTGCTACTAATTTTTATCGTTGGCATACATTAGTTTAAAAATATTAAGTAATTGGTCTTCGTCAGAGAAACTACACAGTATAATGGAAAAAATAAATGGAAGAAACTCATAAGAAACAAATTCCCCTTCATTTATAGCGTACAATGATGTACGACCACCATTGCAGTGTACGAATACGAATGGGAGTAATTGTATACATTAAAAATCCTCAACTATACCCAGGAGTTAATGACTATAGTCGTCTCGATGTAATTTCAAGCAGCCTTTCGACCCGCTGAAGAAACAGTAAGTCAAAGAAAGAATACCCAATGCAGGTATTCAAAGTTTCAGACACTTTGTGCTACGTTTTGTCAAGTAGAGAAACGTTTCATCTCGCTTTTTACTTTCGCCAGTTGTCGTTCGTTCCCTTTGATCCTCGTAGTTCCCCGGGACGTATATAGTCTCCGTTGCTAGACATTCAACGAGGAGAACGGTGGAAAAAGGCGATGTTGAGACGATCCTTAGGTGAAAACCGTCGACTTTTAACTTCCTCGAGCTTCCTCTGCGTCTCATTGCGAAGGCTGGCGATACTTTCAACTTTCGCGCCGTACTTTCGCAATTGCGAGGCTTCGCAGCGAATGAAAAGTCGGATGAAACGTCGACAGCGGATGAACAAAGGGAGGATCGTGACGCAATTGCCAGTCGCAGTCTGATATCCATGCAAATTCCCACGGTCCGGTACGCTTACGAGCAATACACTTTGCTTTATCGTCCCTTGCTGTTTCGCCCCCTCCACTTTAATTTGTTCTTCTATATCTTATCGTTGCCTTTCGAGTTTCGGGGTATTCCTTACAAACATTATCTTAGATTGCAGCAAATACTACGAACGGTAATCTCTTTCTTCCCCTCACGACCTTCGCTCGAGGTCCTCCTCAAGAATTCCAAAAAGTTGAAGCTCGTGGAACGGTTGAAAAATAAAAATTAAAAGGCTCAACAGAGATTATAAACCTCAAAACAATTCAAATATTTTCAAACTTTCATGAGACAATATAAAATGTATAAATTATATGATTTACACGATTGCCTCAAATGTAAGGGTAGCATTTGTGTACTCAGGAAACACGAACTAGAATTTGAGAAAATCGAGGGCTTTTGACGATTCCAAAAAGTAGAAGCAACAATGATTATAAAATTCAAAAGAATTCAAATATTTTCAAACCTCAGTTTAATAATACAATATAAGATATAGAAACTATATAAGTTATACGATTGCCTCAAATGTAGAGATAGCATTTGTGTGCTTACAAAACTCAAAATATCGAGAATTTGACAAAATTGAGGATTTTTGACGATTCCAAAAAGTAGAAGCAACGATGATTATAAAATTCAAAACAATTCAAATATTTTCAAACCTCAGTTTAATAATACAATATAAAATATAGAAACTATATAAGTTATACGATTGCCTCAAATATAACGGTGGTGTTTATGTGCTCACGAAACACGAGATACCAAGAATTTGACAAAACTGGGCGTTTTTAGACGTGTGATATTTTGCAATACTTCACCTCTGATATATTTTTTTAATTTCCGTGAACGTAAAGTGACCGAGGAAACCGGGACACCAAATCTCCACCGACGGCGATGCTTTGTCGTGTTCAGTAACTTTCGGAAAAGTAAAAATTCTTTCGTTTCGTCGAAATATAAAGCATTGTACACGTTCCTGCGCGTCGAAAGAGCTCTTTTTTTGTATTCGTGCGACGGTTTCTGTTCAGCTAGTTTCAGTTAAAGCCGTATCCCGGGTTCGACGTCGTCGCTTCGTGTATTTGGGTTTACAATTCGACAGATTCGTTTCAAAGTGGCGATGTTGCGGCGAACGGTGCCATTCCCCGCGTAAATTGCAGTCGTTTGAAACCCGGGACGGTTATTATTCCGCGAATCCAGTTTCATTCGCGGGCAGGGTTGAATTATTTTCAGACCCCGAAAACTCCTCCGGAACCGCTGCGCATTATCGGCTCCGGATTTGAATTTAAGATGCGAGTTAAAGACACGCGAACGCGTTGCGTATACTTTGACCCACTTTTAATAAACCCCCGGCGGAACCGAAATCGTGGCGGGAGCCTCCTCGATAGACCGGAAATAATATGTAAACGGAGAAACGAAACGCTCGTGGCACGAAGGAACCGCAGTTTTTAGAAATAACGGCAATTTGAGTCTCGTGTAGCAATCGATCTTCGATAATGAGTGGTTTATGCAGCGTGAAGTCACGCAAACGTGACTGTGGCGGTTTGATGCCGTAGGAAAAAGTGATCGGTATTATCATAAAGATGATAAACTTCGTCTTGTTTGAATTGTCTCGTGTGGAAAGTAATCCTGAATTTTATTGAAAGTATTTTGAAGCTCTGTCTCTGTATTTTAAATTTGTTGTCTCTTGTAAATACTATTATTATCGTGCATTTGTACGTAGGTTTCTTATAAATATGTTGAATAAAACTGGTGGGAGTTGGTTGTTCTTGTTGAAAACAATTTGTAACATAATTCTGATAACATTTCTTATGGTGTAATCTAGCAGGCCCTGCATTAGACTCTGCGACATTCAATGATGGGCCAAATAAGTGGTCGGTCGAGCACTTGTGAGAAACACAAGAGCGTAGCCCCCTGGTGGCGAGCGCACGAAGTGTCATTACAATTTCTTCCAGCGAAAAATTAACATCGTCGTAGATGGTTGAAAGTGGGATTCTACGCGACGAAATACTCGTCTCTTTTATTTACGAGTGCTATTATTAAACTAAATTGAATCGAAATTTTATTTCATAGAATTTAAATGGTATCTTTGTTGAATTTGAACTCTTTTCAAATGTAACACTGCTTTTTACGAGTATCAATTCCTGGGACCGTTCTGAGTGAAACAGTATTAGGTGAAAATAAATAATATTACATCCGTAGAGGAATGAATTTTGAAACATACACGTGAATAGTGTACATATATTTCTGGCAACGAAAACATGGAGAAACTATCGCAACAGGTTCTTGATATTCAGCACTTATCGTCAAGAATTATTCGGAAACGATCGAAGGTTCTCCGTAGACACGCAAAGCCCTCTTCCGAACGCAGTCAATGCCTCGGCTGAAAGGAGTTCGTTAAAGCTCCTTAAAGCGTCATCAAGGCACACTTCCGGCGTTCGAGTTCATCCATCGGAATCGATTAAAGGACTTTGTGCCTGAAATTATTCCTAGAGCGCGATTTACATGAAAGTAAAAAGGCGAAATCAGAGTACCGTAGTACCTGACCTGGAAACGCTCGCTTCTTTTGCGCGCATAGACAATCGTGCATTCCTCTTTTCCCAGTCTGCTAAAATAAAAAACACCAGCCAGTTGTCGTTCCAGTCATTGTTGTTCTGGTTCCAACTCACCGTTATAGAAGTGCAACTAAGTGAAAACTACGCCTCGCAAGAAGAACTGGAAAATTCAGAAAGAAATTTCATTTCGCACTTTCCATCTTGCGGGAAGCCTTAACGAGATTCACAAAAGGAATATAACTGGAATCAAAGTAATCCTAGAAAGAGTTTGTAGCTGTTTTGCACTTTGTTACGCGTGATTCGACGATTACATATTTATAAACGTATTTATTTAGGTGAAATACAGTTTGAAATTGTGTACTAATTGGTTCCAAAGTATGATATTAAATTTATGAAAGTTTTCCTGTGTTGCACTTTTAGAGATTATTCTTTGAGATAGCTTTCTTTGGAAATTCCAGTCCGATGGAGACTTCTCAAATGTTTTCAAACGACGTTTAAGATGATTTTTTTATTTTGAGGAATATAAGGAAGTCACGTTCCATGTAAGTATATCAAAAAATAGGTTTTCATCGATTCTGTACTCGTTTGTAAAGGGAGGATCGATTGTAGGTAGATTAGTTTTGTTCCCTTTAGGAGTATCGGCGGAGCATTTCCGCCAGGAAAATTATCGAGCACTTTGACACGGGATTTCGTAGCCGCGAGCCAAGGAGGAGCGTCGTCGTCAAAGTTGACCGTGTTCCCCCTATCTTGACACGAATTTCTGTCATCGTGTGTACGTCGGCCCCGGCGTTGGGGACACGAGAGTGTGTCAAATGCCAGCACTGATTGTATCTCGACGCAATACGTTACGTCAGAATGTAGCGCGGATACCGTGGCGTGCGGTGAACCTGGCTCGAACGTTGCTTCCTGCTGGCGTTGCCAATGCGGTGGCAGTTGTTCCGCAGCCTGCTGCAATATCGCGACTCGAAATCTAAATCAGCGCTCATCACCGTGATCAACGCTGCCCTAACCACGCGACGACCTAAACGCCTTTTCTAATTGAATCGGCATCCGTGCGGGAAATAATGTTGCCTCGGGGCACTCGGTCGCCCTCGCTTCTGACCATGGTTTCGCAAAACCCGGAAAAGCAGGCAAAACTCGTTTCTTTTCTCCCATCAAGCCCGTATATAATTACTCAAACTCGTAATCGCACGCTATATTATATTAATCGTTGTTGAAGTTAAGTTGCCCTGGTATCTTGACTTTACATCGCTTCGTCTCCTCAATTATTATATTTACTCCAATTCGTATTCTGCATAAAAATATTCAATAATTTTAACCTAAATGTACATACTTGGTACTTTAACTTCACGCAGAAAATTTATAAACTACGACGAAATTTTTAAATTTTCATTGGATAGGAGATAGAACGCATTGGAAAACGAATTTTGTTTCAAATCGATAATTAGTTTCAGAGAAAACTATTATTTACGAAGAAGTGTTGGCTAGTAATTATGCAAACAACTTGTATACAAATTTAAATTCATTTCCAATTAAATAAACAATTTATGATCCAATTTTATCGCACACTAGTCGTATGATCAATAGGAATTGCTGAAACTACTTTGAGTATGTAACGTGAAAGTAAGTGTGAAAATAAACATAGAAGATAGCAAAAATTATAGTAGGTGATATGATCATTATGTAGAGGATGAAATGCTCTTTAAAACGAGCGTTCGAACAAGTCGATAGCTTTATTAGTTCCGGAGATATAGCGATTTTAGTTTCAAGTCTATGCGGTGGCTAGTTTCGGAGATATAAGGGTCCGAAGCGTTTGTTTACATTCTTACTACGGCCTTGTCAAGGTCGTTGACCGCACGTGCTCGGAGAAACTAGGTCACTGGGCCACTCAGTCGCGAGTCACGTGCGAGACAGACAGGTCCAGCGCGACGCGTCAGACGGAGATAGAAGTAGTCAAATTAGAAAAATTACGTTTTACATAAATTACGATATCTCGAAAACGAAAAGTCCGATCGACAAAAACCAAAAGCCGTTTTAAAGGGGAGGCTTTGTCGCTTCTAACAATGGCTCAATAATTAATAAAACACTTATAGTTTCGGAACTGCACACGTCTAAAGTTTTAGTATTTTTAATACGCGTTAATAGGCTATTGTACATGCAACGGACCGAGAGATAGTGGAAATTGAATAACTGCCACATTACATAAATTACGATATCTCGAAAACGAAAAGTCGAATCGACATAAACGAAAAACCATTTCAAAGAGAAAGCTTCACAGCTTCTAACAGTGACTCAATTATTGTTAAAACACCAACAGCTTCGAAATTGCATGCATGTAAAGTTTAACTATTTTTAATACGCGATGTTAGACTGTTCTAAGACAGTGGATACTAAAAATTCTCTGTTTTCATCTTTGCTATATATTACCTATTTACATAGAAAGATAACCAGAATTGATATTTAAAAAAAATAAACAGTGAAACTAAAAGTTCCAAAGAAATTCGCTCAATTCGTCTCTTTGTCTTACGAATTCTCCATAAAGTTTGTCGATTGAATTTTTGCATACGAGTGAAACTTCTTCTAACTTACAACGTTTACAATTTAAATGTTTACCATTTGAAACGTTAATATCGTGCTGTTTGAACGTTTCTGGCGATTCTGCCTAGAATCTTACTCCAATTACAGTTCTCATTTCGTTCGGAATACATTTCTGAATATTTCATACAATTTATGTTAGCGCGGCGGAATTGCGGTTTTAAGGATTGTAGTAATAACGCCGTGAAGTGTTGTTTCGGCCAACTTGCCGTTTAATATTTAATTCCTCTTGTCACCTGTTCCCCATTTTCGTTGCAAATAATTTTCACGTCGATAACGAAACGGTTACTTGGCTCCACTCGCTGTGAAACACACTTCATAGCCTAAATTTGCTAGTAATTAGACAGATGAAAGCTTCGACAGCGCTAATTCTGAAATCGAAATCAAACACAAAATTCTCATTGTGAAAACTGCTATTTTAATTCCACAATTTAACGTTTTAGTTATATGAACAGAAAACTATATAATAAAAACAAAGCCTGTGAAGTGTTTAAGCATAAATAAACTTGATAATCTGGAAAAATACAAAGAGGGCTTTTTAAATTAAAATTTTAGTGAATTGAAAAGGATCGAATTTTCGGAACAAATGCATCTGCTTTTAAATTTTATGCAATTTAACGTATGATATCGAGGAATTTAGTATGGATTAAATATTGTGTCGTGGTACTTAAGAAAATTGATTAAATACATGTTAACGTGCAGAACTGACAGCATCATCGATGTAACGCTATTAGCTTCTGGAATAACAAACTTTCGATAAACAACGTTCAGTTGCAAACAATTGGTGTCTGCGAAACAATGGACTTGAACGTGCATGAAAATCAACCCGCTCTCGAAGCATAATTTTAAACTAGCCTTTGTGATACGGCTTTGTTCTCGTGAGTATCGATGTAGAAAAATTCGTAAAAAAATTTGTTAATACATTATTACCATGTCATATTTACTATATAACATAGTCTGATTTTAACAATGGAAGAATATGAACGAGGTTTTCGGATGAAACATAGCTCCAAAGGGTATAGCCGAATAAGGGGGTCAAATGTGCCCTTGAACCAAATTTGACATACGATGGATCCATCGATAGAGCATCAGAAAAAAACATTCTGTACCAAATTTGAACCCTCTATCATGTTCGGAAGGGTAGTTATTAGGAAAATTCGGATTAGCGAATTTGTGCCTATTTCCCCTATTTAATCGAGTATGAAAATTATGAAAAAAATCTGGTGCATTGCGACTATTGAGATACGTGTTTGAAAATTTTTTCCGATTTTTCGATTTCAAATCCTAGGTGTGAAAAATTAAAAATGCAAAAAAACGCAGAAAAATACCGATTTCGTATTGAAGCTTTCGAGACACTAGATTTATATAATTACTGTAAATGCATATTGTCATTGGTTATGTCCCTGAATTTTTTCAGATTTTTTGGCAGGGTGCGCCGTAGTAGCAAAAATGAAAAACCGATTTTTTCGGCGTTTTTCGAGTGAAAAAGCAACGTATACTTTGAATTTTTGTATTCCCTTTAATAGATAACTATATTCTGTGGTTTTAAACATTTCCATGTTGAGTAAAAAATAACATTGGCCTTTAAAACGAGGAAAATGTTGAATTTCTCACTCCAAATTGTAGATCGTAACGAAAGGATCTTTAATTCTATTCAAATTTTTCATTCTAACGCCTGATCGAGTTTCACATACAAACATTTTTTAACTTTAAATTGAAAAGCAACGAAGTTCGTAGCAATTTCCTTCATTAAGACATTAACAAATACGTTTCCAATTATCGATAAAAGCAAATAACGCTCTTTGACCTAATTCGATCATAATTTATCACGCGTAAACAACACTTTTATTCGTTATTGAACGACCATATTCCAGGAGTGGGTGGAAATTAAAGCACCCGGAAATTGGAAAGTTTGATGATTCGCAGTATCGTTCTTTGATTCCGAAAATAACGTTGGAAAATTAAATTTGTTAAGGCGGAACGATCAAACGTGTAAAGAATGAAAAGTATCGTTTGAAACTAACCCCTACAACGCGGCAATCGAATCGAAGTAGCGATTTCGCGGATAAAATCAACGCAACGCGCGTTATCGCCGCCGCAATCCTCTATCCTTGCGCAAATAACATTCTTTTTGCGGTACGCAATCGTTGCTGAAAATATTCCGAAAAATTCGACTGGAAATTCCGCGCCACCGCGAGCCGGTTCGAACGTAAAAGCGGAAAATCCACGGCGACGATTAAGCTGAAAGCACATATTCCCAAATAAATTTACAGCGCAGCCGTCTGCCGGCATTAAAGGGTGAATTAAGTTAAACGCTGCAGAATTAATTACTCGAGTCGGTCTTTCCAGCGAGAGCTGTTTCGCGGTCTCAGTGTTCTTTCGTGCGGCTGGAAGGTATTTTCGTCGCAACGGAGGAGCACAGAACCTGACACGTTATCGTCGACCATGCTCGATAATGCCACTAACGTATGTATTTTGGCGGGAAAAGTACACCCCCGCACGCAATCCCTACACCGTCGCGAAACCTCCGTCGCGATAACGCGACCCCTTTTTTTCGACAAGCATTTCGACGATAAATCTAGTCAAAAATTTAATTATCAACGTAAACTTTTATTGTTATTTTTTCTATACATATACAATATTTATACATTAGCTATTAACACTGGGGGAAAAAATATTCTTTAAACCCTTGCATTACGATTTATTTTCAAGCCAACGTGCTTACACAGACTGTTCATAATTATTGTAAACAAAGCTAATATACTTCAATTTTTATTAAATTTCCCAAATATAGTATCTAAATATTTTTAATTTTTGTTGTACAGTGTATCCTGTTAAAGTTAAGTTTGCTGTGACAAATTGTGTGGGCGGATTTTGTCATTTTCACTCAAAGAATTGATAAATAACAACGTTTAACTTCGTTTCCAGATGATTGGAAACAAGTATACCCCTTTTAACCCTTTCAAACCTTATACCCCTTCAACCCCTTGCATTACGATTTATTTTCAAACAAACGTGCTTACTGAGACTTCATAATTATTATAAACAAAGCTAACATAGTTAAATTTGTATTAAATTTCCCAGTATATCTAAATATTTTAAATTTTTGTTGTACAGTGTGTCCTGTTGAAGTTAAGTTTGCAGTAACAAATTGTGTGGATGAATCTCGTAATTTTCACTCGAAGAATTAATAAATAGTAATGTTCAACTTCGTTTTCAGACATTTGGAAGCAAGTATACCCATAATTTGACACCGAACATGTTTTTGCAGCCTCGTTAAAATTCAAAAGTCCTATTTAAATTTATTTTCCTTAACATCCAATGTTGAGAATTTTTTTCAGCTACCCGGCGAAGAGGAAGTTTAATCGCTTTTATTCAATTCGTCTTCGGCTTCTGCTTTGAATGAAATAACCTTAATGCTCGCAGTCAGGCTGGAAGAACATTTGTAACAGATTCGTCAGATAAGGACTGAGTTATCTGAACCTATACGTTATCGTCGCGGCGTTGGCCGTCCTCCTAGGGTCATTATCATTAGCTCTGCTGACAGAAGGCTCCAAAGATTAATCATTTCCTTTGAGAATCTCCAGCACAGCGTGAGCCTATAGTCGCACAATATTAGTTTGCAGTTATGCCGTAATCCAGGCAACACTTGCTTCCTATCTCTTTTCCCTATCGAAAGCTCAACGACTTGCACGCCATCGTACCTAAATCGCCAAGCACGGGCAAAAATTACGTGCAAAGACCGTCGCGGCGGGATTCCACGCCTTTGGATCCGGCAGCCATTTGTTAAAAAAGCGTAAAATTTTCCTCGACGTAGAAACTCGAGATCGAATCATTTTTAAATTATTGTTAAAGGGAGACTATTTCTTTTTCCATTCAACTTCAAAACATACTTTTATATTTTAAGAGCATCCACGATTTTTTGGCATAGAAATATTAAAAATTATAGAAGTTACAAAGAATTCAGCGAAACGTGTCCACGATGAAACGATACCTTTTGAATCCTTAATTTGAAATTATATTTCTAACAAGGAACCTTCGCGAATGGTCCGGCTTCGATTTTGATGAAACTTCGTACACTTATAAAGCAGCCAAAAATAATCGACATATATTTTTTTTAGCTGCGGTAACTCGAGTTTAACGGGTGAAACCACCCCTTGAAGTTTTGGCTCGAAACGGCTATCTCGAAAACGGAAAGACATACGAAAAAATTATTAATGGGCGAGGTTATTGGTTTCTTATGTAGAATAACATGGTGTTAAAAAATTTAACAAAATACAATTTGTTTATAACAAAAAAAAATGAATTAACTTAATCTTCCGAACAGGATGTTCGGCCCCCCTGGGAAAAATTGTAATAGGAGATTCTAGAGGCCAAAATAAGACGAAAATCAAGGATACTAATTTGTTGATGGAGGCTTCGTTAAAAAGTTATAGAATCATTTCCGGTCACACAGTATATTTTCGGTAAAGAATTTTTTTCTCGAAAATACGTAGAATTTCAGGGGTACGTGTATTCATAAAAAATGATTGTAATTGACCCCTGCAATCGAAAATAATTTTTTCAGAACGATTTGAAATTTCTTAATTTTGGCGAAAAATTTAGGCAGCCTACCCTCTGTCGATTTTCCTTAAGTTCGTTTTTAATTTTTAGTAATTTTGTTTGACGCCGTATAGAGAAGTTGTCTAATACTTTTTTGTAGGTACCCATGAGCTCTATTTCAGAAAAAAGTTTCATTGAAATATATTTACTATTGTAGGAGTTATGGCTGTTTGAAAATTGGACCACTTTTATGGGGTTTTTCTTACTTTGCGGGGTCAAAGAACAACTTTTCCAACATTGTTAGAATTTCTACATATTCTTCACTAAAATACGCGTTGCTTGCATTTTGAAACATTAAAATCCTTCAATCCGTTTAGAAGTTATGACGTTTTAAACATACGCATGAAATTTCAGGGGAATGAATCAACGTCTAGTCAGACATTGTATTTTCGGTAAGGAATTTTTTTCTCGAAAATGGTTAGGAATTCGGGGGTATGTGTATTCACCAAAAATGATTGTAATTAACCCCCACAACGGAGAATAATTTTTTCGTGATTGATTTGAAATTTTTTAATTTAATGTTTTAATAACTTTTTAAGGAAGCTTCAATCAACAAATTAGTATCCTTGATTTTCGTCTTATTTTGGCCTCTAGGATCTCCCATTACAATTTTTCCCAGGGGTGGCCGAACACACTGTATAGATGAAAAACCAAATGCATTGCAGAATCCTGTTGAGCACTGCTATTCTGTTGAAAATGAACCAAGCTGCCATATTTGCGGTGACGTGGCAATAATTAAATGTGCATGATGTAAGAAATCTTTATGTTTCAAACATTTTTTCGACGAATATCACTATTGTCGAAACTACATAAAATAATTCCTATACACACTGTATGTATTTATAATTTATAAATCGCTCCACCTTTGCCACGATGTCGTAAGTTGGCAATAAAAACAATTAATCTTGTCATTGCTCTTAAGAAACCTTTTACTGTTATTGTTACTTGTTACTTGTTACTGTATAATTTATTGCAAGTCTACAATGCTTCATTAAAATCAAAGTTAGAACGGCTACTACCATAGTGGATGTGCGCGCAAAATGTAAATCATCAAAATCTGCAAAACTGTAAGAGGCAATTTTTAAATATTACATACCAATGGATTTGGAATAAAATGCTCGTCATTTTTTGTCATTATGAAAATTTCAATAAAATGAAAAATTAAGTTAATACATTTTTTTTTGTTGTAAACAAATTGTATTTTGTTAAATTTTTTAACACCATGTTATTATACATAAGAAACCATTAACCTCGCCCATTAATAATTTTTTCGTATGTCTTTCCGTTTTCGAGATAAACTCGAGTTACCGCAGCTAAAAGAAATAAGTGTCGATTATTTTTGGCTGCTTTATAAGTGTACGAAATTTTATCAAAATCGAAGCCGGACCGTTCGCGAAGGTTCCTTGTAAGTAGAACATAACATAATATGCATTAACAACTATTTCCAAATTTATTTTAATCTTTTTAAGAGCGTTATCATATTCGTAAGCAACAAGAGAATGGCAAATAATATCGTTCCAAAGTGTAAAAACCCTCTGTGCAATAATTCGAAAGCGTCGACGATCGATTGTAGAAACGAGGTACACTCGTCTTATTCGTTTCTACCGATATTACAATCCAGAAATTACTCGCTTCAATTGCTCGTTCTAATAGAGACGAAGCGCGTGGCACGTTTCCCCGCATAAATCGCGAAACGTACGGTTTCCCGGTCGTCCCCGAGCAGAATTTCACGTCCGTCGTCGGATCGTCAATTATTTTCAGCGTCGGATTAATAAAATGTACGCGGATCGAGCGTCGGGTGCCGGGTCGTCGTGAAATTGAAATTACCAACCAAAGGAGACCAGACACGACAGGCATCTTTCCCGTTCCACTTGAACGTACCTGACAAGAGATTAATTATACGGCTCGCGAGGCGAGTTTTCCTATTCGTGAAATTATAATGACCCAATTCTTTGCGCGTTGCACGCGCCGAGACCCCTGTATTCCAATTTTTCAGGGAAAGCTTGACGTTAACTACGTTACACGCGTTCATACGTGCGCGCGGATAGAGGGATGTGCAAGTACCGGGCGCCACGGACTTTCAAGAGAAATGATTAATCCTCGCAACCTTCTGTCAGCTAAGCCAGCGAGCGAGAGGTAGGCACAAAGAGACTCCCGCCCGATACGCTAGACGAATTTTTCAAGCATCCGCTCGTTTGTTCCGGATCCTTTTTAGCCCTTTGATTCGTATAAAATCACTTCGTTTGCAACCCTTTCGCGCCAAGTGCGTGTGTTGGTCGCCCCCTCGCGTGTTACTCTTCATCCCCCTTTGAACTGGTCCCATTCACCTGAGCACAAACATCTGTTTTACCCCGTAAGGCGTCTGCAAACCCCATTTTTAAACAGAATAATTAAGTGCACCGGTAGAATTGGTAACGTGAAAATATATTTAATTGTGAAACTCGCGTGACTTTCACTTTCGTCTTTTTCTCTGGACTTTTACTGGTTCTATCTTAAACCGAAAATTACTTTAACGCTACTTTAACCAAAGATATTTATCGCTTAATTTGTTATGGTTAGGTCACCTTTTGATTAGCTTTTCTTCTTCTTCCAATTTTTTTTCTTCTTTTAGAATCGCGTGCCCCAAAATTTAATTCATCAATACCTTCAAACCCTATCTTTTTAATACTAAAAAGTACATAAAGACGACCTGTATTTTTTTTTTTTTTTAACCAAAATTTGATTTCGAAACGTTTCTTTCCGTGAAAAAAATTTCCTTGAAAAGATTATTTTTCCTTTTTCGCGGATCGAAGTGTAAAAAAGTTATTCGGCCGTAGAACGAAATTCTGTGAACGTCACGCGAATCGACAACACGCTAGTTTTTGAAATAATGTCCTCGGGGAAATTATTAATTTCGTTAGAGACGGGTGAACTCCGAGGCTTACTTGTCGCAAACACTGCGTGAAATTTGAATTCGGTCGCGATGCAATGGGACGGAGCGACACGACGGCGCGTTGGTCGTTCTGGAAGTATTGTACAGTTCCCCGCGAAAGTTTCACACCAGTTCCCTCGATAAAGATATTTGTAACCTATTTTACATAACGTAATATACAGGTTCATTCTCTCGAGCCTTTTCTTATTTTCTATTCCCATTTAAAGGAGAACGCTATTCTGAAATTAAGAAAGCCTTCGATTTTGCAATTAAATCGAAAATAAAATTATCCCAAGAAATGTACGCAAAAATAACTGTGCTGACTCGTATATATTTGGATACACATTCTTTTCAATTACAATTAAAAATCTGTAAATTCCTTCAATTTTAACTTGTGGCGCTGCTGGCTGAGGGTAGAATCTCGGGAGAATTTCGTAGGAGGGCAGAAAAGGAAAGTCGACTCATCAGTAAGGCTTTCTAGCAGGCCTTGCCTTAGACGACTGGGATATTGGGAAGTCGGTCGAGCGCTTGCGAGAGCGCGACCCCTCTGGTGGCGAGCATGGGAGGCGACGCCACAAACTTATTCAGTACGAAACTGGAATAAATTCCCGTTACTTTGAGCGAAACTAAGCTCAAAAATGTAAATTACTTTTCGATCGAGAGCGATTTAACTTTTGCCAGACTTGTATTTATTTACTTATTTATTAATGGGACTAAATACCTATTAATACAGAAAACGACACAAGTATAGAAGACAGTTACATAACAAAAATAAACAGAAATACAAAATTGAATGATATGAAGTATGAGATGCCAAGCAAAGAACGTTTAAATGACAAAATTGAATGGTTAAAAGCATCGATCAAACCATGCGCAGTATTCGCGTGAACAGACGATTGTAAAGGTTATACAGCCATAAAGTGTACGATGGTGTTCTATATGAAATAATTCAGAACGACGTAGTACTCTGGAAGGAACATTAAATCTAAATATTTCAACGATATTCGGACATTAAAATCAGACCTTTAAGTACTCCATTGAAAAAGAGTAAGTCAAGTATGGTAAAATTTAATTTGATGAGAACGTAATCGTAATTGTGAGAATATCTAGGCATTACAGTGTCTTTTAAGTTTCGGGAATAAATTCGCGTAGTTGAGGCGGTTCTTGGATTTTGAGCGGCACTGTAGGCAAACTGGTAACGTAAACTGAGTCACGTGAAAGCGTCCCTTTGTAAGGGGGCGAGGGATAATTATATCTGAGCCCCGCGACTCCACTTTGCTCTATAGATAAATAAACGCGTGACGTCGGGGCGCTTGTCTGGAGGAGAACACAGTCGCGTCTGCCAGTTCTCAGGTGGGAAAGCTGCGACTGGTTGCACCGTGAGACTGCGGAATGCGGAGTACGTCATGCCGCGCGGAAACAATAGATAGATTAACCCGAGACAACGGTACGTTTGAACGAGGTTTCCGTAGGTAGCTAAACATGGCCAGCCACTCCGAGCGAGAACTCGGAGTCGTTACGCGAAATGGAAATGCATAACGAGGAAAACTCCACGGCCCTGGGCAACGGAAATGAATCTACCGCAGGGGCAAGAAAGGAACGAAATTTCGCCATTTTCGATACGGTTGTGACCGGACCTTGTTCAACGTTCTCTCGTTAAACCGATGAGTTTTGACCCGAGTGAACGAAATCTAATCATTTCTTTGCGTTTCTACGTATTATAATACACATTTTAACATAGAAAGAAAATTGGAGGAGAAATGCGATCGATGTTTGATCGAAATGGTGTGAAACAACCAAAAAAAAAACGAAATTATTTTATTTAACAATGAGTCTAGTGTAAAAATAGTTTTCAAATTTCATGTCGAGAGGAGCTCACGCAATTTTCAAAACAACCGTTGCAATCTATCTTTGTACAGTATTCCCTCGTTAATTGAATGAGTATTGCCCCGAATAAATGAAATCTAGTCGTTTCTCTGCGTCTCTACATATTATAATATACACTCGAACATGAAAAGAAAATTACAAAAGTTCTACGATCGATTCCTGATCGAAATGGTGTGAAACAACCGGGAGTTGAAGGAAATTATTTTATTTAGCAGCGAGCCAAGGGTTGAAATACTTTTCAAGTTCCGCGTCGAGAAGAGCCCTGCGGTCTCTGAAGTAGGTCGTAACGTTCGAAAGTAGATCAGACGCAAATTGGAGTATTTCAGGTCGATCGAGATCGATCGAGGCAGCTTGAAGCAAATCGAAATGAGTCGGAGCGTGGCTGTAGCAAATCCAAGGGAGTCTAGACGTGGTCGGGGCACTTCGGAACTGATCGAAGCACTTCAGTGTAGGTTAGAGCGTGCCAAGCTGCGTTCGAGTATATTAAACTGAATCTAGATCGATGTAACCGGTACGCGATTTACAGAACGGGCGAAACGACGTGCTGCGTTTCAGTCTTGGATCTCCATATCCGACTATTTCCTAAACAATCAAAACCATTCTTAATTTCTCTAAATTCCGTACAATATTTTAACAACTGGTTCGACTAACGTAGTTCTTTTCAAGCATAAAGTTTAAAAGGATCTAAATAAAAATTGGTGATACAAGATTTTAAACGTACAAATAGAAAAAATTTGCAATTATAATCAATGGAATTATAATGATGTTCGACTAACATAATTCTTTTCAAGCATAAAGTTTAAAAGGATCTAAATAAAAATTGGTAATACAAGATTTTAAACGTACAAATAGAAAAAATTTGACAATTATAATGAATGGAAGGTAACGTATAAAATTCGAGTAAAATAACAAGAATATATTTCGTGCAAGTTGTTACAAATTGAAGGATTCAGAAATAACCTGACAGGTCGATGCGACCTTAAGTTTAAAAAAACAATTTAACGGAAGTGTTGCCTCGTGAAAAGATCAACGAAAATCGACGCCAAACTCGATGCACAAGAAAGCTGCTATTCCCACGATCTTAATGCACGTTTGGTATTTACCTGGAATTCCTACGAGGGTGCTTCTCCGCTTGAAGTTTTCATTAAACCGTGGAACTTTGGATTCTTTTACTGCTGCGTGCGAGGCTCCCGGCTGCAAGCGTAGACCTAGGAATTAAGTAACTCGAGGTCGCTTAATTAGTCCGGCGTAATTGTTTCTTTCTTCTTGTGGTTCAGACGCGATCGTACGAAAATCGTCTATATTCGTAGAATTGTAATTACCGGATCGAACGTGGACGAGATGGAATGGAAAAGAACAAAGTAATAGGAAGTTGGACGAGCGAATTTAGAATTCTTCTTTGAATTTTGTACCTTCAGCGCGAAGAGATTATTTAATATGCAACGTGTCAATTTCAATTTCTAGCTAATTCGAGCTAAATTTGTTTCCAGGGGTGATTTGCGCCCCGATTAAAAGAATCTCTGAACTGTTTAAGCTCTAAGCGGATTATGGTTGGAAGGTTCATTTTTTATTTTTGTCCCGCTCGAATTAAATCGCGGTCGAATAAAAACTGCAGTCTTTGTTAGCTTCGTCGATGGAATCGCATCGTTCGAAACTCTTTGATCAACGCAACGTGAATTTAGACTCTTTCAACGCGATACTGGACAAATTATTTACCCGAAATTTCTAATAATAGTTTTCCAATTAAACGTAGACGATGCTCGCGGTTCACGATTTCGATCAACAATGGCAGCGTTCGTTACTTTTTACGTTTCTTTTTTGCTGCGCCGCGAAACGTTGGAACTTTGCACAGGATCAGAAGGATCAGTCGTAACTTCGATCAATTTCAAAAGCACACAGCTTATGTTTTCAAGCGAAACTGGTGGCAGGGACAGTTGCTGCAACGCCAGCGAAAATGCAAATTTATCTTTAAATTTTCTGTCTCCATCTCGATACGAGCCTGCAACGTTTGTTCAATTTTAAAAGAATACAGTTTGTGTTTTCCAAAGATTTTGCAGTGCATTATCTTGGAATTCAATTACTTGCCAGTTTTTTCCTCGACGGAAATCGCTTGAGCTCTTTGGAGACCAGTTATTTGTTACTTGATTCGTAATATTTACTACTCGCATTATTATATTTAGAGATGAAAATAATAACTGTGTTTGGATTTAGATGTTCTTCGAATGCATGAAAATTTGTTGATAAAAAATGTTTCTTAATAAATAGTAGCTATTCTAACTATTCGTCACGTAACAAAACCTGGGGAAAGATTTATTCTTAAAACGACTGTCACGTTTCATCATGCTGGCTCCAACGCTTTCAAACCCCGAGTACTTCAGTAATATTGTAGAACTACGAGTCGGACACATGTCGATACAATGATGTGCAAATGCTTTCAAAACAACTGCTTTTCTAGCTCCACTATGAATGGAGAAATATTCTTCATAAACGGAACGAATGTTTCTTGTTCTACACGTAATTGAAACGAATACTTCAATTATTTATTACCTGGAGTAAATTTGTCGAAATTTATAATATTCGTGCATTTGGTATTTTCCACCATCTTCATCGAGGAAAATTATTTCTAAATTTTCGTGTTGGTGAAAAGTCAGAGCGAGGTCAGAGTAAAATCAGAAGAAAGTATAGAATCGGACACGTTGCAATGTCAGTGCTTTAAAAACGAAATGGCCTATCTGACGGATAGAGCAATTTCTCAAGAAGGTAAAAATGAAATTACTGGTTCCTATTCTACTTCCCTTTTGCTGCAATTACGACGGGCCAGTCATCCGAGCTTGATTCTGACCTGCAAAAAGATCGTGGTATTTGCTGGCGACAGTGTAATTAACTGTAGTCATAATCGTTAAGAAGGACGACGACGTCCAAAGGAGGAGAGAGAGGGGGGAGGTAGTCGAAATTGGAATTCCGCGAGGAATCGTCTTCGACGCTCGATTCGTGATGGTACTTCAATAAACCATCGCTGGATGCTGATGGATTTCATGAGAAACGATGCACGCCTTCAATTTAACATCGAGTCTCCTTAACCTGAGACTATCTCCAATTTCTACGAGCAGGTGGTAGGACTTTTTCACGAGAAGATTGATTAGTTTAACAGTCTGATTGCCACGTCACCCATAAATGTGCGACAGGATTTACCACTATGAAACTAGAAAAATGAATTTTCAAGTTAAGAGGTCAAGGGAAATAAATTTATATAAGATTTATGAATTTTAGCAAGGTTAAAAAAATAAATACTGAAACAAATTTTAGGTTACGCCAGTTTACAATGCTCTAAAATCGAAATTTTAGTCTTGCTGAATATTGTATGGTTTTTGATCTGGCAGTGAATGTGTTAATGCTTGGACTATATTGAAATCTATCCAAAGCAGTAAAGGAGGTATTCAAAAACTAAGAAACAATTTGGGAGCATTTTTTTTTTAACAACGATGCTGTAAAAATTGTAGAAATTTTCCTGAGAAGCGTTAGACTATCCTTGGTCACAGTTTACTTCTGTGATGCAGAAGTTTTACAAAGAAAACGATCTAAGAGAATTCTTTTTTACGAGTACTCAAAAGACTATAATTTTCTAGAGAAAGGAAAAGGCCAGTTTGTAGTTACGAGTCATTTTGATTGCCATTTCATATCTTTCGACGATTTCGTGAAACGACATTTACCCTACGAACGTTGATATTCTTACGAATGGAGGCGATGAATCCCAGATTTTCATGTTCGAACTGTAAATTATCGACGTCGAGCATTCTCCCAGGTGGCAATTTCTTCCCGGACGTATACTTTCTCGTTAAGTTGCTTTAACCATCCAACGTTCGATGCTTTCCACGGTATGCTAATTTCAGCGATACCCTGGCCAAGTAATTAAAGTTTCACTCAACGTGGATCCATTACTTTTAAAGCGCCACGACGAAATCGATCGATTGGATATATTTTCTGCAATTCTGTTTCTGGGTACTATGGGGTATTTCGAAAACGTCATTGGATCGTGTAACGTGTAGACTTGGTCTAGATATTGCACACTTCAGAAACTCGATTCGTTAAGTGACAATTAAATGATTCAAGCACGATGGGGCACAATTTTCTGCCATTATTTTAAAAGCAATTCTTCATTATCATCGTGTGTTTATTTTGTAGATACAATACGTGCAACGTGCACTTCTACGTTTAATATTGAATTTCAGTTGCCAAATAAAATTAGAGAGCAGGAAAACTTAACTAAAAAAATCTTATCGACGCAAAGGGTGGGTACACAAAATATTCAAATTACTTTTTATTCAATTTAAATGCAATATATCGAGCTAGTTTCCAAAGATTTACAGATAGAAATTACGAATAAAATAAGGCAGCAAAACTTAACCAAAATATTGCAACTAGTTTTGATGGAGTACAATTCTACATTTAGAATGAATATCAAGTTTCCAAAGATTTATAAGAGAACCGTCAAGGACCAAAGTGACTGTGAGTCCAATATTTTTGGAGGCATCGTAATATTTCCGGGGAAACAGGCGTTTTATGGGGCCGCGTGGAAGCCTTCTTATAAATTCACACGTCATTGTCAGCACGGGAAATTCCGCGAGAGGGAGAAGAATGATTCCCGGACGCGCGGAGTGTCGAGCGCATCGAAAGAGGTCGAACGAAAGGTGGTCCGACCTCTCTTCGAACATACGCGCTTATATCGAACCTCTTCCCTCTATGCGCCATAAAACATTGGTAGGTGGCTCCTCGTATGCATACAAGTAGCGACAAGGAGATCCATAGTGCTCTTACCTGAAGCCGTTATCGAGCGATAAAGCCAGCCTCATCCAGAGCGGCACCTTTCAGATACACTGTTTGCGATCGAACTAGCCGGAATATCACGGAATACTGGATATTGTGTCCCGCATCTTTCGCAATAAAACTTAATGTCCTACTATCTTTACCTCCGCGCACCTGAGAGAAAAAACCTTCTCCTCTCAGTGAAATAATTCACTCGATTATAGGAGTAAATATCTAACGACATATGCATGACACGAAAACGTAAACTATCGTTTTAAACTTCAACCTCCTTTCATTTTTCAACACAATCCCCATCAAACATCGATACACATCATCCAACCACGCTCTAAAGCAGCCATACTCAAGCATTAAAAGTAAAACTCAAAATCTTAGTGTATTCGACTGATCGTTTAAAAATTATTGTGATTCTTTAATTAACCCCTTGACGTACGATTTAATTTCAAATAATTCTTCAAAAGTATACTATTTAATTTTCTTTAAATTTGTTCGTACAAGGAATGGTCTCCGAAAGGAGTAGATTTGATTTACAAATACCTCGTGAATGTAAAAATATTTGATGAATAGTGAGTAGCCACATGATTGTGAAACTTGACATCAAGAGCTTGTAACGAGTCAGAATAGTGATTGTACAGCAAAAAGTTAATATATCTCTGTAATAATTTGAGACCAATAGAAACCATCTTAGATTTCAAAAAATTTGTTTTTAAAATTCTACATTTCCTCACAGTCTTTGAAAGCACACCCTTCCAACATCCAACCATTTCCAAGTCATCCAAACTGATCACGTTTACAGAATTTTTGAATTTTATAAACGACCCTTGCAAACGAGTGAAAATTACTTTCTCGCGGGAAATAAAACATGATAAAAGTTAATGGAAACCCCCTTCCACTTAACTGGAGCAAAAGTTCGGGGTCGCGCGAATTTTCTTGAAATATTCGCCGGGTAAAAACTTTGATATTTTTACCATTAACAAATACGTGTTATTTTGCGAACATACTTTGGTAATCCGCAGAAGAGTATCGCATTTGTCGATTCTGTCACAGAAATGAAACCTGTAACGTTTTGTCTTCGACGAGAATGAAATCGAATGCGGATATTTGAGTATTATGGGCAACCACTTCAAACGAGACCCCGTTCAATGACAGAACTATTCTGTTTCCGGGAGTTTACAGACTCGTTGTTTGCATGGGCTTTAGAGGATTCTTGTTGTCAGGTACAGGTTTCAAGAAATTCTATAACGTTGAATCCAATTCTAACGAGTCACTTACCATTTTTGATTATCGTTTTCGACCGACGTTTTGTCCATTAGATTCAGAACCATCCAAAAAAGGAATAATTTATTTATTGTTAGGGTGGTAATAATAATTTCTTCGAAGTTTGATAGGGTTTGAGCATGTATGTATGTCCAATGTCAGAGATTAACTTGTCTACTATTACAGTGATTTATAACTTTTTACTTCCTCGATGATGAATAGAAGTTTGGCACACTAGTTTCTATATAATATTTATCTAAGTTAGGTTTGTTGTTGGATGTCTTCCCTATTTTAAAAATTTGTCGAATTTGATGCTTTGAACCTCGAAAGAGGCAAAAATAAGTCAACAAGAAGCCTATAAATTATACATAGGACGTTCTAAATGCCTCTCAGTTAATTTCTTCTAGGTTTGATCACGTTTGAAGACGTGTGATCTGGTATCAGAGTCGAATCTTCTTCTATACACACTGTTAATTCAAACGTTGAGTATCATTAATATTCATTGCAGCTATTCTAGGCTTCGCAGCTTTTAATTGGCGAATGAAAAAAGAAACTGTATTTAAATTTAGTTTGCAACCAAATAAATCACGCGTCGAGGGGTTGAAGTTAAGCGTTCGCCCCCGTGCAATAACAATTACCGACGGCGTCACGCTGCGTGCATCCATTTTCCCCGTATCCGCGAGTATTCGCGTGACTATGTTCCATGTTCGATCGTGGCCGGCGAGGGGGCATCAAAGGCTCGGAAACGGAGAAAGCAATGCCTCGATACGAGTTCAGAAATAACCAGAAATGAGAGAGGATTACGATCGGAAAGGAAGAAGGGCTCCGTCTAGATATACAGGCACGTTCTCGTGTTACGAGATACGATGGTTCGACGAGCAAGAAAGGAGAACTCGCTATGCCCCGCATTACGGTTTAACGGTGCACGTATAACGTTGGTGGTTACCGCCGGTTATAAAAGGAGGACACTTTAAAAGCTTCTCGAAAGTCAGCGCACACATGGCGCCTTTTTTCCATGCCCCGTTTGCGAGGCTGCATCTTCTAAATGCATCCGTTGGCTCTCAAACTCGCTCCACGCCCGAACATCGCGCCTGTTCAAACGCCTGCAAACACGGCTACACAATAGAGAACCGTTCAGGTTTGACACTTCTGGTTGCCTTGGTCCTTCCGTTCATCGTTTCCTAATCTTCTACGAAGCAGAGCTGTTCGAGCACTCGACATTCAAACCGAAACAAACTTGATCAAGCTCGAGGAAATTGAATTTGTTCAAATGTTTCATGACCTTAACTGCATTCAAGATCCATCGTTTGATATAATAAGTGTTGATATGCTTATATTACCAAGGCAAACTTGATCAAACTCAAGCAAATTCAATGAGTTCAAATGTTTGGATAATTTGATTGCATTCAAGTTCCATCGTTTGAAATCAATTTTGAAATAATAAGTGTTGATATGCTTACGTTACCAAGACAAACTTGACCAAACTCGAAGAAATTCAATTTGTTGAAATGTTTCGTGACCTTAACTGCATTCAAGTTCCATCGTTTGAAATCAATTTTGAAATAATAAGTGTTGATATGCTTACGTTACCAAGGTAAACTTGATCAAACTCGAGGAAATTCAATGTGTTCATATGTTTAGATAACTTCATTGTATTCAAGTTCCATCATTTGAAATCAATTTTGAAATAATAAGTGTTGATATCCTTACGTTATCAAGACAAACTTGATCAAACTCAAGGAAATTCAATTTGTTCAAATGCGTCATGGCCTTAACTGCATTCAAGTTCTATCGTTTGAAATAATAAGTGTTGATATGCTTATATTACCAAGGCAAACTTGATCAAACTCGAGGAAAATCAATTTGTTCAAATGTTTGGATAACTTGATTGCATTCAATTTTTTAAATCTATTTTTAATATAATAAATATGTTGATATACTTATATTACGTAAAATTTATCATTCTGAACTCGAAGAAGTTTAATTGTTTACTATAGAGAAGTACGTTAGCATACAATTTAACCATTTCTCTGCATATGTACAAAATTAACATGTACCTTTACGTTGATTATAAAAAACGACAAAACTTTTCCCTCTTTTTTTTATTTGCGTCTCCCATCTTTTTGCCCACAATTGCGATCAATATCCAATATGGTCGAAGGGGTTTCGATCGAGTTCCGTCACAATATCCACAACGCGGCCGTTGCCTTGCACGATTATGTTCGTCGTGACTGCAGGGACCAATTTCGTGGCGTTGCCTCGCGCGACTATCGAAGCTGTAGACACACGTAACGTCGCCTAGGTCTTCGTGTTATCGTTCGTCGTCTCTTGTCTGCACAAACGCGAACAGAACTACTTTCGCGGATCGCTAGCCTCGGATTGCGGTCACTTGCTTTCACTGTTTTGTAATTTTCTCGCGATGTACCCGGTATACGAGAGCATACTTTCTTTATGACGTACCTTAGGAATATAAAATCTGTGAGACAAGTCGGAGTTATGTCTCTTTCGACGCGGGAATTTGTTGACTTTGTATTTGTGTACGTCGTTGACATATCTGTAGATGAATATGCGATAGCAATGATAGCTTTGACTTTTAAAAATTCAGAAAAGACTCGTTAACTATATTATAAACCATACTATTTGCAATTTTTATTGATTTTACAAGAAAAACTCTAAAATTAAATAATTTACTTTGTTTGTTAGGAACTCTGAATCCCGTGGAAATGTAACACTGTGTACGTTTAAATGTAAAAGTTGGTGAAATCGAAGAGAATTAATTGTAAAAATAAATTATTACATTTCATATAGGGGCGGTTTGGATGCAGGGTCAGGAGGCTATCAGTGGTTTTTAATCTTGCAGTCTTGTTTTGTGTAATCAAGCCAAATTCGGCGCACAAAGGACACGGTATGATGAAAATTTTCGACCCAACGATTCTTTCATCAAATCTCTCTGAAGATTGTCTATACCGTCTATTTGTTTCATTCCCGCGTCATTTACAGTCCAAAATGAAAAAAACAAGCAATTAGACCGCCAACGAGAACGGACCACCGAAGCGTGGGTGTAATTTTACGCCAATGACTCTCTAATACATTGGTGTAACTTCTCGTTCCTCTTAATTAACCGAGTCATAAAGTATAGCTTCATTTTTTGGAACGAACATCGAATTTTCGGCGGAACGGGATGTAGCAAAGAGGTCGTAAAATTTAAGCTGAAATTAAACGAGAGTACGAGCAATAGGCGTTTCTCATTCGACGGTAAATTGAACTTTAAGTTCCACTTAAACAGTAAATGGAAACGATGGAACAGGGTCTTAGAATTTCAACCCCCCTATTACCCTATCACGATGAATTAGTTGGACAGGTCTGTTTAACGAAAGTATTCGAGAGGGCTCATTAAGTGTTCGGTACATCGTGGCTGGTATAATTGCAACTTCATTCTCTCGCTTCCAGTGGTATAAATTTCAATCAACGCGGCCAAGTACTGATCGAATACAACCGCGTACGATGGAACCAGCATCAACCGTTTCGCTGCTGAATTAATCAGTGAAGAGTAAAATTTCTGCGATGAACCATCCTCGGAATTGTATTTTTCAATAATTCTACTTATAAACAGGCGTGAAAATTAAAGAAAGTAACGCAAATCTTGCAGAAATTCATCATTCGGAGACTTTATAGTTATCTGTGAATTTTATGGATGATTACAGTATTGATTCATAAAGTGAATATCGCTTCAAGGTTGGTGGGTTCATTTTTCGTACAGTAGAGACGAAATTCGACGCTCCACTGGCTCCAAGGGAGATCCTCACGAGTTGAGAGAGTTTGGAAGTGATCAATTTTCGAATCATTACTGTATATCCAGCTCGAAAGTTCAATTTCTTGTTCTACATATGTTTGAGAAGGTTAGTAGATGGAGAAGGTGGTTGCATTTTTCATTAATTCTACTTATAAACAGGAGTGAGAATTAAAGAAAGTAACGCAAATCTTGCAGAAATTCATCATTCGGAGACTTTATAGTTATCTGTGAATTTTATGGACGATTACAGTATTGATTCATAAAGTGAATATCGCTTCAAGGTTGGTGGGTTCATTTTTCGTACAGTAGAGATGAAATTCGACGCTCCACTGGCTCCAAGGGAGATCCTCACGAGTTGAGAGAGTTTGGAAGTGATCAATTTTCGAATCATTACTGTATATCCAGCTCGAAAGTTCAATTTCTTGTTCTACATATGTTTGAGAAGGTTAGTAGATGGAGAAGGTGGTTGCATTTTTCATTAATTCTACTTATAAACAGGAGTGAGAATTAAAGAAAGTAACGCAAATCTTGCAGAAATTCATCATTCGGAGACTTTATAGTTATCTGTGAATTTTATGGACGATTACAGTATTGATTCATAAAGTGAATATCGCTTCAAGGTTGGTGGGTTCATTTTTCGTACAGTAGAGACGAAATTCGACGCTCCACTGGCTCCAAGGGAGATCCTCACGAGTTGAGAGAGTTTGGAAGTGATCAATTTTCGAATCATTACTGTATATCCAGCTCGAAAGTTCAATTTCTTGTTCTACATATGTTTGAGATGGTCGATGGATGGAGAAGGTGGTGAAAACGAGGTAATGAAAGGAAGATGGTGGTGAATATCCTCCTGGGGCGTGCTACCGAAGTCGGTAAGTCTTCTTAGCCGCTTCTACCTCGGCAGATCAGTAGATGTACGAGGGCGGACGAAGTAGAAGGACGGAATTCGTTTATGGCGTGCTTCCAAACGATTCGTGGCGCAGCTGAAAATTTATACTTGGACCGTGCCAATGACAAACCGTCGCTCGATTAATATAGAATTAAAAGAATCAGATTAACGTCATCTCGGGGCCATCAAAGTTTTATATGAACGTTTCAAAGCGGACAAAAGTAGAAACAATCAAAGGGAAATATAATAATAGTAGGAATATAGATAATTCAATTATATTTTTACCCGTTGTTTTACTGACGATGCCAGCCATTTACGTCTAAAATTGTCCTCGCAGCGTTCCGTGAATAAAGATTTCCACCCAGTAAAATTTTATTGAAATCGGTATGGAACCTTCTTACCCGTCAAAACGATATTGAACGAGAAAGTTCTTCAGAGGAACCGTTTCTTTATATTACTTTCTTCGTTCCTGGTCCTGAGTTATGTCGTTTTGCCCGAACAACGTCAGAAACAGAAGCGTCTCGTTCGATTTCTCCGTCCGATTTGGATACCCGGCGTCTCCACGCTGGCTCGAATAATGGAGACTCTCCTGTATTACTAATAACGTACCCGCGCAAATACATCAGTATTCATAGTTGGGAATGACATAATTTCATAGTATAACGAAGTGCGCTGAAACGGGCGTAGCTGTAAACACAAACGTTCCCGTGGCTCGTCTAATTCGAACCAACGGGAACGCGAGGGGTAAGTGAAGTGAATAACACCAACGAAAGAGAGGCTGAACAGTTCCCTCGCAGGGCATGCCACTCAACGGGGCTGAATGTGTCAGAAGTCGCTGAAGGACGACAGACAACCGTAAAAGAGACAGAACGATGTAGCGTAAATTAGCGCCAACATTAATAAAGCTGAAAGCTCCTTTAAAACAGCCCTCCACGGCTCGAGGGATCTCCGAGTAGTCTATGTAAGCTATTACTCTCTTTTGTGTGCTGTCGTATTTCATACTTCGGTCCTCTTCTTTCGACAAAAGCAAACCGTACTCTCTCCTGCACGAAAAAAGAAGATTTATGACCTATAAGATAATGGAAACCTCGCGGTAGCTAACGTACGCACGTTAAATCGCTGATCATAATTTTTATCAGCTGCGATTATTTTCTATGTTTCAAGCACAGTTACTTCCATTCGTATTCGTACGGTATAATGGTGACACTATAAATGAAAAAAAGATTGTTTCTTAGGAATTGAGTTGTTTTTGAAACTGATACGAGTCCATTTTTGCATGCATTGGGATATTTAAAGGTTTATGTTTGAATAAATTAGAAATAAAACTTGTCAACGATTGTGCCACGTTGGAAACACGAGTTCTCGCGTGATCACCGACCGCTTGGGGGAACAACCGTCTATCGATGGAATTATTGTTATCGTATATTATTTATGTTATACCTCTCTATCGGTCTTGAAATAGGGAATTACGTACTGGTTGATATTAAAATAACAAAATGAAAAGAAACTACTTTACAAGAAGAAGAAATACAGTTGTAATAAATATCATTTGTTTAAAAAAAAAATTACAAGAAACAAGATACGAATACCAGGGGTGGGAGAAACTGCAATAATTCAGGAAAAACAAAGTGAAAAGTCATAAGTTCCATAACGATTATAGAGAGTGTTCGAAAAATTTTAATGGGAGATTTTAGAAGCCAAAATAAGACGAAAATCAAGAATATTAATTTGTTGATTGGGGCTTCGTTAAAAAGTTATTAAAAAATTTCAATTAATTCACGGAAAAATTATTTTCGGTTGCGAGGGTCAATTACAATTATTTTTGGTCAATAGACATACCCCCGAAATCCTACGTACTTTTGAGAAAAAAATTCGAGTAAGTGCCTAAATTTTTTGGCGAAATTGAAAAATTTCAAATCACTCTGAAAAAATTATTTTCAATTGCAGGAGTCAATTGCAATCATTTTTGGTCAATAGATATAACCTCAAAATCCTCACCATTTTCGAGAAAAAAATTCCTTCCCGAAAATATAATTTCAGGCCAGAAATGTCACTCCAAAATTTCATGCGTGTCTTTAAAACGTCATAACTTCTGAACGAATTGAAGAATTTTAATTTTTGAAAATGCAAATAACGCGTATTTTAGTGAAGAATATGCAGACATTCTAATAATATTGAAAAAGTTTTTCCTTAACCTCGTAAAGTGGGAAGAACCTTATAAAAATGGTCCAATTTTCAAACAGCCATAACTCCTACAATAGTGAATATATTTCAATGAAACTATTTCTGAAATAGAGCTCATGGGTACCTACAAAAAAATATTAGACAACTTTTCTATAGGGCGTCAAACAAAATTACTAAATATCAGAAATGAATTTTTAAGAAAAATCAGGTGCCTAAATGTTTCGGCGAAAATGAAAAATTTGAAATCGTTCTGGAAAAATTATTTTTGTTTGCGAAGGTCAATTATAATCATTTTTGACGAATACACATACCCCCGAAATCCTACGTACTTTCGAGAAAAAAATTCTTTTCCGTAAATATACTCTGTGGCCAGAAATGTTTCTCTAACCTTTTAACGGAGCCTCAATCAACAAATTAGTATCCTTGATTTTTGTCTTATTTAGGCCTCTAGAATCTCTCATTAAAATTTTTAAAATAACAATTGAGGAAAAACAAATTGAAAAATCGAAATACCCAGGGCAACCTAACTTCAATAACGATTAATATAATATACCGAATCATCAATTATAACGTACGAAAAATATAAGTAAATAACATAAAGATTGAACAGTAATTTCTCCGTCGAATCGATCGCACGGTGGAAAAAGTGTAACCGATTCTAACATTTACGACTATGGATACGCTGTTCAGTCAGAATGGCGGAGATTTACAGCAGTCGAAAGAATGGACTTGATTGGTAGGAGGAGTCTCCGGCTCTAGGGTCCCCAGACATTTCGAGCGTATCATTAGGAACATTGTATAGTTTTCATTCCCCCCTAGTTGTCACGAATTGCAGGTTATTCGTACCGCCACTGATTCTTATTTCTATTTCGAATCGTTCTGCATCCAACTTAAGAACTAACAATTAATTAACAAAGATATATTTTCTCAGCGATTTAGGAGATTCCTAGACTTATTAAGGAAGTTGTCCATGCGCGATTCGAATGTCGAGAACGAAACTACGTCGAACCTACTCGACTTGTCTGGGCTTTTAAATCCTGGCGCTCGTTTTATTCGTTTCCCCTTCATTCTTCGCGGCCTACCCTTCGCAGCACCCTTCTATTCACGCGTTCCACCTATCTTTCTTCACTCTTTCGACAGCCTCTATCTCTCTATCAACGCGAAAGCTCTTAATCCCAGAATTTGCCGCGAAACAACGCCCGGGCCAAAGGTTTCCTCGCGCGTTTACGCGCCGGAGAATCGAGCGACGCGTAGAACGCGGATATCGGGCTTTGTTCCGACCTGCACAGCGACGAGACCGTCCAAAGAGGAAAAGGGGGAGGGGCGTAAGGTGGAAAGAATAAAAATGTCGCTTCGAGAGAAGAAGAATTTGTACCGGGATTTTCGTTCCCGGCTCGTCACTCGATTGGCTTAGACAAAGAATGGGGGAGCCGCGGCCAACGGAGAGAATAAAATCACTTTAGGACGAGTCATTTGTGTCTTTGGATTTATGTGCTTCCTTTGAACCGTTGGTAACCTCCCGGTGACCCCGTACGCGGTAGAACGTTGAACTTTCTCGCGTTTGTTTGCCTGTTCTCCGTTTCCGGCGTTCTTCACTTCTTTCGAAGCTGAAATTTATCGAAACCTTTGCTCGAAGGAGCGCTAATTTGAGTTAGAATTATTGTTTCTCGATACGGTTCAGGGTCGACGACGGCCACGACGGAGACTACCGGCATTCGAAATAGCGGGAATAATGGAAATATCGATTTCGGATAGAATAATGGAAATATCGATAGCAGGAAGAAGTAAATAATATACTGAAACGACTTTGTTCGGGCCTTGTCGTGTCTCGTATTTCTTCGATTGGCAAATTGTATTTGATAATTAGCATATACATTGACATTTTTCTGTTACCAGTGGTCCGTTTTTAAGATGAAACAACGTGTCAAATTTTTGCAACTAAGAATTCTTCGTAATGTTTTCTTTTTTTGTTTAAATAAACAAAAATGTATTTATTATTCTGTTTGCTGAATTCGTCCTAATATCCAGTGAACAATAGTCGAAAAAATAGGTTTGCTTGTTGGAATAAAAACTCATCTGTATAACACTAGGTAAAATTGGTACTGTACGCTTTCAAAAAAATTTACAAGATTTTTCAGATGAAAATTAATCAACGCATTCAACTACAGAAATTATCGAAGAGCAGATGATGACTGAAAGACGTTTGTTTAGGTTCGAGGTACAATATGTTCGTTATCGTTCCACGAATGTGTTTCAAAATCATACTAACAAAGACCATCGATCCTTTAAGCCAGCCAAGTTAGTTTCGCGCGTAAACTTGCACGTACATAGACATATCAGCGATTCCTACTGGGCTACGTATCGTATTTACGACACTTTCCCTAATAATAGTAAACTAGAACCGTTACGTAATTGAAGATCTACCGTCGGATAGGTGTTAGAATGGATCGTGTTGTTCGAGAACTTCGCAGAATCCCCGTGGTTCGAAACATGGACCAATATCGTATTTACATGCTTAAATTAGTTGCGCCAACGATCGAGGGTAACTATCAAATTGAAACAGGTGCGCGGCGTACAAGTTTAACCAAATCAAATTCCGATCGTGACAACAAGCGTAATTGATCCATTTTCGGAGAGGAAATCTGATAAATGTAGTGTTTCCTGGCCAAACAGGATAATATTAATCATATTGATGATCTTCGCTACTAAGAAACTTCGCTGAATGTTCGTCGTACTTAACACTAAACCCAACGACACAGAAAAAACAATTATTTACCAAAAAATACTGGTTAATAATTACAGAAACATCCTGCATAAAAATTTTAATTCATTTTCAATATAATAAACAATTTGTAATCCAGTTTTATCGTGCACCAATCAATAGGAATTATTGAAACTTTTTTGGGTTCATAGAGCCAAAGCAAACTTTAAAATAAACTTGGAAGACAACGTAAATAATAATAATTGATACATTTGTCGGATAGAGGATGAAATGCCCTTTAAGACGGGTGTTCATTTAAGTCGATAGCATAATTAATTCTGGAGATATAAGGGTTCGAAGCGTTTCTTTACTTTTCATTGTTTACGTCGCGAGGTTATTGACCTCACGTGGTCGTAGTAACCTCGTGTAAAAATTAACTATTTTTAATACGAATTATTAGACTGTTCTAAGACAGTAGAAACTGAAAATTCTCTTTTCATCTGTGCATATCTCCTACTTACTACATCGGAAGCTAACCACAATTTGATATCAAATTTTGTCCGGTTTCTTAGAAAATATGATATTATATGGGAAAATTTATTTAAAGTAATTCACATTGTAATGAAAAGTACTTTGAAATTTGGTAGAATATTATTCAAATTTTAAGTCTGTCTAACATTAAAAAATATTTAAATAGTAATAATTATAGGCGACAAAACTTGACATGTAAAATGTGCAAACATCAGGATACCTGAAGATATTCTATCACAGAAGTTATTTAAAATAATTCATATTACAGTAAAAGGTACTTAAAAATTTAACGCGATCGATTAGTTAAATGTATTGAAACACTGAAACGGTAGGATATTTTGTTGATATTCTGTGTTTGGGGCAAGAAGACACAGACAACGAAAGTCACAGACAATACGAAATCGCACGCCTATAAACAAAGAGAGTACGAAACGACTGGGTAAGACCCTAGTATTCTCAGTCAATGTCGGGCCGTTCAGCAGTCAACATTCGTTTCGAGACACGGTTCCTGTTCCGCGCAACGTCACGATGTATAACTTCCTTTGCCATGGAGGGCTCAACGTTCTTCCCTACGGCGTCAAAACTTTCTTCGTTTAATCGTGTACAGCAGCTTTACAAGGTTAGTGATTATTCAGGTTATGTTTAAAAGCAGCCTTCGGCTGTTTCTCATCGGTATACAAGTACTCTATTGTGTGTGCCACAAATGATAGTAATACTAATAATCTTGTCGATCGTGTATTGTTAAATTTACATCAATTAAATATTACAGAGAATGTTACAGAGAACAGTGAAGACATAAATTTATGTGAACCTGATCTTCCATAAATTATTGCTGAACTCCTTATCGTGTTGACGCGATATAAATTGTTTATTTTGTTCTAAGTCTAATAAAAATTCACGTTCTTTTTCTGATTGTTATATGCACGAATATATTTAAAAAATAGAATTGAATAATGTTGATTTGAAATATTAGTTACAGTTAAGTGGTACGACAAGCTGTTAAGGTACTAAGAGACAGAAATAGACAATTGTAAATATGTCGTTTAAGTAGGTATATTTCGTAATTGCTCTGATAGCTGAAATAATTGAGATACAATATTCAGAAATGCATGAATGCGATCACAGAAAGCAAATTTAGTTTTGAAGGTAAATTCAGCAATTGAGGCACGTAATGCTTTTGACGTGTGTGCCAAATCGAGAAATATTATTTCGTGTATCTCGTCATGCTCGTTGAATATGTTGCGAGCATTAATATCGGAATCCGCGAAATTATATCTCTCGTTTACAGTTTTATGTAAATCTCCCTCGTCAATGAACAATTGTATGATTTCCAATAATGAAGTGTCATTGTTGCGTCTGATTTAATACGTTTATTGATAATATATATCAATATTTCGCCAGAGTAGTTACAAAAATATATAATGAATATTTTACCATCGCCATGCTCGAAATCGTCAAATTTTTATTGCAAATGGAATCTAAATAAATTAAATTAGAGGTGATTATTATAACCTATTTGTTTATATAAATCACAATCTTTTTCCTAGAAAGTAATCAAATGTAATTTACGTAGGATACATAGAAACAATGCACACACGTAAGCTGAAATAAACTTGAATTCAGGTTTTTGATTCGCTTCTAAAAAAGAAATATTAATTTTTTTTAAAGTGAAATTGTTTGAAATTATTTGCAATCAGCTCGAGAATAAGACTGTTGAAGGTGTCAGAAAATTAATACCAAGGACGTTTGCAGAGCTCTCAGAACTGACTCGAAGTGGCTCTGTCGTTTCCAATTTTCACGAGTAATCGTTTCGACTGTCAGATGTCAACCTAACTCAAAAAAGTCCAAGAACAATAGACCCACTACAAGTAAATCTTAAACACTCTGCAACATATCTTGACATACATTTTCTGCCAGGCTGTTGACCCGACATCTAGACATTATTATCGAGTGACCTATAAACTTGATGCTTTGACAATTTTCAAATTTAACGGTGCAAATATTATTTAGAAACATAGAGTAAAATTCGTTCCCGAGAGAATCGAATCTTTTTATATTTAATTTTGATATTCGTTAAATAAGTAGCGGATAAATTTGTCGTTTATCTTTTTAAATTTTTCTATTCATTTTATTTTTTAAATTTCCTTCTTTTAACCGATTCCCTCTCTCTCTTATCAAAGTTCTTGGAGTATTTCGAATTTTATTTTAAAACGACCAAAATAACAAGGACCGTGATCGTTAGAAAATGAGAATGCACAAATTGATCCGCGAATTACGAGGAAGCAAAGTTGTTGCTTTTCTTCGGATTCAAATGGTATCACGTTCCGATAACGACATTGTTCCATGCAATATTATCGGCGTATCGGGTGGAAAGGATCGGCCGTGTTCGCTCGAAGACAAGGGCTGGAAAATGGGTCGACTCGTGTAATGGTTGGTTCGAATCCCGGGGGCCGAGGCGACGAGCCAATATTGTATTTACATGGCCGAATTAGTTGAGCCAACGAGCGGCCGTCGTGGCCTGTATCTCTCTCGAAGCTCATCGGGCTGAAATTTCGTTCCAGCGACGTGGGCCACACGTTTCCCGAGGCTCCGTCGATACGTGGGAAAACCGTAAAAGTGTCAACGTAACGCCGGCTTAATTCTGCTAATAAAATCCCGCGTCAAAGTTAGGAGAACCTGTCAGGGGGATACCACGTTCCATCCGGGGATTTTCGCCATGTTAGAAGAGACGACTCTCGAAGATCGAACGACCACAGTCTGGTAGAATATAATTTACAAACTATCCCAAAAGCAATTTGAAAATATAGAATAATATTATATACTCACTTTACAGTACAGCATAACACAGATGATGTTTGCTTCTTTGGTATTTGTGAAAATACTAAATAATGTTGTAAGTAAATCTCAGACGAAATTATATTTTACTATAGAATAAAATTATATTGTATGTTCGCCTAACAGTACAGCAAAAATAGACGACGTTACACGAGAATTTTCTTTGTCTCCTCTAATAAAGAAAATTTAAATTATCGACGTACACGATCAATACTGTAATTAAAATATTTATGAAAGTCTTCTTTTTATATTGAAATAGTATCAAAGTGATGTTCCTTTTGCGATGATTTCTATCGATAATTATTTTATGGAAATTTTTAAAGAGCCACGTAGAAAGATACACGAAGTATGTGTAAACGATGTTGCAAAGTTGCTAATTAACGCAATGGATGGCTTTCGAGTTATAAATTTCCAAAGCTGCTGTAGTTTTTTCAAAGACTAGAATACCTCGTTAATTCCGCTAATAAAATTCCTCGGCGAAGTTAGGGAAATCAGAGTCGAAAATACGGCCACCTGGCGAGTTAGAGCGTTTTAACATTCGCTCCGATTTCATTTGTACGCGTGGATGCGATAAGAAGCAGCATTTCGAACACTTGAGCCCGTTCTCGCGTGGCTTTCCTTGGTAATAGGGTTACTCGTAAAAGCAGGGATATTTAAGCTCGTTGAAAATGCACGATGCACGTAACGAAACTAGTTTGATTATTAACTGCTTCAGGTGCGTTTTATGCCCGCACGTCTTGAAATGATTTTCGAAAATTTGCTACGAAAAAACCAAATTTCGAGAACTTCTACGGCTCGTTACATGAAATTATTCACTTTCTACTAGAAACGATTAAAGTGATTTTCTCCTGTCATACAAAAGTTAATTCATCGTTTATCATTCTTTATTTTTTTTTTGTTAATTCTCTGGTAATATTTTCACGTGCAACAAATTCTATTTATTCCTTTACAGTCCCCGATGCTCAGGGGATGTAAAAGAACATTTATGTTTTATCTGTATCCGATAGTAACCTAAATGCTCGTGTTCATATTAAACATCCATTCAAATATGAATTTTGTATAGGATGTATGCGAAGTACGCGAACAGAGCCAAAATACGAAGTTAGGAAATATGAAAGATAAATATTCGGTAACACAATACCCATAAAAATTTCCTTTCGCATCGTATAAACTCGATGAGAGCAGTTTTCGAGGAAACTTCAATAGATTTTTCTGAAAATACGAACGTTAACAAATACGTCCATTTCATGGGAAAATAATTTGATATTTATTTCTGTAAACGCCAACTTTTACGAGGATTTTATTAGCTTTTATTTGCACGTTTTTTTTAGCTACGACCGGAGATAGCGTATTTTTAAGGAATTGTTCCATTTACGTTACTTTTTGCACGAGTAGAGAAAAATCACTTCCATTAGTGGGCGAGCGAACGTAATGGCGGGCCCCAGAGTATAATACTACTTAGGATTGTAACTTGAGCTTGCAATCATAGGGATTTTCTTTGCACTTTTCTTGAGCTTGCTGGCTACGGAGACGTTCTCGAAAAAATTGATTTGTAATCGACCAACAGTCATCGAAGTTTCAATGGAACAATCGAATCAGTACAGAGATTGAAATCTCATTCAAGCAAATTTTATTTTATCAGAAGTACATCTTTGAATAAAAATATTCTCGTACATTTAGAATGTTACTTCAACGAAGGCATTTCAATTATAAATTTCGAACAATTGTTATTGGAATTAAACTGATTTTTAAAAAATGCGACGAACGTTGAATTAGAATTACGTACGGTGATCGAAAGAAAGTTTAATTTCTAGAAATTCAATTACAACTTACATTTCTTGTTTAAAAGAATCAGTCGTGAGAAAGAATATTTTCCATTGGGAACTTGTTAAACAACTGTTTCTGCGGGATGAATATTTTAAAATTTGTATAATAAGCTTCTCGCGTGAACAAACTTTGCGTCCGTTTCATCGGACTGTGAATTAATATTCGATTCGAAATAATTTCAATGTCCGAGTGTTTTAAGGATTCGTTAAAACTTTAATGCGTTTAATGGCTCGGGCGATTAATTCGCCACCAATAATAAGATCGCACAGCTGTAGCAAACGCGACGATTGGAACTTCGATAAAGAACGACCGAAACGTGCCGAAACGTGAAAATGCGAAGAATTCCTCGAACAGTGCGAGATGAAGATTCGAAACGTGCAGCGTATTGAAAACGATTCGAAGGAAAAAACGAACCTATCGGCGGGACAAAACTGTTCCGTAGGAAAGGGAGCCATAACTTTCGTCGACAACGTAGAAGTTGCTACGAGCAGAAATGTGTTGGGCTCCTTGGGAAATAAATGACCGATTGAAACACGTCCGAATTTACCACGTTGTTGCGGTAACAGTAATCGCACTTCTTGGATTGTTTTCGCGTGGCGATAAAGTCTGATCTCCGCTTAATAGAATATCTTCTGAAGCTTAAGTATACAAGCAAACAATTAAGAATGTAAACAATCACGATACAGCAACGTTTCACGAGTTGATTCAGACTTTTCACTAATTAACTTTCTTCAAATACCATCTGAAAGAAGATACTACGGTGTAACCGTGGAAATAACTGTTAACGAAGAATATCTTTACGAGGAGAAATGAAAAATTTTTACCATTTTAAAGTTACCACTTATCTCAAGCACGGAAATACTTTTGAGATTGTTTAGAAATCTCCACTGCTGCGAGCCACGGTTCACGAGTTGATTCTGCTAAGACCTCACGGAATTTTATCGTGTTTGCAGTAGTAATGGTCTGTGGGAACAGCGATCGTTCTGTATCCCCGGTTAGGGTTGAAGTCGCGACTTCCACTGACCGTAACTTGTAAAGTAGCTGGAGCATTCTACTCCGGGGACAACGGAGGTATAAGGCCCTAATTAAGATGTTAAAACTTGCATTGGACCGGACTTGATACTAAATCGCGTCCTCGTCCAAGAAAAAGTCCTTTCTGTTATGGTAATGCGGGGCACTCGCATTTGCAGCTTTTTTTCATTACACCAACGAAGATGAAGAGACCGGCGGGAGAACGTTGGCAAACTTGAAATGACACAGAAACTTTGAGCCCCGAGACCCGTGACATTTAAATCCTCCAAGAATAATATAAACGAGTTGTGAATTATCCGATGAGGGCACGGGTATTAATATTGCCTCGCCCTTGAAGATTCCCTCCAGGATCAAGGAAATGATATTACATTCAACAGAAGAGCTAAACAGATTATTTGAGATCTTATTTTACCGAAGCAAGGCATCCCTTGGCGAATAAACGCGATGAAACGAAAGAAACGCTCTTTTCATTTCTGTATTTGTTTCGTTTCCTTGTGTCTGGATCGTTAAAGAATCACCCGATGTAAACAGAGCTTTGGTTTTAGCGCGTGTCGTTATTTTGTACATTTTCTAGTTTTAATCCCTTGTTTATTATAAAGTTCGCCGGTCTCGAGCAGAGGGAACGAATTCAGCTCGAACATCCCCGAACGGAATAGTTTCCCACGAATATGGTTTTGCGGGAGAGGCGGAGGAAGTCACTTGGCGCCAAGTCGAGAGAGTATGGAGGATGTGGTATAATTTCCCATCCAAACTGCCTTAGTTTTTGCAGCGTTTCTCGCGCAGTACAAGATCCGGCAATTGTCACGAGGGAAAATTATCCCCCCCACCCTCTTCTGTTAACAAGAGTCGGGGCTTTTTCCTTCGATAGCTTCCCTCTAGACAGTCTATAGTTGTTCCACTGCACTTTCTTCGCGATGCTTAGGTTGTATAGTTGTGCAGTTCTTAATGAAAAATCCCGTGCGTGTCCCACTATACAGTCAGTTCCTCCATTTGTGTATTTTCATCTTTCGAGAAATTTTCTGGTTCATTTTCCCCAGCCGACAAGTATATTAATTTTGATTATTTTAATTTTCTTGGAGATTCTGATGGATACTTTAGAACGATTTTCTATTTTTGAATAACGATAAGAAATACTTGCAAGCAGTTGTTTATAATTAATTCTTTCGTTTCTGAGGTACTCAAATATAGAAGGAGGAAAGACTTGATGTAAAGGTAATCGTAGTAATTAATAATCGTTTTAATGGGAGATTTTACAAGCCAAAATAAGATGAAAATCAAGAATATCAATTTGTTGATTGAGGCTTCATTACTTAGTGACTATTTCTCACTCACAACTCTGTAATGCTGTCGATACGTCACTAAGTAGAGTTTCTCATGCTGAGTGAGAACCACAATCACGCGCACGGAGTCTCTCCAGTGCAAATTTCTCCCTCCAGTGTTTTGTATTGTTCGATATTTCTAGATACCCCACGTCCAAAAATACGAAACGTACGAATGTCGACCTCTGTATCGCTTTATATTCTAGGAATGGTGTATCGGAAAATCAAGAAAACAGGTACACTAGTGTTCCGATTATCCGACACCCGGTTATCTGAATAACTATAGTAGACGGTGGATAAATTTTTTGGAGAAATTAGAAATTTTCAAATCATTCTAAAAAAATTATTTTTAGTTGCAGGGTCCAATTACAATCATTTTTAGTGAATAGACATACCCCCGAAATCTTACGCACTTTCGAGAAAAAATTCCTTACCGAAAATACAATGCCTGACCAGACATTGATTCATTCCCCTGAAATTTCATGTGTATCTTTAAAACGTCATAACTTCTGAACGGATTGGACGATTTTAATGTTTCAAAATGCAAATAACGCGTACTTTAGTGTGGAATATGTAGACATTCCAACAATATTGGAAAATTTGTTCTTTGACCCCGTAAAATGAGAAAAACCCTACAAAAGTGGTCCAATATTCAAACGCGCATAACTTCTACAATAGTCAATGAATTTCATTGAAATTTAGTGGTGAAGTAGAACTCATGGATACCTACAAAAAAGTATTAGACAACATTTCCGTACAGTGTCAAACAAAATTACTAAAAATGCAAAACGGATTTTTAAGGAAAATCTCCAGGGAGTAGGTGCCTAATGAAAAATTTCAAATCATTCTGGAAAAATTATTTTCGGTCGCGAGGGTCAATTACAATCATTTTTAGTGAATAGACATACCCCCGAAATCTTACGCACTTTCGAGAAAAAAATTCCTTACCGAAAATACAATGTCTGACCAGGCATTGATTCATTCCCCTGAAATTTCATGCGTATGTTTAGAATGTCATAACTTCTGAACGGATTGGACGATTTTAATGTTTCAAAATGCAAACAACGCGTATTTTAGAGGATAATATGTAGAGGTTGCAAAAATATTCGAAAAGTTGTTCCTTAACCCCGTGAACTAAGAAAAACTCCATAAAAGTGGCCGAATTTTCAAACGACCAGAAAAGTGTTAAACAACTTTTCCGTTGCGCATCAAACCAATTTATAAAAATGAAAAACGAATTTTTAAGGAAAATCTCCAGGCAGTAGGTTCTTAAAGTTTTCGATGAAAATGAAAAATTTGAAATCATTCTGAAAAAATTACTTTTGATTGCGGGGGATAATTGCAATCATTTTTAGTGAATACACATACCCCCGAAATCCTACGTAATAAATATAATGTGGTCATCTGTGATTATATTCCTCATTTTTATCACTTCATATGTAGATGTCCAATTATCAGACATATACAATTTTAATGGGAGATTTTAGAGGCCAAAATAAGACGAAAATCGAGAGTAGCAATTTGTTGATGGAGGATTCGTTAAAAAGTTATTAATGTTTAAAGTTCCGCCTGTAGTGTAGTAGTAGTGTAAGTAGTAACTCTACTTACTGACTTATAATCATCCTTATAGTTTTTTACTAGTAACGTGGAACATATTCTCGACACTCGAAACTTTAAAATTAAAGAATGCATAATGAAAAATACTTAAATTAATTCTCACAGCGAGACGTAAAGAAAAATGAATCTGACAAGGTTTCGTGAATGTCGAGGTTACAGAAATAAGTACAAATGTTCGTTTTATTATCGAAACGGTGTGCCCTCCGTGTGTGTTGAAAGGAAAGGGGAACGGAGTGGATATTTCGGCGCGATCTAGAGAAATCCACTCTACGAATCGCGCGCGTGAACTCGATACGCGGTGTTCGGTGCACCGAGTAAAAGGACGAAGTTATTTTCCTTCTTCGAAGCAGAAGGAAACCTGTGTAAGTTATCCGCGAGCACACGGAGCCTCGAAGAAATCTATCGATTCGACGGGAAAAATGGTAGGCGTAAAGAGCGTTCCGCTCGAGGGATTTCACGGGTGGGTGGGACGCGTCGTCGCTAGTGCATGGACATGATCGCCCCGTTCGGTTGGCGTAAAACCAACCCGATGCTTTTCCGCGTTCTCCTATTTCTCATCTAAGCTCCGGAGTATTCTTGACGGGAACACCGGATTCGGAACAATCCCTATACCGCGGGTATTGATTCGAATAAATGCGACGGAAATTTCAGTAGGCACGTTCGACAAGGCAGATTTTCACGGATGCACGCGAACCGAGCCCTCTTTTTCCCCTGTCTCTCTTTCTTCCTTCTGGTTTCCCCACCAGCCGGGGGGACCTAGAAACCTTTTGCATTATGTATGCTCGTTCGTTTAAAGCGTCGTGGACGATGTTTTTCATTTAGAAACCGCGATGAGAGTACGGAAATAACCGCGACGTGGAGAAGGAAATATTTCGGTGGATAAAACGGGCCGGAAAACACGGTACGATTAAAAAACATTACCTCGAACGATTAGTTTCTCGATCGCTTTCCGGAACGCTTCGTTCCTAAATAAAGAAAAAATAAAATTCTCAAATCAAAATTTTAATTAATTTTTAGTTATCCAATGAAAATTAATGTATAATACGCTAACGTTAATTTGCCAAAACGAGGACAAAATGTTAAATGGACCTTTCATTTGTACGACAATTAGTAGATTAAGGTTTTGATAACAAATTAATGTTTGAATTAACCGTTCATCGATAAAAAATATTTTCAATATGAAATAATGAATTTTTTAATTTGTTATTTATAGTTTAAGATATTATTGCACAATATAATACAATTGAGAAACAAACAGTAAATTGAAAAACTAATAATATTCATAGTTTATTTGTATAAAGTATATGTAAAGACACATTTATATCTATAAATATTTTTTTAATATATACTAATAGTTTAACAGTGAAATATGTTAATATTAATGGTAACAGTAAATAACAATTCACCATCTGATTTATTTTCCGACAGCATTGCCCAAACATCAGATGTTATCTTATTTTGTATTTTTTTTTCAAATTTATGTCAGAAAGAGAAATATAAGGATCGGAATAAAACAGGTAATAACATAAAAATTTATCTATTTTTTTATTCCGTGCTTGAAAATGGAAAGATCGTGATTCTAAAGTATAATAAACCGAGTTTTCCGATATTTGCGTGGCATAAAGAATCCAGTAAAGAACTATTCGTTGCGTATAAAAACTCAAATTCCATAAAACTCGCGTACAGTAAGCCCATCGATATTTACGCGTATCGTTTATTCGATCGAACATTCAAATTCCTATTTATTCGTTGTGAAATACTTCACTGTACAATTGAAATCTTAATTTCTATTTAACAAGTATCGAATGAATTTTTTGTTAGCTTCCATTTTTATACAGATCTATTCGTTCCAATTATAAAAAACTACACCGTTCGAATATGGAGATATAGTGGTTGGAGGAAAATTTTATTCCGTGGATAAATTTTTTCGAGTTTTCGAAGCTATTGCTATATTTTTTATCGCGAGAGTGGTGGAGCCAGAAAAATTAGAAACTCGGATAGATTAAACACGAAGGAATAGAAGAAACGTGCTAGTGTGGGAGCATGATTGCGGATACAGTCTGTACAATGCCTCTTGCGTGTACAGTTTGTACCCAGAAGATACAATTCTCTTGCGCTTGCACGTTATTCTTTTCCTTCGCGGTTTAATCCACCTTCATTCGTGAGTTTTCTAGTCTAAATATATCAGTTTTTAAACATAACGTACAAGACAACAACATTTATGATTCCTTCGTCGCAAAACAATTTGCCACCTCTTCTGTCACGCCTGTGTAATTTTATTATCGCAATACAATATTAAAATAATATTCCTCACACGTGGTCTCGTTGACTCGAATTCAAATAAATTAAATTCCCACTGAATTTATATTTTAAATATTCTCGTAAACACCGTTCATGATATCACACGTATTTATGTTTCCATTGTTTTCGTGCCTCGAACTATATTTGTTTGCTTTCGTCAGTTTCATGTTAGCAATTAAACAAAAATATTATATTATATAAAAAGTTTTCTACTCTAACTATATCAGCTTTGGAACGTAATGTACAAGACAACAATATTTATGATTCCTTCGTTGCAAAACAATTTGTCACCTCTTCTGTCACGCGTGTATAATTTTATTATCCCAATACAATATTAAAATAATATTCCCCACACGTTGACTCGATCTATCTGAAAGAACGACCATTTTAATCGACTCGAATTCAAACAAATTAAATTCCCACCGAATTTATATTTTAAATATTCCCGTGAACACCGTTCGTGATATCATACGTTGTTACGGCGTGAAATGACAATTACGATTTGTTCTGTGTTGCAGCGTAACAGTAAATTCATAAAGCCAGCGGATATAGAGTCAGACCTTTCATACAATCAAGTTTTGCCTCTAACCAAGTGCCATTAAGGCGGCTATTTAATTATTAAATTCATTCAAATCTGCATGGCCCTCCAAATCCAGGCGTTCTATGACTTTACTGCCTGCAATAACATCGAAAACCGGTGCCAGATATTTTATGGCGAGTCAGGTATCGCAGATAATATCTGAGCACCAAGCGCTGACCTGAAAATTATTAAAAATAACCGTTACATGTTGCCTCCAAACTGATTGGTCATTATATTAGCAACTTTTGACCAATTTAAGACCGATGCTGCCTCCCATGGCCTTGGGTACGCCCGTGGCGAGATTAGCTTCTTGGACAACCTTGGCCCAGTGATGGACATTCGTGGGAATTTTGGTCATGTGCACTGGGGCATATACACTTAACTAGAATTTAGGGTGCCGTTGGAACCCAGTAAGGAACAAAATTTAAGGAAGCTACAGGAAAAGAGACAAAAACAAAAAATTTCCTCTTAATCTACATGAGTATAGCTAGAGAAATACGTAGGGAATCTTCGATAAGTTAATTTTTGTGTGATTTTCGAGCATTTAAAGTAGAAAGTTCAATTTTGTACAAAACATGGGAATTCCCAACGAGCACCTCTTTTTGCGCTAAAGATACATCTATGGCAGAAAAACGCATGCGCAAAAAGGAATCCCACGAGGGAAAATTCTAGTGCGCATGTCCAAAATTCCCACGAATGTCTATCACTGAATTGGCCCAGACAGCAGATCAAAATTGACACTTAAACACCACACATTGCCAACTAGCTGCCTAGCTCACTTCTTGCTAGCTAGCTAACTAGCTCACTCCTTGATAGCTAGCTAGCTCACTTCTTGGTAGCTACCTAGCTAACACACTCCCAGCTAGCTAGCTCACTCCTTGATAGCTAGCTAGCTCACTTCTTGGTAGCTAACTAGCTAGCATACTCCCAGCTAGCTAGCTCACTCCTTGCTAGCTATCTACCTAGCTCACTCCTTGATAGCTAGCTAGCTAGCTCACTCCTATATATACACTCGTCATTAACGTTGACATGTGAAGTTGAGCATATCAGAAAGTTTCTTTCACCAAATTTAAATTATTTTGCTCAACCCCTCAACATACGTATTTATGTTTCCATTGTTTTCGTGCCTCGAACTATAGTTGTTTACTTTGGTCAGTTTCCTGTTAGCAATTAAACAAAAATAAAGCGGTAGAACGCAACGTAACGAAACTTAGCAGCGCCGGTTTTAACGAGAAAAGCCCGGAACCGGAGAGGAAAATATTTTCTCCCTGGTGCATTCGCTTCTTTAAATGGTATTGCACGAAGGATCCTCCTCGCGGCGGTCGTAAGCGTGCGAAATTTAGCGAGTCCGTGGCTCGAAGTTGCGTGCACGGACAATGAGAAACGACCGCTCGACCTGCAACGTGGTAGGAAATTCGTTGAGTAAAGTGGCTGGGCCCTTTCGTTGCCTCTCTTCCCTCGTTCGCGGTCTTCCTCCTCCAGCGTCGAAGATCCCACATGAGAGCGAGTTCTCTCCGATCCGGGGGCAAAGTAAAGCTCGGAAGTGTATTTGCTAAACGACTCCGAAAGAATCGAACGATTCCTTTCGTCCATCTCCGCCTCGTCGTCTCCTTTTATCTCTGGCTTTTCCCGTTTTTACCTAGTACGCGCGACTTTACGCGACGCTGTTGTAAAAAAAAAAAAAAAAAGGGTAAAAAATGGGGAAAAAAGAAGCGCGAGCTTTTATTGCGGGCGCTTCGTAACTGTCTCCGACCCGCGCTTTATGCATGAGATTCAAATATTTCGTGGAAGGTTGCATTACGGACGACGGGAAAGCGCGTCTCGATGGAGACGCTACGAATTGCACGAACTTATGTGATCGGACAAATCTTGAAACGACCTTCTTTCTTATGGAATAATACCGCAATATTATTATTGGGTCATCCCATGAGTTCGTACAGTTCGATATTCTTGAATTGACGAAGATAGGAATTGTAATTCAGTAGAAAATTAATGAAATTTGTCGTTTCAGGGGATTTTCCGCAATATTATTATTGGATCATCCTATGAGTTCGTACAGTTCGATATTCTCGAATTGACGAGGATAGGAATTGTAATTTAGCAGAAAACAAATAAAATTTGTTGGTTCAGTAGATTTTCGAAATTTTGAACATGCGTAGATAATGCATACAAATTTGAAACAAATATGGCTTATGGAACAAAATTTTCATTTTATAGTTATTGTTAATTTTGGTAGCACACAATAATAAGATATCTGGAAATAAGACATGGATACACAACTATCTTCAGACTTATTAATGGGTAAACAATTTAAACTTGTCAGTGTTTCAATACACTTGCATATAGACTATATTATTGAGAAAAATAATACAAAGAAAACGAATAGTGTTGAAATTTCGAAATTCTTTGGGAAATCTTAGTGGTGAAAGGAATTATAGATATTAAACAGCAAACAGTTCCACGATAAAATTGTAACACACGCCTTTCTTCCATTACGAAATGAAAACAATTTCGAAAGAAATATTTCCAATTGCCTCTGTTCGTTAATACAACAAAATAGGTGGAGCCAAATTCATAAAATTTCCAAGTAAAAATACATCGATCGAAATTCGTAAACGTTTCATTTACTTCCCCAAAGTAGTATCCACATTTATTTTGTTTACAACTCGAGCTTACAAAACGAATTTGAGGTCTTCTGTTGTAATCCGCCAAAAAAATCGATATTTCAATTTCAAAATGCTACCATTTTTTTGATTATCAATTTTCCCTTTTGCCATCGGCTATAGAAAAATGTATCCCAATTAAGAATCTTTTGCGTTTTTTTGATTTAGAAAAACAGAACAGTTGGAATCGTGGAAGCCATTAGAACATTTTTCCGATACGCGATTGCGTTTCAGGTTCTGTACTGCCACTAATTTTGATTATTTTTCGTTGTAAAAATTGGGGAATATTACTGAAAAAGTAATAAAAATACAGGGTGTTCCACCAACCCTGGGAAAAATTTTAATGGGAGATATTTGAGCCCAAAATAAAACGAAAATTGAAAATTTGTTCATTGAGGCTTCATTAAAAAGTTATGCAGGTAGACCTTACATTCAATGTATTTTTTTAGCCCATTTTTCTGGGACTCAAGAGCCATTAATAAGCATTGTTTGAATTCTGAATCATTAAAACCCTTCAATCCGTCCAAAAGTTATGATTTTTTAAACATACACATGAAATTTCAGTGAAACATGTGATGTATGGTCAGACAGTATATTTTCGGTAATGAATGTTTTTCTCGAAAATGCACAGGATTTCGGGGGTATGTTTCTTCACCAAAAATGATTGTAATTGATCCCTGCAACCGAAAATAATTTTTCCAGGAGCATTTAAAATTTTTTTCTTTCACCGAAAAATGTAGGCCCTTTATCGATTTTTCTTAAAAATTCATTTTTAGTTTTTAGTGATTTTGTTTGACGCCATACAGAATAGGTGTGTAATACTTTTGTGTAGGTACCCATGAGCTCTACTTCAGGAAAAAATTTCATTGAAATATATTCACTATTGTAAGAGTTATAGCTGTTTGAAAATTGAATCGTTTTTATGAGGTTTTTCTCATTTTGCGTGGTCAAGGATCAACTTTTCGAATGTTTTTGCGATTTCTACATATCCTTCACCTAAATACGCGTTGTTTGCCTTTTGAAACATTAAAATCGTTCAATCCGTTCAGAAGTTATGCTGTTTTAAACATGCGCATGAAATTTCAGGGAAACATATTAACGGTATGGGCAGGCATTATATTTTCGGTAATGAATTTTTTTCTCGAAAGTGCGTAGGATTTTGTGGGTATGTATTGACCAAAAATGATTGTAGTTGACCCCCGTAACCGAAAAGAATTTTTCCAAATGATTTGAAATTTTTTAATTTAATTTTGTTGATAACTTTTTAATGAAGCTTCAATCAAGAAATTGATATTCTTGATTTCGTTGTATTTTGGCCTCTAGAATCCCTCATTAAAATTTTTCCCAGAGGTGGCCGAACACCCTGTATACGAAAAACGTCGAAGAGAACATAAAAAACGCGTTTTACTGTAGAAGACCTCGTTAATGGGAGAAACCATCATGAAATAAAGATAATTTTCAAAAATTTTTTGGTCGTAACTATGAAACTTTTTCTGATAAGTGTTGAATGTTTTCAAAAGTATTACATGTAATATTAAATCTTCTGCAACTTTGTCATTTTGGAATTTCACTTTAATATTTTAGGTCATTATTAAAACCCCAAGCATTGAAAAGAGATAAACAAACTCTAAATTTCTACTTTTTCAATCCGTCACAGTAGTTTCTCCTCTTAATTCCTACGAGGGTTGGTTTGTTGGGAACAATACTTGAATTTGACAGAGTCCAGAAGAGACAAAGTATGGCTACTTACATTATACAGAGTATATTGCTTAAGTAAGTACAATAGGATATCTCACTAGGAGTTGTAATGATTAAAAGAAATATTCTTACAAAAGTTGTTTGCTAGAATGGGCTACATCATGCAGTACTAATAGTTTATTCGTGGATGAAAGATCTGAAGATCTGAAGGTCAATCTAATTTTCTCAAAAAGTAATATTTCGTAATTCTTAAAACCCCCAAGCATTGAAAGAAGATAAAAAAAATTTCGATTTTGTCAATCCGTCACAGTGGTTTCCCCCCTTAAGAGAGGAACAGTTTTTCCAGCGTCGTTAGTCACTTTCCAGAGGGGTACATAGAAAATGTGTCGCGATAAACGTGGCCAACGTCTACAAGGGTGGTTCCCAGCCCGAGAATATTTTGCATTCGTGCTCCAGCACGTGGGTTCATCCCGCCATTCCCGTATCTAGACAGCGGCCCGCGAGGCAGATAGCTCGACTTTCGCGCGTTCAGAAAGGCGGAAAGAACGGGACAAATGTATCCTGTTTTCCCGTCGTTTCTTTTCCACGACCCTTCCGCGAGATAATAACGATCTACGAGAGGAGGAAGGGGGTCAGGTAGTTTTTTCCAGGTCGACGTTATCCCGGGGTGCGTTCTGTAGCCAGGAACGCGTACACGCATGCTACGGAACCGCCCCCGTAACTGTTTGACCGGAAGTGACGCGAAGTCCGGCATACCGGATCCCTAGAATCCCAGTGTTGCTTTAGATGAGAAAATAGCGCGCTGTTACACGCGGCGTATCGCGTATCCGGCTCGTAAATTCGCCCGCGTCGCGATCCGTCCTTTGTTGTTCTTTTCGGAAACCAGCTTTTCGCGAATTTTTTCCCGTCCACGCGACAGCGAGGAAATTTTTATTCGCGAACGAGGAGTAAAGGTTTTTAGATTTGCTCGTAATTTTCAACGGATTCGCGTTTCGATGGAAAATTCATTCGCGAGAAATGGAATCTCTCGACATGATCCACGTTGGGGATCCGCTGTTTTTAATAACAGAACTGTCGAAGTGGCCTGAACGACCCGTTCGTAATTTCTAATAAAAATTGTGGAAAATTTACTCGACTGGATTTTTCAAAATTTATTGTAGTTTTCTGTAAGAGAATGAATAAACATTTATTTTCATTAAAGTGTGCATTTATTTGACCATCTATCGTTTCAATTTCTTTGGTGCAAATAAATACAGTATAATTGTGGTTCTGGTGTTAACGATTATTTGGGACGAATTTAGGTTTAGGTTTCTGGCGGTTTTTAAATATTATTTACTGAAGCATGTAATCCCTCGATAACGTTCGCTGGAGGTACTTGGAAATTGTCGATTGTTATCCTTGTTAAACACTGTGAACGAGTGAAATAGAAAGTACGGTTTAGAGGTTTAGAGTTCGACGTTTGTTTATACCACAGATTTCAAAATCATTCAGAAGTCAAAGTATATAGTTTCGTTTTTAACAAAATAACATGATTTTCATATCGTAGCTCAAGTTTAATAGAAGAAGGCTGATTTTTTAGTAACATTACACTTTTTAACACATTCATTTCTAATCTTTTCAGTGCGTTCAACGTTCTTATGCATAAGGACAACATAAAAAATCTTACAAACGAACTCATTAATAATTAACTGAAACTAAATTATATGTAATTTTCTGTTAAAGAAGCAAAACGTAGCATGATGCAGAATGACCATTGAAAAGGTTACTTTATCATTTCAAATACACGATACTAGTCGATCGATAGCCTTTTGTTCGGTCTATTATTTATATTTGTCACGGATTTCGCATTTATTCGGGAAACGTTAAACGCAAAGCGTCGAGTATGTAATATGACAATTTATATAGAGAAAAATATTGCTATGACTCATCGGTATAACCGAGTAACTGCGTTAAATGTTTGTCAGGCAATTTCAAACGAATTTCAATCTCGATTTCAATCGCAAAACGCAACACAAAACGGGAAATTACAGGAAAAATGGGGGGAAAAAAGTCGAGACGAGTATGAATATTTCATTCGACGGTCTTTCTCGCCTTTGTTACTTTCATATTTATGTTTGAAAAAGGCGAACCGAATGATTTTTTAAAAGCAATTAACTTTGAAATCAGTATCAGGCGACAGAAACACGAATGCATGTATTAATTACAGCACGCGGATCAAAATTATTTTATTGAAAACGCAACATGTAAATGGGTTTAAAAAATGTTACGTCTACCCCTTCGTGGCCTTTTTTAGAACTTCAGCATTAGACTCGATTCTCATTCTCTAAACCACATAAAAACACAAAGAAATAATTGTAATCGAAGTATTTGTGTTTGTTACATTGTTACTGTGAGTTTCGAAAAATGTTAAATATTCGAAAAAATCCTACGTTCTATTTTTACTTTAATATTACATTTACTCGTGCATTTATTTTTACAGATACGTTTTTCTAATACATACATCGATTGAGCTCGTAATACGCTGACTTTTACAAACATTAAACACAAAACTCTCTACGAGGGGGCGGAAACTGTTCTATTTACCATTCGTTTGTTTCGCAAGGTTGAATTTTACTTTTCAAATAGAAATCTGTTCGCGCTCGAATATGCTTGGTCGGAATTGAAATTGATGTGGTTGTGATTTCTGATTTTTAAAACGTTTATTTTGTAACAATAACAAGTGGACTGTGTATATATATGTGTTACTAAGCGCGATGAAATATAGGAGGAACTGTTCCCCCGTTTTAAGTTAAAAAATGCGTTCAAAACGACTGACTCTTCACGACCTACGAGTTGTCGAGTGTCTTTTCAGAGATCGTTACTCTGCCAGAAGACAAGTTAAAAGAGTTTTTCTCCCAGAAGACAATTTAAAAGTCTTCTTTTCCCAAAAGACAAGTTAAGAGTGACTTTCGTGTCCGGACTCCGGAGTCCGTTTCCTGCTCAGCTTAGATCCCCTCCAAGAGGTACACTTGGGGTTGTTTTGTAAATTCCTCTGTAAAATAATGACTCGATTGATTAGCCATCGACTTGGGAGAGGAGGACCCATTTTCCTGCCCCATTTCGGCTGGAAAGTCCTTCTCGACTTCGGTGGTTGAGGAAAGTCCCAGGCCACCCTGACGAGGTTTCCTCCCCAAGTCGAAGGCCGCGTTAATTTACCGAGGAAGAAACGAAACTCCGGATTATCAACGAGGCAAGAGGCCGCCTCTATTTTGCAGCTGTTTTATGGCTACATTGTTCCGCGTGTCGGCGATGGCCATTGTCGTCGATGCCTACATTTGGCCTCGACGAACGTACCACCCACGGAACAATATAGCTGTTCTGGGTTAGGTCTGGGTCATTCACTGGTCAACTCAAGTGTAGCGTTTCTTTCATTTAACAAAATTCCTTTCTTTTACTCGAAGACCTTCGTAACGTAATACCGATCCCGCATCTGGAAACATAAAGGACCGAAAACATCCCGAGTTAGCCAGCGGAATGTGCGTACTTTTGTTTCCCGAACACAGAATATACGTACCAATGTGCCCTTTTTCCAGCAACGTCCCGAATTATTAACAGTCCCAGGCGAAGCGTTTCGAACGATTCGTATTAATTCGTTCGGTAATCGAAGACCCAATGTTTCTGAAATTGATCGTTTGACCAGTTAGCGTGTGCAGTAATAAAGGATGATTAATAATTACGAAAGGGGATGGTAAACGGGCAAGTTTTATCAGGCGCGCGTACCCGCGACCCATTGATGCAATTCTCTCGTTATCCTTGTTCATCCGTTTCTCCTATTTCGTTGAACACAGCACGAAATACGGAGCGCCCTTTGCTCGTAAAGGGACACAGGGATATACGGGTTGCGGCACGGACGCGGAAAAACAAATCGCGTTACGCTGATTATCCGAGACGAGGTTTAATACCGAACAGAAATACTAGCTCCGCGACGCACACACGAACAGTTAAACGAAACGCATTTTACGAGACAAACGGGAGGTGGATCGAGTAATGAGAAAAACCATTTCGAACCATTTTTGAACAGTGGTGGACGACGTAGAGAAATACGATTTCAGTCTGGACTGGACTCACAAGGGATGAAACTACTTTAAGAGGCTGAAAAATTGGGAATTTGTTTTATACGGGGAAAATAATATAATAATACAGTGGTGGACGACGTAGAAAAATACAATTTCAATTTCGACTGAACTCACAAGGGATGAAACTACTTTAAGAGGCTGAAAAATTGGGAATTTTTAGGAATTTTTTTTATACGGGGAGAATAATATAATAATACAGTGGTGGACGACGTAGAAAAATACAATTTCAGTCTCGACTGGACTCACAAGGGATGAAACTACTTTAAGAGGCTGAAAAATTGGGAATTTGTTTTATACGGGGAAAATAATATAATAATACAGTGGTGGACGACGTAGAAAAATACAATTTTAGTTTCGACTGGACTCACAAGGGATGAAATTACTTTAAGAGGCTGAAAAATTGGGCATTTTTAGGAATTTTTTTTATACGGAGAAAATAATTAGTAATATTTTTTAAATTTTTACATTGTTTTAGTACATGTCGAAGGAAGTAATACGAATTTTTTCACTGTAAAATATTAATATTTAGGTCAAAATATCAGAGATTTTCAACATAACGTGAAAAAGTTCCTTTTTGTGTACATTGTAACATCAGACAGTTTTTACCTGAGAGAAAGGGAAAATAATATTATTAAATTTTAATAAATTTTTTCTTGAATGAACCTGAGAAAATGGAGAAAAGTAAATTATTGGATATTCTACAGGACTTTGAACCAAAAAGTACAATTTTCACGAAACTAATTTTGTTTATGTAGAACTAATATTGTTAGAATCGATTTAGAATCAACTGTTTAGGTTAAATCAGGGTGAAGTCATCTTATTTAGTAAATAAAATGTGTTCGTAGTCGATAAGTTATCTATCAGATACTGTCGTGTATTGAAAATTGGTAAAAATTTAAAAACTTAGTTTCGAGAAAATCACTGTTAAAGTATTGAAATCATTGTACAACGAGGGCGCCACGAGGTAGGTCGGTGGGGCGCCACCATGGTGTAAGCGGATGTGCCATCTTTATTCGTTATTCGTCTTGTGACACGTGCGAGAGATGTATCGAAATATACTTTTATTACAAAAGATTAACCACGGGTAAACTATTTCTTTCTTACCGTGTTCGATTCTTGCCACGTACCTCATCAACATAATTGACCTCCGCAACTAAATATAATTTTTCCAGAACGATTTGAAATTTTTTAATTTTGTCGAAAAATTTGTCCACCTTCCTGAATTTTTTTCTCGAAAGTGCGAAGGATTTCGGGGATATGTAAATTAACCAAAAATGATTGTAATTTACCCCCGCAATCGGAAATAATTTTTTTAAAACGATTTAAAAATTTTTTTTTCGCCGAAGAATGTAGGCACCTACTCGAATTTTTTTCTTGAAAGTGCGTAGGATTTTGGGGGTATGTCTATTCACCAAAAATGATTGTAATTAACCTCCACAACTAAATATAATTTTTCCGTGAATTATTTAAAATTTCTTAATAACTTATTAACGAAGCCTCAATCAACAAATTGATATTCTTGATTTTACCTCAACATAAAGTTTCCATTCATACTTATAAAGTCTACATACAACACTAGTTTTGGAATCCAGATTTCGTAATAATAAAACAAAATGATTAACTTTGGTGCATTCAAAGCAAAAATAAAATTTACATTTAATGAATCACCTTAACGACTTGTGTGAAACATACATATAATAATAGAAGACCAATAAGGCAAGCGGAAAAAAATTTATTTGTTTATTCGATAAAACTGTTCAAACTGTATTTGTTCGCATAAAAACGAATAAAAACGTATTTATCTTTCGTTTGTTTTTTTATATTTTTATCCTGATAAGAATGTTCCCCCGATATCTGTTGGACGTTTTAAAATATCGAAAAATAAAAAAAAAAAACCGATGAAGGGTTTAAATTTAGGCCAATCGATCTTTTCGTAAACATAGGCGATGCTTGACGAGTATTCCACGAGCAATTTTGAGAAATTCAGCATTTGGTCGAGTTTGATAGTCCTTAGGGTAATCGTCGTCTAATTAGATGCAATTAATTTCCGGTGATTATTGCCGCTCGAGACGGTCATTCTAGTGATTACAAATTTCAGGCTAATCGTAGCACGGTATAATGGGCGATTATTGGTGGTTTCGATTGTACGCTCTTGCGTGCGTTGAACCGCATAATTTTGATAGTATTGATTTTCAATCTCGTCACGTAAATACCGTGATAATCTTAGGAACAATTAACACGTCGAAATTGAAACAATTTAGGCACGTATCTAGTCGAAATACAAGTTTCAATTTATACGTTTCGATGGGGCAATCTGATATAACGTTTGACGTTTGAGGTTCGGATGTTGAATTCATGCTGATTGCTATACGACATCGCTGCTAAATTAACACACGATATCCCGTGTAACAGCGATCACGATCCTTCAATGTTAAAAATAATTTTTTAATCAAGATACCTTGACTATTTCTGACTTAATCGTATTGTAATTATTTCAAATAATTGTACGACAATATCTTTGTAATGATACAGACCAGTTCTATTTTAAGTGGAGATAGAAAAAACGATGCAGAAAAGTATTGTATGGATTTTTTTCCACATTTTGTTCGAAGTGTATCAATGTACTAGTAAAGTGCAGTTGAACTTGTTTTTTTTTATTTCAAATTGAACTACATTTTTTGTATAGAAATCCATTTCTGGGAACTCGATATCTTGGGAGATATTCCATTTCAAGTTTAATGCTATAAAAAGTACAGAAACTTTCTCTATTACGATCCAAACATTTTTATACTCGTCCCTTATATATTTCTTATTAAATTGTTTAGTTTTTCTGTGCCAAAATTTGAAGAACTGATCTGAATTTTTCTTTTCTCCGCAATACTAGAAATTTCTTCCTCCTTTTTCACCAATGAAACCAAATTGTTTGTGTGAGCAAATGGCGATATCTTTTCACCCTCATTCTGTGTTTTTTTATAGTGGTGCCTGTATGACCAACGATTAAATATTAAGTATGTGTGGGTTTAACAGGCACTCGTGAATCACACCTCATCTGTTCAAAATGCCAAGCTGTTCTCCTTTTTTACCCTAACCTTGCACCTCGTCTCCTCGTAAAGGTCTTCTATTCTTCCTTGCAGTACTTCCTTTTCAATGGCCTCCTATGTGCTTCTCCACCATGTCGATACAAAGAGCGTAATTGTTCCCCCCTCCTTTTTTCGTATTTTCTTTCCTATTGCCAACACATAAACATTATCCATTGTACCCTTTCTATTTCTGAAACTCTGCCCGGTATTTCTTCTCTTTTGTCTCTTCCCAACAACACCATTGTGTACATTTAAATAAATAACAAACAAACATCAGAAGAACCGCGATTCGTACGAAAATAATTTTATTTCAATTTATATAATTACATATTATTAGTAACGAATATTCGCGAATAAATATTAATTACAGTTCTGTAGACAGGTTTTGAAACAAAGAAGTATATTAGATAGACATTATTAAAAATATTATAAGGCATTATTAGGAAAACTTTAGCTTCATTTACATGTGTGAAAATAATGTATTCCACAATATTTTTATAAACAGCTTGTCAATTATATATTTATTTTTAGACATCGAGTACTCCTGCAAGTGAATTTCAACTCTTCAAACACGAAGAAAAAACACTTCCTTTTACCCTCTTTACTCGTAATTCGTCCCGTTGAGGCTTTTACAATATTACCTCTGTCTTTGCTTTTTTAGCTTTCCTCTTTTTAGATCTCTTCCTTTGCCTTTTCGACTGTCCTTCTTTTTTCAGCCTTTCAATTTCATCCTTCTTAACTTGTCCTGAAAATATTTTTCATAAAGTTTACCCGAAACGATAGTCGACATACCCCCTCCCTTCGCTCGTCTTTTCTTTACCTCTTTAATACTTGGACGTAAAAGTGTCCTTTGAAGGAGCATAATACCAAGTGTTTACTAGAATCTCCAAAATCTGCGAATGAATGATTTTGAACATAAGACCTGCTCTACTTGCACGCAAAGTTTCATAATTTTTTTAACTTCCTAATTTCCCTTGTTAGAAAACGATTGATTTTGTTATTGTTCACTTTGATAATTAAATTCTAGTATCATTTATGTTCATGTGAAACTAATTACAATTATGATATAATCAACAACATATTTTGAGCAATAGAAACAACTATTAACAATCTAATAAAGATGGTTTACTTTACGTTATTTTAGTAGGGTAAATTTTGCATTAATTCAATAAATATTTTTTAATTTACAACAAAGGGTTAAACTATATTTTAGTATTTATTTTATCGAATAGTCAGCTCAAATAAACATTGTAAAAGCAACTATTAACAATCTGATAAAGATATTTTATTTTATACTAATTCAGTGGGTTAAATTTTGCATTAATTTAGTAAATATTTTTTAATTTATATTGTATCCATTTTCCTACATTGTCTCTTACAACAAAGAATCAAACTATATTTTAGTATTTATTTTATCGAATAGTCAGCTCAAATAAACATTGTAAAAGCAACTATTAACAATCTGATAAAGATATTTTATTTTACACTACTTCAGTGGGTTAAATTTTGCATTAATTTAGTAAATATTTTTTACTTTATATTGTATCCATTTTTCTACATTGTCTCTTACAACAAAGAATCAAACTATATTTTAGTATTTATTTTATCGAATAGTCAGCTCAAATAAACATTGTAAAAGCAACTATTAACAATCTGATAAAGATATTTTATTTTACACTACTTCAGTGGGTTAAATTTTGCATTAATTTAGTAAATATTTTTTACTTTATATTGTATCCATTTTTCTACATTGTCTCTTACACCAAAGAATCAAACTATATTTTAGTATCTTTTTTATCCAATAGTCAGCTCAAATAAACATTGTAAAAACAACTATTAACAGTCCAATAAAGATATTTCATTTTACATTACTTCAGTGGAGTAAATTTTGCATTAATTCAGTAAATATTTTTTAATTTATATTGTATCCATTTTCCTATATTGTCTCTTACATCACGTAAAGTTGAAGGATCAAAGTATATTTTGTTATTTTTTTTATCGAGCAGTCGACTCAAATAAACATCGTAAAAAATGTGTCGACTCGGTTCCAGGTCTCCCCTGTTCGAAATATCGAAGGTTGGCTCGAGTTTCGCAATAATTTTCGCGCTGGATAACGTTCTGGAATTCATGACAACGAGTAACGTCGGTGGCAACGAGAAAAACGAACGAATCGTCGGACCTGCGCGAATCGAATTAAGGTCGGAACGTTGAAATAGCCGCCCTCGTAAAGAGTTCGGGGTATCGCGTGTACAGATTGAGCCAAAAGCTGTTTGAAAAATTGTCGAGTCGGTGGAAAACGGATTACCGTTGACGGATGATTTTTCAAGAACTTAAAGATAGCAAACGGTGAGCTTAAAAGGTTATATCGAAAATGCAAAACTTCGGAATTTTTTGGAGGGAAGGGCGATTGGGGCAAAGAAATATAACGAACGAGTGAGCGTCAGCAAATATTTTTATTGAAGAGAGACGACAGCTAAGCTATATAAACGGTGTTATCTTTCATCCAGTAATATTGATCCTTTTTGGCCAGCCAACGTTTTTATTTCTTTGTTCGACGCGTCGTGTTTTTTATTTCTTTGTCCAATGTAGTGTCTATAAAATATATCTTACTTTTTATGAGCTGGGCTGTAAAATATCGATGGAATCGGCAGTTGACACGTACTATTTCAATGCGAACGTTTTATGTCAGTAAGAGACACATAAATTCTGGAATTTTATAGAATGTGGTTTACTTAACAAAAGTGCAGCATAACAAATCGACATTTTCGTGAGCATGACGAATGATACGAGTTTGAAATATTCTGCTTTGAGTAATAATTTTTTTTTTTTATTTATATATCTATGAAATCCGTTGGAAAAAGGTCTAAAAATACTTATAGACACCACGATCCTTGTTTGTATGATATAAGTTTTAATTTGGTGGAATTTTTGGAGAAGTTTGGAACATCACTGATTTGAAAAAAATTAATTTTACTGATGAATTAGTTAGATACACAGAAAAATATATTATTGCTAAATCCAATTGAAAACTCTCTAGAATGACTAATTTCAATGAAGCGTGCAGCTGAACGACCAGACGAGGTTAACGAACGCGAGGTCTTGATAAGATACGAATACATTTAGATCGGAAAATAGTTTCCCCTTAAGTAGCTCAGATACGTCTACTTTCGGGTCTCGCCATTAAGAGTCAGGATATCTCATTCGAATCGTGATTTTCACAAATCTTTCCACGTTTTCACCGAAACTTTACAACTTTTGTTTGACGTAATTACTACGTTTTATTTCGCTCTCGGTCTCGCCACACTAATTGAGATTATTTCAACTGCTTATTGCATTAAAACTTTGCGTCGCGAGGGAATACAAGTACCAGTCCAATCTCGAACTTTCCGCGAGATTTATAAGTCTATCATTTTTAAGTAAATTTCCGTGAAATTAGTGCAATACCGTAGGCATATAAAAATTGTAAAACACAAGCCAACGGATGTTTTATATTTTTCATTTTTTGACCCACTTACGATCCGTGGGAACAGAATATCCTTGTACGCGAATATTGAAATTAACAATATATAGTTATCCTTGACGATAGCAAGGATTAGCAAGTAGTACACTTTAATATTGAATCGTTAATTGTAATTGTTAAATAATAAATGCAAATATTACGGTGGTATCGGAACGCCAAATGAATCAAACGTATTACCGACGAGGATATCAAAATATAAATGTGGAAATGTTTGAAAGTAATAAATTACCTGATTTTACCAACCTAACGGAATTTTATTGGCATAAAGCTTGATGGATCATACAAATGAAAAAGAACGGAACAGAGGATATGCAAAAATTGCTGGAATGTGTTCGTATAAAAGTACCGGTTCGTTGGAGTGTACAAATTGCAATTACGTTTTCATACAAAAAGTAGAGCAGCACGATCGATTGTAATACATTTAAAAGCCGCGAATAATTCGTGTATTGTCGTTTTATAGACATCGTTAATTCTCGAGGTTTCACGGAAACGTTTCGACGCGTTAATAACAATGCGCCGTACGAGCGGATAATTGTACCTCGAATTAACGGCTTTTATAAATTCTCGTTTCCGGTCACTTTCAAATGTTAATTACGATTACTTCTGATGCTTTTAACGCGTATGTTAACGTTCGTTATTCGGACCAGAATATTCTCGTTAGCGAATTCGCGTGACTGGCACTCGCAACAAACCAAATCCTCTAATTATTAATACGAAAAATTGAAGTATCGTACATGTTTTCGTCGGTGATCCATTGTTATGGTGATACAAACAATTTGTGCAAGCTATAAATTTCATTAAATGTTGACAGTACGCTTTCTTAGAAATTTATGCGTAAATAATATTTTTCAAACTTTATTTCGAACGCATCGAGATTTACTTTGATCGTTGAGAAGCCTTAAAATCAAGGATGATATACAGGGTGTTTGTCCATCCCTGGGAAAAATTTTAATGGGGGATTTTAGAGGCCAAAATAAGACGAATATCGAGAATACCAATTTGTTGATGGAGGCTTCGTCAAAAAGTTATTAACAATTAAATTCAAAGATTTCAAATCGTCCTGGAAAAATTATTTTCGGTTGCAGGGGTCAATTACAATCATTTTTGGTCAATAGACATACCACCGAAATCCTACGCACTTTCGAGAAAAAAATTCTCTATCGAAAATATAATGTCTGACCATACATTGACATATTTCCCTGAAATTTTTCGGCGAAAAATAAAAATTTCAAATCGTTCTGGAAAAATTATTTTCGGTTGCGAGTGTCAATTACAATCATTTTTTATTATTAGACATATCTTCGAAATCCTACCCACTTTCTAGAAAAAAATTCGAGAAGGTGTGAAATTTTTCGACGGAAAAAAAACATTTCAATTCGTTCTGGAAAAATTATTTTCGTTTGTTGGGAGTCAATTACAATCATTTTTGGTGATTAGACATACCCCTGAAATCCTGCGCATTTTCGAAAAAAAAATTCAGTACAAGCGGAATTTTAAACGTTAATAACTTTTTAACGAAGCCTCCATCAACAAATTAGTATTCTTGATTTTCGTCTTATTTTGGCCTCTAGAATCCCCCATTGAAATTTTTCTCAGGAGTAGCCGAACACCCTGTATAGAGAATGGGTGAATAAGGATCAAACAATAAAATTTAGGGTGATTCTTTATGCAAACACGAATCAAAAGTGAAGAACAAATTTTTTTAATATCGATCTTCTTTTTGGAGAAAATTAATTTTTAAATTCTTCGAGTACGAGTGGACATGTCTGACCATTATTTGTTATTACTACTTAAGTTTGTATTTGGAACCAGTTACATGGGCACTGTATCGCCTGTTTCCAGTTAATCTTACTATTTTCTAACTAGTTAGAATAAAGAAAGTGAAACAAATAGCAGAGTAACATTGTAAACGTTTCTAAACAAAATTTCTAGTAGAAATACCCAATAATGGTCAGACGTGTTTCTCTGAATAGTCAAAATTAATTTTTTCGTAAATGAAGGCTCGTATCAGAAAATGTTATTCTTGATCATCGATGCATTTTTGCACAACTATTCATGCTATTTTTAATTAAAACACGTTTTTCTATCCACTTCTTTAAAAATAATGTTTTAAACATTTTAGTCGACCACTTTGTCCAGAAAAGGAAAATCGATACGTTAAACTCTTTCCATGATCTTTCTCAGTACTAAAAATGTTCATTTACTTGATACATCGTATTTTATTTCTATAATAATTGTTCTTTAAATGATACGTCGGTGTTACAAATTGGGACGAACATACAGCGAAGTTCATTTGTGAATATTTATTCAACCGCAATGAGAGTCTGATGCGAGTTGACATTACACCTCGAGTTAAGGACTTTTGATATTACACGATGACACCATTTCGACTAATTAGCGCGGAAACAGCGACACGGATCGCGGCGTTAAATAATACCGCGACATTTAAATAGCCCTGTCTGCAAAGCAACGTTTCCAAATTAAATGCTCCACGTTGTTGATTGAAACTTTATGCAAGACTCTCCCCGACAAAAATAACATTTGTTATTGATATCGAATACATCGAATGTAGGTCGCGTACTTCGCATTTCGACTCGAAGCATGGAGTAATTTAATCGGGAAGAGGTTGAGGAACTATTTGAACCAATAATAGCGAGCTAGTTCGTCTTGGAAAAATATTTTTATTGTTTGGTTTTCCTTGAAACGGCATAATTAATCTTTTAAATCTAAGACATTGGAAAAAAAGAGGTGGTTGCAATTTTGGAACGAGTTTAAATCAAATATTTATTTTATTTAAATGAAACAAGCATCACGTTCCCTGGAAATACGGGCGAATAATTACGGAATCAACGTGGTTCTAAATTTCAAGGCAAGTTTAGCCGGAACGAGTCATTACTTAATCATTATTATCTTTGTATATTGGATTCATCTTCAAAATTACGTCAACATTTTACGAAGTTCGTACGTATTTGGGTAACCAGGAGTTTGCCGAGCAATATATTCTAATAAGGGAACTTCGATGGCCCGAAAATTGAGATTTCTTGTAAACATTGTCTATGGGGGAGTTCGATATTGATTACTCAATACCGCGTAAAATATTGAATCTTCGAGTTCAAGGCTATTTTCGCGTCTCGTTCGTTTCCCAGTTTCAAGGAGCAATCATGCTATTGTTATAAAATAAATATAAAAATTAGTTCGCCACATTATAAAACTCCAAACGTGTGATTTTATCATCAAATCTTATACGATATATTAAAATGAACACATTTTTATATTCACGAGGAATTTGAAGAAAAAGTTTAAACAAAATTAAATAGTATACGTTTGTAAAATTATTTGATGCTCCTGCAATAAAATGAATATAAAAACTAATTTTCATCGTGAATCTTAAAAATATACTCCTTTATAAAACTCCAAACGATTTTGTCATTAAATTTTATACGATATATCAAAATGAACACATTTTTACATTCGCGAGGAATTTGAAGAAAAATTTTAAACAAAATTAAATAGTATACGTTTGAAAAATTATTTGATGCTCCTGCAATAAAATGAATATAAAAACTAATTTTCATCGTGAATCTTAAAAATATACTCCTTTATAAAACTCCAAACGATTTTGTCATTAAATTTTATACGATATATTAAAATGAACCCATTTTTATATTCACGATTCGAAGAAAAAATTTAAACAAAATTAAATAGTATATGTTTGAAAAATTGTTTGATGCTATTGCAATAAAATGAATATAAAAACTAATTTTCATCGTGAATCGTAAAAATATATTTCTTTATAAAACTCCAAACGAGTTTGTCATTAAATCTTATATTTTACATTCACGAGGAATTCGAAAAACAAATTTGTAATTAAATCGTACGTCAAGAGATAATTTGAGAACGAAAGGATCAAGAATACCGAGTGCCAATTTGTATAATTTAACGATTATCTTGCGCGTGAGACAAAAAACGTAACGCGAGGACGCTTTAGCAGAACGATTAATTGGAATATCGTGAAAAGTAGCTTTCTGAGGGGGGAAGTAGGTCGAAGGGAGATCAGAGCGTGAACTGTGAGGAAGGAAACCGAACCGGTTCGAAGGACCGTGCACTTTTAATGGTATACGAGCCGTTATTTCCGAACCAGTGATGCAAAGATTGCACGACCGGTAAGTAAGCAGCTCAATTTTGACCAGAAAAAGTGCAGCGTCAGCCATCGAACCGTCTCATTTTTGGGACACTTCGGACCATAGGCTCCTTGAAATCGATCGTCCTGTTACATTTCGCTCTTTATTTATTCCGCTTCTCTATTCGTATCCACGTTTCGACCAGCGCGGCGAAAACCAATGCGTGATCGCGTCCACGAGCGACAGCCACTTTCCATTTTATTCGCCAACGCGTCGTTAGACCTGCCATTCGATTCAGATCGCGACAGATCGATTCTACTTCAACAAATACCTCGAGCAAATGTGTCGTCGACGAATGAAATTTTTCGGCGAAACGACGATTAATCCGTTGGAGGAAACGGACCGTTTCGGACGAGGTAATATTTTGGTTGGACGAGCAACAGTAGTTTCGAAAGTTTTTATCCGCGTGTCCTTTCCTCGCTGTTAAAACGCGGAAACTTGGGAAACACCTCGTTAAAACTTGGGAGTTTTTAACTCCGTAACGCTCGCGGAATCGTTTCTGCCACTGTTTTATATTTCTGCAAATCTTCACGGTGATCGTGTTTATCGTTACAGTTTGACGGGAGTGTCGTCGAACGGTTAGACCCCGCCTCGTTGGGACTGGTTTAAATTATACGTTCAGTAGCTCACGATTCACTCGAAAAGATACACGCGTTTAAATTTTAGAAATAGGTTAAACAATCGAATACATTAAGTTCGATAGTAAATCTAGATTCAGGCATTAGTTTTATTCTTTAAATACTAACTTATTGAACAAATTTGCAAAATAGGTTAAACACCAATTTATCGAATACATTAAGTTTCATAGTAAAACTAGATTCAACCACTAGTTTTATTGTTTAAATACTAACTTATTGAACAAATTTGCAAAATAGGTTAAACACCAATTTATCGAATACATTAAGTTTCATAGTAAAACTAGATTCAACCACTAGTTTTATTGTTTAAATACTAACTTATTGAACAAATTTGCAAAATAGGTTAAACACCAATTTATCGAATACATTAAGTTTCATAGTAAAACTAGATTCAACCACTAGTTTTATTGTTTAAATACTAACTTATTGAACAAATTTTCAAAATAGGTTAAACACCAATTTATCGAATACATTAAGTTTCATAGTAAATCTAGATTCAACCACTAGTTTTATTGTTTAAATACTAACTTATTGAACAAACTTTCAAAATAGGTTAAACACCAACTTATCGAGTAAATTAAGTTTCATAGTAAATCTAGATTCAGCCACTAGTCCTATTCATTAAATACTAACTTATCGAACAAATTAAGTTTGAAGAATGTATAAGTGAACGTAACTTGTGTATTTTACTTTTGTGAGCTACTGAGCTTTGAAATTACTCAGAAACGATTCGTGGTATGATTGAAAACTCTTTCACAACTGTTCCAATTTAACGTTCGATGGATATAAAAATGGAGGGCAGTCAATTTACTTTGAGTACGCGTACTCGCAACGTCTGAGAACATATTCAATGCAATATCGTTCCCGTGAATGCCAATAGCTTATTTGTGATGCAGACGATTGATGTTGAGCATTGTTACAGTAAAACAGGAGAGAATGTTGTTGATGAGAAATAATAATATTCCACGCGAATGAAAATTAATGCTTGTGAAATGAAAATGTACGCCTTCTTGGATCCTAATGGGCCCTTTTTCCTGTTGATAGTCGGATACAATGAAACGATACTAGAAAAAAGTAACGTAAAAAGAGAGAAAAACAGTATAAAGGGATATTCGTCCTGGAAAGCGATGTGGGTTACGGTCCTAGATAAACCGGTGAGATAGAATTTGTTCAACCGACGACACACATGGTTTTAATTAAACCTTTGTCTATATGTCAGCAGAAAAAAAAACGCGAATCGCGATGAACCGGGTTTGGAATATTTCTGTACAGACGATCGTTTCACAGAGGATATATCGCTGCTGAAATTTCGACTATAATAATTATTAATCAACACTATTTGCTCGAGCATCCTATTATAGAAAATAATCCAGTGCCAATTATTAATGATATTAGTACTGTATTAGTATACAGCAAAAGTACAGAAAATATTATTTTACTGTTTAAAATGTAGAATTTTCCAGATTCTTAGAATCAGTGCAATTGCACGCTGGACGTTTGAAAAACAGGGGTCCATTAAAATAGAAGGGAAACATGCAGGACGAGTTTTAGAGATATAAAATTCAACAGGTAATGAGAGAACTTCATTACGTTGATGCAATTCGTTGTTTTTATTCGACGTACGATAAAAAAAGAAGCAACCACGTCACTTGCAGTGTCTGGGAGCATATTTTGTTAGTACAGTGTTCTTTTAGGGATTTACGTCTGCATTTACATAAAATTTCTCGGGCGTTTCGCGGTGAAAATTCGATGCTCCTCCACGCTTGACTTATTTAAGACAATGTTAGTTGCTGTAATATTTTACGCCATTTCAGAGCACCGTTGGACCCATCTTTATCCGATAATAAATTTTTATCTCGACAAAATTGCATTCGGACGAAGATTTCCATGCTAATAAGTTGCCAAGCGAAATAGCTAATAAAATTCACTCGTTTCTCGTTAAACATTTCAATTTTATTCGTTACCTTAAACAAGTTCAAATAGAAATTGAGAGAAATAAACTTCCATTCTATAGAAGCACTTTACCATATTCACGTAGAATACTCTGCTTTGTAAATTTGAAATTAATGTGTACTAATAAATTATTTCTCTAATTACGAACAAATTTTGTTTCGAACAAAATTTGCCTGACTCTGCCTGCAATTAGTTTGGGACGTGCATCGTCTCACTTTTGAAATCCAAATTTCTATAAAAAATTCTAAAATATTATACAGAAATAAATTATTTCTCTATTTGCAAATAAATTTTGTTCGAAACAAAATTTGCCTAAATCCGCCTGGAATCAGTTCGGGGCATGTATCGTCTCGTATTAAAGTCCAAATTTCGAAAATTGTAAAGGGTTTGAAATTTGACTAATGGCGATATATTTTCTGGTAATTACAGCGAGGAAAATTTACTTTTTTTCACGGTTTTCTTTGTATCGGGTTCCCCCAGGATATTACATCTCAAGCCAGTATTTACCAGCACGAAAAAGCAGCACACTCATTATCAGGAGTTTTTTGTCGCCGCTGTAAATAATTCGCAATCAACCACTTTATTGTTTTATCGCGCGATTACCTCTCGCGAGCCTGTAAAAAACTGCTTGTCAAGGTTTTGCGGTTCATAGCTACGAAATAGGTAGCAATTAGCGTTCTTGCGCCACTACCGATAAATTCCACGCGATGGTTACGATGTTCTGAGATTTACAATTTAACACCAGCCTGGCGCAGGACGTCAGGGTCATTATTTATACAGTTTCGAGATACAACGCCGTCCAAACGTCTGAGATCAACCATTTTGCTTGTACTTTTTAATGCGATATTGAATAAAACATGAATAGCTTCCAATTATATGGTCTGGATCTTAAGTTCAAGCCACCCTCGTGCAATTTATTACATATTCGAATTCTCAATCGGTTTCTTAGTGAGAAAAAATTATTTGCAGAACAATTAAACCAGAAAACGTTTCATGAGTTGATGTATAACACACCAAAATGCAAAGGGTTTTCTTATTCAACTGTTTCTTAAAAATTCAAAAACAAATTGTTTACCATTTTAGTCGTTGGACTTTGGGTGCCGGAATTTTTCAATGCAATCTTCCACGTTCCGTGGCAAAAAATTTGTATGTCATTTTAAATCCGTCATTTTGAATTAAAAACGTTTAAAGCTCTATTTATTAAATAAATGCGATGGTTCTAGAAATCGACACATTGCGTGGGCGTCGAAACTTTTCATTTCGTCTTTTCTATCTAAACCGTTAACCCTTAGCGAATTTTAACATAATATCGATGCAATTTAAAAAAAAAATAAAATATTTTTTTCTGCAAAAACGTGTAAACGCCTACGATTTGAATTTTATTCGCCTGTTTGATAAATTTCGTTTAGATCACACCGTGTTGGAAGGTTATCGATCGTTCGCGTCGTTGGAGCGTGGAAATTGCTGAAAATTCGGGAAAGTCGAATCGTCCGGAGCAGATGCACGGTTGCTCGATAAAATCCTTCCCGCGGTAATTAACTGCGACACTGGCGGTCCACCTATTACCAAAATTTGCGACGTTACTAACGTATGCACCGAGTCGCGAACGTGCATGCAGATGGAAACGGCTACGTGACCGAAATTCCTCCCATCTGTTTATGTGACGGTAATCATTGGCCAGCCGACTGATCGATTATTTCGCGCGATGTACAAATTACCGTTATCGAGGATCCGAACGAGCATCGGGAAACGAATTTTTCGCCGTGTCGTTCGGGAGAGCGGGGTACGGCCGGTGGGAGGCGGGAGGAAGGGTGACAAAGTGATTACAACGGACGATAATACGAAATTAAAAAGTCCCAATTGCGTTACGTTCGACCGCGTTCGACGGTACGAGAGCGTGTAATTGAAATTAAAATTGCCACTGTGCTCCGATTCTCACGTATGCTTCGTACACTGTTGGCCAAAAGTTTTTTTAAAAATGGGTATTTGATGTCGTTCTAGAAAATTTTGTTCGTCAAAAGACTAACGTAAAAGAACAACGTATTTTATTTAAAAGGTTTCTCACGAATTTTTCGTTTTCAGGTGGAGACAAAAATGGTCGCTTTTAACAACCTTCTTCGGGCATACATTCAAGGGTAAGATCTAAAAATAATTACTTCGATCGGTACAATTTTTTGGAATTAAGAAACGTGGATGCAAAACGGTACTGGAGATGGTGAACTTCTCTACGTTGAATTTGATGGTTTAAATTCTACGCGTACTTTGGCGCTCGAAATATGTTCTTTGCGTATCGCGGGATCCCCCGCTGCGGCTAGAATTCGCGATACAATTAAATTGCAACGTTACAACGCGATACCACAAACGGATAGCGGCGCTTACAAATCTCACGTAACGCATAAATCGCGCGGAATCACCGGTTGGGTGGCGTAACGTGTAATTAACATTAAAAATTCCACGAGTATTCAACATCAGGTACCAACAGGGGGGCTCATTACCATAATTGTTAGACCAATTAACACACGCGTCCCATTAGCATAATTTCGATAGTTTAACGGCCGTTTAAATTATCTAAGCCCGCCCGCCACTTGAGTATTCCATTAAATACTAAAGCACGTTGCAAACGATAACGCACGATGGAGAGGAAAGGAGTAATTATTCGACATCCGGCGGAAGTTGTAGCTGCGTAGCCGCGCGAGCGAGGAAAACGTTAATGCTGGGGCGGTTCGAGTACAAACAAGACTTTTCGCTCTTTGGCGGTAAATATTGGTCCCTGTTCCCAAATCAGCGACAACTGTTTATTCGACATATTTAGCATTGGCATTCCGCGATCATTGATCATTCATCGCCTGTGACAGGCATGAAATCAAGCTTAGGTTGATCTGCAATAATTTGTAATTCGTTATCGTTGTGCCTACGAACGAGGGGCACGTTCGACTTCGGCTTTAACGTGCTTTTGCAGAATGATAGTAATCCATTTTGGTGTACGTAAAATATTAGGTGTAGATATTCAACACTGTTTAAGGTCTGAATAATTAATGCGGATATTTTTATGCAAATTTTTATTAATATAATTAATGAAATCAAATTTGTAGAGGGTTGTCCCAACCCCTAAATATAATAATTCGTATCTTTAAGTATTTCTTATATTTTTGCATATTAACACTAAACCTACCGACACTTCATGTATACCCATTCCTAGCATAACCGGTCAAACGACCACATTTTCTTTTTCTCTTTTACGAGGCAAAGTACTTCTAATTTTTCCATTATATGTATAGAAAGTTGTGTTTTGATGTTTATTCATAAGATATCATTCTCTTCCATGCTAAAAGATTTTTTAATTTTCATCGGATAGAAGATAAAACGCCCTTGGAAACGAATTTTATTCCAAGTCAATAGTGTAGTTAGTTTTAAAGAAACCAATTATTAAAGAAAAAGTACTAGCTAGTAATTACGCAAACATCCTGTATTTAAATTAAAATTAATTTTCAATTAAATAAACAATTTATGATCCAGTTTTATCGTACACTAGTCGTACGATCAGTAGGAATTGCTGAAACTTCTTTGGGTATGTAGCGTCAAAGTAAATGTCAAAATAAACATAGAAGACAGCATAAATTAGAATAGTTTTTAGGGTCATTAGATAGAGGATGAAATGCCCTTTAAAATGAGCGTTCGAACAAGTCGATAGCTTTATTAGTTCCGGAGATATAGCGATTTTTGTTTCGCGTCGATGCGGTGGTTAGTTCCGGAGATACAAGGGTCCGAAGCGTTTGTTTACATTCTTACTACGGCCTTGTCAAGGTCGTTGACAGCACGTGCTCGGAGAAACTAGGTCACTGGGCCACTCACAAGTCGCGAGTCACGTACGAGAAAGAGAGGTACGACGCGACGCGTCAGACGAAGACAGAGATAGTCGAATTAGAAAACTTACCTTTTACATAAATAACGATATCTCGAAAACGGAAAGTCCGATCGACAAAAACCAAAAGCCATTTTAAAGGGGAGGCTTTGCCCCTTCCAACGATGGCTCAGTTATGCGAAAATCATGAGTAGTTTCGGAACTGCATGCGTCTAAAGTTTTACTATTTTTAATACGCGTTGTTAGACTGTTTTAAGACGGTGGAAACTGAAGATTTTCTCCTTTCGTCTTTGCTATACATATACTTCCTATTTACATCGGAAGCTAACCAGAATTTGGTATCGAATTTTGTCCAGTTTTTTACAAACAAATATAGATCATTCAACCGGTCAGATGACCGGTCATGGCAGGCAAGACAGATTACATATTTTTCTCAGAAAACAAACAGGAATAGATGTGAATATTGTAAAATTCATTGTACATATACTATAAGAAAAGTCGTGAAGTTAAATGGCGCTAAAATAACACTATATATAACAAATTCTAAACGAAATTTTAAAAACGGTCATTCGACCGGTCGCGGAAGGTTTACTGTTAAATGCATACTGTAGCTTTTTGAGAATTAAATTTCCCCATAAATGCATAAACATCCGCAGTCTAATTATAAGTTCTGTATAACCCCATCGACTATTCATAGGATGTCTCATGAAAGATTAATATTAATTCAGTTCTTAAGTTTCTGTGTATTTTTCTATTTGTACCGAGTACTGCACGATACTAAATGACTACTCGACACTTTTTAAGATGTGAATAATTAAAGTGCAACAGTTATAAGTTAGGTTTGTATAACTCCATCGACTATTCGTAAGTTCATGACAGTTCATAAGTTTTTGTGTATTTTTGTACCGAGTAAGAGTTTACTGGCGTTGCAATACTGTAGCAGTTAGGAGAATTGCCTTCACCAAGGTCTAATGATGCTCACATAGTACTAATCGTCTGTAAGTATCTCGGTCTGGGGTAGATTGGACAATACTTAAAAGAATTCAAACTGTCTCTTCTGACATTTATAAGCAATTCAAACTGACTCATGACACTCAAGCAATTCAGACTGATTCGCGACACTTAGAAGCAATTCAGACCGACTCACGACATTTATTGAGTCATCAATAGTTGTCATGACTTGGTACAAACTGCACGACACTTGCAAACAATTCAATTTATTGCAATTCAGACCGACTTGCGACACTTACAAGCAATTCAGACCGACTTGCGTCACTTATAAGCAATTCAGAACCTCTCACGATACTTATCGAGTCATCTGTAAGAGTCGTGGCCTGGTATAGACTGCACAATACTCAAAAGAATTCAATTTATTAGAATTCAATCTGTCTCTTCCGACATTTATAAACAATTTATACCCACTCATGACACTTATAAGCAATTCAGACCGACTCACGACACTCGCCGAGTCATCTGCAGGTATCGTGGCCTGATACAAACTACAGGACACTTACAAAGAATTCAATTTACTCCAATTCAGACCGACTCGCGACACTTATCGATCACAGGAGATAAAGTTGACCAAATTCAACTAGAGTTAAAGCATTCCAATGTTTTTCTACCATCTTTGTCGTTATTCGACTAACACCATGGTCCAATGGGGAAAGTTCTGACGTTGGTATAGTAATTTCAGGGGACGTTTGGACCCGGTGGTGGTCATCGAACGATTACAGCGCGATCGTCGAAGGGATCCTCGATTCTCCAGACACCTTATCAGAAAGTCATGGGATACTTAACGGATACGGAAGGATCCATTACTATAATTGCTGATTCACGGGCGTGTTCGATTGTTCAGTTGGTCGAATACCTTCGTGGCCAATATTGCAACCGCGTGTCCATAGCTAGTTACGGTCTCACGGCTATATGCTCGAGGTACGCGGCGGTTTGGTTTACTGCCTCCGGGGAAACGTGTGTATATCTGTCCCTTGTCGCGTGGAAACGTCTATGGTCGTTGGATTGGCCTCGTTGCATACGCGTACCGTACGTACGCGTAGCATTCACCTTTTTTTCTTTTTCTCTGCATAGCTAGTCCATCCACGCGAAGAGATTTTCCTTTCTCTTCGAGGCCTTTTGATCCGTCCTGCCGTGTTTCAACCAAAATTCGAGTTCGCAGTCGACGTGCATGTCGAAAAGCTTCTCTTCACCGGGTTTCCCATGCGTCGACGCTCGAAGAAAAGATCGCGAACGTCGGCTGTAAATATTTTCTGGCTTTTGGCGAGCGCCGGCCGAGGCATCGGGAAATTATGCAAATGTTATTCGCGCACGTGGTCGGTTGAGTTATTTGTGGCCGTTTAATGCCACCGTTGGAAGTTCCTAATGAATTTACGGCCGGATATTATACGGCTAGAAGGTAACGAGAGATAGTTTTTATATAAAAGAGTGTATATGCATTTTAAGCAGGAACAGAGAAAAAAAGAGAGTATAAATGGTAATTTTACCACCCTGCCCGTGAAATTTAAATACTTAATTCGTGGACGATATTCTCTGGCTCGCCAGTTAGAGAGAAGCCTCGCTTTGATAACGCGAATTGTTTGTAGTTGTTTTCCGTCGAATCGACCGAAGTATCTTGTTTTGGTTATCTTTAGTAAGTCTCCGCGAATCCGCGGTTTCTACGCCCGAGAAGAAAAACACAAAGTCTGAATATGAAAGGTGAGGCGGCCGTAAACCACGGAATAATAATCAAACAAGAAAACCACTGAAGGTTCGTGAAACTATCAGTTTGGAGTAGGTCGATAAAACGTGACGAGAAGGGCGTAAAAAGCGCGAACGTAAAAAAGTAGAACGTCGCGAGAGCACGAAACGCAAAGACGGACGAAACGTCTAACCTGGGACGCTCGAAGAAAACCGGTATTGTAAAGACAGTTAAATCATGCGAGATTGCAAAGGCAGATAAGGTTTGCAGTTGGCCGGGAACACCCAACATCAACACGGAGGATTTCGAGGGATTAAATGTAAACCGTGTAAATTTCACCAACGCGGGTGCAGCCGGGAGGTCATTTTCTACCTCATACTCGGTAGAATCGGGCCAACGGGGATCAAAAAACCTAAACGGTAGAGTGCCATTAGTATACAAGGCTCTGTCACAGGGCAAGCAGATAAGGATCGCATAACTTTGCGTAATTTAAAAGTCAACCTAAATTATTATTGGTATTTGCATAGCAATCAAAAGCTGGGATCAAATGAAACTCTAAGTTTTGGTAAATAGAAGTTTTTTATTTTATTGTGGCACTTTAAATCTGTTACAAAATTTCTAAAAAGCTTCATCAGATGGCAAACAAATGAAAATCCTAAACTTTGCTTAATTTAGTAATCAACCTAAATTATTATTGCTACTTTTATAGCAATTAAAACCTGGAATGAAATGAAACTGTAAACTTTTACAAATAGAAATTATTTATTTTATTTTGTCACATTAAATCTGTTACAAAATCTCAAGAAAGCGTCATTAGAGTGGAACGAAATAAAAATCGGAAACTTTGCGTAATTTAAAGGTCAACCTAAATTATTAGTAGTATTTTTATAGCAGTTAAAAGCTGGGACCAAATAAAACTGTAAACTTTTCCAAGTAGAAGTTATTTATTTTATTTTGACACATTAAATCTGTTACAAAATATCTATAAAGCTCCATTATCCTTCAAATGGATTATTGTTCGCAAGTTTAAACAAATAATTGTTTAATATATGTCAATGTAGTTATATGAAAATGTACATAATGCTCCATTAGTCCATTATTTTGTAAACGCTTTAAAGGAAAGTTGATTTCCATTTACCAATTTGGTAAAAATCAGCATTAAATAAAATAATTCACTTGAGATTGAGAGTCCACTTAAGAGTTAAAGGTTAAACAAATAAGAATCGTAAACTTTGTGTAATTTAAAAGTCAACCTAAATTATTATTGCTATTTTTATAGCAGCCAAAACTAGAACTCAATGAAACTCTAAACATTTCCAAATAGAAGTTATTTATTATATTCGATCTGAATAAATTTCTATAAATTGTTGATGTTGGTATGTTTAAAGTTTCAGAGATCTCCTGAACTAACTTTAATTTGATTTTTACTAAATTACAAAATTTATTCCTGCCAATTCAAGAATATTTTACGAACTTATCGGGCGACCTAATATTTTAACACGTTAAATCTACTGCAAAAGTTTTGGAAATTTTCCAGTCCCATTCTGACCTTTCACTGCGCCTTGCATCTCGCACACTGATAAAGAATCATCATCTTTATTGACAATATCTGAATAAACCCATGAAGTCGTGGCCAACAATAATAGTAAAATTCGCCGACGAACGATACTGCGACACTAAATTACAACGATAGACAGGATCCCGTTGCGAGGGGACTGTCGGTGTGATGAGAGGTTCAATTAGAAATTCCAAAAGGTTATCTCTGGGACATGGCTGGGTCCGTGGGAAGGCATCTCTCCGAATATTATCGTGGCCCGCGCGTAAATTACGCAGGGTGGTAGCATAGTATGCGAAACGATGCCAATGTCGACGACCCGCTCGTCCATTATCGGTACGGCGACAACGACGCATACGATAATGCCAATCGTCGCTGGAGAAGGAGGTCGAGGCGCCGCGACGCCCAATAATGCCGGCGATAATCCATCCTGGTGACATCGTTGCCTCGTTTTCTCCGCGGTGCCGTTATTGTTTCGCGCCGGAGAAAGACGCCCTGGCATTCGGCGAAAGAAACGTCGACTATGTCAGACATTTTGCTTGACGATCCTTCCATCAGACGTCTTCAACGACCAACGTTGAACGAACGACGCAAGACGATGGTGACAAAAAGGATTCCAAAGGAAACCTGAAGGGTCTCTAAATAATTATGACGAATCTATTTTAAATTGATTCCTCGGTAATTTTGGAGGGCTTGTGTGGAAATAATAAGAGAAGCATTTGCATTTAACCCTCGAACTCGCGATCAAATTGTGGACTCTGGGGTCTATTTTGACCCAAATCTGAAATTCAGTAATTCTTGTATAAGAATACTCATTGTATTTCTGAATTTGAATATTTGTAAATTTCCTAATTATTACTATCGTTTACTTTAACAAGTTCATGTAAAACTATTATTCAGTGAAAATTGAAACATTAAAATTCTAAAATATACAGTTTCTATGGGTCAAATTGGACCCAGAATAGGAGGGTCAAAGAAAACTTTCTTTCTTGACTTGTTCCATTAAAACAATCGAACCACAAATCTTCTTCATTTCTCGAAGAAGAAAGAATTGTTAAATTCTTTATTTTTGTTAAATTTTTATATTTGCCTTGTGTTTGACACCTCCGATAAATTTACGGTAACCATATGTTCTACGTAAAAAAATTCTAGAATAGATCCATGTGTAGTTTCGTAAAATATTATCAGTTATATCACTATTCAAATCACTGTAAGCGTCTTCCAATACCACTGTAGTTAGTCCAATCTTTGAATTTAAAGTTACAAGCTTACCTGGGTTAAGCTGATGACTTTGAAAAGAAGGTTAGAGGCTGACATCTTTGTGAACTTTCAAACGCTGCTGTAAGAAGTTAGGCTAGGACAAAGTTGGGATCCAAAATTCTCCGACAATGTCTTAAAGAAACGAGATTTGCGAACACCTGGAGACACTAGAGAACTTTTCTATATAATATAAATTCTATCGAAGATGCAAGGACGAACTTGTTTGTCTTAAAACCAAAAATTTACTAGGATCGGAGTTTAAAGTCGAAGGGTTCCGGTGTTCCATGCGAAAGAAGCTTATCCTAATTTCGTAGAGCGATCTATGTAAGCTCTCATCCTATTTGGGGCTTGGCGTCAGAGCCAATCAGAATTTTTAAGACTAGAAAACATCGATCTAACTGGTATTTCGCGTTGTTATTTTGGAAAGGGGGGAAAGGAATGATTTAAGTCGTTTACAACGAACGAATTTTAATGCTTGTAAAATTGTAAATAACATTACAGTCATTAAAAATGATATAAAATAATAAATACACAACGTCGAACCTGTTTTCCATGTTACAATTTGAAAAAATATCGAGGACGGGGCTTCTCTTCCAATTATTCATAATAAATAGGTTCTTGTGCTTATGAACTTTTAAACGATGTCAGTGAAGTTAAACTTCATTACTTTTTTTCTCGTGATCGATGCCGCGAAACTTAAAATGTCAGTGAAGTACGTCTGTGACAAATGACGACGAGAACGTGGCCGGTTATCAGCGACAATAATAATTGACAAGGACAAGTTGTACAATATAAACGACGACCCCATTGTGTCATACTTCATTTATAATGTCACGATGCCGTTGTCAGTATGTAAATGTAATGATCATTATAGAGAGTAATGGGACAGAAGCGTTAAAAAAGGGAATAACAGGCGTTGTATGAAGATAAAAGTAACGACCTACGCGGAAGGAAATTCAACGTGCATAAATTATACGTAAAATGCTCGTAAAATATTATAAAACTGTGCCTGCACTTACCAAAAAAAAAAGAGAAAAAAAATATTTCAAAAATTTTCAACATTTTTATAAAGCGTTTCTTTTTATTCTGATCAAATATAGACTATTTAACATTATTTCGATTTGTAATAATTTTAAAACTACCTGTCAAACTTAAAGTTTATAATGGTAAAAGAAATCAGTTTCCAAAGTAATTAATTTCTAATCTCTGGTAAAATTGTTTATTGAAAATCAAATTCAATAGATGAATCTGGCAGGAGTATTAAAAATTGGTTACAATATTTTAGTTAAATTTTATATAACAAATTTTCATCCTTTGAATGGTCAGGCAACAGTCTAGATTTTTATTCAATAGATATTGTTGGGTGGTGATTGGAAAAGCTGTTTGCCAAAATTGTTTCGGCCGCGAAGCTACTATGCCCTCGTGCTCTGTAGTGCGCGGACCGTGCGTATTACACAGCTCCGTACTGTGTTCCCTTTCCGCCGTAGGCTCGAAGGACCACCCAAAATACTTTGGGAAAATACCGGTAACCTTGAAGCCCGTTGCTTCAAGGAAGAGCCCGTTGCTCTTTTGATGACGCGTGAATTTTGGTATTCTCGCGGAGACTCTGCTCGAGGTTGTAAGGCTCGATCAAAAAACGAATCTAATGCTAAGTCCTAAAGCTACCCTTAACCTAAGCTCGGTTTCCCCTGCCAAGGTGACGAACACGCGCAGCGCGAACCGGTGGGAGGATTGGTCAAGCCAATCCTCAAAGTTGTCACCTTGGCAGGGCGTTTCCTGCATTTTGCAACATTCCCGCCCACCCTGCTGCCCAGTGTCCAGGTAGACCATGCAGGAGTGAGCGAGAACGCTGCATTATTATTAACATTGGGAATACCCAATGACCGCGAGACCCCGGTGGTCCGCAGCTGTGTGCCAGCGCGGGTTTACGATACGTCAATCGCTATTGAGGCAAGGAAGCTCCAAGGATTCCATGTCCCGTGTGGAGTTTGGAGTTTCCTTAATGGCCGTAACGTAATTTAGCAAGTAAAAATGTCTTGAAGGCCTAATCCTCAAAAATAGCGGAGAAGTCACGTCCGTATCATAAACCTCGCGATGTTAAGGTTTCTTTTGAATCCTTAACAAAAATAGTTAACGAGCCCAATTTGACGTTTCTATGTTCCCTTTTTTTATCCTGGGCGCAAAAAACGTTAGTTGAGATTCTGTTGGCATCCATACTTTTCATATTCTGGATACTTTAACGAGTGTCGTGTTTTCGATGCACAGAACAGGAAACATTTATATGTATAATTTCATTTTTTAATGTTTAATTTGATTCCATCACATTCTTGACACACTCTGCATTGGGTCATTTTGCTTTCGTGACGTTAATTTGCTATTTGAATGTAAATACATTTACGGATATTATGAGTCCCGTCCTCATCGAATGTCCGAACGGGTCATCGATATATCTGGTAACGACGTTGCCAGGCGTCGCGACGCATTGCATCGCGCTGGATTACCAGAATGCGCGTCGATGCGGAAAGCCAACGATGAGAGAGAGAGAAAAAAACTGTACGAAAAGGAAATCTCGGTGAAAGAGATTGCCATTCGAGTTTTTCGAGAGAATTTATAATGAAACACGAATTTTTGTCGCTTTGCGATGTATTTAGCTTGTTTCGAGCAACGTACAAAAACAGCTCGACGAAACAACGTGAAAATTGCTTCTTTTTTTCACGTGCAAGTTATATTATTCGCAAGGAACACGATGCATTTTCAGTTCGCGACGTTTCAATGACGAAAAAATGCAGTAAAAAGTACAATTTAATCTGTACATTGTACTTTCCATCGGCGGCGATAATTAAATATTTAAACGCACAAAGAGACTCCGCATGCTGGCTCTATGTCGACGCGCCAGCCATTTTCACAGCAATTAAAACTCATTTCAGATTGAAAACGTACAACTGAACAATGGCTAGTGGTGCTCTCGTTGCCCAGTTGCTTGTTTACAATCAATTCGCAACTCGTTCCAATGTGTCACTCGCTTAAAACATTTTTCTTCATTTGCGATACAATTTTTCGACTGTAATCGAGAAATTATCAGCTTCACATAAAGTTTCACCTAGGAAAAATTAGATTAAAATATTCGTATAACAAATTCTTTAATACTCCTATTAGGTTCTGTTTTAATTGGATACGTACGAATCACAAAGAATGTAATAATAATCGAAGTTGTATATATCCAAAATTTGTGTTAGAATCTATTTTCTGGCACGCTTCCTGCACCCGTCGCCAGAGGGCTACGCGATACTTTTGTCTCTCTCACAAGTGCTCGACCAGCCATTCTATAATATACTCGTCGACTACTCGTTGAATGTCTAATTTGAGAATATATTTATATTACTAAGAACAGATTCAATGTTTAATCATAACACACGTAGATAAAAATGACAATTATGAAGTATAGAACTTAAAATACATGAGTTTTATTTAAATTTATTTCAAAGTGTTAAACTTCGAGTTTTCAACGACGATAATATCGTGGCGCGCTTCTTGCGTTCGACAACAGAGGGCAACGCTCAACTTGTTTCTCTCACAAGTGCTCAACCTATTAGTATACACTTCTCGAGTGGGCATTGAATGTCACAGCGTCTCCTTTTCATTTCTTTCCTCCTGCTATCTCGCTCACTTCTTCCCCCAACAACAAGTCTCGATAATTTCAACCCTTAAGATCAAATATTTATTATTATATACTCATCGTCATATTACTCCAACAATATATCACTGAATTATCACTAAAAACTAAATATCTTTCATTCCATACTTGCTATAAAAATATTTGTAATTACAATCCTATAGTGATTTCCTTTTTATCATACTTCTGAGGCTGTTTAAGACTTAAATCTCTAGTTTTTTCTATGCAAAGTGACACAAATAGTCCAAAGCTGTCTATTTGCAATAACATACGTTGTAAGGAAAGAAAATTTCTCAAAATTAGCGCGTTAAACCCTTTAACGAAAGTCGTACGCCTCAGAACAAGGGGATAACGACGGAAACTCGTTGACGTTGGCTTATAGAGAAGTGTCGTACTAATGACGGTTAATAGATGGTTAAACCTAACGTGGGTGCTAATTATAACGACGCACCGCAGTTATATTTTCCCCGTCGTTCAGCCGCCGGTTACATCGGGTACGCGTCGTAAATTCGAAACGTAATGGCGTTCCGGGCGCTGGATAAACGTCGCAGTACGACACACCTGTGGGCTCTCTCGACCGACACATTTTACTCTTTTATTTATTTATCCGTAACGAACGCGGCCGATTCCGGAGCGGCCATTTCCTCTGATGCGGGCCACCCTGCCCTGCTACCCTCGATCCTCCCGTCCGTGGTATCACGATCGAGGGACGCGAACGGCGGCGAATTCGTTTAATAAAACCCGACCGAGGGGGCTGATGGTGTGATTCTTTGATTTCGAGAACAGAGAGACGGGTTTATCGGGGCCACCTCTACCCCAGTGTCTCTCATATTTGCTTCCCGCGGTTCTTTTTGCTCGATCTTGTTCAACGGGGCACGGCGGAACGACGATCGCACGGATTTTAGAACGCGTTACGAAACACAGGGTCGAGCGAGAAAAGAACGTTACGTAAACGGAAGTCGTATTCCCCGCGTTTCTAATAAAAGACGATACCGGTCTAATAAGGAGGAAACGAAAGAAACAAAAAAAAACACGCGCGGTGGAATGTAATCCAGTTGGCAGAACGAGAGATGGAAGTCGACCGTATGAATTTTTAACTCCGTTTGCTGGAAACTACACAGGATGTTGGCACTACGAATTTTTAATTTCAGGGACGAAAGAACGTTTCCTACGCGACCGGTGCATATTTCATTTCGTGTTCAGTGTTTTTTTCTTTTTCGATTTTTTCCTTTTCTTTTTCTCCGTTAAGGGGTTTCGAAGCTGAAGTGACTTAGCGCTTGGCAGAGAGTGCAGTTGAGATTAACTCGTTTAATAAATTGTTTAATGGAATTAAGTGGAGGCCCTAAGAGTCCGCGTCGCCGAGGATGGAGAAATTATCCGTACGTTGAGTTTGAGCTCGCATAATTCGATGAATAAGTTGCAAACTACGGCGAGAAAGTTGATATCATAAGCTTGTTACTCGTGACGTTAACAAGTATTTCCAAACAGGTTTCCGAAGACGCGAAACTGTAAATTCGCATATTTCATAGTATCGATGCCTGTTTTTGAATGCCCCACGGTGGAATTGCAATTCATAACTCATCGTTGTGAAACATTTCTTCGATTCGACGGCGGTTTAATTGCCCCGGCGATTAATTGCGATCTGTCGAATGCCGATCGAGATTCGGAAAACTGCGGATATTCTATTATCGGACGAAAACTCTTTGACACGTTCGATGATTTACGATCCGTGAGACTTTTTTACCACCTCGACGGGATCAAGAGGATATGTCTGAACCCGACAGCCTCGATTCACAGAAATATATTCACACATAATATCAAGTACAGTCCATGAACATTAATTAACGGACCAATCGATCACCGAAATCTCTTTGTTCTACGGTTTGATCCGTGGCCACCGTAGCACTTCCTTTCATTTTCGACAACTGGAAGCTGCGCAAAACTTTGTCACGGTACTTTGCATTTTAATTCGCTTCACGGCGACAGGTAACGTTGATTGCACAAATCTGACTCGTTTGGTGATAAATTTCCAACGAAAAGGCGAAGTCCAATTAAATGTTTTCGGCGCCCCGACGATCGGAAACTGCATAAAATTTTGTCACGGTACTTTGCATCGAAATTTCTTTCGCTTCTCAACGACAGGTAACGCTGATTGCGTAAATCTGATCGCGATCGGTGATAAATTTCCAACGGGGAAGCAAGATCGAATCAAATGGTTTAAGTGTCTGCAAATCTTCCGTGGCTATTCTCTTTCGGAGCTCTTGCCTCGAGAATGTTAAAGCGAAATCCGACGCGGATACAGGGCAGAAAATATTTGTTTTCGTTCAAGGCTGTGTGGAGGATCGCGTGAAATTCTAAAGAACGGGGCAAAGAAAGATACGGGGTTAATACTCGCGAAGCGTTTCTTTGCTCCGCTACCGATCTTAACGACCGCGATTCTTCCGAAGCTGAGTACAAATTGCCGGGGAAACAGAACCTAACCGGCCGTTCGTTCCACGGACCATTAATGCTCCCTCCGTTTCAGGGTTTAACGTATCTCCTCGTTCGTTGAAAATCTTCTTGCTGCATCAGTCGTGATTGCTGTACTCTGAGTTTCCTTTAATTCGACGGAACGTCGAAACGCCGGGGCTGAACTTGTCTGCGAGAAATTGCTTTGCCCCTTTCGTTTTTCAAGCTGCTGAAGGCCGAAGCTTAGAGAGGGGCTCGGGAAAACCTGTCTGCTCGTTTTATTTCGCGGAAGAATATTCCGTGAAACGCGTCTTTCTCGAAATCTTACTCGATCGAATCGTTCACCATCGAAGATAGATTGTTTACGCAACGCGAATTAATCGAAACGTTTATTCGAACGATCCACAGCGAAAGAAAGTCTTTTAACGATATTCCTGGAGTGACTTCGGAAGAAGAATGTTAGATTCTGACCGATTTTAATTTTAATATTTTGCAGGCTTATAGATTTGCCTGCTCAACGCTCGTAACAGGAGTCATAGCCGCAGATGGCGAGTCAGTTGTGAATGAAATAAGTGTAAAGTTTGAAAAAATCGCTTAGTTGGATATACAGGGTGCTTAGCCAACCCTGGGAAAAATTAACAACCTAATTAAATTAAATTAACAACCTAAGAAAAAAGTTTTAGTGAAATCTATTCACTATTGTGAGAATTATGCCTGTTAGAAAATTAGACCATTTTTATGGGGTTTTTCTAATTTTGCGGGGTCAAGGAACAATTTTTCGAATATTCTTGGAATCTCTACATATTCTACGCCAAAATACGCGTTGTTTGCATTTTGTAACTTTAAAATCGTCCAATCCGTTCAGGAGTTATGACGTTTTAAACATATAAGATGAAATTTCAGGGAAACATATCAACGGTATGGTCAGACATTATATTTTCGGTAAGGAATTTTTTTCTCGAATATACGTAGAATTTCGAGAGTATGTGTATTGACCAAAAATGATTGTAATTGGCCCCCGCAACCGAAAATAATTTTTTTACAATGAATTGAAATTTTTTAATTTCGACGAAATATTTGTCGAATTACTGAATTTTTTTCTCAAATGTGGATAGGATTTTGAGAGTACATCTATTCACCAAAAATGATTGTAATTGACCCCCGTAACCGAAAATAATTTTTCCAAAAGATTTGAAATTTTTTAATTTAATTTCTTAATAACTTTTAACGAAGCCTCAACCAAGAAATTGATATTCTTGATTTTTGTCTTATTTTAGCCTCGAGAATATTCTTGATTTTTGTCTTATTTTAGCCTCGAGAATCTCCCATTAAAATTTTTCCCAGGGGAGGCCGAATATCCTGTATTTTATTTATAGAAAAAAACGATCGTAGTGTAGTGGTCAGCGTAAGGAACTGGTAATATTTTATTCCAGCTTTTTCTTTCATTAATCATAAAAATTTAATAATTTTAAATGCTTTTATTATTTTTTAAAATGGACCACAAAGGTTTAAAAATGTTTAGACAAAGCCAAGACCGTCTTAATCTGATAACGATTAGGTCACTTTCGAATCGTGAAAGAGAGGTTATTCGTGTAGATTTCTGTACACCGGTCATATTCGACGTTATCTCTTGAGCCTTTCTTTCTGAATAGAGTCTATATTATATACACGACTCGTCCCGGGGCCGAGAGGAAGGGGATTCGCGGCAGCGAAGCGAGCTGCTGGCAGTTGGAACGTCACGTTTTAACAAAAGCAAGGGGGGAAATAGGAACGGATGCGCGTCCCGGGCAGCCGAATATACGAAACACGAAGAACGCCCGAAGAACAAGAAGAACAGTGGCGTCTGCGGGGAAGGGCAGAGGCGTGGAAGTTGCGTCCCACCGATGATAATAATACGCGTCCCGGAAAATTACATTCTCGTTATTTCTGAGCGGCAGTGCTCTTTGAGGGGAGAGAGCAGCCGTATAATACGTCCGTTTTCAGGCGCGAAACGCTATGAAAAACCGAAGCAACGAGAGATGATGGGAAATGAGGTGAATGCTCGCCCCTTCTACCTACTAGCGATGGAAAGAATGAGAAAGTCGTTCCCTTTCATAATGGTTAAGCAATTTCGCCGTGCCTCCCGGAGGTCCCGGTGCATTATTATTTTCCCTATTACGCGAATTCGCCCATTCGAACCAGCCTTTCTCGCTCGTTTCATTTGCAGACGTGCCCGTCCACCAATAAACGTTCGCGCGTTTCACGACCGAGTATCGCGTTCTAAAATGCGCGGAGAAAGTATTGTGCGTCCATGAAAAGTTGACCAGTGAAAGGAACGCGAGTCCAATTGGTGCCTAGACCCCCACTCTAGAGTCAGGAACGCCCCCCACGGTCCCATCGCGCCTATTGGCGTTCGACGAAAGTGGGGATGGGCGGGGCGAACGATGCACGATACTTGGCAACTTCTCGCGGACGCACAGTAACGATTACAAGCGGAAAGAAGAGGGCCTGCTATCGGGGACTCATTACTAAAGCAACCCTTGTATTTAATACGAGCTCGAAAAAATATGTTTCATCTTTATTTGTAAGTTGAAATTAGTCATCGTGTATTTTTTAAATTAACTCGAATGTCTTCGAAACTGTTCGAATCTTTCCTTCCGTCTCGCTTAATGCTACAAATTTTGCAAACGTTGCATAATAGAAGAAAAATTACAGATAGCATGTTTATAAGTAAATTAATCAGTGAATATAGGAACAGTCGAGCACTTGCGAGAGAAACAGGTTGAGCGTGGCCCTCTGGTGGTGAGTTTGGGAACTATCGCCACTTTTGTTTCGTAATCTTGAAAGGCTAAGTTCTCTGTCTAATCCTGAATCGTTTGTGCGTAATAGGCGCATATCTGAACGGTTCGTTTCTAGCAAGAGTTTTGTAATCGTATCTCGGTGGATCGGGATCGCAAGAAACGGAAAGTGTCTCGATCGAACGGGATTCTCGTTTCGGCTAATACCGCGATCGCTCGCAGACGCGCTCCTGACTGGTTCAGTTAGCGAATCTTTAGCAAAGATTAATACTCCGTCGTCTTAAATGCTGAAAAACGAATAGCTCGCCATCCATAAGCGTCATTCCCCCGACAGCAGATAATGCTACTTAAATCGGCCGTAATTTATCTGGCTGCGCACCATTGCTAAGAAGATGCTCGGTTGCATCTGGCGATCTAGTGACTCTAATTTTCCTGTATTACTCACGGAGTCATACCATTACTTCGACGAGAATTACTCTGTTTCGCTTACTTTCTGATACCAACGAATCCTCCATCAAAAAAAAAAGAGAATCAAGTCGTATTTTTCATAATATTCGATATGAAACTATATGCATTTATTTGTGGGGCAATTACTTATTTAACACAGACACTTAAATAAATGCATATCATTTAAAACAGAAAAAAAAATATTTTAATAACGAAGATGCAGTATTATAACTTTGTACGATCACCGTTTTTATTTATTACTTGTAAAATATGTATACAGTGCATCAAAATAGGGGCAAGGAAATTGTCGAATGTTTATATATATCTCCAAACATTTTAAAAGATATGTACCAAGTTTATTGATGTTGCAATAGTGTAGCAATAGTGTAGCAATAGCAAAAATTACCTTCTCCAGGATCTAATGACGCTCACGTACTATTACACAATCCCCTGTAAGTGTCGCGGCCGGGTGTAGACTGCGCGACACTTGCACGAACAATTCGATCTATTGCAATTCAGATCGACTCGCGACACTTATCGACGAGTGTCGTTTAACCCTGGTGAAGGTAATTCTCCTAATTGCTTCAGTATTGTAACATCTACAAACTCGTACTTGGTGCATATTTTCTTCCAATACAAAAATACACAAAAACTCATAAACTGAATCATTATTAAATTTTACGAAACATTGAAACGTCGATGGGGTTATACAAAGCTAACTTATAACGGTCGTATTTTAATTATTTATATCTTAAAAAGTGTTGAGTATCTACACGTGACATTTTACATACACCAAAAGGGAAGACACTAAATGTCCATGCTTTGTAGGTAACCAATTAACGAGAGAATAGCACGCATAATGGAACAAAAACAGTGGTAAAATGAGATGCGATTATCCGAGTGTCACAATCACGTTCACATCTTCTATAAAACATGAATATATAATAAATAAATAAATAATTGTGCTTCTCTTAAGCAGGGCCTAGAGAAATAGAATATTGAGGTTCAGGGTAATATTGAAAAAAATATTGCGTTTAATCGAGTGAATTTATTTAGAAGAAAAACGTCGTGGAACCAGAAATAAGGACTTCTGGTGACCCTAGTTAATATTCCAACGGTCCATGAGTGTGTTACGTGTTACATGAGCGAAACGACACGTCCTCCAAATGTTTTCAACGCGTGCACTGTACCGCAGAAATGCATAAGCGAAAGCGACGAAACAAATTCGCGAGCCCCGGTATTCAAAATCGCGACTTCCGCGTCGTTGCTTAGCCGCTAACTGCGCGATCAAGATTCCGTTCCCAACACAGCGTGTAATCTGCTGAGCGCAAACCCTGTCTCCTCGGTCCTGACGCCGTTGCCTCGGAACCAAAACCACCGTACAATTAACAACCGCAAATTGGTAAGCTAACGGAATCAGCGACGTCGTAATCATCGACCGCCCCTGGCGTCGCCGGAGAAAGCGCTGATACCAATGCGGAGTGTTCCGCGATCGTCCCCCCCAACAAGATTATGAGAAACTTGAAGCTGATTCCGTATTATTGAAGTCGGTGGGCGTCTGTCAGACCAGGAGCAAGCTTGCACTCCCGGCAGCGTATGGTCTTACAAATTACGACCGATACAGAGAGACATTGTTCTACAACTGCGCGAAACGATATATACACGGTCTGTGGGATCCACCAGACTGTCGCCAGTCAAGGAAGATATTAATCTTCTACTGTTCTATAGAGACGAAACGCATTTATACATCTAGACAAACGTAGGAAACATTGGTTAACGACGAAACTCGAATTTCAGATACGGTGATGGTTCTTAAAATTAGCTCTGAGACGTGATTCGTAAATTGAAACATTTCTATCCTTCTTCCATACAGAGCTAAACTCATCTATGCATCTAGACAGACGTACGAAGTATTGGTTAACAACGAAACTTGAATTTCAGATACACTTCTTAAAATGAACCCTGAGAAGTGATTCGTAAATTGAAACATTTCTTTCCCTACTAACTTGGAGGATCCCCTAGTATATACATCTCCCGGTGTAGAAATTCGTTTCCACTCTACTGAAAAATTAACATTCTAGCCCCGGAACGATGTTCATTTTAAGAATCATTACTGCATAAACATCTTTTGATATCGAAACTGATTGACTGGAGGATCCCTCAGTGTATGTATCTCTTGGTATCTAAATTCGTTTCCACTGTACCGAAAAATGAACGTCCCAACCCCGGAATGATGTTCATTTTAAGAATCATTACTGGTATAAACATCTTTTAGTATCGAAACTGATTGACTGGAGGATCCCTCAGTGTATATATAATACATCTCCTGGTGTCGAAATTCGCTTCCAATATAATAATATCAAAATATGAACGCATCAACCCCGGAACAATGTTCATTTTAAGAATCATTACTGGTATAAATACTTTTTGGTATCGAAATTGACTGGCTGGAAGATCTCTCAGTGTATATGCACCTCTCGGTCTCTGAATTCGCTTCCACTGTACCGAAAAATGAACGTTCCAACACCGAAACGATGTTCATTTTAAGAATCATTATTGGTATAAACATTTTTTGGTATCGAAACATCTGCTCATGACGAAATTCGCTTCCAATATAATAATATCGAAATATAAACGCATCAACCGCTTAACAGTGTTCATTTTAAGAATCATTACTGGTATAAACATCTTTTAGTATCGAAACTGATTGACTGGAGGATCCCTCAGTGTATATACATCTCCTGGTGTCGAAATTCGCTTCCAATATAATAATATCAAAATATGAACGCATCAACCCCGGAACAATGTTCATTTTAAGAATCATTACTGGTATAAATACTTTTTGGTATCGAAATTGACTGGCTGGAAGATCTCTCAGTGTATATGCACCTCTCGGTCTCTGAATTCGCTTCCACTGTACCGAAAAATGAACGTTCCAACACCGAAACGATGTTCATTTTAAGAATCATTATTGGTATAAACATTTTTTGGTATCGAAACATCTGCTCATGACGAAATTCGCTTCCAATATAATAATATCGAAATATAAACGTATCAACCGCTTAACAGTGTTCATTTTAAGAATCATTACTGGTATAAACATCTTTTAGTATCGAAACTGATTGACTGGAGGATCCCTCAGTGTATATACATTTCCTGGTATCGAAATTCGCTTTCAATATAATAATATCGAAATATAAACGTGCCAACCCCGGAGTGATGTTCATTTTAAGAATCATCACTGGTACAAAACATATTTTAGTATCGAAATTGACTGATTGGGGAATCCCCATCTGTATATACATCTCCGTATGTCGAAATTCGTTTCCACTGTACCGAAAAATGAACGTTCCAGCCCCGAAACGATGTTCATTTTAAGAATCATTACTGATATAAACATCTTTTGGTATCGAAATTGACTGATTGGGGAATCCCCCTGTGTATATACATCTCCGTATTTCGAAATTCGATTCCATTCTATCGAAAAATGAACGTTCGAGCCCCGAAACGATGTTCATTTTAAGAATCATTACTGATATAAACATCTTTTAGTATCGAAATGACTGATGGGGGGATACCCCAGTGTATATGTATCTCATGCTGTCTAAATTCGCTTCCATTGTACCAAAAAATGAACATTCCAGCCCCGGAGTAACGTTCATTTTAAGAATCATTCCTACGACGAGTCGAAATTGCGAAAATTGAAATCGTTGGGATTAGAGTAGGGAGTTTGTTTAGTCTGCGGCCCCATTTTTGCGAATCTTTCGTCCTTGTCCTCCCGTGTTAACACCCAGTCCGCTCGAGTTTGCCGGTAGGATTTCGACGATTTAATATTCGGCCTTGTCGCCTTGATATTCGGTGGACAGATATCAGCATGTAGAGAACCATGCAAAGCCAAGTTTCAAGACGTATTTGCTTCCGTCTGTTGCTGCGAGGTGCGGGTAAAACCGGCCAATAAATTTCCCGTGGCCTGGAATTCCCTCCGTCTCGCGGATTCTCGTGGCCAACTTCCGAAATTCCGCTCTCCTCGAAAGACTCCACCATGTTTACGTGTTAATTGATGACAGTTCGCCGGCTGGCATAGTTCGCGTTGCGAAACTCCAGCAAGTATCTACCGATGCTTTTTAATAAACCGTGTTGACTACGAAGACTTCGTCGGTTGTTGCATCATGCTCGACCACTTGCCACTTGACTCCCAACTAACTTCATCTTCGAGTAAAACTTTTGGCGAATTCTCTGATTTAGAATTTAATTCTTATACCTGTAACATCATACTTTCCAAAACAGTGCTTTAAGTAATTTTTATGGAATTTAAATAACTTCATATTTTTTTTAACTTTAATTTTACCATGATATTTATTGCAAATACAAGTACGGGAGAAATTGATGAAATAATTTACTGTGTTTCAGTGCCTTTCATAGAAGCAAATGTACTGTCGATACGGTTGTAAAAGTTCGATATTTTCAATACGGTGCAGCGTAAATGAAAGTGCACTTCAGTTCGATTGGGAGACATTAAATAAAAATATATTTCTCCGAACGTATAAACGAAAATGTGCTTCGATTAAATAAATCGACGATTTAAAAAGTTTATTCCCACGAATCGCGTCGTGGTAATTAATATAATCAAAGAATATCGAATATTGCATAACCGAGCGGTAGAATAATCGCTAGGAAATGCGCATTGTTTATGTAAATTGATATATCTGTTTATAAAAATCAGCAAACGCATAAAATCTAATATTATTCATTATGCAAGTATTTCATAAACGAAACTGTACGATACACATTAAATTGGAATATTGAAAACAGCTATCAAATTATCGAAACGCGATATCGATAATTCGATATAAATCTTCGCGTTCGCGCGTCTATTGTATCAAACAGAATGAAATTTATACCCGTTCGAAACGCTTTCAAAATCCTCCCAGGTAGTTTATCGTACATTTTATTGTGTCCGATAAAATCGATACGTACACTCGTTCTGAACAGAACTTTCGGTTCTAAACATAAATTCAGGCGCAAATAATGAAACAAAAGTATCGATCCCTTAATCGTATGAAGTATCAAACGTCGACTCGATAATTATTGCTGCTCGTATTAATAACTGAACGTTATTACATTATGCAATAAATTCGCCCGGATTTTCGAAACATATTTCTACGATTAATTCATCATTAGACATTGCTTCTTCCATGTAACGCTATTACGCTTTGATCTGTGTTTACAGTCGGAGTTTTCGAACTCGTAAAAAATTCCAGCAGCGAGCTGGCTTGTCAAATCGAAGCTCCAATTTCGGCCAGTGGTTCGAAATCACGCGATTGGCGATACCAAATTATATCCGTCCATTTTCCTCGTAGGCTCTGTAGCAGGCTACAGTTTATGCCAGATTATTTGACATCGATTTATTTTCTTTCCATTCAAGGGCCCGCGCGACGCCGCTTTATGTCAAAGTCAAATCACTGCACGTGAATTTTCCACGGGATCGAAACTCATTCGGAGCGACGGGCGAATTCACGGTGAACCGATCAAATTTACGGTATCCATGGATTGGTTCCTGTGATCGCCAAAACGTCAAATTCGTGCCACGATGCTTGGTTGTTGACGATTGTTCCCATCGTTGTTCGCAATATTCACCCCTGTCTGTTTGGTCGAACGACAAAATATCACCAAGCAGCAATATCACGTGCAGAAATATCACAGAAAATATCACGCGACAGAAAATTGTTCGTACGAATGCAAAACGATGAAACTTCGCCTGAAAAAATATCGACAAAATATCTCTCCTGAATACATTAATTATTAATTAATTATTGGATGTGGTTAATATTATTTAACATAATTTACAATAACAATTATTTAAATAGTTGTTTGCATCCAAATGCAGAGGTGTCAAGAGAAAAATCATGGTAGAAATACTGTTAATATATTCTTGACACTATCAGTGGATCGAATCTGATAATCAAAATTATTGAATGATTATGCCTACTATTGAAAAAAATTGAAAAACTTCTAAATTGATAAAATGGCAGCCTTCAAATTCGATGTATTAATTTTTTCGTAAAAATTTGCCACGTAACTTAATTTTAGATATCGCATTTCCCTTTGTTCCAGTAATACTATAAAAGGATATCTGTTTTGTGTGGGCATCATGTTATATACTCAAAGATACACCATTTTGTGTATGTCGAAGTATAGAAGAAAGAAATAGAGAGAACATATAACTTCTTGTAAATGTTGCTTTATGAATCACTTGTAATTAAATAGAAGTAATTCTATAAAATAATACCATATAAAAAATTCGACGACTTTGTTTTAACCATTTATGGTTATATATATTCTGAACCTAACATATTTGATGCCAAAAAGTTACATTTTATACTTTGGAATATGATTCTTACCGCGTTATTATCCAAATCAGTAGAGTAGATACATTATATGTCGGACGTGTGGAAAATATCTGTAACTGAAGAGGCAAGTAGAGTAAATACGATATAAGTCGGACAAGTGGAATATATTTGTAACTGATCTAACCAGTAGAGTAAATACTCTAATGGTCAGACAAGTGGAGTATATCTATAACTGGTCAGACATACAGAACAACCAGGTTACAGCGTACATTATAAACTGTTTGGTAGTTGTTTCCTCTAAAATAATATCTTACATATCGTTTCTTAACTTACAAAAAAAAATGTGAACAAAAAATACTAGAAAATTCAAAGAAAAATTAATAGAAAAATTCAGAATCGAACAGAACAGCTCCCTGAGCAGTACGATTGCGCGAAATAAATGTTCGTGTTTGAAAAAAAAGGTACAATTCGTTACGGTGGACTGCCAAAGGGGCTCTCTTGATATCTCTGTTAGCAATTTAATACTTCCTAATAACTTGAAGAACTATTCCCCGCGCAAGTTGATATCAATGTGAATAATTCATCATTGCCTCTGTTAGTGATGCAAGTATAACTCGCGAACCCAAGAGGCAGTAACTTCAGACAATTATTCTACGTACTCTGTTACGAGAGCGGCTCGCGACAAATTATCTATGATTTTTGCATAATATGCTATTAATCCTATAATATCAGAATTAAAAAAACACAATTCACCAATAAAGTCATCAGATATTTGAGTCATCTTTAGAGAATTATAGAGAATCAAGTCATAATTTGAACACTGCCTGGTCACGGATAGTTTTGTTCTTTCTTTTTAAACGAAATAGAATTTGTTTGCTCGACAGATTTGTAGTAATTTTTTCACGGATATAAAACCATTTAATAATAATTTGACTATATAAATAAATTGAATATTCATGCCAATCCAGATGCTACGTGTTGGAAAAAACTCGTTTTAAATTCATTTTCAATAGAAAAGATTTATTCAGAATTAAATGTATGGTTTTTCAATTGTATTGATCTTTCAAGTTAAGTTAAATATTAAAGTCATAATTTTACCACTGGCTGGTATCCAGTTTTGCTCATTTTATATTGATGCTAGAGGAAATTCTAACTCACTCCGGCGGGGAAGTTGTTAAGCTATTTCAACTTTGTGTAAACGCGTACTCGCTTAAGGACGAGTTAAAACCTCAACTAACAAGTTGAAGTTAGAAGCCGTGAAGACGAAGAAATTCGCGCATCCGCCCTCCGTCACCACAACCTAATCAACACGAGTACATCGCTCATCAAATTACTGAATATTATTTAACCTTTTGCATTTCGAGAATATCTACTAATACGAACGATTAGCAATACCAAATTAAATTTTCTGATGTGATATCTGAAAATAAAAAAATACTCTCCTTTCCACAAACATGCATATGAATACGTATAATTTAAATTTTAGTGTCATCATAAATGAAATTTCAATCGAGTTATGGTACGTATTATGTTAACGGGTTAAAATTATTATATTTAAGTTTTTCCATCGTTAAGATCTTCCCATCGCGTTTTTTTAGAAATTATTATGGGGGATCCAAGAATCTTCCAAATCTTGGCGACCACGACAAATCGAAGATTCGTAATTGACAGTCCGTGGGCCGGTTATTCAACGTTTACAGAGTTCGTGTGTAATTAATTAATGACTGCGGTACGTGAGATAACGCGCGCGTTGTATTTATGGATTGGGATTTACATTATTGCGTGCGTCAAAATTAATTACGTTAGAGCTGGAGGGCAATTAAACGCTACGCTTAATTAGGTATAGTTTAATCGGAGCGGGGTAGTATTGCGCCCGAAATCCGAAGTTTCTCGTTGGGCGGTTTCGGGGAACTTTTCGATGCGTTCGGAGATTGAATTTCTACTTTGGCCCGGCAGTTTTGGCTACCGGGCCCTTTGTGGAGCACCGACACGTTACCGTAGAAAATCCGTTACGGTGGAATTCTATAGCGTACGCTTAAACCGAGCGTCGTCTTGTTCGTCGGCGTTGTTTTACGCCCACGCATCGAGCAATTTCGAACATTTCGGGAAGATCAGCAAAATTGTAACGTTTTATCCTGGAAGGCGAAGAAGATATTCACTTATCCCTATGAATTGGATTTTGATTTAACGAACTTTGAGCGCAGCAAACGTACACGATAGCCAAGAATATGCGTGGGCGCGGTAAAAATATGCAAAGAACATATGAAATTTCTGGTCGTAAAATATGCATGAAAAATATGCACACACGCGAACAATAAATATGCTAAATAGGGGAAGGAATGCTCGCTGAGTCGTTTCGCTATAATTAAAAATCAATTCCGGCCGGTCTTTTTTCTGAACAATGGCCGCCCTTTCTAATCTATTTTGCGTCACGTGCGGCCGCAACAACGACGCCTCCGACGGGGAGGAAAAAGCATCGGGTAGAAGCGGGACGACGTTTCCCTTTCCAATTTCAAACTATTTCATATTCAGAGGTTGCCCGTATGATATTCAACCGCGAGACATTAGCATGTAAAGGGTGTACCAAGGAAGGAAAATCGGAGAAGGGTGGCGGCGGTTGGCGGGTAGGCGGCATACCAGCGGCAACCATCCTGGGCTACACTGAAATAATCCCATTACACAAAGGAGGATGAGGCTTGTTGGTTACTCTGGTACATTTGTCTGGCCACACCGTATCGCTGGACCGCGTCACTCGAGAGTTTTCACGCGACGGGCAACTTCGACAGCACACGTGTTAGCCTGCAATTAAATGCAGAGAGTTCATTGATAACAATAACGTCACGGTAATTCTGGAAACATTAATCGCGAGCTGGAAGTGCGGTTGGTTAAATCAGAGTACAAACTGTAACTATCATACAGAAGCTTGTGAAATATATTTATAAAAAAGAAAATAAAAGAAATTTATTTATTGAATTCAGAGACGCGAAACGGAACTTTTTATTTCGAATATTTCTGACGAACATATGCGCCAATGATTGTACTCAATGAATATCGCGCACGTCGAAAGATCCAATGCTCTTTGAGAGGACCGAGAATGTTGCTTCCGAAACGCACAAAAACAAAATCAAAAGCGTTTGCCTAGAACTATAAAACGACGCGAAAACATACAATTATTTCATATACCCAGAGGTATTATACGAACAAGTTCTCCTCTCCCGGTGTGTTCCTAGGAGGAAACTTGGTCTTGCAGAGATATTTAATAAAATAGAAACTTTTTTCATATCCTCCGTTCCCAGACCGGAAAAGTAAATCGCGGAAGCGAAACTTCTCGAGATGATTTCTCGAAACCGAGAGAGTCTTGTATTTAACATGTTTACACATGTATATATGCGTAAAATTTCGAAACGTGCATCCTGTATAACCGTATAACACGCGAAACATCTCTCGACGGCACTCGTACGTCAATGATCCAATCAGACAATATCCACTACAAAGCTCTAGCATCGAAACACGAGCACGCCTCGTTCGATATAATTCATTTAGCGACCGATTATCCTGCCATAGAACGTTGTTTTATCAAGTCCTATTAAATCTACGGGTAATTCGATTAAGCATAATCGTATTATTAAACAGTACTCCATGATATTTCGGGAGCGCCAGGTGTCCCGCGCATGTTCGAACCGGGGATATTTTCCTCGTTAGGGGTCGATAGGAATTCGATACTCGGGAGTTTCCCGTCGTTAGGTACTCCGGGATCGCGTATAAAATCCCAGGGACGGGAAAGAATCGAGAGAATTCGTGGATCGTGGTGCCGTAGGACGCGTGCTGGGTCTCGCGAAACGGGCTGAATTTTTGGGGAACGACTGATCCGATTTTGACGAAGCCGCCAGCCGCCGGTTGCAGTCGGGAATGGAGATTCCGGAATTTATGGTTTTCATTTCTTGGCCGGCGTCGGACGTGTTACTCGCTCCGTACGTGACGGAAATATTTAAGAAGACCGCCGGAGAGAACCGGTTACGTCTGTGTTTTAAGAGAAGCACGCTTTTGGCTCCGCGCTGCCCGTGTAATCTGCACCGGCTCAGTTGTTCTAAGCGCCTCGTCGTAACACGTACTATCGTGGACGGGGATTTCATATATCGCTAGGAACGCCCTCTCCAACATGTATCCCCGACGACACCGTCTTGTTTCCCTCGATTTCGGTAAACGCAAAGCATTTCAGAACCATCGTTCGACCGATTCTCAGTCGCCTTTTACAACGACGTGGGCCCGACAACGATTATCGTTGCAATTCTCGTTCGGAATCGTTGAACTCTTGTGGGACTCGTCCAGTAAGGCAAACCTAGTATTTAATACAAGCAATAAACTCGGAAATATATGTCTCTTTATTTGTAACTTGAAATTAATCATCGTGCATCTGTTAAATCGACTCGAATATCTTAATAATGACTGATTTAAACGCTGGGGCACTCAATGATTAGTTGAGAAGTGGCCGGTCGAGCACTTGCGAGAATGACAAGAGCGTAGCCCTCTGGCGGCGAGCCTGGGAAGTGTCGTCACATGCAAGCTTTCACACCTAGTCCCCATCTAGCATCGTTATTTATGATCGTCAAAGTCTCTTCCAGGCAATAACTGATAACCAAATTTATTTAATACAAGCAATGAATTCGAACAAATATTATCATTGTTTATGTTAATTTTATATTAGTGTTTTCATTCTAGACGACTAACAGATTGCGTATTACAAATTACTATGTCACTTACATAGTTACTTACACTTTACTTCTAGAACACTCCTCACAGCGCAGTTCATATTTATATACATACATGGTAGATATATTTGTCTCAGGACAATAGATGTCACGTGTCTGTTTATTTCTTACATATTAACGTAGATCGCGTACTACCTTGTCGATTTTCAGTTATTCTTAACAGTTTATAAGTTGTAATTATTCACCGTGTATATATTTTGAATCGACACGAACACATCTTTCGATAACAGGTTAAAAATTCCCCCCTTTCGCCTGGCAATATAAATTTTCAAACATTGTATAACAGAATAAACATTACTGATATTTGTAAGTAAATTAATCAGATTAATCGCGGAGTGTATATATACTAATGGTCGAGTACTTGTGAGAGAGACAAAAGCATAGCCCTCTGGTGGCGAGCGTGGGAAGTATCGCCACAATATTATCGTCGTTGAGTCCCCCGCCGCGCAATAAAACTGTCAGCGAGTGAAATGTATTAAACAGAACAGGCAATCGATTCTCCCCCTTCTAAGAAAACCAGGAATGTTTCGCTGAAACGAACCTTGGTAATTGGTCCGCTCCCAGCAGTTGTTCCATTAATTTAATCAAAATCTCAGCGCGCCTCGACCATGGGAAACCGTTTCGCAAAAATCACGGAAAAAGGGTAATTCCATTTGTCGTAGCCAAGACCCCGATGCACGTAATCACCGACGATTAATTGAAAGTCGCGCCGATAGCAGTCTCGAGTGTCGCCGGGGCTAAAGTTCGTTCGTCGTTTCGCCATCTTTCGAGACGATCATTGATTTCGACACTCAGCTATCTCCCGTTGATTGTCTGCGAGGCCGTTCTCGGCCGTTCCTGGTGAACGTTTCGAAGGCTTTCTTTGGCGTTCAGTCACGTTGGGATCGATCCTGCAAAGTGTGGCGACCCGATTCGATTCGTCGACGACGCTCCGCGATGAAAGGAAGCCCGATCCACGGCTCTGGGGAAGAGACAACCCCGAGATATCCTCGCGTTGGCAATTCTAATCCGGCACGTTCCGTTCGTTACGGCCCCTCTGAAAGAAACCTCCGTCGAAAAAACCAATCCATAATTATGATTATTAGTTGAGAGTCGTAGCCGCGAGCCCGTCTCCCGAGGGATAATTAGTAGGATGCTTGTTATCCAGGCTGTTCCCGAGAGAATGCTCGAGAAATCAGCTATAACCGAGAAGCTTGCAACGGGATTACGATAGCATTGATTTTCATTCTAATTGCGGGCGAACGAAGGGGCTCAGACAATCGTTCGTTCGATGACAAATTTAGGAGAATCGACTTCTTTTCAATGTGCAGAGTCGAATCATTGTGTCGAATTTCCCGGGTTGCGTGCAAACAGGTTTTTCGTGGAAAACGGGTATCGATTGGAAACTGTTTGCTCTTTTAAGTATTTTTCTTCCCCGAAAACAATTCCCCAATGTGTACACAAGTACAGTGTTTCGATTATATTGACCATCGTGCCGTTTCTATCGCGTTTAATGGCTCGAACGAAAGAATCGTTATCTATCGGTAAATTTCAGATACCTTAGCTTTCGGTTAATCCAACGCGTTCAGTTTTGATTTTTAAAACACGCGTTGCATTCGTGTCTGAACGGATAACCTAGTTGCGAAGTTTCGGTATCCGAAACGCGTGATCTGAATATTCCCGATACAGCGATTCTCTGTTTGTTTATTGTTAGTAGAAATTTCAATTTGCACCTGGAAGACTAATTATTATTGTTGAACGATCGCAGTTGCAACTTCGTTACCGGAACAAATTGGTTTAGCAGAGCTTGTTCGACAGCTGGTTCGCAAGGAGATTGTCTCAGGAAGTATAATTGTATCAGCGACGTCGTATAATTCGAGCAAGTATTGTCAACTTACGTGCGAGACGAATAATTTCCATCGAGGATACGTGGATGAATAATTTTTTAAATAACCCTTACCTCAATTTGAGAAATTTCAGCGTTGATTAACGCAGTTTACGTACTTGGAAACTTTAATCAGTATGTAAATCCAGCCGGAGCAGAGGATTAAACGTAATAACAAATTTTGATAATTACATCCTTCAGGTGGCGTGCAACCCTTCTGCAGGGTAGGGCATTAAAATTTTATACCAAATACCGTCGTTAAGCCTAACCAATCCTTGGATTTCCAGATAAACGAACCTCCAGCGTAACTTATCTTTCCGCAGAACCGCTTATAATCCGTTAAACGGTTCGCGCAAATTCATATAACAGGATTAAATTTGTTTTTGCTGAATCGCTGGTTTCTCTTAACCAAATTTCGAGGGTAAAACACCATCGTATGGTTTGAATTATTTCGATCCGTGTCTCCATTGAAAACACAAACGTTTGGATGCTAGAATTACACGACGTTCGTGCGCTGTTTAAATAATTACTGAGGCTATTCGGGTCAAATTCGTCCGAGAAAATATTATAATATTTAGTGATTTATTACGAATGTATAACAAGTAATAATATCAAATTAAATGTTACGCGAGGAAAACAAATCTATTATATTATGATTCTTTCCTGTTTTATTTTTTAATCGAATTAATTGTTTCGTACGGTTTCATTACTTTTCCCCTATAATTTCGATCCAACGTGGCGGTCCATATTGCGACGGTTACTTGCAATAGTTAAGACTCGTGCCATAATTCGATAGTGAACAGTACCGAGCTTTAGAACTCCAAGCTTATTAGTGTCAACATTCAACGATTAATCATGACCCGTTCTATGACATGCAAGTCATCGATATCGCGTTCTAAAACTCGAAAGTCGTTGGTATTAATATTTCACTGCTCGCGAATCATCGCGAGAACGGTGCTTCAAATATTGGTACAACGTCATTCGGTCATCAGACGTGTCATCGTATTCCACTTATGCATCGAAGACAGATTCTAAGCGATGAATAATAAAAATGGATCTAATTTGAATTATTTTAACAGTATAAACGAGGCTTCGTAATTATGTTTGTAGCTTTTTAGTAAAATTATAACTAAAACAGATGAAGATCGGAGACTCCTGTAATAACTCTGTACGAGTGGTGCTGAAATGTGCATACACGCATGTGTGTTAATGTTACCAAGAAGTATTAAAAATCAAAAACGAATTTTTAAGAAAAATCGACAAGAGGTGGGTGCCTAAATTTTTCGCAGAGAAAAAAAATTTCAGATCGTCCTATAAAAATTATTTTTAGTTGCGGGGGTCAATTACAATCATTTTTGTTAAATAGACATACCTTCGAAATCCAACGCACTTTCGAGAAAAAAATTCAGTACGTACTGATATTCTTCAACAGAAATAAAAAATTTCAAATCATTCTAGAAAAATTATTTTTGACTGCTGGGGTCAATTACAATTATTTTTGGCGAATACACATACCCCCGAAATCCTGTGCATTTTCGAGAAAAAAATTCCTTACCGAAAATATAATTTCTGACCATACATTGACATGTTTCCCTGAAATTTCATGCATATGTTTAAAACATCATAACTTCTGAACGGATTGAAGGATTTTAATATTTAAAAAAGCAAATAACGCGTATTTTAATGAAGAATATGTAGGAACTCCAAGAATATCTGAAAAGTTATTCCTTAACTCCATAAAATGAGAAAACCCCAATAAAAATGACCCAATTTTTGAACGACCATAACTCCTATTAAAGCGAATGTATTTCATTGGTCCTACCTCTTGACATTTCCTTGGTCTTCGCTGAATCGCTGACTTTGATATCGATCTCATTGTTAACCATTTATGACCACCCGACCATTAGTCATCGAATAACCAATGTTTTGCATTACATGGTATAAGAATACCGTTGAATAAATTTTGTTATTTTTATAATAGTGCCGTGTTTCGTAAAGTCAGGTGGCTCGGGTACATTCGAAAACATCTTTCGAGCTTGTTGGTCGGCGCTTGTTATGTTTACAGTGTCGCTACGACGACCGAGGCGCTTTAAAAGAGCACATTTTGTCGACAGTATTTAGAAAGACAACGAAGAAGCAGGACTGCGTTCCTCGCTAATGTAGAGACTGTTTAGATTTTAGATAGTCTGTTTACCGTTTCTTGCGATAGAATTTGCATACTTTGACGATCATAAATAACAGTGCGTCGCTAAATGGAGACTAGGTAGAAGCTTACTTGTGACAATACTTTCCACGCTCATCATCAGAGGGCTACGCTCTTGTCTCTCTCACAAGCACTCAACCGGCCATATATTAGTATACATACGCTCCTCGATCGACCATTGTATGCTCCAGCGTTCAAGGTAAAGCTAGGACTGCTTTACTGATTAATTCCCTTACAAACATAATATCTGGAATTTCTCTTCAGTTATAAAATGTTTTAAAATTTGTATTATCAATCGAGTCCAAAACGGGGAAACTTTCAACAGTTTCGTGAGTTACACACGATGACTAATTTCACCTTATAAATAAAGATGATAGTATTCTGAGTCGTTGCTCGTATCAAATAAATTGGGTTTTCGGTTATTGCCTGGAAGGGAATCATCGAAACGAAACATCAAAAATGTCTCGAACCGCGAAAGGTTAATGGGCTGAGACGTCCCCATCGACGAGAACCCGGGGAATTCCGGGCGCTGGTGGAAGCGTTTTCGAGCGATTCGGCAAATGAAGCAATCCTCCAGAAACATCTCCCGGCAACATCCACGCCGCCTTCAAATCCAACTTCGAGACTCGTCTCTCGACTTCCCGTTTCTGTCCTTGTGTCTGCGTCCACGTAACGGGGGCTCTCCTAAGTACGTCCCGCGGAAAGTTGCACCGGGAGCACAGGGGGACCGAGTGGAGAAACGCTCCCTCGAGAGAGAGAGAGAGAGAGAGAGAGAGAGGGCTGTGTGGAAATAAAAGCAATTGCTCTCCGCGCGAAGGACTCGCGTTTCATTTCAGCTGCAGCCGCCGAAGAGAAACTCGGACGAACCCAGAAGAGGGGTTATTATCCGTTACGAGGCCTCGCGAACGTAGGGGGAGGCGACACAGCGGGGAAAAGGAACGAAAGAAATGGAACAGCGAGAAGAATGGTGAGGGCGCGCGGGTGGTGGACGAAGAGACACGTTCGTGCCGTTGTCGGGTGTCCTTGATGTTGTAAAACAACCCATTCCGGGTCTGGCCTTCCCCGGGTTCCGCGGGATCGCGAAAATTACGAGGACGAGCTCCCGCGGAAGTGGATGGAGAGAACGGACGTCGCGACGTAGTATTAAGCCCGGCTGAAAAGAAAGTGGAGCGTTCTCGGGGAATCCGTGGACGATCGTGGAGCTCGCCAATGCGGTTCGAAGAGTTCAGGTACAGCGGGAGGAGACCTTGCGAAATTATGAACAGTTTTTTTCGGAACAATCGAATCGGTGATGCGATTTAAGTATGGAGCGAGATGGAATTTTTCGAGAAAATTGCTGGAATTTAACGGAGGAAACGGAAAGCTATTATAGCCCGCGGCACCGGGTTTCTAGAGTTTCTAGGATCGCGAAAATTACGGGGTAAACTGGCGCGAGGCGAGATAAAAAGAACGGACCTGATGCAATATTAGAACCGGGGAGAAAAGAAACGAGCGAAAATGGAACGTTGTTGGGGAATGTAGCATCCGTGAGGCTTGTAATATTTTTTTTAAATAACATGCTCCACGGAAGAAATGCGAAATTACTGTAATATACTCGGGGAAGTTAACCGTCACAGTAGTGAGCGTCCGTAATATGGTCCGCCCGGTAATGGCGAGTATGATTTATTGTTAAAGAGGCGGGCAGTAAGTTTGGGAAACACTGGGAATTGTGGTGACGTGGAATTTTCGAACGACGTTTGCAACAAGGAGATTTAATCAAACCAGTTGGCTTAAATAATTAATCTGTAAATAAAAAATGGGAACACGAAGTAATGATTTATTCGCGATTCTTTTATACTCATTTTTGGTTAAACTTGACATACAATTGCATTGCATAATCAAAATTTCAATTTTTATTCGGCGAATTATAAATAATTGTATATATTTATTATTACTATTTTTCATTATAATTCGTCACATTTTTAATATAGGAAATATTCAAAAGTTTCATATTTTCCAGCCCTTTCCCTTTCTCCTTTTTCTTTTCATATTTTCTCCTACACCCACCCCCCTCTTTCATAACTCAGCAGCTTAATCATTTATTCGTCTCCTTTCTTCATATTTGAACATTGTCTATTACGTTCCAGTATTTAATACCCCCTTCTACAATGCTCACGCCATTAGCAGGAATTCAATATTCATCTTCGTTTCTTTAATATTCCACGAATTAATACAAATAACAGAGATGTTTCCATTTAATTATAATTAATTCTGTTTACCGTCTAATTTTAAACGAACATTCGTTCGTGTCATCAGTTTGTGCTGAAAGAATATTAATTACTTTCATTTCTCATTTTTCTTCTTAAAAATAATTTAATATTTACTTTAGACTCGAATCTATTGAAAACGAAGCACGCATTGTTTGCATGGTTAAGGATTCTCATTTTTAAATTTCTGTTCTTCTTATACAATTTATTCGCTCATATATTTCTAGGTATTAACAATCAAAGGCTATAATATTTGACAATTTAATAGTAATATTATGCAGAATTAAATATATAAAATTTGATACTTTTATTAAATATCTCATTTATTTAGTTGTATTATTTATTATTTCTAGACGTTTGATCATTTCGGATCCCAATAATTATATTAGGTTGAAAGAGACTAAGATTAATTTCTTATCGTTTAATTATTTTTTATCAAAATATAAATTCTTAACTATTATATGTAATTGTATATGTGATACTGGATTATTAATAATAATTTATATATATATATAAATATAGGTACATTGAATGTACATGTCATATATTTTTATATTGAATTCTATACTGATATTAGCTGCAATAACAAAAATCGTATTTGGAAAGTTACTCTGTGTTTCATATATTTTTCTGGAGCCTAACTAAGGGTCACCTGTGTCTGAAAAAATGGAACGTTCGAGCTATTCGCAGAAGTCCCAATCGATTGTCCCCCCGGATGCAAGCACTTAATTGCATCGCTGATAAAGCTCGCGTCAGGGCCGCAGAATGCCTTTGCAAAAAAGAAGATTAATCACGATCCGTCCACGCAATTTATCATTCGCCTGTATTCGACTACATGCACGATTCCCGCCAACAAAACGACCAAACTCCCGGGACGTCGTTTCTTACCGTCCTCCGTGAAATCGTTGCGTTATCGAACGTGTCGCTTATCTCCAGTCAGTCTGGAACACGGACGAAAAAATCAGCAACGTTCCCAGAATGGAACCACGGATCGTTCCATCTTTTTAAACGCAGCCCCGCAAGGTAGATCGTCGACAGAATTGCAGATACGAAAAAGTTTCGGTTACCGAAAGTGGAAAATCCATTAAAGGTAACCGGAAATACAACCGACCGATAGCGAGATTTATCGAATGTTTGCTGCCCGGGGATCGATCAACGTTCGACGTCGGTACATTTTCATTGATAATGTCACAGTAATGGCACGATACAGAAATTAATGTTCCATCGATCATAAAGCGAAGTGTAAATAGAATGACGATTACAAAACAATTTGTTAACATTGAACATTATCGTAAAGTAAAATAACAGCATCGATTTAAAATGATTCAACCCTATTGGTGAATTTTACACCCCTCGTAGTCCGATTTGATTACATTTTTTAGTTTTGATATACATTTCATTTCTGTTCGTTGTTTATGAATTTCTGAAACTTTTGTCCTCGTTTATTTCTATCGAGAGACTCGAGACGAGTGGAAAATGTTACGCGTCGCAAAATAAGAAATATTTGAAACCATAAAACATATAATTATTTTAATATTTATCTCGTGAAATATAAACTGCATTTACCTCTCGCGGTGTCATGCAAATGGGGCTGTTAGATCAACTTACGCCCCAATGCAATTTCCCACATACTCGTGTTACGCGTTAAAGATGACGCCTGAGTGTCTAAAGGTTAAAGTAATACATATCGAAGATGATATACTGTTACGAATTATCGTCAAACTTGGATCATATTCGTTAAAAATGTATTCTCCTCGCCTCTGAACATGACAGCCCCGTTAATAATTTTCACAGATGTCTACTTTCGTCGTTTGTACAGGAAACTACGCTCGGATCAAGTAACCGTGTCATTTTTTAAAATTAACAAAACTTCGTTTCTACTCTTATTAAAACTCTCAGACGTTGTGCATCGCCACCCACGGTGAAACCGGTCCTGCATGCAGAGCATAGTAGAATACTTTTCTTGTTCCCTTGTTCTTCTTCTAGCAAAACTAGATTACAAACTTGTAAGCCATTTTAGTGCAACACGTGAGTAGAATCGGTTGAGAAATACTGTAGTGCCGGGGTCATATTTCTTACATTCTTTTGTGACCCGGCAATATCGGGCTCGGACTCTGAATTTCTTTGAAATATTCATGCCCCGATACAACCGTTCCCATAAATGGATGCAATAGATATTCTTTCATTACTTCCTCGCGACGACGTCGTACGATCTTATTGCGGCGATAAATTTAAATCGAATCACGGCATCGAACACAAAATAATAAACGATATTTTTCAACGGGCGGCCACGATTGTTTCGCGTTCGAGTTCCAAAAAAACAGAACTCGAGCGTCTCAAAATAAACCCGCGGCGGCAAAGCACACAGCTCAACGGGATATTTTAATAATTAAAATGCCGCGCCTGGCAATCCCGCGCGAATGTAACGAGTTCTCCCGGTTCTCGAAACTTCAACCGCGCGACAAACTTAAATTTTTTCGCCCGTAAATAACGCCGACTCTCTCAATTTCCGCGACTCCATTGTCAAAACAATGTTTCTTCGAGCAATTTACAATCGGATATCGGCTCATAAAATGTAAAAAAAATGTATTTTAAACCATTGGAAAGGAGTTACAAAACGCGAAGGTTCATATTCTGATAGATTTAGAAACTTGTTTGGATACTCAATACAGTAATGATTCTTAAAATGAACGTCAGATATGGTTCGTAAGTTGTTTCTATCTCTTTGTTTATATTTATACAGTAATGATTCCTAAAATGAACCTCCGATGTGGTTCGTCAGTTGAATGTTTCTATCCCTTTGTTTATGTTTATACAGTAATGATTCTGAAAATGAATCTTCGGCACGGAAAATGAGCATATTAACCACGGGATCGATGTTCAGATTACGAATCATCACTGTATAAACATCTCCTGTTGTCGAATTTCGCTTCCACTGTATGAGAAATGAAGATTCCAACCTCGAAACAGTATTCATTTTAAGAATCATGACTGTACTTTGGATGAAAACACATTGTGGCTTGAGGATCACCCTTAGACTCCATTTCGACACTAAAGAAATGTTTATACAGTAATGATTCTTAAAATGAACCTCAAATGTGGTTCGTAAGTTGAATGTTTCTATCCTCACTGTATGAGAAATGAAGATATCAACGTCGAAGCAGTGTTCACTCTAATAATCATCACTGTACTTTAGATGAAAACATATTGTGGCTTGGGGATCTCGCATAGACCCCATTTCGACACCAGAGAGACGTTTATACAATAATAATTCTTAAAATGAACCTTCTGTATGAAAAATGAGCATGTTAACCTCCGAATAGATGTTCATTTTACGAATCAACACTGTATAAGCGTCGGCTGATGTCGAATTTCGCTTCCACTCGTACGAGAAATGAAAATTCCAACCCCGGAGCGATGATCATTTTACGAATCGTCACTGTAATTTGGTATAAAAACACATCGTGGCCGGAATTCTTTCTATTATACGCATCAGTGGTTAGCGGTGAAGCATTTCTAGCTCGGATCCGGGAATAAATTGCGTAAAAAGCGAAGAATAGAAAGGTTTTTTACGGTGCTCGTTTGGTCACCATGGGACGCATCGATAAACCCAGCGAAGTAGCAGCGACGCGAACACGTTTTCTCGTTTATTTTCGGCAAAGTCACGCGAATCCTGAGCGGGATTGAGACGCGGCGGAGGCCAGGGCGTCTAGAAGCAACGACGTACGATAAGCAGGGATCGTTTTTCTCCGGAACAGCTATCGGTATCTGTGTAGCTATTCCAGAGCGGCGCGTGAGCGGAATCAATTGAAAGGTTCGTGGGTGGCAAAGCCGCGCCCCGTCCAACTAGAAGTTCCATTAAGCTCGGAGAGACGCGCAGCCCTCGTCGTTCACTCGGTTAACCCTGCATCCGGGGAGAGCACGTGCACGTGCTCCTAGTTGTAAGACGATCGACTAAGTTTCGCCGGAAACTCCGGAAGGTAGGCTCGGGACAATGACTGGTAATTAAGGGCGAGAGATGGACTGGCCGATACCGCGGCTTGCACCGAATCGATTCGATTCACGAGCAACTTTCGCGAACGAAAGTAAGAATCTCCCGTGGAGGAAGAGGAGGAGTAGTAGGAGGAGGAGGGGGGATGAAAAGTTTTCTCGTGGATTGTTTGAATTGGTGCCTGTTCGTCGAAGCGTTTCGAATTTGGACGAACTGGAATTTTTTCTCGTTTCTACGAACGTTGTTTGACTTGAAACTCGTGCTCGACGAGAGTTTACGGAATTCGGAGCATCGTTAGGGGTTGGACGGCTTAAAGTTGATTTGGATTCTTCGCGATTTGACCAATGTTATTTAGAGAGAGAATCGAAATATGTGGATATCCTTTCTTGCTCTCGAATGAAATGCTCGTAACGATACAGTGGTGATTGTTAAAATGAACATCGCTCGTATCGGTTTTTATATTAAATCGTTCGTTTAACCAGTAAAACTTGCAGCTCCTTCGTTACCTCTATCATCAAATTCTTTTAACTGGTTTGAGAGATTAAACCTACAAAGTACAGTAATGATTCGTAAAATGAACATCTTTCTGGAGGCGAAATTGGACACCAGCAGATATTAAATGTCGTCTTCCACGCTTCACTGACTCCAAAAAGGATCCTCCAAGGAGGAAATGTTCAAGATACGAATCATGTTAGGAGTTCATTTTAAGAATCATTACTGTAATTGACACAGTAATATCTTTTTTTAACTGTAGAATTGTAAGGACAAAATAAGAAACGAATTTTTATACTCCGATCAAGCTAGAACAAGTGAACAATGATTAACAGTCGATTTGAGTGACAATTACACCGTATTTATGTATCCTGACGGAGCAAGGAATCGTGGGACTCGCAGGAGAACATTGTCCGCCAGGCTCGTTTATTTCCAGCACTCAAGCAAACCGATAGAGCAAGAGAAGGAAAAAGAATGGCTCTACGGGTGATCTCCGTAATAACTATCTTCTTCTGGACAACAATGGACCAGCATCGCGAAACGAGGCTGGGTAGACAAAAATTTCAAAGGCAACCCATTTACGGCGAATTGCTGAACGCGACGCCGGTTTCGGACAATGCAAACGACTTTGCCCGAGCCATTTAGCGAGCGTGAGAGGTTCTCGTCGTGCACCACGCGAAGAAAAATCAAAGAGAAACGAAATAAAGTTGTTGATAAGTAAATGAAATCCCACGAAAGCTGTCCGCAAGGACCGCCAACGCCACTTCTCGGTTAAATCGCGTGCAAAATACGTAATTTTATAGCGCGAGGTGGCAAAACTTTCCGAGACCTGCTCTAACCTGCACACGGAACGTAAATCTCTGATAGAGAATGAACAAGTATCCGTAAAGAGCGAACAATAGCAAGGTACGAACGGGACAGAACAACAGCTAATTAGCAGGAGACCAAGAAAAAGGATACAAATATTTTATAATAAAGGGGCTTGAAGGACAAGTGAAAAGGCGCGAAGAAACACGAGTAGATTAGTCAGGGTAGAGGAAACCGTGGGAATGAAAGAAGAAAGGAACTTCTGGTGGAAAGTTCGATGAAAATTGAGAACAGAATTAAGAAAATACGGTAGACGAAACAAAATGAAAGAAAGAAAAGGGAAAAGGGGATAAAATAGACAAAGGGTGGACTGACCAAGAAAATTGTGAGAGCAAAAGCTTGGAGAACTGGATGAAGAGACACCCGGCATTGGTTGGTCGACGCGTGACTGGCATATTTTGGCCGGGTTCGGTGTAGCTCGCATTTCTGGTTTCGCTGTCGTTCCATGCTCATTCAGTCGACGCCCACAGGCTTCGATATTCACACGCGTCACGAACCCGGGGTCAGAATCAAAGCATGTAGTTGTTACCCACCTGCCAATAGAAACGCTAAACTAAACCGAAGACCACGCTGGAATACTGCGAGACATGTAATGGAGACGTTCGATTCTTCCACGTCGATGGTGATTACCAGGATGCTCGTTGAAAGCAATTCCGTTCCAACGAACATGTCGGGAAACGTTACGAGCACCGAGGACTATTTACGCGAATCGTGTGGATGTTGTATTGGGTTTGACATTATAAAATCGAAGTATTTTTGGTGGATTTAACAGCAGAATTTATTTATATTTATGGTTTACTTGCTTTTTCTGGATTCAGAGCATTTTAAAACGAGTGTTGATGATTTTTAACGAGAATTTTGTAGAAGTTGTATTGGGTTTGACAGTGTAGAATCAAACTATTTTTGGTTACTTCAAGAGCACAATTTGTATTTATCTATGAATTATTTACTTTTTCTATGTTTAGAGCATCTTAAATGAGTGCTAATGATTTTCAACTTGATGGAAGTTGTATTGGGTTTGACAATATACAATCAAAGTATTTTTGGTTATTTCAAGAGCACAATTTGTATTTATCTATGAATTATTTACTTTTTCGATGTTTAGAGCATCTTAAATGAGTGCTAATGATTTTCAACTTGATGGAAGTTGTATTGGGTTTGACAATGTAGAATCAAAGTATTTTTGGTGGTTTTAAGAGCACAATTTATTTATATTTATGGCTCACTTGCTTTTTCTGTGTTTAGAGCATATTAAAAGAGTGCTGATGATTTTTAACGAGAATTTTATGCAAGTTTATATTAGGTTTGACAATATAGTATCAAAGTATTTTTGGTTGCTTCAAGAGCACAATTTGTATTTATCTATGAATTATTTACTTTTTCGATGTTTAGAGCATCTTAAATGAGTGCTAATGATTTTCAACTTGATGGAAGTTGTATTGGGTTTGACAATATAGAATCAAAGTATTTTTGGTGGTTTTAAGAGCACAATTTATTTATATTTATGGCTCACTTGCTTTTTCTGTGGTTAGAGCTTATTACAAGAGTGCTGATGATTTTTAACTAGAATTTTATGCAAGTTTATAGTAGGTTTAACAATATAGTATCGAAGTATTTTCGGTTGCTTCAAGAGCACAATTTGTATTTATCTATGAATTATTTACTTTTTCGATGTTTAGAGCATCTTAAATGAGTGCTAATGATTTTCAACTTGATGGAAGTTGTATTGGGTTTGACAATGTAGAATCAAAGTATTTTTGGTGGTTTTAAGAGCACAATTTATTTATATTTATGGCTCACATGCTTTTTCTGTGTTTAGAGCATATTAAAAGAGTGCTGATGATTTTTAACGAGAATTTTATGCAAGTTTATATTAGGTTTGACAATATAGTATCGAAGTATTTTTGGTTGCTTCAAGCGCACAATTTTTATTTATCTATGAATTATTTACTTTTTCGATGTTTAGAGCATCTTAAATGAGTGCTAATGATTTTCAACTTGATGGAAGTTGCATTGGGTTTGACAATATGGAATCAAAGTATTTTTGGTGGTTTTAAGAGCACAATTTATTTATATTTATGGCGCACTTGCTTTTTCTGTGTTTAGTGCATATTAAAAGAGTGCTAATGATTTTTAACGAGAATTTTATGCAAGTTTATATTAGGTTTGACAATATAGTATCAAAGTATTTTTGGTTGCTTCAAGAGCACCATTTGTATTTATCTATGAATTATTTACTTTTTCGATGTTTAGAGCATCTTAAATGAGTGCTAATGATTTTCAACTTGATGGAAGTTGTATTGGATTTGACAATATAGAATCAAAGTATTTTTTATGGTTTTAAGAGCACAATTTATTTATATTTTTGGTTCACTTGCTTTTTCTGTGTTTAGAGCATATTAAAAGAGTGCTGATGATTTTTAACGAGAATTTTATGGAAGTTTATATTAGGTTTGACAATATAGTATCAAAGTATTTTTGGTTGCTTCAAGAGCACAATTTGTATTTATCTATGGATTATTTACTTTTTCGATGTTTAGAGCATCTTAAATGAGTGCTAATGATTTTCAACTTGATGGAAGTTGTATTGGGTTTGACAATGTAGAATCAAAGTATTTTTGGTGGTTTTAAGAGCACAATTTATTTATATTTATGGTGCACTTGCTTTTTCTGTGTTTAGAGCATATTAAAAGAGTGCTGATGATTTTTAACGAGAATTTTATGGAAGTTTATATTAGGTTTGACAATATAGTATCAAAGTATTTTTGGTTGCTTCAAGAGCACAATTTGTATTTATCTATGGATTATTTACTTTTTCGATGTTTAGAGCATCTTAAATGAGTGCTAATGATTTTCAACTTGATGGAAGTTGTATTGGGTTTGACAATGTAGAATCAAAGTATTTTTGGTGGTTTTAAGAGCACAATTTGTATTTATCTATGAATTATTTACTTTTTCTATGTTTAGAGCATCTTAAATGTGTGCTAATGATTTTCAACTTGATGGAAGTTGTATTGGGTTTGACAATATAGAATAAAAGTATTTTTGGTGGTTTTATGAATTATTTACTTTTTCTATGTTTAGAGCATCTTAAATAAGTGCTAATGATTTTTAATGCAAATTTTATGCAAGTTACATTGGGTTTGACAATATAGAATCAAAGTATTTTTGGTGGTTTTAAGAGCACAATTTATTTATATTTATGGCGCACTTGCTTTTTCTGTGTTTAGAGCATATTAAAAGAGTGCTGATGATTTTTAACGAGAATTTTATGCAAGTTATATTGGATTTGACAATATACAATCAAAGTATTTTTGGTTATTTCAAGAGCACAATTTGTATTTATCTATGAATTTTTTACTTTTTCTATGTTTAAAGCATTTGAAATGAGTGCTGATGATTTTAACGAAAATTTTATGCAAGTTATATTGGGATATCAATATAGAATCGAACTATTTTTAGTTGTTTCAAGAGCACAATTTATACTTATGGCTTATTTAGTTTTTCGACATTTAAAGCATTTTAAACGATTACTGATGATTTTTAACGAGAATTTTCTGGTAGTCATATCATGTTTAACAACATAGAATCAAAGTATTTTTGTATTAAAACGTCAATCAACTTCTTCATAAAAATCTCAATTAAACTTAAGTTGGCTTCATAGACATGGAAGAAAAAAAACATATTGTAAAACTCCAAAAATTACGCACAATATTAAAGACTATAAAAGACAATTTCTGCTGGTCAACAATATTGATAAAATGAAAGTTGTCAAATGTCTAATGCAATAATTATTGAAGGAGAGTATGTAGAGTATATCGTCCACCTTATGCCAGAACTATGTGCGATTCGATGAATTCTGGACTTCGAAATTCCCCAGCATTGTTAAACTGATCAATAATTCAGAAGTTAAGCTTACAGTATAATCACCATTGTTATCCAGTACACATATATATAGTTTTGACAAACTTAGGAAGAGAAATAGCCATTCAAAGTGCATCTTCGCTGTAAAATGCGATAGTTTTTAAGTTTGCATTTCTGATACGAGCCTATACTCTTTATTCCCCAATTATATTCATATTTCGTTAGAATTATGACTGTCCAATGGTGTAAAGGTCATATTGCCAGACGAAATTACGCAGATTAAAAAATGTATCGCTTCGTTATCTCCCTTTAAAGAACGAGATAATTTTCTGGGCAAAGCTGATGCAACGTTCGTGAACCGGAGTTCCCAAGAACGTAAAGTAAGCGTTTTCGGTTTAGTTAACTTAAAAATTCTACGTAGTTTACGACGCCATTTTCCCCAAAGGAACAGAAACTCGGATGAATTGTTATTAAAAAGTAATCCGGAAAGTATGGGGGTCAAAGTGTAAAGTGAAGTTTATCGTTCCAAAAGTAAATCTGACTTTTACACGCAGTTTCGGTGTATCTGGCGGGATACGAAATTTTATCATCCCCGCGTCATACTCTTGGGAAAATACGCTACATCGTACGAGATGAAAACTTCGCCACGGAGCGGAAACGGCGATTCCCGACTTTAAACGCTACGTATTTGATATAATCAAATAGTTAACGCTTCGAACGTAAACTCTAGTAAGCTACCGAACGGTATAATATTTTTACCAGCAAGAACGGGAGAAGTAGATTAGGCTACGGAAGCCCTGGATAAAAATTTCCGCTGTTCTATTTTCATTTTATTAAAACTAACCGAACGATTTACTCGAACTATAAATAAAATTAGAGAAAGGAAAATTTCAAATTCGTTTTCTAACGTTCCCGATGTCGAGTAACTTTGCTCGTGTTCTTGTGTATTTATTTCAATTCGTGCTTTTTATGAACTTGAATTAAATTTAAAAAATTCCCCCTGGCACCAAGTTTATCGGAATTTCCGTCGTTATTGCAATTGTATTTAGAAATATTAATTTTTGAAATATCTGTCGTTGCACCGCCTGCGAACAAAATACTTTTTCTTGACAAACATCTCGTATATGAACCTCGAAATATACTGGAAACGAGTTCGTTTCTGAAGGGGGGAGGAGAGTTTCGGACAAGAAACGTGTCTGATCGAGCAAAAGAAGGAGTTACCGGCGCAAGAAGCTTTTGTAGGAAGTATGGCGGACGTTTTGTTCGCCGAAACCAAGCAACGCGCATTGTCTGTGTAATTTTAACTTTGGAAAAGCAATTGTCGGAACGCAGATCGAGTTTCCGTAATCATTACCGAGTACAGGTATTAAAGGCAGTTCTATCTCGCGGTAGCTGTTAACTGACTTTCCGTGGAATTCTAACAATTGACTGCTTCGGTGCTTTCGAACAGTTGTTACTTATTTATTGTTCCAACTATCGTCGAGGATATTTTTTAAAATAACTCTACTCGGTTCATAATCGAACGTTACGACTGTCGACCTACTTTTCTGTTGCAAATAAATAATTTCGATTATTCATAGGGGAACAAAAATTAAATAATAACAGTATGAACACTAAAAGCCTTCAATTTTTGTCATTCATACGTTACTTAATCAAAGTTTTATACTATTGAGAAAAATATTATAATTATTGACTGTCGACCTATTTCTATGTTGCAAATAAATGATTTCAATAAATCATACGGGAAGAAAAATTAAATAATAACAGTATGAACACTAGAAGCCTCCAATTTTTATTATTCGAACGTTGATCAAGGTTTTATACTATTCAGAAAAGTATTATAATCATTGAATATTCATGCAGACTGTGAATAGATAATTTAGAAATATTTATTTTAATATCGTCTCGAACACGTTGAATAAATAAATATTACTTCGTATTAAACGGGATAATATTGCCAATGCGAAGGTGGATAATGTGAAAATTGTACGCTCGGTAGCAAACAATGGGCGACGCTTTGCGAAGAGCCCGTATTATCAAAATTAATAGATCCTCGCGTTTTCTGTTTCAATAAAGAATAATTAAGAGTGGAAACGGTGTCGTAACAGGAGGAACAATGCTGCGAACGTAGCGGGCATGGAATAATCTCGTGAACAATTTCCTGCAAGAAGTTTCGCAGTATCTCTTTCGCGGTATTGTAAGCCGCGGCTACGAAACCACGGGACCACCGAATGTAGGACAATTAAAAGTAAGTTTAATTATTTGGAGTTCGACTTCGCTATCCGATAATTCGCAACGCGGGTATTCCTCTCGAGTAGACTTTCCCGGACACTTCGCGGTAGTAAACGCGAACAACGGAAGGAATGCGTAACACGATTCTGCGAGTTTCTTGCTGGTTGATTCGAAAAGTTCAGTCGGCGCCGGAATGTTAAATAATAAAAATTCGTTGCTCGTCTTGCTCCACTCCTGAAAATTTCTTGCACGGCGAAACGTAACGTAGAGAAATCCAATAAAACAGAACACTAAACCTCTCTGGAGCATAATGCAAATTGTAATAAATTAATAATGATAATGACACTAAACCTACCGCGACCGTTCAAATGACCGTTTTTAAAATTTCGTTTAGAATATCTAACACGCAATATTATTTTAGCGCCATTTAACTTCACGACTTCTCTTATAGTATACGTGCAATGAATTTTACAATATTCACTTCTATACTTATTGTTTGTTTTATGGGAAAAATATGTTGTCTGTCTTGCCTACCACGACCGGTCATCTGACCGGTTGAATGATTTATATTTCTTTGTAAAAAACTGGACAAAATTCGGTACCAAGTTCTGGTTAGCTTCCGATGTAAATAGGAAATATATGTATAGCAAAAACGAGAAGAAAGAATCTTCAGTTTCCACTGTCTTAAAACAGTCTAACAACGCGTATTAAAAATACTAAAAGTTTAGACGCGTGTAGTTCCGAAACTATTAGTGTTTTATTAATTATTGAGCCATTGCTAGAAGCAGAAAACCTTCCCCTTTAGAATGGCTTTTGGTTTTTGGCAATCCGACTTTCCGTTTTCGAGATATCGTAATTTATGTAAAAGGTCATTTTTCAATTTCCACTATCTCTCCGTCCGTCGCATGTACAATAGCCTATTCACGCGTACTAAAAATACTAAAACTTTAGACGCGTGCAATTTCGAAACTACTTGTATTTTGTTTATAAATGAGGCATCGTTGGAAGCAGAAAGCCTTCCCCTTTAGAATGGCTTTTGGTTTTTGGCAATCCGACTTTCCGTTTTCGAGATATCGTAAGTTATGTAAAAGATAATTTTTTTAATTGGACTATCTCTGTCTCCGTCTGACGCGTTGCACCGGACCTCTCTGTCTCGTACGTGACTCGTGACCACGAGCACGTGCGGTCAATGACCTGGACAAGGCCGTAGTAAAAAAGTAAACAAACGCCTCGGACCCTTATATCTCCCTAACTGGCCACCGCATCGACTTGAAACTAAAATAACTATATCTCCGGAACTAATAAAGCTATCCACTTGTTCGAACACTCGTTTTAAAGAGCATTTCATCCTCTATCCAATGACTATACCATCTACTATAATCTTCGCTATCTTCCATGTTTATTTTGAAATTTACTTTGACGCTATATACCCAAAAAAGTTTCGACAATTCCTATTGATTATACGACTGGTGTGCGATAAAACTGGATCACAAATTGTTTATTTAATTGAAAACGAATTTAAATTTGTATACACAGTGTTTGCATAATTACTATGCGATGTTTTCGCAAATAACTGTTTTCTCTGGAATTAACTGCGGTATCGACTTGAAAGAAAATTTGTTTTCCAGAGCATTTTATCTTTTATCCGACGAAAATTACTAATTTACTAATACTATTAAAGTACTAATGCACCTTTAGAGTAAAAGTATTCAATATTTTTGTGCAGATTCTTAGAATGCTTTAAGAAAAAATATGGGGCATACAAGAGAAGGATATCTTACGAATAAACATCAAAACACAAGTTTCTATATACTGCAAATGTATATAATGCAAAAATTAGAAATACGATGCCTCGTAAAAGAGAAAAAGAAAGACTGGTCATTTGACCGGTCATGGTAGGAATGGGTATACGTAAACTGCCGGTAGGTTTAGTTTTAATAAATTCTTTTTACTATTTAGAAAGACAGTATATAACTTAATGTAGAGAAATCTAATAATAAAAAAATACTAAACCTCTTTGGAGTATAATACAAATTATAGTAAATTAATAGTGATAAAATATGTGATAGGTGAATAGCTAATAGAGAAACAAACGTGCAGAATAAATTCTTTTTAATATTTAGAAAGACAGTATATAACTTAATGTAGAGAAATTGAATAATAAAAAAAATACTAATCCTCTCCGAAATGTAATGCAAATTGTAGTAAATTAATAGTGATAAAGTATATAATAAAAGAATAGAGAAAAAACAAACGTGCAGAAATTTTGTTAACTGGTTAGAGAGACTGTTGAAATGTCAAAAATTGTAAATGGAGAATTATAACTCAGGAAGGATGAGAATTTTATAACGATATTCGATCGAAATAAAGTTTTATAAAATCAATGCAAATAGTTTCAAATTATATTTAATTAAACTACTACTTAAATTTATTCGTCTCTGAAGAATTTTTCAGATCATCGAAGGAAGCAAGACATTAGTTTGACAGATTTTCTTTGCGCCGAAATTTGAATCGTGCAATTCCTTGAGTCTGTAATTCTGAAAAATTTATGTTCGTGAATTTGTAATTCCTAATCCCTAACTGCATCCGTATTAAACTTTTACCATTAAGCTCATCAACGATAAATAACGCGATAACAGTGGGTCGTACAAAAAATACTTTGATAAAAGTAAATGCGAAATTTCTGAATAAAGTTTTGAAGAGAGTGAATTATTACTTGATGGTGGTAATTTTGTTTGCAAGGAAGAAGACGTTGCAGCACTTTATCGCAAGAAAACGCGAAACGAGCTTCGTTTTCGAACTCTTATTTCGTTCCAGCTTTCTGGAGGCAGAAGTAGTTTGTACTAAAGCTTGGTCGATATAGAAAGCTACTGAAACGCACGATGTAAAACACTTTTAAGCTTCCTCCCGGGTCAGTTTCACTACGCCATTCGAATTGACGATCAATTTCGCGTATTTATGGGATTGCTATCTTCGTGGATGTATTCTCAGTTTATGACGAGATCTACCGTTTCAGTTCTTTCGCTAAATCCCTCGCTTCGACGCGCCAGCGTACCAAAACGCGTGTAAAATCTTATTCTCACGATTAAAAAATAATCATATGTGACGAGTATCGACGAAACACTTGTAAATAAATAGACAAATTCTTATTTTAAGAAATTTGCGAAATACAGAACAAATATTCTTAGCCACTGTAATTTCACAAAATCCATTTAACCATATTAAATATTACATTATAATATTTTTACAAAATGTTGTGACAATTGCTATCAAAAGTTCTCGAGTACTCTCGAAGTACTAATTTCGTAATTATTCGTAGTCCAATCTCATTTTACCGAATTAAATCGCGACGAGATATCGATTTCGCGTTTCATAAAGGACCCTCGATTGTTTTATAGTTACGAAACTGTGATGAAGGGGAGGAAGGCGCGAGTGCACGACAGAAACTTAACAGAAGAGGATAAAAAAGTGCGAACAGAGGAAGCAAAGGCGCGCGAGAAGCAGGGGAGAAAATGTACAGAGCGACAGGGAGAGGGATACAAACGGTAAAAGATAAAAACGAGAGCTAAGAGAGTGGGGACAGCTAAATGGCTATGAGAGGGTAGAATGGTGCAGCCCGGAGGAACAGAAATACGATTAAAATGAAAAGAGTGCGAGCAGCGGACGAACGAAGGGGGTAGGTAGCTACGATGGGCCGTGAAAATGAATAAAAGAAAGAATGGAGACGCTGAAATAAATATGAATTAGGCAAGACAACGGTCGAAGGGTCCTACAAGAAAATTATGAAACAGTACCGATTTGCAACGATGATCTAAAAGTACAATAAAAGTATCGATGAACGATAAAAAATTCAATCTTAACACTAAACCGTCACGACCGGACAAATGATCGTTTTTTATTTTTAGAATTTCTAACATACAATGATGTTTTAGCATCATTTATACTGCCTTCTATGTTTATTTTAAAATTTGCTTTGACTCTATGCACCCAAAGAATACGACTGGTGTACGATAAAACTGGATTATAAATTGTACAAAACTAGCCTGCATTTTTTCGTAAATAATATTTTCCTCTTGAACTAACTACGATATCGACTTGAAACAAAATTCGTTTTCAAAAACGTTTTATCTCCTATCCGATGAATATTGAAGTCTGGTCGATAGGTTTAGTGTTAAACTGTAAACGATGGAGACAAAATATGTCGAAGAAAACCCAACAGGAAAGATTAAACGATAGTTAATAATAATCAACCGTCTTTGGACGATGCAAACTAACTCGTATCTGACGTCGAAAGAAGAGGAACCAATTTGAGAAAAATAATAAAAATTTAACCTTCCAAAAATTAGCGAAAACAACCGAGCGATGTTAAATCGAGCGACATAGAATTTTCGAAAGAAATAGGAATTATAAATACGAAATAATATAATTGAACGAAAGTGTGTGGACATCCAGGGATGAGTGGAGACAGACACGAAAAAAGAATGAAGGGCAAACGAAGGGACGAATGAGTCGAGGGGTTGGGAGGTGCAAAGAAGAGAGGAGAATTGAAAGGCAGCGAAAGAGAGATGAGGCCATAGGGTTGATTAGCTGCCACGCTAAACTCTTCTGGACTGCTGGCCCGTGTACTTTTTCTGAAGTGTCTAATTCTACGCTCGACGTGTCCCGCAGGAATGGAAAACCTTACACCCACGTCGAACTTTCCGCGTCCAGTCGTGTTCTCCACCCCCTTCTTGCTTTTTTGCCAAAAAGGCTGTCCCCCAGGCGTTGACCAACCATTTTAGGCACGTCGTGAATATGACTCTACCCTTTTCATCCCTCGAAATCGTTTATCGCCAGCGGATAGAAAAGATTTTTTTCACTCCGTTTAAAGACCGCGACGACGATGTTGCCGGGACGATGATGGATTCAGAGCTTATCGTTCGAATCGTGAAGCATCTTATTGTCCATCCACTCGGAATTATCGACGAATATCGGTGAATTGACGTTCAGGAATTTGATCGTTGACTTTTCGATCGCAAAATTAAATGTTTCGTAAAATAAGGGTTCAATTTTTAGGATGAATTCAATATACCAAAATAGTAGAGATAATTCAAGATAATATTAACTGTTCATTAATAATTTTTTGACATTAAAATGTCCTCATTGAAAAATCAGGTTTACAATTTATAATTCTATTTTCTGCTACGTGTATTTCTATGCTATACAGGGTGTTCGGCTATCTCTGGGAAAAATTTTAACGGGAGATTCTGGGGGCCAAAATAAGACAAAAAATAAGAATATCAATTTTTCGATTGAGGCTTCGTTAAAAAGTTATTAAAACATTAAATTAAAAAATTTCAAATCATTCTGAAAAAATTCTTTTTGTTTGAGGGGTCAATTACAATCATTTTTTGTGAATAGACATACCCTCGAAATCCTACGCATTTTCGAGAAAAAAATTCATTACTGAAAATGTAATATCTGACCATACATTGACATGTTTCCCTGAAATTTCATGCAAATGTTTAAAACATCATAACTTCTGAACGGATTGAAGGATTTTAATGTTTAAAAAGGCAAATAACGCGTATTTTAGTGAAGAATACGTAGAAGTTCCAAAAATATTAGAAAAGTTGGTCCTTAACCCCGTAAAGTGATGAAAACCCCATAAAAGTGATCCAATTTTCAAAGGACCATAACTCCTACAATAGTAAATATATTTCAATGAAATTTTGGGGAGAAGTAGAGCTCATTGATACCTACAAAAAAGTGTTAGACAACTTTTCCGTAGCGCGTCAAACAAATTCATTAAAAATCAAAAACGAATTTTTAAGAGAAATCAACAAGGGGTAGGTGCCTAAATTTTTCGCAGAGAAAGAAAATTTTAGATCGTTCTTAAAAAAATTAGTTTTAGTTGCGAGGGTCAATTACAATCATTTTTAGTGAATAGACATACCTTCGAAATCCTACGCACTTTCGAGAAAAAAATTCAATACGTACTGGTATTTTTCAACAGAAATAAAAAATTTCAATTCATTCAAGAAAAATTATTTTTGACTCCTGGGGTCAATTACAATCATTTTTGGTGAATACACATACCCCCGAAATCCTGTGCATTTTCGAGAAAAAAATTCATTACTGAAAATATAATGTCTGACCATAACTGTCTGTCACCCTGAAAATTGAAGAGTTTCAAATCACTCTGGAAAAATTATTTTCGGTTGCAGGGGCCAATTACAATCAGTTTTGGTGAATAGACATACCCCCGAAATTCTGCGCATTTTCTAGAAAAAAATTCAGTACGGTCGGAACTTTAAACGTTAATAACTTTTTAACGAAGCCTCCATCAACAAATTGGTATTCTTGATTTTCGTCTTATTTTGGCCTCTAGAATCTTCCATTAAAATTTTTCCCCTGGGGTGGCCGAACATCCTGTATATTATTTATCTAATTAGTTCTTATTCCTACAGTAAATAAATAAATAAATAAATGACATACCTTTCATAACGTTTAAAAATGAAAATATATCTAAAAATATTGCCTGCATTCACTGGTGAATAAGCACTGAATATCAAGTATTTATCTCGCAGTATCAGCGTTAAATATCGCGAATAAAATTCAGAAATAATTTTCTAATCTTTCTCAGACGTTTAATTGCATTCCTTCCTGACTGTCGCCTCAAGACTTTTTATACCTCCTCTATCCCGACTGAACTTTGAGCGTTTTCACCCTCTTTGTTTTATTAAGCAAGTAAAGTTTAACAAGTAGTCTTTACCGTCTTTTTCTAAACTTTACCATGCCACGAATAAAACGTATCGCGAATCTACGGATTTCTCGAACTTTGACGTTCCCTTATCACAGCCTTCGGTTCTTTATTCCGCGCGATTCTTACTTCTTTTATAGCTCTTCTAAGTATACTTTTTAAGCCCTGTCGTCGCCGAATTTCGCAAGATTTTAATCAGTCGATAAAGCTCAACGAAATTATGCGCAGTTACCCCGTGAAACATGCACGCCTCCCTTTACAGCCCCGGAAAGTAATGAAACATGCAAAATCTTTCTGAAACTGCATCGCGTTATTATTCCGCTCCTTTTAGCGATGTTCGTTTCAAGTCGATGACATTCGATCGAAGTGTCAAAGGTTATTCCCGCGAATCGTAACTTCTGTCCAGGCGTAGACGTCCTTTAAATCGTCTAATAAAATATTAAAAACTTCCCAAACAGCATGGCTGATCTTCCCGTCCCGTTGGAGAGAAAATATATCGCCCCCTATAATTCTTTTACACTTTTTTAATATTACTCGCTCACGGTTAATTTCGAAAGTAAATTTTGGCACACATTTATTTTATACTTTCTGAAGTTCTCTACTTTTTCGTGTTAATTCTTGTTTCGTAGACGCAGTGACAAATTATTTAAATTACTCGAAAATGAAAACACCTGACAAAAAGGTTGATGTAAATTTCTTGAGAAACCATTGTTGAACTAACAAGTAGATTAATTTAATTTTGTTTCAAATACTTGAATTCAATCACTTTTTACAGTCGTATAACGAACTTATGTGAAACTGGATATAAAACGAATCAAAAATCGAGAGCCACTGGGCAGCTATACTTTCTCTACGCATTAAATATACCCGTAAACGGAGATAGTTGAAGAGTTGTACAGGGTTGATGGAGTATTATTTACAATTACGACATCTCCAGTGTTTCATACTGATAGAGTCTTAGGGACATTGTGAGTTATAAACCTTCGCGGCTCTTGGGATCGATATGGTCCTTGAGCGTCGCAGGGGAATTGGGCGACCAAAGTGTCTCTCGTAAACACTTGTCTTCCGTTTCAGAATACCGTCAAATGGGGTAATTTGCAAGTCCTTCCCGCGTGGAAAGAATTTTGAAAATAATAAGGAAACGCTTCATACACTATGCAACGAAAATAAACAGTTTACGTTCTGACAAGGAATCGAATGGAGGTGAATAAAAATGATTAAACCTCGAGCTGGAATTTAAAAAAGTGTGTTTCGATACCTTTGACAGAAACAAGAAGAAGTGATAAATTCCTCTCAAAATGGAAAGTATTTCGAAAATAAATTTCTTTTAATAAAGAATAATGATTAAACTTCGAATCAGAATTTAAAAAATGTGTTTCGATACCTTCGATGGGAACAGTGTTAAAGAAGGCAATAGACGAGTCTTTAATTTCGGATAGTCTGAAAATTTAACTGCTGGTGTATTTATTTTTCATCTGCCAGTTCTAAATTTTACGTGGCAAAACTTCGAGGCGGAAAAGTGTTGCAAGTTATCCCATTCGAGGATATTAGGTTTCTTTTTCCCGTTCCTTTGAACCGCGTCTTTTAAATCCATACATTTCTCGTCTTTTGTCGATACTGCGACCGTTTCCGTGTTCCATCGAACTCAATTTCCTTTCCTTCCTCGTAGCTCGGTGCTCGCCGAATTCCAACGGCCAATCATGTCGATCATTTGAACGAACAAAACTGCAGCTAGACAACTCGGAAAAGGACACTGAGTGAGTCGTCCTGGTGGGGTGAGTAGCAAGGGTGATTACATATATCGTCTCATCGAAACGATTAGTTTATTTCAACATTTAATATTTCGAGAATCTTTGTTTATTTCCTACAGTTCGTATAATACTTTTGATTACAATTGATTCGGGTAGAATTGAAATTTAGAAAATAATAAAATTCTGTCGATTTCAAGTTCGATATACCTAAGTGTATCCTCGTCTCGTGTTAAAACCTACTTTTGACTTGGCCATCGATCTAATCCCAGTTCAATCACCTCTCTTGTTCGCTCAACCGTCAGTCAGCTGTTCGATAGCAACGCAGACGCGATACACCGTCAGTAAATTTTGCTTTTCCCTTTTCTTTTTTTTTATTTTGCAAGTAATCTGGTGAGTCTCTTTCAAAGACTCATACTTTCATGAATATTTTTATTTATGCAATAGACTAGACAGGTCTACCAGATAACTGACTATCTGTGACACAGTTTTAATTCTGGATTTTTTTAAAACAATGACTTCTTGAAGCTGAGGGATTTCAAAGTTTATTTAAAATATGTTTTAAGAAAATATTTCTTCGTCCATCAGACATTGTATGCTTACATTTCACGAGCACTGCGTATCATTTGTTTCCATTTTTATTTATGCAATAAATTAAACAACTTTAGTGAATAACATCTGTGTCACATATTTCTTTAAAAGATTTCTTTAAACGATGACATCTTGAAACTGAGTAGATTTAAAATATATTTTAAACAAATATTTCTCCATCCATCAAACCTAGTATGCTTAAATTCTTTTCTATTATACAATAAACAATATAATTACAAATATAAAATCCAATACCATTCGACAAGAATAAATTAAATTTTCAATTTATCATTTTAACCCAGCTGCATTTGTTCTGAGTTTAACGAGTACGTTCCCCTTAAAGAAAAAATATAGCAACAAAGCTAACAGGTTAATAACAAACTCTCTTCTACGTTGTAAACATTTTTCATTGCTACCCAAAGTATCCATCTGTCCATTCGTTTCCCTTTTATTTCCCCGTAAGCTTGCCACTCCACGAATTTTACAGTCCTCTCCGAGCCCTCACAAAGTTTACTATGCGCCCTCGTAATTTTATTTATCATTCACGGAACGCTTGCACATCGATACAACCACCCACGTTTCTCGGTTTCTTTTTGCTTTCGTTCCGAGTCTTGGCGGTCGCTACCCCTACGAAGCAGCCTCGACACCCCGTGATTTTCGCGAACAGGTGCCGTTTAGGGAATCACAATGCCCCGGGTTCACGGAGCGTTAAATTGACGGTTTTATCAAACGGTGGTCTCCATTCTCCCTAATTTCGGAGTCGTACCACCCCTCTCGAGAACCCAGGTCGATTTGTCGCGTTAACTATTTAAATGTCCTCGTGGTTTTTCCACCCCTCTGGTTTCTTTTATGCCTTCCTTGCCCCCGCAACAGGTACGAAATTATTTAAATGCTCGTAGCGTCCTTCGAACCCTCGACAAATACAAAACAATTAACCATTCGATCACACTCCATACGAATTTTAATAATTTTTTATTCAAACGCTTCTGTCATCTGGATTTTCAAAATATCAGTTTGAAGATTTATATAGAGGCATTCAAACTTCCCATAATCGTAAATAATTACGTTGGAAATGCCTAGGAAATAAAATATATCAAGAATTAACTCAGTTACGACTGATTTGACAAATATTTTAGCGAATATATTAGCTAATGTTCTTTTAGAAAACAAACTCATGTTGCTGTGACTAAACCTTGTTTCCCTTGAATATGTTACACCTAAACTGTTCGAAATAAAATAATATTTATAAAGGGTAAGAAAAATATATTCAGCCTCGTTTTGGTCAACAATGACCCAAATTTCTGTGAATTTATCCTGTCGACAAATGCAAAGCAATTAATCCATCGACTGTAACCATAAGAATTTTAATAATTTTTTATTCAAACATTTCTATCACCTTTTTCAGAATATGAGTTTGGAGATTTCATAATCGTAAATAATTACGTTGAAAATGCCATGTCTTTCGAGAGAGATTTGACAAACATTTCATTCTTCTAATTTTACAGTAAATACATTAGCTAACGTTCTCATGTTACTATTATTAAACCTTGTTCCCCTTAAATGTGTTACGCCAAAACTATTCGAAATAAAATAATATTTATAAAGAGTAAGAAAAATAAATTCAGCCTCGTTTTGGTCAACGATGACCCAGATTTCTATGGATTTATCCTGTCGATTATCAAAGGATCCGAAACAAAAATGTACAACTGCGATTAAAAACTGAGAAATAAAAAAAAAAAAAAGAAAATGTCACGCGTTGGAAAGGTTGCAACCTGAGCGAGTGCTTTCAACACTTTTTATCCGCGAAGGTCTGTCGCGTCATTTCGCGGCAAATTCCTATTCAAAGCTGTCATAAAGTACGCGTGAACTTATATGCAAAATCGCGTTCGTCCCCCGCCAAATTCATGCCAGCCCGGGTTATCTAAAGTCGCGCTCTTTTTCAACCATTCGTGGTTTTATATCGCGCCGCGTCCGACATCGTCGCTCGCAGTGTTCGTTTTTATTTTACAGCGAATAAAACGCGAAACCTAAAAGTTACCAGTACGCGATAAAAACGTTTCCCAGCGACACGGATTTATCGCGATGCTTCGAAATATGCTTGTTAGCAAACAAAGGAAATACTTCGAGTTTTATACGAGTCAAAGTCCACCCCGCATTCAATTTCCATTTTCAACTTCTTAGCAGAGAATAATTTATCATATCGATCGCGATACGAAATACGAGACATTTTGAATAGTCTGTTTTGCCAAAATAGAAGCGTCGAATTTATAAATTTGAAATATTAACACTATTAAACCTATTAAGGGAGCAGACTTGTGTAAAATGGTAAAACGGGAAGTGATATTTGACAATTTTTTTACAGCATAAGGGTTTGATGAAATTTTTTGCCACTTTCCACATATATTCGTTAACATTTCAAGATATAAATATTTTTATTTTCGATACGTTTTATCGACTTTGGATGAAATAATAAATTATTCTGTATGTCAATGGCATTGGTGGGTAAAAACCGATTAAAAGGCTCGTGTAAAATGGTAAAACGAGATGTTATATTTGATAATTTTTTTATAGCATAAAGGTTCGATGAAACTTTTTACCACTTACCACATATATTCTTTAACATTTCAAAATATAAATATTTTTATTTTGTTACGATTTATCGACTTTGGATGAAATAATAAATTATTCTGTATGTCAATGGAATTGGTGGGTAAAAACCGATTAAAAGGCTCGTGTAAAATGGTAAAACGAGATGTTATATTTGATAATTTTTTTATAGCATAAAGGTTCGATGAAATTTTTTGCCACTTTCCACATATATTCGTTAACATTTCAAGATATAAATATTTTTATTTTCGATACGTTTTATCGACTTTGGATGAAATAATAAATTATTCTGTATGTCAATGGAATTGGTGGGTAAAAACCGATTAAAAGGCTCGTGTAAAATGGTAAAACGAGAAGTGATGTTTGACAATTTTTTTACAGCATAAGGGTTTGATGAAATTTTTTGCCACTTTCCACATATATTCTTTAACATTTCAAAATATAAATATTTTTATTTTGTTACGATTTATCGACTTTGGATGAAATAATAAATTATTCTGTATGTCAATGGAATTGGTGGGTAAAAACCGATTAAAAGGTTCGTGTAAAATGGTAAAACGAGATGTTATATTTGATAATTTTTTTATAGCATAAAGGTTCGATGAAACTTTTTACCACTTACCACATATATTCTTTAACATTTCAAAATATAAATATTTTTATTTTGTTACGATTTATCGACTTTGGATGAAATAATAAATTATTCTGTATGTCAATGGAATTGGTGGGTAAAAACCGATTAAAAGGCTCGTGTAAAATGGTCAAACCGGAAGTGATATTTGACCATTTTTTTACAGCATAAGTGTTTGATGAAACTTTTCGTCACTTGAAACATATATTCTTTAACATTTCAAGATATAAATATTTTTATTTTCGATACGTTTTATCGACTTTGGATGAAATAATAAATTATTCTGTATGTCAATGGAATTGGTGGGTAAAAACCGATTAAAAGGCTCGTGTAAAATGGTCAAACAAGAAGTGATATTTGACAATTTTTTTACAGCATAAGGGTTTGATGAAATTTTTTGTAACTTTCCACATATATTCGTTAACATTTCAAGATATAAATATTTTTATTTTGTTACGTTTTATCGACTTTGGATGAGATAATAAATGTTATTCCATATGTTAATGGCGTTGATCGGCGTGCAGTCTAGCATTTTTTTCCTTTGATTTAGAATAAACAATCGAGCGATGTTTTGTTCATAATGGTACTACGCGTCGTATGAACTAAAATCCTTAAAAAATGCAAAATTGTCGAAGATACGCGGCTCTGAACACAAAAAAATGATTCTTACAATAAATTTCTAATTTAATCATGCAATACACATAGTTTAAATAATTATTATTATGACGAATGTTGCAGACTACACATAAGGAATGCCATTTATTATTTCATCCAAAGTCAATAAAACGTAACGAAAAAAAAAAATATTTATCTCGAAATGTTAAAGAATATATGTAGAAAGTAGTAAAAAGTTTCATCAAACCTTTATTCGGTAGAAAAATTGTTAAATATCACCTCTCGTTTTACCATTTTACCTGAGTCTCATAAAAAATGTTACTAGTTTTAATTACCCTACAATAACAGAAAGCGAACAATACAGTAAGCACTTTCACAAAGATTGATTTAACACTCTTATAAGTATAAGAAAACACGCATACATCAGAATGTTCAACGGAATGTCAGCGGTCAGTGAAGTGTTAATTCGAATGTTCACCGCGACGAATGCTTTCGAAATGAGTTTACCATAAGCAGGGAATGCCTCGACCCAGTTTCTGGATCGCGAAATTATCGCGCTGAACATTCTAGATTATATTTAACGTCGAATAATCAACTTAACTTCGCCGCGCGATAGCGAGAGTGTCGAGAAATGGAATTCGCTAGTCGAAAACGTCCGTTCGTCGAGTAAATTCGAACAACTGGCCGCGATGAGTGCTCGTACAAAGGGTTTCGCGATAAACAGAAAAACCTTAGAGCTCGCAGGGAGGGGCGGAGGCAAAGAATTCTATCGGAAACGAACTTCAAAGTACAACGACGTTGAGTTTAAAACCCCCTTGAGAAGATTTGCTGGATTTTACGGGAGCCATTTTCTCGGACATTTGCAAGCCCGTAGACCGAAGAGGAGCACCGGTGCGGTTCCGTGCAGATAAAGAACAATCGCATAAAAATGGAGCTCGCTCCTCGGACTCCATAAAGTAAGATAACAGCGTCGTTTCTCGCGTGGCCATTTTCCGCGATGGCGAAATTAGCCAACACACCTGCGGCCAGGGAATACTAATTGCCGCTTTCCAGCCGCGTCATTGGCCTCGTTTATGCTCGTCAATCGCGATTACGCGTTTTCTCATAGGCGAGGTAACGCTTCGCGCTGTAAAGGGTGGATGGGGTGGTGTGGGGTGGCGGGATCGGCTGCTTAAAATCCGGCTACGCGATCTGGATAACCGGTCTGCCCAACGGGCGTAATTAGAACGGACCGTTCGAGTTTATTATGCTCCTTTGAGAATCGTAACGAGCGCCCTAAAGCTACCTAGAAAACTCTAAACCGTCGATCTATCTTCGTTCCAGCCGTTTCGCTGATTTTCCAACGCGATACCGTTCGTTTTCCCGGCTCAATTTTTACTTACACGGTAACAGAGGGAAACTGTTTCTCTTCGTTGCCGGGGAATACAAATTTTTTAAATTACTTTTTCGCGGGGAAAAGGGAAACTTGGGTCGCTGGAAATTAATCGAGATACAATTTCTGAAGGAGTTTCTTGCGATAGAAAGAAACACTGTTCTCGCAGCGATCTTATACTTTGTTGCAAATAAACGAAGGAATCAGTCGATTTTAGTGACTCGCGAGAGAACACGTGAAACAGAAAATAAGTTGTCAGGCAATAATTGGTATACATAATTTATTAAAAATATGGATGTACGAAGATTCTACGTTATTGTTTAAACATTTCTCCATTAAAAAAGTATAAAAATTGTATAATTTCTATATGTATATTTAAAACGACGTTTAAAAATGCGTTGCAAGAAGTTTGGTTACAAATAAACAGTGAAACCATAATTTAATTAATTCTATTCCGTGAAGACTTCTAGCTGTTATGTTTTTTCGATTTTATGATTATTATATTTTAATAAATTTAAATCATCCTTTTCATTTAGTTACTTTAAGTCCTTGGCCATTAATAACTTCTTTATCTTTAATAAACATATTTATAAGAATTTTAAATTGATTTACATTAAATAATTTCATTTTTTTATTATTTATATTTCAATGGTGACGAAATATTGGTCGTGAAAGAACATATCAAGGGTGTCATACATTAGAAGTATTAAATATAATAAAATTTCGAATAATTTTGTTTATTATTTCTGAATTATTTTTTTTTATTTCTTTATTTTGAACTCAACTCCTATCTGTTATTCGTAGCAAAGGATACCAAACTTCCCATCAAAATTTCTATTTCATGTACCATTTTATGTACGATTTATGTTGTCAACTTTTCAATCAGTGTTAAAAGTAAAACTATTTCCAATATTTGTTTGCATCTATATATATCACAATACGCTTGCAGATTAATTACATAGAAAATGTCAATTACTTTATTTTAAACGTGTCAACTTACTGTCCAAGTGTATGTTTGCCCCACTACGAGAATACAGAAGCGTGTTATCAAGGGAAAGGATGGGAAACGCGTTTGAAATATATTTTTTGAAAAATATTGAAATCTGTCGCGGAATGTTTCGGCAAACGTTGTCGGTTGTTTGCTAACTCTGATAAAATTCGATGGAAAACAGTGACGTAGACGTCACGCGGTTTCTATAGAAAATCCATCTCCGGCGGTTCGACATTGTCGATTCTGGGAAGACTCGTTCGCACAAAGAGATTTGTCTCCTGTCAGTTTCACGCGACCCCGTCAGTTTCGTCGTCCACCGGCCGTAACGACGCGAAACAAAGATCCAGGCGAACCCGAAACATTCTTTTTAACGATACCATCCACGGTGACTCGTGATTGATGTTCCAACGAAACTCGAGCTTCCTGTTGCTTCAACTTTCCCCCGTGCAGATCGAGGGGGACGAACTTTGGCCCCGATACGAACGAAAGAATCAGGCTGCCGCGGCCCCTTCGAGCCAGACCGGAAACGAGTGCAATTTACCGTGATGTTGGGCGCGCCGGAAGATTAAAGTAAAAAAAGAAAAAGAGAGAAGGATAACTCGCAGTTTAATCATAATAATTTCAATTGCGCGGAAACGAAACGGAATGGGCGGTAGAAAGTGAAACGAGACATCGGGGTAAACGAAGATGAAAAAAAAAAGGGCAAGAACCGTCGTCGTTTGCCGCGTTTGGCCTCCTCGCGGAGATTATGGCGAAGGAGAAGTCGCATTTACGAAGTCGAGACCCGCGCGTTTGCCGAGTTACGTCTTATTTAAACTCATAAATTCTGGCTGAAGAGATGCTTGCATTATGAAAAGCTTGTTCTACGTTTTAGCAATTGCTCTCCCGCGATAGCAAACAATTCTTCACGGCGAAATGTTTCCGTAACAAACGCGGATTCCCCGCGTCTTTGCAACTTTATGTCACGTAAAACATCGCGCGGAACGCGTCCTGGGAAATTGAGACGTTCCTCGGTTTAAAAAAGAAATCGGATAATGTTGAACCAAAGTTCTTAAAATGGATGTTAAATGTTTAAAATCTGGTCGAAATTCCACCGTTTGTTTCATTCACGTAAAAATCTTTTACTCGTCTTCTGGTACATTTTTACCACCTCGCTTTAAATTCTGGTGTTAGCAGACAGGAGTCGTTTGTATGTGCAAAAATAGATTAACAACAAGTGCAAAATAATTGACCCTTCGACCACATTCTAACCATACGGATTTTAATAACTTTTCATTCAAACGTTTCTGTCATCTGGATTTTCAGAATATCAGTTTGAAGATTTATATAGAGTGTTTTACACGTATTAAGAAAAGTACAGACATTCAAACTTTCCATAATCGTGAATAAAATATAACAAGAATTAACTCAGTTACGACTGATTCGACAAATATTTTATTCTTCTATTTTTATAATGAATATATTAGCTAACGTTCTTTTGGAAGACAAACTCATGTTACTGTGACTAACATAGATGTTAAATGTTTAAAATACTGGTCGAAATTTCACGGTTAGTTTCATGTTCGTAAATATCTTTTACTCGTCTTCTATTGTGATGTTAACAGACAAGAATTGATTGCACGTGTAAAAATAGATTAACAATACGGTATGACATTTTTCCGAACGGGGCTTTGTTTTCGGGAAAATTGATTTAAAAAAAAATTTACGAGTAGAATTCAGTACAGTTGGACTGACATGTCTCACCATTGTTCGATATTTCTACTTAAAATAGTGTTTCCGGACATTGACAGTGCTATGTTTGTTTTAACTGGTTCCAACTGGTTAGAAATTAGTGTGATCGATGGAAAACACATCAAACTATATTATCCTTAATATAAGCAAGTAGAAATAACAGATATTTGTCAGACAAATTTATCGAAACTTAGATTTGTACAAGATGAAATTTTGAAATCTGTTTTCTTGAGAAACAAATCTGTTAAATGTATATATGTAGTAATATATATATTAATCAGATTATAATAATTTTATAAAACCTGATATAATGTAGAATTAATTACATGAATATTCAAATGTATTTTTAAAAGATTGCATCATATTATTAGTATCAGTTTCTGTCCGTGTTTCAACAGATTTAAAATTGTCAAACAGGATAGTACGAAGTAAATTTCACGAAAGAAGCTGAAATTAGGGTAACTCGTACCCCAGGCCTCTCGCTCGTGAAGCGCTCATCGCACTTGCCCAAAACACTTAACTCTTTGCAACACGGTGGCCAACTCGAGAGCCTAGAAAATGTATATTCAAGCCCAGTTAGCATCTGTAACCACTTGCTTCAATAATTTACCCAACACATTTGCACCACCTTGCAAGTGCCATACATTTTCACGCCGATTATCCTCCCTAACCTTTCTATTGAAAATTCTAAGGATACAAACCCTCAAATAATATATCTTAAACGAATACAAGTATCGTTTATATTTAAAAACATAAGAAATAATAACGTATAGGTTTCAGGAATCGATACAAAGACAAATTCTTTTTAAGTACATAAATATTTTAATTCTACTCATTTTCCACAATTGATAATCTATTAATATCGTTTAATTATGTTTTCTCTTAAAATTAATCGCGTTTACAACTACCATAAAGGAATGAAACATTGCATGCCCAATTCCACGATTTCCTTTAATTTCTTTACACTCTATTAGCCTTCCTTTAATTATATTTTTCCGTGAAATTTCATCGCCCTCTAAAATTGAATTTTACACATACCTAACGATTCTAAACGTGTAATGCCATAAAGGAGCGAGATCTTCCGTTGCAACAGCATTCGTACGTGTACGTTACGCAAATCAAATATTATTCAACAGCGTTAACTTTCGTTTCGAATCACGAACGAATTAGGCGGCAGGAACGTTCGCTAAGAAAATTTGCGTTCCCCCATTTTGGTTACGACATTCGTTCTCGGCCATGAAGATATATTTACATCGTTGCGCTGGCAATTCTCTTTATCTCTAATGACCGGATCGCGTAGTTCTCGTGGACATTAGGGAACCCATTCGAATAATTTCAATAATTACCAACGCGAAATTATCCAAACGTTATCCAGCCCGGCGAGACGAAACACGCGTGACGGCGGCGGAGGACACGGTCGGAGGGACAGGGGGCGGTTTAATTTCGTTAAGATACCTCGACCGTTTGCGGTCTCTTGTTTCGTGGCGAACAGCGGGAGTACGCGTTCCGCGTAGGCGATATTTAAATGCTAAGCAGACTCGCGAACAACCGTTTCGCCGGCTTCTTGACTTCTACCGCGAACCGGGTAACCTCTGAATATATTTGGCGGTGTCTGCCACCCCTTCCACTGTCATCCCGTCACTCCAAAATATCATGCATTCGAGATCCAGTTTGTAACAAGCCACTGCTGGCTGGAGTTTCCTTCAACTGTTCTTAATCGCTGTCGGGTCTCCCGTAGAACTTGTCGTTCTTGTTGCATCCCACGTATCACGCCCGAAACAAGGATAATTTAGTAAACCGCTATATAATGTCTCGAATTAACAAACCTTTGGAAACTTCCTTTCAAACCATATCGTATTCGTTGCTGTTAAAATCTGCATCAAAGCGTATTTGCGTAACGTCCGATGCACCACGTCGTTACACTTTGCATGTAATATTTTCACTCGTTTTAATAACGCGCAATTAAGAATCGCCCCTCGATTTGCTCTCAGGGAATATCTTAAGTACGGTATATAATTTTCTGGAAATTTCCAAAGCAATCTGAGACAGTTATAAAGCGCTCGGTCGCGCAGCTTTGATCATCGTTTTACGACGCGAGCTTCCTTTATGCCACCTCAGATCCTTATGACCTGATACACAAGCAATTTTACAGTGTACGTCGTAAAGGCTACAGTTACCATACTTAACCGTGGCTGTTTGAGCCAGAACCGATACTCAACACTTTGTCTTTGAAAGCCTTCACGGGTACTTATCGATCGAAAACAATATAAAGTGATAGATTCAAGTTTGGAAGCACTGGAATATTTCAAATCAACATTGAATACATTTTGAATATCCAGTACATATTTTTTCCAAATCTGAAAGCAAAGAGATCTGTTCTACTAATTTTCATATACTACACGTTATTATGTAGATTACTGTATGGGCTTCGAGGAAGTTCTCGAAGGTGCAATGAAGTGTAAAAGAAACAAGAGGAGTGTACGATACTCGACACTTTGTCTTTGAAAGCCTCCACGTACTACTTATAGATCGAAACCAATATAAAGTGATAGATTCAAGTTTGGAAGGACTGGAATATTTCAAATCAACATTGAATACATTTTGAATATCCAGTACATATTTTTTCCAAATCTGAAAGCAAAGAGATCTGTTCTACTAATTTTCATATACTACACGTTATTATGTAGATTACTGTATGGGCTTCGAGGAAGTTCTCGAAGGTGCAATGAAGTGTAAAAGAAACAAGAGGAGTGTACGATACTCGACACTATGTCTTTGAAAGTCTCCACGACTACTTATCGATCGAAACCAATATAAAGTGATAGATTCAAGTTTGGAAGCACTGGAATTTTTCAAATCAACATTGAATACATTTTGAATATCTAGTATATATTTTTTCCAAATCTGAAAGCGAAGGAATCTGTTCTACTAATTTTCATATATTGCACGTTATTATGTAGATTACTGCATGGGCTTCGAGGAAGTTCTCGAAGGTGCAATGAAGTGTAAAAGAAACAAGAGGAGTGTACGATACTCGACACTATGTCTTTGAAAGTCTCCACGACTACTTATCGATCGAAAACAATATAAAGTGATAGATTCAAGTTTGGAAGCACTGGAATATTTCAAATCAACATTGAATACGTTTTGAGTATCCAGTATATATTTTTTCCAGATCTGAAAGCGAAGGAATCTGTTCTACTAAATTTCATATATTGCACGTTATTATGTAGATTACTGCATGGGCTTCGAGGAAGTTCTCGAAGGTGCAATGAAGTGTAAAAGAAACAAGAGGAGTGTACGATACTCGACACTATGACTTTGAAAGTCTCCACGACTACTTATCGATCGAAAACAATATAAAGTGATAGATTCAAGTTTGGAAGCACTGGAATTTTTCAAATCAACATTGAATACATTTTGAATATCCAGTATATATTTTTTCCAGATCTGAAAGCAAAAAGATCTGTTGTACTAATTTTCATGTATTGCATGTTATTATGTAGATTACTGCATGGGCTTCGAGGAAGTTCTCGAAGGTGCAATGAAGTGTAAAAGAAACAAGAGGAGTGTACGATACTCGACACTATGTCTTTGAAAGTCTCCACGACTACTTATCGATCGAAACCAATATAAAGTGATAGATTCAAGTTTGGAAGCACTGGAATTTTTCAAATCAACATTGAATACATTTTGAATATCTAGTATATATTTTTTCCAAATCTGAAAGCGAAGGAATCTGTTCTACTAATTTTCATATATTGCACGTTATTATGTAGATTACTGCATGGGCTTCGAGGAAGTTCTCGAAGGTGCAATGAAGTGTAAAAGAAACAAGAGGAGTGTACGATACTCGACACTATGTCTTTGAAAGTCTCCACGACTACTTATCGATCGAAAACAATATAAAGTGATAGATTCAAGTTTGGAAGCACTGGAATATTTCAAATCAACATTGAATACGTTTTGAGTATCCAGTATATATTTTTTCCAGATCTGAAAGCGAAGGAATCTGTTCTACTAAATTTCATATATTGCACGTTATTATGTAGATTACTGTATGGACTTCGAGGAAGGTCTCGAAGGTGCAACGAAATGCAAAAGAAACAAAAGGAATGTTCGTTATGAAAAAGTGCCCGGGACGTCTTGAATAAAATTAAACGCGAAATCGTGCACCGTAAAACTTACTTGTACGTCGTCGAGGGCGTTTAATTTAAATAATTGTACGAGCTGGAATGAAAAAGCGGAACGAATAACTGTCCCATGAAAACGTATGGGTTTCGTGTACTCCATTTTATAGGGGTAAACAGAAAAATACGTTATCCAATTATACAAGACTCGAGTAACGCGTAAATAATTCAGATATTTTTCGAAAAAGTAAAAAATAACGAAACGCGTAAATGCAATTTTACGGGGAAAAGTTTCTGGAAGGAAGCACGAGGGTCGAAGGAACCATGGTAATGGATTTGAAGGATCGCATAATGTTTTCATGAATGCCAAACTACAACCCTCAAGGGTGATAAGAGAATCATGAGCCCATGCTCTCCCAAAGGTGGTATCCCTTCGAGTGGAAGTTCAAACCTATGATAAGGGGATCGTCGAAAGGCCAAGTATCCCAGAAAAATAACCGTCAAGCATTTTGTTCTTGCGATTTCTTTTCGAAATTTTCAGACGTTCCTGTATACATTCAATTTTTGATTAAAAGTAGGGAATTCGAACTGCCAAATTGAATTTGTTACGTGTAACGACTGCATCTGACGATCGTTTACTTTTATTTTTCAATACAATTTTGCTCGTCGATTTCTAAAAATTTTTAAACAGACGACTGAACGTTTCCTCTGTGTTGTCTGATAGAAAGAAATTAAATTAAATCGTATTCTATGGACACTGAAATTCATTATTATCGTTTCAATCGATATGTCTATAAAAATCTGCCTTTAATTATTATGGAGAGATACACGTTGCATTTTCACAGATAAATTAGTCTCGAAAGTAAATGTTAGGGTAACTTTAGCGGCCTTAGGCGACACGACGTACGTAACAGGCTGCATCGGCGAAATTTTCAAATGCTTGTGGCCCGCTTAGAGTAGTAAACTGTAAATCGCGTCGTGCCTGGGGTGTTAAGCTATCCCGGTGTTCGACGAATTGTTTCTCCGTAAACCTAATAGTCGAGATAGCTGCCGCCCACGCCTTATGGTCAAATTTCCCTCGAAGATACCATCTACAAAGCCCCGAATCCCTAACACGTCACAGCTATCGTTGCCCGAATAAATGTCAACGAACGTAAACATCTAGATGAGAGCAAATCTTAGCGACGTATTTGAACTATTTCGATTCGTTGCAAGATCGTACAGCGATTTATGGTTAAACGGAGAACGATGCAGGACAGAAATTTCGCTACAATGGCCGCCACGCGGGACGGATAATCAGGGCAGCCAAGAAATACGCGCCCGCGACAGAAAGATCGCCCTAATACGAACAATTTTCTGAGCGAGCTTATTGCTCGGAATGAATATCGCGCGAGAATTTATTCATTGAACTCGCTCGTACATGGCGACCAAGTAATTTTTATCCCTCGAGAAGATACGGCCGGGAGTCGCTAAACGAAACGCAACGAGCCTTTTCCCGCGAAACTGCTGCAGCTCCGCGAGATTATGTTGAAATCGACCTTATTATCTCGCCTCGCGCCCTCGACTGCGTTACAATAGCTACATTACGTCGCATTGGATAACGTTGTAGCATTAAACATATTGGACTTATTATTAGGTGTACAAATAAATAATCCAAATTATCTTAAGCAGTTATAAAATCAAGTTTAAAGTCAATAGATTTTCCCACTGTTTTGCGGTCATATAGTGTTGACATATAGCTAGTTAAAACAAAAGATAGTTTAGCGAAAGGCCCAACATAACCTTCAAAAGTATTCAATTCCGTAGAGTCGAAAATGGCAGCTGATAAGGTGCATATCCGACACTGCATTCTTTATGAATTCCAACAAGGGAAAAATGCTGCAAGAGAAAACAATTATTATTATTTGATAAGGTTCTCATCATGAATTAAATGTGCAGATCTGGGCCTTATATTTTCAAGTACTAAAATTAATTTTTGATTCTCTTTCTGTGTTTCAAAAATACATAGTGCTATTATTATATGATAAGGTGGGCCTCACATTTTCAAATACTGAAATTAATTTTTGATTCGCTTTCTGTGCTTTAGAAATACATAGTGCCATTTTAAAATAAACAGGATGACCAGTTTTTTTTCTATCGAAGAGGAATGCTTTCACAACAATAAACTTTCGTTCAAAACAATTTTTTGTTAAACTATCTACCCCTGAATGCGATATTTTATGGCACGAATCGCGTACGATAGCTATCGAAAGGTTAAACGAAATTAATTGTCTGTTGGTCGCGACACTGGTTGGAACGTAATTGGTCATAATGTATCCAGGATGGCAGGTGACTCGTTCTATTCTTTTCTGGCCCATTGTTGGTTCTGATTTGTGATTCGAGAGTGTATGGAGTCGGGGCAGCGACGATTCCGCTCGAATTATCGGTTTGTTGCAAATTAACAATTTACATGCAAATTAATTTCAAGGACAACGGTGACCTAAGCACTCAGCAAATCCGTTTCATCGTCGTCGAAGTGGTCAGCTGTGGTTCTTGAACGATTTCTGGATCGTGATCAATCTTTCGACATCGAAAGTCAACTTCGAGATCAATTTCGATACGTTCGTAATAATAAAAGTTGATTGGAAAATTTTCGTTCCAATGGTTCGGCTACGAAAATACGATTTAACAAATTACTCCGTGATACTGAACGTTAAGAACGTATTCAAACTCTGCGAGCAGAACATGACCAATTATCGAAACGAAACGTATGTTCCTACACATCGAGACGCGTGCAAACATACTCGTTCAATACCGTTGCGTGTTCAGCAAAATGAATTTCTTGCTTTGGTTTATCACGGCAAAGAGTCGAACGTTCGGTACACAGCGAGGAATTTGCACTAAATTGGTGTACATTAAGTTTCACATTAAGATCTAAGTTTACATCCGAGAGATCTTCGTTCCTAGCAGCTGAAGCTGCCTAATTTTCAGGTAACTTAATCAGAGATGTATACTTAGGTACCCTCCCTCGATACACTACAAAGTGGATGCAGGAAGACAGAAATTTCGAGGTTTGCTTCTAAATATTGACCCTTTTAATAGATGGTACTTCGAAATTGATACCACCACCAAAAAGGTAAAAACGAACATAAAACGCGCCTAATGTGGCATTTTATGTTTCGTTTCGAACGAATATATCTACAGGGTGTTCGTCCAACCCTAAGAAAAATTTTAATACGAGATTCCAGAGGAAAAAATAAGATGAAAATCAAGAATACTAATTTGTTAATTGAGGCTTCGTCAAAAAGTTGTAGAAACATTCCCGACCACACGGTATATTTTCGGTAAAGAATTTTTTTCTCAAAAGTGGGGAGGATTTCGAGGGAATGTCTAATGACCAAAAATGGCTGTAATTGACCCACGCAACCGAAATTAATTTTTCCCGAACGATTTGAAATTCTTTTTTCCGCCGAAAATTTTCAGCACCTACCCCCCGTCGATTTTCCTCAAAAATTTGTTTTTGTTTTTTAACAAATATCTTTGACGCTCTACAGAAAAGTTGTCTAACATTTTTTTGTAGGTACCCATGAGCTCTACTTCAGAAAAAAATTTCATTGAAATGTATTCACTATTGTAAGAGTTATAGCTGTTTGAAAATTGAATCATTTTTATGGGGTTTTTCTCATTTTGCGTGGTCAAGGATCAACTTTTCGAATATTTTTGGAATTTCTCCATTTTCTTCACTAAAATACGCGACGTTTACATTTTGAAACATTAAAATTATCCAATCCGTTCAGAAGTTATGATGCTTTAAACATGCGCATGAAATTTCAGGGAAACATATCAACGGTATGGTCAGGCATTATATTTTCGGTAAGGAATTTTTTGCTCAAAACTGCGTAGGATTTCGAGGGTATGTCTAATGACCAAAAGTAATTGTAATTGACTCCTGCAACCAAAAATAATTTTTTTAGAACGATTTGAAATTTTTAATTTTGTCGAAAATTTGTCCACCTCCCTGAATTTTTTTCTCGAAACTGCGTAGTAATTAGGGGGTATGTGTATTCACCAAAAATGATTGTAATTGACCTCCGTAACCGAAAATAATTTTTCTTGAACGATTTTAAATTTTTTAAATTTGTCGAAAAATTTCACACATTCTCGAATTTTTTTCTAGAAAGTGGGTAGGAATTCGAGGGTATATTTAATGACCAAAAATGATTGTAATTGACCCCTGCAACCAAAAATAATTTTTTTAGAACTATTTGAAATTTTTAATTTTGTCGTAACGTTTCATACCTTCTCGAATATATTTCTCGAAAGTGGGTAGGATTTCGGGAGTATGTCTAACGACCATAAATGATTGTAATTGACCCCCGTAACCAAAAATAATTTTTTCAGAATGATTTGAAATTTTTTAATAACTTTTTAACGAAGCCTCAATCAACAAATTGATATTTTTGATTTTCGTCTCATTTTGGCCTCTAAAATCTCCCATTAAAATTTTTCCCAGCGATGGCCGAACCCCCTGTATAACGTACACTGCAATACAATTAAATTAATTATTATGCACGCATTAAACAGTAAAACGTTAAGAATTCTGACATTTTTACCAAGATATCCGCATCTTGTTAAAAAATTCTTTCGACTTTCAAATAAAGAAAAGAAAGTGTTATTTCATTAAAATTCCACCAACAAAAAAAATTCTTGTACATGAGTAATCTTTACGAAGAACCTATCGTTGAAATTGTTATTTAAATTTTGATTATAGCATTCAAATGGCAATTATAACGGTAATTCGTGGCTTCGGAGTAATCAGGAAAATAACGAGAAAAATAATTTGTAACTCGGTAACTAAAATTACGGGACAAAATACGAAGTATAAGGAACAGGTTTGAGAATTTCTAGCATGGCGGGAATGCAAGATACTCGTTTGTAGATCGCGATAGCATTAATTTTAACAACGAAACACAGATCGGCGGCGTTTATGTGTCCGCCGAGTACTTCTCTCGATTTTGCGATCAAATCCGACTCGAAATCGTACCCCAACGTGAACTCTGGATGATTCCATGAAATTGCTAGAGATTACAAGCCTGTTTGATGCTCAATCGATAGAAAACACCTTGGAGCAATGCACACCTGCATTCCCACGATCTTAGCGTAACCATATTCCTATTACATTAACGTTGTTTTGCAGCAAAACTAATATTTCTTAACTACGATTTCGTCCAACCTCAAATAATAAAATTGGGGAAACAATTTTTTATCGATTTTAATATGGAATTTCCTCGCGTTTTCGTGACTCGACCATTTAGCTGTTTACGACGTTCTCCGCCGAAGTTCAGCCCCTGTTGCAAATAAAATTCGTAAGCACCTTTCACGCTAATGATTCGGTAATAATTCCGACCGTAAAGCCTCTGGAAAGCCTCGAACGTCGGTTAAAAATTGCAAAGCACCTTCCATTAGGTATTATCTTACAATTACATAATGGCGTTCGCCGTGGTTGCGTGTCTTAATCCATTGTCGTGCATCATCCTTCGCGTATTACTTAGCTTTTAGCAATACAGAGAAGGCCAATAACGCTGATTAAAAATTCAAGCGTAAAACGCGCAGCCAGGAATAAATTCAAGCTCGTCTCGCGTCCGTTTCATAATCGCCCGATAAATACTGGTAATCGTTAAGAGACCTGGGATAGTTTGTATCCAGGAGGGCAACGTTCCAATTTTCTTGTTGAATCCTATTAGAAATCAGGAACAGACGACTCGCGTGGCATAAGCGCGGCAAAATACTATCGGGGCGATGCTAATAATTCATGGACGCCTCGAGCGACAAAAACGAGTTCATGATTGATTAATATCTGGACCGCGTTAGGATGTTTTGCGTCGATCCGTGTTCCGTTTGCATAACTAACACGAGTTTGACGTTTTTCGGGAGATCGTTGTCGAAATTGTAAACATCTGGGTAATATATTAGTAACCATTAGCTGTTACCTTCGCGTCGTGGCTGTATATACTTATCAAAGTTTCCGGAAATTATTGCACAGAATTGGCCGGTTACGAACTTCAGAGGAGTCCCATAAATCATTGTGACGTTTAATCGCCTCCTCTGACAATTTAATGGCGTTTTGTCTAACCGTAGAAAATTGTAAATGCGAAATATAAATACAGAAATCGACACCCATCAATGGTTTCCCCTGATTATGAAATTTATCAATTGTATTTTATAGTTTTGAAACAGTTGCAGAATATCGCGTGACGTAATGTACAAGTGTTGGATTACGTACTTTTATCGTGCAAAAATATTACGTACTTTAGTTCGTCGTGTTCCATTTGGGATTGGCACTTTGTTTCTGCAAATCGATAAAAGATTTTTCCTCGATACATAAATCATACGACCCTCCTGAATACACTCGAAATCGTATAATCGAGGAAACGATCGGCGTTGAACCTCTGCCGGACGTAAATCTATTTTGGACGAGTACTTTGCATCTATCTTTCTTTGAATTATGGCCGATCGAAATTCACTCATCGTGCATATTCATGGCGTAACGTTGTAAAAATCGAGTCACGTATTGCCATTACAGCTTTATTGAAACGAATGTATCGATAAATTCTGGGATTCGAAATTACAGCTAAAGTGGATAATTGTTATTAAAGTTAGAAACAAGAATGAAAGTTCAACGATTCAAAATAACAGTTTCACGTTTATGGTTTTTACTAAAAAGGAAGACAACGTGGGAAGTACGGTTTTCAACATTTTCGGTCTATTTTTTCTCGTATCTTCGTTGCTTACTTAAAATATAGACTGTAATTTATGCTGTATCTAACCCACCGTAGGCGAGTACGTGACTTTATTCACGGCGTTATCGATGAAGAACGCTTTATCGGCGTCTATAAATTGTATCTATTCTTCGGTCTCATCTTCAATATAAACGTCGAGGGGAAAGATATGGTCGATGAGATTTTGGTTAAGAAGAACTTAAATCGAACCGAAATATTCGCATATTTCTACATATGTACCTATACTATTCCTAAGACATTTATGTTTCTTATTTCTCAAGTATCGTTTTATCCCCCTAATATATTCTCCATCGACTCGTATATTTATCTTTATTTATTCGTCGCGCCAATTTAATATTCTCGAAACATTATACATGTATTATATTCTCGATTGTTGTGTATATTTATTGTTTACTTGGTCGCTATTATTCATTCATCGCGCCAATTTATCATCCTTGAAATATGTATTACACGTTCGTTGTACGTTCGATAAACAATATTTCGAATAGTTTTACGCGTTCTGGAATTTCATCGTACTGTTATGCGGTAAGCTGCAGACTCGTCCAAATAGTTGCGGCGTCACAATATTAGGTTGATTTTTGATTGGGAAAGGTTCAAGCACTCGGACAAAGATATCAGGATATACTCTAAGGTTTATTCGGAGACTGAACACTGATGCACTCTTTACAAGATGAAACGTCCAAATGAGCCCGGAGGGCCAGGAGCGGTACGCTTTTATAATTTTGGTTTAGGTACAGCCGGGTTAGGTCTGGGTCTATGACGCATTTGTTTTTACCCCATAAAGGAGTCAACAAGTTCGTCATCTTCTTCGAGTATCGCTTATGACTAACCTTATCACTATGAGTAATACTTATTTTCTATGGGGGCCTACGGCATGACAGTACGATAACTAACGTGAAAAAAGAAAAATTCATTGCAATTGTTGAAATAATGATCCAATGTCGTCTCCCGATTGTTGTTTTATTTATTTAACATAGGACATTTCTCACATTAATAATACCACCGAACATAGACCACTGGCTTACAGAATAGAACTGCCGTACTGCGTGCTCCCGTAACAAAAACCCATCGTCGATTTCAACCGTCCATTGTTTATCGATTATTTCGCGCGTCGTTCGCTCGGCATCTCACACAATGACGATACACACACAAACTAAATTTACTCTCATTTCATCAGCAATCACTCCACAGGCGTTTCAAAATAATCAAATCCTTTGAAAACTACCTAATTCTTTTCGATGTGAGATCGAGAAATCCTTACGATAAGCTGCTGAAATAAACACGTCACATATATTCTACTAAATTTAAAATCGTTTTGGAATTTTATTAATTCGTTAAAGAAGTCACTTACCTATTTATAATATACAGTGTTCGGCCACACCTGGGAAAAATTTTTATGGGCGATTCTATAGGCCAAAATAAGACGAAAATCAAGAATACCAATTTGTTGATGGAGGCTTTGTTAAAAAGTTATTAACATTTAAAGTTCCGCAAATATTGAATTTTTTTTCTAGAAAGTGGGTAGGATTTCGAGGGTATGTCTAATGACTAAAAATGATTGTAATTGACCGCTGCAACCGAAAATAATTTTTCCAGAACGATTTGAAAATTTTTTTTTACCCAAAAATTTAGGCACCTACGTTATGTCGATTTTTCTTAAAAATTCATATTTAATAAATTAGTTTGACACCCTACGGAAAAGTTGTCTAATACTTTTTTGTATGTATTCATGGGCTCTACTTCAGAAAAATGTTTCATTGAAATATATTCACTATTGTAGGCGTTATGGTCGTTTGAAAATTGGCTTACTTTGATGTGGTTTTTCTAACTTTACGGGGTTAAGGAACAAGTTTTCCACAATTTTTAGAATTTCTACATACTCCTCGCCAAAATACGCGTTGTTTGCGTTTTGAAAAATTAAAATCGTCCAATCCGTTCAGGAGTTATGACGTTTTAAAGATTCGCATGAAATTTCAGTGAAACATATCAACGCTATGGTCAGACATTATATTTTCGGTAAGGAATTTTTTTCTCAATAGTGCGTAGGAATTCGGAGGTATGTGTAATGCCCAAAAGTAATTGTAATTGGCCCCTGCAACCAAATATAATTTTTTTAGAACGATTTGAAATTTTTAATTTTGTCGAAAATTTGTCCACCTTCCTGAATTTTTTTCTCGAAAATGGGTACGATTTCGGGGGTATGTTTATTCACCAAAAATGATTGTAATTGACCCCTATAACAAAAAATAATTTTTTCAGAATGATTTGAAATTTTTTAATAACCTTTGAACTTATTTTGGCTTCTTGAATCTTTCCCTTGAAATTTTTCCCAGGGGTGGCCGAACACCCTGTATATTAATGACATTTCTAAGGTATTCCAACACTATAAATTTTTATTATATGTCGATAATCTTAAGATATATAAATGTGCTTATAATCAGCAAAGTGCTCAATCAATTCAGGCCTCAGAATTGGTGCTCATTAAGTAAATTCTCCCTCGATCACATTCGTTGTACGTTCGATAAACAATATTTCAAACATTTCTACGCCTTCTAACTAACGTGAAAGAAGAAAAATTCATTGGAATATCGATAACATAGAAAATCTGTATTCGAACGAAACATTTGCATTCGTATGATATTAGGTTCCGCGTATTAATAGTGATCGCAGCCGTCGTCGATCTTTCCCCAATCCCGTGTCCCGTTAATTAATACTGGGAACAGAAACGGGACCGAATGCTCCGATGCTACCAACTTCATCAAATAATTACGCCTTCCAGCTGAAAGGGACAAGCAACTGTAGCAAGTTTCAATGAACCCACGGGCAACTGGCACGGAATGCGGGTGAACTGCGCAGTTATCGGTCCAGAAACGGTCTTTTCTATTGCGCGGCGTTAAACATTCCCGAATATCTGGTCGCGTCTGGCGTGTTATTTAATGCGGCGAAGAGAATTTATTCTGCGCCGTAATGCGGGCTTGTGGCGAGCGCTTGGAACGGTTGCTCCCTTGGGAACGCGATACAGGGAAACATTTCTCGCCGAATTGGCGAAAGCAAAGTAATACCGAGACGCTGGGAAGCTGCGACCAGAGGCAATTCGCGCGATGCAACAACAACTTCAACAATCGCGCGAACAGCAACGTGACTCGAATCATTTCGCATGAAAATCTCTGGTTTACGATTAAATTCGAAGTCTCCATATCGATAAACACTGTTCTTCTTCTTATTCTTATTCTTTTTCTGGTTTTCATTAGCGACGATTAACGACGCTGCTTCTTTGTATCGTTAAATTTTGTGCCATAGATTTGAGTCACTCACAAATATCAAGGTGTCCCTTATATGGTCCTTGGATGTTAGGGCTGTATCTGGCCTGGTGCCATAAACCTGTCTTTGCAAGTCGAATTCTCTGCATTCGTACAGAATGTGGTTTGTTGTTAGTGGTGTGCAAGCACTGTTCTCGTTATGTTTAATTTTAGTTTTAACGATAGTCCACGATATTGAATCGTGTATCGTGAACGTTCATATTTTTGAACTAGACGATTTTTAACTTACTAAATTATAGTTTTTTATTTTTTCTTCAGCCTCGAGTTGGGGTTAGGTTCGTTCTTACTTCGAATTAAACATTTGGTACAAATATTATTATTATTCACCATAATAGAGTACGCATACGAGAAGTAGTATACACACTATGAAAATCGATATATCGTTGCACCGTTTCCCAGAGCCAACGTTTCCTTTATTAATAACCCTATGGATCGATAATATCAAGATCTATCTCCGTCCGACGGCGATAGAATTATCCTTTCTTCGTGTCACCGACCGATAAACTACTCGATTCGAATCCATTGAGACTGCGCTTAGAAGCTACTAAAAATATGTCGAGACTCCTGAAGGAATCCCCAAGACCACTAATCAATGCTTCTCATCTCGTAACCTTAATTGAACGTTCCCCGGATTCACCCTTGGACCGGGGGTTGGATGCTCGTCGATGAGATTGGTTAAATCGCTCGCCAACGGGAGTCGTTGAACAAAGAAAAGAGATCGTGGGGGCCGTAGGAAAAAGAGTTGGTCGAAGAAGAAGGGAAAAAATAGAAGGAAAGATGGAAGTAAGGTAAGAAAATTGGACGTACGTGGGAAGAAAAATGAGGCGAAGGAGAAGCAAAACAGTAGAGCATGAAGCGAGGAAGTGGAGCTAGAGGTCGGATAGATAAAGCTGCTGGGGAACTTTTTAACTCTGAAGGCGGGGGAGGGACCAAGAGGCCGGCGGAAGAAACGACGGCAATACGGCGGGGGATGAAGTTGGATAAGTTTAATACCGTGGTTAGAAGGTTACTTCTGCGGTGGAATCGATGGGGGGACCGGTTCGCCGTGGAATCCAGGCAGAATAGGGAATTGCTTTTAATGAACTTTGCATAATGACGTTCAACTTTGTGCGCTCGCTGCTGTTCCGTTTCGCTTGTTTATCTGCCAAGGCAACGTCTAGCATCAAAGATGGAAATCTCGACGAAACGGGGGATGCGTATCTCATCCCCCAGCGAACGCTTTGGAGACCTCGTGCGTCGAATCGATGTCACATTAGGTGTTTGCAAAAGTTTCGTTGTGAAACTTCGGATGTTAAGGGAGGAAACCACTGTGACGAATTGAAAAGATTGAAATTTTTTTTCATCTCTTTTTAATGTTTGAGGTTTTAAGAATGACCCCCTAAAATATTAAAGTAAAATTCGTATAAATTACAAAGTTGCAGAAGTTTTAGTAGGTGTAAAAAGTGTAATATGCATAACGCTTGAAATTAACTGCTCTTTACTCCGGGATATTCATTTGAAACTTTTATTATTTCTTATAAGCTCTTATAAATTATTATTTTTATAAATCCTTGCTTGCAACTGAAGCTACTGTCTTATAGTCTTAGAAAATTGCACGATTTCTTGTCTTAGAATTTGCAGTGAAAAATTACATCTCCTTTTATGTTCCTATTATGTCTGTAATAATTAATATTTTTATATGAAATTTTTACAAGAAGTAGCTCAAGCAATATACCCTCGAAACCATTAAACATTTATTAGAAAAAGTTTCAAAGTTACCCCCGAAAAATTCTTGAAAGTTGCTTTTATTTTTAGCCGTCAAAATGGTTCCCCCCTTAAGGCATTTTGGAATAATCACTTTTTTAAAGTTACGACGCAGCTACGAGTAGTTGAATTTAAGTGAATTGAGACGAGGAAACGAAGAAGATTATTTGAAATCTTCCATTTCTACTATTGAATTATGTTTCCCGCCCTTTTCTTCCCTTTTAATTTCGTCCTTTATTTCCCCATCCAGTTTTCCTCCTCTCGCTGGACTTCTGTGACTGTACAATGTATTTTCAGCTTACTCGTTTTACTTTGAATTCGAACGCAATTATGATAATACTTTCTCGACTCGATGCTTTCTTAAATTATTATTTTCTATTCTTTGGACATGTATTTCATGGAAAGAAAAATTTAAAGAGTATTATTAGAGGCTGTACTTATTGTCAACCTTCCTGATAAGAAATTCATTCATTCTTTTGTGCCCCTGTCATCGACCCACCTAACACAATCTTTCAAGTATAAAATCTCACTGTCCCTGTTTTCCATTAAAGTACCTTATGTACTTCGAGTATCTGAAATAACTTCGTTTCTTTTAAAGACACAGGTAGTCAAAGAGGAGACGGTGACTCATTGTCAGTTTCTTTCGAATAAATGCTTCGTTTCCCTTCAACGTTCCTTCGACGTGGACATCCTCCACATTTGTCACCTAAAAGCTTTCCGTCATTAACGCCGGGTGCTCTAATGTAATTGCATCGACTTGGAAATCGAGCGAAGACGCGAAATTTCGCTTATTAAACCTAAGTAGAAAATCTTGTAACATTGACAAGTACAACGTAAACAACAGAGATCCGTGTCTTCCGCTAATCTCTGGAAACTGAACTGCGGAACTGTGCTGGATTTACAGGGCTTTGCTCGAAGTTGAGACGGACCAGCGGAAGATTATTTCGCTCTTGGCGAACAGCGATCTATCGAAATGTTCTAAACGATTGGAATAAAAAATTCACAAATGTTAAAAAGAAAAATGTTCTCACCGATACAACGGGGCTAGTCGTTCGTACGTTTGAACAGTAGCTTGATTTGCTTTAAAACACAACAACCGTAGGAGCATAATTAGCTATTAATGTACCTTTGCAGTCGACCATCGCTGTCGAGATCTCGAGACTAAGAACACTGTTTAAAATTACTTTGAAAGTGACGTTTCTATTTCCGACAATGCTCAGTAACGAAATTCCGGGATCATTAAGTGCACGCGTAACAAGCAGTAAAGTTTCGTTTGGATTCGATGCTCGTCGCTCCGGGAACGGTTTCGAGCGTTCCTCGCGTGTATTCAAGTATTGAAGAGGCAAGACGAGCCCCATTGCGAGTGTGTACACGGCTTAAGGTACGCACGCATCGTGCTCAAAGAACCTCTCTCTGCGTTTGAATTATTCCTTACCTGGCCAAAGCTGTTAAGATTACAGTCCGTAGAAACGCTCAACTACGTGTAGAAACACTCAACGTGTCTTTGAACGTCTCGACGAGCGGGTCTATTTTGTTTCCTGTATGGGCGTTCAGAGAGTCAGCTATTACCAAGTCTTAAACGAGGACTTCTGGAAGCCTTATCCCCTCAATATCTACGATTCTTGCCCCGTGGCGACGCCTCCGTGCTTCCCTCTATTTGAGTGGCAGGTTTACCTCGGCTAGGCGTGCAAGGTCTCGACCTTAATTTATCAAAGGCTGATACGCGACCGTGTGCAGCCTCCATTCATCTTCGTGCTGGTTTCGAGCTGCTATTAGAAATTCCGAATTGGAATTCCGAACGTGTGCCAGACCGACGGAGAAAAGTCTTTCGAAAACCGTGAGAAACGGGACTGAACTCGATGGGGGACGAAATTAACCGATGTACAAGTGGCGGACACGCGAATAATTACGATTTCTTTGTTTAATAGGTTCGTTTATAGGAGGTTGTAGCAAAGGAAATGATCATCCCCTAAATTTTAAGGTGAACTTATATTTTGCAATACTATTGTACATTTTATTGATTGAGATAAGCTTATGGCTATACGAGAGTACGCCATTTCTAAAAAAATGGAAAAACAATAAATTCGTTAAATAGAATTTGTATTGTTCTGCTTGACTTATTTAACTTTTAAGGTAAACTCTTGCTTTATAAGCTTATTAAAAATTTTAATGGAGGATTCTAGAGGCCAAAATAAGACGAAAATCAAGAATATCAATTTGTTGATTGAGGCTTCGTTAAAGAGTTATTAAAAAATTAAATTAAAAAATTTCAAATCGTTCTGAAAAAATTATTTTTAGTTGTGGGGGTTAATTACAATCATTTTTGGTCAATAGACATTCCCCCGAAATCTTACGTACTTTCGAGAAAAAAATTCCTTACCGAAAATATAATGTCTGACCATTGACACGTTTCCCTGAAATTTCATGTATATGTTTAATAAATCATAACTCCTGAACGGATTGGACGATCTTAATGTTTCAAAATACAAACAACGCGTATTTTGGTGAGGAATATGTAGAAATTATAAAAATTTTGGAAAAATTGTTCCTTAACCTCGTAAAGTTATAAAAACCCCATTAAAGTAGGGCAATTTTCAAACGACCATAACTCCTACAATAATGAATATATTTCAATGAAATTTTTTCAAGAAGTAGAGCTCATGGATACCTACAAAAAAGTATTAGACAACTTTTCTGTAGAGCGTCAAAGATATTTGTTAAAAATGGAAAACGAATTTTTAAGGAAAATCGACAGGGGGTAGGTGCTGAAATTTTTCGGCAAAAAAAAATTTCAAATCGTTTTGGAAAAATTATTTTCTGTTGCGGAGGTCAATTACAATCATTTTTGGTCATTAGACATACCCTCGAAATCCTACCCACTTTCGAGAAAAAAATTCAAGGTGTGAAATTTTTCGACAAAATTAAAAAACTTCAAATCGTTCTGGAAAAATTATTTTTGATTGCAGGGGTCAATTACAATAATTTTTGGTGGATAGACCTACCCCCGAAATCCTACCCACATTCTAGAAAAAAATTCAGTACTTGCGGAACTTTAAACGTTAATAACTTTTTCACGAAGCTTCTATCAACAAATTAGTATTCTTGATTTTCGTCTTATTTTGGTCTCTAAAATCTTCCATTAAAATTTTTCCCAGTAGTGGCGGAACACCCTGTATATTTTATTGATTGACATAACCTCATGGCTATACAAGAATACGCCATTTTGAAAGTCATCGGGAAACGATAAATTCATTAAATAGAACATGTATAGTTCCTCTTGAATTATTTAACTTTCAAGGCGAACTCTTACTTTATAAGCTTATTATATATTTTATTGATTGAAATAACCTCATGGCTATACAAGAATACGCTATCTTGAAATAAATCGGGAAATGATAAATTCGTTTAATAGAATTTGTGTAGTTCTTCTTAAATTATTTAACCTTTAAGGTGAACACCTATTTTATAAACTTATTACATATTTTATTAATTAAAGTAACTTGATGGCTATACAAGAGTACTCCCGTTTGAAAGAAATGGAGGAACAATAAATTCGTTAAATAGAATTTGTATAGTTGTTCTTGAATTATTTAACTTTCAAAGTGAACTCCTATTTCATAAGCTTATTATATATTTTATTGATTGAGATAACCTTATAGCTGCACAAGATTATCGACGCCATTTTAAAAGATATCGAGAGTAGGAGAAACGATAGATTCGTTAAATTTTGTAATTCTTCTTGAATTATAAAAGATGTGCAGGTAGTCCGGCGAATAATATTACTCGGAGGACCTTTTTCGGCGAAACTCGCCATTCGACGACGATTTATTAAAATTTAATATTTATCTACCGTACGGCCGGTGCGCGTGAACTAGGTCGTATGGGTAAATGGCTGATAAGGGACGTTCAAGGATCGGGTAATCTAGACAATTTTGAAATATTGTGCGTAAGTGGAGTGGTCCATCCGTTACACGAAGCAATTTCTCCTTGGTGCCATAATACGCTTTAAGGAGCGAAATGATCCCTTGACAAAAATGCAGATTTCTCATGTCTCTGGAGAAAAATATCCAAAATAAATTTAAACACATTTGCATTCTCTTTATAAATAGTGGACAGAGAGACTATTATTTAAACCTGAAAGAAGCAATATAATCTTAAGTTTATTAAAAATTTAATAAAAAGAACAACACGTTTTTATTTTACTTTGAAACCAGAAACTGTGCAACGGAAGATAACATAAGTATGTTTTACGAATGAAAGTTTTTTTTTCCGCTTTACTGTTGATAACTATGTTCACGAGAAACTTCGCCATTAAGTTGTCATTTTTCTAACCGTCTAAACATTCTCGAACAGAGGTAAGAATAAGCGAAACGTCGCGATGGGAGAGTAAAGAGGTACAGCACGACGCAAATAAATTTCAAACGTACGTCGACTTTATTTTCCACGCTCATATCCTTTCCACGGGAAACAGAAATATCTTTTCCCGGAATTAATAGAGCGACGTGACGCTGCAACGCCGCGGAGCCATTTTAAGTCGAAGAATATCTTGCGCCCAGGTTGGCGAGGATTCGTGAAACCTATTTTAAAAAACGCTCGAAGTGGCTCGAAATCGAGCGCGATATAGGATATCTTATTAATTTCGAAAGAGTATTCGAATTCGGAACGCGTTGTGAACGACAATATTTCACTTCCTACGTTACGTTTAGTAATTTAAAAAAATCTTTTGATATCAAGTTACCATAAATTGATTAAATTGACGATAGAAACACTCTCGTTTTGGTGGTTGTTGGCAATTAAATGCATCAAACGTTCATTCGGTTCTGGCTTTACGCCACATTGTGCAACTGTTGGGTCCAGAAAGGCAAAAAACTGCTGTAGTATTTCATTTTATGAACCTTTATGAAAATACGTTACTCGTACGTCGTACCTTGTGTGCCGTGAAATGTTTGTAATATTATACAGAATTTGAATTTCCTTTAATTAATATCTAATTTACACGATATTACTATGTATAAGCAATCGTAGATAAAAATATAGCTTTTAATATCGTGAAATGTAACGGAATAAGAGAATTGTTACGTTGATAAAACACGATACCGAGTCGAAAGCTCTTGCATCGGGGTTGTTAACGCATTACGCGGAAGCACCGCGTCAGAGTGCAAAATGCAAACGACCATTTTCGTATGTTCCTCTCTCGGTGTGATAAGGATGAAGTCTTACGTGATTAAAGCCATATTACCGTGGGTATCGGGTTATGATAACTGCATTTCCTTATCACCGATGGACGCCAGATTGCACTTAGCGAAATAGGACAACCGTGCACTTCAGGCACGAACTGTTAAATGCTATCGATTTTAAAGGGAACGTATTAACAAGTATTTAAATTAACTAAACTTTACAAAGGGGGGGACCAAACGTGTCAAAATAAACATTCTCGTGAATCGATAATTAAACTGAACTTTGAAGAAACGAATTTTATGATTTACTAGTCCTAAAAATACAAAAGAATCCACCAACGCCAGATTGAACTCAGCGAATTGGGACACCGTGTACTTCAGACACGAACAGTTAAATACTATCGATTTTAAAACGAACGTATTAACAAGCATTTAAATTAACAAAACTTTACAAAAGTGGGGACCAATCGTGTCAAAATAAACATATTCGCAATTCTCTTGAATCGTTACTTACCCCCTTGACGTAAGATTTAATGTAATTTTTCAAACGTAAACTATTTAATTTTGTTTAAATTTGCTCGTACAAGGAACAGCCACGAAAAAGATTTCTATTAACAAAATTTTTACGACAGTGAGAACCAAACGTGTCAAAATAAACATATTTGCGATTCTCTTGAATCGTTACTTAACCCCTTGACTTACGATTTAACACGTTGACTGCCAGACCAAACTCCTCAAATTACAAGGGAAATTAAATTTTGTTTATAGACAACTGGAAACTAGCATACCCATCATTTGTTATTGAATTTATTTTCACAGACTCGTTAAAATTCAAGGGCCCTACCTAGCTTTATTTTCTTTGACATTTAAGCTAGAGAATTAATTTTTTTAACTCCTTGGTGAAAAGTCGTGTCACCCATATGTGGGTGACGTGGCAGTCAATGTGTTAATATAATTTTTCAAACGTAAACTATTTAATTTTGTTTACAAGGAACAGCCACGAAAAAGATTTGTTTTACAAATGCCTCGTAAATATAAAAATGTGTTGATTTTAATATACAGGGTTCGGCCAACCCTGGGAAAAATTTTAATAGGAGATTCTAGGAGCCAAAATAAGACGAAAATCAAGAATACCAATTTGTTGATTGAGGCTTTGTTAAAAAGTTATAAACGTTTAAAGTTCCGCCTGTAGAACAGCTGCGTGCGCGTGATAGTGGTTCTCATTCAGTTGGTCGCAGATTGCCGTTCTACAGGCGGAACTTTAAACGTTAATAACTTTTTAACGAAGCATCAATCAACAAATTGCTATTCTTCATTTTCGTCTTATTTTGGCTCCTAGAATCTCTCATTGAAATTGTTCCCAGGGGTGGCTGAACAACTCTATGTAAGGCTCGATGATGAGTAGCCTCATGACCGTGACACTTGACATCCAGAACTCGTGACGAGTCAAACTCATCATTGTCGGGCAAGGGGTTAGACAAAACGAATTTTATGATTTACCAGTACCAAAAATAGAGAAAAATTGTTTCGAAAGGAAGGAGAATCGGTTATTTTTGGGGACGTTGGTGTCTTGGAAGGATCAGGTGGCATCGTCCCGACAAGTTTCGCGCCAAGTACTCGCGGTAAGATCGTCTTCCACGCGTTGTTGAGTTCGGTAACTTAACAAACGGCGGAAACACTTTTGGCATTCCGTGTCGCAAAATTGCGAGTGCGCGGGTATTCGGTTGGTTGAGCCGCGGAGAGGCGGCGTCGCGGCGCAGCGCGGCACGTCGGAGCCATAATGTAATTAACTCGTTTTATTTTAGCGGCCGCGGAACGGCCGGGAGCCTCGCTAATATGAAAGTATCGCCGACTCTGCAGGGGATTAACTTCTGAAACTTTCCCACGGGCGGCGTGCACGGATTTTAATTAAACTATAATTAAGCACCGTAAGATGGCGAATACGTTCAACGAAACAAAGAATCGCCGGACCCTTCCCGTTTTTCGCTGTCCCCTTTAATATCGACGCCAGTTTCGAAAACTTTTCAACTTTACGCGGCTCCGGTCCTCGAGACAAAAAGAGGAAATTGCGACCCAAATTTCAGGAAACCTGGTCACGATTAGCGTACACGCCCGTTGACGCTGCGGCAGCAAACTATTTCGCGAGCCACGGATTCTCTTCGCGTCCATACCTATCCGATGAAAACAGAAATACTCGTTTTAAACACGATTTTACACGATTCACTTTTACACCTCTCCTTTCGAATCCATGCTTTGCTCAAGGGAGGAAAGTGACGCTGAAAATAAAGGCAATTTTCAAGAATTTTTTGGGTGTAACTATGAAACGTTTTCTGATAAATGTTTAATGTTTTCGGCAGTAAATATCTTGAGCTACTTCTTATAAAAATTTCGTGTAAAAATATTGATTACTATAGCCATAATAGGAACCAGCGTGAGAGGCCTTATGTTAGAAATGGGTGGATGTGTACTTTTTCACTCCAAGTTATGAAACATGATATTATGCAATTATTTTAAACTACAAGACAGTAGTTTTAGTTGCACGCACGGATTTTTAAAAATAATTATTTATTATAGAATTGTGGAACTTTGACAAAAAGATTTCAAAAACTAACCCAGACCTAACCCAGACCTAACCCAAACCTAACCCGACTCTAACCGATTCACATGAAAAAGTCAATATTTCTTTTAACACCACGTAGAGAACTAATTATTCGATCGAAAATTTCGTACGTGCAACTGAAGAGAATAGCATTAGGAACCACCATACAAAATTTTAAGTAAATCGGATGAAAATTGACAGAGTTATTGAGCCGCCCAGTATGAAAAATATGGTTTTCAGAAAAACGCGTTTAACGTCAAATCGACGAATTTCGTGAATCTAGTATTAAAATACGGATTTTTTATTCCATAAGAAATATCCCTGAGTAAATACAGTGTAGATTATTCTAAATCAGATATGTCTCTTTTCTCTTCACAATACACATCCAACGTTCTTCATTGGTTTGCTCAAGTTTAAGGTCGTTTGCGCTGTATCCTACGAGTTGGAGGCTGTTTAAAGACCCTGATATAGACGTTAGCTGTGTCTAATCTTATAGATCGGAATCAGATCATCCGCTTCGTGGTCAGCAGCTCGAAGTTCGTGACCAGCATGATCTGTATCGTGTCATCCAATGACGTCTATGCCGCGTGGGAAGTGTTCGCTGCTAATACGAGGTTTCCATAGGATACGTTGTGACACGTATTAGATATTACTGGATTATCGTGTATCAGATCTTACGATTACTATGTCATTAATACGAATTCCACAGACTCGCGGCCATCTGCATCCGGTTTCACGGTCTCAGTCAGCCTTAACTACGGGTCCACGTCCGCATTCCGCTTTGAGAGTCTGCAAGCATTTGAATTTGCAACTAGACTATGGAACACGATGAATAGATATACCAAAATAATTTTCTATTAAAGATTATTAGAAACTTTTTGAATGGGAGCTTCATGAGTGTACATGGAAACCTATAATATTTTTAACGCCATATATATGGGCGATTTTCCACTGTGAAACTAGAAAAAATTCATTCTCAAGTTAAGACGTCGGAGAAAATAAATTTTAAGTTACATGTTTTACAATGTAAACTTGTGGAATATACGGTAATTTTTGTCAAACGCGAATCATTTAATCGTCTCTGCTTTCGAATGCTATCGTTCACAAAACGAAAAAAAGAAAAAATCACAACTCACCCGTACGTGATCGTCGGAAATCCTCTCCATTCTTTCGCCATCAATAGACACTAACTCGTCCGTTGAAAGAAGGAATTCGCAGGCTGTCGCGTTGTAGCTATTATCCGTTCAGGATTTTAGCGACGCAGCGGAATCAATGGCCGTCTAAATCGAAAATGCAGCGGAGCGTCACGTATCTCGCGTCTGCAACCAACTACGTGTTCTTTCGTCTTTCGCGTTACATTTCGTCCCCGCGAAGCTTTTCGCCCGGTGTAGTTGCAGGAGATACCTGTTCGGAATCGGTTACGTGAATCACGAACAGGCTTCTTCTTACGTTCCTGAGCCGCGTGCTATTTCAATAAAAGCCCCGCGGTTCACTTAACGCGTATTTGCGCCGCTGGTTTCGATCGCGTGCGCGCTGCATTATTTCTGAATACCCGCGCGAACTCCACCCTTCGATCCTGATCTTTGTTTTCGCGAAATCCTCGTTCCTCCTTTGATATACAGCAATGATTCACAAAATGAACCCCAAACGTGATTCGTAAGTTGAATGTTTCAATCCCTCCCAACTTGAGGAATGAACCTTGAAGACCATTTCGACACTAGGAGATGTTTATTCAGTAATGATTCTTAAAATGAACACACTGACCCCGAAACGATATTCATTTTAAGAATTATTATTGAATAAACATCTTTGTTTCTATCCCTTTCAATTTGGGGATCCCCCTTGGGGTCCATTTCGACACTGAAAGATGTTTATTCAGTAATGATTCGTAAAATGAACATACTAACCACGGAACAATGTTCATTTTAAGAATTATTATTGAATAAACGACTTCGTTTCTATTCCTTTCAAATTGGGGATCCCCCTTGGGGTCCATTTCGAAACTAGAAGATGTTTATTCAGTAGTGATTCTTAAAATAAACACATTCACCCCGGTACGATGTTCATTTTATGAATTATTATTGAATAAACATCTTTGTTTCTATCCCTTTCAATTTGGGGATCCCCCTTGGGGTCCATTTCGACACTAGGAGATGTTTATTCAGTAATGATTCTTAAAATGAACACACTGACCCCGAAACGATATTCATTTTAAGAATTATTATTGTGTAACACATCTCCTGGGGCCGAATTTCGCTTCCACTGTATGAGAGATGAGCATGGCAACCTCCGGAGCGATGTTCATTTTACGAATCATTACTGTAGGATGTAAAGATAGGTTCCAGCTGCATTTTAGCTTGAATAAATTGATCCTATTGGTGATATCCGGTCATGTGTTTCAGATGACAGCAATGTCGAGACAGCGGTACGAGAACCGCAGCAGGGGGAACAGATAAGGAAGGGAGGAGCCACGCGTCGGGCAATCATGTGTAGTGTCATGTGGCTCCTTCGGCTCCTAACGACTTGCTGCCTCGTTTACCTATCGGCGTCCGACTCTCAAACAGGTATGTGCAAGCCTCGTTTTACAAACACAAAATCACTCGATCCCTCAGAATTTTAATTATTATTACAGTATAAAAATAACATTTGTTGGACTTTCTAGAATACTGGACCCTAGCCTGTGTTGCAATTAATTTTATAGAAAATTTCATCGCGAAGATATTCGACATTTGGGACATTTTTTAATCTCAAAAAGTTGATATATATTTTATTTTTTCCCTACTTTTTTATGTCAAAAAACATTTCGTGCAACTCGAGTGTTTTCTTCCTTTAAAATCGTCTGCCTCAAAGAGTTAAATACTGAGAAGCTATTATATATCCTCTGTGTTTATTATAACAATACTTGACATTTGATTGATTACCAAGGTCCAATATTATTTCACCCATGTTATCGAACCACAACCCTTCGGGGGGACGAAACAATCGCCCAGCGTCATTGTTTTACGAACGTCATGGTCGAGAACCATTACTCAAAAACGCTCAAACGGTTGACGGGAGGCTGGAATAAGCGTTATCAATACAATCGAGAAGATCAAGGGTCATACGTTGCTTTTCATTCCGATTGACATTGGAGTAACGCGCGAACACGATCATTCCCTCATTAATCAAGGCTGAACGACGCGAACGACCATAGAGGATCGTATCGAGAGTATCAAATCGGTCGAACAGTCATGGTTGGTGCTGTTCAAGTGCCTAGAAACGCAGATACCGTAGAATCGCCCATAATAACGTCACCTATACTCTGCATCTTGATGAATGTTCCAGTTCCTCGCTTGTGTCTGCTCCGTAGCGGGCTTAAGCTCGATCGTTCGTAAATCTGCCAACTACGAAACCAGCTATTTTATTATCGTCTAAACGATGAAGCGTGGCGTGCCTCAAAATCCAGGAAATACGGTGCTCGTTACTCTAAATTCAAGTTTTAAACCAAAGTTTAAGGAAGATTAAGCGAGAACATTTAGAAAGAGTATGATCTTTTTCTTCGTTCCCACGACGAGCAAAACAACCACCCAAAGTTCGGCCATTTATTTCTGAGACACACCGTAATTAATATCCTCCTGTTTTTCGGATCATAATGTTGGGCATACCTTCCGCCGGAACTCTTTTCACCGCCAACATAATAGATCAAACTTGATCAAAACTTATGTTTTCTTTCGAATTTTTCAATTCCTGACCAAATCTCTGGCGTGCCCGATATTTTTCACAAGCAATACAGCATCGTATCGAATCAGAATTTCGATCAAAAGCGTTGCAATAGTTTCGCAGTAACATTTTTTAGCACTCGATCGGAAACAGAACGCTTCGCGATACTTTTCGAAACGGATTTCGCCGATTTTTGCTCGCGTGACGTTTTCGATTTGCTAATGAATTGCGTGAAAACGACACGGTTTGTGTAAAACGCGAGATTGGAGCCGCTCCAATCGGCTCGTCGATCTGCGACCGGAACGCAACGCCACGCGAGGAAGACTCCATTAAACGAACCACAGAATTAGTTTCCATGAAATTCTGATTGCGGAGGGTTATATATCCGGGGCATCGAGTTATGTAAATTCGTCGACGCACACGTTAAATATGACCGTTTCCCTTCTTATTACCCGTGTAATTAGGATGCGACGGTTTCGCTTGAAATTGATTTACACTCGCTGATCTAAAATTTAACGTTTCTGGCTGCCTGAGCTTCCCCCTGGGACTCCGAGCGACTTTTAATGTTTGATCAAGAACGTTCTTAGGCTACTTTAGCGATCCTAGTCGGTCTGATGCAACTCCGAGTTGATTCTGTATTTCGAACGAGATGGCTAGAAGCCTTGCGTGGGAGGGAGACATTTAAAAGTATCTTTACGAGTCTTCTTTAACACGATTTAAAAGTTTACGTTTTTATTCCGACAGTAGTCTGAATAATTTACATTTATTATTTGTTTGCGCACGTGCAACTTGAAAAAGTTTATTATATCTAACGTACAATGAATTTTGTAAGAAGTTCCTGTATGGGGACTTTCTTATTTAGAAATAAGATAAAACTGTGAAATATTCTTTCAGTGCAGAAATGAACCAAAAGAGAAATTTATTTCTCGAGTAATTATCACAATTGAATAATACTAATTTGTAAATATATAATTATGCAAAAGCTCATTATTCCTGACACGAGCATTGAATAATACGCGAATTTGAATAATAATAACAACCATAGTAATTAACTTAATGAATGAGATGTTAAATTATTTAGAAATAAGACAAAATGCGGAAGATTCTTGAAAGGTATAAAATACATTTGCTTTTTTATTCAATTTTATTTTTAAAGAATTTTAAACCTTGTTCGACAAATATCATCGTTACTCGATTTCGTTATTCGAATTTGTATTTTAATTTTCATGCAAATTATCTTTGTACATTTTATTTAATGATCGTCGCTTAATGAGGAACGCTCGTTCCTTTGTTTATTTGCTAATTCATTTATCCAGTTCTAGTGATTATTCGAAAAATAAATTTCCATTTTAATTCTGAAGTATTCTATTCCTTTCAAAAAAATTTGAAATTTTTAAATTCAAAGTAAATTAATATGTAACAGTAGAGTAAAATTTCTCTTCAACGAATACAGAAGAAACAAGTATTTCATTATTAAAATAAGTTTATAATAATATCAAAAATATTCTGTAAAACGGAAATTAATTTCCAAAAGTATTTATTTGGAACGAACGAAAGGAATGCAAAAGGAATTGTGAATAAACCAAAGAAAAGCAGAATAAATTAATTGATGAAAATTCTAATACAATACCAGCGTGTAACTCTTGTTACAACATCTGGGTTAAATGGAGGTGACAATTTACAGCCAAATTCGGAACAAGTTCCATAACTCGCGGATTATATTGGAGTTCTGTTCGTACGTTTACATGCTTCGATATAAGTGTCAGAAATATTGATTTCCCATGATTGCACTGGTCAGATTTATGTTTTCGAGGTTCACCGGGAAACTTTGTTGATAACTCATTCTACCAAGTTTCGTACAAAAGCGGGGCATGAATCAAAGAATTACAATGAAAATAATTGCAGAACCAGAATATTGCGATGTACGAGTTTGAGAAGCAATTGGTGGGTAATTATTCCCTCCTTGTTAGTCTGATATTGGTAAAGCAATTCTAGGAAGAAGTAAACCGTTGAATAAATTGTGGTTGCCAATATTTTTCTTAAATTTAGCAATGTAAACGAAAACCAAAATAAAAGTTACCCTTTACCTCGGTAATTGAAATAACTTTTTTTGGTATACTATGCAAAGTTTTTTAATGTTCGAAAAGAAAACTGATATATTTTCATTTCGCTGGATGAAATAGGAAACGTGGAATTTTTTATTTGGAAAAATAACAGTGAAAATCGCTTTTCTAGCAGCAATCTATAATCGATGATACGTCAACGAGTAGAAACTGTGGTAAAAATCCCACTGCGCATGGGTCCAGAATGTGATAAATAGATCTCCATAACTCATCCGGGTCGATTTGATTTACGAAACACGGTGGGCTTCGCGTAAAAAAACAATTTATTGGCCGAGCTGCGGGATTAGTTGTCACGAAATTCAGATCACTGTGCGCTGGCAAGAAGTATAAAACCAACCGACGAACCGTTATTTTGTACAGGGTGTTTCATTTATCCCGACTATATTTCCTTTTAAAAATGTGAAAAAATACGTAAACATTTCGTCTTATTATTACGACCAGAATCGATTCGTTTTGGCAGTTAACATTTATAAACTATAATTTCACATTCTGTACATTCCGAAAAAATTTATTTTTAGTTAAATATCGTGGTTGAAGATATTTAGTCGTAACATTCGATTTGCAGGAGATTTCTGTAAATAATAAGCATTGACTTTGAAAAAGAAAAATAATTGCGATACGTTTGCTTCGGTGAGGCCTGCGTGACCCTAAACGTAACATAAGTATAAATAACCTGAGTTCCTTTTTTATATTTTGCAATTTTCTGACTAATACGTGACTCTCACGAATTCATATTATCAACGAAAAGAATATATCACGCACATGTTCCAGATTTTGAAACTTAACTTTTCTGTTTGAAGTATAGTTTTTGTTAAAAAATGTCGCTGTAATAAAGTAGACGAAACAAGATGTTTTAGAAACTTTTAAAAAATTAGACGTAAAACAGAATAAAAAACTTGTAACACGAAAACTAGCTTCCATAGCGTTCCAGCATTTTCGTTATTTCTTTATCGTTATTGCTGTGTAACACTTTTTGCGCGCGCAATTTACATATTTTTATGACGCGCTTATCGCAGACAGCTATTTTACATTTATGACAATGTTACATTTTACTTGCATGGGCAATAACGTACAGTGAATTACCAAAAAGGTATATGAAAGCTTGTACATAGAGTGTTGTGGATTTTCTAGTTTTAATACAATATTTAATGACCTGGATGCGCTGGACTCTAGATTTAATGTTTCACCAGAAACTGACCACTTAATATTTCTTTTACAATGGTAATTCACTTTCTCGTTAGCTGTTCTCAAAGTTTAAGCGACGATCCTTTTTCCAAAAATTACAGAATTTTCGACATATAATGTGGACGTTCTACTTAAGAAAATGAGTAAATATATATTAATATATAATAAATGAGAAAATATAACGTAAATTTTCTTCGTGAAAATTTTTGTCTTCGAGGTAACGTTGAAAATTCACGAGATAAAAGATCAATTAAGTGTCATTTCAAAGATGCGAACAATTTTCACTACTACGACAAAAGCAAACTGCAAATAGAAATAGCGATTAATGGTCAGACGAGTCATACCATACCTGATGAATTTATAAATCTAATTTTCTCCGAAACAAAGCATTATACCAACAAAGTTCCCATTACATTTTCAATCCATTTACCCACGTAGAGTAACTATATGATTATTTGCACCACCACTTACCAAGCATCCTAAATGTACAACACCAAATATCTTTTGGCCAAAAGTGTAAGGAATAATATCGACGAGGAATTATACAGGGTGTACGGCCACCACTGGGAAAAATTTTAATGGGAGATTCTACAAGCCAAAATAAGACGAAAATCAAGAATATCAATTGTTCGATTGAGGCTTCGTTAAAAAGTTATTAAAACATTAAATTAAACAAATCATTCTGAAAAAATTATTTTTGTTTGGGAGGTAAGTTACAATCATTTTTTGTGAATGGATATACCCTCGATATCCTACGCATTTTCGAGAAAAAAATTCATTACTGAAAATATAATGTCTGACCATAACTGTCTGTTACCCTGAAAACTAAAACGTTTCAAATCATTCTGGAAAAATTATTCGCGGTTGTGGGGGGCAATTACAATCATTTTTTGTGAATAGACACACCCTCGAAATCCTAACCATTTTCGAGAAAAAAATTCAAGAGGTGGACAAATTTTTCAACGAAAAAAAAAAATTCAAATCGTTTTGGAAAAAATTATTTTCGGTTCCAGGGGTCAATTACAATCGCTTTTGGTGAATACACATATCCCCGACATCCTATGCATTCTCGAGAAAAAAATTCATTACTAAAAATATAATATCTGACTATAATTATGTTACCCTGAAAACTGAAACGTTTCAAATCATTCTGGAAAAATTATTCGCGGTTGTGGGGGGCAATTACAATCATTTTTTGTGAATAGACATACCCCCGAAATCCTAACCATTCTCGAGAAAAAAATTCAATAGGTGGACAAATTTTTCAGCGAAAAAAAAACTTTTCAAATCGTTCTGGAAAAATTATTTTCGATTCCAAGGGTCAATTACAATCGCTTTTGGTTACTATACATACCCCCGACATCCTACGCATTTTCGAGAAAAAAATTCATTACTAAAAATATAATGTCTGACCATACATTGACATGTTTCCCTAAGAATTGAAGAGTTTAAAATCGATCTGGAAAAATTATTTTTTGTTGTGTAGGGCAACTACAATCATTTTTGGTGAATATACATACCCCGAAATCCTATGCACTTTCGAGAAAAAAATTCGAGTAGATGCTGAAATTTTTCGGCGAAAAAAACAAAAAATTGCAAATCGGTCTGGAAAAAATATTTTCGGTTGCAGGGGTCAATTACAATTATTTTTGGTGAATAGACATATCTCTGAAATCCTGCGCATTTTCGAGAAAAAAATTCGGTACTGGCGAAACTTCAAACGTTAATAACTTTGTAACGAAGCCTCCATCAACAAATTGCTATTTTTTATTTTCGTCTTATTTTGGCCTCTAGAATCTTCCATTAAAATTTTTCCCCCAGGGGTGGCTGAACATTCTATATAATTTAGAATAATTCGAAGACACCTAATGTTTAGTTCTCGTCGTGACACTTGAACGAATAGATGGCCCGGTTCATACAAGACTCGTAATTAATTTCAATCTTGTAACGATACGTTCGCGCTAAGCAGTGCAGTACGAAACTTCAACTGGTATATTTCCACTTGTAGATTATCTGGTCGTCGTAAATCATCTCGCTGACTCATCCATCTTCCAACGTGTCTTCTTCGTGTACGCTTCGATCCATTCCTATTTTTCACAATGCATATTCCCCGTATTTCGTTGCCACGAACTTTGCACCAAAGTGGCCGGAGAAATCGCGCGCGTTCGTCCGTTTCAGTTCACCCGAACGCGCTATCCCGTGCTCGATCGTTCGCGAAAAGTCGCTTAAAAATTTGTCCGCGTATTAGTTTCATACTACGTTTTCCTCTTGTTTTTAATTTTCAATTGGCAAACGATTTTTACGTTCAATCAGCATTAACAAGTTGTAATTTGTCATTTTAAATCTTACCAAACTAATACTTTGATTTTAGACGATCGTAAATCATTACACGTAATCTAAAATTTGTCTCATTATTTATTTATTCAACTTCATCACTGATTTGTGGATACTATCAATATTTATTTTCTTAATTAATTTTGTTTAGCTTCGTGGTTGGAGGCCTTGTCAGTCATATGCGTGAAAGTGTTAAAACGTCGCTTAATTTGTTTCGAATTTACCAAGCAACTTTCACCCTGGAAAGAGAGCTTTATTCGAAACATATGCTGGAAGTTTCGAAAGCTGCGGAGAAAATTCGAAGTCTGTTATACTGGCCCGTTTGTGCTATGCAAACTAGTTCGCGGGAGCCAATTTTTGTTAAAATCAATATTTATGGATTCATCGTATGAAATCCAGGCGCATGCTTCACTCTATATTCACGAGATCATCAAAACTAATTGATCGTAACCGAGCTTGCACGCGTCAAGCTTAAACCTCGTCTATTGCGTTGCTTGTTTCGCTGCTTTTTTTTATTATCGATAGTGATTTCCGCGTCGTTCTATCGGTAGAAGGTGTTCATGGTTTAATGAAGCGTGACGTTTTCGAAAACTACTGAAATTACAAACGTATGCTACGTTTAGTCGAATTTTTCCATCGTTGGGTTTTTTTATTAAAATTTTATTTATAGAACTCATAGACTACTTTCTTGCGGAAAGACTCAGCTGTCTTTTAAAAAGTTTCTGTTTGCCCGGAGTAATAGAAATCCTAATATTGTTTCAGTTTCTTGGACCGGATAAGGCAACCGTGGAAAAATACTCGGAAAACCTCATACGCGATCGTATTTCTATCTCTAATATTTATTAATAGTAACAGCTGGAATAATAGAAAACTGGCGACGTTTTCATGCGAATGTTTCACACATAATTTTATGTTTCAATAGACAATATCGCTTCGATTATAAAGCTTCCTCGAAATCGGCTGTTATAACATTCCTCGTAATGATACTGCTTAATGTTTCAGAATAAAAATTAAACGAAAGTTTTATTCAGGAATAAAAGAAAATTCAGCGCCAATATGTGTGCAATACGAGCGTTTGACAACAGAATAATTACTCGAATAGAAAATTAATATGAAAAATAAAATTTCAAAACGTTTAATTACCACCATATTCCATATTATTATATTTATTTTAATGTTATTTTCCATATTATTTATATTTTGTATCGCTGAAATAAATTATCAGTAGTGAAATTATCCCGTCGACAATAATGGCGTCGTTATTACCTTAATATCGCACGTTATTTGGAAGATCGTGCTTTCCCAAAGGCCTCCTGGGCCATTTTTATTTATACATGGTGTTCGGCCACCCCTGGGAAAAATTATAATGGGGCATTCTAGAGGCCAAAATAAGACGGAAATCAAGAATACCAATTTGTTGATGAAGGCTTCATTAAAAAATTATTAACGTTCAAACTTCCGCCGGTATTGAATTTTTTACTCGAAATTGTGCAGGATTTCGAGGGTATGCCTATTCACCAAAAATTATTATAATTGCCCCCCGCAACAAAAAATAATTTTTCCAAAATGATTTGAACCTCTTCAATTTTCAGGGTGACAGACAGTTCTGGTGAGACATTATATTTTTAGTAACGAATTTTTTTCTCAAAAAGGCATAGGATGTCGGGGGTATGTGTATTCACCAAAAATGATTGTAATAACCCCTGCAACCGGAAATAATTTTTTTAGAACGAATTTGATATATTTTTTTTTACCGAAAAATACTACTCCCGTCGATTTTTGTTAAAAATTTGATTTTCATTTTTAATAAATTTGTTTGACGCTCTAAAAAAAAGTTGTCTAATACTTTTTTGTAGGTACCCATGAGCTCTATCTCAGAAAAAAGTTTCATTAGAATATATTCACTATTGTAGTAGTTATGGCTGTTTGGAAATTGGCTCATTTTTGTCGGGTTCTTCTCACTTTACGGGGTCAAGAAGCAACTTTCTCAATATTACTAGAATTTCTATATCTTCTTCACTAAAATACACGTTATTTGCCTTTTTAAACATTAAAATCCTTCCATACGCTCAGAAGTTATGACGTGTTAAATATATGCACGAAATTTTGGAGTGACATTTATGACGTAAAATTATATTTTCGGTAAGGAATTTTTTTCTCGAAAATAGTTAAGATTTCGAGGGTATGTGTAATGACCAAAAATGATTGTAATCGACCCTTGTAATTGAAAATAATTTTTTTAGAACAATTTGAAAAATTTCTTTTTCACCGATAAATTTAGGCACCTATCCGAATTTTTTTCTCGAAAGTGCATAAGAATTCGGGGGTATGTGTATTCACCAAAAATACTTATAATTGACCCCCGCAACCAAAAGTAATTTTTTCAGAATGATTTGAAATTGTTTAATTTAATTTTTTAATAACTTTTTAACAAACCCTCAATCAACAAATTGATATTCTTGGTTTTCGTCTTATTTTGGCCTCTAGAATCTGCCATTAAAATTTTTCCCGAAATTTTGGCCGAACACCCTGTATATTCGTTGAATAAATAATCTCTCAGTCGTGATAAGTGTCATATTGTTAGATTTAGATATTATTAAAATGAATATGACAAATAAAATATCGACAGGTTTAATTGCCACCGTCGATTACTTTCCATATTATTTATATTTTGTATCGCTGAAATGAGTTATCACTAGTGAAATTATCCCCTGGACAATAATGGCGTCGATATTACCTTAATATCGCACATTATTTGGAAGACCGTCGTTTCCTAAAGGCCTTCTGGTCCATTTTTATCTATATATCCTTAATTTTTCAATATCTGCGATCCCCATCGGTTGCATAATAACTCGTCGACACGCGATAAGTCACTGCGAATAATTTTGAAAAATTACTCGCCCTCGAATTTGAATTTTTCACGCGGTCCTCCGACTTCCTGCATCTTGAACTTCCGGTATTCTTCCTGCGAGCTCTCCGTATCCGTGCTCGCTTGCTCGTAATAATTTCTCGTTTACCCAACTTCCGTCCGCGTTATTCTTTTTTCGCGTGGAGTCTGGTTACGTTTGCGTAGAACCGGGCGTCGAAAGAAACGAAAATTTAAAGTTGAACAAACTGGGCGCTCGGCGGCGGCCTAAGTGCTCCGCGAATAGTCGAACCAGCGTCCGATTATTCAAATTGGAGACCGAAAGGGACGAACTAACGATGCATTTCGAGAAGCGACCGTCGGACCTCAATTTTCGAATGTTCGTTCGACTTATGATCCAGGTTAACGCGATGTTATTTATATGCAAATCGTGTACTCGCGCTCGAAACAAACTCTCGCGTGTAATACATTTGCTAAATAGTAACGCCAGCATTTTCGATAAATCGTCTGAAATACAAATGGGTGTTTACCAGTTATTATTAAATACAATAACATTTCGTTTCGTATCAAAAAATAATCTGGAACGTCCGAAATTTACGAGGATGTTTTAGTTTTGATTTAAATGGGCGGTCGTTGCTATTCATTTTTCGTAAATGGAGGCTCGTTATTTTAAGGCGAGATTGGAACATCGATTGTTTCTGTACACCCCGTATTTCTCATGCTAAAAATTGAAGGAATCCGAAGGGGCAAATCTGCTCTTTCTTCCCACTTAAATTTCAAGATTCCGGCATTCGGGCGTCAGGAGGTGTGAAAATTTCTGCTTTCGAGGCGAGTCGGTGCTTTAAACACGGTTCGGCTGCTTCGAATGGAACGACGATTCGTGCGCCGCAAAATGGAAAATATTATAAATTCCCGGGGTATTCGGTATTTCGGAAGAGATTCGCGATTTGCTTGGCCGGAAAGCTGCGAATTTTTGAAATTCTATTCCGTTGCTGCGTGCATCGTTGAAATACGCGGCTTACGAGCATCGTTCGGCCAACCGCATTGCGGAAGTTGGCGGGAAAAGTCTCGTAAAAGTAATTCTCTGACTAATTTATTCAGAGGGTCGGGTTAACGATTGCACACTTATTTCTGACACGTTTTAAGAACGTGTTGAGTTTACCGATTTGAGAATTTTTCACCAAGGTTCCTATTTTTTTTATCCACCGTCGATACATATGAAATACAAGATGCATTAGAGTTCATATTTACCCCGACTATTCTTCGATAAATGTTACGGATTATATTTCACACAAACAAAAAAGTCACAGACGCATGCATCGAACAGTGACGTCGATACTAAACAGTTGACGAATAGAGCATAGGAATTTTATATATTTTATTTTTTATTAATGAATTGTACTACTACATTACCCATGATTGTGTTTATTAAAAGTCAAAAACAAATTTTGAAGAAAAATCGACAGGGTATAGGTGGACAAATTTTTCGGTGAAAATACAAAATTTCAAATCATTCTGAAAAAATTATTTTTGGTTGCGTGGGTCAATTAGAATCATTTTTGGTGAGTAGACATACCCCCGAAATCCTACGCACTTTCGAGAAAAAAATTCCTTACCGAAAATATAATATCTGACCATACCGTTGACACGTTTCCCTGAAATTTCAGGCGTATGTTTAAAAAATCATAACTTCTGAATGGATTGGAGGATTTTAATGTTTCAAAATGCAAACAACGCGTATTTTGGTGAGGAGTATGTAGAAATTCTAAAAATTTTGGAAAAATTGTTGCTTAACCCCGTAAAGTTAAAAAACCCCCATAAACATAAGCCAATTTTCAAACGACCATAACTCCTACAATAGTGAATATATTTCAATGAAATTTTTGGGGCAAGTAGAGCTCATAGATACCTATAAAAAAGTGTTAGTCAACTATTCTGTAGAGTGTCAAACTAATTTATTAAAAATGAAAAATGAATGTTTAAGAAAGAGTGACAAGGGGTGGGTGTTTAAATTTTTGGGTGAAAAAAAATTTCGCATCTTTCTGAAAAAATTATTTTCGGTTGTGGGGGTCAATTACAATCATTTTTGGTGTATAAACATATTCCCGAATTCCTACGTAGTTTCGAGAAAAAAATTCTTTACAGAAAATATAATGTGTGGCCAGAAATATTTCTGTAATTTCATTTTCTGTCTCACTTCCTCTTATGCTCATTTCTGTAACATGTTACATAAGACTGTTTTAATATCAATGCTGCAGATCGGACCAGTTTGCAATTTTTTAAAATGATTCTTTGTTCTCTTTCGCTTTAATCCCTCGATATCGTTCGTTTTGTACGCAATCCGCGACAGCCACGAGAATCAACGGGATTCAAATCCTGCCCGGCAAACCATTCAAGCCTCGATCGTTGATAAATCTTACTCAACGGCTACCAGGGAACAATATTCATCGTACTTTGCGGGCTTTTTCGGAAGAAACGGAGAGCGTGTTAGGAAATAATGGCCGTTGCGTGGAGTCACGCAGCCGCGATGGTGCACGAAACGCGTGATAATTACTTCGAGCCTGCCATAACTTCCGTTGCAAATATTTAGGGCCACTGAAAGAAGAAGAATCGGTTTCGACGCTTACGGGACATCCTGGATTTTTGAACAATTTTTCATTCATCTTTCACACATTTTTCAAAGATGCTTCATGTAAGCTGAATTAAATAAATCTATCTATAAACTATCATAAATATAAAATTTTAATTTTAATTCCAACACTTAAATTTAATTTCCTATTTGCATTGTCATTATGTATATTAATGACAGTTTTAAAGTGTTCCCACACGGTAAATTTCTATTATATGCTCGTTGTTAGATTGTTAGATATTGTTAGATTTAGTAATAAGGAAAATAATTTATAGTTATATATTCTAAATTCCAGTAACAACGCTTAATCATGTTAAAGATCTCGATACAATAATTATTTTAGTAACTTTTGTATGCAAAAAACTTTTCTCTGGTATAAATTTTTATTTTGTCTTCCATTACGTGTTATTTCATTTTGTACTATAAGATTTCTCCTGCGAATAAACAAACAAATAAATAAATGAAAAGCCACGAGTCGGCCCTATAGATTTTATTGAGAGGATATCGATACAATAATTATCTTACTAACTTTTATAAGCAAACAAATTTTCTCGTATAATTTTTATTTTGGTTTTCCTCCATATATCACAAGTGTAATGCAAACGATTACGGTGTGATCGAATGCGTCGAACATCTGATATGATTTGTTCGAAGGTATGAATAGATCTTCAATCGACAATCGTTATTCCCCGATCGCATCGGTTCGAAGTATCGTCGAATTAACCCTGTCACGACATCGCGCTTCGAAACTGCCATTTTGCGCCGACGTTCCCTACACGCGAACTCCGTCATAATCTGTCTACCGTATACCACACCGTCCAAATATCGGAGATATCGATTCCGTCTAATTACGGACTGTAGCGTGTTTCCAAAAATAAGTCGACCGTTAAATCGCCATGCTCGCGCGCGCAGATCCCCAACACCGTTCTATATTTCATTTCCCTCGCGAAAAAGGAATCACCGTTTCGTAGTCTCGAAATATCGCCATGCAATTTCGACTAATTGTAACAACTCGGATACACTCGTACAACACGGTTCGAAAGTCGACTTGGTTCTGTTTTTTAAAGGAAAAATCGACGATTTTAAATAACAGTTCGAAACACGATTAAAAAGAACGAAACGGAAGTTTCGTTGGAAAATATTACTTTTATTTTCAGAGGGGGGCGATTTTGTTTCAAAGAAGAATCAGAGTGCATGACAGCTAAAAAACTTTTGCGCGACGCTGTATTCGCGTGATTGATGTCAGTCCGCGTGTCCAGCTCGTCCGTCGAAAGTGGATACTATCGGTAGTATCGACACATGATCAATAGGTAATATCTCTGAGTGACAATCGTCGATTTTGATGAAACTTTAGTATCGAGTATACGCGTTTCGTTCCAACCTTCGGACGCGATTCTCCGAAACTGTGTCCCAAAAATTGCTACCGAACTCCCGAGAAGAATATTTCGTAATGATCACAAATCTTCTCTGGACGATCGAGATTTATAGATCTTCTTTTATCTAAAGTGAAATTATTCATTATTTATGGATCACTTCTATGACACTTTAACCTACATTTTTTATTGCTCTTAGTTTTGATAGTAGAAAATATATATACAGGGTGTTGGACCGGTGTAATTGACTCCCACAACCGAAAATAATTTAACCAGAACGATTTGAAATTTTTTTTTTCTTCGAAAAATTTAGACACCTGTCGATTTTTCTTAAAAATTCGTTTTTCATCTGTAACTAATTTGGTTGACGCTGTACGGAAAAAGTTGTCTAATACATTTTTGTAGGTACCCATGAGCTTTACTTCCATACTAAATTTCAATAAGATACGTTTACTATTGTAGGAGTTATGGCAATTTGAAAATTGGACCAGTTTTATGGGGTTTTCCTCATTTTACTGGATCAAGGAACAACTTTTTCAGTATTGTTAGAATTTCTACATATTCTTCGCCAAAATACGCGTTGTTTGCCGTTTGAAACTCTAAAATTGTCCAATCCGTTCAGAAGTTATGATGTTTTAAAGATTCGCATGAAATTTCGGGAGTACATTTCTGGCCATACATTATATTTTTGTTAAGGAATTTTTTTTCTCGAAAATGCGTCGCATTTCGAGGGAATGTCTATTCACCAAGAATGATTATAATCGACTCCTGCAACTAAAAATAATTTTTTTAGAACGATTTGAAATACATGAAATTTCAGGGAATCATTCATTCATGATTAGACAAGAAAATTATATTTTCGGTAACGAATTTTTTTCTCGAAACTGGGTAGGATTTCGAGATTATGTGTATTCACCGAAAATTATCGTAATTGATATTTGCAGCCAGAAATAATTTATGTAGAATGATTTGAAATTTTTTAATTTTATATTTTAATAACTTTTTAACAAAGCCTCAGTCAAGAAATTGAAATTCTTGATTTTCGTCTTATTTTGACCTCTAGCATCTCCCATTAAAATTTTTCCCTGAGGTGGTCGGACACCCTGTATATTTTCTAATTAATTCTTGAACGACAGTTCCTCGAAACAATTTAAAGAAATTCTCTTATTGAAACACAACCCCAAATATACCACTTTTGAAAGTGATGATTTTCGTATCAATTATTAGGTAATTTTTGGGGAATTTATTTACGAAAAACTATAACACATGCAAATTTAAAGTATTATCGAATATCGAATATAAATATGTCGAAAAACACCTTTCAAGATATTAACTAGAAATTACTTTCTAAGTTGAATAATTTTTCCCTGTCAATATATCCATATTAGATTTATGGAACAGGTAAAGACAAGTTTCAGATTCTATACCCACTATTATAGAACTCACAATATTGTTTATTAGCAATTTACATTAAATTCGATGAATCTAACGATACGAATATTGTAATTAAAAAAAAAATCGCATTTCAGTGAAACTACCGTTAAAAATAATCCAAACGATTATTTCCACAGTTATTTGCATCCAATTGTAAACCTGTCAAGGGACACCATTTGGTCGAAATAGGTACGAATAATGTTAATATATCAATAATGGTAATTGGGGTGTCGCGTGTGTGCATTTGGCGGGAGAATCCTCGAGGAAAAAACGCGACGCCATCATTGTCCCGATCGTAAAATGCACGTGTGGTTCTTGACGCGGCAAGGAGGTCACGTTCCTGGCTCCAAAAGGCGAGCTTATTTCCCTCAGCCGATTTCACGTCGTCGAATCGGAAACGCATCCCGAATTCGCAGTCGAAAGTGGATCTTTCCTTCTCCCCCCGCGCCCTTCCCGAGCCGCTGAGAAAAGAGCGACGAACGACTACACGTGTCCTCCTCTCGTCCCACCGTCCGGACAGATAGAAAAGATCCTAACGCGTTCTGACAGTCACGTTTCCGGCTCTGTTAAGGCTGGCAAGTATCCCTCCCCGTTTACCTGATTTCGCGTCGTCCGGAGCGGAAACGCGATCTGAATTCGATGAGCCGGGAAAAGGGCGGGCGTTCATGCTCGACGGGATATTTTTCAAACAATTGTACTCTATTTAGATCGCCAGCCATATATTTTAACCCGCGAAACTGCGCGTCAAATTTTATGCATATTTTCAAATCATTGCGTTTATTTCTAACGTATACGAAGCCTGTGACCTGGATCGATCGAATAGCGAATAGGAAAATAAATCCTAATGGTCGTGAAGGTCGAATATTATTAAGACACTATAGAAAAATACTGAACCAAAAATTCACAATCATAAAATAATTAATGCTAAAGAATAATAAATGTTTGTCCCGTGGAACAATCAAAGAATTTCGTTTTTCTACGAAGCTATTCAGGACGGAATGTATGTCCATCGAAGTTTATTTTTAAATAACCTTCCAATAAAATCTGTAGGGTCTTCTCGTGTCTTTTCATTTATTTATTTGTTCGTTTATTCACGGGGAAAACCTCTGTAGCATAAAATGAAATGACATCTAAGAAAAGATAAAATAAAAATTTATGTAAGAGAAAATTCTATAAAATTTAGTAAAATAATTGTTGTAGGTTTTTAACGTGATTAAGTATGGTTAGTAAAATACCGTTTAGAGTATAATTACAAATTATTTTTCTTATTACTAAATAACAATATGACGCTCATCGAGATCGAGGGAGAATTTATTTGACGAGCACCATTCCTGAAATCTGTCAAGATCATAGTTGAGAGTTTTACTGATTATAGATACAGTGACAAATCTTAAGGTCGTCCGCATATAATAAAAATGTAATGTTTTGAAATACTTTAGAGACGTCATTAATATATAGTATAAATAGAAAATTAAATTTAAACGTTTTTACTTAAAATTAAAATTAAAATTTTATATCGAAGACTTTAGTTAGATTAAACTTTGGATACGTCATTAATATATAATATAAATAATCCCAAATGATAATTTTCTGGATATCATTTCTCTCGACTAATTGTTATTTAATTTAACCATACGAACATTTTCCCAAAAATATTTCGATTTTATCGTACAGAAACGATGTTTACGTTTACAGTAACATACTGTCCATATAATCGTTGAAATAATAAAACGTTCAGAGTTCCTTCTCTATATAGCTGGCTATTATTCATGGTTTGGAGGTATAGATGAGATCTGCTGTAAATTCCCGCTCGAGGATCATTTCCTGCCGTGTGAACGCCAACGTGTCGCTTCCGCGATACTTAGATGAATGTCAATCCCGTGGGTGCCGGCGTTCGCAAGACGAATTCGTCAAATTGATCTCGTTGAGAGCCGTATTCCATCTAAGTTTCAGGCCTGTTCCCCCTTACGATTCCGTCAGACGATCCTTTTGACCGTGCTTCGTGCGTATGCTTCCCCCGAATGCCATGGGATTCGAAGTTTCGGGCGAATTACCTGTTTGGTAGTTCGCGCACCGAGTCTGGAAACGAATGCCTTCTTGGTGGTAAACTGGATAGTAAACTGAACATCGACCAAGTTCGGAAACTGGACCCACTGTAATGGATCGGGTTACAAAACGTTAAATATACTCGAAATTCACGGTAAACCTTCGAAGAAACCTCCAAAGTGTTCTTTGCCAACCGCACACTCGTCGCAAATTGCACCGGGTAACCTCTACTGGAACTATAACTTCTTCGATACGAGGAAGAATAACGTAACATTCTTAAGCAAGAGTCGTCGTGTCTGTCAAGTTTCTTGAAATTTCGAGGTCCAGACTAGTATGAGTATATAAAATATATGAATAAAAATATTCAGCACAATATTTGTGGTTGTATGAAATTGTTGAATACGACTATTTTGTGTGAATATTTTACAGATTTCGAAAAAGAATTTCTAATATTGTATAGTATACAGGGTGTTCGATCACCCTTGGGAAAAATTTTAATGGAAGATTCTAGAGGGCAAAATAATACGAAAATCAAGAATATCAATTTCTTGACTGGAGGCTTCGTTAAGAAGTTATTAAAAAATTAAATTGAAAAATTTCAAATCATTCTGAAAAAATTATTCTTGGTTGCGTGGGTCAATTACAATCATTTTTGGTGAATACACATACCCCCGAAATCCTACACACTTCCGAGTAAAAAATTCCTTACCGAAAATGTAATGTCTGACCATACATCACATGTTTCCCTGAAATTTCATGCGTATCTTTAAAACGTCATAACTTCTAAACGGATTGGAGGATTTTAATGTTTCAAACGGCAAACAACGCGTATTTTGATGAAGAATATGTAGAAATTCAACAATATTGAAAAAGTTGTTGCTTTATCCCGTGAGGTTAGAAAAACTCCATAAAAATGGTCCCATTTTCAAACAGCCATAACTCACGCAATAGTGAATATATTTTCTTGAAATTTTAGAAAGCACTAGGATTCATACATACCTACAAAAAAGTATTGAACAACTTTTCTGTACAGCGCCATCCAAATGTATTAAAAATGAAATATGAATTTTTAAGAAAAATCGACAGACGTTAGGTGCCTATATCTTTCCAAATGGTTTTGGAAAAATTATTTTCGATTGCAAGGGTCAATTACAATCATTTTTAGTGAATAGACATACCCCCGAAATCCTGCGCATTTTCGAGAAAAAAATTCAGTACGGACGGAGCTTTTTCTCTGATTACGAAAAAAAATTTGTAATATGTATTACTATATAATACGTATTACGTATTCCTTTTCAGAAAATAAACAAATATTTGAAGAGAATATATTTTAAAGTTAAATATATATTAAAGTTTCAGACGTTTGTTGTCGAATACGCTTTTTGCGCTACGTTCTAAAAAATCAGTTATAAACTTTATTAAAAATTGTATTCGTACCGATGTATTGTCGACGCAAATAGGAATCATTCCACGATCATACAACGTTTTACGGCGCGGACGACGTCGAGAAATAAAATACACGATCAGCGTAGAAACAATCGTCCGTTCCGAGCAACGCGGGAGCCAATCAATTCTCTCTTAACTGCAGGCTCAATGAACGGTGCGCAAAAACGCTATGTTCAGTCACGTATTCCATCCGAAAGAGTCGAATGGCCGGAATGCGCCGGAAACCGAACACGCCGCGAGTCGATTGACCATTAAACGGTCTCGAATTAATTCGCGTCGGTTTTACTTTCGTCGTCGAAATTGAAAGGCGCAACCAGGGCACGGTGGCTGTAAATTCGCGAGTTTCGCGTCGTAAATATCGTTATGGCCGCGTTGGATAGTCGACCGCGTATCGGGGACGCGCACGCGACGTCGTCTTCGTTCCGAGGACAACGATGTGGCACGTTTCCTCGATTCCATCGTCGAACGCGGCTACGCTGTAATTCCGGCGAGTCCGGCTAACCACGGTAAATAATTCAAATTCGAGGCACAGTACGCCGGCACTCTCATGCTTTATGCATGCGTTCGAATTCGCAGAGCGGCGCGCGTTACGCGTCCTCCCGCAGTAGTGTCTCGCTTTAAGACCGAAAATGAGATCCGCCAGTTGTCTTTAAACGACATCGGCGCGTAACTCTTTCTCTTTAACTGGAATTAACGACTAGATGGGATCGATCTTAGTATTAATTTAGTAATCTCTGATTTTGATTAAATTTAAATATCATTTTCCTGGTTTCGAATTTGTTTATACAATATATAATGTTTAGCTCCAAAGCTATCGAATGTGTCACTCTTTATTTTTTTTTCGAGATTGACCTTCCAGATTTAATTTTATTTTAGCACTAGAACTAGCAAATTCATAATTTCTAATTGTAAAAAATTTTTCACGATTGAATTTTTACAAATTTACTGTGGTTTTCTGTAAGTATCGTGTTAATTTCTTCGGTAGAAATAAATACACCATAATTGTCATAAGTTCTTAGAGAAATTCATTCGAAATAATTTAGATTTCGATACCTTTCTGCCAAGCATTTTAACGTTCAATTTTTTTAATCTGAACCGTTTGTAATTGTTCGATCTCGTCAGTGGTGGAAACTGTTGTGATTTTAGAAAAGCAGGAAACTGTACGGACGGACAATATTTTCATTCGATTCCGGTGTTGTCGGGGGCAATATGCGAATAATGATAACAGGACGATCATAGATGCAGGTAACTGATTGTCTGTGCCCCGACACCGATGACGCTATGGTTCCGGAAATCGATATCAATGACTACCGTACGAACGGGTACCTATTAATGCCCATTATCTTGGAAACCGATGGAAATTCTAGACAGTCAACCTAAACTTGTGCATCACGATACATAACAATATTGGACAGTATTGGGCGAAACGTAATTGCTAGTGATAATTAACAATCGACAATTGATCATCGTTTGCAGGTAGAAAGAGACAATTAAATTCTGTAATTATAAAATTCATCCATGACAATTAGTCCACCTATCATTGTAATTGCAATGAACTATTTATCAACTACTTGGAAGTTACAATTAACAGATATTAAACTGACACAACGATCAAATTTCATACATACATACAATGCACGAATCGATAGAAAATTAAACCGAAATATTTATAAGATTTTAAATCTAATTCGACTTGCTATCTTTCGATAGCTTACGAAAATATCTTTGATCATTTTTATAGAAATCAGAATTGTGTGCACGGTTGATGTTATCGATCAAAGTGGTAGGCCATGCCAGTATGCGATTAGGCTGTCGCAATAAAGTAAATTTTCGTTTGTGGGCCACGGGGACTACCATTACGATTGATTCGAGGCTCTCGACTAATATCTGGCTTTCATCAACCGCTGCTAGCATTTATATCTGTCTGTCCACAATTCCACTGTTTTTCACCACTAGCGTGACTACCGGTCGTTCGTCATAAGAATGATCCATGATCGACGCCTCGGCATAAATTTTCACTATCCGTTTCCACGAGAATTCAAGGGTTCTACTCGGAGTATATATTACGTTTCGGGTCAACTATACATTCGACACACACTCGGTGTTTTCAAGTATCCATTTAGCACCCAAGAGCAACAGAGATAGCGAAACGCAGACGTCACTATCCAGAATTTATTTCGTCAATTGTGTCAAACGTTTTAAACTTAAATAACTCATCTTGTAAACTATATGTAACATTCGTTGACTCTATACAGTTCTTCAAATGTAAAAAGCATCAATAAACCGGATATTTTTATTAAAAATTTCATATCTGTATCGCAAGGGCTGCTCTGTAATTTCTATTAAAAATTTTTTTTTCTTAATTAAATACTTTATAGATTTCGAGAAAAAATTTGTAATATATGATATATATTATATAGTATCGTGTTAAAATCATTTTATCCAATGTATAATTTTATTTTAATTCAAAACATATAACGTTAATTCTTGTTTATAAATTTTTTAGAATCCTCAGCGTAGTTTCTTGTGCCTCTTCAAAATCAGTAATCGTTTCACTGTATCTTTTCCACGTACGAATAATTTCTATATACAGTAATGATTCGTAAAATGAACATCGCTACGGAGTCGACATGTTCATCTTTCGTACAGCGGAGATAGAAATGTTCAACTTACGAATCATATCTGGTTCATTTTCAGAATCATTCGTGACGCATATTGGAATATTTAGAAATAATTAAGAAATTAAAAAATAGAGAAGCATGTAACAGATATTGTTGAATAATTTGTCAAAATAAAACATGAGAAAATCGTAAGACGAATCGTTTAAAGTATCGGTAATTTGATATCATCTTGGCTCGACGATATTTTCGAGTACATAAACGGTATCGAATATTTCTGTTACGGTATAAGATAAACGAGAACGTTGTCGATACCAATCGTTGAGAAGAAATCCGATCTCCTTCGCGGTGAATGCTCGTTTTGCGATCGTAATCGGCTTGTAAAATTACATCCGCGAGCTTCGAGGTCAGCGATCGAGTAGGGACGTTGATTTACAGGGAACTGTCGTCCTTCGTTGCTCCTTAGGCTTCGAAATCGAATTAATGGCGTCTGCGTTTCGCCATCTCTGTTGCTCCTTCGCTGTCCTTCATCCTTTTCGAACTTCGTTTTCCCCGCGATGAAATGGAATAATGCACACGGTGCAACACCACCCGGAAAAGCGCCAAGTCAGAAGTCTCGAGTGTTTGCAAGACTCGAAAAATGGGTCGATTGAAGCTCGCGAGATCTACGCGTCTAACGAGAGTGGCAGCGTGATTGTGTTCTTACCCGCGAATAGGAAAAAAAATAGTCGAGTTCCTCGGATCGATTGCTCGATAAATTCCCCAGATTTCAGCGACGGGCTCGAAGGGAGCTGACCGGGTGAATTTTTGAAAAAATAAGACCATTCTTTCGTGTAACAAGGAATAACAGTTACGAGTGCAACAACGATCAAACACTTTTCGAAGTTGTTCGAGTTAGAAATGCGATCTACAACTTCTACCTTCGAAATTCCAACGGTATAAACGCGAAAGGCACATTTAAAAACTCATTTTCAAGTTGGATATCTTTTCAAAAGTCTCTCGAATAGATTTCGAAGCGCTTTAAACATCGTGCTGAAAAAATTATGAGGTTCCGGGGTTACGAGATGCATGTGAAAATGAAAAGTTTGCTCGTTATTTTGTGCCAGCGAACAGAAAAGAAATGTCTGACAAAAATCCGCCAGAGTTACTCGTTAGTATTCTTTTTCAAAATAATTTCTTTTAGACAGAATGTTATAATAAAAATTGTATTTTTTCCATCGATCTACGTTCCCTTTCAAAATATCTAAAGTTAAAGTTTCTATTCTGTTCGTTGAACAGATTGTAATCCATCGGTCCGACCAGGTACGGCACTGTTCCACTTGTCGGGCTGGGAGCTTGTCTACTCTACTTGCATGGCTAAGGAGTGGAGTTGTTCTACTTGTGTTTTTCAATCAAGACGGACGTGCTCTGACTGTTTGATCAGGGAGAATCCTTTCCCAAGGAATGAAACGTAATTCATCGAATGCAAAGTAATTTTACGCTCGCTGGAAAAAATATTTATGAAGCATTCGAATGGTGCAGTATTAAATTCTGATTAAAATAAAGTTGTCTCTTTCATACAATATCATTTTACTCGAGCTAAAATTTAGATAAAAAATTATAAACCATCCGTGCACTTTCGAGCAACGTCGTTTTCAACGTCGAGGTAATTTTCTGAAATTTTTTAATTCTTTACAAATTGGACTTTCGCCCGAACTTATTTTATTTATGAAGAGAACTCTTTTGGCTTTCACGTTGCTGTCTAAAAACGAACTATAAATATAGAATACCAGAACTTCCTGTGGATAAAAGAAAGAATCTTCAAAATTATTTAGAACGTGTCTGGGTAAAAAAATTAGTCTAGATTCTTAAATTTTAACAAGATTGAGTAACAATTTTGTATGACAAATTGTTCAAAAACAAAGTTCAGGGGTTTGGCCTGTCATTCGACTCGTTAATGATGTCATTTGCCATTTTCTCAAAATTAGCTAAGTTTCGGTATATAACGGTATGAAAGAGTGATTTTTGGAGCATTTTCAATTCCTGTGGGCGACTGTGGACCGTATCAATCCACAGATTCGCGGCAAATCGTACGTCTGGAAGGAACGTTTCACCGAGCCGTTCCTCGCAGACAATGCCAACAATCACAGTCATGTTTGAACGAAAGATTTAAAACGAGAGCCCGGAGCGCGAAAGTCGGTACATTGGGATCGGGGGATTTTTCGGAAATCGATTCGACCAGTCGTTTAAATATTCGCACACGCGAGTCACGCGTACAGGTACGTCACGCGAGAGAAAGACACGTAGAAATCGCGGGGCTGGAAGCCCGATCACGGCCCGGTACCAATGTCAATACGACGTATAACGATTTTCATATTCGACGGGAAAGGCGAACCAAGTACCCAGGACGCCTCCTCTTCGGTATCCAGGACACGCTTTCGACAGTTCCACCGGAATTCCCGATCAGTTTTCCAACACTCCGCCCCGCCACCTACGAGGCTGCAGAAAATTTTCCACGACGGAAGCAAAGGGAAAAGATCGAACGGAGGGCGATGGATGGGAACATAGTCGGGACGATGAGGAACAACGAAGAAAAAGATGGATGGACACGTTTCCACCCCCTCCTTCGATCTTTCGTGGGGTAATGAGTGTCTTCCCGGGGGCGTAATTGGAATAAGAATTTTTAACTTAAGCTAGTTTTATCAAACGCGTTGAGACTAGGAGCAATTAACGGAGGCGTTCGTGATAAATGGCATTCGCGGAGCTTCGATTTTTCTTCGTTATCGTTAGAAATTATCGACGAATTGTTACAAAATGCACAGCTGCTCCGAGGGTATATTTTAGACTTTACAATTTTTAAAAATTTAATTTACAAATCACCGGGGTTCATTTTAAGAATCGTTTAGCACCTCCATTGAAACATAGAATCTTTCTGATGGAATTTTTTACAGTGAACTACGGGCCACAATGTGTACAAAAAGAAGATGTTTCTATCGATGGACACCGGTGTTTGTTGCTTCGCAATTAGATCGAGCAAGATTGATTCCATTACTTTCGAACAACAAATGTTCTTCAATAATATCCGGCATCCATACGTTCGGTAAAATAACAGAACCTGACGTGTGCAGGCTCAACAATTTAAAAAAAACAGAAAAAAAAACATCGGGAGTCTGAAACCAAAATACGGGAACGGTTGAAAACACAAACAAAACGCGAGGTACGTCGAGCTGCAATCGGAACGTAAATAGAGGGGAGTGGGAAAAGGGATGGAACGGGAGCAGAGACTCAATGGAGCATCGTGCAGCGAAAAAAGGGAAGCAATAGGATCCCGCGATTCACACCGATCCATTTCGACGCGTTGCTTTCTTGCAAGATTGTCTTTTTTCGTCCTTCTTTTCTTTCGCGCGATTTTTCAATCCGTTCCTTCAATTCCAGCCCTTCTCAATTAGGACTATCATTTTTAAACAACGATTTCTTCTTTGTATCGAACGTCTCGAAATCAAAAAGAAAATCAAGTTGTGGTAAAACTTCTTCGACTAATTTATTCAAATATCAATGAACGAATTATAAAAGTATAACACATTTATTGCGTGAAAACGAATACCTAAAAAATATATTAATAATTTTAGTAAAAATGTACCAAGAAATGAAATATGTAGACCTTGTGTTTACCATGGAAAACGTCTTGATTAACATTATAATTCTTTTGGCTCCCTGCGTGGGAGACAAATATCCAAGTATTTACTGTAATTCGTCTTTTTCCCCCATCAGTCGCGGGAAGCAATAAATTCGATAACATACATTCCAGGATAACTTTCCGAGACTAGTTCCACGCAATCATAAAATATGAGAGTCACTTATGGCATGCTCGAACCGACTGTGGAATTTCTTTATTGAAAATATGGGAGGGTTAGAACCTCTTTATGATAATGACAATGATGAGAATCGGGAACGTTTACTAACCCCACATGGAAGTATTCAAATACTTAAGTTTTTATAGTAACAATAAATAACAAATAAGCGTTTTAGTCACTTTAAAATTTGTACAGTAACAATGTGTGAGAAAAATTGAGGGTTTGTATTTTTACCATCGAATACTTCAGTGATCCAACGTTTCGAACGAAGGCACAATCTCCGTTTTTAAAGTCAATTATATTAAACGGACATTTTGACAAATTTAAAGATACAGAATTAAATAATGTATTAATTATCTTGGTTCTTCGTCACTTTATTTTATCAATCCAGACATGTCAGCAAAAAGCACCGATATAATACTAGCACGCTGTTATTGCGAACACGGTTGCAACAAATGCTGTCACGACTGGACACGCGCAGACAACGTGTACTGGCAGCTGTCAATTTTCTGCCCAATAGTTGTAAACCACAGGAAATGCGAATCTCCAGAGATAGTAAATATCACGACAGGATGTTCGACGTACGCGGCCCGCGGCACGTTTACTTGCAATAATAGATCGCGTTAAAGTACAATAAACAACGCTTAAAAAAGCAATACAATGATTATTTTTTTAAAATGTCAGTACAAGTTCTACTAAAAGTAAATTTTATTAGAATAGATATTTTCACGAACGTGATCGTATTTGCTATTAATGTTTTAAATTTACCGAGTCACCGTGACATGTCTATATATAATAGTAACAAATGAATTATTCTAGCGTTATAGAAAGGTATACTAAACAAAATTTTATTAGAAAAATATTCTCATGTATGTGATCGTATTTGCTATTGTTTTAAATTTATCGAGTTACCGTGGACACGTCTATTTTGAATAACTTGTTTATTTTAGAAGAAACGTGAATGTTGATTGTTGCAGCTTAACAGTAAATTCGTAAAGCCAGCGGATATAGAATCACACCTTTCATAAACAATCAAGGTTTTTACCTATAACCTAATAATGCCCTTAAGGTGGCTATTTAATTAGTTTGTGGCGTTGCTTCACTGGCGGTTGGGGGCCTGTTAGTGGACTAATCAGTAAGGCTTTCTAGCAGGCCCTACCTTAGACGACTGGGATATTGGGAAGTTGTTCGAGGAATGTATATATAGCAACCGAGGAAGCGGTCGAGCGCTTGTGAGAGCGCGACCCCTCTGGTGGTGAGCATGGGAGACGACGCCACAAGTTAATTCACTTAAAATCTGCATGACCCTCCAAATCCAGTCACTCTATGACTTTTCAACCTGCAATAACATCGACGACCGGTGTCAGGCGTTTTATGACCAGACCCAGGTACCGCGCAAAACATCTGGGCACCAAGTGCTGACCCAGGCCCGCAAAAATGATTAAAAACCACCGTTACATGCCGCCTCCCACCGACCAACTTCGCCGCCAAAATGATTGGTATTAGTAATGCAAACCCAATCGGCGACTGATACTTCCTCCCATGGTCTTGAGTAAGCCCATGGCGAGGTTAGCTCTTTGGGCAACCTTGGCCCAGAGCAACACTGAGAAGAACACCGAACACAAGTCATATTGAAGCCTCCAAGCGTATCTCCCTAAACAGTTCGCACAAAATTAAGTTGGCGTGCGATATTGTGCTGCTGCACAAAACATTGATGATAAAACTGGGTTCAGGGATTAACAGGTATTGTTGTTTGTTGCAGATCTGCCACTGATAACGGATCCAGTATCAACGAAATCGACGACGGCGGCAAAGCGATCGGTACCGACGGACGCGCCGATGCTGTATTATATCTTCGATGCACATAGCACGCTGAACAAGCACCAGCATCATCACGATCATCGGTGGGGTCCTCATTTCGAGGGTGAGGGCAAGAATATGACCGTGCAGGCTGGTGGCAGCGCCATGCTCGACTGCAGGATATCCCTGCTCCAAGACAAAACCGTGAGTCCCTCTTTCCACGTTCGTGCATTTTACACGCCCTATATATTAGGTATGTTCTCCGGATCGAGCATACAAAGTTCCAAATTTCCACCTCGCACGCGAAGGGGTTTAGAGAAACGAATGTTAACACGATCTTACTCGAACATAGTGACGGATATATTTCCCGCTTTAGGATCCTTTGTGATCTTTGAGCAACGATTAGAAACAGATCTAGGTTAAATATCACTAGAATTAATTATTACTAAAAATATAGAAAATTTCCCACAATTTCATTTTCGACGAATCAGAATCACTTTAACTGTGAACCATTTCTCATACGAACGTAGAAAATTTGAGCAAGTAAGGTAAATTCAAATACAGTGTTTTTCCTCCCAACACATAGGATTTGGGTTGGATCAAATATGCAATTGATTTATATAGTTAAGTTATCGTTATTATAATTTACTTTTTATTAAATATAGTGGTTGAAAATATTTAACAAAAAATAAATTTCCTATTTCAAACGAATTTAAATGCAAGAATATAATTTGTTGTTCGACCATATAAAAAAACACTTCGATGTGACGTATGCCATAAAGCATCCAAGAAGAAGAAAACAGGAATTACCAAGGAATAAGCAAAAAATTACGTCTTTCGAATACCGACAATAATTACCCACTTAGTACCATGAAAACAGTCGTCGATGATTTCCTCGATCGTCGTTTATCGGGACTTCCACTTGTTGTTGCGTGATCCAACCAGTACATTAAACTCTTACGGCGTCTTTTATGAATGACCTCGGAGAATGGCCACGCGTGGGGCAGTTGCCCCAGCGAATAAACTGTGACCGATAAATTCGTGTGCTCGAGAAGCTTGATATTATGATCTTTTTAGGGAAATTTACACGGACGGTCACGGAGCACCGAAAACGTCGGCCGAACTGCGCGGAAACTCGTCCAGCAGGAGTAGCTATATTCTGAAAGCGTTGCACTTCGCTGAATCCCGGTCGCGCTAGCCTCAGCGTAATGTTAAGCTATTAATGTCGTTACTGTTGCTATTACTACTAACGACGGTGTCGACTAACCCGATTATCCATGCACGATTATCTTGAAAACGCGTAACTAGGCTAAAGACAACATTTATTGCACTGATATTGTTTACGCGCGTGGGCGAGGAAACATCTGATAACGTGTTTACGATCCGTGAACGGGTCCGTAATTGGCGGACAATGAGCCCTCAACGTGCACGCGCCAATCTTGCAAAACGTTTCAATAATTTCGATATTTTATTGAATAATTGGGAATCGGTGTCGCTATGCGCGTGGAAAATTTTTTTAAATTTCGTCGAAAATTCATTTCGACGATAATCATGATCGATAGCGATCGCGCGGTACAACGATAACCGTCCATACGCGCCAATCTCTGTTGGCTAGATAATAGTGGGTTAGATATCTGTATCGAAGATGTACGATATCGTGTACATTTAATGGGAATCCTGGGAAACGCCATCCAATTCCAGTTACGTGGATAAACTGCGGATTTCAGAATCCTGTTTATCCTTGTACCGATCGATCGTTCGATTCACCGTGAATTTGGACATAACGAGCAAACAGACTACACGCTCCGGCGTGCAACGGCATATTAGAATCTCTGCCATTTTCGGTGCATGATAACGCGGTTTAATGGCGCTTCGAAAAAAATTCCTGCACGGTACAAACTTCCGTGTCGACGATTACGTTAAAATACGATTTTTCCTTTAAATGGCATATATATTTATATCTTTGAATCGATCAAAGGCAGAAATTGCTAACAAATAATATTTACGAGTTCTGTAACTTTATCTGGAGATGAGAACCTTTTGCAAAAATTACAAACAGATACCTAAAAGTAAATTAATAAACGAATTTTTGGTCTACGTATGGATAAAACGGTGACGAAAAGTGTTTAAACTTAAGAAAAATTTAGTTGCTTATTTGTACACCTAATATACAGTACTGATTCCTAAAATGAACACGTGATTCGTAAGTTGAACCTTTCCATCCCTTCTAACTTGAGGGATCCCCTTTAAGCCCCAATGAAGCGTACAATACAATACTTTGTGACAATGTTCATTTTAAGAATCATTACGTTTGTATGGTCCTTGATCTAGCGCTTCTTGCATCATCAGAAAGTTGTCCAGTTGGAAGTGGTGTTGAGATCACTTATTTGTACACATAATATACAAGTAATGAGTCTTAAAATGGGCCCCGAGACGTGATTCGTAAATTGAATGCCTCAAATCCGTCCCAACCTGAGGAATTCTCAGAGTCCAACGAAGCGTGAAAAACTTTGTGAGAAGCGATGTTCATTTTAAGAATCATTGCCTTCGTTCATACGGTCCTTGGTCTAACGTTTCTTGCATCATCAGAAAGTTGTCCAATTGGAAGTGATGTTGAGATCACTTATTTGTACACATAATGTACAAGTAATGAGTCTTAAAATGGGTCCCAAAACGTGAATCGTAAATTGAACTCCTCAAATCCGTTCCAACCTGAGGAATTCTCAGAGTCCAACGAAGCGTGAAAAACTTTGTGAGAAGCGATGTTCATTTTAAGAATCATTACCTTCGTTTGTAGGGTCCTTGGTCTAGTGTTTCCGCGTGTGCATGGTTTGGAGCCCTTAGTGTTCCCAGCTGAGAAAATTGCCCGTTTAAAAGCGGTGTTGAGTACATGGAGTAAATGTGAAACAAACAAAAATGACGCGATCCATTTGTTGACAGGTGTCCTGGGTACGAAGACAGGATAATGAAGAGAAGTTAAACCTGCTGACGGTGGGCCAACTAACATATATAGGAGATCCACGGTATACAGTGCAGTTCCAGTACCCGGACAACTGGCGTCTACAAATTAAACCGGTGAACAGCAGCGACGAGGGCCAGTACCAGTGCCAGGTCAGCACTCATCCGCCCAAACATATTCACGTAAATCTCCACATCAACGGTGAGTACCACAGCACTCCGAGCAAGTTACTTTTATGTGATTGTCCGTATCATAAAAGGTAAATGTTGTATCACGTACACCTGAACGAGAGAATTGCGCTCGTGGCGTGGTGTATGTTGACGTTTGACGCTACGTTACGTTAATTTTTTTCCCCTCTTTTTTTCCCCCCCAACCATATTGCTCTTTCGACCATCGTTTGTCTCTTTTACGTTCAATGCGTGCACCGTCGTAACGATCCATGGAGGCATACAGGGTATCTAGGCTAAATTGGATCGCCCAAATATCTGCCGTATTTATTCCTGCGCGAAGATACGAAATTACGAGGCCAACGTTAATTTTTTAAATCATTCTGTTTTTTACGAGATTCCAAGCCGGTATTTCTTTTATGAAAACCTATATTACACTCCTCCTAAAATTTATGAAACATATACGCCCTTTTTCAGAGAATTATTTATATTATATATATTTTTGTTTATTGTTATAGAGCAAGAAAAAACAAATGCAACGATTTTAATAATTACACCGAACGAGAGCATTAAACTAGACGTTTGAAAATATTTCACCGAGTTTTTACCAGAATTGTTCACATATTCATAAGACCTACGTCAGAGTCGATTATGGATATTTATAGTCACAAGTTTCTCGGGATTCGAAATAAATAATACACATAAACTAAATTTTTTTATTCAAATTAGTTTACAATGATATACGTGGTCGAATAACAAAATACATTTTTCAGGTGAAATATCTTCGAATGGATCCAAAAAAAAATATTTATATGAGATTCTTCGTGTGTTCCACGTAGTCAAACGACTCAAGTTTCCAATACATATTGTTACACGTAAACGTAATATATGCAGTCGAAGGTATACGTCAAATTTTATGCACAGTTCCTTTTGGAATCCCGCATAAAATGGAAATTTTATTATGGGTCAATATGACCCTGCGTTCGAGGGTGAACATAATTCTAACGAACCCGTTAGCCTGAAACAGAAACACCCTGAACGGAAGTTTATACGCGCAGTTCGCCCATAGTCATCTTTATGCCTCACATCCATTTTCATCCCGCCCCCCCCCCCTCCCACCGCCCCTCTATCCTCTATCTCGCGCCATATTTGCTCGGAATCACTCATTTATTCTGTCAACTTCGTTAACCGTGTTTGCAAGTCTGCTCACGCAGCCATCGATGCGACTCAATTTATTTTCGTTCGCATATTAACGACCGATCGCCGTCGACAATTCTCCTGGAGGTCCCAGGCCGACGAAAATACCCGATCGGGAGTTTCCATCCCCTTTTTTGCGCGAAGGTACACGAGCTGTGTTCCCGATGAGACCTGGCACAAAAGGGGGAGGACGGTTTCACCGGTTCCTGGTAAACCATAACACGATGCAGAGTAAATTGAGGCGGAATAAACGGTCGCGACGGAATTACTTAGAACGGAGGGCAAAGGGAAACTGCGAAACAATTTCGGTAGTCGGAGTCGGGCCAACAAAGCGATCAACTTCGTCCCCGGAATGTGTGTTATTCCATAACGTGGTATTTTGATTTAGATGGTTGAAACATTCACTTTTTTCTGTTCCCATTCTCGCGAAGCATATTTTACAGTATTCTTGTAGCGTTGTTTAAATAAAAAACTGATGTTTGTGGATTCAACGATACGGATGGCCATCTCGTTTCGAACGTAACGTTGCAGTTAAGACTGGGAAATCCTTGACCGGGACTACTGCAAAGTTCTACTATATTCTCTGAAGGGAAACACGTATTCATAGTTCTACCATATACAAGCACGCGAGATTGTTTATTTTGTATTACTGGTACAGGAAATCCTGAATAAGCTTCTGGAAGTTGTAAACCTGTTTCAACTTCGATGCACCTGACCGTGTAAACGCGCACTCTAAGTAGAAGTTACACGTAGAAGTTGTGTAAACATAGCCAGCGTCCACTGTAGAAAATCTGTAATCCCTTGAAAAAATTGTTATCGCCAGGGACGAACGAAAGAGGATGAAGTTTAAAGGAAGAATTCGAAACCTTGGTAGTTAAGATTATTATAAAACGAATTACATGAAGATTTATTAAACGTGGGTAGTTTGCTAGTTATGAATTCTAAATAATTACAATTCTTGCGAACTCTAGAATGGAAGTTCAAAGTCGTTTATAGTGATGGACTTATTAACCAAAGTTCCACCCAAGTGATTAAACCATAATGTATACCCCACGAAAATAATGGCCGACTTCCTTCGCTGTTTATTTGCGTCGAATTTCGCGCGTCCCTAAGGGCCAGTTACGAGTAATTTAAACAATTAAAATAGCCGAAGATACTACACGAATAGCCGTGACGGGGAACATTGTATTTCATCGCCGCAGCCAGCGGAGGAATTCCAAATCCCAGGAGTTGATTCTGAGAAACTTGCGGGAACATCCTGGCTGCAGTCAAGTTCCCGAATGGAACTAATCGCTGAATTAAGAATTTTCCTAATATACGTTTCTGAGACGATATTCGACGAGAAATTGGATGAAATTCACTGCGAAACGAAAAATAATAATATTTTGTGGTATAATAATGTTCCGTCGGTCGACTGAACGCTAGAACTACCGAGAATTATAGTGTATTTATTTGTACCGATGAAATTAAAAGGATAGATGCGCGAAGAAACGTATAATGCAGTGGAAATAAGTGTTTATTCATTCTCTTATAGAAAATTATGGTAAATTTTTATAAATTCAGTCGAGAAAATTATTTAGAATTTTTGACTGCTTTGGTAGTTCTTGTGTTAAAAATCTGTTGGAAGCCTATTTTCAAAACTAAGTGCTTTTGATTTGCGGAGAGAAAATTTTTAGTTTTAAATTTATAAGGAAGAAAAGTATCGTAATCGAGAACAATTACGGAAAAAGATGTTTTAAGATCTATTTCTAATGTACGATGAAACTGCAGATTCAAGTATAACGATAGATTCTTAGATAGAATTTAATCTTATGTGGAAACGTCAAATGAACAATTTCTTTATCGTGGCTCCAATTTAAATTAAATGAAATCTCATGCGTACTCGTTCGAATTAATAACATGCATCACAAATGTTTTAATTAATATATTTATTAATTCTCTTGTGGAAAATTGTGATAAATTTTCATAAATTCAGTCGAGTAAACGAGTTTTATTAGATACCATGAACGGTACGTTTCGACTGCTTTTGGTAGTTCCAGCGTTAAAAAGCTATTGGAAGCCTATTTTCGAGGCTAAGTGCTTTTGATTTACGGAGAGATCGAATTCTCTACGGTCGACGTCGACCGTAAATCCCGAAGCGAAAGAAATCGCAATCCGTTTCGGCGCGAACGAAGCACGCAAGCTTCTGTCCCGATGCAAATTACAGGGAAACGCAGCGTAAGGCTCCACGGGCTAAGATTTTCTCTCGATGACGCCGAGGGAATCGTTTAAATTGGACAACGAGGGGGATGGGATAAAGGGCGAATGCGAACGTTGCAACGCCAGAACAGGAAAACAAGGAGAAACCGGGGAAAGTAGCACTCAGGTATTCAGCGTGAGATCGAGGAAATTGGCTACGTTCCTGGGTACTTTTGTGAACTACGGTGACGCGAGTCTCGCATTGGGAATCCGTCTGGGCGTAACGGCGAAATGAAGCTACCACGGCAGAAACTGTAGAAACAAGTTGATTTCGTCCTCCATAACACGCAACGTTAGCGTTATCAAAAATTTTCAACCCTCACTAACGGTGCAACTCAGATGGTTAGACAGGGTGTTCGTCCATAAATGTCTCCCTTATTTTTCTAACGTGAAGGAAATATTAAAGTCATCTAGAAGGTGCAAATTATTCTTTTATATTCCCTGATCTCTCCGAGTTAGGATGGTCAACTTAGTTTTTTTAAATGGATAAATTTCTTTTAGATATTTGGTTAGTTGAGGTCATTTGTAATCAAAGTGGTATAATCTGTAGAATAATTACATATTGTAAAATGTAACTAATAAAACGGTGGAATTCTCTCGGGTGAATTTTCAACCATGGAGCCCATTAAAGGTACCTATTCGAGGGAGTGAAAGCTGGAAATTTAAAATAAAAATATCTAAGACATTTTAAAGTAGATAAACATTGTCTAATTAAATTTTGTACATCGTGTTTCGTTGGTCAGTTTGGTCATTAATATATTCTAAAGCCTATAAATTAAATAAAAAATCTGAATTTGCTAATATATCTTAATGGACGATCAACGAATAGTCAGATATCCATGTTTAAACTATATTCGACTAATATTTGAACGTTGGGAATATCCAAGAAACTATTCTACGCGAAGTCGTGGTAACTGGGTAAAACATCTATCTTTAGCGAGGGAACAATAATTGCGCTGCTACAATGTTCGCCAGCAGATCGTCCTATATATCGTTTCCTGTTTCGCGGCGTTAACACCTTAGTTAGAAAATATCGGAAAACCGGCACGGTGATAAAATACAAAAGTATCGATGGCGAAGAGCAAGCAACGAAAATAGATGGGTGGAAAAAGGGATCCGTGGGAAATGGGAAAAACTGAGTCGAAGCGTTTCCGTTAGCGATCAGATAAATTGGGTACGTTGGACGATTTTTTTGCGGATAAGAATCGCTTAGAAGGATAATTGAAGGCGAAATGACATAGTCGGAATGGACGGTGAGTGGTGTGGCCTCTCGAGAAGAAGACCCAGGAAAAGCGGAAGATTTCATTTTGCTGGCTCGTGAAAGGCGGTGGAATCGAGATACGTTGAGCCGCTCGCTGGAACAAAGGGGAATAGTGGGACAGTGGGCGGTTTGGGGGGGGAGGGGGGGGGGAAGGAAGAGAGAGATATATAGCGAGGCAAAAGTGGTACTTAGAGGTAGACAAGAAAATGGACAGCGCGCTCGGAAAATGTAAAACTACGGGAGGAACTTCATAAATGAAAAAAAGGAGGGACGAAGTATAAGGAGCTCCGGGAAGGTAATAAAGGTGAAAAAAGGAAAACCGCGGAAGGAGGTCTCTCCTTGTTGACGTAACTTACGAAAATAAAGACGCGAAATATGACGAGAGGGGACCAGGCCGTAGCGATCCAAGCCCCGGCGGTGAAAGTTTCGACGACGACCGTGGAAAACAACTTCCGTGGACGAATGGAATCGCGTTTACGTTAATTTGCCGCACGCTATGCTCGCGTCGACTGGAGGATGGCTCCTCGAATTAGCAACTCCCGCTACTTAACGTAGTAACCTCTTTGTCCGTCGCTCAGCAAGTATACTTCACAGTCTGTCACGCAAGTCTTGACACATTTTAGAACGCAGGAAAAACTTATTGCACAAGCAGAAGGGTGATTTCTGATTCGAAACTAAACAAACACTCGGCGTAATTGTAGCATCTACAGTAGGGCCTTATTTTACCATCATTTTTTTGGGACGTCTTAAACATGCTTATCTGCAATAATGCAATTCATAGACATGTTGTTAGATAGTATTAGGATGAGAATATGTGTTAGCAAAACGAATGAGTCGTCAATCGTGACTGACTGAAATTTTAGTTGTCGCATATCGTATAAATGAGGTAAAAATTCTGTATCATAAAGAGAATGTTATTTTATTATTTTCAATGGATTGTATTGTTGAGTAAGTGTTTTGAATTTTCGTTTTTTTCTCTCTTCACATTTCCTTTAAATTCCATTAACAATTTGAAGTCAGACATTTCTCCTTTGATTAGACTTTTCTAAAATACTCCTCGATACTTCCCCATAATTTTGGCTGGAAATCTTTGTGGATGTATCTTGCAAAAGATCATACAAGAATCAGCTGTACCCATTTACCCCTTAATTTAAGACAACACAAATTGAGTTATTTTCGACCGGTGGTTTATAAATGATACAGACAAAAGAAAAAAAAAATTATTACTTATTATTTTCCGTGTATATATTATATTACATTGCAGCGATGTACAATTTTATTTATTATTTAATCATGTCTTTACTTCCTATTTGTACAAAGAAATATCAATATCCCTATGATCGTTTAAAACATGCATGAACAGATCATAAAATCTTAAAATTTGATTTTTGTCCCTCAATTCTTCTTAGCTCGACGCACTGTACATCCCCTACAATTGTACCATTATGAGAAAATGGTGCGTGCAAAATTTGGTGCAAATTGGACAACGGGAAATGGTGCCATATGGAATTTGAAAATTGTTTATTCTTGTAATTCGTTTTTCTCTGTTTTAATCCATAGTTTCTATACAGTTTTATGCATAGTTGAATTTCTATTCTTATACTCTATAAGACTATAGACAGAAAATATATGATTGTATTAAAAAAAACAATTATGACTTTGAAATTTCAAAAATTGACCTTGGGAAAAAAGTTTTTCATTGGGGTTATACTTGTTTCATCGAATAGTACAATTTTGTTATACATTTATAAATAGCGGCGATATATTTAGAATTTATATATTATTTCTATTCAAACGGTCTACATATATATAGTAGAATATATAATATAAAAAAGGCAATTCTAAAGCAATAAAGGAATATCTACAGGAGTAAAAAATGAAATTATTCTTACTGTATTAAAATATTTTTTTTAATATGTTCTACTGGATATGAGTTACGTATCTTTCATTAAAGTATGTTTTGTCACGTTAGGAAATTTATGTTCCTCATTTTTTAATAGTAGTTGATGGTATTCTTCCATAAGTTTAACTTCACGTCCAGCAGTGTCATTGGCAACTTTTAGTTCTTGAAATATATCATATTTGTAATCGTCGTTCAACTTTTAAAATTTCAAAGTCATAATTTTTTTTTATAGAGCGTAAGAATATGAATTAAGCAATATACAAAATTACAAGAATAATATACCGATATATACCATTTTTTCATACAGTGGTACAATTTTAGGGGGCGTTCAAAAATAAAATTGCACTAAAAAAGTGTAACTAAGATCCATCCTAACCTACAATGACCTCGCCTTAATAGAGAGGGAGTAGAATATGGTTTGAAATCATAGACACAATTTCTATAGAGATAATTCTTCCTCCCAAGTTGTCTCCCAAACTTTTGAAGCGTAAACTTCGTTTAAACAAGCGATCAAACAATTTCACTGATTTATTTTTGTAACTTCAGCTTCTAATAATAACAAGAACGTATTATTCCCCTATGTATCCAAAATTTGAATCCCCCAATTTGATCACAGCCATTATTCTCCAATCCCTTCACACTAATCCCTCGTTTGACAGGAAATTGACATCGACTTCGCCGGTGAAATTGTCAAGCTTGCGGATTCAGGAGATAAGAATAGAGTCTTTCTTCACGATGATCCATACCTGGCCAGTGGCGGAGGATTACGGTCTAATCTTTCACTCTTTTCCAGATAAATCCGTGTTAATTCTTCCGGTAACTTAACGACAATAATCCCGTTACGTCATTACTTCAAGAACCTTCGTCATCTATTATAAAAATCGTACGCGATGTTAAAATAAAGTCTAATCTGATTCTGATTGTTGTAACAAAGAAGTTCACGATCGATAAATGCATCGTGTGTTCTGAAAAAATTCACGCACGAGAGGAAACGTCGAGGAGGGCAAGAATTACGGAGAAAAGAGACCCGATAAGCATTGCAGCGGCCATGAATCAATGTCGTCGTGTTTAGACCGGAAACGGGATTTGGCTTAGGATATCGCGGGATAATCTGGACGGAACCACAACGGGATATCGACGCTGGTGTAGAAAGAAACGATCAGAGATGGGCATTCTTTCCAGCAGACGTCGCGGGCAGAGACTAAAGAAACGAGGTGCAAACCAGAGGGAAGAATGAAAGTAAAAGATCGCTCGAGCGAATCCCGGGGACCGAAAAGACGCATTTCCAAGCGAGATAAAGTCGTTGCGACTTAAGTATGCAGCGCTCTCTGTCCTCGACTTCCACTTGTCGCCCGTCTTCTCGAGTCCCTTTTTCTTCCTCGAATTCTCCCACGTTCTTTATACCGCAGTTATCTCGTACGTGAACTTACGAAACTGTCCGCCTCCGGAATGATATATTCGGTGCACGTCAAAATCGCTGGTAAAATATCGTTTCAGATTAGGTACAGAGGGATCACGGAGTTTCTGCATCAAAGAAATTTCTCAACAAGAAACTCGTAATCCCTGCCTTTTGTTTAAACTGAACGTTTCGTGACTGTTTACAAGAGATTCTTCGCGAACGAGGATTGTTTCGAAAGCGCGGCGGAAGGAAATAACTTACGCCTCACTTTTCTGCACGATGTACTCCGGTGAATTACATCCGCGAATCTGGCTGGACGTTAAAATTTGTAAAATTTGTTTTTGCTTCGGGGAATAAGAGGTCCAACGAGCAATTATTAAATCATCGAAAGAGTACAATATTTTTGATAAAAAGTTGCATTTCGAAAATTTATCGGATCGTTTGACCGTAACGCGACTAACGAATCTGTCGATTACTCATTATTCCCATCGAGTAGCATCGAATAAAATTCGTTGATATCAATTTTCTCGAACGGCGAAGTCTCGTATGAAAATATTTCGTTCCGCATTTTTTTTTTTTTATATTCGCATAGATTGTTGATTGGCAGTGTAAATTTACATCGTTACTCGCGTTTGAATACAACTTTGAAGTATTGGTTATCCGCTACCGAATATACGCAATGCAGAAAATCCTTGCACACAAGGGATGACGTCGCAAAGTTAAAAGCTGTAGTTCGCCAGAGGAAGTTTAATTAATTTTAACGTTCTACAAAGTCCTGTAAAGTGGAACGCCTTGCTTACCGCGACTACAAACTTATGCACTTTTATGTTTCGCCATAATCCATCAGAACTTGCGTTCGTCCATGATTTCGAGTGACGTTCCACTCGCATTATTATTATTTTTCGCCATTTAATTCGTATCTACCAGTGTTTCTCAACTTACGATATTTAAAATTAATGTATCAAAATAGTAAACCAGGTACGAAAGGATGCAGTGAACGACTGTATATTTAATATTAACGCAACGAGTTCAGTCCATCAGCTTTTTAAAATTGTTGTACCTTACCTCTCTTCGTCGTTAAAGTTATAATTTCTTTTCCTTCTCGAAGCCTACATAAATTGGAAATTCGATCACACCTCATTCGAAGGTTAGGACTGAGTTAGATCTGAGTTATAATTTCTTTTCCATCTCAAAGCCTACATAAAATGGAAATTCGATCATTGCTCATTCGAAAGTTAGGTCTGTAATAGGTCTGGGTTTTAATTTCTTTAATTTAGGTCTAAGTTATAATTTCTTTAATTTCTTCTCAAAATCTACATAAAATAGAAATTCTATCATTGCTCATTCGAGGGTTAGTTCTGAGTTATAATTTCTTTTCCTTCTCGAAGCCTACATAAAATGGAAATTCGATCGCTGCTCATTCGAAAGTTAGGTCTGTACTAGTTCTGGATTATAATTTCTTTAATTTAGGTCTAAGTTATAATTTCATATAATTTCTTCTCAAAACCTACATAAAATAGAAATTCTATCATTGCTCATTCGAGGGTTAGGTCTGTAATAGGTCTAGATTATAATTTCTTTTCTTTCTCGAAGCCTACATAAAATGGAAATTCTATTATTGCTCATTCGAGGATTAGGTTTGGATTATAATTTCTGTTTCTTCTCAAAGCTTACATAAAATAGAAATTCTGTCATTGCTCATTTGAGGATTAGGTCTGAGTTATAATTTCTTTTCCATCTCAAGGCCTACATAAAATGGAAATTCGATCATTGCTCATTCTAAGGTTAGGTCTGAGTTAGGTCTGAATTATAATTTCTTTAATTTAGGTCTAAGTTATAATTTCATATAATTTCTTCTCAAAGTCTACATAAAATAGAAATTCTATCATTGCTCATTCGAGGGTTAGTTCTGAGTTATAATTTCTTTTCCATCTCGAAGCCTACATAAAATGGAAATTCTATCGCTGCTCATTCGAAAGTTAGGTCTGTACTAGTTCTGGATTATAATTTCTTTAATTTAGGTCTAAGTTATAATTTCATATAATTTCTTCTCAAAATCTACATAAAATAGAAATTCTATCATTGCTCATTGGAGGGTTAGGTCTGTGATAGGTCTGGATTATAATTTCTTTTCTTTCTCGAAGCCTACATAAAATGGAAATTCTATTATTGCTCATTCGAGGATTAGGTTTGGGTTATAATTTCTGTTTCTTCTCAAAGCTTACATAAAATAGAAATTCTGTCATTGCTCATTTGAGGGTTAGGTCTAAGTTATAATTTCTTTTCCATCTCAAAGCCTACATAAAATGGAAATTCGATCATTGCTCATTCTAAGGTTAGGTCTGAGTTAGGTCTGAATTATAATTTCTTTAATTTAGGTCTAAGTTATAATTTCATATAATTTCTTCTCAAAGTCTACATAAAATAGAAATTCTATCATTGCTCATTCGAGGGTTAGTTCTGAGTTATAATTTCTTTTCCTTCTCGAAGCCTACATAAAATGGAAATTCGATCACACCTCATTCGAAGGTTAGGTCTGAATTAGGTCTGAATTATAATTTCTTTAATTTAGGTCTCAGTTATAATTTCTTATAATTTCTTCACAAAACCTACATAAAATAGAAATTCTATCATTGCTCATTCGAGGGTTAGGTCTGTGATAGGTCTGGATTATAATTTCTTTTCTTTCTCGAAGCCTGCATAAAATGGAAATTCTATCATTGCTCATTCGAGGGTTAGGTCTGGATTATAATTTCTCTTTCTCCTCAAAGCTTACATAAAATAGAAATTCTATCATTGCTCATTTGAGGGTTAGGTCTGAGTTAGATCTGAGTTATAATTTCTTTTCTATCTCAAAGCCTACATAAAATAGAAATTCTATCATTGCACATTCGAGGGTTAGTTCTGAGTTATAATTTCTTTTCCTTCTCGAAGCCTACATAAAATGGAAATTCGATCATTGCTCATTCTAAGGTTAGGTCTGAGTTAGGTCTGAATTATAATTTCTTTAATTTAGGTCTAAGTTATAATTTCATATAATTTCTTCTCAAAGTCTACATAAAATAGAAATTCTATCATTGCTCATTCGAGGGTTAGGTCTGGGTTAGGTCTGGATTATAATTTCTTTTCTTTCTCGAAGCCTACATAAAATGGAAATTCTATCATTGCTCATTCGAGGGTTAGGTCTGGGTTATAATTTCTGTTTCTTCTCAAAGATTACATAAAATAAAAATTCTATCATTGCTCATTGGAGGGTTAGGTCTGGGTTAGGTCTGGATTATAATTTCTTTTCTTTCTCGAAGCCTACATAAAATGGAAATTCTATCATTGCTCATTCGAGGATTAGGTCTGGATTATAATTTCTGTTTCTCCTCAAAGCTTACATAAAATAGAAATTCTATCATTGCTCATTTGAGGGTTAGGTCTGAGTTAGATCTGAGTTATAATTTCTTTTCCATCTCAAAGCCTACATAAAATGGAAATTCGATCATTGCTCATTCGAAAGTTAGGTCTGTAATAGGTCTGGGTTTTAATTTCTTTAATTTAGGTCTAAGTTATAATTTCTTTAATTTCTTCTCAAAATCTACATAAAATAGAAATTCTATCATTGCTCATTCGAGGGTTAGTTCTGAGTTATAATTTCTTTTCCTTCTCGAAGCCTACATAAAATGGAAATTCGATCGCTGCTCATTCGAAAGTTAGGTCTGTACTAGTTCTGGATTATAATTTCTTTAATTTAGGTCTAAGTTATAATTTCATATAATTTCTTCTCAAAATCTACATAAAATAGAAATTCTATCATTGCTCATTGGAGGGTTAGGTCTGTGATAGGTCTGGATTATAATTTCTTTTCTTTCTCGAAGCCTACATAAAATGGAAATTCTATTATTGCTCATTCGAGGATTAGGTTTGGGTTATAATTTCTGTTTCTTCTCAAAGCTTACATAAAATAGAAATTCTGTCATTGCTCATTTGAGGGTTAGGTCTAAGTTATAATTTCTTTTCCATCTCAAAGCCTACATAAAATAGAAATTCTATCATTGCTCATTCGAGGGTTAGTTCTGAGTTATAATTTCTTTTCCTTCTCGAAGCCTACATAAAATGGAAATTCGATCACACCTCATTCGAAGGTTAGGTCTGAATTAGGTCTGAATTATAATTTCTTTAATTTAGGTCTCAGTTATAATTTCTTATAATTTCTTCACAAAACCTACATAAAATAGAAATTCTATCATTGCTCATTCGAGGGTTAGGTCTGTGATAGGTCTGGATTATAATTTCTTTTCTTTCTCGAAGCCTGCATAAAATGGAAATTCTATCATTGCTCATTCGAGGGTTAGGTCTGGATTATAATTTCTCTTTCTCCTCAAAGCTTACATAAAATAGAAATTCTATCATTGCTCATTTGAGGGTTAGGTCTGAGTTAGATCTGAGTTATAATTTCTTTTCCTTCTCGAAGCCTACATAAAATGGAAATTCGATCATTGCTCATTCTAAGGTTAGGTCTGAGTTAGGTCTGAATTATAATTTCTTTAATTTAGGTCTCAGTTATAATTTCTTATAATTTTTTCTCAAAACCTACATAAAATAGAAATTCTATCATTGCTCATTCGAGGGTTAGGTCTGGGTTAGGTCTGGATTATAATTTCTTTTCTTTCTCGAAGCCTACATAAAATGGAAATTCTATCATTGCTCATTCGAGGGTTAGGTCTGGGTTATAATTTCTGTTTCTTCTCAAAGATTACATAAAATAAAAATTCTATCATTGCTCATTGGAGGGTTAGGTCTGGGTTAGGTCTGGATTATAATTTCTTTTCTTTCTCGAAGCCTACATAAAATGGAAATTCTATCATTGCTCATTCGAGGATTAGGTCTGGATTATAATTTCTGTTTCTCCTCAAAGCTTACATAAAATAGAAATTCTATCATTGCTCATTTGAGGGTTAGGTCTGAGTTAGATCTGAGTTATAATTTCTTTTCCATCTCAAAGCCTACATAAAATGGAAATTCGATCATTGCTCATTCGAAAGTTAGGTCTGTAATAGGTCTGGGTTTTAATTTCTTTAATTTAGGTCTAAGTTATAATTTCTTTAATTTCTTCTCAAAATCTACATAAAATAGAAATTCTATCATTGCTCATTCGAGGGTTAGTTCTGAGTTATAATTTCTTTTCCTTCTCGAAGCCTACATAAAATGGAAATTCGATCGCTGCTCATTCGAAAGTTAGGTCTGTACTAGTTCTGGATTATAATTTCTTTAATTTAGGTCTAAGTTATAATTTCATATAATTTCTTCTCAAAATCTACATAAAATAGAAATTCTATCATTGCTCATTGGAGGGTTAGGTCTGTGATAGGTCTGGATTATAATTTCTCTTCTTTCTCGAAGCCTACATAAAATGGAAATTCTATTATTGCTCATTCGAGGATTAGGTTTGGGTTATAATTTCTGTTTCTTCTCAAAGCTTACATAAAATAGAAATTCTGTCATTGCTCATTTGAGGATTAGGTCTGAGTTATAATTTCTTTTCCATCTCAAGGCCTACATAAAATGGAAATTCGATCATTGCTCATTCTAAGGTTAGGTCTGAGTTAGGTCTGAATTATAATTTCTTTAATTTAGGTCTAAGTTATAATTTCATATAATTTCTTCTCAAAGTCTACATAAAATAGAAATTCTATCATTGCTCATTCGAGGGTTAGTTCTGAGTTATAATTTCTTTTCCATCTCAAAGCCTACATAAAATGGAAATTCGATCATTGCTCATTCTAAGGTTAGGTCTGAGTTAGGTCTGAATTATAATTTCTTTAATTTAGGTCTCAGTTATAATTTCTTCTCAAAACCTACATAGAATAGAAATTCTATCATTGCTCATTCGAGGGTTAGGTCTGTGGTAGGTCTGGGTTATAATTTCCTTTCTTTCTCGAAGCCTACATAAAATGGAAATTCGATCATTGCTCCTTCGAGGGTTAGGTCTGGATTATAATTTCTGTTTCATCTCAAAGCTTACATAAAATGGAAATTCTATCGTTGCTCATTCGAGGATTAAATCACAAAATGCATATTCTGTAAACAGATTAAAATGCATTGCGCCCTAAGAGTCGTCCCAAGAGATTAATCCAAACATCGTGGCTCGACTGCCCCAAGGCACTCTGTCTCTCGTCCCTCGTAAAAGTCCCCAAGAAAGCAAGCTAACACGGTGTAAAAGTATAAGTCTTGTTCGACGTGATTCACAGTTACTAAAAAGGCTTTGAACCGAGGTAATCCGACTGTAGCCAGTATTTGAGAGCATGGGTGGTGACTTGACCTAAGCAGGAACGCGAAAGGCGAGGAACGAAAACTAAGAAGCGATACCGAGGAAGATTTTATCCAACGATACTTCGAAATTTCCCTGTTAGAGGGACATTTCTCTCGCAAAAACCGATTTCTCGATGACAGTACGTACGTGCGCGTTACTCCTGATTCCGAGAGGGATTAAAACGATAAAAAATCGCGGAAGAACGCTCGGCGAAACGGAATGTGAAGAATCCTGTGTATTATCCAGCGGGCGAAGTGAAAAGTTGCAGCAGAAGAACATTTTCCGGCGGGTATTCATGAGGTCGAATGCCACTGCAACGGGGCTTGCTCAGGCTGCTTCAAAAACTGGCGTCAGTTTTTGCGAACGAGCAAATATGAAAGTGTAATCGATCGAAGAAACCGGTAATAAATTGAATCCGAATTTGATAAACTTATTTTTTCTCCATATATAAAATGAAATAAAATAAATATTATCATGTACGAGATTATAAACGTGGTTTTGTGAGTGATAGAATTTACCAATATGGAACTAAAAAAATTCATTTTCAAGTTGAGACGTCGAGGAAATCAAAAGATTATCTTACGATGGTCTGATATCAAAATTTCAGTCTTGCAGAATATTATGCGGTTTTGATCCGACAGTGAACGCGTCAAAAAGGAAAATTGTATAGACGAGCGGTGTGTTTACGTAAATTTTAATAAATTAACACGGATACTCGAATTAAAATAATTTTCAATTCGACCTGCATTTTAATGGGACGTGCACTTTTGGAGCAGCCTGTACACTCGAATATTTTTCTTCTTCATGGTTCTTTACAGCCAGCGAGCATGCATTTCTCTAAGGTAACCCGCTTCCAGAACTGGAATCGGTCCAAAGACTGAAGAAGGAAATTTTGAATCGAACCTCGGTTGTTAGACACACGTACGCACCACCGGAGATGCATCATCCATATTTATTGCCTCTACGAAGTGAAATGTTCGAAAACCAGTCGTATATAGCGCTGCTAGGAAATTTTTCAGACGAGAATAGATATTTGATTCCTGTTCCGCTGCAATATTGTTCCGACTTCGAATATACTTGGAATCTGTTTAGAATTTCTTCGTACGTTTTATTCTAATAAATTGTAGTTTTAATGGCGAATCGACTCCATGCTTCTATCTATTACACCAGAACTCGACATCGAGTGTGATCGGTTTGGGAAATAACTCTAGCGTATCGAGGCCTGTTGCCTATCTCTGCGTATGGATTCCCGTGGGTCTCAGAATTGGGATATATATAATTAGCGCGAACCACCAGTGCAATACTAAAGTGGACGCTGGTCGCTGCAAAGCCTTTCTAAACCTCCACTGTCGCCGCCAGAATTAATTAACCGCAATTCACACGACAAACCGAAACTCCACTACGCGATATGGAGCGACCTCTGTCGCTACGATGATCCAACCCCATCGGCCGGACCAGGAAACTGGAGACTAAACACCCTGTCACTCTAACAGTGGTCGACAAACTGTGACTCCCGAGCCACGTGCATCTATTTAGCCCAATTATCGAGACTCCTGATCCACCGAAAACTCGAAAAGATCAAATAAAAGCCCTGAAATCCAACACGATATTAAATTACCTTCGTCTGACACGTTCAGTGTGCTTGGAATTTAATCGAAACTGTTTAGTTTAAGCGTTACTTTATTTTAGACAGAACATAACATCGTACAACACGGTATTTATATTCATAAAAAATAATATGTCGTATGGAATTAAAAATTAGTAAGAAGTTTCTCTGAAAAGCAAAAGTAGATTTCAACGAGTAATAAAACTATTATTTTGTTTCAATAATTATAGTGGATAAGGTTATTGGAGCTATTAGAACGAGATAATGTTGCTAAAGTTCCGTGTTATGAGGGAGTTGACAGTATAAACAAATTTCATTATATTTATGTATTTATATTTATACATTACGTTTCGTATTAGTTAAGTAGAAACTAACAGATTATTGAAGCAAATGAAATTTCATGAAATAATCATTATCCATAATATCGGAAACATTATTACGAATGAAACTATCCGATTAATTTCTTTTCTTATTATAATATTTAATAAACAGTCCAGTGAAGCGTATTGAAAGTAGTAAAACTTTGAACTCATACAGTTCGGAAACTACTAGTGTTTTATTAATTATTGAGCCATTGTTAGAAGCGGCAAAGCCTCCCCTTTAAAGCGGCTTTTTGTTTTTGTCGATCGGACTTTCCGTTTTTGAGATATCGTAATTTATATGAAAGTGTAATTTTTAAAATTCCGCTCTGCGCCTTATAAAAGCCCATTAACCCGTATTAAAAATACTAAAACTTTAGATGCCTGCAGTTCCGAAACTACTAGTGTTTTATCAATAATTGAGCTATCGTTAGAATCGGTAAAACCTCCCCTTTAAATTGGGTTTTGGTTTTTGTCGATCGGACTTTCCGTTTTTGAGATAACGTAATTTATGTAAAAGGTAATTTTTCTTAATTCGACAATCTCTGTCTCTGTCTAACGTGTCGCGTCGGACCTCTTTGTCTCGCACGTGACTCGCGACTGAGTGGCCCAGTGACCTAGTTTCTCCGAGCACGTGCGGTCAACGACCTTGACAAGGCCGTAGTAAGAATGTAAACAAACGCTTCGGACCCTTGTATCTCCGAAACTAGCCACCGCATCGACTTGAAACTAAAATCGCTATATCTCCGGAACTAATGAAGCTATCGACTTGTTCGAACGCTCATTTTAAAGGGCATTTCATCCTCTATCCAAGGAATATAGCACATATTATAATTTATGCCGTCTTCTATGTTTATTTTGAAATTTACTTTGACGCTACATACCCAAAGAAGTTTCAACAATTCCTATTGACTATACGACTGGTATTCGATATAGCTGATAGGTTTAGTGTTAAGTATAAGTAAGTTTCATAAGTACTTATTCTTGGACAATAATATATATGTTCTAGAAACAGTACAACATTGTTAAAACTATGAGTCCTCATAAAGTACCATTAGTCTTTGAATAAATATATAAAATTGTTTTCTTTCCCCTGTAAATGGTAATTATTTTAAAAAAGTGAAAGAGAGAAAAGTTTTGTCGTTTTGTATAACCAACGCAATAGTGTATGTGAATTTTTTATACGTGCAATAATTTTCGAGAAACGGAGCCAATTTTAAACTGTTTATATCGTTCGTCACGTGTTCCTTTAACTACGAAAGAGTGCATCGAAACAAATTCAATTACGTGATAAGAATTACGAAAGAAACAGATCGAATTATTGGAACCCATCTATGTTTCACGTTTTCTTCGCCACGTTCCCACCTAGAAATCTAACATTTCATCCGCAGATCCCAGCGAGCTATTCATAAATATGTGATTCGCTGGTCGGCGATAAAACCAATAAGACCGTGAAACACCGTGATTTATCGCATTATTCGGCATTATTAAACGGCGCCATTTGTATTCGTTTCGCAGCCCCATAGTCCGTACGCGCGGAAAATCGTGAAACCCTCGGAAAATGTACTGAACTCGAACGACCGTTCCAGGCCCGCCACTTGGGATTTCATTTCGGTATTTCTGCATTCTTGAACCGCAAAGGTTGCATGATAAACTTGGCTCTGGAAATAGTCCAGAAGATGCCGGATAAAAGATCGCGTCTGGATTGTGCCTCAGTCTTTAGATGCACTTACGCGTAAACAACGACGTATTGTCAATATTTATTGGCTCTCTGAAATATTAGTCGCGGAGCACGTCGCGATCTCATTCTGCCCCATATCTGGGTCGAATTTATCCTCAATAAAAGGATTACTCTTGTTTTCTATCCATTAATTCTCCATTCTACCGTACACCTTTGACTGTGTATTACATTGCATTATACTTATATTTGCCCTATTTTTACAAATATTGTGCGAGGATAATAAAGTAGGTAATTAAACAATTTTAAGGTAAAAACAATGTATGTATTTTATACGGCGTACGAACTTTAAAAAAATTGTTAAGGGGGTCAAAAACTAACGTCGAACTTGCACCTATTACCTCTTTTGAAAACTTTTAAGAAAATTTAAAATTAAAGGAGCAGTGGCTCTACGAGCATTTTACATTGGAAACATGATTACGCTTCCGAAACTCTTATTAAAAATTCTGAGAGCACAACCGTGTCTTAAATACATTCAATGGGGTTCCACGAACTTCGAAGAAAAAGGCTATGAAAATAAAAATTTCGTCCACGCTGACCGTGTCAGGAATTTTTATTAAGAAATTCGATAACGTAACCATCCCCCTTCTACTTTAATTTATCATTTTTTTATTTCTATTCTTCCTTGTCGTTTTGTCGTAAAAATAAAACGATCGATTTTCGATAAAATTCCTTCTCGGTAAGTTGTACTGTAAATTCTTTTTTACTCTCGAGAGAGTCGTTGCAAAAAGTATCTCGACGAATGTAAAAAATTTTTGAAATATCGGAAAGGGATTTGTTTGAAATCCATCGTATTTGGGCAAAATGTGATGGTGATTTCGGGACGCCCTGCGTAAGAAAACGGACTTCCCAACCCCGCCAATTTAACTTTCGACAGAATTTACGGCCCACCTGATGTCTCGTAATCAAATTTCAGCGCCGTCCGTCCAAATAGTGGACGCCCTGGGTGAGCCCCTGAGGGACAAGTATTATGAGGCAGACAGCACCATCGAGCTATTATGCGTTGTGCGTCACATAGCGATGCAAGTGCAGTACAGCGTCGTCCAGTGGCTCCACGGCAACCGAGTTCTGAACTATGACACGACGAGAGGCGGTATCAGGTGACCTAAACGCTAAAATGTTACTAAACTTTCGTGCATTAACGCTTTGACGGACGCGAAGACTTTAGGTACAATCTAAACAAAATTGTCAAACTACTTTCGATCCGAAGTTTTCACATTCTATATTTTATAAATGTTCAAGTATTGTGGCATTTTAATCACGAACCAAATTTAACTCGAAAGCGAAAAAGAAAGAAAGAAATCGTTTAGTTTCATGGTTCTTTCAATTTTTCTGTACCATCAAAAATTATTGATGTGTTTGAAAATAAATTTTATTTTCACGAGCAACGAAATATTATTATTTATACTAAATGTTGGTATCACGATAAACTAATATAAACGACTGTCAGAGTGTTAATTATGACCTAACTTATTGTTAGATGAGCCTGTTCGATGAATATTTAAATTCTTAAAAACTGGATAATAGTTGTTTATGGTTTTGGCATAAAATTAGGTAGAACAAAAGTCACTATAAGCTTAATAATTTTGGTGAGTGTTTTATTGCAAATAGGGGTAAGGGAAAATGAATTTTATCGCGAGTAGACCATTTCAAAATTGAGTTTTTAACGAACCAGAGTTCCTTTCGTACTTTTTAATATTTCCAAGTGCGACAAAGAATATCAAATTAAGCGAACGTATAAGTAATTTCGATGTAAATTCAACCGGGCTCTGACGAATATTAAATAAGACCAAAGTTTCTCAATCGTTCGACATTCAAGATCGCGCGGTTACGAAATCTCGAACGTATTCTCTTCGATTAAGGAATTGAACTTCAAATTTGCTCTTCCTTGTGCATCGTTGAGTAAATCTGGGCCATTCGAGAATTCGTTACCCCGAATTTCGCGTAATTTAAAACGCTCGGCATTCGTTCCTAGCACAAATTTTCAAAGCGGAAATCTTTACAGTATACTTAATTGAGATACTATCTCGATGCTACGAATACCTTGCTATTTCGAATTGTACTAAATTACCGACGAAGAATGAATCCGGAAATATCAGAGCTAAATTGGTTGAAATTTCTTAGAGAATTACTTACTTGATAACAACATACAGGGTGTCCGGCCACTCCTGGGAAAAATTTCAATGGGAGATTCTAGAGGCCAAAATAAAACGAAAATCAAGAATATCAATTTCTTGACTGAGACTTCGTGAAAAAGTTATTAAAAAATTAAATTAAAAAATTTCAAATCATTCTGAAAAAATTATTTTCGGTTGCAGGGGTCGATTACAATCATTTTTGGTCATTACACATACTCCAGAAATCCTACGCATTTTCCAGAAAAAAATTCCTTACCGAAAATATAATGCCTGACCATACCATTGACATGTTTCCCTTAAATTTCAAGCGTATATTAAAAACGTCATAACTTCTGAACGGATTGGAGGATTTTAATGTTTCAAACGGCAAACAACGCGTATTTTAGGGAAGAATATGTAAGAATTCCAAGAATATTCGAAAAGTTGGTCCTCAACCCCGTAAAGTGAGAAAAACTCCATAAAAGTGGTCCAATTTTCAAACGACCATAACTCCTACAATAGTGAACGTATCTCATTGAAACTTTTTTATAAAGTAGAGCTCATGGGTATCTACAAAAAAGTATTAAATAACTTTTCTATACAATGCCAACCAAATGTATTAAAAAAGAAAAACAAATTTTTAAGAAAAATCGAAAGGGGTAAAATTTTTCTTCTGTCAAAAAAATATTCTTTTGTTTAGCCATTTTCATTAATTTTTTTATTATGCACAATAAACGCGGAAAACTAAATAAATCCATAGATAGAGATTCTCCCATTCGACAGTGCCTGTATGAAACAATATAACCGTACTTCCTGTGCTGCACGTGCAGTGACAAATATTATAATAATTCTCACATGATTGGATGCAAGTTGGAACATGTCTCGACAAATATGATTCGCATAAAGATTGATTTATATTGTGCATATTCTGTGACTGTTAGTCACATCCTGATATAATAATACACATTTTGTGAAAAAGGTTAACTTTGATATCATGACCAACTTCAAATTTGCAAATACTTATTTTTTCAGTGTTAGTTGTTAATTTAAAGCAAAACACCCCACAAAAATGTTTGGAAATGCAATATGAAATAGTCAAAAAATTTAAGTTCAAAATTCAAATGTGACTCAGTGTCAGTGTCACATCGTGGTACGATTAAGGTTAAATTTTGACGTCAATCATTTACTCTGGTCGCTCGATAAATAATATTTAAAAAATGCATACAATAAAACTAAACGAGATATACAATTTAAAAAACATGGAAAATATGCATTTTAGAATCCCCTTATCACAAAACAAATTTCTGTCTAGGACCCATAACGTAATCCAATTCCCACAAAAATACCTAACAGCACAAAGATCCACAGTCTAGCCATAATAAGTGGTTTTCATACTGATTTTTAATCCCCCAAGTAGAACTAGAACCAATCTACTCTATTAATTTTGCCAACCGCCATTGGTTCCTCCGGCGATGTTCGGTCTGATCGACTCGTCTGTTCCGCAGATACGACTGGTCGTAAATCATGCACGATACACCGAATGCAAAACGTCCGATCCTGGGCGCGTGTATAAGGCGGAAACGGGATCCGGTTACCCTCGTTACGCCCGGAAGTTATAATCCAATGTCAACAATTTGGGGTCTGCCTTTCCACGGGTTGATCTGCGTCGTGTAAACCGCTCGAGCAGCCTTGAAAACGCAAGGGTCGGTTTCCCGGAGTACGCCCACACACGGGATACCGGCGTACCCGATCGACGTCGTCGCGAGACACCCGGTCGCGTTGTCGGTGCCAGAGCACAAAGTTGGACGACGGTAAATGGAATTAGTTTGCGTTGTGCACCGTCGTACATACCCGGCGCGTGTACACAAAGGCTTGGTCTACTCGTTTCCGGGCGCATTCTCGCCCCCGCGACCGCTTCGACGGCCCACGTGGCCCGTGGAAACCACAGACCCGTAAACACGACGCCGCAGGAAGCGTCGTTTTGCCGCTCGTTATTTTTCTCTCGCGATATTACCGGCCCGAGGACGACTGAAATGTAAAGCGGCGAGTTATTGTCGCCGCTCGGTGGGTTTTAATTAACCCTGTTGGAACGATGCTTCGTAACACGGATATTGAGCGATCGTACTACGAACGGGGGTGATTTTCGTTGTCGGACGACACAAAGGGGGGTTGTTGACGCCTGGACGACAGGGACGCGTAAGAATACCTCTTCTCGTCGGAAGATATTAATTTATGCGGTGTGCACACTCCGCGACAGAAAGCACGCTAAGTGATTGTGATACTTTATGCAAATGTGGTTAAAGAATAGCAGTTTTTGTATTGTGCAGGGTCGATCACTATGTATTGTCATTTACATTTGTGTCGTTGTTCCTACATGTAGCAAGAAATATTTGAGATGAAGTTAAATGAATAGAATCAATTGCCCTAATATGAAATACTTGTTATTATACACGTGTTTCACTTGCTTGCAGAACTTTTATAGAAACTTAAATAGTTTGAAATTATAGGAAATTTTATGCTCTCTTGACTGGTTACAGTAAAATTAAAAGTATAATAATGATTTAGGAAATGTTTACTTTTTTTACTGAGGAGCTCGTTTTTTACTACACTGCGTGTCATAACTATAAAACCACTCTAAAATTTTCAATTTTTATACGTTGCTGTTAAAACAATGAAAAGCAAAGTGTACCATGTTTGAAATTGTGTTAAGGAACGGTATTCTGCCAAAGAAGGATGTATTCTATCCACTACAAAAAGGAAGAATTGAAAGCTGAGTAATTCTAAATGACAATGTGTAGTGACTCATCCTGTATATCACTCTTCAGGTAATAATATATTGTACGTGTTCAGGGTAAACATGTTTTCTCTGCTTAGTATGTTAAAGGTAATGTGAAACCTAAACATTAGTGGTGACTGATAGCACACCTTCAAAATTTTGTTTCTCCAGTCAACACAAGGTCGTTAAATTGTTCACACGAGTAAATATTTAACATTGTGAGAGTTTTAATTTCAAAATCTTGTGAAATTATTATCAATAGGTCGCGGTAGGAAATTACCTGACTGTGAAATAACAATTATTCAAAATTTACGTAAAGAAAAGTGTTCTATTGCATAATTGCAAAAGTTTTAAATCGTATTTGTAAAGTAATGTATGGAAGAAAGATATGGAAAAAAGAAAAGCACAGAGCGACCAAAAGTGACCTCCGACAATAAATATTTTGAAACACACCCATATAATTTATTATTATTATAAGACATTACAAAAATCACAAGAAAAATTTTAATGGGAGATTCTAGAGGCCAAAATAAGATGAAAATCAGGAATACCAATTTGTTGATCGAGGCTTCATTAAGAAGTTATTAACGTTTAAAGTTCCGCCTGTATTGAATTTTTTTCTCGAAAATGCACAGAATTTCGAGGGTATGTCTATTCACCAAAAATGATTGTAATTGCCCCCTGCAACCGAAAATAATTTTTCCAGAGCGATTTGAAATTTTTTTTTTCGTCGAAAAATTTAGCCACTACCCCCTGTCAATTTTGCTTAAAAATCCGTTTTATATTTTTAATAAATTTGTTTGACGCCCTACAGAAAAGTTGTCTAATACCTTTTTGTAGGTACCCATGAGCTATACTTGTCCCCAAAATTTCATTGAAATATATTCACTATTGCAGGAGTTATGGCTGTTTGAAAATTGAACCACTTTTATGGGGTTTTTCTTGCTTTACGGGGTTGAGGACCAACTTTTCGAATATTCTTGGAATTTATACATATTCCTCGCCAAAATACGCGTTGTTTGCGTTTTGAAAAATTAAAATCGTGCAATCCGTACAGGAGTTATGATTTATCAAACATACGCATGAAATTTAAGGGAAACATGTCAATGGTATGGTCAGACATTATATTTTCGGTAAGGAATTTTTTTCTGGAAAATGGTTAGGATTTCGGGGGTATGTGTATTCACCAAAAATGATTGTATTTTGCCCCCGCAACCAAAAATAATTTTTTTAGAACGATTTGAAATTTTTTAATTTAAATTTGTTAATAACTTTTTAACGTAGCCTTAATTAACAAATTGAGCACCCTGTATACTGTTTCAAAAATTATAAAATCTAACTCAAAGAGTCACCAGTTTGTTTCCAAACGATTTTGCTGTCGATTGATTATACAAGTCGCAACTATGTTATAAATGTTATTCCTTCTAGTGAACTATTTTATTACATTAAAATTTAAAGCATACCTTCGCTGGAATAATAAAATTTATTTTTAAGATACTGATAATTACGGTAAGTAGAACATTGAAAAGCACTCAAAGGGTTAAATGAAACATAAATAGAAGACTTGCACCTCGATATCTCATTAACACGAAATACTGTCCACGACTAGATTCTTACAAGAAGATTTAAATCCGTTAGAATTTTTTTAATACTAAAATTAATATACGTTTCGAGTATAGAATTTACGTAAAAATTGAACAAACTGCTTTGTTCGGTTTTACTTGTTGTAATAAACTCATGCAGAATTAACAAAGCTTCCGAAATCGACGGGCTGGAGAATTTGATAATGGCGCATTAACGAATTCGACCTCGATTCATTGCTCGAAACGTGTTTCAAAAACGATATTGCTCTTTGCAAACATATTTCCTTCTTTTATATCTTGCGCGCGAAATAATGTATCGAATCACTGAGAATTTAACGAAGCACCATGCTCGTGAAACCGAAATTAATGGCAACCACGTAAAACGCGTACAGAAATCCGGAATAAACTAAATTAATTACGTTTTACAACTCGCTCGTTTCCCCTCTGAAACTACACGATGCAGGCTAACAAAACCGGCTTAAAAAATAACATTTCTCTTCGCCACAATTTATCACACTTTCAATATTACGCTGTGCAAAGAATCGATCTCAATTCATCAGCACGCTAGACTTAATTTGACGCGATCTTCGTGTAACAGAGAACGTACTACTAGATATAATAATTAATTTCTCGTTCGTTCCTTGAGCTCGGTTAAGAAACGTAATCCATCAACTGACCGCGGGGGTTCTACGACTGTTATTCACGACGCAAATGGAAAAATGGAGGCATAATAATCGCGTGTACACTTCGAATCGTCGCATTCTGTGTTCGAGACAAATTTCAGAACTTATTAACGCTGGAACTATCGATAATTATGGTGTATTTATTTTTACCAAAAAAATTGAAACGATAAATGAAGAAATGTATAATGCAATGGGAAATAAATATTTTTTCAAATTCATTCGCTTTATGTAAAACGAAATTTGCAAAGATCCAGTCGAGTAAATGTTTTACAATGTTTATTGTAAATTACGAATAGTAATATTAGTAATAACTGTCGATAATTATGATGTGTTTGTTTGTACCAATAAAGTTAAAACGATAAATATTTTAAGAAATTTATAATGCAATGGAAAATAAATATTTCTTAAAATTGAAATTTGCAAAAATACAGTCGTGTGAATTTTTTACAATATTTATTATAAACTACGAATGACAACTTCGGTAGTTAATATTACCATGCGATTCTGTGTCGCAGATATCGAAATATTTCACGTTTCGTAGCGTATTGATAAAGAAGTTTGCTTTAAAAACGAAACTTTCGCAGATTCGTAATGACTATTGATTTTAAAGGGAAAAAGGGAACGAAAGGGTACGCAACGAACGATGCACTTGGTTCGAAAGAAGGAAACCAGCGACCCTTCTGGCGATCAAATCTCGGGACGGTCGAATGAACTAATCGCTTAAACACGCTCCACGAATTACGGGGCGAAACAATGGCCGTCGTGATTAAATCATTCGTGTACGCCAGTTACGCGTTAACAGGGCAGCAATTCAATCCCGTTTATTATACATTCGCCTGGTACGCTCGCGAAGGCCATTTTTCACAGCATTAAAATTACAGAGCCCGCGTCGTGGACAAATTTACAGTCCCGTGGAATGTTAATCCCATTACCTGAGCAGTATGCATTCCGTTCCACGGGCTCGCGATGCAATTAGCAAGGTGGGGAAAGAACGTTCGAACGAAGGGCAAATGGCACCCGGCGAGAAAAAGCACCGTCTGCCGGTTCATTAACGCGATTCTGAAAGAAACCAGGCAAAGATCGAGGTTGCTTAACGCCGTGGATCAACGAGCAATCGTCCCAGAGCTGCAGCCAGGCGGAGATAACGAACGTACAAATTGCAGCCGTGGAAACTTTTTCAATTAAACGCCATCCCTCGCTCGTCCTCGCGCCGCGCGAAATAAACTGAAATAGGAGCTACGACGTTTCCCCGTCAAATTTGAATAAAACACACGGTATGCCATTTTCTTTTTACACACCGTGTATTTGCTCCTCGTAAGTAATTCTTTCCAAGGACCGTCGAGGCCACGCGAGCATCGCAGTCGCAACAATTTTTTACAGTTTCGCAATTCACTCTCTTCTACGAGTCAGTGTTTACTAGAAATTTATTCTCTGTTGCGAGAACGCCCGGGAGATGTATAGAAATAGATGGTCGATCGAGTACTTGTGAGATTGATACGAGTCGAGCGTAGCCCTCTGGTGGCGAGGGAAGGAAGTTGCTACTTGTAAGACGCGTTGACTTTGATTATTTTTTGATAAAGAACTATACAATCTTTCTTCTTCGAATTTTTCACGCATGTTTGTCGATATTTATACAATGTCTACAAATTTTTATAGAGTAAAATAATTATAACTGACTGTTTTACGTACCATCTGAAATTTATTGTAAAAGTAACTGCAAGAGGTCGACTTTGATAATTTTTTCGCGAAGAACTATGCAACTTTTTTTCTTCGAATTTTTCACACATATTTATCGATATTTATACAATATCTACACAATTTTGTACAGTAAAATAGTTGTAACTAATCGTTCAACGTACCATTTGAAATTGGTTATAAACGTAACGATCGATGTTCCCCAACGATTCTTTTTACCGTTTCCACCGTAACCAAAAGCAAGAACCGAATGTCCGTTATAAATATCTGAAGAGCTCTCTCGATACGCGAAGATTTATAAACGCCTGGGTGCAATCGAGGGTGAAACGAGGATCAAAGGGCGGAGCGCTGCGAGTCGCGGAACGGAACCAGCAAAGAGAATAACTTCGTTGGCGAGATGTAATCCCGGCAATTAATAACAATAATGAATGGGAGACGAAAAAGCGGACGCGATCGTAAAGCAGTCGTTATTCCCGGATGAGCTCCCTTCGTCTCTCGCCTTTTGCCCTCGCCCCGACGCCATGGAGCGCGATTCGAAAATTTTTCATAATTCCCAGTCGCTTTTTAAAACGGGTCGCGAACCGAATCGTCGGGAAAAAACAAAAAAGAAATGAAACGCCCGTCTCCGTCGCGCGTGCCCTCCGAATCAGCGCCGAATACTAAGGGGATATACGGTTAAAACCTCGATTTAACGGATTTCAGATTTCACCGACAGAATTCTACGGCCATATGTCGGATATATTCCCAAGTTATGGTTCGTTCGCTCCTCCCCCGTATTACTTTAACAATGGATAATTCCCTAAAGACTGTGCTAACTCGATCCGGACTGAAAAGCTGCAGATAATGATCCCGGATAGAATTTTGAACTTATCGTGCAGAATTCTTGACAAAATTCTCGCCAGTCGTTTGTAGGATTTCGTATTGTTTTACGAATCAAATTCACCAATTTGCGAATCAAGCTTCTCTAGAAATTTATTCTCTCGTGTTATTGTAACGAAAATAAATACTCCATTTTTGAGTCATCCACAATATAAATTTGATTTGCGATAAACTAATGATTAATTCTTCATTAATAAATTAAATTTATTTTACAAAGTCGTTGATATTTTGTAAGAAATCTTGGTACTGATGTGTATAATGTAAATAAATACAAGCTATATTCTGAACAGTAGGAAATAAAAGGAAGTGGAAGATCCAGTGTACAGAAATGGGAAGTCTTACGTTTGTATTAATACGATAGAAATTGAACGCGAGGGCAAGAGGATCTTTTTATCTTTAAACTTTAACGGTGGTACATCCCTTCAAGAGTTTAAGGGAACGAGAATAAAGCGACTCGAAAATAAAAATCTGTTAGGCAATCTCGCAAAAAATGACGTGCACTTTGTGCGTGTGCTTCCGGGGAAAAAAGGTCTATTCGAGAGTCCTGTTCGAAATTGAAGTTTCAACATCGCCGTACCGTGTGTTTCAGCGTGAAAACGGACCTAATGGAAGAGGGGGCCAATTCGACTCTCAGCATAGCGAGGGTGGGACCAGCTGACAGCGGAAACTACACGTGCCATCTCACCACCATGCCTGGTCAACCTGCCACAGTTCACGTGCACGTCCTGAACGGTGAGATTACTGAATATTTACTTGTAAATGTAAACAAACATTCCAAAATTTTGCTTGTTAAGGAAAGGATAAAAATAGAAGGAAAGCTCTTTGTGACCGTACTCTAAATGTAGAGCACGTTTAATTGAAACACAACCCTGGAATATTAATTTAGACTCTTTATTATATCCAAGCAAATCTAAAGAAACCAAAATTCTGCTTGTTATGGAAAGGATAAAAATAGAAGGAAAGCTCTTTGTGACCGTACTCAAAATGTAGAGCACGATTAATTGAAACACAACCCTGCAATATTAATTTAGAATCTTTATTATATCCAAATAAATCTAAAGGAATCAAAATTCTGCTTGTTGAGGAAAGAATAAAAATAGAAAGAAATCTCTTTGTGACCGTACTCTAAATGTAGAGCACGATTAATTGAAACACAATTCTGGAATATTAATTTAGAATCTTTATTATATCCAAATAAATCTACAAAATACTGCTTGTTGAGGAAAGGATGAAAATAGAACGAAAGCTCTTTGGATGTGATGGTACTCTAAATGTAGAGCACGATTAATTGAAACACAACCCTGGAATATTAATTTATAATCTTTATTATATCTCTCAACGCCAGAATTTAATTTCGTTCCTACCAGAATATATCGGGCAAAAATTGAAAATCCAATTTCACGTGACGTTAAGAAAAATGTAGCTGGTTTTCTCATCAATGTTAAAGCTTGTCGCCTAACTAGAGGCCATTTTTACCATTTTTGGACAAAACTGTAGAATAATGACATTTTCATTCCTGTAAAGCAACGAATAAAGATTATTTCGATGTTCGCTCCTATACTCTCGTAACTTTCGAACAAAGTTTTTGCGAGCACACTTCGGGAGGAAAGTTTTCTTCGTTTCGAGATCCTTCGGTCATATTTCAAGGGCGTTCGAGCCCAGGAGCATTCTAGACCTGTATAATGATCAAACTCGGCGAGCTACTGCAAATAACGAAGAATGCGGACGGGAAACGTTGCATATTTCCGTTATCGAACGTATGCATTTATTTAAGCCGCGGCAGATTTAAATAATTTGACTCGGATCAAGAGCAGCAATAATTTAGCTAACGAGCCACGGGTTGCCAACCCTTGCTCTAGATGCATCACGAGCGAGGCAGATTTAACCGAGTGCACTCTGTAACTCATATTTCAACAACGTTTACGGCATTGCGTCAGGTCAGTTGAGAATTTCGTTCCCGCCTGCTTGATACACGATATACTGTTTAACGATTTACCAGACGTCAGATATACTCACGAACTTTTCCAAACGTGGAATGTCCAATTGTTGTCGAATATAAATTTTTATAACTGTACTTAAATATACTGGCGATTCATATCTTCTGAATTTTCAAAAAGTTCTCTTTTAACAATAACCAAATATATTGGATCCCACAATCACGAAGATAAATTTTTTAGCTTCATAAATGTCTGAATACAGTCGAACTACATAATAATTTCATTGTTATTGGAGTAGGATTTAATGGGAGGTTATTTTTGAAAATGCATTAGATGCCAACCAGTTCGCATTGTTATTCGTTATTATTTCGTGTTGGCCTCTGGTATACATCTTTCTGCACTTTTATACGGTCTTTGCTTCATCGTTCCGTACTGGAGTTACCTCATTTTCCCCACATTTTTTCGTGAAATAGAGGAACTTGCTCTTCGAGCAACAAAGCTCTGCTATTTTGTTATATAAAATGTTTGTTGTAACGGTCCATACAATTTTTCAGACATTTCTAATTACGTGAAAGAATTGTTCCCAGCGAAAGTTAATTAGTACCCAGTCGACTACAAGTTCCAACTTAAAAAATTCACAAAAAAGTTTTTTTAGAGATGAAAACCGTTGGGATTTACGACCTTAATATAATATTAAGTATTTTATCTACCAATGTTTCTCTGTTCACGAATAAAATAATTTCCCATTTATTGGCCACAGATTTCTAAATCCGATAAGTATTTTGACAACTCGGTTTCAATCAGCTAGAACGCTATAGAAAATCACATAGTGCTAATAGTACATATTTCAGGAATGGGAAAGTTTGTTTAGGACGTGACTAGATTTTCCTTAAGTACGATAATAGTCATCATGTATCGTTGGTTTCGACATCCCTTATGGCTAAGGACAAATTAAACTTAGGTCCTATTGACGTGTATGTTGCATCGCGAGGATGGTTAATAAGTCCCCTAGCTGCACTTCGTAGCGTCCCAAGTGCCAGTGCAACAACGTTTTAATTAAAAGTTTCGAATTCTTTTGTTTATCTCTGTTTAATCTAAAGTTTCACGCTAGACACGGTTTCGCCAAATTGACGAAATGATTTTAAAAACTCGTTCGAGCGTAAAATAATAAGCGAATAGCTAGCGCGTACACCGTCTTCTGGCTGTTTCACTGAAAGTGGCGTAGTTACGGACGAACAACTTTTTCAATACTTTTGATACTTCGTTCAAAAAGCCAACGAAGTTATGGGCACGCCAAATTTGCTTGATAAATGATCGCGGAGAAATTAATTAACTCTCGATTGCCAGTATTTCGTAATTATCGAGGAAAGATTTTTATTGGAAACAAGTTCCCTTCCATCGTTTATTGATTCATCTTTAATTATGTTTTAATATTTGTCGATTGTAACTGTTACTCCGTAAGATTATTTTAAAATATGATGCCTCGAAATGACTGGAAATTCGTATCGTTCCACGAAATAATTTCTATAATTATGACTCGAGTATAAGGAATGTTTAAAAAATGAAGTCTTGAATATTAAAATTTGAAGAAAGAACATGTTTTACTTTGCCACGAAGGTAGTCAACTTCTATAATTTCTTTAAAAATTAACTAATTTCAAGTCGATCGGCCAAGTAATTTTAAAGGGAATAAATTTCTATGCTGGTCGAAACTTTTTGGCAATTATTTGATGAAATCTGTACAGAATTTTTAGTCCGAGTAATGTTAAACGGTCACGAGTAGCATGCGCTCACAATCTTTATAACGCTGCCAGAATGAAAGTCACGTGGTTTCATTAAATATCGTGTAATATTTATGCATATTACGCTTAATTACAAGTGTGCGTGACGAAAGAAGTAAGCGTGGTATCAGGGAGCCTTTTATGGCGTTGCTCTAAAATTATGATCTAAGGTGCAATGCACAACAAAACTGATAAAATAAATAAAACTTATCGCCACGAATAAAAACCGACTACGTAGATGCAAAATCTCGGTAGACATTTCGACGAAATATTTATTGGTAATTTAATAAACCAGAAGTTAAATTCACCATCCCCAAAGATGCTCGTTTAATTTTCTAGAAACTTAACATTTAAATAAAAAAATGATTCTAATAAAGTAAATTTTCGTTTTCTCACGGAAACGTAGTGTTTTATCGATAAATCTTGAATATTGAATTAGCGCGGGGCGAACGAATTCCAACGTCGTCCTTTTCATTTTCCTCGCCTCATTTTACACTATTTCCTAACTATTATTTCCCACAAAAGAAGTCGGTTATAGCGGCGTCTCGAAATTCCGGATTCCATTGAATCCTACAATTCACATTTTTCATTGAACGAGAAAACGAACATGCCTCCATCGTTCCGTATTTGAGCTAAACACGAGCAAGGATTGCGCGGTGAAAAAAAAGTTTCCACGAACGCGTAGCTTGTTCCGTCTATTCTATTCGGTTCGAGTTCATTTCATAATGGCACTTCTAATGGCTAAAGCTTTCCTTTCAGAACGGAACTCCTCGAATTTCCATTTTATCATTCTCGAACGCGTGCCGATAATTCACTTCGAAAGTCACGGAACGGAAAACGCTTAATTGATAGGACTTCGCGGAACCCGATACCGTCTAATTCCTGACAATAAAGCTAAATTGCGCGGCTGTGCAACAGTCTCGGACGCAGAAACAAATAGAGAAAGTGTTTCGATCGAGTCTTGTGTATACGTTCATTCCCGCTCGTATTCGTACGCTATAATGGTGATTCGCTTCACCGAATGGAAAAGAAAATTGTTTCCATTTCAAATAAGTTTCCATAATAGATCCACGTTTTCATGTATTGCGATATTTAAAGATTTTCCTTTGAATAAATTAAAAATAAAAGCTACGAAAGTTGTCAGTTGCCGTGGCACTTTGGAAACTATGGTTCTTAGCCCCAAAAATAGGTTTTTACTTTTCCTGTGAGCAAAGATACTCCTTCAATAGAAAATATATATCTTTAGACCTCATACTGTGATAACTTTAAAAGAAAATAGATATTGTGCCTATACTGTTCCAAAATGAAAGGTAGAGAGGGGCAGGGATTTTCAAACATCGGATATGCGAAAAGACTGTATAAGGTTAACGCAGGTTAAGTCTATACATGTACAACTGTAAATGTATTGTTAATAAAATCGTTGTTGAAAAAGAATAGGTTCTTGTCCGATCACCGACGTTAAGCTGCGTTGGTCGCGACCAGGCTGAGATGGGTGACCGTTTGTGGAACACTGCGTATTGTTGACAATTATTATTATTGTATGTTATTAATATTATACTTTTCTGTCGATTTTGTAATTGGGAATTATGACCCCTTAATATTTAAAAAAAAAAACTAGTTTGTAACTGAAAGGTAAGACAGTGGTAATGAACAACATTTAGTGGAAATAAATAGAAAATAAAAGTTTCTATACACTTATAGTGAATCACTATTGTAGTGTACGAATACCACCATACGTTTCCAAGGGTAATAATAAACCAGTGGTAATAAATAATGTTTGGTGAAAATAAATGGAAAGAGAATTCATGAGAAACAAGTTTCTATCCATTTATAGTGAATCACCATTGTAGTGTACGAATACCAGTGGGAGTTTAACTATATTTGTAAACATTTGCTTGTGAATATAGTAAAGAATAGGCAATATTTGGCCCTCATAGTACACAAGGCATTTGTTTGTAAAATGAAAATAAATATGATGGGTGTAGCTAAACAAATGATAAGTGTATTCATCCATCAATGGCCCACCATACGTTTCCAAGGGTGGTAATAAACAACATTTGGTGAAAATAAATAGAAAGAGAATTCATGAGAAACAAGTTTCTATCCATGTATAATAAATCACCATTGTATACCAGAGGGTGTTTAACTATATTTGTAAACATTTGATCGTAAAAATAGTAAAGAATAGGCAATATTTGGCCCCCATAGTACACGGGAGGGTTGATGAAATGAAAATATGGTGGGTGTATCCAAGCTTCTGATAGTTGTGTATCCATCCATTGCTCCGAAGAGCGTACAGTCGCTGGTTTGCGGTGTTTGAGTGTACGTACCCGGTGTTTCAGGAGAAAGCTTAGCCGAGTTGCATCACGGAAGCGCGGAAACTGTCGTCGGGACGAGCGGCGGCGCCGTCGTCGGATCGTTGCTTCTCCTTCTGTCCGTTCTCCTCGGCTGGATACAACAACAGGTGCTCAGATGAAGGCCCCACGTCGTTCGTCGCGTTCCGGAAAGGCGCGAAACGAGCACGACGCCGGACACCGTCGTGACACGGGCGCCGCGGCACAATACGGACTTTTATATTATCGCTGAAGAATGGACGTGGCGGAGTGTGTGCGCGAACAAGGGAGCGAAAAAAATAATGGACGAACGAGAAAAGGAGTCGAAAGGTTGGGGGATGTGTGTGGGAGAGTGGTGAAAGTGGAGGGAGGTTCGAAGCGTTGATAGAGAATGGGCTGCGAGCGGGACGGGGGAAGAGAGGTTGGCAGCATTGTTCACGGGCCGATTGAAGGTGACTCTTTCCACGTCGCTGCGCGACAGTGTTTTCCTATTTCACCGGCAATTCTTCCTGTTCGAGTTCGGGCTGGCAAAGTGCGTCAACTTCGCATCTTTGTCCTTTCGGGTGTTTCCCCGGCACCGGGCGCCTCGCGCGATATACGAGAACGTTTCACGGAACACGAGCACGGAATCGACCCGCGTAACTGAAACGATTCCGGAGCAGTGTCTAGGCTCGAAGGGGTTAGTCGCGTTCTCATTTCGTTCTAGGACGTTTCATGGCACGGATCCGGGAATCCAGTTACGCGTGAACCAACGAGAAATCGCATAATTTCTGCCATCTATGGGTTTTGAATATTTACGTGAGTATCTTCATTTGTAATGGCTTGAACTAACTTGACTATGTACGAAAATGCAACGAAATTAACAGTTTAATTCAAATAGCTCTAAATTCGTCAGTTTTATCAAAGTATCTTTATATATTATTTCTGAATTTATGGAACTCGAAGGATTTTTTTGTAATGTCTAATTTGGCCAGGTACAAAAATGGAACAAATTTAACAGTTTAATGGCTGAAGATTATGCAACAGTTCCAACTGTAATTGTTCCTCGATCTCATATTTTTAAATTGAACATTTTGGAGATATTCAAGTAGCTCTAAATTCGTCAGTTTTATTAAAGTATCTTTATACAGAGTATTCAGCCACATCTGGAAAACATTTTAATGGGAGATTCTGGAAGCCAAAGTAAAAAGAAAATCAACAATACCAATTTGTTGATTGACAAATTCTAAATCTTGTGCACTTTCGAGAGAAAAATTCGAGTAGGTGGACAAATTTTTCGGCGAAAATGAAAAGTTTCAAATCATTCTGGAAAAATTATTTTTGGTTGCAGGAGTCAATTACAATCATTTTTGGTCAATAGGCATACCTCCAAAATCCTACGCACTTTCGAGAAAAAAATTCTTTACCACAAATATAATTTGTGGCCAGAGATCTGTGATTATATTCCTCGTTTTTATCACTTCATATGTAGATATAGTCCAATTATTCGGCGTATACAATTTTAATGGAAGATTTTCGAGGCCAAAATGAAGAATACTAATATGTTGATTGAGGCTTCGTTAAAGAGTTATTAACGTTTAAAGTTCCGCCTGTAGTAATGGCTCTCACTCAGCATGAGAAACTCTACTTACTAACGTATCGTCAGCCTTATAGTTCCCATATTTTTAAATTTAACATTTTGGAAATATTCAAATAGATCTAATTTCATCAATTTTACTAAAGTATCTTTCTATATTATATCTGAATTTATGGAACTCGAATGTTTTATTTGCAATGTCTAACTTGGCCATGTACAAAAATACAACGAAATTAACAATTCAATGGCTGAAGATTACGCTACAATTTCAACTCTATTTGTTCCTCCATTCCATATTATTAAATTGAACATTTTGAAAATATTCAAGTAGCTCCAAGTTCATCAGTTTGATGGCTGAAAGTTAAGACCCCATATTTTTAAATTGAACATATTGACACTATTTAAACCTCTAGTTTCATCAGTTTTACTAGATTATCTTTACATATTATTTCTGAATTTATGAAACTCGAAGAACCTGATTAATTTGTTCGCACTACATCAGTTACTTTTGAAGAATGTTCCAGGGAGCGACGGTTACAGTTTGCAAGACAAAATTGCTCGACGCTGGCCACATTTTCCTCGCTGGTAGCAGCGTACAATATAAATAGCCGGGGGCGAAGGATGCGAAGTCCACGTGCAGATTTCCCGCACGTCGCGTACATGTAAACACCTTCGAATCGCGTGTTCGGAGACTGCAGTACGCCTCGTATATTTCCTTAACGCATTCACTGCCGCTCCGACATTTTAACACCCGCCCTCTGGGAGCCCATTATCGGATACAAAACGACCTCCGTGTGAAAATAATATATCTCTGCGAGCCTCTGTTTGACGACGACAACGCGTCGAGAACGCGTCAAACACGCTCGTTTCGACGACTTTAGTTCCAGGCTGATGACTCGGTGGAACCCGGGTCGCGACTTTTCTTCGGAGACGAGCAGAATTTCCCTCGATAAGATAATCAACTCGAAACGATTTATTACATTCCCACTTGCTCGTTTCGTAATTCTAATTTTTGTCGAACGAATCGCGAATGCAACTTTGTTCGTCTTATGTTCGGTGTTCGAAATTATAGCGTGGGTGGAAATTTTGCCCGTCTCTGCTTTCTCGCGAGGGCTGTTCAAATTTCAGGGCTGAACCACGTGGATCCATTGGAGCATGTACGACGAAACGGTGATTTTATCAATTCGAAATTTTAAACAGGTATGAAATAATAATTACAGGGTGTTTGAAAGAGGATTCCGGGGCATAAGAATCACTGAATTTGAATGTTTCGTTTAATTTAATGATTATTACTCTGTGAATCTTGAACCCCCTTTTTAACATCCTGTACAGCATGGTGCAATAACTATTACCGCCTTAATTATTTTCAAAATTATAGCAGCTGGAGTAATTATTGTATGGTGATGATATTCTTTTTAGCTCGTTTGCCCTTAACTCTGTACAGCTGCTATAATTCTTTTTAATAGAATTCAGGTGTTAATAGCTGCTTGGACCATCTTGTATATTAGTGCATAATTATACGGTGGTTTGATAGTAATAAATAGTAGAAACGTATGAAGTGCCGTCGAGCCATTGCGTTTGAAAAGAATTTTACTAATCGAAATGTTATATTTAAATGCAAATTCTATTACCTGGATCATTATAATATGTACTTAACGTTCGAAATGGCTGTGCTGAAAATGATGAGTGACTGTACAAAACACATCAGGAATTCGAAAATTCCCTGACTGGCGTCTTCCTCTGTGATTAAATAATCTCATTTGCGGTCGGTTGTTTTTTTTCAAAAAAAGAAAACTGATCTCTGAGAAAATTGTGAAAAGAACTTTTACATTCACGTGCCCCGGGAATATTGCTTGTCATCGATTAATTCTATTTTATTAGTCGCGTTATATTATTGCAAACACCGCGTATTAATTTAACCCGCCTACGATACCAGGCAAAATGACCGTTAATGCGATTAATTTCATCCACAACTGCAAATGGAATAGTCGCTAGCAATACTAATTTCACCTACACACTAATTGCATTAATTTTATCCACAGTTACAAATTAAACGACCGCGAATAATTTGATTTGCAACAGCAAGCGAAACGATCGTAAACAGAATTAATACTGGCCATTGTTTCTGATCTATCTGCTGGAAAATTATAATCTTTTTTTTTTCAAAAAAAGAAAATTATATAACGAATGTACCATCGAGTTCGTTGAATTTTTTCCGACCGCAGATGTAGAATAATTATATTCGAATTTCAAATTCTTTAGTCCTCGAATATCATGTAATATCTTACTTTTCGAATAATCGAAATTAACGTGGTTCGAAATTGAACGAGACTCGAACTTGAACCAGCCTCGCGAAAAAAAAACAGCTGCAGATGAATATTCGATACGGACCACACGAGCGAGGCTCAAATTATCAGTATTATCTAGGTTTGTAAAGAGCCCACGTTAAAAGGACGCGCGAGGGAAACCGGAAGTCATCGCCGAGCGCCTGAAGTCGATGACACCGACCGTTCGACCAAACGATATCACTCCATCGTCCAAACGCACGATTAGCGATGGCAGGTTAATTGTTATAAAGTTGTATTCTCGTAAAAACGGTAAAACAGTTGTATAAAGCAAACTCGACTCGATTGTCGGCGATTGTGGAGAAAGAAGCGTGTGGTATGTGCGTGGGTGTCGACAGACTTGTACTCGATGTTGTTCACTGAAACGGCGCTGTCTGCTTAAACCGTGACATCGACTACTTGATTCGCGAATAACAGAACAAAAGATAAACAAACCATAGATCTTCGCGAGGCAAACGATTTAGCCACGCGTTCGGATTTAAAAATTCAATTTTTCAATGAAAATTGTTACGAAAATGGTTTAAGGGTGAAGATTGTACACACGTTAGACTTAACACTAGAACTACAATTATGGTGTATTTATCTGTACCAAAGAAATTAAAACGAAATATATGTTTATTCATTTTCTTATAAAGAAACTAAATTTTCAAAAATTCAGTTGAGTAACGTTTTTACGATTATTATTAGGAATTACGAATCATTTTGACCGCTTTGGTAGTTCTAGTGTCAATTCGAGCCTCTTTAATTTAAGTATACAGGGTGTTCGGCCACCTCTAGCAAAAATTTTAATGAGCGATAGTAGAGGCCAAAATAAGACGAAAATCAAGAATACTAATTTGTTGATGGAAGCTTCGTTAAAAAGTTATTAACAATTAAATTCAAAAATTTCAAATCGTTCTGGAAAAATTATTTTCGGTTGCGGGGGTCAACTACAATCATTTTTGGTGAGTACACATACCTCCGAAATCCTATCTACTTTGAGAAAAAAAATCGAGTAGGTGCTGAAATTTTTCGGCGAAAAAAAATTTTTCAAATCGTTTTAAAAAAATTATTTTCGGTTGCGGGGGTCAATTACAATCATTTTTTATCATTACACATACCTCCGAAATCGTACGCACTTTCGAGAAAAAAATTCCTTACTGAAAATCCAATAAGGTGCCTAAATTTTTCAACGGAGAAAAAAAATTGCAAATCGTTGTGGAAAAATTATTTTCGGTTGCGGGGGTCAATTACAATCAGTTTTTGTCATTAGACATACCCACGAAATCCTGCCCACTTTCGAGAAAAAAAATAGAGAAGGTGTGAAATTATTCGAGAAAATTAAAAAATTGCAAATCGTTGTGGAAAAATTATTTTCGGTTGTAGGGTTCAATTACAGTCATTTTTGGTGAATAGACATACCCCCGAAATCTTGCGCATTTTCGAGAAAAAAATTCAGTAAGAGCGGCACTTTAAACGTTAATAACTTTTTAACGAAGCTTCCACCAACAAATTGGTATTCTTGATTTTCGTCTTATTTTGGCCTCTACTATCGCTCATTAAAATTTTTGCTAGAGGTGGCCGAACACCCTGTATAAATACTAGAGGGGTGGAAAATTTTAAATTAAAAAACCTATTATTTTCAACTGTTCCATCGTCGATTCATAACGGATTAAAGATTTTATTTTCGATCTTTTCGATTTAACTTCGTTGTTTAAATTCTTGTAATAGAACATTGTCGATGCTTTAAACGAATAATTGATTTAAATACGAGGACGCCGCCCAACGAAGAAAGATATTCGCGAATCAAAGGGGAACTTGTAAATTAGTGGAAGTTGCGAATGAAATAAATGAAAGTTGCTGTTACGAAGGACTATGTATGTATCAAGGAACGCGCAAGGATGTTAATGCGAAATGAGTTATCAACTGCCAACATGATCCCGTGCTCATCGATTAAGTGACTCGCGGCCATGTTTTAAAGCGAAGTGACACAAATGCCACGCGTTTTACATAAAGTAACTTTTTCCGCCGACGTTCGTTAATTTAACAACTACTGAAACGTCTCTGTGTTGAGGCAGATCGCACAGTAATACGTGAATTCGACATAAACTCAAAGTTTTCTCCGATGACGAGATTATGAAATATACAATATTCGTTTTACAAGATTTTGTTTCTTCCTTTCTTGTCATTCTCTTTCCTTGTTCCTCCTTTAAGTCATTGGGACACATACAGTCAATTCTATACGAATTCCTTAACATGGTTCACACTACTCAAAAGATAAATCATTTACAGGTTTTGAAAATTTATCTTTTCACAGAATTCACCCTTGAGGGTACTTTAACATGAAGCGCGTTTTTCAAACTTTCTCGAGGAATTTTTTGCAGATAAACTATAACACCTTTTGCAGTCAAGTTTACAAGGTTCAGTGACATTTGAAAATTTTTGAAATTTTTTGAAACCTTAAAGCATAGAAATTCAATATAACGATCTGTAAAAAACACTTGCAAGTATAGTTTGATATCCACGTTTACCAAAATTTTTTTTATAATCGTTACCGCTATTTCTAATTTCAGTTTTAGATATTAACTGCAACGTGTGACTTATGGAGTTGACTCCGGGAAGACGATAACACAGGTAAGTGATATTTATTGGATCGCTGTTGGAAAGTGGCGAATTCATTTCGCGAACAGAAACGCGATACTCGAAATTGAACGATAAAACAAAGTTTTTAGCGTGCTCTCGCCACCGTAAATGTTTGATTTTTTTAAATACCGACGGATAACCAGCGTTTTTCAAATATTCACGGATATACGGAAACCACGGTGAATACCTCGACCGCATTTCAAAATAAATTTCTCGTATATGAAACGTAAATAAATTGGACATAAATTTGCGACCGTAGATTGCACTTTGAAAATTCTAGCAAAATGTTTTATCTCTGAAAGCCGTACAATTGGTTGATATTTTTCGCACGTTTTTCGAAAATCCCGTGCAACCGCGGAAGAGTAACGGTCTAGAATTTCTATTAACTTTTTATAAATGCTCGGATACAGAAAATTTGTCCGCGAAAACAGAATGCATTATTTATTTATTAGACTAAAACGAATAATGGTGTGTGAACTTATTTTCAATCACAATTTCTGGGGAACATTATCTATTTAGTTTTCGTGGCGCGTCTTAAGAAGACGAATTTATTAGACTAAAACGAATAATGGAGCGTGAACTTATTTTCAATCACAGTTTCTGGGTTGTGCTATTTATTTTTCGACCGAGTGACGGGCGAATTATTTCGAATTTTGTTTCGCGCGGCGCGAAATGAAATTTCCTGGGACGGGAACCACGGAATCGTTACTATTCCTTTTCCTGGCAGGTATCGTGGAAGAAATCTTCGAGCCCGAGTCCTTCTTCCGCAATCTATACGGTCGTCGATGCGCCCTCGGAATCGAAAGAAAAATATTTCGCGTTTCACGAACCGCCGGTACGTAGCCGCAGATATACGTCGTTCCTAAAGTTACTCGCACTCCAGACAAGATTGCCTCTTTCCCATCGGAAACGTCCACTTCTCCTGGTCGCCTGGACAAACTGACCGCGCCGCAACGAACAAGTACCACCGAAATCTAGGTGGCCGGAGATTGAAGTTCCACGAAGACACAATCCGCGTACAAACTACCTACGTGCCGTATTCACGGCTCCACTGTACATAAGGTAGTGCAAGGGTATGCACCGGGGAAGTTTCCCCAAGCTCCGACAGATTGGACGTGGTCTTCATCGATCTCCGTTCATTTTCCAGGATCTCTATTTATCCCACGACCGGACAAAGAACGTTACACAAACTGGATTCCAATCCTGACCACACAGACTCTCGATTTTCGAACCTGCTGACTAACTGAGATATCAGCCAACGAGCTTGTAATATTTTACATTTTCGTTGGGAATTGTTACCTAAGGATGAGCAGGCAAGGGTTGATAAACTGACAGTTACTAACCATCGAAGTATAATTGATGGAACTGTTTATAAAGGAGCTGAGGATATTTATTTTTAGGGGAAGATGATATAGGAAACACATTTGTGATAGAAAAGCTTGGATAATATTTTAAATTGCCTATTGTTTCAGTAGAAATTGTGATCTTGGTATGAGGGATGAGCTTAGGGATGATACTATCTTAGGGATGAACAGGTAAGGGTTAATAGACTATCACTAACCAACCATATGTAGTTGATAGAACTGTTTATAAAGGAACTAAGGATAGTTATTCTCAGAGGAAGATGTTATAGGAAACAAATTTGTGATAGAAAAGCTTGGATAATATTTTAAATTATCTATTATTAGATTATATATATTCAGTAGGAATTGTGATCTAGCTATGAATATAATGAGAATTAATAAATTAACAGTTACTAATCACCCAAGTATAGTTAATAGAGCTATTTATAAAGTGACTGAGAATATTTATTCTCAAAGGAAGATGTTAAGGAAAACTCCTAGTAGACAAGCTTGGATAGTATTTTAAATTGTGATCTAACTATGAATATATTGAGAATTAATAAATTAACAATTACTAACCACCCAAATATAATTGATATAACTCCTTAAAAAGTACCTAAAAATATTTTTTCCAAGAAGGATACGTTGAGAGAAACAAATTTCTGATGAAAAAAATTTCATGTAACAGACTGCTTGTTTCATTAAAACTTGTATATAAATACCAGAACTGTACACAAAAAGTCCAAGAATATTTATTTTCGAGATGGGATGTTGAAAAAGAGAAACTTGTAAAAGACAAACTTGGATGTTACACCGAGAATTTATTATTTAAGTTTTCAAGTAGTCGAATGTTAAAGAATGAAATGAAAAAGGTGATCTTGAACAATACGAACGAGGTGTTTACATTTTCGTTTAAAGTATCGGTGAATTTGTCGTTTGGGGAGGTACGAGGATCGATCGAGAGACATTTAAGCGATTTCAATTGGAGAATAGCCGCAGGCTATCGCGGATCTAACTTTAGTCTTCGAATGATCGCGTGCCTGTCGATCTTTTCTGCCCGTTCGTCGAGTTCCACACAACGTAAAATCGATTGTGGACTGCTACCGCATGAATAGACAGGAGGGCTGATTAGACGGCCTCTTAAAGTAATTCCACGAAGAAGCTTGCCCTATCTGGGTCAACTTCTTAAATCTTTCATCGAGGTAACGCTTCGGCTGAGTTCATTTTTAATCACTCGATACTACCCATGGAAATGATATCGTAGAATCTAAAATAGCCAGGATCGAATTAACCTAATCTTGACAATTTTTGTCGACCCCGTCTCCGGTTTCGCGCTCTTCCAAATTTGACAATCTCGTAACATCCGCTTTTAATATACAATCTGAACAGAGTGTCGTCTAGAAACCCTCGAATCTGCGCTTCGAAGATACGAAAATGTAAATTCCCCAGCACTCGAGCATCGAATAGAAATTCAATTATTGTCGAGAATACTTTTCTATTAGATTATGTCGAGCCCCGGAACTCTTGATTAAATATTTATTTAAATTATAACCGGAAGCTTCACGAAATAGACTGTTTTTTTGAAAATATTTAAAGAGTTCTTCGCGTCTGCTGAAAAATTTATCTTGAAAATACTTTTAGAAATGTTTTTTATTTCGATGAAGGTTTGCTGATTCCGCTTCGTCTCGCGAATTATCTTGACATTTTCGTTATCGAAACTCCGCAATAAGAGTATCGAGACTTTCCTCGATATTAAATTTCAGGACCTATGATATGTTTGGGTAGATTTCGTACCGACTGTTTCAAAGATGCATAAAAGACCTCCCCGGTGAACTGTATCGTGAACGCATAGAATGCAGAAAACGACGAGGAAAACGACAACAGTCCTTGCGCAAAATGCTCGTTCGTTGCTAGACGCACGGAAGGAGAACGACACGAAACATTCTTCCCCCTATTCAGCTATGCTTTCAACGGATGCAACTCTTATCTCTATCCCGGGTTTATCTTCACGAGCAATATAACTGGATCGGTTCTCCCTCGCGGGCGAAATTTTAAACGAGTCAGGTCTGGTAAAATTGAAACGGAACTCGAACGGGACGCAATTTATAAAAGCCCAGCAATTGCTAAGGAGCTAATAAGAGAGTTACGATTTATCTAGGGACCTGTAACTTCCAAATTCCTTTCCTATTCCCTCTAGTATTTCATTAAATTCGCTTATGTACAGATTTGAACCTAACAACGATCGCAGTTACGTTTATTAAAATTTGCATTCCCCTTCGAAACCGAATTATTAATTTAAAACAAAGATACCGAAGTATATAGAAAGTGGACAAATTACTTATTTGATTTTTTAAAGTCTATAGTAAATCTACAAAATTTTAATTAAATCAGAAGAAGCATAGTGGAAGATTAAATACGAGTATTTTTAATCTTGCAACGATCCAGCGTTTAAATCTGTTTTAAACAAACAGGAATTTTTCATAATTTCAATGATTTTTGTTCCACTCCAGAACGGTTTTTAATCGACGAGAAAAATTCCGAGAATCGCGAATGTTCGATTTTTAAAAAATTGGAAAATTGAATCGAGCGTTATTTTTGTATCCTCTTAGCGCGAGAATTATCAACGAAAAACTGTACCTTTAGGATCTTTCCTTCGCTCTTCGATAAACCATATTTATACGATTCGACTTACGTGCGAGTTTTGAGAACAAAGCGACTGCGTAAGTCGAGAACTCGCCGCGAATAAAAAGGGAATCGAGTACGGGGAGTCGTTTGAATATTTAGAGTAAAGTTTCGAAGAGACGGCGCGAAGGAAACTGGCGGAACTCGCGGTTTTGTCGCGAGCATCTTGACAGAGCTCCGCTATAATCTAATAAACAAACGCCAAGAATCTTCAACCGTGTTTTTCCATTCTTATTTCGTAACACTTAATTAAAAAAAAAAAAAGAAAAACAGAAAATTTATGAACTAACTTTAAAGCGTCGTCGTATTTTTAAACAATACATAATACATCCTCGCTGAACAAAATTCTTTTTCTTTTGTAACACTTAATAGAAGAGGAGAAAAGAAAGTCTATGAACTTCAAAGCGTTCTCATAGCTTTAAACATTGCGAAATTTAATTGCTTTTATAATATGTAGTTCGAACCATAACTGCACCCTTAGCGAACAAAATTCTTTTTAAAACAGTCTGGACGTATTATTAAATAACTTGGACAATTTTTATCGTTTCGTATGTGGCGTCGCCTCCCATGCTCGCCACCAGAGGGATCGCGCTCTCACAAGCGCTCGACCGACTCGTCGGTTGCTGTATAATATAACGACTTCCCAATACGCGTCCCCTCCTTTCCTTTTCTGTTCTTCCACAAATTTCCCGAGATCCTACCCGATTAAAAAAGTTAACAGGACGCCCACCAGGAAAGGACGTATGGTTTTTTTGGTAAAAATTGTACAAAGATTGTTTTCGATCGAATTTGAGTGTGACATAAAAGTAGATAGAAAAGAAAGTGTTTCAACGAGTATTTAGAATATGCACAGACTTAGTTTCACGGTGAACATAGTTTCACTTTTCGTTTCAAGAAAAGTTTGGAACAATTCGTTCTTAATTCTCTTTGAAAAGAAGTCGCTTCTCGCGTTTGTCGAAAGTCTGCCATTACATGAAGGATATGCGTGCATTCGCGAATATGCGATATGATGAAACCGTTTCCACGCGGATGTAGCACACATGCCGAAAGTCAGACATTATATCGTGTCCCAGCCAATTTCGCTCGAACTGAACGCGAAAACATAGAGGGAATCGTCGTTATAAATCGTCGCGATTCCGTTCAATGGCAGAAAATTCGTACGTCTATTTTCATGAAACTTTAAGCAATTTTTATATTAAGGGACTCGATGAACCCATGCAAAAACAAACAATTAAATACCAATGCAATTAAAATAGCCCAACAATTCTAAAACTTTTCTATAATACCTATGCTGACTGTGTTTGCAATATTTACATAAAATAAGATTCTTTTAAAATTTATTAAAGCTCACTAGAAGTGTGCGTTCGAAAAATATGCAAATTAAAACTCATTATATTTCTTCTGTATGTAAAATTGAGGACAAATGTTTTATTGATTTCCAATCATCGAAGTATTGGAAATAATTTTTTTTTCTCTTGTATAATTTTTACCCCTTTTTGTACCAAAGGGTTTTCCCGCGAACAAATGAATAATAATAAAAATATATTTTTAAAGCACTCTGCACGATACGTAATATAATTAATTGAAACATAATTGCAAACACGTTAAGTAACAGAAACAAAATTTTTTTTTTATTATATACTATATATTGTTTACAATCACTGTTCTCTACCTCAAGCGTAAAAATATCACAACATTCTCTCTTCTACAGTAACGGGTTTTTGCCCATATAATAAATAAATAAATAAATATTTGCCTTCATCCAGGCAAATATTCCGTTATGACTGTGTTTTAATGAATTTCTTGCGAACGGTAAAATATTGATGAAGATGTAAATTCTAACCTTCCAAGGTTTTCAATCACGACTTCCATGTAACCTGTGTTATTTTCTGTTATACTATTATAATATCGAGGGGAATTTTGTGAAAATTTATACTCCAAACAAGCCCAGTGGAACGCGACCCGTAAACACAACAAAAGCACTTCCATTTTCCCCCGATCTAATATTAAATTTGAATTTCGTAGTTAGCGGGTACCACGTGCACCGACTGTGATGAACTTCAACGAACTGCACACACCGAAGAGTTAAAGTGAAGTTTCTTAACGAGGATAAAGCGTTCATCACTGCGCTTTCTGACACCGAAGTTTGTCGTATGTTACGTACGATTCCGCAATGCTTGTACGTCGTACATATAGATACGACACAAACAGTGAATACGACCCAGGTCGTATCAAACTGCAAAAGTCATAATATAAAGTAGCTGTCGTAATTTCCAGAACTCTGGGATACCATAGTAATAAAATTGTCGGTTAATCCTCCAAGTAACCTCTCTAATCTTAGCACGTTGCTTGTCTTGCAACGCCACTCCAATACTTAACAGTTTCATTAAATCCAGAAATTTAAAATTCATTTAAGTTGGTAATCGAAATGAATAATATTTTACAAACGTTCGAACGTTGATTTCATGGTGTTAAATCATAGGTAAATCTCAGTATAAAACGCATTATATTCGAATCCAACGATTTTCATTATAACAGAGAAAAACAGAAAAATTAAAATTGTTAGGAGGTAATAAACCAATTTTTTAAACGACATTATAACACGATCTGAAATAAGAATTACCTATCCCATTCTTAGCGGTTTAATTAAATCCAAAAATTTAAAATGAATTTAAGTTGATAATCGAAATAAATAATGTTATTATACTGAAAAACAAACGTTCGAACGTTGATTTTGTGGTGTTAAATCGTACGTGAATCTCAGTATGAAACGCATGAAAAGTATATAACACGATCTGAAATAGGAAATAGCTTGAATAAAATAAAAAATAAATAGGCTTATTTATCAAATGGAGAAAATTGATAGACGACGAATCCATGACTAGCGATAACGAAAACGATTTTATATATCTCCCGTAGGTTCACGCGCCGGTAGCAGTCGATACGATTATGGCACCTTTAAAACATAGCCCGAAAATCGTAACTTTTTAATTACTCGATTGGACACTTGGCGGCGATAGATAGCAATCGATTCTCGCGGCCGTGGACACATACGTTGAGACTTTTCGCACGGCAGTAATTGGATTGCGGTCGAACGTGAAACTGGCCAAATTTTTGCGCCCGATTTTCATCCGGCTTTTTCCCGTTGACGTCATAATTCAAAGCCTCCTACGCCCCCTCTCGAAGGCTCGGCTTTCGAAACAATCGCGATCCGCCGGAGCCCCGGCGCGAAACGTAATACTCCGCGGTAAATAATGATCGCGACACGACTGTCCGTGCATCCCAGTTATTATTTACGATCGCGCCGGGTCTCGATGTATCGAGGGTAATTAATAATCGGACAATAAACGAACCGCAATTGCAACCAGGAGAAAAGTGGCCGTTTTCTCTCGCCGTTGTTCCCGCGATTCCCGATATTCCGTTCCGCTTCGCTGTTCGTGTCAGCTCTTATTCGCGTAATTCTTCTATTTTCGGGGCGAGTTTAGTCCGGTGGCAGATACAGGGACTTTTGGCTCCCTGCACCTCATTGTTGAAAAGAAAAAAAAAATTATAGCGCAATCCGTTGGCTGGAATTTCAGTTATAACTCACAATAACAAACAGATAAGTGTCAACCGCCGTACTGAGCGAATGCAAAATACTGGTACGAATTACGAGGGTAGACACAACGCGGCAAAAATCATGGTTGGAGTGAGGCATAAATTAATAACGGACCAACGGTGGTGTAACGACGAAACAATGGGACGTGGAATGGAAACGAACAGCATCTACCCAATTAGAATAAAATGGAACTTGTTTTACAAAAAATATATACAGTTACTCGCACTCGTATTCGTACACTATAATGGTGATTCACTATAAATAAAACAAAGAAGTTATTATCAATTGAGTTATTTTTTATATTGATATAAGTCATTAGTAGTCGTTAATTGTTAGTAGTGTATTGGTATAAGTAGTTAGTTCCGGGGACAACAATTATTTACGAAAGTGTGCGGGCTAGTAATTACGCAAACATCCTATATACAAGTTTACATTCCCTTTCAATTAAATAAACTATTTATAATCCAGTTTCATTGTACACCTGTTGTATGATAAACAGGAATTGCTGAAACTTCCTTGGGTGCATAGAGTCAAAGTAAATATGAAAATAAACATAGAAGGCAGCATAAATTATAGTAAGTGATATGATCATTAGATAGAGGATGAAATGGCCTTTAAAACAAGCGTTCGAACAAGTCGATAGCTTTATTAGTTCCGGAGATATAGCGATTTTAGTTTCAAGTCGATGCGGTGGCTAGTTCCGGAGAATAAGGGTTCGAAGCGTTTGTTTACATTCTTACTACAGCCTTGTCAAGGTCGTTGACCGCACGTGATCGTAGTAAATAGTAAACGTGACGTCACTCGGTCACTCGGTTACGTAGTCACGTGCGAGACAAAGAGGTCCGACGCATTGGACGGAAACAGAGATAGTCGAATTAAAAAATTACCTTTTACATAAATTACGATATCTCGAAAATGGAAAGTCGGATCGACAAAATTCAAAAACCATTTTAAAGAGGAGGCCTTACCGCTTCTAACAGTGGCTCAATAATGGATAAAACACTAATAGTTTCGGAACTGCATGCGTCTAAAGTTTTAGTATTTTTACGCGAGTCCGACAGTGAGACAGTCGAATTAAAAAAAATTACCTTTTACATAAATTACGATATTTCAAAAACGGAAAGTCCAATCGACAAAATTCAAAAACCATTGTAAAGAGGAAGCTTTGCCACTTCTAACAATGGCTGAATTATTGATAAACCATTAATAGTTTCGGAACTGCACGCGTCTAAAGTTTTAGTATTTTTAATACGCATTAATAAACTTTTGTAGGACGGAGAGTGGAATTCTAGAAATTACCTCTTCACTTAAATTGCGATATCTCTAAAATGGAAAATCAGATCGACAAAATTCAAAAACCATTTTAAAGAAGAAGCTTTGCCACTTCTAATGACAGGTCAATTATGCAGAAAACACGAGTTGTTTCAAAATTGCACGCATGTAAAGTTTGACTATTTTTAATACGCGTTGTTGTTAAACTGTTTTAAGACAGTGAAAGATTCCCTACTTTCAATTCTGCAAGCTAACCAAAATTTCATAACAAATTGTGTCCAGTGTTTTACAAAAAAAAATATAAATCATTCAACCGATTGGATGATAAATTATACATTTTTCTCAGAAAACAATAAGAATGAATATTGAAAAATTATACTATAAGAAAAGTCGTGAAGTAAAACGGCGTTAAAATAACATTGCATATTAGAAATTGTAAACGAAATTGCGTCTCATAGTATTTCCTAGATCCCATCGTGTCCAAATTCTTAGAATCTGAAAATCTCACCACTCAAGCAACTTCGTCAAAGTCTCGAGGATCATGAAACGCATGCACGGAATATCGAAACGTTTCGTATCTAAACTTCTGTTGTGAAACATACTTTCTGTCCGCTATCGAACAGATCCTGATCTCTGATGCCTCGAATGTAAACCGTGCGTGTGTGTGTGCATGCGTATAAAGGTGCAGCGGAAGAGGCAGAATGAAACGAGCCTCGTAGGACGTTTTTACGAGACGGATAACATTTTACGGGGGGTCGAACGGGCATAGATATTTTATCCGGAAGCCTGTTATCGATGAAGTAAAAGCACCAACAAAGCTCCGCGACGCCATGCACGATGTGCCTGAAGATTTAGACGGCCAAGGATACATGGATTTACCTTACTTTCCCTCCGGATCATCCACGCGTACTCGCAGATTCGCGAAATCCTCCACGCGCGGGCTACGACCATAATGTTTTATCGGAGGGACTTCGAGATCGTACGGTACAACTTGTTTTACACCCCGGGTTACTCCTCGTCGGGCAAATTTTATTCGTAAACTTCCGCGTACGTCCTCGTAAATCCCTTTGTAAATTAGAATATGTTAACGAATTTTTTAAATCGATTTTTAAAAGGTAAAATACCATATGATATTTAATAAACAAATATTACCGTAGTTAAGAAATACGCTGTTAGTTTGTCTCTTTCAAAAAGAGAATGTTGTCTTTCATTTTTCGAGATACAAATCAAGAGGGTGCAGCTGTGTCCCTTCCTTGGCTTATTTAGATAATGAACAGGATTGGGTCGGTGGGTATAGTCCGGGCCACAATATAGCGAGGTCGTAAACTCGAGTAAGTGTCAAAGTTTACTCGTTTCAGCTTCCGAAACAAGTGAATTGACAGAAATACGAGCAGCTAAGGGCCTTAGACCATAGTCAGGGCCGTACGAAGAAATGTTTTATCTAGTGTCGCCATTTTTAGAGATATCGTAACAGATAAAGGTCTTATTCAAGTCTTTAATATCTTAATTTACCTGCTTATAATATATGTATGTAAAAAATGAAAAAAAGTAGTGCAGTTACGGATACAAAAAGACATTCAGAAAGGCACACTCAAGCAAGATGTCGGTCCCAATCCTCAAGAGTTTAGTTTACGACCTCGCTATATCGTGGCCCGTACTATACGTGACGAATTTTTCCTCACTGACCTTTCTTCATTCTGGCAGTTTCAGACGTGCCCTTCCAAGCGTTTCAAATAAAGACAAAGTTTAGTTTAAAAACTATTTGAACTGTATGTTTTATTTTTATTCCACCATCTATTTCCAATATACGAAAATTGAGATTTACAAACACCGTGTTTGAACGTAATCAATTATGAAATATATGTATCGAAGTGACTTGCAAATTTTTTGAACCAATATCGCGTTATACTTGATTTTAAATTAAATCAGAGCAGCTCGCGAATGGCTTCCGCGGAACGAGTTATTTGCTTCCATGTTATTCGAAACAGATTCTTCGCGAAGGTGAGGCAACCGCCAGCGTTTAGTATAGCGTGAGCTCTCTCAGACAACGCAATGAATAATGGAAGAAACAAAGTTAAGTGATCCATTCGGTTCAATCTACTCTCGCATCTCCGGCGCTGGCCGAGAAAGCTTCGAACAAATGGACGTACAAAGTACCTGAAATTTGTAATCCTTGTATCCTATTTTCATTATTTTTGTTTGTTTTTACCTGGATAATAAATACCAAACGCAGTAATGATTCTAACATTTTTTACTGAAAATCCTTTCGACTGTACGGGGCAAGAGAAATTGTGAAAGCTGTCGTTATAGACCAATTTCATGCAAGATTAGTTTTGAGTTGACGCGAATCTTTCGGAAGATTTGTTTCGGAGTAATGAGAGTCGAGGACGTACGAGGCTCGTGTAATTAACTCTGGCGAGGCTGTCGAACGCAATTAAAAGCGTTCATAACTAACAACGGTTGGATTGACATTATACCAGAGATGAAGTCGTCGTCTTGAAACGAAACGATAATGGCCAGAATCGAAGGAGACGGTGTACCAGGGACGCGGGGCCCGGTAAATCCCGGCGTAAGTTCTTAGATAGTTTTATGTGGCTCGTTAGAAAGTTTTCCCTGTTACTCTCGGTAATGCCGCCCGGCACTACTAATTGTGACAGTGGAATTTATCGCGGGATTCAGTACATAAAGCACGCGGTAAATGTTATTGCTGCTTCGAAGGGGGGGACAACGTTTTCGCGAACGGTGTTTCCCTCCATTCAAATTCGAGACGCGGAGGGTATTTCTGCTGGCTGGGATCGTACAGGATCCCAGATTCGTAAGTTGGTATGTTTTAATTTTTCTAAAAAAAAAATTCTCAAGATCAAATGTTAAAGAAAATAAATGTAAACAAGAATTTAATATTAACGATACTACAAAAATAAGTTCCATGATAAATTGTAAGTATGTTGGTTTTTAATTGCTTGAAAAAAAGGTATCGTTTTCATGGACAATTTGAGGGATTTGGTGTGACAGTCAACGTGTCAAGCTATGGAAAGTTTATGAATATTAGTTATTCAATTTTAATCTTTGTACCGGGGATATGAGCCTACAAGGCCAATTTTTGAGTATTTTTTTGTAGAAAAACTTTCACATAAGTCCTTGTTAAAAAAAATTTTATGTTTGTATTGTGGGATCGGGAAGATAATGACTCCGCTCTGTTCCGTTCCGCACAATTTTATTGTTGCTGTCGTACAACGACGTGACTCGTGGTGCGGGTTACGCTCGACTCTCTGGTACGATCATCGCCACCGTACCAAGAGGCCTTCAAAAACAAAAGACGGTCAGAGACGACGACAACGGCTTTTCGGCTCACGCGGCTCTGGTCGTCTCGTGTGCAACCATCGTCTCGTGTGCAACCATCGTCTCGTGTGCAACCATACATTGTAGCGGCTTCGAACGGCTAAGGCGTATGTGGTGCCTTGGCCGCCACACTACCCCCCTGCCAGTAATTGGCACAATTACGAAAAATTGACCGACTACATTACCACTACCATTTACTCTATTATATAAAATACGTTATCCTAACTAAGATTTACATTACAGTATTTGAACAGAGTTGAAAAAAAAAGGAATTTACATGGAGTTTAATATATAATACGTAATACCTAAAAATACATGAAAGTACATAAAAGTGATGGATAAAAATAAATGGTATATGATACTTATTATAATAATGCGCAAGCCTTAAGTACTACCGCGTAATTTGAAATCGCTCGGGAAAACGTACGCGTCTACCTGAACGCGTGACACGTTGCTGTATAACCGGCGCATTGTCAGGTACGTTTGTTTGTGTGACCGGCTGATTTTCTATGCTCACGGGATCCGGTCTGTTTTCTGCTAGCATATAAGCAGGCTTTAGCCTTTCAATTGATATATTTATTTCCTTACCTCTAATGTTTATTGTAAATGTTTTTTCGCCTCGGCGCACTACGGCGTATGGACCTTCATAAGCGGGTTGTAAAATAGTTTTGGCTGAATCTGTTCGGATGAAAACATGTGTTGAACTGCTAAGATCTTTGAAAACGAATGTACGATTAACGGAATGGCGTGATGCATTAGAGGGACTCAATTTAGAAAAATGGTTGCGTAGTCTATTAGTAAAATCGGAAGCATTTTCTGTGCCTTCCGCTGAATGCGAAGACAAGAACTCTCCCGGTAATCTTAATGGCTCGCCATAAACTAATTCCGCTGAGGTAGCGCCGAGGTCTTCTTTCCAGGCGGAACGAATACCGAGTAGAACCGTCGGAAGTATTTCTGTCCACTTGTCGGATCCGTGGCACCTTATAGCCGACTTGAGCTGTCGGTGAAAACGCTCTACCATCCCATTGGCCGCTGGGTGATACGCCGTTGTGCGAAGGCGTGTGGATCCAATTAAATTGTTCAGCGCAAAAAATAATTTGGATTCGAACTGCCTACCCTGATCGGTGGTAATCCGTACGGGAGCACCAAACCGCGCTACCCAACCGTCATAAAAGGTTCGAGCTACGGTTTGGGCCTCCTGATCGACCATGGGGAAGGCTTCCGGCCACCGCGTATATCTGTCTACACAGGTCAGACAATACCTGAAACCTTCGGACACCGGTAAAATTACTATGTCTAAATGAATGTGTTCGAATCGCGCAGAAGGTTTAACAAATGTAGCCAATGGTGCAGTCACATGACGGGAAATTTTTGATCTTTGGCACGGTATACAGCAACGTGTCCACGTGCGAACATCTCTTTTAATCGACGGCCAAACATAACGTTGCGTTATGAGCTTGATCGTCGCGTTAATACCTGGATGTGATAATACATGTAACATATTAAAAACTGCGCGTCGGAAAGGAGGGGTGACATAAGGTCTTACATTCTTAGTCGAAATATCGCAAAAAATTTCGGAAGACGTGCCAGGCAAGGAGACTTTGCGTAATCGCAGGCTAGATTCGCTATTCAACAACCGCTGCAACTCCTCATCCTGGGCTTGCGATTTTGCCAATTCTTCGAAATTAATCGAGTGGTTAACCGTTTCCACTCTGGACAGTGCATCGGCAACGACGTTGTCTTTACCGGAAATATGTTGAATATCTGTAGAGAATTGCGCAATGTAATCTAGGTATCGGAATTGTCGAGGAGAGCATTTATCTAATTTCTGTTTGAAAGCGAAAGTTATGGGTTTATGGTCTGTAAAAATCGTGAAATGTCTGCCTTCGAGCATATGTTTGAAATGTTTTATTGCTAAATAGATAGAAAGTAGTTCCCGGTCGTAAGCTGAATACTTCTTTTCGGCAGATCCTAATTTCTTAGAAAAGAATGCTAATGGTTGTCGTTCGTTGCCGACGCACTGATGTAAAACAGCTCCTACGGTGTAATCAGAAGCATCGCAGGTAACCGACAATGGAGCGTTGACCGCAGGATGAGAAAGCAGGGTTGCGTTTGCTAAACTATTTTTGGTATTTTCGAAAGCCTGACGCGCTTCCGAAGTCCAGGCTATCGGGGTCTTGCCCTTTAAATTGCCGGCTAAAAGGTCGTTCAAGGGTGCTTGAAAGCGAGCGGCATCTGGGATAAAACGGCGGTAAAAATTAAGCATTCCCAAGTACTGCCTCAAATCCTTCGCGTTTTTCGGAAGGGGAAATGACTTTATGGCTTGTACCTTGCCGGGCAAAGGTTGAGTGCCGCTTTCATTTACCCGATAGCCTAGAAATTTAACTTCTTCCTGCCCGAACGTGCATTTATTCGGATTAACAACAATGCCATAATCTTTTAATCGTTTAAATAATAATTCTAAATGGCGCAGGTGATCGGCTTGGGATTCTGAGGCGACCAAAATGTCGTCTATATACGCGTAACAAAAATCGAAACCGCGTAAAATTTCGTCGATAAAGCGCTGAAATGTTTGCGCGGCATTTCGTAACCCGAACGACATGTACGGGAATTCAAAAAGCCCGAACGGCGTTGTAATGGCCGTTTTTCCGACGTCTTCCGACGCAACCGGAATCTGATTATAAGCTCGGACGAGATCTATTGTGGAAAATACCTTTTTGCCACTCAGTTGTTGCGCAAAATCCTCAATGTGACGCACGGGGTATCGGTCGGGAATTGTCCGTGCGTTTAACGCTCTATAGTCACCGCAAGGCCTCCAAGCTTCTTCGCCCTTCTTCGGAACCATATGAAGGGGTGCTGACCACGCGCTCTTCGAAGGACAAGCGATGCCCATCTTCACCATCGCGTCGAACTCCTTCTGGGCAGCCCTGAGCCGGTCCGGTGCAAGCCGCCGCGGCTTGCTGGAAACGGGTGGTCCAGGGGTTGTCTCGATGTAATGCACCGTTTGGTGCGTAGTCCTCATCGGGGTGCCGCTAGGCCGTGTAAGTTCCGGCATCTGCATCAGGAGCTGGTGGTAAACGGTAGTCCCTGCTACTGTCTTCACCGACGGCGTTTCATCCTCGGCTCGTGTTCCGCGGACCGTTAACGACGTGGTCCGATCGACGAGGCGACGATTGCGGATGTCCACCATAAGATCGAAGTGATCGAGAAAGTCTACCCCGATTATGGGTTTTGTAACATCCGCAACCACGAATCGCCACACGAAATCCCGTCGTAGGCCGAGGTGCAGGTTTAACGACACTGTCCCGTAGGTGTTAATTACACTCCCATTCGCCGCCGCCAGCTGGTACTCCGATCTTTCTCGCAATCCGCCTAGCAGGCGGCGCGGAAAAACGCACAAATCGGCCCCGGTATCCACTAAAAATTCCGTCTTCGAGCTGTTGTCTAAGATGAAGAGGCGGCGTGATGCTGGATTTGTGTCGCTGGCCGCCATCAACGACTCCCCAGGTCGTTTCCCTGATCCGTGGCGTTCCAATTGCACGGTGCAACGCACCTCTGCGCGGCCGGACCGAACCGCCAATGGTACCAGCATTTCCCTTGATGGTCCATTTGTCCTCCCGCGGGCCGCTCTCGCGATCGCGATAGAGATCGTCTGCGGTAGCGCGAGTTTGGATGATTTCGGTGGGTCCACCTGCGACGGGAAGATTGCCCCTGGTCCACCAAGGATTCACGGATGGCAGAAATTTCCTGCCTCAAGGAAAGAGCCAATTGTGACATCTTAATGTTTAACATGGCCTCGATGCTCGGGCCCGGCGGGGGTATTTGGCAGGATGTAGATACGCTCGTAATCGCGGCCTCCGTGACGTGTACCCGCGGTGTCATCGTATCCGCGACAGCGTCTGCCAACTCTGCTACCTTATCCAGCGGGGTGTCCCGCTGCGTGGATAAAATCACCTGCATATTAGCAGGTAGTCGGCCCATCCAAAGCGTCCGCAATACACCGTCCGAAAAAGCCGTACCGGCCAATCCGTGCAGGTGACGAAGAAATTGGGACGGTTTTCTGTCCCCGATTTCCTCGTGTTCCAATAACCGCCGCGTTTTCTGTTCCTGCGACGCACTAAGCCGGCGAATGAACTCATTTTTTAGCGTCGTGTACGGATCCGCGGCCGGGGGATTCATGATAATGTCTCTTACTTCCGCGGCGTGTCGCGCACTTAACGCGCCGAGAATGTACCCGAATTTCGTGGTCTCCGACGTTACATTGGATACCTCAAAACTTCTCTCTACCATTGAAAACCACATCTCCGGGTCTCCCGGACAAAACTCGGGTATCCGTACAGCGACGCGATCAACTGCCAACGGCACACCCGCGGATGTCCCTGCGTTAACGTTAGGGTCAGTCATTTTACCAGTCTTGGTCACAAAAAAAAATAGTTTCACCGCACACACACACCGCGCTTACTATTTGTCAGACCGTGTCCTTTTCTTATGTCCTTAACACTATACACTTATTTCTCTACACTAACTAATATTGTCCGTATACAAAAAATGTCCAAATTTTCTTAAAAAAACTTTACTTGCGCGGCGAGATCACGTCGGGGTCACCAATGTGGGATCGGGAAGATAATGACTCCGCTCTGTTCCGTTCCGCACAATTTTATTGTTGCTGTCGTACAACGACGTGACTCGTGGTGCGGGTTACGCTCGACTCTCTGGTACGATCATCGCCACCGTACCAAGAGGCCTTCAAAAACAAAAGACGGTCAGAGACGACGACAACGGCTTTTCGGCTCACGCGGCTCTGGTCGTCTCGTGTGCAACCATCGTCTCGTGTGCAACCATCGTCTCGTGTGCAACCATACATTGTAGCGGCTTCGAACGGCTAAGGCGTATGTGGTGCCTTGGCCGCCACAGTATAATCATCTTGATTTACGTGGCGATTTTCGTACTTCGAGATCGGCTGTGCACGATGGAAATCTTCGTTGTCGTACTTGGAAACTATTTATCCAATTCTAACATTTCATGCCTGCATAATAAGTAGTACAGACCTTGCTCCATCATTACATATGTAAGTAGCAAAGTAAGTCGCGATTTCCACAATGAGAGCACCGTTTGCCATCGTTTTCAACACGGATTTATATCTTGCAATGTTATTTTGCACGTAGCAAAACCAAAAGAGGCGAAGAATAAATAAATATTCCTCCTTAGCGTCTAAATGAAAGGTTATTTTTTCCAGACTATTAAAATTTATATGAAAATGAAAATAGTTAAATTTTCCCTCAGATACTAAGAAGATACTACATTTAAATTAAATTATTATTATTCGAGCCTTGATTGTAAAAATTAGTCAACTGTACTTTTTGTGCAATTTATTAAAACTACTTATAAAAATAAAAATGATCGAATTAGACTTTAAACACTAGGAAGATATAATTACTTATTCTCGTCCCATTTTAACTTTGATAATCAGCAAAATATACATATTGAATGACCAAAATAAGACAAAAATCAAGAATACTAATTTGTTGGTGGAAGCTTCGTAAAAAAGTTATTAACGTTTAAAGTGCCGCTATTACTGAATTTTTTTCTCGAAAATGCGCAAGATTTCGGGGGTATGTCTATTCACCAAAAATGACTGTAATTGAACCCTACAACCGAAAATAATTTTTCCACAACGATTTGCAATTTTTTAATTTTCTCGAATAATTTCACACCTTCTCTATTTTTTTTCTCGAAAGTGGGCAGGATTTCGTGGGTATGTCTAATGACAAAAACTGATTGTAATTGACCCCCGCAACCGAAAATAATTTTTCCACAACGATTTGCAATTTTTTTTCTCCGTTGAAAAATTTAGGCACCTAATTGGATTTTCAGTAAGGAATTTTTTTCTCGAAAGTGCGTACGATTTCGGAGGTATGTGTAATGATAAAAAATGATTGTAATTGATCCCCGCAACCGAAAATAATTTTTTTAAAACGATTTGAAAAATTTTTTTTCGCCGAAAAATTTCAGCACCTACTCGATTTTTTTTCTCGAAAGTAGATAGGATTTCGGAGGTATGTGTACTCACCAAAAATGATTGTAGTTGACCCCCGCAACCGAAAATAATTTTTCCAGAACGATTTGAAATTTTTGAATTTAATTGTTAATAACTTTTTAACGAAGCTTCCATCAACAAATTAGTATTCTTGATTTTCGTCTTATTTTGGCCTCTACTATCGCTCATTAAAATTTTTGCTAGAGGTGGCCGAACACCCTGTATATAAATTATAATACTCAGCATTGAAATTGAAAGAACTCCTAATAGAAATAAAAATGGCTAAATTCGACTTTAAATACCAGGAAGAAATAATTACTTATTCTTGCCCTATTTTAACTTTGATAATCAGCAAAATATACATATTGAATAACATATATAAATTATAATACTCAGCATTGAAATTGAAAGAACTCCTTAGAGAAATAAAAATGGCTAAATTCGACTTTAAATACTAGGAAGAAATAATTACTTATTCTCGTCCTATTTTAATTGTAAAAATATCCAGCAAAATATACATACAAAATGGCACATATAAATTAGAATACACAGCATTAAAATTGAAAGAGCTCCTTATAGAAATAAAATTGGCTAAATTCGACTTTAAATACCAGAAAGAAATAATTACTTATTCTTGTCCTATTTTAACTTTGATAATCAGCAAAATATACATATCGAATGACATATATAAATTATAATACTCAGCATTGAAATTGAAAGAACTCCTTATAGAAATAAAGATGGCTAAATTCGACTTTAAATAGTAGGAAGAAATAATTACTTATTCTCGTCCTATTTTAATTGTAAAAATATCCAGCAAAATATACATACAAAATGGCACATATAAATTACAATACACAGCATTAAAATTGAAAGAACTCCTTATAGAAATAAAATTGGCTAAATTCGACTTTAAATACCAGAAAGAAATAATTACTTATTCTTGTCCTATTTTAACTTTGATAATCAGCAAAATATACATATCGAATGACATATATAAATTATAATACTCAGCATTGAAATTGAAAGAACTCCTTATAGAAATAAAGATGGCTAAATTCGATATTAGATGGATTCATCCTTGGTCCCTGTTAATTTTCGAGCTTTGTCGCCAACCGCTGGGAACCGGAATTTCATTCTATTTTCTTTTCCCTGCGCGGTGGAACGACTCTCCGGACGTGGTGTGAAAAATTAGATCGCCAGAACGGAAATCGCGAGATGGGAGTGGTGGTACCGGAGGATACCAGAGCCCAGAGTGATGTTCCATGGCGTGTGAAGGAATGACAAGGATTCTCAACTCGACATTGAGAAGCGAGAATAGTGGTCAACCCGGAACAAAGTCTATAGACACGGTGTACCGATGGAACGTCGAACGACGCTGGGAATCAGCTGGAAGGACTCATGGTTTAAACATCGACCAGGCTTAATATAAACCGGGAGCATAAAAGGCCTGGGGAAACCGGGGTGAGAAAGAAACTCTTTCGGCCGACCGTCGGAGAATGAACCGGCTGGTTTAAAGAAGAGAAGAGAAAAGGGGAGGAAAAGCTGTTGGTTGATGAGCTCGCTGCCTGATTGGCCCGGATTTCTCAGATGAAGTCGAACTCGTGTACGAGGTATAAGCTACGGTGGAGCGATTTGTTTGAAACTGTCGAACCAGTACACGTGGTTTATTCCTTAAGTCCATGCTAGCTCGTTTGGAACTGCCGCTATCAATCGCCATCGTGGTGTCTGGAACTAGAAACCAACCGAAATTCCGAGGTATGGATCCGTGGATCGTTTGTTTCGCTTTCCCGAATACGCCAACCACTTGCTGTTTCGAATCCTACAGTTTTCGACAACGTCATCTTTGCATTAACCTACATATCTCAACCATTCTTACCCGTGATACGCGTTAACCATTTATGCTTCGAAACACGAGTAAGCTTGTGCGTATATTTTTTTTCTTGGTCCACTCTGCTAATGCAGCTTTTTGGAAAATATTCATTTAAATATTGCTTGAAACATCGGTAAGGGTTCGTAGGGAAAAAAGTTAAGAACCACTGGCCTAAATGTCACCGACGATAAACGTGGAACGTAAACGAATCGCTTCAAAGCAATATGGAGAATTTCATTTCGTCATAAATCCATCAACGATTCCTTCAATGTCCGAGGCACGTAAATGAAACTGAATATGATAAATCGGATATTGCGTTCGGCTCGAGACTGCTTTGAAATGTCAATTTCATTTAGTGCTATTGAACGAATGCGTACATATATTAAAATCTTAAAGATTTAGCTTTCTGTGCAATCTTTTTGCCTGGTTTTTGCAAAATAAATATTCTATTTTCCCTTAATAAACGTGACCTCACTGTTTTCCGTTACACGATCTTCTGAGAAACATCGCGTTTATATTTGAACAAATTTTTCCTCGTCTTCAAACGACCGAACGCACTGCTTTAGAAAACTGTCGCTGGAAATTAAACGCAATCGACATAAATACTTCACTATGGAACTGAAACAATTAATTCTCAAGTTTAAATGTCAAAGGAAACGAATTTAAATTTTAACGAGGTTAAAAAAGTAAGTACTGAAACAAATTTTTAAGTTACGTAGTTTACAAATGTCTAAAATCAAAATTTTCGGTTCCATTATTTTAACAAATGTATGGCTTTCTATATTCCGTTGAATGAATTTATCGCGACAAAGTAGTCATAGTTGGAAAATTACAACGTCGTGCACGAACATTAATGATGTTTCATTAGAATACAAAATTGAATAGGAAAACACAACGTTGAACGAACCGGATATCGACGGGGGAAATACCTGAAGGGCACAGTGCGTGCGTGGCAATTTTCATCGGAAATTGATCGATAAACGCGTCATTTAAGTATAAACATTCGAACGAACGCGGGGAAGCGAGAGAGCAACAAGGCTCTCGTGAAAACTGAAAAAACTGGTAAACACTCTCGGTGTTGTCTTTCGTTCGACTCGTCGTCAGTCGATTTCCATCCCGCGAACGCGTTTGTCGTATCGAAACAACGGGAGATCGCAGATTCCATCAACCTCAGAAATTGTTATAACACGTTAAAAAACTATTGTGCATCGATTGTACCGTATTTAACATATCGTTTTCGAATTATCTAAAAACCAAGTGGTTATAAAAGTGATCAAACGCAAAACAAACGCAGAAATCACGCGTTCCTCCGCTTCACTTTTATCGTAAACTATTTACTCGCTGTTTCGATAAACTTTGGAAACTAAAAATGTGGATCGATGTGATAAAACAAGACTCCTGCTAGGATAAAAAAAAACTCGATAAACGACGCCAAATGTCCACAAACGTAAGCAGTTTTGTTTTGGTGTTCAGTTACCGTACGATAAAGAGTTGTTATGAAAACAAACGTATAATATAAGTGTAATTATCTGTAGCTGATTGTTCAAAAGACCAGGAAGAAGTAAAGTTACATGCATTTAAATTAGGTGTTGTCGTGTGATTAAAATCGCTCGTACAAGTATGATTATAAGTAGAAAATGTGTACAGCAGATAAATTAAATGTTTGCTTAAGAAAATTATTACCTTATCGTATATGTATGATGTTTTGAGTTTCTGTACTGTTTTTGTCTATGCTAGGAACAGAGTAAATATATAAAAATATTAAGTAAATATTATTGTAAATATTAGGTAACTTTTACTCGGATATAAAATTTATATGGAAAAGCATATTCGAGGTCGAATATTAATAAGAACATTTCTTATGTACATCCTGTTTTATTGGTTTTAGGAGTTTTTAAAAAATAATATACACTTATCACACTAATCGATTTTCATTTAAATTGCTTCTAAATTAATGAAAGTGAAAGGTGTCAAAAATCAACTATATTCAAACGGTTTCGAAGAAAATGCAAAATAATTGATGTAATAAATTGATCCAAAGTATGTGAAATTGAGATTACGACGAATACAGATTCTGACTGGTTGCACAAAGTATTTTAGTGAAATTTGCAAACAATTGTTTACAACCATAGGTATACGAACCCAAAGCAAATCGTGTGATCGAGTGATAACAAAAAACTCGTTTCGGTGTTTTTGTCGCCATCGATATCTTGCAAACTCATTTGCCGCCAAACAAATGACACTGTCATCTCAGTTCATCAGATACAAAATGACACGAACGCGACCTTCGAGCAACAATCCATGAATATTTTACTTTTAAAACATTTACAGCCGCTGAAGCAATGTTACGTTTTAATCTTCGGGTTTGTCTTGATCTATAGTCCTGTTTTTAGACCGATAGATGGTGTGAAAAGTTTAATATTTGAAAAACATATAAGTGTGAAATTATTTTTATTTCAACAAGTGGTTAGATGCACGATATTATAAAGCTGTTTTTTTCAATTTCGTTTTCGTTCTAACACCGGAAGCCTACAGCGACGATAGAGTTTTGTAAATTGCACGCGGCTCCAAGTTAATAACTCCATAAATTGAATTTTTGTACAACCCAACGAGTTTGATAGTAAAATCACTGATAAAAGCCATTAACTCTCGTACAGATACAAGGAGAAAAGAAAGTAAATGGCGGAGCGTACGATAAAAAATTAATCTGAATAAGCACGAATTTACAAACTGTAATCTTCGATGTCACCGTCCATTTTTGTTCTATTATTTTCGCTTCGTTGGCAACTTTACACCTCGTAACGTGGTCGCGCGAAACGAATTTTTCTTGAATAGAAGCACAGAAAATTATGTAGCTCCATTTTTTTTTTTTACCCAAATAAGAATATTGCATTTCGATCGTCCGTGAAGTCTGTCACTTTTTGCACGATCAAGCTCGAATCGTATGGAAAAAAAAAATGGATTACGAATCGTGTCGTTTACGGTGAATTGGTACGTCGGTCGCATTTAATGTGATAATGAGTTTCTTCGCCACGGATTTGACGCAGCGTCTGATTAATTATTATACCGGTGATTCGACGTCTAAAAAACTTGTCCGTGTTGATTAGTGCACTAGCAAAGACAGTGGACCTTAGTATCGCTTATTCACACGCAGATATCTTAGTTTCTGTTTCATTTTTTGTTCTCGACGTTGCTCAACACATGTGCTGAAGAACCGAAGAGAATGGATGAGAATTGCCGATCAGAATTGTTAAAAGAAATTATTTTATAATAATTGGGATTCTTTATTGGATAAATTGATAACTAATAACATCGTGAAAACGCAATTTATGGGGAAAATAGTAAGCACGAGAAACTCATTTTTGAGCACGAATCAATTATTATACTATGGATCGAATATCAAAATTTATAGTGATTTAATCCAATGTTTTTGCTTTTCTTCGAAGCGAATTCCTTGACAAAAATTGATTTTATTTCAAATAATGGGAAAATTATTCATAAAACACGAATTAAAAATCCAAATTCAATGCAGTCGACGCGTCGACGTATTAACGCACCAATGACACGAGCTTTGGCGCCACAATTATGGCAAACGTTGTAAATAGATTCGAGCGATAAAAGTTTGAACTATCGAGCATCGTGTATATTTACTTTGTACACTTGTCGTTTATACGAACGTTTTTTACCGACATTGAAACTTTATTTCACTATAGATAAAACTAGTTGCGCAGTGATTAACTGTCACGACCGTTCGAATGCTGGTATTAAAATGAAAAAGTGGTGTCCTATGGTGCAAAAAATTATTTGAAATGCAAAACAGAGCGGACTCGTTAGGTATACGTAATTGATGTACGACCGTGCATAATGTTGCTTCGCATAAAATCTTAATAAAACTTTGTATACGCAAAAAGTTAAATCTGAATTGTACGTTTCGTTCTTTTTCTACGATTTACGAGTGAATTGTAGGATGTTAATACTATTTACAGCTCGTGCGCTGTAGTTGGGATAATATGAAGTGCGCGCACGAAACACAGTTTTAAACGCGAACGCGAAACTACTTAGAATTATTTATTCGCTCTTTCAAGAATGCGAAAGGAAGTTGTTCAATGCCGGGGTTGACCTAACTTCCGCTTAATGATTTATTCGTTCGAGACAAACGAAACTGGCTGCGATAACAAAAAATGAGTACGTCGAGTAACACCTTGTGATTAAAGAGAATCACTCTATCGAACGGTTATCTATAACGGAAGTGAATTCTGCTTAACACGTAACGAGCGTGTCATTAAAATATATGACGATACAGTTTTCAATGTTTTACATTTTTATAGAGAGTTGTTAGAGCACCGCGTCTAATTTATTATCCTGTTGCGTTTTCGACAGTGCTCGAATAGGTTGGAAACAATAAAAATGTCCCTGATACTTCTTGTTGAAATGAAAAAGTAGTGCCGGCTGGAAGAACAAAAACATATTTGAAATGTAAAATTCGATGACTTGTTGGGTATACGTAATTGGTGGATAATTATGCATAAATACTACGCTTTAATCTTTTGAACCCCGATACGCGTTGAGATTTCCATTTTCATTTCAATTTTTGGTGCTTAAATTGCAAATTGTGGTCGTTACAATAACGTTTGCAAAGTTATAGAAGAATTAGAAGTCTTGGGAATTCGTGAAATTATTCTAGTTTATTGCAACTCTATATACTTCATAAGGCAATAAAAGACATTTCTTAGTAGAAAAAGACATTCAGGTATTGTGGGAACAGATATAACCAAAATATTTTTATATGTTTAATAGTAGATTTGAGAACTCTCATCTATTGTGAAAATGATGGTGATCGTTCGTAAGTTAATTTCCTACTCTGCTACTTTTCTTCCTGTTTCTATGACTCTTCGACTCGTTTTAAGGCCGTTAAAATTACACAACACTGAAATAATAGCATTTCATACTACTTCGAAGTGAAAAATTCCCAAGAGTATTGTGATGAAAATTTCATGCGCCGTATTATACCATTAGGGGTCAAAGAGCCAAACTCCACGCATAAGAAAAATTAAATCCGAACCGACATTCAACGATACAACTTCCAATCGATCAATCGAAAGCATAGAAAGCACTCTACTCGTAGTCTTTTATTTACATTATAAACGCCCTTTCTATGCCCTCTCTATTTTTCAGCCAAAAAATTCTCAAAGCCGTGCCCCGTTCGCTCGAATATTTCAAACATTTTTTAAATCTTGCGTTTGATGGAACAAACAACCCCTAGCGTAACAGTCCATCAAGCTCTCAAAAAGTACAATATACAGGGTATTCGACCACCTCTGGGAAAAACTTTAATGGGAGATTCTAGAGGCCAAAATAAGATGAAAATCAGGAATATCAATTTATTGGTTGAGGCTTCGTTAAAAAGTTATTAAAAAATTAAATTAAAAAATTTCAAATCATTCTAAAAAAATTATTTTCGGTTGCTGGGATCAATTATAATCATTTTTGGTGAATAGACATACTCTCGAATTCCTATGCACTTTCGAGAAAAAAATTGAAGTAGGTGGACTTTGTCGACAAAATTAAAAAATTTCAAATTATTCTAAAAAAATTATTTTTGGTTGCAGGAGCCAGTTACAATCATTTTTGGTCAATACACATACCCTCGAATTCCTACGCACTTTCGAGAAAAAAATTCCTTATCGAAAATATAATTTCTGGCCAGCAATGTCACTCAAAAATTTCATGCGTATCTTTAAAATGTCATAAATTCTAAACAGAATGAAGGATTTTAATGTTTAAAAAGGCAAATAACGCGTATTTTAGTCAAGAATATGTAGGAATTCTAACAATAATGAAAAAGTTATTCCTTGACGCCGTAAAATGAGCAAAACCATATAAAAATAGTCCAATTTTCAAACTGCCATAACTCTTACAATAGTAAATATATTTCAATGAAATTTATTTCTGATATAGCTCATGGGTACCTACAAAAAAGTATTAGACAACTTTTCTATAGGGCGTCACACAAAATTACTAAAAATGAAAAACGAATTTTTAAGAAAAATCGACAGGGGATGCCTAACTTTTTCGATGAAAAAAAAAATTTCAAATCGTTCTGGAAAAATTATTTTCGGTTGCAGGAGTCAATTACAATCATTTTTGGTGAATACACATGCCCCCAAAATCCTTCGCACTTCCAAGAAAAAAATTCAGGAAGGTTGATAAATTTTTCGACAAAGTTAAAAAATTCCAAATCGTTCTAAAAAAATTATTTGTGGTTGCAGGGGTCTGTTACAATCATTTTTGGCGAATACTCATACCCCCAAATTCCTACGTATTTTCGAGAAAAAAATTCTTCACCGAAAATATACTGTGTAGCCGGAAATATTTGTATAACTTTTTAACGAAGCCTCAATCAACAAATTAGTATCCTTGATTTTCGTCTTATTCTGGCCTCTAGAATCTCCCATTAAAATTTTCTCCAGGTGTGTCTGAACACACTGTATAACCAAGTGCCTTAAAAAAACTTTTGTACTACGATTCCTTGATCTAGAACCTGAACCAGCTCTTTGGTGTTCTCAATCTCCATTTTTAAATTTCCTAAGCATATCTGAGACAACGCTTGCTCAAAGAAACAATCATCGAACGAGGGTGTTTGCACTTAAAAACTAATTATGCCGAACAGCGACTAGCTGAGCGAAGAGGACCGTCCAGGAGGACGATGAGCGGGAACACCGAACCGGAAGTGCACAGAAGATGACCGCGTTGATGGCCTGCGACAACCTGACCGACTTCGTCGGTCATTCCCGCGGCCTTGACCTGGCGTTCAACGCTCGACCATGGCAAAACCTGAGCGATCCTGACCGGTTGCTTCGCTTCGAATCGACGAGCAACGTCACGTGCCTGGAACACGCGCCACGTTTAACGCCTGGTATCTTCTTCAAGGTCATCATCCTGACCATCTTAGCGATCCTCAGCTTCGTGGGGAACGTGGCCACCATCTATTCGATCGCGAAGAACCGCCGGAAGCAGCACAGATGGTCCACGGTCTACGCTTTGATTCTGCACCTGGCGGTGGCCGACCTGCTGGTCACCGTGTTCTGCATAGGCGGGGAAGCGATGTGGAGTTACACGGTGACATGGATGTGGGGGAACGCCATGTGCAAGCTGTTCAAGTTCCTCCAGGTGTTCAGCCTCTACCTGAGCACGTTCATACTCGTGCTGATCGGCGCTGATCGATTCATCGCCGTTAGGTATCCTATGAAAGGATTGAACACTGGTCACAGGTGTCTGAGACTGGTCATCCCCGCGTGGATACTGTCCTTCGTCCTGGCGATCCCTCAGGTAAGATTAGATGCTAAACTTAACGCTTTCAGGACTCAATTTTATGTTTCTTAAACAATAGTTCACATCACTGCCTATTAAAAAGTAATCGAATGTAAGATTAGATCCTAAACTTAACTCTTTCAGGACTCTATTTTATGTTTCTTAAAAAGTAGTACACATCACTGCCTATTAAAAAGTAATCGAATTTCAGTTCGATTGTTTCTAAACTTATGAAACTGAAGGGTGTAAAAAATCGGCTATATTCAAAGGGTTTCAAAGTATGTGAAATTGAAATTATGACGAATACAGATTCTGACAGGTTCCACAAAGTATTTTCGAGTATTTTAGTGAAGTTTGCAAACAATTGTTTACTCAGATAAGATTATATTCCAAAGTTAACACTTTCAGGACTTTATTTTAAGTTTAACAATATTGTGGCGCTGCTTTGCTGGTGGAGGTGGCTTTAGTTGATATTTAATAAAACATCTTTCTACATATATAACATCTGGTGTTATATGTAAGCATTATGGCTGAGTAGTGCCAATTTTCAAACGTTAAAATATTTAAAATGGCGTAAGACTACGTTTCCCTTCTGTTGGTCTACAGAGTCATTTTCTCTGCCTTCTTTAGGAATTGTTTTCTTCGAATTAGTAGATTGTATCGTTCTAGGATGTTTTGCATATATTTGATAATGTTTCACGAGTACAAGATCATTTGTTTCATACAAAAGTAATGATTATTATAGGAGTTACGTGTCCTTGATTCTGTTCATTTGAAACGAATGAATCTGAAAGCATGGACTAAGAATCTGTCAATGCTTCTACAAGATTTCGTCAGGTTTGGATTCTTTCGCGATCTATCCTTTGGCTTCTAATCTCCAATAAGGTAGTCACTGTGCTCGGCACGAGTTTAATGCTAATAAAATTGGTTTGTGAAATTTGTCAAACTTTTTGCCTCGAGTCTACTCCAGCCAAATTAAAAGTTGGATCGTTACATCCGTGAAACCTATTGAATGGCACTTTTGCAATTAAAAAGTAATTCAAAATGGCTGACATTCGACTGCCACTTAAGCTCCGTTGGAAACGTAGCTTCGAGAAGTGCACTCGAGCAAATCGATATTCTATGAAATTACAAATAATTTCCATATAACAAGCTGTCTCGTAAATAGCAGGTAGTTATGTTGCATCGATAAGCGTGGAAAACTTATCTAGTCATTCAATCATACCGAGATCTGTAGCAAAAAATGACCGGGAAACCAGTTCTCAGATTTGTTCGTTCTTTCGAGGAAGTCTCTTATTTATCGAGCTTAATTAAGACCCCATTCGATAGAAATATTTCAGAAGATAAAATATACATAAATATTTGAAGATTAATTCAATTATACTAAAGAGTAAAATTTTAACATAAAAGTATTTTTTCATACGATAAGACGAAAAATATACCATAAAAGTATATCATAAACCGTAATGTAAGGTTCAAAGTCAATAGGCTTTGCGGTAGTGAAAACAGTTAATAATTAAATAAATATTATTTATTAATTTTAATATTACGGCACGAATCAAAGAGTTCCTGTAAACATTAATATTAAATTCGTTCTTAATAGCATTCTGTGCAATCGATTCTCGATGAACCGGATATAACTAATTATTATCGAATACGAGTTTATTATTAATTGTTTCGTGAGATAAACAGAAACAGTAATAACTGAAAGTCATCCATGAACGGTTAAAATTTAGTAAATCGTCATTATTAAGGGTTGTAATTTGACGAATCGAGTACTTTCTCGAGAAGTAGACGATTCAATCCTCGATGTGTCCCTTTTTTGCAAGACTCGAGAACTCGTATTCATTGCCAGTACGACAGTTTTTCGTTTCCTTAATTAATGGCCGTAATTAACACGGTTATTCAGGATCTCTGATTAATATATAAGAGGATTACAGAAGAGGCTCACGTTCGACGACGTCAATTAGGATCCCATTTTCTCGAGCAGTCTGTTAGCTATTTAATCGCTCGTTTTTCCTGCCCCGATTCGAATCCATTTACTTCGAAACGTAGGACTAGTCATAGCCGAACGCAGAGTACAGAGAACAGCGGATAGACTAGTTGTGAAACATGGAAAAAAAAAGACAACTGAATATTGGTGACTAAAACGATGACAGAATATCACGTGTTGCGCATTTTTTTTTTTGTTAAAAAAAGAGGAAACGAAAATTCATCGAGGTGCAAAATAATTCTATTCCCGGTGAGAGAAATTCAAATATTCATGTAAATTTTAAATGAAATAAAAGGGAAATGGAATTAAATTGCTTCGTTCACCGGGGTATCAATGTCTATAATATTGGGAGAAATGAAAGGAAAAAGTGTTTAAAACGTTGCATCGATTTTAAATTTAAATGGAATCAGCACCGAACTTTATGCAAATTTCATAAATTTTCTCGCTCCACCAAAAAGTTATTTAACTGCTCCCCAGGTCTGTAAATCGATTTTGCACACGTGTTTCATGAATTTGAGAACATATAATGAAATATAATCGTTGAAAGATTAAGAAATAAATTATTCGTAAATTTTCAAAATTACATACGCTAAAAGAAAATTGAAAAAAGCATAAAAACATAGCAAAGAAATAAAATGCTTAAAAATAAAAATGATTAAAATTTACATGTTGATACAAATATAATTCCAATAATTATATCAGTCAGCACGGAAAATTGGATCGTGGTTAATGAAACTAAAACGAAGTTAAACAATGTAATTTGTCTATTTTTGCTCGAAAAATACTCTTACAAAATTTCTCTTATTTAATATGCAAACAAGACACGGGTATTAGAACTGTGATTCTCTATATGATAACCAAACATGTACAATAAAGAAAATACTCTGAAGTGAAAAGGATACAAAATTAATAGATTAATAATGTAAATTATTATAAAAACGTCGATTCTCGAGGTTGTTCTTCTTGATCTTCTAAGTGGACGCAACTGACGATTTGACAAATGGTTCTCGAAACGATTCTGTGATACTTTTTGCACGGCTGAAAAAATATTAATTCATTATTCTCAATTGTAAAAACTACTCTTTAAAAAAGTAGGACAACGATTTGTAAAGACAAATGTTCACTGAGCAAAGAAGTTCTAATAAATAAATCTAGTATCAATGTGGATTCAGACTCTAATTAAATATTCTTAATAAAGAAATTACGGTGTAAGATAAACATTAATTTTGACCCATAGTGAAGTGTCTCCATTGCTCCAGTTGCTAAATAAATTAATTACCTCTCGTAGATCAGTATTGCCTGAAGATGTGAAGTTTATAGTAACAGGGATTGTCTGAGAACAATCACACGTCCCAAACTTCCCAGAAAAAGACGATCCAGAGGGCGCCAGCGTATCGACAGCCATGTTTAATCTGCCATGGTGGAGATTTTAGACTTCAAAACTGTCTTGACTACTAGATGTTCGTCCTGGCGAAGGGTTTCGTCCCTTTTCGTTGGATTTCGACCGTCGCCTCCGCACTGTCTCGTCCTTTGTCTTCCTCTGCGGCTTCTTCCTCGAATCCCTCTGCATCCACTGCTCTTCCGGCGCGTCCTGGAAGCCATAGTCCTGCGTCTTCTCTTCCAATCCAAGCTCCCTTCTTCTACCGGACCGTCTTCTCTTGCAACCCCTGCTCCTCCTCCTACTGGGCCTTCGTCTTCTCTTGCAACCCCTGCTCATCCTCCTCCTACTGGACCTTCGTCTTCTCTTGCAACCCCTGCTCCTCCTCCTGCTGGACCTTCGTCTTCTCTTGCCACTCCTGCTCCTCCTCCTGCTTGACCTTCGACTTCTCTTGCAACCCCTGCTCCTCCGTCTCTTGCTCCTTCGACTCCTGGACCTCCGCCTTTTCGAACTTCTCCTACCACTCTTGCACCTGCATTTTTTTCTACGTTTCGTTCGCCTCTGTTGCTTCTTCTTGCACTTGCAACCCAGTTTCTGCTGTCCGCGGCTCCTGCGGCAGAAATCCAGCAGATTCACTTCCTGCGCGGCGATCTCCTGGCACTTCATCTCGCTGCTGGTCGGTAGAACGTAGTTGACGCCGGTTTTCTTCAAAATGCCGTACGACACGCCGCGTTTCAGGGCCGTCAGCATCTGTTTTTTCGAGAAACGGTTACGTTTTGGAACGAATCGCGAAACGGTTCGACGGAACACACCTGACGACGCGCCACTTGAGGCGGAATGTTGTACATCGACGATAGATAATGCAAAATCTCACGGGACGAGGAGCCCTTCGCCTCGCGAAGATTCCTGATCGCGGAGATCACCATCGTGAGAGCCTTCGCCGATTCGTTCACCATGATTGTAGCGTCTCACAACTGTAGAAGCATTAGTTTTTTAAATTAACGCTTTTAACGTTACAGAACTCATAAATATTATTTGTTAAGAAATAAAAACTGCATTTCAATGCGAATATCGACACAACGGATTGGAATAAAAATATGTGCAATGAATGTCGGTAAATATAGCGTGAAGGATAACTCTTTGAATATAGAATTCTTGCTTCAAAAGCGAGTTTGTTTCACTGGATGACACATAATTCTTACGTTTCAAACGCTAATATCGATGCATCGAGTCAACAATATGCTTGGATCCAGTAATGGCATCGGTGCGACATACTTTTTCGCACCGATTATAATGCAATGCGACGATTAAGCATTCGAAGCGTCACTGTATACGGACGTCAATTGATTTAGACATGATTTGATTCATTTGCATACGTAAAGTATATACGAGCAATCATCGGGCAATAAAAGATGAGTATAAGACCAGTAAAGAATTTTAAATGGTATCCAATAACGCGAGACAAAATTTTGTTATATTTTAATCAGTTCTCGGGTGAATAATGCAATAATTATCTCGCGTCAATGTTTGAAAATTATTTAAGAGATATTATTACGAAGTTAGAGGTGAAAAATAATATTGTAAGACCGAAGAATGCGTACCTTGACCAAGAAGATAATAAAATGGCGCACAGATAGTCTGCGAGCCCGATACTTGTAAGAATCTTATTCATGGAGACTCTTAATGTTCAATCCATACTTTCGATAATTTTTAATCGTTCAAAGGGGAAATACGGCGAATTTTCTATTGAAACGATGAGCCAAAAATTCCTTGCGTCACATTTCTGACGAACAATCGACGAACGGACGTCGATATTTACAAATGAACGATGACACACGACGGGCTATCTCGATACTGACTTCTCGAAACGTTTGTCAGCAAGTAAATCATTTTTCGAGCACGCTGGAACGCTCAAGAAACGTTTAATTGATTTAAATGATCTTAAAATTTAATGAAATCAACGAATTTAACGAAACAACGAAACTTTTAAGTATGCAGCGTCAACAAAATGGCGCTGTGCAAGCACTAGACTTTCACTCGTGGTTCTTTGTACAGCCATATATGCTCACTATTGAGAATTATTAGGTGGAAGGTTGAATAAAATAACTACAAATGTAGAGTGATTAATTACGAAATAACGAAGCTTTTAAGTTTGCAGCGTCAACAAAATGGCGCTGTTTAAGCATTAGACTTTCACTCGTGGTTCTTTGTACAGCCATATATGCTCACTGTTGAGAATTATTAGATGGAAGGTTGAATAAAATAACTACAAATGTAGAGTGATTAATTACGAAATAACGAAGCTTTTAAGTATGCAGCGTCAACAAAATGGCGCTGTTTAAGCATTAGACTTTCACTCGTGGTTCTTTGTACAGCCATATATGCTCACTGTTGAGAATTATTAGGTGGAAGGTTGAATAAAATAACTACAAATGTAGCATGATTTATGGCAGTCTGGTTTTCAGTTGAATAGCATAACGATCGGGAAGTTGCACATCGATAGCCAGAGGTACTGATTGAATCGGATCGTTCTCATAAAAAACTTCACCGACATGGAACATGTAATTGTTAATTGCCGCCATTAATCTTGATAACGATGCTCTTCTAATGAATCCATTGTTTTCCATGTGTTTGATACCGCGATACAAAAGTTGAGTTTCATAGAATTCTAGGACTCGTTTCTTCTTCAGTCACATCGAATTACGAAACATTTCGCTGTAAAAAACGATTACAGTTCGTTGGAAAAAAACTAGAATCTCCAATTCATATGTGACTGTCAACTCGTGTCTGAGACGTAAACAAATCAACGAACAAGTGCCGCGGAGCATACATAAAACACGTAATGAATTCCAGAAACTAGAACAAATTATTTAATCGGTGAACCCTAACAGCGATTATTAACGACTCTAGCGGATTGTAAGGCTGAATTAAAAAAGTTTAGTTGTTTCTTTCGTCGAAAATGATCTTAAATATTAAAATATGTAGCTTTAATGTGGAATCTATATTTTATACAATCACAGTAATCTCTTCAGGATCTTTGGCCTTAACATCGAGGATTCATATTAAAATGTACTGATATAAAAATAAACGTCTGTTTCGATTTGCAGGTCATCATATTCCACGTGGCAAAAGGTCCATTCCTTGAAGAATTTGATCAATGCGTAACACATGGATTTTACACAGAACCATGGCAGGAGCAACTTTACGTGTCTCTCAGTTTGATTTTCATGTTCCTGTTACCTTTAGTCATCCTTATCACCACTTACGTTTCTACGATAATTACGATCTCTCGTAAGCATATTTTGAGGATTTCTGTGTGCTCAGATCATTCTGCAACAAATGTTTCTTAATAATATTTCTAATATTTCTTGTATCGGAAACCAAATTTTTTCAGGGAGCGAGAGAATGTTCAAACTAGAATTGAGTAATAAGAACGTGTGCAGAATGAACGGGGACCTAAACAGAAGGAAGTTGATGCATCGAGCAAAAATGAAATCGTTGAGGATTAGTGTCGTCATCGTAGCCGCCTTTATACTTTGGTGGACGCCATATTACGCGATGATGATAATCTTAATGTTTCTTCATCCTGATAAACGCGTACGTATTTTTGCTCTGCGATCAAAGTTACGCTGTTTAATACGGCAAGTAGAGGGTTATTTATTTCTTTTTCGATATTCTTATTCGGAAGAACAGACAAATCGTACGTAAAATAAACCGGGGCCACGATTTTGGTAGAGATTTGTCACCAAGGTCCGCCATAGTGTATACACGTCAATTTACAATACGTTACTATCTAACAAGCCCGTGATATTTTCAGGTTAGCGATGAATTACAAAACGGAATCTTCTTCTTTGGCATGAGCAACAGTTTAGTAAATCCTTTGATATACGGTGCGTTTCACCTATGGCCGCGGAAAAAGCGTCGGAATTCTTATCATAGGTAAATGGATTCTTCGTACTTGTTAACAAATTAATTAGGCACGAATAATATTTAAAAGTACTTAAAATACTATAACTTTGATCTTTTATTAATATAAATATACATCTCACAAATATTGTTTGTGTTATATTTTTATCTAAAATATAAGGAAACGAGGAGTAAAGCAAAGAGAATGAAGGTTAAAAGATAAAAATTATGATAGTGATTTGATTTCGATTCTTCCGGAAATGATTATTATTTCTCTCGAAATTTAATTTAATTCGAAATATTAGGAGCGCAAAAATCTTATTCTAATCTGTATCGGTAACGTGCATTAAATGCAGCAGATGGCAGCTGCAGCCAGGTATACCTCGTCTGTGCTTGCACCTTATGGGCTTTCGTGGCCCCACAGACGAAATCTGCGAGTAGACCTCACATCCAATGTAATTACCAACAAGTTACACAAATGAACACGGGAGGTAGTAAGACAGAAAATGAAATTACAGAAACATTCCTCGCAACACAGTATATTTTCGGTAAGGAATTTTTTTCTCGAAAATCCATAAGATTTCGAGGGTATGTGTATTCACCAAAAATGATTGTAATTGACCCCCGCAACTAAGAATAATTTTTTAAGAACGATTTCAAACTTTTTAATTTCGTTGAAAAATTTCTGCATCTGCCATCTGTCGGTTTTCCTTATAAATTCGTTTTTGATTTTTAATAAATTTGTTTGACGACCTACGGAAATGTTGTCTAACACTTTTTTGTGGGTATCCATGAGCTCTACATCAGAAATAAATTTCATTGAGATGTATACATTATTGTAGGAGTTATAGTTGTTTGAAAATTACGTTTCTTTATCCCTTCCATAGTCAACTCACATGTGTTTTACTCATCAATACTAATTCAGTAAATAGTTTCTCAACTGACCGTCATCCATGAGAAGGGGGCGCTAAAATCATCTCCGAATTTTCAGGTCGGTATGGCAGTCAGATTGGGCCACGAAAGTGCATAAGGTGAAAGATCTACTCGTATACGTCGTCTATGGTGGCCCAATCTGACTGCCATACCGACCTGAAAATTCAAAGGTGATTTTAGCGTCCTTTTCTCATGAATGGCAGTCACTTGAGAAACTATTCACTGAATTAGTATTAATGGGCAGACAACTATACTGTGTGCATAAACACCACGTGTCGAAATTAAAAAATTACAAATCATTCTGAAAAAATTATTTTTGGTTGCGGAGGCCAAATACAATCATTTTTGGTGAATACACATACCCCTGAAATCCTACGCACTTTCGAGAAAAAAATTCTTTAGCGAAAATATAATGCATGGACAGAAATGTTTCCCCGAATTTTCATGCGTATACATTGTATATAAAAAATCATAAATTCTGGACGGATTGAAAGATTTTAATGTTTCCAAATGCAAATAACACGTATTTTGGTGGAGAATATTTAGACATTCTAAGAATGTTGGAACAGTTGTTCCTTAACCTCCGATTTTTGTGATTTTCAGGGAGTTGTCTACGCTACAACGACGACTTACGCCGACTAACCACGATAGCAGCTTCAAACGAGATCCGCGGGAGATGCGAGAACCATTTTTATCAAAAAATAATTCAAATACTACTATTTGAATATTAAATGCGAAGTTTCAGATCGAAACATTTTCATCAAACTTTCAACACCGACGAGAAAAACAATAGGCATATACACACATCATTATTATAGTATGAATCCTGTATTATTTTATTAAATTTTGATGTGGATATTTAAAAGTTGTATTACTTTATGCAGTATGCTGACTGCCAACGTGTTTAAAATACTTTACGTGACGTTTATAAATTTTTACAAATTCTTTTTCTTACAGATGAAATTATTCATTTTTCTTCCTATAAATATACACATATAAAGATTAAACAAATGTTGGATAATAGTAGTTAAATACAATTTTTAAACATTCTGCATTGAAACTTTTCAATTTCAAAACCAATAAGCAGTCTATAAATATTTATTTTGCTAAATATTAGCAATAATTAAATAAGACCAAAATATGTATAAGAATATCAGAATCAAACAATTAAATATTAATTATATTTTATCAACGAATAATGTATTATAATACACTATGTAAAATACCTTTTTATACATAAATTTCAGTAAAATAAATATTGTACTCGTAATAATAAAATTTATATAGTTTATTTTATTATTGATTATCTTAATAATAAAATAATTTCACATTGTCTTATACGTATTATACATATATTTTAGTGTCATACATTCATTACGCCTATACAACATTTTTTTCACATTTCAGGTCCATCGTTTAAAACCTACGAAAAATGTAAGTTTATTATAAAATTACTATTTCAATATTTCCTCCCGCGTCTTTAAAGGCTGATATATCGTGGTATACGTAAAAATTATCACTAAAACTAAATAGTACTTTTACGTTCCTGTTGTTTCTTTGGCCAATAACAAGACCAGATTTATAATTGAACTTTATATTGTATTTAGTTCTAATATTATAGGCTATTTTATACAGATACAGTATACTTTCAATTTTAACACTTTTACTCTCTGCCATGCGTTCTCACACTCAACTTCAAAAACGGGGTTTTCCCCTTTTTTTGTTCCAACGCTTTTATAAGCTTCCTAGATGGCACCACGCATCCATTCCTCTTACATAACAGACAGACACAGATGCAGAAAGAAAACTCTTTCGTCAAATTGTACCGAATATACAGTTACACAAACAATGCATTCTCCACGCTGCAAGTGACAATTTTTACACCCGGATTCAAGAAATAAAATTTCCCCCATCTATATTCGTTATTTTAAAGTAAAAGGCCAAGTTTGCTCTTATAAAGATATAATGAGAACTAGAAAGTTTTATTTTATGTTGTGTTTACATACCGGTGCACGCACGATGTCGCCTTGAAGCAACGACTACCGAATGCACGTGCATGATGCGATGGTCGGTCGTGTTTCTGTATCTTGCTTACTAAAAGTATATCCTATTCACTTTCCTTGTGGGTAGTTTATGGGTGGGCAAATCTCAGTACAAAATAAAAATTCTTTTCTACCCAACATTCAAGTTGACGAACCTGTTTTCGTTCTTCGAAAGCGAAAGTTATTCTATACAAAATAGTCTGTTCGACTATTCAACTCTATTCGAGACGTTCTTCAAGATTAATTAATAAGATTTGTTCTGAGCAACTACTTCATCAATTGTGTCCAAATTCAACAAGTAGTAGTTGAATTGTATCAGTATACAAATTAACAGGTTAGTTTCAGCATGTTATGGACGATTGTTGTGATCAATGTGATCACTGTAACAAGTATATCGACAAGTAAATAATAAAAGTAATGTTACGTTCGAAATATTTAAACGTCATTTGTTAGCTGATTACATCAGAACATACGAACAATTCAAATCTTTCTTATTATGTCTCTATCAACAAACATAACCTCGTCTGAATTCGTTGTTGCGGCAAATATATTGACAGAATGATAATAACAACGAAATATCTGAACATTGTTTATTATATGATTCGAAATAAGAATAGCATTCGATGAGCATCCTTTTTATTCATAAAAAACAATCTTAAGTAACTGTATTTAACGCAAGTAATTCAATTGTTATGTGTTTAAAAGTTTAATGCAGTCGTAAATAGTTGTAAATTTCCACAGGAGTTATATGTCAAAATTAGACAAATTGGGATTTGTCTGTTACTAATAATTCAAGAAAAAAGACATTATATTAGCAGTTAAATATTATAGTAGCATCTTAAATAAAAACCCGTTGTTCTATCATTTCTACCTTTAATTTATAATTTTATATCTAGTACTTAATATTCGATAAATTTAAAAATAATTTCTTTAAAATATACCAAATAAGATTATATTTCTGATAAGGTAATCAAAACTTTGTTTCTTTCAGTAGTATTTAAAAAATGACTGCTAATGTGTTAAGTCCAAATACAAAAAGTTTACAACCTCTAAAGAAAAGAAAAATACAAAGAAGCGATACAATGAATAATGATTTGGAAAATAATGTTCAAACGATTCAAGAAACACAGAATAGTATAGAGTGCACGAGTAAAGAAAATAAAGATACATTGATGCAAAATGTTGTCTTAAAAAATTCACCTATTACAAAACACAGTAGCAATGAAAATATTAAAATTGAGACTGCGGATACATCACAAAATAATGTGGAAAATTCAAATATAATAGGAATGTATAATAATAATAATATTATTGGAAATGATAACCAAAGTTCAAGAATTAGTATTTGTAAACTAGAGGATTTACAATGTACTCCCACAAAAAAAACAGAATTAAACGAATTCATAGATATACAAAACATTAAAACAGAGAATGTAAATAGTCCTGACATATTTAGTCCTAGTTCTTCAAATATAAATACAATGGAATGTTATCCTAGATATATTAAAATGTTACAAGAAACACCAACGTTGTGTGAAAAAGAAAATTATTATGTCAATGAATATAATACCCCTTCTAAACGAAAAAAAAGAAAACTTAGCGACATCAGTGATTGCGATCAAATATCTGATATGCTTAAATCAGAATTATATGATGTAAATTTAACTGATATGGAACCCATTGATATGCTGCATGACTTGACTTCTGTGATAGACTTTGAAGAAACTAAAATATCCTCGGAATTTTTATCTTCGACGGCCAATGATGAACAGAATGAACACAATATGGAAATGTCCAGAGATCCGCAAGTGGATCCTCTTTTTATTGCCAATTGTGATCTCTATAATACAAACAATGAAGATATTGATAATAAATATACAAAGAAAACAACAATGGCTATACATCATTCAGGGGAAGATGTAACGACAGAATACAGTGATGAAACTGAAAACGAAGATAAAGATGAAGATGAAAATAGAAAAGTTAACGATGAAATTTATGATACATTGAAAATGGTGCTTGGAGAATTAAATATTCAATCAGACTCAGAAAATGAGCAAAAGCTTGAAGATGCTAAGAAAGTGAATATTCAGTTCAAAATATTTTCTAATTATTCCATATTTTTAATTTTAGATATTGTTTCATGGGATTTTTTGTTATTTTAGAGGTTGTATGAATTAAAAGTACAATTGATACACAATATACCACCGCAACATAAGATTGAAACTACAGCAGGCTCGAGAGCGTTGTCAAGAACAGAGAGGCAATTATTTTCAAGTTATGGACCAATAAAAAATGGCATATTTTCACCTGCTGAAGATAAAACTATCAAGAATAATTGGATAAAATTCTGTGAAGTATGTCTGACAAGCATTATAATATGATTCCTTTAATTCATAAAATTATTTGTACATGCAGATTCATAATTGGGACCCTAAATATACAGAACCATTTCTTTGTATGAGAAAAAATAAACGATATTGTATCAGAAATATAAAAGACAGGCAAAAGTTTGTTCAATTCATAGCAAATGGATTACCATGGAGGACACTGTATAGTGTGTATAACAGATTTAAAAATATATATGATAAATATGAAAAGACTTTCAAAAGGTATAGTATTAAATATTCATGTACTGCTATAACTTCAATTTCAGTTACATAAGTATATTGCAATTATACATGTTGGTAGATACACAGTAAATGAAGACGAACAAATATTATTATTCATGAAAAATAAACGAACAAAGAGAAAATATCGAAAGAATAAATTTTGTGATCTAGCCAAATCGTTAGGGCGTACAAGTCATTCAGTTTGGTTACGTTACCAGCTTCTTAAAAAAATGCAAGAAAGCCATACAGGGAAACGTGAGTTCTTAAATTCGCGTTTAATATTTTACGTCGTTCTAATCTTGAAAACACATCGAATTTCATTGTAGCATTATCACAAGTTAAATGGACTTTACCTTTAATTGGTACATTCATAAAAGCTATTATGAATGTAACATTGTCTGAAAAACTAGAAGATTTAAAAGATGCTACTTTGCCAAAACCAATTTGGTTAAAGCTAGAAGAGAAATTAAACATAGACCATAATGTACTGAAAGTGCTTTGGATGCATCAATTGCATATGCAATTGTTTTGTCTCGAACCGATTTATTTGAATGATATGAAAATAAAATTAATTGAATAGTAAGTTATTATAAAAATATGTAACTCTCGTCATTCTACTCGAAAGGAATGCCATCGCCTAAACACCATAGCGATAATCCCGTATGTGTTTGCAATCGTAACTTTATGAAAAGGTTGATATCGATCGATCGATCGATGATGACAACTACTGCAATGGAGACCATTCTAATTGTAAGAAACAGAATAAACCAGACGACTATAAACTTAACGTCGGAATTATCGCCGCAGTGGCATTGCTTTTGTTTACTGATGAGAGAATCATCCTGTATAAAATATAATACTTTTGTTCTACATAATAAGATCCTGTTACAGCATTTATGGAAAAGGAATCGCACATACTCGGGAAATAATATGGCCGAATGTTGCCAAATATTTCGAGGGTGTAACTACTGTCTTTTTGTGTAAAGTATTTTTTTATCTTGTAAAAGAAGCTACTATGAAAATAGGCAAGCAAGACTTTCTTTGTAAGTTTAGGAGCAGTAGCAACAATTATAGTTAATACAATATGAAATTTTTTTTTTTTAGAAAATAATCATACTTTTTACTTTCAGGTATTGTGGAATACTTGTATAACCATAAAATATCTGACATAAGAAATGAATTGACCGATAAATTTCTTCCTAGACTATCGTATAATGACGGGACGGTAGAAATTATAGATCAAAATGCAGACGACAATAATGATACATAATAAGAGATGTTAATGAAAAAGTTTGTTAAAAATAAAGAATATCTTATTACATCATTTATTAAAATCCAGAATCTTCCAATATGACATCGTTATTTTAGAATAATACATTTGTTGACATTATAAAAAAAATTTTTTTTTTATATTTACATTTATTTTTAAAAAGAGAACAGTACAATTTATTTATCGATGTCTATACATTATACATACAATGCACCGATATTTTCATCCAATTACAAGATTCAAGTTTAAACTGTGTTCTTCTTAGATTGTTTTTCCAATGCCTTTTCCTTTGCTCTTTGATACAAAGGTACAAGCTTACCTTCTTTGGCAAGCATCTTAAGCAATTCCATTATCAATGGCAGATAGTTATGTTTTCTTCTGATATTTTCGATCTGATATCTCTTGGATTTTCGTATTTCTTTTTCTATTAATGTCTGTAAACGCTCCAACTCGGCCGGATCACAAACATTAGCTTTTTGTCGTTCGTATAGCGTTTTTCTATCCGTTACGATTGCCATTAAATTAAAATGTATTTCTCCCTCATTATATCTATAAATAATTTGTGATCAACATACGAAATGAGCGAAAGGAAATTTTAAATGTTTAAATTACTTACTTATTTATTCTTTTTTGAATTATGGGTTTTGCTGCTTGAACCCATTGTTCTCCAAGTGGACATGGACCTAGATCCATTGGTCCATCTTTCAATCCATCTAGCTCATATAATCGACCATCAATCGGTATATAACTTACAAAATGAAAAACATCATCATCTTTAGATGCTTTTTTCGAGTCATATTCAAATAGTGTTTGCCTGTAAAAACATTTGTTATTTGTAGTAAAATAAAAATAATCCTTGTTTCATATTTTATATACATGGTTACTGCATGAAAATACCTTGAAAAAGAATTATGTACTTCTCTTATTACATCGGAATTGCTAAGAGCAAGCCCTCTCATATTGGCATCAAAGCTTTGGCAAAAATTTTTAAATTCCTCCAAATTCGGCCCCAACGATATATCGGAATGCTTACAATTTAATAATACACTTAATATTGCTTGTGTTGCGCATGCATTATTAATCACCTGAGCAGGCAGAAATACTTGGTTAAATTTTAGTTATTTTACAAATATCGAATTGATGATATTATAAATGGTTAAAAACCTATCATCACAATGCTTACCTGTTTTGCAAAAAATATTTTATCCAATCTATTATCTTGAACAACATTTCCAGATGGTTCATCATCCTGAACCCATTTGAATAGAAATATTAAACCATGTATGGGCCTAACAGAAAAATCACAATGAACTAATCAAGAATTCTATTATTCGTTTATCAATCTTTAGTTACTAAGTTTATATTATTACAAATTCATAAACTGCAAAGAGCTGGTAAGTTTACAAGCGGGACGAAAGAAGGGGAATAGAGGTTTTCCATTCGCTCTATCTGTCCCCACCACTGTTCATCCGTCTCATTTAGGGTCTCGGTGATAAGCCGCAAATACGTGTAGTAAACGAACGGAGACCTTAGACCGTAAACAATCGAGCTCCGCATTCCTGTGCCTCGCAAACTTACCAGCTCCCTACAGTATTTTATGTTCGTAATAAACATTATAATATTAGGAAAGCTATTGTAAATAACATTACAAATTTTGATAATGAATTTTTCAAAAATTACAGACAATTTTATTCAATTTTTCAGGAAAGCACACGCTGATACAATTACCGCTACCCTGCAAAGTACTTACGTAAGTAAGTTTATAAGAAAATTACGAAAACCTTTGTACAACACTGTACTTCTACAGCACTGGATAACATCATTTTTGCTTAACATATTTAAAAACTAAATTACTTTAAAATAATGACGCGAAGAAATAATGAACTATAGTGGCTTTACATGAAAATATACAGGGTGTTCGGCCACCCCTGGGAAAAATTGTAATGGGCGATTCTAGAGGCCAAAATGGGACGAAAGTCAAGAATACCAATTTGTTGATTGAGGCTTCGTTAAAAAGTTATTAACGTTTAAAGTTCCGACCTTCTCGAATTTTTTTCTCGAAAATGCGCAGGATTTCGGAGGTATGTCTATTCACCAAAAATGATTGTAATTGACCCCCGCAATCGAAAATAATTTTTCCAGAACGATTTGAATCTTTTCAATTTCGCCGAAAAATTTAGACTCATACGCCCTGTCGATTTTTCTTACAAATTTGTTTTTCATTTTTAATAAGTTTGTTTGACGCCGTACAGAAAAGTTGTCTAATACGTTTTTGTAGATACCCATGAGCTCTACTTAAGAAAAACGTTTCAATGAGATACGTTCACTACTGTAGGGGTTATGGCCGTTTTAAAATTGGACCATTTTTATGGAGTTTTTCCCATTTTGCAGGGTCAAGAAACAACTTTTCGAATATTTTTAGAATTTCTACATATTCTTCGCCAAAATACGCGTTGTTTGCCCTTTGAAACATTTAAAATCCCCCTATCCGTTCAGAAGTTGTGACATTTTAAAGATTCGCATGAAATTTCGGGGGTGCATTTTTGGCCTCAAATTAGATTTTCGGTCAGGAATTTTTTTCTCGAAATTTCGAAGGATTTCGGGGGTATGTGTAATGACCAAAAATGATTGTAATTGAGCTTTGCAACCGAAAATAATTTTTTTAGAACGATTTGAAAAATTTTAATTTAATTTTAACGAAGCCTCAATCAAGAAATTGATATTCTTGATTTTCGTCTTATTTTGGCCTCTAGAATCTCCCAATAAAATCTTTCCCAGGGGTGGCCGAACACCCTGTATAAGCAAATTATAATTTATTAAATTAAGGTTACGTTAAATTAAAATAATATGCTTCTGTAGAATTAAAAAAAATATTTGTTTTTAATAAGTTTTCGGAACGTAACTCCCCTTTTTATACTGGTTCTGGGTCTCATATAACACGGTTTCACACAACATGGCATTTTCTAGGAACCTATCTACCGTGTTATAGTAGGAGTGAATAATCTAAATTATTAAAAAAAATAATAGCAACAAGTCTTTTTCGTGTCAATTATTACAAATATTTGTTTATCGATTCGATGTCATAAACAAATGAGTATGTCCTTTGTTTTTTAATTTTGTCCTTTTTTACATGACATAATTTTATATGTATATTTTACTCAATTTAGTAAATCATATAGTTATAAGTAGATTACTGTCATTAGGAATGAGTGTACAATTCTAACCTTAATTCGATTGTTTGTATAGTACACGATTGTTTACAGTGTTGCAAAAGCATTTAACACATGTATTATTTTCATTCGGTACGCTTTTTACAAATATATCATACTAATTTGATACGACCTTATTTACACTGAAAGTTCGATACAAATCAAGTACTTCGTACGTTTATCAAATATTCAGTGTAAACTACTTCGCCAATAAATAGGTTATGTTACCTAAATTTAATACTCACTTCAAATTATCGAACTGGTCATCATCCAAACTCCATAATTCTTCCACTTGAGCTCCTTTAACACCTATAAACAAACGTATTAACTGTTTTAAAGATATATGCTCAAAAGTGAAATGTTTCAAAATGTAAATGCAAAAAGCAGTTGTCATCAAAAGCAATTATTTTTAAACGTAAGTTTACACAGATTATTTTTGTGACAATAGAAAAGGCATACAATAATTTTATATAAAACGGGTGAAAATTTACCAAATTCTTTGATTAATTCCGTAAAAACGCCAGGATCACTTTCAATGAGACACCAATTGCCCGCTGAGTCCGCCATCTTTCATTTATAATTCACCACAACCCGAAAGATAACACCATCGGTTTTTCGTCCCATTACTTTAAATTATTCTTTTGCTTACAAAATACAATAAATAAAGTAAATGTATAGACTAATAAATTGTACATTTTTTCTTCTTTGACGTTCATAATCATACTTTATTATAATTAAGATAAAGGAATATATTAAAGAAAGGCTGAACGTTTAGAAAAGGTGATATAACGCAATACATTAAATAATTATAAAATATTTTAAATAGCTCCTTAATAATAACGTGCATTTCAACAATTAGAAAATTGATTTACTGGGATCATTATTATTAAATCCAATTTAAAATAAAAACAATGTCGTTCGAATTATTAAAATTATATTTCGTGACAATACTCACAAAAATTTATTAAAAATGTAGTGACAGAAAATTATTTGAATATTCTTATTTTATTTTGTGCTAGTTAACGTGGTTGATAAGAAAGACGGAATTAAAACCTGCACATAACATTTCACGCGAAAATTTTATTTAAATTGTCAGCATGGATTCATTTATTTCATGATTCGGTTAATAAAACTCAAGAAAGTTATATATTTCTTTTATACTCATCAATTAATGTTACAACGCTAAAGCACAATTTACACTATGTACAAGCAATAAATTAATTAAAGTTTTAACATATATTAACTAACCATCGTTGACGTTGCTCATTAACATTATATTAATAAATTATTTCAACAAACAGCATACTTTAGACTTACATCAGATTTTAGTATATAGCTTATACGAGTAGAAGTTACACGGTAATAGTAGACAAATAAATAATTTAAAGCAGTTTTAAACGAGAAATGATCGATTATCGATTATTGAATCGATAGTTCGTAACAAGTAAACACGATTACTAGTACATCGACATATAAAGCCAAATGCACGTACATATCATTGGAGATTGTTTATTTTTCTATTTTATAGATAAATCTTGATTTAATTGTATAAATTTAATTTGTCTATAAGCGGTTGCATGCGTTAGAAGCATTTGACGGAAAATTTCATTGAAATGCTCTTGTTGAAATGTTGTAATATTGTGTATTGAAAGTCGCATAAATCTATAACAGATACTATATGTAATTCGTGTATAATTACACTCTTTCTCGAAGTATCGCTGGATTTTAATATCAGTTATTATTTTCTGTATGACATAATGATGACAAAATATCTTCATACCAACGTCCCTTTGTTTCGAACGTTTCTAACTGTTTGGTTAGATCTTCTATTTGTTCTCCAAGTGTTTCTTCTTTTACGAAAGCTTGAAGTTGTGGAGCACTTTGACATTCACGATAAAATGCTCCCAGATCGCTATTAGTATTAGTCACGGCAAAAGGTGTTTTCTGAAATTATGATATTTTCAAGTTTAAACGCTATGACAGAAGCAAACGATAAACGTAGGAACGTTAATTACCAAATCTACCATAATAAAATCGTCGTTGGCACTGGTCATTGAGCAGCTGCTCCTTCTAGATCCGTTCTGAGAGTTGCACTTTGACGTTGTGTTATCGTTTGTAAGTCTTTCGTTATTTCCATTGCTGCTATCCATTGCAGTAGTTACTGTTGCAGTCTTTGTGTTTGTAGTCTCGGCTACCGAGACCGGAAGAGGTGAAGTTTGTCTGGGAGTTAATAAAGAACTGAAAGGTACATCTGGTATAACAAAGTCTTCTTCATTAACAGTAACTGGCTTATTAACTACAAACGCTCCAACTTTTATAGTATCACTGAGGGATTTTGATGTCTCTTCGCTAAAATGTAAATACAAAAAATCGTTTAATACATGTCCGCTTTAAAGTCGAAATGAAAAACTAAAATCGTATTAAGTATAACATACTTCTGTTGGTATCTTGCATTACGGGGACTTAAGTCAGAATGAAAATGATCGCTCTTTAACATAATTGAATCACGACCAGTATGAGTAGGAGATATAGTCATTTTTGTCCTATAGGATACAGATAAGTGGATTGTACCCACAGGTGTGTACAATTGACCCACTCTGACATGTTTATAATTGTCACCTGTAAAGAGCAATTCATTTTAAGTTGTGTTTAAAATTCTGAAACTGAAATGTTCCAAAAGAAACATACATTTACAGGTATCCCTCGAATTACGCGGTACTTGGGTTACGCGGTTTTGGAGCAATTTTATTTAAAAAGAAAATATATAGGTAATTATAGATGAATTTTTTTACATAAAACAGATAATAGGTATTTCACAATAGTTTGTATATATTTCAGAATATTTCAGAGACTAATTCTGAGTCTCGACTTGAGAGATACCTGTAATAAATATTCAATCCAAAATAAAATAATTGTATACCTAATGTATGTAGCTGTGGTTCTCCCATATAAATTCTATAACAAATAACATAGGAATCTGGACCTTGTCTTCTGCTCAATTTGTAAGCTGGAGTAATTCTTGATACAGACAGCAATGATTTTAATAAAATACTCATTCTGTTGTATACAGTATATGTTACTCTTATAGTAGGATCACTATGTTCTGGCAAAATACCAAGGCTCCAAGTTTCTAAAACCATTGTGTCACCTTCAACGGTTCTCAAAAAGATTTCGATGCAAAGAGGTATAGTTGAATTTATTATTTCCCCACATAATGCCCTCTTAGCTTCAGCTAAAACTTCTGGTACATCGTGAATAGCTAAGTTGAACTATACAACGAAAGGTTACATATGTAGAAAACTGTAAACATGTTGATTAAACCATCATACTTTGTATAAATATCAATTATGGATGTTAGAATAAATATTATAATAATTTATAAGAAGCTTTTTAAGAAACAGTTTCGTCTTATATGAACAAAAATCAAAACTTTACGTTTAAGTAACGCAAAAATTACTTTGCTGCTAATACTTTATTTTCCATTTTGAGACAGATCAAAGTCAACATGTGACATTTACAATTACAATTAATAAAGTGAAGAAGATACTGATCGACCAGATCTTTTGGAAAGTTTAGTAACAACTTCATCGGTTACCAATAACATATATGTTTAAAACATTGATAAACCAAAGCTTACCCAGTCTGTTCCAGATGAATTTGGTTTGCACTTTGTGCTGACCTTTTCACCTAACCTCGACTGCACTATAATTTGAGTTGCTTTCAATGCTAAGAATTTGGTGAACTTATCCAAATCCTTTTTATCTTGCATACTCAATTTTAACGTGGACATTTTAATACTGTTTCCTTCGTACAATTATTTTCAAAAGAACACTAATGTGTCATTGAGAGATTGAATTTCTCTAAACTGAATGGAATTTTGTATGCGCCAAAACATTTCCACGAGGAATCTGTAAAACTACATGATGAAATCGTTTCTGACACTTGTACTTGTGAACCATTGCACTCGAGACAATAAACGACTTTTTTTTTCTAGGACTTATTAATGCAGGAACTCCGGCCGAAAAACAATACTTTGACAACAGCATGGACATCATATCGCAGCATTGTGTTGCATGCAGTTGCGTGGCAGGTAAAGTAACGAATCGATTTTATTTTATTTTAAATAAACTTTGAACCACTATCGATGGAATGTTGAAACGAACTCGAAAATATTAATCGATACTACTGGTCAACGTGAATGTCGTTTTTCTCGAATAATATGTGCAAGTATCGAATGTATTTCTTATTTCACTATTCTAATGACACGCTGTGAATCGATCGTGTTTCGTATTGCAATTAAGTACCTTAGGGTAAGAAGCGTTCGCATGAAGAACATGTGATAGTCAATCCAGTGACTCAAAAGTAAGAAAACCTCTTTATGTGCGTGTACGTCTACGGTAAAATTAGGAAGGCGGAAAAGACGACAAATACTTCCTCATTAACAGTTCAAAGTTTAGAAATATTGAATCGTGGAATCAAGCCGCGTTCAAAAAACAACTGCCAGCAGTGACGGTATGACACGCCACAGTATATTTTAAGAACGATAATTAGATGCAATAACGTTATTGAGACATGCGTATGATTGTATAAAATCATAGTAACATGTCAGGTGCTCGTGGGATTGTTTATGCGATACTCTGATCGTAGATAACTTTTCTACAGCAACTCTTGATAAATTATCGGAAAATGTCAACGTCCTATCAGATAATTCGTCGTTACTTGATGCAAGCCGGTTACTCAAACTTAAATATTATATTTAATGTGTGGCACTACTTGTATTTCTTTCTTATACTGTATATCGGAGAGTATTAATTCTTGCCACTTAAGGGGAAAGTTACCAGTGCAGACTAACCCTTTTCTTCGCAGAACAAAAAAACAGTCATGTTGTTGGATGTAACAAATTTTCGCGGGTAAATTCTTTTCCAAAATGGCTTCGTAAGGTGCCTTAATGGAATAAAAATGGATATTGTATGGATTTAAGAGAAGGAAAAATGTTGAAATAATTGTGAAATAAAACGTCAGTTTTATGGAACTCAAAATGTAAGTTTTATTAATAGAAATTACACATAATATTTAACAAAACTTCGCAAGAGTAAGAAAAATTGTCAAGTTGCAAGCTATATTGAACTATACTGGCATTGGTTATGTTTAAAAGACCAAACTTTCACTCTTGCTACCAGATTTACCTTCAGCACATAAAGATGGCGGTAGTGTATACTAAAGCAAAAAAGGTAGCCTGCGTTGGTTGAGTTTCTCTTTAAACTACATGTTCCCCGGTGTAGTGCTTCTGCTAGGGATATTTCTTTGTTTCCCTATATTCTTCGAACATTTCTATCGGTTCAACAATTTTGTTTGATAAAATCTAAAAAAAATTTTGTCGTAATTCAGTCCTGTTACTAAGTTTCTTTACACTGCCAGGAAACATTATTTCTTTATTTTTTCTATTAAGAAAGTTACAAATCCACACTTATTAGATAAGTTGGACAATTATTAAACTCGATATGAAAGTCGGATATAAAATATCGAGAATGATGAACCAAATAAAAAAATTTGTATTTAATTGAAAATATTATTGTAAATTATGAATCATCACAATGAAAGTATACACGATTATATAACATAGTATAGTTAAAATTTGCTACTTGTACTTTTTTCGAAACGGAGCGATACAAATTTGGTAAACATATTCAATTTTATAATTTTAAATATGCACTTTATTTTATTATTAAAGATCAAATTTGTCAATAAATTACGTACTTACATATTCTTATAAAAATAGTAGTTAATAACATTAGTCCATAGAGGCAAAACAAATCTGCAAATAATGCAAAAGAAAGTTTATTTTCTGTAATATGGATCAATGAAAATAACTAGTGAATAATCATAATTTGTTCTTTTCTTCTATCTTCTAACAAGATAGAGGAAAACATATTCACTGAATTCATTAGATTTTGAAGTGAATTTTTTTAATTCTATTATAATTTGAGATCTACCTTCACAAATTTAGCTTCTGTATGCAACATACATAATTTAGTAATGTCACGGATAGATTTTCGTAGAAATATTACCTACGATTGGACTATGGAATTTCGTCAGTGTATGTATACGTATACATATGTTGGTGCAGAATTGCCCTTGCCTACGATAACATGAAATCCTCAAGGAAGGCGAAGAAACGATAGTGGGAACAGGAATGAAAGTACATTAGTATATACGTATTATAAATTACCTATATGATTAAACGCAAGTGCGAGCATGAAATAATCGAGGTCGATATAGCAGAGTAAGAGTAGTTATTGAACATTCGTACGAATTTTCTGTGATGTAAGGCTACCACGTGATTTATCACATGGCATTTGTGTCCTGCCATTTCTCCCGAGCATTCTGCTTTTTCCAATTAATGATACAATTAAACGTACAAAGTTAATCTTTCAAACAATTTTTTGTTGTATTTCAAGCTTTCAAATTGTATAACCAAACAAAAGTATAATTTTAACTTTAACCAAAGTACAAAATATAATCAGAAGTGAAATTCAATGTTAACTGAATAATATATAACATTACAACAATATCCTCGTCAATATATTACATTATTTGTGATCATTAATAGTATACATTTTTTAAAGTACTTATATCGAGGTATTGACACGGATATATTGAAGATGGTTTTGAATTATTGCCGCTAATAGAAATGTGATTACGTATTTTAATTTATATGTTTTTGGGATTCCGTTATAATGTCACGTATTGATTTTTATAGAAAAATATGAGGAATAGTTTCGTTTAAGGAGCGTACCGATTAAAATAAGAAAGCTGCTACTTTTATAGTGGACTGTACAGTCACACCACACGGCATGCCAACTGCAATGGAAATTTCCACTGAAGCAGTCGGTTGCCACCGTCTTGTAGACGCTTCGTAGCCGCGCCTAAAAACCAGATTGCGTCCGCCAGGAGGCTAAACCGAAGGGTGTTCTTACCTTTTTAATCAATTAGTTTCGATTGGCCAGGCTTGCGGTTTTCCGGGTCACACAGTAATTTGAGTACATCCCTCTTGAAACAAGTCGTAATTACGGACTCCATCATCATTCGTACGCAATGAATGACAGAACGTTACAGGCGCGTATTAAAATTGATTGCCAATTTCATAAATTTGCATTCAACCGATCATTTATACGAATTGTATATATTTTTTTTTTAATTCACGTTACGGTCTATTTTATTTCCCATAATCTAATTTTACGCAGACTTTTAATAATTGTGTTGAACGTTAATCGTTGCATTGCAATTCGACGCAGGACATATACGACCGATAAATTGTTATTTGTGGTTCTAGAAATGTCCAATTGGAATAAAATTACGTTATAAATTACTTAAATGCAGAAAAAAAGCCGGCATGCAACGAAATAAAATGAACGCATTTATTTAATTCGAGTGACATTCAATGAAGTCGTTGAAACATGTAGTCACCGTCCATTGCCATATTTTTCTTAATAAAGCCTGAACTACGAGCAAGGTTTTCTTACGGCTGAGTCAGGAGTGCCATGATCAGAGTGCAATGTTTCCATTCGTGGAACTTTTGACGATAATCGGTACGAAGTAAAATTTCCGTGGGAATAAAAAGTTTCTTCGTCGGTGACACGTCATATTTATGGTGTTCCAATATCATCGACATTGTTCACGTGTTTGGTACACAAAAATGCAATTAAGCAGTTCTATAAATATAGGCTCCTTGCATCGTAAAACGACTGAGATTATAGACGGAAAAATGCAAACACACCTGCGAGGGCAAATTGACTTTATTATTAGTACATGAGTATGCATTTGGATTGGTAATTAATTCGTGCAAGATAAATACACGAATATTTATTTAATCTTCTTAGATATTTCATCACGGCGTGTAATACGAATATTTATTCCCGAAGAAAAGTTACGAAAACAATGAATTTCAAACGTTTGCATACGTATTGAATATTCTATAGAACGGTGCGTTGTCTTCTATTCAAAAGTGCGTTAAAATTAAAAGACGCTTCGCGTGACACAGATTCCAGGAGGCAAAACGCTTCGTAACGTCTTTGCAAAGCGACCGTGAAATAATTGCCATTAGTAGGAAGGACGCTATTTCGGTTTTTCTCTCGCACAGAAATTTTCATTTCGAGAAAAAACACGCTAGGAATTTTAAGCCTGCAACGTCGTCGCGACGTCTGGAGGATGGATTTCTGCACGAGTCGCGTCGGTGCTCGGATACTTTTGAACGGAAATGTACAACGGGGGTCGAGGGGCCTCGCGTGGCCTGGTCCCCTCCCAAGATAAGAAGGCTTGTGGGGCCTTGTTGGACGTTTGCCATAGCATTTGCAGGACTTACGCGCCTTCGTATTAGATATGTACGCCGTTCGGCCAACTGCAGACACGCACTTGTATTCGGTACGATTAACCACGTGTAACAGCGACAAGAAGGGTTAACCCTTTATGGTTCGAACCTTTCTGCGCGGCACAGCGGCGCTATAGTAGCAAAGTAACTCTGCTTTAGAGGTTATGTTTCGATTCGATAACTCCACGATATTTATACAACTGAGTACCTCTTACCCTTTAGCACGTTATCTACCGTAAGAAATCCAAAGCTGACAAGGAACTACAATTTTCTTGAGAAACCATTAATACATGCGGTACATTTCATTGATATATTTTATTACAAAACAGAAATGATTGATTCAGGAAAAATATTCAGTGTCGAGCGGAATAGAAACACAAGCAGAAAAAGCATACTGTCAGCGAGCATTCTCATGTTAAAGAATGTGTATTTAGATACCATTTCCTGACAGAAAAAGTACCGTAGAACGTAAACTTCGTCATTTACGGAGCATCTGTTTACTGCTTATGCAGTTTTATCGCGTACGGGTTCGATGTAAAAATATTTTGTATTTTTATGGACAATTATGTGGCACATGTATTGTTAATTTTGAAAACCACCGTTCAAATTAATTAAAAACGTTGTTCTGATAATTCCTTTCTGCACACGTGTTTACAGATAATAAATTACACGATATTACGTTATTAACAAAATAATTATTCATAATTTTCTTGAAATAGATAACTTTTTATACACTTACACTTGAGCTATACAAATTAACACAGGCACGTCTATAAATCAGGCATATCTTTTGTTGCGCATATCGTGGATATAATGTAACGCCATTTGTTTCTTTAGCCAGTACGTAAAGAGGTATCCACGATGAGTGATTTATATCTATAACATAGAGTGCAAGACGCATAATTTATAGTATGTCGAATGCGCTGAGAATGCATGTTTTAAGTAGTGCATTTTATTCGAGTGGAAGAATTTACGGATCTGAAGAAAAGGAAGATTTCAAGATTAATACTATAAATAAAAGAGACTACTATTACAATAGTCTAAACGATTCAGTGAATTAACCATGTATATTAAAGATAAAAGAAATATTTATTTAACATTCTTGTATACTTCTGGTGAAAATAATAGAAAAGTCTTTCAAATACGTAATCCTTAGACTGTTTGGAGAAGTGTAGAAAGCGCCTTATTAGCATGCAACTGCGAAAAAGGCGTGCGGGCTCTACGGCTGGCTCATGTATGATGCGGAATTGCAAATTACAAGGCCGAATTTCGTACAACGTAAAAATCCATGGAGCAAAGTCACGTTTATAACTGCAATATAAGCACGTGCTGCATCGTGCGTGACGAAGATTACGAAGATAACGCGCAAACGACGAACCAGTTAACAGTTTTAATTACAAATCGATGTTTTACCCGTGCAGTTTGGCGGATTCAACGAATCAAACGGATGAACAAAAATGGCGGAGAATGAAACGAAACATCGATGGATTTTTAATCCTAAAATAATTGTTACTTTGCTCCCCATCTACCGACCGCCTGACTATACTATTTTTTATCTTGGACAAGCATAGTCGGTGACGCTTTCGTCGACTCGGGTTCCTAGTATCATCAGGGCACTGGATACGATAAGAAAAAACTACAGGAGAAAATATAAGATGCGTCGAGGACATTTTACATATAATTTTCACATTCACGGATGCCATCGGTGCACAAATCTCGCAAACTCATCATGGGTTTACGTTACATGCATCATTATTTCATCTATATTTAACTTTATCGTTACAACATCGTGCCTGAACAGGATGACGATAGTTGATCAAGGCGTAATAAACGTTTTCAAAGATGCAATATCATCGATCGTTCTGTTGTTTACCGTAAACAACATTGTTCCCAATCACGGTGATCGCGAAGAATGTTTGTTTACATAAACGGTTGGAAACTTTGTAAAATAAGTCGTTGATTAAGTACAAGTATCAGAGACCAAAACTTGTTACTACAGTTAAAGATTTATTTATTATTATTTCACTGTTTGGCAACAGGAATGTAATTTTAGCGTGAATCAAAAAACTTGTACATAATACGATACGACAATATGAAAAGCAGTGATTCCGGAAACTTTTCATACTGTTGTGTCGTATTATAAAACTGTATATCGTAACATGCCCTCATCGCCGCGTCTCCAAGGACTCCGTCGGGCAAATCGAATAATGTACCGCTTCAAAGTAATGTTCGTACATTCATCGTTGGAAGACCACCTGAAAAGAACTTTACAGATTCTTGGCTGAACTCGGGAAAATATTTCCGGCGGGTCGACGCAAACAATGGCACCGACCAACGACTCAATGGCGCACTTAATCAGGACAATCCGTGAAAACAGGGTTCATGGCTCAAGGACAAACGCTCCGGCGTGGATAATTTTAGAGCAAAGCCATGTTATCCTGAGATAACGATTTAAGCGAATCTGGGCCAAAGGATACACACATACCAGCATCCTGTCAACCGGGTAGCGTGGGCGAAGGACCAATACAATCGTAATACTTTCGCGGACTTTTTGCATGAATCTGCGTCATCGTCGTCCGTCTATCTTACCGCGACCTATATACACACGTGCCGCAAACATCGATTGCGACAGTACGGCGCCCTGAACGATCCAAACAGAATCCTGTCCGATTTTCGTGTGTGCGCGCAATATCGTCGACGTTGATCGTCGGCGATTCATCATTCGACGATAAAGGAGGGCAACGTGTCCTTTCGATGGGTTACATCACGCCGCAAGACACTGCACCGATTACAACGGACATTTTGAGAACACCACGAAGTGAAAGAACACGATCACAGGACAAAGAGCTGATTCTGAATCTTTTTATTTCAGATTCTGTAGGGGAGGGAAGACATATCAAAGTCAAAGTCATCTCCTGAATTACTCTATAAAGAGGAACGTGTATCGCTGTGGAGGAAAAACACAATCACAGTAGAAGAAGTCTCGATGTTTGTACACAAACTTTGCTAATCCTCGGTATACACTCAGAATCTTTTTATTTCAGATTCTACGGAGCAAGGAGAACATACTCCTCGTCAAAGTCATCCCCTGAACCACTCTATACGGAGGAACGTCTTCATTGTCGCTATCGATAGGAACAACCGTGTCTAAATATAGTTTTTTCCCGCCTAAACGGAAAGTTTAGCCTCCTCGACGCAGCGTTTAACGCGTTAAGGGTTGATTCCGAGTCTCTGTCGACGATCACGTGACTGGTACAAGGGTGAAAATAAATGGGATCGAGCAATCGGGGAGCGCGGCGAAGTCCTTCTGGACGCTCGATACGTTGCGAAAAGGAGCTGGACGAGTTTCGTGTTACCTACGGTATCAGTCGTCGCAAAGTTCAAATCTTAAACGCGATATCGCGTTGCCGTGACAAAGCTTCGCTACGCCACCGGTCGGATGTTTCGTATCTGGTGGCCACACACGGCTTTTTGCGCAGCGTGGCGCGAAAATATGCATCGTCGGATTCATCGTTTTCAGCGATAAGCGACGAGGAACGTGCGTCGATCGGATTCGGCACCCGTAATCACGCGTTGGATCGATACGATAACGGGCGTCGTTGCCTGAAACGCGAGCATGATTTAATCGATCCGATGGCGCGATAGGAGTTGCCACCTTTAGCAAAGAATGCAAATTATTCTTAAGATTTTTCTCTCATGTACACTGGAATAGCTCAGTTTCAAAGATACAAGACACGATTTATTTAATATTTATACACTTTCTTAAGATTCCCCGTTGAATTTGTATTTGCAAACATTTTTAATATTTGAGGATTGCTTTTACTAGGTCCATGTTACCCTGAGTTCTTTTAACTCTGATCCTAACAATTTTAGATGCTGCTATCTCTTCGACAACGCGTTAATCTTAATACAATATTCAAGGAGTAATTCCGGCGAGGACGACGTCGGTGGAATTCGCGCTCGGTTTTGCACATGAATAAAACGGGACTATACAACGACAAAGCGCGCCGTCGAGGTACGAAGAACATAATAAACCGTTAATGCGTCGCAATCTTGAATGTGAAACGTCATACCCGGTAACATCAATAGTACGCAATTGTTGCGCGTAAAAGGACGGTTACAACTTTTGCATATGAAGGGACACGATGGCACGTCAAAGAGTCACACTTTCTGAATACGATCTAAATAACACGTGTCCCCTATTTCGGTCACGAGAAAGAAGGATCCGTGAATGAGTGGACCGAAGGACGACCACTCGAATTGCTACCCTAAGGTACTTCCGGTACAGACAAATATACGTAGTAGATACTTCAAAAAATTCTCGTTCTCGTAGCTTGGAAACACTTTAAGTTAGTCAAGTAGTCGCCATTTTGTTCGATGATCCTTTCCCAACGCTGTATGGCCTTGTATATTTCGTTTTGTGTGGTAGCTTCAGTTTGAGACCAGTTACAGACATATTTTATTAGAATTAAAGACCTTAATTATTAATATAATAATGTACGGATGAAAATGGGAGAAAGTATAATGAATGGGCAATGGAAAAATCTGAAATAGAGTAGGTTAGGTCTGTATTTCGTTTTGTGTGGTAGCTTTATTTTGAGACCAGTTACAGACATATTTTATTAGAGTTAGAGACCTTAATTATTATTATAATAATGTACGGATGAGCTGGTAGAAGGATGAGAATGGGAGAAAGTGTAACGAATGGGCAATGAAAAAATCTGAAATAGAGTTAGGTCTGACCCGTGCCCAGAATACAACATAGACAAAGGGTTAACCTTTGTGCGCAGTTAAAATATTCCACGTCGTCGCAGATGGCAGTTACAGCTGTTACGAGCTTCCGAACCCCTCTGTCCATTTCACCCTAATAATTTCTGCCCTCCATTATCTTGGTAGAGGTCCATTCTTCTTCTTTTCGACGCACTTCCTTCGTTGCCCCTTATCGCGCGCATCGAGTAACGCTAAATTCTCGTCGATGTAAAAGCACTTAGATCCCGTAGCTAATCGCCGAACAATTTTTCAGTCAGATTACCGTTATCTCCAAGGGTCTTAAGGGTCTGAAAATGGAAAGAAAAACGTTTAAGCAGAAGCAGGAAAAGTCCAGTGTCCAACCTTCCCCCGTTCGACTTCTCAAATCAAAAGATATTTGTTCCATCGAGACGGTTCTACGACAAAATTAGTTATACTCGTAATACTTTGGCGTGAAACTTAGTTACGTTTCGACTGAGAAAATTCACATTTTTGAAAACAACTCACAAATTAGGGTTGTGATGAAAATATTTTTATAATCGGTGGAAGAGTTTGACGAGTTTGCGGTGTTATATTACAAATATAGTCCGTTTTAACTGTTGTCAACGAACCTATCCATTGCGGGCAATTAAAATCAATCAAACTATCGGGTTTAAGAAAAGTCGGGCGAACGGATCGTGGCACCAACCCTAATATAATTGATCTAAGAAGATTCCAGTTCCGAGAAGCAGCGTGTAAAAAGATACAAAGCGACAAACTACAATTTCATGTTAGAAACTCCATGTGAGAACGGTATTTGCCATACACCGTTGTGTCTTTTCGCTCGCAGAAACCAAATACCTGGTCAAGGCTTTGTTCTCCAAGTACGTCGTTTCTTCAGAAATTAGAATGGCCAATCGCGTTAATGGCACCCAGGTAGCTGTCATCGAAACCAGACTTGGGCAAAATGTAATCTGGTTGTGTTTATTACATGTAATTACCGGTCGATTGCGGTATAGTTATAATCGTAAATTCGTAAAACGTGGGAAAATTACGCAATTATCGTGCGATTTAAACGATACCTAATAAAATAATAAAACACCATATCACTTAGAAGTTGCAGTAAAGCCAAAATTAGACATCAAAGGTTTATTTTATAAGAAACATTATAAACTCAACAAACAAACTTTGTATTCTCGTTAACTAGACTCGATGCTCTAATATTATTTTATCCTTCGCTAAAAAGCGACGAGAATCGTAATGAAAAAGAAATAGATGGCTCGAACAGTCTCTGTGTGCGGAGTTACCGTAAGGATATATGTTAAGTATAAAAATTTTAATGGGAGATTCTGGAGGCCAAAATAAGACGAAAATCAAGACTATCAATTTGTTGATCGAGGCTTCGTTAAAAAGTTATTAAAAAATTTCAAATCATTCTGAAAAAATTATTTTTGGTTGCGGAGGTCAATTATAATCATTTTTGGTAAATACACATACCCCCGAAATTTTACCCACTTTCGAGAAAAAAATTCGAGTAGATGTTGAAATTTTTCGGTGAAATTAAAAAATTTCAAATCGATTTGGAAAAAATATTTTTGATTGCGGGGGTCAATTACAAGCATTTTTGGTCAAAAGACGTACCCCCGAAATCCTACGCAGTTTCTAGAAAAAAATTCGAGCAAGTGCTGAAAGTTTTGGGTGAAAAAAAAGAATTTCGAATCGTCTTGGAAAAATTATTTTTACTTGCAGGGGTCAATTACAAGCATTTTTGGTGAATAGACTTACCCCAAAAATCTTACGCATTTTCGAGAAAAAAATTCGGTACGACTGGAACTTTAAACGTTAATAACTTCTTAACGAAGCCTCCATCAACAAATTGGTATTCTTGATTTTCGTCTTATTTTGGCCTCTAGAATCTGGTATTAAAATTTTTCCCAGGGGTGGCCGAACACCCTGTATACAGCGACCTAAGGATCGATGGATCGATGGGTCTGTGGAACATAGATGGCTATTTCCGCAATTAATAGAAGGAGAAGAAACGTATGCGGCGAGTTGTACGAATCGAGGAGTCAACGATGTCGTTAACCTCGATCCCGGACAAATAAATCGGCACCGATTCGGAGTGAACGGCGATGACAATGTCGTACGATCCGCCGTCCATTCTGTTCTAATCACGGCGTAGGCTGCGCGTCTTGTTTATTATTAGACGATGCGCGAGGAACGATTACGCGAACATTAATCGGCGGCCAACTAACGAACCGATCGAATGGGAGCAATTAAGGATCGCGTCGTCGAACTGGTTTCGATCTTAATTCTTTATTTCACGTAAACGGAGTCGGGTCTCGATGTTTCTCCAGGATTCCATCGTTAGAAACGCAACCGACGCGCAAAGAAACGGAAAATCGATCGAGGTTATTACGCGGGGAAGACGGTCGCATGCGTGCGACCACCTAATGGAGGATCTGTTATTATTTTCGTGACTTCGAAAAAAGAGGCGCGTGGAAAGCGTTTTGTGGTAGCACGCAAGGCGCGAAAGCAGCGGGGAATCCTGTAATTCGGGGTAAAACCGAAAAGGGATGATTCGTACAATAGACGTTTAATTCTAGAACGTAAAATATGGAGGAAATTGTAAATGATAGTTCAAAAGAAAATGCTGAATCGAGCGTGATAGTAGGTGAATAGTAATATGTAGTGAAGACCATATAAACATGAAAGTCTAATAAGGTTTATTGCCGTTTCAGAATAAATAAAATTTACATTTCGTAGGGCTGATAGATTTTACGAGCACTTAGTGTTCTATCTATTATGCCTGGTATACAGGGTGTTCGGCCACCCCTCAGAAAAACTTGAATGGGAGACTCTAGAGGTCAAAATAAGACCAAAATCCAGGATACTAATTTCTTGATCGAGGCTTCCTTAAAGAGTTATAGAAACATTTCCGGTCACATAGTATATTTTCGGTAAAGAATTTTTCTCTCGAAAGTACGTAGGATTTCGGGGGTATGTGTATTCATAAAAAATAGTTGTAATTAACCCCTGTAACTAAAAATAATTTTTTTAGAACGATTTCAAATTTTTTTTTCGTCGAAAAATTTAGGCCCTTGTCGATTTTTCTTAAAAATTCGTTTTTGATTTTTAGTAATTTTGTTTGACACCCTACAGAAAAGTTGTCTAATACTTTTTTGTAGGTACCAATGAGCTCTAATTCAGAAAAAAGTTTTATTGAAATATATTCACTGTTGTAAGAGTTATGGCTGTTTGAAAATTGGATCATTTTTATGGAGTTTTTCTTACTTTACGGGGTCAAGGAACAACTTTTTCATTATTGTTAGAATTTCTACATATCCTTCACTAAAATACGCATTGTTTGCCGTTTGAAACACTAAAATCCTCCAATCCGTTCAGAAGTTATGACGTTTTAAAGATACGCACGAAATTTTGGAGTGACATTTCTGGCCTGAAATTATATTTTCGGTAAGGAATTTTTTTCTCGAAAATGGTTAGGATTTTAAGGGTATGTCTATCGACCAAAAATGATTGTAATTGACCCCCGCAGCTAAAAATAATTTTTCCAGAATGATTTGAAATTTCTTTTTCGCTGAAAAATTTAGGCATCTATTCGAATTTTTTTCTCGAAAGTGTGTAGGATTTCTGGGGTATGTCTATTGACCAAAAATGATTATAATTGACCCCCGCAACCGAAAATAATTTTTCCGTGATTGATTTGAAATTTTTTAATTTAATTTTTTAATAACTTTTTAGGGAAGCCTCAATCAACAAATTAGTATCTTTGATGTTGGTCTTATTTTGGCCTATAGAATTCTCAGGGGTGGCCGAACACATTCGTTCAAGCGAGTCGTTTCGTTCAATTGGGCCTAACTTTTTATTTTTCAGCAGCAAGGACAAACTATTGTAAATAATTGGGGGACCTGCTATTTGTACGACCTTAGTCGGTTCTATAAATGCGAAGCAAAGGGAACGGTAGTCTACGATAACGAGGAAATTAAGGTTTGGGTTCTACATTTATTTTTGTGTAAGATACTTAATCGCTTGTATGCACCCAGAAAATATGGGACATTTTGTTATTAATTAATAATGACTGTTGGATTCGAAAATTAGAAAAACTCCATTAGTTCTTGACACAATTCTTTAGTGAAAAGATGCAGCTCCGTTTTTGCAATGGCAAAAAAGGGGGAAGCATGACATTCGTAGCAGTTCAATGTTTTAATTGAAATGTCTAGTTGCTTCACAGGATACTTCGTGGTAGAATGTTAACGCATTGTTTAGTGGACTGGACAAACGAAGATGTATGAAATTTTTGTTAGAAGTCATAAGTGGTTCAAAGAGCCAAGGAGCAATATTTAGAAAATGTAAGTAAGCTGGAATTCTTCTAAATAAACTTCAAAATTGAATCACTAATATTATATTATAAAAGAGATTCTAAGATCAGAGTAAATAAGATACAACAGCAACAAAGAATCGAAAATATTTTCATAATTCACAAGTGATCTGTTAATAAAATTTGAGCACATATTTTAATGTTCAACTGCATGTATCATTTTGATCGATTGGACAGGAAGATATAAATTATAATTGACAATTTACAAATCAGAACAAATAAGTAGCGATAAAAAGTTAAAAATAATGTTTTCATACTGCTTTACTAACGCCTTAATAAAATTTCAATCGATACTTCATTCCTTCGACTTTGATTGATACTTTTACCGTAAACAAAACTAAATAAATCTGAAACAATGCTTCCATATTATTAATTTTTCGATCGATTACAATTCACGTTTCGTTTCACACGATAAAGTGTCATTCATTATGACATGTTTATCGATATCGTTAACAAAAGCTGCTTGTTAAGCGTAAAACGATATCGCGTGCATACTCGGAAGAAAGAAAACACGAACCGTCGACGCTGAAACGTCGGATAAAAAAAAAAAAAAAAAAAAAAATTAAGGAAAGGAGTTAATGCAAGGCACTTTAATTCTTCACATACTACAACAAGGCGCCAATGATGTTATTAACCCTGATCCCGAACAAATTGAAATGGCCTGGAAATAAATAACGATGATATCATGAAATCGTTTAATCTCGCCTGATGACACGTGCACCTATAATCGTCACTGTGATGTCAACGAAACGGGAAGCGAATAATACGCGTTATCGTGTGAATCACTGGTTTCAGGCAAAATTCGCGTTCGTTGAACTAAGTTTAAAGAACAAAGCAAGAGTTCGAAAAAAGGACGAATCGATCAGAATTTGTCCAAACTTTTTCTTCCGTTTAAAGTAATTTTATTACACGATGTTACGAAACTCCACTATTTTCTTTATCTGTTGTACAAAATTGATAAAGAACACGTTTCATAAATACAGGATTAGAGTTTTAAATTTTAAAGGGTTGGAGAATAGTTTTCAAGACAGATGGCTAAATAAATCAAGTGGAAGACTAAAATGCAAAGCATGGATACGTATGGCAAAACAATGGTCGCGTGCCAATTTTGGCACACGACAGGATAGTCACTGGCGTTCGTGCCAATTTTAGTAAAACGTATAGTAAATTTTTATTTTATTAAATTGATCCTTTATTTGCTTTAAACTTGAGTGTTCTCAGACCCATTCATGCATATTTCTTTCCAACTACTCGTCTTCTTCCTTAATTTTAGTATGCAAAAGATCTTCGATTTCTTATCGATAATATACAGGTTTGTTTGATATCGAAAGATAATGTATGAATCTTCTACTAGACCTTTGGAATTGTCTCTAATTTACCTCAACTGGAAAATGTATCACAGTGAAAAAAGAAAACATTTGTTACTTTGAAATGTAAAAACTTATTTCGAGAAAGCTTTCATCTCGTATTACTTGCCGTAAAAATATCTATTGATTTCAATTTTACGTGCAATAGTTCAAAGTTGTCGTTTAACTGAACACTATCGTAGAGTGACGCATTAACGAGCGATAACACCATGAAGTATACATACACCTGTACGAAAAAATTCCCCGTTTCGACATAATGAATAGATATTTTTTACAACAGGCGTTATCAAATGTTATGTAACGTACCTGATTCTGTATTAAACGAAGAATCTTGAAGATTTCTCGCATCCCGCATCCCTCACCTACATAATCTTTTTACAAACGCAGTATCTATTTTTGAAACAATTTCTATTTACTTTTTTAATAAAATAACGTTACGAAAACCTTAAAGGAATACAATAAATAACGTATTATTATGTAATCGACGTTTGAAAATCCTTTGTTAAAAAATAATGCAATTCGTAGCTGGAAGATGTTTGTTGTTACGTGAGAAATCGAGTCGATCCGTGAAAAAGAACGCGAACCGTGTGTATGTTTTGCAATCGTCGATTTTGATCGCGGTATCGTTTGTAAACGATACTTTTCCATTTTTCGCTGAGTACGAAAAGAATCTGAGAAATCTAAAAAATTATGTTCGGTCGGCAATTCTGGAATCAATATTCCTCGATTCTGCGCCTCGATTCGTCCCCTCGCGACTCCCAAGTTTTCTTTTGTGTATCGCGTAATTTATTCCGCGAGTGGAAGATTTCGACAGCGCCTAAGCAAACAATGGAACCGACCGAGTCGTCGCAAAAAATACGAGTCTAAACTCTATTCTATTAATAGCGTAATTTTTAGTAAAACAAAATTGCAACAATAACCGTTATCGTTTTATCTCTCGATAAAATATGATTAATACTTGTATTGGCGGGACTTTTCTATGAAGTTACATGTAATTTAATGAACGCTAGATGTTGTAACTATTGCAGTGAAACTAAATGTTTGAAAAGTTCTAAAAGCAAAGTACGTAGGATTTAATATTTTGCACGCGACTCACGCATTTTACTATCCGGCGTGGAAAAATACTGCTTATCTTTCGGAATTTTTGCAGCTATTTAAAGATCTTGCAATCACTGTACGAACTTTATGTCTTTGAAATAATCTAAAAATAAAATTTAGTCGACTATTTTATCCTCAGAATTACAGTAAGAATATCTTATTCAGCGTTCAGATTGTAATATAAACACAACGTTCCAATTATCGTCACGCTTTTTAACAATTGCTACTTTGAATAAATTCATACGAATAGGTAGAGTATTTAACAAAGTAGAAACTACATCTTTTACTTTGCATAATATAGAACTTTTTTTTTCTAAATCGTCGATGATCGGATCAGTGTCAAAACGAACTATGTACTTACCTTATATAAATAAGATTTTGTATCAGACTTTTCAAAGCTGGATAGCAATTAGTTATCGGAAATCACGATAGCGTAGATAAAAACGCAAAGATAGCATGGTAATGTTTGCTTTTAATTATTATCTTTATTGTATGTAAACAAATCTATCGCGTCCGCGCAATGTGACATTTTTCTATAATGATACAAGCAATTAGGTCTCTCGTTCCTGGTACAACAGTTTTAGAAACATAAAAATAGAAAACAACAACGAGCATTTCGCAATCCTTGATTCAGGACAGGAAACGAGTCAAGAAAGAATTCCAGTCGCTTCCTAAATTTTTTCATTCAGCTAGACAACTCCAGAATTTGCTATTCTCGATTCATCAGGCTAGTTGTGGATTTCTTGCCACGAATTACTTCAAATCAATGACGTCAAATACCAATCGTTTCGAACGTTGTTCGAGCTCAGACAGTTTGGAGTATTTTTATGGATCTTAACTTTGCTTGAATACGTTTACTATACACTTTGAAAACTTTAACTTCTTCAGGGACGACTTTTTTTTTTGTCAATTTATTATTGGCAGTAACTATAATTATAAAAAGAAAGTGAAGAGGTTAAACGTGATTTTTTTTTATTTTGATATTTGTTGCTTGAACTATTGATTTTGAAAAATATTGACTTTTGATACGGTAAAAATGAGAAAAAGATTGAAACCTTACGATTCAAATGCCGCCATTTTTCTCCCCTTAGATTGTGCTATAACTACGCACTTTCTAACGAAGATACTTTTCTTCTTTTTCAGATTAACAGAACGGCTGAAATGGGACACTTTCCTTAAAGGGACTTGTGGTTGGTGCAATTTAAAAAAATACTCTGCCTACTCGAAGCATCGGTGAGTATGCGTGCACAGTCCCAATACGGAGTAGTTTATGGTTTTCTTAAAAAAGAAATAACAAGTAAAAATGTGCATCTGAATGCTCTTAACGATCTTCTAGGGTTTGCGAGTTCGGGTTTTGGGCGTTTCGGAGCAAAGCGCGGCGCCGGTGATGCGCGCGTTCCCGCAACATCAACAATACAATGCGTTAACCTTGATCCTGGCAGCGGCCGAGCATCGTCGACGCAAGACGATTATAAACCCGATAGGCGGATAATGATGCAGAAACGCGTTCGACGTAAATGGATTTGGCATGTGCGATGGGAGTGGCGAATGGTTTCGCGGGCGAAAAAGGAGACGGGTGAAAGAAAAAGGAGAAAAAAATAAGCGACAGGGTAAGGAGAGAGGCGCCGTGATAGAGAGAGATATATATAGTGGTAGCAAGAGTTCGCATGTCTTGTAGAGAGCGGTGGGAGGAAAAAGCGAGAAACTAGAAAGGAGAAGAAGACGACAACGTCGCGCACCGTCGATGGTAATGGTGGTGGTGATGGTTGTTGCCGGTGGAAGTGGCGAACATCGCCCGAGAACCCGGAGAAGTGAACGTTGGCCGTGATCGGGGAGGGTGCAGTGGGGGTTCGAGGTTGTTTGACGAGAGGGTGGGGGAATAGCATAGTCACCGAGAAGCTTAGCCGTTCACACAGTGGGTTCAGGATGGTGTGTGTGCGTGTGCCGACGAGGAGGAATGGGACGAAGGAGGTACACTCGCGAAGAAGTGGTGGGGAGAAGAGGAGACCGAACAGCGCGCTCCGTGGCCTCCCACATGGATCGTCATTCCTAGTCGAGTCTCTTCGACGCTCGCGACGTTTCTCCAGCCCCGATCGAGAGGGACCGATCTCTGTTTTTCCATGCACGTTTCATCCGTGTGACGACACACGGTCCACGCGTCGCAGTCGCGTGTCCGATTCCATTCGAACAGCAATCGAACGCGAAACCCGTTCCCCCCTAGTTGTTTACCCTCTCCCCTCGGAAGCTCCGTCTATTCATTCCTCCCCCACCCTCGGTTGTATCCTTTGGCTCGTGCAATACATCCCCCGAGCGGTCAAGTGACAGAGGCAGGGGAGAAAGCGCGAACGAAAGTCGGAGCAAGGAAAGGAGAAGGATCAGTGCGAGCTAGTACGTCGACAGGGTCGGTTCGTTGAAAGAGAAAAGTATATACGGGCACGTTTGTAGCGTTTTTGGGGTACAAAGGCCCGGGCTGTGGTACACGCGGTATCCCTCTGGGGATATATATATATATATATACATAAATTCGTTAGCACAGCACCGTGTTTGGATTGGTGCTCGTGCGTGTGGATATACCACGACGTTCCGTTCAGATCGCCAAAAGTGAATCGGACGAACCGGCGTAGCGGGAGAGGAGACTTCGACCGCCGACCGTTTACGATCGACCAGAGAAACTCGCTCGTTTAGAGCGCGAATAAACGCGCAGCTTGCCAGAAGGCTCCTTCTCACGAGCGATTTCACGCGCGGCACGAAACCGAGCTTTTTAAACGACGATGTCGCACAAGATGCAGAGCCAAGGAGCGCCAGTTCACGGGGGCAAATTTCAGGTGAGCCTTGCAACTTGTTACCCCTAGCTTTTTCAACCCTTCGATATCTCGCGTCTTTTTATTCGTCGACGATACATTTTCGCCGCGATCGAGAACCGCGTTGCGTAACCCGGACGCTACGAGAATATTTTTCATCGCTGGATCCGCTTCGATATATTTTTATCATCAACGTTGACAGTTACGTTAAAAGGTTTTTCGTTTAATTAGAACATATATTTGTGTTAGATCGATCAAATTTAACGTAAATTAATATCGTCGACGCTTAAAGGAACGTTCTGATCTAGACGATCATTTTTCACGTGTTCTTTCGAATTTAGAGACGAATTAATTATTACACTTTTTTATCGAGTTTCGTCGTATGGATTTGGTCCGTATCGAAGAGGTATACGCAGTTTTTTCGTGTAATACTTAAAATTGTTGAAGATACAGTTGTTCCCGTTTTGTTGAACATGCCTTCACGACTCTGACCGCTCTGCTTATCTAAAATGAATAAACAATAAATCATTTTGTTCGGTATAAACGTGGGTCGGCACTAAAATTATGCAAGAAATATTGATAAGTACAGTTTTGGCCCCATTTTACAGCCGGCTCGTCGATTTTTTCTTTCACCTTTCGTGAGTTCGAAATAATTATCGAGTTTTGAAAATTTTAGTACGGACGATAAAGACACATGTGCCGAAGATATCTTACAAATTCGAAAATAATAATAGCTTTGCTCATTTAAAAAAATTAAAAATAGACTTATCGAAGGTTCTAGACTACATACAGTTCTAGATTAAATAAAGTAGATGATTAGTAAATGTTTACGTGTTGGGACTGACGTATCGATTGTTTATGGTGGCTGTTTATTTATTTCTGACAATTCTATTAGTGTTGTGGTAAATAAAAGCTACATATTATTAAACGTATACATTGACGTCTCGATTGTTTATCGTAGATTATTCTGTTTTGGTGTTGTGGTAAATAAAAGTTACATCGAGCAGTAGAAATAATTTCTGTGTAGCGGCGTTGGCGAAGAGAAAGGTTTTAATTAAAAATTGTGCAACGAAACGCCGACGGAACGAACTTATCGCGGATTAACGGTTACATTGACAGAGGCGATCATCTGATCGCGTGAGAATTAATTAAATCCCAGCGGAAGTATTCCTGACCGCCGTGTGTATAAATAGGAACATGGCATCGGGAAAGAAATAGAAATCGGTAGCGTCGAGATGGAAAGCCTATTCAAAATCCTGAAATCGACATTTTAATATCTGGTCCGTGCTGTTACTGTTCACTCAAACCTTGCGTGATTTTATAAAAAAATATACGTACAAAACGTAAATATTGACCCAGAACAATTTACAAAAAATAATTGCAAACGTGAAAATTTCAATGAAAACATTTAATTTTCGTTTGCAATATAAATTTATTATTTCGCGTTGTATAATCTGTAAAATCTGTTATTATTTACCTTGAATAACGTATTTCTATTCGAAGTTATTTAAATAACTATATTCCAATTATACAAGTAACGAGTTCGTTTCGGGCTCGCAGACTTATTTGCAATTGAAATAGTCGGTTCGAAGAACTAATTCAAATGGATATTTAATGTCGACGCCGTGAAAGACACAACGCGAACACGTGGAACCTAAACAAGCCAGCACGATTCTAAACGCAATTAAACAAATATTTACCACGCTAAGCGCCGATACCAATGCGTACATTTTGCTTATGCAATACACTAGACGCGTCGCACGAAACTTAACGAGAATCGTCGATACGAAAATTAATAACAATAGCAAGAAATCTCTGGAAAATTGGAGTCCAAGTCCAACGTTGCAGAATTTAGTTCAAATAATAGAATAATATTACAAGCTCACCGAGCATTAGTCTTTCAATGGCAGAGTTCGGGTCTATTTTGATCCGAATCTAAATTTCATTATCTGGACTTCTTGTACAAAGTTTCTTATTAAATCTTCGTATTATTACATATAACTAATCTACATTAGTTTTACAAGTTCATCGAATAATAATATTATTATTGTTATTCGTTAAAAATCAAAACTCAAGGACTTCGAATTTGCATCGATCCGATTCTGCCTTAACTCTTGTTAGGACTGGAAATACGACCAAATCGTTGCAAAAACTCTGACGTTATGTTATGAAATATTGCAGAATATTTTTACATTTAGCTTGAATGTATTATATTTGTAAACGCGGCACGATTCGTGGAAGTAACTGGAAGTCCCCTTTATTCGAGCACGCGGTTGTGGACGAGTTTCCTTCTATGTTGCAGTGTTTCCCACAGTTTCGCGCATCAGGTATCGTTATCGCGAAGCATATTAACGTTGAGTAAGCATGGAGTAATTTTCACCTGAATTATAAGTGTCACGTGGAATTAATAAAAGGAGGTCGCGACGCGAATGCAACCGCGGAAAGTACGGCACGGCTGTGTCGACAAACGTCGTTATTGCTATTTAATGCTAGGTTTCGTTTTTCGACGTACGTTCCTACTAGTTGCGTTTCATTTGTTGTTCGATCGCGATAGTGGTCGATTTGCAATCGTAAAGACACTAGCTTCTACCATCGATTCCGTTCCATCGTGTCACCCTGAAAGTTTCCGTGATTTTTGCTACATCTGACTGTAATGCCAGATATCTAAACTATTGCACAAATATGATTGGGCGTATTTTATATCGTGTTCGTCCGTGACTTGCATTTTTACTATTTCAAATTGCCACTGATCGATTTTGTTGATACATTTGATGGTTCCCTTGGAAGAAAACGATTTAGAAATCTGGGAGGATTCTTTCTCTCGAAGAAAAACATGAGAAAAGTCAATAGGAAACGATGGAATTTATTATTAGTAAAAATATTGAACTTCTATTTAGTTTTTTTTAAATGAACGTTTATCTGTCGCTTATCTGCTATCTCGTTTTATATCGATATTGGTTAGTACGGTATGCTCCCGGTTGCATGATACGCGATGAGGGTTCCACGAACAATCGCTTCAAAGATTCGCATAGATTTTCTTAGATAATACCGATCGATATGTATCGATGTCGTTCAGAGAAATTGTCGTGAAAAATTTCCGTTGCACTGATTCAGGCTTGAAAATTCTAAAGAGAGAAGATAAATCATACGTCGATTGCTTCCGTGATTGTACAGTTTTTTTTTAAAATCATAACGCGATATACGTTGTCGAGAAACTTTTGTTCTGCGTCGCATTCAGATAAATTCATTATTTCAGTGTAGATAGTGTTACTGCTTCCGAAACATGGTGGCGCTTTATTTATCGCAGGAACCTTTTTTTTATATTAAAGTTTATTTTTATATAATTGAAAATTTAATTTAAATTTATTATTCATTTTAAAGGGATTCAGGGTATTTAAGGATGAACGTAAAACATTCAAAAATTGTTGGAGAGTAGTAATTTTGAATAATAAATTGTATTTACGTAGTGATAACAATACAAATGATAGTTTAATTTTATTTTAACAATTAAATTCAAAAATTTCAAATCGTTCTGGAAAAATTATTTTCGGTTGCGGGGGTCAATTACAATCATTTTTGGTTATTACACATACTCCCGAAATCCTACCCACTTTCTAGAAAAAAATTCGAGAATGTATGAAATTTCTCGAAGGAAAAAAAAAATTTCAAATCGGTCTGGAAAAATTATTTTCGGTTGCGGGGGTCAATTACAATCATTTTTGGTCATTACACATAACCCCGAAATCCTATGCATTTTCGAGAAAAAAATTCGGTACGGGCGGAACTTCAAACGTTAATAACTTATTAACAAAGCCTCCATCAACAAATTGGTATTCTTGATTTTCGTCTTATTTTGACCTCTAGAATCTCCCATTAAAATTTTTCCCAGGTGTGGCCGAACATCCTGTATAATCGAAAATTAAATTTAAATTTATTATTTATTTTAAAGGAATTCAGGGTATTTTAGAATGAACGTAAAACATTGAAAAATTGTTGGAGAGTAGTAATTTTGAGTAATAAATTATTTACGTAGTGATAACAATACAAATGAGTTTAATTTTTTTTTCTAATGATATAGAATTAAGTACACTTTGAATGATATTGTCTCGTTTAGAATTTTGCGTTCTATGTTGCACATTTATAAAATAGAATATAATTAAGATTTTTTAAATCAAACGAGAACCATAGAATTTTAACGACGAATACCGATTGAAATATAATAAAAATAAATTTATTTCTGGATGTTCTTGAGTAATTGTTCGTCGAAATGTACGCAATTTGGCAGTTTCTTTGAGCGTTTAAAAACAGGCCACTTTTTCGAACCATTTCCGAAATAGCATTTTACGAACGAAATTCACGATACTCTAAACACATCAATCCGATACCATTGAACGTAGTCTCCGTGAAGGCGTAGATTGTTTACAAAGAAACAAATCTCCTTCGATCCGGGTTCGTACTAGAATTTACTTCTTCCTGCCCCGAGGATCCAGTTGGAGCTGCTCCAAAATCACCGCACCAGATGCGATCCTGTAATCCGTGTCGAACAGGACTCGTCATTATTGTAAATTACACAAATCTGAGTACGAATTTTTTTATATCCACGTTATTACTTCATCTTAGTTACGTTATTCTCTTCTATGTTATTAATACTCGTATTTATAGAAGTTTAGGCAAAGCTTCTGCGTGCAGCTTAGAAAAGTGTTAACATTACTGATAACAAAAATATCTCTGTTACATAGTTCCGTTCCAAAATTCACTGTTACCGTGAAAAACGATAAAATCAACGTTAATAGAATCATATTTTAACAAACAATCGCTACAATATCAAACAAAACTTGTTCCTCAAACAGTGGTTCACAGAAAGTATGATTTTGGAGGCTCTCAAAAGGCAAAAGGAAAATACTATATCGAGAAAGGGAAAAGTGCTTCCCATAGTAAGGTCTTGAAATCTATAATAACAAGTCTTGATTAACTTCATTAATTCGCCTTGGTGAAAAGCAATAAGTCCCAAAACACTTTGTTTCAGAGACGCAAGACTTTAATGCAAATTGAAACTTCGACGATTATCGTGTCGATTAAAATGTTTCTAGTTACAAATGACGATTAGAAATTTGATTGCTCGTGTTCCGGAACACCTCGAGTTGCTCTTGGTATCTACCGTTGACCTCGATCGATTATCGACTAGCTCGTAGATCGTCTTACGACTCGGTTACCGAACGTTGACTTTATCTATCGAACGGATGATCGAACTCTCTTCGAACGATGGATCGCGTTGGGTTCAAGTGCGAGTTAATTTTTCTCCGTAGAGAAGGACGTTTGATTAGAGTCATTAGTGGCTGTTAGAGACGGTCGATGCTTGGGAAAAGGCTTCTGGGCTCATGATGTCTTTGACACCGGGTTGTTCGTGAGATACTCGAAAAAAAGAAAGGAACAAAAATTATCCGGGCATGCTACACGAGACGCTTGGATACTCGAGAAGCTGGTATCGACACGTGATATCGGATATGACTAGAGTTAGAGCGGGGAAAGGCGAATTTGTAGTATCCTTCGAGAGATTCTTCAAAAAGACCGCCACACGGGAGACTAAAAAGAGAATCCGGCTTGGAAACAAATTCATATACCGACTTAACGTGAGATAGTTGCAAAGGGGTTGTTTTTCAAAATCATGGCGGTGTGAATCGTTTGAAAATATTTTTTTGAGCTTGTTATAGTCGTTTCAATTATGTGTAATTATTTGAAAGCTCGACAGTGTGACGTGAAAGAGTACACATGACTTCTTCAACATGAAATTTGTGTTTATTATCGTATAAACTACAAATACATCTGTATTTAAACACGTGTTAAGTCTAATCCGTATCTGAGTCATGTAAAATAGAAGTGATATCGTTAAAGTCATCATCAAACTCGTCATTAGTCTTCATTCGTTTGATGAAGGCTTGTGGAAAGCTACAGCTTCTGTATCCGCCAATAAATTAATAATGCCTGTACGCAGTATATCTTTTTTTCTTGCAATTGATACGTTTCTTGATAAAGTGGATAAACTGGATCCGAGGAAGATAGTAGAGCATGAAATAAACCTTCCATTGTGTTTTTCCTTTACATCTTCCGTGTATGTCATTCTGTATATTTTTTTTTGTATCGTTATTTTCAGTATTCTTATCTATCATTCCTGAATTATAGAATTATTAGAATCCCCTTTTAACGACGTATTTCAATAATCACCTACCACTCTAACGACTCATACGTGAGATACTAATGTGTTGTCAGAATTCGGATACAAGGTCCAATGTATGGAAATGGTCAGATTAATTTACGGATCAATTGACCAATGAGACACTGGTTTCTGTACGAACATATCTAAGAATATTTTAAAATATATGTTTCTTGCCTTTCGCTCGATACAAATCTTATTTCCTAGTTATAAACAATAACACTGTCATTATCAATAACATTTTTTATTTCTCTTCAGATTTGTCTGAATGAACTTTTTAAAGCTGAAGTAACCTTTATTTGGTAGTAAAAGATGGCTTCATATAGTTGTTTAGTGTATTCAGAAATTATTTACAAAGGGTCAAAGAGTTACACTATAAGAGTCATAGAAACAAATAAATAATAAATTCTCCTAAAATTAGGTAAACAAAGTAATTATTTAGAAAATTTTTAACCTCGTGGATTATTATGATTTTGGAATACGTCCTATAATTAAGTTCAAGTTCACGTGACATAGTTTCAAAATTTTATTAAGTAAATATTACTAATAATAACCGGGTGGAAAAAGCATTGTAGTTGCTGTTTTCCTGTAATCTCGATGAACTTTCGTAACATCGAATAATGCGGTAAACAAACACGTAACATATTTTCCACGTCAATGTGTCTTTCGAGAAAACGTCAAGTATACAACAGTTTTTATAAACTCGATGGATCTGACATAAAGCAGAACCGGTTAAATTTTTTTTAAACGATCGATAACAATTGGTAATTTGCGAACTTAACAACAGCACATTTTCAACATTTATCGAAAATAAGCTGTTATTCGCTCATCGTGAAATATAATTTTATTTTACGATTTAGATTGTCATTTTTATTGCACAAATGACACACGAGCATCGGCCATACGTTTTTTAACCGTTTCGAAGAACGATCAACGTTTCAAGTTTGTTTAACAACATTTTCGCGCGTTTAATTTTCATACACAACCAGATTGTCGTTGAACTCTCTCGGTTGCGAAGGTCCTCCGTGCAAGGACGTTAAGTTTGCGGCCGTCCTCCTCCCCCCCCCCCTACCCCCTCCTTCCGCGCAGGAGAAAACGGAAATGTGCGGTTTCGCGTGTAGGTTTTACCGCGTTCGTGTCGGCAATTAAGTTCGCGGAAGGTAGACGCGGAAAACGCGCGGTGACCGAACCGTCGACGCGTTCGAAACGCCATGGAGCTCACGGAACCAAGACGAAAAGAGCTCCGGCGAGGGCTTGGAAGGGGAAACGTAGCAGAAACCGAGAGGTTAGGATGACAGAATAGCGAAGAAGGGGTCGGAGTAATAGGAAGGGAGGGGAGGAAGGAAGGAAGGAAGAAGGGGAAAAGGCAAGGAAGAACACGAAACAGCAAAAGTAGGGAGGAGAGAGGAAAGGTGTTGGACGTGGAAATTTCCATGACGTAGCCCCGTACACTGTACTATGTAGTCGCCATGACTTACCAAGCACGCGTCATTCTCGGCCACCAATTGACCGAAACTCGCAGAACAGTTTCGACGGTCGAGTTCCCGCACCGTATCCGAGAAACTAGTTTCGGTTACGAAACAAAAGGGTCGAAGGCCCGACGAGTCCGTTCAGGGATCCGTCGTGGGTCTTTTTAAGTTTCTGCAAGAGAGGGCGAGCCAGGGGGCCTCGCGTGAATAACGAGGGAACGCGGAGAGAGGGCCCCCCCGTTGTAAGACTCTTTTGCGAACGCAGGTTTCTCCGAAATCCTGCTGCCAGAGAAATCTTCCTTCCCACCAGCCCCTTTGTTCCCGTCCTCCCCAGCTCCAAGGTCCGCTATTACCTACATGGGAAATGCTAACCGTGGAATCTTTTCGGCCTAATGGCGAATACCTCCTTCGCCCTCCACCCCTCAGTGATCTTTTACGCGTCTAAAGATCTTTCTGCGCGTCGACGTTCGTGAACTGAGGAGATTCACGCTTTGGACGTTCTTTCGAATAGCAGACGAATTATATGTTGACGTTTGCTTGATTGAATAATTCAATTTTTATTTGTTCGTTTCACAATTTAGAGTCGAAGAGTATGAATGTATCTCGAGTCGGGTCGGGTTCCGAAGATTCACGAAGGTTTCGGGTCGAGTCGAGTCAAGTTCCGAAACCCCACGAGTCGAGTCGAGTCAAGCTTCGGAAGTTCCCAAAACGAGTCAAGTCGAGTCGAGTCGAGTCAAGTTGAGTTATGGTTTTGTTTCGCTCCGACAAGGTTGAAAAAACCTGGAAAAGGAAGATACCGCTAAGTTACTTTAACAATCATTTTAACAATCGTTTTATCAAAAATGATCAAACTTTAAGCGCTGTCTTTATCCACCTTTGATAGAAACAATATTAAATATTAGTTGAATTTTGTTCTAGCATTTAAAACTATGCGAAACTTTCTATCTACCAGCCTAATATAGCTGTTAACGAGAAATCTTTGGCCAACCACTGTAGCGTCTCATGGTTAACATAAAGCCGATCACCCAAATCGGATGATCCAAATCTGTTAAATCAAATTGGATCATCGAAAACCAAAGCTGTTTCGATTCTGAGATCAGAGTAAAAGGATTCGCGCGTAAAGCAGATAGATTTAATTGATGAATACCAGTTCTATAATTTGGCCAGTTCGTGTTACCAAACATAATTTGAAAATTTATTTAAAACGTAATGTCCTTGAAGGGGTTTTTTTAATTTAAAACTAAAATTTGTCTCAGTAGTTTAATTGATCCCCACGAGACACGATTCTGTTTAAAAATTTTATTCTTCCAAGAAAAGAATTTTATGATAAAACAAGAATTAAATTTAATTTTTGCGGAGTTCTAGCCTTATTCGAATAAAATTTTTAGAACGATATGCCACGTGTCGTGCGTGTTGGTATCGCGAATAACGTCATACACCGGAAGTGGACCCGTTCGTATGCATATAGCAGATGATTCAAAACTAAACTTGTCAACCAAAGTGTGTCGTTCTGGAATAAGAATTATGCTAGAAAAAAACGTGGAAAATGGAAACACTGATATTGGCCATTATTGGCTATTAATTCAAACGGAAATTATCGAATTCTCACGTAAACGAACTTGGCAATATAATCTGTAGAAGCATAGTTCGTATAAAATTCGTTATACATACATTATACATATTCAATAGCAAAAAATGGTTTGCAAAAGATTGGTTTATTAATCTAGAACATATTCTGTAACATCGAAATTCTCGACTGCAATTCTATTCGTCCAATTCAAAGATTCTTTGTACCGCGTATTTTAAACGCGAGATCGAACAACTTGATTGCGCCAATTTAGCGACCAAGTCCGTATGAATAATCGTGTATGAATAATTATTATTCCGCGAATAAAATGAGACGCGAACGTCGAGCGTCGGAGCGCCAAGCTTAAACATTATTCACGACGAACTTGAAAATGACGATCGACGGTGCGCGATAAAACGTGTTGCGTGCAAACCGGAAGTCGGTATCTCGAGTAATCTATAATAGTAAATCAAAAACTGAGGACAGGTTGGATACATGCCCAAATAGTATTTGGACGACTTCGTTGACAACGAATGCGTTTCGCATTCATCTATGCGCGTTGTTTCATGCAAAGAATGGCGTGCGAAGTCGGTGAAACATGGCATCCTGTAGATCAGGGGCTCTCAAACAAACGTTTCCTTTTTCACATGTTTAGCCATCTTGAACGCTTCTCCCACGTTATTTGCATTTTAACGAGAATATCTGAAATAAGAAACGATACTCAAAAACATTATAATTAGTAATTCAGTTTCTCTGTATAAAAAACATGGGTCCCATTTATTATGTTCTATATTTCAAGAGTTTAACGTCGAAAAACAGTTTAGATAGAGCTCAGACAATTTCTATTTTTAATGGTCTTTGCGCGAAAGGTGCAGCCATTTTGAACACCTCTGTCTCGTGGATTCCGTCTTCATCGTTCGTCTTGCAACTACCACCTTGCCAGGCGGTGATCAACGTCTTTCGATTTAAAGAAGGTCGTTGAAAAGACGACAGTCGTTTAAAGAAACGCGTTTTTCGTTTTGGAAACCACTGAGGTATGTAGACCTAACTGTACCGGTACACCCACGCGTCCCACGTATTCATAGAGGGTTGAATATTGCACGATCGGCCCGGGGGAGCAAGCGAGATAGGCTACGGTTCGATTGTCGACCGGGGAGAGTTCAGCGGTTTCGAAGTAGCCTAAGTCACGCGAGCATGTCTGGAGTTCGTAAAGCTGGCGCTCCAATGACGTGTCGCGCGTGAATATAGCGGATAAGTTTAACATTCGACCGGCGTCGTGTGCCTGAACGAGTATTTTGATACGTTAACCCCGCAGCGTGGTAGCCATTTAAATGCCTACGATTGAGTATTCCAGAGCAAAAGAAATTAGGAATTGATTTTTTTCGAAGCACAATGGCAGTCACATACCTTATAGAATTCCTCAAACGCATTAACAGTGATTTAGGTACACGGTATTGTTAGAGATATATTGGATGCTATTGGTATTTATACGAAATTTTTTATAAGTTTGCGTCTATTAAAAATGAGAAAGAATGGCTATCGGTAAGGTCTTCGACCGCAGAGGATTAAAAGGTAATTTAATAAGAAGCGCAAATGAGATGATTCTTGAGGCACTGAAACCTTAAGATGACGACTCGAAGCTCGAAGGTTCAATAAACGCAACATAGGGAAGAATAATTCTGAAAAAAGAAACAAGTGAAAATTATAGTACGAGATTTCGTCCATTCGAGGATTAAATTTTGAGGAAAATCACTTCTATTGCGCAGAATTCAAGAGATTTAATAATTAAGAAGACCAAACGCTAGAAAATACAAGGTTTGAAGGTTATTTTTCAAGCAGGAAGTTAGTAGTGGAACGTTTGGACGAGAAACTTGAGATTTATGGTTGTTAAAAGCCCGTGACACCGTCCATTTTCGCACCGAGTCACGTTTCTTCGAGCGTCTTTTACAGAAATTAGGAAGTCTGGCGTTTAAGACGTCGAGTATTCCAACAACGATGGTCTATGGTTTATTAACAACCCACGCGATAATTGAAAGTTTGTGCAGAACGAACCAACCCAACGAGAAAGAGTCTCTCGCTATATGATCGGTGAATCTGCTCCGATTAGAAGTCGAAGCGTCTGCTTTTCACGATCAATGTTCCCATCGAGTATGGAACAGGGACTTCAGAGTAGATCAGTGATCCACGCGTTACGTAAACTTTATCCGTGAATCATCGTCGATCCATTCAACGAAGAACAAAGGAAGCTCTGTGGGTGACCAGTGAACCTACGCGACAGGAAGCGAAAAATCTATCGTGAACGGTCGCGGTGGATCATTGGTGGCCCACGCGACATGTAACGGAAACTTTGTACTGAGTCATCGCGAATCAATATAAATCAAATATTCGCGAACCACGAAGATGAATCGAAAATGGTCGAAAAATGATTCGATAGCGTGTAGATTATTGTTTGGACACTGTATATTATATTAGAAAACAAGTAATTAGGATTTTTTAGTGTTTTAAAAAAGGTAGAATTTATTCTGAACGTAGCAAAGTCTCCTCTGGTCGTTAAAGAAACCATAAATAGATTCAGACCATCCTGTACAGATAGACAGACTGACACTTTTTAAAACTTTTTAAATTTTAACTCTAAATTTTGCTTCTCGTTTTTAGACACATTTAATAAAATATCGAGCACTTTAAATTGATCAAACGTAACACGGTTTGAGTTCCCCAGAAATATGACTCGTGTTTGCAGAATGTAACAACCAGTATTGTTGCATTATTTTATATAAAAGAGAGTAATTGTCGATGCATTTTTCTCCACTCGAAAAGAGAAAGTATGACAAAAATACGAATCGTTCTATTTGTATTTCGATATGATATCATATATCGAATCATCGTTTGTGCAACTCCAAACAAATACAAACGATAGCTAGATAAGTTCGTCGTTAGAAGAAGAATTGACGAAGGTGTAAGCGTTGTCTTTTTAATCTCTGAGAACCCCCTGCAGTTAATTTTCTATCTACGCTACACGGAATTCTAGCAAATCGGCTTCTTCAAACAACTTATCTATTCGATAGTATAGGATCGTACGATTCTATAGGACTGATACGTATCGATATTAATACAGTTAAACAATGTATCTTATCGTTGAATAATAAAATGCCGTGGATCACCGTTAGCCCACACAACAACAGAGAAAATGCTACCGAACCGATGATTACTTGCTTCCAATACCTGTTTCACACCGTAACATGATTCCAGGAATTCGATACGTATCAGTATTAATAGACAAGCGAATGGATTGGGTCCTATCGCTACTGTATATCGACGAAGGAAAAGTTTAACATCGGTCCAACCACACGACGCGAAACAGAACGATACAAGACCAACGACAATTTCGATGCATGTTCCGTGTCACGAAACGATTTTAGGAATTCGATACGTGTCGGTATTAATCGGACAATTTAATTTTTGGGCCCCGTCGCTAACGCGCGTCGAAAAAGAAACAATCTACCGTTGAATCTCGCGATACGATATTAGAATGCTAATGAGTAAACGGTAACTTACTCCGATAGTTGTTTGACTTCATCTCATGATTCTAGGAAATCGATGCGTATCAGTGTTAATAGACAAGTTAATGGATGGGGCCTCACGTACGTCGAGCTACCGTATGTCAAGTAGAAAAGTTTTGCAGTCATCGTCGAGCCACGCGATGGGATACAGAATGCTAATGAACCAACGATAATTTACCGTGATTCTTCGTAACGTGAAATGAAATTTTCTTTTTTAGTAGCGACGTCGAGACATTGACGACTGATTAGTGAGATTTTTCTTTAGCGTACGGGATTATCTAAACTTAAATAGAAAAGTAAGGGACACTGGGTGCCAATTTTAATTTGTGATCTATTCAAATAGTTTAAATATATTCTTTGACAAAACTTATAAATATGAAAATGTGTCACAAAATATCGATAGCAACTCGATAGGTTGCTCGAAGGGTTGAAACACAATTGTGAGAAACTGATATCGGTATTAACCCTTTATTACAGATAACTTATGTTATAATTAAGTCTTAAAACGCTTGTTTACGCCTTGTTTCCATTTTTGTTATATCGAAATAACATATCCAAGTAATAATATTGAGATACACTTCAGATTCTATATTTAGAATTGCTGAACTAATAAATATTATTTTCTAGCAATTTATACGAATATTTTAATCTTAAAAAACCATCTAACTTAGTACTCGTCCTAGTATACGTATTTAAACAAGAAATACTTGTTTCCATTTTTGTTATATCGAAATAACATATCCAAGTAATCCGTGAAAAAGAAAACACTGATAATTTTCAAGTTAATTTTATATCAGTTCGTCGAACCATTTCAGATTCTATATTCAAAATTGCAGAACCAATAAATATTATTTTCTAGCAATTTATACGAATATTTTAATCTTAACAAACCATCTAACTTAGTACTCATACTAGTATACGTATTTAAACAAGAAATACTCGTTTCCATTTTTGTTATATCGAAATAACATATCCAAGTAATCCGTGAAAAAGAAAACACTGACAATTTTCAGGTTAATTTTATATCAGTTCGAACCATTTCAGATTCTATATTCAAAATTGCAGAACTAATAAATATTATTTTTTAGCAATTTATACGAATAGACCAATTTTAAAAAGCATCTAATTTACCCGGTCAATGTCCGTGAATCTAGCGTGACTAGATACGATTGGTCCCATTCTAGGAAGAAACGGCGCGCGATTGGTCAGCGTGTAACCGCGCGCGATTCGAAACGGAAAGTCCTGTTCGTGGGTCATTGGTAACCCAACCGTCGCGGAACACGATATCGTTATGCATGCACTGGTTCGCGAACGCACAGACGCACACGCACGATGCATCGTTGCATCCCGGGGGCATGATGCAATCGTAGAAACGGCTCTGCCGGATTTATCTCGCGGTGAAATCAAATTAAAAAGGTCAATGCTAACCAGTTTACTGATGCGATCGCGTATCTGTGTGCGCACACGAGCGGTGCACGCGTACGCAACGGATTCAGGGGCAAAAGCACGCTGACAGCGGAGCGATTCATGCGCGTTAGCGTGTCTCGGTTGCACGCGACATGTGTACCTACGCCAGGGGCTGAACGTCGTCTGCGTAATCAACGACAACGTTCGATCCTCGCCGCGAGTTCACTGGTCTCCTAGAAGCTGAAGTCACGCGAACGTGTCGCGAGACCGTTCTGATATCCTTCTAGCCGCGCGGTCACTTTACCTCTATATAGGGTGACTCCGTAAATATCGTTGATTTCACACTGCCAAGCGAATTGATACGACGTCGCATCGATCTTATCGTTCCCTTCCCCGTTACTCTCTTATCGGGATTACGTTCCTACGTCAGAGCTTCTCGAACCTTTCAGATGTTTTACTTCTCTGGCGTTTTTCACTTCTTCGAATTTTATTTCAATTTTTAATCCTTTAAGTCCTTTATTTAAAAACGAATGCAATTATGGACAACAGTGTAAAGAAATTTATATCCTTTTGGCTTCCTTTCCTTGACAATTGTTGGATGGTTAGTGTATAGTAAAATAGAAAGATATTAAAGAAAATCTATATAAAAAAAAGCTCCGTGACAAATTATTAGTTTCCAATAGTATAAAAACGGAGTATCGTTCTCGTGGACAATTTGAGTTTGACAATCAACAATATATAAAAAAATTCTAGAATATTAGGTGTTCATGGTCGCCTTTAATACTGAATATGACAATACAAAAAAATTTGCAAGAAAATAACATTTCGGTTTGTTTCTTATTAAATTCTTTCCCCCGTTAGTGCAGAGTGTTAATCGAATGAATCAAGGTGCAATATTGTATGAAAATATCACGCACGCTTGTTTATCGTGCAAAAAGTGGCGTATTCGATAAGGAATAATTAGACCATTTTGAAGCAACAAAACCCCAACGTCTTATCGCATAGCGTTTGTTACGACATTCTGTGCAACGATTGATCTTTGTATTCACGAATGGAAATTGCACGCAATACCATTGCTGGCGAACGCCTACCTATGCATATCATTTGCTCGATAAATTCCGTACATTTTGTACAAGCCGCTCGTCACTGCATATACAGGGTGTGTCGTGCACTTTGAACGGTTTGTACGGTCGACCCTCGCTTCATGCAACCTTGTATGCACACGAACCTTGTTTGTATGCAACCTCGATATCTGTTCGCGAACCTTCGTTCGCTACATTGCATCGGCAAGCGGATAATTACTCTAATCTCGAGACTTGGGCGATTGTGGAGGCTCCACTGTATTTACACGGTTCGTTGAAAATAGAAAATATAAGTAAACGGGATCTAAAATAAATAGAAACAGAAAGGTTCAATTTTTGTGACTTTTTATGGCGTATTTATTTCCACCAAAGAAACTAAAACGATACTTGAGGAAATGTATAATGCAATGAAAATAAATTCTTATTCGTTCTCTTATAGAAAACTATACATTTTCAAAAATCCAGTAAAATAAATATTTTATTAAAAATTACGAATGGATCATTTCGATCACTTCGATAGTTCTAGTGTTGATCAAGCGAGATTTAATTAAATCATCTTGTCACAGAATGACAAATATTTTTATGAAACCATCAAAAAGTAATTTTCATAGAAAACAGTAGGAAGTATTTAATAGACCGCAAGGTGAATTTTCCAGGAGAATGCGTAACCCAGATCGTCGAGAAGCTTTGCATTGATTACGCGGGGAAGTTAATTATTTAACGTAGAATTACATTAGATTATCTGAAAATGTTGAGACGTTCTGTGAGAACTGCCAGACGAGAAAATAACGGCACTTACACTATGCCCGCGCAATATTACACGTCTTAACTCACTCTCTCGTTGGCTACTAGACATAAATTTTGTAGAAAGCGTAATAAAAATGTCGCTTGTACTCGTTGTTACTGATTTCACGTCTACTTTCAACACTCGTCGCGAGATCGTTAGGAGAGTAGAATAAGTTTTCGTGTAAACAGTAGCCATTAGTACTAAAATGTAGCACCAAATAACTCCAAATAATTGTTTCCAGAATACGAAAAAATACTTAGTTTCCTTTTGTTCTCTACGAGCAATATTTCTTCTGAATTTACAAGTGTCTCTAATAACAAAAGATTTATATTTCAAAATTTTCTTGCGGTTCCCACTCGTTAAACCAATGTTCCCCGTTCGAACGAACTGTTTTTTCGCCGCGTTTGTTATGTTTCGCTGTTGCAAATTATGATGACACGCGCCTAGATACGGCGAGAGATTTATAGAAGTTTGTCGCACACATACGCAGTTTACTTGAGATTAGATAAGTACGTTTCACTATGAAAGATAAAATTGATACGAATATCTTCATTCATTTTAACAATTAACGTGTGTTGCAATAACGTTGACAACGTTCTGTCCAAATTTTCATCAGTAATTTGATACTCATAACATTCGTTCATCCGAATAAAATATTACAGTTTTGTTTTTCGGGGCGAATATTATACAGGGTGTTCGGCTACCCCTGGGAAAAATTTTAATGGGGTATTCTAGAGGCCAAAATAAGATGAAAATCAAGAATACCAATTTGTTGATGGAGGCTTCGTTAAAAAGTTATTAACGTTTAAAGTTCCGCCCGTACTGAATTTTTTTCTCGAAAATACGCAGGATTTTGGAAGCATGTCTATTCACCAAAAATGATTGTAATTCACCCCCGCAACCGAAAATAATTTTTCCAGAACGATTTGAAATTTTTTTTCCGTCGAGAAATTTCATACCTTCTCGAATTTTTTTCTAAAAAATGGGTAGAATTTCGGAGATATGTCTATTCACCAAAAATGATTGTAATTCACCCCCGTAATCGAAAATAATTTTTCCAGAACGATTTGAAATTTTTCTTTTCCGTCGAGAAATTTCATACCTTCTCGAATTTTTTCCTAGAGAGTGCGTAGGATTTCGGGGGTATATGTAACGACCAAAAATGATTGTATTTGACCCTCGTAACCGACAATAATTTTTCCAGAACGATTTGAAATATTTTTTCCGTCGAGAAATTTCATATCTTCTCGAATTTTTTTCTAGAAAGTGGGTAGGATTTCGGGGGTATGTCTAATCACTAAAAATGATTATAATTGACCCCCGCAACCAAAAATAATTTTTCTAGAACGATTTGAAATTTTTCAATTTAATTGTTAATAACTTTTTAACGAAATCTTAGTCAAGAAATTGATATTCTTGATTTTCGTCTTATTTTGGCCTCTACAATCTCCCAGTAAAATTTTTCCCAGGCATGGCCGAACATCCTGTACATACGTTTTCTGCAAATAAGTTGCAGAAACTCTTGAAACATGTGCAAGTTTCTAAGGAAATGCTGCGGAAGCGTACAACTTTTTCTGCAAACTTTTTAGACGGAAACACTGCAGGGGTACGTGGCTTTAGCTGGAATCATTTTATCTCTCGATTTGTATAAGTGCATTCATTAACGCGTCACATAGCGAGAAATGTTATATAAACGATTCTACGTATTATATATACGCTTGCACTTGTACAACAGATGTACAGGAATTGCATAATCATGCTAGCAAGTACATGCATACATATTCGAGGTCGCATTGCTGATGCAACGAACGACACATACATATGTCGATTATCGAACAAAAATTAGTTCATTATATATTGTATAGAAAATGTACGTCTTTTATTTGAGAAACATATCATACGCCCAATTCTTTTCTTTTGTCCGTTTTATATGCACCCGATCGAGCAAAAATTGTTATCGCGTTACAAAAATAAATTAAGTATAAAATTAAAAAGAAGCATTCATTTTAGATTTACGAGCAAACACAAACCATCGTTCAGGCTTGAAAATATCTCGAAAAATGGAATGGTTATATTAGAAATTCCAAATAAATAAGAAAAATGGTGCACGATTATTAATAATCACATACGAAATGATTGACAATGTTTAGTCGTTGTTAGAAAAAAATCTATCGATTTTCACTATTGTTTACTTCATCTATTATCATTTCGATCTTAAAAAACATACCTATAATAAGTTCTTAGTATCTTTAGGATGAAGTTTAAATTTATAGAAAAAGAAGACAGTTGTTGATTTGTTGCTTATCGCTACATAGATTATTCAACGTTTATGGCTCCAAACATTAGTCGACTTATCGTTTCGTAATCGGTAGTTTCTATAAATAGCTGCTTATTTATATTCAATTTAATAATGGTTGCACAAAAGCTGTAGCGTAGTTACAATGAATCGATATTTAAAATTTCAATGTTCCTTCGACGGAAAAATACCTCTGTACCTTTCATTTTTAAATCACTTTAGCCGGTCTCTTCAGCCTCAGAGTTCTTTTTACTTTTTTTTTACGACGCCATTATTACGTCTTACGGCGTTAGTCGCGGTATCGACAATAATTACACGTTTCTTCGCCGATTGTGGTGCCCATGGTCATCGTTGCAAAATTGATCGAAGATGCAGGAAGTTAAAAAGTTGCGATTGCAATTATTCTACCACCACAGTGTTTATGTTTACAGTGAATTGCCAGATCATCGTGTTTAAACTCTCATAGTTATTTTTAGAAAATCCTTCGAGATATCTTTCTAGCAAATCTTATCCATCTTCGTATTTAATTACTTTTTGCACTTTCGAGTACGGTGTAGTCATTATGGATATATCAACGGTTCTTAATGGGAGACTCCACACTAGCTATGATAATAACCACTTTTTTTATGAAGGGAACTGTGTACGGATAGGAACACTATCCTGCTGGAAAATACTTTTTTTAATATCTGCTTTTTCAAAATATTTCTTTCTTTCCTTATATCGTACCAAAAATAATTTGAGCCAATGGACCCATTAAGTCTCTGATGGAATACTTGTATTGCTGAAAATGACATGTTTCCATATGCTTTCCTTTGTAACATTGAGATGTTACGACCAACTAAAGACCAAGAAGTTTATATAAAAATATTTTACCAATGCTCCCAGAAAATTTGAAGAAAGAAAGCAAAAGAAGCGTTGGAGTCAATGATTATTGGGAGCGCTGTAGGTCGAAAAACGCAGGGGAATTAAGAAGGTCAATGCTGTTACGGGTTGGTGGGCAATCCGCGTGTAACGTGGTCTGTAATTCAGGGGCAAAAGTAGCGACAGTTTATGCACATTGACACAGTGATTCGTCCCACGCGCGGGCCGCGTGCGGGATGTGTTGGTGTGTCACCGTGGCTCGGGCCTCGAGATGAGGATGTGACGTTACCCTCAGATTTGTTAATTTGTTATTAAAGGGCCGCACGTGTGGTCGACCATAGACGGATCACGAATTCTATTCAACCAGCGTAATTCAGGGTCCGCGAATCGCCGGGAGAACACGGACGACAAAAGAATATATGGCGAAAAGGCAGCCAAGTTTTGCCCGCGCGCGCAATTTCGTCCAATAAAGCGGTGATAGGACGGAGAGACCAAGGAGTGCTCATTGCGTTTATTTGATCGTCCGAGATTCGTCGGGCAGGTTATATTTGGACGCGTTCCTCCGGAACAAACGTAAAATGCCTCGATCGTTTCTTTCTAATTGACACGATCGATCGTTTTATATTCTTCGTCCATCGCCGAATTTCAAACTCAGCGCGCAACCAACCCCTTCAATATGGCGCTTGTACATTTATACGGAGAAACTTATACACGGAAATTTATTCTTTTTATTTAATTCTTATTAATTTATTGATTTAAATTTAATTTAAAGCCCTTTTTAGTTATAGCCGTTTATAATGTTATTTTCTTACTGCAAAATGTCCTCTCCAGAGTTTTAACACTAGAACTACTGACAATTATAGTGAATTTATTCGTACCAAAGAAATTAGAACGATAAATAAATGTATATTCATTCTCTTATAGAAAATTACAGTATTTCAAAAATTCAGTCGAATAAATTTGTTACAAGTCTTATTAGAAATTACGAATGGGTCATTTTGACTGCTTTGGTAGTTCTAATGTTAAATGCATCGTCCATCGTCGAATTATAGCCCCTTCAAAATGACGTCCATACATTTATACAAAGAAAGCTTTACACTGAAATTTATTCATTTTACTTAATTCTTCTTAATTTGTTGATTTAAATTTAATTTAAACCCCTTTTTAGTTATAGTCGTTTACAATGTTATTTTCTTAATGCAAAGTGTCCTCTCCAGAGTTTTAAATGCATCGTCCATCGTCGAATTATAGATTCGGCGCGCGCAACCAATCCTGTTAAAATGGCGCCGCGTTCAAAACTTATTCTTTTAATTAAAGTTATTTATTGATTTTTATAATTGATTAAAGATAAATAATTGAATGAGTAATTTTTAATTGTTCAACGAAGGGTTACTGTGACTTTCAAGTAGCCTATTTAGAACTTTTATTATCAACTTGATGATTAATAATTGCTAGATTAATCGTGTCTGAGTTGTATTCGTCAATGTTGATTACTGATTAGTATCGTAATTATCAATTACTAGCTTGGGGTTAGTCAACAGTCACATTACACTTTGCCCAACACTGAAACGTGACTAGAAAATGATCGTCGCGTAGAAAGACTATTCAATTGATGACGAAACCGCGCAGATTTTTATGCGTGGCTCGAAAGAGTGTGTCGCAAGAGCCACGAAAATATAGTTTTAAAACGCTACTGAAAACTAGTCCGAGCTCAAGCGGGCCAATGAACAAGCGCATTGCGAAATAAAAGAAAAGAAAGTAGAAAGTTTGTATTATTCAAAAGCCTTTTAATACTACAAATTATCTGACTATTTAACTGTCAATGTAATTTGTAATATGTATATTCCTGTACCTTATCGTGTATTCTAATTTCGCGTAAAAAAATTGATCGTTTCGTCATCGATCGAACAGATTTGTTAGCCAATTTTAAGTCACGGTTTAAGAAACTTCGGTATTTCGCTTCAAACGATTACATTAAAGATTGCGGAGTTGTGATTCATGGCGCTCTGATTACAATCTGATTACAGTTTAGTTAACATTCTTGCTAAATATTGCTCGATACTTTGTAAGAGTATGTATATATATATTGATCATGCGTTTATTAAGGTGTCCGCGATCCAGGCTAGCGAATAAATTTCAAACATTATAATGATTGGATCGTGACTGTGCCGTTGCCGCTGGATCGTTAAGGTAAATCAGCCCACAGAATTGTATCTCTTTCACCGCGCACACTTTAAGTACATCATAAAAAACGCCTTACACGTTTAATTGAAGATTTATTTAACGCCTATCGATTAGCGAAAAAATGTCGTCAGACCTGATAGAAAGCATCGATGAAGTAAGTTCCACGTATCGTGTTCGATTTCTGGACCGATAATAGTTTCTTGGTATAACATTCAACGACCGTATTCATTGTTTACATTATTCAGTGCAATTTAAAAATTATTCCACATTCTTCTAAAGTAATCTCGTTTCGACTCACTTCCAATTATCAATATTTTCTGAACAAATAGTGAGGTGTATGTAATTTAAATAAAATAAAATTGCCACGGTTAAATATAAATATTTAAGTGAATCGATATTACGTATCGCACAGATTAGAAATATATATTTCCTTTCCTTACTCAATTTTCTTATAATTTGAAACGCATCGCGCGATTTAATCTTTATTAATAGACCAATTGTAATTTCAAACGATGGAAATTTTCGCCGAATATTATCCCCGATAATAAGGACGATCGAAACAAAGACTCGAGGAAGTGAGTGAAGGAGTGAGCGTAAAACGGAGAAGAACGAGCAAATTAATCGTGAGCCGGTCGACTCGTTATCAGAAGTAACCGCAAACACTTCCGAGTTCGACCGATGTCACGTATGTAACGCGGAAGCCCGTAATCGTTTGCTGTCCGTAATTTGTACAATTGCGTGACACCAGCGTATAGTTAACGCGATGATCGCGCGCCTCGCCATTATCTCGATTTGTATGGCCGTATTTGTACGTGAGTATTCTAATATTAACGACGGAACGACCGTGGCTGATTAGCCTTCAAGGCCTCGATCAGCGTCGGGGACCCCTGTTTTGCATATCTGTCGGTCGATGCAGCAGCCCCTTCTTCACCGTGGTCGCTCATTAAGCCAACACCCTACTGGACGGATCAACATTTCGATGCTTCCCGTCGAAACGGAGCTCGTACGAACCGATCTCCCAGCTTCCTGCCCCGTAACACACTCAACGATCCAGCGTGTGTCTTTATCAAATCATTTGAATTACATGATCTTGGCCAGACGACTTCCGTCAACTTAACGCGTACGATGCACTTAACGAGACCTCGGTTTCGAATCTTTCGATCAACCCCCAGTTAAAATCACCTAGTCGAAGTTTCTTTTAAACTGCAATTCTTTTGCTGGTACTTTTGAAATGTTTTGTTAAAGGAGGATGTTTGGACCCATAAGGATTGAAGGTTGAAGATTTGAAGGATTTTTTGTTTTAATATTTATGTCGTATATACATAATAAATAAAATATACTTTCGCTAACAAGAACTACTCATATTTATTAAAAGAATTACTTATATTTATTAAAAGAATTACTTATATTTATTTTACAGAACAAGATGTAGTTAAGTCGTTAGAATGATTAGCTCTGAAGCTTTTAGCAGCTTTTATTATTTTGAAATGTTTTGTTAAAGGAGGATGTTTGGACCCAGAAGGATTGAAGGTTGAAGATTCGAAGGATTTTTTGTTTTAATATTTATCTCGTATATACATAATAAATAAAATATACTTTTACATTTCAAAATAATAAAAGTTGCTAAAAGCTTCATAGCTAATCACTCTAATGAGTTAACTACATCTTGTTCTGTAAAATAAATATAAGTAATCCTTTTAATAAATATGAGTAATTCTTGTTAGCTTTGTATTTCGAGAATATCCGCAATATTTTTCGTACAAAAATATTATAAGATATCTGCTATAGGGTGTTCAAATTTGATTCGTAAAGAGAAAGATTCCATTCAAATACGACTTTAGATCAGAAACAATAAAGCTTTCTGTTTAATTCCCAGTTATCAAAGGAGTCATAGAAAAGATGTAAAAGAATATACATGATGTAACAACTATTATATTGATATTAGACGTTAATATTTGACAAACAAAAGTTTGTGGTTGGTTGAGATGGGGTCTTTTCAAATAGTCGAAGTGCGTGTTCGCGGCAAAATGTCACAGCTGTGGAAGTCAGGTATAATAAGAACAATCGTCTCGTGAATCGTGGGCGTCGTAAGTGTCGCGACAGCCGCGTAGAATGCAGCCAGAATACAATTTCTGGCTACCGAGAGAACCCCGTGTCGCTGAAATGACGAATGCGTTCGCCAGCAGCGTCGCTTTCGCCGAGGCGCCGCGACGGAAATAGCCAGCGAGATGCGTGCCAACGATCCACGGGGCATGCGCGTCGCGATCGTGGATCACGGAGGCGCGAGAGCCACTGACACCGATCCCCGTGGCATCGGTAAATATTTACAAAATCCACTCCCAATAGTAACAGTGTTCGCGAAATAATGAGACGCTTCGACGACGTAGATGGCGCTGCAAGTTAATTCGAGACGCGCGCCATTATGGTGGCGTTAATGTCTCGTACATGGGAAAACTTTTCACTCGAAAACTAATATTCGTTCTTCGTAGGATTTAAAATAAGTACCGTGACAAATTTGAAAATGTCAAGCTCGCAGAGAATTACACGAGTTTTATATTTCAATCTATTTTGGATAAAAAAGTTTTGTCGTTTGGTTTCGTTGGCGAGATTTTGATAAAATTGAAAATTAAAATAATATTTTTAGCAGTACCAGCGTTCTTTTCTGTATTATTTTAATTATTGTTCTACTGTGATAGAAAGTGGGGATTTATTTTGCAAAGCCAGGAAAATTTACAGACCCTGAGCAACAGCTAAATTTAAACATTTCCGTACAGAAATACGTAAGTTCGTCATGAATAACAAATTATCGGTAGGCGATGAAAATTCACTGAAAATCTATTAACAGGTTCTCCGTCGGGCGACAACTTCTGCCTGTTTTTAACACCGCGCTAATAAAATAATCCGCTCTAAGTGCGTTTAAAAATACGGTTAAACAGGTTGAATATTCAATTAGGTGAAACGAACGAGTCTATTGAATAGACTTTACTCGTTTTAATATTAAACAGGAAAGTGCAAAAGCTATTGTAAGACGATATAGTTCTGAAAATAGCGCGTTAGTGCAATTAACGATACCGAATATAGCTGGTAAATTAATAATTCTTGGATTTAGTTACGCTTTATATTTCTTTTAAAATGAACATTTGAGATTAATAATATTTACATCTATCATCTTTTATCCTTTACTATTATAATTATACGTGAAATTTTGGCAAAAGAATTTTGAGAACTTGTGAATCACCCTGCTATATGCAAGTTTTACGCTAGAGGATGAAAAATAGAGAACAGTAGATCTTTGTGACGGGGAATAGCGTTGCGTTGAATTCGTTTGAACCATAAGCTCCGATAATGTTGCACGTATGAACACAGCAGAGTCGTTAGGGTCTTTTACAAGTGTGAAATCATCCTAAGAGAGTCGCCACGGTATGTAACGACGGTGAAAATTCTATTTTCGTTTCACCCCGACGAGAAGCTTCTTAGAATAACTCGGACCAGCGGCGTTCTTCGCGACCGATGAAAATAATTCCATAGGCTCTCGAAGAGCGATCGTTTTCCGTCTCAGAGAAACGAAACGGCAACCATTTTCGACTGTTTACCACGCTCTGCCAACGATACACGAATTTTTCGAGTTTCAATTCGATGCAGTATGCGAGAAGTGTGCAATATCACGTTTGTCAATTTTCATTCTAAGGTTCGATTTATGCACTTTCCAACAGACCGAACGCTACTAATTTTAAGCGGAGCAAATGTGTTTTTTCTAGAATTTAACATTTTTTGCTCGCTGCTCGGCTGATAAGATAGCGTGACGAAACACATTTTAAAACGCTCCAGAGACCCCGAGGAATCCGGTAATTAAAGTTCCATTCAAATCGGTTCGGTGCTTTTTGAGATCATCAAACGCTCGCGATCTTTGTTACATAGTAATATCATAGATCATCAACATTTGGACTGTTTAGTTTTTAAAATTTTGTTAAAAAAATATCGGTTTCTGAACCCGTTTGGTTATGCAATAATTGTTCCCTGTAATTAAATAATTTTTAAACGTTCTCCTCTGGAGCAATTGTGCTGCTCCGAGCTGCCCCATTGTCATCGCGACCGAGCAATTTTGATTCGTACACGAGAGTATCCTTTTTGGGATGCAGCCATTCATTGTCGTTTATTGGCACCATTTTCATTTAAACGATTGAGAGGGCAGACTTTATGAAGCATCGCTACGTGCGGTCGCTGATAATACCGCGATCATTTACAATGTCCCAGTTGCAATTGTTCCATTTGCGGTGGTAAAAAGCTCGGTACCATTTACAGTTATGCAAACTAAGTGGATACTCAGAGACGATCAGAGATGATTTTTCCAATCGATTTATTCACGGTGACATTCAAAATGAATTATATTATAATCGATGTGATTTAATTAATCGTAGAGCTCCGTTTAGTACTTCGTAATTTGAATTTAAGGGAAGCAGGTCGCTCCAATTGGAACAAACGGACACGTTGCCTTTCAGATTTTTTTTTACGAAAATCTGACGAACCAAACGAGCTCAAATTTAACATACGTCTTATCGATAGAATATAAAAATTACATGAATTTTCGAAACTCAAAATAAAGCATGGATATACAAAATTAGCAACTAGGCAGAGACGAAAATAGTGAATTTAATTGTTTTAACAAAAAAGAAGTTTTTTGAATTCGTTGAATTGTTTGTCCTCTTCATTTTCGACTTTAAGGCTAAGAAATTCTCGAATCAAAATGAAACACACAAATATACACAGTCCATCGAAAATTTAAAACTTTATTAAAATGTTTTTGGCCTTGTGTAAATCTTCTTTGATAAAAACATATATTATTCTTTGCTTTAGAGTGTCTGTTGCCCTGTGTAAATTAGAATTGCGTTAAAATTACTAAGTTCGTTTAAAGATTCATAGACAAAGCAATTGCCACGTATCCTGCTAATTTCCTTTTTCCTTCCTGCAACAGCGTTACGTAACTGTCCACGTCCTTCGCAGTCTAATATAGTTTTTGTCTATCGTATCAGGTGATTGGAATTCGGGCAGGCAGTGTATATAGGAGGCCACGCGTGTTTCGTCAGATTTGTAAGGGTTATCGAGTATCGTTTGCTATATCAGTTATATTTAGGAGATTTTGTATCGTCCTCGGCTCAAAATAGACGCTGGATAATAGAGTTCTCGAGGATCAAACGCGTAAAAATTACCGTCCGACGTCTCCGTCAACTGCCAACTCAAACAAACCTCGAAAGGAACTGTTATCACGAATTGGAAATCAGTCTATCGTACCATCGATTATCATCGACACCAATTCCGCATATGACTAACTCCAGACAATACTGTCTCTCTCGCGATCAGCTGTTACCGCTATCATCGTCCCGCCTCGAACGCTGAGCAAACACACGCCCACGAACGGTTCAAACGGAACTACAGTTACTCTCGACAAATTGCCTCTTCGAACGAGCAAATCAAACAGAAAGAAAGAGCTGCAATGGTCAGTGGGAAACCAAACGCAAAACAACCTGGAGTAGAAGCTTCGAAGATGAAAAATAATACCTCCCTACCTAAATATTTGATGGAATGATCGTGTGACAAACCGTCAACTATTGATTTCAGGATTAGAAAAAGAACGTATATTGATCTCCACACTAAGTCGAGATCATATAGATTAAAACAGGTCGCAACATTCGAGCATTCAGTTGTTTTACATGTGATATAACTGTCAAACGTCTGAACTTTGGCAAAAGAACGGTGAAGCTTGGCCAAACGGCGTCAAACATCCAACAGTTTGAAAGAAACATTAGGCACAAATGATATATAATACAACTGTTCGAAGATACCGGTAAAAATATCAAATTTTTTTAAACATACGCATGAAATATTCGGGGAAACATTCCTGGCCATACAGTATATTTTCGGCAAAGAATTGTTTCTCGAAAGTACGTAGGATTCCTGGGGTATGTCTATTCACCAAAGATTATTGTAATTGACCCCCCTAGCTAAAAATAATTTTTTTAGAACGATTTGAAATGTTTTAATTTTGTCGACAAATTTCACATTTTCTTAAATTTTTTTCTCAAAAATGCGTCGGATTTCGGGGGTATGTCTGTTGACCAAAAATGAGTGTAATTCATCCTTGTAACCAAAAATAATTTTTCCAGAATTATTTCAAATTTTGTAATTTAATTTTTTAATAACTTTTTAACGAAACCTTAGTCAAGAAATTGATATTCTTGATGTTGGTTTTATATTAGCCTCTAGAATCTCTCATTACAATTTTTTCCAGGGGTGGCGGAACACCCTTGTATAATACAACTGCTCGAAGATACTCGTAGAAATATTTAAAAACAATTTAAGGAAACAAATTGGACCACTGCAAACCAGCATAAATAAACCAATCCAATCGATCATGGTAAAAATATCTAGAAACTAGCACTTAACTATCAGATGAAACTTGAAGATCTGAAACAAAGGAATAACTTAGCCAAACGACGTCAAACATCCAACAGTTTGAAAGAAACATTAATTTTTTCACTAGTTGCTAACAATGTTACGAGCAGGCTGTAGAAATGAACACAGGGAGGATACGAGATAGGAAATGTTAGACGATTGATGGAATTTATCGCTCATGAAGATTTACGATCGAAGCGATAGTTGTTAAAAATTAAAATTGAATGTGGCGAGAGTTATAGTTTTTGGCACAAACGATATATAATACAACTGCTCGAATATACCAATAAAAATATCTAAGACCAATCTATGGAAACAAATTGAACGACTGCAAACCAGCTCAAACATACCAATCCAATCGATCATGGTAAAAATATCTAGAAACCAGCACTCAACTATCAAATAGAATCCTTGAGATTCGAAGGAACAGGTATTCCGTTCTCGGGATCCTTAGACGCGTTTTTATTAGAGATCTCTAATTCCGTGATCAAACTAAACGCAGCTGACGCAAGTCGTCCCTCTGTCGCACGGTTCAAACAGATTCTATTAAGCTTGGTTAGCGTTCGCCGGATACTCAGCAGAGACAGGACACGCTCACGTGAGACGACCGTCTCTATTTGCTCTTCCTATTTTCGTAGCCGTTTGGTATATAAAGAGCTCGTCCTCGGGACATTGCCGAAAGATTTGGCAGCCATCCGCGGTTTTCTGCGCCGCGGCACTCGGCGCCGTAGATAGAGCCGCTAGAGAAGACGACCAGGAGCATAGTTTACCCGGTGGTGTGCGAACGCGAACGGCGAAAGCGTCGCCTGGTTACTGTTGGTTCGCCGTACCGCTCGTGGATCCGTTCGAGTTTCGTGTTCGCGTTCGCGTTCGCTTTCACGGGGAGCTGGCGGTACGAAAATAGACCCGGTTCGCGATCTTCCTTTTGCCCGCAGGGTCCCGGTGGAAACGCCGGAATCGATCCCTTCGATGTTCGCGCGACGCGATCGCCGCTTAGCAACCTCTCTCGATGGACACCGGAGGATCGTGCGTGCACCGGTGATCCTCGTGTCGTGAATCCGATCCACGTGCTCGAAAGGTGTGTTCGTTACGTATTGACCCCTGGTGATCCCATTTGGACGAGCAACGTCGCCCGTTGACAGCGAACTGAGACAAAAATTCGTCCTCGACGCGCGGTGAACACCAAGTTGGCGCCAATGGATGATAAATGAAGCACGTGGCGCGCAACTGACACTCGACTGAGAAGAGATCGTAAGGAAAAGGAACATGGGGAACGCCGACAGCATCCACGAAGTGGAGATGAGCTCGCTGTCGACGGTCGAGAACGATCGTCCTCACATCATGGTGAATACGGTGATAAAAGCTAGATTCGAATTTTAGATCCCCCTGAGCCCCCGACGGAACTGGTTGCTCGTGACACGCGATATTTGCAGTTGGTAATCGTGGAGTTAAAATTTGTAGATAAGTTACCCCCAATGGGAGAGTCGTACGCTATGTGATTTTCTATGAATGAAGAAAAAAACTTGTTTCTTGTTCTTAAAAGGAAAAACTCATTTTAAGTTAGTTTACAATAGAGAATTTATTCGAGATCAAGTATTTTCAATCACAATGTTTCATTGGAAATAAATCTTTTCTATTATTTAGTAATTCTTTATTTTTTCGTACGTTGAGATGTAATATTTATATTATGTTTATATAATATTATTCCTCTGTATCGATTTTGGTAATTCATTACTTCTCCCTTGATATTAAAAAAAACTATTTTGTAGATAGAAGTGTAAGACAGTGTAATAAACAACATTTGATAAAAAGAAATAAAATAAATAGATAAATAAATTAGCAATAAGTTTGCTTATACGAAAATAGATAATAGAAAAAAAAATAAAGGAATAAGTTTCTTCAAAATGAATAAGAAATAAGTTTCTTTTCGTTTATAGTGAATCACCACTGTAGTGCACGAATAGGATTATTCTTCTCTATCGGTTTTGGTAATTGGGCATTACCTGTCTCTTAATATTAAAAAAAAACTATTTTGCAGATAGAAGTATAAAACAGTGTAATAAACACCACTTGATAAAAAGAAATAAGTTTCTTTTCGTTTATAGCGAATCACCACTATAGTGTACGAATAGGGGAAGTAATTGTACGAGAAGAAAATAGTAACATTCCGTAGATTAATGTTTGGTATAATTGTGGTATTAAAATAGTAGGTTCGAGGATTCGAGCGAAGGATAGAGAAAAGGAACAACAAAAATGTGGTTCGATCGCGAAACGGTTGCGAAAGACCACCATTGACAGGTCGAACAGGTTGTAAAAGCAGATCGTATAGGTATCTGGCCGAGAACAGGCGCCAGTGCGCATATATTCGCTGCTCTAAAGCGTGTATGTATATGCATTGGTATCGCAACTGCTCGACACGTAAGACGGTACATTGCACGGTTTATGTAAAATCAGACTTGTTTCAAACCGTGCAGTCGATACCGCGGGTCGTTGGCTCGTCGTAATGTCCCGAAATGTCAACGAATCGTGACGCGCCACAACGCTTCGAAACATACGTTGGTTTTGTTATATGCTGGCATTCTTGGAACAACAGAATCTCGTTATGAAACCGAATATTTGGGAATGAATAAATTGTTAAATAGATTTACTCAAAAATATGAAGTATAAAATATAATTTCTCGCTAGTGCCGTCCCAGAGGACCGATCGTATTTTTGTTTGCTCGTGTATTTGTCATTATTTCGTACATCGAGGATGATCTACGGAGATTCTTAAAAATATTTGGGAATGGATAAATTGTTAAATAGAGTTACTCAAAAATGTGAAATATAAAATATAGTTTCTTGTTAATGTCGTCCCAGAGGACCAATCGTATTTTTGTTTGCTCGTGTATTTTTCATTATTTCGTACATCGAAGATGATCTACGAAGATCCTCAAAAAATTTGTGTATATAGTTATTTGTAATTTCTTTTTTTTTTTTAATTTCCAGAGAACACCAATGCGCCCAATGATAGCGGAATACGACCCAAAGAAGCACGGTGTGAAAACAGAACTCACAGACATGGTTCTCGTCAAGTAAGTGTCAAACTTGGTTTACGAAACCGACGCGAACGAACGGTTCAACGATAGTCGAGCAATTCACTATCTGCTACCACGACCAATCATCACCATTGCTTTCTTGCCAAACTCAAATGCTCCGTGCTCAAGCAAACGTGAGTGACAAACCCGAGGATCATATATTGTGCATTGTAATCGTATATTTGTGTATTCTCTCATTCTCTATGCTCGATTACTATTTGTTACATACATACGTACATACATACACACATACATAGATATATATATACATATAATTTTACGTAAATATATTTTGAAAAGATATTATTCTGTAATTGTTAGCATCATAACTAATACATCATGCATACCGCCTGATCGCTGAATTCGTAGCGTAGCTGGCACCAGGGATGCTTGACGATTGATCGCTGAATCGTGACGATTCTATTGCTGGTTTGTGCAGGAACGTGCTTCCATTTTATTTATTGTGTGTCGTGCGCTCACATTGTATTGTTTTGAAAACCTTTCCTCCCTATTTTTGTTTCTTCTTTTTAACCCGTTAGTGGCATCACTTCACCGTCGACCGGGCAATTCGTACATTTTTTCTCTGCTATAGCATAGTCTTCGTATCATCCTAAACGTTCACAAAAGAATAGAACATTTTAGAAGCTTGCTGTATTAAATAAGAGAAGTAAACAATATCGAATCGATCAATTAACGTAGATTTACCGACTAACTCTGTTCAAAAAAATTGCAATTTTCTTTTTACTGATTATTCTCGTTTTATTGCTTGCGATCTTGGAACACAAAAATGTAATTGATAATAGGAAATTTATGAACCTTTCACCCCTCTTAACGAATCCTATGTGCTTTTAGAATTTTTAACGTCTTTTCTAACACTTTTTCAATATTTAAAACGTTGGAATTATATTCGGAATTATTCAAAATAATATTTTTCCTTTGGTTTATTATTATAGTATTAGTTTTATAGATTACTACCGTTGCAGTATCATAAACGTCGCGTTATTTTAAAGACCTATTTAGAACCGTAGTTGTTTCTGTTTTAACATGGACAAATCTTTTGTTGCAATGAGTAAAAAGAAGGGGGAAAAATAGTGGTAAATGGAATGTGTTTTCGCAACGTTGAGAACAAATGGGTACTTTGAGAGTTGAAACTAATACATGCAAGACTCGATAAAGAGACGTTTCCTTGTTGAGACCATAGTTCTCAAGTATTATCGATGATAGAAAAACTGGAATGCGCAAAGTGTGGTAATAAAACGTAGTCGTTTTGCTGTCAGAACTCGTTTTCTCATTATTTCCTCGACTTTAATTTATCGAACGTTAACACGCAAGATTTCTTTATTAATAAATATAACAAAATTAGTAGTTGGAGTTTTGATGGCACAACGAAGATATAGTCTCGTACACGGTCTTGCAATCACATATTATCCTTTTTAAATAAATTCTAAATGAGAACCAGAAGAACAACGAATTCTGTATCGATTGTGAAGTTTTCCATTTTCCATGCAAAGGGGTCGAGTAAGCTGTCGTTGAATAAAATCACTGCTCGTAGTTTACAGTATAGATTTCTTCTTTAATTCGCGGAAGACATGCAGAATCAAACAGTTATCAATTTTCTGCACGAATAGTCATTAACGCAGGTAAAAAATTCTTAAATAACTAGGAAATGCTGATTTCGTTGATAGTAAAGAGACGTTATGAGTGTATAGCATGAACTTGTTAATAACGTAATGGTCTCGTTAGTTGCACGCAAGTTATCCCCACTCCTTCTTACAATCAGTTGAGGAACTATTTGTCGTCGATACTTCGATTTTTTCTATTTTAATGAAACAATTATAACGGAATTTACTAATTTCACCAAAATGAGTCTAAATAGAGCCTTAATTAGATACTCGTAGATCCAATACATATATTAACATATAGAAATTATATATCATAATTTTAAATGCAGACTTAATAACAGATATTTTATTGGAATTTATTTTTGAGAACAATATTTACGAGTTTCGTAAAAAATACATAGACCTCTCGAACATTGTACGAGCATTTAGAAATCGAAGCAAAATCAATTGGACGCTCGAGGCCACCATTTTATCTCCGGCATGTACTTAACTGCCATATCTCTCGTTTTTGCACGCTGACCCCACAGGCGCATGCTATCTATCATAGAGACAAGCGTGATTCATAGTTGAGGATTTTCAGCAACCCAATCGAGCTTGGGAAAAAACACTTAAAACTCCAGAACGAGTATCGTATAATTCCAATTTTTATTGCAAATATAACGAACCCTTCGAACGTATCAGAATTCAAATATAAAATGTAAACACTGTAAAAAAAAGAAGAGGAAGATACGAGAAATTGAAGGACCGAGGTGTTGAAGAGTTAGAAACAGTAGGTTTAATCAGTTCTATAGTCGTCGACGAAAGTTTTGCTCGACCCCCTTGACACCCAGGGAAGGATTTACACTCTGCACCGTCTAACAGTAGAGTAGTAGAGCGATGGAGAAACGACACGTAAAATGAGAGGATACAATATACGTAAACCATGCACGCAGGAGCCAATTTTCCGCACCCGATCGTCGATTTAGCGGCAACACGACGAAATCTTTGGATCCTTTGCGCACAACACGGAGACCCTCCTTGCTACACCTTTCGATCGATCGATCTCGTTCACCTACCTTCGATAATCGACGCTCTTCTGCTCTATATCGCGCTATTTTTATTTTTTTTTTTCGTTGGGCAAAATTGTATTCGAACGATACACAAGCTACAACATCGATAATAATTTATTTATACGGTCAAATTGTTCTTCAAACGTTTTATTCGTACGAGAATTTTACCCATCTTTCGTTGCGTAAGTTCCTTTGTTCGACGGCGAATAATCGATCGTGAAATCGTCCGTAGAAAATCTCCGATAATGACGGGACCTTCGACGCGAGGATGCCCCTCGGCGGTAATTTCGAATTCTTTTACGCTCCATTGAGCGATTATTCCCGTGAGTTAATTGGAAACGCAACGCTTAATTTCTTTCTCGTTGCACGGTCGCCTGGCACGAAACGCCTGTTGGGTAACATGTACGTTTAATCGTCGCGCGCGTAATCGACCGACAATTTCGTGCTAGAAACACAGTAGTGCCCCGTTATATGCGTGGCTAGCGCCCCGGATACATGCGAGAGAGTCGGCTCCGAGCGATCGGGACGAAACTCGGTCGATGGACGATCCACGGCGGATTATTATTGAAATTTATTTAGATTAACTGTGTTAAGAAAAATAATAAATAGTTACGAGTATCGATCGAATGGAAACTTTAACACGAATAAAGTTAAATTTCATGTTATTTATTAGGTAAATGATTACTTTTACAGTGTTGCTTTCCTACTTTTTCGAATAAAATATTTATTGATAGTAAAGTACTTGATCTATTGCTTCGTAAATCAGACGTATCGCCCACTTTATTTGTTAATTGTTCGAAACTCGTCGTTATTATTTTGTCAATAGTATTTCTAAAATCTGATTAGCGATGTCTTTTCAATAAACATTATTTTACTATTCAAACGACTGATCGAAGTTAGTGTATAATAATCCGCCACTTATTCAAGCCCGGACATATACGAATCTTCGTTTTTTCGCATATAGCGAGGCACTACTGTCCATCGTTACAGCATTACAGATTTCATACTCCAAACTCAACCGTTACCCTTCTGCAAATCAAACTTTTCTAAGAAATTGTTTTCTTAAACTTCTATAATAAAAACAATATTGATACACGAATTACTTGTTTAATAACAATTACCAGTTATATATAGAATTTATAATTATGTACGAGTATAATATAAAAACTCTGCAACTAATTTCATGCATTTATTCATACAGTAATTGTGATCATTTTGTTGGGGAACAGTTGCAAGGTTATTAATTACTTAAAAAAGAATGAATTCGATTTGCAAAGGAGTGAATTTAGTTTACAAGAAGTTGAATTTGGAGTGGAAAATCTGTAGTCAGGACCCGGTTGGATGGGTCCCATCGGGGCCCAGTGATTCGCGCGACGATCGACTCGACCGTAATTACCCTTTATCGTGGAACACGCGTTTAACGGAATATATTAAAGGTCGCGTTCGAGAAAGTAGGGATGAAAGGTACAAGGGGCAGGAAGGAGGGAATCCTCGCGACGGTTTCTTCGTCATTGGCTGAAGATGCTTCGTGATTGAGGCCATGCGGTGTGCAAGCAAACTATGTTCCTCTGAAGGATATAAAGATGACATCTGTCTTTACTATATAATATGTGCATTTATATGATTCCAGACTTGCGTATAAACTGCGGGCATAGATTCGGGCTCTATGAGAGTGCTCTGCGAATAACGTGAAAGTGACAAAAAAAAAAATAAATAAATAAAATAAAATAAAATAAAATAAAAAGTAAAACAAAAAAGTAAATACGGTTATCGTTTAGAAAGAGAACGACATGGTCTCTGATGGACGATCGCGGGTTCGATAACAGTTTTGTGACGGTTCTTTACTTGACCGACGTGTAACCGAGACGCCAGTCGACGAGCAACGGGCAAAAATTAAAATAAAAATTATTACACCGTGAACGCAAAGTCTCGTGACTCGGACGAACCGCGACGCAATAGGACTGACGCTCTAAACGATCAGCAAAAAAAAAAAAAAATAGAGAAATCGAACGAAAAAAGAAATACCATATGTATACATAGAGAGAGAGAAACGAGTTTCGAACTTTTTTTTTGCCCGAGTAAACGAAAATATCTAAACGAACACAATACGTATATATACGTATACATTACGTATATATATATGCGGAAACGAAAAATAATTGGCATCGAATAAATATAGATCGTTCGACGTGCGTATTAAAAAAAAAAAAAGCAAAAAGCAAAAATTAAAAAAAAAAAAAAAACAAAACAAAACAAAAATGCTCGGCGAGAAGTGCAAAATGTCAAAAAGCAAAGAAGGCTTGTTAGTCGTCGTACTGCGTCGTGGCGCTGGGCGTCGCGGTGATGCAGTGCGGTGGTTGCAGCTGCCTTTATGCCCGATCGCGGCGCGTGAACTCTTGTCACGTGTCACGTGACACACACAGACTCTATTCCGGAGCTTTCTCGACAGAAAGCTTCGCACGACTAAGGAGAGAAACTACCGCACCTCAATGGGTACCTATAATGCCTACACACCTAACTTTTTAACGATTTTATTACACTCTTTGTCGCGCCTTGACGACCCCACACCACAAACACGCAGACACACACGTATACATTCCTCTCGACACACCACGGTCGAAAACGATCGGGACACGAAACCGAAACCCTTGAAACGTCCCCGACTCTCCATCCACCGATACGGTCTGCTCGGTTTCCCGGGATAAATCATGCTCAGCGCGACACGCCGTGCGTTAGAATACCGTTTCCTTGCCGTCGATTTTCATCTTTTCGCGTTTCAACGGACCAGGAATCGGGGAAAAAGGTGCATGGTCGCGGGGAATCCTCGAAATCGGGTGAAAAAACGGCGTCGAAGAACAGGAGGCGTGGCTTGCGATCGACTTTCTTCGATATTTCTTGGCAATTTTTCGATGGTTTCGACTGTTTGTCTCACGAAAGTTCGTACAAATCAAAATAATCGTGGAGCTCCTTCGTATACAATGATGATTCGTAAAATGAACTCCAGACGTGATTCATAAGTCGAACATTTCTATCCTTCCCAACTCGAGGGATTCCTCTTGGATGCATTGAAGCACGAAAGACATTTAAAAGACGGTACAGTGATGATTCTTAAAATGAATCTCAGACGTGATTCGTAAGTTGAACACTTATATCCCTCCCTAACTCGAGGGATCTCCCTTTAAGCCAGTGAAGCGTGAAAGATGACATTTAAAAATCGGTACAGTAATGATTCTTAAAATGAACCCCAGATGTGATTCATAAGTTGAACATTTCTATCCCTCCAAACTTGGGGCATTCCTCTTGGATGCATTGAAGCACGAAAGACGTTTAAAAAACGATGCAGTAATGATTCTTAAAACGAACCCTCAGACGTGATTCGTAAGTTGAACATTTTTATCCGTTCTAAAAAAGAAACGTAACGGGCTCAACGATATCGCTGCGTATAAATATCCGCTGGTCGACGAATTTTGTCTCCGCTGTACGAAAGATGTTCATCTTAAGAATCATTACTGTACCCCTCGCATTGTTCAACGTTGGAGACTAGGTCGGGGCAGGGTATGAAATTCGATTCGTCTTTAACTGCCCTCCGAGGCTCCCTCGAGACGAACAATTCCAAGAAGAGGCAGGGATAACTTGCGGACAGAATGAGGGGGCGAAATCTGAATAGAACGAGGGTCACAGAAGGTTTTATAGAAGGATCCTCGACTAAACTCTCGAACAAGGAAAAATCGAAACTGGGATTGAACCGTAATTCGGTGCTGTCCAACATAAGCTTCGTTATATTATCTTCACTACTGCAGTACTTCTTTTCATGTGATTAGTATTATTTAAAAATGTCGCCTATGTTATATATACAACGGGGTAGAATTGTTAATTGCATCAAAGCAATGGTTATAATAATAACGTTGATACGACATTTTTAAACATTTCGACCACATAATTCTAAATAAGGTCGTCTCTATCCATCCAATTTCGTATTAAATCGAATCTTTTGTTCACCCTGATGATTGTTCTAATTTGGTCCAACGTACTCGATCTTTGCTACTACAGTACTTTAAAATTTTATTAATCGTTGCACATATTAATATTTCCAATACACGTAGATGACTGATATTGCTGCATGATAGAGTTACAATCCGGAATAATGCTTACTGTACTACGTTCAACTCGAAATTTTTTAATTTTAACTTAACTTAGATACAATTCATTCATTCGTCGAATCTTCACGAACCTATTACATCCAATGTTTTTGTTTACACGAAGTCTTAAGTTGCACGTAGTATTCTAACTGTAAATAATATGTTGACTCTCTCTTTAGTATCAGTTACCCGGTGACAATCGTTGTTACAAGCGAAGGGAGTTGAATCTCGTGCAACGAATCGATTTGGCTATGCTTTTTCTAATTCTACAAAAAAGTATTTCGAGGCATTTCCAGAAACGTTGGCGACACAAAATTCTTGTTAAGAACGCTGTAATAGCTTTCGACAATAAGCACCTAAGCGCAGTAAAAATGTCAAGCTGCAGACACTGGAAACTTTATCGATGATGCAAGTTTCGCTGGCACGGATTTGCGCTTCCTGAAATTCGAAATACGCGATCTATTATCTCGAGATGTGTTTTCGTGCGTGGTATTTTCGCGTTGGTGTGCGATTTACGCGCCAACGATCGCGAAGGAAAGTTTTTCAATTTCTTAATTCAAATCCCTGACATTCGTGGCGGAGTATGAGAATATTCTTTCGGGGGCTAGAAACAATTATTTTAAACGAGTTACTGTATCTTTTTTTATCTTCCATTTTCAAGTATCGAGGCATAAGCGCTTCTCATTATTTTTTCTCATTACGGTCGAGCAGTTTCTTTAATATTAATTTACAGAAACGTGCTTAACCGTGGTTTCTTCGTCTCTCGTTTATCTTCTTCATCAACCTAACCACTTTGCGTCATTGGTCATAAATTAAAATAATTACTGGCCACAGAAAATCTCGTGACTATTACTTCAACGTTCGTGTTAGATAATATCGAATATTCTTCCACTATTATTCGATATCGTTTAGTAGAATATTAGAGATCGATTATCTGCTATTTGTAATGCAGACGTTTGGGACAGTCGCAGAAAGTGTAGTTCTAGGCTAAATGCGTAGCATTTCTTGGAATTATTATCATTCCAATCTCCTCAGTACCAGTAGATCAAAATTTTATCTTGATTTATCGTGTATTGCTCATAACGACCACAATGATCTCAACGTTTAGGCAAATATTTAGGCAGAGATTCAGTTTTTCCACGGCTGATTACCGTAATTTATAATCGTAATTCGCGTTTTTCTCATTCAAGGTTGCCGATCGTCGACGAGACAATCGCCGCGCGAAGTGTTGACATTATTACTGCCCGTGGAGAATATTTGCCAGAAATTGTGTTGCCGGAAGTTCTAATTCTGCCCCTGTCTAAACAGACCTTTTGCCAAACGCGAGTGCGCGTCGTATTCGCTAAACACGTTGCGCCATGCACTTTTTCCATCGACGGTCCCGACGAAACAGGAAACGAAAATCGTCGCGCGACACGACCGTCGAATCGGAAACAACGAAAGCAAAGAAACGAGAAAATAATAACAAGAAAAGCTGCGAGAGCGAAAGACTGATCGATCCTTTGCGATTCTTCGATCGATTTCCTCTTACGACTCGGCGAACGGGGAACGTTGGGCAGCAGGGAGGAAATCGAAGGAACTTGAGAAATGCATGAAAGTATCAGTAAACGATCCAGTGACGAAGTTTTGGCCAATGCGACTATTCAGATAATTAACGACGTCGATAAGTCGGGAAAATACAGTACCCAAATTGCGCTCCGGTGGTCCAAGTTGGAGAAACCAAAAAGTAATCGTCCTCTAGATAATAAAATTTTACATTTTATTATTATAATTAAAGAGAAGAACTTTTAGAAGCAATCTCTCAGAGCATATTTAATCCTTGTTTACGTTTTTCTAACGATCTATAATTTGAAGATAGTAACGATCGAGCAAGCGAGAAGTAATTTTAAGCGAACTGTCTTTTTGGTTTCGAAAACGAAACATTGCTTACCCGGTGTCCTCGAAGCTCTGCAAATAAATCACGCCTACAGCAACGTTCAAACGCATGGCGTGAAGAAAGATGGTCAAGGCCGCGTCGCTAAATCCATTTCATTCGCGAGATCTCGCATCGTAGTCAAGTGTCATCGAGCAGTTCATTCACTGTCAGTTCCATTTCCTCTACTCTAAGAATTAATGCTTGTTACGAGTGTCCAGCTTTCTCGCCTGATCGAAACGCGTGGTTCGCGTTTGCGAGTCATGTCCTTATCGCGCATCGAGCTCGTTCGGTGCAACGTTTGATTCACAAGCGAGCGTAAAGCGGCGTAGTCGGAACGTTTCTCTGTTTCTTGCTAAATCACTTTTCTCTGAATCACCATTTGGAGAAATTACGAACGGTATCATAGAGGTACAGATAACACGAAAGATTATTAGCTCTGAAATATCGTAATTTGACGACCATATAAAGATCGACCAAGTTAATATTAATCCTTTCTGGATTTTTTTCAATAATATCGCGAAACGAGGCGATAATGAAAGAATATACGTTTTAAAAACATTTTAAAAATCGTTTAGGTCTGTTTGAGTCACATTGTATTTCGGTTCAGATAACGTTGCATCATTTTGGCGCAGAAGTTTATTACGCAAACTTTCAGTGTAAAATTTCAACACTTTGTGCCATACATTTTCTGTTGTTTCCGGATTACATATGTATTTGAAGAACACATTATTCTTACTTAAAGGATGAGCTTCGATAAATAAATGGTTTTTGTATATTCAAATTGGAAAAAGGAAATTGAATTTGTAAAATATCTTAACGAAACTTTACTACAGTATTCTATAAATCCTTGGCGATTAAATATTTATAGATTCTGTAGCCTTGATTATACGGATTAATTCATTCAATATATGTAAATAATTACAATTTGAAGCGAATCGCGGGTCTCCGATACGTAGAAAATTATGCAAACTAGTTTAAACAGAGTAACGATAGCAATGATAGGCAAAATTCTTATCTAGATATAAATTTCGAATAATGAATAAAAGATAAGCAAGTTTTATCCATGTCTCGTTGAATAAAAAATTATACGTTGATTTTATTGATTATCTATTATTTAAGTCCTTGAAAGTAAGCACAGTGTAAGAAAATGAAATTAAAAAGTTACAAGAGCTGTATTTTCGTGTTCCTCCATTTTGGTACCATACTTTAACTCTTAGACGACCACGCGAGGTCCATCAGGGACTCACTAATTATATTAACATCTCATGTTTGCAATTTTAGATAATCTCTAACATTATGGCGTGGTCACATGCTTGTAAGTTATCTTAAAACTACTGAAATAAAATAATTTATGCTTGGAATCTGTTAAAGATCCCACATGGTGCTTCTCCTATTTAAAACATCCTGGCACGAACAAGCAAAAATATAAATTATTCATTTAGAAGACAAATTAAGTAGATACGTGTATTCCCAGTTATTTATAAAACACAGAAGAATTTGTGTATTTTCTACTACTATTAGTTAATGTTGATTAACTAGTAGAAGCATTAGCATCGACATTTGCCAAATCTTAGTCTTCATTGAGTACTTTATGTAGAAAAGAATCGTGTGATCGTCTAAAGGTTAAAAAACAGTTTCTGAAAACGATTATGAACAAAAGTAAAACATACAGAGAAGTAAGAATATAAAATAGTCGATTGAACGCCCGACCACGCTGCTTCGCAAGCTTTAACGTGCCTCTTTACTTTAAACCGACCGTGCTGGGATTTGAAGCGCCTCGAATCAGCTCGAAAAAATTCGTATCGATTCAAATATGATTCGAAGTTTAAAAGTCTTGAAAGTTCTAAGTATCGAAGGTCTAATCTGCGAAAGAATCTTCTCGAAAGCAGGAAGCATTCTCAGTAATAAAAGAAATAAATTGAAAAATACTAAAATATATTAAATTGAAGTACAAAGTTCTGTTTTTCGCAAACATCGTTCCCATTTAATTTTCCTTCTACTCCAATTTACTATATATTACTGACTTCGAGTACAGCACAAATTAATTTGTCTATGAACCGATTCTATGATACGGAAACTATCCAAACCTATCGATACCTTCAAGATTCAAGATACTCAAAACTTATCGAGACTTGCAAGGGTTCCAAAAGCATCCACGCTCGAATCGATTCGAATCATCGTAGTCACGGAAGCTTCGAACCATTCGAAACCCAAGAATTCGAACAGCCTATCGCCAGCTACGACACTTCGATCCTCCCTGTTCTCCGCTTCCCCCCGCGTGGCGTGCATGCGTTGCGATAAAGAAAGCTAAATCTCCTACGAACCCCGGTCACTCTCTTCTTTCCCTCACGAACGTAATTCGAGGGTGTTTACAATACAATACGACGCGTCGTGTACCGTGTCGTACGGAGTCAGAGATCCCCACGCAAAACACTATATACTCACGTGCTCACTATACCGCGCGCTCTCAGAATTATTATATATAATATTTATAAATATATATATCCCTCTCGAAGATCACCGAAGGGACAACGCATTAACGACGTCGGTTTTGCAGATACAAGTGCGAGAAAAATGAGGTACCGATTACCGTCACGAACGGCTCGACGTTGCCGCTCGTGGAACGACCCAACGACGAGGAGTCGGCCCTCTACAATCCGTTCGAGCACAGGAAGCTCGCCCATCCGACCTCTGACCTCGACACCCTGATCCATCTGCTCAAGGGCAGCCTGGGGACCGGCATTCTGGCGATGCCGATGGCCTTCCGCAACGCTGGTCTGCTATTCGGTCTGTTCGCCACCTTCTTCATCGGGGCTGTTTGCACCTACTGCGTCCACATACTGGTCAAGTGCGCCCACGAACTCTGCAGGCGGATGCAGACACCTAGTCTGGGGTTCGCGGACGTCGCCGAGGCGGCCTTCCTCGTCGGCCCCGAGCCGGTGCAGAAATACGCTCGGCTAGCAAAGTAAGTTACCTTCTAACTAAAATTTTTCTCATGGAAAATGGTACATTTCAAGCTCTTAAGTGATTATTCTTAATATGTACGCGTGATTCGTAAGTTGAACGTTTGTTTATCTTTACCAATGTGAGAGATACCCCATGGGAGAACCGGCGAAGTGACCGAAAGACGTTTTAAAATCGATACAGTAGTGATTCTTGAAATGAACCCAGGTGTGATTCGTAAATTGAACATTTGTTATCCTTCTCAACTTAAGGAATCCTCGTTGGAGCCAGTAAAACGCGAAAGATGACATTTCAAAGTCGATACAGTAATGATTCTTGAAATGAACCCACGTGTGATTCGTAAATTGAACATTTATTATCCTCCTAAACTTAAGGGGCCTTTCTACCTTGTGGGATTAAAAAAATCGATATTTTTTTTTTTGCATTTTCCTTTAGTATGTAGTCTCGAAAATATGTCTACCAAATATTGAATTGAAATTTGAAAAACTAACGAAGTTATAGCCTGCTGAAATGTACCGCGCGCAGGTATAACAACTGGACGTGAAACTTTAAAGCTGTTTTTCTCGAAACTACATTTTTCGGCACTGCGTGCGTGATAACTAAAAAACTATTCAAGATATCAACATCAAATTTATACAGTATCTTCAGAACTGGTCTCCCTATAGCATGAACTAGGATAATTGCGATATATGCAATACTTTTTCTTTTATTAACATAAAAGCAACCAAATATATGAAAATATTCAGTATTTTTTCGTAAAATAGCTGCCATTTTGCCATTTTTTGTTTTTTTGAAAAGATCCTAGTTCATGCTATAACCACACTCATCTATATTAAGAATATCGTTGGTTTTAGGATTTCGAATAACTTGTTCGCAAGATATCACGTACGCAGTCGGGTGCCGTTCGTAAAAACTGTTGTTTGATGATCAACAAAAACAGCGTAATCAATAGATATTATGCGTTGCAAAAATTCGTAAATATAGCTAAATATATAATAAATGTATCTACAAAATCCGGAATTAATCGCTCTTTAATAACCCGCAAAAAAAAATCACAAAGGAACACGTATTTTTCATGCCTACAAGGTAGAATGGCCCCTTAAGGGATCTTCGTTGAAGCCAGCGAAGCGTGAAAGATAACATTTAAAAATTAACACAGTAATGATTCTTGAAATGAACCCAGGTGTGATTCGTAAATTGAACAATTGTTATCCTCTTAAACTTAAGGGATCTTCGTTGGAGCCAGTAAAACGCGAAAGATGACATTTAAAAGTCGGTACAGTAATGATTCTTGAAATGAACCCACGTGTGATTCGTAAATTGAACACTTGTTATCCTTCTCAATTTAAGGAATCCTCGTTGGAGCCAGTAAAACGCGAAAGATGACATTTAAAAGTCGATACAGTAATGATTCTTAAAATGAACCCATGTGTGATTCGTAAATTGAACATTTGTTATTCTTCTCAACTTGAGAATCTTCCTCTAAGTCAATGACGTGTGAAACATAATATTTAAAAATGGATACAGTAATGATTCTTAAAATGAACTTCAGAGGTGATTCATTAGTTGATCATTTCAATTCCTTCCAACAGACAAGGACGACTTCGAGGTTTAATCTGTTGGTGTCAAATTTCGTCTCCGCTGTACGAAAGATGTGTTGTTCATTTTAAGAATCATTACTGTATTTAGTTAAAGTTCTTTAGTCTTCATATGGGTTATAATACAGGTGTTATGCAACAGTTATACGTAAAATGTTATAAAACAAAGAAAAATTTAACAATAGTTAATCCAAGAACCAGTTAACTAAGATATCTACGACCAAAATATAAAAATCAACTTAGATAGAATCCATGCGAAGCTCGAGAGGGAAATCACTTCTGAGATAGTACATAATCGACTTTCGATCCGAGACATAAAACACTCGAGTTACTAAACGTATTCACGCAACATACACCTGCGAGTTTATTAATACCAGTTGTCATTATGTTATATTTTATCTGTTAAACCACCCATTTGAATCGGTAGCACGTTGTCAGTCTGACGCAAGACATTCCGATAAGTTTCACAGCCGCGCGTAAGCGAGATTTACGATCGCTTAAAGCTCCTTTGAATCACGGTGTAAAGTACATCCTCGATTTAACAAATTTTCAATCTAATGGAAAGTATTCAACGATACTACGTCGATACATCCCCAAGTTACATTCTTTCCCTGATATTTCTAAATTCTCCTCTCGAACTGCTTAAAGTTCAGATTCAGTGATAAGAATGTTCTATATACCATAAATTAATTTACTAGCATTATTACTCTATATTAGTAATCTATACACAGATATTTTTGAGGTACCTCTCATCTTGAACAAAGTTTTTTTAAATATCAAATTGTAATCAGCTCCTGATGGATGGTGAGACTGCAGCAAAGAGTAATCAATATTTTTGTAACGTTTCAGGGCAACCATCAACTCGTTCCTCGTGATCGACTTGATAGGTTGTTGCTGCGTGTACATAGTCTTCATCTCGACCAACGTGAAGGAGGTGGTCGATTATTACTCGGAGTCTAATCACGATGTACGGATTTATATGGCGGCTTTGTTGCCATTGTTGGTCGTTTTCTCCCTGGTGAGGAACCTGAAGTATCTGGCGCCATTTTCCATGGTCGCGAACGTTCTGATCGCCACCGGGATGGGCATCACCTTTTACTACATCTTCAGTGATCTACCGAGCATCAGCGATCTACCAAACTTTTCGAGCTGGTCTCAGTTGCCTCTGTTCTTCGGCACCGCCATCTTTGCTCTGGAAGGCATCGGTGTTGTAAGTACTACACGTTACGCGTCTTAGCGCTCGGTTCGTTCGTCTTTCTGCTTTTTTCGGATCGTTTCGTTCGTATTCCAGTCGACGATCGTGGACGTAGCGCATTGGATCGTGTTTAGTATTTCGATCGTGCGATTTAGCGAGAGAACGTTAGACGCTGGATCGAAAATTCCGACCCACGACCCTGGCGAAATCGACTCTTCGACGTTTTTTTGCATTCCTCTTACCTCGATACATGTTCAGTTCTGTTTTAAACTGGCGGACATAAATTTTAAATTTTTCGTTTTCAACTTGAAAATTAATTGTTTTACTTTCAGAGTGAAAAGTTCTATCGATCGTATATGGATGACAGTCAAAGTCAAAATATGCACTAAATATGCAGTATATTTTGTAACGTATAAAACTAAAATTAAATAATTGATCGCTAGAGGAGACATTTTGCAAATTGATCAAACGCAGTATGTACTTCGTATTTTCTTGAAAAGAAGAGGTTGACTTCGCGAATTGAATCGATTATTTATTAATAGTCTTCTTCCCTCTAAAATTGAATCGCACATTATCGTGTTTCGAAATTAATCAGTATGTAAATTCGAAAATGTGTAATTATTCTTTTTATGAAGTTCACGTTATTTTTAAATCGATAAAACGTACAACAGCAACGACGGTACTCCGTGTATCGGTTGCCATGCTAACCGTGATAGCCGTAGAAAAGTTTAATGTCATAGACGCGAGGTATTACGTAACCGGATGAAGCAGGAAACGAAACGAACCACGGATAATCCTTTCCTCGAATTTATACACGACTAATGCGTTTTACAAGTACTATCAATAAAATATGAAATCAGAAATATCGCAAAGTATGTAATACGCGGAAGACCTTTGGAAATATTTTTGAGCAGCACGAACTTCGATCATCTTTTAATTGAGCCTTCCTGTTTCTGGCGCCAATTAGCCGATCTATTCTTATGTAAAATTCTATTGCGATTGTATTAGTGCGGTTGAAATTGGCACTTTTGTACTGGTCCATTTTAAAACATGACATATTTGACACTCATTGTCAGACGTGTCGTCAGTATTAATACCTATCAATTATTTCTAGCTTGATTACCTCGTTTGAAAACTATTTCTTGTCAACCGTATTAGAAACCATACTGTTTGTCATTCTTATTGATTTATTTTTCTGTACTGTATTATATGTATACTCAAATAGGGTTACCCGTTCAATAAATTATCATCATCGTTGGCACCAGAATATATGCGAGGTATAAATGAGAATTACAAAATGTGAAACTTGCTTACTTTTTGTTTTGTATTAATGGGACCATTCCTAATATATTTGTGAGGTTTTCCTGATTAAAATAATACCAAACATGATACAGTAGAGTTCTGACTATTCTTAGGTAAATGTTACGGATTATATTTCACACAAAAAAAGAATTCACAGCCGCATCCATCCGGCAGTGACATCGATATTAAACAGATGACAAATAAAGCGTAGGAATTTTTATTAAAAAATTGTATTACTACATTATCCATGGTTGTGCTTAGTAAAGATAAACACAAATTTTCAAGAAAAATCGACAGGGGGCACGTACAGATAGTCGACAAAATTAAAAAATTCCAAATTGTTCTGAGAAAATTATTTTTAGTTGCGGGGGTCAAGTACAATCATTTTCGGCCATTAGACATACACTCGAATTCCTACGCACTTTTGAGAAAAAAATTCCTTACTGAAAATCTAATTAGGTGCCATTTTTCAACGAAAAAAAAAAATGTCAGATCGTTCTGGAAAAATTATTTTTGTTTGCAGGGATCAATTACAATCATTTTTGGTCAATAGACATATCCTCGAAATCCTACCCACTTTTGAGACAAAAAATCTTTACCGAAAATATAATGGGTGGCCAGAAATTTTTCTGTAATTTCATTTTCTGTCTCACTTCCTCTTGTGTTCATTTCTGTAATCTGTTGGTAATGTTATGAATGACATAACAAAATGGGAGAACCCTAGAACCCTAGAAAAATGAGCCGAAAAAATACGTTGGATGTAAGGTCTTCTCGTATACCTCGTCTGTGATTATATTCCTCGTTTTTATCAGTTTATATGTAGGTATAGTTCAGTAGGAATTTTACTGTATAACTTGAATCGTATTTGCGTATTTAATGAGGACGTATTTAATCGTTTACACGATCTTATACTCTATTAGGAGTAGATTAAAAACAAATTATATCGTGTTTGGACTTATTTTAATCAGTAAACACTCACAAATACATTGGTAAAAATTTCGTTAAAAAAAAACACAAAGATAAAAAAGTTTCATATATGCATTACGTAGTATTGTCTCGCCCATATTCGTGTTCAGATTAGGTTACACTACGCAGTGTATCAAGGAGAGTCATAGCATCCCCAATGCCAGTAACGTTATTAAAAATCTTCCAAATATTACAGTTAGTTTTTTGTAAATATCTCAAAGAAACTTTCAAAGCGGCGGACACCGGTGACCACCGTACCATCCACTTCCTTGAGAATTATTTCCGGTTCGCGGAAGCTTCATTTAGCTTCAACCAGCATTCTTTAACCATCGAAATTCCTATGTTTCCAGGTGATGCCTCTGGAGAACAACATGAAGACCCCCACGCACTTCATCGGTTGCCCCGGGGTCCTGAACACCGGCATGTTCTTCGTGGTGCTGTTGTACAGCACCGTCGGTTTCTTCGGTTACTGGCGATACGGTGAGAACACGCAGGCTTCGATCACACTGAACCCTGAGCAAGACGAGATCCTGGCCCAGGCGGCGAAGCTCATGATCGCCGTCGCCATTTTCCTCACCTACGGTTTGCAATTCTACGTACCCATGGAGATCATTTGGAAGAACGCGAAGCAATACTTCGGCTCGCGTAAGCTGATCGCCGAGTACGGGATCCGTATATGCCTGGTGATCTTCACCGTGGGCGTGGCGATCGCCATTCCGAATCTGGGCCCGTTCATATCGTTGGTGGGTGCCGTTTGTCTGTCCACGTTGGGCCTGATGTTCCCGTCCGTGATCGAACTCGTCACCGTTTGGGATCAAGAGAACGGTCTCGGCGCTTTTTATTGGAGACTCTGGAAGAACCTGGCGATCATCTCGTTCGGCGTGTTGGGCTTCCTGACCGGCACCTACGTGAGCATCCAGGAGATCCTCGAGGAGAAGAAATGAAGCGCCGGGTTCGAAGGAGCTGCGGTGCGACGGAATAATCGCTCAGCGCGTACCACAGATGCCGGCGTGTTCGACACCTTCCGCGCTCCACGGGAGCGGGCTCGTCGAACGACCAGGACGACGACGACTAGGACGGTGGGATATGCCGCCGCCGCCGCTGGAGCATCCAGGACGAGTTACGCGGCCACGCGAGCTCCGAACTACTAGCTTCGTCTCGCTGCTTCTCTTTCCACATCGGTAGTACGACGACCGTACCGACGACGAAGACGTCGCGTAGATGGGCCTTACCCCCCTATAAAACAGCCCACATTGAGTTTTTCATACTATCCTTTTCGTTCTTTTTCTTCTTTTATAAATCGTAGACAGAGAGTTAGTCGTTACGCGTGGAAAGGTGTTCGTGTATCCGAACTATTGTATCCGTGAACGTCCGCTTTCCTTCGTTCCGTAGTTCTAGGTACACAACTCCCACTCGTACTCCGTACAATGTTGATTCACTATAAACGAGAAAAACTTGTTTCTTACGAATGAGTCCATTTCTTCGTGCATCAAATTAGAATCAAATCGACGGTCGTGCCACGTTGGAAACACCAGTGGAAGCTGCAGTTGGGGAACCGACCACGTTCTATCGGAATTATCGTTATTGTACACAGTTTATATTATACTTCTCTAACGGTTAATATTAAAAGAAAGAACGAAAAAAAAACTAAACACAGTGTAATAAAAAGAACATTTGATAAAAATAAATGGAGAACATTCATAAGAGACAAGTTTCTTTTCATTTATAGCGAATCACCGCTATAGTGTACGAATACGAGTGGGAGTAACAGTACGTACGCGTAATAGATGATACACGAGTAGTACAGTTATCCGTTTTTCTTAGCGTTTGCATTAGTCATCCGGCGGGACAATTGCAAAACTGTCCACGGACGTCATTCCGTTTCTAAACCACTTGTACACGAACTCCTTTCGACGTAGCTTCGTTTTTTCCCCGCAAACTCGTGTAACCGAAATATGTATCGTATAGAAGAATAACGGGCTTGACGTATGCGTTTAGAGATGCATCGATCGATCTTCGCCGATCTGCGTCAGAGTCGTCGCTGCTGACGTCGCGCCGTACAACGCCGTACGCCATAACGCGCGGTAAGAATCATTAATGTCTGCGTTCCACTTTGATCCGGTGCTCCAAACGGTCACTTACATTTCACGGAGCAAATAGATCCCGGAAGTCGATCGATTATCGGAGATCCAGTGAACCAGTTCGTACGCTGAATATTTTATCCTCCGGTTAATCTTGGTTTATATAGAGTCGATCGTGCAACTTATTCGCCCATATTATTTTTGTCACGAAGAGGAAATTACATGGTTTAGAGACAAACCATTTCAACCTCGATAAATTCTGATCTAAGGACGACGAGAAAATTTAAAGAAACTGTCACATTTTTTTTGATTGATAAGTAGAATCCTCGACGCGTTCGAATCTGTAGAACCTAATTTTTACGTGCGCGTCATTAATGAGCTTTATCGCGCGTCAGTGTACGTTGGAGCGATTAACCGAGCAAAAGTCAATGGCACAACATGGCTCGGAGTACCCCGGATGTTCAGAGACGAGTATTAAGGACGTGGATAGAGGCGCGCTCTTTTCCTCCCCTCCTCTTTTATTATTTATTCGCGTTGAACGAAGTTTTTTTTTTTCATCGATTTTTAACAAACTCTCACAACTGCGGGACGGTTTTTCTTTTCTAGTAGCTTGCGTACGCGTCGTACGGGTATAGATATGTAAATTATACTTAAGCGTCGTTTTTACCTACGAACAGAAGACCGTTCGCGTATATATATATATATATATTTTTTTTTTTTGCCTTAAAGTGTGTTCGTTCAAATTTGCCGCGACGAGAGAACGATTTGTAAGATAAAAGGTTTCGTCGGGCGATCGTCGGATCGATCGCGTGTGTACGTCAATCGTCGAAGAGAGATCTAATACGTGTTTGTCGATTGAAATTCAAGTCGAGATCGGGAGCCTTTTAAACTTGGGAATCGAATTGTCGGTGATGTAACCGTCGATGATATTCGCGATTGGACATATTCCGAGGATAACTTTGTTCCCTATCGGGCGAAGTGTTCTAGTTATTACGATACCCATTAACGCTTCGACCGCCATGTTGGTCAATCGACGGTGACGCTGCGATTTTTTTAATTGTAAGGCCCCGCGTGCTAAAGTTTTATCTTAGTAGTGTAATATTAGGACGAAACAAAGTGATATTTTTAGTTTTTAAAGGCAAGTTAAAACCACGAAGCTTGTAAAGTAATATTTATTAGATTAAACAAAATTTTCGTATTAAATATTTCGGATTTGTACTCGCTATTTATTGCAGAACATACGTTCACGGAGAGAACGCGTGCAGTTGAACGAATAACCAAAAGTTGGAAAACCAAGGGCTACCGTGTGATATCATGTTTTTTAAAGAATGGCCGTTCAAAATTACGCTGGAAATTGATCGAAAATGGCAACGGTGAATCATGAAAAATGTTAGGACGGCGGCCATCGCGAAATTAGCTTGGTGGTCGGCGCGTTAACGGACAGTTCGATTCTATTGTACGATATTGGATAAGCGTGAACGTTTAGTCTCCATCGACGTAATCGATCGACGTAACTCCGATGGAAACTGCCGATCTGTTCCTAGTGCCTTGTTGCACAAAACGAAAAAACGTACAAAAATGGTTACTAATTAAGGGTAAGAGGCAGAATGGTACGTAGGTGTGAGAATATCGTGATGCACCGCTTGCTAGTCTGTAAGGAGTTTTAGCGAGAGACACCGACGCGTCGTTGGCGTCAACGCGCGAGATTAAGAAGCTAATTGCATCTATAACCTGACACCGAGAAGGTCGATTCTGACGGATTTGACGTCGAGGGACGATAAAAGTGGGAGGGTGTCAAGGCCAATGTGCTCATCTAACGAAAATTTCTTATTTTTCTATCATCGAATCGCTTAGTTGGACGAACATTTCGCGGGACAATTACGGTAAACTGACGAAAAGAAAACGAAAGGAGAGAATAAACGAAGAGTCCAAAAGTCACGGAATAGTACAAAAAGAAAAAAAAGAAAAAATAAATAAGACTCGTACAATTGCTTTCTATTTAGTCGGATAATACGCAAAAATTTTTTAGCACAGCCTTCGTTGTTCTTAAAAAACTGTTTCTATCATTCCGAGGACGCGTGTTTTGTGATGTCAAAGCGCCCACACGCAGCGAGAAAAGTGCCGACCATTCGTTCAGACTATTTTCGATCGTTGTTCTGACGTGGAACCGCGCGTCACTACTATTTGTACAATTCGTTCTCGCTTCGAGACACCGGAATTTTAGTGCCTTGGTTCTCTTTCGTCTCACGAGAATCGTAAAGATTAAGACGGTGGCGTGTTGCATAGCGACGAACAGACGTACGATATCGTACGACCACGTTCGGAGGACAATAAACCCGGATGCACGGTAGTTATTGCCATTTTCGTCGTCGCCGTTGCAGACAAGCGTTTTAGAAAAAAAGTTTAGAAAAAGAAACTGCTCCTCGTCGGACCCCAGGAAACTGCTGAATTTCTGCCAAGCTTCATCCATGTTTCACCATACTTCTATACTCGTCCATTCTTTATCCATCGATGGTTTTTCTTTTTCACGTATCTACACGTATACACAGACACACGGACAGCCCAGACGAATAGTCTCTACCATATTGTACGATGACTTATATTTTTCGAACAAGACCTTCAGAAACGTGAGCCTCAATTTTTTGAGGTGTCGCAATTTGTGGAAATATACATGCCGTTTCGCTGCTTTTGTACTTCGGACTTCCATGATCGATCGCACATGCGCGTACTATGTGGCAATGGTTGCCGCGCAATGATATATCGTTTCACGTGCACGCTGTCAATTTGTCAGTCATTGTACCAAACAATGTTGCGATATTTAATACACGATGAATCGATTTTGCAAAAGTAACAACTTTGTCCTTTTCTGCCTAGTATCCTTCGTCCTAGATCAAATTTTAAATCGTCGTCCCTTGGAACTTATAAACTGACAATATTAATTAGTTATACTTTTTAAAAGCTAGAATAGAGTCTCTATTAATTTAAAACCCAGATTGATGGTTCAACCTATGAAATGGATCCAGGAAGATTGATGTAAGACTTGTTTCCACGAAGTTATAATAGTTTAAAGATTGAGAACGTTTCGAATAAGTTCTAATACTTATGATTGGCAGTGTATTACTTTCTTCTACTATACAGGGTGTTCTGCAACCCCTGGGAAAAATTTTAATAGGAGATCCTAGAGGCCAAAATAATCAATTTCTTGATTGAAGCTTCGTTAAAAAGTTATTAAAAAATTAAATCGAAAAGTTTGAAATCATTCTGGAAAAATTATTTTCGGTTGTGCGGGTCAGTTACAATCATATTTGGTGAATTCACATACCCCTGAAATCCTACCCACTTTCGAGAAAAAAATTCGAATAGATACTGAAATTTTTAGACGAAATAAAAAATTTCAAATCATACTAAAAAAATTATATTTAATTACAGGGGTCAGTTACAATTATATTTGGTGAATTCACATACCCCTGAAATCCTACCCACTTTCGAGAAAAAAATTCGAGTAGGTACAGAAATTTTTAGACGAAATTAAAAAATTTCAAATCATACTAAAAAAATTATATTTAATTACAGGGGTCAATTACAAGCATATTTGGTGAATAGACATACCCTGAAATCGTACACACTTTCAAGAAAAAAATTCATTGCCGAAAATTTAATATGCTTCCCTGAAATTCAATGCGAATCTTTAAAATGTCATAATTCCTGAGCGGATTGGAGGATTTTAATTTTTCAAAATGCAAACAACGCGTATTTTAGTGGAGAATATGTAGAAATTCTAACAATATTGAAAAAGTTGTTCCCTGACACCGTAAAGTGAGAAAAACCCTAAAACTGGTCCAATTTTCGAACGGCCATAACTCCTGCAATAGTGAATGTATTTTGTTGAAATTTATTTCTGATGTAGAGGTCATGGATATCTACAAAAAAAGTATTAGACAACATTTCCGTACAGCTTCAACCAAATTTACTAAAAATGGTAAACGAATTTTTAAGAAAAATCGACAGGAAGTAGGAGACCAAATTTTTCGACGAAAAAAAAATTTTCAAACCATTCTAAAAAAATTATTGTCGATTGCGAGGGTCAATTACAATCATTGTTGGTCATTAGACATACCTTCAAATTCCTACGCACTTTCGAGAAAAAAATTCGAGAAGGTGTGAAATTTTTCGACAAAATTAAAAAATTTCAAATCGTTCTGGAAAAATTATTTTTAGTTGCGGGGGACAAGTACAATCATTTTTGGTCATTAAACATACCCTCGAAATCCTACCCACTTTTGTGAAAAAAATTCGAGTAGGTGCCCAAATTTTTCGACGAAAACAAAATTTTCAAACCATTCTAAAAAAATTATTTTCGATTGCGAGGGTCAATTACAATTATTTTTGGTCATTAGGCATACCCCCGAAATCCTACGCACTTTCGAGAAAAAAATTCGTGAATGTGTGAAATTTTTTGACAAAATTAAAAAATTTCAAATCGTCCTGGAAAAATTATTTTTGGTCGCAGAGGTCAATTACAATAATTTTTGGTGAATAGAGCTACCCCCAAAATCCTACCCACTTTCTAGAAAAAAATTCAGTACAGGCGGAATTTTTAAACGTCAATAACTTTTTAACGAAGCCTCCATCAACAAATTAGTATTTTTGATTTTTGTCTTATTTTGGCCTCCAGAATCTCCCATTAAAATTTTTCCCAGGGGTGGCCGAACTCCCTGTATAGTATAACATCATTTTTAAAAATTTACGTATTTGTAAGTCGCGGGTTTCGAGCCAGTCAAGCTCGAATTAAATTAAAATTCCTGCCGCGTGCAGCGTTACTTTCGAAAAGTAGCGGATAGTACTCCTTCCTTTCTTATACCCTTTCACATTATACTTTTCGTTAAATGTATATAGAAAATGTTATATAGAACACCAATCAAATTAGGTAGAATAATAGAAATATTCTTCCAATCAATATTATTAAATATTCTGAAAACAATTACAATACAGTTAGTTATTACTAAATTATATCGTCTGAAATTGAATGAGCAATTAGGAAGCAAATATAATGCACCATATTTGTCCACGAAAATACGGTAGAAAGATATTTTGAAAGTATAAAGTATTCCTTGTACGTAAAATTCAAGAAAAATGCATTATTGTAATAATATTTTAATAAAATAGGGTTATCGTTTCTAAATTTCTATTTATAAATAATAGCACTCTGCTGCCTATGAACAGTTTAACTCTAACTCTTTAAGAACCAATGAAATTTAACTTTGGAAAGAGTCTCGCGCTTCGGAATACATTTAATAAAAATCACTTAGGTTTAAACGAACGAACGTAACCCTACGCTATTTCTAGTTAAATACCATTGCAAAAGTTTAAACGATCCAACAGATGCATGGAAACGAATCTTGAGGTTCGACTCTGATGGGCGTAACGCGAGCAAAATGGCTGACATTACGGTGAGAATCGACAATGTCAAGTGACAGTCGGTAGCGAAATACTGTCAAGTAGACGATTCGATAGCTCCTTTCGTATACATCACACGAATATTATCTGTTGTGTTTTTTAAATTCGGCGTGATACAACTATGTTAAACGACGTATCGAAAAGATTATTGAAAAGCTCGGAATCGACTGAGGTATGTTTACAGTATTAATCACATGATTTCACGAATCTGTAAAGTTCATCGTTAAAACCCCGATAATTAACAGTGCTTTTCATTTATCGAAAATAAATAGAATGTTTACAATACGTCAATAATGGGGCACGCGATGTACCGTTTCGATATTTTTTCACTGTGCGTTCCGCGTTTCATCGTTCCTTATTTTCTATTCTACGGTTCACATACTTTCGTTACAATTTACATTCGAATTTTTCCACGTATATGCTCGTAACTTATGTTTATACTATGGTTTTATTTATTATATTTGTTGATGCACTTGTCACTCAAATAATATAACTTATACTATTTGCATCGGTCTAGAGTTTGTAGTGTACGCGATTCTTATTTCGAAACGTTCACGCCATCTGTCGCGCGTTTCTGGTACTAACAAGCGAGTATTTGAACGAAGAGCGGGAAATATAAATAAAAATATATTGTAAATGTTATCAGGCTGATGTACGCGAGGATGAGGAACAAGCGAAGAGATTTCAAGATATTATCGATCTACTTCTGGCGGCAGGCTATTTTCGAGCCAGAATAAAAGGTTTATCGAATTTTGACAAGGTGTGCAAAGATATAAACCTTGTTGGAAGAATTAAAACATTGAACAAAACGTATTAAATTAATATAACATTTAGGTGATCGGTGGGATGACCTGGTGTATAGAATCTTGTAATTACGACGTAGATGTCGATTTACTGTTTCAGGAAAATCTAACCATAGGTCAAAAAATGCAAGTACACGCGTGAAGTATTCGAAGCGTTCAAAGATTTATATATAATATTATTCTGTACGTATATTTGTAGATCTTTAACTGAGAAAATTGTGGCTGTGTTACCCAACATGAATTGTCCATACAGGATAGAACCTCATCAAATTCAGGGATTAGATTGCATTCATATTTTTCCTGTTATTCAGGTAAACAATCTACTCCCGCGATAGACAACGATTTATTACGATCAGCTAAATGGTATAAATTTTAGTGGTTAGTCAAACGATCGATGGAAACGCGAGAAGAGACGGCCGATTTCGTGCGATCGTTTGCTCTGAATCAGTTCCATAAAAAGCACACTTTCGTTGAAGATGCTGGTACTGCAAAGATTGTCAAAGACAATCTGGTACGGAACATTCAACTGGTTAAGGTAAGATCTACGTGGTATACAGAGTGTCCCAATAGAAACGGATACATTAAAAATTGTTGAGTTCATCAAAATTACGATTATTTTGCAGAAATCGTATGAACCTCGGCGTCTTTTCAAGTACAAAGACGGTGCTACCAGAGACGAGTCTATTAGATTTCTTGGTACAGTCCTAGAATACGAAGCACCTTTATACTTTTCTTCAAAATCTGTTGGGTCTCCAACAGCAGCAACTTCGGACACAGCTCAGGACAGTGATAGAAAAGAGGAATTAAAAGAAAAAGTGAGAATATATTCAGTTAGACTTACACGTTATTTATTCATATATGTACATCGAATGTAGAGGTATAAAAAATTAGAATTGAATTTATTATAAAATAAAATCCCCTTTTCACGCGTTGCACAGGATCCCCCATTGCAGGTCAGTCTTATTAAGATTACTGTTTTGTGATTTGAGTGTTTTTTATCTAAATATAGTTATATGTTTATGGTTTAGTTAAAATATGTTTCACGTTTCCATAGGAAAATACAGAACAATTGGCTGAAAACCTGGCAGCTATCGAAGAAAGTTCGGTAGGTTGTTATACGGATAAATATTAATTACTACTAATTACGTATTTATTATTCATTATCTACGCAGACTCGTTTAAGTATCAAAGCGGTAGGGAACATTGTTGGGATCCAAGCTCAAGAGATCGCCAAAGTGGCTGAGGAATATACGATGTCGACTTCCGAGATGGAGGTAAATTTCATTTCAACAAAACAAATATCAGGTCAGTCTATAATAAGTTCGTGCGCATTTGGGTCCTTATTTACATCGTAGTCTTTAAAATGTTAGGATATTCTGTATTAGTACGTACTGTAGCGTGACAAAGAATTTAAACAGTGTTCATAGCGAAATGATATTAGGTGTACAAATGAATAATCCAATTTTTTCAGCCACATTCAATGTTTATTTTAAAGGAAAGGAAAAATCACCGCTTTCAAACCGCTTAAACCAAAACATGCACACATCATACGATACAACACCTTCACCCGAGAAAGGAACAAATCGATTCGCATGCTCTTACAGCATTTTTCCCTTGTTGGAATTCGTAAGGAATGCAGCAGTGTCGGATACGCACCTTATCTGTTGCCATTTTCGACTCTACTGAATTGAATACTTTTGAAGGTTATGTTGAGCCTTTCGCTAAACTATCGTTTGTTTTTCTTTGTACGTGGGGAAATCCTCATGGACACCTGTGGGCTCGCTCGAAGGGATGACCCACGGGTAGTGCCGGACTCTTACCGGCTAAAACCCCACGGTGACCATACCCAGGCGCCTGGCGAGGGACCGGGAACTCTAGTGAGACATCACAGAGTCCCCCGCCGCACCGTGCCTTTTCAGGCCCCTCCTGGTGAGAGGTACACCTTCCACCGCATTCCCACTCAACCGCAAGCGCCTGGTCACCAGCGCCTGCGGCCCCGTGACATGGCCACGTTGGTCACAGCCAATTGGCCAACCTGCAGCCTTGGGTGAAACCCGCGGCAAGTATCCCATGCCCCAGTCCACTCATACACACATTCGCACACGCAACATATTCATACCGGTGTTTGGTCCGCGGGAGCTTTCGCTCCACCTCCGGGATCTCATGCGAGGATGCGACCACGAGCCTTCTCAGGTTGATGACCTCATCCCCGCATCCCATCCCAGTGGCTACCCCTATCCGCCACGTAGGGGTTCACCTCCCCCTGCCGCCTGGACAACCAAACGGGTGCGTGGATCTTTTGTTTTAACTAACTACATGTCAACACTATATGACCGCAAAAGAGCGTGAAAATCTATTGACTTTAAACTTGATTTTATAACTGCTTAAGATAATCTGGATTATTCATTTGTACACCTAATATATATGTTACAGTGAAACACCGAAATCTGGAGAATGTCGACTTTCACCGGTGAATGTCAACATTCACATAGTCGCTTAGTGTATGTCCGAAATATTTGCTAAACACCGGTAAATGTTGACATTCACCATGCACTAATGGTGAGTGTTGAACATGTTGGAGATTTATATTTTCTTCTCCGTAATTCAGTCGCTATAAAACGTCACAAGGGTGACGTAACATTTTCGCCTCTCTTTCTGAAAGGATCTAACCCAGACCTAACCCAGACCTAACCCAGACCTAACACAGACCTAACCCAGATCTAGTCTAGATCTAATCCAGACCTAACCCAGACCTAACCCAGACCTAACCCAGACCTGGTATACAATAACATTCTTATGAAATAATTTTATATGACTCAAAAATCCTATTTAATAATAGAGTGGTCTGGGTTAGGTCTGGGTTAGGTCTGGATTAGATCTAGATTAGATCTGGGTTAGGTCTGGATTAGATCTAGACTAGATCTGGGTTAGGTCTGTGTTAGGTCTGGGTTAGGTCTGGGTTAGGTCTGGATTAGATCTAGATTAGATCTGGGTTAGGTCTGGATTAGATCTAGACTAGATCTGGGTTAGGTCTGGGTTAGATCCTTTCAGAAAGAGAGGCGAAAATGTTACGTCACCCTTGTGACGTTTTATAGCGACTGAATTACGGAGAAGAAAATATAAATCTCCAACATGTTCAACACTCGCCATTAGTGCATGGTGAATGTCAACATTTACCGGTGTAAGTCAGAAATAAGGGTGTTTAGCAAATATTTCGGACATACACTAAGCGACTATGTGAATGTTGACATTCACCGGTGAAAGTCGACATTCTCTAGATTTCGGTGTTTCACTGTAACATATATATAAAAAAAAAGAAGAAATAAACGAAGTCCAAAACGTATTTTCTGATTCCTGCAACACACGTGTTGTAAAACGCGAATGAGCTTATGGACTGATCTGTTATATCGTTAAATATTGCATAGGCTACAGCTATTTTTGAGTATTAGGCGCAGAGAGAAATAAATCCATCCATGGCTTGGATTGTTCAGTTGTTAAAGCTATCGGATCCAGATTCGGCAGTTCGACCAAGTCCGTCCTTTTCCTTCGTACAATTGCAAACTGCAGATTTAACTTTAATCGGTGCTTAATCGCAGGAAAGTGGCAGCATAAACACTACAGCGTTGACCGCGTTGCAGAAGCAAAAGGCGGCGCTCCAAAATCGAACGCGAAAATTGACAAAAGAGAGAGACAGCTTGTCTGCCAAGGTTTCAGAATTGACAGATAAAACGAACGAATCTCGTGCGAAACGACACAATATCGAGCGTTCGTTAAAAAAAGCGGAAGAAATGGGAATCAATGAAAACGATAGGTACTTATCCTTTAATTTGAGATTTGATTTTTAAGAAAATCATACGCCACTCTTGTGCAGATAATGTAAATAATAATCTTTGAGTAATATTATTAGCATTGGTGTCTCCACATGTTTTGATAGGGAATAACTTGACAAAGCAATTGTCAAAAATTTTCTCGAAAATCAAGATTTGTTCGATGAAAATGTATTTAACTAGAAGTTGAAGAGAGTTTCCATTTCTGTTGTTTCTTCAGCGTTTACAAGCGTTTGGAAGAGCTGCTTTTGGTGCACGACGGTTTGAAGGAGCAAGAGCACAATTTTCGAGAACAATGTAACTCGGATTTGAATCTTTTGCGTGGCAAACTTCAAGAAATCAAGAGCGGCACCTCCGAGGAGGCAGAAGACCGTGCGAAGGAGTACGCGAAACAAACAGAAGCAGTTACGAAAGCGAGATTACAATTGGCCACGCAGAGTAGAGCAACTGCTTACTGGGTCAGACAATTGGACGATGTTCCAGGACGCTCTGAACTTGCGCAATATCAAAAACGATTTATGGAACTGTACAATCAAGGTTCGTCGATTTATTTTTAATCCTCGATACTCGCTGAATCATTCCGCTAATAATTTTTTTCTTATCGTTTATATTGCAGTTTCGGCTAAGCATAAAGAAACAAAACAATATTACACGTTGTACAATACTCTCGACGATACGAAGCTGTACTTGAGCAAGGAGTTATCGTTATTAAATTCTATCCAAGATAATTATAACAGGTAAGCGTTTCATCAATTTTGTATTTATCATCGTTTATTGATAATAACTATACTTTTATCAGAGCAATGGCATCGACGAGCGGTAAGGAACAATTCTTGAGACAATTCGAAGCGATCGTTGCGGGCGTGAAAAGCAACAAAGCGAAGGTAACGAATATTTAATCGATAATATACGAATAATATTACTGATATTCTTTTTATATAACTAAATGAGGAGAAAACGTCGAAAACTGTTACGAAATATTGTTTCATTTTGAATTAATTAATTTCTGGAACAACAAGCACGCAAATTATTGCTGCGTTTCGATAAGAGGATCGTGTGTTCCCATAGGTGGAGAAACGATGCGCCGATGAGAAAAACAGGAGGGATGCTCTTAGTCGACAACTCGCCACTCTGATAGAACAACAACGCAAATACGTTGCCGCGGTCAGGCAACTCACTATTGAATGTCGCAAAAATGAGGCCTTGCTCGCGCAACTGCGTGGTCCGTAAATAACAGACTTCTCTTCGCTTATCTCGAGACACATGGAATCCATATATTCTTGTTGCAATTACTCATTCCGTCAAAGAACTTGAATACTACGTTAACACTTAGCCGACGGGCATTGATGAGTGTTCCTACTTTCGTTGCAGCTAGCAAAAAATGATCGCACAAATAACGGGGCTTGCACCGAAATTGTTGTAATTGTTATATTATTGAATAAATTAACAAGTGTGCGTGTTAAAATAAAATAAGAAAAGGGTACAATCTTAGAAGCAAATTATAAATTTGTGCTGCACGTCATAATACTTTTTTTAAATTCTTTATTTATGGCGAGGAAAATATAATATAGATCAAGACACTTTGTGGTATCAAAACATTGGTGGGTATATTTTCTAGGATCTGTGTCGCTTTTTAGAAACAACTCTTCCATGCAGATTAATAATACTGTCGATCTATATCCCTCCCTCCCCTGTTCTAAAACCCTATTTTAACTTTTGTTACTATGCTTGTGTGAATTTACGTTATGTGTACACGCCCCATGTTTGTACAATATGGCGCGTGAAGTGTGACGAGTTGTCACCGTATGAAGGTTTTCTACCATGAATTACAATGAAAATTTGCAACGCGTGACGTCATAATTTTTGACCTTGAGAAAAGTTAACCTTGAATTTCAAGGTATTTATCGATCTTAATGTACAGATCATCTGTTAAAATTACTTAAAAAAATAGTTTGTTTAAACATGCCCATGAAAATGTAATTTCTATGAGTCCCGTCGGCTGTGTTAACATATCAAAGAAATAATAGAGGATGCATCGTACGAACAATGCAATTTCGATCAACGTTTAGGCCAAATTTGTAAGGAGCAAGCGACACAGCGGTAGCTTCTATTTATATTCTTATTGTATAAAGGGTGTCACGCACAAAGTACCGCGAGCTATTTTCCTTGAGATTTCCGATTATAGCGATAAGATTCTTTTTTTGGTAATCTAAGAAACAATAGAACTCTTATGTTGTATCACTGATTCATCAACATCAAAGTACAAACACAGTTATAGAATATTACGAAAAACATCTTTCGTTACGAAATTTATAAAACGATTATCTTTTTTTATTTTGTTCGTATTTCTACAATTGCGTAAAATACTTTCTCACAAGTATTAAATAAAGAATTTCATAATTATCTTGGACAATCTCAAAGAAACCTGTGGCAGTTGATGTATTGACACCCTGTATATCAATAGTACATACATACATATATACCAAACGTTCCTGTTTTTCAGATTCATACTCGCGAGGGTAACTTGGATTGACAAAATTAAAAAAACGAAGCTTGAAAATGAGATTGTTCCTTGTTAAAATGTATATTTTGTAACAAAATTTCGCATAAACCCTCTAAAAATATGGCTTGTTCACTCACCTCCCTCCTTATCGAGTTTGTTTTTGTCCCCGTGCAAGTATTAATTTTGTGTGGTTCGACAGATTAGTGAAAAGAATCAATTTGTCCAAGTTCGAAGTTCAAAGGATGCCAAAAAATAGTTTGACGCAATAATTGTAGCTATACCACTTTAAAATAGTCAACTGTAAGTCACATGATGCGATTCGTCTTTGCATAAAGTATAGATCAACGCATAATATATGCACACCTTGGGATAGCAATTTTAGCCCGATAATAGATTGCTACTTGTCGCTTGTCTGTTTTCCCTTTCATGCACTGCACAGTTGGTGTTTTCCTCGTTACTCCGCCAGTTGATCAGAGCCCTCTTTGTTAGTAACTTTATATTAGTTATCGCCATTGTTCCTTTTACAGTGCTTATGTGTTCGCGTGTTTTCTCCGTCTTTTCGAAGATCTATCGTAGCCATTCTCCGTGGTACTGTGATCAGTGATCCGTTTGTTAACGTTTCTTAGAATGTAGCGAAGATCCAACGCGACGCTCTCTAAAGATACGTAATATGATAATCGTAACGGGCGAAAGAACCATCCATTTGTGCTTGTTCCTTTCAAACTAAAGGAACATGTGCTATCTATACAGTGGCTATTAATGTGATACTCTTATGAAAAAATTATTGCGTGTAAGATGGCAAAAGACGAAGGGGACGATCTCCTACCAGACAAAGACGCGGCAAAAGGATTCTACGCGAAATATGAACCCAAAGAAATCCTTGGAAGGTTCGTCACGTGATATTTGAAAAAAGATAATAACAACATAGCATACTATTTTTATTTGTTCAGCAAGCACGCGTAGTATGATAGATATGTTTCTGTTTATATTATTAGACTCTGGTGTATTGCAATTACAATAAACGAACTGTGGGATTTGCCGCCTCGAACGAACAAGTTAACCTGTTCAATTATATAATTCAATAAAGTTAAACGCATCGTATCCAACGACACTTTGTTTTCTAGTCTAATCAAAATTAGAAAACCCGTTCAAAATCATGGTTCAAGTTTTAGACAGACTATTTGCAACATTGACGAAACGCTGTACGAAAACGAAAGGTTCATTGTGTCAAACAATTACGTCTCGATATACCATTTTACGAAATGCATTCAATTCTTTGTATAAATCGATTAAGGCGCAGCAAACGATATATTAGTATCGAAATTCTTGACAAAATAAAAAGGAACATACACAAATGCACCCGTATATGTCACTTACAGTTTTAAAGATGTTTATTTATACAGCACTGACGTTAATACGAGACAAAAAGATAATAATACTGTATATAAGTAAATACGAAATATATTCTGTTGTTCCGAAGTTTTTTTTAAAAATATTCTTTATCCTTTTATAATCAATTTTAAAGTAATGTTTCTCAAGATAAATGAAATGTAATATTATTTATAGAGGAATATCTTCCACTGTTAGAAGATGTATAGAAAAAGAAACAGGCATAGAATATGCAGCTAAAATCATTGATATTAGTAATGAAACTAATGATGATGGTAATACTATGAAAGATGCTACATTACAAGAGGTGCATATTCTTCGTAGAGTAGCTGGTCATCCCTATATTAGTAAGTTTCCAATCATATAAATGCAAAGAAAATAGTTTCCATAGCATTTTTGTCGCTTATAATCGATGATTTTTATTTTTTCCAGTTGAATTGCACGATGTCTTTGAGTCTAGTACATTCATTTTTCTAATTTTTGAAATTTGTAAAAATGGAGAGTTATTCGACTACCTCACATCAGTTGTTACTCTTTCCGAGAAAAAAACACGTTACATCATGAGACAAGTGTTTGAAGGAGTCCTACATATACATAATCAAGGAATAGTACATAGAGATTTGAAACCAGAAAATATATTACTGGATGATAATTTAAATGTGAAAATAACAGATTTTGGTTTCGCCAGAGTATTAAAAGGAGAGGACAAATTATATGGTTTGTAATTATTTTATAAAACCTAGTTTACAATGCATTCGCATAATCAATAAGAATGTCTAATTTTGATTAGTAACTTTCTGTTGTAGATCTCTGTGGTACTCCTGGATACTTGGCACCAGAGGTGCTGAAGTGCAATATGTTTGAAAATGCAGAAGGCTATAGATACGAAGTTGACATGTAAGCCAATTTGATTTAGTATAGATCCATTGTTTAGATATTTGTACAATTAAACACAGTAATACAAGAATTTTTCTGTTTTTTTTTCTCACATTTTTCAGATGGGCCTGTGGAGTAATTATGTTTACATTGTTAGTTGGTTGTCCTCCATTTTGGCATAGAAAACAGATGGTCATGCTTAGAAATATTATGGAGGGGAAGTACTCTTTTACATCCCCAGAATGGGCAGACATAACAGGTAATTTTTATTTATTATTATTATATGTTTCTCGGGAGAATCTGATCGACGACGACGGGAAATTTTATATTTTTGACACACATTCCCTCTCTCCTCCAAATCTTACGTCGATGGTTAAATATTAGTTTGAAAATATAGTAATTGTTTTACTTCGAGAAGTTTTAACAAAGGAATTAATATCCGCTCGAAAACTACAAATATACTTTACAAATGTTTACAACGCGCGGAGCGTATTTCTAACGTTATAAGATTGCCTATTGTAAATATTTTCGGTATAAGTTCGTTATTTTATGGCTTTTTAATGTACTTTTAAATTGGTGTAATGATTTGACTTTGATTTGATTTCCAGAAGCCCCAAAAGATCTGATAAGAAAGTTACTAGTCATTGAGCCCAAGAAGAGAATTCCTATTAAGGAAGCATTAGATCATTCGTTTTTCCATACAGTGGTAAGTCTTTCATTATTATACAATTTGTATCACAATATGTAAAATAGAAAACAACAGTTCTCAAACATTTATCACTTCGTAGAAAATTATAGTTAATTAAGTTTACATTTTTATTTGTTTGCTTTATGTGTTCAACACTATATATATATTCATAGCAGAACGCACTTGCTTAACCACTCTCGTAAACGGAGTACCGAGTATCATTTTTCGAACTTACGTTTAGTCAGATTTATAAAGTGTATTAATTTGGAAGCGGTTTTTATAAAGGAACAAAACCGATAATATCAATATAAATAGAAAATTACTGGAATTACAGCTGTGGGATCAAGACATCGCTCCACTAAAACGTTCACTATCAACTAATTCTCGGCGTCTGAGTAGGATATCTCAGTTAGCTTTGGTAAATTATTTTTGTTTTTATTTTGTTTGCTGTTAAGTGTGAATTCGCTTGATTATAGTTTTTACATAATATATAACAATTAACAGTTTAGTTTTGATTAATATTTGAAATTGATTAAAAGTATACATAAAACGTATATATTTAGTTGGTTTTGTAATTTCGTTCAGTGCTCTATAGTATACTGAAGTATATTACATCGGAACATTTACACAAAAAAGTAAGGAGCAAAGCATAAAAACTTGTTAATATCGGTTATAATTATGGATAACTGATTTATAACAAATAATATATTTTTTAAAAAAACATCACATTTTGGCTTAAAGCATGATAAAGATTTATCAAAGCATGGACATGAATCATTGGGAATGAATCGATAATATGAATGGGAATATTAATACTACTCTTGCATGATAAAATAAAGAATTTAAAGCATACAGTGTTTTGAAATTTTTATGTGTACATATATGTATATACACATTTTAATTTGTCACTAATTGTCTATACTTTTCGCGTAACCGTTGTCAAGATAATTTTTAAACAACAGTCACATTGCAAAAATCTAAATTAATCCACTGTTTTAGTATGCATATCATTACTAACATTACTCTCTTACTTTACACAACACATATTTGTTGTTGTTTAATGAGATTTTTATTACAGGAAACTGCTTAATAAACATTGAAATCTCATATTATTTAAATATTTTCCCGTTGTTATCTTAGTTTATATTTTGTACAGGAATTAAAGGCAAAATCATTTAACGCACGAAAAAGATTCCAATTAGCTATCATTTGTGTTCGTGCGGTTGTCCGTATTAAACGGCTCCATACAACACCCGAGCCTCTTTCGACCCATGTGGCATGCACTGATCCTTACAGGATTAAAATTTTACGAAAGGTACTGTTTCGTATTTCTTTTGACAAATATATAAAAAATATATATTATAAAATGAAATTAATTTTTATGTTAATTACGTAAAAAGCTTTATATAATTTATAAATTAATTTATAAATTAAATAAAGTTAGTTGATTGAATCGTAAGTTATACAAAGTAATATCTTGTATAACTTTTATAGGTCGTCGATGGTTGTGCATTCAGAGTTTATGGTCATTGGGTAAAAAAGGGAGAAGGACAAAATCGAGCCGCGTTATTTGAAAACACACCAAAGACAGAACTGAAGCACCTTTATGTTAGTAATTTGAGCAGATAACCAATGTTTTAATAAAACATTGTTTAGTTAAAATTATTAATTCTTTAGTTAGTCGACATTTACAGTATCTAAACAAAATATTCAGTAAGAAAACAGTAAAAAAATAAGTAACTTGCCAAAAGGTAGGTGTCAATACTTTCTCTTGGTTCTGTTTAAATCTGCCGTAAAATTAGGTAAACGTCGTCACGTGTTAATTGTCTTTAGATATTGTAAAATAATGGAAGACGTTAATTGGATTGTTGAATTTCCAAATTTTTTTATGTAAGAATGGATTTACATATTTATTGTTTCTATAGGCCTGTTATATGGTCTTATTCGTTATTTAAAAGTGTAGTGCTGCTCAATAAATAGAAATGATAAACTTCTCAAACAAAAAAAGAAAATATTAAGAAATGTGAAAAATTATGTTAGTGATATGCTACAAACCTTTAGCATCACACTTTTGGAGTGTGTTTTGTGTTTAGATAAAGTATTATATTCAAAACAGTTTGTGAAACTATTTTTTGAATATTCTATCTTAAATTAATAATAATTTTTTCTTTACAGTATTTACTGCTCTTTTCATAGCACAATATAACATAAAACAACTTATTTTCAAATAAAAAAAAATAAGTTTGAGAACAAATTTCCTCGTGTGCTAAAAAAGGAATTAAGACTTTTAAAATAATTATATGTTGAATGTAGATAAAGGTGCTTATGCGTACAAACATAAAAATACAGTATATGCATAAAGAATTACCGTTTTGTTCCATGACTATATTTCTTATGTTTGTACATTTCTATAAAATATATCCAGTAGCCACATAAATAAGAGTTACATAATTTACTACAAATCAGCAACACATACAAAATTAAATTTTTACTAATACTTTTACTGTAATATATTGTTAAATTATATTTTGTACAACATTAATAATAATAAGTGAGCATTAAGTACAGCAATAATTATGATAGTAATTCATATGAAATTCCATTTTAATACAAAACAAGTTTAAATTAAAAGTAAACAGTAAAAGGTTTAGAAAAGTTTATAGGAAAATTAAAAATACGAATTATGCGTAATTCCAAATTTATTCAAATTCCTAATGAAATAATGTATTCCATAGTAATATTATTTACTAAGATCTGCATGTAGATTATAGTATATAATATTTTGTGCAAATTCTAGTCATATTTTATACTGCTGAATTTGTTTTAGATTATAAATTATAAAAAAAATGTGTGAAGTTTAATTAATGTAAAAAAAAAAATTAGGGATTGTCACCTAATTTTCAATAATTTGTAGCAAATTGCACTAAATTAAAATTGATATTATCATTTAAAAGGTTACAAAGAACAAATCTGGAAAATCATATTAATACATGTACCTATAGTGATACATATTTTGTGTAAAATGTATATTTTGAAGTAAAATATTTTTGCAAATGTAATAAATTATATTTTTATTCCTCTCTTTAAAAAAGTGATTTTTACTCTTTACACATAGTTAAATTTTATTATCTACAGTAAAGGCGATTATATTTTGTATATTTGTAGTAGATTTGAATTCATACTAAGGGTATATAATGTGTATGTGCATAAATGTACTTGTGTAATTACACATTACAGCTTGTGTAATGTGTTACTTATGGGATATATCTACATAATAATAATATACTTTTTGAAAAAAGTGAAACCTGAATTCAATCATTATAAAGAACTTATAAATCGTTTAACCCCCACCATTAACTTCCTACTTTAAGTTTTTAAGCACTATACAGGGTGTTCGGCCATCCCTGGAAAAATTTTAATGGAAGATTCTACAGGTTAAAATAAGACGAAAATCAAGAATATCAATTTGTTGTTTGATGCTTCGTTAAAATGTTATTAAAAAATTAAATTGAAAAGTTTCAAATCATCCTGGAAAAAATTATTTTCGGTTGTACGGGTCAGTTACAATCATATTTGGTGAATTCACATACCCCTGAAATCCTACTCACTTTCGACAAAAAAATTCAGTACGGGCGGAACTTTAAACGTTAATAACTTTTTAACGAAATCTCCATCAACAAATTGGTATTTTTGATTTTCGTCTTATTTTGGCATCTAGAATCCCCCATTAAAATTTTTCCCAGGGATGGCCGAATACCCTGTATACTTTAATTTTTTGTAACATGTCCCATTCTGTACGATTTTTTTTTTTAAATTATTTTATTTCAACATGCTTGGGATATTTAAACCCCATGTGTACAATTTAAAAATTAATAATAAGTGCATGACGTAATATTCAAAATATCTACGTCAATTTGATATATTTTTGTTTTAACTTGAACAAATTTAACAAGCAAATCATTTAAAATACGTTACAGAAAAATTAATTTTGTTCAAATAAGAACGTTTAAATTCTATAGTAATATTTTTTATCGGTGTACCTTTTAAACAAACGAAATAACCTAGGTACGTATTCGATGACTCTTCAAAAATACTGGAACGCGTTATTCCGAATGTCACTTGGTCGAAGAACACGATACGCACATTTTATTCTATCGATAAAAGATGGAGATTTACGGGAACGCGTGTTTTATTAAAATCGAAACAAATTAATAAGAAATTAACGCGATTAGTTTTCGAAAAAGTGACGGTACATAGTTTTGGCGCGCGCGCAAAGGTAAACAATGAACTGTATGCTTCGATACCGTAGAAGTGGCAACAGCGTACAGCCCGATCCATGTGACAGAGAAGGAACGTGACAAAAGGTGGCAGAGGGTGACGCCGCCGAGATCGGAGTGAGTGTTTGCCCGGGCGAGCCGGGTGTCGGGTGTGCTGTGTACGATTGTCGCGATATTCGTCCGTTCTGGCGTCCACCGGAAGGTAAGCCTGCTCGTAAAGGATATCGGCTGGCTCCGAAATCTCGTTTCGACATGTTTTTCGCGATGATACCGAAGGAAATTTAAGAAAATTACGAAAAAAGTGCACCGACTAACGAGCAATATACAGCAGCTCGACACTTCTCTTACACGCCCAGCGGAGTGCTGCGTCACATGGGCTGCGTTCATTGGTCGATACAGCCAGGTGACGTCATGAGCCGCGCTTTGATTGGTCTATACCTCGGACCCCAGACACGTGAATCGTGGCCAAGCAAGCATGGCTGTTGATGCGCAGTGGTTAGCACTTGTAAAATGTTTCTGCCACGCGCTAGATCGATCAGGTTATAATCGTCGTGTGCTGTGAAACGTCGTGAGATCGTCTACTGTTCGAAAACTTACGAGTGCCTCGTGATTTTCCGCATGTGTCGCATGTTTGACAGCGGAAATACCGCAGAAATTCTCGCAAGAAATTGATTTCTACCGTGAAAGTGGGTTCCAGCGTGTTTCCATTGTGACCGAAATACAGTCGCAGAGTACCTGTAAGTTTCTGGTTATTTTCTATGCATTTCTGGTGTTACCACACCCGTTTAAAAGCCTTCGTGGAACATTATCTCGTCAGGACTATCGCCTATTTAATTAACATGTGTATAGGTGGTTGCGTGGCGTGTTTTCCGTGCCATAATAGACCCAGCCAATCGCACGGTACTTCAACTCATGACGTCACGTTATCGCAAGTTCCTATTGGTCAACGGTGCGTGTGTCGCCCGTCTAACGTGTGTGTCGCTTTGTCAGTCTGAGGAGCTCGTTTGGTGTATGGCACGCTTCTTGACTTTTCGTACTCTTCTAAGCAGCCTCTCCTTTACCAACTCGACGTAGTGCATCGTTTTTCTTTCCCATTTTTGCATGGTTGCGCGTACACGAAATGCAATTGTACCTCTGCGTGATCGTGGTACGCTTTCGCGATTACGCTGCCCGGGATATATCTACTTTTCAAATCAGCGGCGGAACCTCGTTTCTCTGCTTCGCCTTTCCCGCCTCTGTCCCGTGAACCTTGTTTCTTCGGTGACTGATTTCTCGGACTGCGCAGCTGATATTCTATACACTGTACGTGCTTGTATTCGCGAACACGCTCTTGCGCGTACGAACGCCACGTAACGACTCTCGTTCCTGCTTTCGATGCTACATCACGAGAACAGTTAAACTAATCTGACTCGCCTAAATGCAACGATGCCTTATAAAACGAGTACGTACATCATTTTCGTAACTTGGAATCACTTTTTCTTTTGTCAGTCGAAGCTCCTAAATTGACAAAATATAATTGTTTTGAATTTTCATTTTATAATTTTTTCGAATCTTTGTTAATTTTATGAAGTCAGATTTTATTTTGACACATGTAAATACATTGATTTGTTTTGATAATCGTTTAGGGCATAGATATTCAAAATCGATTCTAACTTTCGCATCGTATACAAAATTAAGAAAGCAGTGTTTGGCTTTTCCCCTCGCATAAACTTTATTATATTTCACACATTATTCGATGAAAGTTAGCGATGCAATCTTAAATCGAATTGTTCGGAATAAAATAATTTTTGGAGGAGCGTATTCGTGATTTAATTCGGTAATGCAAGTGCTAAACATGCTGCATAAACAATATTCGCACGTTCTGCGTGTTATCTTCTTTTTTGACTCTTAGATTGTTTCCAGCGAACGGAACTCAAGATGCGTGCTAATGCTCTGCGCTTCATGAAAGCGCACGTTGCGCTTGCGCATCTTCACCGTGTGGTATTACGAAGACGGTACGTGGGAGGGGATAAAGCTTCCCGCGCGAGTGCGTTGCGTCACGCGTACGTCACGTGACGTATCTCAGACACCGGTCGTGTCGTACCGTCTGCAACTCTGTTCAAACAAGCTAATAATATTGTCAATCAACAAAGTTTCGAACGTTAAAAGAGCAATCATGTAGCCGGCAATCGTGTAGTACGTTATCGAACAATCCGCGACTGTGCATCTAGGAGTAAAACGAACCGTGACATGCGTAAGTTTTTCACGGGCACAGCAGTTGTACTTTTCGTGACGTCGATCGAAACAAATTCGATTAATCGATTTTCGTCCGCTAGCCTCCCCTCCTTTTGTGCATCGAGTAATTTTCGGTGCGGTGAGAGAAGTACAAGTGAGAAAATTAACGTGATTATTTCCATTATTACGGCCTTTCTTCGCGCGTTTGTCAAGGTCGACGGATCGCTAATTCTCCCTATTTCTTTGCCCGACAATGACATCGTGGTCTGGTGCACTTTCGGTCTAACGAGATCGTTCTTTTTATTTTTCGTGCGCAGATTGCCACCCGCGGCTGGCAGCAGCAGAAAAAGAGGAGGGTTGAGACACGAGAACGGGCTCTCGACTTCTTCGTCCTCGCGAGCCGGCGACGGGAATCGACGGTCCGATCGCAGAGTCTCAATCTCCCGAAGGATCGTAAAGAAGAACAGAGCTCGTCGTGGATCGAATCGGCAACGTCAGGATGAGCCTGGAAACGTTGCTGGAAGCAGCGCGGTTTGTCGAACAGCAGGAGAAGAAGAGGGAGCGCCTTGCAAGCAGCTCTTCCTCCTCCTCCGATCATCCGCTAGTCGTTGTTCCCCACTCCAACCATTACAACTCCAACGAGCCACGTGGTGAGTACCACGCGCCACTTTTCGGCGACCGTTCGCTTATACGCGTTGTTGATCATTCTACGCGAAATCGGACACTTTTTGGAGTAATATTTCGAATTTTGCTGAAACGGAAATTTGGTATAGTCTTAACGATATGTGATAGTGTCTCCAAGTATTTTAAACAATTTTGAAAATTATTTATTTTACCGGTGTGTAAAAACTGGTGTTATTTTTCACCCCTTTAAAATATAGAATGTTGCAAAATCCTTGCAATTTTTTAACAACAGTTGAAAATATTAGTTAAAAATTCGTACTTTGTACTGTTCATTTGTATGTAAACTTGGTTTTTATTTATTTCCTCGATGGGCAAGAAAACTGTTTTAACCACGAATCGTAATAAACTAATCATCAATAATATTTCTTAAAATATTATTTGTCCAACGTAGTACAAACAGCAATGTTCAAAATGTCGAAAAAATCTTTTAGTTGCATTTAAATATTGTTAAAAACTACAACGCATCCCAGTTTCAGCAAAATCCAAAATGGTTCTCCATAAAGTAACCGATTTCGCGTGGAATCGCCTGAATGAATATGTAGAATGGCTTAACGCACAGGATTGCTTTCTCGAAATCTTCCATAAGCTCGACACCTGTCAAGTGTGGAGACAAACAACGTTACTAAATTTATGTTTCTTGTAGCATTGTGTATATTTGCATAAAGTGATCGAATTTCGTGAAAAATTTCGGTGAATATTTCAACGAAAACACGTTCGTTTCTTGTAACGTATTTTATTATTCTAAAAATGTACACGCAATTTTCTATTTATTTTATGATGGTTAATGTCATTCTATGTTTGAAAGAGAATCGTTGTAACTACCGTAAAAACTCAATAATTCAAACCCATTAATGTTGCATTTTTGCATCAATGCCAGCTAATTAATGGGTTAAATTGGCTGCGATTGGGAAAATTTATCGCATAAAAGTTGAGAGTTCAATTCGTGCGCGTGAATTGCTTTTTTCACTTGGATGAAACCAATTTACCGGCGGATTTAGTTCTTTTTTCTTTTTTTGTAGATTCATTCATCTCGTTGATAAAAAGATCAATTGAATTGTTCCCCTTGCAACGCGAATCGATATCGAAACGTTTGCGTGGCGATAATTAACATTTTTATCGCGGTAGAAAATGATTTCATTATTCCGTACAAAATGAGAAACACTGCAGCGTACATGCGAATAGCACGCGATGACCCACGCGTTCACCGCCTCCAAATTAGGTATGATTTCCCTCGCAACAGTGATTCTCAGACGCCGCCGATAGTCTTCTATAAAACGAATGGTGGAAAGTTCCATAAATCATTATCTTTGACAACGTATGCACGAATTTTGTTTACATTTTGTTTACCCTCGACGGTCGATTAATTATTGCAACGTCAACGACGATGATCGTATCGATAAAAATCGCGAAACTAACTGGTCGATCGGTCGAAGGGGGACTGATCGTCGTGTCCCTTCGATTCCCGCGTTTTCCCAGGTCAATGACTCTCAACCGGCCGATCTTGCAAAGCGAGTCTTAGCACACGCGAAAGAGTTCTCGAGCACGAAACGCGTCGACTGCACGCTACTATGCCATCGGTCTCTTTCTCTAAGCCTGCGTTGACTTCGCCCATCAAACGATCCACGCGATAACCTTCTCAAAAAACTCGCGGCACAACCTGGCGCGCTGGTGATTGCAAGCTATACCGATCATTGTCGAGGTGAACCGGTAATCACGCGGCTAACACGATTCCGCGGTAAAGGCCCCAACGGTAGCCTTTCACGGTTCGCGTCTCCACGCGACGTTGTTTTCGGTGTCTCCGAACTCCTCCCCGGTATCTCGAATGCTACAAACGCGAACGTACGCCCGACGGATAGACAATCCAATTATCTCGCGTCGCGGCTTTCCACCATCTCGAGAATCGATTAAACGTTATCTCTGCCGGTCGAGGAGTCGAAGGTTTTTCGTTCGGTGGTCGCATCAGCGCGTGAAAGTGTATCGCGGATCGACGGGACGGGACGCGATGCGAAATGTTTACAAGTTTCAAGGAGATACAGGAGGTTGAGAAGTCAAGAGAAGGTAAAAGAAGAGGGGATGGGAAGGCAAGAGCGATTTAGTCGGCCGTATGCATCAGGTTCCCCTCTGGTCGTCGATCCAACGCGCACGAAGCTATCGGAAACGTGTGCACGTAGAGAGACCCACTAGGCACGTATAAAGGCAAAGAGGCAACGAAGGGTGGCGGAAGTTAGGACTTAGGTGGGAGCCGCGGAGAGACGGGTACGCGTGTTGGGTTAGCGAGCGAGCGAGAAGGTGGGTTGGAGGGGGACAAGGGGAAATTGTGTGGCAGGGAAACCGGGCGAGGAGATTGCGAGGATTAGGGTGGTGGGGAGACGTGATCTCGCTTTTGGAGGGGTAACGATGGTGACCGTGGTGCTACGGTGACGATGGTAGGAACGAACCTGGATACTAAGGCGTAGCGGGGGTAGGGGGAAGTCAGAGGGACCCCCGGTCACTGACTCTAGAAACTACGAGCAGCTTTTGTGCTTCATTCACGAGCGCGCCACCTACTCGCGCACTGGCGTTATGTTTGCCGGCGCGCTCTCTTTCTCCCTCGCTTGTTGTCTCTTGCAGCGCGTCCCTTTCTCTGTTCCACCCGACGCGACGGTCGTTTATCTTTTTCCGTCGCTTTCTATCGGTATCGGCCCCCCTCTCCCTCCCCCTCAGCGCGCGCGCACGGTTTTTTCCATCATTATCGCGCACGCATCTGATTTATCGCGCGGTTCGTCACGATCGCCCAACAATTCCCCGTGCGGCGCGGGCACTGCACACGATACGTACACACTGGAGGTGTAGTGGACGACGGAGACATTGGCTAAGCAGGGCGAAGCGCGTAGGTAACCACACGAGGTGCATTGTACGTTCGCGGAAGGAAGGAAAGGCAGGCAAAAAAATGCACACGATACAGGTCAGATCGATCTTCCCGTTTCGTGGGTTCGTGCGCGTCGACGCGTGCCCGAGTGAATGTGTCAGGTGAGCTGGGAAACGCGTATCGAATATGCATTAAATTTTGTATGCCACTTCGGACGGGGGAATCCGTATATCCTGTAAACGCGAAACAAATTGTGTTACAGAGCGCCGATGTCTTCGTTCATCTTACGAAATTAACTTTGTTTATCGCAACAAGAACCGCGATTCGGGGAAATTAACAGCCAAATCTCGATTTAAAGGACCGAATTCGATGGTTCTATTCAGTGCCTTCGAACGGAACGTTTTAGTGTTTACAAAAGTGAAGTTACGTTAGTATTTTCAAAATGGTTTTATTAAAAGAGAATTTTTTTGAGAAGATTGTCGATTAATTCTGTACGTCAATTTATTAATATGCAATGTTTATCAAATTTTACGTTTTAGAGATTTCTAGTGTCAACATTGCTTAAAGAATACCGTTTCCCCCAATTAGTCCTCCGAATCGAGGTTTTACTGTACTCTGTTTGGTCGGTTTGCACAGAACTAGCAACGATCGTTAGGGATTGATGTTCGTTTCATAAATATTTATTTATGCTTTTTGGTAAAAGAGACGCACAAGGAAAAAACACGCGTACAATGGCGGTATTCTCTTGCGTTGAACTATATTTCCCGTGGGTCGTGATGAAACCTTAAAGGAAGGTGAATATACACGTATCGGGAGATCGATTCCTTGTTTTCACGGTCGCACGTCCACGCGCACTTAGGTGGATCTTATTTTTCGAACATCAAATTCATTTCACGCATGATTTGAATTGAAAATTTTTGCAATCATTACTTATTATATGTTGTTGTCGAAAATATGACTTCTTGACGCATGGAAAATTTACGACGAGTACAAATTATCAAAAGTAACGCACATCTTTTTTCTGACGAATGAGAAATTGATTAAACCGCGAAACAGATATGTCAAAAAACATATGCCAAGAGCCATATCTGGTATATTGGGTCGTGTCAGAATTATTTGCAAAATTTTTTAATTAGGAAGATAAACTTTTTAAATGCGCGTTGTTAAGTGTATTATGCGCGATTGTAAAGTTTACAATCACGGCAACTCGTACGTCATTGCCACGTCTTTGTATCATTTGTCTAATAAGAATGTTTACGCGAGCAGTTCGATTAAGAAGTAAAACAAAAAAAAAGAATAAGTTCCAATATTGGTTGATACCACGTGAGAATTGATAAAAAAAGAAAATCTAAAGCGAAAGTTGAAACGTTTATTACAAATAATAACATGCTTGTACCGGCTGGCTTTCTATTCATTTTGATCGTCCAATCCATAAGCACTACCTTTGCCTTTTCATTCTTCCTAAACTTTAGTAATTATTTAACTTGGTTAAAAAATTATTGTTTGAATTTAATTGAAAGACTCAAATATTTATGGTAAGTATAGTTCAATATTATTATTCTTGATAAAATAGTTCATTGTTGAAGTATTAAATTGACGAGAAAATAATTTTGCTTTATTTTGAGTGCCATGTTTAAAAAAGAAATGAAAAAAACTAAAGTGGGCGTGGCAAAGTCTTCCAAAACAGTTTCTCAAATTTTTGTATGAACAATTTCGTAACATATTGTTTTTATAGCATATTTTGATATACTTCATGCTAACTATAATAAATTTCTGCGGTGATCGATCATTTGGCAATAATTTATAACATCTTCCATAGCCGAAAAAATGAATTATTTTCTGGCGCAGACTGTTTTGCAATCTTGGATCAAAGTTCAACTTTTGACAGCTATTCACCAAACAGACGCACATTGTCGTATAATAATCACCTTTCGTCGCAAGTTATCGAGCGATCGAAGAGTGATTCGATCGAAGCATTTACGAAACGCAGGGACGGGCAAACTTTTATTTGAATAGATAATCAATAAGATCAACATATTCCAATTTATTCGATCGAACAGTTGACTTTTTATTTGTTCATTATGAAATATTTCATTATGTAGTTACACAGTCAAAGTGACTATAATCACTAGTAGGATTCAGCAAACGTGCAGTGATGGGTGACTATAGTCACGGCTGCTGTTGAAAGGGTTTAATAAAAAAACATTGAAAATATTGCCCGCGCTGAATGTGTAAGCGTTGAGAGGTCTTAAAACGAGTTAGAAACTTGGTAGATCAGTAGTGACTTGTGAAGTGGAAAACTTGAGTACCGGGTCTCGCACACGGGCTCTGATCGTAATACGGATGATTTAAACGTTGTAATTCGCTCCCTATCTTCGCGCATCCGGTCTGTTACCGCGTTGCGCGTGCTCGTTGGCACGGCGGTGCGTGATATAACAGGCAATGTGCGTTAAACGATAATTTCAGTCTGTCTATCGTGTACTTAAATGATGCTTTACAATTCGCCGTACAACTTCATAACACGCGTAGCGTGCGCGCGTTTCGTACGATAGGCGCACGAGAATCATAAATCCATCGGGAAGGTTCGGGAGATGTGTATCCGAGCAATTCAATTTACCTGCGTTGCGCGCTCGATATAATAACGTTTCTCAAATGTTCGTCTCTTTTTATTCGCGGCATGCATGTTATCCTTTAATGATATACACTTGGTTGTATCGTTGGAGAAAATATGCAAAATCATTTGGTGGTTGGTCGGGTGGTCTTTCTCGCGAAAGATGGTCGACATTGAAACCGGTGTCGCACCGGTTCTGTATTCCAAGACTTCGAGTCTAATCACTCGTACCGCGCAGCATCGGTAATTCACGCTGGGGTGCTCGTAAAGCCATTCGTCGTCACTGACGAGACGTTCGTTACACCGGCCGGATACCTGCAGATTAGCCGCCTCTATGTAGGAGAGTGCCACGGGAGTGGGGAAAGCAGAGGACGAAAGTACGAGGGAACGGTCGCGTAGGAAAAGTAGGCGAGGAATACACGGTGAATTTTTAGAAACGACGACGGAGGCGTGCACTTGCCGGACGGAACGACGCGAGTAGGACAAAGCAGAGTCGGATTCGGGTCGAATAGATCGGGAGTAAACGAAACAGGCTAGAGCAGAGAACCGGGGGGGGTAAATAAGAACGAAGTAAAACGGAGTAGAACGCCAGTGCACTGTATCGGCGGCCGAGCACGCGGGCAAATGAGCTGCTCGAGTGCGCATGCGCCTTGTCCCCGGCAAGCCCCCACCACGCGTGTCCGGCCGCGTGGCGTCCTGATCAATTGCGACGTTGCCGAGTCCGCCGCTGACCCGGAGAAGAAAGGAGCGAGAGAGACGAAACGAGACGAAGCTCCCCGGCGTTTTCATTTCTCCCCCACCGACGGTCACCTATCCTTACCCGCTCACCCTGCTGACCTAGGGGAATACCCTTTTCTATCCCCACCACCGTAGCACGTGGAGACGCGACTCTTTGAATTTTTCATACCTTATCGACCTGTGGATTCAACCGTCTGTACGCGGCGAGATGCGTCCAAGAAAACCCAAGAACTATCGAAGGAAGGGACTGATGGAAGTGCAACGAAACGGTGACGTGTTGCGCTTCGGTACCTCCGAGACTAGTTACTGCTTTCCTCGTTGTCGCACGCTGTCGCGTTTGTCGGTGACATTGCACGCAGGGAGAAAGGAGATACGAGAATGCTCTTCCAGGATAACGTGCGTTTCATTTTAACAGTTTGCCAACCGCACACTTTTCGCCAACTACGCGCAGTAACATGTTTTAACGTTTTATCGTTACTGCAATGTTCAGATTAATAGCGTGACATTTTTAAATATAGATATCCCTCACATGATACGGTAGTTAGGCTCTGACAAAATGTCATGTTATATGAAACAGAGGACTAGTACAAAACGTAGAGTTAGGTTCCAAAAATTAACTAGTAGTTCTTTGAACTTAAATGGGACAGTTACTAAAAAATTATTATTTCTCTTAACACTTTGACGGCCGCTGTCACGTATACGTGACTTTGCTCAAATTCTAATATAATTTTTATTTGCATTTTGTGTTTTAGGTGCCAAATTAAAGAGGGAACGTACGGAACAAGATGACTTGTTTTGCGAAGAAAAAATGCTCATTATCGACGGTAAGTGTCTCATTATTTAAAAGAAAAATATTTTTAAATTAGCACGTAAAGCAAAATTGGGAATTCGATAACTTAATTGTTGATTCGTTTCTTCGCAAATTAGTAAAATATTCGTTGAGGACCTTAAAGTATTTATTATAGATTACAGAAATATAAACAATTTGTTTGCAATTGTAATATTTCATGGTACGATACATTTTGAACGATACGATATCTAGTTTTCGAACGCTTAGTATATTTTTTAGGCCAGCAATTCAAGGAGCACGTTTATTAGAAGCAGAGCTTTCAGATTTTCTATGCAAACAAGCCAGAAATAGATCGTTAAACATTTATTTTTCGAACATTAAACGCGTAACTGTCTCGCGTGTTTGCATTCGACAGATGCGCGCATACTTTCCGGTAGAATTTCAAAAAGATCGAAAACAGTGTTTTTCCCCCAGTTTCGTCGCGGCGCTCGTACGCTTGGTCGCCCCACGCGAATTCGCGCACGCTGTTTTGACTAACCAATCGATTGTCCTCCCTATTACCGCGATCATGTATAATTCACCGAGTTCGAGCAATTCCACGCGTCTGGCTTCGGTTCCTAACCTGTCGTCGATCGACGGGATCCAGTTTCTCTACGTGACACAACGTTGTATCGTTCTTAACACAAAGCCCGTGACGTACAAGTACTTAAGTCTTCCGTACACTGCCTCCGACGACCGGAGGCGTCGTTCGTTTGCTCGTCGTAAAACTTGTAGTGCTGAAATCTAACATTACTTTACCGAAATATAAACGTCGCTAATCTTAATCTTCGTTTAGATTTATTCGTCTTATCGCTGTTGGATTTCTTTATCAACGACTGGTTGGAACATTGATCATCAAACATTAGGAAAAATGTTCAATTAAAACCAAATTTGCGCCCCATTGTTTATCTTGATTAACTGAGCATCAAGTTGTCTCATCCTCATTTTAATTCGATTGAAATTGTTCTACGTCAGGACTCCCCTTTATTGCCGATGCAAGGACTTCAACTTAAAACGATACAGTTCGATCGTTAGGTTTCTCGTACCAGTTTCGATCAGAACTTTTCGAAACCTTTGTAAAATCTTTGAAAATCGGCGATATCGATGCCCGGTGGTTTACAAAGGAAGAGAAAGAGGGGGGGAAAAATTGTAAAGTGAACAAAAATAAAGAGTAAAGAATCGAATTGGAAGGTCTTTTTCCCCGTCGATGTGTTTTATGGTTGCAGCGCGGTAACGGTCGGACGATTCTCGTTTGTCCCGATTGCGTTTCGAAACGCCGCGCGCAATTTCGCGTACGTCGTTCGGAATTTAAACGCGTCGCATATAAAGAAAGAGTGCGTTTCCTCGAGCGACAAGGACAGAGTGTCGCGGGTGACTGGAGGCAGCTCTTGCGAGAACGGAGATGTCACGGAAGGCGGCGGCGGCGACGGCGGCGGCGGCGGCGACGGCGGCGGTGGCGGGTTGAGAGGAGATTGGTCGCCGTCGCTGCCGCCGTCGCCACTGGCGGCGTGCTCGGGGCCAAGGGGTGGGGTAAGGGAGCAGGGGATCGTCATCCTCAGGTTGGAGGCGGTGGCACTTACGTTTAGACTTCAGTCGGCACCCGCGACTCACGCGGTACGAGTTTCCTTCGTTCGTCGAATTGTCTCGCGCGCACGATCGGTACCGGAGCGACCGGCCACCGGGATTCGGCCCGACGGATCGTCGTTTATCGATCGATGATTGGTCGGACGACAACCGTCGCGACGCGACCGCTTACCGGCCGACGTAGTTTTCGCTTTCATCGTGCCGTTTCGCCAGCGGTTTCGCTTAAAAGGACACGTCGCGAACGCTGTCCGCAGTATGCCTAGTTAGATAAGCATAAAAGGTCGGTGGTCGAGGTTGCATGTATCGGTGCAGACACTCCGATACCCAAGACGCCGCTTTATCAGCTTAACAATTACACAAGTCGTCAGTGAGATTTCGTCGAGTTAGGAAAGAATTGCGTAGCGAATTAAAGATCGTAACGGGCAACAGTCGCCGGACAATTTTTCGCACGCCAAGAACATGGGAATCGATCGACGGGAATTAATTTACGATCGGTTTATGGGGGTCCTCGGGGATCCGTAGGCCTCTCGGTGCCCCGCGAGTGTTTCGAAAGTTTTGATTTTTTTTTTTTTCTCTCCTTTCCGTTGTATAAATTGCGACCTCGTCGTATTCACTCGTCGTAACCGTTGCCCTCTTCCCCCCCTCTGTGAAACTGTGACGCAGTCCTCTCTCTTTTTCACGCGCTTCGCATTCCCGGTCGTTTCCACTTCTTTTCGACTAGTCTGCCGTTCGACGCGTCCTGAACAACAGTTTTATCGGTCGTCGCGAGGCTGTCTGATCGACGGCGCGTCTATTTCACTGCCGATTTCTTCGTGCCTCGTAAAGCGCACCTGCTCGCCCCGGCGCGTAACTGTTGCATACCGATCGAAACTACCCTTTCGAAGCTCACCCGTTGCATCGATTACATCGTCGTATTCGTCTTCGACTCGGTTCTTGGTCTCGAGCAGGAGTGGGAGGCGTTCCAGCTCCGTTTAGTCGCGATCGCGAAATTCCCGCGATGAATCCAGCGATTATGCGGTAGGAAATTGCACCGGAGAGGATAGCAAATGGATATAGAAACTGTTTCTCGAACATACTAGGAGAGGAGGACCGCGGAGTAGCGTTCTCCAGTGCATCGGAGTGCGTGCGTGCGCGTGTGTGCGTGTATACACCTCCGACGCCTAGCAGCACCACTGTACATCGTTGGTATTTTTCGTCCGTGTGGTCACGTATATGCCGGAACGTTGTGCGTAGCAGCCCATCGAGAGTCCTCTCGGTAACATGGGAGTTCTTTTGGTCTCTGATGGCACAGCGGCGGTCCAACCTTGTATGAATTTGAACGCGGTTAAAGCTGCGGGTGCGCAGCGCGCGATCGACGCCGGCAACGAGACGAACAACAATGTAAACGGGCTCAGAGACGCGAATAGTCTGATGCCGACGCAGGTCGTCGGTATAATTGACGTGGTCGTCAACGACGAGCCGGTACGCAGCTGGATGCCGCCCCCGCCCAAGAAAAAATGGATACGGCATTATTTGCTCGGTGAGCTAATCTCTACTACGGCCCCTTTCGCGCATGGACTTGTAACGATACGAAAAATACCGATATTTTGTCGGTTTTGACCCCTCGTAACCTTAATGGGAACCACGATTCAGGAATACTAGTAATTTTTAGATTTCACGATACTATCGATGATTCTTTCTAAGAGGAGATAAAAAAAAAAATACTGGTATTATTTATTTATAAACTTTCTAACAATTTTGCAGAGTCGAACATAATACGATTTAAATATTGTACTGTCGTGGTAGTCTCTGATTGAAAATGTAAAATTCCACGTGTGGTCATTTACATCGTAGAGTAAAATACTAAAAAGAAAATCGATCCTCTGGTTCGATGACGAAAACCTGAAGATTCGTCACTTTACTGATCATAGACAAGAACATGACGCGATTAGAAAGATTGTTGTACTCTCGTATTATACAGTATATTATATTATATACAGCCTCCCTTCCTTGTATCATACAACTTCCATAAATAAACTTATTTATCCGAGGGTAGTTTTTAGGTGCCAAACTTCGTCAGAATATTCTATTTTAAAAAGAAACATCATCGTAGGTCGTGCATGCTTTATTAAAAGTTACGACATAAAGAACAGTTGCGATACAATGTGCTGATAGGTCAGGGATATTTGCATTTTGTCTGTTTGTACAAGCGGTGTTTACTGTTTGTGATCGTCAACGGTAGCATTGGTACTCCCCAGTACTGCTAAACGCAACCAATACTCGGCTACTTCCATTCTAGTAACATTCGCTTTATACGTGTGCCAAATATCGAGGCGATCGGAGGCCCCGAGATATTTTACAAACCAGTATCAAAAATGTGATTTCGAGAGAAAGAACTTTAAACTTTTTAAACTTTCTGGCAATAATAAGAGATACGGATGTTAGCAATTAATCTGCTATGCCAATTCTATAAAGTGGTCCTTTGTCTTCCTCCGAATAGTCGTTTGGAATTGCTTGTTTCTTTTGCTTTCTTAGATTTCTCGAACCTCTTGTAAATTACTCCATCTTGTTGGTTTTTTCCGTCTCGAGCGTGTTTGCATTGCGATTCGCACTATAAACGCGAGCCAGATCCTTTGTTTCCGAGTAACTCCATCTTCCAACGGTTTCAGTAAAGTCACTTATTAATCAGGGGCCGAAACAGTTATGGGATTTTTTCAATAGGTTCTATAATAAATGTTCTCACACAAGTTCCGACGAGAATAGATAAATAAGAGTTTGAACAAAATTTATAAGACACGAAAATAAAAGTTTTTGCGTAACAGGAACAGAAACTTATAAATCGTATGCACTTCCGAGAAACGTTTGTTCGTGAAAAGGTCGACATAAAATTGGCGAGAGTCGGAGGATAAAGTGGAAACAATGCACCAAATAAGTGCAATATTGTATTATGTTTGTTACTTGGTTGGTATCTTATAATTTATTTTTTTAAGCGAATCTCTAATATTTGGCAATCTGATTCGTCGAAGTTTCATTGGAGATTCTGCGAGAAATATTAATTGTACGCGTACTATACCAGTCGATTTTATTGATACGATTGAATGATCTTCCGTCGAAAGAATATACACCGAAGTTTTATCGCGTTACGTCATACAATGAAGGCCGAATGCATATTCGGTACAGGTTACTTCAGCAACGAGTTCTAGCTTTCGCCTCCTAAAATGTGTCTTGTAAACTTCACCCTCAAAGGAAGTGAACGATCCTGTTTTTCCAATCACTCATTTAAATACGCCTCTTACGTGTACTACGTATTGAACTGTCTTTTAGAGTAGTGTAAAACGCAAGACAAGCTTAGTGTACAGTTTCTCTAGTTCGAGCATCATTTAGTTCACTAAATCTAAAAGAACGATCAAAGAATTTAGGAATGTATACGTCACTTCGAATTATATCTTCGAAATATTTACCTCATTTAGATATTTGTCAAATTTTCTACGATATTTCCATCTAATTATTCGTATCAAAAAATCTCTGCTCGTTATGTCGATCTAATATAAATTAGAATAAACACGTTTTGTCCCCAAGTTCTTCGGTTGGTTTCTTCTTTAGCGCCTTCGTAATAGTTCCATAAATTTGAAACCGTTCTCGAGCGTGTTCTCTGTTCAGCGTGACGACCAATCCAATAATTTTTGCATCTTCGACGCATCCTAAATTCGCAGTGTATCATTAGTTCGCTGGTCCACGTAGAAATTCTTTCTACCGCTTTGATAGGCAATTCGTACGTTCGATTTGCAAAATTCTCTTGCGGTCCACCGACCGTTTCTAATTTTAAGCCTTGTCGTACGTTTGGCCCGACACCAAGACGATCGTCGCACGCGAGCATCGAAAAACCGTGTATCGATATGAGAAAAAGAGATCAGTCCTCGAAGCAGTCGTTTCTAAATTTTTCAGAAATTCTACTCGTAAAACAAAAAATGATACAAGAAATACTATCGTTAAACTTCGACGATTAATCGTGTCTATCTTCATTAAAAATTGTCAAAGATTATAAGGCAATTACGAATTATACCGAGTTAGAATTTTTTTAAATGTTACACATAGACGAGCCAAGACGTCTTTTTGGTACATTGCTTCGTGGAAGATGTTCATAAATAGGTTTTATGGACGATTTTGATTTTTTTAATTGTATAACGGAACCTTGATCTATCCCTTTTTTCTTCACATTCCTTTTACGTAACATTGATGTCTTCGCCATATGGCTTTACTTTAAACAAAGCCAGAAACGTCCTACTGGCGTCGTCTCTAGTATACTTGACACCTGCGTGGCGAAACGCACATAGCACCGTTGTATTTTTGAATTTTTATATCTTTTAGAAGCACATTTTCAAGGCCCAAAGTCGTACCAGAAAGAAATAGAAATGTCGATTTTTCCAAGTTGCTATAATAGAGTGTCGCCGACGAAGCAGGCTCGAACAATACATGTACTCTTAGAAGCTTGAGAAAAAGGAGTATTTTATTTAACAACCGTATCACGTGTGTCTGTCTCTTGAGTCTATAATGGACGAATAACCGATGCAACATAACGCGACAAAGAGTAACAAATATCTCGCGCTACGTAAACGGATCAATGTCCTATGCCCACGCAGTCAAAGCACCGTAACTCGACAACCAAGCACAGAAATTACCGACAATAGCTCCTAGAACGGATTGTCGTATCTTCATCAACAACATCATTAACCAACAACGGGATGAATAATCACGAGAGCGCCCTGGCTGGGATAATTGAGCTTAAAAATGATATAACACTTGCTCCAATTGGTTTAGAATTTCAGCTACTCACGTATACATTGATATTGACTTCAGGAAATAGATTTCATCCTGTCGTTTGGTGTTCCCAGAGACGTAACAAAGAAAAATAGATGTGAAACCTCACCTTTGCAATGGCTTTTTTAAATGTAGGTGAACTACAGTAGAGTTTCGATTATCTGACACCTGGTTATTCGAAATGTTGGGCATATTTACCCCGACTATTCTACTATAAAAAGTAGGGATTTTACATATTTTATTTTATTAAAAAAATTATTTTCGGTTATGGGGGTCAGTTACAGTCATTTTTGGTGAATAGACATACCCCCGAATTTCTACGCACTTTCGAGAAAAAAATTCAGAAAGGTGGAGAAACTTTTCGGCGAAATTAAAAAATTCCAAATCGATCTGAAAAAATTATTTTCGGTTGTGGGGGGTCAATTATGATCATTTTTGGTGAATAGACATACCCTCGAAATCCTACGAATTTTCGAGAAAAAAATTCTTTACCGAAAATACAATGTCTGATCCTGAAATTCCAAACATTTTGGTAAAGATGGTTTAGAAATTCCAAGACTTCGAAAAGTTGCTCCTTAACTACGTAAAGTGAAACGATATTAATCCGACATGTTCAAAGTTTAATGTTCGATGTTATTTTTATAAAAATGGCCTAGGATCGTTATATTAATTGTACTCAAAATCAAAGATAACATCAAGAGGCCAACAGATTCGAGATAAGATTCGAAGGATACACTTATTTAATGTTAAGCCTCTCGAGTAGAAACGGCGAGTATTCGATAAACATTCAAATACAATTATCTAAAAATCGAAGGATTATAAATTCTCAACCTATATTTTCACAAACTATTCCCACGTATAATCAAATCGTGAAAAATCATCTGTTCGTCGAAGGAACTCAAACCGAAATCTTAGTTTTTTTTCCTTGTAATACTTAGCAACGAACGAAAGATTCGAAGCAACCAGTAAGAATACTCCGCAATCTCGCGGATTTCCTGTTTCATTTTCCACTCGTCCGTCTGTTATCACGCGGCACGTGGTCGCTAGACTTGGTATCTGCGACCATGACACTGCACTTAACCATCGATTGCTAGCAACCATACTACGGGCAATGCAGTTTTCAACGGCAGCCAGCGATGCTCGGGGTCGATAGCGAATCTGTTCGTGGCGAAACATATTGCTCCTTTTTTTATCGATTACACCATCGTCGCTGAGAAACGATCGGCTCGCAACGCGTACGCGACATTGCGATGGCAACGTTTACCATCGACTCGCGTAACAGCCAACGATCGCTGATTAACCCCTTGACGTATGATTTAATCGCGCGCAATTTCTCAAACGTACACCATTTAATTTTATATAAATTACTTCGTAGTCTCGTCTTTCGAGCAGCCTGTATCTTTGCTGCTGCTCTCGATTCGTCTGCACCATTTACTGGTAAACATTGACCTTGAATCTGACCTTCAGAAATCACATTAACACTTTGACTGCCACGTCAAGTGGGTGACAAGATTTACCTCTATGATACTAGAAAAATCAATTCTCGAGTTAAGACGTTGAGGGAAATAAATTTGGGTAGAATTTGTGAATTTCAACAGGGTTACAAAAATAAGTACTGAAACAAAGTTTAGGTTATGTAGCTTACAATGGTCCAAAATCAAAATTTTACTTTTTAAATATAGCATAATGAGGTCTTCAAACAATGTTCTCTGTATTCATGTCTTTTTCGTTCGTTGAACTTTATCGTATGATAGGTCGTTGAATTCGTCTCGACTGCTATCGTGAAATATAAAAAGAAATACAAGTATCGTTTTAAAAAAGAGTCACGGCGTTATCGTTTCGCGTATAACAAATGGTACAATTTTTTCTGTTTCCATTCACTTTTCTTCCAAGAGCCATTCGCTAGAAAAACGCTGAGAAATGGTCATCTTTTGTATAGCGCTATCTTTAATCTGATACTCCTAATGAGCAAAAGTTCATAAGATACCAGTTACTCCCAACTTTGTTGCTGATTTTGACTCGAGTTAAAATTTTTGAAAGACGTTTGCAACGTGTGCGTATACTTTGAGGAGGTGCAATTCAGAAAGAATTGATTCGTTGACCGCCTGATCCAAGACTGTCTTATCAATGAAACAGTTGCTTTTTATTCTTCCTTAGCGCCCCAACAAGCGTAAGATTTTGTTCTAATAGGTGCTTTGCAAGGGGGGTACTTGAAAACCAATTATCGACGGTTGCATTCCTTCCTGATCCCTCAATGGCCTACACTAATCGCATTACCGCATCCAAAGCAGTATTAGGAATCTTATAGGGGCCTCTGATCGAATACCTGCATATGCATTGAACACCCCCACCCTTGGAAGGATAACGCTAAAGCTCACGATTTAAGATCGAATCTTCCAATAGTGTCGAATGGAGAGAATAATACATATCAATAGGGGGATATTTGAATTAGATATATCTGACTTAATATCCACTAATTTCTAAATAAAAACTCACTTTATTCATTCTGTGTACACGAGCTAATATAACAAATTTCAACTATACAAACGAATTGCTTGTTTAGTTATTCTTGTTTCGCAAAACAGTTTAGGAATACGTACAGGCGAGAATCGTAATTTTCACTCTTGCGTTTAATATCGACGAAACGAAAGGGAGGGCGAAATGGCTCGTAAGAACGAGAATAATAAGAAGAAAGCTCCGCGTAACAACTTAATAAAATCTTGTTTTCGCGGAACGAGCGAGTCCTCCGAATTAGTCGTTCGTTTTCGTTCCGCGGACGCTGTTAGGAATTTTTATGCGGCCCAAATGATCGTATGGCTGTCGATACCAGGTCGGATAATCGCAGGTGATTCCCGTGATTTTTATTGGCGTTGCAATTAAGGCTGCTCCCGTTAAAAGGAGATTCGTTTGAAGAGAGACGTCGTTAAAAGGAGCCCTGTCTTTTTTCTTTCTTGGGGATCGAGGATGCTTCGACTTAAAGTGGTTACGCACGCACAGCCTATAAATATTCTTTAGCTGGACGTTGGGTTCTCGCGTTACAGCAGGACCACTGATTGAACTCTAGCGCCGCTAGATTGGCCAAAACTTTAAATACGAGCGAGATTAGGCTTGTCTACGTGCCATCGTTTCAGCGTCTCGCTTTGGGTATTGCGGGATTGGCTACTTTGATGCATGGGCCAACGCTCGGAGCACGTTTGCAGAAGAGCAATAGTCTCGTAGGGAGAATACAGGATTTGAAAATTAATTGCATCAAAAAATAAAAAATAACTTCTTTTTCCTCTCCTTCTGCTTCGTACGTATGCGTTACGAGTAAATATTGTCGAACGAGATTCGTGTTTGTAAATACGGCGATGCTTGGATAACTGTGACTCATTTTCGATCGGATAAGTGAACGGTAGTCATCCCCACTACTGAAAGGGGGACTCCACACACCACACGAAGCTCAACGTCGAGTAGTATAACCTGATCTGAGCTCGAACATCGGCGAGACAGTACATACACTGTACATAATGCAAAGATGAAACTTTTTTATTTTTATGTTTTTTTTAAACGAAACATTTACTAATGTATTTGTGAGTGTTTTCTGATTAAAATAAGTCCAAACTCGATATAATTTGTTTTTAACCTGCTTCTAATACTGTATAAAGTCGCGTTAAATACGATTAAATACATAAATATGTTAGAAAAGGTCTCATTAACAGAAAATAGAAAGTAAATATGTTTCTCATTGTGTTAGTCTTATTTTCTTTCCTTGGTTCTGTGTTTCTCGCAGTTATCCAAGATTTGCTATAATGTCTATGCAACATTTGCAAATTATTGGTATTCACGGTACACAAAAAATATTTTGGCAGTTTCTCTTGTCGCATATCTTGGATTCTGTTAAATTAAATTCGCTGATCTTCCAAGTCGAGGTCTCCATCTTGAGATCTTTTGATCCACTCACGAATGGTACGTTTATTAATAGTTTTATCACCATAAACACTACGAAAAAGCATCGTGTACCGAAAATGAATATTCCCGATCGTCTGGAAATCGTTCTTCCCTCGACTCAAACACAAGTCTGCATAGGTTCTACGATAGAGTTTTTCAGTCTTCGGGATTTTCCGAGTATTTTCGCTGGCAGCTTGCTCCTCGTATACATGGCCCGAAGTATTTCAATACTGGTAATAGGTGTTGAATAAACAAATGTTTTTATGCGACTCCAAAAATAAAAGTTCAACGGGTTTAAATTTAGAGGACGACCAGACTCAACAATAAGTTCTGCGCGACCTATAAACGGGGGGATATCCGTCTGTTGGAAAATCGTTCGTTTAAGAACTGTCCGGCTAGAATATGGCGGTGCAGCGTCATCATGCATAAACCACGTGCAATCCGTACGTCTATTGGAACTTCTTCCAATAACTCGTGCAATTGATTACTCGATAAATTGACACAAGATTGATCTGTTAGCTTTCCATTAAGGAAAACAAGGGGTCATCGGACATTGTATAAGAATAATATAATCGAATCGGTTATATCAGCTCTGTTTACGATCTGTTTTTCATGTCTAGGATGTCCTCGAGTTTCGTTTAAATGATAGATTTAATTTGTTTTTTATTATGATACGAGTAACTTCATCAATTTGTTTGGTACCCTCGTACAAAACGAGCCAATTCCGAAGGGGGGGCATTTACCGCGACAAAATCGTGACGCGTTTCTTTTATGATTTATTGCGTCCGATCACCCTGTTAGATATGGAATAATACGAATATAATTATTTCACATCAGTTGTGTTTTTTCCCCCCATTTTTCTTCGTTTCGCTCGATTCGTTGAAATACGCACAAACGATAATATTCGTACCAGTCGTTAGAGGAACTTTTTACAACTTAAACACGGAACCGTGTATTGGGTGGCTGAATAATTCAACGCGCGGCTGACAACAGCAATTTTCTTACTACCACGCGATGAATAAATAATTGTTAATTTAATAAAACTTTTGCGGTTTAGCTGGGGGAAAAGAGAGTCTCGCATTTTTATAACTCTATTTTTAAGTAACCACAATCCCGTAATTCGTATTCTCTGCGTTTCACCATAAAAGTTACCAAACGTATCCACTCCGTGAAATAAAAAGAAAAGAATTCATGTTAGAAACATTCTTTTTTCGATTCTTTTCAAGTTTGGCTAACATTGAGAAATTTTATTTTTTACATTGAGTAATTTATGGTAGGAAATATCTTTATTCGATAATAAATTTTCCGTTCTAACTTACGATCTTATTTTTTTTGAGCAGCTTCATAATTTCTGTTACCAAAAGTCCTAAACTTTTTGTACAATCCAATATTGACAATAATTTCGCCTGTCGCGTACTCTTCAAGCAGAGATTCGAGAACACCTTGAGAACGAAGAAAGACGTTTGCAAAATTCGCCTAACCGTAGCGTCGTGTCATTGAGCACCGATTTTGGACACCAGGAATTAGCGGAGGTCGCTATTTTTAGGTCAAGGATGTGCCATTCGATTCCTTTACCATCCCCTCTTCTTTTCTATCTACCATGCTCAGAACACTGTTCTTATTAATTTCCTAAGCTTTGTTGTAACAAATCGTCTCTATTTGAAATAATAAATAAAATCGTTTAAGAAACGAAAGAAACACACTGATCGAAACTCTATTAATATAATATCCGTTAGCATCGTTAAAAATTATTATAAGAGCAAAAAATAATTGTGGTGGGGACAATTATATTTGGTAAATCATTTCCTACGAGATCGTGTTTTTGCCACATTTGACAGTCATCGACGTTCTTTTTAACGAGATCACGTACTCTTTTTTGCTCGATTTGCTACCTATCGAAACGGAACCAACGGCTTGGAACAGTATAATCTACTGTTGACCTTGAGTATGTAAATTTGTATTGCCAGAACGTAACGTTCCGAACAAACATTTTGCAAACTGCTGGTATCAGTCCTGGAGGTCCATTTCGTAGGCATAAATTATCGTATTAAAGGTTACATTGCGGGTCGTTGAATTACAACACACGTACACAGAAATATTTAATTCCATTGAACAAAAAATTGGCTTGAAAACTTCAAATTATATGATCTTGAAGAAATTAACTTTTAATTAAAAGAAACTGAGTTTGTGATGGTGATAAACGTTACAAAACAATATTAAAAATTGCTAAGTCGAAGATTAATCCTTAGTATTCGATAATTATTTCACAATTAAAAACAGTATTTTCTCGAGAATTTTTCGTTCGTGTGGAATTTCAAGTGAAAAGGGTTAAGATGGTAGTTTCGATCGCTCCTCTTTACGGAACAAAAATACGAAAGTATCAAATAATTTGGTTTCGATATAAGGGTAAGATAAAATACGAAGATCGTCGAGGAGATTTAACCTGTCGAATGCGGCAATCCCATTACGCAAAGCCTTACTTCCTGTCTCGGCGTCTACAAGAATTTATCGCGCGAAGTGGGTCGTTCGATAGAAATTGATTCTCGATAGAAAATCGCGAGCGTTAATTCTCCGTTAATCCATCGTTAACATTTCATTATCTTTTTCAACCCAACCTCTCATTGAACAAATAATTACTACCAACCCCTTGCCATACAATGACGTGTCTGACTCGTCATCGAGTCCTATAAATTAAAATCAACACATTTTTACATTCACGAGGTGTTCGTAAATCTATTCTTTTTCGTGACCATTAAACTTAAAAATTACATTAAATCGTAAGTATATAAGGGGTCAATATTGTTTTGGCGAATTTTAGTAATCTTTGTTTAAGAAGTGGAGCGCACGGTAGTGCTTCCACTGTTTTAAATTCGCGAAAGTAGACGATAGAGGCGGAATCGAACACGTTTCGTTCGTTCAGGAGTCTCAGGCTGGGAAACCGCGTTCCGTACGCATCGCGTTATCGCGTTGCAAGGCACGTTTTAGTGTTACTCGTCGCAGTCACCGATGCAGCCGTGCACCGAGTGCAAGGTATATCGTCGGTGCTTTCTTACTTCTTGTTCTCATGGTACGTACACGCCGTCTTTAAGCCCGGAATAGATTTAGGAAGCGTCGAGCTATGCGACGGGGCTTTGCCAAGTCTCTTGGTACATGAATGAGTTAGTTGCATGTGCGTACACGTGCTGCGCTAATTTATAGCATCGCGACGAATGGAGCGGAGATCCGAGCGCGAAAATTGCAAATCCTACAGGATCGTCGTAGCGATACGTTTCGGTCGCTCGTGAACAACGATCACGATCATCGTCGAAAAGAAACCCCAAAAACGTGTCGACGTATCGAATTTGATCTCGTGACCTCATTCTGACAGGACAATATTTATTATTCCATTATAATTATGATACTTTTGGAAATAAGAAGCAGCCATTTTTCAGTGTTGTTGTGTGATTGAAACAGTCTTTCTTGACCTCAAACAAATAACCAAGATGGCTATAATTTTGTTTCAAAATGTCGTTGATTTAAGTAACTGTTACTTAATGCAATTATAAATTATTTATATTTGGGTTTTTCTTTTTATTGGACGCATTTAAATACATATAAATAGATAAAGTGTAAACATTCTGCAAAAGTAAAATTTTTATTTTAGACCATCGTAAGCTACATAACCTAAAATTTGTTTCACTATTAACCTTGTAAAGTCTTAACTTCAGAATTAATTTTTCAAGCATCATAGAGGTAAATCCTGTTACCCATATATGGGTGACATGGCAGTCAAAGTGTTAATGTAGTCGAAAGAACTAGGCGTACCCTTGTTCTTAATATGTTCATAAATTTTCTCTCGAGTACTTTCTCGTTGCAAAAACTAATGCAGCAGCCCGCGACAGATTTATGTGCATAAAAAGGCTGTTTAATAATAATGTATCTACCGTAATGTATCCGCAACGACGCTGGATTGGTTTCTGTGCCTTCTGACGGATCGAAAAAAAAAATTACAGAGTTGTATTTTTAGAAAGTCCCGGATGATAGATTATGGTAGCTCGAAAAATAAAACGGAAACGGTTTGCAAAAAATATATTGTAATTTTCCGGTGGACCTCCGCGCGTATCAAATTATGCGGCACAGAAAAACTTCGAATAGGTGCACTAACATCGGAAGTAATCGAGGTGATCGGGTTACGTGGTTCACCTTGTATATTCCTGTCCGGTGTTAAAAATAGCGTTAACTGTGAAAACTGTTACATTACGACTGGATCGTTCGTTGGATTTATTTCAATTTTTCACATTAGTATTGTCGACAATATTTACTTCTACTCCAGGGGGTTGAAATTTATTTTTTAACAGAACAATTGTGCTTCCTTTATGAGCACGTTTGTTTCAAACTAAAGAAAAATAAATCTTTTAAATCGTTTATATACTTGGATGGAAGTCACGATAAATTACAAGAAACAGGATATATTGGAAGAATTTATAGATTGTTTATATACTTGGATAGAAGTCACGATAAATTGCAAGAAACAGGATATACCGAAAGAATTAGAAAACAAGTCATCTTGATGATGTTGTTTGGTCGAGATAGTAATAGCGGAGCATAGTATTTGGTATTTGAGAGGTTGCACATTCTTTTTGGAGCGATTGCGTCGAATTCGTTAGGGATGTTTGGGGTGTAGGTATCGAACCCATCGCCACTCCAGAGAGGCATCCGCTAATCTTAGGCGAGAACGCAGTCATTCAGGTTCGGGCATAGAATAGAATGGGCAAGGGAAGCTTTGTCGTCTGCATCGTAGAACGCAAGGAATTGCGGTGCCTCCATGAATGCCATCCAGAATGAAACTTTCGAGATCGCCCAACTGCTCCGGGAATTACCGCTGTAAAATCTTGGGCTTTGTGAAGTGCCTGCTGCGGAAAAGCATTTACCTGAGAATTTCTCGATAGCAAATTTCGTAAATACATTCGCCTTTGAACAACATCCAAAAGGTGTTATCGCCGCAACGATGCAATTTACTATCAATCCTAACAACCGTTTAATAGACGGAAAAGTATCCACTTCGCAACGGCGATACTAGATTAATTTACACACTATGATTCAACATCGCTATTTTTAGTAATGTGACTCACAGTTTGGTAAATTCTGAATCACATTACAAATGCGCGAGAAAAATATAGAGAGAATAACATTTCTAGAGATAATTTTAAAGCTCGAGCCCTCTGCTTTCGAATTTTCAATTTCCTCGGTGGATCGTTTCACGCTAGACAAACTGGAGGGTTCGGTCTTTAAAGTTTATCGTACATGTTTTCGCGAAGTTAGATCGAGCACGTCGACTCGATACTTTTTGGAAATGTATATTTTTAACGTCGGGGGAAAGTTTTAGTGGAAAGATTAGTTGTAAGGATGTTAGGTTTCGAAGGTGGATCGTATTAGCTCCGCCTTATCGGTTTTAAAGGAACATCTTGTAACCAGACTTTGGAAAAGGTTCATTTTATTTTTCAGAAGAGGAGCCGCTGGAAAATAATAGGACGAACGGGAATCACTCGGCAGGTTCACGAGGAAGTCCCGTGATCTCGAGCACGCGTGTAACGCCACCCTCGGCGAGCGCGAATCCAGGCCATCTGACCGCCCTCCACTCCACGTCGCACCATCATCTCTCTATTCACCAGCAACAGCAGCAACAACAGCCGCCGCAGCAACAGCAGCCACATCACCACCACCACCATCATCACAACAATCACAACAGCACGCATAATCCTTACGTGGAAAATCACAATTCGAATCATTCGCAGCAGAACACCGGTAATCTCGTCGTCGACGTTGAACCGAGCCACGATAGTAAAAAGCATCGAAACGGGTAAGGAAACCTTTTAATTTTGATTAAATCCGGAAAATTAGAAACTTTTATTTCCTTTAATCGTCTTACTTTTAATTAACTCGAATTCGGAAAGAAAAGATATCGTTGTTAGATTTGTAAAATGTCTTACTTTTACAAGTCTCGCTGTGTTTAAAATTATTATAGCCGAGGTAAGCGAAATAAGAATACATTTGATTCTATGCTATGTTTTTAAATACAATTTATATTTATCTATTGTGTTTTTTGGAAGATGTTCGTTTATTTCACGAGGATCTTAGAAGGGTTTAAAGTACGTTAATTTAACCCTTTCGGCGCTAAAACGTAGTTACATTTTTTTTTTATTAATTGTATTCCCCAAATGCTTATGGGAATTGATATAAATGGCTATAAAACCGAAAGGGTTAATACCTATTACCATATTATATATCGTTGATTGACATTAATTATACTTTAACCGTAACTTTTATAGCGCGTAACACTTATATCTATAAGATTACGACTAAGATTAAAAATAAAAAGGCCAGGAAATATTAAATATTATACAGTTGGGACAAAACTGTATTGATTTTACTTAAAAATTTTACATAGTTGGACTGATAAATCTTTTGATATTGAGAAACATGTCTATCGAATAATATGGTAAGAAATATCTTGAATCGATTTGTATCATCATACTTCATTACGGAGTAAATCGTTTTTGGAGTAACTGTTTTCACCTTTCTAGAAGTGAAATAACACAATACGAATAAAATACACCATGTAAACAATTTTAATTTATACTCGGAAGATGCGATGAAATGTCAGTTTCCAAAATCTCCTAGATTACATATAGTAAGTAAGATTCAATTATGGAAAAAACAAATACATTGTAATTGTTTTTACACGCATCTAAAAAGAACAAAAACACAGGGCGTGCGTGTGTGAAAGCGTGAATTGTGTCTAACAGGATTTGTAGTGGGGAAAGTGACCCTGAACGGCCAAAACCTTTTGCCTTGACCGAAACGAGCATTAAATGGTAATCACGTTAGTTCAGTTTCAGTTTTGTCGTCAGCCATTAACATCTGTTAAATATGGTACCCACGTCACCCTTCCTTAAACAAATCCTGATATTTTACTTAATTTTTTTTTACAAGTTTTCATTTATGTTTTGCGTTTTTTCAATATATCTATAACGATTAAAATAATAACGTACTATTCAAAACAATTAATGGATCGCGATTATGCATAATTCGAAGGCTCCAGTCAAGAGATTAGGAATAATAATTCGAACAGCCGATCCTCTAATTATTTTGAGTAGCGTATATTGGTGAAAAAAATTTGTGTAACGACATTAGTAGACTCGTTGCAAGTTAGGCCTAACGATACGCATTAATCAGAGACTTGATACAAAAATTCGTATATCGCGGCTATGTATACTTTCCCAACGACCAACAAGAGTACCATATTAAGTAATCATAATTATAATATACGCAATTATAACAATTATACGATCGTAACCACGAGACGCTCGACAAGCAATAAACTTATAACGTATTCATTTTTATTAACTATCGTCGCACGTTTATTACTTCTTGGGAGACGGAATCGTCAACGGGAAGTTCCCGTTTTGCATTATCTTTTTCATTCTCTATCCCCCACAAATGCGTTTCAACGTTCGTTCGTTTCTATTCTGTGCTTTTCTACCGATCTCCTTCTATGTTTCTCTCCTTCGCCGTTTCTCCTTTTCTGTCCCCCCGGAGTCTCCGTCTTTCTCTCGCTGCCGATATGTCAGCCTGTTGCTTCGTACTCTCTTTTTCTCTCTCCCTCTCTCTCTCTCTTTCTCTCCAACCGTCTTCTCTGTTTTCTCTTTTCTCGTTGCACAGGCAGCAGCGTCGACGAGGCAGAGTCTGCTGCTACCCATTCACGCGGTGCACGTGTCCAGGGTGAATGGCACGTGCACGGTGCGTTGCTTACCGCGTCGCGTTACCGTGAGACCGAGACGCCTAGTGACGCGGTCGCATGATCGTCGCGTAGGACTAAAGGTCCGTTTTCACGTCAAACTTACAGTCGATACAGATTTTTCGCTCAAAATTCAATTGTTTGCAAATTAACGCGTTGACTGTCACGTCCATTTCCCGTGTCTATGAATTTCCTCAACATTTGTTTAACCCTCAATAGCCGTCACCAGGTCACTTTTGACCCATTAATGAATTTTGCACCCAACTTTTTGGTACAGGGATTTATTTAATAATTTATAATATGAAGAGGAGAGTTTATTTAAAAAATGTAAAATTGAACATGTATATACAACTTTGTTATGTTTTATTGCATGTTCTTTACATACAGGGTGTTCGCCCATCCCTGGGAAAAATTTTAATGGGGGATTCTAGAGGCCAAAATAAGACGAAAATTAAGAATATCAATTTGTTGATGGAGGTTTCGTTAAAAAGTTATTAACGTTTCAAGTTCCGTCTGTACTGAATTTTTTTCTCGAAAATGCGCAGGAGTTCGGAGGTATGTCTATTCACCAAAAATGATTGTAATTGACCCCCGTAACCGAAAATAATTTTTCCAGAACGATTTGAAATTTTTTTTTCCGTCGAAAAATTTCACACCTTCTCGAATTTTTTTCTAGAAAATGGGTAGGATTTCGGAGGTATGTCTATTCACCAAAAATGATTGTAATTGACCCTCGCAACCGAAAATAATTTTTCCAGAACGATTTGAAATTTTTTTTTCCGTCGAAAAATTTCACACCTTCTCGAATTTTTTTCTAGAAAATGGGTATGATTTCGGAGGTATGTCTATTCACAAAAAATGATTGTAATTAGCCCCCGCAACCGAAAATAATTTTTCCAGAACGATTTGGAATTTTTTTTTTCCGTCGAAAAATTTCACACATTCTCGAATTTTTTTCTAGAAAATGGTTAGGATTTCGGAGGTATGTCTATTCACCAAAAATGATTGTAATTGACCCTCGCAACCGAAAATAATTTTTCCAGAACGATTTGAAATTTCTGAATTTAATTGTTAATAACTTTTTAACGAAGCCTCCATCAACAAATTGGTATTCTTGATTTTCGTCTTATTTTGGCCTCTAGAATCCCCCATTAAAATTTTTCCCAGATTGAGTTGGCGATGACGGGTCAACGGTGACCCGGTATCGACTACCTGGAGGGTTAACCCATTTGATACTTACAGTGACCATAGTCACCCGTTAAAGTTATTTAAAAGTTTGCAAATATCAGGGCTCGATATTATGGCAGCCAACGATTAAAAAATCATAAATGTTATTTGTTAATTTTCTACCGATCTCTGCCGAAGATTCTTCGATCACGGAAAATTCAATATGCATCGTGTATCGTGATCAGATCGTACAGTTGCGATTTTGTAAACGAACGATGCAAAAGAAACACACGCATTTGCAGAGCGTCTCGTTCCAGCATTTTGCGCCAGTCGCTTTGAAAATGCGTTACAAACAAAAATTATTCCAGTGTGAGGTGTTTTGTGTGCGTGTGTGTGTGTGTCTACAATCGTCAACATTTTGGAAACCTTCCATACTCCAAATTAAATCTGGCTTTCGAAAAAATTACACGATAGGATCATCGATAAATACAAATAATGTGATATAAGTTAAAAAGTAAATTTTATGAAACACAGACTTTCAACTGTACCTGATGCAGGAAATTGTATAATAGTTATACTTTAAAGTCACGGATGATATGTGTTAAATGTACAAAAAGTATTTAATTTAGCTCGAACTGGCTCGAAATGGTAAATTTATTATACGAATTTGTTCATATTTTCCTGTGAATTAAGTGTCGTTTCATCGTCTAGATAAATAACTACAGTTTTATTCTGAGGTTAAATATCGTTTGTGCGATCAAGTTCGAGTTGATAGAATTAGCTTCCTGTCACTCTAGATCCAAAGTGGAACCGCGAAGTGTCAAGTATCTACATATTTTCCTTTCTCTATTCTAGACCGTGCACAATTCGATCCGGCACTAGAGAAGTGCACAATAAATTGGAGAAAAATCGAAGGGCGCACTTGAAGGAATGCTTTGAGCTACTAAAGAGGCAGCTACCGTCGCAGGATGAGAAAAAGTCTTCGAACCTTTCCATTCTACACGCCGCGAACAGGCATATACAGGTATGCAAACTAACATTATCATCCTTGTTGCTTTAATCGACTAAACAATATTCTATACTCGAGCTTATCATATATCCAAAAGTTATTTTCACTCTTCAAGTGAAACATTATTTATATCATTAGTATACAACATAAAAATTAGAGATATTTCATTATTATGAAAGACTACGAATACAACTCGTCTTTAAAAAAAAATCTTGAAAGAAGGAAATAACCGGGTTAGGTTAGGTATAAAAGTATTTTCGTTGTGTACAATGTGTTTAAAACTTATGCAATCTATTTGAGCAAACGTTAAATGAATTTTATAAATAATATAAATATACTTTATATTTGATGCTACTTATAATGTTTCTTATCTTAGAAAACAGCTTGTCCCAGTTTCTAAAATCGCCCTGTATAGCAAATTGAGTCATAGCTCGGTCCTCCAGACTTATCGTTGATTTCAACACGACTTCTGGAGCGCGAAATAACAGTCAACAGCGATTACAGTCTGCTTGGTTTGGATTTTTTCACCATCACCCTTGAACGTTCACGTAAATTTTTCTTTTTCTGGTCGATATTTGCGCCTGCGGTTGCAATAGTTATGTCGTCTATATCTTATCAACGGCCTCCAAGCTCGATTTCGTTCCACGCTACACGCATACTCTTCTTGCCTTTTTCTTCCTTTTTCTTTTTCGTATCCCGTATCTCTGGCATGCGTGTATACGCATTTAACTACACTCGAAGGCGATTTATTATAATGCCCCTGCCTTCGCGTACCTGCTGCGCTCAACCGCGGCAATAACAAATTTTTCCTCGAAAGTAAGTAAAACGTTAATTAAGCATAAAGCAATTCGATGTTGTGGTATCGCGTGGCACTTGAATTTCGAATTCCCGGTCTTAGCGAGTTGCATATTCGACTCAAGGTCGATGCACTCCGACGATTTGACGTATAATGTGTCTCGCGATATCGGGGACTCGACCTTTGAAATGTAATCGAAATTAATAAACCGAAAGCGACGATGTTTGTACTTACATGGTAATAACACTATGTACGACAAATAAGTGCTGATCAATTAATCTTCGTTCTGTTAATCGGTTTGGTTCGTATACTGCGCCTCGCGAATTACATATCGGCACGTGATGTAACCAGACAACGTTGTCAACGAGAGATCACAATTAAAACTTAATGAAACGAAATAAATAAACTTCTAAATCGGTTAAATGTAGTCATTTTTAACATTATTTTTATTGGTTTATTCGTATATCAACATGGTTGTAAATTTTATGTTATAAACCTAACATATAGTAATTAACAGAAAACACGTTGCTATGTAGCTTAGAAAACTAATCTGTTTTTTTTTTATCTTAATATTTGCCATACAGATGCCATAGTACTATAGAATGGCGAATGGTTTTTCTATCTTCCATTGTACGAAAATACAACAAAATCCGGTTTAATATATTCCGGTTCGACCGTCGTCCGTTTATTTCGGTTCAATTTTGGACGAGTTACGAAACGGACATTAACTTCACGTGGTACGACCAGAAGATTGCGCCTCCCCGCGAAGGTCGACCACACCTCCTCCTTTTCCTTCTTTCGTGATTCAACTTCAACCCTCCCACCAGTCTTTGGCCTCTTCCCCTCTTCCGTACCCTTTCCCTTTCCCCCTCCGCTCGTTCTCTTTCATCCCCCCCTCGGTTCGTTTACTTTCTCCATCTCTTTCTCCACCCTTTTGTTCGTTCTTCGCTTTTCGATTTGTTTCTTTCTAATACGCGCGCGGCATACGTTACGTCGGGGTCCCAAACGTACCCACGGAAACCGAACAGTCGTATTTCTTTTCCACCTTTCCCACTCATCATTGTTTCTCATTTCACCGCGTGCTCCGTCGGTGTATCATTCAACCTTTTCTCCCCCCCCGAGGAAATTGTTTTTCCATGTTTCTTCTCTTTTCTACGCGGCGACCACTTATCGCGTCTCTCCGTTATTCCGTCTGCTGCACCGGCTTATTTCTCGTCGCACGTTGTTTCCCTCTCTCCTCAATATCGTCCCTTCCTTGTTTATCGTCCGTGTCTCGTCCGGCTTATCTTCTATCGTTCCTCTCTTTTGTCATTCAACTTTCGCTCTTTGTCTATGCTTCGCACGATGCTACCCCTCACCTCCCCTCGTCTGTTGCGTATCACCGTATTTTCTGTCTGGATACGTTCCATCTCTGCAATTCCTCCACTCCTCTCCGATTCATTTACTTTCCCTTCCTTCGCCTCTGTTGCCTCCCTCTCTCTCTCTCTCTCTCTCTCTCTGTCTCTGGCCAGCGATTGTACACGTAAATTTCCCCTCTCTTTCCACGATCGTCCGTCTCGCTCCGGGTCATCCTTTTCTTCCCCACCACGCCAAGACGTTCTCGTTGTCCTCGTCCGGCTATCGCTGGCTTTCGTGTCTTTCGTCTCTGTTCGCGGTACGCGCGAATGCGTGCACGCCGGTTCTCCGTATAGAATCTGTACCTATATTGGTTCCACGTGACCGTGCGGCCATCGGTGTCACGCCGCATGGCACGTACAGCACACGCTGCTATCCGAACTTTTATCGTTCGGCGCCATTGTTGGCGACTTCGTAAGGTACGAGAAGCGACGCTGCTCTTCAAACATGTCGAAATTGCCAGACGACTTTCCGCACCGGTTGCGGTCAAACGCAATTACAATAACGATCGTAAGCTTTGGAGGATTTTTCCGAATACGTTGAGTCACGGGATAAATCATTAATCGTAAATAATATTTCATTCGATATCCGAGATGGGACGCAAAAATGTAAAATAAAAATTATTCTACGAAACATATTATTATTTTGGTTAATACAAATTTTCTTCGTCAAGTTCTTGCTGACTTAATATTTGATACTGAATTTTTGCAGTATTTTCACATAATATTATATTATCGATGTATATTATATAAGGTTGGAGAAGCATTATACTCCTTTGCCAATTTAATTTTTCTATTAGATTCGAGTCTTAAGTTTGAATGGGCTATATTAAGATTTTAATTTTTTATACGATTTATTCGACGATTTATTTGATCAAATATTTTTGAATTTTGGGATTGATTCGGAGTCGTCTTCGGGCTGTGGATAATCTAAAATTCTGCGTGGAACTCCGCGACATGCAAATATACCGCACGATTACCGACGCAATAATAACTTCGCGAATAGCTGCCAGACTTTCGAGATCGTTGAGTAAGCTACTGTATTATTTTGGAGATTAGTAGAACCTCCGTGGATATCGAATAGTATTATCTTACTTATTAATATTATATTTTTGTCGTTAAAGCTTGCTTGTTTCGTGCCGCCTGCTAAAAAAAACCAATAGACATAGCTAAACGTATGTTTATATATGCATGGATAGAGATTGAAGTGCAATGTAATTAATTAAAGCTTAAGTGCCGTAATTACAGAGTGCTCCATTAACGAAGTCGGAGCACGGTTAATGAATAGCGTATAGTGGTGTATAAAACGATGTTCAAAAATGTTAAGTCCAGCTTCGTAGAACACCCTTCTGCATCTGAAATTTACTTTGTCTTCTATTTATTACATTTGCTCATCTATGAGTCGAAGCCAACGATAGTGGCATAAGTGCCAGGGCAGATAGTGGCATAAAAGGTAGAAAGAAATGAGCGTGTAAGCTATTTACGTATATTCGAACGCGATACTGTGTTACGAATCCTGTTGGAGGCAGTTTGACCACGTGCTTGTGAGTCGCGCGTGCGCTTATTCATGCAACGATCTTCCTTCTCCTTCCGCTCCGATCCCCCTCCACATTCTCCTTCTCTGTTTAACCTTCGCGGCCCTCGCGTGTCCGTCTATTTCTGTTTCTGTATCTCCGTCCTTCTTCGCGATACATACTCCCCTCCTTTCGCTCGCCCCCTCCTTGTTTCTTGTGTTGTGTTACTCTAGCCGCCGCTATCCTCGTCTCTTCCCGTGCCGTTCCCTCCATTTTCTTTACACCGTGCTCTTTGTTCCTCCAAGGGAAGAAACACTGTCTCTTACTCGGCTCTGTTTATCTTTGTGTGCGCAAGTGGCTATCTCGGTCATCTCTTTTCCGTCCGCCTGGCGTTCTTCTTCGCGCGCGGTCGCGTTGCTCTCCTTTCTCCTTTGACTCTCCCCTTTCCCCCACTCCCCACCCTCTATAGCAGCTCTACCACGTGCACTATATCAGCGCGCGCCGGTAGCACTAACACTCGCTGTCGCATGCGTTCCTTCGCGAAATATTTTTGCTGATGTCACACGGGGCCGCTTATCGCGTTTTGAAGAAAAGACAAGCTTTCTGACCGTCGTACGCGACACGTACGAGTTATTGTTTTCGCATACTCTTGTGTACAATGCATTCGGAGCAGGGCTGAAACTCGTTGAATTATTTATCTGCCAGATATCAGAACTAAAATGCAATTTAGCCATTCTGTTTTTCTTTTAATTGGGATATATATTCATGCCCATACGTTACGATACCAATATTTATGAGTTCCCATAAGTTTAAATATCCAAATTTAATTATAGAATCTTCGATTTGCGTGTCTTTTCGAATACCTAGAACGGTCCGAGCGAAGACGAACCGCGACGCGCGCTGGTTCAGATTCGAACTGGACGCATTAAGAATTTCGTCCTTGCATATTTTTATCCTCTTCTCGTCGACTTCTTTGAAAGCGTGTGTATTGTTAACTGTTGGTGTTCGTTGTCACGTGCACGTTCCTTCGCGTATGTTCCACCACGTGACGTCAAATACAAGGCTTATCGTATTTCGAGGGAGAGGTGTCCTGAATCTGCAGGAGTATCATGTGACGTTCGCGAGAAGGTATTCTCGAAAGTGAAGTGAAAACATTTTCATCGGCTTTCACTCGCTTTTCTTACGCGCGCGACAGGACACTTCTAAAAAAAAACACTTAACATATACAGTGGGTTAACAAAGTCACCGTACAGAAAAAATTCTTTGTTATGATTTTATTATTATTCTGCTGTTTCTGTCTAAATAAAATTCCAACTTTTTAGGTGATTTTGACTTAGACTATAATTTGTAAATATCTACACAGAATTATATATTTTTTAAATATTTTCTCTACCATTTCCTCGTTCAGGCGTTATTTCAAATGACTGAAATTTATGAAATGCTAAAGGTAGAATTTAGTTTTGCATTTTGCGCTCTTCGAATCGGAATATAATTAATTTTTCTAGGCCAGCGAGTATACCACGAGACCCGCGAACGTTCCCATCGAAAATTATCGACGTTAGGATAGTTTCGTATGGCATTTCTTCATCGTTGCGATAACTTTGTTGCAGACGTTGAGGAGGAAGGAACGGGACTACGAGCACGAAATGGAAAGGCTCGCGAGGGAAAAGATCGCCGCTCATCAGAAATTATTAGCTTTGAAAAAAGAGCTCGCGGCTACCTGGGATCACATTGATTTTAATACTCTTTTGCCGGAACAGAATTCTGCTGTCGATGCAATAGCTACGAAAAGTGGTAAGTTTCACAATTAAATGCAAACTTAGATAGTAAAAAAAAACATGCATGTTCTTAACTTATGTTTAAAATATTTAATATTATCAAAGATATAGTTATTTTTAAATGGATCCCCTTTTGTTGAGCATACCTTCACGGTTGCCACGATTCCGACTGTTCCGCTTATCTGAAAAACGAACAAACTAGAAACCATTTTGTTCGGATGTGGCTATAGCAGATATAAAAATTGTGCAAAAATATTGAAAAATTAAACATTGGCAGCATTTTAAAGTTGGTTTATCTTTTGTAAAAAACATCGGCTTGTGACAATTTTAATAACGAATAGCACCTTAAATGATAGATGAGCCGTTCGAACGGCGTGTTAACGAAATCGTTTGCATTTAAGTTTCAGAAAGTATGGAAGTAGACGTGACTGGGCTCGCTCGAGGAGGCACGAGGTACAGTAGTACCAGTAGTCTGAGTAGCGCGGCCACAGCCAGTTCACCACAAACACTTCAAACCACCAGCACGACTTCCAATATTCATAATCAAGTTGCGACCGCGGCTGTTGTTTGTCAAACGCAGGGTCTGAACCTCGCGCAAAGTTCTAGGGAAAGTCCACCTGCAAGTTCAAGCCCTGGAACGCCCACGCCTAGCATTCCTACTCCGGCACAGGTAAATCGAAACACGAAAGATAGACGAGGGAGTCGACGGGCACAGTGTTTTCCGTATTAGTAGCAGATAAAGGGAATCTGCGGACGGTCGGATTAGCTCGGTCGGTTGGCTATCCTTCTCGTAATCCAAAGGTTCCGAGTTCGAATCTCGGGTTCAGCTACGTTCGCGCATCGCCCTTTTTCTCGCTGAAAGGGGGGACCTCGAAATCGTTAAAGCACCGAACAGCCCGTTGGGCACAACGCGAGTCTCTAGCGTTTGTGTGTGAAACGGTGCGAGAGAAAATACACACTTTAAAGTCACTGTTTATATATGAACTTGTATAAACAGTGTATGCGCGTGCGTACATATTTCTATCGTTATCTGACAACGAGTTTTTTTTTGTCGTAAATGGAATATGGAAAAAGATTTAATTCCTCCGACTCGTCGTTTACGCAATAGTATTTTTTTTATAACGCTAATGGACTGCGGATTTTATGCATTTGTGTCGCATATTAATAGAGAAAACGTGTGCAAAATGTATGCAGAATATGTTTTATGAGATAATTTAATAACATTAATTTTAAGTGCATTGTATTCTGTGTATGTTTAGCATACGTTCCATGAAAGAATTTTGGATTTTTATTTTTAATCCGATCGCGCGAATATCGAAGCTATAATCGTTATCAGGTTATAATTTTTTCATGGATGAGTGCGTTTCAGACGCTTGGCGATCGCGATTATATTTGTGTATTTTGGTTTACGCGACCTCGTAGCGCCGATAAAGATAAAAACGAGTCAAGGTCGGGCAAGGTCATTTCATCAATTAATGCAATATCCGAGGCGTTTCATAATTGACGAGCATAACTCTCGTGGTAAATGATTCAGTACAGAAATTATTTTTTACTTTACCATCATTTTTAAAAATTTAATTCTGAATATTTGTTCGGTACCTTTTAGTTACTTACACGTTGCAATGTTTAAAAACTAAGCGTACGTCGAGTTGGGCAAATGTCACTGTAAATTGTGTTCGCGTCCATAAATTGCATACTATTAAAGTAACGGTTACGGGCGATAGGATCAAAGTTCGCATTCGCGAAATTATAGATACGTTGTTTTTTTGTTGTAGGAGAAAGTTAACACGTCGTCGACCGGTATGGTGCAGCAACAGCATCAACTGCACCTGCCCATAAGTGCTCAGATGTTGAACACGAATCAAGGTTTGGCGACGATCGTCCCCACCCTTCAGCACATCGGGCCAAGCTTGAGGGTGATACCTGGCGACACGAGGCAGCTTCTGGTCACTCACACCACCGGGAACAACGAGTCTAGACCGTTAACGTTAGCCGTGCAAAATTCTTCGGATCAATCGAGGCCACTGATCGCTGTGCAATCGAACACTGGAAGTGAGCCAAGGCCCGTGGCGCTGGTCGTTCACTCGTCCACGGCCAACGACAACAGGGTAACGTTCGTGCATTCTAATCTGTCCAACAACGATAGGCCGTTGGCCCTAGCCGTGCAGTCGTCGGCCAGTGACGTCAGGCCAGTTACATTTGTGCACTCGGCGAACGAGGGAAGGCCGTTAGTTCTCGCAGCGCATTCTCCTGCACTGAACGTGTCGAGTGAGTAGCTTCCGATGTCGTGCGAAACGCAATTATGACTAGTTTCCCGTTAATCCTCTCAACATGAGCAATTCTTACCTCGAACGTACGGATAATCCTTAACTCGATCGTGGGGCCATCGCCGTTTTCACGAACGGCGTTCATTAGCGATGGGATCGACCGTTGCGCGAGTATCGAACCCTCATGGGTCATTCTAGAAACTGGAACGATCCCTGGCTCGTTCATAAGCGAAGATATAAACAACCGGTATTAGTAAATGTCGAATATCGCGGTGAAGATTATTCGTTTGACGATGTAACTTCGCTTTTCGAGCATCTTGTTTACGTAAATACTGTTAAGATTAGTAAAGACGTGTACTTGATAAGATTCTAAATGGAAGTAACATTTGCCCATGGGTCATCTAGACAATTGCCTCGTAGTAATTCTATTCTAAAACGCGGTAACACTGTTGATATAGCGATTCTGAATTGTGTTACAGACGCTCAAACGAGGATAAGAGCGGGTGACACGCAGACCACGCATAAAATGGTCGGCGGTGTGACACTGGTCGGCGGAAATGGATCGGAGCTGACTAGACTTCCGGGTGGCGCTGAATTGAACATACTTCCGGCAAATGGTACGGTTCACTTTCTCTGTTTCAGTGATCGTAAAGGCGTCAACTCTCTATACTACTTAAAGTCTCAACGCTTAAATACTTAAACGACTATAAGTTCTCTGACCGAGCATGAACTCTTAAAGTTTTAAAAATTGTGTCTGTTCGCATGGTATACTCTTAGAGCGCATCAAATACCAAGGCCAGGTCGCACAATTGCGATTTAGTAATGAGTCGATGCCAAAGTAAACAATTCATTTGCAGAGCGGTTCGTGCAACCGTGCGCGGTGTCGCTTTGAAAATGATTGACAGATAGCATGTAACTATCGTGCTTATTCTGAGCGTACAAGGCGATTCGTGTAACCGTGCAATTAATTTGTTACAGGCTTGACGCTAAGCCACGCAGGTGTGTCGCTCCAGACTGCAACGGGCAAACCTGGCTCGACCGTGATGCAGAACGCTCCGTCCACAGAAGGTATAGCTCACATAGTCGGTCCACACACGCCTCTGTCCGGTTTGACGCCTATCGTCACGCCTATGACGGTCGTCTCGCAAGGGAATCAGGTGACCGCTCACATTCTGGCGCCCTCCAGCCTCGCGGGTAAGATGATCACGACCCCGATTCTGAAGTCCGTGGCGCAGATGCCAATCGTGAACGCTCAGTATATCAATACCACGACCCTGGTGAAGCCGGTGGTCGTCGTCAGTTCCCCGTCAACATCCGCGCCACAGTCGACGGCGGCTTCCAGCACGCAACCTTCCTCGACCACGCACTCGACCGTCTGACAGAATCAAAGGAAAGTGAAATTAGTTTGAGAAACGGCTAGGTCGTATCGGTGCATCGAAGCATGGAGCGACGAAGATCGCGGCAGACCGACGTTTGGATCCACGTTTCGCTGTTGTTTGACACCATTGACGCGCGTCGGGCCGACGACTGGGCACGATGACGTGAAGTCGAACGGTCGCGTCGATGGGGACACGATCGCAGATGTCCCGGACGGAAGGACCACCGTGACCGTCACGATGTCGCCGACGTTGAAGGAAAGTTTTCTATTTTTGAACGTTGAGCTTGCGTTCCTTCGTGTTTAAATTCGATGTTTTTACGCTCTTCCAAAGAGTAAACCGACTGAGAGTGTGTTGGAAATGTCGTTGCTCAACTTGCGCGATTGCGCCTGGTACCTTGAATACTCCGAACAAGTACTTACCCGCGCGTAATCGAACACGGAAACAGTACGGACGCGATGCAACGAGGCAGCTCAAGCGAAAACAGTTTTAATAACAGACAATCAGACACTCGTACGTGATTAATTGTACAGTAAGTTCTTCGCTTGCGTGGTTAGTTCCACAACTTCCCGCGCCCAATTTTATAAATACCATGTATTGCGTATACAAATACGAATCGATGGAAGGCGGAAGCGGGGGTGGCTGAGCAATATTTACAACGTCCTTTTATTCGGAACCGACCTTTCTTCCTCTAGAATAAATTTACCTGTGTTATTTTCCTTTCAGAAGTCAACTCGAATTAAGCAGATGCGTACGGTGCCCCCTTTATCAAAATTCAAAAGTTCGAAAGACATAGGCATCTTGCTGTGAATTTTCTTCGAGTGAAAATTCGTCGATATTCACTATCGTTTAACCGTTTGTGTGCACAGAGATCGTTTCGAAAACCGCGACGAAAAAATATCAAACCTATAGCAATAACGGCATCAGGGGATCAAGTCTAATTTGTGCAAAATCTATTCAGCACTCAAACGGTTAATAAAGAAAGACTGTCGATTGTCAGGAGAAACATAATCAGTAATGTTCTTTCGCGTAACTCGAGATCGCGTGACTGGAGGACTTACTGTATATTCAAAATTTCAATTGATACAAGCTTTTGAAAACTATTCGAGACCAAGAACACGACTCGTGGCATAATCTTGTTTGCACGATTTTTAAATTGCATGACAGCAGAGTATGAAGCTCATTTACTATTTCTTCGGTACCTCGTCGCAATTGGGGAAGTTTGGCAAAGGTTACAAAAAAAAAGAAAAAAAAAAAAGAAACAAAACGACTGTTTTTAGAGTGATGTTAAATTAAAGAATTTGTACGATAAGATTGATTTATATGTTTTTGAAATTGATCGAAATCTTGAAATCGGGTGGATGATGATATATGCCTGTGCTTTTTAAATTATCATAATAGTGGCTGTGGAGAAACGATTATCGATGGACTTTGTCATACGCCTATGTTTACTTTCGAAAAATTAGATCGTATAAAATTGAAGTTTCGTCGTGCCGAAAACACTCGCCAAGGAACACACACGGTGTATGTTTATTAACGTGCTCAAGTATTTATTCGCTTATATTTATTCTACAAACTTAATTGAGCATCATATACGTTCGTCTTGGCTTTCGAATACCTTTTACCGGGTTAATTTCAGTAACGCTCACACACGCGATTAACGTTACGGGTACGTTTTCGAGGTAGTAGTTCATTGTCCAAAAAAACAAAAGAAAAAACGAAAACAACATTGTGTACATAACACGCGGGCTCTCGTCGAGTCGACGGACGCAACGCGTTATTTCGCATAATAATCGCCAACGTTCGGACGAACGGAGAATGAGCAAAAACTTCTTATCGCGTTGCAATCGAAGGAAACCGGAAAGAGACTACTTGTACACGCGTAATCGTTTTTACCGTACTATTTTGAATTGCTTTCTATCGCGTAGGTGAAAATAAAATTTACGTTTCATTCTGCAACATGAAGTTTTTCGCGCTTTCATCATTTGATATACTCGATGCGAGACCGTTAACGGTGGTTGTTCGGCTTAAATAGTTTTAACGAGACAATTGGCGTATAGAGTGCAACTTGGAACATGATCGAAATTTACTTATAAAACAGAAAAAGCTTTTTACGCGACTGATCATATAACGCCTCTGCATCACGTCGTTCAGGATTCGCGTTCGCGCGAGTAGTTCTGCAAAGGAACAAGACTTAATACGGAAGTACGAGACCAAGCTCTCTCACGATTAAAAATTTGTAATATTTTTTTAGACACTGTACTTCTGTAACCTCTCAACGTTATTAATTTCTGATTGTGGTCCGTTTCGGGTACGGTAACTTTGTTTACCCTGTTTTCCTATCTTATCGTGACTTCTGAACAAAATTAATTGTCCACTTTGGAAGCAGTTTGTCAGTCAACGTTGCAATTATCCGAAAAAAAACGAAGTCATGGGCGGGATGGGACTTCGTATCGGTACGATTTTGATACCGGTATTACGTAGAGCCGAGTGTTAAAGCGCTAATCATTTTTGTTAGGCGTGAGTGCGTGCGTGCGTGCGTGTGTGGATGTGACTGTTAACGGTCTCTTTCAGATATCACAATTTGTACACTAGTATTATTATTAATTGTATCTGCGTATACAAACACACGTATACATATATATATGTATACATATATATATATCTTGTTTTTTTTTTTTTATTTTTTAAATTATTTAATCAAAGGCTTGGTCAGTCAGTTCAGCTGATGTGTAAGCATGTAATATGCGTGGGCGCTGTGTCTTTAGGTCGATCAACAAATTTGTTAAAAGGTTTTATTAAGTTATTGGTTAGCTGAGAGCAAAGCCGTTTTCAGGGACAATGCGTCTAAAAAATTTGTGAATTCTGTATCTTACGGGGCTGTTGAAAAAGTAATCTTGGTTTTAAAAAACTGACGAGCATCGGCTATAACGCGTGAGCCCGGTGAAGATTTAACAATATACTGCTCGGTGTAATTAGCGTGTCGCGTTTCTGGACGATTCTAGAGCGCGTTCCTCTGGAACTAAGAATATTAGAGATGAAAATATTCAGAAAGAAATACTATGTATTTAATATGGTAAATATTTTTCATCGAATTTGATGTAATTTGCAGCGTATCGAGCCCACAATTTGATTTCTTTTTCGGCAGGGAATGTATTCCAGTTAAATAGATATAACTTTCCTTGATATAGCAATGACAATTGGAATTCATTCTTCGAGCACCGAAAAGTATAAAAACTATCTTCGACCCGGTTATGCGTGTTTCGCTAAAAAAAAAACCGTTTCTATAGCTATAACTGTTATAGGTTTCGCGCGAAAAGATCGGTCAGGCACGATGAACGATCGAATTTGACGACGATAGTACTACTAAATTAGTAGAGATTTCGAATAATATCGCTACTGAATCAGTAGGATTTCACTGGACGCGAAAGCAGTGCTTTATTGCGTCAATATTCGTGCGATCGAATGAAACAAGTGCAATATAATTCTTGGGAATAGTCGAACGGAAAGCAATTCCTCGTTTCGAAACGAGTCAAAAAAAGAAAAAAAAAGGAAAAAAGTATAGAGTATCTAAATAAAAGTGTCCAACAACGAATAAAAGATAAAACTTCTTATCCGTTACTGGATCGAATAAAAATTAGAAAAAGTAAAGATATATGAACTGTTGGTTGTTCTCGTGTATCATTTGCCCGTCTCTGGTCGCGGGGAATCGTCGTCTCGTCGATTGTATTCACGAATTACGCTTGCACGCCCGGGCCCAATCTCGCGGCGCCATTTTCTCAGCTGGTAGGCTCGTTGCACCAAGATGACTTTTTCGAAAGCTGTCGCCGGGCTTCGATCGTCGATTGATTGTTGCTTCTCAGCTCGCTCGTTCTTCGTATATCTCAATTATTGTCTGTTTCTTTTAGTTCGGCAAGATCAGCATCGAGATTCGTAAACATATCCGAGCGTATTTTTTATTTGGACGGGGGAGGGGGGAAGGAAGAAGTCGGATAGAAAATTCGTCGTCCATATTTGCTGATCGCGTCCCGCGGCGAACGTCGGGATTTCTGTAAATTAAACGTGTCTTTCGAGGGAATGTATTTCCATAAGATCTCTAAATGGTGGAGAAATTCGTAAATTTCTCGGGGACGGTAGAAAAGCTGCTCGAGGAAAATTCAATTCTACGCGCGTGCGCGAACGGAAGTCGCATTTTGTTCCCTCCTAATAAGTTAACCATGTGACTGAATCAGATCGCACCGGGCTCTCGAACTGTGTAATTCGGTACCTTCGTTTAATCCGAAAGTCGTGCAATGGATGTAAATAGTCGTACTAGATGTTTTGGGGGCATTCTTAAGCTGCATAACCGGGACAAACAGGCAAAAGCGCAGAGGATGGTATCGTCAATTTTTGCTCGTTGAACGCGGAGTGAGTAACTAGAGACTTCGATCGACTTCGAAGCCACACTTTTGTACCTTCTGATGCATTTGTCGCGATTATTTTTCGATAATACTTTCTTTGTGCAGTATATTTCACAAGAGCATCGATTCGATATCTAAAAAACTAATTTTCGACAAATTCACAAGTAGGTTTAACTCTGAGGCACAGGATTTCAGATAATAAAATAGACCCATGTTGCATAGAAATTTAAAATTGGTATACTTAATTGGTATATAAAACATTGTCGCAATAAACCTTCCACTTGCAACAATTGATGAACCTGTACTGGCATGTTGAATATTGCCAACACAAGTGAATACATTTGTAACATTTGTTGAAGATTTTACCGACTGCTTTATGTAAATAAGACAAAATATAAATCTATGTGCATGCAGCCATTGCAATATTTCAAAATGGGACTAAAAATGTCCCATCATGCATTATGGTGCATCAAAAAGGTGGGACACTGGTAATTCCAGTGTGCTTCAAAGTACGCATATAATGGTACAATGCAATTACCTAATATTCTTTAAAATCTCCTTTATACCCCTTATTCGACTGCATAATTGCTTCAGTGAAAGTGTATATGCTTTCCACGTAGTTTTAACTTCATAATAACCCACATATTTTCTATAGGGTTTGCATCAGGTGATTGCGAAGGACAATCCAAGACATTGATGGCATATTCTTTTTTCCATCTGGTACACAGATGACTCCAGTGTTATGGATCATTGTTTTCTTACAGTATCCAGGATGTATTGCTTTCGCTGAACCACATTCTTGCAGAAATAAACAGTTTTGATATATTTTTAACATCCTTGTACAGTTTCAGTGAAGTTCCAAAACCCAGGGAACAAAAGCATTCCCAAATATCAATGTCTTAGATTGGCTTTCAATCACCTAATGCTAACCCTATAGAAAATGTTGTTTTAAACCCTAAAAGGCTATTATGAAGTTAAAACTATGTAGGAAGCATATACTCCAGAATAAATGAGATTCAATGTTAGGCAATTGCATAGTTCTATTGTATGTATACTTTGAACCTATTTGTGAATGTTTCAAAAATACTTATTTTCTTGGACATCAAGCCTATGCTCTTGTAAAATATAAAATCAACCTTAAATTAATTTTCTTACAAAAAGAAATCATTGAAATTATAATAACAATGTTTCAAGCAACAGATTCGAATTTCAATGTGTATATATCTTGGTTTTTTTGTTGTATAAAAAGAGCAAAACTCGTTATTATTCGTAAAGCTCATTTTGTAGAAATAAATTATACCTTTGTTGTGCTTAGAGTTTGCAGATATCCGATTTCTGTTGGTATTATAGTTTTACATGTTTTCTTTGTTTGCTTGTCAAAAATATTTCCATCGGTTTTTCCATCCCGTTACTAACGAGTTAATTTGCTGAAAGTCTGAATATCGATCAGATTTTGCCAGATTTCTTTTTACTAAAACAATGCTCGGGAGTTGCTCACTGCGCGTACAGCGAACGATCAATCAAAGGAAGCTGGCATCAGGACGAACGGAAACGTGGAAACGGGATCGTATTTGCCGTCGAATGGCAGGTACAAATAGCGACTACCGAGACGGGGAGCAACGATAACAAATTATCGTTTTCTTCAATTGTATATAGAGCTCGTCGATCGTCGGATGGCAGAAAGTATGGAGAACGTGCGGGGAATATTATGTGTACATGAACAATGTGATATAAGTAATTAATAAAATTACTTAGCACTATAGCGTTTAAGCAGAACTGTTAAACTGTTTACAGCGTAGACGTGTACGATGCTAACTATTATTTACTAACATCCTAAAAGAATCGTAAGGGAATCTAATTGTACATAAAAATTACGAAAGTGAGAGAGAGAGAGTGTGAGAAGATTAGTGCGAAAGATAGAGAAAGAGAGAGAGAGATAGGTGTGAAAGATAATCGCGAGATACAATTATATCGAATACGAGATATAAATGGATGAAAAAAAGTAAAAAATGAAACGAAAAAAGTATCGAGCGAGAATGCGACGCGAAAAAGAAAAGAACCTGACGTCTTGTATATCCTTCGTGATAGAGCCTCTAGATTGTAATTCTCGTGTGTGAATGGGAACAACGCGAAGAATAAGTGCGATCGAGCGTTCTAGTAAGAGTGTTGTTGTTGTTGTAGTCCATGTCGAATTTTGTTATATGCCATCGCTGGTATATGAAACACACGGTATATCTCACGAACCTTCGAACAACTTGTTGTGCATTGAAAGAACGAAAAAAAAAAAAAAAAAAAGAATAATAATAATAATAATGATAAAAACGAAAGAAAGAATGATAAACGCGAAAATGAAACGGAGCGCGTCGCGGGGACGCGAAGATCCCCGCGCAAACAACACTTTTTGTTTTCAAAAGAATGCGACAAATTTCAATACAATCTATTACAATAAAAACGTAAGCGTGAAGCGTTGCCCAGTCCTATAATTGCCCCTCACAACAACGTGTCTCGAGAAACTCGCCGTGGATCGGGCACGTAAAAATTTATTCTCGAACGATAAATATAAATCTAAAATTCGTATTAGTTGTTCGCAAGTAAAATTTGCTTCTTTAAATATTAATCAATCATGTAGTATCCATTCTATGTAACTACCCTTCAGGTAGTTTATTTTATTAAAATCGACAGTCGTAATCAATGAATTATAACACTTGTGTCGAATTGACTCGATTAGATTTACGAATGGTTACTAGTTCATCTTTTTACATGGAAGCAAAATGTTTGACGTGAAATAATTTCCATTCCTGTCGTTACAAGCATCGTCATTCTGCTTTCTGACACGGACACGTGTCCGTAGTTTCTTCTCTTCGTGCTTGAACATAGTCTTCCATCGCGTTAAGCGTAAAATACATCAACTTGAGATTACATTGGTCGGTTTATTTAATAAAAAATTAGTCCAAAGGTTATTTTCATAATAAAAAGAGGATGCATTACTGCACGATAGATGCACCTCCATCTACGGCAGCACGCCCAAATTCGTCAAGAAATAGTTCGTAATTTTGGACACTAGATACTGCCCCAATTAATGTCCCGTGCAGTTACGAGTGCACCTTTTACCGTATGGGCTTTCGTGGTCCAATCTGACTGCCATACCGACCTGAAAATTCGGAGGTGATTTTAGCGTCCTCTTGTCATGGATGGCGGTCAGTTGAGAAACTGTCCATTAAATTAGTATTGATGGGCAGACAGCTGTAGTGTGTGCGCAAATACATGGGACGGATTCAAAAAGGCAATCCAGTGTCGACAAAGGCAAACTGACACAAGCCCTCTTTCTCGATTCTCCGAAGCTGCCCGAAGTAATTTTGGACCGTCTCGTGGGAGTCGAGAGAGGAAGGTTCATTTGCCTTCTCGCTCATGAACAACTGAAATTCGACCTCACGTCGACGGCATACGATTCCAAGTCTCGACTGGCCAGGTATTTTTTATTTTCCGACCTATGTACGTAGACGAACTTACGCAAGATACTATAATGAACAAAATTTTGTGAAATTTTTCTTACGGAAATACACGTTTTAAGACCCCCCGATCATATTTGAATTATTGAAAAAAAATAAATTCATTTTTATTATTCCTATATATGAGCGTACATATGTACATGTATATCATTTCAGATACCACTTCTGATACATCTGGCAACGTATAACCATTACTGCTAGCTACTGCCAGCCTCTCGCAGCCTCTGCTGGCTTCTGCTGGCCACTGCTGACCACACCTGATACTTTCGACAACGTATAACGATTATTACTGGTTACTGCCAGCCTCTCCCAGCCTCTGTTGGCCTCTCCTGATCACCGCTTATATTTCTGACAACGTATAACGATTACGACTGGATACTGCCAGCCCTTCCCAACCTCTGCTGGCCTTTGTTGACCACCGCTTATATTTCTAACAACGTATAATGATTACGAGTGGTTACTGCCAGCCTCTCTCAGCCCCTGCTGACCTCAGCTGACCACCGCTTATATTACTGACAACGCACAACGATTACTACTGACTTCTGCCAGCCACCGCTGGCCTCTGTTGACCGATGCTGACCACCACTCCTGTTACTTCTGACAACGTTGTGGCGCTGCTTCGCTGCGGGTAGAGGATCTCGTGAGAATTCGTAGGAGGACAGAAAAGGAAAGGAGGGGAGGGGGCGCGTTTCGTCCGGGCCTACCAGTGGACTTATCAGTAAAAGGCTTTCTAGCAGTCCCTGCCTTAGACGACTGGGATATTGGGAAGTCGTTCGAGGAGTGTATATATAGCAACGGAGGGGTCGGAAGAGCGCTTGTGAGAGCGCGACCCCTCTGGTGGCGAGCATGGGAGGCGACGCCACAACGTATAACGATTACAACTTGCTATTGCCTGACTCTGCTTGCCTCTGCTGCCCCCTGCTGGCCCCTGCTGTCCCTTGCTGACCCCTGCTGGCCACTGCTGACCACTGCTGACCACTGCTGACCACTGCTGACCAACGCTGACCTTTGTTGACAACTTCTGATATTAATAATGTAAATCTATGCCAATAAATGTTATAATTTCAAAGAATTCTATGTGTTCTCGTCATTTTTACCTTTCTTTACCTCTCCAAAGCATTCCCATAGTTATAAGATACGTGCCACCTCTTCCCATATCATGCCCTCCTAATAACAAAGTCTAAAATGAACCTAAAACCGCCACCGCCATACCTACTCAGCTCTCTTACCTGCTGGCAAAATTAAAAATTAACTTTCAAATTTTTGCCCGAAAAATTTATAAGTTCCTGGAAAAGATTTGAGGGGGATCCCGTTTAAATTTTTTTCAGTAACCGTTACTCTCATACCTGCTGGCAAAATCGAGAATTCATTTTTTTCGTCAAAAAATTTTTGCTCGAAAATTTCGCCGATTTCCCAATTTTCCAGTTGTTTCAGGACTTTCCAGCTGTTTCAGGACTTCCCAGCTGGTCCGGGACTTCCAAGGGGGTTCCAAAATTCCAAGGAGTTTCAGGACTTTCCAGTTGTTTCAGGACTTTCCAATTGTTTCAGGACTTTTTGAAAAGTTAATTTTTGATTTCAGCAGCAAGTACGAGAGCTGGATACTTTGGGAATCCATTTCTAACCGGAAGAACGGTCTCTTAAAACTAAGGCAATGATTTGGAGAGGAAAAGAAAGGTGAAAATGATGAGAACACATAGAATTCTTTGAAATTATTTCATTTATTGCCATAGATTTACATTATACAAAGTTTTAATACATATACATCACGTCAGAAGTTGCCAACAAAGGCCAACAGTGGTCAACAAGGGTCAGCAGTGGTCAGCAGGGGGCAGCAGAGGGATGTAGAGGCATGCAGAGGCATGTAGAGACCAGCAGGAGCAAGCAGTAACACCTAGTAATCGTTATACGTTGTCGGAAGTAACAGGAATGGTCAGCAGCGGCCAGTAGAGGCCAGCGGAGGCAGGCAGAAGTCATTAGTAATCGTTGTGCGTTGTCAGTAATATAAGCGGTGGTCAGCAAAGGCCAGCAGAGGTTGGGAAGGGCTGGCAGTATCCAGTCGTAATCGTTATACGTTGTCAGTAATATAAGCGGTGGTCAGGAGAGGCCAACAGAGGCTGGGAGAGGCTGGCAGTAACCAGTAATAATCGTTATACGTTGTCGAAAGTATCAGGTGTGGTCAGCGTGGCCAGCAGAAGCCAGCAGAGGCTGCGAGAGGCTGGCAGTAGCTAGCAGTAATGGTTATACGTTGCCAGATGTATCAGAAGTGATATCTGAAATGATATACGTATGTACGCTCATATATAGGAATAATAAAAATGAATTAATTTTTTTTCAATAATTCAAATATGATCGGGGAGTCTTAAAACGTGTATTTCCGTAAGAAAGATTTCACAAAATTTTGTTCATTATAGTATCTTGCGTAAGTTCGTCTACGTACATAGGTCGGAAAATAAAAAATACCTGGCCAGTCGAGACTTGGAATCGTATGCCGTCGACGTGAGGTCGAATTTCAGTTGTTCAAGAGCGAGAAGGCAAATGAGCCTTCCTCTCTCGACTCCCACGAGACGGTCCAAAATTACTTCGGGCAGCTTCGGAGAATCGAGAAAGAGGGCTTGTGTCAGTTTGCCTTTGTCGACACTGGATTGCCTTTTTGAACCCGTCCCATGTATTTGCGCACACACTACAGCTGTCTGCCCATCAATACTAATTTAATGGACAGTTTCTCAACTGACCGCCATCCATGAGAAGAAGACGCTAAAATCACCTCGGATTTTCAGGTCGATATGGCAGTCAGAATGGGTCACGAAAGTCCATAAGGTAAATGGTGTACTCGTATACCTTGTCTCTGATACTAGATTAAGAATTTTGTTCCGCGTGGCCGTGCACAATTATGAAGAGGAACAAAAAACGACAAATTACAATAGCAGTTTCCTACTCGATAGGAATTTCTCAATTTTATGATCCATTTATTAAAAATATGCACTAATTCACATTGAGTGGTGTATGTGTGTATGTTCGTGTATTTCATTACTTTCAATTAGAGTAGAGTATGACACAATTATTAATATTGTCCTCTATCTACGCGTTCAGACACCTCTATATAGCATAGTAATTCTCAAAATATACAATATTCTCGTGTTCATCGTTTACAAAAGACTAAATTCATTTTTCTCTAGACGCTTCGGTAAATTTTGAATTTCTAACTAGAATCTCGATCATCTCTCTCCCTCTCCCTTTCTCTTCGTTACACGATTCACGTTTTTCCCCAAAACATCTTTTCACTTTATTTTTTGGTCAGGTTCGCAAGGTATATTCTCGTTTGCCGAAGATCGTCGCGTTTCCATCTCGCACGTGTACATATACACATTAAATAGAGAGCGAGTATAGCTATGAAAATCGCAAAGATTTACAATTTTTTAATTCCTTTCGAACGATGGAAACCGGTATTATGCCAGCAAAGTTATACCGAAATCGATATAAATACAGGTATTGCTCCGGTATTTCTACTACAGATTAATGTTTCTTTCCCAATGATTAAGAACAGTAACAATGTATTCATCAATTTACAAATTCACATTTTTATCAGATCTATGGTACTATAATATCGTTAAAAATATCATGAGGAAGAAAAGATTTATTTTAAAAACTTAAACTTACTTCAAAGCCATTCCGAACAACGAACATAAGAAACGAAATACATAAACAAAAATTTTCGCGTAGTTTCCTTCAACAGGATAAAGCATATTCGTAATGTCTAAAGTATGGGTAGAATTATCGTGATTGCGTCATTTATTGTCCAATTTCTGCAACATTTTTTCTCCATCGTTTGTTTCAACTTCGTCTTAAAACATTTTATCTTTATATTACCAAGTACAATTTGTTGTTGATTTAAAACTATATTATCACGTTAAGAAACATACATGCGAAGAGAATATTTGTCGAATAGATTAAAATGAGGACTAAAACATTGTTGTTGATTATTTTTCTTTGATATTACAGCGTTTTCGGTATGACTGCCAATATAATACCAGCGAAGAAAGTAATACCCATGTTGTGTCTCTATTTAAAAATATCGTGGAAATTTTAATCAAATAGGACAACTGAAAAAAATGATTGGTAAATATAGTTTGTTTCGGTACAAGTCCCTGCTCGAAATTTAAAGTCATGGATACCGTTGTGGTCGTTGATGGTTTTTAACTCAAGAGACGAAGTTCTCAAAGAACTTAGAAATTATCGAATCTATACTGTATCTATTATGCCTCGTTTCAAACGTTGAAATTATATAAAAATTTTATTGGGATTCTATTAAACTTGCCGCAACGAAACCATGATTTTTTAGTTTTCGCGACGATTACAAGTAATTATTCGCGGTACAATGTTATAGCATAATCGAACAGAATCTTACACAATCTTCGTTTGCACGAGTGCATGTATTTTACACGGTGATCACGATTACGAGGTAATTCCCGGACCGAGGATTAAAAACGATACGATGTCCGGTACAATGATCATCTTAATAGTAAAATATGGATAATAAAAATAATATAAATATACAGTAACATAGAATATAATAGAACATAATATATTAGATATCTCTGCATCAAAAAAGGTACTCTCGATTGTGTGTGTATGGCACGCCATACTAATACCAAAGGTAAACAAAAATGTTCGTAACCGAATTCTCGAATTCGCGATCACAGAATTCAAAATTTCGGTAAGGTAAGTGCGCCTAATTTCGAGACACTTTAAAATTTCATTCCATTTAACAGCAGTTTGGTAAACGGTATTATGTGTATTATATTTTTTAAATATACATTTTCGAAATTTCTTGGTAACGTTAAGAATAATAGGCAAGAATTTTCCGTTAAAGCGACGATTGTTAAAAAATGTGTCGACAATCGGGGGATTTACCTTACTGGGTTTTCGCCTTAGATCGTAATAGGAAATTAAACATACGTGTTTTACGTTAACATAGTCGAATTACAATTATTAAATTATTTGGTAATGCAAGATGGAAGGGCGTGTTATTACATAAATGGTACCTGAGCCTTTAAATATTAATGTTAAAATCATATCGACGTGGATATCCTACGATCCTACGTCTGTAAATACGTCGTTGAAAGAAACAGGAAAATACGCGCTTATTTAACGACGTATTTGTACGTCAGTGAACAACCTATCATTAGACTTCTTTATTTTTATGCCTATCCTAATAAAAGATAGTTGTAAAATATTAATTAGAAAAGAAACATTACCTAATTTAGGCAAATCCTTCAACCAGACAAATCTTTACACAAATTCGAGAATTGGTTCCCTAGCGATAGTTTTAAGAAACATGCGAAATAGAAATGAAGTTTTGTATATCGAAGACAGCGAGTATAAATATGACGTAATAACGAGTCATGGAATGTGACGACGAAGTCAATTCTTCGTGATAAATTCTTCGATTACTGGCAAAGGTTGAATATCGTGTAATGGTTAACAGAATATGTACAATTATTTATAAGTACTGTTTTACAGTTAACGCCTGGATATTTTACGTTTAGACAATTTTTTTGAGAATTAAATTAACTAAACTTTAGCATTTTCTAGAGTATTTTAGAAAATAATTGCCCGCAAATGAGTATTTATACATTAAAAATACCATAATGTATGGGAACTTGACGCGTACGAAAAAGTTGCATCTTCGATATACAATGAGTTGCAATTATTCTCGATTGCAATTGCAAAGAAACTGGAAAGTACGCAAAAGATATAGTCGGAAAATGTCAGAATTCTGTTCAAATTACCAAGTCACCTAGCAAATTTTAACTACATAATTGATAATACAAAACACAAGATTGTTTATAAACTGGAACCATGTTGAAACTTTTAAAAGTTTAAGAAATTCTATGAAATATAAAATGAAAACATGACTTCATAAACACAGAATCAAACTTTAAATTTAGAACAGTGTTGGTAATTGAAACAAAAACGACATCTGTACAGTAATCACGTTTCGATAAACGTCTAAGATCGAGAGATCTTTGGTCGCGAGAAGAGAATTCAATTATAATCGAACAACTAATCCTACGATTTTGTTAGTCTCGTAAGCTAAAATAGCGAGCATTAACATATTTGTTAACACATAATTCCTTTATCGAAACTCGAGGTATCTATCTAACGCAATGTCTCGACATTTTATTAGTAAAATATTATATTAAAACGTTCCGCCAGGAAGTACGTAAACATACGATAAAACAAACGCCTCACATTGATCGAAGAAAATGGCGACGTTACGCAAATTCACGCATAACAATAGGCTCGAACGACAAGGTGACATTCTTCTTTTTCATTCTTTCACGTTCGAATTATTATTAGAGTAATGGAATATACGACAGGGTGACCCTCTCGGGAATAGAATGAGAAAGTGAGTCTCGTAAATTATTATAAGCCCGAAGGAAATCGTTCGTTACGCGTAACAAATGCTCGAAATTTGCATTATAAAATCGTCTACACGAGATTATTTATTTAAATTCGAAACCTCCGTTAGAATCCATCGAATACGTAGTGCTCTTTACATTTTATTCGATTCAAATATTACAGAGAAGAAAGTAGCCGTTGCTAAAAAATAACTGCAAGCCGATAATTATTCCGTGAGTCGTATTTCTTTATTTGTTGTTTGGTTATCGGTACACGTAATATCTATCGATTAAAAAATAGTTCTCTCCTAATCACTCGCGTGCTAGTATCCGTAATCCTTTAAGAATATACTCGATAGAAAAAGATGAAATAAAGATGGCGACGCTTTGGTTCCAATGCCGCGGTTACGAGTCTCAATGGCGCCAGGGAATCGCAATTTTTCAACGCGGACAAACTTACGTGTACAACGCTAAAGTATTTCAGGTAAAACTATTTATCGTTACGCAAGTGAAATATAAATATAGAAAATATGTAAAGGGTTCGATCGTGTCGCGGTCAACGTTGTCATTGCTTTAGAGGAAACGAAGAACGAATTTCCCAGCGTCCACTGTTCGTTAATAGTAGCGTAGAAAAAATGGAAAATTGTTCTACGAACTCGTCGCGTAGACGGTTTTAAGAATTCACGAATTTCGATCGGAATTTCGATTTCACGTACGAGTCTATCTACGATAAATTCTTCGTCCGATTGGTTCGCCGCCGATCGCGAATAAAAATATAACTGAACACTTTTAGCGCGAAACGAACATCGTCGACCGGCGTTAAAGAATTTTTCATTTATTTCCCTGTAAATGCGCGTGGACGTCATTTTTTACTTTAATCTCGCAGCGAGTTATCTGAACTTTCTCGGTCTACGATTATCGAAGGAAAGAACTTTCACGAAGCTTTGTCGGACATCTTACATGGCGCGTTCTCGCATTGACTACTCATCGGAAAGGGTGCACTAAACGTTACTAAAAATAGCTTATATAAAACATCTGCCTGAGAGCGATAGATCTTTTTCTACTTTAATATAACCGGCATTTACAGCTTTTTTCCCATCGCTTATTATTAAAAATACTATATCGACGTGGACCTTACGACACCTCGTTCAACGACCTCATTGAATATAATTTCACCACGAAATTAGTCTCGTTTGTACTGCTCTAAATGTACTATGCTTTCGCTTTTTTCTATTTATTTTTCTCTTTTTTTTTTTTTGGAGGGGGAGGGGGGAAGACTTTTTTCTCAACGATCGACGATTTTACGTTTTTACGCTTCCCTCAGTTTAGGTACTCGTGACAGTTCATTTAGGAAAAATAATTCACGCTCCTTGCATTGGTTCGAAGACTTTTTCGTCGCTAACATCGGCGTTGAAGTAACAAAGAAATCGGTGGAATTCGTCCAAAATACGTTAGCCGATCGTTGCAGTATTTCCTTGCTGATCGTATGAAAGTAAAACAATTTCATTTCAGTTTCATTCGAAACGATAGAAACAACAAAAGTCTCGAAACCATTCTTGGCAAAGTTCTTTTCCTTCCAACTGTGTTCCTCGAGCAGCAAATGTACATTGGCGCAGGGCAATAATGGAATTTGTACTCTGCAACGTCCGATATTTGTTATTTCATCGTAACTGCGATATTGAGGCGGGGGGTGATAGCTGTCTCGAATATTCATAGGATGGAAAGAAAAAAGGTCGTACGTAACGTGAGACCTGCTTCGACGCGAGCGCTATTGCAAAACAGAATAAAAAAGTGCAATGCAACGGAATGCTCGTTACGCAATATAAATATATTCTTTTACTACAGCGGCGAGGAGATACTGTATTTACAAATTGGCACTTTCTTCGGTTTGGAATATTACATAGTTTGTTGGTAAATGCGATTGATTCCGATGCGTGGTCAACCGAGAGAATTTTTCGAGTTGCGAACACGACAAATGAGGAAACTTATGCTCATTTGCATTGTCTGTCATTAAGGTTTAGGCTAGTTTGAAACAGTATCGCTCGGTACTGCAAGGTGTTGCACGATTTAGGATCACCAGCAATCTACGTACATTCGAACAAAGTCGTTTTACACGCTAATTCTTCGTTTTTTAATTCGTCGATTGCCACCAAAAAAAGAAATATCAAAATTAATAAAAAAAAAAATGTTTGAAACTATATATTTAAGTTATTCTCGAGTTACTTACTCGCACACTTTTTAATGCAAGTGGCTCTCTATAAACTATGAATAATAATAGGCTACGCATCAACATTGTGCAAGTTAAAAACGTGCAAATCTATTATCGGGACATATCGTCGAGAACACTTTAAACAACCTTAATTTCCCCTATGACAGTGCAACACGCCAAACTATTTCAAACTGCGTTCGATCGTTTCGATGCAGAGATTCGATGGTTTACGCTACGTTAGGAAATCGTAATCGTGTCTTTTTGTCGAGTACTCCGGGTCGATCGATCGAACGATTATAAACACTTGCAGCAAACACGAGCAGAACTCAAAGTTTATATCCCAAAGAACAGGGACGGTTCGATTCTTGAAACGATTTTCTAGGATTCGTTTCTATACTTTGAAATTTTACAAGGCGTGAGATCGAAAGGTGATCGTTTACTATGAATTTTCAAGCGAGAATCACTCAAAAAATCAACAATGAATTACTAGGCTTTTGGCTGGACCCAAAGATTAAGTGGACTCTCAATCTCAACTGAATTATTTTAGTTAATTTTTATTTTTACCACATTAACTTTCTTTTAAAGGATTCAAAAAATAATGAACTAATAGAGGATTACATAAATTTTCGCATTTTTCCGTACACACATCAGCAGTGTATTGTACAAGTAAAATTAAGACTGAAATGTTACATAACAAAAAATCCATAAATGCTTTGTTACGCAGTTATAACAAAAATATGAACTGTGAAACTCGGTTGAGATTCAGGACATTAAAATGAGAAAAACAATTTACAATAAAATGGAATCAATCTTTTGCAAGTACTGAACATAAACTTGAACGATAGTTCAAAAAGTTATCATCGAAGAAAGAATGCTTCAGCAGTCAAAATAAATTATAGAAACTAAACTCTGATAAAGAAATGTTTAAGTTATCCACATAATTCTACGTAAAAAACTATTTTTTCGTGCCTTAACTAGTAGTTGCACTCTTTAAACAAAATTTTAGTAAATTTATTGGTTTAGTAAATAAAAGAATATTTTATATTTTTGTCATAACTTCTTAACAAATCATGTATGAATTTTTTGTGTATAACACTTTAGTCTTATTTTTACTTGTGGAACACACTGTTGAAGTGTGTACGGAAAAATGCGGAACACCCTGTATATTATCCAATATTTAAGCTGCAGTGGCACCAATAATCCACTTAAGGAAATTACACGGATGAAAATGGCGCGTATAATGCAGAAAAAAATATTTATTTACGACGAATGTACCAAGCTCCAACTTTTAACGTTTATTCGACGAGGGATATAAGAATTAAATTAATTAAACTTTAGTATTTCCTAGATATTTTAGAAAATAATTGCCCGTAAATGAGTATTTATACATTAAAAATATCATAATATATGGGAACTTGACACGTACGAGAAAGTTGCCCCGATATACAATGAGTTGCAATTATTCTCGATTGCAATTGTAAAGAAACAGGAAAGTAGGCAAAAGATATAGTCACAAAATGTCAGAATTTTGTTCAAATTATCAAGGTATCGAGCAAATTGTAAATAGTAAATATGAAAGTAAATATTTACTTTGCATTGAAAATGAAGATATTCAACCCTTCAAAATAAGATTGGATTTCAATTAGTTTGCACCAGTTTCGCTCCACGGTTCAAATTTAATCAAACTTAATTTAAGCCTAACCCTAACCCAAACCAGTTTGGATCGGTTTAAACCACTTTCGACGTGATTGATAAAATTAAAATTAATTGTAATATATCTCAATCAGTAAAATTGGAATTTTGTACAAATTAGCAAGACAATAATATTAGTTTAAGCTACAGTGATCCCAATGATACACTTAAGAGAATTACACAGTTAAAAATGGCGCGTATAATACAGAAATAAATATTTATTTTCGACGAGTGTACCAAGTTCGAATAACCCAAGGGGTACCTTACCAAAATGGCGCGTATAATACAGAAAGATATATTTATTTTCGACGAATGTACCAAGTTCGAATAACCCAAGGGGTACTTTATCAAAATGGCGCGTATAGTACAGAAATAAATATTTATTTTCGACGAATGTACCAAGTTCGAATAACCCAAGGGGTACCTTACCAAAATGGTGCGTATAATACAGAAAGAAATATTTATTTTCGACGAATGTACTAAGTTCGAATAACCCAAGGGGTATTTTATCAAAATGGCGCGTATAATAGAGAAATAAATATTTATTTTCGATGAATGTACCAAGTTCGAATAACCCAAGGGGTACTTTATCAAAATGGCGCGTATAATACAGAAATAAATATTTATTTTCAACGAATGTACCAAGTTCGAATAACCCAAGGGGTACTTTATCAAAATGGCGCGTATAATAGAGAAATAAATATTTATTTTCGACGAATGTATCAAGTTTGAATAGCCCAAGGGGTACTAGACATTTTTAATCGAATCGTTTCCTAGTTACTTTGTTTCAAAATCGAACGTTCCTGTTGAGGAACGATGCAAATGAGCATCGGGGTCGTTCCTTGGTCGCGTCTCGTTCTAAGCAAGGCATAAACCTCAGTTGCTATTATACACACGTAACTATGAGTATGTACAACGACTACGGATAGTTGACTTCCACGTCGTCTACTCCGCACGAACGTCTACTCTCTCTCTCTTCTCCCATTTTTTGTTAAGTTTACTTACGTTATGTTGAACACAATGATCGAATGTTTTCAATCACAATAGATTTACGCGAACGTAACGGCAAACATTCGCCTTAGTAACTCGATTCCCGGGTTGAATCGCGCTAGCCACGAGCCACCCTTAACACGTCGACTGCCCCGGCGATCTCGAACGAAACGATTTTCGTTCACGTTCTCAACGCTCGTTATTTCCTAATCGTAGATGGCGGCCGATGGACGAATTGTCGCTTGCAAGTTGACAATCGACGCGTTAATTTCCCTTCCAATCGCGATTTCAAGTTCGATTAGACGCCCAGAGGTTGCGATCCCGTCGTTCTTAAATCGACTAATATTGGAATCTAGAGCGTCCAGCGGAGTTCAACGTCGCTGGATCCCCGACGAGAATCGTCGACGCCTCCGGGAAGCCTTCTTCGAGGATCGAATAATCGTACGATAACGAAGATTGACTTGGCAATGTGCGTTTTACGTGACCGCGTGGGTACGAGCAATCGGCGGAGCCACGACCGGTTGTGTTCAGCGTCGCTTCGTCTACGTTTGAGGTAGAGTAATTCGGGAAAGAGAAAAAAGTTGTAGTGTCACCGATGGATTTATAGAATAGCAGAGAAAACCTTTGGTAGTGTAGAGTTCTTTTGCTCCATTCTTTCAGCTGTTCCGATCGCCTGGCCGTTCTGTCCGTTGCTCCGTTCGACATTACTTCGCCCCTGGTATTTTCCCTAACACCTGTAAATCACGATGATGTTATGTAAAATGTAGGAAGTAATTGGAAAATGGCATTTTGATCGGTTCTTGATGTCGCTACGATGTTTCGTTTGGCAGGAAACATTGCAGCCACATCAGAGAATCACTTTGCATATTGTTAATCCTTAAGTGGACTCTCAATCTTGATTGAATTATTTTACTTAATGTTGATTTAACCAAATTGGTAAATCAACTTTGTTTTAAAGTATTTAAAAAACAGTGAATTGTTGGAGGATTAGATAAATTTTCAAATAATTACGTTGATGTTAAGTTGTTCTGAGATATTTCTACAAGTTCTTCAAGCAGTTGTATTATAGATGTTTGACGCCGTTTGGCCAAGCTATTTCTTCCTTCGAATCTCAAATTCTATCTAATAGTTAAGTGCCAGTTTCCAGATATTTTTACCATGTACGATTGAATTGAATAATCCACTTAAGGGTTAAAGCTGAAGAAGAGTCGTGGCAAGTCTACGATCGCGAGCGGTGCAAAATCTCTACGTTTGTAACGTGTAATTTACAAGCTTTCTTTTTATACAGAAGTAACATTTTCGCTCTGGAGACGTGAAAGAAATGTATGATAGTATCCATAGACTTAGATTTGAATTAATTGTCAGGCAATGATCTTCAAGATCTTTATTCATATACGGGTGACAGGGCTTTTAGCTATCAAGACAAAGGAAATTAATTAATTATCGAATTTAGGTGTAAAGTGAGGATACAATAGTAGATACCAAGACAAATTTTAAACAGGTTTTGGTCAACGCGTTAATGTTAAAGTAGTTTGCAAATTTTCTGTATGAAGTTAAATTACTAATGCACAGTTAGAGCAAGATTATTGAATATTTTTGTACAGATTTTTAAAATACACGCTTTAAGAAAAGATATTCGATCTAATAGAGAAAGATATAAAATTAAAAATTAAAATTAATACAAAGATTAAAAATTAAAAATTAAAATAAAAAATTTTTATGGCAGATTCTAGAAGCCAAAATAAGACGAAACTCAAGAATACCAATTTGTTGATGGAGGCTTCGTTAAGAAGTTATTAACGTTCAAAGTTCCGCCAGTACTGAATTTTTTTCTCGAAAACGCGCAGGATTTTTGGAGTATGTCTATTCACCAAAAATGATTGTAATTGACCCCCGCAACCGAAAATAATTCTTTCAGAATGATTTAAAAATTTTTTTTCGCCTTAAAATTTCAGCAGTTGTCGATTTTTCATAAAAATTCGTTTTTCATTTTTAATCAAATTTGTTGACGCTGTACAAAAAAGTTGTTTAATACTTTTTTGTAGGTATCTATGAGCTCTACTTTAGAAAAAAGTTTCATTGAAATATATTCACTATCGTAGGAGTTATGACTGTTTGAAAATTGGACCATTTTTATGGGCTTTTTCTCATTTTGCGGGGTTAAGGATCAACTTTTTGAATATTTTTACGATTTCTACATATTCGCCACCAAAATACGCGCTGCTTGCCGTTTGAAACATTGAAATCCTCCAATCCGTTCAGAAGTTATGATGTTTTGAAGATTCGCGTGAGGGCAGACATTTCTCTGGCCATAAATTATAATTTCGGTGAGGAATTTTTTTCTCGAAACTGTGTTGGATTTCAGGGGTATATCTTTTGACAAAAAATACTTGTAATTGATCCCTGTAACTAAAAATAATTTTTCCAAGACGATTCGAAATTCTTTTTTTTCACCCAAAATTTTCAGCACATACACGAAATTTTGTCTCGAAACTGCGTAGGATTTCGGGGGTATGTCTTTTGACCAAAAATGCTTGTAATTGACCCCTGCAACTGAAAATATTTTTTCCAGAACGATTTGAAATTTTTTAATTTCACGGAAAAATTTCAGCACCTACTCGAATTGTTTTCTCGAAACTGAGTAGAATTTCGGGGGTATGTCTATTCACTAAAAATGCTTGTAATTGACCCCTGCAACTGAAAATATTTTTTCCAGAACGATTTGAAATTTTTTAATTTCAACACCTACTCGAATTATTTTCTCGAAACTGAGTAGGATTTCGGGGATATGTCTATTCATTAAAAATGCTTGTAATTGATCCCGTAAGCGAAAATAATTTTTCTAGAATGATTTAAAAATTTGTTAATTTAATTTTTAACGAAACCTCAGTCAAGAAATTGTTATCCTTGATTTTCGTCTTATTTTGGCTTCTAGAATTTCCCATTAAAATTTTTTCTAAGGGTGGCCGAACACCCTGTATAATACAAAAATTAGACGATTCCTAAAAGAAAAAAAGGACTGGTCATTTGACCTTGATAGGAATGAGTTTACACGAAGTGTTGGTAGATTTAGTATTAGATAATAATTCTCCAGTCCGAAAAGGGGTCCCTTCCCATACAAGTAATACTCGATCCACGATGGTGAATTAGCTATGTACAGTTTCTAGAGGACCCAAGGGCCTTTCGAACCTACTTTTGAAATATCTACACCGGTCAGTGCTTGTACAGCTGGAGGTACTTGCCCCACAAGGCGGGTAATGTCCCCGCTGATCGCGTCGCTTCCACCGAGAATTACGATCTCCTCCGTTCTGGCCAACGGTGCTGCAACCTCCGCTGCGATCTGAAAGAGGAACGTCGACGTTAGAGCGTTTGTACGGTTGTCGAACCGCGAAAATCGATGCCCACCTTTGGCAGTGCGTTCAAAGCGATCTGCAGAATGGCCGCCTCGCCGTATTTCTTGTACACAACGGCTTTCATCCGCATACGCTCCGCTTCCGATACACCTATCGCCTCCAGAGCCTGAGCCTCCGCTTCTCCGATCAATCGAATTTTCTCGGCCTCGGCCGCAGCCGCGTTCATCGTTTGCGTCCTAAAAACGACGCAAAACCCGGTAAAAGCTTACGCTAGAAATAGCGAAGCCGGACGATTGATTTCCTCTCGTCGGTCATTAATTCTGCCCGACATTTTCCTGACTGATTAACGGCCTTGGGATCGTTCCGTACATTACCATTCGATGATCTTTGGTGGTATTCTCATCGAATAGGGATGTAAGCCTCTCAAAAGTCTGACTAATCAACCACATTTTCAATTTTAGCGATATTTTGAGGGGAGTCTTCTACTGTAAGTCGCCAAAAAATTCGATTTTTTATCTTTTTGCGTTTAAAATTAACAAAGTTATACGTATTCCTCGAGCTATATGTGTTTGAATGCTCTGACCCTTCTATTCAAATGCGTTTTTCTAAAAACTATCTCTTCTGAATTGGCTCCCATGTTATCTCAACGAACAATAAAGTATTACTCATGTAGCACAATAACGTAAAAATCATTATTTTTTCTATTTTTTATTAGTCTGCTAAAGTTGAAAATAACCAAAAAGATCGATATTTCAACTTCAAAATACTGCCATTTTTTAAATTATAAATTTTATTCTGTCCATTTGTCTATAAACAAATGTATCCTAATTAAGAATCTTTTTCGTTTTTTTCACTTAGACAAACACAATGGCTGGAATCATGGAAGCCATTAGGGCTGGAATCTGTACTGCCACTAATTTTGACTATTTCTCGTTGCAAAAATTTGTAAATATTACCGAACGAGTAATAAATACATGTGCAAAACACTGATGCAAGAAGTTGCATAATTTCTTTATAAAAAAAAAAACGCGTTTTACTGAAGAAGACCGTAAGAAACGTCGTAGAAGCATAACGTCCATTTTGTGTAGCTTAGTTTCAGTGAACAATTTGGCACAACAGTTTGACTTAACGTTTTACCAATAATTTGGATGGCCTACGTTGCACGATTTTAAACCAAAAACTGACGTAATTTTAAACAGAAGGAAACGTCGACAGAATGAATGAGCTTTTTTCAGCTTTGTAATAGTGAATTACATTTTTCCTTCGGCCACTCTGCCAATTTTATAGTGTTCGGCCTCGGCTGGCAGCCGCACGGTGCTCTGGAGCTCGTGTTCCTTTCGACGGACTTCCTGTTCCTCCACTTCGATCTGTTTGCGCCTCTCCACGACTTCTATCTGAATCTCCTCGTTTCGTATCCGTTGCCTTATCTTGGCTGCTTGGAGTTCGTAGGCCAGCTGAGCCTCGGCTTTCTGTGGAAAGTTCGAAAGATCAACCGTAACCGTGGCGGATCGCAGCAGAGAAGTGGCTAAATGGAACGTAAAATTGTCTTTGAACGTCGACGTACCGCGGTGTTGACTTCCTGATCGAAGTGTGCTTTTTGTAGCTGGAAGAGTCTCGCGTTGTCTTTGATCTTTGTGTCGGTGTTGTACTTTATGTCCATCGCCGCTTTCTCGCATTCCGCTTCCTGTTCGAAGGGAGGAAGATGTTAATTGTGGCTGGGAGGCAATCGAGTCGAATAAAAATCAATTGTCCAAACGTTACTGCTATAGCTAGACTAGCTAGATTAGATTGTTATATTTAGGGGTTGAGACAGCCCTCTGCAAAGCTCACATTTCATTAATTCTATTAATAAAAATGTGAATTTCCATAAAGATCCGCGGTCTAGTTATAGCATTAAATTTTTGATTGCTTTTAAAGAATAATAAACGAAAAAGAACGATAGTTTTACGGAATAATTATTGAATGAAAAGAACGAACGAATGTATTAGTATTGTTATTTAATTTTTGTATCAATTGCCCTCGATCATCTTGAAACGAGACAATCTCAATTAAGACTCCTAACTACTTAGAAGACCGGCTCATTTGCGGAAGACTGATACATAGTTGCCAAGTTCCTTATTGTTGTCCTACTTTCCACAATAGTAATTCAACAGACTATTTCTACATTATACCGACTAACAGATGTTACATTTCACGTTTAAGGAGAGCCAATTCCGTCTGCCAGTTTCCCGCACAGCGGGCAGCCATATTTCTAATTCGCCACACAACGGGGAATAAATGGATCATACGGTTCATTACAAAAGAATTTTTTGTGTAACTATAAATATGATAATACTACGTGCAATTAATGCTTATGACTGGCGGAGTTGTTGACTAAGAATGAAAATAACATTGATTGCTGATCTGATGGGAAACTCTTAAATGGAAAAGAAAAGATACTAACTATTCAAAGCATGTTGGGTATAATAGTTTTCCATTTTTATTTCATGCAAACCTTTCTAATTAAGAGACAGAAAACGTATGCTTGGTATTACTATTCAAATATTTTATTTTATTGAAAGTAAAATAAGATTGCAGCATTGAGATTTGAATCTGAAATATAGGTGGATAGATCTTTTGTATTTTTTATGACTCTCAATAAGAGAAATTTTAAAGATAGAAATATATATTGTTGATACATATGTAGGTTGAAAAATAGTCAGAATTAAATTGAAAGCATTGTAATCACAAAAAAATAAAAAGAGATTGCAGTACTGAGATTTGAATCCGGAACATTAGAGGATAGATCATTGTATTTTTTATAAATAAAGATATGAGAAATTTTAAAGATTGAAATATATATTCTTGATGTAGGTTGAAAAATAGTCAGAATTAAATTGGAAGCATTGTAATCACAAAAAAATAAAAAGAGATTGCAGTACTGAGATTTGAATCTGGGTCATTGGTGGGTAGATCTTTGTTCTTCTTATAAATCACGACAAGGGAAATTTAAAAGATTCAAATATATGTATGCTGGTTGAAAAATAATCTGAAATAAATGCAATTTTGCATTGAAAGCATTGGAAACACCGAAAAGTAAAAGAAGATTGCAGCATTGAGATTTGAATCTGTGACGATCTTTCTATTTTTTATGAAATGCAATAAGAGAAATTTTAGAGATTGAAATATATATTCCTAATATATACTCACGTTGGAAAATAAACAAAATTAAATTGAAAGCATCGCAATTATCAAAAAGTAAAAAAAAATATTGCACCATTGAAATTTGCATCTAGGACATTGGTGGATAGGTTTTTGCATTTTTTATGGCCCACAGTATGAGTAATTTAAAAGATTTAAATATATGTGTATACATGCAGATTGATAAATAATCAGAAATAAATGCAATTTTGCATTGAAAGCATTGGAATCACCAAAAAGTAAAAAAAGATTGCAGCATTGAGATTTGAATCTGGGACGATCTTTCTATTTTTTATGAATTACAATAAGAAAAATTTTAGATTGGAATATACATTCCTGATATATACTCACGTTGGAAAATAATCACAATTAAATTGAAGACATTGTAAGTATCAAAAAGTAAAAACAAATTGCAGTATTGAGTTTTGCATCTAGAACATTGGTGGATAAATCTTTCTATTTTTTATGTATCACAGTATGAGAAATTTAAAAGATTGAAATATATATTCCTAATATATACTCACGTTGGAAAATAAACAAAATTAAATTGAAAGCATCGCAATTATCAAAAAGTAAAAAAAAATATTGCACCATTGAAATTTGCATCTAGGACATTGGTGGATAGGTTTTTGCATTTTTTATGGACCACAGTATGAGAAATTTAAAACATTGAAATATACGTATATACATGCTGATTGAAAAATAATCAGAAATAAATGCAATTTTGCATTGAAAGCATTGGAAACACCGAAAAGTAAAAGAAGATTGCAGCATTGAGATTTGAATCTGTGACGATCTTTCTATTTTTTATGAAATGCAATAAGAGAAATTTTAGAGATTGAAATATATATTCCTAATATATACTCACGTTGGAAAATAAACAAAATTAAATTGAAAGCATCGCAATTATCAAAAAGTAAAAAAAAATATTGCACCATTGAAATTTGCATCTAGGACATTGGTGGATAGGTTTTTGCATTTTTTATGGCCCACAGTATGAGTAATTTAAAAGATTTAAATATATGTGTATACATGCAGATTGATAAATAATCAGAAATAAATGCAATTTTGCATTGAAAGCATTGGAATCACCAAAAAGTAAAAAAAGATTGCAGCATTGAGATTTGAATCTGGGACGATCTTTCTATTTTTTATGAATTACAATAAGAAAAATTTTAGATTGGAATATACATTCCTGATATATACTCACGTTGGAAAATAATCACAATTAAATTGAAGACATTGTAAGTATCAAAAAGTAAAAACAAATTGCAGTATTGAGTTTTGCATCTAGAACATTGGTGGATAAATCTTTCTATTTTTTCTGTATCACAGTATGAGAAATTTAAAAGATTGAAATATATATTCCTAATATATACTCACGTTGGAAAATAAACAAAATTAAATTGAAAGCATCGCAATTATCAAAAAGTAAAAAAAAATATTGCACCATTGAAATTTGCATCTAGGACATTGGTGGATAGGTTTTTGCATTTTTTATGGACCACAGTATGAGAAATTTAAAACATTGAAATATACGTATATACATGCTGATTGAAAAATAATCAGAAATAAATGCAATTTTGCATTGAAAGCATTGGAAACACCGAAAAGTAAAAGAAGATTGCAGCATTGAGATTTGAATCTGTGACGATCTTTCTATTTTTTATGAAATGCAATAAGAGAAATTTTAGAGATTGAAATATATATTCCTAATATATACTCACATTGGAAAATAAACAAAATTAAATTGAAAGCATCGCAATTATCAAAAAGTAAAAAAAAATATTGCACCATTGAAATTTGCATCTAGGACATTGGTGGATAGGTTTTTGCATTTTTTATGGACCACAGTATGAGAAATTTAAAAGATTTAAATATATGTGTATACATGCAGATTGATAAATAATCAGAAATAAATGCAATTTTGCATTGAAAGCATTGGAATCACCAAAAAGTAAAAAAAGATTGCAGCATTGAGATTTGAATCTGTGACGATCTTTCTATTTTTTATGAAATACAATAAGAGAAATTTTAGAGATTGAAATATATATTCCTAATATATACTCACATTGGAAAATAATCACAATTAAATTGAAGACATTGTAAGTATCAAAAAGTAAAAACAAATTGCAGTATTGAGTTTTGCATCTAGAACATTGGTGGATAAATCTTTCTATTTTTTCTGTATCACAGTATGAGAAATTTAAAAGATTGAAATATATATTCCTAATATATACTCACGTTGGAAAATAAACAAAATTAAATTGAAAGCATCGCAATTATCAAAAAGTAAAAAAAAATATTGCACCATTGAAATTTGCATCTAGGACATTGGTGGATAGGTTTTTGCATTTTTTATGAACCACAGTATGAGAAATTTAAAAGATTGAAATTTGTATCCTTAATATATATGCACGTTGAAAAATGATTAGAATTAAATTGAAAGCACGGCAATTACCAATAATTTTCCAGGATCATGCGTTTAATATGAAAGGAAAAATAAATAAAAATTTCGTAACTGAAATTGTGTTGCGTTAACCTCGAGGTTGAGTTAATTAGAGCCATGCGGTGGATTGTCTGGTTACAGCAATAAACTAGAACGAAGGGGGTAGGGAGTTCTCGTGTCATTCGCTGGGTATTCGTGCGTGAACGTACCCGAATGCCAGCGTCGCGGTTCGCCTCGGCGACGCCGATGTCGGCGTCCCGTTTAACTGCGGCGGTCTGAGCCTTGCCAAGCGACGCCAAGTATTGAACTTCGTCGTAGATATCCTTTATCGTGAAAGACAGGATCTCGATGCCCATGCGACCGACGTCCGGGGCAGCGACCTCCCTTACGAGCGTGGCGAACTGATCTCGATCCTTGTAAATCTCCTCCACCGAGAGCGTGCCTTTAAATTTAGGAATCCTTCGTTAAACAGAGCGTTTTCGATACAGTAACGCACGATGAAATTTCAACTCGTTTTCTTAATCGCGAAATTAATTTGAAACTCCCACGACGGCATTTATTTTAACAAGTACAAACCAAAGAGGTATAATACACTTGAAAATTACAAAATACAACGATAGTGTAAATAAAACAGATATTTAATTGAATTTGTTTGTTCCTCTATTTGTTTAAATTACCCTACTTTTTAGTTAACGTAAATTTCAAATGAAACAGTTAAAAGCGTTGGAAGTTTCTGGTAACGAAATTGAAATATAATTCGGAGTGTAAAGGGTTAACGGTGACTTTCGACGAGAATAAAATTGTACATAATTCGTAACGAATATTTAATTTTTGTCGATCTAATAGTAAAATAGGGATAATAACAATTTAAAATATTAGATGTCTCTGCATCAAAAAGGTACTCTGGATTGTGTGGGTATGGCACACCATACTAATACCAAAGGTAAAGAAAAAGTTCGTAACCGAATTCACGAATTCGCGATAACAGAATTCAATATTTCGGTAAGGTAAGTGCGTCTAATTTCGAGACACTTTCAATTTTATTTCATTTAATACGCTTAATCAGCAGTTTGTTAAGTGGCATTATGTGAATAAAAACAGTTTGGATCACTTTTGACGTGATTAATAAAATTAGAATTAATTGTAACGTACCTGAATCGATCTACGCCGGTTTGAACTAGATTCGGACTAGTTTCAGTCAGTTTTACATTGTTTGATACAAATTGGGAAGAATTTGCACACACCTGATTCTAGTTTGAAACGAATAGAATCAGCTGGAATCAATTTTTCTCTGTTCGATACAATTTCAATGAGTTTGATTCGATTTAAACCGGTTTGAACTAGATTCGGATTAGTTTCAATCAGTTTTACATTGTTTGATACAAATTGGGAAGAATTTGCACACACCTGATTCTAGTTTGAAACGAATAGAATCAACTGGAACCAATTTTTCTCTGTTCGATACAATTTCAATGAGTTTGATTCGATTTAAACCGGTTTGAACTAGATTCGGATTAGTTTCAATCAGTTTTACATTGTTTGATACAAATTGGGAAGAATTTGCACACACCTGATTCTAGTTTGAAACGAATAGAATCAACTGGAACCAATTTTTCTCTGTTCGATACAATTTCAATGAGTTTGATTCGATTTAAACCGGTTTGAACTAGATTCGGATTAGTTTCAATTAGTTTTACATTGTTTGATACAAATTGGGAAGAATTTGCACACACCTGATTCTAGTTTGAAACGAATAGAATCAACTGGAACCAATTTTTCTCTGTTCGATACAATTTCAATGAGTTTGATTCGATTTAAACCGGTTTGAACTAGATTCGGATTAGTTTCAATCAGTTTTACATTGTTTGATACAAATTGGGAAGAATTTGCACACACCTGATTCTAGTTTGAAACGAATAGAATCAGCTGGAATCAATTTTTCTCTGTTCGATACAATTTCAATGAGTTTGATTCGATTTAAACCGGTTTGAACTAGATTCGGATTAGTTTCAATCAGTTTTACATTGTTTGATACAAATTGGGAAGAATTTGCACACACCTGATTCTAGTTTGAAACGAATAGAATCAACTGGAACCAATTTTTCTCTGTTCGATACAATTTCAATGAGTTTGATTCGATTTAAACCGGTTTGAACTAGATTCGGATTAGTTTCAATCAGTTTTACATTGTTTGATACAAATTGGGAAGAATTTGCACACACCTGATTCTAGTTTGAAACGAATAGAATCAGCTGGAATCAATTTTTCTCTGTTCGATACAATTTCAATGAGTTTGATTCGATTTAAACCGGTTTGAACTAGATTCGGATTAGTTTCAATCAGTTTTACATTGTTTGATACAAATTGGGAAGAATTTGCACACACCTGATTCTAGTTTGAAACGAATAGAATCAACTGGAACCAATTTTTCTCTGTTCGATACAATTTCAATGAGTTTGATTCGATTTAAACCGGTTTGAACTAGATTCGGATTAGTTTCAATCAGTTTTACATTGATTGATACAAATTGGGAAGAATTTGCACACACCTGATTCTAGTTTGAAACGAATAGAATCAACTGGAACCAATTTTTCTCTGTTCGATACAATTTCAATGAGTTTGATTCGATTTAAACCGGTTTGAAAGAGTTTTAATCTGTTTATTCCTGTCGCATGGAACTCGAAGCGGACAAAATAGAAACGGAGATAGGTAAAATGCAAGGAAATATTCTAAAGGAATATGTATATGTATCTCCAGACATTTAACGATAAAAAAATAAGCCATATAACGAAATATGTACACAAGAATGAATTGGGGGCCCGACTTTGATGCATTCTACGTATTTACGACAACGGTCTTGTCAGTAGCCAATCCATCACGAAACTTTCAAAAAAAGACTCGAATGTGTCGTAAGTAATGTGTAACACGCGATCATCGATGTTTATATTGGGATTAGAATTACTTGATTCGCTTTTATTTATACGCTTTCGCCATGAATATTAATCCCTCTTTGTAAATCACTACCAAAGATTCAGATAAAATAATTTTGTTTTCAAACCACCTCCACGTCGAGGTCTCTGATCTTTATTTCGACTGTACAGCCAATAAATTTGGAAAACACAACGAAGAAATACGACGTTAACAATATATCTCAAATACCATCTAGAAGGAACCCAAAATGAAACAGCTGCTGTTAACATTATTCCATCAACCGAACGTTATTCATTAAACCGTAGAAAAGATCATAGCCACGAAAATCCAAAGGTTGGTCTATAGTAGGTAAATTAAATAGACTTTGAGTACAAATTGGAAGGAGTAAGGATGCAGGTGATTAAATAATTAATTTTATTTTCGTGAAATTGACCTAATATTGCACGAAGATGACCCTCCAGGGTAGAGAGGATCGTCGATTTGATTTCGTGCACGCTCTTCCCGAGAAACTGTTCGCTGGCAGTGTGCAATAATTCGTCAGCCTTCATGATCTTGCATTGTGCGACCCCGGTGACGGTTAAGGGCACCCCCAAGGCTGTCTCCACGTTCTCACAGACGGGATTCAGCGTCATCACCTCCAAAGACAATCGTTGAACGTCGGTTACGAACCACCACGTGAAGGTGTAGCCTCCGACGATGGTCCTCTTCTTCATAGGTCCGCAGCATCCCCCTAAAAACAAATTTCGAAGACCAATATTAAACGCAGTTCGAAAATATTTATTTTTTTTAGATTTCTCGAACTAGATTTAGATATTATTTTCCGAAGAAACGACAATAAAAACAGTATTTTTACTCGTTATCGAATTGTATTATATCACGACCGGTTTGATTGCAGAATACGCGTGTTTCCTCGAGTTTGAAGAAACAGGCCTACAATGTCCGTTCCTTCACGAAATGGAGCATGCACGATATTCATAACACGCGATTAACAAAATTCCAATCCGAAATCCTGCGTAAGTTTCGTTTGATTATTGAAAATTCGATAAACACGGTGGACTGGGAACAACGTAAAATCGCGTTATTGCCAGTCTCGATGGAGTCAGAGCTTGTAATTAGTATCCTCGTTCGAACGTTACGTGGAAAATTATGCACGCAACTACAGAATTTTTGAAGGTCGGGGTTGTCGAATAGAAATACACGCTAAGAAGAATATTCGTTAAAGATTTGCATTTTTGGATCATCTACGTATAATTTGTTAAGAACGATTGCTGTGTTATTTTTATATAGCGGTCCATGTTCGGCGCCAGATTTGTTATCGCGAGCGTAAATCATGATACGAACTGAACATTACGATTTCGTGAACCATAAATTACCCCAAAATCCCGCCTACGTTAACCAGGTAAATCATCGAACGAAGTATAATTGAGGTAGTCTGTGTAAATTAGTTAACATATGTATACTATAAGAGAATTTTCACATAATAGAGCGCTCAGTTTTATACAATAATACTACGAACAGAAATTAAGAAATTTCTAGACAAATTGTCAGCAAGAAACAATATTAAATATAACATTGTTTACAACGTCTCCGTTTCATTTTTCCTACTTTCGATTCCATTTTACTTTCGACGAAGGTAAGGGTTATTTTCAATATTAAAAATCGTATCCATCGAAAGTTTGTACGAGAAATTGGATCACGACACTTTCGTCGAAAGAATTCAATCGAAGCTTTTGTAATTTGACGAATCGTTCGGTGGTTCGATTAACGTCAGAGGCGTCCAAATTTTTCCCCGAGCGTTGTTTATAATAATTCGCACGCATCGTCTTGTGATTCAACGATCGTTAAAGACAATACATAACCGCTTCTGTGTTGCAACGGTAAGTAGGTCGTTCTTGTACAGCAGTGGTGTACAGAGGCCAATTCGACACTTTCATCGAGTTTGTTAAACGAATTAAATACTCTAATTGCTACGAAATTAAAAAAAAAGCTAAGAAATATCAATTATTCTCTCGACAAAAGTGTCTTTAATCACGAATAACAGTTATAAGCAAAGTTGTATTAAAAAACGAGGATCTCATTTTTTCCAAGGGAATGCAATATTTATTGTAATGGAAATTCGAAACGTTTGAAATTAAAGTTTAGCATAAATTTAAAAATCTACTCAAATTCATACCAATTAATCTTACACGGTTTCTCATTCAGAATAAATAATATGGTCACAATCGTAGACACTGTGGAACGACTTTACTTAAAAGCGGCAATTTTAACATTTCTCGACCCAAAAAATTTCACAGTTTCGTTCGATCGTGTATAAATGAATTTTTGAAATTTGACTGCAAATGGAGTTGTGGTTTTTTTTTGGAAAAAATGCCCAAAGGAATTAAAAAAAATTGCATTTTATGTTAAACGATTCTTCTGAATTGGAAATTTGGTTCGTTGAAAATATTTTATAGTTTTGTTTGGCCCAGAAGCGAAAAAGGTTGAGCACCGCTGGCGTCTAGTGACCGACACCACTCTTTACCGCAAGTCGATGACGTCAAAAACTGACTCCTCGAATACCGTGTGTATCGTCAGTCGTAAACGTGATGCGTATCACGTAACCATCGATTTTGAAATTGATGGTATATCTTCTTTCCTTTCGAATCGAATTCTTTTTTCCCCCATGGGAAAATTACTATTAGAAATAATTACTGCAGGGCTTGAAAGTTGAGCACACTATTACCTGATTTTTTTTATTAAGCTCCAGGCATATCGATTTGAAACGAATAATTTTCTTATAAATATTGAGAACTTGGTAATCGTGGATCAGTAAATATTTATTTTATTTAATTAGAAGCACGTTCTTAAGTGCAACGATTAGAAACAGTGAAAATGAATGGATTCGTCGATCGCTAGAGATTATATTTCAACAAATAAGTATTACAAATTTTATATTTTCAAGTATGAATCATATATTTGAAGGATGAGGAAAGCTTTGTGTGCTCGTTGCGTGCTCGGAATAGGTAAAAAGTACGAAGAAGTTCGATAATGATATTCAGGAATCCCCCGGCCGTGCATTACGGTAATCCAAATCCCGTTCACGGCATTCTTCGATACTTTATCGTCCAAATTCATTCTAAGTTTCAATTATCTAATATTTAAACTTCCATGCTTCGCACGTACGAAACTTTTAATTTCGTTTTCCAAAAGTAATTTCACCGCTTTGGCAGAAATGTACATATCAATCGAAAATAATAATTGCAAGATTGATTAGAAAATGGCTTTGTATGTTTAAAATATGCGAATATTTTATACTTTTCATAAGATTCAACGCGATGTGAAAACAGTAAACACACATTTTTCTCGATATCTAAACAATTAATAGATACAGAACAAAAATTATTTGAGTAAAAATTATATTTAGTAATAAATTTTAATAATGAATTTAACCGTGAAAAGAGTTTTGCAAAATATCTATGTATTGTATAGTCTACTGTGCTCCGATCAGAAGTTGACAAGCAGGTCTGATCCGTCATGGCATAATCTCCTTTCTGCAAACTTAGGAGGCCTTACAGTCGTGAAAACTGCTTTTGAAACGATAGCAGGTGCAAGTTATAGTATATACCTAGTATTGATAAACCCTAATATGTTTCTTCACGATGGACCTTCTTTCTCGAGATATTTTAATTTAAAGTTTCGTACATATTTAGTAAAAGAATTACTTTTTACTTTACAGAACAAGATTTGGTTAAGTCCGTAGAATGATTGGCTACGAAGCTTTTGGTATTGGGTGGGAATCCCTGACAAATTATTTCCTTTCTTTTATTATTTTGAAATGCAGAAATATATTTTGTTTATTATGTATATGTGACATAAATATTAATGCAAAAAATCCTTAAATTTTTAATACAAAAGATAGTAGCAAATACAGTAGTAAAATAGCATTATATTTCTATCATAATCATTATCAAGTAAATTTTGTATTTCAAATATGTCCTACAATCATAAGCGTCGATAATGACGATACGAATGACTAATACAGAATTTACTCGTTAATGACTAACATGAACTATTAATAAAGAAAAATATATGCGACATATAATGTTATTTTACTACTGTATGCCATATATATTTAATAAATAAAATATATTTTTGCATTTAAATATAATAAAAGAAAAAAAGTTTATGGGAATTCGAACCCACTACCAAAAGTTTCGTAACTAATCACTCTATTGATTTTCCCACATCTATAAAGTAAATTTAAGTAATTCTTTTACTATATGTGTACCAAACTTTAAATCAAAATACATGAAAAACGAAGGCCCATTGCGAAGAAATCTATTACAGTTTTATAATATTAGGTATACACTATAACTTGCACCTGCTATCGTTTCAAAAGCAATTATCACGACTGTAAGGCCTCCTAAGTTCGCAGGAAGGAGACTATGCCATGACGAATCAGACCTACTTGCCGACTTCTCATCGGAGGCACAGTAGATCGTATAATACAAGCATAATAGATGAAGTAGATTATATTGCAACGAATCAGACCAACTTCTCATCCCAGAATAGTAACATTATAAAATAATAAATACAAGCGATAGAGTAGCCGACATAGACTATAATTAGCCGGTAAGATTAATCTATAATTAACACTTTTACGGCCGCTAACGCGTATACGTGACTTCGCCACCTAATAGATATCAGTCACTATCGTGTTACGTGACTTCATCAGTTACCGATTTTTGGCCACTATCGCGTACACATAACTTGGCTAACTGGTTATCGGCCGCTGACACGTATGTGTGATACGATTATTTCGGTAACTACGTCATTATTAATGTGCAAAAGGGATGAAGGTGATTTGTTCGTGAGGGACAGATGTGATTCTTATATAATATTAATTTGTGTAAAATGATTGTGTGATTGGTGCGTTTTAAATTCATTTATATAATTATATCGTTTGTAAATTTGTTCCAAATGCAATTCTCTTCGTTAAATCCTACACTATTAGGGGTCTTGGGTCGAAAATTAATTGCTTCGGAAGTTATGATTTTCGTCCCGAATTCTCATATACTCTTTGTTATATCCTACACTATTAGGGGTCTTGGGTTAAAAATTAATTGCTTCGGAAGTTACGATTTTTGTCTCGAATTTCCATATATACGAAACACCGTGTTAATTGAAAGTTTGTTCTTCTCTGGAAAATTCTATGAACGCTACCGGGGTATTTGTTTGTTAGAGAAACCGTTGCAGGTAAGTTCCATTTCAACGAGGGCCGCGCGTCGATGGGGTACCGTGCCGGAAGAACGGTCCCGCGAAGGAGGCGGAGATGAACGTCGATGGAACGAGCACGAGGCGTAGGAAGGAAGGGGAAACGGTCGACCGTTATGCGGCGTGTTCGAAAGGTTCGTAACCTGTTCGTTCGCCAGCCGTTGCTCCAATCTCGTGGATCCAGCATGCGGACGCCAGTGCCAGGAGCAAGGTCATGGTCAGTGTTACACCGTCCACAGCGCGACAATTGCCACGATCACGAGGAATTCGTCGATCTTCCGGCCGATAGAAAAGGCATTAGGCCAACGGTGACCTGGTTCGACGTCTCCAATTTTCTGGGACGTCGCTCGAGGAACCGGACGATTTGGTCAGCAGAGACTTTCGTTGACGTCAAAAGACATGTTACTTTTTTTATTATCGCCGTGTCGAGTCTCGCCTCTCGCTGCTGACCGTTTAGTGCGGAAGGGGATCTCGGAAGAGGATCTTCAGGGGCCTCGTAGATCGTCCAACGGTCGTGAAGTGTCCTTTCCAAAGTGAAATTAGAGGGAAGAGAGGAAGGAAATCGAGCTGAGAAAGTTGCTTCGAAAATTCGTGATGTTCAAGCAGGCCAGGATCAGGATCAGGATCAAAGTGAGAAGTGACTGGTAGAATTCTTGGAAAATGTTTGGGATTGTTCCGTGATAGAGAGGAACGAGTCATAGGGAGCTATGTGGGCAACGAAAGAGGCTGAAAGCAAACGTGACCAAGCAACGTTGAACCTGTGAATCCTCTTCCCGAAGAATGGACAGGCGGTGTAACGACTAAGTGCATCGATTACTTAGAGGAAAAGAAGCTTCTGGAGTGCAGGTTATCTGCAATCTCTCGGAAAGTAGGTGAGCGAGTACTGCTTTCCTTTTCGTATACACTGAATCCCTATCGAACGCGAAGCACATCTGTGTCTCCGGGATGATTTACTCTTTCATGGAAATGCTTTCAATCGACCGTCGAAGGCTTCGGTTACTTTTCCAATCCTTTTCACTCGGTTTCCCGGACTTTTAACAAACCGTCGACACCTTGCTTCGTTACAGCCAAACGCGATTATTTATTTACTGTTGTGGACACAATTAAGTGGACAGCTAAAGGAAATCAGTGTAAATTAAATTTAACCAAAATAGTATAACTATTGTGCACTTAAGTTTTATATATTAACGTGTTTCATTTGCTTACAGAACTTTTATAGAAACTTCAATAATATGAATTTATAGGAAATGCACTTTTGAAGTAACAGTGTAATAGTCAAATTTAAAATATATAATAACGGTTTAGGAAATGTTTACCTTTTTTACTGGGGCCCCCATTTTCCAAATTAGGCTCATAGTCCTTGTAATATGGAATACAATGACACATCAAATTCAGTAGAACTGGATCATTTTTGAAATTTTAAACCAATTAGTAAAGATATCCACCTGAATTCAACTAGAAGGGTGGGCTTTGAATATGGTTCCATGAGGAGCACCATTTTGCAATTTATTTTTTTATTTTGCCCCTCTTTTTTTTAATTAAATATTATAAATTGACTATAGCAATATTTTTAAATGGTATACAATAAAATTCTTATGAAATAATCTGATATGGTTTAAAAATCCTATTTAATAATAGAGAAATTTTCATATATCCAGTGAAAATTATCAATAATTGAATATGATTTTTAATTAAATATTATAAATTGACTATAGCAATATTTTGAAATGGTATACAATAAAATTCTTATGAAATAATTTGATATGGTTTAAAAATCCTATTTAATAATAGAGAAATGTTCATATATCCAGTGAAAATTATCAATAATTGAATATGATTTTTAATTAAATATTATAAATTGACTATAGCAATATTATCCTCGACAATCAACCAACATTTTCATTAAATATACTTTATTTCAACACCAATGTAAATATTAATTTCAATTATTCGTCAAATAATCTACGTACCATAAAGGTATAGAATATTCAAAACTTAAGTACATAATAGTTATACTACTTTGATTAAATTCATACCTATTTCCCCTACCTGTCCACTTAATTTTGTCTGCAACTGTATTTATTATATAAAAATCTGTCAGTGTACAGAATATAATATTTTTACAATTTAGGTAGAAAATAGATAAAGAATAGTATTTTATTTATTTAACACTAGAACTATCCAACTGCTCAAAATTGATCGTGGTTTTCTATAAGAGAATGGATAAACATTTCTTTAAGTATCTATCATTTTAATTTCTTTATAATTTTCGCTAGTTAAGGGATAAATCTTGAAGAAAGAGAGAGAAAGCAAATATGAACAGTAAGATAGAAGATAGTTCGAAGAAAATGTTAATGAAGGAAAAAAGTATTTTAAATTGACGCGTCACGTTAAATTGTAAAACGGATGGATAGGATTAAAATAGAACGAAACAAAGCAAATAGAACTTATATAACAAAAATAAACATAAACTCGATTTTTATTAGTTTGAATAATCGAAGGAGAAAGTCTTTCGAACCGGTAACACATCTGGATTAATGGCGTTTTGCTCCATTTTTGGCCTGACTCGTTCCCATATCGAATTGCTAATTATATCGAAACCGAAATGCAGTCAAATTTTCAATCAGCAGACTAACAAAACAGGGAGGCATATTTTACTATATTTACTATATTTTTCTATATTTACAAAAATGTCGAAGAATAAATTCTATGATTTTAACCAAAATTAGTGTTAATTTGTTTGAAATAGTCTCCTTTGCAGACCCTACTTTGTAAAGCTCTTGACCCAAATGAAACAAAGACACGACTTTTTAATTTGAAATTAACAAGCTATTCTCGTAATCGACGTTTGTCAAATCATCGTGTTTCGTCGAAGTTTTCGAACAAAAGGCGACCCGTTATCCCGTTTCACATTTTCTGCAAAATTCTGGGCACGATCTCCGTTCAACGAAGTACGCGACTTTCGACCAGCGGATACGTGAGGATCGTCGCGGGCGCACTGCCCGCGTTAATAGAGAATTACTTAACAGCTGAAAGTTTCACGTGTCATTGATATTCCTCTCGGATACGCGCGTTCCCTCCACGGGACCACGTGTCCTCTGATTTTTCCTCGACCGATTTCTAGTTCGACAGTATCGAAGGACCCTCTAACGAAGCCGGGCCCACCGCGAAATTAATCCTAACGAGTCGTTAACAGTTCGTTTAATGACTGTGCTCGCGTGGAAACTTCGATATCAATTCGAAGAGGTTCGACTTCTCAAAGGATCATTTTAATCGAGAATCATTTAAATCAAACACGATGACAAAGATATAGAATATACAAAGAGATAGAAGAAGTTATTTACGAACAACGAACAGAAATTTTAGATCGATTCGTAAATTAACCTCCGCGTAAGTTACGTTCGTAAATTTGTGTATAATATAGAATCCATTAACTTTTTTAAATCCATAAAAAAGCTACAGGCAAAAGCTGGTTTGCGAGAGAACGGAACATTTTCTGTCATTGTTCCGAAAATAAAATCTGCCTAACTCCGTGGAATCGAATAATGCTCGGCACAAGTAGAAACAGCGAGCGATGGACAGACGCGTCCGACGTTCCTCAAACTTTTTACTTGAAAACGTTCACCGCATATCATTCTGAATATTTAAGCCTGAGTTGCTCTGACAGTGAACGCAACATTTGCTTATTTACTCTTTCTGTCTCTACTTAGTTAAATGTTGCAACTGCATCCCTCCTTTTGATCCTTGTCAAAGCATACGCGGACTTGTTCGAGTGATTTTTAAATATCTATCGCTATAAATAAGTTAGAGTCTCGCAGAATTACTATTATATGTGTCTGGAGTGCGGTAAAAGTGGTTTACAATCATCGATTTGCATGTTGTTAGTCATTTGGAACTTCGAATTTCTAATAATTCAATCTCATGTTTTTCATCTTTCTACATTACGTATTTTAAAACAGTCGATTTTAATAATAGAATGCTGTGTTTTAATTCAATATTAATTTAAAAGTTTGTAGTGAACATTGTGCAACACGTATGACTGCAGAGTTGATTGCACCTCGTCAGATATATTAACAAATTCATCTGCAGAACTTATAAACGAAATATTCGTGTTCATTATATTCACCCCTGTAAACCGCTTGGATTTATTATAATAACTAGACTGCGGATGTTTATGCATTTATGGGAAATTTTAATTCTCTAGAAACTACAGTATGCATTTAATAATCAAAAAAAATATAAGAAATATTTAAGGAAGATAGGGAGTATTATTCCATTTCATTAAGGGTCATTTAATTTCATTAAAGAATTCTCAAAAACTACAGAATGCACTTAATAATCATAAAAAATATAAGAAATACTGAAAGTAAGATACGGATTATTATATTTAGGGGTCGAGACAACCTTCTACAAAGTTCCCATTTCATTAAAGAATTTCCATAAAGGCCCACAGTCTAATAATAACTGTCTTTAAAGCGTAACAATGTTTACTATCGCGAGAAGCTTTTAGAGCCTTATGTTGTTTGTAAAAGGAACGTATTTATAGTGAAAAGTATTATTAGATTGCGAGTCTATTCACGACTCTTTATTGACTTTAGTGACACAACCTCATGAATGAACGTATTAATAACACTTTTCTTTACGTAACGTTACAGGTGATCGATAGAGACAATTAATTATAGAAATACAAAATGGGGATCGAGAGCGTTTTAACGAGTGGTCTGACTTCTGCATCGAGCGGACTTTCATGGTTTTTCCCGGTTCTTGCAGCAGCGCTCGTCTACTTCCAATATGAAGTCATGGACAGCGAAGCGCCACCGATTAATATACCATCCGAAGTTCTCCTGCCATCCTACGATTTCATCGTGATAGGAGCAGGTTCTGCAGGTAAAATTAAATATAACATCACAATACCAAATAAAATATTCAATTGCTTCGAAAGTTCCTGGTCACCTATGATGTTTCATACTTTGAGATACCCGGAGGAACCATTTGAGATACGTGTGTCTTTCCACTTTCAACTGTTTGTTTTCTAGTTCAGATTTTTACGAAAATCCTCTTACCCAAATGTTCCTGTTCCGCCAGGAAACAGGCTCCTTCCGCTTCCTGTAAAATTTCGCGTTTCACGGACGACGGGTTTTATTTATAAACCAGTTTGCACAGATCGGATACTAACCTCTGCTCTTATGAATTTTGATCAAGCTCGTCGCGATATTCCAGTTCTATTTTCTCGTTTGAGAAATCTCTGTTGAGGTCAGCGTCCCCATGATAATATTTTTACTATTTAAATTTGCATTATACTGGATCTCATACGAGTTCTTTAAACTGACAGATAAATAACGATTACTAATTTATTCATCAAATAAAATTCACGTAAACGTCTAACAATTTTTAAAAAATACCAGAGATACTTGCGTATTCTTCTGCTTGTAAACTGTCAATAAAGTTTATTTTATGTGCTTTAATTTTGTTTCCCCTAATCATATTATCTGGCAATGACCACAGTTTGATATTGGCAGAAGTGAAATGATTGCTAAACAACGTCCATTAAACTTTTTTCCCCCTTACACGATTAACACTTTTCTTTTTCAAGTATCTCCTCGCTAATTTTCAAATTTCTAGAGAAGCATTGTGTATATTAATCTAAACCAGCTGCTGTCCCCCTGTAATGTATGGTGTTTTTTTTTATGGACAAGTGGGTACAGACACATATCCTAATTGTATTGTGTATCTATGCGCGTTGCTAATAATCCTGCAGAAGATTACACAGCATTCAATAAAAAAAACCCTGTTTTCAACATTGTACGAAGTGCGTTATTCTAATTTTACGTGTGTTTACGAAACTCGTGTGCACGTTCGCTGCAGGGGCCGTTGTAGCGAGCCGCCTCTCCGAGATCGAAAACTGGAACGTGCTTCTTCTGGAAGCTGGAGGCGACGAAACCGAAATCTCGGACGTGCCTCTGCTCGCTGGTTATTTGCAACTCAGCAAGCTAGACTGGCAATACAAAACGGAACCGGAAGGAGGCTCCTGCCTAGGTAAATATTTCGTCCTAAATGTCATCTAATCTTTCCCAATAATCAAATCAACCGTACCACAAATAAGATAAGCGTCGTCTTCGCTTTGGCGCCATCTTTGAATTCAATGCTAGCCTTAAAATTGCCCGTTTCTGGAGCTCTGTCGAAGCTGGAGGTCTGCCAGAACTTCTTGTTCCACAGAGTTACTTGGAATTTTTTGTAAGTTTGCTATTACGCGTCTACCTCTGCATAAGATATTAGCAATTTTAATGTACTTAACTTTTTGCTACATTCCTTCTTACTCGATACTACGCAAGTTAAGTTTATATTAAACTTGTGGGATGAAGACTTCCTACGAGATCTAATGTCTCCTATGTGGAATTACAAACTAACTAGTGAAACTACGTCTTATCGTTTTGTCCCTAGCTGTAACTCAAGTTCATAGTTTGGTACTGGGACTTTGCAAGGTATTATAAACGGCCATATAGGAAATGCAGGCCGTTATTAACACTTTACCGACCGGTAGCAATTTCCACTGCTCACTCGACTGCAGATACATAGCTGATTACCGGCTCTGTTTGACCCTAGGCTATCGCGTGAAAATGAAATTACAGAAACTTTATTATTATTTAACGGAATGAAAGCTGTACATACGCGTTGTTTGCATTCTGAAACATTAAAATCCTTCAATTCGTTCAGAAGTTATGATTTTTTAAATATACACATCAAATTTCGGGGAAACATTTCTGGTCAGACATTATATTTTCAGTAAGGAATTTTTTTTCTCAAAAGTGCGTAGGATTTCGAGGGTATGTGTATTCACCAAAAATGATTGTAATTGGTACCTGCAGCCAAAAATAATTTTTTTAAAACGATATGAAATTTTTCAATTTCGTCGATTTTTCAGGGGAATCGGAATTTCAGGGTCAGACATTGTATTTTCGGTAAAGAATTTTTTTCTCGAAAATGGTTAAGATTTCGAGGGTATTTCTATTTACAAAAAATGATTGTAATTAACCTCTGTAACCAAAAATAATTTTTCCAAATTAATTTGAAATTTTTTAATTTGCCCGAAAAATTTCAGTACGCCCTGTTGATTTGTCTTAAAAATTTGTTTGACGCTCTTTGGAAATGTTTTAATACACCACTGCTGTCTGCCCATCAATACTAATTCAGTGACTATTGTTTTTACTGATCGCCATCCGTAACAAGAGAACACTAAACTAATCATCTCCAAATTTTCAACTTGGTATGGCAGTCAGATTGGGCCACTAAAGTCTATATGACGTGTAAGATCTACTCGTATACCTCGTCTGTGCTATCAGAAGTCTAATCGACTTCTAGCCAATCGAACACTCTAAGCCTTCAGTTTTGAGTCACCCAGAAGGTGTATTCGGTCCAAAGGCTTAATTAAAAGCTCAAAACTTCTTCCTCCCTAATCTCAAATGTCTCCTGCCTGTTCCTCAGCAATGGAACACGGTCGCTGCAACTGGCCACGCGGCAAGGTGATCGGCGGCAGCAGCGTCCTGAACTACATGCTCTACCTGCGTGGCAACAAGCGCGACTACGATATCTGGGAGCAGCAAGGCAACCCAGGATGGGGCTCCAGAGACGTTCTCTACTACTTCAAGAAGTCCGAGGACAATCAGAATCCCTACCTAACGCGTACACCGTATCACTCGACAGGCGGATACCTGACGATCCAGGAGGCGCCTTGGCACACTCCGTTAGCTGCAGCGTTCGTCCAAGCTGGCCAGGAGATGGGCTACGAGAATCGCGACATAAACGGCGAACAGCACACGGGTTTCATGATCGCCCAGGGCACGATCAGACGTGGGAGTCGATGCTCCACGGCGAAGGCCTTCTTACGACCGGCCAGGCTTCGCAAGAACCTGCACATCGCCATGCACTCCCACGTCACCAAGATCCTCGTGGACCCCAAGTCCAAGAGAACCTACGGGGTGGAGTTCGTCAGGGACGAGAAGGTGTTTCGTATCCGCGCCAGGAAAGAGGTGATCGTGTCTGGAGGTGCAGTGAACTCCCCCCAACTGTTGATGCTGTCCGGAATAGGACCCAGGGAGCACCTGATGCAACACGGGATCCCCGTGATCCAGGACCTCCGTGTGGGTCAGAATCTCCAGGACCACGTGGGTCTGGGCGGGCTGACGTTCATGGTGAACCAACAGATCTCCATGGTGGAGAAGAGGCTGCACAGCGTCCAGGCGGTGATGCAGTACGCCATCTTGGGTGACGGTCCTCTGACCGTCCTGGGCGGCGTCGAGGGCCTAGCCTTCGTCAACACAAAATACGTAAACGCTTCCGACGATTTTCCTGATATCGAGCTACACTTCATATCCGGATCGACGAACTCAGACGGTGGTAGACACATCAGGAAGGTCCATGGGCTCACCAAGCAGTTCTACGATTCTGTTTATGGACCCATCAACGACAAGGACGTGTGGAGCGTGATACCCATGCTTCTCAGGCCTAAAAGTAAAGGGGAGATCAAGCTGCGCAGCAAGAATCCGTTCGATCATCCGATGATCCATCCGAATTACTTCAAGGAGCCGGAGGACGTCGCCACTCTGGTCGAAGGAGTGAAGATCGGGGTTGCTCTGAGCAGAACAGCAGCGTTCAGACGCTTTGGAAGTGAGCTGAATTCGAAGAAGTTCCCTGGTTGCAAGCACATGCCGATGTACAGTGATCTTTATTGGGAATGCATGATCAGACACTATTCTGCGACGATCTATCATCCCGTAGGCACCTGCAAGATGGGACCTTATTGGGATCCAGAGGCTGTCGTGGATCCTCAGCTTCGTGTTTACGGGGTCAGTGGCCTTCGCGTTATTGACGCTTCCATAATGCCCAATCTAGTTAGCGGGAATACTAATGCACCGGCCATTATGATCGGTGAGAAAGGTTCTGATATGATAAAGGAGTTCTGGTTGAAAAGAAGAGGTCGGGGCTGAACGCGTCTCTGTGGCGAATTCGGCGATAATTCGAAGAAGATTCAGATTTGAAGATCAGACACCTGAGAAACGGCGATTCTAGGTGGAAGAAAGTTAAATTCTCTTGGACTCTGAAGGATTGAAATCTTTGTGAAAGTTGAAGTTGTTGATTCGAGGAAGAAACTTTGGTACACGATTATCGTGGCAGTTCGACGATGGTACTGTGTTCACAGTCGATTGGGTACCATTTGAACGATGCAATTGCGCGTGGTTAATTGTTTCGGTGGTAAGATACTGCTAACAGCTTGTGTACAAAGGACAGATAATAGTCAAAACTAGAACAGTGTAATGAGCTCAGTTTGACTATAATTGTAACTGCAGTGAAAGGTATTACAAGATTGCCACTTTTGGTATTCTTTCGTAAAGAAACATTTTTACGAAACGTACGATTGTTGTAATAAACACGTACGCAGGTTGGAATGTTGTAACAAGAACAACTCGCTTATTTAATGTATTTTTAGCCTCGTTTTTCTCCGAGTACACATTTTCATCTGCGGGGCAGATAAAATAAAATAATATTCGATGTAACGTGTAAAAACGAGTGTAAAACGATATTTAATTTAATAGAGTATTAAATTTATTTAAAATAAGCATCTCTATCTTCTATTGCCTCCTTTAGATTAAATTGGAATACAATGGCTGACATTTTGCTTCTGAAATACGAGGCTTCTTTCAGACCTACCCTTTTTAGGAAAATTACAGGAAACTCTGATAATCTCTTTGATTTATTCAAATGTAAGAATTTCTGCTAAAGGATATAAATGAACGTAAAGTTTATGTAATTTAATATTTAATTCATGAACGAGCAAGTTTGATTAATGGTACTCTAATGACGACACCTACCCTACTTATGATAAGTTATTAATGAGCAAAAACCTACGTCATTAAATACGTTGACCATGAAACATGTGTCATCCTAAAAAAATGTATATATATATATATAATGCAATAAATTACACTTGTATAATAGAAAAAGGAGCAACAATACGGTATCGCCATTTGCGTAAACATATCGAATAAGCGTGTACGAGTTTTAATGCAGAAATTATGTGGATCGAACTCAGTTAAAGCGCTACCGGAAAGAAATTATCAAACTGTTTTCCTTTTATATAGAACAGCATATTATTCGAGTTTCGTCTGAGTTGGAAGCCTTACGAAACGCACTATCGAGATACTATCAGTTATTATTAATTCAAAAACAACGCACCGTAACAAATATAGATTATAGACGAGTAACTAAAGCAGATATTTTGCAACATTCCGCGCTGCATATCCTTGGCAAACGGAATAATACTTTATATCGTAACGGATTTATGATTTCCCTGCTTCGCTGGACTTTCTACTAAAGACCCTGAACGTTATCCTAAATAATTACTTCAGAAACGAACCAACGCTCGAAGTTGAAACGTCTTAAATAGGTGAGTACCAACAATCAACCTGTTTGATCCATTAATTTTTTTTACACAAATCGTCATTTTATCGCGTCACCACTATTTTGTTTTATGCTTCGTTTGGAAAACATGACTCGAGCCTTTCCACCGTTTCAGAAACGATGGATTTCTTTCGGGGATTCTCGGTGCTCCAGCCACCGTTGATATTCAGACCAGAAGTGACTTTTCTGCTCCTTCTAAGAATACTCATCAACGTGCACAGGCCCGACATCGTCGACATTGAGAACAGAGTGAAACCAATACGTCCAGTGTATATTCATAGCAATTATGATTTTGTTATAATCGGGGGTGGTGCGGCTGGTTCGGTGCTCGCCAATCGTTTGTCGGAGAATGGTACGTGGACGGTGCTCGTTTTGGAGGCTGGTCCAGACGAACCACTAGAAACTGATGTGCCCACCATGTATTCGATTCTACAGTTATCATCGGTGGATTGGCAATTTAAAACGGAACCTACGAACGACTACTGCCTGGCTTCGCCTAATCAACAATGCGAGTGGCCACGAGGAAAGGTATTGTACTTGATATGAAAGGAATTGATATATTATATTAAATTTTTTATTTTTTTATTTCCTTTATATTGTTTATTTATTTTAAGTATATTAATTGAACTAAATCGTAAACCATTTGATTTAATTGAAGGAGAATCCGAATTAATTTCAGGATTTAATACTGAGTATTTTAGAAGACAATTTACAATAATTTTTATGGTTATTAATCCCTATACATGTACTATTTAATTAGAATTTATCAGATGCGTATTGTTTAATTTTGTTTGAATTTTTATTATTTTTATTAATCAGCAATGTGAGTGGCCACGAGGAAAGGTACTTGATATATTATTAACCCCTATACATGTACTATTTAATTAGAATTTATCAGACGCATATTGTTTAATTTTGTTTGAATTTTTATTAATTTTATTAACCAACAATGCGACTGGCCACGAGGAAAGCTACTTCACATGAAAGGAATTTATATATTATTAACCTCTATACATGTATTATTTAATTAGAATTTATCAGATGCGTATTATTTAATTTTGTTTGAATTTTTATTCAGCCATGCTTGCAAAATTATATTTTGCCAATATTTTGGGGAACGTGTGGATTTTAATATATTAGACTTAAAAACGAGTGTAATCTCTCGTTCTGAATTCCTTGTATGAATATATGTATAGATATTATACGATAAAACGTAAATATAAATAAAGGTGAGAAACAATATAGGGTTCAAGAGGGTAAAGTTTTGTGAATCGAACCGTTTGTTTGACGTGCATCAAGAGATTCAACGCGTCAAAATAAGGTAAAAATTAGGAACGACGATAATGTATGTTTGAGACTTGTTTACTTTTCGAGATAGGTATAAGAAAAGCGTTGTTATTAAGAAGAAATTCCGAGAAAGTTTCGGTTATAAAAAACAGGCTTTAAATAAAGCCCTGATTACGCATCGATTACCAGAACAGGACAAATATTTTCTCGATGCGCGCGTGTAAATAAAAATTTGCATTCTTCAAAGTAAATAGCCTTTTTTCCTCTTTTATTTCTTCGTAAAGAATTAAAAGTGTTATTGCACTAGACTTTTAGTACTATTCATCTAATCTTTTCGTAAATAGTAGTTAAGAAGAAAAAATTTCAATATCAAAAAAAAAGTTGTTCTTCAAAATGTTATAGTTTTTAAAATTTTCCATACTTTTTGTTTAAAATAAATTCAACACCAGTGGAAATTTTTGTACACTTATGTATATTTTAATCGTCGGATTGGATTAAAAGACTTAACTACTATATAATAAAAGATAATAAAAAATAGACAAAAAAAATATTTTCGTATAGTTTATGCCCTTAAAAGTCTGCTAGAATAGAACTTTTAATTTTTTACGAAAAAAATAAACTTAAAATTTTTGAACTCTATTACACGAGAATCGCACCCCCCAACAAAATGCAAATTAATTGAATAATTTCCACGGTACTTTTCTAGGCCCTAGGGGGGAGTACAGTGATGAATGGATTAATTTATATACGCGGAAACAAGGAGGATTACAACCACTGGGAGAGATTGGGCAATCCAGGATGGGGTTACAATGACGTGTTACCCTATTTCAAGAAATCGGAAGATATGAGGATCCCGGAATTGCAAAATTCCCCGTACCACCACACCGGTGGATACCTAAGCGTGGAATACTTCAAGTATCGTTCACCTATAACCGACTACTTGGTGCAAGCAGGCGTCGACTTGGGTTACAATGTCGTGGATCCGAACGGACCATCTCAAACCGGATTCGTGTATTCGCAGGCCACGATGAGGAACGGTCTGCGTTGCAGCGCTGCAAAGGCTTTCCTTCGATCGGCTTCAAAAAGGCCAAATCTCCACGTTAGCATTTATTCATACGTGGAGAAGATTTTAATGCACACAGGCGAGTACACGATCAACTATTATCATTAGAATTTTAATCCATTAATTCTTTAACGCGTCCACTGCCACATGGGATCTCCCAAATTGCCCACGAAAACGAAACTTTGTTTTTAGACATTTGTAAACTACCCATAATTTGGCATAGAATTTATTTTAACGCGTTGACTGACACACTAAATCATTCAAATTGTCCACGAAAACGAAACTTTGTTTTTAGACAATTAGATACTATCCACGATATAGCATAGAATTTATTTTCTACCGTTTCATTCGTTGGTTCAGGAAATTTGGATATTTATCAGAGTTTCATAAAGTATAACTTCTGATAGAGTATATGGAAAGCGACTGCAATGTGAACTTGAACCCATTTCACCTGTTCTGCAATTCATTCTACTGTGGCGTCACCTCCTGTGCTCGCCACCAGAGGGCTACGCTCTTGCCTCTCTCGCAAGTGCTCGACTGACTGTCCTGGCCCCTAAGGCAGGGCCTCTCCTTTCCTTTCCTACCTTCGTGCTATCTCACTTACAATTCCTCCATTTAGCAAAGCGCGCCACACTATAATTTATCCTACTTATTCCCAGGTTAAAGAACTGAATGTATGGTATCTACGCACCGAATGAAATGTTTCTGAAATCTGAAATCTACTTTTATTCTCTATTTTCAGAGGGAGATGTGAAGACTGCCTACGGAGTGCAATTCCTCGTAGGTGGACAACGGATTGAAGTGAGAGCCAATCGCGAGGTTATTCTATCCGCTGGCGCGTTGCAATCGCCCCAATTGTTGATGCTGTCTGGAATCGGTCCTAAGGATCATCTGACAGAGATGGGGATCCCCGTGGTGCACAATTTGCCAGGCGTGGGTCAGAATCTTCAAGATCACGCGGGGGCGGCCGGTATAACTTTCGTAGTGGATCCACCGGCGAATTACAGGGGCTCAGAACCGTTCACGTTCGACGTATCGAAGACTGTTACACCGCGTACGATCACGGAATTCGCCACGAATCGTACTGGACCTCTGTACTCTTTGTCGTTAACCGGATCTATGGCTTTCGTCAACACAAAGTATGTATTTAATGCAACGAACATCGTATGATCACCGCCAGAGGGCTACGCTCTGGTCTTTCTCACAAGTGCTCGACTCATTCGTATATATACACTCCTCGATCAGTCTGTCCCGGTGTCTGAGGCAATAGACCATTTCTTTCCTCGTGCTATCTCGCTTACTTCTTCCTACAATTACAATAAATAATATAAATACCAGGTGATCAAACGTCGAAACGATTTTGTATTTCAATTTACAATTCTATGTGGAAAACCCGTTACATCTCAACAGTAAAATGTATTCAATTGGAAATGTATTCAAACAGACAGAGGAAAAATAGGTTCTTCATTAATTGAGCATATTCGTTGAAGATTCTTATCAACGCATGGAATAAATTCTTTCAGATACGCTAACGCGTCGGCGGATTATCCTGATATACAGTTCTTAATGAGCTCTACAGCCGACCATTGGGACCGTACTCCCATCATAAACACGCAAGTATACACGATCGTCCCGCTTCTTTTGAGGCCTCTAAGCAGAGGATACGTCAAGCTGCGTTCGCCATATCACATCCATCCGGTCATCGTCGCCAATTACTTCAAGGAACCATACGATCTCGAAGTCCTGGTAAAATAACTCTAATTAAAATACTCGAAAAGTTTCAGGATAAATTCCATTAACGCGAATCACAAAGCCCCATTATTCCCGTACACCGAAAAAAGCTAAGTAGAATGAAAATATCCCAAAGCCAAGAATGTACAATTCCATAAATTCCGAAATTCGGAGTTCTGATATCGCTAAATCGAATCGATAAATTCTTGAATGAGTCTTTAGAGTATTTTAACAATTATGAACGTTTAATTGACACAGATAGAAGGGGCCAAGATCGCTAACCAAATGGTGCAGACACCAACGATGAAGAAATTGAACGCTCGTCTGCTGTGCGATCCAAGATGCTCGCGGTACGCGTGTGAATCGGATGATTATTGGCGATGTATCGCTCGGCAGTATACAATGACGATTTATCATCCATCAGGGACGTGCAAAATGGGACCAGCTAACGACCCCATGGCTGTGGTCGATCCCAAACTGAGGGTTTACGGAATCAATAAGCTACGAGTGATCGACACTTCGATCATGCCGACAGTCGTTTCTGGCAACACGAATGCACCGACGATCATGATCGCCGAAAAGGCTGCTGACATCATTCAGGAAGATTGGAGAATAAATAGTTAGGGTTTTGCTGTTTTCTGAAATCGTGCAAACATGTTACGTGTTATTAACTGCAATAACAAAGACAGTAACGATAATGAAGATAAGAACGATGGTAATAAGGGAGTCACCGTCAACATTTATACAGAGAAAAACAACGATTATTGAAGTGTCAAAATTGTTTAAATGTCGTGGGAATAGTAATGTTAACGATTTATTTTTATTTAGACTATTGGAGGCATTGGAAATCCAGGGTTTTATTATAATAAGGCAATGTTATGCAAAATTTATGAGCTTTGCGCGATAAATACCGATTGTCTAACGATATATAAATTTTCCGTATATTAAAAACGTATTAAACTTTAATGCTTTGCAATCGGTTACGTACGCTCGGATAAATGCACGCTAGTTTTAAGGACGAAATGTTAATGCAAGCGAATTCTCATGACGTTTTGTATAAAAATGAAATATTATAGGTTTACGCGCACCTCTTTCCCGAGTATACATGATATTGAAAATGCAAATACGCATAATATGATGAGTTGTTATGAGACGTTTTATTAACGCAATTAATCTTCTATAATTTGCACGTATGAACTGGCGGTATTCTTCTTATCGGGCAATCTGTGTTGTTGCAATTGACTTGTACTGGTACGAAATACGACGATTGAAATAATTTAAAGATATAAAAAAAAATAAAGATGGTTCTGTCGTAGAGGTGAATATGAAACTCGAATAACAATTATCGAACTGTCCATTAGAACCAATAATTTTTAATGAACGTCTCACAAAAGGATAAATAAAAACTATTTTATTTAATATACAAACATATGAATTTAGTCGTAATAAAACTTATGTATACAATTTTATTTTCTAATCGAATAAAATCTTCCCACGTATGAGAAAAAGTATACTCCCTCCCCTCCATCAGCGACCCCTTCTTGTACTCTTTTGTCACATTAATGGTTAAGGTATTAACAACAAAGCAATAAATGTAAAAAAAAAGACGAAAATTTAAGGAACTAAAAGTTGGACCAAACGGAAAACAAGAATCTGACAGCGGAGGCTAAGAAAACACAAGGCAAATCCGTCGAAAGGCTAAATTCAACACAAGAGAGTGAGAAAACAAAAATCTGACAGAAGGGATTATACTTGAACTGCAGCGACCGAGGAAACGGAAAGTAAATCTGACGGAAGCGACGGATCGTAACGAAAAATAAAAAGATATTTATATATAAAAAAAATAGTAATTATAATTTAATAACGTAAAAACAATATCACTAGTTCGACTAAATTTTAAATAAGCATATAGTCGAAGTTTCTACCAAGATCAATAAAGAACCTACGTTGTGTCTTCAATGAAGTTAAATAATTTATGACTCAATTAATCTAGAAGCTAATCCTAACTTTCAGGCATAATTCAGATACGAAATTACCTTTCGTTCCTTCTAATAACAGCAGATTTAGAAATGACAAATACATTCTAAATAAGAAACCATATTTATGAAATTACACATGTATTTTTCCAGGTCGAAGTTTTCTTCTTTATAATATTATTACCCACAACAGGAAGCTTTCTCATACAAATAGAGTTTTACAGAAAGCATTTTCTAATTCTCTATTAAGAATGGACCTTTGGGAATAGCGAACCATCGCAAAATATAGACTCATAATACGCGATGAATCATCCATAGAACATGATTAATTATATTTATAACTATAATGCGATAAATTATATTTGCATAATAGGGTAGAAACGGTTCCACGTGCAGCCACAATAGGGGTTTGCCATTTGCGTAAATACTTCGATAAGTATATCAACGATTCTTTGTAGAAGTTTTGCGAAATTTTTTTTTTATATCGAACAACATATGTTCGAATTTTAGATGAGTTTTAGGAGTCTCGTAGAATGCAGTGCGCGGAGGTTTCGGTTATCATTAATCCTAAACTTGCTCTCCAATTTTAATAGTTTAATAATTTCTCTGCTTCGTTAAACCTTTCACAGAATTTCTAAACGATCGTCGAAATTGTTACTTTGGAAATAGATCACCGTTCGAAGAAGAAGAGATCGAAGAATACAAAATGCGTGAGTTTTCGATTTCTGTACTAACAAATATATAAAAAAATAGAGCCGGGAAAATGTTGGCATAACTTTTAAGTTATTTAAAAAGTTTCATTTTATTATCTGTGATAAATATTTTTAACAATAGCAATGACAAAATGTAAAAATATAATTAAATAATTTTCTAAATGATTAGATGTTCCTGATACTAGTGACGCGTTTAACTAAAAAATTTACAAATTTGTATTTGCGTGATTGGTTAACAGATAATTCACTACTATAGTTTTCGGCGTTATAAATTGCAACAATGCGTTCTAATGTTAAATCTCAATATTATGACGTTAAAATTTATGTTTGTGTTTATCCGTAACGAATAAAAATTTATTGGGGCAAATACGCCATATCTCATTTTTTGTATAAATTACGTTTACTGCAGTACTTTCCTTCCTCATAGGACGCAAAGTAAATACATTAAATCGCGAAGCTTATCAAGGAATAATCATACAAAAATCATTGTTATCTCAATCGCGTACTCCCACTCTTCGCTTTTGTTCTTATTTAAGAATGCAGCGCAGACCTGTGCATAGTAAATAATAACATTTTCTTGGGCAGACGGTGTGCATTCTTAATTTTCAATGTAAGTACAGACTCGAAAGTTCTTTAGAAATTATATATTATATCGATCAATTTCATTTCGAACTTCCTGTAATATTACTTTATAATTGTTTATAGAAAGTTTTTTACTTTAACGATTTTCACATACTTTTTTTCCAAGTACGAAAGGAAAATAAAAATATAAGACCTCGGAATTTATCATGTAATATCCATATTAAATTGTAAGTTATGTTTTTGGTATCTTTACTCAATTTTCCATTGTTATTTAAAGATCGCGTACTGCTTTAGTAACACTTTAGTGGACAGACGAATTGTAATTTTAAACGTAAGTAATTGAAGTTGTTCCTTACGAAATTTAGGATTCATTGAATTTGTCAAATTTGTTAGAATATGTAAAGTGTCTACTTTCCTGGAATATTTCTTTATAAATTTGTCTCGAACAGGAAATCAGTAAGAAATGTGGTAGACTATCTGATAAGAGAAATAGTTTGCACTTTGACGATTCATCCACAATCTGACTGAAACGGGAGTCTAAATTCTAGGTCTAAAAGGGTTAAAAAGGTGTTTTCGGAGGTAAAAATTGTAGACACGATGCTCTATTTCGATTCGTTTCTGTGACAACACAATTGTTACCGAAATCTCACTAACGCGTGTAACGTTTGCTTTATTAAAACACCGATTACGTTACAAAATGTTGATCATTGTTGTGTCTTTGGGGGTCGTAAATCACGAACAGTTTGCCCTGGTACTTGCATTGCACGATAATGGATGCACAGAAGCTTATTATAACGCTCTTATTATGTGTTTGATAAAATGTTGTTTCACTTTTCGAGATCAACACGAGAATTCTTGTCGATTTTCCAACGGTTTTCAGAATTTCTTCCACGCTTTCGTACACTCGCCACGACGTAATTCTCAAATATTAGCATAATTCCAATTTCTATGGAAGCAGCTTTCAATTTCAGCCATTATTATCGTTACTTCATTAACTTGTCAACTTTGACATTCGTAATTGCTTAAATGTATCGTTCAACGAGCAAGTGTATATATGAGTCAACGAATTAAATGAAAATATTCCCCACTCGTTAAGCGATGTAATTTGTCTAAGATAACATCACGAATCGTACGAAAGAAAATATACAGGAGTTAGGAACTTCGAATTGAAATAAAATGAAAACTACGGAAGATAATCTGGTGCTTGTTCTATTTTGATATATAAAAGATGAAATCGTTAACTGGTAATGGTCACATACTTCCTTCATTTTGATACAAATAAAGATCGATACACCATTCATAATTTTTTAGAGTATAAGGGTCGATTGGGGATTAGCATTTAAAATTCGACAATTTTGCTCATTTGCAATGCCAATCTATCCTAAAGTGAGCTCGATTTCTTTGGAAATATTGGGAATCAGAGCTCCATTAGCACTGTAGGTTTCAATTCTCGAGTCAATTGTGTCTTCTCAAGACGAAAGCCTAAATCTTAACACTTTAATGGCCGCACGTATCACGCGAAGACCTTTGTTGGTCACCACTGATATTGTAGACCAAAGTGAGATACATGAAGCTAGGAATATTATTATAAGGAATTATAAATGTAACCTCAAGAAACGTAATAAGTTGAATGTATGATGAAATGGTGGCTGATACAGTAAATCACGCACACGTGACAGTGGCCAAAGTCTGTTAGCTCGCAAAATCACGTATACGTGACAGCGGCCGTCAAAGTGTTAAGTCTGAGGAATGCCTGAATGATTTTCAACAGTTTCTCCCTACAGTACCAGTATTTTCTGAGCACTAAATTTTTCCACTAAACGATGCAATCGTGAGCTCCACAATGGTTTGCAAACCGAATACAAATGTCAGGTGCAAGTGTATAACATAGAGATCCTATATTAGTCGTAAAATTTAGATGAAAAATAACGATCGAAAGAGTTTTCTAGCGTTTCCAGGTGATGGTGAGCTATAATTCGCGACTTTTTCTGTCGACAGCGACGCGCGAGGAGCTGGAAACGATGTCGTCCATTACGAGACTCGGCGACAAGCTGTCGGTGGCTATGACCACCGCGGCGGAAGTGGTTTTCGTGGTAGCCCTGAGCATGTACATCACCCTGTACAGACCCGACATCGCCGACATCGACCACAGAGTGAAGCCTGTGATACCATCGAACATTAACAACAGCTACGATTTTGTCATAATCGGTGCTGGTTCCGCTGGCGCGGTGATGGCCCATCGTTTGTCGGAAGTTGGTTGCTGGTCGGTGCTTCTGTTGGAAGCTGGACCGGACGAGCCAGAAATATCGGACGTACCTGCCGTGTACCCGACTCTGCAAGGCTCGGTTTGGGACTGGCAATTTAAGACAGAACCTTCCGACAAATATTGCCAGGAGAGAGACAACCAACAGTGCGCATGGCCACGTGGAAAGGTACGATAGGATTTTAATTAAAGGTATTAAAAGTATAATTGCGATCCACGAAGCAATAGTATGAAACGCAATTTTGTTGTATTTGATCCTTAAGGGGGTCTTCCACTGTAAAACGCGTTTTTTTTTTTTTATGTTCTCTTTCGTATTTTTTGTATAAAGAGAAAACCAACAGTGCGCATGGCCACGTGGAAAGATACGATAGGCTTTTAATTAAAGGTATTAAAAGTATAATTGTGATCCACGAAGCAATAATATGAAACGCAATTTTGTTATATTTAAACATTAAGAGGGACTTCTGCTGTAAAAGAAGTTTTTTTTATGTTCTTGATACTTTTTTTATACAGGGTGTTCGGCCACCCCTGGGAAAAATTTTAATGGGGGATTCCAGAGGCAAAAATAAGACGAGAATCAAGAATACCAATTTGTTGATGGAGGCTTCGTTAAAAAGTTATTAACAATTAAATTCAAAAATTTCAAATCGTTCTGGAAAAATTATTTTCAGTTGCGGGGATCAATTATAATCATTTTTGGTGAATAGACATACCTCCAAAATCCTATCCACTTTCGAGAAAAAAAATCGGGTAGGTGCTGAAATTTTTCGGTGAAAAAAAAATATTTACAATCATACTAAAAAAATTATATTTAGTTACACGGATCAATTACAATCATTTTTGGTCATTACACATACCCCCGAAATTCTACGCACTTTCGAGAAAAAAATTCGGGTAGATTTTTTCGACAAAATTACAAAATCTAAAATAGTTCTAAAAAAATTACTTTTAGTTGCGGGGGTTAATTACAATCATTTTTGGTGAATAGACATACCCCCGAAATCCTACCCACTTTCTAGTAAAAAATTCGAGAAGGTGTGAAATTTTTCGACGGAAAAAAAAAATTGCAAATCGTTCTGGAAAAATTATTTTTGTTTGGGGGGGTCAATTACAATCATTTTTGGTGAATAGACATACCTACGAAATCCTGCGCATTTTCGAGAAAAAAATTCAATGAGGGCGGAACTTTAAACGTTAATAATTTTTTGACAAAGCCTCCATCAACAAATTGGTATTCTTGATTTTCGTCTTATTTTGGCCTCTAGAATCCCACTTTTCCTACAAAACATCAATCATAAATGGCCCAATAGTAAGGGTTGATTTCACAAGATTTTCATCGAAATTTTCCAGGCTCTCGGTGGAAGTAGTACGATAAACGGGATGCTGTACATTCGTGGCAACAAGGAAGATTACGACAACTGGGAGAGATTGGGAAATCCTGGATGGGGTTACAAGCGTGTATTGCCCTACTTCAAAAAGTCCGAAGATATGAGGATCAAGGAATACGAATCGTCGGAGTACCACGGAACCGGTGGATACCTGAGCGTAGAATTCTTCAGATATCGTTCCCCTATAACTACTTTGTGGATGAAAGCAGGTCAAGAGATGGGTTACGAAATCTTGGATGTGAACGGGCCCAGGCAAACCGGATTTACGTTCTCGCACGGCACTGTGAGGGATGGTTTGCGTTGCAGCACCGCGAAGGGTTTCCTTCGATCGGCCAGGGACAGAAAGAATCTGGACATCAGCACACACACTTTCGTGGAAAAGATTTTGGTGCGCAAAGGCGAGTACACGGCGTAACAAAAACGCTAATTGTTTCGTTAAAAAAGATTTTTTCCCTCTAAGTTGTCATCTGTTGCATGTAGGGGTGTGCGAGATCTCGATCGGGATGGAATCCTGAGAATTTCGAAATACCGAAAGCATCTGTGATTCCCGACATTTTAAGTTTCTCCATACTTCCAACAATTACCAGAATCCGAAAGCTATTGTGTTCTCGAAGATTACATATCTTATTAATCGTGAATGTTTATGTTAGTAATATTGTAGAAAATAATTGCAAATTTCGATAATTCTGGCAATGCAGAATTTTAATATCGATAGATATTTCTGAATGGATAGTCAATCACACAATTGTGTTCCGAGAATACCAGATATTATTCTATATCCCGTATGTGGTGGGGAATCTCGAACATTTTTGGGGTCCCGTATATTCTTGGAAATCCTAGATCTTCGCAGGATCACGTGTACTCTCGGGATCCCGCACATACTCGAGAATCCCGAATATTTTCGAGAATCCCGAATATTTTACGGAAATCCCGAATATTTTCGAGAATCCCGAACACCCCTAAATGTATGCACTATCGTCCATATGTCACGAGACATTTTGATCGTACGTCTTGATAAATGCAAATTACACATACAATTTTTAAAAAAAGGCGACTTTATTTTAAGTGACTGCTTTAGTATAAATTTTTCGAGAAATCAAGTGTTTAAAATCGAAAAAGGACACGTGAACAATATTGCAGAGAGCTTAGAATGGTATTAGTGAAAAAAATACAAAAATATAATTGTCGATAGAATTCTACCATTAATTTGAAGGATCGTTTTCAAACTGATACACTCATAAAACGAACATTTTGAATTAGTTAATGTTTGTCTATAATGAAATGAACAAATATGCGTTAGTTTCATTGTACTATTTACATCGCTTCACAGTGTTAATATGTTTTTATTCCACGTTCGAGTACCTGGTGACTTATGGGGGTGTTGCTGACTAAATTGTAATTATTTCGGTCTTTTTTGTGATTTTTTCTTTTAATGAGAGGTAGGTTGTCTTGTGCTGAGATTTTGCAGATATATTTAATTCATTTTATAAATACGTCCAGTATTTTTTGATGATAAAATATTTTCAAAAATACTGTGTTGTAGAAAAATTTCTATGTTATTAAATAGTTTCAATGTTTCACTTGCACTCTCCATCCATAAGGGGGTATTACTATCTAAACTGTAACTATTTCGGCTTTTTTTGTGATTGTTTTTAATGGTAGGTAGGTTGTTTTGTACTGAGATTTTGCAGATAGATTTATTCATTTTATAAATATGTACAGCACCTTTTGATGAAAAAATATTTACAAAAATACTGTACATATTTATAAAATGAATAAATATATCTGCAAAATCTCAGTACAAAACAACTTACATACCAATAAAAAAAATCATAAAAAAGGCCGAAAAAATTACAGTCTAGACAGCAACACCCTTATGAATGGGAGTGTAAGTGAGACATAAATATATTAATAGTGAGATATAAATATATCTGCAAAATTTCAGTACAAAACAACTTACCTACCAATAAAAAACAAAATCATAAAAAAGGCCGTACAAATTAGTCTAGACAGCAACACCCTTATGAATGGGAGTGTAAGTGAGACATAAATATATTAATAGTGAGATATAAATATATCTGCAAAATCTCAGTACAAAACAACTTACATACCAATAAAAAAAAATCATAAAAAAGGCCGAAAAAATTACAGTCTAGACAGCAACACCCTTATGAATGGGAGTGTAAGTGAGACATAAATATATTAATAGTGAGATATAAATATATCTGCAAAATCTTAGTACAAAACAACTTACCTACCAATAAAAAACAAAATCATAAAAAAGGCCGAAAAAATTACAGTTTAGACTGCAACACGCTTATGAATGGGAGTGTAAGTGAGACATATATATATTAATAGTGAGATATAAATATATCTGCAAAATCTCAGTACAAAATAACCTACCTATCATAAAAAGGCCGAAAAAATTACAGTCTAGACAACAATACCCTTATGGATGGGGTGTAAGTGAGACATTGAAACTATTTAATAACACAGAAATTTTTCTACAGCGTATAGAATAGTACAAGGAATTACTGTATCTTCTTATATTGGTTTTTCGTTTCGCAGAAGGAGGTGTGAAGACTGCGTATGGCGTACAATTTACCGTAGGGGGTGAACGCCACGAGGTGAAAGCCACTCGCGAGGTTATTCTATCTGCTGGCGCGTTGCAATCGCCGCAAATGTTGATGGTGTCAGGAATCGGTCCCAAGAAACATTTGGAGGAAATGGGGATCCCGGTGGTGCACGATTCCCCTGGCGTGGGTCAGAATCTTCAGGATCACGGGGCTATCGGCGGTGTAGATTACTACGTGGATAAACCGGAAGACTACAAAGGCTCGGAACCTTTCACATACCTTTTCCCGGAAATTCTCACTATTAAGACTATTATGGAATTCGCGAAAAATCACAGCGGACCCATGTACACAGAACCCTTGGGCGAGGGTATGGCTTTCATCCCTACCAAGTGAGTACTATCTTTAAAAATATTTTTTCTAGTATTTAGTAACTTTTTCACGAATGTAAACTACCGTGAATGTTGGAGAATCTCGATTAATTCAGAGGGAAAAGGAGCAACGTATGTACTATGTGTCTGCGAGAAGTTGACTGGTGAAAGGACCGCTAGATCCCCACTCTAGTTTAGAGTTTCGCGCTATTGGTCGTACCTAGAAAGTGGGGATGGGCGGAGCAAGCAAATCCTCCCTGTCAACTTTTCGCGAATGCACAGTAGCAACGACCGAATAAGCGAAGTAATTTTCACAGAATAACTAATATATAACCTGAATAAGAATTGGACACTCCAAAATTTTCCATTTCCACTTATTATCAAGGGAATCTATCCTAATATGCGAACACTGCAACACAACAATTACAACGGACCACCTAATTCTTGATTTGCTAAAATACAATACTCTTTGACGTAAACACAAGCTGGAATCTCAACGTAAAGAAAACCTCACCAACAAAAAGCTACGCAATCTATTGGGATTCATCACAGAAGCAAAATTAATTTAAAAAACTACTAAAAAAAAGAAGAAAAAAGAATCATTCTTAACCCTTTGCACTCCTTTGGCGCCGTCATGGTGATAATGCAATAGCTCAATTCAAGTTTCATTTATGATAACAGAAATTGAATTTAGGAAACATATGAATAAAATTTAAATTACAGGTATTTATACACTTTTGTAGAGAAAAGAATAATTTTTTATTTTTAGGAATCAAATCACAAAATTACAATTGACATTGCTAGTTGTTCATACTGATAAAGACTTTCAAAGTGCAAAGGGTTAATACTGTTCATGTTGAAAACTCGTGAAAAGATTTAAGTTCAAGTAAATATTTTACAGAATTTTATTAAACTATTCGTTTCTTCAAGTATCACCAAAATCGAAGGGAACAATTTTCGAATGTTGATCAAGCATACCACCAACTATTTATCAATCTTTATCAATATGATCTAAAACACATTGATAAATATTGAAAATTATTGCCTTCGATTTTGGTGATATTTGAAGGGACGAATAGTTTAATAAACTTGATAAAATATTTACTTGAACTTGAATCTTTTCACAAGTTTTCAGATTGATAAATATAGATTCAAATTGTAATGCACAGGAGTATTAAGTTTCATTAAACGAATAGAAATTTAAACAAAAATTTTGTACTGACGTGGCAAATAAATCTTAAATTTCAGATACGCCAACGCGTCGGAAGATTTCCCTGATATACAGTTCATAATGACTTCTGCGGTGGACAATTCGAACGGTAATCCCAAGGTATACTCGGACGCGTTCACGACTATTCCACTCCTGCTGAGACCTCGAAGCACAGGGTACATCAAACTGCGTACACCGAACCCGAAAGACCACCCAGTCATCGTTCCCAATTATTTCAAGGAACAATACGATATGGACGTCTTGGTAAGAATTGATTATTTATTGAAAGAATCTAAGAATACACGATTTTTCGCAAAAAAATTCAATTGTAAAGTTTCGTAGCATTTTTTGATTACGGGATTTTGTTTTGAAATTGACAAAAGATTAACACACATTTTAATTAACAATCTGTCTATTGAACGTTCATAAGTATACTGCGGATTTTTATGCAAAGGGGAGCTTTGTAGAGGGTCGTTTCAACCCCTAAATATAATAATTCGTACTTTACTTTAAGTATTTCTTATATTTTTGCATATTAACACATTATCGATGGGAAACGAGTATTCTCGTTTTACAAGTGAAAATATTATTCACATAAAACTCCTGAAAATTTCAATGAAAATACATTATATTAAAATATTATAACATTATATAAATATTATATATTAAAATCACCTATCGTATAGGAAAGTTTTAATAAAAATGCCCCGTCGTTAATGCGTTAAGTGCATTTTGTAGTGTTTTGAGAATTAAAAGTTTCCCATAAATGCATAAACATCCGAAGTCTACTCGAAAGCATCGACTATTTCACTTTTTCCTATTAGTATAGAAAAAGCAAGGTTTCCAAAGAGTTTTAAAAGATTCGTTCAAGGAATACAAAACACAAAAATATTTTAATTCAATTTTCTAATTAATAAAGATCGACGGAGCGAGGGTCGCCCACGAGTTGACCAAGACCCCAACGATGAGGAAATTGAACGCCAGACCGAGATGCGATATAAAATGCTCCCAATACGGATGCTTGTCGGATAAATATTGGGAATGTTTGGCTAGATCTTACACGATGACGATTTATCATCAATGCGGGACGTGCAAAATGGGACCCAAGAAAGACCACATGGCTGTCGTCGATGCTAGATTGAGGCTTCACGGTGTTGCTAAACTAAGAGTGGTCGACGCTTCCGTTATGCCAAAAATCACTTCCGGGAACACGAACGCGCCAACGATCATGATCGCTGAAAAGGCTTCCGACATGATCAAAGAAGATTGGAAAAGGCTATAAAAGATCGAAGTCTCTCTGGTTCTCGAAAGTATTCGAACGAGTTACGTTCTGTTAACCTCTTCCCGGTGCCATTTATTTAGCTGGATGAAATGACCCAAACGATAGGCGTCAACGCGCGGTAAACAGACCAGACTGATGCTAACACTGTTTTAACAGAGATTATAAGAATCGTGACCGACTCTTGCGGCGTACCGATAGGAACTAAAACTCAATCACGATCGTGATCTACTGTCCGGTAGCCTGGCTCGTGATGTTTACGTTTGGGACGACTTTCCGTTCGCGAGTCTGACTTGTGACATTCGTGTTTGGGTCAAAACCTTCGTCACGAGGCAGACTCGTTAAAGTACGGGAGGGGGTTAACTGAAATAACGAAAACGTTTACGATAACGAAGAATCATAACAACGACGGTGTCAACGATAACCTCAAGAATTCTGATCAATGTCAAAACTTTTTACACGAGAAATAACAATGCCTATGATTTTTTGTTATTCGAGCTGTTGGAGTTTGTCGCGAGTATATAGAACTTTATTGTAATGAAGTAATACGATGAAAAATTTGTAAGCTTTGTGTGGTAAATGACCATTGTGTAAGGGGATGTAAAGTTTCATGGTAATAAAAATGAATTAATTGAATGATATATATAGTTAGTACGTACGTCCCGGAACAAAGTCAGATTATTGTTATACTATTTTTAAGGGACAAGTGTCGACGACTGAACTGGACCCTCGTACTTCGTTTTTGATAATTGTATTTTTACGACTCTTTGTACTCAGCAATTATTTTTTTAAGATATCTGTTCACTTATCGTTGAAACACCATTTTCTAGTTTCGTTTGAGAATGTATGTATAATTTTACAAAGCAGACAGTACATTCTCGATAACTGAAAATACTAAATACTAAATATTATTCAGTCTGATAAGAGTTAACGTTAAAAAAAATTAGCTTCGATTCCTGAACTATTTAAGAACATTTTATGTGGATTGCATGGTACATTGGTGAACCTAATTACAGACCTGATATTGCAATGTTAACAAAAATTAAATACCTTTACCATGGACGAGACGAGCAACGAAAGTTGTTTCTTATTGAATTTGTCGAATTGGCAGAAACATCTTGTATTGGAATCGACAACGAACAGAAAACAGCTGATGCAGCGAATTTCATAGTATCGAACGAATTTAATTTACATTCTTTCGACCAGTCGAGTTTTATGGTTGGTGAACAAGAACGGTGCGCAAAGTGAAAGGTTTTTTAAACGTTCGATACATATTTATAATAAAGTATAAGTGTATAAAACGTATTCGTTACTACGAATTGACAAAGAGGTAATTATTTTCGAGGGATGTTCAGAGGTTCGAAAAATCTTTCTATAAATCTGGACCATTGTTATCGTAATACTTTACCGTTTCATTCAGAAATTGACGATGCCTCAATCGATCATGTTTATTGCAGAGTTCCATCACGTTCTGACAGAAACACGGACCAATATTTATATGGCAATCGACTAAATTCGACCTTACGTGCGTGTCGTTCGAATTACAGCGAAACAGTGAACGGCGTTAAATGGAAATAAATTTATTACACCTGCAATCGAATTTCGTCGACTCGTGCCAAATCACGCGACCCACTTGTGTTTCGTTCGCTCTCGTACTTCGAACACAAAAGCATCGTTAGAATCGTTATTTTTAGAACAAAGATAAAATTGTCGCGCTATTAAAAAACCATAATAATTATATCGATTATTCCGGAGGTTCGAAACGATGGCTACCATTGGCAGACTATCCGCGCTACGAATAGCGATGACCTACGGGCCGGAATTGAGCTTTTTCGTCCTTTTGAAGGTGCTTATCACTATGCACAGATCCGACATAGCCGATCGCGAGCATAGAATAAAACCAGTAACTCCGGCGGTCATTCGAGACGACTATGACTTCGTCGTAATCGGGGCTGGTTCGGCGGGCTCGGTGATGGCCAATCGTTTATCGGAAAACGGCAGTTGGTCCGTGCTTCTGTTAGAGGCCGGTCCAGACGAACCGGACATAGCGGACGTGCCTACCGTGTTTCCGATTCTGCAACTCTCCCCGATAGATTGGAAATTTAAAACAGAAGTTTCTGACGAGTACTGTTTAGCGATGAAGAAACACCAATGCAGCTGGCCACGCGGCAAGGTAAACTATTGGGCTGTTCGGAAAGTAATTTCGTTTCTCTCCTTCGTGAAAAGGAACAATTTTCTTATAATATGTAAATATCTTATGGAATTGTGTATTGGCCATTCTGGTCCAACACCTTTTGTTATCTTCCTGGTAATAGCATGTGTTAAGGATTCTTAAGGAACCTTCACATCGCGGGGTGTATGATACGGACGTGACTGCTCCGCTATTTTTGAGGATTATGCCTTCGAAAAATTTTTACTTGACGAATTATGTTATGGTAATTAAGGAAACTCCAAACTCCACACGGGACTTGGAATCCTTGGAGCTCTTCCTTGCCTCAATAGCGATTGACGTATCGTAAACTCGTGGGAGCGCACATCTGGAGATTACCGGGGTTTTGGGGGCTTTGGCTTTCCCCAAATGTTTATAAAAAAGGCAACGTTTTTGCTCATTCTTGCATGGTGCACCTGGACACTGGACAGCAGAGTGGGTGGGAATGTTGCAAAAGGCAAGAAACGCCCTGCCAAGGTGACCACTTTGAGGATTGGCTTGACCAATCCTCTCAGCGGTTAGCGCTGCGCATTTTCGTCACCTTGGTAGGAGAAGCCGAGCTTAGGTTAAGGGTAGCACTAAGTTTCGGATTAGATTCGTTTGATCGAGCCTTACAACCTCGAGTCGACTCTCCGCAAGTGTAGAAATACTCTTGTGCAACTAAAAAGAACATCGAGCTCTTCCTTGAAGCAACGGGTTTCAAGGTTATCGGTATTTTCCCAAACACCAGTTCGATAATAAAAAGCAAAATATGCCAAAAATGCAGATTCTGATTTTCCATATTTGAACACAATTGCACAGAAACAAACAAGCCTTGAAGTGTCAGCTGTGAAAACATATAATGAGAATACGGTTTAGAATGAAGTTGGTTGGTTAAAAATACAATTAACGTCTCTGTGATAAGAAAACTAAATTACTTTCCGAATTGTGTTATGGCGTGAAATAAACATTAGGGTTCATTATGGTAAAAATTAGAAAAACTAAAATCATAAAATTATAAATGTTTCATTTCTATTAACCCCTTGACGTACGATTTAATTTCGAATAATTTGTTAAACCCATACTGTTTAATTTTGTTTAAATTTGTTAGTACAAGGAATGGCCACGAAAAAGAATAGATTTGTTTTATGAATACTTCGTAAATGTAAATATGTGTTGATTTTAATACATAAGACTTGATGACGAATGAGTAGCATTTACGATTGTGAAACTTGACATCAAGAACTTATAACGAGTCAGACTCGTCATTGCATGGTAAGGGGTTAAATTCACTGCGCCGAGGTCCGTACCATAACACCGTTCTAGCGAATAGGTTAATCGTAAAAATGTAAAAGATTAAGAGATCTCTAGCAGAAGCAAGTTTACGAAGCCATTGAAACATTTTTCGCTTTTCAATTCTCTTTCCAAAGTCAACTGCCCTTTTATCATTGAAGTAATTACTGTTTTAACAGAATCAAAGCCCTCCATAACGTTATTAACTATAACTAGCGTTATTCGAAGATGACCACTATCTTGAAGGTTGCCACCTTTTAGAGACCATGAATCACCGAATCAAAACGATACACCCCCATCGTGACACCTCCACAGGCAATTATAAATAAACTAAAATGTCCAAGATAACGACAGATTCAGATTTACGCTTATATTCGACGGTTCACTATTATATTCAATATTCCAAGTAACTTAATCGACTGATTGTGATTAGTGTATACCTTTCGTATCCTAGGAACTATTCATTCGTCATTAAGTTTACATGTGAAGTAATACTTAAAAGATTTCTTTCATCAAATTAAATTTATTTGCTCAACCCCTCAACAAATGGATTGTTCGGAAAGTAACTTCGTTTTTCTTTATTTTTTTTTATTTATTCATGTTTTACGCTGGATTCTCTTCCTTTGGTGTGGTTATATTTTGTGGTAGGTGTACTATTGTTAATGTACATGGCGTAAGGTAAACAGTGTAGGAAATGAAACGTGGGAGGGCGATCTTAAAAATGAAAAAACTTTATACAGTTACTGTTTCGATGTTTAATAAAAACTAATTTGACGGGCAAAAAAGACACTAGAAGAAATTAAAAGGAAAATCGGAAGGTAACTAACTACATGAATTCGACAAGGGATATTCACAAAAATGAAGAAGTTACAAGATTTCATTTAAATAATTAAAGGAAAACTAAATTTCACAACTAAATATATTTATTTTGTAAATTGACAAACGTAAATATTCTAACTTTTAAGATGTAAAGGAAAAAACACAGTTTAAGGATTAATCTCAAGGATTAAATAGATGAAGTTATTAGCCTGTAAAGCTGCGACTGAAAACCAGTTTATTCGTTAATGGAGAATAAAATTTTCCCCACTCTTCTTTTATCGAAAATTTTGTAGTCCTTTATAAATGAACTTCATTGTCACCAACGTTTCTATGATGTAATAAGGATAATTCTGAATAAACCATAAGCGACGAGGCAAGTACCCGATTGTCGAAATTAAAACTAAAATTCCCTAGGTGCTCGGTGGAAGCAGCGTGTTGAACGCGATGCTGTATATTCGCGGCAACAAGGAAGACTACAACAATTGGGAGAGGCTGGGAAATCCAGGATGGGATTACAAGAGCGTGTTACCCTATTTCAAAAAATCCGAGGACATAAGGATCGAGGAATTTCAACGTTCTCCTTACCACCGTACCGGTGGAGATCTGACGATAGAACGTTTTAGGCATCGAGAACCTATAACCGATTATTTGTTGAAAGCAGGCATGGATTTGGGATACAAAGTCCTGGACGTGAACGGACCCACTCAAACAGGATTCACGTACTCGCACGGCACACTGAGGGATGGACTGCGTTGCAGCACTGCAAAAGCTTTCCTTCGAACGGCTTCGAAGAGGAAAAATCTGCACGTCAGCATTCACTCGGTCGCGGAGAAGATTTTGGTGCACGAAGGTGACTTGCAGTTTTGATCGATCGACTATCAAACGAAAATGCCTTCGAGAATGCTTTATTAAATTGGAATATTAATTTTTTTTGCGAGAAATGTTATTTGTCAAGTTGCGACGCATTTTGTAAACAGAATATTTATACATTTCCAGCGCTCGCCACTAGAGGGCTACGCTCAACTTGTCTCTCTCACGAGTGCTCGACCATAGTACTATAAAACCACCCTAAATAATTGTTGACATTTGTAGAAATGGAATATGCCATACTTGAGATTAGCAATCTATGTTTCTTTAGGAATAGTTGAATTATATTTATTCTAAAAAAATGAACTACAGAAAACTGATTGGTTCAAGCATTCGAATGTTGTTTTCTGTCAATATTTCGTCAGTTCTGTTTTGTCTAGTATGTTGGAAGTGTGAAAATATTAATTTGGTTAATAATGCTACGTGGAAGTTATTTAAGTGAGCAAGAAAAAGGCAAAATTTTAATTCTCACAATGTTGTGATCAATATGAACAAAATAAAAAAGGGGGATCAAAGAAGAAGCTTTCCTCCAGATCTCAACGTTTAATCCTTAACAAGAAATATGAAAAATCGACTAATTGAAATTCTTGAAAATAAGGAAGGTCCAATTCTTACTAAATTGTTGTTATAACTTAATTTAATTATATTCTCAACGCAATATTTATATAATTTGTTTAATAAGAATACTCCGTTATTCTGGTTTTATAGTTATGAAAGAAGAATAAATCAGTTTTCTTTAATCCAATTAATTCAATTTCAAATATGGTACACTTTTGAAAATTTTAGAGTGGTTTTATAGTTATCACGCGCAGTGTATACGCTACTCGACTGACCATTTAATGTCCGTACTAATTCCTTGAACTAATCATTCGTAAGAGATTTTTGAAATTTTTTCCTCTGGTACTGACACATGAAAACTACTATAACCCTACTGACTCAAAATAGAACTAAACACTAACTCTCATTCTAAATGCAGGTCCTAGGTTATAAAAAAAAAACATTGATCTTACTTATCTCTTCTCCCTCTTTCCTTTCCTTTCACTTCATCTTCGCCATAAATAATATAAAATAAAATAACAAGTCTTGTTAACACGTTCACTGCCAGATCAAAATCGTATAATATTCTGCAAAGGTAAAATTTTGATTTTAGACCATTATAAGGTACATAATCTACAATTTATTACTTATATTTCTAACCTTGTTAAAATTCACAAATTCTACGACGTCTTAACTAGAAAATTAATTTTTCTAGCGTCGTAGTGGTAAATCCTGTCACCCATGTCTAGGTGACGTGGCAGTCAAAGTGTTAACTAGAAAAATAGACCAGAATCCTGAGAATATTTCGAAATAAAAGAATTTGATTCGCAGACGGAGCATCGAAAATTGCAAATGGCGTGCAATTCCGTGTGGGAGGAGCGCTCCGGAAAGTGAGAGTAAATCGCGAGATTATTCTGTCAGCCGGGACGATACAATCGCCACAATTGTTGATGCTGTCAGGGATCGGTCCCAAGGACCATCTGAACGAAACTAAGATCCCCGTGGTGCACGATTTACCAGGCGTGGGCCAGAATCTCCAGGATCACGTGGCGATGGGAGGAATGATTTATTTGGTGGATCCACCGGCGAATTACGCGAAACCAGAACCTTTCACGTTCCTTTTATCGAGCTCGATTACTCCTGAAACGATCAAAGCGTTCGCCGTGAACTACACTGGACCTTTGTACTCGTTGCAAATGGCTGAGGCTATGGCATTCGTCAATACAAAGTAAGTATTTAGAGGAATAGCTACTTTAGAAGTCCGAATTCCGGAAATCTCGAATAATTTGGAGGGAATAAATAATTTAATTATAAAACAATATGGAGATCCTAGAACAGAGAGGGAAGCATCCTCGATGGAGGAACATTAAATAGAAAAGTTTCAGAGTCGTGATCAAGCTATCAGACGGTTTAGATTTTAGGTCTAAATTTTGCCAAATAGAAATTCCTATTTTTATGTTTGGATATAAGTATGACATTAATTCCTAAAAACCAATCAATCTGTTACTGGGGTTTTCAAACGTATCTACGTATATATGTATAATGAATGATTAAATACTTATGTACTTTAATTTATGCATTGCAATATTCACGAAATGGTAGACGTAATGTAATACATAGATTGAACTGATTCAAAGTACAATGTGTCTCGTTCAATTAAATTCCCATTGGAAAGAACTTAACATTTATTACATGTACGGTTGATAAAAGCGTTAGTTATTAACTCTGAGATAATAACGTACAAGGTGTTCCATTGTACATGAAAATGAAAGCCATAAACTCGTACATTTTTTTATTAAAATAATTGTATTTGATTTGGTTGACACGTCTGTAGTTACTTACTACAGTGAAAACTCGATAAATGTCGCTACTCCGGGTCCGGTCAGCAACACTTACGGAATAGGAGAATCGTCTTTCGAATTTGATTGTAGTTTGCCGACGCTTCGAACGTAGAAAGAGTCAGTAGCTAAAGAAGAAAGAGGGACTGAAACTCGGATTTATCGCCCCAGTTTAAATATCCGCGTCAGTGTGACCACACTACTGCACAGAAGAAAGTTTTTTATTTTTTACTTTTTGTTAATAAAAATTTCACTATCATGTTGGGGAGATTTCTCTGATTAAAATGAGGCTAAACACGATATAAATCGGTCAATATTTGGTAGCATAATATTGAATTAAATATTGTACTTGCGAGTCTTTCTCTCTTTATTTATCCTTCTTGTGCTGTCCTTTTCTGTGTTCGGAAATATCAAAGAACGACGCATCGAGGTGCTGGCTACATTTATCGAACGGGAGGTAGCTATTTTCAAACGGAACGGTTCCACCGTTTCGTAAGTGATCAAAAACTGCAACACTTATGAAATAGGGGGTTTCGTTAGCTACCACTGTTGGATAAATGTACCAATCCACTGACCTTGCGAAGATACGAGTACACAATATTTAATTCAATATTATGGTAACAAATATTGGCCGATTTATATCGTGTTTAGTCTCATTTTAATTAGAAAAATCTTCCCCACATGATAGTAAAATTTTTATTAAAAAAAAGTAAAAAATAAAAAACTTTCTTCCCGTACAGTAGTGTGGTCACACTGACAGGGACATTTAAACTAAGATGACGAAGGCAATAAAGATTTTTAAAGAAAGCCGCTACGTCTCCGGTTACACTTCGCCTCACTGGTTCAAGGGGGATCCCCCTAGTGGTGGGGATAAAAATGTATCATTTATGGAACAGCTCTTGAGGACATTTATCGAGTTTTCACTGTATTTCCACCTTTATTTCCGTGTATGATTTTTTGCCCATCCATTAACGAAGTCTCGTACATTAAAATCAACATGTTTTTGCATTAACGAGCTATTTGCAAAGCAAATCCGTTCCTTTTTGCGAGCATCGCGCGTACGAACAAATTTAAACGAAAGGAAACAACAATATGTAAAACGGATACATAAAATTAAATATTATAACGAAACATAACTTGCTTTTAGATACGCGAACGTATCGGCTGATTATCCCGACATACAGTTTCTTTTGTCCTCCGAAGCGGACAATACAGACGGTGGTCTGTTCGGGAAGAGGGTCTGCAACATCGAAGACGAATTCTACGCGCGTTTATGCGAGAATATCGTCTACCAATATTCGTACTGGGTCATTCCGCTTCTTCTCAGGCCTCGAAGCAGAGGATACATCAAGCTACGCTCAATGAATCCGCAGGATCATCCGATTATCGTTCCTAATTACTTCAAAGACCGCCATGATCTCGACGTCTTGGTAAAACAACCGATAATTACAGGAAAATTTAAAGAACAAGCAATTAAACGGCTACGAAAAAGGCTAAGATAACTTTCACACGATACTGTGAAATACTTAAATCGACGTACTTTTATTATTTAACAAGGGAAACATCTGATTTTCTTTTTTTTTTAATTATTAACAGCCAATAAGCGAAAGTAAATAAAAATGTACTATCCAACGATGACTTGATGGCTAGGCACGCCGATTGGCTGGACGCGAACGAGACGTATGGAGATAGAGTAGGATGGAATAAGAGTTAGCGACATTGGCGTAACCGCGCGCTCATAATACTAACCATGAATAGAACAAAAATCTTTCCCCACATTTTACAGTATCATTATAATTTGTAAAAATTACCCTGCACAATTTATCTGCTAGCCGAGTTTATTATGGGCCCGATTGGTCTGAACGTCCATCATTATCGCGTAAATTAAACATTTCTCTTGCAGGTATCGACCTAGTTATAATTTGCCTCCAAACATAGACGACTTATTTATTTGTAGCAGTCCCTATCCCGCCCATAGACAAGCGAAATGAACTCCTTTTGTCACAACTCTCTAAAGGATGAATGAATCCGATAAAATAAGCATTTATGAAATTCTTGAATGAAAAGAAATGCATATAATTTATTCGAATAAAAATCTTTCATACAAATAATTGCATACTTATTCTTAAATATTTGCAAAAAGATCTCAAAGCTTATTGATAATTCTTACATTTTTAAAAATATTTCATATGAATTATACGTTTATTCATGTTTTGGTTTGTTTATAATTTGTGAAATGTTTGAAGACTATTCTAGACTTCATCAAATTAATGAACTTGCATTATGTGTAGACAGTAAGTAAAAGCGTAGATATCGAGATCCTACTACTATGTAGCGTGACGTCTCTCCTTGCCCTTGCCCCGTTTAGTTTGTGGGTGTCTAGCCAACAAGTCGTCGATGGATAGTACATAGTTCGGGGTACAAGAAAATCAATTTTATTTTGCACACGAATTTCAAAATTATTGAATCTTTCTGATTAACAACAATTTTACGATCGATTAAGAACGATCTATTATTAAAACATATGGGTCTAAACGATTTGTTCAAACTTTACACTAACTTTTTTCACGACTAACTGACCATTGCGGCTGTAACTACTGATGCATGCATAAAAAATTGTAATATACAAAGTTCGACTAAAATCCATGAATTTTTGATTCACGACAGATAGAGGGGGCGAAGATCATCCATAAATTGAGCCAGACCCCAACGATGAAGAAGCTGAACGCTCGCCTGAATCCGAACCGCGTCGCGGAATGCTCGTCGTACGAGCATCTGTCGGACAATTATTGGCGATGTCTCGCTCGTCACTACACGATGACGATTTATCACGCGTCAGGGACGTGCAAAATGGGGCCCAAAACCGACCCCACGGCCGTCGTTGACCCCAGACTAAGGGTTCACGGAATCGCTGGACTGAGAGTCGTGGACGCTTCGATCATGCCAAAAATTATCTCCGGGAACACTAACGCACCGACGATCATGATCGCCGAGAAAGCTGCTGACATGATCAAGGAAGACCTGGGAACGTAAACGATTTGATTTTGCCGGGTTTTCGAAGAAATTCGAACGTGTTGCGTGCGCTGCTGATTGCAATAACGATGACAACGACGATAAGGGAGACAACGATGATAGATACGGGAACAGTACCACTATTGATACAGATAAGAACAAAAGAGATTTTGGCGAATGCCTCGTTCACTGTATTTTACACCATTTTCACCAACGACACTCGATGTCACGAAAGACTCTGTTATTATAATTTTAGTAACACTTGGATTGCTCCCACTGATCAACGCTGTGCGGATCGTTTGTATTAAATATCGTTAGAAGAAAATCTAGCCAATCATTGTTATTCGAACCCATGTGTCTCAACTGTTGTCCACGCTCCTTCAACCATTGTGAAACGTCACACGTTTCACTAAAATAGGAAAACTAGCGTAACGTTATTACAGATATCATGAATTCTCTTCGACACTTGTTTCAACATTTTTTCAGATTATTTACGATCGATTGAAAGTGGTTTGATTAATTGAACTCACCTTGTACACGCCCCCGAGTCCTTCAATATTGTAAGATACGGTAAATTGTGTAATTAACTACGGAAATGTACTCAAATTTATGTAAGGTCTTTATGCGAAGGACTTTGTTATCTCCAATAAGTTCTCCCACTCTTTGCTTTTATTCTTATTTAAGAAACGAATATTGCTCGATCGAGATTTATACGGGAAAAAACACATCACTGGGCCGACAGTGTGAAATCTCACTTTCACTGTAAGTACATCAGTCATACATAATATAATTGAAGTTACTCTTCGGAACATCGTACATTAGAATTTACTCGACTCGTCAAATTGGTGAGAACATTTATTTGCATTTGTAACGAACGTAATGTCTTAACCAGTTAACTGTGGTGCCCCCTTTTGAGAGAGCGCACCTATTACGTGCCGCGGAAATCGAGCGATGACGAGTATACTCGACAATCACAGCTAACTGGTTAGGGATGCCTTCCTCAATCCATCTATATTTCAAATTTATTTGGATTTTATTAAGGATTTTATAGTAGAATAATGTGTGGAAATGTTGGATCGAAATAATGACCTCAATTGAAATGAAAATTTTTAAAAGATATAGGACATGATTTAACATGAGAATATGTACATATAGATGGTCGTTTAATTTGCAATTCCCAAAAAATCTGTTTTCCTCGAACGCGATAAAGAAAGATACTTCAAGGCGCAAATACGTTTTCACCCAGATGCCATAAATAAAGATATTTCGCTGAACACACATGTTACTTACAGATATGTACGATAAACTAAGTTGCACGTTATGTATCATAGTGTGTCTTAGGCTTCGAAGAATAGTTAATTTATAATACAGGCGATTACATAATTCTCGCAATGGTAAGTAACTCGTAATTGTCAATAGCGCTGATGTCGTTTAAAAGCGAAAATTGCAATCTACTGCAAACATTAACAGCGAACAAATTATTATTTCAAATGCACGGAACGTATATTTCTTTCTAAAACAATTTCACTTGTAACTCCGCCATGAACGATAAGAATAAAAATATAATTTTTATCATTCACAGTGATCGACTGACCGTTCGAAGAGATGGCGGGTAGCTCTGGATCCGTCTGGGCAATTGTGGGTTACGTGATCTTTCTGAAGTCGTTGATCGACATATACAGACCCGACATCGTCGATATCGAGCACAGAGTAAAACCGATACCACCAGGATTGATTCAAAGCAACTATGACTTCGTTATACTCGGGTCTGGTTCGGCCGGCTCGGTGATAGCCAATCGTTTATCGGAAAACGGTAGATGGTCGGTGCTTGTTTTGGAGGCTGGTCCAGACGAACCAGAAATATCCGACGTACCTGCCATGATTTCGGTTGTACAGGGCAACATCAAGTACGACTGGCAATTCAGGACCGAACCCTCGAAGGACTATTGCCAGGCATTTCAGAATCACGAATGCGTGTGGCCGCGAGGCAAAGTACGATAGAACCCTTATCAACCCTCGATCTACCTTCGCTCATGGCACAAAAGATCAACCGTGAGTCTATTGGGACCCACTTCAGAGATTCGACGCAAGAAAACAATAACAAAAAGTCAGACAAACGTGTGTCTTATTCGACATTGTTTTCGAGTTATAGCGAGTTGGAAGAATTGTTTCGGAAGACTATGCCCAGTATCCGACGTTGGATCTTATATTTTAATTCTGTAAATATTTCCTGTGCTTAGAGTACCAGGTGACAGATTATTGAAAGCCGTGTTTGAAAATGGGAAATTTGTCTAGTCAACAAATGGTAGATACGAAGATCGAGTATGGGATTATTATTATAAATAATACCTTGACAAATAGAGAGAGTAAGATACAGCCAATGGTAGGATCATTCTAGGTTTATTTTTAGTCGCACGGAATGCCTATTCTGAAGGTATAGTCAGGTATGCAAGAAGAAACTCGCTATAATTTGAAAACATATTCAAACGAGACACACGTTTATATGAACTTTTCTTAATGATTGATCTGAAGTGGGTCCCACGCGCTCTATGTACTGATTACTGATAAGAACGGGTTTTTTTAGTTTGAAAAAAATATATATATTTATTCTATTGTAAACAAATTTACATACAAAAATTACGACTATTGAGTCTCATATAAAGTGGAGATTAAATGCGACCCAGAGTTGGCCTGCTGAGGGGTAACTACTCGGTACAATAAAAAGAAATAGTAACGTGATTCCCCACTAGACTCTGCCAGAATTAGAGACCTATTAAAACTAGAATTACCAATGACTTAGGTCCTCAGGTTATCTATTTCTGCAGAAGCAATACAAATGACTAATTTTTTTAAATAACAAGGAAACTCATTAACTACCAATGACTTAGGTGTAGCTATTTCTGCAGGAGCAATACAAATGACTAATTTTTTTAAATAACAAGGAAACTCATTAACTACCAATGACTTAGGTGTAGCTATTTCTGCAGGAGCAATACAAATGACTAATTTTTTTAAATAACAAGGAAACTGATTAACTACCAATGACTTAGGTGTACCTACTTCTACAAGAGCAATAAAAATGACTATTTTTTTTAAATAACAAGGAAACTCATTAACTACCAATGACTTAGGTGTAGCTATTTCTGCAGGAGCAATACAAATGACTAATTTTTTTAAATAACAAGGAAACTGATTAACTACCAATGACTTAGGTGTAGCTATTTCTGCAGAAGCAATAAAAATGGCTAATCTTTTAAAATAACAAGGAAACTTACTAATTATCAATGACTTAGGTGTACCTACTTCTACAAGAGCAATAAAAATGACTAATTTTTTTAAATAACAAGGAAACTCATTAACTACCAATGACTTAGGTGTAGCTATTTCTGCAGGAGCAATAAAAATGACTAATTTTTTTAAATAACAAGGAAACTTCCCCCAGTGGCAGACAAAGTTTTCCAATAAGAACAAAATAACAAAGTGTTCGATAAAAATTTCGTAGGTTCTCGGGGGAAGCAGCGTGTTGAACGGGATGCAGTACGTTCGTGGCAACAAGGAAGACTACAACCACTGGGCGAGTTTGGGGAATCCAGGGTGGGATTACAAGAGCGTGTTACCCTATTTCAAGAAATCCGAAGACATACGGGTCAACGAACTTCAAAATTCTCCGTACCATCAAACCGGTGGAGACCTGACCGTGGAATTTTTTAGGTATCGTACACCTATAACCGATTACATGGTAAAAGCAGGCACGGAAATCGGTTACGACATAGTGGATTACAACGGACCCGAACAGACCGGCTTCTCATTCTTATACGCCACGGTGAGGAATGGGCTGCGTTGCAGCACTGCAAAAGCTTTCCTTCGATCGGCTTCCAAGAGGAAGAATCTGCACGTCAGTATTCACTCGTTCGTGGAAAAGATTTTGGTGCGCACAGGCAAGCTACTTTCATTCGTTACTATCACTGTAATCCTTCCAGTAATAAATTATCTTCGTAATTGATTCTATGAAAAAAATAATCCTTTCGCGACGAAACACTGTAGACCCTCGCTAACGTTTGCTACTTTTTCCCTCGATATTGTTCGCGGAGCCACCCCCACCAATACCAGAAACTGCATCATCGGGGCAAACGTTGTAAACCTGATTGTTAAATGTTTATAAGCTTAACCGAACTTCCTCGAAAACGTGCAAAATTTAAAAATGAGGAAAAAGAAATACTTAATAAGCGAATGTTGAATGGGTTAAAAAGATGTGATAGAAAATAATGGACTGATGACCTCTGGTGAGTATGTTACAAGGTCTAACGTTGTTCACCAATCAGCCTTTGCAATTTTAAAGTTGAGTTGCCATACGACAGTCATGCAATTTGTAAAAAAACTATGTAGGTACTTTGATTACTGAACAATCTTGGAATATGTAGAATAAACAAACGTTGAGCAGTTCTTTCTATTTCACTCGTTTTCATCTGCAACGTGATCAAGCCTAACAGAGATACGAGTCGATTATTCTTGGAATAGTAACCTCCCTCGATAACGTTCGCGAACATTAACGAGGGACCACTGTAGTTAGGCACACCTTACATATTATCTTTTCTCGCAATTTTTTAACTATTCCCATAAAACAACGACGCGCCTAACGCAAGAATTCGAAGTCCAGTGGATAAAAATTTGCAAAACAGAGGCTGCAAAAGGACTACAACCGCGAACTTGGACGTTTGCGTTTACTTCTGTTCGATCGAACTGTAATAAAACTTCGGTCTATTATTTGTTTCATCTTTTCAATTCACAGATGGAAAGTCAAAGACCGCGTACGGTGTGCAATTCCGCGTGAGGGGACGCCTCCACAAGGTGAAGGCTAATCGCGAAATCATTCTATCGGCTGGCGCTATACAATCGCCGCAGCTGTTGATGCTGTCCGGGATCGGTCCTAAGGATCATTTGGAAGAAATGGGGATCCCCGTGGTCCACGATTCACCAGGGGTGGGTCAAAACCTTCAGGATCACGCTGGGATAGGTGGTATGACTTATTACGTGGATCCACCTGCGAGTTATAGAGGTTCGAAATCATTCACATACATCGAACAAGAAAACGTAAACGTGAAATCGGCCATGGAATTTGCCAAAAATCACACCGGGCCTCTATATTCGGTAGCATACATCGAGGCTACGGCTTTCGTTTATTCTAAGTAAGTATTTCGTGAAGTATTATGCCACAAATGCGACGCAAACACTTTTATTCTAAACATATAAAGGTTTTATATTTTTCGTTACACCTGCAGACCACCCGAATGAAATTCGCTGATAGGGCAGAGATATTGCGTGAATAGATCATGTTCAGACTCAAATGCTTGCTGCAAAAAATATTTATTACCTCAATGAATCGTTAATCTCTTTTAAAATTAAATTTTCCCTTCCTTTTTTTTTGTTTCGTATTTTTACGTCATTCTCATCTTACATTTTATATAAAATTCCATATTTATCTGATGCAAAAGGACATCATCGGTTAAAGAAACAAATATTAAATATCTTATTTTTAATAATATCAGTTGCCCTAATATGGGTACATTCCTAATTCGGGCACGTGTTCGTAAAAGAATATTGAAGAAAATATCGCAGTCTGAGTTTTTCAAAGTGATTTCTGATTTAATATAATACGTAATAAAGTAAGTGCATGAGCTTTGCGTTAGCTCGATTATTTCTTCGAATATAAATACAGTATTCCATATTACGAGCACCATGAGCCAAATATAGAAAATGAAGAGCTCAATAAAAAAAGTAATCATTTTCTAAACCGTTATTATATTTTAAATTTGATTGTTACCAGTCAAAAGAGCATAAAATTTTGCTATGAATTCATAATATTTAAGTTTTTATAAAAATTCTGCAAGCAAGTGAAACATGTGTATAAAAAAGAATATTCCATATTAGGGCAACTGACCCTAGTGTAGAGGTTTTCCCGATGAAAATCCATATTGAGACATTGGAATATTATAGAATAAATTCAACTTTCAGATTCGCGAACAAGGTGGCGAATTATCCGGACATACAGATTTTCCTGGGGGCCCAAGGCGACTCTCCGCACGCTTGTATCCCTTCCGATTGGAATTCGATCAACGGGAACAACGAACAATCCAGTCAATATTGCGAGAATGTTGGGAACAATAATGCGTACTTAATGATACCAACGTTTGTTAGACCTCGAAGCAGAGGATACATCAAGCTGCGAACGAAGAATCTAATAGATCAACCGCGTATCGTTCCCAATTATTTCAGCGATCCCTTCGATCTCGAAGTCGGGGTAAACGAATCAAATTACTCATAGAAAGATATAAAAAAATGCCCAAATTATTATACTAATACGGACGCCAAAAAGTGTTCGAAAGTACATGCTAAGAACTTTTTATTCTTTCGATGACTTCGATCGACTCCTGAAATTTACATTTACTAGAATCAACGTAAAATATACAGGGTGTTCACGCTAAAGTCGCAATATTTCAATAACTATTGATGACACAAAAAAATTGTTTATATGAAAATTGCAGGATAAATCCGCTGAAAATCAATAAATTTCCAAGCGTTATATCTTGAAAACTAATAAAAATCGGGTGAAAAAATTGCAGGTTAATGAATTCGTCTTGAGAAACACTATCGCATGATCCAAAAATATATATATAGTTCCATTTAAAAAACGAAACTTCACCATCGTATCTTTGAAATTAATGGTATAAACAAAATTTTCGCTTACGCCAAAATAAAGATTCTATTTTATCCTGCAATTTTCATACAAACAATTTTTTCGTATTATCAATAGTTATTGAAATATCGCGACTGTCACACTTTAGCGTGGACACTCTAGAGCAGTAATATTTCGTTCCCTTTTCTGGCGTATGAAAATCAATCAAAATATACGAAAGAAGTTGCAATATACTTAAGACGCACGAAATTTTAATTAATACAGTTAGAAGGTGCGAGAATCGTTCACGAATTGAGTAAAACACCATCGATGAGGAAACTGAACGCTCGACCGGCGTGTGATCCAAGATGTTCGTCGTACGAGTGCCCATCGGTTGACTATTGGCGATGTCTAGCTAGGAATTACACGATGACGATTTATCATCCAGTCGGGACGTGCAAGATGGGTCCCGAAATCGACCCACTGGCTGTGGTAGATGACAGATTAAAGGTTCGTGGAATCGATAGACTGCGAGTGATCGATGCTTCGATCATGCCGACAATCTCTACGGGTAACACGAACGCACCGACGATCATGATCGCTGAAAAAGGGGCTGATATGATCAAGGAAGATTGGAAAGATATATGATATAATATATGACAAGATGAAATAATTAATTTTATGATATGAATGTATTTGACAATATATAACTATGGTAATACTACTGTTTTGTTCACTAAGAGTACCATTGGAAATAGGCGGTGGAATAAAAAAACAATTTGAACGAAATAACTTTTAACTAACAATAAGCTTTATTAGAAACATTTGGAAGGCGCGTCTGCACGGTTTGAAAGAAACATTAGTGACGAAAAATTCGTCCCGTATCCTCTTGCCCTTGTATTTTGTCTAAACAAGCCAAGGAAGGGGCACAGCTGCACCCTCTTGACTTGTATCTCGAAACGCGAAACGCAACACACGCGTCGATGGTTTTTGTCACGGAAAGAAAACTTTCTCTTTTGGAAGAGAAAAACCAACAAGTATAGTCCGGGCCACAATATAGCGAGGTCGTAAACTCGAGTAAGTGTCTGTTCGTTCCGTGGTCGAGTGTTGCTCGTTCGGAAATTGTAAGTTTGCACGTGGTGTGCCGGCTAGATACAACTCGAAGGACCACCTTCTCGTATTTGGTGTTTATTTATTCCAACAAGAGATACAGTGACGTTTCCAATTATAATTTTGTTGTTAATCTGCCAAAGTCTTCCGATGCTCTTCTTATACACTAAAATTGCCGATGAGGCGTAACGAAACTGACCAATCAGCCAACGTCTCTGGTCGGGGTACAAACTGGACCCCGAGAATGGATATTTCCCAACACCCGACCGGGGACCGTGCCCATGTACTATACAGCGATGACTTGATGGCTAGGCACGCCGATTGGCCGAAGCTTAATAGCGACGCCTGCTCTCACACGCATTTCCATTATTGACTGAGTCGCTCACGACTACAATTCCATCGCGTAATAAAGGACACGAACGAAACGTACAGGAACAGAGTAGAATAGGACAATCAAAATACTAGCCATGAATAGAACGAAAGTGTATCTCTTGTGGTCATGGAGACTCTACTACTATGTAGCGTGAATAAGGCGGCGCGTAGGCCTTCTCTCCTTGCCCTTGCCCCGTTTAGTTCGGGGGCGCCTAGCCAACAAATCATCGTTGTATAGTACCAAGACCGTTAATCGACCGCGCGACTAGGTGGAAGGTTTATGACACGTCAATCGCTATTGAGAACGATGGAGCAGGGCCCTGGTACGAGTTCCTAATTGCTTCAATTTTTGTAATGATTCTTTAGGGCCCTGACTCTTCGTTTAGCTGTAACTATTAACAAGCGAATTGAAATTAGCCTGTTAGCGACGGCTTATTTTTAAGGGACGTCGAGGGCAATTAGCTCGACGATATTTCGTTTTCGAACGATTTATGATAGGGGCTTAGCCTGCGTGGGGCCCAAGAGGGATGGTTGCAAGGACACAATCCAGATGCCTGTCGATGGCTGGTGACTCGAAGTCACGCAGCTATCGGGCGTCATAGGATTGAAGGCAAGCGACCCGGCGTTGTCTTGCTTTAAAGAATAGGAACTCTGTTCCTTGAGGATCTGGCCACGGAGTGGGGAAGGCAAGGGTGCCTTCTGGTAAGAGGACTAAGCTTGACCTCTTGGCACTTACCCTAGAACCGGCACCGAGTAGAGTTGTTCTTTCAAAGGACAATGTTAAGTCCTAGAGGGGTTTACTGACCCAAGAGCGTACAGCATATGCTATACACCGTTGGAAAGGTCTCGCCAAGGCGAATCGACTGATACCATTTTTAACTTCGATATCAGATGGGATAATGTCGAAAAATGGCCTCAAAGTTCGAGATTTTGCGGTTTTGAACAAAAGAAACCGGTAGTAAAAGCCCATCCGGCCCGAGGGACCTCGGGTAGGCACCTGAGGAAAAACCGAGAGGTGTAAGCGATACTCTAGCAGATTGGGACGGCAAATGTGCCCCACCACCTTCATTTCAGTGCCGTGTTGGGCCTGCGTTTGCCGCATGGGCCCCGTTCCAAATGCCCAGGGCGAAATCCCCAATGGATCAGTTGTTTTTCAAACCCCTCTAGGACTTAACATTGTCCTTTCTAACAAGCTGTCCTCAAAAATAGCGATATTCACAAGCGACCGTATCGTAAACCTCGCCGAGTTTCTGACAGTGTCAGTTTACACGTTTCAGCTCCCGAAACAAGTGAATTGACAGAAATACGAGCAGTTAAGGGCCTTAAATCATAGTCAGGACCGTACGCAGAAATGTTTTATCTAGTGTCGCCTTTTTTAGAAAACCATTTTTAGAGGTATCGTAACAGGTAAGGGTCTTACTCAAGTCTTTAATATCGTAATTTACCTGCTTATAATATATGCACGTAGAAAATGAAAAAAGATAGTGCAATTGCGGACATAGGCACCCTTAAGCAAGATGTCATGTACCCCTAAGTACCCTAAGTGCCGCAGCAGGAGTCGGTCCCAACCCTCAAGAGTTTAGTTTACGACCTCGCTATATCATGCCCCGAACTATACCTTCACACAAAATTGATGGAAAGTAATTGTATTAATGTCTTATTGTTAAAATTGTTACGTGAAGTATCGTCAAATAAGGAATTACGATTATATTATGCAGTTTATCATACCTGTAAAACGTGATGAATCATGCTTCTATGACGTAATAAAGACACTTAAACGAACAATAACAGTGGAAAAACATTTGTGTAAACGTGAACGTACTATTTCGTTACGAACATTTGCCTTCTTAAACGGAAGTTTTGTGATCCGGGGTTCAGTTGTTTCTAGCTGCTTCTACTCGAGATCGCGTAGGTTTCCCGATTTTTCAAGATTTACAAATGCACGGTACGTAAAGATTTTTCTTTTACTGATTTCAAATTGAAGTTATAAATGTGAATTACGAAAACGATACATTTTATAATTAACAATCAAAGGACAATGTTAAGTCATAGAGGGGTTTACTGACCCAAGAGCGTACAGCATATGCTATACACCGTTGGAAAGGTCTTGCCAAGGCGAATCGACTGATACCATTTTTAACTTCGATATCAGATGGGATAATGTCGAAAAATGGCCTCAAAGTTCGAGATTTTGCGGTTTTGAACAAAAGAAACCGGTAGTAAAAGCCCATCCGGCCCGAGGGACCTCGGGTAGGCACCTGAGGAAAAACCGAGAGGTGTAAGCGATACTCTAGCAGATTGGGACGGCAAATGTGCCCCACCACCTTCATTTCAGTGCCGTGTTGGGCCTGAGTTTGCCGCATGGGCCCCGTTCCAAATGCCCAGGGCGAAATCCCCAATGGATCAGTTGTTTTTCATGAACATAATATATTCATGGTAGACAATTCGCAGGTATAAGTTGGGAATGTGCAGATTAGTATTCAGACTAATGCGTCACTTACAATAGTGAATGGAGTGACATTTTATTGATTGTACGAAACATAATGATGTGAATACTGAATACTAACCTGCATATTCCCAACTCATACCTACGAATCGTCTATCATGAATATATTATGTTCATGAAAAACAACTGATCCATTGGCGATTTCGCCCTGGGCATTTGGAACGGGGCCCATGCGACAAACGCAGGCCCAACACGGCACTGCAATGAAGGTGGTGGGGCACATTTGCCGTCCCAATCTGCTAGAGTATCGCTTACACCCCTCGGTTTTTCCTCAGGTGCCTACCCGAGGTCCCTCTGGACGGATGGGCTTTTACTACCGGTTTCTTTTGTTCAAAACCGCAAAATCTCGAACTTTGAGGTCATTTTTCGACATTATCCCATCTGATATCGAAGTTAAAAATGGTATCAGTCGATTCGCCTTGGCGAGACCTTTCCAACGGTGTATAGCATATGCTGTACGCTCTTGGGTCAGTAAACCCCTCTATGACTTAACATTGTCCTTTTAGTGAGTTCGAGTTTGTTGAAACAAACACATTATGGTACTATTTTTTTAAATTTGTATACAAGTATATGACTGATAAATATGATTCGTGGCGTGTTCAGGTGACGAATAAGTGATTCAAGTATGAAAGGTGACCTCGCCTTTTTTTTGAGAAATAGTATTCCTTATTAACAGTTTGGCCTGGCGGAAGGAATTCATGGTGCACCACACCACGATAATCGAAAAAAACTGTTAACATGACTTTGATTTTTGAACGACTTTGGCGCGATTTTTTCGGTCTTTCTTCACCTTTAGCACGATATTCGCTCGATTGGTCAGCTGTTCCCGTGTCGTAGGCATAGATCCAAGTCTCATCTTCCGTAATGATGCGTTTCACGACTGGTTAATAGTCGGAAATCATCTCTTTACAGATGTTAATACGACGCTTTTTTTCGAACAAATTCAGTGCTTTCGGTACCAATCGGGACTTGACACGTTTCAAGGCCAAAACATCTTTCAAAATGGTATTCACTGACCCTTTTGAAATGCCAACAGTGTCTGAAAGGTCTCTTATTGTCAGTCGACGATTTTGTAGCACTAGTTTTTTTATTTCATCGACATGGCTTTGATCAGTAGACATTGATGACAATCCTTGGCGCTCTTTGTCTTCAACGCTTTCTCGACCATCTTGGAACTCTTTGTACCACTTATAAACATGTTTTTTCAACACAGCCTGGGCGCCGAAGGCTTTTCGCAACATTTCCAAAGTATCCGCAGCAGAATATTCATTCCGCAAACAAAACTTAATTGCAAACTCTTTCGTCAACAAAAATATTCATTATGAAAATCCCCAAATGCATTTTTACTGTTGTGGATAAACAAGCGTATCTCAAAAACAACTGAAGATAATGACGTGAAATATGTAGTAGATAACAGTAATAGAGCTAAGAAGCTACACAAAAAAGTTTATCAGTTTGGGTAAAGCCACGAAGTTTAAAATGAAAAGTCATCTTACTTTTTGGACACAGTAGTATATATTGAAGAAAGTTTGAAGAAAAGCACTCAGTCTGTTAAAGACGTCGTCGTTGTCATAATTGCAGTCTGTTAAAGACGTCGTAATATTAACCTACGTGTGGCTACACACCCACACCCACGAATAAACATTTAATAATTGCGGAGTAGATCGTGGCGTTTTTATTTTAACTACCAGCCCCCTCACTTTAATATATCAAGATCTAATTCAATACCTTTCTTGCACATATGCACGACAAACAAAAAGACGAGACTCTCTTAATCTATCAAGTTGTATTTACAGAAAATGTTAATTACAGTCTTTGTTATCTTTATTACGTAACAAACACAGTTCATATAAATACGTATACAGCACCTCTGTCGAGTTTTACACAGAAAGTAACGACACACTGAATCAAACAGGCAGTGTGAATTCTGACTTTAAATGTAAGTACATATATCGTTCATAATAAAAGCAATTAAAATTGGTTTCTTAGGACAAAACATGTTGCATTAGTATTTATAACGAACTTCTGCTGGACCGTAGTGATTCTCTCCTCAACTTATATCGTGGCCATTTTTCATCAATTTTTTTTCTCGCTCCTTTCCATCGTTCCAAACTATTGGATAGAAAGTTCACATGGTTTTTCCCCAAATTACTTCGACGCTTAGTTTTATCACAAATTAATAATTAAAATAAAAGTGTTACTTTCAATTTCATCGATTTATTTCTATAACGCCATATTTCCTTATAGAAGTCTGAAAGACCTAATATTTAGGATTTCGAGGGTTCAAAGGGTAAGTTTACGAGGAAAACAAGTTCCTTCAGATATGACAGACGAAAAATTCATTTTGGACAATGTGTTAATTTCTTTTAGAAATATAATTTACGTCTTCGACTGTTCACAGCGATTCGTTGAACACCAGAAACAATGCCAGACAGCGCTAGACAGACCCTGCGTCGAGTGGGGTCGTCTTTCGTGCCTTCGATACTTTCCGTGGTCGCTCTGAAGTTGCTCTTCCAGATCTACAGGCCCGATATCGTCGATAGCGAGAACAGAGTCAAACCGATATCTCCATCCGACATTCAAAGCAGCTATGACTTTATTATAATCGGGGCTGGCTCGGCTGGATCGGTGTTAGCTAATCGTTTAACGGAAAACAGTAGTTGGTCGGTACTTCTGTTGGAGGCTGGACCAGATGAACCGGAAATAACGGATATACCCGCCCTCAATCCGATTCTACAAGTCAGCCCGTACAGTTGGAACTTCAAAACAGAACCCTCGGATAAGTACTGTTTAGGTACACCTGATCGTAGATGCATATGGCCACGTGGCAAGGTACAGTAAATCAGGCTCGAAAACAATTATAATTTTCTATCTTTTTTTTTTATCAATAGGCAATTATAATTTAATAAATTTTTTTTATCGATCACACTGACGCTCTAATAAAATAGACTAGCTTTCCACCGGTATACATACGAGCATTAAATTGATTTTCAATAGCAAAATTCGATATTAAATATTTTCAATCACGATAATATAAAATAAATTTTTTTCTAGTATTTAGTAATTTCCTTTGCGAGGATATATTTAATAATTCAAATTTTTTTTATCAATAGGCAATTACACTGACACTCTAATAAAATAGACTAGCTTTCCACCGGTATACATACGAGCATTAAACTCATTTTCAATAGAAAATTTATTCAATATTAAATATTTTCAACCACGATAATATAAAATAAATTTGTTTCTAGTATTTAATAATTTCTTTTGCGAGAATATATTTAATAATTCAAATTTTTTTTATCAATAGGCAATTACACTGACGCTCTAATAAAATAGGCTAGCTTTCGACCGGTATACATACGAGCATTAAACTCATTTTCAATAGAAAATTTATTCAATATTAAATATTTTCAACCACGATAATATAAAATAAATTTGTTTCTAGTATTTAATAATTTCTTTTGCGAGAATATATTTAATAATGCAAATTTTTTTTATCAATAGGCAATTACACTGACGCTGTAATAAAATAGACTAGCTTTCGACCGGTATACATACGAGCATTAAACTCATTTTCAATAGCAAATTTATTCGATATTAAATATTTTCAACCACGGTAATATAAAATAAATTTTTTTCTAGTATTTAGTAATTTCCTTTGCGAGGATATATTTAACAATTAAAATTGTTTCATGTTTAATAGTTTATTGTAACAGCGGTGTAACTTTAATATAGATTTTAAAAAACTGACCAAATAATAGAAAAAACTGATCAAAAGTTAAATATTTTCAACCACAATATTAAATCTAAAATAAATCTGTTCTATTATTTTATAATTTCTTTTACGAGTTTACATGTAATAATTTAAATTATTTCAGATTTAATAGTTTATTGTAAAAGCGGTGTAACTTGAATATAGATTTAAAAAAACTGATCAAATAATAGAAAAAACTGATCAAAATTGTACTATTATTTCTTTTACGAGTTTATATGTAATAATTTTAATTATTTCAGGTTTAATAGTTTATTGAGAAAGTTGTGTATATTTGTCAATTTTGACACAAGTGGATAACTATCGTTCGCGAGATTAAATTTAATTAAAGACGAACCGAATCAACTATTATTATTGAAGTATTTTGATGCTTGCTAGGCTCTCGGGGGAAGCAGCATGTTGAATGCGATAATGTACATTCGTGGAAACAAGGAAGACTACAACATTTGGGAGAGTATGGGTAATCCTGGATGGAGTTACAAAGACGTGTTGCCCTATTTCAAAAAGTCTGAAGACATCAGGGTCGCCCCATTGCAATATCCTGCTTATCACCATACCGGCGGTCATCAGACCGTAGAATTTCCTAGATACAGATCACCTGTAAGCGACTACTTGATAAAAGCAGGCCAGGAGATAGGTTACGAAGTGAACGATCCGAACGGACCCATTCAAACCGGAATTACACCCACATATGCCACGTTGAGGGATGGACTGCGTTGCAGCACCGCAAAGGGTTTCCTTCGATCGGCTTCCAAGAGGAAGAATCTGCACGTCAGTATTCTCACGTTCGTGGAAAAGATTTTGGTGCGCACAGGCAAGCTACTTTCATTCGTTACTATCACTGTAATCCTTCCAATAACAAAGTATCTTCATAATTGATTCTATGAAAAAAATAATCCTTTCGCGACGAAACACAGAAGACCCTCGCTAACGTTCGCTACTTTTTCCCTCGATATTGTTCGCGGCGCCACCCCCACCAATACCAGAAACTGCATTAACGGAGTAAACGTTGTAAATCTGGTTGTTAAATGTTCATAAGCTTGATCAAACTTCCTCGAAAACGTGCAAAGTTTAAAAATGAGGAAAAAGAAATACTTAATAAGCGAATGTCGAATGGGTTAAAAAGATGTGATAGAAAATAATGGTCTGATGACCTCTGGTGAATATCTTACAAGGTCTAACGTTATTCACAAATCAGCCTTTTCAATTTTAAGGTTGAGTTGCCATACGACAGTCGCACAGTGGGGCCATTGCATGCCACACGCGGCAAAAAGTGGTTTTATACAAATATACCCACAATGAAATAATGGGACACATGGGCCATTATTTAGTGTGATTTTTTTTGTCATTTGTCGATTTTTGATACGACTACATGATTTTGAAACGTTCAATCTTAAAATCATCGTTTATTGTTGCTTTGATTCTTCAAAGTAAATGATGAGTAATTGAATTAAATGTACTTAGTACGTATTTAAATTACACCAAAGTACACTTTTATATCTCCAACATTTTTTGAGTTATAACTAATTGAACATGTTCAGTTTTCATTTTATTTTTTAATAATGAATGCAGTGTGATTCAGTGTTCGTTTTAGTTGCTTTTTGTAGAGTGAAGCCTTACCTTTTTTTTTTAAAAAAAATTAGCTGCTACTAGCTGCTACTGCGAAAAATATAAAGATGATCAACTGAACATGTTCAATTAGTGATAACTCAAAAAATGTTGGAGATATAAAAGTGTACTTTGGTGCAATTTAAATACGTACTAAGTACATTTAATTCAATTACTCATCATTTACTTTGAAGAATCAAAGCAACAATAAACGATGATTTTAAGATTGAACGTTTCAAAATCATGTAGTCGTATCAAAAATCGACAAATGATAAAAAAAATCACACTAAATCATGGCCCATGTGTCCCATTAACTATTAGTGAATCATTATTTCATTGTGGGTATGTTTGTATAAAACCACATTTAGCCGCGTTTGGCATGCAATGGCCCCACTGTGAGTCGTGCAATTTGTAAAAAAACTATGTAGGTACTTTGATTACCGAACGATCTTGGAATATGTCGAATAAACAAGCGTTGAGCAGTTCTTTCTATTTCACTCGTTCTCATCTGCAACGTGATCAAGCCTAACAGAGATACGAGTCGATTATTCTTGGAATAGTAACCTCCCTCGATATCGTTCGCGAACATTAACGAGGGACGACTGTAGTTAGGCACACCCTACATATTATCTTTTCTCGCAATTTTTTAACTATTCCCATAAAACGACGACGCGCCTAACGCAAGAATTCGATGTCCAGTGGATAAAAATTTGCAAAACAGAGGCTGCAAAAGGACTACAACCGCGAACTTGGACGTTTACGTTTACTTCTGTTCGATCGAACTGCAATAAAACTTCGATCTATTATTTGTTTCATCTTTTCAATTCACAGATGGAAAGTCAAAGACCGCGTACGGTGTGCGATTCCGCGTGGATGGACGTCTCTTCGAGGTTAAGGCCAATCGCGAGGTCATTCTATCGGCTGGCGCTGTGCAATCGCCGCAACTGTTGATGTTGTCAGGAATCGGTCCTAAGGATCATCTGACAGAAATGGGGATCCCCGTGGTCCACGATTCACCAGGGGTGGGTAAAAATCTTCAGGACCACGCTGGGATAGGTGATATGACTTACTTCGTGGATGCTCCTGCGGATTACAGTGGCTCGAAACCATTCACATACCTTTTGCCGGAAGCTTTCGACCTGCCATCGGTTTCCGATTTCTTTTTAAATCGAGATGGACCTCTGTACTCGTTGATGATATCGGAGAACACGGCTTTTTTTAATACCAAGTGAGTACTTTCCACGTAACATTTATCGTTCGTCATTCGTACACCATAGTAGTGTATTTATTTGTATCAAGCAAATGAAAAAACTTGGGGAAATAAATGTTTATTCATTCCCTTACAGGAAACTAGGGTGAATTTTCAAAAATCCAGTCGAGTAATGTTTGTACAATTTTTATCAGAAATTACGAGCCATTTTGACCACTTCCGGTAGTTCTAGTGCTAATAAACGTTCACGCTGAGATTTCATACTGAATAAATATTGCTTTCAGATACGCAAACAAGTCGGCGGATTATCCTGACATACAGATTTTCCTCTCGCCCGCTGGTGATATTCCGCACGGTTGTCCCGAGGCGTATCGGAGTATGAATAGAACTGAACCTTCATGTGTAGAACTCCTGACTCACTATTCGTATTGGATCATACCGCTCAATCTAAGACCTCGAAGCAGAGGATACATCAAGCTACGCTCGAAGGATCCGCAAGAATATCCGGCCATCGTTCCTAATTACTTCGACGATCCCCATGATCTCGATATCTTGGTAAAATAATCCGACTAATTAAATAATTATAGAAAGATACGGAGAAGATATTCGAAGTAGCGTATGCGTCACGTAAATTGATTAAATTTATAGCTAACATATTAATCACATTCACTTTTAAGATTGCATAGAATTATTTTAATCAAAAGCTATCCTAATTACGACTGCTGACTGTTCGACAGAAATGAAAAAATTTATTCGACAGCTATTGCAATATTGTCCAAATTAGAAAATATAGACTATCCGAATTACAGACATTGATAATCATTGACACATGTTTGCTGAGATATTTGTTGTTCACCGAATAAATTCAATTTATTCGTTTAATTAACTAGAATCTAACTCGAATGTTGTTTCTGTCTTTTTGTTGGCATAACGAATTAATTAACACTAGATTTACGAAAGCCGTCAATTTGACGGATGTCAGATTCCATATTTAAAATTGCAGAACACGTAAATATTATTTTTTAATAACTTATGTTGAATTTGATGGCATGAATACATATTCTAATTAAAAGAAAAATCGTATTTTAAGGTAATCCTCAACATGAAAAATATCAATAAATATACGTGCGATCAATGCCCGTAAATCTGGTGTTCAAACGCGTGAAAGATCTTGGAATTGATTCTTCAAAGAATTTCTAGGAAATTGCATGTTGAAGGATGTTTGAAAACGCAATGAAATTTTAATCAATTCAGGTAGAAGGCGCGAAAATTGTTCACGAAATGAGGAACACCCCAACGTTGAAGAAACTGAACGCTCGACTAAGATGCGACCCACAGTGTAGTTCGAAGCACCAGTGTGCGTCGGATGACTATTGGCGATGTCTAGCTAGGATGTACACGATGACGATTTATCATCCATCCGGGACGTGCAAAATGGGACCCAAGAACGACACAATGGCTGTGGTCGATCCCAGGCTAAGGCTTTACGGAGTTGATAAACTACGAGTGATCGACACTTCGATCATGCCGAAGCTCGTTTCGGGGAACACGAACGCACCGACGATCATGATCGCTGAAAAGGCTGCTGACATGATCAAGGAAGACTTGAAGGACTATAAATAAGGCTTTTCCACCTTTTGAACGAGATAAGACAACGAGAAAGTAGATAAGAATCGTAGTAATAACAATGGCAATTCTGATATTAAAATAACAATAATTTTGACGTTTTCCAAAACTTTAGAAAATATAAATAATCTTATAAATGCTCTGCATCAAATTTCGACTGTGTAACTGAATTTTTCAAGATAATACAAAATTATAATGATATAATGTCTCGTTTATTCGTTCCTGAACGCCTTTCGACTTGGCCTGCCATGCGCGCATAGATAGCTGCCAGGTTGCCTGTATTTAGGCGCTTCTGACCGAAATTTTGGAATGGTAGAGGAGATCTGAAGATCAATCTAATTTTCTTAAATGGAATGCTATATTTTTTTCTTCAGATATCGCTTCATAGCGCTTCTATCGCTTCTATATCGCTTTATATCCCAGGAATGGTTTATGGGGAAATCGAGAAAACTGGTACAGTAGCGTTCGGATTATCCGGCACCTGATTATCCGAATAACTATAATATAAGGTAGTTAAATTTTTTGATGAAAGTAAAAAATTTCAAATCGTTCTGAAAAAATTATTTTCGGTTGCGAGGGCCAATTACAATCATTTTTCGTGCGTAAATATACCCCCAAAATCCTACGCATTTTCGAGAAAAAAATTCGAAAAAGTGTGAAATTTTTCGACAAAATTAAAAAGTTTCCAATCGTTCTAAAAAAATTATTTTTGGTTCCAGGGGTCAATTACAATCATTTTTGGTCAATAGAAATACCCCCGAAATCGTACCCGCTTTCAAGAAAAAAATTACTAACCGAAAATATAATGCGAAGCCAGAAATAGTTCCCTGAAATTTCATTTATATCTTTAAAATATCGTATCTCCAGAACGGATTGGACGATTTTAATGTTTCAAAACGCAGACAACGCGTATTTTGATGAAGAATATGTAGAAACTCCAAAAATATTCGAAAAGTTACTCCTTAACCCTGTAAAGTGAGCAAAACCCCATAAAAATGGTCCAATTTTCAAACAGCCATAACCCCAATAATAGCGAATATATTACATTGAAATTTTTTTCTGAACTAGACCTCATGGATACCTACAAAAAAGTATTAAACAACTTTTCTATAGAGAGGCAAACAAAATTGTTAAAAATCAAAAACTAATTTTTAAGAAAAATCGACACTATTGCCTAAATTTTTCGACCAAAGTAAAAAATTTCAAATCGTTCTGAAAAAATTATTTTTCGTCGCGGGGGTCAATGACAATTATTTTTGGTCAATAGAAATACCCCAGAAATCCTACCCGCTTTCAAGAAAAATTACTAACCGAAAATATAATGCGAAGCCAGAAATAGTTCCCTGAAATTTCATTTATATCTTTAAAATATCGTATCTCCAGAACGGATTGGACGATTTTAATGTTTCAAAACGCAGACAACGCGTATTTTGATGAAGAATATGTAGAAACTCCAAAAATATTCGAAAAGTTACTCCTTAACCCTGTAAAGTGAGCAAAACCCCATAAAAATGGTCCAATTTTCAAACAGCCATAACCCCAATAATAGCGAATATATTACATTGAAATTTTTTTCTGAACTAGACCTCATGGATACCTACAAAAAAGTATTAAACAACTTTTCTATAGAGAGGCAAACAAAATTGTTAAAAATCAAAAACTAATTTTTAAGAAAAATCGACACTATTGCCTAAATTTTTCGACCAAAGTAAAAAATTTCAAATCGTTCTGAAAAAATTATTTTTCGTCGCGGGGGTCAATGACAATTATTTTTGGTCAATAGAAATACCCCAGAAATCCTACCCGCTTACGAGAAAAAAATTCTTTACCGAAAATCTAATGTGAAGCCAGAAATGCTTCCCTGAAATTTCATTTATATCTTTGAAATATCATATCTCCTGAACGGATTGGACGATTTTAATGTTTCAAAACGCAGACAACGCGTATTTTGATGAAGAATATGTAGAAACTCCAAAAATATTCGAAAAGTTGCTCCTTAACCCTGTAAAGTGAGCAAAACCCCATAAAAATGGTCCAATTTTCAAACAGCCATAACCCCAATAATAGCGAATATATTACATTGAAATTTTTTTCTGAACTAGACCTCATGGATACCTACAAAAAAGTATTAAACAACTTTTTTGTAGAGCGTCAAACAAAATTATTAAAAATCAAAAACGAATTTGTAAGAAAAATCGACAGGGGGTGTGCCCAAATTTTTCGACCAAAGTAAAAAATTTCAAATCGTTCTGGAAAAATGATTTCCCGTTGCGAGGGTTATTTACAATCATTTTTGGTCAATCCTTTTTGGTAAATCCTCATGTTCCTCGTTTTTATCACTTCATATGTAGATATAGTTCAATTATCCGACATATAAAATTTAGTGGGAGATTTTGGAGGCAAAAATAAGACGAAAATCAAGAATACCAATTTGTTGATTGAGGCTTCGTTAAAAAGTTATTGACGTTTAAATCTGTGAGGTTGTCGATACGTCACTAAGTAGAGTTTCTCATGCTGAGTGAGAACCACTGTCTCGCGTACGCAGCTGCTTTACAGGCGGAACTTTAGACGTTAATAACTTTTTAACGAAGCCTCGATCAACAAATTAGTATTCTTGATTTTAGTCTTATTTTGGCCTCTAGAATATCCTATTAAAATATTTCCCAGGTACGACCGAGGTCTCCCAATATCTCAGCACGTAAGGCAAGGGCTGCTAGGATGCTTTACCGACGAGTTCGTTAGCAAACCCGTGACGAAACGCTCTCCCCTCTCCTTTCCTTTTCCATCTCTTCCACGGGACCCCAAAAAAGGAATAAAACCCGAGACGAAACGAAAGGGTTAAAAGAGAGAACCATCCTGGAGGAAGGTGTCCAAGCTTCTGAGCTTCGTTTGGACATGATTGCCTTAATGCCAAGAGACTTTCTTCCACCAGTCGAGCGGTGCTCCGCTACATACATATATCCGAAATGTGAACCGCGATATGCTTCACTTCCCCGGTTAAACTAGCATAAGTTGCTGGCCGGGTAACCGTGTGGTGTCCGAGAGAAAGAGACCAGCGTTGTAATTATATAATAAGAGTGGATTGTTACCGCGGTGGAAGGTAAGACGCGAGGTAACGCCGAAACGAACGGGGGCCCCGCGGTTTCGTTCCTCGTTATCTTCCGTTTTCGTTTGGGCCAGCCAGATATTTCGCGTTTCTGTTTCACATACTCGCCGCGCGGTTTCGTGACCGGTATTGTAAGCTAAAATGCAGTCTCCGCCGCGGCGTTGCTAATTTATGCTACGTCGGAGCCGTCGAGTATCGATACATATCGCGAGTAAAAGTCCGTTTCCGATATCGGCACCGCTGAGATCATCGATCTGGCCTAACGCAAAAGTAAAAGGAATTTCGCGATCCGTTTATTGTGTCAGTGCGAGTCCCGATTAATTAACGAAGTAAATCGTTTCGAGGGTACGCGTTAAAAAGAAAAAAAAAAGAAAAATGGTGCTGACATAAGTGAAACTCGAGGTAAAAGTTCGGGCGATAATATGGATATTGTTATGCAGGATTTCTTAAGCGGTGGCTCGTGTATTCTAATCGCTGCAAAAAGATGTTCAGGTAATTGCGCGCGATTTAATATGTTTCTTCTTTTTTGGTGAAACCCGCGTTCAAGTGGTAATAGTTTTACGATCGACGGCGATCGAGCGATTAATTTTCATATTTTCGTATTTTATGGTTCGCGCAACCCTGCGTGGAATATTTTAACGAACAAAGGCGGAGTTCTAAAATATTAAATTTTACTTTGTAATTGTACGAATTTAAAAAGATCTATTTGCACCGGATGGAAATTATTCTTGAATCGTTGAAGAATTTTTATTTATAAAATGCTTAACTTGACACGCTAAAATAAATGAAATACGTCGTACGAGAATGTGTTCTATATTCTTTAGTTTCAGTGTTACGATCGATCAAAGAAAATGTTCGATTTGCGCGCCCACGCACGCTATTACACGCTTTAGTACATCTCGTCGTGATCTGATATTTGCAAACAATATCGTTGATCGTAGGATTCGTTACTGGTTCAAATTATTTAATTATTTCAATCAAGAAAATAGAACAGAAGCATATAGATTGATATACAAATTTCATGGCAAGTTTTGAAAGAAATATAATACTGCAACAAATGCAGTACCATGACATTTGTCGACAATGTTTTTGGTCTTAGGGTTTTAGAAAATGCGATTAACGCGAAGGTTAACTTTTTATTCAAATAAATCCAAACCCTGTCTCAAACGTTCAGTCAACCAATTGCCAGTGTGTTGCAATTCTATGTTTTGCAAGACACTGTAACCGAAATATATTATATTGTTACGTTATAACTCGGTTTACTTTCCTCTTGTCCGAATTCCGACGCTATTTAAGACTGTTTATTGAACAGTAAATAAAGCGAGCTTTAAAAGTATGTGGAACATTCGTTCTGCACTATTAGCTCCGAATAACATAATTCCTACGAATATCGAATCAGGCTTTTCGATACACAAGCAGTTTACAAGTGGAATGTAACGAACAGTGAAATGAAAAGGAGAGGAAAATCCTGAATTTAGAAAGAGAAAAATCGTGTACATAAAAATTTCTAAACTTGTGGCCGAAAAGGGAGACCACAAGTTGCGTGTGTTCAATATTTTACAACTGCTTCAAGAAATTAATTTTCAAAAAATTCAAAATAAGCACCACCACAAATTTTATTTTATTTTTTGTATTGTTATTGAAATTGATCAAAATTTAATGAAAACACGCATCCAGCTGTCCAATAAATTAACAGTAATGAAGCAAGTAGCTACTGAAAATTGTTTTTAATTAATAAATAGATGGTTTCTTATACTATTGTTCTGCCATTCAGCATCCCGCGAAAGAAAGCAGTGAATGGAATTAAAAACAATAGAAAAAATTTACCACCACGGGTAGTTCTTTGGCGGAGTATTTGCAACAACGACGAACGAGATGATTCATAGATGGATATTGCACAAACCACGTTTCAGACAGATAATTTTGTTGAAAAGATGGAGGCGAATAAGTCTTGCGTGGCTAAACCTGATTCCGCGAGATCGCGACTCGGGGTCTTTCGCGTGAGGCATTATTTTTATAGCAATGATATCTGATTGTTAGTCGGCGTGGCGGAGTAGCAGATTTCTATTCCTTGTTCCAGTTATATTTCATCCTCTTACGAGAGAGAGAGTAAATTATGTATCAATAGGATCTGACTTTGAAGCGTTGGCGAACTATTAGTCACTTTAGCCATTTTATCTTGTACGTCGTTTCGCGCAATTGCTTTTTTTTTCCACAGTTGAATGTAGACCCCGTCGTTTCAAAATCATGTTGCGCGAATCGTTTCTAAAGGATTGCAATTCTGGGGGGAGCACAAAAGGCACCCATACTTGGTTCTCATATAACAGTTTTTTTAAAAACACATCGACTACCGATAATCTACCAAGCCTCGTTCTATCAGTTAATGTTTTACGAAATTTTATAATGTTTTCAAGTCATTTGTAACTGTTAGGTGTGCCTAGATGTATCAAACAATATACATCTGAAATTAAAGAAAATGAAGTACCAGGTTGTTAAGGGCTAAAAAATTTAAAAAGTTAACCAAAATATTTACCTGAACAGTAAATATGATTCTGGAGAACGTGAATTGATAAAAATATTTTAGTAAGCAAGTTAACCTTGACGAAGAGGTGGGAAGTTCTTTTGATTTGGAAAGATGTATTTTGAATGAAGTATAGGTGAATGAAAGGGGGGAAATAATTCGTAGAAGTCTTATGAAATGATCTGATACGCATTTTCTATCGCAATGGCCGTGGCCCGGTCAATTAAGGTTCCACTTTCTGTGAGGTTGGCGCGAGTGAAACCGTGGGGCACATCGGCGCAATTCAGTGATTCTCGTTGCTCGAGTCGCGTCAGCCGGAAACTCGCCTCTTTCCGGCGAATCGTCCGCCTCCGGTTCGTTCCCTGGGCGTCTCGCTCCTTTTTCGGCCCGTCCTCGTGTTATCTTTATTTTTTTACTAGCCGAACCAGACGAAGTAGTCGAGAGGAGATTCCAAACGGCTCATCGTCCGGTAAAAAATCTCCGCTCCCCCGGATCCTTTCTTCTTCGACGCGTTCATGGTTCGCCGCCGCCAGAGAACATTGTGCCCGCGAAACGTTCAGCAGATTCGAAAGGCGGAAGAAAGTATGTGATCGGTGTAAACTTGAACGAGCGGACGATCGAACCGACGGCGATGAATTGAAAAAAAAGAAAACAATCGCGAGAAAAATGTGGTGAAACAGGGTGAAAAATATCTGCGGGCCAGGTAAGAGCTAACCTTTGACCGTTTCGTCCGACCATAGCGATCAGGTTCGATAATCGGGGGGCTGATCACGAAGAAAACGATAGAAATAAAAATTCACGAAATCACGGTTCGATGTGCATGGTTTAACACTAGAACTACCGACAATTATAGTGTGTTCATTTGTATACGCGAAGAAATATATAATGCAATGGAAATAAGTGTTTATATATATATTCTCTTATAGAAAATTAAATTTATTAAATTTTTTACAAGTTTTATTAGAAATTATGAATGGATCATTTTGACTGGTTCGGTAGTTCTAGTGTTAAAAAGGAAAGTGCAAAGTTCGAATGTGTACATATTTGGTACGTGCTCGATTAATAAAAGTCGACCACGATTCTCAGGCATGGAACAGATAAACATCGTATCTAGTCTGATATTAATAAGAACACGACGAAAATTGAAGTTTGTCTATAATATAAAATATGCAACTCATTGAGTACCAATGTTTAGAAGATAATAAAATGAATATTATTGTTGATATTGAAACTTATTTAAATATCACGCGATTTTTAAGTTACGAGTTGAATACACGTAATATTTTGAATCTTTCTAATTCTATTTTGCGTTATTATATTTCGCTGAATAGTTTATAGAAGTCTATTGTTGATGATAGTGTTTATAGGAGACGTCGTAACTCGCGCAAAAATATTTCATTTATTTTGTGAAATATTTTTTAATACGACTTATAAAAAATATCAATTTTGATAATAGTTTGGTATTTAATTTATTTTGTCCAAAATTATCTAAACAAGTCGGTGACTTATTAACGAATTAACGTTATCGAAACATCCCTTTGGTTTAATAAAAAATCAATTCTCACTTTAACAGCAGGTCCTTCAATACATTATACATTTAGGAACGAAATTGTTTGCGAGCTATTTCGAAACTATTGCAAACCGGAACAAAGGGATTATCAATAACGATATCAAAGGTTATCGAGACAATAAAACATGAAGAATTAAGTTATCCCTAAATTCGAATTCTCGGTATCGATCCTATTATTGATTTCTATCGCGATACACTGATAAAAGTAAAGAATTTATAACCGCTTTAAACGTAAACAAATGTTATTAACGGTACAAAACACTTCCCGTTTTGTTTATCACGAAGTTATCGTACTAATTACAAGTGTACGGATTGTTATCCAGATCGATACATGGGACGTGGATCTTTGAACGTAAAAAACTAATCAATAACGTCTGATAATCATCTCGCGTTTCGTATAATTCTAAAACATTCGATATTATCAAACTACATGAATTTACAACCGCGATAACGTACCGAGATAATCGTGAAGAAATATAATTAACGCATCAAGAGCTAATCATTAGTACTTCGAATACGGAAGGGTGACCATCTACGACTCATCGTTCGAGGTATGTTTCGATTTCGATTTCGATTGTTTTTTACAACGTTCTACCCAGAAATTAGGAGCACGTTTCCCGGTAAAATCAATCGTCGTAAACAGCGTTTATGATCGTCGTTTCTCGTCGTTCCAACTCTTTTATAGTCGCTTTCAAACAAAATTAAGGTTCCAAAATTGACTTCTGACCAGCTAGATTGCTCGTCACAGTGTGCATCGCGTCTTTAACGCTGCCCTGACTCCGTGCGATGACTAAGTTTATGTTCCCAACGCGGTCTGGCTTCAATTCGCATGACGTGTACAGCAGGCTCGTGTGGTTCACTGACTGGATGACGTCGGATCGCGGCTCTTTCTCCAAAAGAAAGCGAACGTTCTCACCACCACAAGCCACGGTCTCTTTAATTAGCGTGGCTAGTATAACCGCGGCCACAGACGCGGCTCTTGACAAGACGAATCACACAGATAGAATAAACGAACGTTCGTATGGCGAGCATCGGGCAGCAGCTTTCACGCAGACCAGTGTCGCACAGCTGCCCCGGATGAGTTCTTTCTTTGTGCCGTGTTCCACCGAGAGGAGCCCGTATCTCCAGCCACCCAAATGTCTTCGAATTGTCTACCACCAGCCAGTGACACCGTCCACAATCGCGCGCTGTTCCATTTCGCACGGAATTTCAGGTGAAACTGGCCCACCGTTCCATCCCTCGACTCCTAGGTGCGGTTCCTAGGGAATTTGTCGCACGTGCGACTCTGTTTTCTCGGATAAATGGATCCCCCGGATTCTGCACACCGAGTGAAACTTAATCGAGCTATCAGTGAATCGCCCAACGCGAGAATCGACGAAAGTGCGGTGTACGACGAACGGAGTGTTTTCTTTCCTCGTATCAACATTTCCTCGAAGAACCAGTTTATTTGTATAGAACCGGAGAATTGTTTACGCAACGGATAGGACTAGCTAACAGAAGTTAGCACACCACGGATGGGGTTTGGTGAAGACGTTTTGTAACACGCGATGACTCGACGTGTAGTGATTGCGATGAAATGGAGCGACAGCCATTGGTGGCTGAACGATGCCTTGTTTCAAAATAAACTAGCTAGGATTCGGTGGATGAAACGACAGTAGAGAAAGGAACTGGTGAAGATGTAGAATGTCTAATGTAATAATGATTTACAGGGTTAGTCGGAACCTTTGAGGAGGCCATCTTCTTGCATATCTTCCTAACTTTGAATTAACGCGTCGATACAGTTCTCTTTGAAATTAGTTAATACGTTCCAAATAACAAACTATTGCCTTTCTCTAGATTCTTTTTCATTAATTTTTAATCAAGAGTATCTTTAAGGTTGCCAAAAACAAAGAAGCGACGTAGGTCGCGTGACTGAAATCGCGAGGATTACGTTTATCTAGATCCACTTTCCATCGAAAGTTTCAACAGCGAGCTACGTATGTACGTAGGAAGTGATCTAACATTTAGAAGAATCGTAACGTTACGTCGTACCCAAAGTCTTTCTCCGCTTGTGGTCATTACAAGACGCGACAAATTTTATGAATGCTCTCGCGGAGATAAAACTTTCGCGTCGAAAGGATTCCACGGCGATTCGAAAGTGGAAAATTCACCATCGAACCGGTCGCGTCGACCATCGACGAGCGTTTGGCTCTTATCTGTCCGGAAGAAATCGTCGGCTTTTCACGGTGTAGATCATTAGAATAGCGATCCAGAGCAGCGGTATCTGACGATCGAGACTTTCACATGAAAGGGAGCCCTCGTTGTTTCGTTATTTCCAATAACAGTCGGGTTCGAGAGCGTGGCTGGGGAGGCCTAAACGACCCGTACACGCTGCATTTACTTTCGGATTCAGCGCTCGCGAGACGTTTTATCTACGACGAGACGACTTTGATTCCGTTTTCGTCCGAGCCGCGTAGTGAAACTGCAATTTGATTTGGCTACGCGCGCGAACTTTCACGCTCGCGCGGATTTCACGTTCGCTTCGAGAGCACATTGTTGCATCCTCGTAAATTTCGCTCTCCTAACGTCAACCGGGCAACTTCTGCGCGAGAGTATCTCGTTAAGAGATGCACGGCTCTATGCCTGAAAGTAATTTACCGCGTCCGGGACTACAGTAACTCCAGAACTTATGGGATCTTGCCTAGGATCTTTCGTATCGCACGGTTTCGAACGAAATTGGATCCGTGAGAGAACAGTGAAAAGACGCAGTAATTGGAGTCCTTGTTACAAATAAAAATTTCTCCGAAATGTTTTCATCGTTTATATCGTATGATACAAATTCAGACACTCTCGGTTTAAATGTTAATTCTGGTAGATCCGCGACAACAAGATTTATTTAAAAGGTTAAGAACCGCTTATCTGGTGTTTAACAGACGCGATAAAACGAGAAACATAGCGAATGACGAATGCAGTATTTCTCGAAATCCTCGCGAGAATTGCGGGAAACTAGGATTGGATTAGTCAAGTTTTCCTTGTGCTTGAAATGGGAAAGTTTATGTACGTTAATAACGTTGAAGATAATAGAAAATATATATGAGGAATCGGTGGAAGCCTTAGGCAATTATCTCATCGAAGGAAACTGCAATTATTCTGATCTGTGGTCTTAGGAATTACCAATGAAGTGTAAAAGTCATTGTATACTCCCGAGAATAGTTGACGCTTACGGATCGGACGTGTAGATCGATTTACCGCGTGAATCATTAGGAATTTTTAAAATTATCTTCTCAAGTATTTTGAGATTAAGGGATCGAGACGATATGGTTATTATGGTCGAATTTGTTTTTTTGTACGAGCAAAGTTGGACAAAATTTAATTTGATTATTGATTACATTTGCCACGATTCGATTAATATAATCAGCGCGTTATTAAACTGTAATCATACGTTAGTTAACGTATCGATGCGGTATCATCATTATCGTAAATCTTTAAAGCGTGTTATAACTATCTAATTATAGTATGATTAGAATGAAATTACATTTCAACTCGTGCCCCTTAAAATAGTGTAACTTTTTTATAACATACGACAGATAAATATAATTGTTATTACTCAGTTTGTGATTTATACTCATAAAAATTGACGCAATAACGTTTCTAATCCCACTGTATTTCGACTTAAGTAATAACAAATTAATTCTTCACATATTCGCCTCGAATTTATATTATACTTTTTTCCTTAAACAGTATCTGCTCTTGAGCTACTTTTACGGGGAAAAACTTTTGATTATAGGACCTCGTTCTTGTGCAACAGACATTGAAAACATTTTTCTTATCTGCTCATGTATTACACAAGAACTTTATTTCTATTTCTAAACAGCAATCGATTGAAACAATCCCTTGATTAATGATTAAAAATCAATCGTCGGGACCTGTGATATTCTCTGAACGAAATTTTTAAGAGATCGAAGTTTTCGATCGCGCGTTCCGGATGTACCGATATCCGGATTAAAGAGACTCGCCGCAACCGACATGGTGATTCCCTGCTTTACGACACCAAATTGGAGATAATACCTAAAATGACGCAAGCTAAGAATACCTGGGTTTTCTGTTAGAGTGACAAATGCATTTCCCGAACGAATAAAAACTGCGAACAATGAACACACGATTATCATTTGCGTTCACGCGTTTCGACGATAAGGTGCATCGAATTTGTCGGAGGTTCGTACCGTGTAGTAATTCACACACGTCGCGAAAATTACGCTCAATTATACATTTAGTTGTAGCTGTTAGGCACAAAAGAACTTTAATTAGACGCTCGTTTGCCGTGTCGATCGCGACTCTAATCTGTCTTTTTTGTTTACAGGTGACACTGGCCTCTAATTGGATACAATGAAACTGTACATCCTGCTCTCCCTTCTGGCGCAATTGGCGTTCGCTTTTCAACATCCGTTTCAGGTAAATAGACCCGATTTCCTAGCTTAAAAAAACTACGGTCATCTATCAACAATTGTCAGAAACTTTAAATCCTACCGGGATACGTCTTTAAAACACAAAGTTAATTATCAACGATTCTAGACGATCGCTTAAGATCTTTAGAATTTTTTTTTATAAGAGAAAATTATTTCACGCATCAGTTTCAAACTTTCTAAATATATTTACTCGCGAACCAGCTGAAGTTCGTATCATCGATGTTCTTAACCCCTTAACGCTCATGCTCGAGTCTGACTGCTTTGAAAAATGATATTTGTTTAATGGATCGATTTAAGGGATGACAATATTTGTTTTCCTTGAAATTGTACGTTAGATACAACATTGTAATTAACAAAAATCGCATTTTTATACAGCTTAGAAACAAGCCCAATAAAGAAAACTGATCATTGTTGGTCCACCCGAAAAATGTGAGCGTTAAGGGGTTAAAATTATATGAGAAATCTCTTTTCACGAACAGAGGTAGGAAAAATTTGGAACATCTCGAGGTCTCGAGTATCTGAAATTCCCTTTTAGGAGTCTATAAATAGTATAAGGAAAACGTTTCGTCAGTTAGTACCCTAAATACGGGCGTTATCGCTCGAAGCAAGGTTGGCTGAAATTATTTAACGCAAGTGGAACGCGGCTGCGTTTTCTGCATTTCAGTCGGAACGATGTCGCGTCTCGCCTATCTCGCGATCGCCGTTTCTATGGTACACTGAAGATATAATTTCCGTAGAATTTGATAGACCTTAGTCGACTAAATCTGCATTAATTTCGCAACCGGAAGATACAGAGTAGTGAAATCACGCCGCAACAAGGAGAAAACGGTTTAATTAACGAGGTCGTTAACCAGTTTCAGCCCGACCATTTGGATACCAACAACGAAACCAAAGGATGTTGCAACTGCAACTTCAAAGACACGTCGTACATGGAGTCCAAGTGCGGCGTGACCAACTCCTTCATGAATCTGATACAAAAAGTAATAACCGCCAGGTGCGACATTTCTGATCCCTGTAGCAGGCTTGGCAGAGAGGATGTACCTACTGGAGAATGGTGAGAACTTTTCGACTTTTCGAAACCTCATTTATTCATCGAGCGACGTTAGGGAAACCTCGGTTCCAAGTTTGTCTTCTTTTATTGCAACTTGCGTTGGGAATCGACAAAATTTCAATTATCGAAAAGGTGACTTTCAGTGTGAATTTTACTCGATAAAAGGGGGTTCTGTTTATAATAATTATTTGTAGAAACGTGTCACCTGTCATCTTTTTTTATATAGATCAGTATATAGAGTGTTCAGCCACCTCTGGGAAAAATTTTAATGGAAATTTTATTCTAAAGGCAAAAATAAGACGAAAATCAAGAATATAAATTTCTTGGCTGAGGCTTCATTAAAAAGTTAAATAAAAAATTAAATTAAAACATTTCAAATCCTACTAAAAAAATTATATTTAGTTACAGGGGTGAATTACAAGCATTTTTTATGAATAGACATACCCCCGAATTCCTACCCACTTTCGAGGAAAAATTCGAGTAGGTACTGAAATTAGTAGACGAAATTAAAAAATTTCAAATCATACTAAAAAAATTATATTTAGTTACAGGGATCAATTACAAGTATTTTTGATGAATAGACATACCTCCGAATTCCTACGCACTTACGAGAAAAAAATTCTTTACCGAAAATCTAATGTGAAGCCAGAAATGCTTCCTTGAAATTTCATGCGAATCTTTAAAATGTCATAACTCCTGAACGGATTGGAGGATTTTAATTTTCCAAAATGCGAACAACGCGTATTTTAGTGGAGAATATGTAGAAATGCTAACAATATTGTAAAAGGTGTTCCTTGACCTCGTAAGGTTAGAAAAACCCCATAAAAATGGTCCAATTTTCAAACGATCATAACTCCTACAATAGTAAAGGTATCTCAATGAAATTTTTTTCCGAAGTAGAGCTCATGGGTACCTACAGAAAAGTGTTAGACAACTTTTCTGTAGACCGTCAAACAAATTTATTAAAAATGAGAAACTAATTTTTAAGAAAAATCGACAAGGCCTACATTTTTCGGTGAAAAAAAAATTTCAAATTGTTCTAAAAAAATTAGTTTTAGTTGCGGGGGTCCATTATAGTCATGTTTGGTCAATAGACATACCCCCGAATTCCTACGCACTTTTGAGAACAAAATTCGAGAAGGTACTGACATTTTTCGACAAAATTAAAAAATTTCAAATCGTTCTGGAAAAATTATTTTCGGTTGCGGGGGTCAATTACAATAATTTTTGTTCAATACACATACCCCCGAAATCCTACCCACTTTCTAGAAAAAAATTCAATACGGGCGGAACTATAAACGTTAATAACTTTTTAACGAAGCCTCCATCAACAAATTAGTATTCTTGATTTTCGTCTTATTTTGGCCTCCAGAATCTCCCATTAAAATTTTTCCCAGGGGTGGCTAAACACCGTGTATGTACTATTGAAGCTCGAGTTTAATTTCAAAGTTGCTTTGTTTCGTGTTTGAACAAAAAGAGCTATATCAAACAAGACGAAAGAGATTGGAGGAATTTAGCACGTATATTAAGCTGGCGTAGCCATTTGAAAAGGCCAAAGCAAAATTAATACGATATTTTTTTGCTATTTATTTGCTAATTATTTGCCAAAGAATTAATTTTTTTGCTCCAGCCGTTTTTGAGAAACAATGGCTACGCTACCGTAATATTAAGCTGGCGTAGCCACTTATTGTATCTCTGTACGTAAGACAGATATCAATACCATTCTTGCGGCATCTTTTGTTGCTAATTTATTGCTGTTAATCCACTGATTATTAATTTTTTTGCCCCAGCCGTTTTCGAAATACTGTGGCTGCTGTAGCTCAATATTAACATAACGTAGCCACATGTTGTATCACAGTAGGTAACAAAGCTATCGATACCATTCTTGCGGCATATTTTTTTGCTAATTATTTGCTATCAATCCCCCGAATATTAATTTTTTTTGCTGCAGTCTTTTTCGAGAAACGACGACCGCGCTGGACCAGCGTTAATCTAGCATAGCCACGTGTCGCGCCTTTGTACCTGACACAGCTATCGATACCATTCTTGCGGCATATTCTTTTGCTAATTATTTGCTATCAATCCCCCGAATATTAATTTTTTTGCTGCAGTCTTTTTCGAGAAACGACGACCGCGCTGGACCAGCGTTAATCTAGCATAGCCACGTGTAGCGCCTTTGAGCCTAAGAAAGCTATCGATACCATTCTTGCGGCATATTTTTTTGCTAATTATTTGCTATCAATCCCCCGAATATTAATTTTTTTGCCGCAGTCTTTTTCGAGAAACGACGACCGCGCTGGACCAGCGTTAATCTAGCATAGCCACGTGTCGCGCCTTTGTACCTGACACAGCTATCGATACCATTCTTGCGGCATATTCTTTTGCTAATTATTTGCTATCAATCCCCCGAATATTAATTTTTTTGCCGCAGTCTTTTTCGAGAAACGACGACCGCGCTGGACCAGCGTTAATCTAGCATAGCCACGTGTAGCGCCTTTGAGCCTAAGAAAGCTATCGATACCATTCTTGCGGCATATTTTTTTGCTAATTATTTGATATCAATCCCCCGAATATTAATTTTTTTGCCGCAGTCTTTTTCGAGAAACGACGACCGCGCTGGACCAGCGTTAATCTAGCATAGCCACGTGTCGCGCCTTTGAGCCTAAGAAAACTATCGATACCATTCTTGAGGCATATTCTTTTGCTAATTATTTGCTATCAATCCCCCGAATATTAATTTTTTTGCTGCAGTCTTTTTCGAGAAACGACGACCGCGCTGGACCAGCGTTAATCTAGCATAGCCACGTGTCGCGCCTTTGTACCTAACACAGCTATCGATACCATTCTTGCGGCATATTTTTTTGCTAATTATTTGCTATCAATCCCCCGAATATTAATTTTTTTGTCGCAGTCTTTTTCGAGAAACGACGACCGCGCTGGACCAGCGTTAATCTAGCATAGCCACGTGTCGCGCCTTTGTACCTGACACAGCTATCGATACCATTCTTGCGGCATATTTTTTTGCTAATTATTTGCTATCAATCCCCCGAATATTAATTTTTTTGCTGCAGTATTTTTCGAGAAACGACCTCGAAAAAGACTGCAGCAAAAAAAATTAATATTCGGGGGATTGATAGCAAATAATTAGCAAAAAAATATGCCGCAAGAATGGTATCGATAGCTTTGTTACCTACTGTGATACAACATGTGGCTACGTTAGGTTAATATTGAGCTACAGCAGCCACAGTTTTTCGAAAACGACTGGGGCAAAAAAATTAATATTCAGTGGATTACGAGCAATAAATTAGCAACAAAATATGCCGCAAGAATGGTATTGATATCTGTCTTACGTACAGAGATACAATAAGTGGCTACGCCAGCTTAATATTACGGTAGCGTAGCCATTGTTTCTCAAAAACGGCTGGAGCAAAAAAATTAATTCTTTGGCAAATAATTAGCAAATAAATAGCAAAAAAATATCGTATTAATTTTGCTTTGGCCTTTTCAAATGGCTACGCCAGCTCAATATACGTGAATTTAGCTGTGGACGAACTAGTTTCTATTGTTTCCGTGATTTTCTCTAGGTGGCTGTTTTAAGGGATACCTGGCAAATGCCTGGAAATTGACTTCCAGAATGCATCCACAGGTTTTCATGTTACGCATCGCGTACTAATGTAATGATTCATCGATAAATCATCAGAATGTGTCAACTATCGGTAATTACGATTAATCAAAACCGTGTAAACACAGGTTCGACTTCATCGTCGTCGGCGCCGGGGTGGCTGGTCCTATAGTCGCCAGGAGATTGAGCGACAATCAATGGTGGAAGGTTCTGTTGATCGAAGCAGGACCGGAAGAGCCATCGATGACTGCCATTCCAGGACTGGCGACTCATGCTGTCAACTCGAGTGTAGATTGGAAATTCAAAACGGAACCCACGGAGCCCCATCCCACCGCATGTTTAGGTACGCCATCTTACCAATTTGGTCCTCGACTCATATAATTATTAGAAATAATAGTCCAAGCATAATCAGAACAGAGTCCTCTATATAACTATAGAAATACAAAGTTAAGGTGGTCTACGTGATAGTGAGAGAAAAAAAGGAAGTGGAATTGCTTACAGTTACTCCCACTCGTATTCCTACGCTATAATAGTGATTCTCTATAAGTGAAAATGACTTGCTTTTCTTAAGGTTTTATGTTTGAATATATTAAAAATATAATTTATCGGCGTTCGTGCCACGTTGGAAACATCAAACATTTAATTACGTTGGCCGCGACCAGTATTAGGATGGGTGACCGTGTTTTTAAAAATAAAATAAAATGAGAAACAGGATAAGACAACACTATGGTAAATCGAGAGAAAACACAGTTGTAATAAACATCATTTCATAGAAGTAAATAGAAAGTTCCTTTTCATTTATAGTGTAATCGCCATTGTAGTGCATATAAAAAAAAACAATTACAGGGTGAGGTACGAATTAATCCACATGATTTTCAGCCCCTTTTGATGGTCTGACAAAAAAATGTTTCCTATCGAAGTTAATCAGTATTTAACCAACAAGAAATTGCAGTTGCTTAAATTTAAAAACAAATTGACTTTCGATAAAAAATTAAGGTCACTGTTATATTTTTAATTTCATAATATTGGAGGCGAAAAATTGCCATGAATCGATTGCCGCAATATTTGAAATAATTCAATGAGAAATTAATACTAAGGTCTCGAATTTAGACATTTAAAATAACATTTATTCAACTTCGTAAATTAACACAAAATAAAAGGAAAAATTTATACAAAACCAAACTGAAAATACGCATGTTAAAAAGGTGCATGTAATTAGTAATTAAATTAAATGTTCGAACTCCATTCTGCCTTCTGCAACGTGAAGTTCTACTCTTTCTACACTTTTACACATTTTATATAAATTTTGTACAAATTTTCCTTTTATTTTCTGTGATAAGCTCAGAAGGTAAATAAATGAGCATTCGTAAAGTTTACTTGTAAATGCGAGGCCTTCGTGTTATCTATCGCCGAATAATTTCAGATATTATAGTAATCGATTCATGACAATTTCTCTTTCAATGCCATCTGAAGGTCATGGTATAACAGGTCGTTAGATTCGTCTCGATGTCGCCTACAATACTATGAAATTAAAAATAGAACAGTGAAAAATATAATTTTCATCGAAAATTAATTTGTTTTTAAATTTAAGTAACTGCAATTTCTCAAGATAAGCATTTCTTTGTCAGACCATCGAGAGGGGCTGAAAAATCGTGCGGACTAATTCAAACCATGCAATTTCTTTTATACAAAATTTTTACGTCCATTGCATACTTTGATATATGTAGAGGTGTACAAATTGCATGGACCACTCTGTAGTTCAGAAATAGTTATTTCTACTGTAGGAATGGATGTGCCATGTGAATGTTTATTGATTGGTGTGGCTGAGGAATGTTTCGAGTGAATCTGTTACAGAACGAACACAGAAAGAACGCGTAGAGAGGCTTTAGCGAATTGTAAGAGAGTTTTCGTGTGTATTTGTGGACTTTTGTCAGTGTGAGTCGTGAGAATTACCTGAGTTATAAACGTTATTGTTTTAAAAAAAGCCTCCAAGCCACTACGAGGAATTTCCTACAAATAATTCCTACACTAAGTTCTAATTTAATTTGTCATCGGTAGAGACCAATGGTGTGTGCACCTGGCCACGAGGAAAGATGGTGTCCGGGACCAGCGGCATGCACGGGATGATGTACGTGCGCGGACACCCGGAAGTCTACAACAGCTGGGCCAGGTCCGGTGCTATCGGATGGTCCTACGACGAGATCGCTCACTACTTCGAACGCGCTGAGAATCCCACCGATCAATCTATGGTGTCCGATAAACCAAGAACCGTTCCCATACCGGGCCCAATGAAGATACAATATTACCCTCACAAGCCTGCGTTCGCCGACGAGGTTCTGAAAGCTGCTGGAGAACTGGGCTATCAGACGTCTAAACTAAGAGAGTATATGCAGACCGGATTCATGATCGCCCCGATGACGACGGCGGACGGTCTACGAGGCACGACCTCGAGAAATTATCTGAGACCCGTGTTCGGCAGAAGGAACCTCAAAGTCCTGATCAACGCCCAGGTGACGAGGGTTCTGATGAACCATTGGGAGGGCAAAGCGTACGGCGTGGAACTGATAGACAAGAACGGTTTCAAGAGGGTCTTGAAGGCTAAGAAAGAGGTGATCCTGACAGCCGGGGCGGTCGGATCGCCCCAGATTCTGCTGAACTCTGGAATAGGGCCAAAGGAACAGCTGACCAAGCTTGGAATGCCCGTGATCAAGGATCTACCGGTAGGGAAGAATCTTCACAACCACGTGTCAGTCGCGGTTCATTACAGTATTAAGGACACGGCCTACGAGTCCATGACGATGGACAGCGTCAACGAGTATCTGGAGACCAGAACTGGTCCTCTGACTAGCACCGGACTCACCCAGGTGACCGCGTTCCTTCAAAGCAATTTCGCGTCCGCTGGCGTGCCTGACATTCAAATATTCTTCGACGGTTTCTCGCCGAATTGCCCGAGAACCGGTCTGCAATTCGAGTGTCTGAGCGGTGCCCTCGCCCTCTGCTCGGACAGAAGACAAATCGTGATGAGACCGACGACGGTCACCGTGGCCAGTCGCGGAGAACTGAGGCTACGCTCCGCGGATCCTCTCTCGCCGCCCCTCATTTACCCCAACTACTTCACCGACACGAAAGATATGCTCGTATTGATGGAGGGTATCAAGAAGTCCATCGAGCTCACGAACACGGAGACTATGAAGAACTGGGACCTCCGGCTGGAGCCGGTGATCCACCCACTTTGCACCAAGTAAGTGTCGCGATCGTGAGGAAGAATGGGAGTTTTTTTTTTATTGAATGCTGTGTAACCGTCTGCAGGATTATTAGCAATGATTAAATCTATATTTAGATTATACTACACTCTTATCGATACAAAATTATACGTTATAGGAAGACAGCAGTTGGCTTAGATTTAGTATGTACACAATTCTTCTCTGGAAATTTGCATATTAGCGAGGAGATACTTGGTTAAAAAAGAAACGTGTTAACCGTGTAAGAAGGGAAAAAGTTTAATGAACGTAGTTTAGCAATCGTTCCACTTCTGTCAATATCAAACGGTGGGCATTGCCAAATAATATGATTAGGGTCTTGTTCAGGATAGTCACAACTGTATTTGGAATTGGTACTGAAAGTCTCCTTTGCCAGTTTATCTACTTCCTCGTTAAAGCAAATACCAGAGTGAGCCGGAACCCAAAAAAAGAAAATTTTTTTTGTCGCGAAGGGAGAGATTATGAAGAATTAGTTTGATATGACTCTGAAGACTATTGTAAAAGGAACTTTTCTATTTGATTAGAGTCTATATTATTCCAACAACTTATTCAGGGGTCCGGAACAATTTAAGACAGATGTTACATTCTATTAAGTGGAAAGCATGCATCGAATGAAATAACTATTAATGTATTGTGAGTATTTCGTCTCGTTCTAACCTCGTAATTTTCTGATTTAGCTACCACTTCGGCAGTGACGCGTACTGGGAATGCTATGTAAGATCTGCAACGGGACCTGAGAATCACCAATCGGGAACGTGCAGAATGGGTAACTACAATGATGTAACAGCTGTCGTAGATCCGGAGCTACGAGTGCGCGGAGTGTCGAACATTCGAGTCGCCGACGCCTCCATATTCCCAATTGTGCCAAACGCTAACCCGATCGCTGCGATCATGATGACGGCCGAAAAGGCGGCAGACATGATCAGGCATACATGGTCGAAGAAGTGAACATCGATTATAAATTTTTACGTATATTTTTAGAACGTTTAAATAAAACTATTTTTTTATCAGAAATACTGATGTCACCTTTGTTCACTGTGATCTTCCCTATTGTTTGGTACCTTTATAGTATTTTTGATATGTCTGTTAACCTTCAGTCACTTCGCGGAATGCACATTTTCTTATTTATCCAATCACTTTTATAATCTTTAATACGGAGTAATCTAAGCTATGGGATTTTAGATCTTGGAAGTATTTATCGATTTAGAAAGAAGTTGAAATTCTATTCTGTATTGTGCTTAAATTTGTAACCATTGCTCTGGTAAAATGAGCATTCTAAAAATCTGTACAAAAATATTCAATACTTTTACTCTGAATGTGCATACTACGTACTTTAACTTCATACAGAAAATTTACTCTTTGAACTTTGTTTCAAGTCGATACCGTACTTAATTCCGGAGAATTTTTGAAAAAATGCTGGTAATTGCGCAAACGTCCTTCATACAAATTTATGATCCAGTTTTATGGCACACCAGTCGTATGATCAATAGGAATCGCTGAAACATTTTTGGTTATACAGGGTGTTCGGCCACCTCTAGCAAAAATTTTAATGAGCGATAGTAGAGGCCAAAATAAGACGAAAATCAAGAATACTAATTTGTTGATGGAGGCTTCGTTGCAAAGTCATTAACATTTAAAGTTCCGCCTGTAGAATGACAATCCGCTAAACAGCTGGTTCGCGCGGACGGTTGCGGCAGGCGAGTGCTAGTGGTTCTCACGCAGCATGAAAAATTTTGCTTACCGACATTATCGACAGCCTTAGATTTTTGTCCACTTATGGGAATGCGAACACCTTACGTTGAATAAGATTCAACCTGTCTTATGAAAATCCAGAAGGGCATATCAAAACTCGTCCGACGAGATTTTCACAGAGAAAGGGTGAATGCCAGTTCCAATACACAATGTTGTGAACAAAAATCACCCACATGCGATTATACACGCCCCACGATTGTCCACAGTGTCCACAAGTATCCACAAATAATCCTTTCAGGCACTAACCACTATGCAATTAAATAAACACGTACCGCGATTATGTTATTCGTGAATGTCTACGTGTACGTGTATCACGATTCTTCCGAGTTACTTACGAATAAAACTGTTATTAATTTTTCAAATACACTTCAATTTAAAAATGTAAAAAGGAATCGCAGGATAAATGAAATTTTCGCATCGATTTACGTTCACGGCGAAGAATGTAACAATACTAGCAGCTGACTGTGCCATCGACCGACGAGGTTCAGAGAAACATATGCCGAACAGGCCCCGATTCTACGTCACTCGCCTCGCTTATCTCTCTCACACACAGCGGAGACAAAGGGCAGCATCGGCACGTGTTCGGCCAGCTAGTCAGTCGTAAAACAGTATCAGTCAAGCTAGTTCACGCGACACATTTCAGTTATGTATTAAGTAGCATGTAAGAAATACAGTGATATAAACAATCAGCGAATACTTATTAAATTCCTGTTTACATTTTTAAATTGAAGTGTATTTGAAAAATTAATAACAGTTTTATTCGTAAGTAACTCGGAAGAATCGTGATACACGTACACGTAGACATTCACGAATAACATAATCGCGGTACGTGTTTATTTAATTGCATAGTGGTTAGTGCCTGAAAGGATTATTTGTGGATACTTGTGGACATTGTGGACAATCGTGGGACGTGTATAATCGCATGTGGGTAATTTTTGTTCACAACATTGTGTATTGGAACTGGCATTCACCCTTTCTCTGTGAAAATCTCGTCGGACGAGTTTTGATATGCCCTTCTGGATTTTCATAAGACAGGTTGAATCTTATTCAACGTAAGGTGTTCGCATTCCCATAAGTGGACAAAAATCTAAGGCTGTCGATAATGTCGGTAAGCAGAATTTTTCATGCTGCGTGAGAACCACTAGCACTCGCCTGCCGCAACCGTCCGCGCGAACCAGCTGTTTAGCGAATTGTCATTCTACAGGCGGAACTTTAAATGTTAATAACTTTGCAACGAAGCCTCCATCAACAAATTAGTATTCTTGATTTTCGTTTTATTTTGGCCTCTACTATCGCTCATTAAAATTTTTGCTAGAGGTGGCCGAACACCCTGTATAGCGTCAAAATAAATTTCAAAATAAACATAGAAGACAGCATAAATAATGGTAGTTGGTATAGTCATTGGATAGAGGATGAAATGCCTGTTAAAACGAGCGTTCGAACAAGTCGATAGCTTTATTAGTTCCGGAGATATAGCGATTTTAGTTTCAAGTCGATGCGGTGGCTAGTTTCGGAGATAGAAGGGGCCGAAGCGTTTGTTTACATTCTTACTACGGCCTTGCCAAGGTCGTTGACCGCACGTGACTCGTAGGAAACAGTACACGCTACGTCACTCGGTCACTCGCGTGCGAGAGAAAGAGGTCCGACGCGATGCGTCAGACGGAGACAGAGATAGTCGAATTAAAAAAATTGACCTTTTACATAAATTACGATATCTTGAAAACGGAAAGTCGTATCGTCAAAAACCAAAAACCAGTTTAAAAAGGAAGCTTCACCGATTCTAACAGTAACTTAATTATTGATAAAGCACTAGTAGTTTCGAAATTACACGCATCTAAAGTTTTTAGTATTTTTAACGCGCGTTAACGGACTTCTGTAAGACGGATAGCTGAATTTAAAAAATTACCCTTTCACATAAATTACGATATCTCCAAAACGGAAAGTCGGATCGTCAAAAACCAAAAACCATTTTAAAGGGGAAGCTTCACCGATTCTAACAGTAGCGTAATTATTGATAAAACACTAGTAGCTTCGGAACTGTACAAGTGTAAAATTTAACTATTCTTAATATGCGTTGTTAGACTGTTCTAAGGCAGTGGAAACTGAAGATTCTATCCTTTCTTCTTTGCTATATGTATGTTTCTACTATTTACATCGGAAGCTAACCAGAATTTGATACCAAATTTTAACCAAAACAGATTACATATTTTTCTCAGAAGACAAACAATAAAAATAGAGAAGTGAATATTGAGAAATTCATTGTACATATATTGCAAGAAAAATTGTGAAATTCAATGGAGCTAAATTAACATTGTATGTTAGAAATTCTAAATGAAATTTTAAAAATGGAACCAGTAGTGGCAGGTATAGTGTTAAAGACTTTGATTATTTCTAAAATAATATTAATTTATGTACTGTAACTTAAAAAAATTTGGATTAACAGTTGCGGTCTCTAATGTAAAATAATCTTAGAATCGAACAGATCGATGTACATACTTAAAAAATTTGTTAGCGTCAATATACAATTGGCTGACAGCGTTGTATTTATCTAACACATAAAATAATAGGCAATATCTTTGATTTTTAATGAGTACATAGAACATAAAGTATTGTATAATATAAACGTGTAACGTTTTTGGATAACGTACATTAATCTACTGATAACGTGAACGTTGAATTCTCTTATCGACACGACGATAGTAAACGCGGCGTTAAAATTAAAAAGAATATATTTCATGTACATTATATATGCTTCTGGCTAGCTGCTTGTGTCCTCGAACAAGTCAAACGAAAAGTGAATGATATTCGAGACAGATTTTCAACAGATAACATTTGCATCTATTGTTAGTATTAGGCTCATATTCGGACCAAAATAAGTTGGGTCGAGAGCTCGTGATCTTTATGCAACGTTTACAATAAAGGTTACGCTCAATTTGGATATCAATCGCGGTGTATTTACGTTGCCTCTTCGGAGATAAAACATATACATGTCTTATCACAGCCGTAAATAACAATTTTACAGAGATAAAGTATACATAATTAGAGATATTTTCGTGGTATCTCGCGCCCAGCGATTAAATAATAATTTCTTTTTCGAGGTTTGTAAGATCATTGCTGTTACTTTAATGGAACCATATATTTTCTCTTCGTACTGTGGACTATTCACGGACGATTTATTTCATATAAAACATATTCTCGGTATATCCCATTCAAGTTTAGTTCCTTTAAGATTTCAACTTGAGAATTAATTATTTTAATCCTGTTAATCGTGCATGAATGACACGACAGTTCCTAAACGATTTTTGCGCACTGCAAGGTGAAGTTCAAAGTACGACAATCCATTACCGAGTTGCGTTTTATGTACCTATTGCTTTCTAGTAAACAGGGAAGAAAAAAAATAGAAAAAATTCCTGCTAAGAAGTGATCATATTGTGATCGTTTCTTAAGTTTAATTTATGTCCAGGCGTCCAACAAAAAATTCACTGCAAAAGAAAACTTTGAAAAGGCAACACCGGATTCTCTGCTTAGGTGGTCTACATACAGGGTGTCTCGTTTAGAAAGTAACAGCAGGCGCTGAGACAGATCCAAAGAGGTCCTATGCGATATTATTCTGAGTTCGATAAAGGTAAATCGTTATTTACTTTCAGCAATAATCCTCAATCTCTGTCTATAATATCACAAATGCAGTAACTTGATACGAACGCAACCAATGCTGCTGGGCTGTTGGTCGTCGACCGATGCAGGATGTACTAGGTGTACAAATGAATAATCCAATTTTTTCAGCCACATTCAATGTTTAGTTTAAAAGAAAGTAAATTGAATTGTTCAATCAAAGTATTCGCCGTTACTTTCTATAACTTTGAGCCATCTTTCAGGCAGCTGATGGATTCCATCTCGGAAAAATTTTACGTTTCTGGACCCGATAAAGTCGTCAAGCCATTTTCGGATCTCATCCACTGATTGGAAGTGCATATCGGATAAGGCGTGTTGCATCGACCGGAACAGGTGATAATCAGATGGAGCAATGTCTGATGAATATGCTGGGTGCTGCAAGAAGTCCCAGCCAAGACTCATTATGGTGTCTTTTGTATGGGAAGCAATATGTGGCCTGGCGTTGTCATGCAACAATTCCACTGGACGTTCTCATTTGCCAGTATACGGACGTTTTCGTTCCAATGCTTGACTCGAGCAGATTAATTAACGTTGGTAGCAGTCCACAGTAACTGTTTCACTCGGTTCCAACAACTCATAATAAACCACGCCCTTGATATCCCACCAAATGCAGAAAAGAACCTTCTTTCTTAAGCGACTGGTTTTGCAACCGATGTTGATGCTTCGAGGGGATTTACCCATGACTTTCTGCGTTTCGGATTTTCATAGAGTGTCCACTTCTCATCTTAACGATTTTCCACAAGAAAGACTTTCGACGCTGCTTATTGAGAAGAGAAAGACACGCTGCCACTCGTTGATTTTTGTTGGTTGCAGTGAGTTCATGCAGAACCCATTTTCCTTCTTTCTGGATCTTTCCCATCCAGGCGTTTGGAAATCGTTTGCTGGGTTGCTCCTAACTGTTCTGCAAGTTCTTTTTGCGTTTATGCCGCATTCTCAGCGAGCAGTTGTTCCAAATCATCGTTGTCGCCCTTCCGAGGGCCTCCAGGGCGTTGTTTGTCGATCAGACTCAAATCACCGCTTTTAAACCGCTTAAACCAAAATGCGTACACATCATACGATACAACACCTTCACCGAGAAAGGAATAAATCGATTTGCATGCTCTTGCAGCATTTTTCCCTTGTTGGAATTCGTAAAGAATGCAGTGCCGGATATGCACTCTATCTGTTGCCATTTTCGACTCTACTGAATCGAATACTTTTGAAGGTTATGTTGGGCCTTTCGCTAAACTATCTTTTGTTTTAACTAGCTATATGTCAACACTATATGACCGCAAAAGAGCGGGAAAATCTATTGACTTTAAACTTGATTTTATAACTGCTTAAGATAATTTCGATTATTCATTTGTACACGTAATAAATATAAGATAACGATTTACTTTTATCGAACTCAGAATAATATCATATAGCACCTCTTTGAATTTGTCTCAGTGACTGTTGTTACTTTCTGAAGAAAAAAATATACCATTCCATTTAAGAAAATTAGATTGACCTTCAATTAGTACTTCACGATGTAGCCCTTGCTATCAAATAACTTTTGTACGAACATTTGTTTAATAACTACAAATCCTTAAGAGATATGTTGTTCTTACTTGAACAAGACACCCTGTATGTATTCCTAGTATTGAATGCAACATTTTAAAATATACTAAATAGGAATTACACGTGAAACGATAAAATCCAAGAGAAAAAATGCTCCAAAAATTCTTTGATGAAACATCTTGCGAGAAGGCCTTGAAAAAATGCTAATTTCATAGCAAAGATTGCAAAAGTGATAAGATTTTGATCTGCTTGTAATTTCACTCGAGCGCCGAATCTGACATAAATTCGAACAGAGATTGCAATAAATTTATATTATTGTCGATTGGGTGTCACTTCTGGAAAAAATTGCACTTGCATTCTATAATTCTTTTTCTTTTCTTTTCTCATTTTATAGAACTCCTAAAACCCACTTTTAAGCAACACCAAACATTCGAATCCACAAATCTGTAGATCAGAGGTGTTATTTATTAGTTGTCGAATATTCGTGCGATTCGATGAGGAATTATTTATCGACAATGGACTGGAAATTTGGCCACATATTGAACGAAATTAAAGCAATGTCCAACATTCTATTACAGGCAACGAACGGGCTTAACTGTAATATTTATCTCTCAAACGATAATATTTGACACGAAAGATACATACGTGAATTATCATTGCCAATTTTCGTCTGCCGTCTTCATACAGAATTTGGAGTAAGATTATTGTGTGTACAGCCCCCACCAAGTGTTCTGGTTATCCCACTCTAAGGAAGTATCACCCTACTCCGCGACTTGAAGATAACATTATAAACGTCCGAACAACTCTAAAAACTGGTCTCACACCGCTATATAATCTATTCTCTGTTCTGTTCTACTCTCAGACACGTTAATAATCATTATTGTATCAATTATTGAGACAATCATTATTCATAATCGTAGTTAAGCCTCTCAGTGCAGTTGTCGAATTCATCTTGGAGGATATAATTGATCAAGTAAGTAATAGAGCACTAAGTACTAGCAAGATATAATTCCTCAAATAATTTCGTCAAACGTTAAAATCAAATTTCATATTTTCGATTTAATCTACGAACTCTAATTTACCAATTGCTAAGCTAATTTGCCATCTGTATAGCGTGTGTTAAAGATAATTAGTGCGTTAGATAAAGAAATTCAATAAGCTAAAATCACTTTTCTCACGAGTAAAGATATCAAAGTTGTTTTATTGAAATCATCGTTCAACGTTCAATCTTGGAAAGCAAGATTCTTGAGAAACGGACAAAAAATATCTCGGTAACTTTCAAGTTTGAGATTGACCTTAAGTGATAAAGATTAATACTGTTTACTCGGAATACTCGATTAAGTTACAGTGATTAAATTTGGTGGAATTTTCAATATTTTGCAATTACCAAAAGCCAACAGCCAAAGTCGAAACGTTCGTTTCTCATTAAATTTTATTTCACGGATTGCTCGCCTCAAGTCTGATCATTAGACTGCGGATGTTTATGCATTTATGGGAAATTTTAATCCTCAAAAAACTACAGAATGCATTTAATATGCAAAAATATAAGAAATACTTAAAGTAAGATACGAATTATTATATTTAGGGGTTGAGACAGCCCTCTAAGAAGCTTCCGTTTCATTAATTCTATTAATACAAATGTGAATTTGCATAAAGATCCGCAGTCTACTGATGATATTTGAACTTTTTCCCCGTTCACCGTAAGCTTTATATAAAATTTAACATTTGTAATTTTTTTTTTTATATAGATTTACACCGAATCTAGTTCGAAAATCTCGCAATGGAAGCGTGTATGACAGCAAGCTGTCATGCTGCACTGTCGCCAAACCCAGGTGTAATTTTCTCCAGCTTTGTGCAAGCGATTTTAGCGTCACAATGCGCTTTAGGGGACACTGTCTATCCAGCGGATCGTACAGACGAGATTTTAAAATCGAACGTAGAATTCGACTTCGTGATCGCGGGTGCTGGAACCGCGGGTTCCGTTCTGGCCCACAGATTAACGGAAGTGCCAAATTGGAACGTTTTACTGATAGAGGCTGGGGAGGATCCTAGGCCCGAAACCAACGTTCCTGGTCTCATGCTGAATAATATCGATGGACCTCAGGACTACGCGTACATGGTATTCGAATCGATTGACATTTAAATAATTCAAAAACAAATATTTTCAACGACAGTTCGTTGGAATCGAGCGAAGAACCGACGTAAAAAATATTTTCAAAAGTACAGTAATGATTTTTAAAATGATCGTGATTCGTAAGTTGAACGTTTCTGTACCTTCGACTGGGGGTCTGTTGGTGTCGGATTTCACCTCTGCTGTACGCAAGATGAACGCGTCGACCCCCGAGCGATGATCATTTTACGAATCACTACTGTATTCTTTCCCCCATACAAAATATTCTGTACGTAGTTTGAAAATATATCTCTTCTCATTATTCCATTAATCGAAACATTCCAAAATAATTGGAGTATAAATTTTCTTTTTCCAAATATATTCATTGAAACATTTTTTCCGTGCAAGACTGAACCACAAGAAGGCATTTACCTTGGCCAGAAGGGCAAACGAAGCAAATGGACGAGGGGCAAGGCGTTAGGCGGCAGTTCCGTCCTGAACGCCATGATCCACGTCCATGGGAACGAGAAGGATTACAACGAATGGTCGAGCCTGGGCAACGAAGGATGGGCTTACGAGAAAGTGTTGCCTTACTTCAAAAAGTCTCTGAAATGTACGAACGAACAAATAGAGAAATTGGGTGATAGGTACTGTGGAACCCAAGGGCCGATGACGTTGAGAAATTACAATAACACTTTCTGGAGCGTGGATGATAGCGTCTTGGACGCTGCACGGGAAATAGGACTAGGTGTTTTGGAACCCGTGATCGGTGATCGTTTTATTGGCTTTGGAAGATCTATGGGCACGCTCGATAACTCGCGACGCGTAAACGCAGCTAAAGCTTTTCTGTCTCCTATCAGAGACAGGAAGAACTTGTACGTGTTGAAGTCCGCCAGAGTGGAGAAGGTTCTGGTGTTCAATTCCCAAGCGACTGGCGTTCGAGTCACCCTGAGGGACGGTCAATCGATCAACATAAAAGCATCGAAAGAAGTGATCCTATCCGCGGGGAGTATCGGCAGTCCTCAATTGATGATGCTCTCGGGTATAGGGCCAAAGGAACACCTACAGCAGATGGGAATACCTACACTGGCTGATCTACCGGTTGGCAAGAACCTTCAGGATCATTTAGGCTGGTTTGGGTTGCACGTAAGTTACGTCAACGAAACGGCCACCCCTCCATCCCCCACGTTCCTATTGGACGGCGTTTACGACTATCTGCTGCACAACAAAGGGCTTCTGGCAACGTTCCCGTTCGATCTTTTGGGTTTTGTCAACGTCCACGAACCGACATCGAAGTACCCTGACATCCAGTTCCATGTATCCGCCTTCCCACAGTTCAACCCCGTCATGGTGAGTAACCTTCTCAAAATGTTCAATTTCCAAGACGAAATTGTAGAAGAAATAACGAAAACGATCATGGATACCAGCTTGCTGACGTTCTCTTCGGTTTTACTGAATCCTGAGAGTCGAGGTTTGCTCGAATTGCGCAGCAGGAATCCAACGGATCCCGTCAAGATCTACGCGAATTATTTGACCGAAGAGAAAGACTTGCAAACGTTGATCAAGTCCGTCGATGTGGTTAAGTCTCTGTTGAAGACAGAGGCGTTCAAAAAGCACAAGATGGAATTGCGACCCGTCGATACTTCTGGTTGTCGACACACGAAACCGGATTCCATGGAATATTGGGAATGCAACATTAGGCACATGTCTACCACGTTGTTCCATCCCGTTGGAACGGCTAAAATGGGCCCACATGGCGATCCTACGGCAGTTGTCGACTCTAGATTAAGAGTACACGGTGTTCAGGGACTGAGAGTGATCGATGGTTCGATCATGCCGACCATCGTCAGTGGGAACACTAACGCGCCGATTATGATGATCGCGGAGAAAGGAGCAGACATGGTTAAGGAGGACTGGTCGATAAATATTCACGAGGAATTGTAAAGGTTAACAAGGAAGAATCTGTACTGGATTTTATTTTCAATTTTTTTTTTTTTTGAATTAATAATTTACAAAACTTCAAACGTGTTCGTTATTCCTTATCTTATAATAACAGTGTGATCATTCTTTAAAGAATAATGTACAAAGGAGATTGATGAAATGACGAAGGATAATGTATAATATTATGTAATTATAATTGTTTATATTTTTAAATGTTTTTGGTTGCTGTCGCGTCCTACAATGTCCCTCGTTTCTTCCAAAATGAGATTTACTGCGACGATTACCCATAGTCACGGTTATCGACATAGTAAATTACACCATAGGTAAAGTACCGACCTGGTAAAATTGTCACTAGCCAATCTAGGAGAAAGTAACTAGACACGGTGTCGAGCAAGATTCCCTCTCCATCAGGCAATTTTAAATGACTGAAACCTTTTATTTAAAAGTATGGGGCTTGAAAATCTAATCACCGTGGTCTGGGTTAAAAGAAAAAAATTAATAGACAAAGAATCTAAATTATACTAGTAAAGAGAGATAAACTCTTGTTGCTATTACCACGTAAGAAAGGGACGGTGTTAGTATGATATGTTAAAACTATACAGATCTAAATTTTTACCAATAGCCACTCTAATCTTCGAGGAAGTAGGTTTCCCTGTAATTGTTGCATATTCGATGGAGAATGTAAAACACTAGAACAACGGAATGTTGGCGCTCGTTTCACAAGTCTGCAATTTTCGAAGAATTCCACGCCATTTGTGCGCATGAAATTCATTCGTAAAATTTAAGGAGCAATGATAATGACAGCAAAAATTGAACAAGCAACGAAAAGTAAAAGTATTATGGAGCCGAAACTTTGGAGAGTAGTTTGCAGATTTGTAAAAAAAAGTCCAAAAATAAGACATACGTATCTTTTTAAATTAAAATAAAAAATATTTAGGTATTTCATTTTTACGACCACTCTAGAAATTTGCAACGTTTCATCAAACTTCGTAAATATTTCTTGTAAATCTTAACATTGTGCTGAAATATACATTTCAAAAATTTACTGCACCACATATCATGAAAGAATTTAACGATGACTTTAAAAACTAATAAAAGTGTAGCTTCTTGATTTTAAACGGCAATGTTTTATCTCTATAGTATAACATAAAACACAATTACACGTAATAAAAGATTGTTTTAATTATTCGTGATAATACAGAATGGGCTCTGGGAAGAATGTAATAAATAAATGCAATCTGGAATAGTTGAATGTATCACCGACATAACTGTTTATATAATCGTTTGCGCTAAATCAATAAACATAATCATGTTCTTCGCCAGTAACTACAGAGACCACGGTGAAAGCGTGGAACTTTTTACTAAAATTTGTAACGTTGGCTGTAATTGCAAGTTATTTGTCGTTCTCATTTATCATTTCTGATAATAACTCGTGATTATTTTCAAAACTACAAGAAACAAATTATCTAAAGAAAGAAAATAAGCATACACTAGATATTAATATACTACGGAGTGGAAAAACATGTGTATAGATAAGCCAAAATATCGTTACCGAAATGACATGAAATCCTAGACTAACATTTTTTAAATCGTCTGTCGCGTAAATAAACTCTCGGATTTTACTACGATTTTATTTTTAATAATTTTTAGTGGTTACTGAATTAACACTAGATTTACAAAAGCCGTCAATTTGACGAATGTCGGATTCCATGTTTAAACTTGCAGAGCGGGTAAATATTATTTTTTAACAACTTATGTTGAATTTGTTTGATGCAATGATATGAATACATAGTCTAATTAAAAGAAAAATCGTATTTTACGGTAATCGTCAACATGAAAGATATCAATAAATATACGTGCGATCAATGCCCGTAAATCTAGTGTTAAAATAATTGAAATTGATTTTTTGACTCGTAGAATCGTAATTTCGCGAGATTTTAATTAATAAACGAGGAATTTCTGTTCGACGAAAGCGTTTCTTTTTAGTCCACGCAAAAAGCGCGGGAATTTTTGCTCGAGATTTGACGGGGAGGAGCCACGTTGCTTTCGTTCGTCAAATGGTCCACGAACTACGTGGATCTGCAACAGTTTCTGCAGTCGACATGATCCATTGTCAGTAGTGGATGCATTTCTGCATTCTTGTATAGACGAATATAAAAATCGTTCGAAAATTAAAAGTTTTATTTCGGTGATAGTTACGCTTTCATTTAATAATGTTCGTTCTTAGTGCAACGCGACGAAATTCATCGACAATTGCGCAAAATGAATGACAAACAAAACCGACCGGCAGTCAACGTGAAAACTAATTATTTCCAATAGAAGACAAGAGTTTCTCTTTTCATTTCTTCGCGTTGTTTTCTCTTCCGAACATTTGGGTCTGAAACGTTTACCTCGACTTAATTTTTCGAGATACTGTTATTATTATTATTTTAAATCAATCTAGTGCGTTTCGAAACTGTGAAATTAAGTTGTTGGAGACTGGTGAGTACGTTTTCATTTTTCCTAATGCAAAGAAGATTTTTTGTCTAATTTTTTTCGTTCACAATCGTATAATTGAATAATTTTTACATCGGAAACCAAAAAATACGCTTCATTATGAACACATAGAATTCCGCGCGTTAACATAAAAATCCAATGACTATTTGTAGCACATAAAAGAGAAAATTAAAACAAAAATTTGACATCCACGCACTGTAAGTCACTAATATTCATTATATTAGCAAGATTAAAAACTTTCTAGAGACTGATAATTTAGTTTTAATTCCCATCATAGAATTCGTCTATGAATAAATTCAAGTTACATTCCCCTCATAAAATTCGTACAACCTATTGATCTATCTTTTATCAACAGTATCCACCAACCCAGACAAAGCTGAAAGATCTAAACGGAGATCATGTCGTGGGTTGCCCCGGATTTGATTAGTCTCTGTTCACCCGAATCCGTAGTTTCAACCTGCCAATCCTCCACGTTCGTGTTCCTGGCGTTCATCGCCCGTTTGTTCGGCCATTCGAAGGACTCTCGATTCGCGTTCGACGATTTCGACTCGTTTCGTTCGCCGTGGGAGACTGCGTTTAATTCCCGTCAACGTCAGAAAAACAGGATCGATCGTTACAACGCGGGAGACTTTCCGTCGTCGCTGAATGGTCCACCAGCGAAATCATCGTCGAACGTTTATTGTTCATGGTCCGAGTGCGTTCCGTTTTCCCCCTCGGGTTTCAAGGATGAAAGCAAGGAAAGTGCACCAGTTTACGTGGAAGTGGCGACCGTGAATTTCGCCCGAGTTTACGACCCTCATCCACCAACGAACATCGCTGGCCAACCGATTACATCCACGTCGAAGGCTTACGATGACTTCTTCGGCCCGAAAAGTAAACGAATCTCAATTTCTATTGCACGTATACTCGGTCAAAATAGTCTCCGTAGGTCTCTATGCCCGCTGATCTAACGAGTTTCGCGGAAAATCCTGAACTACCGCGTATACAGTAATGATTCTTAAAATGAACATCGTTCCAGGATGGGCGTGTTCATCTTTCGTACAGCGGAGGCGAAATTCGACACCGTATTTTAAATGTCGTCTTTCATGCTTCGAGGGAGATCCTCACAATTGGGAGGGATAGAATTGTTCAACTTACGAATCACATCTGGGATTCATTTTAAGAATCATTATTGTATCGTTTTTTTAAATATCATATTTCACGCTTCACTGGCTCCAAGGGGAATCACCCAAGTTGGGAGGGAAATGTTCAACTTACGAGCCACGTTTGAGGTTCATTTTAAGAATCGTTACTTGTTATCATTCTTGGATCGATTCTATTACATATTACAATGATTCTTTGCTTCACGTGGGAAATTTATAACCTAGAAATCGTTGTTTTAATTCTTTAAAGATACTGACTTAAACATTATTTTACTAGGATCGAAAAAGTATGACGTGTCATTTGAACAAATAAAATTATTATTAGCATATTTTGCGAGTAAATTTTGCTGTATCTCTGAAAATAGAGATATTCAAGGGAGTTAACGTTATTTAGCAAGTCCTTTACATGTATGAAAATCGAGTTTCGTTCACGTTTGAAATGTAAACTTTTAGTAACTTTGTTAGAGATAAACATCGTAATGTAAGAAATTTGTATTATATCGACACCGGTGGAAGGCTTTGTATTTGAGTAACCGTCGCGTCGAGACAATTCGAGAACATTCGACGAGACCCAGATATAAATACAGGCCAGCGTGTCGAGCCGGGAGTTCGTCAATAAACGGCATACCTTACAGTAATTACTGAGATGCAGCATCATGGATGTCATGAATACTCTTTGTATAATAAATCGATTCTTTGTTCGCAGTTTGTATGTAATCACCAGTGTCAAGGTAAAAACACTTTTTCATATGCAAAAATCGTTTGCAGAAAAAGACTAATTGCACTGCCTGATAAATAACCGGATTGGCGATCTAAAAGTTAAAACAGTCATCGCATTGCTATAAATCTTCGTCAATAACAGTCGATCGAACTTGTAGTTAAAAATAGCATCCAAAGGTGTTCCTTTATTTATTAATAAAATACCTTCTTGCTCTGATTACTTTCTACTAATTTATTTACAGAACACGATGTGAAAAGAACAAGAAAAACCTCGTCAACTTTCTGTTTTAGGAAGATGAAAACCTTCATTAAATTTGTTTTTTTAATAATCTAGAATTTCCTAAAATTCGTTTCTCATATATCTGTAATAAAAACTATTTCAATATTTTTCTATAATCTATAGAAACGAGAATTTCAATAATTCCTAGAAGTACAGTGAAAAAAATAAATTTTGAATATTGTCCTTTAATTTTGCCTAATTATTTATCTTTCCAGATAGAATCTACACCGGTTCGTATGAAAAACTGAAACTTCAAGATTACAATCTGCAAACAATGCAGAAGATAACTGACAATGAAGACAATCAATGGAAGCGAATTAATCGAATCAACGATTACGCCAACTTCAAGATAATGGACGACCCAAATTTAACGTTCAACTATCCAAGAAAACCCGTGGAAATAGAAAGCACGAGCAATTTTCCGGATACCACGAATTTTCTAACGAAAGAATACGATTTTATAATCGTGGGCGCTGGATCGGCTGGATGCGTTCTCGCTAACAGGTTGAGCGAAATTACACATTGGAAGGTATTTGTTAATTATTTGCCATACTTTTCTATCGATACTACGATGAAACACTTATCGTATTGACTGCTGTATTAAATAATTATTTAAAATCTGAACTCTGGTCAAATTTAAACGTGCACAATCTCGCCACTGCGTTAAATTTTAGATTCGAATCAACAACGAATGCAAAATTCCATTGCAACTATAGTAATACGAACCTGGGATAGAAGGAATGCGTTTTCATGGCGCACTGCAATAAAATTAGCCTGACTTTTACTAAATGGCGCGACTGTGCATTGTGGATCAGTTTAGGGCGAGTTTCTTTCGTGGAAGAACGAAACAAATTAGATACGCAATCTTTCCTAATATCTCGGAAACCATTAAATTCACAAAAATTGAAATTTGATCTACTTTTTAAAATAGCAAGTACATATGTTAGGCTTCGTGTAAAAGATCCAAGTAATTACTAATCTACGTTCGTTAGGTTTTATGAATTAATGGTGTTACTTTTAATCTGTTTACTAAGCAATGAAGGTAGGACACTAGATAATCCTTTCGGTGAAAAGTCGAGCAATAGTCGGGGCTTCGTTGAAACGGGTCACAGAACACGAGATAGTCGGCGAGTATCTGCTACTATTCTGCGGCTTCGTAGCCATTAAACATGCCTCGAAAAGCAAAGTATTTATTGGATTACGCAGCACCAACGACAATAAAATCAGCATGCGTGTGTAGTGCACAGATCCCTTAATCGATTTGGCTAGTTTCAGGAGTTTGTACTATTCTATCATTTGTACCAGAAAAAAATTCTTTTCTCGTCGAGGAATATAGGTTTTATACTATTCGTTTAAATGAACAATTCAAATATGTATAAATGTATGAATTAACTCTAACGAAGATAATAGAAAGAATGTGACACTTTTGTTATGATTAAATAAAAAAAGTTAATCAACATTGCACATGACACAAAAGAACTTAATAATATTAAAAAATAGTGCAAATTGAAATTAAAAACTTGCAGTGTGAATTTATATTTCAGTGGCTGATTTTAATCGGCGAAACATTTTTTACAAAGGTTTCCCCGTTTTTCAGATACTGCTATTAGAGGCTGGCATAGAAGAACCAATAGTGGCAGATATTCCCGCATTTGCTACCATGTTACGAGCTAGTAATATCGATTGGATGTATCGAACGCAGCCGGAAGAACACTCTTGTCGATCGAGAAGGGGTAGAAGTTGTGGGTGGGCAAGAGGCAAAGTACGTATCTGAAAACCGTGAAGTGGACAATGTTCGATATAACATTTATTTTTCTTTCGACTCAACCATATCTTATACAGGGTGTTCGACCAGCCCTGGGAAAAATTTTAATGAGGGATTCTAGAGGCCAAAATAAGACGAAAATCAAGAATACCACTTTGTTGATAGAGGCTCCGTTAAAAAGTTATTAACAATTAAATTCCAAAATTTCAAATCGTTCTGGAAAAATTATTTTCGGTTGCGAGGGTTAATTATAATCATTTTTGGTGAATAGACATACCCCCGAAATCCTAGCCACTTTCTAGAAAAAAATTCGAGAAGGTGTGAAATTTTTCGACGGAAGGAAAAAATTTCAAATCGTTCTGGAAAAATTATTTTCGGTTGCGAGGATTAATTATAATCATTTTTGGTGAATAGACATACCCCCGAAATAATAGCCACTTTCTAGAAAAAAATTCGAGAAGGTGTGAAATTTTTCGACGGAAGGAAAAAATTTCAAATCGTTCTGGAAAAATTATTTTCGGTTTCTGGGGTCAATTACAATCATTTTTGGTGAATAGACATACCCCCAAAATCCTGCGCATTTTCGAGAAAAAAATTCAGTACGGGCGAAACTTTAAACGTTAATAACTTTTTAACAAAGTCTCCATCAACAAATTGGTATTCTTGATTTTCGTCTTAGTTTGGCCTGTAGAATCCCCCATTAAAATTTTTTCCAGGGATGACCGAACATCCTGTATAAAATTTTTAATCATTAATTTTTTTAAGTTTCTACGAAAAGGATCTCAATGTTTTATTACTAAATATATATTTGTTATATTGCTTTTATAATCGAAGAAAATTATGCTTCTCGTTTAATATATTTCAATTATACAATTTTGTATAGAGAGAATTTGAGAAAGAAACGAATAATTTATATATAATAATTTTGTTATTTAAGAAAACTCATGAAAAAATATTATTTCTTTCACAGGTGATGGGTGGTTCCAGTACAATTAATTACATGATGTATATTCGTGGTAATCCAGGGGATTACGACGAATGGGCCGACGAAGGGAACCATGGATGGAGCTACGGGGAAGTTCTACCATATTTCTTGAAATCCGAGAATAACGAGGATCCAGAGGTGAAACTTTATCAGAATTTTCTATCGCGAATTGAACAACGAATTAATTATTTCTACAGGAACAGTTTGACACAATTTACAGTTGAAATATTAATCGTATCTAAGCGATAAAAATGATCGTATTCTATGGTTGTTATTCAATATCTTTAGCAATGTCTTTAAACACAATATTAGTATCAATTTTCATCTACAAAACAATGGGTTCATGCCAACACTTTCCGCACTCGCCAGCAGAGGGCCACGCTCGACCTGTACTTTTCTCACAAGTGCTCGACCGACTACCTATTCCTACATTTATGCTCCTCTACTGCCTCATTGAATGCCTGAGACTGTTTCCTCTAACACTAAAATATTTAGTTAGTTAGTTTGTTACTTAGTTAGATAGTTTGTCAGTTAGATAGTTAGTTTATCAGGTAGTTAGGCAGTTTGCACACCTATTCCTACATTTATGCTCCTCTACTGCCTCATTGAATGCCTGAGACTGTTTCCTCTAATACTAAAATATTAAAACACTATCAGCTCTAGTAATAGACTCTTACAGACACTAACTACTCAATTTAAACGCAGGTTATAGGGCTCAGGTCAGAGTACCTGCAGCAACACAGGGTAAAATCATAAAAGAAAAAGAAAACACTGAATATCCCGGCGTCTAAGGCAGAACCTGCTAGGTCCCTCACTAGCAGGCCCAGGACTAAACGTTCCCCTATATAATAAGTAAATAAATATGATCACTACTCGCCAAGTTATGTAAAGCTCTATTTTTTCTCCAGGTCGTGAAGGAAAATCCTCGCTATCACGGTCAAGGGGGCTACCAAAACGTCGAGCGATTTCCCTACACTGACCCAAACACGGACATCCTCGTGAACGCTTGGCAGGAACTCGGGCACGAGCAGGTGGATGCCAACGCGGACAAGCAACTTGGCGTGACGAGATTGCAAATGACGTCCGTTCACGGAATGCGTCAGAGCACCAACGGCGCGTTCATCAGACCCATTAGACGCAAACGAAGGAACCTGACCGTCGAGACCCAGGCCCACGTCACGCGAATTCTAATAGACAGCACGACAAAGCTCGCGATGGGGGTAGAATACGTTTCCACGGTCACGGGATCGACCAAAGTTGTCCTAGCTAGGAAGGAAGTGATCCTCTCAGCCGGTACAATCAATTCACCCAAAATTCTGATGCTCTCTGGAATAGGTCCCACCCAAGAACTGAAGAAGCACGGGATCGAAACAGTGAGCCATTTGGCGGTTGGCAGGAACCTCCAGGACCACGTGACGATGGACGGTCTGGTGGTCGCTTTAAATACTACCGTCACGAGCAAAGACGACGAGGCAAAGAAGAAAGACGTCTTCTTCTACGAAAAGACTCATTTCGGTCCTCTGTCAGCGACCGGGACCCTCTCTTGCGGAGTATTTTTGCAAACTACATTCGAACACAAGGCTGGAACACCGGATGTCCAGTTCACTTTCGACGCTAGCAATCAGATGGACTTCCTTCAAGATCCCGCAGAGTTCGTCGAAAGCGCTGTCGAACCTCTGGCTTATTACGACGCTTTCAATATCAAACCGATTTTACTGTCGCCTAGGAGCCGTGGATTCCTGGTTTTGAACGATACTCATCCCTTGTGGGGCCCACCCTTGATTTATCCTCGATACTTCACCGCTCATCCCGATTCTGAGATCCTGCTGGAGGGAATAGAGGCAGCTCTGGAATTATTTCAAACCAAGTCTTTCCACGAACACGGATTTCGTTTAATCGACGTGCCTCTGCCAGCTTGCAGACAGTTTCTGTTCGGTACAAGGGATTATTGGAAGTGTGCCATGATGGAGTACACGTCCACGATCTATCACCCGGTGGGCACTTGCAAAATGGGACCAGCATGGGATCCATACGCTGTCGTGGATCCCAGACTGAGAGTTTACGGTGTTCAAGGTTTGAGGGTGGTGGACGCGTCCGTGATGCCCAAGATTGTCAGGGGAAACACTAACGCGCCTACTATCATGATCGCGGAGAAGGCTGGAGACATGATCAAGGAGGAGTGGTTGTAATTTTACAATTTTTGGAGAAGTCTTCTGGGACGAGAATTCTTCGACTTTGGAGTTTCGAAAGACGAGACTTTTGTGTACAATTCTTTCTCTTAACTTTTGATTTCGAATTTTTTTACTAATCTTGAATTATCGAATGTAATATTTTGAGACTGCAATATTTGCAATCTGTTGACGATTAGATAGGATGTAATTTTGTTTGATAAACGTGAGAATAAATGTATGAGAAATTATTTCTGCTTTATTGCTGTTCGATGTTAATCTTTAACTATTATACGTAATATTTTGAAACAGCAATGTTTGAATTTTGTTGACGATTAGGTGGGACGTAATTTTTTTTCTCATCGTGTAACATGATAAATGTGAGAATAAAGGTATAAGAAATTGTTTCTTTTAAATATTTTGCTGAATAACGAATAAAAGATAGCCATAAAATTGCATATTAAAGAATGAAATACTTCCTCATAGATTTTTGACGTTTATCGAGCACACCATCGCGCAATGGCAGGCTTTGGACACGCGTCTTTCACTACAACCACTTAGGAACGAAAACTTTCACTGAGAAGGGTCTTTCCCAATTTTTCATATACGCAGTGCCCACGGCACGCGGACGCGATATTATGGAATTAGAGTGAAAAAGTAAGCCGACCGGTTTCAAAATCGACTGGGCGAAAGTGAAATTTTTCTATCGGGTGTGTTGTGCGAATTCGACGTACAGAAAAGGAACGAGGGACGCCTGAATGGAAAGAAACGGAGAAAATAGTAGGGATGAGTTTTGCAAGGTTCGAATTCTCAATTGAAATTTTTACGTAAATCTTGAGCGACTAAACAAAGGTCAGGGTTACATGATCGTTGAGTTTAAAATGTACGTTCGACCGTGATATTTTAAACGAACGAAATTTTTATCACAGAATATTAAACGCATTAATACGAACTTCGATTGGTAAAGACGAAAGGTTGTAGTTAAAAAAAAATATCTAATTCGGTGATCAGATTTTCAGTTTCTATGGGCGTACATCCGCTTGAAATTTTTCTGGATGCTTGAGCAACGCGGTGCAAGTTGCACAAATCGTGTAAATTTTTACGAGCGAGTTGATCGGTTAAAAAGTCGCTAGACGAGTATCGCCGATATGGAACGCGCTGAACGATCGACTGAAGTTTCGACACTGGCTCCAAAATCTCCCATTGATCTTTTATAAATTCTGTATAAATTATAAAGTTATAAACTTTGTACTATCGTTAGTACTATAATAAAAGCCTGCAGAAAAATTCCTTTGCGCAGAGGGTTGCATTACTATTAAAAAAGTCTAATATCAATTATTACTATTAATATCATAATCCTATTACCTACTTGCATTAATTACAAAGGAATACATCAGAGATTTATCACAATTTCCTAACTGTGATACTTAATTAAATCGCCCTGGTTGCATGCATTAGCTGATTTCCAAACAAACAAAAACCGATCTCTTAATTAATATAATACCCCAGAGACAAAGTTCGCAATTATGCAGATCATATTACCACAGCCTCGTGACACTTACCATAATTCGTATTTCACCGCGATTATTCGTCTGGCGGCAGTCTCTCTGCCGGAGAAAGAGCTTCGTGTCGCAACAACGAGGATAACCTTACTATTAACTCTATAAATAAAAATCGAAAACGAGAGATACCTCTCCGTCCCGTCTCCGGCGCGCGACTGTTCGCTATTACAACTATGCTTTGGGCCAAATTAGCACCGTCATTCCCGTCCCACTTATTTCGTGGCATCTCTCCGTCTCGACTAATAAACAATGAATGTTTTCGTGACCGCGACCACGTACACCAAGCCGACCGCAAGACTCGATTCCTCTGCGAGAGGGAAAATTAGGATCACCTTCGACATCCGAGCTCTGACGTTGATCACAACGAAACCACGCAAAACAATAACGACGCGGTTCGTTGCTTCGAAATTGTTTTAAAAAGATGGATCGATTTTCTACGATTTTTAATTTACGAACGAATTATTGGAAAATAAATTTCATTAAACTGTAATTAAATTTCTATCTGTTCGGTTTTCCTTCCTTGACAATTTTTGTATATTCATCCACTCCTGGGAAAAATTTTAATGGGAGATTCTAGAAGCCAAAATAAGACGAAAATTAAGAATATCAATTTGTTGATGGGGGCTTTGTTAAAAAGTTATTAACGTTTAAAGTTCCGCTAACACTGAATTTTTTTCTAGAAAATGCGCAGGATTTCGGGGGTATGTCTATTCACCAAAAATTATTATAATTGACCCCCGCAACCGAAAATAATTTTTCCAGAACAATTTGAAATTTTTTTTTCGTCGAAAAATTTAGGCACCTAATTAATTAGATTTTTGGTAAGGAATTTTTTTTTCGAAAATGCGTAGGATTTCGGGGATATGTGTAATGACAAAAAATGATTGTAATTGACCCTGCAACCGAAAATAATTTTTTTAGAACGAGTTGAGAATTTTTTTTTCGCCGAAAAATTTCAGCACCTTCTTGAATTTTTTTCTACAAAGTGGGTAGGATTTCGAGGGTATATATATTCACCAAAAATAATTGTAATTGATCCCCGCAACTGAAAATAATTTTTCCAGAACGATTTGAAATTTTTGAATTTAATTGTTAATAACTTTTTAACGAAGCCTCCATCAACAAATTGGTATTCCTGATTTTCGTCTTATTTTTATCTCTAGAATCGCTCATGTAAATTTTTCCCAGGGGTGGCCAAACACACCCTGTATATTTAGATCATTTTTGTTCCCACGACTGACGATATAGCGAAATATTGGGTTGTTCTGAAAGTAATTTCGTTTTTCTTTTTTGTGAAAAGGAACAATTTTCTTGTAATATATAAATATTTTATTGGTTTATATACTGGACATTTTGGTCCAACATCTTTTGCCATCTTCCTGGTAGTAGCATGATTCCACGCTCACAAAATTTCTGATTTTTATTTGTAAAAAAACAAATTCAAATGATTTTTGACATGGTCACTTTAAGTGAATGTTTTAAGTAATTAAACATTGACTGCTGATACGATTATCGAAGAAAATAAATCTATACTGGAGTCTCGAATTTTAACGAGGCTGTAAAAATAAGTTCCACTTGTCCGAAAACAAAGTTTCGTTTTCGTGGGCAATTCGAGATGGAGTGAAATAGTGCCTTAAAAATTCCTGGAGTGCACATTTTTGGGAAATTTTTAACACATTCTTGTTGGTATAAGTTCGATAGAGACAGAAGCAGCATCTTCCAACCCGGATGCTTCCAAGGTTACGTTAGAAATTAAGGACAACCGAAAGTGATCGGTGAGGATGGGCAATAGTTCGAAACACGGAAAGTGAGTTTGGAATCAATGGAAGGAGTGTGTTGGGAATTCTAACATGTCGTACATTCTATTCGTAAACGCGAGTCTCCTTCTTTTGGAATTGCACAATAGTTCTTAGGAGTTGGAAGTTTAATTTATGGGAACAATTGCAAATCTACAACACGTTTGTCCTTAAATGGTGGTTCTTATGTATGAAAGAAAAATTACACTAACTAAATTTAGTCTAAACTTTTACATTTAGAGTTGAGTCTTCTACTATGAACCTTCGAAAAAATCGATTTTTTCTAATTTTCTTAACATACTTTAATTATTGACTTTTTCCTTATATTCTAGTACCTGCTATAGTAAATTTCCTACTAATCAAAATGACCGTAATCATGAACTCTGTGGAACTTAACTGTGGACTTTACTTAAAAGCGACTATATTTAAGAGGATCCAGTACTATCAATTTTAACTTTGTTTTAGCCCAAAAAGGTGTTACAGCAGTTTTTGCAAAAAATTCCCAAAGAAACTTAGAAAAACTGAGAACCCCTTCGAGGTGTCTAAATATTTAAAAATCGTTGCTTCTGGCTACGAATGGTGATATATTTCAGTAAGGGGAAATTAATATTTGCGACACATTGTACGTTATCTATGGTGTAATGGTAGTATCGAGGCAAAGGGACAAAAAATGGTGGACAGATGGAAAGGTTAGATGCGCCGGGACATAAAAAATGATAGTTAATCTGCAGATATGATCGCATTCTGAGGGTCAAATATGCAACAACGACAGGGAGCTGTTTCAGCATGCCAAAGTGGTGGTACCAACGCAAGGTTTATACGAAGAACGTAATGTTCGAACACTCAGTCTTTCGCTTTCTCTGTGTCCGCGAGCTGCTCGATCGTGGTCTCGGTCCACGTGGTTACGAACGTGGTCCACGGGAACGCTGCCATTTTTCGAGCATCTACAATCATCCTAATGGTACGGACCTCGGATGGAAAATTCATCCGCTACTGTATAATATCAAAGAAACGGTGGTTCGAATCCATTGGTCGCTGTTGTCAGTTCGGATCATAGTAAACATAGCTTAAACTAGTTTGTGACCAAGTTTGCAGCATCTTCAAACAGAAGAAAAACTGTCACTGATATCCTCTTGGTTTTGATTCGCGTCAAATTTCTAGTCAGTATTTATCAGCTATTAATTTGGATAGTAAACATAGCACAAACTAATTTGTGACCAAATTTGCAGCATCTTCAAACAGAAGAAAAACTGTCACTGATATCCTCTTGATTTTGATTCCAAGAGAAATAGCTATACAGATTCAACGTGCAATGTTAGAATATAGAAAAAATTTAGTTTGAATTCCTATAAAATTCTTAGTTTTTCAAATTTTAACACAAGCTTCATAGGGCAGAACTTCTTTCAGGAAATGTGTTAACACTAGAACTACCGACAATTATAGTGTGTTTATTTGTACCAAAGAAATTGAAACGATAGACACGCGAAGAAATATATAATGCAATGGAAATAAGTGTTTATATATTCTCTTATAGAAAATTACGATAAATTTTCAAAAATTCAGCCGAGTAAATTTTTTACAAGTTTTATTAGAAATTACGAATGGGTCATTTTGTCTGGTTTGGTAGTTCTAGTGTTAATAAAGTCGATGTTTCAAATTTCCATAGTAGATACAGCAGTGGACAGAATTATTTGATAATTAATTTGAATTCGTTCAAAAGCAAATAATAATTCTTAGTCATTTTAAAAACGTCAGAATCGTTGGATATACAAATACTTTTTTAAATAGAGAAGTTTAATAGCAAATCTTCCATCTTACGAATTGATTACCAACCTTGTTCCAATCGATTCAGGTTTACATTGTTTTCAAAAGGAAAAGAAAGTACGTGTGTCGTGATTTAGTTCGAAAAGGTGACGAGTGACGTATCTTGAATCGGACTGCATTGTCAAGAGAAAACAAATGAAAGTTATGCAAACACGTGATTGCTTCGAATCGTTCCGCGTTGTACGTTTTGCCGGTATCTTCGCGTAAATAAAGAAACGAGGCTATCGACGTGTTGGTGAATGAGACCCGTCAACATGCAAGTGAAAAAATAACGTTTCTGAGTTCCACGTTTACTGTCTCGTGGCCACCATTACTCAAATTATCTATAGCCAGGAGTATATAAAATAATAACAAAATAGACTATGTTTTCTTCAACTCTTTCGTACTCACACTAATAACAAACTATAATATTATGATTATTTATAAAACGAAAAAATCTAATGATCGAATTGTGAAAGTAATTTGACATTTTGAAAACTTCTAAAAACATTATCCATTTGTTGAATTTTAATTACATTAACTGTACGAGTAAATTGCGAACGTCAAACACCCAAGAGTTAACGTAAATAAATGTAGGTTTGTGCCTCATGCAATACACCGATTTCACAAAAATTCCAAACAGTTATTTATCACTGTGATTTTCACAACACTCGTAAATATAATTCCCGCGCGAAGAGAAAATGTTTCGTTCAATAGTTACATAAAAAAAAAACATAAAAAGTTTCGTTGTCTCGTTGCAGGTTCCCTCGAGAAGACATTCAAGAAAGCGCCCGATGATTTGAATTGGTAACTTCGGCTCGTCGAGACTTACAAATTCAAACTGGTTCCTTCGCCTTAATGGCCTCGAAAAGAAATCATCGGGGACATTAAAATTCGTTCGCGTGTGTGTCATTCGATAATGAATTCTACGCGATGTCATCGTGCACATTTCTCGGCATGAAACCACTCATTAGTGCTGAGAACGTCGATTTCATAATTAAAATCCACGTCGTTGACACAATGACGATTAGACAGTATCTTAAATATTGAAGTGAGTTGTTCTCCAAAAAGAAATGTTAAATATTTACTTGAAAATGTTTTAAACTCTAGAACGCACGATTTAAATCAAAAGACGAAAGGATTGTTTGGAATTTTGACAAAATTCATACAAAGGAACAAAATGGGGGTTGTGACGGCTGCCACGTTGGCTGTAAAGGGTGCCACGATTCTTTTAGGCAAAGTAGCCATAATCCCTATTTTGATAGCGACTCTAGCCTACTTCAATTATGATCTGATGGATCCTGAGAAGCAACCGAAAGTTACACTTGACCTGAGGAAAGAGTACGATTTTGTGGTGGTTGGGGGTGGATCGGCCGGAAGCGTGATCGTGAACAGACTTACGGAGAATCCGGAATGGAACGTATTGTTGTTGGAGGCTGGAGGCCACGAGACAGAGATAACCGACGTACCGATATTGTCCCTTTATTTGCATAAGAGCAAAGTAGACTGGAAATATAGGACTCAACCACAGAATTCAGCCTGTCAGGCGATGGTCGATCGACGATGCTGCTGGACCAGAGGAAAGGTTAAGTTTTCTCTAACAAACACTTTTAACACCCTTTAATTCTTCCACCCACACTTATTTAGAATTATCGAATTAACTATTTCTGTGGTCTGGATTTTCAAATCTGTCAATATTAATTCTTAAATAGAAAGAAAAGTTTTTTCCAAGAATTGAAAAGATTGCACTGTAAACAAAAACCTACACTCTCTTGAATTCAGTTTTATGAAATGATGGGGATCTATGATTTTTAAACGTAGATTATGATTTTTGAAAGAAAAAAAATATATGGAATATCGTTTGTGGGCAGCCTTGGTTTATTCCACTTTTATTCGAGCGTTCGAAAATAAGAAATACTTATTACTAAAGACATAAATTGTTCGAATACGTATTACATATACCAGAGAAATATTATCATAGAAATGAAAAAACTTCCATTAAGAAATACTTATTTGTTTAATCGAATGTTAATTGAACGAACGCTTACACAATCGATCGAATAATTTGAGCCACCTTATAAACATCTAAAAAGAAATCTGTTATCTGATAAGACAAATTATTTTCTTGCTTACTTTAATTTTTGATATCGTAAAAGTTTTGCGTTTTAAAAACTCCAATATTTTTAAGTAATCCAAATATTAAGTTTTTGCATAAAATAATAAACTCGTGAATTTAGTTAGCGACATTTACAGATATAATGTATACAAAACATTGAAAATTTATAGCTTCGTTTACTAGGTAAATCTCGTCGTCTTTTATGGTATACATTAGTAATTCATGTGTGCAGCAATGCGAGGAGAAATTGGAACATGCATTTCATTGTTACCGTACTTTACCGTTGAATTAACAGAAGACAATAGAGTCTGGCGCAATCCATGCGAGCGATTAACGCTATTACACGAGCTATTTACACGTTTTAACGCAAAACAATTCCAAAATGGGTTAGAAATTGTTAAATTTGAAGATCGTTTTTCTAATACAATCGTTAAAATTCCAGGTCCTTGGAGGTTCGAGTGTGCTCAATACGATGCTCTACATTCGTGGAAATCGCCGTGATTTCGACCAATGGGAGAGTTTTGGGAATCCCGGTTGGGGATATAAGGATGTCTTGCCCTACTTTAAAAAATCTGAGGACCAACGGAACCCGTACTTAGCTCGTAACAAATATCATAGTACAGGTAATAAATTGTATTCCACAATTGGGAACATTCTCAAAAATAAAAGTAAGACTCGAAAACTGGTTACTTTCGTTTCAATTAGATTAGAGGGACGATAGGAAAGTGTATTTACTTGGACGTTTGTTTTTTAAAATTATAACGAGTTTGGATTCCTATAGAAACTGAGTAATTCGACAGGTAGAGAGTCTCCGATGAAATATCCATCTCTATTTTCGTTAGTTACCTCTCTTTCAAAGATGTTTCATGCTCTGCATGTTACTGCAGTCATAAGCAATTGCAGGATGTTCTCAAAAAATTTCTTTAAAGAAAAATGAAAATCATACGTATCGATAAATGTGAAAGATTGCAAGGATCGTAATTGTGTCTCCTCGCTTATCGTTCACTAGCGTATTATCGGTGATGATAAAATGGTCGAAAGAATGCTTAAATGATATTACGTAGCAAGAAGCCTTACGTTCACCTAGAAATGAGGTCAAGTTGTAGCGACACAACTGGATCAAACACCGACAAACCGGTTCACGATTAAATAAAAAACCGATTACGTTAAGAATAGTTCAAGTCTAATGTAACAGAGATTACGCTAGACTAAAACATCGCGAATAAACGAAATTTGGATCATTTCGAAGTGTTTCTCTGCGCTGTTGAGCGAGCAAATTACTCGGATGAAAGTAGGACGTCGTTAACGGAAGGATAAAACTGCAACGAATGACGTACGTGCGCGTGAAAGAATTCTTGACCACGGACTAAACAACCCATTACGTTGCATAAATTACAATATTAACAAATACGAAACATGCAACACGAAGAATCTATTATTTAATTTACTCAAACATAAACCCTTAAATATCTCAATGTAGAACCAACCTTTTAATCATTTATCGTGAATCACTTTTACAGTGTACGAATACAACTGGGAGTAACTGTATATATACATTGTATACTGTTTTTCTTTTCATAAATTGTATTTGTCGGTTACTGAACTTGTTTAAACGAATAATATAAAATTACTTTTGCTCATATCAATATTGGGAAATCGCAAACGCGGAAAGAAAATCGAATCAAGAAAGTATAACGCATAGTACAGTAATGATTCTTAAAATGATCGTGCCTAAACGAATACTATAAAACTACCTTTACACTTATCAATATTGATAAATCATGAGCGTGAAAAGTAACCGAATCAAGAAAGTAGAACGTATAGTACAGTAATGATTCTTAAAATGATCGTGATTCGTAAGTTGAACATTTATATCCCTCCCTAGCTGGAAGAATCGTCGTTGTAAAGCGTGAAAGACTACGAACGATGAACGTGCCTACCCCGGAGCGATGTTCATCTTAAGAATCATTAGCACTGCGCGTGTCACTAAAAACCATTTGTCGTACTTTTTGTCTCAAGGAGGGTACCTGACGATTCAAGATGCGCCGTACAACACGCCCCTAGGGGTAGCGTTTCTGCAAGCAGGCGAGGAAATGGGTTACGATCTGGTGGACGTGAACGGCGAGCAGCAAACCGGCTTCGCGTTTTATCAATACACAATGAGAAGAGGAGCGAGGTGCAGCGCCGCAAAGGCGTTCGTAAGACCCATTCAATTAAGAAAGAACTTCCATTTGTCTTTGTGGAGTCACGTAACCCGGGTTCTGGTGGATCCGCGAACGAAAAAGGCACACGGAGTGGAATTCATCAGAAACGGGCGCAAAGAAGTGGTCTACGCGAGGAAAGAGGTGATCCTTTCAGCCGGCGCTATAAACACGCCCCAGTTGATGATGCTCTCGGGCATCGGGCCTCGACAACACCTCGAGGAACTGGGTATTCCGGTGATACACGACTCGCCCGGGGTCGGACAGAACCTGCAAGACCACATAGCGGTGGGTGGCCTCGCTTTTCTGATCGACTACGAGATCAGCGTGGTGATGAACCGTCTGGTGAACATCAACTCGGCTCTGCGTTACGCCGTCACCGAGGACGGACCTCTGACCTCTAACGTCGGTTTAGAGGCTGTTGGGTTCATCTCCACCAAGTACGCGAACCAGTCGGACGACTGGCCGGACATAGAGTTCATGCTGACATCCTCGTCGACCAATTCGGACGGAGGCACGCACGTGAAGAACGCTCACGGGCTGACCGACGAGTTCTACAACGAGGTGTTCGGGAAAATCAACAACCGAGACGTGTTCGGGGTATTCCCCATGATGCTCAGGCCCAAGTCACGCGGGTTCATAAAGCTCAGATCGAAGAATCCCTTGGACTATCCGTTGATGTATCACAATTACCTGACTCATCCGGACGACGTTGGGGTGTTGCGCGAGGGCGTCAAGGCGGCCATTGCTTTTGGGGAGACTAGCAGCATGAAAAGGTTTGGAGCTAGATTCCATAGCAAACCACTGCCCAATTGTAAACACATACCGATGTTCACCGACGAGTATTGGAACTGTGCTGTTCGACAGTACACCATGACGATTTATCATATGAGTTGCACCGCGAAAATGGGCCCGTCGAGCGATCCAATGGCCGTGGTGGATCCGGAATTGAGGGTCTACGGGGTTGACGGATTGAGGGTGATCGACGCGTCCATCATGCCCACCATCACGAATGGAAATATAAATGCCCCCGTGATCATGATCGGAGAGAAAGGAGCGGATATGATTAAGAAACAGTGGTTGTCGCGTCGGAAGAGGGACAACGTTACGATCGCCGGCTCTTGAAACGTCGAATTCTTGCCGAGAAATCGGTCATGTTCGAGTCGAACGAGCCGCCGTTCGTTGTTTTCTAAACGATAAGTCCGGCGACGGAATAACTTGGCTGGGAGCAGACTCAATGGAAGGAGGACTTTAGCCCCGAGGACTGCCGTTGATGTATTCATGACTGTCAAAGTGTTATGTGTTACGTGTTTACGACGAAAAAAACCGTTTTAGTTCCTAATGATGTCGTTAGAAAAACACCTGACAAGTTTTTATTTTGCCTATGAGTGTTGTTTGCACGTGGAATTGTTCTTGTTCTCTTGTAAGGATCGATGTTAATTTATACCGACGGTCTTGCGAATCGATCGTGAACTAATTCATCATTCGTTTTTATGAAAAGACATAGACGAACACGAATAACGAAATGTAATTCTGGAAAGTTTTTTGCCTTTAATAAGTTCACTGAGTCTGTAGACGAGGGAGAAAGATGGAGATAAAGCACGTAACCACTTCGACGAACTTGTTCTGAACTCTTAGAATTTATATGTTACCACATAATCGATACGCATTGCTACACACCTGTTTCAACTGTCCCATATTCTGACCAACAAGAAAGCAAGAACGAAGGTAGTTTGGTCGCCCTTTACATAGGGTGTGATGTGATTACTAATAAAGTAAATACATTGTTATCGATTGCGTCCCATGTTCGACCATTTATTTTTAATTCCTATCGAACGTGCCAAATAAATAAAAATAACGAGCGGAGTTGTTAGAAATCAAAATTTAGAAAATCGTACCTGCTGATTAATTTATCAAATTCTGCTCTTACATTTTAACGCATAAAGTTTATTAGACTGCAACGTCACGTATTAAAATTAATCAAAATTATACTAGAATTACAGTCTGTACATATTGTAGTTTCGATTTTTATGAAAACATAGACTTATATTAATTTTGTAAATAATTATATTGGTTATTTAGATGCACTAATTATTATCACGATCAACAATCGTCGAATTGATTTTGAATGAATTATATTTCACTATCGATTCTGTGTATAGAAATGTGAACAATTTAAAATATGCCAAGTTACTCAGTCAATAAGTTAGTTTTAGTAGCATTTCTTTAAAGCGTCCAATGTGATTATCACGACAAACGGTCAGTATATAGCCATATTAGTATGTCGTAAAAGTGGTTTTACTTTACGCAGGGAATAATTCTCGATTACGCTACCATTACTCAATACTGGTGCGAACAATGTGTCTACGCTTTCTCAGGACGAACAGACTGCTTTTAATTCTGTTTCGAGCTCGCAAATTTTCCGATTGTCGCACAAAATTGCGAGTGTGGCTACCTAGGAAGCAATAAACTTGTTCGAAAGTCTTTCTCGTAGACCATTGAAAAGGGAACATTTTGTAATTTATTTTACCGAAAATGTATAAGTAAAGTGCACGGAAGAATCAAATGGAAATTTATTTGAGATATTCCTACCCACATCTTTTATTTATGAGCAAAGTCTGAGTATTCAATTTTTTAAATTCTGAATTTTGAAAGTATGTAAATATTGATAAACATCTTTCCATTCTAAAGAAATTTTTATAAAATAGTTTTGACAATGAATGATTTAAATATATAAATAAACAAGCTCTATCCAAAAATATCTATGCAAAATTTTTCATAATAAAAATGGATATCAGGGGGTTTTAATGTTTAAGCAATTTTATTGCTATTTGTTGAAATACCTACGTTCATTATTTGTCAATCAAGATTTATAGGGTGAGACCCGAATTTCACGATTACTCGTCTACCTTTTAAACGTCCTTGAATGAAACGAATGAAAGTACATTTCACTCGTAACTTGTTGCATAACTCGTTAATAAGAAATCTCCGATCTTTCAGCCTTTATGGATAAAATACGTGTTCCCTTTTAAAGCCTATCGACTTGCATTCAAAGTAAATATTAATCAATTTTGCGATTAATTTACTTTTACACGAAACATTCTGAAAAGTGAATGTGCAACAGAAATTTGATAAAAGTTAATAATAATTGTAAAAATTTAAGAGACTAATAAAAATAATTTTTAATTTTCTTGAACGTTTGGAAAGCGACCAGAAATTTCAAATTTTGTTAAAAAAAACTCTTTAATGTGATGAAAGTTCATGAGAATTGGAACACTCAATTTCGACACTTGGAAAATTTGGAATCTTCTTTTAATTTCAGAGAAGCTTTAACTTTCTGCAAATATTTTGTTTCGGAATTAGGCTGTTTTACTTTGGAATTTAATTTTAATTCGAGAAAGTAGAGCACATGAACGTACCTAGCGAACTCTAAGAACAGAATATTGCAAGTAAGAATTACTGGATTCTCCATCATCCTTAACCGATAAAGAAGTTCTCTAATTAGAACTCCATCTCATTAGCAGGAAATTAAGATATATGATATCTTATAGAAATAAATAAGTAACTATGCAATCAATGTTCAGAGATAAAGGTAAATAAATAAAATTAGGAATAAACAATTATGTAAAAATGCCACTTAATTATAGATATGGTTATGGTGTACATATTTTATGGGTGCCCAATGAATCCCGTATAAATGAAAATTATACGATAACAAGAAACGTAAATTAATATACCACTACGTACATTTTTATAAATGATAATTTTGTTTGAAAAGAAGAAATAATATTCATGGGGAAAATAATAGTCTAAGCCTAAATAGAAAATTACTAATTTCGAAAGTAGTTATTTCCAAAAGAATTCTTACAAGGACGACTAACAAAAAGAAAGTGCAAAGATACGTAATTTGATATCGACATATTGCGTAGATATTGAAACGTAAATAATTATATTAACATGTAGGAGATCTTTACTTTCTCGTGTCGTATGGTCTACGTGAGTTGTTCTTTGTATCGTAATACGTTTCGAATGTAAATGTGCAGGAGAAACTTCAATATTTACGATGAATGACTTGACAATCAGCAGCCGGAAGGAAGGACATCCCATGTACTTCCAACAATGAGTTTTTGAAAAAGAATTAATCAGAAATCAGATAAGTAAAACAATTGGAATTATTGGTTTTTTATTTTAGTAGCCTGTTATATTATCGCACCGAACTGTAATGAATATAGTAAATTTGAAAGTTAAAGTGAACGTTACATACTTGAAACAGTGCATTGAACTTGTAAAACGTACGATGAAAAAAGTTGGAAACTGTTCAATCGTTATTTAAACAGTATAATATACACTCAAGTTCATTTCTAAATACTTTGACCTTAATCTGAAATCACAATTTTGTCTTGATTTTTGCTATAAAGATTTATAAGCTTCCAACCATTTTCTAATCAAATATTTTAAAGGTAAAAGATTCCACGAGACCAGTTGGAAGAAAATTAGGCAGATCGTCGCCTCTTTCGCCACGAACCTAACAGCAAGGCCAAGGTTAACGGGGAAAACGATGAGCGGCACGGCACGATTATTTGAACAGAGTGTTTGAAGAAAGCATTTGTTAAACTCATTTTGGTTATAAAACCAATTTGAAACGAAAATCTGTAGACATGTATTTGGCAAACTAAGATAAATAAATACGATCTCACACGAGAGATTTCAATTTTTTCTCTATCCTTAACCACTTCACGCCCTTGGCCACATATGTGGACGTTTAGTTTTTTTTTTTTAAATTATAGTTACTGTCAATAATAAATAGACAAAAAAAATTGTCCCTGAAGAGGTTAATAATGAAAAGACAAAAAGGAATCATATTGATTGTATGTTTAACCTACATCAGCAACATACGCCATAGATGTTTTACTAAATTTTTCAAAATGTTTCGTCTCAATAATTGTTTCCTTTATACGTCGGAAGGTATTGCGTCGTATTCGTTAAATTCTCAATGGATTTGCACAACTCTCGTGCGAACGGCTTCTATGTAAGCGGTAAAATGGAGTCGGCGCGAAAATTGACGGTGATTTGAATGCTGCTCGGTACGCACAAGCGGTGCAAACGTCCGAATTGAGATGCACAAAAGCCACAAGAAGTTGAGGCCCTGAATGGCACGCGGACCGTAGACGAGAGAAAGTACGCGGTCGAATATGTGGCTTCTTGGTTCACTCCATAAAAGCAAAGAGAAAGATTGCGACACGTTGTGTAGAGACTTTTAATTCGCACGCAGGAAGATAACATCCGGGGAACAAAGATGGGTAAAATTCTTATCTAGGCACAAATAACGAGCAATAACTGTACTCGAGTGCACCTGGTCGACTTCACGAGCGACTGTAAAAATATTAGGTCAGAGGTAATGATTATCGTGTAATCAAAAGGTTTAAAAATGTATATTTACCGAATGTTATATTTTCATTTTGATCATCAGAGCGATCTTCGAATGAAGTAACAAGTTTTTAGTTAACAAGATTTTTTTCATAGACATTTTTAGTATGTTATTTTTGGTTCTTGGATAACTATGGCTGTTACTATAGATAAAATTGTTATTTAGAGACAAATTTCTAATAACGAGCAAGAACTGTAGTCACCTGCAACTGGCCGACTTTACGAGCGACTGTAAAAATATACGGTCATAAGTAATTATTGTGTAACGTTGTGTTCTGATTAGAACGATCCTCGAACGAAGCAACAAGTTTTTAGTTAACAAGAATTTTTCCCCAGAAATTTTTAAGATGTTAATTTTGGTCTCTGAACAATTATTGTCATTGTTATAGACAAAATTCCTATCTAGATATCAATTTCTAAAACGAACAAGAACTGTAGTCAACTGCAACTGGCCGACTTTACGAGCGACTATAAAAATATTCGGTCATAAGTAATTATTGTGTAACCAATGTTGTATTTACATTTTGGCCATTAGAACGATCCTCGAACGAAGTAACAAGTTTTTAGTTAACGAGACTTTTTTTACAGAAATTTTTAAGATGTTCTTTTTAGTCCCTGGACAATTATTGTCATTGTTATAGATAAAATTCCTATCTAGATACAAATTTCTAAAACGAACAAGAACTGTAGTCAACTGCACCTGGCCGACTTTACGAGCGACTATACAAATATTCGGTCATAAGTAATTATTGTGTAACCAATGTTGTATTTAAATTTTGGCCATTAGAACGATCCTCGAACGAAGTAACAAGTTTTTAGTTAACGAGACTTTTTTACAGAAATTTTTAAGATGTTATTTTTAGTCCCTGGACAATTATTGTCATTGTTATAAATAAAATTCCTATCTAGATACAAATTTCTAAAACGAACAAGAACTGTAGTCAACTGCACCTGGCCGACTTTACGAGCGACTATACAAATATTCGGTCATAAGTAATTATTGTGTAACCAATGTTGTATTTAAATTTTGGCCATTAGAACGATCCTCGAACGAAGTAACAAGTTTTTAGTTAACGAGACTTTTTTTACAGAAATTTTTAAGATGTTATTTTTAGTCCCTGGACAATTATTGTCATTGTTATAGATAAAATTCCTATCTAGATACAAATTTCTAAAGCGAACAAGAACTGTAGTCAACTGCAACTGGCCGACTTTACGAGCGATTGTAAAAATATTCGGTCATAAGTAGACTGCGGATCTTTATGCAAATTCACATTTTTATTAATAGAATTAATGAAACAGAAGCTTCGCAGAGGGTTGTCTTAACCGTTAAATATAATAATTCGTATCTTACTTTAAGTATTTCTTATATTTTTGCATATTAAATGCATTCTGTAGTTTTTTGAGGATTAAAATTTCCTATAAATGCATAAACATCCGCAGTCTAGTCATAAGTAATTATTGTGTAATCGTTAAAACGATCCTCGAACGAAGTAACGAGTTTTTGGTTAACAAGATTTTTTTGATAAAAATTCTTAGGATGTTATTTTTGGTTCTTGGATAACTATTGTTGTTACTATCGCGTTCTGTCCTACTGTGCGATGGCGGCCACCAACACTCAACCTGTTAAACGTACGCATACCGAGAGACGAGTGGTACGGGGTCGCGACGTGGTTTCGTTTCGTGGTTTTCGAAGCCGTCATTGAAAGGAGTTACCTGGGTATACCTCTCTCCGGGTTCTCTCACTCTCTGCACTCGCCACAACGCGGTCGGATTCAGCCGGTGCGCAACTATTCACGAATCCTCTCGCGGTTGACTCGATTCGCGAGGAACCGTGCACTCGTCGGTGCTTAATGATTTTTGTCGATCGATGCACGATCCTGGACACAAGCTCCATCGCCGGAAACGCGGTCGTGAAACGCGGGAAAGTTCGAGTGCCACGAGAAAGTGCAGTTAAGTAGGATAAAGTCTGAAGAAGAACGAGTGACCGTGAAAATTGCACGAGTGACTTCCGTGTGCTCGTCGCTGAAGAAACGCGGGGAATTTGATGCTCGTGAGTTCTGGCCCTTCTATAAACATTGTATAGTTAATTAACGTTCTCGATTCTGATTGCTGGGCCTCTTGGAATACAGATATTGTGCTAATTTAACGAGGGAACTCCGCAACCGTGTCGCTGGAAATCTTGATGATGTAATGTTTGAAGGGATGAAAGTAGGTCTAAAGGGGTGTAGAATATTTCGTTCCAGTGAGCGTTTTTTTAGAAACAATTAAGATTCGAAATATAGAAGTTTGTGATTTGAATTTTGTGACACGTGGGGGCGATAGAAAATTTTTAACGCAACAAATAATGCATAACTTAGACAGTTTCTATTAATACATTAATTATCGAAACTTTTTTATTTTTTTATAAGAAAAATATATTTATAGTAAAGATTACCAAAATTATCACATATTATTATTTTTTCTAATTTGTACAGGGAATATAATCATTTTATTTTGAATCTATCTCAAAGCTCACGAGTCGAAAATCAACGTGCTACGATATTTAATCTTTGGGCCTTGCTCGAAATAAAATTTTCTCAGACCTGCTTACCGCGAAAGTCGTTTAACGTTCACAGCTATAGTTATGTTAATTGGGCCTAATGGTTTTCGTGCGTTCGGTCGGTACAAATATGGTATTGACAGTGATTCTATTATCATTCGTCCATATTTCGTCTCTTTGCTTTCCTATTTCGTAATATAGGATTGATCTGAAGAGAAAGTCGACAGTTTTATGTAATATTTTCGAGTTGACATTTTCATTGCGAATTCGAATTTATGTCAACATAAAAATGACATTAGCATTAATTAATATTAAACGATTCCATGTCGTAATCGTTTAAGAAATATATTCTTCAGTAAAGGACGAATTTCAAAATCGGGGACATCTTTTTGATAGTATTTAGAAATCGTTTTATCTTCCTCTAATCGTGATGTGAATGTAAAATTAAATCCCTTCAGAAAGGCACAAGTGAATTGCAATGTATCTATTTGGAAACATTATAAGAACAAACGCTGTTATCATATTTCAGATAATTTCAATCGACATATTTCACCTGTCGAATGGCACGCAATTGGAAGCAGTTGTCACGGGATGGAATTGAACGGAAATGGCAATAGGTCTGACCACTTTGCTGAGTACTACATCGATCCTCGGATTCAGCTTGATCCCCCTGCTAGCGATCAGCCTGACCGTGTTCCGATACAATCAAGCGGATCCAGAGTCTCATCCGACGAATGCTCGCGAGGTTTGATTCAAATTTTAACGATTCCCACTAATTAATTGCACAAATTGATTTCTATTTATTTAGGAACAAAGCCCAATAACGTATCAGGAAATACAAGCTTCTAATACTCGTATAAAAAAGAATTAATAAGATTATAAAATAAAAATTATTTACCAGAACAAGAATCAAATACACATTAACGAAAGGTATGATCCGATTCACTATCCTTCCAAGAATCCCAACTGTTACTCACAGTCGATACAACAGATTATAGATCGTTCGTAGTACCGAATTACGTGCAACTTACGCCACAGACGAGATATACGAGTAGACCTTTCACCCACTGTATTTTTTCGAACCGTTTTTATGGAGTCACAAGATGCATTACCATTTTCGTATCACTCGCGACATTACCAACAGGTTACAGAAATGAACACAAGAGGAAGTGAGACAGAAAATGAAATTACAGAAATTTTATTGTTTTTTAACGGAATTAAAACTATACATATGTGTTGTTTCCATTTTGGAACATTAAAATCCACCAATCTGTCGAGAAGTTATGAAATTTCGGAGAAACATTTCTGACCATACATTATACAATATTTTTGGTAATGAATTTTTTTCTCGAAAATGCGTAGGATTTCCGGGGTATGTCTATTCACCAAAAATGATTGAATATGACCCCTGCAGGCAAAAATAATTTTTTTAGAACGATTTGAAATTTTTTAATTTCGCCGAAAAATTCTCCACCTACCTATTTTGATTTTTAATAAATTTATTTGACGCTGTATGGAAATGTTCTTCAATACTTTTAGAACGCTAAAATTACCTCCGAATTTTCAGGTCAGTATGACAGTCAGATTGAGCCACGAAAGTTCGTAGATGTAAGGTCTACTCGTAACATCTACACTTCATAATTTTTTCTACTTTAATTACGCAACTATTTTGAAAAATGTTTGGAGGTTTTGTATGATGGATTATGAGAATGTTGCTTTATGTTATATTGCAGCTGCTGCGGACGTACGATTTTATAGTAGTTGGAGGTGGAAGCGCGGGTGCAGTAATTGCATCGAGGCTGTCAGAGGTGTCAAATTGGACGGTGCTACTTTTAGAAGCAGGCAGTGACGAAAATGAAATCTCGGACGTTCCTCTGTTGGCCGGGTACACCCAGCTTTCCGAATTCGACTGGAAATACCAAACTTCACCACCGACCGTCTCCGCTTATTGTCTTGCCATGCTCGGCGACAGGTGCAACTGGCCGCGTGGAAAAGTTCTTGGCGGCAGCAGCGTGTTGAACGCTATGATTTATGTCCGGGGTAATCGGTAATTCGAGATCAATTTAAGTTATACAAGAGAAATCTTTCTACTATCAAACTAAATTATACATGGGACTCTCCAGAGTATTAAACGATTATAGTTTAATTTTAATCCTACCGAGGTATAACTTTGTGTCACCTACTAACTAACTGTAGAGTCTGTTAGTAAATTTATATATTAATAACCGTTTGTATACTATTAAATTATAAAAACATATTATTACTATATAAATTTATTTATAGACAATTGGTATGCGACCTAAAGTCACATTCTGAGATTAGAGTTAAATCAAATCGTTTCTTTATTAACTATCAAGGAACAAAAACGACTTACTAGCACGGTTATGAAACCTACATTATTACAATATTTTGAACCCCTATAATTTTCACTGTAAGAACACCTAATTCAATGGAACAAGAACGTTTTGAAATGAAAAGTAATTGTCGTTCTTAGTTTCAACGATATTATGTATCTTTTTAGTCTTAAAATTAGATTCATTAATTTATGCTCGTATAAACGAATGAATAATTCTAAGCTTAGAATATTTAAATTGATAATTATTACATTCCTCTCCGTGCTTCTAATTGAAGCGTCCCTGGCAATAGGCAACCCGACACACTCGTAAGTGGCAACCTCGCGCCTATGAAGGCGTCGATCGTATTATAACTCGAATGTTCTAATAATTACAATTTAAATATTTGCTGTAGAACATTCAGTGATAAACTTTCAGGTCGTTGGAATCAGCATGTTTAGTACTATTAGTAAATTACCCAACTATATAATATATAAGAACTAAGAATAAGATTAGTAAGCCTTTTCAATGCATCTCAACAATTCAACCGAACTATGTAAATCATATCTCTAATGTTCCCAACAATTTCAGCCACGACTACGACAACTGGGCAAGGCTAGGTAACAAAGGATGGAGCTACGAAGAGGTTCTCCCGTACTTCCTGAAATCCGAAGACAACCGTAATCCTTACTTAGCGAGGACGCCGTATCACGCTACAGGAGGCTACCTGACCGTACAAGAAGCACCATGGAGGACGCCATTGTCGCTCGCGTTTCTGCAGGCTGGCCAGGAGCTGGGCTACGATATCCGCGACATAAACGGGGAGAAACAGACGGGCTTCATGCTAACGCAGGCGACGATACGCCGAGGTAGTCGTTGCTCGACGGCGAAGGCCTTCTTGAGGCCGGTCAAGAACAGGGAGAACCTCCACATAGCGATGAACTCGCAAGTTCTGAGGGTGTTGTTCAACAACGACAAGAGAGCGACGGGGGTCGAGATACTTCGCGATGGCCGCCAGCAGATCGTGAGAGTCAGACGGGAGGTCGTTCTATCGGCGGGGGCGATCAATTCGCCCCAGCTGCTGATGCTATCGGGGATCGGGCCTAAAGAACACTTAGCAGAGTTCAATATACCGGTGATGTCGGACCTGAGGGTGGGCGACAATCTTCAGGACCACGTGGGCCTCGGTGGGCTGACGTTCATCGTCAACGAACCCATCAGCCTGAAGAAGGACCGTTTCCAGACCATGCCAGTGATGATCGAGTACGTGCTGAACGAGAGGGGCCCTATGACCAGTCCCGGAGTCGAGGGTTTGGCTTTCGTAAACTCGAAATACGCGGATGAATTCGAGGACTACCCCGACATTCAGTTTCACTTCGCGCCCAGCTCGATAAATTCCGACGGCGGCGACCAGATCAAGAAAATTACCGGATTGAGGGACAGGGTGTACAACACTATGTACAAACCATTGAATCGCGCGGAGACCTGGTCCATTCTGCCGCTTCTGTTGAGACCCAGGAGCTCAGGATGGGTGAGACTGAAGAGCAGGAATCCCCTAGTTTATCCTGACATTAATCCTAATTATTTCACGCACAAAGAAGACATGGATATCTTGGTGGAGGGGATCAGGATAGCTTTGCAGTTGTCCAATACCACGGCTTTTCAAAGGTTCGGTTCCAGGCCTCACACTATTCGCATGCCTGGCTGCCATCGCTATCCTTTCGACACTTACGAGTACTGGGAGTGCGCGATTCGACATTTCACTTTCACGATCTACCATCCGACCGGAACCTGCAAAATGGGACCAAGGAACGATCCAACGGCGGTCGTAGATCCGAGATTGAGAGTTTACGGGGTGAAAGGACTGAGGGTGGCGGACGCATCGATCATGCCCGTGATCGTCAGCGGAAATCCGAACGCTCCTACGATCATGATCGGCGAAAAGGCGAGCGACATTATCAAGGAGGACTGGCAAATGAAGAGGAAACGATACGTGGGAGGTCGGTGAGAGATCGTAACGCATTGTTAATGGATCAAGATGAAAGTATTCTCCCGATACGAGGCTGGTGAACCGTTTGGCGCGAGGTGTGTTAGCTTTCTAGATCCGTGAGTACGACACTGGTCGTACGAATTGAAAAATTATAATTTAGAATGGTGCGCGTGAATTTGTTCGAAGAAATTTCAGTTTGCTTCTGGAAACAGGTTAAACGATAGATTTCACGCGTCTGCAGCGAATACTGTAACGTGACTAAAATAGTAATTTCGTAGTTCAGCGAACAAACATTATTTATACCACGTATCAAAATCCGAAGATCGTTCTCAGTCGACTAAGAATAACTGCATTAATATTTATAATACCTTGAACCTTCTACAACTTTGTATCCTATATTTATTACTGCGCCTCTATTTAATTCCTTTAGCCGATACAACGACTTGTAAATACTTCTACGTTCGTTGCAGCGATGATTGCCAACGTGGTCAACCAAAAATCGTACAATAATGTAACCGTGCCATCCGTCGCAAAAACATTTACTTTTACGCCAGACTGTGTTTCAGGTATAAATAAAAATTTCTTCCAACGATCTGCTTTGTCATTTTTGACACCTTCTTCCTTAAAGCGAATTAAAATAATTGAAAATTTAATTACATATATTTTATCAAATTAATCTATATAAATAAACAGCATATTTAATTCGATCCAAATCATATGTGTTGGAAAAAACTGTATTTAAATTCGATTACAATAGAAAAACTCAAAATGAAATATTTCGAATGACAGTATTAAAAGAAAAATTTTTTCGCGAATACAAAACTATTTAATAATAATTTAACAAATGAATTGTATATTTATATATTTCCTAAGAGCTCCCAGTGACTATACGTATGGACAGCCATTGAAAGGTTAGAAAGTAGCAATCGAAAGGTTAATAAAAACAAAAAATGTCCGTTTTTCTCGGCAGAGATCGCAAGCCTCAATTCGCGAAGTTGATTTACGATCCTGATATTTGAGTAACCGCGAACGTAACCGAACGAATAGAAGAATTTCTGGCAAACGCGTGTTCGTATCACGCGATGCACGACTTCCTGGGTGATTTCAATGCCCGCACTCGGCCGACGCGAGCTCTTCCGGCGCTCGTTTCTACGGCCGTGCACGAGAACTTAAATTCGAGATCGGTCGGGAGATCGATGGATCGCGAGAGCGAGGCAGACGATCTCGGAAGCGGAGATTGCGACACGACTTTCGTTTCGCTGGCAAACAACCGCCGCTTTTACGTAAGAGGTTCCGTGCCAAAAGTCTCGTTACTGGATACCGATTCTCACGTGCAGTTTTTACGTAGCGTTTCCGCTTCCTCGTCTCATCCATTACGGCCAATGAATACGCCGCGATCCCCGGTAGTTTTCGCGAATTTTTCCGTCCACCAGGCCGGACATGCGTGTCCTTAATTAGGATAATTGCCGTACGTTGCGTGGAAGCTTTTAGCGAGACGCTTTGATTTACCGGCCGCGAAAGGGAAACCTTTCTTTAGATTGGAATGAAGCTGGACACTTTTTGTTCCAGATCCAGCAACGCGTAAATAAGAGATAAAATAATAATTATAATCGAAACGATTCATGGGAAAATAAAATGTAATAAAGAGTAACTTAATAGGAAAATTTTTATAATTCTGTTCGATCGAGGTTTGCAAAGAAAATGTAATTTTCACACGCATTAAAATAAAGTAGATATACTGGTAAATTGAATAAATAAATTTCACTTTATACAAGTGTTCTATAATGTTTTATTTAGAAAATTAATAAGTAGGAAATGGATTAAAAACTATATTATTCGGGATAGATCTAGATAAAGAAAGAATTTTAGTGAAAAGAATATAGTAATAACAAAATCTTGTAGGAATGAAAATTTAACGAGATTGTACCATAGATACGGAAGAAATTTTGTATAGTAAAACATAAACTCCGAAGATACGTACCTATGTAACCGGGCTTTCACTAATCTTCTTAAATTTGCGTGCATAAAAAAGTATTTCATTCTCGATTTAACCGAATCTCGACAACAATGACATAGAATAGTATGATTCGTGGCACGCGGGTTTCGCTATCTTTAGGATCGCCAAATTGTTGCCGTTTCCTTTATTCTTGGATCCCCTATTCGCTGTGTAATTTCACGGTTCATAAATCTTGGACGTTGTTACGTAGGAATTGTTTCGGAGAAATAGAATTTTCCGAGAATACAATCCAAAACAAAGGAGATAAAAAATGTTCCTAGTGTGGCTTCGAAGAAAAATGGCGGCACGTTTATTTCAAACTGTATTCTAAACGGAATTTGTGAAGACATCTTTAAAAGGTTTGAATTCTATATTACGATAGTTGACTCTACCAGCGAAAATAAATTGAAAATATACAACTTTATGTACAAAGCTTCGTTAACCAGAAGAACGAGTTTCAAGGAATGTGGATTATGGCGTGGGCTTGACAGAGGAGTCTCAATGACACGCGTTTCTCTACAGTACTCAATAGTATTTGTTCAGAAAATCAGCAACCTAGACCTCTTTTGATTCTGACACACCTAGAATACAATACTGTATTCTTAACTTAGAAATTACAGTGTTTACCCTTCCAAGTCTCGATTATCTTGATACTAGTAACGATTCAAAAGTGATAGTTCACCGAAGACTTGTAATTTCCTCGTTCAAAAACATAGATTTATAATTAAATTATAAGTCTCGTGTATGTATGCGTACTTCTATATTATATGGTATATACTGTTTATCTATGAGCACCTCTATCTGAACTGTAAAAATATCGTTATATTTCCCCTTGTACAATAATGAGTTTTTACCCATATGATAAATAAATAAATAAATTTTGATAAAACTACAGTCATTACACGCAAACTACAATAATTAACACCGGTAAGCCCAAAAATGATAAGAATAATTTTTCAAATCGTGAGCTTAAAAATAAATCTGCAGTAAATAAAAAAACTATTCTACAAAGTCGTAGTTTAATATCCCGTCCGACACTATGAAAGTGTTATCGTTCGAATTTCACGTTACTAAATAACGAATTACTACTACAAAGTTGTGGTATGATAGCGCTGGGCGACGAGAGGCGTGTTATTCGCAGAAAGTCGTTTACTTTCTTCCAGGTTCGAATAAAACAACCCCGACCGCTGTATTCCCAGTAACAGGAGCCTAACGAACGAGCAAATTCTCCACACGGAGGTGGAAAAACTCGGTCTGCGCGGGCGTGGAATGAAATTTCACGGATTCTCAGGCACATCGTGCGAAGAAAAGTGGACAGTGAAAGTCAGACAGTGGCCGGTGTTGCGTTTACGCGGGGTTCATTTGTATTTTCAATTCACGTAGACGCGAGGCATGAGAGTATTTTGCAGGGAATATAACTAATGAAAGAAAGCGTTACGGTCAAGAGCGGATCGTGGCGCATTCGTTCTTGTTAGAGGCACGCGGGCTTCGCCTAGACTTTCATGGGTTCCGGCTTTCTTGCCAGCATCGGGCCGTGTAATTTGTAGTATCTGCTGGAAGTACTCCGGGGATCGGGAATATAGGTGTCAGCGATAATTAGTTACGTGCGTTCACCTTGCTAGTAGACCACGGCGTTTCTGACTCTGTTTCCTCGTGATGCTCCTTTAGAATCGCGTTCCGTCATCGGGTAAACGGCTTCATTACCGCGCACGAGGAATATAAACGTTCAAAAGTATTTCCTTTTTCATCGTATTTACAGTACCAATAGCTGTCTGCGATTATTAGCGATCTGTTTTACATTTGCTACGGCTTATTTAACGGTTTAGCGTTTGCAACAAATCCAATCCAATGTGACTTAATAATATGAATGATTTGATATTTATTGCAAGAAATTAATTTTTTGTACAATTTTTATTATTCTTCGAACGATAATAATACTCGAATAAATTCTTTAAATTTGCAAAAATTTGTATACTATTATTATTCTGCGATTTTAATCGTTGGTTCGTAAATTTCCTTGCGTTTGAAGTAATTTAAGACGCGCGAAAAATGTTTATCTACGAAGTAAACCGAGCAAGCGGAGGAAGTTGAAATTCGTAGCACGTTTCTAAAACTTCCGGATCTAAGTCTTCGGTGGAATTTATTGCTATTTTACTTTACGATGGAAAGTAATGTGCTTATCGAATCCATTGCAATCACAGATACCGCTATCGGTGCTGATCTGTATAAAAAACAATTTCTAATTTCATAAAGTTGTCGCTTGACGAATGTTGAGATATCACACCTTTCTCCTCGCGAGCAAAAAAGAATCGATTAATTCCGAAACGATTAATCTTTCGTGATATTTACGAACCCGTACGCGAGAGAATTTACATCGAGAAAATGGAAGAAAATGCGTTTTCCATTTCTCTTTCGAAAACCTGCGTGAACTCCGAGGTGTGATCTTCGACAGAATGTTACGCTAACCAGTTCTAGATATCTCACCTGTCTCCAGCGAGACAAAGCAACCACCAGGTACTAAATATGCGAACCAGCCTACGAGTAACATGCGCGTAACACGGTAATAATTGATAATTGATCATTCGCGCGTAATACTCGCGAACGATTAGAAAGCAGCACGCGCCACATCAACGCGCTTTTACGGAGCTTCTATAATATACTGCAATCTGTGCAGATTTTCAGGTGTTTCCATTGGAGCAATATCGCTTACAGACGGAAGTAGAACTATTTCGTAGTTTCGCTATTACCGTGTCTTATCTGGACGCACGGTCTGCACAGACGGCTCGCATTACTCAGAATGACATTTATTTCGAGCGAAATGGGACTGATGTTAAAACAAGAACATAATTAAAAGATAAATTCACCTATAAGCGACAGCAGAAACGATCAAATATAAATAGAAGTTACTTTTATAACACAATCTTGCTTATTCTAGTCGCAAATTCTCGCGTTTCTATTCGCTTTCTCGACTTGCATTCTTTCCTGTTGCGTATAGTGACAAAATACAGTGATCCCTCGTTAACGTTCGCTTAAAATTAATTTTAGCCCGAGAAGAAACGACTACCGACTGTCGAATCGACCGAGACAGATAAGTCGACTAAAATTAATGTTATCGAACGATAAGCCTGGGAAGGTCGACCCGAGGATATTTTGGTATTAAAAGAATGTAGGTTGGGAAAGCTAATAGGAAGGCGAGAACTGCAATTCTCGGGTTCATGAGTAAATCTTCAACAAGTTAAGTTCCATACCAAACCTCTCAAATTGTTCACGAAAACGAAACTTTATTTTTAGAAAATTGGGAACTAGTATACCTACAATTTGTCATAGAACTTATTTTTACAGATTTAATTTGTTTAAGATGTATTCTTGAGAAACATGATTCTCACTCAGAAAACTGTAAGACTGTCGTTACGTCAGTATGTAGAGTTTCTCATGCTGAGTGAGAACCACTATCGCGCGCACGCAGCTGTACGCAGGTTGCCTATCTACAGGCGCAACTATAAACGTTAATAACTTTTCAACGAAGCCTCAATCGCCAAATTGCTATTCTTGATTTTCGTCTTATTTTGGCCCCTAGAATCCCCCATTAAAATTTTTCCCGGGGATGGCCGAACACACTGTATCGAACAATAAATGATGCAAAATTTATACCTAGGATTGAAATACAGAGTTCTTGGAGAATCTCTGTCATCAGGTACCTTTCTTTTCTATGTCTACAGATTCGACTGTTACCCTCGATATTATTCTGAACGATTGTAGAATCTGCAGAATAAACAAACTTTTGTTTCTGCCTTCCAATGCAAGAGATAACGATTAGCAATTTCCTAGCACCTACCTCCTTAAAGAGGGATCAATGTAAATTGTAATCGACATTTGGTAGTATTTTGTTCACAACAGTTTCAAAGGAACATATACTGCCCCAAGCTGAAGCTTATTTTTCTTTTTCATACGTCCGCGAGTTCCGACGTTGAGATCAACATCTGGTATCGCTTTGTTTACAACTGCTTCAAAGTAAAATTCCCTCGGTAGCTCAAGCACGCGTTTATTTTTTTCCATTGGTCAATCCAGCCCTAAATAAAATGTTTTCGTGTGCGTGGCTGCTGGCGTATCGTGCGTGAGCGTGGACGAATCGCGATCGCGGCAACCTGCCCGAGCAAACTGGATATAATCGAGGCTAGGAAACAGGATCAAATTGAAGAACAAACAACGCGGACGACCAGCTGGTCGTTACTTCACCGCATTTCCAGACCATTGACCCGATCCGTACTCGACAACAGATTTTCAACGCACGATTTAACTTTTCCGGTTAATTACATTTCACCGCGCGGTTGCTTGCTCTCTGTTTCACGGGCGCGTTACTTTCTGTTCCCCGGAGATCGGATGATATCGAAACGCCTAACCGGATAATCCGAGGACGTCATCGATTCACGAAACAACGTTTCGACAACGTTTCGACAATTTTTCGACCATTTTTTAAGCCCCCATAACAAACGATTGATAGTCCAAGCAAGCCATACATTTAAGCATACGTGTATCTTAATTATACATTATCTAGTTTCAAATTCTTCGATGCGAAACAGAAAAAAATTAAAGATTTAATAAATTTAAAATTCATCATCATCATGCAAAACTAACGTGTCTCGTGGCCTTCGATTCAAACAAATTGCAGTATCATCTTAATAATATTCATTGAATGGTTTGCATATGGATCTTGTAACGCGGAAATAAATTCTACGGGGTCGGGAGATCGAGCTATGTATATTTTTAACGTTCGTGAATTCCTTTATACCTGATTTACTTTTCTATATCTTAACTTCAGAGTTACAAATTTTTTGTAGTCGATAAGTATATGTGTCAGAAATTCACGGGTTTCGTTATCATATAAATATTTATTTTCTGAAGCTGAATCTCGAGAAGTTAAATAAGCACAGTTTTATTTGCGAAACAATTTTAGAAAATTAAACGTGAACGATATATTAACGAAGTTTAAAGCGCTTTGTTTGCGCAAACATCTAGAGAGTGGTTGTTTGACGCGACGAAACGTGTTTAAACATCGAATCGAGCTATCCGTAGGAACTTTCTTTTCCACTTCGTTTTAACGTATTTGACATTCGTATGTAACACATTGGAGCGAGCGCTATTTCTATTTTTCAACGTGATCACGGTCACGTAGCTCTGAAACGACGTTTCGTGGCGTATTGCGAACTGACTGTAACCTGTAGCTTCGTTTGGTTTCACTAAAGATTTTTCAGTAATTTTTTGGAATAAATTTGCATCACGATGAACGTATTATACGATATTTATATACCAAAGTGATCTGAAATTGTGTTCTTCGGGATGGAAAAATAATATTAACATATTGGCCTCACTATCGATATCAAGAAAAAAATTATGTATTCATATTCATCTTTTCATAAAGACTGCTCCCACGAATGCAACTCGCAACGGAAATTCATTCAAGGCCAGCGACAATAAAAATTATTTTATAATAGGTTTGCACGATGATGTAAGAATCCTGAGCTATAATTACCGCAACGCCAGTTTTATTTTCTCGTTTAGTTACTGGTTTTCGGCGTTCGCTTTTACCGAAAGGTCGAACGTCCGGTTTGTCTCGACTTATTGCACGAATTATGAAATGTTTAACGCGAAAGCTAAACATAGTTCGGATATCGGCTCGGCATTAAAACTCCTGGCTCTCTCTAAAGGGTATAGCCGAATAAGGGGGTCAAATGTGCCCCCAAACCGAATGGAACGAGCCACGGGTCATTCGATAGCAAAAAAAAAAAACCCCTGTGTGCAAAGTTTTAACTTGAAATCTCGACCGTGGGGGTAGTAATGGGGTGAAAACGAAAATCATGTTTTTGTACAATTTCTCTTGACCTATTGAGTAAAAAAATGTAAAAAAATTCAGAGACATTTCGGGTACCGGGGCACATACTTTGGGAGATTTTCAAATTTTTTGACTGAAGAACCAGGTAGTGAAAAATAAAAAACAGCAAAAAATGCCGAAAAATGCCGATTACGTATTGAAGGAGGCCCGGAACTACTTTTATACTTTTACAGTAAACAGGTATTACTATTACTATTATTCTCAATTTTTTTCAGATTTTTCATTTTGGTGCGCCGCAGTGAAAAAAAATAAAAACCGAGTTTTTCCTCATTTTCTGCGTATTAGAGTAACTTACACGTTGAATTTTTATGCATCCTTCAATATATAAGTGTTTTGTAGACTGTTTAATGTTTCTACACTAAGCAGAATTACATAACAATTGAAACAAATATAATAAAGCCAACCGTTGAGCGCAAGATATCCTAGAAAATCAACAATATTTTCAACGGCGTCGATGGCGCAGCGTTAGAGTGTCCGACTGCTGAACCGCTGGAAGTTTTTTTACCGTAGGTTCGAGTCTCTCTTCTGGACTTAGTATTTTTTTTTCTTCATTATTTTTTTTTTCAAATTCTAACTATATAACAATGCTTTATATTTATTTATAAATGTTCTGAAAGCATTTTACAAATATTTTAACCTGAAATATGTATAAAAATAATTTTGGAGTGTTTTTTGCGTTTTTATTTTTTTTGTCAACCAGGATTATTGTTTAACATCTCTTACACTGAAATTAATGTGAAATGTTAGTTTTCAAATCTCTTACCTTTGACTATTGTGAATGGATCGGAGCAGAAGATTGTATATTGGCTTACTATTACTTCTTCGCGCCCTTCGATCAAGCAGATCTTTCCTTCTTTTTCTCTTTCTGTGATGATGAAAAAGTATCATTGGCAGAGAGTGGGTTAATAGATGTGGCGTGGAATGGCCCTTACATGTCTACGTTAGATACTAAAGCCGCAGCAAACATTCATATTTATCACAGAAAGAGAAAAAGAAGGAAAGATCTGCTTGATCGAAGGGCGAGAAGAAGTAATAGTAAGCCAATATACAATCTTCTGCTCCGATCCATTCACAATAGTCAAAGGTAAGAGATTTGAAAACTAATATTTCACATTAATTTCAGTGTAAGAGATGTTAAACAATAATCCTGGTTGACAAAAAAAATAAAAACGCAAAAAACACTCCAAAAATATATTTATACATATTTCAGGTTAAAATATTTGTAAAATGCTTTCAGAACATTTATAAATAAATATAAAGCATTGTTATATAGTTAGAATTTGAAAAAAAAAATAATGAAGAAAAAAAAATACTAAGTCCAGAAGAGAGACTCGAACCTACGGTAAAAAAACTTCCAGCGGTTCAGCAGTCGGACACTCTAACGCTGCGCCATCGACGCCGTTGAAAATATTGTTGATTTTCTAGGATATATTGCGCTCAACGGTTGGCTTTATTATATTTGTTTCAATTGTTATGTAATTCTGCTTAGTGTAGAAACATTAAACAGTCTACAAAACACTTATATATTGAAGGATGCATAAAAATTCAACGTGTAAGTTACTCTAATACGCAGAAAATGAGGAAAAACTCGGTTTTTATTTTTTTTCACTGCGGCGCACCAAAATGAAAAATCTGAAAAAAATTGAGAATAATAGTAATAGTAATACCTGTTTACTGTAAAAGTATAAAAGTAGTTCCGGGCCTCCTTCAATACGTAATCGGCATTTTTCGGCATTTTTTGCTGTTTTTTATTTTTCACTACCTGGTTCTTCAATCAAAAAATCTGAAAATCTCCCAAAGTATGTGTCCCGGTACCCGAAATGTCTCTGATTTTTTTTACATTTTTTTACTCAATAGATCAAGAGAAATTGTACAAAAACATGATTTTCGTTTTCACCCCATTACTATCCCCACGGTCGAGATTTCAAGTTAAAACTTTGCACACAGGGGTTTTTTTTTTGCTATCGAATGACCCGTGGCTCGTTCCATTCGGTTTGGGGGCACATTTGACCCCCTTATTCGGCTATACCCTTTAGTCGAACATCGAGGTCCTTCGAAAACAAATGCATTCATCAAGTTATCGATATTATTTCGCTTAACTGAGTATACAGGGTGTTCGGCTACTCCTGGGGAACAATTTAATGAGGAATTCTAGAGGCCACAATAAGACGAAAATCAAGAATACCAATTTGTTGATGGAGGCTTCGTTAAAAAGTTTTTAACATTTAAATTCAAAAATTTCAAATCATTCTGGAAAAATTATTTTCGGTTGCGGGAGACAATTACAATTATTTTTGGTGAATAGACATACCCCCGAAATCCTGCGCATTTTCGAGAAAAAAATTCAGTGCGGGCGGAACTTTAAACGTTAATAACTTTTTAACAAAGCCTCCATCAACAAATTGGTATTCTTGATTTTCGTCTTATTTTGGCCTCTAGAATCCCCCATTAAAATTTTTTCCCAGGGGTCGCCGAACATCCTGTATAGTATAGCAGCGATTGCATAACAATTTTTGGCTCATTATACATATATACCTTTTTAAAATCTGGTAGTCCGTGAAGAATTAAAAATTAAATTTTTTCGTCATATCTCTAATAACTGAAGAAACACTTAAAATGATTTCCGTGGAACACCGAGTGTTTTGGAGTACTTAACACGCGTCAGACCGTTCCCCAGCGAATAATGAGACGCCGTGCTTAGAATGACTTGGCCATGTTCTCCGTTCCACTTCTTGCCCCGAGAAGTCGTTCAAAATTGTCCGTAAGAAAAAAGATGTACGTGGAAAAGTTCTACCCCGATTGTTTCGTATTTCCTGGTACAACGTTCTCTACAAACGCTAAATTTATTTCCGTATCGCGTCTAAGTACATAAATACTGCAACATGGGTCTAAAATGACCCGGCGACATATTATCTTTTCACATGATTACTATTTCAAAGAACGCTTTCTTGGATCGCAAGAAATAAAATTTCCGCAATTTTTTCACGAGGCCAAAACTTCGATTTTAAGCAATATTGAATTTGACTTAATATTTATTTTTGTAAGCTCGCTGAAATTCATGAAATATTCAAATTTATTTCCTTCAACGTTTCAACTTGAAAATTATTTTAGTTCCATAGTGAAACATCCTGTCAAAGTGTTAATCCTTTACATTCCTATGTCGAGTGTGACTAACATCAGTTTTTATCTCAGGAGCTCCTTTTTCAAGTCCAAACCAAAGAGATACCATACACTTGAAAATTACAAAATACAACAATAGAATAAATAAAACAGATATTTAATTGAATTTGTTTAAATTGCCCTACATTATAATTAACGTATATTTCAAATAAATCACTCGAAAGCGTTGAGAGCTACTGGTAACAAAATTGAAATATAATTCGGAGTGCAAAGGGGTAAGATCACGTGATCCAAAACATGATGTAATCACAAAGACCTCGACCTGTTTCTAGACCAAAATACTGAAACAAAGACGAGCACAACTGAAAATCTAGTTACCCCAGCGTTTAGAGACCCGAGAAAATCGACAAAGCACAACAGACGAAGTGACCAGAGTGTCGAGGAACTTAGGCAGATGATCTCGAGAGAAACGATCAGTGTAACACACGGCATGCACAAGCGGTAATGACTGCGTTAGTGTAAGCACCGGTGGTTACCACATTGCAAGGAGGGGAGGGGGATAGGTGTGCGTAGGTAACCACAGGAAGAGAATACTTTCACTGCCAAAGTATGGTTGGGAGCCTACCAGAAGGACGAAGAAACCCAGTCACTGGCCAAGCCAACAAGGACGGTGAGAGTGAAATGAGTAGGGATTGTAGTATCGGTACAGTACCGTATCGTTCTTCCGAGTGTCATTACCGATTCCCTGGCGGTCACTCGGCGATCGTCTCGGTTACCAGTGTGCCCGAGAACCGTCAAAAAGTTTTTTCGTACACGCGTATCCTTGTCAGAGAGTATCGCGCGATTCATTGTCACGAATCGAACGAGTTCTGCGCGACAGACTCTGGAGAAACGATCGATCGGCGAAGACCAGCGGATTTGATGGGAGACGTTCAGCGAAGGGAAGAAAATCGAAGGTAAGAGCGAGTAAAAATCGAGAGGAACCGTCGAACAGGAGATTCTCCCTTAGAGAAAGTTTGACGCGCCAATTAATCTGACGATTAACCGATTGGACGAAAGGGCAAGTGCTTTCGCGAACACGAAATCCCGACGTCAGTCGCTAGTGAAACGGTTCGCTAATCGAACGAGGGGAAAACGCCATTAGTGACCAGACGAAGGCTTATTTTTATGCTGTCAGGAACCCTCGCGATCGAAACTGGCCTTTTAACCTTGCGTCGTCTGACTAGCGTACATTTATTTATGAACGGGGTAATAACCACTCGCTTTACAATATTTACATTTATAAATAAACAGTGATCGACACTCGCACGGCTATCGTTAAAATAGTTAATGGCGATCTCTTGGGGGTTTTTAGACCCGTGTCTTACGTTTCCCAATATTTACATATTTAGCCTTCTTACTTATAATAATGTAGAATATTTGTTTTACCCACTTGTTAGAAGACATGATGATCCCAATTTTGTCCTAAATATTTTTGAGTTTTATTAAAAGAATACATATTTTATTATACCCTTAATAAATACCAGACACATTAACGTTTTAGAAAATAGAGGAAGAAAGTTAAAGAAAAGTAAGTGTTAGCTGGATCCAAAAATATTGAAAAATAGACACTGAAACAAAATTTCAAAACATCCAAACTACTTCATTTTATTGGTAGACAAATGAAAATAATATTTTTTAACATTTTTTTTTTGTTAAATTTTAACAAATTACTTTAAGTTATCAAGGATAAAAAAGGACGAAGACTTCTTAATATCACAAGTTGAAATCCTATTACGAAATTATGTACCAGGTACCAGGTTTAGAAAAGTCTTTTGCACTAGATATATAAAAGAGAAACTATTCAAATCTTTTAACATTCGATAAAATTCAGGTTAAATCCACAACTAGACAAATAGCTAAACAAATAAAAAGAAACTGTGCCAAAAGTTCTCACCAAACCTTTGCTTTCATCCGGTTGCTGTTCTAGCGATTCCTGTGTCCTAGTGATAAATTCAAAATACCTATTTTAATATCTGCCCGAGAGCATACATCGATTCGAAGCAGTTGATACTTATCAGCGCTAATGATTGCTACTGGCATGATTCTATCAGTCAGTGCACGCGATTTGAATATGGAGGGAACGTCGTTGTAGAAATAATCCGACGAATAATTTATTGCTTAGAATCGTCTGGTGATGGTTACGGCAGTCGACATTATTAAGGTCGTGCATTCTTCGCAAAGTGGCGGGATAATTAGTGGGTACGACAGAGCGCGTCATTGCGCGCGTGAACATTCAGAGAACGTAATTGATTGTGTAAGAACGACTCGCGCGTACGACAATGGTGGATAGGAGAACCGAGATCGCGCTCGAGCGTGGATTAAATATCAAATATACGCGGCAGGACTCGAAATGCCAGGCTACGGAAGCTCAAACTTCTAAACTATTGACACGATCTTGACGTTTCGACCATCCTCGAATCGGATATTTTTAACTGGTATTTAGAATTAATGGATACAATACGGGGAAAACGAACACGGTGGCTGTCAGTATTCGCACGCCTGCAGAAGTTGGTGCCTCTTGTAATTTATGACCAGCCGATAAGTATTACATCTGCCTTTTCACTCGAAGTATTTGGAACCGGTTTCACGATATTACGCAACTCTCGAATTCGTGTAAAAAGCACGCCTAGGACCACTTTCTACGTCGCTTTTATCGCTTTTAATCGCTGAAAACGATGATCGAGATCTAAGAAAAAAAATAAATAAATAGACGATTATAAATCACTCAAATTTACTTTCGTTTGATCTACCTCGTTCGGAAGTTACGAGAAGATCTGTACTCGCAAGCAATTAATTGTATAATAGGGTGCTGGGTCCATGCATATACTTATACGCTAAATAAAAAGATTTAGAAAAAAAAACAAAAAATAAAAAATAAAAACAGTTTATTTTGACAAGCTTTTGCGCGTGCCCTCGAATACATAAACCTGCAAAAGATACAAACATTAAATTAAATACATACTTTGTCGAACATCGCCACTTTGACATTACGTGCACATATTATTAAAGCCTTGCAAACAAAAAAAAAATTTAATTTTCACTTAGAAACAGAAACGTGATAATAACAATTTTCTCCAAAATGAAGAATATCTTCGAACCTAAGTTCCTTTTCGCTTATTCTCTCTCGAGCAACTTTGTCACTGGCAAGGAGAGAGTATTACGCTTATATTTAGAAACGAGACGTGCCTCTACGAATGAAAATACGTGCATGTCATGCGACTAATTCAAAGAAAACTAATTTACGCTCGAGGGAAAACTCACGTGGCCTAGGAAGCGTCGCATTATAGTCGGCGAAACTCATACCTGAAACAAGAAAAACAGATATTACAAATAAACTGACGTCCGAGAACATTACGCGGATCATCGTTTGTATCGCGGAATGCGTTAACCTTCGCGAAGAGAGAATCACGGCAACAAAAAAAAGTTTATTATTACTGTGTTCGTACAGAACATAACGCCCAAGTCCGTGTAATAGGCTTGAAAAATAGTGGAACCTCCTTCCGCGGTCGATCCAACGAGCAATTCTAGAAAAGAAAAGTTCCGCCAGCTTCCGCGTTGCTTTCTTACATGATACAGAAATGCCGCGACGACAGAAACGCTACAATCCTACCTCCCCTATAATCACTTTTCCTATTTGTTTAGCACTCGACCGGAAATGTTGTTATTGATGAGACTCTGACCACGGGCTATTAAATTAACGTTTCATCTTTCTATTATAAGCATTATCACAGGAGACGATATATGTACTATTACTAACAAGTTTGTAAATATAAAGTTTTAATAAAATTATAATTATATTTAATATTAGAAGAAAACTAAGTGACCACTTACACGAACCATGTAAAATATGTCTGCTATGTTTCTGAACAGTTTTGGGCAAATTTTATTTCAAACAAAAATAAGAAATTACTGTTCCAAGCACGACAAAAATTTTCTTCTACGCTTTTAATTATAACATCAATAAATAAGGCATTTTTTAACCCGCGTATTGGTGACAGGATTTCTCACTGAAGAGATAAAATTTTCATTGGTATTTATCTTCATAGTAGATCTGTTCCGAACACCTGAAAGATCAAGATTAAACGTTCGATGGCTTTCTTCGATCAACGAAGAATCGTTAATTAATGGTTTTAATTATAGCATGATATATGTCATAATATAACTGTTCGATCGAAATAAACTGTTGTACACGTTGGTTTTATTCTTCGTCTATTATTCGAAAAAAATTTTGCCTATCTCTTCTATACGATCGAACGGTCCGTGGGTTTCTCTTTCGTTTTTTTCGTCCTCGAGATAACCATCGGTTCGACACACGCTTCGACAGCGTCTTTCATGATCTAAAACGATCCTCTGAAAACTTTCTCGGACGACGAGAATTCGGTTGTTTTTTGTTCGCACGAAAATGCATGTTCTTTCACGAGCGTGCAGTTGATGGCCATAAACGACGGGGAAGTGTAATTTCAAACAGTAGCTTTTCTCGTGTCCAATAAAACTATGATCTATATTTACACTTCCGGTCGAAAATGTATAGTTATGTTAGACGTTCGTTCGATAAACGAGAAAGAATTGATTACTGTTTTTAAGGAATTACGATCTATCAATAAATAAAAATAAATATTTATTGTACCGATCACGAAGCTGTTTACTGGCTGTAGTAAGTTACGTAAGGTTTAGTATAAATTGCTCTGATGATTTTTATGATCTTTTAACTGACACATTCGGATGATCGAACGGTTTTTGTCAACAACATAAAAACTGTGTCCTGAAGGAAAACTGTTTAACATAAATAGAGGCCATTCCGATTAAATGAAATTGTTATTCGATAAAAAGTCCAGAAGCTCGAAGTTATTTATGCTGCATAAATCAGTCGCTTACCAAAAATATTATTCTATTAAATCAAATTTATTCTCCTGAATTCTTTTATTACTTGAGCTGCGTATAAAGGATCATTAGGACTCACGATTAGAAGTTAATTTCAAATATTAAAAAAAAAAAAAATATTTGCACATCAGTAATCTTGAATGTCTAGTTGGATAAAATTCCTTCGTTAAATTGTTTTAACGACAGATGGCAAAAATCACCACGTTTTAATTCCGGAAACCATCTTTCGCAAGGAAACGACACGGTGGAATTTTCGATATTAATTTTCAACAAATTATCAACTCGAAGCGGTCACTTTTACCAGAAATTTTGACAGGTTATCTATCGTTTTAAACGAAAATTGATACAGACATCTATCGAGAATCCATGGAAACTTTTGCATGTACCCGATAGAATTCTACAGCCTTCTTTACGCGGTAGTCAGTGCACAGAACACGCAAGCCGCTGTACGCACGGTGTTATTCTATCGACAATGGCTTGATCGATAGCGACATGTCTGCTTCGTGATCGTCTATTAGTACCGTTTTCACGGTCAGGAAGGCTCGCAGTATCCGCAGACAGGTTCATAACGAAGCCCCGGGAACAAGACGGAGAGAGGAGAGGCCACGTAACGTAACCACTAGAGTCTCGTAAAAGGAAACAAGCATGGCAGAGGTTTACATCGGTGAAACACTTTCTCCTTTCCCCGTTATGAGATCACCGTCGCCAGTTTTCCACCAGAGGCAACATAACTTCGTCAATTTGTTGCTTGACTCGCGCGGGAATTAACGAACGCTACGAACCGCGGCACCCCTTTTAATTCAAACCTGGTCGATCAGGCGCTCTTACAAGACTGCAATTAGAATGTTTGATATTTCCTGCAACTCTTCCTCTTCCTTCCGCGTCATCCGATTTACATCCTAACGAACACCGTCAACAGGCCTCTTTGGGAAAACGTTTAAGCGTCTAGGCGCGTACGTGAACCGTACACGTTAAACGGCGCCGGTGGCGATTGTATGCTAGTTCGATGAAAGTGCATTCTTTGCAGGAACAATCGTTCAATTGTGAAACGGGAGAAATTTATTTCTTGCCTGTCGCTTCTTCGCTTATTGTTCCCTTACGCGAGCAACGGAATCGAATGGACTTACAAATCGTGTCTGCCCGTGAAATTTAAATTTGCTGCGCTCGCCACTAGAGGGCTACGATCGACTTGTCTCTCTCTCGCAAGTGCTCGACAAGAGATTTCTAAAACTTTTTCCTACAACACCAAAATATCAAAACGCTACCAACTCGAGCAATAGACTCTGACAAGCGCTAGCCATTCGATTTAAAAGGGTAAAGTCACAGGAAAAAAAGAAAACATTAAACCTAAGACAGGGCCTGCTAAAGTTGTTGGTTAAAATCTATTAATTTCCTGAGCGTCGAGTAGAAACTGTTGATTTTCGACAAACTATTCATCAGGAATTATACCTAAACCATTGCTTATCCCATTCCAGAACGACAACAGTCTCCATGAACGGGCTGGCGGAAGCATCGCGAGCACAATGAAGAGCATAAACTTCCACGCGGTACAAAGGATCGAGAAAATTGGTACACGACCGCCCGACATCTTCTAGCGCCGAAACCCACAACTTGCGTGATGACATTTACGCTGATCGGAACACCGAGAAGTCTACAAGCAGATTCGAGGGAGCCGAAGAAATTGCGATCGGATAAGAATAATGGTGTTCAGCGCGATAGTGGTCACGTCTGCCCTGAAAGGCGCCCTTGGACTGGTAGGTACGAGCCTGTGGCTGATCCCTCTGTTAATAGCAGGCCTGTCGTACTATCGTTACGACCAACTGGACCCGGAGAGTCGACCCATAGACAGGTACCCTTTGTTCCCCGAGTACGACTTCATCGTGATCGGTGGAGGATCGGCGGGTGCGGTGGTCGCGAACAGACTGTCGGAGATACCAACCTGGAACGTTCTGTTGCTCGAGGCTGGTCCGGACGAGAACGAGGTCACCGACGTGCCTTCGCTGGCGGCTTATTTACAACTGACGAAGCTAGACTGGAAGTACAAGACCGAGCCTACGGGGAACGCGTGCCTGGCGATGAAGGGCGGTCGGTGCAATTGGCCGCGCGGCAAGGTCCTGGGAGGCTCGAGCGTCCTCAACTACATGCTCTACGTACGCGGGAACAGACACGATTATGATTACTGGGAGTCGCTGGGTAATCCGGGCTGGGGGTACGATCAGGCGCTCTACTACTTCAAGAAATCCGAGGACAACCGTAACCCTTATTTGCAAAAGAGTCCTTACCACTCCACGGGCGGTTACCTGACCGTACAGGAGTCGCCGTGGAGGACTCCGTTGGTGGTGGCTTTTGTCCAAGCGGGAACCGAGCTGGGGTACGAGAACAGGGACATAAACGGGGAACGACAGACGGGTTTCATGATATCTCAGGGAACGATTCGCAGGGGCAGCAGATGCTCCACGGCGAAGGCGTTCCTGCGCCCGGTTAGGCTACGTCGGAACATCCATACAGCGATGAACTCGCACGTTACCAAGATCCTAATCGACTCGGTGACTATGCGAACGACCGGCGTGGAATTCGTCAGAGACGGTCGTCGACAGATCGTCCGAGCACGGAAGGAAGTGATTCTTTCGGCTGGCGCGATCAACAGCCCGCAAATCCTGATGCTCTCGGGGATTGGGCCCGGAGAGCACCTACGCCACCTGGGGATCCCGGTGATCAAGGATCTACGAGTCGGTGACAATCTCCAAGACCACGTCGGTATGGGTGGCCTGACGTTTCTCATCGACAAACCGGTGGCTATCGTTCAGGATCGCTACCAAGCCGCCCCGGTGACGATGCACTATGTGGTCAACGGAAGAGGACCGATGACCACTTTAGGTGGCGTCGAGGGCTACGCCTTCGTTAACACAAAATTCGCTAACCAATCTCTGGATTACCCAGACATTCAGTTCCACATGGCGCCAGCGTCCATAAACTCGGACGCTGGCGTTCAAGTGAGGAAGGTGCTAGGCATCACGGACGAGGTTTACGACACAGTCTACAGACCGATAGCCAACAAAGACGCTTGGACCATAATACCTCTTCTCCTGAGACCGAGATCGCGTGGTACGGTTAGGCTACGGAGCTCGAATCCCTTCCAAAGTCCCTTGATCGACGCCAACTACTTTTCCGATCCTCTAGACATCGCTACCCTAGTCGAAGGCGCCAAAATGGCGGTACGTGTCAGCGAGGCGAGGGTTTTCAAGCAATTCGGCTCGAGGATTCATCGCGTCAAGCTGCCCGGATGCAAGCATTTGAAATTTGCCTCGGACGCTTATTGGGAGTGCCACATTCGTCATATCTCGATGACGATTTATCATCCCGTTGGAACGACCAAAATGGGTCCCCCGAGCGATCCCGGTGCAGTCGTCGATTCCAGATTGAAAGTTTACGGGGTGGAAGGTCTGAGAGTGATCGATGCGTCCATCATGCCCACAATTTCCAGCGGGAACACTAACGCACCGGTCATTATGATCGGCGAGAAAGGCGCGGATCTTGTTAAAAATGACTGGCTGGCCACAGAGACAGCGAACAGTTGATAAATTAGACATTGTCGTGACAAAAGGCGATAACAATGAATGCGTAGCGTCGATAGGAATTGTTTTAGTTGATGTTTGTTAATTTAGTTATACGGTAGAACGTTAATCGCGCGAATTAACTTAATTTTTAACGACACGTTCTTGGATTTATTCGAGAGTTTGCTAATCGACGTTCTACCGTGCACATTTTGTTGACTTCGGAGTAAGATGCAAGTGTAACGTGAGTCAAATGAATGTTTAGGAAAGCGTTGAGCGTCCTACATTGTGATACGTTGAATGTATATACATAATGTATATAAAAATTAAGTTTTGTTAACCTAATTGTAACGCTATTGTTAAGCAACGTCAGTCGTTTGAGTATATTGGATAAAATTTCTTGAAAGGTCAAGTTGAAAAATAGCTTCGTTTAATTATCAGAATGTTTTCCATTTAAACTGTTGAAAATTAAAAATCAATACTTATTGATTAGTTTATGATAATTTAACGAGATTATTCTGGACAAAAATCTAAACGAGAAATGTTGATAAAATGTCGTGCAAAGTATGCTGCTTACAAGTGGTATCGAGGAAAAGCGTATGTTAAATAAGGAAATTACGAACGAATACTCGTATTATTATTTTACATTTTAAAAAACATAGAAGCTATTTGTAACAAGGGGGCATTTATCTTGTATGGAATATGTCTCGTCTACGTGCCATACTTCGTTACGTAACTTCCACATTGCAAAAGTGTAATTAAATAAAATATCATGTACGAACTATCGCATGCGTGTTTGTTTTATAATTGTTATAAACACGTTTAATCTGTTACCTCACTGTACGCTCGTAAAATAAATGATTTATGAAAGACCTATTTATTAATTTTTGTCCAATCGAACCTGTCGCAAAAAAACTTTCGCTTAAAACACCAACCGTACGAGTAAGCTTCGCCATATTAATACAATACAAAGCATGAACGATGCGCGCATATCGGTTTCCAATTTTAGCTCGCGGCGTTTATACAACGACAGATGACGAAAGGCCTTCGAAAAATTAATTTATACGAATAAATAACCGAAGATGAATCATAGCTGTATCAGAATGCACCGTGAAAGTGTTTATGATCGAAGATTCTGGGAATCTTCTGGGTCCATGAATTTGAAATAAAACGACGCGAGTAAATATTGTTCCGTTGCTTCATTTAACAACTGATCTTAAACATCACGCGGCACCGTGTGGACTGTCGTTTCTTCATTATTCTGTCGATGAAACAAGTACCGTTTACCAAATCACACGAGACGGAGGAGGAGTCGACACTAGGCTAGAATTAATCCACCGTTAGTCGTGCGGGTGACACGTGTCACCCACCTCTATGTTTTTCTTTATAGTTCTAAAGCGGTTCGCGTTAACGGACTATCCTTTAGTACAATCCTAGCAGTGTACAAGAAAACATTTTCTATCGTAAATCCTGTGTTGGAAAAAATTTTATTCAAATCTGTTAATTTCCCTGGATAATAATTGTTTGTGCTGTCGGAGAGCCCACTGCCACTTAAGCTACTTAAAACAGGTACTGAGGAGGATCTTATGCGTATGGAAGTATTTGAGACAAAACCGTCAGAAAAATCCAGATCGAATTTTTAGAAAATCTGTGAGTCGATTTCAGGAATAAAGTTTTGAAGAGGTCGACGTAAGAGTGCCATTTTGTCCCTAATGTTAATTTGACTCGATCTTAAAAATTTGGCTTGCAACGAGGAATTAAAAATACTTGCAATTTATAATCTTGAAACAAAGTTAGGCTGTAATCGACTAACAAATCGTTTTTACCAAAAATACGTAACAAAAGCTTTAATTCGATCATCTTCGGATATACGCAAGTGACTCTACGACCACGCAGCAAGATAATAATGAAGGGAGAATTATTGATAACGGACGAGTTGTTTAAATCAATAATGACCTTTGCAATTCTGTTCCGTGCAAGTCAGCGTCTATTACTCCTTGTGCCTCACTTATGACACGTTCGCCTAAACGTTCCATTAATAAGCATAAATAATAAATATGCATGCGATGTTCACAAAAAAAGGGCATTACCGCGTCACGTTTGCGGATATATATACCGAGCGTGAGCAACGAGACACTATTCTTATTTTCCGGGTTAAAATCGCTCGAAATGAATCTGAGAGGTGGTCTCGTCCTCGCCATCTCGCGGCTCGTTTTCTTTCTGGCGGTAGTGATTTTTCACGATCAGTCGCGCGTAAACGCCCAACGAAGACAATACGTGAACCTCTATGGCACCGAGGACTTCAACTCCACCGCGATGGAGAACGTGCTTGGCACAGGGATGGGACTGATAAATTTCTTGTACAACAACCAAATGTTGCAACAGAACGCCCAACCGGATGTGACGCCAGCGTCCAATTCCCAGTACGATTTCATCGTGGTGGGCGCTGGGACTGCTGGCGCGACGATTGCGGCCAGACTCAGCGAGATCGGGGATGCAAAAGTGCTGTTGATCGAGGCTGGTCCCGAGGAAACTCTGATCATGGACATTCCTATACTCGCGTCCTTCATGCAACCGGTGGACGAGATAAACTGGAAGTACGAAACGGAACCGTCCGACACGTATTGCACGGGGATGAAAGAGCACAGATGCAAATGGCCCAGAGGCAAAGTGATGGGTGGTAGCAGCGTTTTGAACTACATGATAGCCACCAGAGGCAACCCGGTGGACTACGATCGATGGGCCCAGATGGGCAACCCCGGATGGGCTTTCAAGGACGTTCTGAAGTACTTCAAGAAGATGGAGAACATGCAGATACCAGAGTTTAGGAACGATCGAGAGTACCATAGCACCGAGGGACCAGTGTCCATAGACAACGCGCCTTTCCACACACCATTGTTAACGGCGTTCTTGGAAGGCGGTCAGGAATTGGGGTATCCGTTATTGGACTACAACGGACGGAAACAGATCGGTTTCGCGCAGATACAATCGACCATGTACCGGGGATACCGAATGAGCAGCAACAGAGCGTATCTGGTAGGGAAGAGGCGGCCGAACCTTCACGTGACAAAGATGAGCATGGTGCACAAAATTTTGATAGACAGGGAGTCGAAACGAGCGGTGGGTGTTCAGTTCGTGAAAAACAATCGTCGTATCTCGGTGTACGCGACGAAAGAGGTGATAATGTGCGCTGGGGCTATCGGGACTCCTCAATTGTTGATGCTTTCCGGTATAGGGCCCGCTGAACACTTGAAGGAAATGGGAATCGAGGTGGTGCAAGACTTGAGAGTAGGTGACAATCTTATGGACCATATTGTGTACGGTGGTTTGACGTTCACGATCAACCAACCGGTCAGCTTGTCGATGCTGACTTTGACGGACATTTCGAAGCCTTATTTTAGGGACTTCTTGCAATCGAGCAGCGGCCCGGCCACGATCAGTGGCGGTTGCGAGGGCATCGCGTTCGTGGACGTGGACGATCCAACGAACCGCGACGGGCTTCCAAACATCGAACTGCTGAGTCTGGTCAGTTCGATTTACACGTACAAAGTCGCCATGGACAATTTCGGTTTCAACGACGAGATCGTGCAGAAGTTCTCGTCGTTCCAACACACCCCATCGTGGGGAGTGTTCCCGTTGTTGCTGAGACCGAACAGCCGCGGCTGGATAAGGCTCAAGTCCAAGAACGCGGACGTCAAGCCGATGATCGTGGCTAATTATTTGGACGACCCGGAAGACAGACGGGTTTTGGTGAAAGGGATCAGACTAGCCTTGCAGGTCGGTCGAACGAAAGCCATGCAGCAATTCGGCGTGACTTTTTACAACAAAACTACGTCCGAGTGCGAGAAGTACCCCTTTGATTCGGACGATTATTGGGTGTGCAACGCCAGGTCACAGACGCTTACTATTTATCACTATAGCGGTACTTGCAAAATGGGCCCACCGGAAGATCCCACTGCTGTCGTCGATCCGACTCTAAAGGTACGTAACCGAGCTATTAGGTTTCTTTCGATCGAAATACGAACTCTTAGTCCAATTTCGTTTCAGTGTAAGAGTTGATGAAGATGGTAACAGAAGAAAACGAGACTTTTGCATGAAATTACATCAAAAGTGTTAATATATTGAACAGTGCCTTTTGTTCGTAGTATTCTCAAGTATTATTATTAACAACGAAACGCTTAATTGTTGCAGGTGTACGGAGTCAAGGGATTGAGAGTGGCCGATGCTTCCATAATGCCGGAAATTCCATTGGGGCACACGAATATTCCTGCATACATGGTCGCTGAAAAAGCGGCGGACATGATTAAAGAAGATTGGGGATATCTGAATAGTTAATTATCAGACTTGAACTAGAAAATATAAAAGTGAAATGCTAAAAAATACTCATTTATAATAAATATGATATACAACGATAATTGAGAAATCATTAACACCGTGTGATACTGCATCTTGAAAAATGCAATAATCAAGAGCGATACGAGCAAAATATATATCATTTTATGAAATATTTAAAGAGAATAAAATCTAGTTAAACATGTGACAAAACAAAACGGCTAAAAAGTGCTTAAAAGAATTTACATTACTCATATGAATTTCAAAGATGGTAAATGTCAACATTTGAACTTAATATTTTTTTATTTATAAAAAGCGCTATATAAATTTTACGATTGAAAAACATGGAGTGTCGTAACTATTAGTCCATAAGTCAACCTTGAATATCTGCGCCGACCGTAAAGTGTTCGATTGAATAATAATTATGTCCGATAATTAACAAATTTCCACTCTCGTTTCTCGAGAAAACATTTAGCAGAATTGATGTTATCGATTAGATGTTAGTCTACTAATTACAGTAAGTACGTTTTAACGCAAATACGCTAGACTAATTTATTCAGATATGTGGTATATTTACATTACAGACTGTAAAGAGATCGTACAATGTGGGTACTTTGAACGAAAATATATGCAAGGGGATTTTTTACGTAAGAAATGGGAAGAGATCGCCACTCTGTAACCGCCATATATGCAAATTTGACGTATTAATTATTCTATCGTAAAAACACGTTCTGCTCGAAACTGTTGCTTCGTAAAAGTCCAATATATGTACATACATTTTCTATCAAATTGCCATCGAGCAACTGATACATTTCTGTTGTTTCCAACTAAAGCTTGTTTTGAACAGACTTCTGGAAATACCCAATTTCTACATCCATGGTTACATCACTTTTCCATAGCAAATAACAGAGAATTCTTTTACAAATGCAATCATCGAACCTTCAATATTTCTACATCTGTTTCGTTTGTTTTGACGATGATTTTATTTGATAAAGAAGCTGTTCCTCGACATTTAGCCAAACTTTGAATTCCACATTACGCGCCATTACGTATGGGCGTGCATACAGTGTCACAATGTTGCGAGCATAAAAGTGGAACGTGAGCGAGATAAAACAGATGCACGCCATAATAGTGAAAACACAAGGACGGGTCGACGGGGTACAAAATAACATTACCCAAGTCCTCTAAGTATTACGTGAACGGCAGCGAGAAAGCGCATTTCTCTAGTGGATCTCGAAGTGGAAAGTGGACACACGAGGACTTTGGAAAGAGTTTCGGCAGCCTCGCCACACATCATTTGTTCCCCGACGACGCTGGAAGCCTGCCATTAACTCACCGCGATCGAAAAAGAATGGTAACAACAATTTAATAACTTACACCGTTGTCGCGACGGCATTCCAACGATAAAGCAACGAGTCGAAACCGAACGCGTCGTTCGATCTTCGATTCGAGCAGCAGCGAGTCAACGAGCCTCGTACAAGGCTCGATAAACTGACAATAATAAAATGTATCGCGATACTTGTTCCAGAGTGTTTCGTTTTCTAGTTGCGTAACGTGTTCGGTATATGAATGAAAATGTACCCGTTTGTGGCTGACTTCTACGTATGGTGCGACTAGCACATACCGCGATTAGGTGCAGTGGCGAAAGCGTGCGTGTACGATTTGGTCATAATAAAGCTGTTATTACCAAGAAACGATTCTAAATTGCTCGTCGCGGAATTTACGGTGCGTTCGTATTTTTTCGCGCGATTATGTGTAAAATGTTGAAGAGATACACTGTGATATCGATTTGACAAAATTTTGTAGCATTGGAACCTACGGACACGCCCATCGTTATGAAGTCTCAAAAATTTGAATATCGAGTACGAAATTATTGTTGATAAATTTTCTGGAACCGATACAATACGAACTGTAGGGATTTTACAAAGGAGATAAGGACGAGGTAGGTTTTGGCTGAAACGCGAACCCTAATTGCTCGAAGCGGTAATGAGAATTGTGAAATTGCCTTACGGTTATCGTTTATGTCGCTTCATCTTCTCCTTCCTAGGTAATTGTAATAATAATGGTAGATGAAAAACGTGTCTAACGAGGTTAAAAATGACGGTTACTCGGGTAGGAAATAACGGTGTGATTATATGATAGAGTAAACGATACTACAATTTACGTCGATAAGTTGTTAGAAAAATCGTAACAATTTGCTCTTTCATATTGTATATTATAATTTTTAGAAGAATACTGTTCAATGATATCGAAAACGTTTTAATAAATTTAATGCTTGGACAATTTGTTCACTGTTCTCTTTCAAATTTATATTCTAGCTGCTAAGAGATCGTATTTATTCAAAACTGCAAAAAATGGTTAAAGAAAATTTATTTTATGCTAAACTGAAATAATTTTTATTTGATAGATTTATCTTATCGTTTAAATATATTACTTTGAAATTGTTTGAAACTTTTCGACCATCAATTCTTCCAAAACGTTCGAACTAATTTTAAGCCAAGCAACGATGAAAATTATTTTATAATCGAAAACTAATTCCTTTGCAGCGTCATGACTAACTACGTTGGAATCTTACTGTTAATGGCTTGCCTCGTCCATTGCGGAGAGTCTGAGTCGTTCTTGGACGCCATGAGGAGTTACGGACCGTCGCCGGAAGTCTTAAATAGAATCGATCCCAATAACAAGAGATACGACTTCATTGTCGTAGGCGCCGGATCGGCTGGCTCCGTGCTAGCCAACCGTCTCTCGGAGAACAAAAAATGGAACGTCCTCCTTCTCGAAGCTGGTGGTCCCGAGACTCTGCTCCATCAGATACCAATCCTCGTGGGTTACTTTCAATTATCGAACTTCAACTGGGGCTACAAAGTGGAGCCTCAACGAAACGCCTGCCTGGGAATGGTGAATCGACAATGCTCTTGGCCGCGAGGCAAGGCTCTAGGTGGCACGAGTACTCTCAATTACATGATCCATACACGCGGTAACAAGCTGGATTACGATATCTGGGCCGCGCTGGGCAACGAGGGCTGGTCTTACAACGACGTATTGCATTATTTCAAGAAGAGCGAAAAATTCGACGTACCAGGTTAGTCAATTATTTTCTGTACATCGATGTTTCATAAAATGAACCCGGACGCGATTCGTAAGTTGAACGCTTCTATCCCTTCCAAGGGGATACCTCGTGAAATTAGTAAAACAATTTGTACAATACGTATTATAAATATACCAACCTCTTAAAACGTAAGAAATTTGATCTTTTTAAAATAAATTACGCTGTAATAGTACTTTCTATTCCTAGATAGTGCTATAAAAATAAATATTCAAAAGCAGTTCTCTTAGATTGTTATAATTAATAATTTAAATGACGGAAATACACAGTATATTTTCGGTAACGAATTTTTTTCTCGAAAGTACGTAGAATTTCGAGGTTGTGTCTATTCACCAAAAATGATTATAATTGACCCCTTCAAACGAAAATAATTTTCCCAGAACGATTTGAAATTTTTTAATTTTGTCGAAAAATTTGTCTACCTTCCTGAATTTTTTTCTCGAAAGTGCATAGGAATTTGGGGGTGTGCCTATTCATCAAAAATAATTGTAATTAACCCTCGCAACCGAAAATAATTTTTTCAAGACGATTTGAAATTTCTTTTTTTTCATGGAATTTAGGCATCTACCGTCGATTTTTCTTAAAAATTTATATTTCATTTTTAATAAATTTGTTTGGCGCCCTATAGAAAAGTTGTCTAATACTTTTTTGTAGATATCAATGAGCTCTATTTCAGAAAAAATTTTCATTAAAATATATTCACTATTGTAGGAGTTATAGCTGTTTGAAAATTGGACCATTTTTATGGGGTTTTTGTCACTTTACGGGGTTAAGGAAGAATTTCTTCAATATTTTTGGAATGTCTACATATTCTGCACCAAAATACGCGTTGTTTGCATTTTGAAACATTAAAATCCTCCAATCCGTTCAGAAGTTATGATGTTTCAAAGTTGCGCATGAAATTTTGGAGTCACATTCTGGCTTGAAATTATATTCTCGGTGAGGAATTTTTTTCTCGAAATTGCGTAGGATTTCGGGGATATGTGTCTTCACCAAAAATGATTGCAATTGACCCCCGCAACCAAAAATAATTTTTTTAGAACGATTTGAAATTTTTTAATTTTGTCGAGAAATTTCACACCTACTCGAATTTTTTTCTCAAAAGAGAATAGGATTTCGGGGGTATGTCTATTCACCAAAAATGATTGTAATTGACCCCCGCAACCAAAAATAATTTTTCCATGAATGATTTGAAATTTTTTAATTTAATTTTTTAATAACTTTTTAACGAAGCCTCAATCAACAAATTGATATTCTTGATTTTTGTCTTATTTTAGCCTCCAGAATTTCCCATTAAAATTTTTCCCAGGATGGCCGAACATCCTATATACAAACTGTAAACGAAATTCATTTTATTTTAAATCTTATGTACAAAAACAAAAATTCAATAAATTATTACGTTTCCACCATTACGAATTATATCGAAAATTCGATGTTGCATACTTGCGATAAAGTTTCTTATAATATTTGTATCTATACTATTCCATGCTTCAATTATAACACGTTTTAATTCTTGTATATTCGTAAATTTTTTATTAATACAAAACATTCGTCCAACTAAAATTTCCCACAAATTTTCGATAGGTTCAGGGGAACGTGCAGGCCAGTTTAAAAGAGGAATATTATTTACTGCAAACCAGTGTAAAATATGGGTTGATCTATGAATCGCTGCATTGTCTTGCATGAAAATTAAATTTTGATCATCCTTTTCTAAGTGTTAAATAATTTTCTAACATGTTTGTGTAATCCAATATTCAAATCTTGATCCATGGAACGTTAACCTCTTCAGGGACGAATTTTTTGTTTTTTTTTTTTGTCTATTATTGACAGTAACTATAATTATAAAAAAAAAAACTAAATGTCCACATATGTGGCCAAGGGCGTGAAGAGGTTAAGGAACGGATGAAAAATATTTCCTTGCTTGATTTTTCCTCAAAAGTGGAAAGCGTCTTGGTTAATATATTTGGTTGGATTGATATATTCATAATACGCACTGTATTAACAACAATGCTTTTTTTTGTCGTATTTCATTTTAAGAATCGTTACTATATTCTACACGACGAACAAAGCTATTCACTGCACTCGACTAGCCACATTCTGCTCAGTTTACTCGATCTATCCAGCTACTTTTGCTCGTGTTAATAAACAGTGTCTCGACGATTATCACTGTAAAAGCTTCTCTATTATATTTAGACACGATTGTGTTCAGGTATCAAGAACTCCTCGTACCACGGCGACGAAGGCTATCTAAACGTTCAGCACGTTCCGTACCACACGGAACTGGCCACAGCTTTTCTGAAAGCTGGTACGCAACTCGGTTATAAGATCGTGGATTACAACGGCGCGGACCAGATCGGATTTTCGTACATCCAAGCGACAATGGACAAAGGGACCAGGTGCAGCGCCTCGAAGGCTTATCTTCGAGTCAACAGACCGAACTTGAACATCGTCACCGGGGCAATGGTCACCAAAGTCCTGATCGACGAGAACAAGCACGCGTTCGGGGTCGAGTACGTGTGGAACAATCGGACCAAGAAGGTCTTCTGCTCCAAGGAGGTTGTTCTATCGGCCGGAACTATAGACTCCGCGAAATTGTTGATGTTGTCTGGAATAGGTCCCAAGGATCACCTGGAGGAGCTGGGAATCGAGGTGGTGCAGGACTCCAAGGTCGGATACAACATGTACGAGCACATCGGTTTTCTCGGATTGACCTTCTTGGTGAACCAACCTGTGTCGTTGCTGCAAATCAGGCTAGCAAGACCAGGCGTGTTTGTGCAGTATATTCTGAATAGGAGCGGCTTGATGTCACTTCCTGGAGGAGCGGAAGCTCTGGCGTTCATCAGAACGAAGTACGCGCCCGACAGCAGACCGGACGTGGAACTTTTGTTCGCGTCTGGATCGCTGCACTCCGACGGAGGCGTGCCGTTGAAGAAGGCACTCAGGATATCCGACGAGCTCTACAACACCGTTTACAAACCGATCGAGAATCAGGACGCGTGGTCGATATGGCCAATCCTGCAAAATCCCAGGAGCATCGGTAAACTCACTCTGAGATCAGCGGATCCGTTCGAGCCGCCCAAGATGGACCCGAATTTCTTCGAGCATCCGGCGGACATCGAGATCATTCTCGAGGGGATCAAGCACGCGATCAACGTCTCGAAGACGGTTCATTTCCAGAAATACGGGACCAGGTTGCACGATATAAAGATTCCTGGTTGCGAAGCTTTCGAATTCGCTAGCGACGACTATTGGCGATGCGCCATCAAGCACATGCCCTCGATGATGAACCACGAAATAGGCACGGTTAAAATGGGACCTAAGAGCGACCCTTACGCTGTCGTGGATCCGCAGCTGATGGTGCATGGTGTGCAGAGACTAAGAGTCGCGGATGCTTCAATCATGCCAACGATGCCCACTGGACACGTGAATGCGGGCATTTATATGATCGGAGAGAAGGCGGCTGATATGATCAAACGATCTTGGAAATAATGATCCTAGTAACGGTAGATTGTAATAACATGGCTCGAAAACCTCGCTTTGTTGCGAATGAGACACCTAGACTATCCTGTTGCCACAAAGAATTGCTCAAGATTGTTCCTTATGGAAAACCTGATACTGGTCACAACATTTGTGGTAATTATCGATCAACTGCCAGACCAAATCCCTCAAATTGTCCGCGAATACGAAGCTTTGTTTTTAGACAATTGGAAACTAGCATAACAATTTCTCACTTATTTTTATAGCCTCATTAAAATTCAAGAGTTCTATCTAGATTTATTTTCTTTAACACCTAATCTCGAGAATTAATTTCTGTAGTTCCTTAGTGAAAAATCATGTCACCCGTGGGCGGCAGTCAATGTGTTAAGACAATTGGAACATAAGTCTGATTGTATATAGATGTTGCTTTTATCATGGGCAACTATTAACATTTTTATTGCCTTTGATGGTAGGAGTTTTGGACGAAGATATTATTTGATTTAAAGAAACGAATGGTAGGATTTTTTCTTTAAATCACCTTGGTCCAAACCTGCATTTTGTTACACAAGGACAAACAAATATAGTAACGAATAGAATCGTAATGTAAATTGTATGACGGTATTGAAAAACTAACTGTATCATCTAGCGTTGTCCAAGATAAATAAACTTCTTTTTTCTACTCATATACTTATATAAAATTATTATGGATAACTGTACCTTTAACCAACTATAATTAACAGCACAAAAAAACTAATTATACAGAGCTAACTACAGGTCGCAGATGTACAAGATATCTTAGAAATTCTGTTACAAAACGGCATCTCAGTCATATTCTTCAAGATTTCACGGTCATCGATATTCCTTTAACTGTACGAATAAAAATTGTTTCGTTATTTACGTTCAAAATATGGAATTTTAAATTTTATCTCGCACAAAAAATTGTATATTACTTTACATTGTTAATATAAAAATATTAAACGTCAATAATCGAAATGTGCAGTTTATTATCTAAATAAAAGGAAATATTAGTCACACGACAAGACAAGATATCATTTATCTGTATGATAAGGGCAAAACTTGAAATGTATAAATATATCATTTCCGTTATTTAGAAGTGTCCCTTTATAAAAATGAAAGTAATATAGTTAAACAAGTCGTTAAACTATTAATTCAGAAAAATGTTTAATTGCGTCACTATTCTTTACAAACAGGCGACATCGATGTTTAGAATTGATCCTTTTAAAAGTCGCGTAATTCAGTACCGCCATGGAGGGCAGTATCTTTGCTTGATTAATTAGATGAGTGATAATAAAATTATTTGCGTGCACGACACGTTGCACAACAAACGAGTGACCCACATCGTTGCTCATTCTAATAAAAGGGAACTTCAAGGGTAGAGGCATGCAGAGAGTTCATCAATGATGACGTAAAACGAGGGATGAGTCATGCCTTTCCTTTCATATACTTCCGCGTAAAACTGAAGAAGAATATGAGCGATCGAAGAACTGCGTCGTTGGTATCTCTACTATTTTCGTAATAGTTGACACATTCGCGTTTCTAATACAACCAAAGAAAAGAAATTTATAAAAAAACAAAAATTAAAAATGTATACATTTGGAACTCCGAAATTCATAAAAAGTTCTATTTATCATTTTTTCTAAAAAATTTGGCTTTAATAGGAGTAAATTAGGCTTTATTCCAACAATTATTAACTTCCTTTAACTAAACTTAATTGAAAACTGTTAAGAAATAAGTTTTTGTATATAATATTGTATACATAGAATATTCACATTTATCACTATGAGTTTATCAAATGTCATGAATAATGGAAAACATGTTGAATATTTATCGGTAATGCATGCATATGCACACATATAAAAAATATAATTTGCATTAATGTGTATGATTGCAAATTGTATATGAACTAAATTAAATTTGTTTTGTCAACACCATTTATCTGATAAACGTATGCAAATTTGAATATACATGACAGAAAATAATACAATTATACACATTGTCTAATCTTTCCTTATCAAAGTATTACATTATCGGTCCTTGTTCTAACATGTACGTATATAGACGGTTAACCCTATGATCTTATTTCCAATTGCCTGAATTAGACTACACGAGTATACATATGTTTATTGATTTCACCTTGAGATTATTTAGCCCAAATTCGTTATTTCTTTAATACCTTTATCAATATGACGGATAAAACTAAAATCTTGGTATATTTTAAAAATAATATGGACAAAATGTTCTTAAAACCATTAAGTATTCTTATGACTAGTTTAATTCCACTAATCTACTTTGAAACATACTAGATTTGTTATTACCAAATTTAATTATAAAACATATACAGATAACCTATCACATTGTTCTTACTTGTTTCCTTTTCCACTGCATGCAAAATAATAAATAAAACAATACTCAGGGCACTGTACTATGTATTTTAATATTTAACTATTTACTCTTTCTCTTTCAATAATAACACTTTTGTTTGCATGATGTATTTCTTATGTTTTTAACATACAAATATAACCTTTTAAATATTACAAAATAATCAGGAATAATGTCTGAGAATCTTGTGATTATTACTCTGAATGAAAAACCTGTTTACACATACATAAGCTGTGAAATGCAAACATATATGAAACTATAATCAAATACATTGAAGTGATACTAACCAAGTAAATATTATTTGAGTTAGAGAAATTTACAAATATAAAAATGAACCCTTCCAAAATGAAAAATGTTTAATTGTTAACGTTAACATTTCGGAGCCGGTAATGTAAGTAAAAGCTACAAAAAAGAATCAAGCGTGGCAGCTCTAGGTTATTATATTGCAGCGCTTGACCAAATTGTCAAAAAACATGTACTTCGTGTTTATTTGCATACCTGATACAACGAGAGCTTCGTTTGGGCCACAGGTGTGAACGTTTCCCATTGTCAGATTAACTCCTGTTAACGTAGATGTAACAACAAACCGGTCAAAGCAAACACCAACACAAGCACGATCACCACTAACACTAATCTGTACAATAAAATGGCAGTGATAAGATACGGATTAGTTCAAAAACCCCGGTAAATCATTAATAACATATAATAACCCGTATCTGTCGCGCGTCGTAAGGTTACGATGTTACTCAAAGCCACTACCCAAAATTATTTGTAGCTTTTGCAAAACCCTAGCTTGCGGCACTACCAACCTACGAGCTTTCGCGTATCGCGACTAGATTGCGACATCTGGGAATTATGCTTCTTTTCTATATTAGAGATTTGTTTTCAAACTTTAATTTCATTGATATTCTATACAGAATATTAATATTCCTATTTTATAAAAATGATTCTATTTAATGACTTTTCGAAATGAACTTCATAATATTATATTAGTAACAATGATATAACATTGCCCTTTAATTTCACCCCTTGCATAAATTTATTATCCGATAGCCGGAAGCTCGTGAAATTTTATACTTTATGTATTTAAAATATTCATTTTATAATTCTTATGCTTTAATATTATATATTTCGATGATGTTTCCTATCAAAATATAAACATCTTTTTATTATTTCATGTATTTAACAAATAAAATGAACCTATTATGAAGTAATATTGCAATACTATGAACTTGCATTTAGTAGACTGAAGTTTGTTAGTATGGTAACACTGTAAACTGAAGTAAACCGCATAATAACATTTCTAACCTTCAATATTTGATAGTCAATCTATTGTTTTGATTTATTTCTACGTGTTGTTTACATCTTATTAAGTTCAATACAATAAATACTATTAGGAATTTATTTCATACACGGTATTAATAAACATTGAAAGGATGTCGGAAGACGAAGTAGAAAGTTTTGAAATTACCGATTACGATCTTGACAATGAATTTAATATCAATCGTCCTAGACGTAAATTAACAAAGAAACAACAAATGCTTGGTAAAAATTTTGCTTTAATCTACTTTATGTTATTAAAAAATTCTAATCCAGTGCTTTACAGTTATTTTTGATAATGATTTTAAACGTTAATCAAACAAGCATTGTTTCAGGCATTTGGGCAGACGATAGCGATGAAGAAGAATTATCTGCTAGACCATCATTTAAAACTTTTGACAAAGGACCTAAAAACTATACAGCCCCTGTAAATTTTGTAGCAGGTGGCATACAACAAGCTGGGAAACCAAAAGATGAGATAGAGGAAAAAGATGATGATGACAGTGATGAAAATACAAGTAAATTGCAAAGAGAATTTCCAAATAGTTCAAGGTAATGCATTTAATGCGAAGAAATTTAATGTAGTATTAATACTATACACATGAATACTTTAATATTTTATCTATTTTATGTTTGTAGCTCCGAAGATGAAAGACCAAGTATGGCACCGTTACGTTCATCTTTTTCATTAAACACAGATGGAGATATTGCTGGTTTACGTAAAAAGAAAAGTAAAGTAAATCCGTTACTAATACAAAGTGGAATGGGCAGTTGGGAGGTTCATACAAAAGGCATTGGAGCTAAGCTGTTATTACAGGTACATATAAATTGTTAAATCTTTTATTCAAACATTACAATTTGTAATTTACATTACAAAAGTATATTTATTAATCTATTAATAATTTAGATGGGTTTTGAACCTGGCAAAGGGTTGGGTAAACAATTACAAGGTATAAGCGCACCAGTAGAAGCCCATTTGAGAAAAGGTAGAGGCGCAATTGGTGCTTATGGCCCAGAAAAAGGCCCAAAATTAGCAGATAAAAAAAAGGAAGACGAAATAGAAGAAGGAAAAGATTCAAAAGCTAAATTATCTCAGTGGCGTAAAGGAGATAGTACTGTGGTTAAGAAGAAAGTAAAATATGTCTACCGAAGCGTCGATCAGGTTTTAGAGGATGGAAAACTAAAACCCAGCAAGAAAGTAAGGTCATCTAACGAAATGAGCAGAGTTAAAGTTATAGATATGACTGGCCCTGAACAAAGAATTTTAAGTGGATACCATGCAATTGCTGGAGGTCAACAACGACCAGATGAAAGTGTCGTAGTTACTGATACAAAATCCAAACTTAATTTTGCACTGCCAGAGCTCCAACATAATTTAAACATACTTGTCGACATGTGCGAGCAAGATATTATACAAAATGACAGGCGAACGCGGCATTTGAATGATAGAGTAGTTGCATTAGAAGCAGAGAAGAAAAATTTGTCAAAAGTTATAGACCAACATGGTCAGCTCATTGACACGTTAGAAAACGTACTCGATATTGTAGACAGATTAATGGATGAAACAAATCAGATGTCGTTACAAGAGACTGCAGAAGCTTTCAAAGATTTACAAGATAAATATTATGAGGAATATAAAATGTATGAACTTGGTGAATTGGCTAGCAGTTTTGTTGGTCCAAAAATAAAGGAATGTTTGACTAGTTGGAATCCAATAATGCAACCGAAACAACCCATTAAATTATTTGAACAATGGAAGAGTATTTTAGAAAGCGGTGCTACGACCCTTCAATCGCGAACTATGCAATCGTACGACCAACTTGTTTGGAATGCGTGGATGCCATCAATTAGAGGAGCCATACAGTATGTATCAAGTTACAATAAGTAATTAAAACCATATATATAAAAACAAAACAATCCTTTATAAAAACCTTTACTTATTACGATTTTAGACAGTGGACGTGTAGACAACCAGAGCCGCTCATCGAATTAATCGAACATTGGATGCCATTGCTTCCAGGTTGGATATTAGAAAATATTCTAGATTTATTAATTCTTCCGAAACTTACTTTGGAAGTCGAAGAATGGAATCCCCTCACTGACACGGTACCGATTCACACGTGGATTCATCCGTGGCTGCCATTATTACGTGAGTATAACATATTTTCAAAAGAAACTTTAAGTTCTTGACTAACAACGAACGACGGCCACTGTTTAAGATTCCATATTGTTTGGATTCGATTTATCGATATTTTTGGTCTCGATCCAAGTCGAACCGCGCGCACATACAATTTGACACTTGAAATTTATCATCCACTAATAATAATAAAATTTTATATTTTTCGTAATATTTTCATGGGAGTATTTATAATGGGGTAGCAAGATTTTTCCGAAAAAATGAATTCTATGTTAATCTTATTCGCGACAATATCGCAAATATTGTGCATCGGATTGTACGTAATTAAAAGTAATCCTAATGGGATCATGTTTGGACTCATTCTCATTGGATACATATATTTTTTGTATAAAAATATAAATATAATATAAAAGTTTAACTTTTTATTAGTGGTTGACGTACGTTTTTGAATATCGGACGTCGACTGCGCGTAAATAAAAGATCATACGCTCTACATAGTTTCTAGAAATGAGATTGGGGGGGGGATAGAAATATACCTGTTTTAAAGTCTAACAGGCAACACCTTTGTATTGCTACAGGTACTCGACTGGATACTTTAATATATCCAATAATACGACGTAAATTAGGTTCTGCATTGGGTGGATGGCATCCATCCGACAGATCTGCTAGACTAATGTTACAACCATGGTCTAATGTCTTTGCAAAAGGAGATATGGAGGCCTTTTTAGTGAAAAATATAATACCAAAATTGCAAATAGCACTTTCGGAATTTGTTATTAATCCACATCAACAACATTTGGATCAGTGGAATTGGGTATATGAATGGAAAGAGTTAATTCCATCTCACATAATGGCAGGATTGCTTGACAAATTTTTCTTCCCCAAATGGCTACAAGTCTTGGCTCTTTGGCTAAACCATTCCCCTAATTACGATCAAGTTACAAATTGGTATATGGGATGGAAAGGCATGCTAAATGAAAAATTACTAGCCGAACCTTTAGTGAAAGGTGAGTGGTCTAATATCAATTTCAATCTGCATTATACGAACTACTTCATAAATCTATGGAATTTATTAATTTACAGAACACTTCAAGAAAGCATTGGATATGATGAATAGAGCAGTTACAGGACCACAGAGTCATCAACCAGGCGCAATGGAACAAGTTTCATATTTAACAAGCTTGGAAAGGACTCAACCTACCATATCACAGATGCCACCGACCGCACAACCAAGAATGGAGGTACAATTTAGACTATTGATCATATTAGGACTTCTTTAATAACATATTTTTTTTTACTTTCATAACATCATATTTGTACTTTACAGAGACTTGCTGAAGCAGTTCGAACGGCATCGCAAATACCACAAGGTTTTAAAGACCTTGTTCAAAAGAAATGCGAAGAAAGAGGTATTCTGTTCATGCCTATACCAAATCGTTATAGAGAAGCTAAACAAGTTTACAAGGTAGGCAATGTCCAAGCTTACATAGATAGAAATGTTTTATTTGTTTGTCATAATGGCATGAATTGGATGCCGACGCATTTAAATGCTTTATTAGACATGTCTGAACTTTAAAAGTAACTATACTCTAATTTAGTATGTAACTAACAATAAATAGTAAATTTAGTTATTTATCTTGTACATATATTGTAAGATACTATGTAAAATGTGACATTGAAAATGTATATTGCACAATGTGCATAGTTTGCAAAAGTCAACTATCATTTTTGTACGATCTATGCCGTATAATAAATTATACCAGCATATTTACATACACGTGGTTCATTGAGTAATCCGAAAATTTTTACCTAACCTCTCATTCCAAATTCTACTTCATCTTCTCTTTTCACGCAAGTAACTAAATTTATAATTACCATAATGCAATAATAACAGGTATACACAGCTATAGAAGATATCGCCGTGGTCGAACAGTTACATACGAGTTTCTTGTTAAAACAATAAAATTAACTTCTATTCGTATCCCATAAATCCTGAGTTCCTTATAAGGAATGTCCGCAAAGCGTCGCCATGCCCCCCACCACTCATTTCTTTTAATGGCGGTAATTCAAATTGAAGGAGCGAAACTACCCTCTAACTCTGTTGCTATCTTCGCAACTATTTGATATACAAGGAAGTCTTTTAAACAAATTCTGTATGCTTTTTGATTAAAAATAACATGATATATGTTTTAGTAGACGAAATTAATAAGAAAGAATAGAAAAAACTGAACTTTACAATTAAAATAAAACTCGTTCTGTGCTTTTAAAAGTGATTTCCTGATTGTTTAGAGAAAAAAGAATTTGTTTAAGGAATGTTTTCGTATGTTCAAGTTTTCAAGATAGTATTTAAATCTTTAGAGGCTATTTACACCTTTTAAACTTGAATTATTACCGTTAAAGAAATATACGTATTTCTCATTTTTAACCACTCTGCAAATCTCTTTAAAGTTTTATCAAAATCGTGATGACGTTTGTTAGGCTCTATATAGCCTTGCTTTGGGCATTATACCTACGACGTGTATCGAGGCGCTCCATCTGAAGTGTTTCTACGTGTTTCGTGCGAGAGGAGAACATCTCTTTTCTTCGATGGTACTCCTGGCATTCACGTTTCACGAATGCAGTCTCGCATTCGCGGATGTTTGTCTTATTGACCACTTCTGTTCGAAGCGGTCGAAGTCGAACGCGTGTAGGCGCCCCTGGTTATCCCACTACCGAGGCGCAGCTATAAACCTCCTCGATATGGAAAGTTGCACGTGATCCTGCAGAGTCGTACGTATGTACCTACAGAGTCGTCCAATAGGCACCGTGTATCAACCACCACGATGTGTGCTGGCTCTGTGTACCAACCATGGGCGCCACCATAGACAAGGCAAATGTGTTTCCAGACTTACCCAATGGGTGCCCCGATTTAACCACCTTACTATACAATTTTTGGGCCATAGGCGCCCCTCGAAGCTCTACAAATAGCGCTTTACAATCGTTCTATAAAATTCTATATCCCATAACGTATTTAAAAATAACTACACACAATTGTATAAACCAATAAGTCTCTGTTGAAAGGAATATAGTTAATAATGAGCTTATGGTTTGGAAGATGAAATAAATTACAAAAATTAAATACAATCGTCAACGAGGCTGATCCAGCAAACCCTGCCTTTTAGACTAAATCAAAATTGGTCAAACTCTAGCTTTTTCGTAATAGAAACGATTTTGGCTTCGAACAAGCGATCACAATAATTTGACCGCCCATTTTAATTGTAAAATTTTGGGAGTACGTAATAGCTCCGATCTAGCAAGAGGCTATTTTTCCATTCCTCCCTTGGACGGATAAGACTCTAGGTGACGCCTATGGCACCACTACCAACGACGCTCTGTCTCGTACGAGTGGAGGACTGGTCCTGTAAGAGGATGGACATCTCTCGCCTACACGCCTAGCAGATCCGTGCTCTCGGGTGTCGAGAAAATTTGCATTGGATCGGAGTGTGTCTGCCTAGTAACTGGCTGCCTTTACTGCAACGGTCGGATTCGAGACGGTCCCTTGCACTCCCTCACTGTGCAAGCAAAAGTATGCGTGCAGTTTGCACACGCGTCGCGGGGCACTTGTCGAACCCGGCCAGATCTTAACGTCTATCGTATTCTGAAAGGAGTTCGGGGCACCCCGCGGGAGGAAATATTGGGCCAACCGCGTCGCATGAAAAATAAAATAACGCGCCACGGAAAAGGACAGAGTCGCGTGTCCGGGGATTCTTGGAAGTACTTGTAATACTTTTAACGACGCGTGCAAACGAGTGACGACCACTGACTGCTACTCGAATCCTTCCTTTGCAAGTTTTCGGTCGGGTCCAGCCGAGTTTGCTCAGTTTCGAATTAAAATTAATTTGAAATGATAACTTGAAAAGAAATTCATTATTCGTAATTCCGTCACTCATGATTGAATTGTGTAGATGATCAAACCATTGTATATGCTGATGATATTTTAATAGTCATATTTGAGGTTAGAATCAGAAGGAAGAATTGGTACCTCCATTTTGCTGTTCGATGGAGATTAGTTTCGAGTCAGTAATTAAGTTTACCAGATTATAGTTTGGAAAGTAAATAATGGATAGGGTTAAGAAAGCATGTGTCCTCGTCGTTAAGTAGGTTTTCGAGAACGCGTACACGTAGCCTGAGAATTAATGCGAATTCAATTTAAAGGAAGTGAAATTACTCGAACAAGTCGAGCGCTTAATGGCGCCGCCATTGAGATTGCGCCATCATATCTCGGTGAATGAAGTCTCCTTGATAACAGGTGAAAGAGCGGACCTGCATCCATCGTGCCTACGTGCGATTCGAGTGCAACGCTTTTATACACCTCAAGAATTGAAATTTCCTGGAACACAGTAATGGCGTTCCACTTACGATAAAGTAATTCCGTTCGGGTCACTGTTACGAGGAGATTTGCATGCAAAAAAACCTGTTATTTTAGTCTCGTATAGTTACCAGCGAAATCTATACGGGATTTCTCTTCGTGAATAACGTATTATACGATTTTTATAGAAACGATTGAAATATCCTACAGTCACTCTACTTCGATATTGGACAGTGTTCCCGAATTTATTTCTTTATACGCGCGTCCACCATTACTTATTGTTTACTGTGTTGAATTGTTCGTTCTAGCTTAAAATATTTTTTTAAGAGACGTGAAATATTACAGTTACAAGTAAATTACGACGACATTGTTGGGAAGTAGTACACGCGTTACAAACATTTCAGAAATATTTACATTTCAATCCTCAATGCGTTTGCGAAAAAGGAATTGCGTTCGACGTTTTACGATCCCTGCGAGTAATGCTTGCTAACAGGTTTATAATTTTTCCCCTTTCAAACACTCCAAACGAAAGTTATGGATTTAATTACCTTGTAAGATAATTCTCGGCTTGATTTAAACGCTTCGTTTGTTTTCTGCTCTAATCGCGCACGTACCAATTACCACCTGTTGTATAATCCCTTGCAAGACTCGCCGGCAATTAAACTACGTCGGCATAAATTTCAATTCTAGGTATAAATTAAATCACAGAAATAGCCGTGCGTACAGAGTGTTACAGAAGAGGGGTCAAACTTACGGGCGTTTGGTATTGTTGGGTAGCGTTTTAATAATCCAGTATTTTATAGCAGCTAACTTGAATTAAATTTTTCAGTACATATAGCGTGTAATAGTTCGTTAGAGAGGTCGATGGCCTGGTATAGGTAGAACATTCATAGACATATGTTTTCAGCAAAACATGATCGCGCCCAAACATTCCAATCCCACACAAATCGCCGTCCCCAAGTCCCTCCACGAAATGCCAAGTACTCAAACGCGAGACAGCCAAACGCAGCAGCATTTTAGCGATCGATATTCGCTGGTTGCGTTCCCGATCCTAAATAGGTAGAAAGTTATTTACAACACCGGAACTGGTACTAGAAAGACGATAGTTTGCGGGAAAATTTATGACGAGAAGAGCGCGATAAAATACAAAATGATTTAAAGGATGTCATATAAATGTTGCGAAAGAAACCCGAGATGGATAAATTTCAGTTTTATAACTTACATGAAAAAGAACGTGTCTTGAATAATCGGACACCGGTTTCCCCGTGTTTTAGAAGTTTCTTGTAAATGATTGGTCGTATTTCCCCTTTTTTATCGACGCGGCTACTCAGTTTGAACACGTTGAGCAACGTCGTTCGTCAATGGATCCTCACACCAAATGATTACTCATTTTCTGCGATCACAAGCACCGAAATAAAAGTTTTTGGATTAACATGAGAATATTTTAATATTATGCTCTGTTCCTCATAGTTTATACCTGTTTATCCTCGTCATTGTTATATTTATAATACAAAACCGAACTGTCATTGTTCTGTCGTATCCTGCGGAGTATCTAAATTAGGCGTATACGAATCGCGGATTTTGGTGGATGATTTGCTCGATTAGGTATTTCAAGGAATTAACAGACGCGCGACTTATCGCGGCAGCGATCGTGGGCGTAGAGGAGAGATTCGAACAGGGAGAGGTTTACACGAGCTTTGCATTCTCGAAAGGCGCAGAAGAATCTTAATGTTGCAATACCATCGCACTGTTTTGGGATAATATCGTGCTTAGCAGCGAGTATCTCCGCTTTCTCTAAAATTTATTACATTGCTACGCCGAGGCGGGGAACAAGATGAAAGAATAACGCGAAATGATACTCAAATGTCAATTCTGCGACCTGTCGAATCGTTTTCCGGAGATAGACGTAAGAGAAACTAAAGATACTGGTTACTTTCTAACAAAATATTCTTTTTTAGTTTCTCTTGTTCCTATCAGAGACTTTTCCACTCACTGCATAAAGTAGAAAAACAATATTTCGTGACAGAAGTAACGAACGTTAATCAGAATCCTCTTCCGTTCGTACGCGTGGTCGATTTCCACAATTTCGATTTATTTTTTACCCATGGAATCATCCTGTTCGCGATTGCAACGCGTTTCTCGTCACAGACGGTAAATCATAAGTCACGAACATTTGTAATCGCACACGAAACGAAGGAGCAAAACTGCATTAATATACGATATTGCTATGTTGTGATGGTAACAGCCGAGCGTACGTTTATGTCCCGTCGCAAGAAGCTTAATGCGAACAACGCATAATGCATATCTGTACAAGATATAGTCGACAGGCTTCCTTTAGCCTCGATCGTTATTTTGCTCCTCTTTCCGCATTATCTGAAAGGCCTCCCAGGTCGTGGCTCTCGCTATAATGCACCGAACTGTAGTGCAGCGTGGTACGAACGCACTTATACGCGCTGTTCCCGCAGAACTGTCATTTATATAAATTGCAAAACCACCAAGAGGTAACTATTATTGTCTACGAACCGATATCCGACTCGAAAATCGTTTTAAAGTAAAATGCTGCGTCGTTCTTTCACCAGCAAATCGTCATCCGCCATTGTTGTTCTTGCTTATCTTCCTCGTACACCGTCACGATATTACATCGCGTCCTAGTTTAGCGTTGCACCGTCACAAATTTAACCGTGCATTCTTATTCCGTAACTAAACATTACAGCTTTCACATCTGGTGAATAGCTCTTTGGTATTATAAAATCGTGTCATTTTTCTGCTCCACTATCTCTCTTAGCTTCTTAGCTCGTAGCTTCCCCATTTTTCTTGCAAACCCTTCGATCGAGCAATATATAACACAGTTTATACTTTTTCCCAACAGAGTCAGAGTTCAATATTGCATTGATCCGCATATCTACAAACTCAACGTAAAAGCTTGTAAAATTATCTTCACTTTCCTCAGAGAATGTAAATTGCAAACTTTGTTGTAGCTGTTTTCTCTCGTTATTGTAAAGCACATAAACCTGTATGGTTTTAAATGTCTACTAAAACGGAAAAACAATATGGCGCAGGTTCGGTGATTGACTATATCTCTTTATGCACTTCCAAATATGATTATCCCGTTGCAAAGTTTCCCAAAATTTAGTAGCTTTCCCATTTTTCTTGCAAGCCCTTCGATCGAGCAATATATAACACAGTTTAATTAAACTCTTTTCCAATAGAGTCAGAGTTCATTATTGCATTGATCTGCATATCTACAAACTCAACGTAAAAGCTTGTAAAATTATCTTCTCTTTCCTCGGAGAATGTAAATTGCAAACTTCGTTGTAGCTATTTTCTCTCGTTATCGTAAAGCACATAAACCTGTATGGTTTGAAATGTCTACTAAAACGAAAAAACAATGTGGCGCGGGTTCGGTGTTTGACAGTTCGCGATGTTCCCTCGCGAGTATCAGAAGAACGGAATTCCGTGAAGTTAGTCACCATCGGGGGTCGACCAACCGACGTGTCGACTTTTTCCGAATGTTTTTTTGCGGTTGGATGAGTCAGAGGGGAAACGTGGTATGCCACGGATGAACGAACACGAAGAGAGCACCCGGTGTATCCGAACGAGCAACAGGTGTGACTCGAGTATCTCGGTTAGGTACTTACGCGAGTAATCCGGCTCGCCATTTTGTTGGCAACGTACGAACATGCAACCACGATCTGTCTATAGACGGTGAGTGTCCGCAGGAAATGACGCCAGTCGTTGTCTCTCGCAATAGTATTTCGTTACGAGCCGCGTGAACTTTCATAGATTCCATCGCCACATATCATCCGGCTCGTGGACGAAAAACCTGATTAGTTCCACCTGCGAGACACCGTGCCGCTTAACTCGCTTTAACTTCGCGTGTTTGGCCGGGTAATAAGTTCTTTTTGATTCTGCAAACAGAATGTCTATTTTGTCTCAAAATGTCCCAACGTGATTTCGTGCGTTTCTTATTAAATTTAAGCACCATTTTCATCGCTATCGGTAACATTAAATAACTGTGTTCTGTGAAAAGCGATGGGCAGTATGAATCCTTCAAAATGGTCTTCCTAGAAAGATATGCGTCTTCAACGTTCAGTCGAACTGGTTAATACCGTAATAGATCAGACTAATTATCGTATGACTAGGCTGTTATTATCAATCAGTTTGTTACTCATCCTGAGTCACCAAGATGTAATCCTGCTTCCACTACACCTCGAACGGAGTTCAAAAGCTGCACTTTTTACGTTTAGTTTAAATTCTGCGAGCACTCGAGTGATGTAATTTCTTTTATGATGTAGCGAATCTATTAGATCCGATACAAAGAGCGACATTTTGCCTTGCTTCTGCTAGATGAGCTCATTGTTGAAGCTTCTCTGGCGGGTCTCGTTTTAGACTCGACATTTTTAACCGCTTGAACAGTTCGCGAAGCTAATAGTAATAACCCGCCGTGTAACTGGGTCCGTGCATCCAAACGATCTCTTATCAAACAAACTAGAGCTTTTAATACCGCGGAGCGCTTAAAACATAAGTGGCTCGTGCTTCTTTGATGGTCGAAAGGCTCCTCGAGGAAGCGGTGGCAATAACTTTATAATAACCTGCAGGGTATTACTATATTCACTGCCCGCCGTAAAAAATATTATATTTCTGTAAAGTATACGGATCAGCGAGTTTCTTGCCCGGATTCTACCAATCTTGAACGCCCGGCGAAAGCAACAAAACCGACGGGATGGCCATCGGTTCCAATCCCCCCAACGAGTTCTCACGAGATAAACGCAGATGTTGATGATTTCTTTCTGGCGATAAAGTACGCGAACTAATTAAAATTCCGAACAATAAGCCGAAGATCGCCGTCAATTTGTGTCGCGGCATGAACCTGCGGGCTGAGTGAAATACGCGCTAAGGCTCCAAGCAAAAAGAGGGACGTTGGAAGGGGGGGTTGGGGTGGGGGAGGGCGGTATTCAGCCAAACGGTTTTCTCTGGCCCTTTAATCAAGAAGGAGGAACCCGTAACGACACAGCGCGTAATGAGTAATGACATCTGGTCGGTGCAGGGCGGGGCTAACAGGTCCCACGCGGTCTCCAACGATATTGCGTGCACTGGTCTACGTGCACACACACTCAGCGATGGGAATAAGCATATCGCAAGTATCTGAGTCTTGAAGATGTAGGGGCACGATTATCCGGGTGTTGTCCAACAGAACGTTTGAGATTAACCGAACGCCGTTTATGCCAACGTTTGATTACGCGCGCTACTACCGGGTGCTCGATTATCTGGACAATGTCGTCTAGAATAGTCTCTAAAACTTTTACCATCGTAACTCGCTCGAACGATAGTGCTCGGTGAATCCGTTCTTTAACGATTGTATTTTGTAACAAGCTCGTAAATGTAGCCGTCTGTAAACTTTGATGTTTAAGTTTTCTCTGAATCGAGAGTACTGTAAACGGAAGAGTTACATAGATTGGAACTTATTGGAGTTCGTAAGATTTTGCACAGCAGTGTTTCTGCTATCTTCTGACTGGTTAAAAGTAATTAAAACAGATAATACGATATACATGATAATGTAGCGTGCGTCCGTGAGAAGTTGGCTAGTGAAAGGAATGCAGGTCTGATTGGCGCTATTGGTCGTACCTAGAAAGTGCGCTAGCCAACTTTTCTCAAACGCACAATACAATCTTGAAACAATAGCGATCTTCGATAGCTCGCTACCGAGGCACGATAGAATTTAAACAAATCGTTGGATCGATTGACATTCGTGCGTCCTGAATTGATGCCACCACTACTCGCATCATCGTTCCCTTTCTGCTCGTTTAAACGCTTACCAACTCGAATTAAACGACCTCCGTCTGCACGGCTGTCTCTCGTCTGGCTGCTCGCGTCGTTCGTGCAAAGTTACGCACATATTTATGCGATTAAACTTATTTATGCGTTGCCCGCGCGCGAGGCAGTGTCTCTTACATTGTAAAAAATTACAAATAATGTAATTTCAGGGACTACGTGCTCGGATTCCGCCGCGTCGCTAAAGATTCACGCCTGGATCGTTTCGCGAAACGGTTCGATATATTTTCAACGTACGCGAGAACCAAATTTACGATCGTAAACTTCTTCGTGTTAACGATCTATTCCCGCGTTGATTAAATATGACATAATCGTACTTAGTTTCAGCTTACGACTTGTATTTTAATCAAAGTTGCGATGGTTTCTCATCGTGTTGTTATCGAAGCTTGACTCCTTGGGTCTCAAAATTATTTTATAGAATGTTTTTTTATATTATAAGTCGATGAACTTTCTTTGGACGCATAGAGTTCGTTTCAGTCGTGGAAACGAGAGGCTCGAAGGTTCTCGTAAACTTTGGTAAGCGGGTTTACGTAACGTTAGGAACGCACAAAGCGCGATTATAAATCCATTTCATAACGTAAACTGTTAATGCCGGATACAGGGGCGCGTACACACATCGAAAGTGCAATATGTTCGCGTTAACGCATCCGCGTGCTAAATACGGTATAATCGTATCTTACAATCGTACGAACGATACTGTTGCGCGTTTGAGCTTTGTCGCTGACGTCTGAATCGTAATTGCACGCGAAATATTGTACTCCGCGATGGGATTTCCTAATGCGGGAATACCGTGTAAGGAAAGATAAACTACCCCACATTAGGATGTCTAACATCTTCCAGCATCTCGCGGAGGAATGAGCCAGTTGTGTAACGGTTTAATAGCAAGAACTATATTACCCGCGTAAAAGAGCGGGAATACAGCTTGCGCGATCCTCCTCGCGCAACACAACTCCCCGTACGTGTTCGTGAATGTTTCACGGCGCATTTTATATGTTAATTGACGCCGCAGTATGTTGGCGAGAATATCTTCACCGCGGAAAGAAAAAAGAAAACGCTGTTTATCGACGGCGGATCGTAATTTGCGAGGGTGCGCCCTGGACGTGTTACGAGAATCTTCCTCAGCGTCTCTGCCGCGTTCTGAACTCTGCAAAGTAACTTATCTCGTTTAAGTGCGTCGCGCAGCCGGGTATTCCCGGGCCCAAAAGCCCCGGAAATTTAGTATCCAAGGCTGTTGAATGCGTTTGGTTGAAATTAAGAGATCTTCGTTTATTTTCGATTTCTGTGTTTGTAAACAGTCGCGTATATTTTTGCACTATGGAAGCTTTTCACAAAACAGTTTTTATTTTGTAAAAACAAAACTAAATTCGTTTATCAAATTCAACGTGTATTGTTAAAAACTAATATTTACGTTTCCTGTAACCTCAAATATGAGTCTTGGTAAATCTAGCGTCGAAGAAAACTGAGAACCTTTTGGACAACTAGTTATGCAATAGAATAAAATGGAGTGGACTAGGAGGTTAGCAGGCGTCGATGTTGCGTGAACCGTGGTTCCTCGAGGCGCCATTACCGAGTGAAAATATTGCACCGTTTTCCGAGCATTAACGAACAAGTTTCGCGGGTAACATAAAGCGTCGCCTGCTCGTATATTAAGTCCGGGGTCTGAATGTTCTATGAACGGATACGACAAATCCATGCTTCGGTTCTGACCTTCTTTGGCGCGACAGCGTGGGCGCATTTACTTCAGACGGAATTACAGTCCGCACTTACTCCATCTTACCTCAGTCATTTCAGTATAAGTAACTGCAATCGTGAACCGTGACCGTCGTTCGTATCATCTGGTTTACGTAATTACACGCACACCGGCGCACCGGGGCCCCTCGGAATCGAAGCAAAATCGCCCCGGAAGTAATTCGTGTAATCGAAGGTCCCACAATTACGGAGTTTAGAATTCGTCCGGGGACGCGGCAAGGAACTGGTTTTACCTGAATCGTTCCCTGTAAAAGAGATTGCACATTATCCGGGACAGCAACAGCTAAGGAACATTATTTCAGAATGTTATGTCGCTATCACGGAAAGTAATAATTGTTGTTTCTCGCGTTATAATGAAACGGAATGCTTCTACGACGTTCGCGAGACGGAAGGCTGGAATTCGGAACGATTTCGAGCCTCCCGACTGTGTCTTACCACTCCGTTTGCTACGGAATGTCCCCTCTAAATCTAATTTAAATTACCCAAAGCAAAGTGGTAATTCGAATTTTTATTTCCACCTCGAAAGTAACGTTCAAATTTTTCCCGGATATCTGAAACGTTTATTTTTGTTCCTCTTCGTCGCGTGCGAAGAAATTGAGAACATCAAGATCTATACGATAGATCATCCGTGTAGTTTCGTATTTAGGTGAACGGATGAAATTTGATATAAGAGGCGTTTAAGTAGCATACAATGTCGTACTAGGGAAACTTGGTCAAAAGCCAAAGAATGTAAATTACTTAGACGGCTGGATGTTTCTCTATGTAGAATGGTAACGGATATGCAAAACTAGAGTAAAGTGCTGGTGGCCGGTTGGCGACAGGAATAAGCATAATGTTCAATAATAATACCTTTGCAATCAATCATATAACTTTTACTGCTGTACAGAATAGTTTCCGTAGAAAGCTCGCATACGTAACTTATAATGAAACGACATAATTGTGAAAGAAATATGTTACGTAAATTTATTGCTTATCGTTGATATTAAATCATTGGTACAATGGCACGAATAACAGTTTTTTAGGGAAAATATATTGTCCACTCTTGTGCACAATCTTAAACAAAAATGTACAATTTATGGAACATCTGCATTATTAGAAATATTGTCAAGTTTATATTGGAATTCAAGTTATAATCATAATAATGGTTGAACGAATGAGCTTATACGGGCAAGTGATTGCTATAAAATTATATGATCCATTAAATTTTTATGAAATATTAATTAAAATCTGAATTTAATGCACGATGTGCTTCATCCTTAATTATTTCTACACTATACATATCATTAAGTGCATGAAATATTACGAGCTGCAAATAGAGCAATGGTGTAATAGAATATACACAACAGTAAACGCGATCGTGTATTTGAGTTTAAGTGTTAATATTGATCCCAAGAAAGATAAGGAATTTCTCCCCTTCTCTATGTGCAATATTTATAGTATATCCACTTCTAATCCGTTCACACGAGTATGCAATATTCCTAACAACTGTTACTTGTATCATTTTGTATTTTACTCACGCTTCAAACATTTTCTAACATAGTATTTAAAACTAATTTGCAAAAGATATCTGTCATGAATTATATGTTTTCTTGTATCAATAAATCGTAATTGAAATTTTTCTATTCAATATCTAGATAAGAATTTGGTTCATCTACCAAAGCTGTTATAACAATGGAGCTTTCCATAACTGCCGTTTAACCGTTTTCTCCTGCACCTTAACATTGAGATTTTCTAAAGCCATATCAACGCGCATGTGTTATAGATTACATCCAGAGCATAAAGAAACAAAGAAATAAGTATAGTGTAGTGTATTGCTGGTACAATCGGGCAATAGAATCGCAGTTTCGTTGGTTTTAACGGGCAACGCGTTACATGCGTGGATCGAGTAAAAGTGCAGATGCTTGAACCTTATCGTTTATCAACTGATTTAAACGACGTTGAAAGAACTGTGCAACGCGCTTGCTTCCGCATATAGAGCTAGTTTATCGCGTATCGAAACCCTGACATAAACTACATCTCGTTCTCGAAACTTTAAACTTTCTGTTTGCATAGTTACGGACATTTTTATGGTGGCGCGTTAGCATTGATATCGACGCGGATAAATGATATCTACATTTCTCGACCTCAACAGTTTACTTCCTGTTTGCACGGGAATAGCGGTCGTCACGTTCCGCGCCGCGAAATTTTATAAATATATTTTGTTTCCTCATCCAGCTGGCACTAAGCTCCAATCGAAATGGCGACACAATTTAACGCACATTTTTGGCTACAATTTATTGCGTCCAGCCCCTATGTTTGCCGGAACATATTTATGTTACGCTAATATAGCAATACTTGCATGTTTCCCCAAATTTCCTCTTTCGAACGCGTCGTTAACGTCGCACATGTGTCATAAGGACGCTTCCTTGAAATTATGTCTATCGTTTATTTTCTCGTGGACATTGAAATATGTTGGTAAACCTCTCGTAATCCTAAAACAGTTTCTCGTTGGTTCTTTTTATATCTTTGGAATAAGAAGTCTGTAGTTTCGGTGTAACTTAAATTATAAATAAGTAATTGTTCCAATTATCGATACATGCTTATCTAGAGGCCTTTTGCTTTCAATTCTACGCCTGATCCAACGATTATCGGTAACTTTTTCTCTTTGGATTTTGACCTGGCTGGAATATTAGCCTCTATCATTTCTAGCAGATGTGAATGCAAGTCCAAGTTGCAATTTTCAAGGATTGCAGAAATGCAAATAAATATGAGCCCTTAAAAAACAGCGTATAATAGTTGCAAAACAATATTGTGTACCTAACTTAGTCATAATTCATTAGAAATTCTATAAAGTGTAATACAATTTTCAAGGATTTAAGAAATGCAACTAAACATTACAAGGCCTCAAATCCAGCAACAATTAAAGATAACTTACGTTATAATAAAGTCATGCATACTGATATATGAGTATTTTTAACAATAAACGCTTATTTACAATTCCTTTTCATCTTTGTTACATTGAAATAACATACTTGAATAACACCATGAAGAAGAAAACGCTAACAATTTTTGAATCGATTTTGTCAAAATGGCGTGTTTGGCAAGGGGTTAAGAGCCCAGCGTATAATAGTCCTAGATTAGTGTTAAGATTTTTATTAGTTCTGTAAAGTGTGTGTTGACTCGTAATTGTACCCCCGTTGACGTTGGATGGAAATACGAAATCGAGTCGCGTCCATTGACAGAGAAACCCGAATGAGCGTCAGAAATGTCTCCCCCCGATCGAAGCGGTGCCCCGTTCGCTCGACGGAGCCGCCCGCGCACTAGACCGGGAGTCCGACGGGGTCCGAGGTTGGCCGAAGCTGGACGAGCGCGGACGAATAGTTGGCTCGAATCGCGCTGCCGCGATGCATCGGTTCGAAGCGCGCTCGGGCTGGCTGTCTCACTTGTCTCCCTAGTGCGTCTCCCTAGTCGTTCGAGATTCGTCCTCTCTCGTTCGTCTCTTATCGCGACGGCGCGTCGGGTTTTTCGAAAATACGCGCGCTACCACGACCGGCCCGGTGTCGTCGTACGACGCGACGCCCTCGACTGTCGGCCGACGTCGCGACGCTTATCGTTACCCGTTGTCGCGGTTACGCGAGACGAGGCCGCGAGAAACGCGCCACGCCGCGAACAGTGGAGTGACTCGATGAACTCGTCGGCCGCGTGACACTTGAATACGACCGACGACGCGCGCGTGCCGTCCATCGAAGAGGAGATACGCGGTTACGATCGTAGCCAGTGACAGGTTACCCGTTGCGTCCAACGCGACGCCTCGCACGCTCGTGGTTTCGAACGCGACGTCGAGGTCGTTCGGGGTGCGTCGCGCGAACGGACGGAAGACGAGAGGTGTGAAACGTATGTGCCAATTCACGGCTAACCTTTACGCGTGTGCGCGCGCCCGCCGCGTGGCTTTCCACGACGTGAAGTTTCCGCGGACCCACGGAGCACGCGCCGTTTCGCCACACGAGGAAGCTGCCTTTGCATCGAAAGGCCGGTTCGTTCGCAAACTGGAAAACTCCTCGACCAGGCCCGTTATGGATTCCTATTCGATGGTGAGACGCGTTCATATCGTTATTGTCGAATTTGTTCGATATTTGTCGATATTATGATACGTTATTAGAATACGTGCATTGACAATATCATCGACCATGCGCGGTCGATATCGGGGTGGTGATATTGATACTAATGTTGATCAAAGTCAAAGGTAAATACTACATGTTAATATAATAAGTGATTCGTGAGAAATTCAGTGCTCGATTCTATGACGGTCACAAATCAAAACGTGAAACGAAGGGTTAATGTTTGTATCAGATAATTTTGAATGTTTTTATTCGTGATATCCCATTACAAAGTTTCTTCTGAGAAGTGAAAATTTGGCTAATAATAAGAATTCTCGATTAGCAATTGCGTAGATTATTCGCAACGAATAGAGACATTTCTTCTTATTTGCAGCAGACATTCGATCGGGTGCAACGAGCGCTATTATGTCATCAAACGCAATGCGTACAATGGGCGACTAAGTATCAGGAGCGCGTCGGATATTTTCATAATCGTGAACGGAATGATGATAATGGCCGTCGTAATTTACGATTCCTGGAAACGGCTATTACCGGCCCGTGCAAATGTAGCAATTCGCGCGTTGTCGCAAAAACGCGGCGTCGTTTGGGAAATCACGGTATTCGTTGCGATCGACGACACTGATTTATTTAGTCATTAATTCTTGGAATGACTTCTTTATACTTACGAGTAAAACGTATTTATTTAATTCGCACAGTGGACACGGGTGGTCTTCCAGACATTAAAAACGGAAATATCAGAATTAGACACGAGTATTAATACTCATTGTTATGGTTGTTGTGAATTAACAGTTAAACACGTCTAAATAGAATTATATATTATTCTGATCTGACACATTTTATAAATTTAACAAAATTTTAATTTATGAGATGGGAATTTCGAGTTAAAACGCGTAATTTCTAATTCTCCCAAGCAAAGGCAGCGTTCGATATTATCGAAGCAACGTTTGAAAAACTAACAAGTAGAGCGTTAAATGTTTAACGAATATTAACGAGACAATGCTCGCCTTCTTCTGTTTTCCCCGAAGCGCGCGTTTCAAGTCGCGGGGAATGTTTTCCGCAAAAACATCTTCAAACGAGTTCTCGAATCGCGGAATGGCCAAGATCGAGATGATTAATTCCCGCGACGAAAACCAGGGGGAACGACGGGATTAATTGCGAAGTTATCACGATATCTTCTCCGTGTTGTTCGCGGTTAGGCAGATAAATCGGAGGAGCAGATCGCGAGGTAAAATCGTGTTGCTAACTGCTGCACCCGTTAAAGATGAGGTCTACAGGATGAGCCGGAAAGATAATGATCTCTTCTCGGGCGTTATCTTGATCTCTGCCTTGGAGGAACACTTTCAATGCTCCGATTTCATTCTATTTCGTACTACCGACTTTGCCATTTTTATTCAACGCACTATACATATATATATATATTTCGCGACTTTCTAAAACGCAACTTTCGTGCTCGTGTCGTAAAATTATATTACTCGGATTAAACGATAGTAATTATCGCGTGCAACGGCGATTAGAAAAATAGAAAATTTCTGGCTCGATACGAACCGTCGCACAGTGGCTAATTTCATAGATCTAAGTGGACAAATTGAAAATATTAATGTTATCGAAATAGCCCCAAATCCAATAAATTTATTTCATATACATTGTAAAATGCCTAACTTTATGAAAATCGTTCGATTGCTAGGTAAAATAACACTGTATTCATTCATATTATACGGACAGTTTGTTATGTCGATAGGTTATTTAAGTCGAAAGCTATTATACATTTGTAAATATTAAATATCTTTTGTGTTCTGTGATAACTTTTGATATGGTTAATAGATAAGGTAGTGTCTAGCTTGTTATACTTTATTAGTTAGATGAAGAAAAAATATTGAAAATTGCTAGAAATAATATTATAAATTCTTGTTATAAACATTCTGAAAGATGGGCAAGATGTAACCGCATAAAAGAGTTCTTGAATAACAGTACAGAATGGTTAAAACAAGAAAGAGATTTTCAAAATCCTATATCATCATCGTCTTCATCATCACCATAATAATGATAATAATAATTATTATTATTACTATTATTATTATTATATTACGATACGTTTGTATTATCGTTAAAACCCGTAAATATGTATAAAAAAACAGATAGTGGCAAAAAATTCATAAACATGTTTCTTCAGAAGTTTGTCCATCCAGATCGTTTAAATTGCCCAGTGTGAGTCGTCGTGAGGAATGTGTCCGCTTCCGATTTCGTAGCGATCGCTATGGAGGACGGAAGTATCGGGTTAGCAGGGGAATTTGACATAATTAAAAAGGAGAGACGCGCGTTTGGTCCTGTCGTTTTGTTTTATTTAACGAGACGGAGAGTCACAAAGAAATTCCAGGCTCGTCGAAAGGTCAAGATTGAGTTTATTTAGTTCCAGCTGTCCGGGACGGGGAACGAGCCGCAATTAATCGCGAAGCTATCGCGATATCCCCGGAAGGGGTCCCATAAACCGGCAGAAATAACCCGTCGGAATTTAACGCGATACAGAATCGTGTTATTAGTCAGCATGGACGGGCCTGGGAGGATATCTCGGCCGAGTTCATCGAGCGAGGCCGGAGCTTTACGTACGCTCGTATCAGCGCAGCTCGTCGCCGTGCGCCGGCTATTATTTCGACCTTCTTGCGCATTCCTCTCCGTGATTGCTACCTGCTTTTTGTTTCCTTCCTTCAACGAAATCCTTGGAATCGTCCGTGGATGAAGTCATTTTGAAGGAAAGAAACCGATGCACCTCGAGCAGCCTTGCGATCACTGACAAGTATTCCGCGCAGCCTTGGAATTTTTTGGATCGCTTATCGCGATCGACGAAATCGGGGCTGTGTTGATAACCGATCCAGAGGCGTGAAACTTCATCTTTGTCGCGTTAACCATCGTTTTCGACACAGTGCTTCCGCGTATATTTATTCACTTTCCATTTTCGTATTTGCCAGGTGCAAGCTAACTTCAGGGGTTGGTAATGCGAAGAGACTATCGTAATCGAGCTGAAAACTTTCGAATTAATTTGAAGAATTTATTTACACTCCATATGTGCGGATGCACGATACCGATAAATATAAAGAAAGAAGATGCGAGATCGCGATTTTACGTAGCGCGAGGAACGCCGCGTCGACGAGTATGCTTTATAAGGTGCTTGTTAAATTTTACAACCGCTCATTATGCCCTTGATTCCGGTAAAACTCGAGGAAATAATAATAATGCGCGCTGTTAATCTGCGTTTCGATACATAGTCAATTTAAAGACGGTGAAAAATTTGCTGGTCTTTAAGGAAAACCGAGATGCCTACTTTCTCGTGCAACTAATTCGTGCTCTCCGCGAACCGGCAAGATAAAATCTGAAAATGACCGTAATTATACGTATTTCTTTTGTTCCGTTTTAATACTCTGTCATAGAAAAGAAATCACTTTGGGACTGTTGAGCGCCGAAGCAGCCTCCTTTCATTCTTAGGCGAGGTTTATGGTAGGGCAAAAATCCTTCGACCGCGTGGACGGTCAAAACTCGACACCTGCTTGACAACACAAAGCCCTACTATCGACCTCCAAATCGAAAACCTAGGGAAAGTTGACCTGCAAACCAAAAACGGCAACCTTTCTCCAACGTCGTTCTACCAAAGGCATGATTCTAGGGGTGCTTGGAAGGTAGGGACAACCAAGAAACGAACACCTGGTTTTGATCCGCCATTAATATCACATCAACCTAAACTCTCAAACATTTATTCAAATAAAAACATTCACAGTCATTCAAAGAAAAATATTCTCATACATTCAGAGCAATACAGTTCAACTCACACTCAATCTACGAATAAATACAAGTCAACTAGAGTCATCGTTTTTTTATTTTACGATTCTCCGTTTCTGTCATTCTCGCGAGTGTCAACGCATCAGAGACTATAATCACTTTTGAATGATTATATGCAGGTATCACATTTTGTATCGATGCCCACTTTTTATATTAACCCTTAAGTGGACTCTCAATCTCAACAGAATCATTTTACTTAACGTTGATTTTTACCAAATTGGTAAATGGAAATCAACTTTCCTTTAAAACATTTAAAAAATAACGAACTAATGAAGGATTACATAAATTTTCAAATAATTACATTTACATATATTAAATAATTGTTAGTTTAATAATAATAATAATTGTTACCTGCAGAGGGCCTCAATAATCCATTTAAGGGTTAAATCATGTAACTTGTACTGTGCGCCCGTGAGAAGTTGGCTAGTGGGACGATTGAGGAGTCAGGGGAGTATTTTGCTAGATCCGCCCATCCCCACTTCTGTCGTCGTTTTGTTCAATGGCGTCAACTTCAAACTACAATGAGAGCCTAAGCACTAATCAGACTCGCGTTCCTTTCACTAGCCAACTTCTCGCGGACATACAGTACTTGGGGCATCGTTCTACACTCGTTGCCAGTCAGTTACATAATCTATTCTAACTTTCTAACTCACAAATATCGCCTCTGTTTCGTTTCACTTTTCCGTAATCAACAAAATTGCTCGTCATCGGTAAAAATTTGATTCTTTTTTTAAAAACGAGAAACTAGGGAGTTGGATTCTACAGCCTCGTATCTCAGGATCAATTTGTCAAAGTCTCGTGTTTGGTAGGTACGACGACCATTAAATCCTCGAGAAAATTTAACGAAGACGTAGGAGATCTTTTGTTCGCGGACCTTTTGCTTTATTTCTGCACGGTTATATTCTCAACCGGCGATCTCTCGCGTTGTTTCAGCGAGACTGGACGAAGAGAAACCGGCGCCATCGATCGACGATAAACGAGAATCTGTATCCTCGTTCCCTTGTCTTCTTGACATACATAATAAACCGCGTACCGACGCATAATTCCTCCATAAATTATCGGCCGGATATATTCTAATTCCGGCGCGTGGGTAAACGGTCATTATTGCAGCGTCGCGGCGACACGGAACGAGTCGCGTTGCGTGGTGCCCATTGCCACGCCGATGGCTGCGGCTGGAAACTTATGATGCCATATGGGACACGTCCGAGCCCGGAATAATTTATGATAGCTTTCTTAAAACGATGCTGGATTCCAGTTGGTGAAGCGTGCGTATAAACGAGGATTGATTGCATCCCCAGCGTCTCGTATATACGCACCTGAGGAACAGGAGATTGTTTAAGGCGAAGGCACGATGATTACAGGGCCCGTCCGGGTCTTTGGACGTGCGAAACGATTATTTAAATGTCACATCTACGGGCAGAACGTTCGACCATCCGCCGCTGTGGTTCTTAACCTTCTTAAGCTCGCGGCATAGAACAACGATGGCAAACAAATCGCCCGCGTTCCAACTTTGACACGTTACAGATCTCGTTAAACTGTTCTAAACTACATTTTTTATTTCATCAATTTTCTCTTAAATTAAATATACTGATGGGTGCATCACATAGTTTTACTCAATTTTTACAGGATGTTCGGGGAAAAATTTTAATGGACGATTCTAGAGGCCAAAATAAGACGAAAATCAAGAATACCAATTTGTTGATCGAGGCTTCGTTAAGAAATTATTAACGTTTAAAGTTCCGCCTGTAGAACGGCAATCTGCGAGCAGTTGCGTGCACGCAGCTATTCCACAGGCGCAACTTTAAACGTTAATAACTTTTTAACGAAGCCTCGATCAACAAATTGTTATTCTTGATTTTCGTCTTATTTTGTTCTCTAGAATCCCCCATTACAATTTTTCCCAGAGATGGTCGAACACTAGATCTACCGACAATTATGGTATATTTATTTGTACCAAAGAGATTAAAACGATAGATACTCGAAGAAATATATAATACAATGAAAAGAAATGTTTATTTATTCTTTCAATCGAGTAAATTTTTTACAATTTATACATTTTGACCACTTCGGTAGTTCTAGTGTTAAAATGAAGTGTACTCGTAGTCTCTTGTTTCAAACGGTAACACGAATTGGACATACATATAACTGTTATAAAGGTTCATGGTGGCACGTCTGAGACATTGTCTAGCATATTATAGGTGATAGAACATTCGTTCAGCCCAATACGTTTCACATTTACATAATTGAAAGAATAATCAAATAAAATGATCAGAAACATAGCGTGGATCGCGACGTATGGTTTCCGACTAAATGGTGGTAGTTAACGTATTAATTAAGCCTCGTTCGCATATGCGTCTAGTATCCATAGGATAATCAAGCCTTTAACCGCGCAGCCCGCCATATGGCGCGATTGTCGAGTCATAAGCTACTGCATAAAGCACCATATGGCGCTGAGTCTCTTCATTTTTTAATAGTTACGAATTTCACACCGAACGAGTGCATCGAAACGTCCGAAAACTAAACGCCATATTCTCCAATCGAATTTCTAAGTATTTACCAACACCACCGAGCGGTTATAAATGATCTTATTATTCGTAATGAAATTTTGCTCGTCCCTGTTTTTAACCCGCGGGTCGCGCGTAATCGAGCGTTTATCGCCAGATCGAAACAGCAAGGGGCTCGCTCATTAATTTGTTTATAGCGGTCGGTACACGATTTTCGTAATCAGAGAGCGTATTGTGTAGAACGTCGCGCGTACGTGGCACGTATCCCCGGTGTAAGTTCGTAATGTTCTTGTATCCATTCCGGAGAAATAATCACCGTCCGGTGTGTGATTAATAACTCTACTAGTTCTTGCCGGTCAGCCATTTTCATCGTTGTTCCAGCACCCGGGACCGTTTAGTATGCGGGGATAAGGGAACGCGTGGGTTTATCTGGATCGTCGTCTTCCATTCAGAGGCGAGCACAATGGCATTGAACGATCTTTGCAATCAATTAAATATCGTTCGAATAAATATGAGTTAACGAAGCACCGCGGATCGGATCGCCCTAGCGCGTTCTCCTCGATCCGGATCGATAAATCGCCGCGATGTCGCGCGCTCGTAACGCCGAATTGATCGCTTTCGAAAGCACACGGAGTTTCAAAAGCGTTCGCACCGAAAGAACACCTTCGATATAATTGGATCTGATAAATTACGTCTGCCCAGCGTCGCAGCGTGTTATTAACAGGCCACTTCTTTATTTACGAGCTTTACTTATCCCCCCTCCCCCCTTCTATCCCCCTTTTACTTTTGTATCGTTTCTTTCGAAGATGTATTTATTAACTTTACCTGCATCCTCGCGCAATGAAAGTACCTGTCAGTGGACCAATACGAGAGACATTGTATGTTATACAGGGTGGTCGAACATCACCGAGAAAAATTTTAATGGGAGATTCTAGAGTCCAAAATAAATCGAAAATCAAGAATATCGATTTCTTTATTGAGGCATCGTTAAAAAGTTATCAAAAAATTAAATTAAAAAATTTCAAATCATTTTGGAAAAATTATTTTCAGTTGTGGGGGTCAATTACAATCATTTTTTGTGGGTAGACATACCTCCGAAATCCTATCCACTTTCGAGAAAAAAATTCGAGTAGTTTCTGAAACTTTTTGGCGAAATTAAAAAATTTCAAATAGTTTAAAAAAAATTATTTTTGATTGCACGGGTTAATTACAATCATTTTTGGTCAATACACATACCCTCGAAATCCTAACCATTTTCGACAAAAAAAATTCCTTACCGAAAATATAATTTCAAGCCAGAAATGTTACTCCAAAATTTCATGCGTGTCTTTAAAACGTCATAACTTCTGAACGGATGGAAGGATTTTAATGTTTCAAAAGGAAAATAACGCGTATTTTAGTAAAGAATATGTAGAGATTCCAAGAATATTAAAAAAGTTATTCCTTGACCCCGTAAAGTGAGAAAAACCCCATGAAAATGATCCAATTTTCAAACAGCCATAACTCCTACAATAGTGAATATATTTTACTGAAACTTTTCTCTGAAGTTGAGCTCATGGGTACCTACGAAAAAGTATTACACAACTTTTCTGTAGGGCGTCAAACAAAATTACTAAAAATTAAAAACGAATGTTTAAGAAAAATTCGACGAAAAAAAGAAATTTCAAATCGTCTTGAAAAAATTATTTTCGATCGTGGGGGTTAATTACAACCATTTTTGGTGAATACACATACCCTCGAAATTCTACCCATTTTCGAGAAAAAAATTCGAGTAGATGTGAAATTTTTCGACAAAATTAAAAAATTTAAAATAGTACTAAAAAAATTATTTTTGATTGCAGGGGTCAATTACGATCATTTTTGGTGAATAGACATACTCTCGAAATCCTACGCATTCTCGAGAAAAAAATTCGAGTAGGCGTTAAAATTTTGGTAGCCAGGGTGACTAAATAACCTGTATATGGAAGTTACACGTACTTTGGATGACTCAAAAAATCATTTACCAAACTCTTTTAATGGATTGAAAGGTGAAACGTAGGGCTTGCGGGAAAGGTAGCCCTCTGTTGGAGGGCGCTGGAGGTGTCGCCAAAGTACGAAGATTCCGAGTCCTTGCGTCGCGGGAGAATTAATTTAAACACGATTCCAGGGAACGTTGCTCCACGTCGATTGGAAGCGGGAGAAAGGTAGAAGCATCGTGGCTATTGCGTTCGTTGCGCGAGATGATATTTTAATCCGACGTTATTAGCGATAATTTTATTTTACCATATAAAGAACGGGTTTCCATTAGATCGTACTGTAATTGTGGTCGATGCTCGTTACGCGGCCACGATTCAACGAGTCGTCTTCGTTTGCTGGTTATGACATTCCTGTTATACTCTTTCGACGTGGAAGAATAAACGTGTTCTTTATTTCCCATCGGGACTCCGGGCAGTCCTCAGCGTCCGGCGTTCTTACTGTACTTAAAATCCAGCGATCCTAGATCGCCGTCAAGCGTGACGGGACTACGATGAATGGGACAGGACTCTTCTTCCTCGTACTCGATGAATGAGACAGGAATCCTCCTTTTCTGCTTCGAGTTCTCGGGAACTGGTTGATGCCGGGACTCGTTAAGTCCGCTCGCGTTGCGAAATATCCCGGGATCGACGGCAGAAGTATATTACGTTTCTCATATCTTCCTATTTTTCCGTCGTTTCGTTCCACGTAGTTTGTCATTCGTTTCCGACATGCGCGCGCCTCTTGCTATCTCTCGTGCGACGCATTACAAAATAACGAAACTCCGCAGGCAAATAGAAAACGAACGAAGACAGATAACCGCAATTATTGTCGTCTTTTAACGTACCAGGAAGAGGACGGAGTAATGAACAAACGAACGGAATACGTTTAAATAATTATCGAAGCGACGGCTTCGACGCTGGAACTGGTTTCGTTGTACGACTCGAGTCAAATGACTCCGGACTGACAAGCTCGTACGGATGATGTTTCGAAAAATACGCGTGTGGTCGATTCGATGAACAACACGTCGGATCACCGCGTATGGGTGACATGATTTTTCACCGAGGAGCTAAAAAATTCTCAAGATTGGATGTTAAAGGACATAAATGTAGATAGGACTCTTAAATTCTAACAAAGCTACAAAAATCTGGTGACAAATTGTGGATATGCTAGTTTCAATTGCAATCTAGTGCAATTTGAGGGGTTTGGTTTGGCAGTGAACGCATTAAATCAGGGTTTGTAACTAATTTATAAGGGGCAATTGTCCTCCTGTTGCCACGTAGGACATTTTCCTACGATGAAATAAAAATTTAGATGAATTCCAAACATGGTTTATCGTAAGACTGCTTAGGACGCGTTCTTTATTTGTCGACCGTTAATAGTACGAGGGCTCAAGACCCTCCAAGTTACTCAACTGCATTTGGTCGTCTGGCGACCACGTTCAACTTTACCATCTTACTGCCTCACTCGACAATAGAAATTGATATATAGTAAAGCCATTGCACGACGCGTACTCTTTAATTAGTTTTCCAGGGGTACCTTAGGCTCAGATACCTGTTAGATACCTAACTTGATTTGCCAATTAAGTCACCTCCCATAATAAGATTTAAATATTTCAACAAGTACTGAACAGGACGAAAACTTATGAGAATTGCAATGTCACGAGCCAGACTCGCGGACAGTAAATGACGATCGTGATTGAGGCAGTTTAGCATCAGTCTGGTCTGTTTATCGCGCGTTAACGCCTACCGTTTGGGTACAAGAATCGAACAAACCTATATTTATATTATAGACTTTGTCGAATAAATTGTTACGCTTGCGAATAAGTATTTTTCTATTTGTTTTAACTTTGTGGCTCGCTTCGAAGCAGTTCAGATGTTAGATCGTCGGTCCATCCGGATGGATTTCGAGGACCGTGGGTGGTTGGGCTTATAAATTGAGCCGGCTAGGACTGATGCAACCGCGCGCGTCTGAAACGAGCGCATTGTTTCCACGAGAAACGGTCGCGTAACATCGGTGGTCGGCCCCTCGATAGAAACAAAACCAGAAGGCGGAGGCTGGCGGGTAGGCAGGAGGCGGCGTGTGTACGAGGAAAGGCGACAACATGAATGAAGCTTCCATTCATGCGTGGCTCTAACCCCTTCCTTCAACCCCCCCTCTCCTCCCCCCCGTGCACCGTCTATGGGATCTTGTCCGCGGTACGAACGACACGACTATGCGACGCACACGTGCACACGCGTAGCTCGGTGCCGCGCACGCCCGCAAAACGAAGCGCCGCGACACACGTGACCGCCATTGTTGATCACGGGGAAGAACCTGCAGCGCCGGCCCGCCGCGTTATTCCCGTGCTTTTTGCGGGAAACAGGACACCGATAGCATACTCGTTCCCGTTTAAGTGGTACTCCAGGGAGCAGATACCCAGGAGGAAGCTCATTCATTTGCGCGGTCACGTAACCGAGATTAGGCGTGTTTGGCGCCGATGTTTTTGACGGAAGGCGACATCGTCGACCTCTCGCCGATCGACCAACGGGAACTTCAGCCTTCGTAGACGCACACCGCTCGATGAACGACGATTTAGACGAGCAAAATGATATTTTACCTTGAAGGTGCATAGATCCTCAAAAACAAGTTTATCAACGATTATTGACACTGTTAACATTCATTTTCTCGATAATTTTTATATTATTTTATGTTAAATGAAAAGTAAATTATTTAATTGAGGGGGGAAATCACTGTGACGGCTGAAAATAAAGGCAGTTTTCAAGAATTTTACCTAACCTAACTCAATTCGTCATAGTGGTTTCCCTCCTTAAAGAAAAAAACGAAATGCATTTATTATGAAAGTTTCACTGCTGCATAACATTTTGAATTATGTAATGTATGTAAATAATGAAGAAAATAATAGAGAATTGGAATAATAAGAATGAGATTCGCCAACTTTAAAGTTAAATTATTAAAAAAGTAGCAAATCAAAGAATTGAACATAAACTACAAGCTCGTGGTAGAATTTTGACCAATATGTACCACTTTGATAACTACTATTCCAAAAACTTACGATAACTGCATACTGAAATTGGTTCTCTTTGATTACCTGTATTTAAAATTATAATAAATTTAGACCTATTGTTTTTATTCTAAAATAAAGTGTGTACCTTCCTGTGCAAGATTCATACAGTACAAAATGAAATTATTGTAACATCACAAGGAGAAATATGAACTGCAAAAACAGATTTCCAAGAAGAATAAAAATGTCAAGTTTCCGAGAAAATATTAACCTATTTAAACAATTTCTAGGAATAAGTAATATTTCAAATGAAGATCCTCAAGGATTTTTGAACTTAATAACACCTAAAGTGAACTGATTGGAGATGGTCAAAAATTGGTCTTCGCGTCTAAATCGCCGTTTTCGAACATTGTGGTTTCTCTCTCGGATTCATTACCAGGAAAAAGGTTATTTATTAATCATTCCCATACTCTCGATTTTACACTGTTCGAGAGATTAAAATCTTTTTTCCCATTTGGAAATATCCACTGGACGCGTGTAGAGCAAGCGAACATTAGCGAAGGATCGCTGTATTACGTGAAAAATGAAAACAATAGAAAGTTCTGGATGGTCTTAAAAAATAGAAAAAGTCTCCCGAATATGTTAGTACGTGGCTATTAAGGTTGTTGATTTTGTTACTCGATTTTAACTAGTCAGAAAATAATGAAACACCCAGTAATGGAAGAAGTAAGTAGAAACAGCGATCGCTGGACGGGCGCGTTAATCTTGGAACTCGATTTTCTCGAAGACGAAGTACAGTTTCGACTTATCGACGCTGTTTGGAAAGAAATAACGTTTGTCAGTCCCATTAATATTACACTGGAGGAAACTGTATACCCCAATCGCGAGAATAAGTAAAAGTAGAGTTTAAATCCCGCTATATCCAGGATAAATAACATATTACGCACGCTGCGCCTTTCCTCTCCGATTTGTTGCATACTGCATGTTCACTCGATACAAACTGTCTTGCGCTCCCTGTATTTCAGTCAGTTCCCCTTCGAATTGAGTGTTCAAACCATCCAATTGGCGATCGTATTTGAATGGAAAGCTAAGCGCGCGTCTCACAGTCGGCCAATAACTTTCTTCTCCGCAGCGTAAAGTCTTAGAAGTTCGCGTCCAAGGAGTCAATCACCATAAATTATCACTTTCTACTCCGGCGCAACATCTAGCACGTAGATCCTTGGAGCGTCGTGCACGCACTCGCGGCACATGCAAATTAGATATTTCATCCTCGAAGTGCAATTAAGCGTGAATCGAGGGCGTCGCAAATAAAACGAACCCGCCGTGAGAAATAAGTTTATTCTCCGTTCCACGATCATCTGGATCACGGACTCCTCTGATAATCGCGACCTCTCGAATATCTCCGCGCGAAATTAAGATCGTCCGTTCGTCGATTGTTCTACTCGTCTTGCGGAACCCGGATAATTGAAATTCAGTCGCGAGCTTCAAGGCTCGATCGTGGCGTGACCTTTGTCACGGATCACTGTCGGAGTACCGGTAGCTTCCCCATGGAAATGGCGGCGTGACAAGCGAGGTTCCTCAGTAGTGACAATCGAGAGGCAGGAACCCGTAAATCAAGCCTCGATCGTGCGGTCGGATAAAATCATTGTGTTGGCGACGGCAAAGATAAACGTGCACACAGGGTGACGCTTACAAACCGATCGATTCGATCCTTTATAAAGGTTTAGAAACGGTTCTTGCGCGGTGCGAACGATTGGTTTCTATATAAACTTTCTACGTTTGTTTCTGACCAACAGATGGGGGATGTTGAGAGGCTTATCTTGTTAATTAATAACAGAGTACTTTGACAATTTACTTGGACAAATTCAAGGATTTATAACTTGCTATCTTTCACTCGTATTCTACGTATGTTAAGAGCATCCTAGTAATACACACACGTACCTATTAACGGTATCATACAGAGTGGGTCACTACATATTGTCATCTAGATTATGCCTTTATAATAATGAATAATAATAACGTAATAACGTTAATGAATTCGCGAGGGGCACCTTCATTCAACTTCGTTTGAAACATTTTTCAATATGTAGTGATTCATCCTGTGTATAAAATATAATTTCGATAGAGAATTACAGGAAAACAACGAGCCCAAAGTTGACTGGAATTAAAATTTTCATTCATAGAAATCAGTATCTACGGATTCCTAAAATGTTAAATTTTGGATATATTCTTTCTCGATCGATCGTTAATTTTCTGTTTATTTGAGGTTTTCGAGGCAATTCCGTGGATCGGTTCGCGAGAATCACCCTGTATACACGCTCGGGACAGGGGGAATAAATAAATGCTCGGTCGGATCGTTTTATATCGAGCTGCTATCTCGACCTTTCTTTCCCGACGGAGAGGCTGGGAGGCTCGTCTTATAAGGAATAAGGGCTGCTTATGTGCGGCTACGTATTCATATAAGATCGTTTCCACGGCGAGACGCAAGCGCGTCTATCTTTCCCCGGTCACGAGACTTAAGTACTCGCGCGGTTTGATGAATGGACCGTAGGACACACCAAGCACGTGGGTGGAATTACAGACGATTCGCTGCGTTATTGGAAACGCGGAACGATCGACGATCCACGATTTATAGGGCAATCGCGCCGCCTGATGACCGAATCGATGGAAAAACCGGAGTAGAAAACTCTTCTCTGATTATTTCTCACGTTCCGATAGAATAAAATTTATAAAATTCGTGTATTTTTAAACGTTTCGAAACTCAATCTTTATGCACTTTGCAACTGTGAAAAAATACACAAGCAGAAAAGTGGGTTTTACACGAATTATTGGAGAACGTTGATTTTATCTTAGACGCTAACAGTGGATCCATTATGGAAATATGAAACGCAAGAAACCGGTGGTTAGATTCCAACGTCGAGGCATGCGCTTAGAATTTGGTTCGCCAAATGAAAACAAAAAGGTATCATTATACGTACCCGAGCTCGTTGAATTTTTGCTGGAATCATCGTCGCAGGGTTTTCTACGACGACGAGGCTCGATTTCCGAAGATCGGAGTGTTCGAAACGTCTAGTATATAACAAACTTCTTTCCGCGGTACACGCGTTGAATCCGCGCAGAAGAAGCGCAGGAATGTTTACGAGGTTCGTTGGCGTCGGTGTTCTTTTCTAGGAATGTACGAGGCACCTTCGTCGCTGGCCTCGTCGTGGAAGATCTTATTTGTAGAGCCAGCTATTATCTTCGAAAAACCGCGGCTGAATAATGTCCGGGTTGACGATGTGCCGCTGGAATACGATGTTTGATGAATGAAGGCGAAGAAGAAGCAGGGAACCAGACGAACGAGGTCTGGCTGACTTCCTCTCAATGGGACGAGTCGGTCGGTCGTCTTTTTAAAGGCTGGTCTCGTGTCGTTAGGCTCCGATAATTCGTTGAGTCGTTTTGTCCGTATATGGACGGGGAACGAATCGAGTTGCTCGTATTTATTCGTATCTTTTTTCTCTTTTGCGGCTTTGTTGATTTATAATAGCGAGGCCCGTGTCCTGTAATTATTAATACACGGGGAGAAGACGTTGGTTACTTCTAGATCATAAAGATACAGAGGGTCTCGCGAGGTTTCTGTTGCGACGTTCGGAATTTTTCAAAGGATAACAAAAAATCTGTCATAATTACGGAATATTCTTGTATCACCATTCGTTGTTGTTTATGTCGTCGAAAATAATTTCTCGTATATTCGTGTCGCGTGTTTGCCAATAATGAAATATTTACAAAAAATTAAATATTGCACGAACAGAAAGAGACAAATAAATAGATTCGATAAGCGTTATATTGGAATATTTAATTTATTCTAAATAATAACTTTTATATTATATCCATTCATCTTGTGTATGCTATTTTTTGACTTTATTCTATTTAGTTTTATCGTGAAAAAGTAAGAAATAAAGTAGCTCCCTATAAATCACAGTTAATATTGTGACGCTATGTGCTATCTCTGGATAATGGGAGTAACGTAAATCGCTAAAAATAGCCACTAAGTTTCTATCGATAGTTCATTAAATAGTTAATTACCACGCGTTGGTCGATGGAAACGTCAGTTTAAATTTTATACGATCGATGCCTATAGAAGGCTATTCTGATTTGTACTCTACTTCTGTTTATTCCTCGTACCAAGGTTCCCCCAACGAAACGACAGGTTATGATTCATGCAGTAACTATATTCGTTAATAACACGTTACAACAATCGCTTCATGAATATTTCCTCGTTTGCCGTATCAAGGTTCCCGTGTATTACAAACGTTTAAGAAACATAAAGTTTCCCATTATCAATCACGGTCATTTTCTTACATTTAATATATCAATACACTCGTTGCTTCGAACGTTTCATAATTCATAACAACTTTTTGTTTCAAATGAATCCAGAAACAGGAAGGAAATTTTAACAAAAAGACAATTATATTTTAAAATATTTTAAAATTTCATATCTCAATCGTAATAGAAGAATGTTTCGCAAATATTTAAACTCTGCAAAATGTTGATCCCAGACATTTGCTAATCTCTGAGTATTCATATAACAACGTTTTATTTTTGAAAAAAAAGGCAGAAACAGGGAAGAAAATTTAATAAACAGACGACTCGAATTATATTTCGATTAGGAGAGCGAAGGGTTTGAAAAATTTCATGAAAATAGTTAATGTCTGCAAAGTGTTGATTCTACACATTTGCTAATCTCGGAGTATTCATATAGAAACGTTTTATTTTTGAAAAAAGGCAGAAACAGGGAAGAGAATTGAATAAACAGACGACTCGAATTATATTTCGATTAAGAGAGCGAAGGCTTTAAAATTTCATGAAAATAATTAATGTCTGCAAAGTGTTGATTCTACACATTTGCTAATCTCGGAGTATTCATATAGAAACGTTTTATTTTTGAAAAAAAGGCAGAAACAGGGAAGAGAATTGAATAAACAGACGACTCGAATTATATTTCGATTAAGAGAGCGAAGGCTTTAAAATTTCATGAAAATAATTAATGTCTGCAAAGTGTTGATTCTACACATTTGTTAATCTCGGAGTATTCATATAGAAACGTTTTATTTTTGAAAAAAGGCAGAAACAGGGAAGAGAATTGAATAAACAGACGACTCGAATTATATTTCGATTAAGAGAGCGAAGGCTTTAAAATTTCATGAAAATAATTAATGTCTGCAAAGTGTTGATTCTACACATTTGCTAATCTCGGAGTATTCATATAGAAACGTTTTATTTTTGAAAAAAGACAAAAACAGAGAAGAAAATTGAATAAACAGACGACTCGATTCAATTATATTTCGATTAAGCGATTAAGGGTTTAAAATTTCCGATTTTAATCGTTGTAGACGAATGTTTTGGTAATAATTAAAGCCTGCAGAGTGTTGTATCTGTAGATGATACGCTGTGATTTACGGGTTGGTTGGGTTTGTTCAATAATGCGCCGCGTATGAAAGGTACCCGGAAGATTCTTCGATGGAAGATATCGAGGAGTTTTGCCATTTGGAATCGCGGTATTCCAGAGATAGGCATAGCGGCGAGCCAGCACCGTTGTTGCGCTGTTCTCCCAAAACCAGAAGTACCTAAGTAACACCAGGTGCACGCACTCCGAAGGAGAAATATTCTGCTCTCTGATCGTACGAAAGAATCTACGGGTTGGAACAAACACGCGAATCTCACCTCTGGCTCTCATCCTTCCCACCAACCAGAGACTAGCAAAACCCACCCACAATAATCCAACGAAAACATTCTTTTCGTCTTAATACTTTTGTGACGTTTGTGGGAGCCAATATTCATTATTCGTCTACCACTTTCTCCTATATCCAACTAAAAAAAGGATACTAATTCTAATTTCTAGAATCAGTCTATGATTAGACGTTAAGAAAGAACCCGTGATATGTATGGTAAAATATACATATAATTCGACCGTAGGTTAAAAGTGTTGTGAGCGACAAGGTATACAGATTGTTTAGTGCTTGTAAGTACAAAGTTAAATGATTAATGGGGCTTGTTGAAACGAGAAAGTTTAATGCGAATGCAGGTATGCAAATCGAGTCTGAGATGAAACACCTCTTTTGGAAGAGTTTGATATCTCGAGAATGCACATTTTATTACTCCAGGGCGCAGGTCATTAAGGAATAAGTATTCCCATCAGTATTGTCTCTTCAGCCATTCCCTATTGTGCTATTGTATTCGTAAACTCTTTATTTATTAATGGAAATTTACGAGTCTACTGTCAAATTATTCGCCAAAGATTAAAACACTACGACTCTGAAAGAAATAATCCGTATGGGTCCAAATAGACCCAGAGTCTACTGATCGAGGATTAAGCAAAAACCTTCTTTTCATAATCTGTGATTGGTCGAGAAAAGTAATACATATTGGTTATTCTTGTCTCTACAATTATTTAAGGAGGCATTCTAGTGTTTCTTTTTTTTTCATTTTCTTCAAGAATATAATTTGAGAAATATATCTGTAAAACTTTATGCCTGAACTCCCAAAATTGACGAAGTTATGGTTGTTTAAAGACATGGTGGTCAACGTCATTGTTATAGAGATACAAAACTTGAATGATATCTTAAAATCTACTTGACCAATTGGCTTCAAATTTTGGATGCACATTCAGTACATGCACGACTATAGCCCGTATTAGAATCAACCCAAAATTTTCACTTTATCATTCTTTCAAAGTATTATAGCCAAACTCATACTAAGAATTTCTCAGGTTTTTTCATTTCAAAGAAACAGAATCATGGACATTGTAAGACGATCTTTTTTAAAAGCGACTATGTTTGAGAATTTTTCAACCAAAAAATTTTTTAAATGTCACTGAAACATGTACAAATAAACCTTGTAAATTTGGCTGCAAAAGGTGATACAGTTTACTCACGAAAAATTCTCCAAGAAAGTTTAAAAAAATGCACGCTTTGCGCTAGAATACTTAGAATTTGTTGTGGTGACCTCGCGCGGGGATCTGTCTATTTTATCGAGGAGGACAATGACCGGTTAGAGTTTTCTAATCGGAGAACAGGTCTCACCATTAGCGGGTGATCCATCATTCGTCGAGTCTGCGTAGTCCAAGTGAAGCCGGGAAACCGAAAATACATCTGAAACAGGTGTGGTCGTCGTGGAAATAGAATAGGCAAGTTCGCGGATTGGCGTGAGACACAACGAACGGGTTTCGTCACGATGGGTTTCCACGAAAAAACAGCGTTGCGCAACCGACGGCTGTGCCTTTTCGAAATTTCGTGCACAATGCTGCAGCTATGGCTGCACGCGCGGAGGAGACCACGAAGGATTAAACGACGACGACGCATTGGCCGCGGGTGGGCGAACTCGTTACGACGTCTCATTAGTCAATGTTCGGTCTGTTCGCGAAGTAAAACGAAATTCTGTTGCGAGCTCAAGGTTACGGTGAAATAATGGATCGTACGTGGAAGGGAATACAAACGTCGGGAATAAGAAATTTTCAACAACGATTCCGATGCACAGGGTGTCCCGTTTCGATCCCCCCGAAACAACAATTAAATCTTCTTTCTCGAGATTCAAGAACTCAAGTTTCAAATTATGAGTGTATGTTAATATTTAAAATCGATATCGTTCAAAGATAGAATAATCTTTTCCTAACTCGAAGAAGAAACGAACAATGTAGATTACGTATTTGCATTTGATTTGGTTCTGATATTTTTCAAGTACCTTTGCATGGGTTATTAAGTCATTATATTCGATCGTAATGCTTTCACTTAGCACAGCGTTTCCACAGGATACATTAACCGTTTAAAGAGAACGACGTGAGGGAGTAGTCGGAGAAGTCTAATCCATTGCAGTATGAATTTGCTAATTTACATATCCCGGTCGTGGAGTACGTACGATCAAACCTAGAAGCGAATAATCTAGGTTCACGTATAGGAAGGATCTAATAATCCGTTCAAAGGCATTCGAGCCTACTCTACTCTGCACATTTAAACACGTAATTTGTCCATACACGGAAACGTACAGCTTGTAATACGCACTTAATTTTATTCAGAAGTTTAAATTTAATGTTCTCCAGAGACATAGACCCCTAGCTGAAACATCGTTAAATTTGTTTAAGCACGTTTAAAAATTTTTGAACGTAACTCGATTGAAATTACCAATGCTTTGCTCGAGCAAATTAAATTCATAATTTTCTCGATCGAATTTATGTGCAAAATAAAATTAAGAATTTAATTTTCTTCAGCGACGGGGGACAATTTGTTTCTCAAAAAAATTAGCACCTTAATTTCATAGCTACCGGACGCTCGAGGTTTTATTAGTAATAATTGCAAAAAACGGTTGAACGAAAGGGAGTTGTTTAGCAATATTCAGGAGAATTAAGTTCTTAATTTCATCCCGCGAGGAAATTACTGAACATTCCAATCGGGTAGATTATATTTTAAGTTTTAAAAATTTAATTGCTTTTACTTTTGTTCGACATCGTTTCAGGGAAGGTAAACGAAATGGCGCGTGTTAGTCTAAGTCGTATAATTAACCTTCGTGCCTGATAGGATATCTTTTAGCTTGATTATAGAGATGCACTTAACTGCAGAGACGCGAGCGCTTGTTCGAGAATATTGTAGTAATTATAGTTCAAATTATAGATTAAATTATGGCTATTTCACTGGGCACGTAAGAACAAAACAAGGTACGTTTTAATGACACGAGTAAAATCAATTTCGCAAGTATTAGTCTCGAGCAATTTCATCCTTAAATATTGTTGAAACTGTTATTTTCAAAAATTACTTCCTTCGTAAACAAAGAGTTTTACATTGGTACTTTTAAGAAGAGAATTTTTTACAATTCAATCTATTCTGATCGAACGTCCATAAAATCGACAGCAAACTGTTCTAGTTGGAAGTGAACGACAAGGTTGTTACACATCAGTCTCTAGCGACAAAAGACTTGGCAAAATGAATTCTGGACTCGCTCTCGTTATTAAGCTATTATGTTCGAGGCGTACTGGTCGTTTCGTCCCGCATTGTACCCTGCCATATTGAAATTTATTTAAATCTGGCTATGCTCGGAAGGCATTGGCAATACTTGGAGCAAAGCTGAACGCGGAGGCCGTCAGCAAGTAGCTTCTTAAATTGTTTCTGTCCCGTTTTTTGATTAATGACACTGTGGTATTCGTTTATTCGCGATACCACCTCTAATTGCGGCCTTTCGACGTGGAGGTCCAGTTTGCATAGGTAAAACGTTGTCTCAGGTACAGAATAATGAGATACGGACGACGAAACCCATTTACGATCCACGTGATCGATGCCATTGCCACGCACGTATATTTATCTCGGTGCTGTCTCGAAAACATCGTTCCATCATTTTTAATTAAGAGAACTCGTCTCGGTGATCTCATTTGCTTATCGATACCGCGATCGATATATAATTACGTAGGCAGAACTAGTTTCATATTCGACGTACCACATCCTGATTTCAGGCACTTTTTACCAGCGCCGCTTATGGCATCGCCTCGCGCATTTTTCTGACCTCGCGAAATGTCGCTTATATCGCACGGACATTTCACTTTTGCGTCGATCGACTCGCCGCTCCAACTTTCGAAAAATCCTGGTTTCTAGCTGGCAGATAGTCGCTGAATTATTCAAACCTACGACTATTTTAAATTCTTTCAAAATTACGACGAACTTGGAAAAACACATTCTCTTATTGAAAGGTTCAGATTATTTTTTGTTCTACTCTCTTCTTGGAGACTTTGGGGTTCCAATTTGTGCACTATAATGTTGATTACAACTTTCTCTTTGCTTCTCTATTTTCGAAGCAGTTTTGTCTCATTATTTTAATAAACCCTCTCCAGGGTGGTACAACCCTTAACAAAGTCTCGTTTTAATTTATTCATAATCAATTCGTGAGCAACAAGTTGAATTACTATTATAGTGTACGAGTACGAGTAACTGTATATATTTTCCTACTGTAACAATACAATTCTAAATTCGTTATTAATTATTAATAATGTCGTGGACTTCGACAACGAGGTGACATGCAAGAATTTCACTTTTCGAACAACGACTCCACTAATCCATAGCTGTTAAAATTATTACAAAATATGTATTTGATCATGTACACGTACAAATAAATCTATTAATATTGAAAGAGTGATAGAATTCGTGTGTATAACTAGACTCTAGCAACCAACAAAGAAGCTAAGTAAACACAGACATAGTTGATTGCATAATTTTTAAACGTCCAAGTTATAACAGAATTATACTTCGTATAGTGTACGAATACAAGTGGGAGTAACTGTATACAAAAGTGCAATTAACATGCTGTTAAGAGTAGTTACGCGAGCTATATTAATCCAGAAATGCACTGAAACAGGCCAGACCCCAGAAGCTCCGGTTAAGTTTCCGAGAACGTTCTCCAACTCGGTTCTGATTTTCAAGAATATTTTTAAACTGGTAACCGGTTGCTAGGTTAAAAAAAAAATGTTTTCAGATAGCTCCGAGCGCTCGTGAATCGATGCTCGAAAAAACATTTTCAAACAACATTTCCACCTAATACTTGGCACGATTCGAGACGCTTACTTACCCACCTTTATCAATAAATTTAAACAACATTATTCGTATTCTAATTTTATTTTCTATATTACGTTGAGTCGTGATGTTCACTTTCCTCCGCGGTTATTGCATAATAGGAACGTTACACCCCGATAAATTCTCGCATGAGAAAAAAGAAACAGTCGAGGCATCATATTATATGCCAATCCAAATAAACGGTTCGATAAGTTTATCCTCGACGGTTAATACAATTATTTCTGGACTAGGTTTTGTCGGAAACGCGAAACGAAAACAAATATTTGCCGATCGCGAGAACTTTTCGACCACGAAGGTTAGGCGCGAAGTAATTTAACGCCCGAATGATCGTACAGCGATGGCGTTCGTTTATGTAACAAGTGGCGAACGGTATCCGCCCGAAAAACTGTAAGAATTTAGCGATAAACAAACGCATAACGGGCAGAGACGCGAGAGTCGCACGCGTAGGTGTCAGTATTTTCGTTCTAACCTAATTCAGTAGTTCTAGGGTTACATGGTGGCTTCCTAAATATAAAATCTAGCGCGCGGTTCGCTGTAAAACGCCGGATGGCTTACTCGCGCGTGTTTTTTGTGCGAATCGATGCGCGTTTAGACGACGAGTGCTTCTCGACCCTTTGATACATTTCCAATAAAATTTCAGGACATCTTAATCGCTAAAGCTACGAAGAAAATCGTTGATTTTCTTTTAATATGGATGATACATATCCAGGATATTCGAGCAACGAGATGTTTGATCCTCCCAGGGATTTAACTTTGGATCGGATGCCAAGCTTAAGTAACTGTTTATTTTTGGAAAATATATCACACTTGGTTTTATTTTATAGGTGAAAAATTTACTTCTAATTAAATATCGAATATATTTCAGTTTGAACAAATTTTCTATCGTAAACGGATTTAAAGTAGACATTTATGAAATTTGATTTGAAATTAGTATTAGCCGCGTTTAACGTCCAGGTTGTTGAACTTGGTGAACTTTGCAAGTGGATTCCAACCTACTGGAACTTTAAGATCTTTCAACGATCTTTGAGGCTTCTTTAAACACAGGATTTCGAGAATTATTTAGAACCACAGAGACCCTAGACTCTGCAATGTGTAATTGTCTTACATGAAAGAGCCTAAGTTATAGACGTGCAAGTTTAATAAGACGAAGTAACGCGATGGAGTAACTTGAGTCTGATGAAGGGAATGGAGATGAGCTCGGACAATGAGACTATTACCTAGGCTCAGCTATTGGGTAACATTATATTACCTAGCTATTGAGTATCGTCTGACACTGTTTGGAGTCAAATGCATACTGCATGATACAACGCGATGCCCTTATAAAAATGTTTAATCGCAGTATTGGATATTATGAGATATATTCAAAGCGTCATTCGTATATCGACGAACATTTTTTAGTAATCACGACTCGCTGTAGCGGTTGTTAGAACGCTGTCTATTGTTTTTAAACATACACGTATCTAGATTCTGGATATTCCTGAATCTATCGGGTGAATTCTTTTATACATCCACAGATACAATAACGCCTACTTTACATTAGTCGTTTCAGTTTTGTATTGTATTTATAGGATGTCCAACACGCAGGAAACTTTTACATAACAATATTCCACAATTTATAATAAGTATCTTCGAGCTGTCGCTGTCTGTCTTGGCGCATCTCTGATCGAAGTAATTATGAAGCGTGACTGTTGGAAGTAAACATAATTTACTTCATAACTGCTGCATATGTCTGTTTTCCAGTAACAGAAACTAGCGTTACGTATAATAGCGTTTGTAAAAAGTGATAATAAAACCGGTTAACGTAGTGCGACTTCTGCTAGCATCCTTAATGACTACGTATCTCGAGGAATCGCCGATAAACGATGCAGAGAAGCAATTAAAGAAGAATTTACAAACGTTACTCCTTGGCGGTATATATGAATTTAATACATTCGAAATGCTCGGGGAAACATCTCCCGATCTCGGAGATGGTTACGATCTACGCAACGTTTCAAGCCATTTAACGCGACGAGCCATTGCCGGAAATAGATATGCATTGTTGATACCTCGTATAAACGAATATCCTGCTGAACATTGTAGAAACAGGTATGGAAGAAAGAAACGGACACACGACCAAATATTGAGAGAGAATTATAGTACATCCTAATCAATTGACATCCAAAAGCATTCTTCACGCTTGGTAACCGAGTATAAAAATATAAATCACTATTTTGCGATGATCTCTCCCTGTGGATATTAACGCTAGATTTTAGATTCTAAACTTAAGGGGCCATTCTACCTTGTAGGCATGAAAAATACGTGTTTCTTTGTGATTTTTTTTTGCGGGTTATTAAATATCGATTAATTCCGGATTTTGTAGATACATTTATTATATATTTAGCTATATTTACGAATTTTTGCAACGCATAATATCTATTGATTACGCTGTTTTTGTTGATCATCAAACAACAGTTTTTACGAACGGCACCCGACTGCGTACGTGATATCTTGCGAACAAGTTATTCGAAATCCTAAAACCAACGATATTCTTAATATAGATGAGTGTGGTTATAGCATGAACTAGGATCTTTTCAAAAAAACAAAAAATGGCAAAATGGCAGCTATTTTACGAAAAAATACTGAATATTTTCATATATTTGGTTGCTTTTTTGTTAATAAAAGAAAAAGTATTGCATATATCGCAATTATCCTAGTTCATGCTATAGGGAGACCAGTTCTGAAGATACCGTATAAATTTGATGTTGATATCTTGAATAGTTTTTTAGTTATCACGCACGCAGTGCCGAAAGATGTAGTTTCGAGAAAAACAACTTTAAAGTTTCACGTCTAGTTGTTATACCTACGCGCGGTACATTTCAGCAGGCTATAACTTCGTTAGGTTTCCAAATTTCAATTTAATATTTGGTGGACATATTTTCGAGACTACATACTAAAGGAAAATGCAAAAAAAAAAATATCGATTTTTTTAATCCCACAAGGTAGAAAGGCCCCTTAACTACAGAATTCATAAATATTATCTGCTAGCGATTCATGTTGGATTTAATTAAAAGGAAAACTGCGTTTTAACCCTAGAACTATCGTTAATTATAATGTACTTATTTGTACCAAAGGAATTAAAACGATACATGCTTGAAGAAACGTGTAATGCAATGGAAATGAATGTTGTTTTACTTTCTCATAAAAAAATACGGTCAATTTTCAAAGATCTAGTTGAGTTACTTTTGTACAATTTTTATTAGAAACTACGAATGGGTCATTTTAGTTAATTTATTTATTTATTAGTGGGATTAAATACCCATTTGTACAAAAAGAGATACAAGTATACAAGATAGTTATATAACAAAGATAAACAGAAAAACAAAATTAAATGTTACGAAGTATAAGACTGACTGTGAATAATTACAAGAAGATGCCAAGTAAAGAATTGAATGGTTAAACACATCGATCAAACCATATGCATAGAAGCCATGAAGTGTTCGATGGTGTTACATTTGAAATAATCCAGAACGACGTAGTATTCTGGAAGGAAAATTAAATCTAAACATTTCAATGATATTTGGACACGAGATCATACCATTAATAACTAAAATCCTCCTTAAAAAATGCAAAATTGTCGAAGATACACGGCTCTGAACACAAAGAAAATGATTTTTGCAATAGATTTCTAATATAATTACGCAAAAAACATAGTTTAAATAATTATTATTACGAAGAATGATAGTTCATACGACGCGTAATACTATTACAAACAAAATGTTCGATTTTTTATTCTAGATCAAAAAAAAAGAAGACTTCACGCCGTTGAACACCGTCGACGTAAGGAGTAACGTTTATTATTTCGTCCAGAGTCAATAAAACGTGACGGAAAAAAAATATTTATATCTTGAAATATCAAGGAATATACGTGGAAAGTGGCGAAAAATTTCATCAAATACTTATGTTGTAAAAAAATTGTAAAATACCGCTTCTCGTTTTACCATTTTCCATGAGTCTCCTCCTTTAAGATTCGAGGACTATAAGAGCGTTAAGATTCTGCGTCAAGTGCCGTGTGGACGCCTGCCGATTTCGTGAAGTGGACACGCGTGGAAAAATTAGGTTTCACCCCGTTGGATCGCGAGGATCGAAGCCACTGTGTGACTCGTCATTAGGAGTTAAGCATCCGGCTAACGATTCGGACAGCCATACTTTCTCGAATTAGCGGGTATGGCGATCGGAGGTGGGTTTGCTTGGGTCTGGTGATCGCGAGTCTCGTCAGAATGGGGGGATACTATCGAGTGGGACACGAAGGTGGGTATCGAGCCACGGGGTGGGAGAGTTTCCACATCGAGAGACCTGCCAATCGCGATCGGCGGGTTTTACCTCTTAGCCACGATTCCCCATGCATCCGGAGACAGATTGCAACGGTGAAATAATAGCGGCTCTACCCCTCCTTGGCTATGACATTTACATTCGGACATACCAGCTGGGAAAAGTTTTACAACCGGCGTCTCTCGATCGTCCAATCAAAGTTCCACAGAGGGGACTTGTGCAAGTGACACTGCACCGGCGTACGCACCGTCCCCCGCTTTTTGCCCGGCTTCTTTCAGGGAGATCGTTACTATCGCTGCTCCGTTATGCTAAAAGATTGCACGGTGACCCGTTTCTTTCGTCGCTGAACAACCCAATGAACCTACGCGTCCCTGAATAACAGGCCCCTTAGCGAATAGCTTCGATCGAGATCGAGGGAAGCTCGTTTCTTCTGGCGTTACAAATTCTTTGATATTTAGAATTATGGTAGGCGAGAAAGCATCGTCGACGAGAAGATATTTAATATAAATGTTGCATAGAACATGGTAGATAATATGTCAAGATATAGATTAAAACATTGCAATGCGAATCGTTGACGTACGATTGAGAAAGAATCACCCTTAACCTTTTGACTGCGGCGCGCCCTAGGAAGAATCCATCAACATAGATGGCGTGATCGTCACATGTCTGTCGCTGCGACTGGTGACCAAAAAAGTACCCGGAGATTTAAGAGACCATTCTTACGGTTTAAAAAAATAATAAATGCAAATAAATTAAAATATCCAATTTTTATCCAATTCCATATCGAATCAATTGGTAAAACAGTAAAAGGTATTATAGTAAAAAAAATGCAGAGGGCGTAAATTTACGCTTTTCGTATATATTGATGGATACGTGAGGGCGTATGTTTACGTCTTTCGTATATATTGATAGACTTGTGAAAGCGTATATATATGCCTTTAGCAGTCAAAGGGTTAAGGGGAGAGACTCAAGTAACGGATCAAAGAAATTGATGTTTTGTTCCTTTTTTTTTTTGCATAAAATAATGTTTTTAAGAATGTTGTGTGAACGGGTGAGAGTGGCGTGTTGCTGAGGCTGCAGTAAACGAAAGAAAATATGTTTATTGTACAATTAAATTAGAAATTTGTTGCAAGAATCATTTTATAGCGTTCAGAGCCGCATATTTTCGACAATTTTGCATCTTTTAAGGAAGGCTTTGATGCATCCGGCGCGTAGTATACTATTACGAACAAAGTGCCGTTTGATTTTTTATTCCAGATCAAAGGAAAATATGCTAGACTGGGAAGTCCATAAGGAATAACATTTATCATTTCGTTAAAAGTCGATAATATGTAATGAAGAAAATATTGTTGAATCTTGAAATGTTAAAGAATATATGTGGAAAGTGGCGAAAAATTTCATCAAGGTCTTATGTTATAAAAAAATTGTCAAAAATAACACTTTACTCTAGTCTCTCCCCATAAGATACAAGACTAGCTAATGAAAATGAGCGTAGGTACTACAATCACAGAAAATCCACTATACAATCTTTAGGTGATAAGTAGACTGCGGATGTCTATGCATTTATGAGAAATGTTAATTCTCAAAAAACTACAGAATGCACTTGTTATGCAAAAATATAAGAAATATTTAAAGTAAGATACGAATTATTATATTTAGGGGTTGAGACAATCCTCTACAAAGCTCCGATTTCATTAATTGTATTAATAAAAATATGAATTTGCATAAAGATCCGCAGTCTAGTGATAAGATTTGATTTGTAAACTTAAGAGTTACACGTTTATGGATCGATACAATTCTACAAAATAATACTTCAAATTACCTTTGTCAGTCCAATATCGCCATATACGCGGCACTCTTACTTATTAGGTCAAATGTTTATTATTATAAATTCATTATCTTATTATTTCGAAAATATATCAACGAATCTTCACTAAAAATAAATATCTAATACATAATTTCTTATGAAAAATAGCTTGCAAACAACTCTCGTTCGAAACATGTAATTTACAAGAAAAATTAAGGTAAAGATTTAAATCACTCACCCTGTACAGGGTGTCCCAGCTAAAGTGTGACAGTCGCGATACTGCAATAACTATTGATGATACGGAAAAATTGTTTATATGAAAATTGCAGGATAAAATAGGATCTTTATTCTGGCGTAAACGGAAATTTTATTTATGTTATTAATTTCAAAGATACGATGATGAAGTTTCGTTTTTTAAATGGAACTATATATTTTTTTTTGGATCATGCGATAGTGTTTTTCAATACGAATTCATTAACCTGCAATTTATTTACCCGATTTTCATTAGTTTTCAAGATATAGCGCTTGGAAATTTACTGATTTTCGGCGAAGACGTCTCGGCTTGAGTGGCAAGTCATAAAAGCGGCCCTATTGTTGCGCTGTTTGATTCCGCCTGTTGAAACCGATAGCAAGGGTCTACGCTCGGAACGGCACGTCCGAAGAGTCAGAAACATGAAAAGTATATTAAAATCAACAAATTTTTCCATTCACGAGGCATTCGCAAAACAAGTTTATTATTTTTCGTAGCCATTCCTTGAACGAATAAATTTAAACAAAATTAAATAATATACGTTTAAAAAATTGCTTGAAATTAAATTGTACATCAAGGGGTTAAGAGGAATATTAAACAGTTCTCTACGTAAAATTCTTCTTCGATCGATACTAGGCATGAAGGAGCTACGAATATTGTGCAATAAAAATATCATATCGTAAAACAAGTCTATTCTTTTTTCGTGGCCATTCTTTGAGCGAATAAATTTAAACAAAATTAACTAATATACGCTTGAAAAATTACTTAACCGTACATCAAGGGGTTAAGAGGAATATTAAACACAGTCCTTTACGTAAAATTCTTCTTCGAGCTACGAATTTCGTGCAATAAAAGCATAAGATCATTTCTGATACTTCGCAAATTAATCTTCCATCGATAAGTTCTCGTTTCATGTCCCTATTAGCGCGAGCATGTTGGTACACGACGTCGAATGATCGCGCACAATGAGAGGTCATTGGTAATTTCGATAAGTCAGACGTTCGTTGAGGTTTCGGATGAATGGAGTCCCGATAAACGAGCTGTCCTCGAACGACTTCGCAACGTCGAATGCTAAACGAGCCCTGCGAGAAGCACGCGAAGTGTACTTGATCGCACGATGGGATCATTCGTCAGGACTGTCATCGAACGAAATTTCACCGTACCGTTTCGTGGCCCGTGCCAAACATGGGCATAGTTTAGCGCGGTTTCATAGAAGAGACGCCCACGCGGTCGATCGAGTCGCGTGTTGCGTCATTGCCGAATTAAAAGCGGTACGCCTTGAATAGTTTCAGGGTAGAGAAGGCAAGGAGATCGGTCTTAACGGTATTGGTAGTCGGGGCTCGAGTATTCCTTTCAGATTTCAACGGGCGTGTGGGCGATCCAATTGGCCTAACCGTAAGGTGGTCCATCGACAGCGCGCAGGAAGTGCTCGTTTTCTCTTCTTTATACTTCGGACAGATTGCGTCGATCGTCGAATCGGGCGATATCGCGGGGACCTTTTTTCGTTCGAAAGCGGGCATACACTCGCCGCGAAAAGTATGCTCGTCACGGTTGCAAAAGCGCCCGTACGTCGTACGAGCAACAATACGAACGCCCGCCTTTTATCCACCGAGAGCCTTATTTATCGTTCGCTGCCCGGCGTGAATCAGTTTTCGATTTTATTTCGCGCGATCAAAGAAACATTTTTTTCGCGTTACGATTCCTTTTATTACAACTTACTCGTTTAATAGAGGTTTATGGGGCTGTACCGTGGATTTAAAATCCGTAAAACGCGCTCGCGGCGTAAATACCCACCGAATAACAGATCTTTTATTCGGCGTTTATTCGAAGAAAATCCTCTTTTTAGTATTACACGGCGGGGACAAACGGATTCAAACTAACTCGGAACCGAATCAGATTTGTTACAGTTCGTAAATATTATTACTATTTTTTTTTTTCTTAAAAGGCGGCCAGAAGTTTATATCGCGTATGAATCAGTATTAGGTCTTCTTTATACTCCAAAAAGTGTCATACGAATATTACGTATTTTACGAAAATAAAAATCACCAAGTAACAGATTTTTATTTACCCTTCATTATTTGAATTTCCTCTCTTTTCAGTTTTATCTAGAATAGGAACAAACGAATTCAAACCAACTCGAATTGAATAAAATTTGTTACAATGCACAAATATTTTTTTTTTCAGTTAAAAAGAAGTTTTTATATCCTGTATTAATCAATGTTCACCAGGCGTTTTATAAGTTCTAAAAAGATCCTTCGAGGCTCGGCGGGGTACTTTTCGCGACGAGTGTACGCGGTGCGTTACGAATATTACGTATTATGCGAAGATAAAAAATAAAAGGAGATACATATGCCGAATGGCAGATAAATACGACGAGGTAGAAAAATCGCGTGACAAGGTGAAAGCTGTGTATGCTCTTTTGATGGAAATCGACGTCTGTTTCCTTTGCGTCGAAACGAAGATATATTCCCCCTGGTATCGCCGACAATTTACCGTGTAAACGTTGCTACGCGTCGTGTATCGCGGGCCGCTAGATACGTGTTATTACATTTTTACGTTCTGCAACGATGCCCGTTCCGGCGAAGAGAAAATACGATGTGTATCTGCGTTATGGGAAATTATAATTCCCGAGTCCGCGCCGCTGCTGCCTACGTCGTAGAAAATTGACGGTCTCTATCCGCGGATTTTTCTCTGAAGTTCGCGTCTATTCAATAGAACCGATCGCAAACATCGACTGTATGATTAACTTTGCCCGCGCCGCGATCAAACTTCGGTTTCCATTGTCGTGAAATTCTTGGAAACGCGAGATTTGCTACGTTCGTTATTCAGAGAAAATTATAGGATACTTTTTGGGTCACGAGAGCGATACGTAATCGTTTTATTACCCTCCTCAGGGTGGTTTCTTTCTCTGGAATTAACAAAAAAAATTACATTGTTATTTAATGCAATAATTAGCTTGGCAATTGAGTCAGGGAGGATTTAATTTTTTCCATTTTATAACGCGTGTTTTTAGTTTTCTGTAAAAATATCACCTATTGCGAAGAATCTTGATGAGAAATATATTTATTTAAAACCCTATTGAAAAGAATTTATTAGTGTACAAGAGAAAATATAATATTTCTACATTCTCATTAAAAATTTTAATGGGAGATTCTAGAGGCCAAAATAAGACGAAAGTCAAGAATACCAATTTGCTGATTGAGGCTTCGTTAAAAAGTTATTAACGCTTAAAGTTGTACGCAGGTTGCCTATCTACAGGCGCAACTATAAACGGTAATAACTTTTTAATGAAGCCTCGATCAACAAATCGACATTCCTGATTTTCGTCTTACTTTGGCCTCTAGAATCTCGCATTAAAATTTTTCCCAGGAAACACTCTGTATAATACATAATAAAGAAATACACAGAACAATATAGAATTTATATCGAGACTCCATATTTAATTTAGTTATCTGATTTTTAAACGAGGAAATTTTAATAGAAAAAAATTCAACTCTTAGACAAGATCATCAACAGTTAAGGTGGTAAGAGATACTTTGACGTTTCTATTAATTCCTTCCACCGATGTTGCATGAATAAAACTTGGTTTTCGCACAAATTTTGAATGCATCCCTCGAGCACAAACGAATCGGTATCGACCAAGTACGGCGTCGACGGATCGGATCATCCAAAGGTGTACGGGAATGGATCTCGAATCAAAGCTGACATTTAATTCGCGCCTGTACGGATACCGTCACTCTGGCTACCGTCGATAGAGAAACGTCACGCTATCTCGTACGACAATGTGTCGCGAGTTTATGCGACTGTGTCCAATATCGCGGAGGCGTACATTATATCCCGCATAGGTTAAGCCACCCCGCCTACTTGCGCGACGTGTCCCAATACCTGGCAGCGATATGTCAACAGCTACTTTCCACTTCGCGTCCTGGCACCAGGTTTTATCTCCGGAGCTACGTTATGCTCGCTAGTCAGCTATGACGACAGCCAGGGAGCATACGAGAGACGGTTGACAAGCTGCCGTTTTAACGTATGTACGTTCGTGCTCGAGCGAAAAAAAAAAAGATAAGTCGTTAGGTACTTTACGCACGCTCGGGCCTCGATCATGATTAAACCCTTCGTACAGGATTTCGCTACTAGGATTAAACGGTTCTTAATCTTCTTATTTTCTCTGTGCATTCGTATAACTCTTTAAAGCAACGATCGATTTTTATCGATTGTAGAACCAATGGATTATCGTATGAGATTGAATGATAAACGTCTTAATTTGTAATAGATAATTTCGTAGGATAAAAATAAAGGAATCGAAATTAATCACCTTCGTTCCGCAACGCCCACAACGCCTACAATAGATTCTAAGATTGACGCTTTATGAATTTTATTATTCTACGTTTCATTCTATTTACTGGCGGGCAGAATAATCATTTATCTAGGAGACAGCCATTTTCTGTCGTTCTTAGACTAATCAGATCTATTCTGTTTTTTTTTTTATGGAATAATCTTTAGGAACTACTGGAACTTATGGCTTATGATGTCCCATTTCATAGTTTCTATATAACATTGACCTACGAGAAAGAGTTGGTGTTCAAAATTCGATGCTCGTGCAGTTAAAATGCATACATTATTTATACCTCATTCACACGCAATAATAGAATGCATTTTATACTTGGAACAATTTGTACTTGTCCTCGGTGCTGGCGGCAGAAGGATATGTAGAACGATGTCGTTTACAATTTATTTTTGGTTCAATAGCTACAAGCGGTGTAGATTGCATCGATGATACATTCCTTTCCTCGATGTTTTGGACCACTTTCAATGAAAATTCATATCTTGGTAACACGGTTCTACTATACGTGTACGATTTTACCCAATCAAACAATCGACATTTACATAATATTGTTCTATCCCAACCCGGGATTTATCTCCAACCATAACATACATAGAGATACATCTCACGTGTGATGAAACAATGTCTTTGATAGACGATGAATAGTTCTTATCAATTAATTTACACACCTTTAATAGAACTACAATGTGAAATGACCAATTAAAGTAGAAACAGCAAGTAACGAACAGATGTGTGGCGCTTCGTCGCTGCGGTGTGGAACTCGTGAGAATTTCCTAGGACAGAAAAGGAAAAGAGGGGACGCGTTTCGTCCGGGCCTGCTAGTGGACTCATCAGTAAGGCTTTCGTAGACGTATATTAAGCTGGCGTAGCCATTTGAAAAGGCCAAAGCAAAATTAATACGATATTTTTTTGCTATTTATTTGCTAATTATTTGCCAAAGAATTAATTTTTTTGCTCCAGCCGTTTTTGAGAAACAATGGCTACGCTACCGTAATATTAAGCTGGCGTAGCCACTTATTGTATCTCTGTACGTAAGACAGATATCGATACCATTCTTGCGGCATATTTGGTTGCTAATTTATTGCTCTTAATCCACTGAATATTAATTTTTTTGCCCCAGCCGTTTTCGAAAAACTGTGGCTGCTGTAGCTCAATATTAACCTAACGTAGCCACATGTTGTATCACAGTATGTAACAAAGCTATCGATACCATTCTTGCGGCATATTTTTTTGCTAATTATTTGCTATCAATCCCCCGAATATTAATTTTTTTGCTGCAGTATTTTTCGAGAAACGACCTCGAAAAAGACTGCGGCAAAAAAATTAATATTCGAGGGATTGATAGCAAATAATTAGCAAAAGAATATGCCGCAAGAATGGTATCGATAGCTTTCTTAGGCTCAAAGGCGCGACACGTGGCTATGCTAGATTAACGCTGGTCCAGCGCGGTCGTCGTTTCTCGAAAAAGACTGCAGCAAAAAAATTAATATTCTTGGGATTGATAGCAAATAATTAGCAAAAGAATATGCCGCAAGAATGGTATCGATAGCTTTCTTAGGCTCAAAGGCGCGACACGTGGCTATGCTAGATCAACGCTGGTCCAGCGCGGTCGTCGTTTCTCGAAAAAGACTGCGGCAAAAAAATTAATATTCGGGGGATTGATAGCAAATAATTAGCAAAAAAATATGCCGCAAGAATGGTATCGATAGCTTTGTTACCTACTGTGATACAACATGTGGCTACGTTATGTTAATATTGAGCTACAGCAGCCACAGTTTTTCGAAAACGGCTGGGGCAAAAAAATTAATATTCAGTGGATTAAGAGCAATAAATTAGCAACAAAAGATGCCGCAAGAATGGTATTGATATCTGTCTTACGTACAGAGATACAATAAGTGGCTACGCCAGCTTAATATTACGGTAGCGTAGCCATTGTTTCTCAAAAACGGCTGGAGCAAAAAAATTAATTCTTTGGCAAATAATTAGCAAATAAATAGCAAAAAAATATCGTATTAATTTTGCTGTGGCCTTTTCAAATGGCTACGCCAACTTAATATACGTCTTTTGTAGCAGGCCCTGTCTTAGACGACTGGGATATTGGGAAGTCGGTCGAGCGCTTGTGAGAGCGCGACCCCTCTGGTGGCGAGCATGGGAGGCGACGTCACAGACGTTTATCCTTCGCTCTTTGCAGTCACAGTTTTACATTCAACAAATAGAAAATTGAAGCAGAATTTTTAATCAATTCAAGTTACTATAACGTACAACGATTGTCAATAAAATTATGTTATATCAGAATGGATTTGATGTACAATAACCATTCAAATTCCATTATCGACAGAACGAAGCATTATAAGAAAAAATTTTATTCTACATTTTCAACCTATTTTATCATGAAAAATCCCTTGCACTACGAACGACAGAACAGCCTGTAAAATATTGCAAAATTCTAATTGATTGTCGACGACTCCAACCGTGAAATACACGACGCCTCGTTTGTGCTCGCTTTCGCGGCAAAAAGTATTTATTAATCCGTTGGAAATTGAATTTCAAATACTAGCAAAGCAGCTGGTAGGTAATATTATTCCATATCGGTGTATATAGTGCGCCCAGACGCCCCGAAGAACGGATACGCTTTTCCCTCTAAACGTTAAACGATCCCACGCGACGTCTCGTTCGCGTACACGCGATAGATAACAGCGCGCGTAATAAATCGCGTGCATTAACGGATGAACGTTGCGGTTGGACGGACGTGCCGCCGAAGAACGGAGATTGCACGTCGTCCGGTGCACCGCTGTGGGAAACATGACTTCTCCACCAGCGTTGGAGCCTTCAAGGCTCATTAACCCGCGAGACAGCGCGTTAGGCCGGGATTACGTCGTTTCTTGGTGAACGCGTACGCACCAATGGTCGCTAAGATCACGGAATGTTAGCTTTCGTTGCGTACATTAATCCACGCGCGAGCGAGGAAAGTGCATCCGCGGTTGAAATTTCTCCAAACGATCGCGTCCCACTTTTAAAGCTAACTTTTGATAACTAAGAACACTGAGAAATCTGAGTTCTCTTTGTTTGGTCTTGACTCCGTGAATTAAAACACTCTGTGATTTTAGTTATTTAATAAAGAAAAAAATAACATTTTAAGAGACTGTGTACGTATTTGCTCGCGTGGAATAAAAAGGAACGTTTTTCAAGATTTTATAAGAGGATCCTCGGTCGCGTCGATGTTCAGAATAGTCGCGATACGCATAGAATCTTGGAACGTTGGCCGTTTCTTCATCGCCTTCGAGACCGATACGCGCGTTCTTGTATCCCATTATTTTCGAAACGATAATTTAACGAGCGAGTTCGTTTGTCAGCGGCAACTGTTAAGTAACGATTCGTGTATGCGCTACGAGGTGAACGCCGCCGCGCTGAATTCTTAGCCGCAGCTGTTAATCATCGAGGAATTCGTTGCAAAAATTCGAACGCGTTATGCCTGCTGCACCCGTGTTTCGAGCCTTTTTTCCCTTCTTTACGCTACTGACTAATTGTTTCGACGTTGAATTTCTGCGGTGCCGCTGGAAAAGTCGCTGAATTTATCGTTCCCCGATCCTACTTTATCTTTTAGTAGATTCTATCGTACGCCATTTTTCTTTCCGCAGTTTCAGTAACTAAACTCTGAATATAGTTACTTCCACTTGTAATCGTACACTATAATCATTGTAGAGCTTTCAATCTTTTTTATCATTAACGAACTGGCCTTTCGTTTCCTACCTATTCATCATTTTCTTTAGTTAGTTTTTGCTCGTTTGGTGTATCATGGTTATCTCCACTTACTTCGTTCATTTTAGCAATTGTTGCTACCTTATTTATACTTTACTATTTTATATACGACGTACCAAAAAACGATAACATATACTGGTTACTCCCCACCTGTATTTGTACAGTATAGTGGCGATATAAATGGTTGGAATTCCTTTTATTCATTTTTATCAAATGTGTTTATTACAACTCTGTCTTACTACTCTCTGTTAATTAAGTACTTTTGTTTCGTTTCTTATTTTATTTTATTTGAAAAAAGCGCGAGGATCGATGCTCCCTAGAGTGATACAACCCTTAACAAAGTTTCTTTTGAATTTATTCATAATCAGTTCGTTAGAAACATGTTTTTTTTTCATTTATAGCGAATGACCATTATAGTGTACGAATATGATTGGCAGTAACTGTATACATACAGGGTGTTCGGCCAACCCTCGGAAAAATTTTAATGGGGTATTCTAGAGGCCAAAATACGACGAAAATCAAGAATACCAATTTGTTGATAGAGGCTTCGTTAAAAAGTTATTAACAATTAAATTCAAAAATTTCAAATCGTTTTGGAAAAATTATATTCGGTTGCAGGGATCAATTACAATCATTTTTGGTGAATACACATACCTCCGAAATCCTATCCACTTTCGAGAAAAAAAATCGGGTAGGTGCTGAAATTTTTCGGCAAAAAAAAATTTTTCAAATCGTTCTAAAAAAATTATTTTCGGTTGCGGGAGTCAGTTACAATCATTTTTTGTCATTACACGTATCACCGAAATCTTACGCACTTTCTAGAAAAAAATTCGAGAAGGCGTGGAATTTTTCGACGGAAAAAAAAATTTCAAATCGTTTTGGAAAAATTATTTTCGGTTGCGGGGGTCAATTACAATCATTTCTGGTGAATAGACATACCCCCGAAATCCTACCCACTTTCTAGAAAAAAATTCGGGAAGGTGTGAAATTTTTCGACGAAAAAAAAAGATTTGAAATTGTTTTGGAAAAATTATTTTCGGTTGCGGGGGGTCAATTACAATCATTTTTGGTGAATAGACATACCCCCGAAATCCTGCGCATTTTCGAGAAAAAAATTCAATACGAGCGGAGCTTTAAACGTTAATAACATTTTAACAAAGCCTTCATCAACAAATTGGTATTCTTGATTTTCGTCTTATTTTAGCCTCTAGAATCCCCCATTAAAATTTTTCCCAGGGATGGTCGAACACCCTGTATATTTTCCTACCCTAACAATACAATTCTAAATTCATTATTAATAATAATGTCGTGGACTTCGACAACGAAGGAACATGCAAGAATTTCACTTCTTTAACAACGACTCCACTAATCATAAGTAAACCGCGGATGTTCATGCATATATGGGAAATTTTAATTCTCAGAAAACTACAAAATCTCTCAATGTGCAAAAATATAAGAAATACTTAAAGTATTTAATTATTATATGTGGCAGTTGAACCTTCTGCAAAGCTCCAATTTCATTAATTCTATTAATAAAAATCTGAATTCGCTTAAAGATCCGCAGTCTAATTATAAGAGTGATTCGCGCGTATAACAAACGTTTGACTGAAGCTTAGAGCTTGCTAGAGTGCAACCAACGAAGAAACTAAATAAACACACGAATAGTTGATAATTTTTTAAGGTTCAAAACTATACACCAACGATTCAGTCTTTTCAACAATGAAGATACTTTACGTAACCTTTTAATGAACTATTGCTGTACTAATCAGAAGGTAGAAACGTACTTCGAGTGATTAATGTGTTTCTCGCTCGAAGTTAAAGGAGCTTTTTCACGCGAACGTCGTAATAGAACCACCCAGTATACAGCGACAGTGAACATGTTAAACGGTTAATTGCGTTCTGTCCTGTCTGGTTTAACCACGTTTCATTGTGCCCGCGTACGTTTCTCGCGACATTGGCTACGGAGCGCGAACGTGCAAGGTATTAACCGGCGCATACGTAAGCATGGTAATTCCCATCGGTACCAGTAATGGGCAGAAATAATTGACGAAACATGGCGCAAAAGTAACGCGATTGACCGTGTACCATCCTCGGAATTCGCTTCTATAAATTAGAAATAATTATCGCGATTAAGGAGTCGCGATCCCTGAAATTCCACCATCACCAGGGAAACGTCGACACGTTAAATTGCTTATCCAGATTCCTTTTTGTTTCGTAAGATCCTCGAGCCAAGATCGAGAAAGTTTATTATAAAAATATACAATGGGTTACAAGTTACTTAACGCGTATGTTTGCACGCGTTAACGGAACACGAAATTGAGCATTGACCGAAAGAAATAATAAAATCGAACCACACTCTCGGCCACTTGTTTTTTCAACTATGTTTACGCAAGTCGTTCTCGATATGAAACGATCGAATAATTTTACCTTGGAATATTAAACAATCCCTAATTTTACAAGTGCAATTCGCAACCGGATATATTTCTGTTCTTCGAGTTAAACGTTATTTCCGATAAAATTAACTAACAAGTAATGTAACGTATTACATTTCTCGCGTTCGAGGAAACATTACTTTGCATTTATTTTACAGCTAATAATGGTGTAAGGTTTCCAGATATGCTCGACTTTTTGGTAACTATTTCCGATTCTCGCTTATTTCGTAAACACTTCTATAGTGAAACCCGGGCGGTTTCAGACAGTTGGCAGGTCTATTTTGTTGGCAACACTTAAGACGGTTGCTTTCTTGCCCTCGTTTATGAGGTTCTTATACAGTCACCGTGACAACGTAATCTTCCGATGAAACCAACAAAGCGTTAGGAATAATCAAGACTTTCTAACCAATCGAGCACGAAATTGCAGCGTTTCGATCTTCTTTGTATAAATATTTATAAATAACTTTACGATCGAACGATTTTTAGCCACTTTTTGGTCTATATCGTTACCTACAATTCTATTGGTAAAGTTTGCACTTAATAAAGTTCCCATTCTTGAATTCCTAAAACTTTTATATAATTTCCAGTGGAACGTTATACTTCTAAATCTTCTTTTGCTTTTCACTCCAAAGCTGCTTTTGGTGGTTCTATATTCATCAGGCGACTCTACTATAATATAAACTTTGCATAAAAGATTCAAGTACTCGTTGACAGTGATACGACCATCTACGATAACCAGAATCAGCCGAATATTAAAATATGATCGTGGAAATCCTTTCAGAGCTTCAACAGTTGCAAGCAAGCTGAACTTTAGGTGTCATTATTTTGATTGATTCCTGAATATTAAAACTGTTATTATCAATGGTCAGGTGTGGATCGCTTAAACAAAGATTGACTTTTATAACGTATGGGATAACTTTAGAAGAAAAGTAACTTGTCCGCTTCAAAGAGTAGAAAATACAGAATAAAGATATACAAGAGGGAAAACGAGGTGAGGGTTTTTTTAGCAGAACTTGATGACATAATTCTAAGCAAATGTAACTGACACGTACGAAGTACGTAACGAGGACCAACTTTAACAAAAGCACGTAACAATATAGAAGTCGTGTCGGGTTTTGTACTAGAACTTATCCTTCTTAAGCTTGTTTTTCGATGTACAATTCGGCTGTAAAATTCATCCATTTATATCTACTCAATATTTTTAATAGTTTGCGACCCGTTGGAGTAAATACGTTTCACCTCCTCAACATCACATCAACTCTGCCAGTGTGCCAAATTTCATGGAAATTAGTGACACTTTGGTATGTTCCTATAATATATTAATAAATTTGATGAACGAGTGTAGAAAAGATATATCCCCTGCTTGAAATTGATTCCATTAGCGCCTTTTTTGGGCTCTTTTCGATTCCACCGTGTATCCTAGACACCGAGATGGTCGATCGATCATCGAACGTTGGATCGAGAAGCCTTCTGTCGCGCACCTTGCCATCCAGGAGTGCACGCGAGGACTCGTCGCGGAACGCGCTAAAAGGAAGAGCAGAAAATAAAAAGAAGAAGAGAATCGGCGAAAGAGAAGTGGCTTGCACGCGGCTCGTATCCTCGTTGGTGGTTCGCGGGGTTAAATATACTCTCGTGTTTGCATCATACGCATTGGCAAATCGAACAAGACCGATGCTGCGAGAAGAAAGGGAAAGCGAGGGAAACGGGAGAAAAGAAGAAACAAAGACGATTAAGTTACCAAATTTCCTCGGTTCTCCGTCGACCTTTGCCCCTTCCAAAACGACGAGAACGGAAACCGAAAGGAAATAAGAAAAGAAACGCGATAAAAACGCGAGACAAATACGGACAAGCAGAGAGGAGGCACTGTTAAGCGCCAAGGAAAATAAACGAAACCGATGGAACACAGGGAAGGATCAAAGTGCAACGGGGAGGGGAAAAAGGAAGAAAAGCATCGATAAAGGAAGAAACATTATCCAGCAACAGCGCGGTGCAGAGGAGGCAGCAGAAGAAAAACGATCGGCACGAAGCCACGCGCGATGAAAGAAAGATCGAAGCAGAAGGAGTCCGAAACGGAAAGAGACGTGCAAAGGAGAGAGCGCGAAAGACAGACGGAGAGAAAGAGAAGAAGGTTCGGATGTCTGCTATTACAGAGCACCTCCGTGGTCACGGCGCACGGCCCGATATGGAGCAATCTCAGATTTCCATCCGCCCAAATCAAGAATATACGCCCTCGCCTCCGCTCGCTCTTCTTCCTCTAAGGGGGACCTCTGGTCTCGTCTTGTTCGCCACCGCCGCCGTCGCTGTCGTCGTCTCGGTCGTCTCTCGGCGGAGGTGGAGGCTCGGGGTTGGTGCTTGGCCGTTCGTGCTGGTAACAGTGCCAAAACTGCCTCAAAACGGACTGCTCCGTTCTCTCGTCCCTCTCTTTCGCTCCCTCTAACGTCGTCGTCTCCTTTTCTCCTCCCCTCTCACGGTCCTCCTTGGTCCCGTGTTCCCGCTCGATGCTCCTATCTTCATCTTCCTCCTTGTATCGGTCCTCTCCTCGTCCGCGGATAACCCATCCCAGACACGTGCCCTCTATCCGCTTCTTACCTTCCTCCGCCATCGACCACGGACGATTTTCCCTGCTTTTCCAGGCCCTGGTACGGGTCGCGTGCTAAGTGACACTACCCGCCCCGGCTCCGACAACAAGTGTCCATCGAGTTCATCGTACCGTCGAGAGTTCGCGCGTTTCGTCGCGATCCGCCACGGATTACGCGTGTGGAGAAAACCGAGACGCTCGGTGGTGGCAGCCAGGATTTAACAAGAGCCCGGATCCTCCAGCAGCGCGCGTTCATGTTGCCGGAAAGCAAGTTTCCCGTAACAGGTAACGCGGGACAAACAGTGGCCAGTTATTTATTCGACGACCCTGTGGGTGTGTGTTTTGGGGTGTACTCGCGTAACCAGGCCAGTGGATCACGGTCCTCCTCGTCTACGAAACTTCGTTTTTAGGGAAGAAGGTCGTCTCGTCAGGATGTTACGAGGGATTCCGTTTCGTAGGAACGGGATTGATTACAGAGAGGTGACCGATCAGCCTAGGTGTTTCTTTATCGCGATCGCCTTGACATATTCCTGAGCATTGCAGCTGACTTACCGTTTTTAACCTACTTGCGCCCTTGCCAATCGAGACCGAACACATGCTCGCCCGCGTCCCGCATGCTGTTCGCTGCGAATCGTCCACTTGTTGCCCGTAATTGTGTACACGCTTGGTGGCCGATGGACGCGGCTACGAATTTCTTCGATACCGTGAACGTAAACATTCTAAAGTGTTTCAAGGGGAGAGGAAGGGGGTGGGGGGCGGGCGATCGAGTGTCGAAACGTCAGAGGCTGGCACCCCGGGTCCATTGTTCCCCGTGTTCGCGTGGATCGCGATGCGCAAATGGATCCCGAGGATAGGGAATAGAGAGACTGGCGAAACGCGGTGAGCGCGAACGAGGCAACGAAAGTGTCTCGACGGGCGTAGTCGTAAAGATACACCGCGCCGCGGGGCCGTCATCCATAATCCCAAATATGGAGTGAGAAATTTGAGAGAACCGAAAATAGTGGCGCTACGCCAACCGCTAAAAATAGCTAAAAAATAAATTGTAGTTACGCGGCCGCCTGCATCATTCTATAACTGGTCTTCAATGAATCGGGCCACCTCCCGCACACGCCGTTATTAATACCATCACAGACACTCCTCGGTAAGCTATATTGCTCCCGTTTTTGGCCTGCGCTTATCGCGAAAGCCAACACGAATTTTCGGGCCTCCCTGCCCGCTGACGGCCGGACGCTCGGCGGTCGAGGCGCAGATATTAGACCAGCCTGGATTTTCCGCCGGCCATCGGACTCGAGATTTTATTTTCAACATTATTACCTCCTTCGTCGATATTTTCGTTAATTATGTTAACGAATCAGCAAACGCTGTGGGGAAGTAAAATTTGCCTATGGGGTGTCGTGACAAACTGGATCTATGAAAAATTATATTTTTCTTAGACGATGTGCATTTCAAATAATATGATGAATTTTAAAACACGATAACGTCGGAGGCTTCTGCTGCTGATAATTTTTTTTAGTGGGTGACTTTGGGAGCCTGTCATCGGAGTCAAGCGAATTTTATACTCAACATTTTTCATTCTTTCGTTAACTCTATTCGTTAATAAGATTAACGAATTAGAAAAAGCTACAAAGAATTAAAATTTGGCATTGGAGTACCGTGACACACTGGATCTATAAAAAGTTATATTCTTTTTAGGGGATGTATATTTTTGCCAAGACTCAAATTTTAAAATAGCCTGAAAAATTTTAAGAGACGATAATGTCGTAGGCCTCTGCTGCTGATAAATATTTTAATGGATGGCTTTGGAAGCCTGTTATCGCTGTCAAGCGAATTTTACTTAATTTTAATTAACGAATTAGCAAAAGCTGTAGGGAAATAAAATTTCGATAGATTTATAAAAAATTATATTCTTCTTAGGGGATGTATATTTTTGCCAAGACGCAAATTTTAAAATAGCCTGAAAAATTTTATGAGACTATAATGTCGTAGGCCTCTGCTGCTGGTAAATATTTTAGTGGGTGACTTTAGCGGCCAAAATAAGACGAAAATAAAGAATGACGAAATTGTGGCGGAGGCTTTGTCCCACAGAGTTATTAATGCTGATGATACGCGAGGAAAGTATCGACTCCTTCTTTACTAGAGGAGATAGATGATTAGTTTATTTAACTTTTTTTTATGCGCAATTTTTAAGTCAGAAGACTGCAAAGTTATATGTAGCATTTTTACTCGAAATATATTTATAAACGTACGCCCACTCAGAAAATATATACATATATCTTTCTTATCAGTTGAAACGTGATTGTCTGGAATTAAATTTTTCCAATCTATTTCCTAACTTTAAAAAATTATACAGAGTGTTCAGCCACCCCTGGAAAAAATTTTAATGGGAGATTCTAGAGGCCAAAATAAGACGAAAATAAAGGATACTAATTTGTAGATTGAGGCTTCGTTAAAAAGTTATAGAAACATTTCCGGCCACACAGTATATTTTCGGAAAAGAATTTTTTTCTCGAAAGTACGTAGGATTTCGGTAGTATCTGTATCCAGCAAAAATGATTGTAATTGACCCCCGCAACTAAAAATAATTTTTCCAAAACGATTTGAAATTTTCTATTTTTGTCGAAAAATTTAGGCATCTACCCCCTGTCGATTTTTCATAAAAATTAGTTTTTCATTTTTAATAAATTTGTTTGATGCCCTACAGAAAAATTGTCTAATACTTTTTTGTAGGTACCTATGAGCTCTACTTCAGAAATAAATTTCATTAAAATATATTCACTATTGTAGGAGTTATGGTCGTTTGAAAATTGGACCATTTTTATGGGGTTTTTCTCATCTTGCGGGGTCGAGGATCCAGTTTTTGAATATTTTTACGATTTCTACATATTCTTCGCCTAAATACGCGTTGTTTGCCTTTCGTAACATTAAAATCGTCCCATCCGTTCAGGAATTATGATGTTTTAAGGAGCCATTTCTGGCCTCACATTAGATTTTCGGTAATGAATTTTTTTCTCGAAAGTGCGTAGAATTTCGGGGATATGTGTATTGACCAAAAATGATTGTAATTGACCCCTGCAACCAAAAATAATTTTTTTAGAACGATTTGAAATTTTTTAATTTAATTTATTAATAACTTTTTAACGAAGCTTCAATCAACAAATTGATATTTTTGATTTTCGTCTTATTTTGGCCTCTAGAATCTCCCATCAAAAATTTTTCCCAGGGTTGGCCGAACATCCTGTATGGAGCACTCTTGCTCAAAATCTAAATTGTATATACATATACATATATGTGCACACATATTTATAAACGTACGCCAATTCAGAAAATATATATTCTTCTTATCAGTCGAAACCTGAATTTTCTGAAACAAAATCTTCCCGGCGTATTTGCATATTTACAATTACCTTTTTCATAGATCAGAAAATAAGGAAGCCATGTTTTGGCTCGCTATAATATTTACCATTGGATAAACATTCCATATATAATCTTTCTCATCTCACGGAATTGCATACTCTGAACCATGAAGATAAGTAAAAGATTATTGCTAAAACTGCCAACAATTATAATATATTTATTTGTACCAAAAAAATTGAAAATGGATATTCAAAAAAATATATAATTCAATAAAAATAAATGTTCATTCATTCTCTCGTAGAAAACTAAAATTTTCAAAAATCCAGTCGATCAAATTTGTTGAAATTTTTATTAGAAATTACAAATTTTGACCGTTTCGTTAGTTCCACTGTTAGATGCTCGAAATAGTCACTTTGTTGGCATGGAATTATTAAGGGTCTCTGTAGGGGAGTAGCATAAGGCGTGAAATCCGATCGACTAAGGCCAAGTATGGGCCAGGAATTGCGGGTGTTGGGTGGGCCGTACGCGTGTCGGTTTCTATTTTCAGCCGGGGAATATTTTTATCCGACTGTGCTGTAAAGCCAGTATGTACAATACGCTTCTTCGTCTCCGCGTCGCCTTCTTCATTTTTTTTTTTTTCTACATCGTATTTCCGCTGGTCTACGAGTTACGTCTGCCTTTGATACCGCGTCATCGGCGTCGTTCGTCGAACCGTATTTTCGGTTAAATAATCGTACCGCCCGGGTTCCTTCGCCTCTCACGCGACTACTGGTTATCAATTTATCGTTATTACGCTCTCTTAAATGTATCTCTCTCTTAACTACAGAGGATGCTGATAAATCGACGCAACTCGCGCGGACGATCTTTGAACACGCTTTTCGTCGAATTAAAAATACCAGATCTACAAATTGATTCTCGACCGTATCGAATCGCTCAAAATATCTATTCAAACCGAACTTTTTCCCCCTCTTTTGCTCAGACAGCTGCCTGGGAATCGATAGAAACAATAATACCCAGACACTCGTAAAGATTATTTTTATACTTAAAATCTTAATTGGCTATTCTGAAATATACCACAGGATGAAAATTAATTTGTGGACAAACTCTCACTTGGAATTAATTATTCATTTTCGCTGTGAGACGTATTCGAGATGGCAGAATATATTTAAGTACAGTTTATTATTTATCATCTGCTTGCATCGCACGGTGGATGATGTTTTGGTGAACAGTTTCGTTCGCGTGGGAACGTTCAAAAAACCGTTATTCTAATCTACCCCTCCGAATGTAGGGAGTCGGTTTTTACCAGATGCAGCTGGCACCTAACGGACGGGCCTAAAAGATCTCCCTGTATGGACATTTGTAGAACATCCCCCCCTCCCCTCCTCGTTTTTGAACATATATAAGTTCATTGCTTTCGACCCAGTGGGGCTCAGAATCGTCTAGTAAAAACTTGTAACGCGTTCGTTAGAATCGGGTACAAGTTCCCTTGCCAATTATTAGTTAACCTTATAGAATCGACGAGTTTGGCATAAATACTATTACAGGGAATTTTTTCTAATCACTGTGCATCAACGTCGAGCAACCCACATGGTAATTAAACCAATTTTTCATCGCAACACTAAACATTTGCACCTCAAAGACCTACGATACACGGTACAATTTGTCGAGATAGAATAATTTTAATTTTGAAACCCATCCTCGTAATCACAGTAGAATAATTTATCCAACCACTCGAGTTGTATCAAATTTAAAATATTAAAGTTACGAGACTGAACCTTACCCGAAAAAAATTAGATTTTTACACGATTTTTCCAAGATTAATGTAACCCAAACTACAAGGTTCGTATCCAAATTAATATCATATCTAGAATTACTACACTTGTCACCATATATGTAATATTTCTTTCCTATCACAAGACGAAGATACATTTTCATAGTTTGTACAATGATTTTGAGTTATAGTAGAACCTCAAACTATAATGGATCTGCCATTAACGTCTGCCATGTCAGTTGTCTAGAGACGTATGTACATATGTTGAAATTGTAATGTCAAGACTAGAGATGTTCGACGATCCAATGGTGTATTTATCATTTAATAGCATTCCCGATCCCCGGTAGAGTTATTTAAAATTACCATCAGAATTCTTTTATTATAAATAACTTTAAAACGCCGCGACAACATATTAAACGTTTCGATAGAAGAAACTATATATAATGGAGGTTCTGTCGCAATTTTTCCCCATTTGTTCGTACAGTTTCACGGGTGTATATCGCTCGTTTACGACCTTTCTCGCGCGTAACCGCCCCGCGTTTATTATTACGCTTAAAGAAGACGCGACCGACACGGGACTATTTATAAGTCAAGCATCGACGTTTCGATGTGCTTAAAAGAGCATTATGAGAAATTATACGTGACAGGTGCGTAGAGGCGACGCACCGAGGCATTCCAAAGGCGATCGCGTAACGTAATGGCAGTCGCGTTACCTTTTATACGATTTCGAAGCCTTGGACGTTGTCTGGTGTTGCCCACACGGGCCCCGGCGATGGTGTAACGGCCCGCCATACTCGTTTCCACGATTTGCATGTGGGCATTTGTTTCAGTTTCTTCCATTTCTCACGCCCGTTTGTCCCCGCGAGGCGCGCTGCACGGAGAGGCGCGCATAGAAAACGCTCGTCTCCCGTTCCCCGTTAATCCGGCAATGTTTCATTAGCGAGAAGGTTATGAATATTCCGCAACATACAGGTTTCCACCGCGAGCAAAAGTCACTGCGGCGGATGTACCCACGCGCAACCTTTCCTGTTGGACCTATATGCATACGCTTATCGACGATTCCTCGAAACGGAAAGTCGAAATTCTGTGGGAACACTCTCTCCATTCGAATACACTGGACTCTCCTGTGCACAGTCTACGTTTCATTGGAAAATTTATCAGTCACTTGGGTCTTTTTTTTATCTTCTATCCCAGATAAACGAATCTTTCTATATTTTAACATGCGACGAAGTTGGGAAGACTTCACGTAAAATTACATGGAAAATTATTTTCGTCTATTAGATGGGAATCCAGACTGTTACATTTGTAATAAAACCTTAAGATTTTAATTTCTTAAATAAATAGAGAATCTTCTGAAGCAGCACACCTAATCCACGGACTGGAGGGAAACTAACGAAATCGTGCGTTACACTTCCCAGCGCACAATCTGTGTTTCGTTGGAAAATTTATCAGTCAATTAGGTCTTTTTTTATCTTCTATCCCAGATAAACGAATCTTTTTATATTTTAACACGCGACGTACTTGGGAAGACTTCACGTAAAATTACATAGAAAATTCTTTTCGTCTATTAGATAGGAATCCAAACTGATACATTTATAATAAACAGAGAAGATTAGATAAGATTTAAGATTTTTAAATTTCTTAAATAAGATAAGATTTTAATTTCTTAAATAAACAATCCATTACATAAACAGAATTTTCTGAAGCAGCCACTGCAACAAAATGCAGTTTGTATAATTTTTACTTATATCCTTGTAGTAAATACAGTAAAGAACTTCTTTTTAATAGAGCTCCTATAAAACTTAGTTACTTTCCTAATTGTCTGGAAAATTCAAAAGTATTCGAATTGTACGTTCAATACTAGAACTACCGACAATTATAGTGTGTTTATTTGTACCAAGGAAATTGAAACGATAGGTGCGTGAAGAAATGTATAATGCAATGGAAATAAGTGTTTATTCATTCTCATATAGAAAATTACGGTAAATTTTCAAAAATTCTGTCGAATAAATTTTGTACAGGTTTTATTAGAAATTACAAATGGGTCATTTTGACTGGTTTGGCAGTTCTAGTGTTAAATCATGGAAACGTTCGAATACTCAAAATACAGAAAAATTGTGTTTCCTCGACGGTTCTCGGTTTAAAAATGCAGTCTTATTTCCGTCCGACGCGATGGCAGTAAAAAGCTCCCTCGTAGATCGTTAGCGTTCCGTAACACGTTTTTATCTTTGTAAAAACATTTTCTCCGCCGTTTGCATCCAAAGTCGCCGTACGGGAAACGGAAAGTATCGAAGTTTGATCTCTTCTTTAGAGCCGATTCGGCGTGTTATTGGCTCGACCTCTCCGTGATAACCGTATGGGGTATTTTTTATGTTTCAGGGGGCACTATGCAGACCGAGGAAGTCGTACCTCGCGCACAATCTACTGGTATAGACGGTGTCCCCACAGACAGCACCTCTTTGCAGCATCATCTGCATCACTCGTCGCATATAAAGTGTCCGTTGCCACCTCTGCTCCACATGGCGGTCAAGCAGGAGCCTCAGGAGGAGGAGGAACGGAGTCGTGACACGAATGCGTTGAGGTAAGCCTACGATTATGCTAAACGACGTTTACCATCTGTTAATTGCTTATCCTTATAACGCTTTCTCTTGTTCACTATACGCTGGTTCGATGAAATTTTTTCTTTAATTAAAATACCACCGTGGAAAATATCATTTCCAGTCAAGGTTTACACCAGGTGATCCTAAGAAGGGGGTCAAACGATTTTTAATAGCAACGTTTAACTATTTTAAAAGCTTTTGTCCCAACCTGTATATTTCCCGTCTTAACACTTTGACGGCCGCTGTCACGTATATGTGACTTTGAGAGCCAGCAGACGTCGGCCACTGTCACGTGCGCGTGATCTACTGTATCAGTTACCTTTTCATCGTACATTCAACTTATTACGTTTGTTGAGGTTACATTTATATTTCCTTATAATAATATTAATGTGTTAACCATACGCTGGTTCGATGAAATTTGTGTTTTGAATTAAAATATCACCGTGGAAAATATAATTTCCAGTCGACGTTTCCATCAGGTGATCCTAAGAAGGGGGTCAAACAATTTTTAGACGCGCAATACAAAAGTTTATTTTCGTTGTAATAGCAACGTTTAATTATTTTACTATTTACTTAACGCGAGGCAAAACAAAAAGCTATATTTCATAGTGGGCAAAGTTTTTGTCCCAACCTGTATATTTCTCAAGTCTCGATCCGCTTTTTCCGACAACTCTGTATAATTGTGTTTTGCCTAACTGTTCTTCGGCTTACGAGAACGGTATTAATATTCCACCGTGTAAATGTCCATTTCGAGAGATTAATGAGTCAATGTCGTGTTACGTGTAAATCATGGGAAAGATATCGATTATTATTATCGGTCACGATGCATCTTAACGAGTTCCTGCAGTTTGTAATAGTGCGTAACGAAGCATTAGGTGTGTCACGTGCATACACAAGTTTACACGTAGCTTATACACTTCATCACTTATATGAAGTTTAATTTCGTTATAAAATTAAAAAACATTCGATAACGGTTTTCCGTAGTTGAACAAAAACTACCGTTTACAGTTATTATTTTTAATTTCTGCTATTAAGACCCCTTTTTTAGATGACCTCTGAACACCTTTTTTATTATTTTACAATTTACGAGCGTGGATGTTTGTATAATATAGGAAGCGTTTCCCCGCTTTTCGCGCTTTCACCGCGTTTTATTTGTTCCTTGCGCGTTTCGAATTATGATCGAGAAACGCGGATATAAGGGACAAGGTCCCCTTGGTTTGTTCGTCACGATAATCGATGGGAAATTTCATAGTCCGCAAGTAGATGCAGACATTTCTCCGACGTCCATCGATGGTAAACACCATGGACACGAGACCGGCCACCATCAGATCCAGGAGCTGGAGGAGAGCCCAGGGCAAACTGTTTCGGATCTCACTAACAGAGGAAGACCAAGGTAATTTACCATTGCAATCTAAATACTTTAGTAATATTAGCTTCGATCATAAATTAAACCCAAACCATCGACCATCTTGTTTCAAATTTTTCTCCATCAAGATTTCTATCCGGATGCTAAGTTTAATTTAAATTTTCTGTAAAAAGAAAACTGTTTAGACGATTAATCGTGTCTAAGACAAGATCTGCTGGACAGGTCTTACCGAATAATCCATTAACATAGTCAAGAACGAACGTACAGAAATCTTTTCTTGCATAACGAACAAATTACTTATCATTATAAATCGGATAACATTTATTAGTTCAGAGTATTTTCATTTATATTATTTGAACGGCACCGAGGACAGAAATAATAAAGCTGAGAATGCGTTGCGCAAACAAGGAAAAATTGCATAAATTATTAGCAACGGTACACAAACTTGTTATTCGATCGACTTTTGAAAGGTCAGTTCTGACATTGCAAATTCGAAATGGTGCACAGCGAAAGGATCCTGCATCGTTCGTTGCAATTAACTGCTCTGGGGAATAGAAAGAGCACGAATTCCACGATTAATCACTTTGAAAATAATAACGTCGACGATAAATCCACGAAGTAATAATTGTGACTATTTTTACTCACTGACGTACCCCATTCATTTATTTCTTTCAAGCAAAAAATTGTATCTTCTCTTAAAAATAAATTTTTCCCCTCTAATTTTATTTTCTGTATATATGAAGTCAACCGTTGTGAGATTTATCTCTCCATCCACTGGATTTAATTACTTTCTCCCAAAAAATTAAAAACAATTGTTGACTGATTCCACGAGCGTCCAAATAAATTTTTAAACGAAACAAAATAAAAAATAAAAAAGATCCGTTAACGAACAGTCTATGTTACTATTATCTCTATCGTGTGTTTTCTCGATTTAATTCTTAATTAAATCATTGGAAGACTAACGACGGTTAAATTTGTCCGACACCTTTCACCGACAGGCGACATATATTTTTCCACGTATCTGGACGTTTCCTTTGGTTCTCGTCCTCCGTGTTAGCTGACACGTTTCCTCCTCTAACGACCCTTTCGACGTAAAACTCGCGGCGCTCGAGAAAGCACTTTAGACGGCCTGCAAGAAGGATAAGGCGCCGGGGGAAAACTGGTTCGTTCCGTGTACGCGAGTCTTCTGTGGTCGTAGTGACAAAATATGATTTCTTAGGTACGTCGTTGAAATGCCGCGAGTCGATTACCGTTATTGAATTTCATTAAAAGCCGCGTTAGAGCTGACGATAGAAGAGGACCGACGTGTTCCTTGCATACGCTCGAAGGTGCTACGTTACGCGGCATAAACTGCCACTGAGGTGTGGTCTGGAATGCAGCCACGTAGAAAACAACATTAACGAAAGACCAGTATATCGTCAATATGTAATTATTGTTATTAGTAACGATGGGCCAATTTCTATCCCAACACTCCACACATTTACGATCCTAGCTGTTTCTATACTATGTATAATACTTCATTTTAAATAAGAACCGTTCGAGTACTCGTAGAAACATTATTTGAATATTCATGAATTTTTATTACATCGTTCGAATATATTAAAATATTATCACCGAGGGGCTCTGTGTTAAATAAAATGTCCAGTATAATTGTAGAGCAAGAAATTTTGTGGATAAAAGTACGAAGTTTTACCCCAAAGTTTGAAACAAAAACAAAAAGTTTCCCCCTTTCAGTTGAAAAGTATCGAAGAGAATAAAATGGATTTAACAAAATCAGCCGAAATTTGAAAATGGAAATGATACGATAATGGTGTCGTCATTGTTAAAAACCCCTTGAGTAAAGTTACTGACGCTTGCATTAGCATTTAAGTTTTTTCAGCCACTGTTTCTCCTTGCATTGTTACCGCCTCTGCAAACGTGACGCAACTGCAAAGTTATTGCTTATAGGCATAATAAAACAGAAAATCATTGATGTGTTCGTGGAAACCCATTAAAATTGGAAATAATAATTTCGAAACGCTCGACAATATTTCAGATGATAGTCTAGGAGATCCTCAACGTGTCAACAGAAATATTCAGTGGGTCGTGTTTAGCAATGAGTCTTTCTACAAATATTTTAATGTCTTTCTGTGGTGAAATATAAACCTTGAGGAGGCTGTTTGACACTCAAACCGTTAAGTAGAAAAATTCGTAAAATGTGGAGAAAAGTTTATAGAAAGCATGCCTAAAATTGTCAAGAAATAATCACTAACGCGGGAGATTAGACCCATTATTAAACAAAACATATTTTTCTGATTTATCGCGTCCACACTCTTATCAAACAGACCTGCACATAAAATACGTTAAAAACCATGGATCTCGAACCATAATACAAGCGAATCCTCGAACGTCTGTTGCAGTCGTGGCCGCAGGAAGTCGCGCTGGAAGCTCAAGTTCCACCATCAAGCGCTGCCCCCGGAGTACCTGGACCACTACGAAGCGTCGCTGGCCCAGGAGGCCTTGAACTCGTCGCCGACGCACGTGGCGGAGCCGACAGTTCCTAGCCCAGCGCCTACCAGCTCGACTTCGACGCCCAGCCCCATCGCGGACGTGCATGGCTGGTTGCAACGGATCGCGGCGATGCAGCAGGAGCTCTGCCCCCAGATCTCATCTCCCCAGTGCCCGTCGTTGAACTCGACTCAGCCGTCGGGCTCCAGGAGGTCGGTGATCACGTCGACCTCCTCCCATGCCTACAACCCGAACCACCATAACCACGCTCAACAGCAATCCCAAGCGACCAGCAGGCCACCAATGAAATATTCGGATTTGCCCTACATGGGCGAGATCACGCTGGACAACAGCAAGCCTAGGAGAGGCAGGAAGCCCAAGAAGGCGGATATCTGTCACCTGATCTACAAGAACTACGGCACCATACTGCCTGGAACGCCTGGACACGAGGAGAGAAGACTGTCGCCCAGGGACAAGCTCGACTGTCGCGAGAGAGTCTCTCCTCAGATCCCGTTCCAACGAACGGACGTGCAGAACAGGATCAGCAGTTTGCTGGAGAAGAGGCTGACGCAGGAGTCCCGTCGAACGTTTGGTCTGATGGAGCACTCCAAGGAGCAGGACGAGCCTCTGAATCTCTGCATCAGGGACCTGAATCAGCTGAAGATCAGACTCCTGAGGAAACATGGGAACGTGTACGAGTCCGGTCACGTGAAGAGCGAGACGTCCAGCGACGGCGAGGAGGTTGAGTGCATAGGCACCACGTTCCCCGCGGAGCCTGGCTACCGTCCGGTGGACGCCATTAGTCGCGGGGGTGGTAACGTCAACCACAACAACAATATAATAGACCCCATGCTAGGCGGCAATCCCGGGTTCGTCTACTGGCCCAACGCTGGGGTGTTCATCCATCCGATGGCGCTCCAGTCGCAGCTCCTCTACTACCAAAAAATGGCCCAGAACGACAAGTGCTACCCCAGGGTCGTGGACCAGCCGAAGGAGCAGAAAATCGTCCCCAAGTCTCTCTACTCTATGATGGAGACCAAGAGTCCGCCGGTGATCCCGCCACCTGCTCAACCCACCTCGCAGACCGCCCCTGTGCCACCCCCCGTGTCACCCAGACCGAAGAGGAACGCTCCGGTCGGCCAGAGCCAGACTCAGCCGACCAAGAGGAAACGTTCCGCCATCTTCATTCCCCCGATGCCCACGGAGAACAACAACAACCCCGCGACGGAGGTCAGCATATGCAAGTTCAAGTTCACCGGGGGTGCGAAGCCCAGCCTTCAGGAGAAGAAGAGCCTGTCCGTGGACTCGGGGGGCAACTTCAGGTACTACAGCGGCACCGGGGACAAGAGCATGCGCGGCTACGAGTTCTTCCCCCGGGAGGCCCTGCAACAGTCGGCTGGGCAGTCCGGCTCCTCCACGGGAGCGTTCCTCAGCGCGGCTGGCGAGAGGATTCAGCCCGCTCCCTGCCAGAAGATCGCCAACCAGGACGAGGGTCGTCGCAAGAGGAAGACCCGGAAGTCCCTGCAAAGGGAGAAGCTCGAGCAGACGTTCAAGGAGAAGGGATTCCTCATACAGACCCAGCAGCTCGAGTCCGCCGAGGGCGCCACCTACTGCAAGTTCAGGCAGCTGAGGAAGTTCACCAGGTATCTGTTCAGAAGCTGGAAGGACTATCTTCCGGGCAATGTGCGCGAGTTGACCGGTGCCACGGACAGCGAAATCGTCGACGGGGACGCGGAGAGTGACACGAACGTGCTACCCTCGCCGGGTCCTCATTCAAACATGGTGGACGTGTCCACGGGGTTCGTCGACGATCATCGCGCGTTGCCTCTCACGTGAAACCGCGAGACTTATCACCCGAAGTGATATTGGTTTGGCCTTTACGTAATTTTTGATGGCATCGAGCGTCGAGGAGGATGCGACGCGATACGACGATTCGTGCGTTTAGGCGAACGCAAGAGGTTTTCAGTGATTTTCAAGATGGTCGATCTCGGATACGGCGGTCGCGTTTCGGGGAGCTGAGAGGGCAGGAAGGTCTCTGTTTTAGACCGTGTCTTGAACCGCCGTAGCCATTATAGTAATGATTCTTAAAATGAACATACGTGATTCGTAAAATGAACACACGTGATTCGTAAAATGAACCCCAGATGCGATCCATAAGTCGAACGTGTCCATCTCTCACAACCGAGATGATCAACTCCGAGAGTGTCAATCCCGTGTTCATCTTAAGAATCATTACCGTAATACTGATTTGCAACCTAATGGTTCGTAGAGCAGGGGCCTTACTTTTTATTTTCAGACGCTGCAGTTGCTTTGCCCGATTCGGGAACGAATGAAAATATATTTTAGAACGAAGTACCAATTAATGAAGAGTTTTAAATTTGATGAAATTTATAGTTTGGAATAGTAACATTTCATAAAAAAGTGAGTTAATCGATTTTGCAGCGATCGAACACGATCGTCTCGAAGGTATCTATTTTCTCGAATAATGCACACGTTTATAGAACGAAGAGGACAGATGCTGCTAAGAACGTTGAAATTTATTTTTGCAAACGTTACTTGCATTTACCGCATTCGATGGTGTCTAACTGCCTTATTACCGTATCGTTAGGAGTTCTCGCGCAATTTATACACGGGGACAAAGTGAAAGTACCAGTAATTAGAAGAATTTATGTCAGGGAGGTATTCGTCGTCTCAGAAATCTCGTTCGATACCGGAGTATTTATACGTCTTCTTTCTTACGAACGCGATTAAAAGTCGGCTATGTTAAACTTGCAAGACAATTCCCGTAACTTTCACCGTGTGCTCGCGATTAATAGACCGTTAATGTCATAATAGTTGAATACCAGTGCTTCATAACGCGCGTAAAATGCGCCTACGTGAATCGGGCCTACACACGCCGCGCTCCCTTCGAAAGTGATTATTTAATAATTTGTCGTCCGTGCGATGGGGTTAAAATATATATCCTGGACCGTTCGAGTATATAAAATTCTGTCGAATACGCGTTGTACGCTCGCTTGTCGATCCGCGAGCAACGATAGTCGAAATCGATCGAGAGAACTTGGGAAAGATTAATGGCGGCGTTACTGCCGTTTGAATTAATTTCATTAAGAAGCAAATATAGTACAAGGATTTTGTCGTCATCTCGCTTTATTAGCTACGCGGGCGTGTTGACTATCGTCTACGATCCTACGAAGAAGGCGGGAATAATAATGCACCTTGAACGAATCTGTCGACAATATGATCCAGTTGTTGTGCCACGCGATAGCCTCAATTACTATGAGCTCCAACGAATTGAACATGATCGTACAATTGCCTGTCGAGCATGGTCAACCGTAGCAATCTCGTTGCAAATTGCAATGAACGGTACCACGAGATCTACTGTTCGCTTCGAGGGATCGAAAATGCCGGTCGGTGAAATGGGATTGCTTGGTAATAGTATGTGATTTGCAGTTTGGAATTCGTCAACGTGAACAGTACCGTGTAGAATTCATTGGCGATCGATAGAAACGTAGCAATTCTACGCAAACTTCTAAGTAACTTTTTGTTATTGATTTTATATTATCAGCGAAGAATTCTAATACTGTCCGACGATAATTGACAGAAACGCGAAAGTGTTCACTGTTTGTCATTTTTTTTATAAACGTGTAGCTTGCTAGCAATCTATAAACACGAGTCGTGATAATCGTACACAAACCTATAAACTTCACTGCCATTGAATAATAACTCATATAAGGAAGTTGTGTAATTATTAACGTATACGAACACTGCTCGTTGATCGACGAAAGAACGTATTACTACGTGCCATTTATAGACCACTTCAAACGATCGAAAACGTAGCAGTTCGTTGTATGTTACTCGTCAACGAACGCAGATGAGTACAGTTGATATCACGTAGTAGTACGTTCTAGTAGACCGATAATACAAGTAAAACCAGTACGTGACGCCCAGTGATCTTTTTCTTAATCGAAGAAACAGACAAAATCATACAAAGTCGATCTATGTTTAATCCCGTTACAGGTTTACGCTATCTTTACGACGAAGAATTCTTGACAATAATACAGAACATTGAAACGATAATTTGCAAATATCGATGCACCAGACTAATCTTTAAACGCGTTAATAAATATCGTTACATTTTTATGAAATTCGATACTCTATATATAACGATTAAGTATTTATTTTCACATTAGAACGCTATCTTTACGACGAAGAATTCTTGAAAATAATACAGAACATTGAAATGATAATTTGCAAATATCGACGCATCAGACTAATCTTTGAACGCGTTAATAAATATCGTTACATGTTTATGAAATTTGTTACTCTATCCATAACGATTAAGTATTTATTTTCACACTAGAACGCTATCTGTGCGACGAAGAATTCTTGAAAATAATACAGAACATTGAATTTGCAAATATCGAAGCGCCAGACTAATCTTTAAACTTGTTAATAAATATCGTTCCATGTTTACAAAATTCGATACTCTATTCACAATAATTAAGTATCTATTTTCACACTAGAAAAATTGAAATTGATTTAAGTTAAATGTGTGGAATTGTTATGAGAAAGGTACTTTTGGTTTCGACGTCTCCAAGATGGCGTAACCCCAAGAGGGTCGTAAATCGGCAAGCGAGCATGGCGTTGTCGCGTAACGGTGTCTCGATCGATCGTTTGACGAGAAACAAAACGCTCGTTTAATTCTTGTTACAAGTGCTGTAATTAGTAACCGTATAATGGGAGCAGGAGCGAAAGAGAGGGAGAGAAAACAAGCATGAGATCGCGGCGACGCTATCGCCGCGGCGCGTTTTAATAATAATGTAAATTCGATCGTAGTTCCGTGCCAAAGATGGGAGACTGGAATGTACATAGCGCTGAAAGAACGTGTTAACCAAAGAGTGGTTTCGTGCTCACCGATTAGAAGCGGATGCGACGATAATCTGCGTTAAGGGACGCGAGGCGATAAATTCAGGTTTCTATCGGCTCGGCCAACCCCGGGGGACTCACCTCGGGCCCGATTTTGCAATGCATTTCGCGAGGTTCGCGCCTCGCACGAGCGAAAACGGAGATAGCGAGCGTGAGAGAGATCAAGACTCGGAACACAAGAGAATAGAAAAATGTAGAAAGAGGAAAAACGAGCGATGTTATCATATTATACACACATACATACATATATATATTTTTTTTATCGTAAGTTACACGCGAATTATTTAATAACGCCTAACGAAATCTAGTCTTATTTATACTCTTTGTTAAATCAAAAGCCGTGTTTTTCTTTTTTTTATTATTATTATTATTGTTCGAGAGCCTCCAGTCTTGCGCCGACCAGTCTTCGATTTTTATATCTTGTATGCTTCGACGTTGATTTCTTCGACATTACGATTAATTAAAGACGGTTCAAGTCTCGATTTAAATTTTGATAAACGTCGAACTTTCGTACGTTTGCTTGAAATTGTTTAAAGAATACACCAAGAATAACATCCGGTCGAAACGTGCAAAATGTATGAGTCTGTTTGCCCAAGGCTGGAGACCCTCGAATCTATTATTATTATTATTATATAGCGATTTATTTATGCACGCGTACGCCGTGCAGAATTGCGACGAAAGTTTGAATGTATCGAGAAGGAATCGTGCCTTTTGCGCGCGTATCGAAGACGTGGACGGAGCGACGATGTCCGAGACACTGTTGGACGACGTTGGCGAACGTTTGGAAGCGCGAATGAAACGATCGTACCTGAGGTTCGGCGAATCGTGTGCTTCGAAAGGGACACGCTAAAGTATATTCGCGAATTTCTCGTTTCCAACGCGTTTGTCGCGTCTCCATTGTCGTCGACCAAGCTCCGTTGTACGAGAATAGAGGCGCTCGAACGATGATCGCGTCGAAATAACGAGAGAAGGTGCAACAGGAACCGTCCTATATCCGTATCGTTATTATCCTGTGCAACGACACGTAGAATTTTTTACGTATTGCCGATTGTAAATTGATCAATTCTTATAGTCTGTAATAATAAAGCGTAATTGTTACTGATATTTCCACTGTTCTGTTGATTGACACTGAAAATTCAGAATTATTATTATAATTCCCTCGCGTTGAAAGATTCTCTGAAAACTAGGGGGAATAGAAATTAATTTTTATAGCAAAGAAGCAGACCTTTCGAGGTTTGGCTTTGTTCGACGACGAAGTAGGTGGTCGGAAACTTTTAGCCAGTAATGCATATGCATGATGCGGAAGATTCTTCGAAACTTCATTAAACGTCCTCCGACGGTTCCATTGATACATTGATGGGTCGGAGGATCCGTGTGCATCGCGATGCAGCTTGCTCGGGCACAGGTACACGAATGCACACACTGTCAAACCACACAGAAAAGGGACGAGGATGCGTGTGCACGCACTCCACACGACCGATCGGTCTCTGGCTCGGTGCGTACAGCCAACCATTCATGCATACGCCCATTCATACGTCTCTCTGGCTCACCTTGAAGACTTTTTATCGCTGGTCGATGTGGACGAGGCTATGAAGCGGTGCAAAACCATCTCCGTACAGCGCTCTTCCAGAGAAGAATATTATCACAGCGAGCCTCCGTCGAACCGAGCTAATCGAGAACTTGAATTTTGGGGACCAAAATGGCGGACCAAACCTCGTCCATCAGAAATTCTCGAGCATCTTTGTCACGCCATTTTGCAGCGGGGTGGTCCGTGCGTTCCTGAAAATGTTTGGTAGTCTATAATAATTGTTCTCTCGAAGGGAGCTGTTGAATTAATATTCGAACGGGTGATTGGAAAAGGATAAATGGGAAATAGAGAGAAAAATTCTGTTTTTGTTTTCAAAACTCGCCAGAAAGATTAAAAATATATTTTGCTAGTTTCCCTCTTGAGAGTTTTGCGTGATTGGTCCTCGAAATGGTCGTGAATTTGACGTCGTGCGCGATTTTTCCAAGCAAGCACGTGTCGTCGTCGGCGTCGCCGTTCAGCGCGGAGCGCACAATGACTACAGGTTTCCTAATACGGTCTCTCGCCGTGGAACCCGATGAAAAAAAGAGGAATTTTGGTCACCATCGGGGGCCTGGGAAGGAACGTCCCGCGTTAGATGCCGCTGGCACCAAAGTTTCATAATCAACCATCGACAGCTTCGACGCGAAACGCTTATTTACCATCTCGAATCCCTTCGATTCGTCCATCTTCGTTTTCTATCAAAGCGTCAGAATTGCTCAAGATGCGCTAGCTTTCACTCTGAAAATAAATAAAATGAAATCAAGAAGATACGTTCCACTTTTGAGGAAAAATTAAGCAAGGAAATATTCATCATCCGTTCCTTAACGTTCCATGGATCAAGATTTGGATATTGGAGAACATTCAAAGGGACGAAACCATAGAATATTCGTAATTTTTAATCAAATTTACGCGACTGAATTTTTGAAAATTTAATGCAATGCAACGATTCATAGACCGACCCAATCCTTAAACTGGTTTGCAGAAAATAATATCCCTGATGTCAATCCTATTAAAAATTTGTCGAAAATTTCATTTAGGTGAATGTTCTCTAATAATACAAAATTTGCAAATATACAAGAATTAAAACGTGCTATAATTGAAGCCTGGAATAGTATACATAAAAATATTATTAAAAAACCTTATTGCAAGTATGCAAAATTTAATTTTCGATATAATTCATAGCGGTGGAAACGTAATGAATTACTAAATTTTTGTTTAAAATAAAATGAGTTTTGTTTACAATTGGTATATTTATGAAACACATATTAAATAGTATTTCCGTCATTTAAATTATTAATTACTGTTATAGCTCAATTTATTTCCAAAGGATGAAATTCCTTACATTTTTAGGGGTTGGTATATTTATGATACGCACTGGGAGTACTATGCTTGAAAAATAAATGCAAACCACGGGTATTCTTCGTCGCTGGAGGCGCGAACGAAGAATTCGAGTTTCCCCTGGCGCGTTATCCGAGATGTCCTGGCGGGACACGGAACGCGCGTGACAAATTGAAGTTTTTCGCGAACGAACCTGTCTGTAGAACGTGAACCTGTCCTACCTTCGGCAGAACCAGCCGCCCCAGCAGTTCGCTCTATCAGATCTCTGCTTGTTGGGTTCGCGCTCGACACGATTCCGTGGTTGCTATCTTCCTCGCGTCTCGCCTCTAGCGTGGAGGCGCACCTTAAATCGCCGATTTACTGAACGCGCGAAATCCTTATCTTTTTGCGGTATAAGGCGCTGCTTCCTAACCCTTTTCACGTCGCCTGGCAAACGCTAACACTTGCACGACAGAGTTTATTAAATAGCAGAGATTAGGCCCGATATTCCTGCGATCATAGCACAAGTACCTCGAGCCAGCGAACATTAACGAGGGATTCACAGTACTAACCGGAAAGTGGACGATTCTTCGTGTAGAAACACCTTTCACGATCTATGGAGACGTAGTGCACACGATTAATTGTCTTGTGTATATTTAAAAAGCTAATTGAACGGAGGCTATATTGTTATTATTGTACCAGAAGTGTAAATTCTGTATCTGTATTCTGGAATGAAATAGTTATTCAACGAAGGACTACTTCTACACAATTTGATATAAATCAAGACATGTTATTGATTAGTTGCAATTATAATAGGTAGGTGGTCCACATAGTTTTTTAAAATTATTTACGTTTAACATACAGTTACTCTCCATTTGTATTCGTACACTCTAATGGTGATTTGCTAAAATGAAAAGAAACTTTCTTATGAATTCTTTCTATTTACCAGATGTTGCTTATTATACCTGTGTTACTTACTTCTCCATTTACAAAGTAGTTTAATCTCAGTACTGTATTCAATTTATTAAAATTCAAACCCTTAGGTATCTTAATGTATGAGCAAGTGGACACCAGATTCAAAAACAAGCTTTTTTTCATTTATAGTGAATTACAATTATAGCAAACAAATACTAGTGAAACTGTATACATTTAGTAGTTTAATCTCAGCACTGTATACAATTTATTCAAATACAAACCCTTAAGTATCTCAATGTATGAGCAAGTGAACACCAGATTCAAAGACAAACTTTTTTTTCATTTATAGCGAGTCGCCATTATAGCATATGAATACTAGTGAGAGTAACTGTATAAATTTAGTAGTTCTTGGATTCATTTAGTAGATCTTAGTACTGTATTTAATTTATTCAAATACAAACCCTTTATCTCAATGTATGAGCAAGTGGACACCAGTTTCAAAAGCAAGCTTTTTTTCCATTTATAACGAATCACAATTATAGCGTATGAATACTAGCGAGAGTGACTGTATGCATTTAATCGATTGGACATACGTGAACGTGTATATTATTTTTCGAGGAACAAATTTCCCTGTAGCAGCGTTCCATAATGATTGAACGGTCCTGGGGAGGCGTGGGCGAAGCCACGGTTTTAAAGAACTCCCCGTACGCATTAATTAAATCGATCCTGGGTTCGCGCTCGTTACGAATGCACGAACGACTCCGTACAAGGTGACCGGTCTTAATTTGGCATTGACGAAATAGTAACGCCGCGCCGGTGCCGCTTAACACGTTCATTGTTCTGTCCCCGGGGTTTCAAGGAACGTAGCTGCCCCGATAATTAATTAACTGTACCCTTCATCGAACGCTTCCATTTACGCGTTCCCGCGACCCGCACGAATCCATCGAGGGAAAACATGGAATTATCTTCCCGGTTAATCGCGAAATGCGTTCTTCCTTTTAAGCGTTACGCTCGAGCCCTGGTTGGCTTATTAAAGCGCGCTCGAGCTTCAGCCACCGCGACTGCAGATCTTCGATTTATCGGCTCGTTTCCCATAGATGATGCAAACTTTTCTATTACCCGTTTATACGGAGCACAAACGAGCCTGACGAGGCCACGCGAGACCAACCGATTTCTCGAATCTCGCGTGAAATTTCACGCTGAAACGTTGCTCCGATTTCCTTCAGTCGTCATTCAAATTTAAAATGAACGATAATAATAGGTAAAGAATTTATAAATAGAGTCATGCACGAATTCAATTAGGAGTTCATCGTCGAGGTAATATAAAGTACGAGACGACCTAGTATTTGGTATTCCCCTCGCAGATATACTATTGGCACCATCTTGTCAAAATTGAAGTTTGGCTCACGGATAAAATGACGACTACTTAGTTTACAAATACAATAATGCAAAAATTCAGTTAGAAGGCTATCGTTGAGGTAATATAAAATACAAGATGACCTAATATTTGGTATCTCTCTCACCTATATACAGTAAAATAATTGGACTATACTTACATATCAAGTGATAAAAACGAGCATTTGGACCATTTTTATGGGCGTTTTCTCATTTTATAAGGTTAAGGAATAACTTTTCGAACATTCTTAGAATTTCTAGATATTCTTCACCAAAATACGCGTTGTTTGCCTTTTGAAACATTAAAATCTTTCAATCCGTTCAGAAGTTATGACGTTTTAGAGACACGCTTGAAATTTTGGAGTTACATTTCTGGCTTGAAATTATATATTCGGTAAGGAATTTTTTTCTCGAAAGTGGATAGGATTTCGAGGGTATGTCTATTTACCAAAAATGATTGTAATTGACCCTCGCAACCGAAAATAATTTTTTTACAATGATTTGAAATTTTTTAATTTCAACGAAAAATTTGTCCATTTACTGAATTTTTTTCTCGAAAGTGCGTAGAATTTCGAGGGTATGTTTATTCGCCAAAAATAATTGTAATTGATCCCTGCAACTAAAAATAATTTTTTCAGAACGATTTGAAAATTTTTTTTTCGCCGTAAAATTTCAGCAGCTACCCCCTGTCTATTTTTCTTAAAAATTCGTTTTCGCTTTTTAATACATCTGGTTGACGCTCTATGGAAATATTGTCTAATACTTTTTTTTTGTAGGTATCCATGAGCTCTACTTTACAAATATTAAAATATATTCACTTTTGGTACATGCGTTCTTTGATTACATTCTCCCCATACATTTTACACAAATTTTTACAGCTTTGCACCTTGCTTCCTTCATTTGTAAAATTATGCCAAAATTATAAAACAAATCTAATGTTCAAACTGTTTTCTTACTATTTATAATTAAATGTTAGCTATTGATTAACCATGCGCTTGTAAGATTTGATCTGAAGTTGCATTTCAGAATGTCTGATGGCAAGTGTAATACTTACAAAAATCTGCACATATTTTTTGGGGCAACCCAATACTTTACAAATAATGTAAAAGTTCAGTTAAAAGTCCAACGTCTATGAGTTAATGTGAAAATACGAATCGACCTAATATTTCAAAAGATCGATTCACAGATAAAATGGCGACCAATTTAGAAGCTGGTCTCGTCGAAACGGAGGGAACAACGTTCGGAAGACGATCGTTCGATGGCCTGTGGCAGTGACACTCGTCAGTGCCGATAATTCTCGGTCGATTAAGATGCACCATGTCGCCGCGTGCTCGCGCAATTCACGTAATTCCTGCAATTAACCCCTTAAAGCCGCATTCCCGGTGGTTCGTTGGCATCCGCGGGGCGTTCGTTCATCGCGGTTTCGTCGGGGAACGGGTTCATGAATGAACTCGACCGGCGTTCGACAAAAAACCCGGGGTCTTTTTTCCTCGGGGGTCTCGTCCGCCCTCTTCTTCTTCTCTGTTCGACGACAGCACGTAGAAACTGGTATATCGTCACAATGCCGACGGAATACGCTATCGGGTTCCCTCTATCTGGCCGCTATTTCAGCCTCGGCTCGTCGCCGGACAAGAAACAGACGCCACCGGAAATCATCATTCTACCCTGGTAGGTTTAATCGAAGGAAAACCGGAATACGGCGCGAGCTGACTGACAACAAGAGCAACCTGTCCCCGCGCCAGGATTCCACGGTAATAATTTTTCTCATCCGACGCGGTGTCGTTCCCTCTTTCACGACCATGCTCTTTCTGTCGATTAATTAGACGACTCTGGTAACCGTTGCGTTACCACGGAATCCTGTCAGCGCGATCAAACAATCGCTCCTTGACCACGGAATCGATTATAATTAATCTCGCGATACCCATTTTCCATTATAAAACGAACCCCATTTATTCACAGCGTGAACCACATCGGTTTATTCTGGTACCGGTGGAACGTTGAAAATTTTCTTTATCAAGTATTACATGGTTCAAGGAGAGCTTTGGGACTAGTATAATTAATTTTTTGCTAATTCTTCTTTTTCAATGTTTTCAAAGTAACCTACACTTTTTTACTTTTTTACTACTTTTTTACACTTAACGTTCAGTGGATACTAGGACGAAAGGCAAGCAGCGTAATAAATACATTTTTTTCTATGCAAAGAATTTTACAATTAGCAATAAAATTTAATATCTCTCTAAACCACTTTATGTTAGAGAAAAAATATTTTTAACTGGCCACTAGTAACAGAAAATTATTCTCTATATTATTCTTCACACTTTGCTATACAAAAATTATCGTCACCAAACTCAGACTACTGGAAATCGTCTAAACATAGACACATTTTGATTTAAAGTTCTCTGCAAAGAATAAAATAATATTTTTTTTTATATAAAAGAAGCAAAATTACGAAGTTACAATTTGCAACTATGCCAGACAAAAAGCATTTTTAACGAGCCACTAGTAACAGACTTTACGCTATACAAAAATTATCGTCACCAAACTGGAAATCGTCTAAACGTAGACACATTTTAATTTAAAGTTCTCTGCAAAGAATAAGATAATATTATTTTTATATAAAAGAAGCAAAATTACAATTTACAATTTGAAACGTTCCGATTTGTTGGAAAATGCAAATCACCAGGTGTGCTACTTTCTTAAGATTGTTTTCTTTCGATCGGTTTGGCCCGATTCGACGTCCATCGCGAAACGATCGACCGGTACCGTAATATCCACGGGACGCGCGTCGTCTAAGTTTTGCCAGGACGCCGCGAGGATATCGTGGCGCGTACACCAGCTGGTCCAACTTCTTGTCCAGCGCCGACAGCTGCAACGAAAACGAAAAATCTGAATCGGAATCGGCGGGAGCAAGAACCCCCAACATCCAGAGTGTTTCTGGTGGGGAGTCGAACGATTCGAGGGCCAAACGGGGAGAGGGAGGACCGTGAGGGGGGGAGGATGCAACCGGGAACGCGACAGAATGATGGAACCGGATGCGACGAAACGCTGGAGACGCGAAAGGCTCGGTCGTTTTGGGGCCCCTATGTTCTTCGCCAAACGTAATTTACATTTGCCACGATCGTTCTCCTTGAAATAATTGCACGGCTAGTGCATCGTAGTTACGACGGATTTATAATTAAATTACGATGGAATTCAAATGATGATTAAATGGTTTTACATTCGTAAATAGATTGCAAATTTATTTCCGATTAAATACCGTGGTTCGCGATTTTATTAAAATTATTATTCCATCATAGATCGTTTTCTTATTTTAAATTTGTACACTTTGCAAAAGCGAGCGGATTAAATTTTGCTGAACGAATATGAGTAACTGAAGTAGGATGCAACAGATAGTAAAATTGGTTGAATCTATATTTATTCTTTTTCGAATTTATTAGAGAAAATGTATTGGTGTACCTTGGATGCAGCCTCGTGTTTTTGTCTTGTTTTAGAAAATAATTTTTCATTTCGTAATGTATGTATACATTATACTGTTTGATAAAATGTATTTCTGAAGAAAGAGAGAAAAATAGAAAGGATAAATAAATTCACTACGGAAAGACGCATTCTACTTTATCTTCAGATGGATACGATCGAGAATGATCCTCCGACCACAGACGAGGTATACAAGTAGATCTTTCATCGTATGGACTTTCGTGGCCCAATCTGACTGCCATACCGACCTGAAAATTCGGAGGTGATTTTAGCGTCCTCTTCTCGATTACGATTTTTCAAAATCAAAATACTTTAAGCTTGAAAATTAATAAATTAAAACGAGTGTCTACTATTTGCCAGTATCGTGCACACTGATACTTCTTCAATAAGAAGTGTTCTTATTTTTATGACATGAACAAAACAGAAGAATTAATTGTTGCAGAAATTAATTAATAATGATTTTCCTCAATATATTTTGAGATAATCGTATCAATTTGTATACAATCGTATAAAATTTTAAAAGGATATAGCCGAATATTTTTTCAGGTACAAAACATAGCGTTTAATTTTAGAACAATAATTTGAGTTATCAGGTAATGTCAGAAGTCGTCGTCAGAAGATGTTTAGTCAGCAATAGCCTGTAACAGTCGCTATATGGTGTCAGAAATTGTCAGAAGTTCTTTACTTTAATTATCGAATATTTTTGTATAGATTTTTAAAAGGCATGCTTTACAAAAAAAATATATCAAGTAAAAATAGGTATCTTACGGATAAACTTCAAAACACAATTTTCTATACATATAATACAAAAATTAGAAGTACCTTGCCTCGCTAAACAGGAAAAAGAAAGGTCATTTGACCAGTCATGGTAGAAATGGGTATGCATGGAGTGTTTAGGTAGGTTTATTATTAATAGAAACTAGACAAACAATTAAATTTCAAATACTAAAATTTCGTCCCCCAACATGACTAAAGAAACTAATGAAGACAAATGTAGAAATTTTCAGGATAATTATATCTCCAATAAATGTTCTCGATTTACGTCAGCAAATTGCTAAAACATTTGCACGTTTCCATACAGTTTAGAATAGATAGGTTAGGTTTATTGTTAATAGAAACTAGACAAACAATTAAATTTTAAATACTAAAATTTCGTTCCCCAACATGACTAAAGAAACTAATGAAGACAAATGTAGAAATTTTCAGGATAATTATATCTCCAATAAATGTTCTCGATTTACGTCAGCAAATTGCTAAAACATTTGCACGTTTCCATACAGTTTAGAATAGATAGGTTAGGTTTATTGTTAATAGAAACTAGACAAACAATTAAATTTTAAATACTAAAATTTCGTTCCCCAACATGACTAAAGAAACTAATGAAGACAAATGTAGAAATTTTCAGAATAATTATATCTCCAATAAATGTTCTCGATTTACGTCAGCAAATTGCTAAAACATTTGCACGTTTCCATAGAGTTTAGAATAGATAGGTAGGTTTATTGTTAATAGAAACTGGACAAACAATTAAATTTTAAATACTAAAATTTCGTTCCCCAACATGACTAAAGAAACTAATGAAGACAAATGTAGAAATTTTCAGGATAATTATATCTCCAATAAATGTTCTCGATTTACGTCAGCAAATTGCTAAAACATTTGCACGTTTCCATACAGTTTAGAATAGATAGGTAGGTTTATTGTTAATAGAAACTAGACAAACAATTAAATTTTAAATACTAAAATATCGTCCCCCGACATGTCTAAAGAAACTGATGAAAACAAATGCAGAAATTTCTAGGGTAATTACTCCAGCAAATTGCTAAAACATTTGCACGTTTCCATACAGTTTAGAATAGATAAAATAAACCGCTATTAGAACTGAACAAGGATAGAGAATCAGGAATGAAAAGCACCAAGGAATAGTAGATATAGTATATTCAACTTTAACTAGTATCTCATAATAATCATAATAATAATAATAATAATAATAATCATAATAATAATAATAATAATAATAATAATAATGTACGTATGTATAGTCGTATAGACAATGCCGGCGCGAATGTACAATATTTGACAGTTGAGTAATTACGCACGATTCGTTAAAATAGTGTTAGCGCTTACATGTACCGTATATATCATTAACGTTACTCTTATGGATAACGCATACATCGTACTTCGGTTCATCCTTCGCTTCATTGATGCTCGATCGTTCCACTCCGCGGAAACAGATCGATCTTTCGAACACTCGTCTCGCAACCGTGCATCGTTCACTTGAATTCTTCGCAAAACGAAAATGTCGGAGGATGGACCGCAGGGGAAATGTACAGTTTTCAAGCTCGACTAAATTGATTAAGTAAGATCTAAGAGTGTTGCTTGAATCCTCGTGATCGCGCTAGCCACGTTCTCGTTCATTGGAAGGACAGTTTGCAAAATATCTTCGCCGCGGAAAGGATCTGTCGCGTTCGAACGATTAATCGTAAATATCGAGTAATCGTTATATCCCCGATCAGATCGATCGTAAACGATAAAATGTCACGGACGATCGACGAGCATCGATATCACAAACGCTCGATCGTCCCTTTTCTCGTAGTTGTATTTCTTTTTTGTACTGGCTGTGTTTCGGTCATTTTTATAGATCTTCCGTTGATCTTCGAAGAAACTGTTAACGCTTAAATAATAATTCACGTTCGGTCTGTTTCGTTATTCTTCGCCCGGAAATGAGATAAAAAATTGCGATCAAAAGTCTATTCAAAATCATACTTCAAGCTGTTTCTAAAACGCTTGCGAAGAAATGGATATCGCTACGAGTCCCATAAGTATATTTCATTTTTACACAATAATGAGTATTAAATAGGTATGTATCTAATACATACGTCTATCGTTTTTCAAACTTCATCTATCGATACACGAATTGCGTTGTTTCACACGCTAGGACCGAAACTCTTCGATTTCTAACGTATCGAAGCGAGAGAGAGAGAACGACGGTTCCTATTAAATAGATACGTGTCAAGCATAAAAATTTCTTAACTAACTACGGACTAGTTCGCGTGCAATTCCGTATCCTAAACGCTAGAGGCGGTCCTGACGCTATTTACAGAATCATTAACAGGCTTAGTTCGGCGCAGATCTCCTGTATAGTTAGAAAATAGTCGTAGAGAAGGCAAAAGAAGTAGCACACCCACCGGTAACGTCGCGTTACCATTTACAATCGCTACGATATTTCTATTAATAATTTTCTTACGCAACATCTACCTACTTTACAATCCTCTATTTACGTTCTAAGTTATATTTTACAAGTTCCCCTCTCTGCACGGTAGCCGTAAAATTAGAAAACAATCAATCGTCGATTATTCTACGAATCAAAACTTTCAAAAGGTGTTAGGATCGTGTGACCAGTATCAAAATCCTACGCCAGGTTGAACACGCGAAACTATAGACTAATCGATTATTATTAACGACGCTAGTGTAGAGAATACTAAGGTCAAAGAGTATTGCTGAGTTTGTTGCCCGATCTGTCTCCTACTTTCACGCTTTGAGTCCCAATCGTGCGTACAGAGCGCAAAAATTCTAGTTTTGAAAAACATCCGAAAATACAGCACGAGCCACAGCAGCCAGCCACCATGATAAATTTACTTTCTTTAGAAAATGTCTCAAAGATAAATACGATTTATTTAATTTCTTGTATAATATGGAATAAACTACTAAAATTCTGAATATGTGTTCGTTATTTATTAAGAATAAAATATCAAATTATTAAAGAAAATTAAGAAATTTGTTAAATTATGAGAGTATAGAAATTAATTTAGGCGCCAAGCTGCATGGACTCTCTGTATAATGAGATCCTTCAGGTACAATTAAACAAGGTGCGTTTATTGAAAATTTATTGCGTTAGATTAAGAAACGTAGCTTCGATATGCATTTCGAGATACTTTAAGAAAAGCTTCTGCAGGTACGCAAGTTTCAAGATTCTAGAAAGAAGATGGGAGATTTTACAGGTGTCGATATACAGGTTGTTTCTTAAAAGTGGACGTAACCTCGGGCGATGAATTCGAAATATAGAATTATTTTCAATAATACTCGTTTCAGGGACAATATAACATAAATATGTCACCAAAAACCTGTTATCTAAACCTTTTATCTCAAAATTGGACTTCGATAATACTCTATGCTGATACGCGAGCTACTAATAAATAAACCATTTATAAAAGCTTCTACTCCCTATTCTTATTAAGTGTAACTATTAAAGTTATGTCCAGATTTTACGAAACACTCTGTACACTCCGAGATATATAATACAAACGAAATAAAAACTTTTATACACGTTCCAAAATTGTACACGTTAATCAAGAGAGTTTATACTTTATAGGAACATATTATAGTTTGCTCTATATTCTAAGATTTTACAAAGACAAACGTATGTAATATCAATTTCCATTCGTGAATACGAATTTTCGTAGCACGATAATCGATAGACGATTTCGATAATACGATGAACCGAACGGAAGCTTGTACGCTGATTGATTTATTTCCACGAATCCCGGCTCATCTCCGATTATCCAAAATCACTCTCCATTAATGATCTTGGCCCCTGTTTAACCGAATAAGACACGTGTCTCGATTCACGTGCGCGACAGAGATGCGATTTTAGGTAGAATCGATATTCCCGTAGCGAATTTAAATCGTTCGTTCGGAACCAGCTAACCGTCGATAATCTGAAAATACACAGCCAGTGCAAAATATTCGCCATTCGCAGCGACCAGGCCGGAGATTGTCAAATTATTCTCATCGACGCATCGATCCTTTCGATCGCTATGTTCATCGAGTGACAGTACAATTCGTTACATTTATGCATGTTGGTACAGACTATCCAAATAAACCATGTTACTTGAAAGCAAAGTCACCAGAATAAGTTCTAGTAACTCGTTCATTGGTTTCGTGTCGTAAATTTTAATTCGAATTTTTATTCTGCGAGAATCAGTGATGGATAATTTAAAAATGATAGAGTATAGTTGGTACAATACGTTGCACCAACAAATTTATGCATATTGGTACAGACTAATCAAATAAACGATGTTACTAGAAAGCAAAGTTATCAGAATAAGTTTTCGTAACTAGTTCATTGGTTTCGTGTCGTAAATTTTAATTCGAATTTTTATTCTGAGAGAATCAGTGGTGGATAATTTAAAAATGATAGAGTATAGTTGGTACAATACGTTGCACCAACAAATTTATGCATATTGGTACAGACTATTCAAATAAACAAAGCAAAGTTCTCGTAACTCGTTCGTTTGTTTCGTGTTGTAAATTTTAATTCGAATTTTTATTCTGAGAGAATCATTGGTGGATAATTTAAAAATGATAGAGTATAGTTGGTACAATACGTTGCACCAACAAATTTATGCATATTGGTACAGACTAATCAAATAAACGATGTTACTAGAAAGCAAAGTTATCAGAATAAGTTTTCGTAACTAGTTCATTGGTTTCGTGTCGTAAATTTTAATTCAAATTTTTATTCTGAAAGAATCAGTGGTGGATAATTTAAAAATGATAGAGTATAGTTGGTACAATACGTTGCACCAACAAATTTATGCATATTGGTACAGACTATTCAAATAAACAAAGCAAAGTTCTCGTAACTCGTTCGTTTGTTTCGTGTTGTAAATTTTAATTCGAATTTTTATTCTGAGAGAATCATTGGTGGATAATTTAAAAATGATAGAGTATAGTTGGTACAATACGTTGCACCAACAAATTTATGCATATTGGTACAGACTAATCAAATAAACGATGTTACTAGAAAGCAAAGTTATCAGAATAAGTTTTCGTAACTAGTTCATTGGTTTCGTGTCGTAAATTTTAATTCAAATTTTTATTCTGAGAGAATCAGTGGTGGATAATTTAAAAATGATAGAGTATAGTTGGTACAATACGTTGCACCAACAAATTTATGCATATTGGTACAGACTATTCAAATAAACAAAGCAAAGTTCTCGTAACTCGTTCGTTTGTTTCGTGTTGTAAATTTTAATTCGAATTTTTGTTCTGAGAGAATCATTGGTGAATAATTTAAAAATGATAGAGTATAGTTGGTACAATACGTTGCACCAACAAATTTATGCATATTGGTACAGACTAATCAAATAAACGATGTTACTAGAAAGCAAAGTTATCAGAATAGGTTCTCGTAACTCGTTCATGGGTTTCGTGTCGTAAATTTTAATTCAAATTTTTATTCTGAGAGAATGAGTTGTGGATAATTTAAAAATGATAAAGTGTAGTTGGTACAATACTTTGTGTATAATTTAAATAAAATTTTATCTCTGATGTTAGAGTCTTGCAATGATTTTAATGAACCGATTAACGTGTAAGTGTGTAAGTGTATCGTTATGCCATAATGTATGATACTAAATTAGACAGAAGGCTTATCCTTAAACTTCCCCCTCAAGTAACAGGATTTATTGGAGCCATCTGAGCATAATAACCGTGTACATGGGATGGTTTTCGAATATGAGGGATTTAAATGCCAACTGGTGCAAGTTCTTAATCGATTGAAATTTTTTCAAACTTATTGTATAAATAAATTGTTTCATCAACAGTACACTACCTAGAGCGTAGTATTGTGTATAATTTCTAAGCTACAATAAGTTACCGGAAAATTCTAATTTATAAAATATAATTAACAAACGTAAAATATTTGGTTCCTCGAAACGTAAAGTTAAACGATTCTAAACTGTTCGGTTTATCTTACACGAGAACATATGTACAACTTGCAAATGATAATTAGCAAAATTTACTAATATGAAACGGAATGTACACGAAATAAAATAAAAACATTAACTTATATTAGAGCGATACTATTAATTAATTAAAGCTTCCTCGTATGCGATAATTTAATACTTAGATTCGACTAGGAAAACATTAATGCTACTTTTCTACAACCAATTTAGAATCGTTCAACCGTTACTGTTATCGGGGACTAAAACATTTTTATTCTACAGTCGCATCGAATTTCAAACATTTTGCAAACCCGATCAAAGTTTTTCGTTTCCCACAATTTTATTGCTAAAAGCATTTATCGGTCCCGCTGTTTGCAAAGATCTTTTTAGGGATATAAACACCATTTGGCTTCTCCGCCCCTCGATCTCAAGCGAAGTTATTGATCCAGCATAATCGCCAACGTAGCAGTCAATTCTTTTTTTATCGCTGGGATAATCGTTTACTCGCAATTGGTAACTAGACAGTAGTAGTAAAAACAGTATTATTCAGCACGTGTCGAATCGATCCCGAAAAGCTGGATAAGTTTCATGGTTCCCGCGATCGTTTCGACAGTTTATCGTTAAAAAGTCAACAGCACTGTCGACGAGCTACTGCTAACAGATAGTAGAGGCAACTACGGTGATATGATTGAGTTTCGTTCATCCTATTCCCGTAGCTTCAAACGATTTGGTCGTGAGCCCTCTCCGCGACCATTCTTTCCCTCCCGGTGAATTCGACGTCTCTTGCGCCGTGGATCCCCCCTAGCCACGCTTTTGATGGCCTTTTACTACAAAGCCCTAAAAGGCATTGTCGCATCGGGTTCACTTTGAGAGTCTGAAATGCAGCTGTTGCATTCGATTTCGTTCCCGACAACTAAAATTGCACTATTACGACAAATTCCGTTCGGTGGCATAAAATTCCAATATTTTGGACACGCCTCTTTTCGAAAAGTGCCGTTGGAAACTGTATTTTACCCGAAAAAAAAGAAATAAAAAATACACCTAATGAATATTAGAAAATCCATCAAATTTCTTTCGAGAATCGATCGAATGATAAATGTTCGTATCCGCTTCTCGTTGAAAATTAGAAATACAATTTGGGGTCAAGTTCGAGACGATAGTTAGGAATTCGCTTCTAGAATCAGAGATGTCTTTTGGAATTGAATATTTTGACAAAATTAGAATCGTGCAGGTAATCTCATTACATTTGCGATCATTTCTATAATGCAATTGCGCTTTAATTACTTGGTAATTACGTGGTAATTATTATTTAATTGCCGCGTAAGCATAATCGTGTATCGTTAAGCCGCGTGCTTACTATATAATTACAAGGCAATTGCACTGTATAATTAATCGTGGCGAATGTAATCAGATTATATTTTGCTCGACGCTGATTCACAGTACACGCGATACCAGCTCCGACGTCGATGATATATTGTAACAGTATTAATCATTTTACTCTTTAATATTTCACTTACGATTTAGGCTGAAATGTTCATGATTTTAACTCGATTAAGATATTCGATCGTGTGAACTCAAACGGCAGTTGTGGTAACAGGTTGATAGTTCGGTAGTCTCTTTTATGGAAAATGTACAATAAATTTCAATAATTTTTAAAAGTTCTCTCTTAAACACATTTCCAAAATTCCTCAATCTTGTACGAATTTCACGTTTCTTAAAATCAATTTTTGCGTTAAACGTGGGCGTTGGTACCCTTCTTTTTACTAAAATACAAATATACAGCTCGCGTTTACGATAGACGATATTTCGTTAAAATTTTATGCGAAATTAATTCGAATTTCGTGATGATATTTTGCTAAGATTGTCATTCGAGCTATGCGATAAAAATTTCCAGGAATATCGAGATTAAAACATCGGCGATAGAATTGCAACTTGTATATCAGAATTCGTTTCTGTACATTGTAATTTATTTTCTGAAACAACTTGATATTCTATGTATTCCAAAAATATGAGCCAGCGATCGAAAAGAATTATATTTGAAAACCACAACGCGTCGAAGCGGGCCATGCTTGTCGAGTTTACCTCGACAGATTTTAATTAGTATTTAAAATAGTATTCAACGAGCATGGCCACCCTTCGAGTATCCAGTTTCTTTTCGAAACTCGTCTTTAAGATTAAATCGTTCCGTAAGATGCAGTTAATTGCACAAAAGAGATAGTTCGATCGAAAAATATAAAACGTAGATTCGTTCTGTAAACAAATACGTAGGTCCACCCTTCGAAGGGTCGCGATATGGCGATCGTAGATTCTCGTTTCCATATTTCTTTGTAAAAATAATTTTTCGGTTAATATTTCACGTAATAAATATAGCAAATATAGCAAATGAGATTTCTTTTACAAGTGTAACGGAAACGATAAACGCTACACGATTTATACGACTACCACAAGTATTCCAAAGTTTCGAGATGAAATTGCGATCTATAGAGATCCGAGAAGAGAGGCCAGTCTACGCGAACGAACCTGGATCACTTTTAGAGCGACTACAGACTAAAATCGAACGTTATCACATAGTCTAATTGCAGGCTGTAAGTACAGCGGAATTTTCGTAAGCGTAATTCGTGAAACTAATTGCTTTACTCGTCCTTTCGTATACTGCAAGGAGCTATAAAAAATTCCATGAACGTTTCACACATTTTAGAATTTCTTTTTTCATGACTGTGCACGCTTAATTTAATTTTTCATACCCATGTTTACAGTATGCAACATGCAATACGAGAGTATTGTCGAATTTTGTTAATATGTAAATTTGATTTTTTGGTTAATGGTCGTTAATTCGGTGAAACACATTTTAAGGGTGGCAGTAATATAAATGAATTAAATTGTAAACAAAAATAGAGATTCTGAGAGTCGCGTTATGGAGTAATAAGAAAGAAGGAAAACCTGTGGTTTTGGTAAAAAAAAAATAATGGAATATTGTCAAAGTTCAGAGATGACAATAATTTTAGGTTCCTTTAATTTTAAATCAGAGGCATTTTCTCGAGCTCCCCGATATACGAGTGTGTTACTACTTTAGATATTGCATTTATATAATTCTTTCGAGATATTTAATAGTGTTTTTACAATTCCGATCTTAACGCTTTGCGCACGGCTTTTTAACAATTTTCGTACGTTTAACAAAAAATGCACGTCTCTTTTAACACGTTTTGAGGAAACTGAAAAGAAAGAAGCGTTGCATTGAGTTTGGGATATTTTCGTGTCCTTTCATTTCCCTCGAGATATTTCTTTCCCCATAGAATATTTATACATTCAAATATTTTTAATACTCGGAAGTCATTTTTGCACGCCTTTTCAGTTCTTTAAGTTTATTAAAAGGAACTGTTAAAATAATGTTAAATACCAACGACGAAAGAAAGAAATGTTTCTCTTTAAGAAAATTACATTCGTGATGCTTACGAACAAAGATGAATTTGTGAAGGGAATACAGATGATTACATCTAGGGTAAGATAAGAAATTAATTAATAACGCGAATTTATGATTTAACACAAAATTAAGTAAACGAACGAGTAAAGAAAGTTCGACCTAAAAATCAGAGAATGATAAATTAAATAAATGGGAAGATATTAAGCTTGTCACAAATTCTAGTAATATTAGGTGATTAATATAATAAATACTGACTGTTTAATGAAAGGAAGGGTCAAACAACAATCAATGGAGACGTGCTTCCGAGTTAATTGCTGAAAATAAAAAAAAAAGCCGCGAATTCGTGATCGAACTAAATTTTTCTTAATTGCAATATAACGAGTTTTTCACTCCATTGCATTTCTACGTTTAAAGAATTTCACTTTGTACTCTATGTTATTAAATGCATATTGTTTGGTACTATTCCTAATGTACATAACCAACAAAATTGATAAAACAATCTTAAATTGACAACAAGAAATTGAATATTTAACTCCTTAATAAAACGCGTACTTTACAAAATTGAGTGAAACAAAGATTTAAATGTAATTAATTAATTTGTTCGCTATCTACGACTCAGATATTTTGTTTACAACAAAAAATACGATTATTTTTAAAGTCGATACGCAAAGCGTTAAGTGCATTAAAAGTTAGACTCTCTCTCTCTTTCTAATTTCAATCGAATATATGCGAATATTTGTATGTTTATAAGGAGTATACATGCGTATATACGTACACGATATATTTGCACACGCATATTATCGTTAAAAATCGTTTTACAGGTATTTTCGGCCGATTCGCGAACACTACTTGCTTCTCAAGATTCTCGCGACGATATTTTACGATTCCCGTCAACTTACGTCGATATATCATATACACGTAATTTCACGACAATCGGAAAATCTCACCGCTCGTCTCTATATATAATAAATATACTTTTTATACATAATTTTATATTTTTCTTTACACTTCGAAACATCTCTATATTCGGATAGTATCTAATCACCGATAAACAATCAAACTCCGCAAACAAAAATATCTACTTTCGAAGCGTATTTCCTTCTGCAAGAATCGTCGACCCGATTCGCGTAAGTTGAAGCAAAAATTTACGAGTTTCGTCTAATTTTATTTCCGATACTCTATATCGCCTTTCATTTTCGATACTTTTCGATAATCACTACGAATTTGATGAGCATCTTTCGTGAACACTACCGTACTACACGAATATACATATTAATATTTAACACGCGACTTTTCGTTCCAAGCTTCTTTCGTGGACCACGAACGTAACGATTTATTTTGATTTTATCGACTTTGTTCGTCGATTATTCGGTAAGCTGTAATAGGATTGTTAGAATAACAATTGTGATGAAAGAAATGGTCCTTTTTCTCGATGTCAATGTACTGTACGAAAAAAGAAAATGTAATTTTGGATTAAAGAGTGTGCTTGAAAAGGTACACGTTTAATTAATTTTCGCGATGCAAAAGAATCGTGTCAGACTTCGATATTTGTATTTAATATTGATATTTCTTCTTATGGTAAAAATTTATATACCTATAGACTACTTATAGAGTATATTATATTTGTGAAATCTGTCTCTGAGAAAAACAAGATCGATAAATCGTTACGCCTGAGACCCGAAGTGATGGGACCAATTCTATCGATACGTATCAATTCCTAAATCTTAAACCATTCTATTTCATCATACTCTAGAATCGTTCTTCCATTACAATTACTGATGTCAAATTTCTTACCTTTTCCTTAATATTTGAAAGATTGTCGAGCGTTATAGTTGCTTCTTTTATTTCTGACGAGTCGCGTAATTAAAAAGACATCGAATATATATCGATTGACCAGTAATTTTCGAATCGTTTCGTAATCCTTAAAATAATTTGATAGAAAATTATCAATTTCTAAGGTAAACGTATCGATGGTATCAGCTCGGTCCCATCACTAGTGACCCGTTTCAGATTTTTTTTAAATTGTTCAAGGAGATTCATCGCTTCCAGCATCTGTATTGTACATCCCTTTCTCGCGTTTCTCGCGATTCGATAACCGATTCCAGGCGCACTGAATTTCACACAGTGTCCATGGAAAGGAGCAATTCAAGAAACAACGTGACAGAACGAAGTTAAAGCGAAGCTACGAAAATACAATCCTCCGTGAGTATATTGTCAGGAAAAGAGGCCGTACAGTATAGAACAGTACAGTTTACGCGCACGAGAAACCGATGATAGTCAAAATGGCGTTCGTCGCCAGATCTGGGCTCGAAATAACCTTATTCTCTAACATACGATTGCATTTTATTTCTAAAAAATAATTGGAACTTTGAAATTTGTGAACCTTTAAAAATATTGACTGGACCGTCATTTAAATCTCGTTTGAATCGAGAACCTAACGAATATTAGTCCAAATAATATCGTATCGAACAGAAAATCGAAGTATCGATTCGTTATTTCGAATTTTAATTTCAATTTGCCCAACGCTTCGATAAAGACGATTCGAGCTTCGACGAAGAATTCGTCTCTTAAGTTCGTAGCTTCCTCGAAGCGTCAACGATCTCGTCGCAGTTACGTTTATTTTACAAGTTTTATAGTAAGTGTTCCCAGGTTCTCGTCGACGAGAATACGTGAACGTAAAATCGAAAAGGGTTCGAGTATTTGCCGATTTACAACGAGAGTCAATCGTGAAACGAAACATTATTGTTTATTTATTGTTTGCACGCGTGCACGCGTACGTTGTTGATTGTCTCTACCCATGGTCGGCAATATAATCCAGCGATACTTCGTTAAAAGATCCGTGGAGCGTTAATTCTCGAAACGTAACTCTCTGAAGTTCAGCGATGATTTTTCGGAGCCCGGTAATCTCGATTCGTCGCCTTCTTTGGTCGTTTGAAAGTTCTAAGGTAAACGGTACAGAGCTGTGAAGAACATTTCTCGTCAAACTTTTTCAAAACACACGAAAGATTTCATTAATATTTTCCTCGCTATCAGAATGGTAAACAAAATTACCCGTTGTAAATGAATCTTCGTTATAAAACATTTAATAAACGAATAAATTTAATTTTAATTAAACATAAATCGAAATTTACGATTCGAAGCAAACTCGTCTTTCTTTAATCGAAAACTTAAGAATCTTAAAACTTAATAATTTAAAAATTACCCATTGCAAATGAATCTTCGTTATAAAACATTTAATAAACGAATAAATTTAATTTTAATTAAACATAAATCGAAATTTACGATTCGAAGCAAACTCGTCTTTCTTTTATCGAAAACTTAATAATCTTTAAACTTAATAACTTAAAAATCACCTATTGTAAATGAATCTTCGTTATAAAACAGTTAATAAACAGGTTAATAAACGAAGAAATTTAATTTTAATTCAACATAAATCGAGATTTACTTTTCGAAGCAAACTTGTCTTTCTTTTATCGAAAACTTAATAATTTAAAAATTACCCATTGTAAATGAATCTTCGTTATAAAACATTTAATAAACAATTTAATAAAAGAAGAAATTTAATTTTAATTAAACAGAAATCGAAATTTACGATTCGAAGCAAGCTCGTCTTTCTTTTATCAAAAACTTAATAATCTTAAAACTTACTAATTTAAAAATTACCCATTGTAAATGAATCTTCGTTATAAAACATTTAATAAACAGATTAATAAACGAAGAAATGTAACTTTAATTAAACATAAATCAATACTTACGATTCAAGCTCGTTCTTCATTCATCGAAAACTTAATAATTTTCAATTTTGCACATTTAGTTCGTGTTTTTTGGATGTGATATTCGACGAGAAAGATTTTTCAAGCGCAGATAACGATGAACGTTCAGCGGCTTCGCTATACGAAAATGAAAAATTCTGTGCTGTACCTTCGGAGCCTATATTGCCATTATAGTTCCACACTCCTACGACGTTATTTACAACGCTATCTTACGCTAGATTCTATCACCGATATTTATTAATATTTATCAGTTGCGTCACAGTAGAGTTAGTCGAGTGAGAGGCACCATAGAATTTTTTTTATATCGTACGTTTGTACGTGCTCGAGCGCGTTTTACAAGAGTATTTTTCGTTCCTCGACCAGGCAGAATTTGAAGGAGAACACTATCTACACTGAACCGAGCGCACACCGGCGCCAGGAAATCGAATCTGTCGTTGCAAGAAACCAAGCTCGACGGGAAAGAATTTATAACGGTTATCCGGTTGACTAGGATCTCATCCTTTATCCGTCAACGTTCATCTTTGACAGCTCGATGCGGAAACGTAATCTCTCGGAACGATCGAACGAACGTTCCAAATAAACAGTTTTCATTTTTCGATCATCGAAATAAAATTCTGCCCAAGTTTGGTGCGTCTGCTTGGAAGGAATGTGCGCGTTTCATTTAATATGGTTTCAAACGACACGGAATGTACAAGGAGTGCGCTATAGCTTGCCTGTTAGGTTAAAAAAATACTCTTAAAATTCGCTTCGCTTAAGAAAAACTTTCTCCTACCCTCGCTATAAGTATATATTTACAGAGTTACGTTGCGTTAGACTCTAATAATAATAATATAGTTTAGACAATAGATATTTTCAGTGCAATATTTCGCCCGACATTAAACGTTACCTTAATTAACAAGAGACTGGTCCTTCTCGCGCGGAGATCCCTCGATCGTCTAGTCGAGATCAGAACGTTTCGTGACGCATGCCTTACGAAGAAAGACGTTCGTGCATTTCGAAAATTCACGTGCGTTCAATTCTTCAAACGGAAAATACTTCAAACGCTCCGGTTCTTTAACCATTCGAGCGTGAAACGTTCCATTTCCAAACTTTTAAACGAACAGTTTCATAAATTATGCGGCACTCGACCTGCCAAGAACGCGATTAGAGTCGAAACGAGTCTCTTTTTCTGGGAACTAAATTTTTTCTCGACTTCTTCAATCGTCTATGTTATTTTTTCTTATCGAACATTCCCCAAAGAATTATTGAAAAATACATAGGCTTATTTATCCTGTTTAATTTGTGGTATAATTGGAGCACCGAACAGCGTTTCTCCGCGCTCGAATGGTCAACGAAGAACGAAAAGTAGAAAAGGAAAGTTCTCCTTGCTCTACGACACACTCACACACACGCGTACACACGCACTCGCACACAGAATCGCTTAGAATTAGCACGACGAAATTCTGACGTGAGCTTACGCATATATCTTACGGTGTCGATAATATTACGGTTCTTTACGTGCCGTAACCGATAGCCTACGTAGAAAATATAAATGTATTTATATGCAGAATAAATCCGATATTCTCTTCTATTTCCCTCCTTTGTGTTTGCAATATGTACATCACCAATGGATTCTCCGTTTACTTCTGTATAGCTGCCGGTTCAAACGTGCGATTCTTTACAATTCTGATCGTTACTAAATGATACGCGTACAGTGGCAGTGTTCGTCGTACTTGGTCAGATGTCTACAGCGCGTTGAGTCGAGGAAAGCTTCTATCAACGTGTCTGAAAAGGCTCGACGCGAACGCTTGTAAGAGAATTATCGGTTTCATCGAACCGATACTTTAAAAGTGTTTCGAAGATTAGAAGTAACCTTTAAAACGGTGTAGAAATTCCAAAATTCCGAACAAACGTTCACGAATGGTTAAAGGTTTAGGCAAAATTCGTAAAAGTAGCAATTTTCCTTCGAAATTAAACAAAAATTCTTTTAAAACGTGTCGAGGAGATTTTTGTACACCCGGCATCAGTGGTTCCTGACGTTTAAGGGAAATATAATGCTTTTTGCTTTTACTGCGAAGTCACTATAACATTCAATATAATGTCTAACCTGAGACGTTATGAATTTTAAAATAAAAACCAACGTCTACTGTAAGATGCTCAATTTGTACTTTCCTTCTTCACAGATACATTTTGCTATTCTCTGTTCTGCAAATAAGGTATTCGATTAAAGAACGGTCGATTCTTGTCCAAATCAAATGGTGGAAACGATGCTAGGTATACAGATTACCAGAAACATTGATCGTGCTTCAACCAGCTGTAGAGACTTGACCGTGTATTTAACGAACACCCTGTACAGCCCAAGAGTTAACCCTTCAGCGTGGGGTGTTTGGTACTATTGACGCCGCGAGAAGTTGTCGAGTGAAAGGAATGCGAGTCTGATTGGTGCGAAACGACGACGCGGGTGGGGATGGGCGGAGCAATTCAAGCATTCCCCCGCCCCCTGTGGTCAACTTCTCGCGAACGCACAGTAGATGCTCAGCGACGACGATCTCGAAGCGCGCAAACTTCAAAGAATTGACTTTCAAAGGACAAACGACGCAGAATCGAAGGTTCGATTCGAACAAAATATTCGATTCGTTCCTTTTTCCTCCACGTTTGAAAGGTTAACTGCCACTCGTATCGAAGACCGATAAATTCGGCGAGGTTCTGTCGCGGCGCGCGAATGAGAACGAGCGTCCGCAGCGAAGAGGGGGAGATGCGACCGTAAAAAACCGGGGAGAACCGTACGAGGATATTTTTTTTTATTTAAGCATACTTTTGTTTTCTTTTCTTTTTACTTTTTTTTGTTTTTCTCTTTGCTCGGCAAGTTCCGCGTTTGTGCTAGAAATTGAAAAAATCGATCAAAGTACGAGTATAGGTAAGTAAGAGTAACTCGACACCGCTTTTGTACAACGCGCGACCCATCGATTACACACGCTCGATCTTAAAGTCCGTGATTATTAATTAAGGCTTAATAATTGATCGTTATTACCAGCAAAGACTAGAAGTTACGTTACGGTAAGCCTATTTAGAGATATATCGTCTAGGAAGTTATTATTTTTTTTTTTCTTCATTACTTGCTTATTGTTCCTCTCTATTACTCCTAGTTGGCCCGATTGATGTTCCCAATACGTTTGCATCCGTTCTTTCATCGTTACACGGAGACAGCCTCGATTAGTTCTCGTTACGAAACTACCAAAAAACCCCCTAACGTTTTCTACGTAAACCGCGTACGTTTTCAGCGAATCCCTCGATTCGCCTTTGAGATCCAGGATCGACGATCAAGCGTCGTCGAGTCGCTGGGATGCCGGGGAATACGTTTTACTTTTCACAAAACTCGATGCTGCCGCTTCGCGTGCGTCGCCTCCTATTTTCGTCCCAAGAGAAAAATCGTTCCTGTGCGTTTAGCGTGATCGTTTTGCGAATGGTTCCTCGAGGACCACCGATCCTACGGCTGCGGAAGTATCCAAACGACGATGCATTCTCCCGTGGACTCGAAACAACCTTCGACCTTTGCTCGAATCGCTGTAGAATTCTCTTAGAGAACCTTTGACCTCCGAACTTCCTCCGACGAGGTAAACAATGTCAAAGGAAACGCCGTAGCCAACAGAGAATGTTTTATTATCACCTTTCTCGTTGAATGATTCTATCCGTGGACTCGCTATTTCAATTTTTATTCACTTACTTTGCCCCTAAACTTTCTTCGACGGTTCAATTACGTTTAGGAATTTTAAATTTTGATTGTTGAGAACTTTCATGGGATCCAGTTTCGTTTATCTATGAAATCTCGAATTTCATTTTATAATCTTCTTAACGAGGTAGTCAAGAGAGAATTTTTTATCGTCACCTTTTTTGCATACACTTTGACTTTAAGCCTTCTTCGACGCTTGATTTATGTTTAGGAATTTCAAATTTCGGTTTTTGAGAATTTTTATGCGATCCAGTTTATTTTATTTATGAGCTGATAAAGCCTCGAATTTCACGTTATAATCTTCTGGGGTGGAAAAGTTATATCAATGGCGCTTCAGGGTGCTGAACAATTAATGTATCTTCTCATAGAATTTTCATTTCTGTTAAGAATTCAACGTCTCCGCGGGCATCGTTAATCTCCCAACGTTAGCCCAGATCCTAATGAAATTATATGCAAGCTCGAAAGTTCCTTCGTTTTAATCTATATATTAAAATCGCCGTTATTAATATCAAAACAGACGTAGGTTATACTCGTTAGCAATTTCCGTATCTGGATCGAGATAAATTAATCGGCACGTCGTTCAATTTCTTTGCGTGTCGTTTTCCCGAATCCATGCATTCAGTTTTCAAAATCAAACGAAACAATTCCACCGAATGGATCGAATCGAGTCCCTCTCAGCGCGTTTCCTTTCATTTTCCTGTACTTGCGTCATCATTACACAATTTTAATCAACCCCGGCCGACGATCAATACCGGCGGATATTGGGAAATTGAAATATGATCATATAAAACTCGAACTATCCAATCTTTCTAATTCCCTTCCGTTTCCACGTTCGTCGATTCTTCGTCTCATCCCCTGTTCCCATATTCTTGCACAACCGTCGAAACGAATTAAATAATTTAAACTAATCGCCAAATCGATATGTCGGCTATTCTCGTATCCTCGATCCTTCGTTTTCTTCCTTTCTGTTTTGCTTCCGGTACTTCATTTATCCATATCCGTCCGGTCTTCTAAATTTACGTATCCAGGTTGCAGTTTTAGCTTCCAAGCTGAATTTAAACCCACCGAATTACTCAATTCTCTTTCGTATTCGTTCAGCTCGTATTCTTCTATTTTCAGATTTCGGATTTCTTTATTCTTTCTTCGGAATCTTTCCCCCTTTAAACCCAACTTCACTCTGCGATCTTACTTTACATTGCCATTGGTTCTATTGTTAGTTTTCAATGCTAAGTTCATCTTTATCTTGCTTCGAAGGGAATCGTTTTGAGTCATCTTTCCACCTTTAAAACCAATCGTACACTCTGATTTTACTTTACACCTTCATCGATCCTATTATCAATCGTCAACCATTCTCGGTTTTATTATCAATTTTGAACACTTCGTTCATCTTTATCTTGCTTAGAAGGGAATCGTTTTGAGTCATCTTTCCACCTTTAAAACCAATCGTACACTCTGATTTTACTTTACACCCTCATGGATTTTATCATCAATTTTCAAAGCTTCGTTCATCTTTATCTTGCTTCTAAGAGAATCATGTTGTCATTCAAATTTTCTTTGAATCATCCTTCCAACTTTAAAATCAATGGTACACTCTGATTGGTTCTATTATCAATTTTCAACGCTATGTTCATCTTTATTTTGCTTCGAAGGGAATCGTTTTGAGTCATCTTTCCACCTTTAAAACCAATCGTACACTCTGATTTTACTTTACACCTTCATCGATCCTATTATCAATCGTCAACCATTCTCGGTTTTATTATCAATTTTGAACACTTCGTTCATCTTTATCTTGCTTAGAAGGGAATCGTTTTGAGTCATCTTTCCACCTTTAAAACCAATCGTACATTCTGATTTTACTTTACACCCTCATGGATTTTATCATCAATTTTCAATGCTTCGTCCATCTTTATCTTGCTTCGAAGAGAATCATCTGATCGTCCAAGTTTCCTTTGAATCATCCTTCCAACTTTAAAATCAATGGTACACTCTGATTGGTTCTATTATCAATTTTCAACGCTATGTTCATCTTTATTTTGCTTCGAAGGGAATCGTTTTGAGTCATCTTTCCACCTTTAAAATCAATCGTACACTCTGATTTTACTTTACACCCACATCGATTTTATCATCAATTTTCAATGCTTCGTCCATCTTTATCTTGCTTCGAAGAGAATCGTCTGATCGTCCAAGTTTCCTTTGAGTCAACTTTCCACCTTTAAACCCAATCATAGCCAGTCTCAGATGTTAATTCACACCCCCATCGATTTTATCATCAATTTTCAACGCTTCGTCCATCTTTATCTTGCTTCGAAGAGAATCGTCTGATCATCCAAGTTTCCTTTGAGCCATTTTTCCAACTTTAAACCCAATCATAGCCAATCTCTGATTTTAATTCACACTCCCATCAATTATATTATCAATTTTGAACACTTAGTTCATCTCTGTCTTGCTTCGAAGGGAATTCTCCGGTCGTCCAAGTTTCCTTTGAGTCCTCTTTTCACCTTTAACCCCAATCATAGCCAATCTCTGATTTTAATTCACACCCCCATCGATCCTATCATCAATTTTCAACGCCTCGTTTGTCTCTGTCTTGCTTCGAAGGGCATCGTTTGGTCGTCCAAGTTTCCTTTGAGTCATCTTTTCACCTCGCATCGTAATTTCGTCTCTCGAATGGAGCATTCTGGTTTCGTGTCTGCCCGAGAAGACCGACTCGTAACTGTCAGCCGCTTTTGCTGAGCATGTTCGGAGCGATGCTGGTTATGGTGACGCGGGGTAAAGTCCACGGGATTGCCGATGATCGCGAAACAGATGGCACTAGCTCGCCGGGGGCTTCTTGTTACACGTCGTCCTCTATACTCCTCAGGGGTATTTGTTGCTTTTGTGCTACCGCGTTCAGCACGTAGACCAGCTGGTCCAATTTCTTGTCCATCACGGACAACTGCGGACAGAAATTTCTATGTAAGAATCAGTCTTCCCACCGCCCCTTTGACCAAAAACTGTTTATATCCCGAGCAGAAACAATTTTTCTGGGATCGAACGAAATGGTTAATAAATTACAATCGCTGGTCGGGAGGGACGGAGCATTTTTACCCCCTCAGATCGTTTAACGTATTAATCACCCTTCGTCTCTGGACCCAACAACGATAATTTATTAGGCGGATGCTCGCGTATGGGCAAATTTTATTCGCGAGGAACGTATAAAATTTTTAGAATTTCGAAACATTTGTTAATCGATTCTAATTTACGGATGCTATTTAAAAATAAAACGTATAAATATTTACGAACGTAATTGTTATACATTGATCGAGAATAAAATTTGCTTCGACGCTTTTGTGAGTTCATTAGATTCGTACCAGGCGGTTTCACTTGATTTTTAGAAATTTATTCAAATGTAAACAGAGCAATTGGAAATTTTGTACAAGGGAAGAGGAGAGATTTCTGTCGATAAGTGGGATACGTCGAAATATATTTTTCGAGATTGAGAAAACAACTTAAAATAATGTAAGTTTGATGTAATTTTAATTTCCTGTTTTCTCGAAATAAATTTTTGTAAAGAAAAAGGGAAAACTTCGGTCGATACATGGGATGCATCGAAATGTATTTTTTGAAATTTGGAATGATGTAAATTTGATTTTAGAATTGATATAATTTCAATTTCCTGTTTCCCCGAATAGGAATAGAAACTATGTTTAGAAAAGTACAGTTTTGGAACGAAAGAATTAATAGCTTAATTTTACTTTATTTTTGGATGTTTTCGAAATGGTAGGTAAAAATAGAACTGTACAGGGTTCTATAAAATTGCGAATTATATCGGTAGTAACACCCGTCCATTTGCAATCCTCGAGGGAAGGAGGATACGATGGAGGATTTACGCGAATTTCGTCCAGAAAAATGAGAAACACACCTGGGCAGAATACTTAGAACTAATCCTCTTGATCGAACCAATTTCGTCAAGCACTAGGGTATTCGATCAATCGATGTCAGTATTCGGATATAAAGATAATATTATCAAGGTTAATACAGATTGCCAATTTTAAGATAGTAATATAGAGCAACAGAGAAATAATAGCAAATAACGTTTCATTACTAAAATATTTATCGTAATGAAATGGCTGAAATGTTAAATGCACTGCGACCACTGCAGCCTGTGGCACACTTCAACAAAATAGAGCGGTCACTAGCAATTGACATCCAAACATCGCATATCAATTTCGGTTTTCGCATCGAATTCGTCTACATAGCGACTGTATATACAGGATCTCTCAATCTAAACGATCCAAAATGATTTCTAACCAAAAACGTTCCAAACGAAAGAGTATCGATTATTTAAAAATTATAAAATTTACATTAAATTCCATCGTGTTATGATACGAATTACCGTACGTTTATTTTTAATAAAGATTATACAACAGATGTCATAAATTAATTTGTTTTATTTAAAAGTGAAAACAATTTCTTGAAGAAGTCTACGAAACTGGTAAAAAATTACTTTGTGGTATTTAATCCATCACACTGAACTGGAACATTTTTTTTTTATATTAGAAATAAAAAAAGCTGGATCGTCTGAAAAAGTGACTTGGGCGATTTTTACGAGGCAACACGTAATCATGAAGTTATTTTCTACTATTTCTCTGTCGATTATCAATCGTTTTTAATTTCATCGTATGGAAGAATGTATTTTGAACCGTTCGATTGTCGTTATACGGACCAATGGCGACATCACGTACTCGAGTACCGTGTCCAAACCTCTGCTTCGAAGTCGGATAGATATAGATAGATTTATTGGCCAGGGACGATATTCCTTAAGGGTATGGAATAATATCACAATAGTAACAGTGACAACGCAAACTTAATAGAGTTACGTAAAGCAAAGTAGTAGTAATAAATAGTTAAAGTAAAACTAATGTAAATTATAATACTAATAACAATATTAAAGGTGAAGATAAAGAGTCGACGATTAAATAAATGGGCTCGTTTTAATTTCAAATTCGAAACGAATCGATAACGGTAATAAATAGTAAGAATAAAGCTAATGTAAATAATAATACTAATAACAATATTAACCACTTGACGTACGATTTAATTTTGTTTAAATTTGTTCGCACTAGGAATGGCCACGAAAAAGAAAATTTTTAATATATAAGAATTGATGACGAGTGAGTAGCCTCATAATTGTGAAACTTAACATCAAGAAATTGTAACGAGTCAGACTCGTTATTGTACGTTAAGGGGTTAAAGGTGAATATAAAGGGTCGACGGTGTTTTTAAAAATTAAATAAATGAAAATTCGTTTTAATTTCAAATTCGAAACGAATCGATAACGGTAATAAATAGTAAAAGTAAATCTAATGTAAATAATAATATTAATAACAATATTAAAGATGAAGATAGAGAGATGACGGTGTTTTAAACGATTAAATAAATGAATTCGTTTTCATTTCAAATATATAAATAATAAAAGTAAAACTAATGTGAATAACAATATTAAGGGTAAAGATAAAGGGTTGACGGTGCTTTTAAAAATTAAATAAATGAACAAATTTTAATTTCAAATTCGAAACGAATCGATAACGTCAATAAATAGTAAAAGTAAATCTAATGTAAATAATAATATTAACAATAATATTAAAGATGAAGATAGAGAGATGACGGTGCTTTTAACGATTAAATAAATGAACTCGTTTTAATTTTAATTCGAAACGAATCGATAACGGTAAGTGTGCAAGGAATATTGTTGTTAAATTAAATAAATGGCGAACGAAACGTGGAGGGACTCACCTGCTGCTCGACCCTGTATAAGCGTGCGCCTATCGTCATCGGCTTCACGTTGCCTGCCCGGTCGATTCCTGCCAAATAGCTGCCTGGTTTGCCCAGGGTCTGATCCAATCTCCTCTGTAACTCCTGTGAAAAGGTACGGGTTAGATGCGCGGCATACAGATAACGTTGAAAATCAACGATACTATCTAGTATGCTTCATATTCCAATTGTGCAAGTATTTGGAAAAACCGAGCTCTGCTCGGTTCAAGCAACTTGAGCATTCCTTTATCACGAACAAGGGCATCTCTATTTACTCGAAACTAACATGATCCATGTTTTACACATTTATATGAAATTAAAAAATCGAACTCTTCCAATTTTTTGCACACATTCACGAGCATCGATCATTATTCGTTAGAGCTAAAAATATATTGTTGTAAAGTTTTTTGATTTCTCTGTAAGAAATATACTTTTCCAATCCTAAATTTTGTTAGTTTATTTCGTTTCGAGAAAAGTATCAGAAGCACTGATTTTACCTTTGAATCACACACATTTGATGGTAGTATGAATTCAAGGGTTTGTAAAACTTTAACACGATACGTGTTAAATTATTTAAGTCTGTGTTCGATGGTAGCATAATTCCATCTTCGATCGTGCAATTATGAAATAAGAATCGTTGATACAGTTCGGTTTGAATTTCATCATCTTGACCAATCCACCGAAAATCAATAGCTTGAAATGTTCACTACGCCCTTGGGAGTCTCTTTTTTAATTAAAAGGAAATATACCGACCTTCAATTTTGGTTTTATTAAATTTAGGGTTGTGTCCACCGGTGCTTCAAATATTGATTTCGCTTCGGATATTTATCGGAACAAGGAAACGTTTTACCACTTTTCGTACAGAACGTAATCACTTACGTACGAACTGTGTCTTTTCATTCTCATTCACCGTCGTCGTGAAATAATTCATTAAATTAATTAATTTTAATAAACACACTAAACTTTGGTAAATTTTACGATCAGGATATCCATATCTCGTTTTTACCGAGAGAGATAAAAATAGTAAACCAGCTCGTTAAATTTAACAACAAATTTTCGATAATTACAAAAAATGTATCAGATTCAATTCGAATCGTATTCTCTTTTAAAATATAAAATACTTAATATATAATTTTTCCTTTCCAATCCTAAGTAATTACAATTTTAATAAATATTTTATTTGGATCGTGGAAAATGGAGAAATTCTGCTAAAAAGAATAATTGATTTCGAACGAATATCGTCTGGCGTTGGTCTTTTATTTCACACGAATAACGCGTATAATTTTATTCGAACGTGTATCTAAAATTTGTGAAATAACAATCTACTTTGGTTCCTGCGTACGCAACGGATACGAGGACAATTTATCTAGAAGACGACAATGACCAAAAAACATGGTATTCGCTGCTTCCCGTATTTGTTCGTATGTACATATCGAAGGTTTAATATGGCTCGTACCGTGCTTACAATTTTCGAAAATGCATACATGTTTGGTTTATTATCCTCGGGTGTGGTATAGCGTTCACCGAATATTCAGGATCGTAATTAATTGTGGGTTAACCACGATTAATTAAACGGGTTCATTAGTCGATACATCAGAAACTTCTACGATAGTAATAACAGGTAGTATCGATTCTATTCGACGTATATAGTTGGTAACAATGGTACAAAATATGTCGAAAACCATATTACATAAATCTACGAAATATTATCGAACTTCGTTTCTCGTGTAATCCTCTCCACGAGGCTTGAGGGAGCTAACAAACCTAATACGATAAGTCGATATCTATCGTCTCTTCGTGAAGTTGATAATCGTGAGAACCTCGAAACACGATTCCACTGTGCCAGCACGAAGGTTCAACCCTAGAAAGGCTAAGGGATGCTCAAACTATCGGTAAAAAAAATTCTTAAAAATATATTTAGGATCCTTGTTGAAAATTGATTTTAGTTTAGTTTTAGGGGGAATAACGGTAAATAAAATAATGGTAATTGTCTTGTCGTAAGTGCTCGTGGCTCGAGCTTTCTAGGGTTAAAGGTGTTATCGATTTTGCGGATGCATAATAAAGCCCCGTTCGCTCGAAACTCCTTTCTCGAACAAAGGGCCGTGTATTCGATGAAGTTAAATTAGCACGATCGACAATTTCATCTGGAATAATCGCCATGTTTTCTCGTTCCTTTCGATCGAGACCGCGTTATATTCAAATAGGAATTTTCGGCACAAGTATTTTGAATAGATCGAAAATTGGAGCAAATTGAATTGATATTTCATTTTGGAGAAATACAAACTATAGTCTCATTATATTGCGCATAATGAGACATACAATAATAATATTACCGGTTACAATGGGTTCGTCAAATTTAATTTTTAATTTAATATAAATTCTTAATCTTTTAATTAAATGTAAACTGTGTTGTTGCGTGTTAAATAATTATATAGTCTCTTGATAGGGCAATAAATTTAAATTTAAAATTCAATCTTTCGCCATTTAAATATAAATTGTGTCGTTGCGTGTTAAATAATTATATAGTCCCTAAATAATCGGTAAATTTAAAATTTAATCTTAAATAACGATGAAGCAATATGAGCATAAATTTCAAATGTAAACGTATTCTAATTGATAATTATGTTTCGTTGTTGCTCTGCTCCACATTTAGCTAACATCTTTCACCTTGACATTAATATGTAGAACGGAAAATCTTTATTCATAGGCAAATGGTGGTCCACGAAATATTCCAAAAAGCAATCAATGATTCGGATGACGTCAAAATATCAAAGTTCGAACCTCGGCTGCGGAAACTTCTCCCTTACGCGAAGTGAAGTTTTAACGCCGAAAATGGACGTTTCGAACAGTGAATTTTATTTCAATCAGTCTGCTTACTCGCGATTATGATAAAAATTCTTTTCAGTCTTCTGCAAACTTTAATCAAACTTTTGTATAAGAAAGTAAAAATAAAATTACTTTTATACGTACGCGCTTGTTTAAATCAAACTTAGCATTTATTTTCACGCATATCGATTCTTTTCATTCCAGATATATAAAAATATTAAATCATAACTATTCAAAATTCCAATAATCGCGTGATATTTCGTATTTTATATGCTGATATTTCCCCTCATTACGTTTTCAAGTTATTAAAGCGATGTATCACTGAAGTATTGCAACGAATTCGTCTCTGGTTTTTATTTTTGCAATTTAATAGACGAGAGTACGAACAGGTTTAAGAGTAGAATTATCTGTTCTGGATGGAGGCGATGTTTCGTTTTAAGATTAAAACTGTTTTTGAGTTAGAAGCGTGGTCCATGGATTATTAACCAGAAACGAAGTCGATTTTCTTAAAAGATGAAACCGCATGCACGACGATGCTCGATACGCTCTAGATTAGCAGACTATTATGTCGGCATCAGATCAAGTAACCCGGCCTTTGGTATGTTCCGTGTATTGACAACTTCATTGTTCTACGGGCTGACATTGGCTTTATTCACTCCTCGATTGGCAGTGACGTAATAATTGTCGACGCGCAATCTGCATTTCCCCGATGAGGAACGGGACGCGATACAACCGTTGCCTTTGTCCTAGCGCCTAACCTACAACCTGCCGTCTGCTCTGAAATGCTTAACATTATCCGTATCGATGACAGAAATCCCAAAATTTTTCACATCAATTGCAATCTTAAACATTGTTCACTGGATAAACAAAAGAATCTTCTGTCGATTCCAATCTGAGCATTCCACTCTGCTCCACAAGAGCGTGTCGGTCATATTTTCAGCGAAAAAAGGAATTGTTTAGAATTGACCTCGAAATATAAGCATTGTACTACAATGCATTTGCTTAGTATGTTGTCCAGTCGCCATCATTGTCGATTATAGCCCAGCACCGTTTAGGCATACTTTCAGCGAGATTTTCCGCCATTGTTTCGGGTAGAGATCTTCATATTTGGCGGATGTGACGTGTCATTTGTTTCACATTAAATACTCGCTTTTCTCCGAGCTTGACCTTCATTGGTGCCCACACGTTTTCGATGGGATCAGCGTCAGGCGACTGAGAAGGCCAATCCAGTGTCCTGATGCCATTTTCGCGTTTCCACTCCGTGCTTAGGGTCATTATCCTCCTGAAGCACCCACAAGCTGTCATCTGAGCCAAACCATCTTTCAGCAGACTTTCATAAACAATGTTGATATATTTTGATCATCTTTTGGGCATTAAGATTGTCCGTAAACAGGTACAAAACTCCAAATCCTTGTCTACAGAAGCAACCCCAGACATGCACCTTTACCGGGTGCTTCACGAGGTGACCACGCATGCCTTCTTGTACCCCAGGCCCAAAAAGAGGATTCATCCGTAAAGATAATGTCGGAGAAACCACGGTCGATATTAGCCCTCGCCCACAACAGACGCTTTTCAACATGCTTTTCGGTCAAAAATGGTTTCAACTTTGTGCACCACCACCCATAGTTAGCATCATGTAATCGACGTCGAATTGTACTCAGGCTCACTTCTACACCCTTCTTCGCTAAAACTAACTTGGCTTTTCGTATGGAACAACCATGATTCTTTTTAAAGATTCTTAAAATTGCTTTGTCGTCCTTTTCTGACATTGAGAGACGCTTGCCACGTTCGGGCAGGTCGTCAACATTTTTAACTTTGTTGAGAATAGATATATTTTCAATGTCTAGCATTGCGATTTTTCTCTGCTCGACGTCGACCCAGGTCGGGTCATAAAACCCATAGGTCTGCCGATCATTTGGCGACGCCTATAAAGCCGGGCTTTTTCTCCGTTTGGAGTTAGTTGTGCGACAACCCTGACCGCGGAGAAAGTCTTTTACTTAGTTTTTCGCCTCCGTGTCTTGTAATATCCATTATTATACTTTTCAATAAACCATTTTTTCTTCTGCATGTAAGCGGTTGAGTTCAATCTTTCATAACGATAGATCCTCAACAAACTTCCTCATACCTTTTCACCCACTTCTTAATAAAGGACACTGACTTGCCCATGTAGCGACTGGCCGCTGCGAACGACATTTTGGATCCTTTTGGATGATTACAGAGAAACACCGCTTCGAAGCGACTAGCGTACGCTGCACTCGTTATTTTTATCACCCTCAACGCAGATAACAGCCCATATTACTGATTTAACCTCAAAGCATTGAAGCCAAGTGTTCAAACAGTTGAATTAACCGATTGTTAAACAAATGAGTCGTCTAGTGACAAAATTAGGAACGACACGCTCTTGTGGAACTGACAATGAGTGTATATTCCTCGTGTCCTCCATCAGAACGCCTTAAACCTCACCATTTATTTAACATTACCTCAAGAGAGAAATGAAATGTTTTTAGAAAAATATCTTCGAAACAAATTGATCTTTTCAGGTTCTATGAGGTTATTTCTAGGTCGTTCTGTTAAATTTTATTATATAATTGGGTTTCTCTTAGATAGTTTAAGGTGTTCCTGACGTGGTCCTCTGAAGTCAACGATATTTTCTTCTTTGAACAAGTTTGAGCAAATCTTTGGCATTCATACAGTGGATGGTGTGTTGATATTAGTTGGTTACAAGGGTTGCAAATCTGACTTTTGTGGCAAACGTTCATAATCCTTGAATGCCCTATTATTAGTCTTGATAGAATTATTCTATCTTTCCTGGCGAGGTTTCAAGTTGATACTTGTTGAAAGAAGTCCTGTATTATATTACGTATCTTCGTACGGTTTGGTGAGTTCCATGTTTCATTCCATTTGTTTCTTTCTATTTTACGGATCGATTTAAAGAGGTCTGCGTAAGAAATTGGGCGGTTGTTGCGTCTTTCGTATTAATAACAAATTGATTTTATGCATTCTAATAAGAGTACAAATAATCTTGTATCGTATTCGCGAACTTATCGAACGTATAGTTTCAAAACGGGAGAATTTTCCAATTTTTATTCTATTCAGTTTCCATTATCGTCAAATATACACGCGTTCGATCAATCTACGAGTCGTTTTCTCTAAAACTGTTCGAAAGGAAATTTACCGCTGCTGCGAGGATTTATTCTGACAAGAAGAATCTTCCCGTTTACGGTTCCCCTGCAATATTTGGCTTATGTATGCACGCGTGTAAACATTAATATTCGTATTAGCAAAGGAACTACCAAGATTTCCGGGCGTCTCAAAGCAGACAGTTTTTCCTTTCATCAAAATTCCATCCTGGAAGCTCGCAGCGGCAAACCAGTCTCGAGTATTTCGAAACCGTTTCTCCTAGTCACGAATCTATCCGCGAATTTACATGCTTTATGGTTTTAAGACTGAATATTCTCCGACGATGCTCCATTTTAAAATTACTTCGCTCTTTACTCTTCGATAAATGAAAAGATGATGGTTGAGGTCATAATACTTAACCCTTAAGTGGATTATTGTGGCAAGTTTAAACTAATAATTGTTTAATATGTGTCAATATAATTATGTGAAAGTTTATGTAATAAAAGGTAAACGTCAACATTAAGTAAACTAATTTAGTTATGGTTGAGAGTCCACTTAAAGGTTAATGCACCAACAAGTGGAACACAACGTTATTTCTCATAAATTTCTATTAAACAAATAGTCCAACATGGGCCAAATATGTTTCGATTCAAAGTATCGGATAACCTTGGCTGCTTCACGTTAATTTGTTGAGTAAATAAAATATAATGGCGTTAATCTTTTCATAATAATACGAACAGTAAAACAGTGAAACGAAATAAAAAACCTCCACGAAGGGAGAACGCGAAACAAATGGATTCCATTTCCTTCGAATTCAAGAATTTCTCCGTAATATGTTTCCGTCTACAAAATTCAGGTAATCGTTCAAATATTCTCGCGATGCACCCCGCCTGTACTCACATCCTCGCAGGAACATCTTGCAAGAAGCAATCATACTTAATGTTTAAGCACAAGACTGACACTAAGGGTGGAACTTCTGTAATCTTCGAATCGACTTCGGAACTTCTGTAACCTTCGGACTCGTTCGAATATTAATCGAGACAATCCAGACTTTAGAACCGGTGTACCTTACGAACTTGTCACTTTCAATGCACTCGAAACTGGAGCCATTAAAAACTGAAACTTACCACCTGGTAACCGTTAAACCGTGGAATCGAAACTGGTCGAACTCTATCTGCTCCGTCATCCACAGACACAACAAGTCAAACGCAGATTCTGTATTTTCAAATTTTCATTTCGTTTTTTTCTAAATTTCATTGAACGAAAGAAACATTTTCGATTTCAAGCGTACGAGACTGAAGATAATTTTTATTTCCTATTTCGACTGAGGAACGCTTGTCAAAATTTATGGTATTGGCAAATGTAATAGAATATGACAAGTAAAATCGAAAGACCGTGTAACTCGCCCTAATCTACGTGCAACTTCTCACCTGCACACACTGCGTCACTCATTCCTGTAAACATTGTGTTATCCGTGCTCTACGAACCCTGCATCATCCTAGCTTCCGAGGCTTTCACCTACATTTCCTAAGCCTTGATCGATCTTATCGCTTGCCCGTCTCCTAGTTTCCAAATCCTTGAAACGGGAGGGCTTTTCTTTCGCTCACGAAGAGTGTCAGTTCTCACTATATTAAACTCTGGTAAATAAAGATCTAATTTTTCCATCGACATTCTTCCTGCATCCTAACGTGATCCGACTCCTACGATTATCATAATTGAACTGCTTTGAAGCGGCAAGGAGGCTTCCCCTTTGAAATGATTTTTATTTTCGATACGATTTTCCGTTTTGCAGAGTTCCTCGTGTAAAGAAAGAAACGTACTTTTTAAAATTCCACTGTCTCTCTCTATTGGTCTTATAAAAGTCTATTAAAGAATATTAAAAATAGTAAAACTTTAGTCGCGTGTAATTCCGAAACTATTAGTGTTTTATTAATAATTATGCCACTGTTGGCAGCGGTGAAGCTTCCCCTTTAAAACGGCTTTTGGTTTTTGACGATCGGACTTTCCGTTTTCGAGATATCGTAATTTATGTAAAAAGGTATTTTTCTTAATTTGACTATCTCTGTCTCCGTCTGACGCGTCGCGCTGGACCTCTTTGTCGCACGTGAGTCGTGACTGTCGTGACCTAGTTTCGGCGTAGTATTTCCAAGAATTTACTACGCACTGTTTACTATTTTAGCGCGCGCGAGTTCATTGATCTGAATAAACGTAAACAAACGCTTCGGTCCCTCGTATCTCCGTAACTAGCTACCGCATCAACTTGAAACTAAAATCGTCATATCTCCGGAACTAATTGAGCTATCGAGTTATTCGAACGCTCATTTTAAAGGGCATTTCACCCCCTATCCAATGTATATAACAAATATTATAGTTAATGCTGTCTTCTGTGTTTATTTTCACATTGACTTTGACTTTATGCACCCAAAGAAGTTTCAAAGATTCCTTTTGATCATACAACCGGTGTGCGATTAACACTGAATTATAGATCTTTTCTTTAACGCTTAAATGCATGATTCTTTAATTTTAACCGAAAAAATGTATTACATGTGGATTATTATATAGGTTTATTCAAAATAACAAAAAAAATTTCTATTCCCATTCTGCATACCGTATCATTTTTTAATCAGATGAATCAAGTAAAAAACCAGTGCAATATCAACATATTTAAAAAAAAGAGACGCTTATCAGCGCATAAAATACAGGTACTTACCTACAAAATATCTTTTTAGCAAGAATAAATCTCCAAAAAAATTTTATTTTATTGTCACTCCTAACTGTCACGAACTTTTTCAGACGCGCCAAAACAATTCCTCAATCTAAATGTCATATTGAAAATCGCATCGATTTACTTTTTTAAGCTAAATAAATATAATAAAAGTAAATATAATTTACTTTTTTAAGCAATAAAGCTTTCACTACGGTTAATGCCACAATTAGAAGTGAAAGACAGTATTTAATATTTGAGGCACTATGCATTTACGGATTAATCGAAAATGAGTATGTATATGTATACAGAAGGTTCTTGTCGTTAGTGGTCAGAATTTTACGATGCCGTAACTTATAATTTATGCTATTTTCCATATTTATTTTAAAATTTCCTTTAACACTATGTATTCAAAGGAGTTTCAACAATCCCTATAATTCCCAAACATTTTGTAAATATTTTAATAGGAAGATTTACTCACCTTGATTCGGACCATCATATTCAGGTGGCCCTGGCTGTACTGTTCGATGACATCGCGAACGTCGTAAGGTTTACGGGCCTGTTGAAATTTCCTCCTCGCCACGAAGTATTTGATCTTTCTGATCGCCCTTATGGCGTTTCGATGTGCTTCGGTTAACCTGAAAATCAACGAAATTTCATTCCCCGGTTGGAACTGCACGCCTGGGTTGCTCCCGATCTCTGCAGGCACGTTTCGGAATGGGCATTATCACGGAATGACTATCATTTTTATCGTGTTCACGTTTTCTTGTCGTTGATTTACGATCTGGCACGATTGATTTTCCTGTGCATCTGCTTCGGGAGGTTTTACTTAATGTACCAAGCGTGCAAAGAACAGAAACCGATTTGTAATTTGTTCACGGACCAAAATCGAATCATTCCGTTACATTTGCTTCCTTCGATCTGTTAGTCGAAAACAGAGTGTTCTCGCGCTCTTGAGAATATATAAAAATACGTATTTCGAGTTGGTCGAAAAACAAAATAGTTACTTACGTCCAATGATAATTTGGAGATACTTTGATACCAAAAATTTTTAAGTCTTAAAATTTGACTAAAACAGGATCTAACGCATTTCCCAAATGTAAATAGAAATTTTCAAATCCACAGTTCAACGTTATACAGCAAAATTCCCTCGTGTTGCTACGATAAAATTCAAACTTTAAAATTGTTTCATCAACGTTGAACGAATTTTAGCGATGGCTGTTCGAAGCTCAACCGCGTTTTAAAGTATTTTTTACTAGATTTTCGGGATCAAATACCCTACTGTACGACGTTTTCGAGCCCCAAACGTAAAAGAATTGTTATTCCATGGAAGACGGCGTCGCCTGTCGATTGTTCGTGCAACTTTGGTTGTCGATATTCCGAATTGCATGGAAATACTCTCCACTATTGGCTCTCGGTTTTTCAAGCCGGTTCAAACGACACGCGTGCCACCCATGTTCTCTCGACGAGCAATTACGAGAACATTCTCGAGAAAAGTGGCCGTTCTTCATCTGTTTACGATTCGACACAGTTTACCTCGAGCAAAGACGCTTTCTCGCAACATTAGGTGCAGTTTCATGTAGATTCGAATATCGTTTCATACGCGGGACACACGAATGTTTGCTCGAACAAGGGCTTATTCAAATCAAATTTTATTCAAGCACCTTGGACGGATGGAGATAAGAAAATCGATATTCCTTTCGTAAACAACAACACTGTCGATAAGCACTACTTACGGTATACGTATAGTACATACACGCATAAATTAGAATATTTGGGATTCTCTATCGATGAAGAAATAATTTTAGCAGAGTCCTTAAAATACAAAATCTCTTTTAGAAGAAATATATATAAAAAAAAAGCTACTGATAGTGTTTGAGTAAAGAGAACTTTCAGTACTCCGAGTTGACACTATTAATTACGAGAAACCACATAGCCTAACTCGAAAAACACTGCCATAGAGTGTCTATGGGATTACATAAAACGACAGTTGGGTTCACGGTCGTAAGAAAAATGAATTACTTTGACAAATCACGAAGCCGTGATCCCAAGGGCCAACGAATTAATGCACGAACTTAGTATACTCAATGTCACGCAGATGCTAAGCTGTTATTAAAACAAAGGTCTTATCAACTTTGTGCTAACGTAATACGAAGAGTGTGGAGCTTCTGTCGACTTAAGTTAATTATGTTTCGAAACTTTGTCATATTAAACCCTTGACGTACGATTTAGTTTCAAATAATTCTTCAAACGTGTACTATACAGGGTGTTCGGCCACCCCTGGGAAAAATTGTAATGAGGGATTCTAGAGGCCAAAATAAGACGAAAATCAAGGATGCCAATTTGTTGATGGAGGCTTCGTTAAAAAGTTATTAACAATTAAATTCAAAAATTTCAAATCGTTCTGGAAAAATTATTTTCGGTTGCGGGGCTCAATTACAATCATTTTTGGTGAATACACATACCTCCGAAATCCTATCCACTTTCGAGAAAAAAAATCGGGTAGGTGTGAAATTTTTTGATGGGAAAAAAAATTTCAAATTGTTCTAAAAAAATTATTTTCGGTTGCAGGGGTCAATTACAATCATTTTTGGTGAATACACATACCCCTGAAATACTACCCACTTTCGAGAAAAAAATTCGAGTAAATGCTGAAATTTTTCGGCGAAATTAAAAAATTTCAAATCATACTAAAAAAATTATATTTAGTTATAGGGGTTAATTACAATCATTTTTTGTGAATAGACATACTCCAGAAATCCGAACTATTTTCGAGAAAAAAATTCGAGTAGGTACAGAAATTTTTAGACAAAATTAAAAAATTTCAAATCACACTAAAAAAAATATATTTAGTTACAGGGTTCAATTACAAGCATTTTTGGTGAATAGACATACTCCCGAAATACGAACTATTTTCGAGAAAAAAATTCATTACTGAAAATATAATGTCTAACCATACATTGATATGTTTCCCTGAAAATTGAAAAGTTTCAAATCATTCTGGAAAAATTATTTTCGGTTGCGGGGGGTAATTGCAATCATTTTTGGTGAATAGACATACCCCCGAATTCCTACCCACTTTCGAGAAAAAAATTCGAGTAAATGCTGAAATTTTTCGGCGAAATTAAAAAATTTCAAATCATACTAAAAAAATTATATTTAGTTATAGGGGTTAATTACAATCATTTTTTGTGAATAGACATACTCCAGAAATCCGAACTATTTTCGAGAAAAAAATTCGAGTAGGTACAGAAATTTTTAGACAAAATTAAAAAATTTCAAATCACACTAAAAAAAATATATTTAGTTACAGGGTTCAATTACAAGCATTTTTGGTGAATAGACATACTCCCGAAATACGAACTATTTTCGAGAAAAAAATTCATTACTGAAAATATAATGTCTAACCATACATTGATATGTTTCCCTGAAAATTGAAAAGTTTCAAATCATTCTGGAAAAATTATTTTAGGTTGCGGGGGGTAATTGCAATCATTTTTGGTGAATAGACATACCCCCGAATTCCTACCCACTTTCGAGAAAAAAATTCGAGTAAATGCTGAAATTTTTCGGCGAAATTAAAAAATTTCAAATCATACTAAAAAAATTATATTTAGTTATAGGGGATAATTACAATCATTTTTTGTGAATAGACATACCCCCGAAATCCTGAGCATTTTCGAGAAAAAAATTCAGTACGGGCGGAAGTTTAAACGTTAATAACTTTTTAACAAAGCCTCCATCAACAAATTGGTATTCTTGATTTTCGTTTTACTTTGACGTCTAGAATCTCCCATTACAATTTTTTCCATGGGTGCCTGAACACCCTGTATAATTTTTATTGAATTTATACGTACAATGGTCATGGAAAAGAATAGATTTATTTTACGAGTACCTCATGAATGTAAAAATGTGTTGATTTGACAGTCATTGACAAGTAAGTAGCCTTACGATTGTGAAATTTGACATCAAGAACTTGTGACGAGTTAGACTCGTTATTGTACAGCAAAGAGTTAATTACATTTATACACCTTTAAAGAGATCAGCTAATCATACAGAGCTTTCGATACGATTGGACTTAAAAGGGCAACGTTTTAGGGAAATTCGCGATTCTGAAACGGCGTAGTCGTGAAAACCGCGATCGTAGCTACTTTTCAGAAACGATTTCGCACGAGAACTGCAAAGCGTGGCAAAGCGTGGCTAAATAAAACGTTAAAAGAAAGAAACACGGTTCGAGTATCAAACGCAAGGGATGCGTCGCGAAGAAGAGGAAAGAGAAAAATCTGGCCGCGACTGTCTTTGTGTTAGGGGTTCGAGTATCGCGCTCTGCAAAGAATGTAGGCCGTCCGTGAAGCTGAGTAATGCACCGGTGAAAAAAGCACTTACGTTCTGTGCTTTTCAAGAAAAAAAAAGCCTTTCACGAGAGCCACCACCGCGAGGTAACGTTTCGTTCCTCTTTCGAGAACGCGGTACCCGGAAATGTCAATGCCGCGCCATGATGATCGTTTCTGAAAATCTAGTTTTCATTTATCGATGCAGACCGTTCCTCGAATATCAATCATTTTCCGATTTTCATTCAAATTTTCTTCTATTTTCTGCGTGTGACAAACTTGGTTTTAAGCGTATTCTCTCACGATTGGTGATCTTGTATTTTCTTCTACTATGAAACTTGTAGTAGCTTTTATTTGGTATGTTTTTCTTTTATGTGTTTCATGTCGACTCGTAGTTTTCATTTATCGATGCATATCAATCATTTTCAAAATTTCATTTAACTTTTCTTCTCTTTCCTACGTGTTACAAGCTGTGACAAACTCGGTTTCACGCGTGTTTTTTCATGATTAGTGATCTTGTATTTTCTTTTTCTATGAAGCTTGTAATAGCCTTTATTTTTCATTAAAAATATTTGGTATATTTTCCTTTTATGTGTTTCGTCTCCTAGTTTTCATTTATCGATGCAGATCGTTCCTCAAATATCAATCATTTTCAGATTTTCATTAAACGTTTCTTCTTTTTTTTAAGCCTGACATACTTGGTTTGAAGCGTGTTTTCTCACGATTAGTGATTTTGTATTTTATTTTTCTATGAAACTTGTAGTAGCTTTTATTTTGAACTAAAAATATTTGGTATGTTTTTCTTTTATGTGTTTCGTCTCGACTCCTAGTTTTCATTTATCGATGCAGATCAATCATTTTCAGATTTTCGTTAAAAGTTTCTTCTCTTTTTTGCGTGTGACAAACTTGATTTCAAGCGTGTTTTCTCACAATCAGTGACCTTATATTTTCTTTTTCTATAAAAGTTGTAATAGCCTTTATTTTGTATTAAAAATATTCGGTAAGTTTTTCTTTTACGTGTTGCGTAGTTTTTATATTTCAAAGAGGGTTTGGGGTTAAGAGCCAACAATGTATATTGACGATTCTAATAGTGGTAAAAATGAGTAAATGACTTGGTCGATAGTGTACGCCGTAAGTTGCCATCTGAGAACATTTCGAGCGTGTAGTACGAACCCGTGATAGACGAAAATCCTCCGGTAATATCGATTCCGCATGCAAAATGAAAGTAATTTGCATGGAGATATATAGACTCCTACGGCTTTCCTACGTCCTGATTTTGCCGGTTGTTATCTAGCCCGACGTAAGCGTAAAATGGTCGAACGATATTCCCACGACAGCCAGTCAAAAAGCTATTAAAAACTTCTTAAAGGCTCTTTTTTAAAAGCAATCTTTCTTGTTACAACCACGACGAAGTTCCTTCGTTTTCAAGCGACGAGAAAACACGTTATGTATATTCACTTAAAATTTCAAATTGACAAATAGTTCGTCGAATATTTGTTTCCTTATCTCGACTTCTAAAAGTTCTTTTTTTTTAAGGCGATTCCATGTTGTTACAACCACGACGAAGTTTCTTCGTTTTCAAGAGACGAGAAAAGATGCTACGTATATTCGAGAAAAAACGATTTAAATCTTCAAATATAATTAATATTTTGCTATAGAATTTAAGCTCTGTATATTTAAATGTGCCCTCAGAAAATGTAGAAACTTCTTTTAATACTATTTTATCTATATCAAAACAATTTCCTGACTGTGTCGTATTTGTTTAAAGTTGTGTTGATAGGGAAGAATCTAGTCGCGGATATTAAATGACTGAATTCTAAGGGAAAGCAACGTGTCCACTCGTATTTAACGGACACCCTGGGGTACAGGTGAGTAGCTGCGAATGACGAGCGCGGAAATTCAGCAATTTCCTCACAGTTGGTCTTGCAAGTTGGAAACTGGAAAGGATTCGAGAAACGTGCAAGCAAAGCTAAGAAATTGATGTCTAATTCGATACCTTCTGAGGGCGAGATTAGAAAGTTCGTGCTTCTAAGCTACGAGTAGACGAAGTTACTAAAATCCCTAAAGTAGTTTAAAAATGATGGCGACGAGTCGTGTTGCTCGGGATCTGTATCACATAAAAAGTACGATTTTTTAGAAATTTATTGTGGTTGAAAAGCATAACTGATTTATAATTTATCTGGTGGAAGTTTCATTAATTTCGACTATGTAACAAATAAAGATAAATCTGAGACAATTCTATGAAGTTGGAATATCTTGTCATGCGATTAATCCAACTTAATGATCGCATTAAGCTGGTAATTACAATGGGAGAAAGTTTTTGAGTATTTTAACGTTAGTACTAGTCTGTTTTCCTGTTCACCTAATTTACCTAGACACAGTTTCCCTATAACTAAATGTCTGTAGGAAACATTACCCACTTTGTGTAATGTGCTCCCTTCGCTTCTACTTTGTTGGAATAATTGTGTCGATTAGTAAAATGTATAGCATTCTATTTAATAAAATGAGCAACCACATGCTTGCGCGTAAACGCATTGTAAATTTACATTGACTATTGTAAACGTTGTTTATTAAGAATACCAATTTGTTGATGGAGGCTTCGTTAAAAAGTTATTAACAATTAAATTCAAAAATTTCAAATCGTTCTGGAAAAACTATTTTCATCTACGGGGGTCAATTACAATCATTTTTGGTCATTACACATACCTCCGAAATTCTATCCATTTTTGAGAAAAAAATTCAAGAAGGTGTGAAATTTTTCGACGCAAAAAAAAAAATTTCAAATAGTTCTGGAAAAATTATTTTTGATTGCGGGGGTTAATTACAATCATTTTTGGTCATTACATATACCCTCGAAATCCTACGCACTTTCGAGAAAAAAATTCCTTACCAAAAATCTAATTAGGTGCCTTTTTTCGATGAAAAAAACAATTTCAAATCTTTCTGGAAAAATTATTTTCACTTGCGGGGGACAATTATAATCATTTTTGGTGAATAGACGTACCCCCGAAATCCTGCGCATTTTCGAGAAAAAAATTCAGTAAGGGCGGAACTTTAAACGTTAATAACTTTTTAATAAAGCCTCCATCAACAAATTGGTATTCTTGATTTTCGTCTTATTTTGGCCTCTAGAATTTCTCATTCAAATTTTTTCCAGGGATGGCCGAACACCCTGTATAGGAAAACTATTTTATAATGAAAGGAATTTTAGATAGAGTTCATGCTTTATAGCCAATATTTGATAGAAAATGATTTTAAACGTTATTTATTAGCTTTAGTTCACTTTTTTGGAAACAATCGTGGAACTTTGCATTCCAGATTGCTATGAGAAACATTGAAATTCAATTTAAAAACTGACGGATAACAAAGGAGGCACTGAAAATAGGAAAAAAATTTCAATCTTTTAAAATCCCGTAAAAATTCCTGAGTATGCAGGCTGCGCCTGTGCCAAGTAGGAAAAATTTTTTCACGTTTCACATGTACGCGAAAAGCGAAATATCTCGGATAATTTAAAATTTCTGTTTACAATCGTAACGAAAGCATGCAAAGCAGTAAATTAAATTTTCGTAAAAAAGCGACTGGAAAAAACTGATAATTAAAAACGGAAAACTTGATCAGCCGCATAATTAAAATTCTGAAACTATATAATCTGCTTAATTAATGAAACGGCGTGAACTATGTTTTCATAGCTGTATTTCTCGAGTGAATTCTTTATGTTCCCCGACTCTCTCGCAAAAACAAATACAAAATTTTAATTCAGAAGAAATTCCCAAGGTATGTTTTTCAAAGCCACGGTTTATAAATTACGCAGTCTGTTCTGTTCCCAAAAGAGTAATTAGCTCGAACAGAAATAAAGACACGACTTTAACTCGGAGAAATTCTAAAGATATTCTTTCAAAGGCTATGCCTTCAAACAAGTTTTTTTACATATCTTGACGAAGAAATAGCTTCTATAGAAATAAATATTAAATTTTAAACTGAACGAATCGCCAAACTGTGCTCCGCGAGAATAAAATAATTGTTCACTTTATACCAAGTAAATATAATATTTGGTGTCTGACTTATTTAAAAAAATTTATTTTTTCTTTAATGCTCCCTGGGGGTAAATGACACATTTTTAATCATTATATTGTTCGATGGATGGGTTTTTGAGATACAGAAAATTATATTTGAATTTACACACTATAAATGCAATGAATCATCGACGGCGAAGAATGGGAAATCATGCAAGGTAATAAATACAATTTCCATGACAACTTTCCTTGTAATACTATACTTTTAATCTTACCGAATGAAAATAACTCGTGCAGAAAATAGTGCAAAATTGTAAGGGGATGAAATACTCCGATGAAAGCGTGAAAATTACGAACGAGAAAGCGTGCTCATACAATTATTAATATTAACCCTTCAGCTTTTAAATGCAGTATTCGTACTGCTAATTTTTTACAACAAAAATCGATCTTTTGTGACATATGTGAGGGTTGTTTCTCTTATACACAATACAAAAGACACGTGCATGTAATTGTGGAAGTAGCTTTGACAAAAAAATTTTAAAACATTGAATTTACCACTCGATACATACTATAGTAATATGAAAAAAATATTCGTATAATCAATATTAAAATAGGGGAAATCCTCAGCATCTCGAACTGTTAGGTTGCTGCATTAATTCTGCCCATTTATTAATTAGTATATACAACGTGATAACTTTGTACTTTCGTTTGACAATTGAAGTTAGTGTTCGCGAAGAATTTGAAAGCCAGAGTTAAGAGAAATGTTAAACATTGTAATATGAATGGAACCACAGACCTCATACGCAGCAACCTAATAGAAAATGAAATTATTGGATCTACTTTCTTCGAAACATCGTACACTTAGAGTAAATCCTCCAAAAGAGAAACACGTATGCAGAATGTGTTAAGTTTTCGCCCCATTCCGAAAAGCGCTGTGGCCGGGAAAGGAGGAAAATCACGTATGGGAAAGTATACTTACGTGGTGACCCTTTGAGGTTCTTCGATATCAATGTCAATTTCGTCGCTGGTGGCCTCCGTGACGGAGCTTGTCTGCGAGGTGAAGAGGCTTCCCCTGCCAACCGGAAATACGCTACTCACACTACCAAACTCGAGAACTAGTTCCTTCGACGTTCAAAGCCGCTCTAGAGAAAGTGCCCTTCAGTCGGCTGACGTTTCCTGTCAGCCCAAGTTTCCCGACCAGCTATTATTTCGCGGTGAAATTTCCAGAGATTTTCCACTCGGCTCCCACGCATATTCTCCACGTGTTGTGCTCCACTTTTCGAAACGCTGGACGAAGAAATCGGACGCGTTCGCGACCCCACTGCTCGGTTAATTGATCGATTTAAGGAGGATTCGAAGATCAAGGATTTTCAATGGAGAGTAACAGACGACTGTGACCGCGCGAAATTTGATTAAAAATCGTGGTTTTCTCTTTAATCGCTTTCTGATATTTATATCTTGGTGTTAGTTTTGACAGGGTCAATGACAGCCGACTTTCAGCGTTTTCTCTAGAGCAATTAACAAGATTGAACATCAAGATCACAGAAGTGGCAGTACGACGTAAATCAATTATTCATCTCGCTAAAAATTGTTTTAGACAGTTTCATCACTACGTCCATATTCTGAATTTATTCGTTAATTTTCTGGAAAGCTCACAAACACAGCTCGAAACTACGAACGAACAGTGACAAGTAAACGAGTACGTTCGCGTTACGTTTTAATAATAATTTTAGTGTTTCTTTACAATAATGTTTATTGCAAGTAATATCGTAAAGTACGACATTTCGTGGGCTAAACAGTTAGCCATCAGTTTTGAAACACGTTGTACGGCAAAAGGAGATACTTGAATGTCTTTAAATAGAGTGCAATTGCATTATGCAGATGCATCGTTGCATTTACATGAAAAGAGACGACGCGGACATATACACCTTACTATATCATTCAACATTTTCCACCGTGGCTCTTTACCTTTCGCCAAACGGGAAATACCACTCGTCTGGCACACGTTGAATCACTCTGCGTATCATTTTGGAGCTTTCGAAGCACCAAGTTTCTCAGTGAACGATAGTACATTAGTTCGATACAATAACAGTGCGTTCTCAGACACTCGATGAAGCTGGTGAGTGCAATGCTGATAAAACGTCGCGATACTCTTTCAGAAAAATACAATTAGCAACCACGTTTCTTAGTCCCAACATGATTTCTACCAATTTCTTTCATTTAAAGTTTATCTGTATTGACTCGAACGTTCGATAAAAATAATTAAGCTCGTCGAAACTTCTGCAAAGAGGCAACAAAATTATTTCGTTATTTATTTCAAATTAAATGGAGCTCGTTCGTACGTACGCCTCGTATCGTTGTTGTGTTTCGATTATTGTAGATCGATTACGGCATAATTAAAATTCAGGTCGTGTAAAGTGTTACAAAGCGTGAAATACGTGTCATGTAGAATAAACAATCTTTAATAATTGGAAACGATCGATACTGAAATTGAGAAAATATAAAAAACAAATTATAAGGAAAGTATGTAAGCAATATTACGAAATAAAAAAGAGAAAAAGTGACGAAACATTCTTTTAAATTGGGAAACATTCAAAACGTAACTGTGATGATTAACAATCAAAGTTAAAGTGTGTAGATATAAAAAAATTGATTATATCGTATATTATGTGCGCTTCAAAATGATCGAGAATGTTTGTGTGATAAAAGATCGATCAAAAAAGTTGAAACAATTTTTTATAATGTTAGTGGATCCTATGCTAACTGAATATCGACTGATTTTTAACTGACTATAACTGCTTTCGGGATTTCCTAATTCCTCGTTGCTAGCTACAGTAAAACCTCGGTAAATCCTCGATAATTGCATAGGAATTATCGTTTATTGCACAGTGTCGACAAGTGGACATAGTAGGAATTCGGCAACGAGTGAAATTGTAGGTGGAAGATACAAGTAGCAGTGATCTTAGATAGTGAAAATATACTTACTGTCTAAGTGGGGCTTCTTCTTATCGAATTTATTACCTCGATCGTTGCACGAGTCTCCATAACTGCAGGATTTCTCACAATTCGTTTTCTTGCAATTATCGAGGTTCTACTGTTCCTGACTATAATGTGTCTACATTCTCTCGTAATCTATTTAGTCAATAAAAGCCTCTTTCCTTCAACTATGCTGATGTCCAAACGACTATGGACCAATGTACAATAAATCTATCATATGAGTATCATATTCCACGGTCATTCGAGAAATCTGATAAGATAAATATTACATGCACTAAATTTTTCAGAAACTTTCCAAAATTCCAATGGATAATTAAAATTCACATAAGGAAGATGTTATGCCGAAGAGAGCCCATTTAAAATTAAAAATACAATATATTTGCAACTTTAATAGTTGTATTGAAAGGAAACGTCATTCAAAACGATACAAATGTTCGATAAACGAAGAATAATAAAACTTGAATTCCATATACGAGGGCGGTCCGATAAGTACTTAGCCTCACCACCCGATGGTCGCCACGATGGCAAGAGAAATTTACTATCGTGTAGTACATTCTTGTAGACAGTTACTGTCAAAATTTCAGCCGAATCGGACTCGTAGTTTTGTTTTGACCGCGTGTGGAAGCGGGTGTGTCCGCGTATTTTAGAAAAATGGAAAAAGAGCAATATCGGTCGGTGATTCGATTCTTGTTTTTGGAAGGGAAATCGCGCAGCGAAATCAAAGAGCGCTTGGATGCTGTGTACGGTGACTCTTCTCCTTCGATGGCGACCGTCAAAAATTGGTTTAACGAGTTTCAACGTGGTCGCACGTCAGTTTTTGATGAGCCACGTCCAGGTGCCCCGAAAACGGCTACCACGGAGGATAATGTGAAAAAAATTCACGATCTCGTATTGGCAGACCGACGATTGAAGGTGCGCGAGATAGCTGAGACAGTAGGCATCTCAAAAGACCGCGTGGGTCATATCCTGCATGAAATATTGGGCATGAGAAAGCTGTCGGCGCGATGGGTGCCGCGTTTGCTTACTCCGGACAACAAGCGCAACCGTGAGACCACTTCAGAGCAGTGTTTGATGCTGTTTAGGCGCAATCCGAAGGAGTTTCTGCATCGTTTCGTGACCGTCGATGAAACATGGATCCAGTGGTACACACCAGAGACCAAGGAACAGTCGAAACAGTGGACTTCACCCGGCGAACGTGCTCCGAAGAAGGCGAAGACTGTCCTATCGGCCGGAAAGGTAATGGCCACCGTTTTTTGGGATTCAAAAGGTGTGATCTGCATCGACTACCTGGACAAGGGCAAAACGATCACAGGGATCTACTATGCCGGATTATTGGGCCGATTCGACGCCGAATTGCAGGAAAAACAGCCCCATTTGGTGAAGAAAAAAGTGCTCTTCCACCATGACAACGCACTGGCTCACACCTCCGCTGTCGCCAAGGCCAAATTGGTCGAATTAGGCTACGAACTGCTGCCTCATCCACCGTATTCTCCAGATTTGGCCCCGTGCGACTTCTTTTTGTTTCCAAACTTGAAAAAGTGACTTGCCGGGCAGAAATTTGAGTCGAATGAGGAGGTTATCGCCGCCACGGAGGCCTACTTTGCAGACCTCCAGAAAACGTATTTTTCAGACGGGTTAAAGAAGTTGGAGCATCACTGGGTCAAGTGTATCGAGCTGAAAGGAGACTATGTAGAAAAATAAATCGCCACTTTTCCAAAATTTTTGTTTTTCTTTTGTAGGCTAAGTACTTATCGGACCGCCCTCGTAAGCTTTGAAAGTAAAAATGAAGATATGCTCGTACCAACTATGGTTGCCTTTTAATGGATACTTCGAGCAATGTAATTCGTATGTAGTTTCAAACGAATTGGTCCGAAATTGACGTCGAGGAACATTTTCTTTCCCTGGCGAGGTAAAGTTTCCCGGGAAATCTTTCGTCGTCCAGCGAGATCGAAGGATGGCTATAGTCGCGTTTAGAGTTAGCGTACATCGTAAAACTTCAAATGGAACTCCAGACGCCTTCGTCGAGGAGCATGCAAATTATTTGCAACTCTTTCCCGTCGAGAATTCGCGTCTCTGTTCGTGGCGCGCTCGTACTTGATGCTTTCCCGGCTGTCGCGGACCGAATAATGCGCGAAAACTGGAGAGAAAATAAATTCGTTCTGGGAAGTCCATTCCTAGCAACTTTGGATTATATTTCGAAACTGAAGTGCTTCCCTAACTTTAAGGAGATTATCCCTTTTGCTGGTTAAAGGGTTCAGCAAATTCGGTAATTTATTTTTAAACGTCAAAATTTTTCGATAAACGCAGAGACACTTTTTTTTTAACCAAACACAGTGCTCCACGATAAATAAATAATTTTCACACAAAATCTGAACAATGGACTGTAAGTTGTCTATCGTTTGACGTAGTTGGACCTAGTTGTTTATAATTTCTGTTGTAGTAATAATTGAAATCACACCGTTAATAAAAGAATATTACTTTACACTTAGGAAGCAATTTTCTTAAAAGATCGTCCTTTGATTGTGAATATATAAACATAGTTCGAATTGTATCGCGTTTAAACTCACTTTTATCGAAAAAATGTCGCCCATCCGTTGATAATAGTTCCCCTGAATAAAGTTTGTTAAATTGATAAAAAGGAGAAACAAGGCTCGATACTGTTTGTATCGTTCGAGACTATCGAGTGTCTTTTGGAAAAGCGTTTCGGTATTTCGCCAGCATTGCAGCTAGCTTCAACGAGGATCTGAGGACACATCAATATTGTATATGATATGCATTGATATTGATACTGTATAAACTGCAAGAACCGAGGCCTTGAAAGCTTCCAGCTTCAAAGATTTTAAATCCACCAAGCATGCTAATGCACACGTTGAATACATTTTTGAGAAACTTCTTCTGAAACTTTTAATTTACGACTTACGATTCGTCTGTAAATGTATCTTATTTTTGATTATTAAAATAGATGCTCATGCATGCTTTGCATACACTGAGAAGTACTTAATACTATAAGGCAGTTTTGTATTAAGGTTACTTATTTTATTACTGACACTTCAAGATCTAGATAGAATGTCGGGTTACCAGGAGATTTATAAATAATCTAAATTTTTTTTTCGTACAGATACAACTATGATTTTTTCACTAAATTCTGAAGATCCACGACCAGGTAAAAATCTGTCAAAATTATATTCCCATTGTATCAACATTTAAATTCTCCCCCACGTCTTTCTATCGGGAGGAAAATTCCTCGTAAACTTTTCAAGCTTAATCAACGAAGAGTTAATTGTCTTCGGAGATTGGAAATATGCAAATTGCCCCCGACTATTCGTAAGTATCTGACTGTCTAAGATAAAACCTGCGGTCGGAGTTGAAAATTCAAACGAAACTCATTTCGAAGTTTCAACTTTCTAAACTCTCCTTCTATTCCGGGTGCAAGGAAACGTAATTTCCATTGCAATTCGTTGATCTAAATTCCTTTTTTTTTCAATTTAGCCGCTCCGCTGCAACCCGACACCTTGCTAAACGCTAACTGGCCTCGTTTACACCACCGTTTTTCACCTATCCGATAAGCACCGGATCTGATAACTGAGAGTCTTATTGCACGTCATTATCTAATCTGGTTAGAAAATGGTTAGTTTTAAATTTCATTCGAGCAAGCTGGATTCGCTTTACGATTTTAAAACGTGTTACACAGGGTGTTCGGCCAACCCTGAAAAAAATTTTAATGGGAGATTTTAGAGACCAAAGTAAGACGAAAATCAAGAATATCAATTTGTTAATTGAGGCTTCGTTAAAAAGTTATTAAAAAATTTCAAATCATTCACAGAAAAATTATTTTCGATTGCGGGGGTCAATTACAATTATTTTTTATGAATACACATACCTACGAAATCCGACGCACTTTCGAGAAAAACATTCGAGTATGTGTGAAAGTTTTCTACAAAATTAAAAAATTTCATTCGTTCTAAAAAAAATTATTTTTAGTTGCAGGGGTCAATTACAATCATTTTCGGCCAAAAGACATACCCTCGAAATCCTATGCACTTTCGAGAAAAAAATTCAGGAAGGTAACAAATTTTTCGAGAAAATTAAAAAATTTCAAATCGTTCTGGGAAAATTATTTTCGGTTGAGGGGGTCAATTACAATCATTTTTGGTTAATAGACATACCCCCAAAATCCTGCGCATTTTCGAGAAAAAAATTCAGTAAATGCGGAACTTTAAACGTTAATAACTTTTTAACAAAGCCTCAATAAACAAATTGGTATTCTCGATTTTTGTCTTATTTTGGCCTTTAGAATCTCCTACAAAAATTTTTCCCAAGGGTGACCGAACATCCTGTATAGAATGAGTCACGTGTCCGACATTTTTAACTGCCCACATTTTTCATTCATCGTGGTTCTCGAAACAGCCATTGTTTATACTAATCAAGATACTATTTTACATTTGTTCATTACAATTACAATTACAACATTATATATATAATTATATATGTATATAATTACATTACAATTGTCAATTACATTTACTCATTATTTCCAATTGGAAAAATATAACGTATGTACATATAATGGTTTAAAAACCATACAAGTGTAACTACGATTTTTAAAAACAAAATAAATTGTAAAAATTGAATTTTTAAGCCAGAATACCCTAAAACGTCCAAGTATTGAGTCTTCTACGTCAGATATTTATTGTACATGGTAAATGGTAATGAATATGTGTTTTAAAAATCATACAGGTGTGATTACGATTTATAAAATCAAAATAAATTGTAAAAATTGACTTTCTAGACCTGAATGCCCCCTAGAACATCCAAGTATCGGTCTTTTAATTTGAACATATTATTTAAATACAATCGTAATGAACGTATTTTGTAAAAATCATTCAACAATGTCATACAATTTAAAAAAGAAAACAAAATGTAAAAATTGACCTTCTAGTCCAGAATACTCCCCTAAAATGTTCGAGTATTGAGTCCTTTGCCTCAGACATTTATTATACATGAAACGTAATGAGTATGAGTTCTATAAATCATACGTGTTTTACGATTAAAATAAAATATAAGAATAACTTCCTAGATCAGAATACCCCCTTAAACTATTGGGTCCTTTACCTCCAATATTGTACTATTTAAATAAAATCATAACGAATTGTTATATTTTCTAAAAATTATACAAAAAAGTCTTACAATTTAAAAAACAAAACAAAATATAAAAATTGACTTCCTAGACCAGGATACCCCCTTAAACGACCAACTATTGGGTCCTTTAGCTCCAACATATTATTTACATAAAATCATAACGAATTGTTATATTTTCTAAAAATCATACAAGAAAGTCTTACAATGTAACACTAGAACTACCGACAATTATAGTGAATTTATTTGTACCAAAGAAATTAAAACACTAGATACATGAAAAAATATATGATGCAATGGAAATAAATGTATATTCATTCTCTTATAGAAAATTACAGTAAACTTTCAAAAATTCAGTTGAATTTTGTTACAAGTCTTATTAGAAATTACGAATGGGTCATTTTGACTGCTTTGATAGTTCTAGTGTTAAAAAACAAAACAAAATATAAAAATTGACTTTCTAATCCAGAATACCCCTCTAAAACACCCAAGTGTTGAGTCTTTTACCTTAGACATTTGTTATACATGAAATGGTAATGAATATATGTTGTATAAATCAGTCCTTTACCTCGTTCGATTAAAATAAAATCTAAAAATTGACTTTCTAGACCAGAATACCCCCGGTTGAAGCGTTCGAAGCGGATCTTTTACCTTGCTAGAATTCATCGGTCCGGCGGTAAACACGATGGTGTGAAAGAGGCCTAACGAAGAAGAAAATCAATGGCCGACTCACCGGTTGTCGCGCCTGGCACGGTTCGGCGTGCCTGCCTTCGGCTCCTCTATGTAGAAGATAACGTCACCCTCGTTCTCCATCCGTTGATTGTCGTTCTGGCCCCCGGAGTCACCGGCGGCCCCGCTGGAAACGCCGCCGGATATCGTGACCGGCGGCAACGACTGTTGCTGCTGCTGCTGCACGTCCATCCGGTTCCGCGACTTCCGCCTCTTCAGTACGCTCGCCTTCTTTGCCACCTGGATCATCAGAGACTGAACCCCCGGTGCCCTCCCATTACAACACACGTCGAACACAACATGCACTATCCCTACTAGCGAGCACCAGCTCGGCTCCGAGCACGGATCCATCTGAAAAGCTCCCTGGCCTCGACGACTTCTAGCCGAGGGCTGCCTCTATACCCTTTTCCCTTTTCGGAATTTAGGCTCGTCGCGCCGAAGCGTCGTCTCTTCTTCCCGTCGTCCAACATTTCTCATCCGGTCGAATCGTTCTTTTTTACAAACACACTGCCGATTTCGTGCACTGATACACCAAAGAGGGGGAATTGAAAACAGTTGACACAAAATAATCCGTTTTCCAGATTTTCTACGTATGAATAAAGTAGAAAAAGTACGGAGAGGACAGTTTTCTTAACCCTTTGACTACTAAAAGCGCCTATAGACGCTCAATCGGTCGACTGTGTGCATTGAACGCCTATGGGCGTTGATCGTGTATGTTTTGACTTGTGCTCAAGTCAAAATCGACCGTGGTCGAAGGGTTAAGGAATTACAAATACGAGCCAATTCCCCGTCCCTGGCCAATACGAATATGACCGTACGCAAAATCGAATAATATTTACGTGCTTTATTTTGCATTCTGATTAATTTTATCCGACAGTAATTCTGCCTCGAACTGGAGAAATGGAGAAACTATTAACTAGTTTAGAATAACCCTTATCGAAGGGTCCACTGGTATATCTGGAACGATTTTTATTCTCGTCGCCAAATAACGTCACGTTTTGCGTATATCTTTCATATTTGTATAAAATCCGCAGTCTGTTTGTAAACCAAGAACTATGTTCGAGTATTGATAACAAAGTAAACTTGCGCTGGGAGACGGAAAGGTTTCAGTATGCTTGGAAAGATATGATGTTAGAGTTAGATTAGTATGAGATTTAACCCTTTCACCGTGGTCAATTCAGAAGTAGTATATAAAAATTAAATACTACAACTATAATTGTAGACATTTACAGATAAATAAGTGAATCTTTTGAGAAGAATAATTTTGTTTAGACACGTTCGTGGGAGGAAAAATTACACGAAATTCTGGAATCCTTTCCATGGAATTATTCATCGTGGATACAAGGAATCCTTTTTCTTGCGTGAAGATTATCTTGAATAGAAAATTAAACGTCTATAGGCATATAATGAGGGAATCCACAGAAAGACTATCTGTTCTGATAACAGTGATAGGATTAATTCGACGCGTACTGTGCAATTAGAGAATCGATGATTCATACTAGATTTACTGTCCTGAACTATTGACGTTCCCGTTATCAGGAATAATTTTGTACTTTCGGTGGGATATTACAACTAGTCAAACAAATTTCTAGCGATTTTTTAACGCGTTAAATGGTTGGATAGATACGATAATAATTAATTACAAAACATACAAATAGATTGAAACCGTAGGAAAGCTCGCGAATGAATTTGTTTAAAAACTACGATGGTTAAAAGTGAACTATTTTTTAAAAACTAGTTTCTAGACACACAACTATACCATTTAAATTTTCACGCGACGAATAGTTTACAATATTTAAGCGATACGGTTACTCGTCCCGTACAAAGTTCATTTTATTTCGAAACTTCGTATCCCCCATACGTTCGATATAGATCGCAGTAATGCATAATCCAGATAGCGGCACAGAATGTGTCATGAATTAATAATCAGCATCTATGACGTCGCAAATTGCTAGAATCCATCATTTAAGCGACGCAAAAACAATTTATAATTGCCCTAGTCGCGTGTGACAATTTTTACGCAAAAACAACGAAATTAAATACCGAATTATTCTTTTGGCGCCGAAAGAAACGTCAGAATCTCGATCGAATAAATAAACCGTCGCTCTTTAGATGTTCCTCGAATTAATTAACGAAAGACCATCGAAGTCGATTCTCAACGATTTTTTGCCGTGTCGTTGCAAACGCCGACTACGGATTCCGACAAAGAAAAATAAAAAAAAAAAGAATCCTTCTTTATTTTACGAGAGACTAAAACAAAACCCGCGACAATAAACCCGCGCATCCCCTAGAAGTTTATCGAGTTTTTTTTATGTACACGTAGGAACCACCCCCGCCTGGACGGCCACGTCGAAAATGAAACGAGTTTCCGTGCACGAATGACGAAACTGGGTCAGCATCAGTTTTCAAATCTGTTTTCGGGGCCGCCAACATAAACTCCGCATTAACGTCATATTCTAGGCTCGCCGCATTAAGTGCTTAAGGAAGATACCAAAGGAAAGCGCGGATGGAACACGAGGATCCTAAATCCATAAAATTCCCCATAACGGAACGACGTTTTATAGCCTTCGTCCCCATACTGTGCAACACGGATGTAAGAACACACGGTTAAATCGCGAACTTCCATTCAGGACGAATTGAATTTCAAAAGGTTCGACAATGGCAAAGAATTTCGATATAACCCAAAAATTGTGATTCTTTACAGAGTCTTCGAAGGGTAGTTTTCATTTCTAAATCGTTTCGTTCGAAGACGATATCCCTTTATGAATGAAACCATTTTATCTCCTCTAATATCTGTTCAAAAATCTTCAAAAATCGTTGAATTTTATGGTTAGTAATTTAATAAACCCATAAAAGATGTTTACTATTTTCATTACTACTCCATTAAACGACTAATTTAATCACGACTAAAGATATAATTATCGTTGAATCAACGACCAATGATATTATACCTGTTCTACATTAAGCATCATTATCGAGCGCTCGGGATTCATAATTAATAACAATTAGTCCGGTACACTACACCCGCAATTTATAGGAAATAAAAGAACGATATACCGAATGCACTATTTACTCTAAATACTTTCGTTCGTTGTAAACTAATTTCTACTTTAACATTAGAATTTTTATTTACTGTAAGCGTTGTATTTTCGCCCGATATCTGCACTAAACAGTTCTGCTCTCGACAAGTGTCATTGAGAAAAAATTTTTCCATCCCTGGTTCGTGAAATCAATAATTAGAATTTCAAATTTCATACCGTTCGATCGAATAAATAACTTTCCGTATTTTTAATTGTCGTCCGTTATCTTGCGTTTCTCATTCTCGAGAGTAAAACTGTCAAGTGGCAGGAACGGAGAAGCAAAGTCACGAAACGGGAGGCGAGACACGATGAAACGAAATAAGAAAATAGGGAAAATGGTTGGAAAAAAAGGGGGAACGATCGAAAAAGGGCCTAGAAACTCGAGTGGAGTTTCATTTTAGAGCGTTTTAACGCCGATCCTGTGCTCGCGAACGTAAAAACCTGGCGGCGTTTGTCGCGTACCATCGAAATTCAGGAAACAATCGCGCGTCGGAGAGGAAAACGACGTCAGAAGAATTCGAGTGGCGATCGCGACAGCGGGCGAGCGTAAATTCCCGGGTTGCGAACACGAGCGTTCGTTTCGTTGCTTTTGCAGGCTGATGCGAAAATAAAACAGCAACACGTATGCATACACCGTAGAACAGGGTTGACGCAGGGATGATTCAACCGCAGATATCTTGCGCGACAAACGCTGCGAAAAGGGTTTTAAAACGCCCTCGTCCTTCTACAAAAATTATTTCCTTACCCGGAAATTCGTAAACGCGACGCAATGGAAACAAACAGCCGTCTTGTTTGCACTGCTGGAAAACGAATCGACAAACTCGTTGCAGAATTTTCTTTTCGCCGACGTAACGTGCGACAATAAACTCTAAAACACACGGTCGATGCATTTTCCTTCCCGCCTCGAATATTTCGAACGTTTTCGCGCGGGATTAAAAGACGTCCCTTCCTGCGTTAAATTGTTTTGCAATTTATTTCGACCTCAACTGAAGATCGTCGATGCAATAAAATTTTGAAACTTTCTAGAAATTCTTTTAAGATGTTTGCTTTAATTTTTCTACTGGAACTGTAAATAGATACACGATTAAACAACATTCCTGGAGTATTAAAAGAATCCTTGTAGAATCTGTTTTTGTAATGTTTCTCGAGTGTTTAAGATTAGAATCATTCCTGCCGACGCTGTCAACCCATGTTGAACGTACAAGATGTGAATAAAATCGAGGACACTTGTTGTAAAAATAGTATGGAAACGTAGATTCTATGTTTATAAATCGTAGACGAGTGTCCTTAATACACAATTTCTTCTACGATGCAGTGCTATTATTTCTATCCTTTTGTTATAAAATATGTGCGTCTTGTTTGAGTATTATTTATTAAAATTAAAAAAGGGAAGATAAAAGATATACGAAGCCACGAATTTTACTTTAAGGATAAAACTGAATTAAAAATTGTGTCAACGTACGTTTGTGTAAGTGATTTTTACTTTAACGCTGGATCCTCGATTTTCATTGATACCCTGTACCTATAAGCGTTTCGTTGTACGTGTAACGCATCCTATACACAGATAGACACAGCACATATAATTCAAGCCGCATGCACGCTAACAAATAAAAAAAAAGGTGAAGTCACATCGCATGACACAGACCTTTATCCCATCGAATTAGAACGGTGATACGAAGCTTAATGGTGCAGTAATAAAAGAATAATAATACAAACACGTGTTCTTTCGTCGTGAATCGCAAGGAATATTTTGCAACCGTGTTCGAGACGCGCGACTTATGCCTTCCCGTGTGCATTATGCGAGGAAAGCGTTAACGAATTTCCGCTCGCTTCGACCGATTGATAAAAATTTTTACGATGCTAAGAAACGTAGCACGATTCCCTTGCTAGATCGATAAAGTATACCGCGAAAAGCTGTTATCTATCGGTTTTCTTTCCACGTGTACGGTTGAGACGAAAGATTGCCAGTATAAGTATAAGAATAAGAATTATTTGGAAGCCAAATGTGATTCGGAGTATCGTAAATTGGTGTATTCGTTCACACGATGACGTAGATTCTTTCATCGTAATGGCAGGTATAGCTCGATTCACGATACTTTTAACTTTAAAACACCTAATCTCTGCCCGGTTTATATGAAACGAAAGTCACGATACTATATGGAACTTGAAATGTAAAATTTCTTAAAGTTTGCATATTAATAAACAGTTGATGGAATTTAATGTTTTATTTTCTTAGGAAAAGAGTAATGATACATTTTTCATAAAATGAGCTGTTTTTAATACCTTATAGTTTCAAAGACTAAAATTTGATTCGATAATATACTTATGTAATCAATCTCTTGTATATTTACATAGACACATTTTTATTGGATAAAATAATTCTCCAAAACATTCCAAGTACAAGGTAAATCGTTATTTTATGCATAATTATTGTTACGAGTCTTTATATCGAGAACTGAGCCATTTACCTTTACGATGGAACAAATTTATGTCAACGGGTGTACATCTGAAGAAAAAACCTGGCCACGCTAATACAATTGCACCGATGATTCGGATCGTAGCAGCATATTGCTATAATATAATTACAATCGGTAATCAGCACACTAGGATCTACGTCATTTTTACTTGAAATTATTTCTTCAATTATATTTTCAGTTCCTGAACGAAAACGAAATATTTGAAATAGAAATATTCATCAAGAAATATTCATTAAGAATTTCAGTCTTGAAATAGAATTTTTACTATTTGAATATCGTGAGAAGAAAGTTCAATTTTAAAAGTTTCTATTTATTCCATTAATTTTATTAACAATGTCCTTCAGTATCGATTTATCCAGTTTTTTGCTCTGATTAAATAGAATAATGTATTTTTTAAAAGATGAAATGGAACCAATTGCTATAAAGAATATAATTAAAGAACAATCCTAGGGTAAAGGTGACGTGGACAAAAAGAAATCGTGATTGCCGATAACAGCTACCACGATCGAACAGCTGATGGCAGACTAGTTCCATGCGTAGCCCTCCTCGCGCATCGCGTGCTTTTAAGAAGGTTCTGCGCGGCCAGATTTCCCCCCGAGCGTACAATGGGAAACAAAAACGTTGACGCAAGGAGTATCGTCTCTCGATTGGTGGAACGACACGGGTGATTCGACCAATGGTAGAACGTTGCATCGTTCTACCAATCGAAATCGCTCCGCACATGCTCCATAACCTCGCAACATCTTTTTTGCCACCCGTTGTACATTAGTGTGCTGTCTGGCGGTCCCGGCGTTGAACACAAGACGATTCGATTCTCGTGTGTAAAGAAACGTGATAATTGGAAATAAATAAACATGCAAAAGAGTAAAAATTGAAATAAATCTAAAGCCTTTACATACCATCTTCTTTACACAAATCAACTGAAATATATTAGGTACATTTTATAATCGTCCAACACAAGGAACACTGATTTGTATTTACACATGTAGGTTAGATAAAGAAAAAAATTAATAAATAAAGAAAGAAAGACACGATCGTCTTAGAGAAAACGACGTTGGTGAAGGAAAAGAACGGGGTAACGCGCGAGTCTTTTGGCAGCAGATGCGAGATATACATTGTAATATGGCTCCTGCGGATGCTCCATCGCGAATTTTTGTGAACCAGTGTGCCGACGAATTTGTTTCGTATTTGGAACCGTAAACATTTGCCTCGAAATGTTTTCTACGTTTGAGAATTTTAAGTCTTTGACTAGGTCTTAATTGATCGTCTTCGTGCGCGTTTTCTACCGCAATTTTCTTTTCTTTTTTTTTTTGCAATTTCGAGTAGACGAATTTCAAATTGTTCAAGATTTTGTCGGGACTTGAACGTTCCTATTTAGCAGGCATTGCGTTCGATGGCGAATTAGCAGAAATTAATATTTGCAACCAGCGTAAAACGTCGGCGAATAAAATCCTCGGAGGCAGAACAGCCATCAGGCAACCAATAATATTACGTAAAAAACTCGATAACGATAGAATATTCTTAATGCCGTGGTTCTCACGCGTAAACCTCAAACAAACGCTAAAAAAGCCAAAGGAACTGAAACGTAAACCCACAGTAACAAATTGTAATTACAAAAAGAAACATACACTTCCATAGATCCACACCTACACATCTGCATTCCGTGAATATGTACACGAGTACTATAAAAAAAAGGAAAGAAAAAAATGAATTCAATCGTGTCGAACGCGTGACTCAAAACGTAATTCTCTTCTTTTTTTTTCTCGTACAGCGAATGCGAATAAGCAATTTGCATAACAAGAACGATCGATGTGTCGAAGTTCTGAAAGCGAGAACTGCGAGAGAATTTTAAATGAAAAAACGTTAAGCATCAAACTACGTGGCTAAATCGATCGATCAAAGTCGACACCTTCTTGATCGGATTTTTACATAAAATGCAACGTGAAAGAAAATATAAAGAAACAAAATGCATCCGATATAATTATGCGTACACCGAATTTTCAAATATTAAACATTCCAAATTACACAGGGTGCAGCATGATTCGTTGGGTGACCGAAAAGGGGACGTCTGTTTGTTACAAAATGAGGGTGAAACAAAATATTCGTAAATGAATTTTCGATTTAGAGAAATTTAAAATTAAGCGAAAAATAATGTGTGTCGCTTATCGTTTTTTAATAGAAGGTATTTTATCGATACTTTCTGTTAGTTTCAACGTTTGTCGGCTAAACAATTTTAACTGCGAACACACAAAAAATTGAATTCTTCAAATTAATTATGGAATTTATTTTAAATTTATTTCGCAGCTTTGAATTATTTCTTAACATCGAAACGCCCTTCTTTCGGTTGTAGTTTGCAAATCACGCTGCATCTTGTGTCGTTTCATGAAAAATTATGACAAACTCAAACCGACGAACGGAAGAGAATTGCTCGTTGAAAGAAGCTAACGTTGTAAGCAGTAAAACGCGATTGTTTCAAATAATAACGAATAAAACGTAAAAAAAGAGGCAAGAAAACCCAATAGAAGCCAGATTTTGATCGTGTTTCGAAACGTAAGAGAATGAAAGAGTAATATGCGAAAGCTTCCAAGCGTAATTCGAACTGCATCAACACACGAATAGTTACGAGCAACAATCAAGTATATTAATATTTCGATATTTAACGGCACATTGAAAACACAGAGCAGAAGTCGCATTCTCTGCTTGCATCCATCCACTGCCAAATAGTCTGCATAACTTCGCAGAGTACTCGAGGTCCCATCTGGGATTTCGTTTACTCTGATTCAATTAACGTTTTCAGCGGAATTCACAGGATTTTGTTATTATTCTCTCACGCACTCGCTCTTTCTCTCTCTCTCTCACTCACGCTCTTGCCTTTAACGTTAATCCGTGCATTAACGTGCCAGCAAGTATCTTCGGTCGAATTAATATTATCCGAGTTTCGATATCACGTTTCAAACGAGAACTGTCAGAGTGCTCTTTAAAATGCTGTCAGAGAGAATTCATAGGCGCACGCTGGCATTTTTAACAAAGAGGCGAATCTTAATGGACACATTTGACTGATTAGAATGTACTGTCATGATTAATAATACGAGAAAAGTAAAGATATTTCAAATAATCTTTTACAATAACGCGAATTGAAAAATTAAAATTCTAATAAAAATTAAGCTGTAAAATGTGCAAACTTGCTGACGCCATTTCAAAGGCACCCCGTATGTATGTACGTGCGATGATTCGCATAATCTCGATAAAACATCATCAAATTCAACTCAAAACGAAACACTCTAAGCTTGTGACATTTAACGTATTTTAACGTTTAACAAGTATCTACGAAAGTATCAGCGATTAACGAACAAAATTGCTATTTTATGGGTATCAACGTCAGTATGCGAACTGAAAATTGCATATCCGGTCGATAGGATAGAAAAAAAACGAAAGATTACGTATCCGATTCGTAAAAATTGAGTTCCCCGCATACAAGTTTCATTCGGTTCGATCGATTTACCGAGATCAAACGAGACGTGCTGTTTCGCGTACGTCGGGAAATTCAGACGATCTTTTAAATCCAGAAGGAAAGAGATGTTCAGAACCGAAAGGTCGTAACCCCACTCGAAGCATTTCACGTTTCTAGAGCGGATAAAATAATATTGCAAATTCTCAAGACGTCATCGACGCGATCGAACTTGGACAAATTCATCCTTTAAATTTAAAATACCGTAAAAATAAAGATCGTAAAAAAATAGTTCAACCATTCTAATAATACTGTTCGCTTATTTAGGAGGAAAATTGATTGCCAAAGTTCTGCAGTACATTCTATTTTCTCTGTTGAACGAGTGAACGTTTAAGTGGATTCTCGACCGTTCCGAACGATAGAAGAAACAAAGATCGCGAGTCACCGATTGATAACGATCCCAACGCTAACGGCAAAGAACGAAAATCTGCGTCGTTGAAAGATGGTCGATTAACATCGTAAGCATCTAGACACATCAACAACCAACGGCTAGTAGCTACTGCCACTGAACTCGGGCAAAGAGTCGCGAAAGCTTACCTTTCCCAATGGCGTGGAGGGTTGTCCGGCGGGGGCTGGGTCCTTTATATAGATGTTCCAGGTCGCCACGCTGTTGATGGCTTTGTCGGCGGCGTAACATCTCCATAGACATTGTATCAACATCGCGGCAGCCGGTATCTGCCGATTGAAGTGCTTCTGTCGTTGCTTCTGCTGGACCTTCAGCGCGAAACCGGAACCCAATATGCCCTGCAACCAGAATTTGTTCGCCCTTTACGGAGATCTCTCAACCTACAACGCTACGGAAAGTTCTTCGTGAATTATTTTCTGGATTTGAGCATTTTAGGAAATTAGCGAATTTATTTAGAGGATGTGTGAATTTTGGTAAAAAGAAACTACGAGTCCTTGATATTTCTGACAGTTTTAAATCTATTAAACCAAAACGAAAAATGCACTATTTCGTGATTAACACTAAACCTACCACGACTTGGGAAATGACCGTTTTATCAGAGGTTATGATATATTACAAAGGTAATCAAATAGAACTATATTTAACTTGTACACAATACATTTCGCATTTAACGCAATTAACTAATACTACACATATATATATATATCAAAGAAGAGAAAGATAAACTTGGACATTATGGAAAGAATACGCGTGGACGCCAATCGCCGACGCTACCATAGGCTACAGGCCCGCCAACAATGCCGACATTCACCGCATTTACAACAAGTTTTTTAAATTTCGTTTAGAATTTCTTATATACAATGTTATTTTAGCGCCATTTAACTTCACGACTATTCCTATAGTACACGTACAATGAATTTTTCAATATCCACTTATATTCTTATTGTGTGTCTTCTCAAAAAAGTATGTAGTCTGGCTTGCCTGCCACGATCGGTTATCTAACCGATTGAACGATTTATATTTTTTTATAAAAAAAACTAGACAAAATTTGGTATTCTGATTAGCTTCCGGTGTAAATAGGAAATCTATAGCAAAGTTTCCACTGTCTCAGAACAGTCTAACAACACACATTAAAAATACTGAAATCTTACACACGTACAGTTTCGAAACCACTAGTGTTTTATTAATTATTAAGCCATTGTTAGAAGCGGCAAGGCCTCCCCTTTAAAACGGTTTTTGGTTTTTGTCGATCGGACTTTCCGTTTTCGAGATATCGTAATTAATATAAAAGATAATTTTATAAATTCCGCTGTCTCTCGCTTCCCTGCTTAGAAAAGGCTATCAACGCGTATTAAAAATACTACAAATTTAGACGCGTGTAGTTCCGAAACTACTAGTATTTTATTAATAATTGAACCACTTTTGGCCGCGGTGAAGCTTCCCCTTCAAAACGGTTTTTGGTTTTTGACGATCGGACTTTCCGTTTTCGAGATATCGTAATTTATATAAAAGGGTATTTTTCTTAATTTGACTATCTCTGTCTCCGTCTGACGCGTCGCGTCGTACCTCTCTTTCTCGTACGTGACTCACGACCGCGTGACCTAGTTCCGGCGTAGTATTTCCAAGAATTTACTACGCACTGTTTACTATTTTCACGCGCGCGAGTTCATTCATCTCAATGAAACGTAAACAAACACTTCCGGACCCTTATACATGGTGTTCGGCTACCCCTGGGAAAAATTTTAATCGGGGATTCTAGAGGCAAAAATAAGACGAAAATCAAGAATACCAATTTGTTAATGGAGGCTTCGTTAAAAAGTTATTAACAATTAAATTCAAAAATTTCAAATCATTCTGGAAAAATTATTTTCGGTTGTGGGGGGCAATTACAATCATTTTTGGTGAATACACATACCTCCGAAATCCTATCCACTTTCGAGAAAAAAAATCGAATAGGTGCTGAAATTTTTCGACGAAAAAAACATTTTTCAAATCGTACTAAAAAAATTATTTTCGGTTGCGGGGTTCAATTACAATCATTTTTTGTGAATGGACCTACCCCCGAAATCTTGCGCATTTTTGAGAAAAAAATTCAGTACGGGCGGAACTTTAAACGTTAATAACTTTTTAACGAAGCCTTCATCAACAAATTGGTATTCTTGATTTTCGTCTTATTTTGGCCTTTAGAATCTCTCATTCAAATTTTTCCCAGGGTTGACTGAACTATCATATCTCCGGAACTAATTGAGCTATCAACTTGTTCGAACGCTCGTTTTAAAGAGCATTTCATCCTCTATCTAATGATCATATCATCTACTATAATTTATGCTGTCTTCCATGTTTATTTTGATATTTACTTTGACATTATACATACAAAGAAGTTTTAGCAATTCCTATTGGTCATGCGACTGATGTACGATAAAACTGGATTATAAATTGTCTATTTAATTGAAAACGAATGTAAATTTGTATAGAGGATGTTTACGTAGTTACTAGCCAGTATTTTTTCGTAAATAATTATTTCCTCTGGAACTAATTACCGGTATCGATTTGAAACAGAATTCATTTTCAAGGGTATGACGTTAATGTATTACGTATGCACGTTTAGAGTAAAATTTTTGAATATTTTTGTGCATATTTTTAAAATGCATGTCATGAAAGAGAAAAAGAAAGATTGGTCATTTTGGTAGGAATGGGTATACATGAAATGTTTAGGTAGCTTTTGTGTTAATATGAGTACAACTGCTGCCGAGAGTATGACGAAAACAAAATATCGAATATTTTTGAAACAACATTTTAAAAAGAGTTTGTGATATTTTGCCGAAGCCGCGATGCAGTTTTTTTCTACCGTGATGGTTGCAGCCTCCGGAATAGAAATATTTTATTTTAGATGTGTGTCAAATTTCATGAAAATTGTTTCACCGTTTAGAAAAGTGGACAGCGAAAAAATAAATTGAGACGATATTTTTTATTTTGTTCGATACTTTTTAGTCTTTCTCGAGTTTTGCTGTTAGGGTTCTGGTAGAATGGAGACTATACTTACGGCTGGAAGTGCGAAAAAGGATATGGCGAATACGCTGAAACACGAAGCGACTATTTTTCCCATCCACGTTTGTGGAACAGTGTCACCGTAGCCGATTGTGGTAACGGTAATCTAGAAAACAAGAAAACCAATTTTATTATTATTTCTCTTTTACGATAATAGCTTACCAAATCTCCACCATTTAAAACTTTACACGTATTATGAACAATCAAACGTTGATGATTTCGGTTTCACAAAAGCGAAACAAATTTAATTTTGTAAAAGAAAATTATTGAAAACCCATATTCGGATATTTACTTTACAATATTTTGGTAGTCGCGTTATATGGAGTTTTATGATTGAATAGACCGAGTAATTTATAAAAGAGATACAGAACGAAATTCAAATGAAATTTTCTGAATAATTTTTCAAAACCGCTGCAGTGGTTTTTAGGTTAATTAGAAATGATCGGTCAAACGTTTCAATTTCGCGTACTGCGTGTTATTTAACCTGTGACACGATTTTTGAATTGCTATTTGTGGAATAACGTAACGAAAACAACGAATTGTGAAAATATTTTCAGTTTATGTGAATATGAATGAAAAGATTTTTATAGATTTCCAGAAACGGTTCAACATTTATTTCAGCCAAGTTAAGGTAGAAAAATCAACCGGCCTTTGTCAACTTTATATCACGATATAAAATATTCGACGTTATACGATATTTTCATCGCAGCCCCACTCAGCGTGTTCAAAATTTAAAAACAACACTGTTAGAAATTTCGATTGAAAATATTTCGGTTGAGCAATTTTCATCCGGTAAGAGTCAAGAGAGACGGTTAAAATCAAATAACAATCGTGCGCAGTCAATCAACAGAGCGACATTAATCAAACCGCATTTAAATCCATATTTATTTAAGCTGCCTTTCATCGATCTGGCGTTCGTCGTTCCTGGAACTCTAAATACAGGCATATTTTCCGAATGATTAGCACCCACCACTTAATAAACATTTGCAACTGGCAGCCTGCATACAATTAAGCCCGTACACTACGCTTAACGAAACCCATTCCGAGGTAACGAGCGAAATCGGTGGACTGAATTAATTATTCGCGCTAATAGAAACCGAACGAGCAGAACGCTTATTAAACCGAACAACGAACACGAAAATAGATTTTGTCTATTTAATCCTATCTTCAACATTTTTTCACGCTTAGGGAAAGAACGACGTCCACATTGATTTCTCAGGAATTGCGTTCTGCAAATATATTTACATGGCTACAGAATCACTGCTACAAAATCAACTCTACTATGTCTACAAGTACTCTAAGCTATTCTATAGCTTCATTGGTTTCTAACAAAATTATTTATAACATTTTATATGGGCCATATACAGTAATGATTCTTAAAATGATCGTGATTCGTAATTTGAACATTTCTATCCCTTGGAGTGAATGGAGAACGAAAGACAACATTTCAAACACGATATCGAATTTAGCCAACACAGGAGCGTTCATTTTAAGAACTATTACTGTAGCATAATATCCTACTAAATTTTTAATCTCGATTGTATAAGCTTCTAAGTAATCTTATTTAGAGTACTACGAATTTCGGATTCGCGTGGAGTGGAAAACGCGCCTATTAGCGGAAAATCTTCGACGATGGATAAAAATGCTTTTATCGTGCAGCATGGTGGATGCATCGTTTCACGGATAATTACTGCACTCGTCGTTCGCGCGGCTGGATGAAACCGCCGATGAATGAAAGATGCATACGCATGAGCGATTCGTCGATGAACGAAAGGAAAACTGATTCGAGGGCATTTTCAACCTACTCTTCGCGAACAAAATATATCTTTCTACCAATAAAAAGAAAAGAAAGCCAATCGCAAACGATGTCAATCCGTATGCTTTACAACAAATTATTGTACTCTGAAAATAGAACGGAGACGAGTATTTAACACTAGATTTACGGGCATTGATCACACGTATATTTATTGATACCTTTCATGTTGACAATTACCTTAAAATACGATTTTTCTTTTGAATAGACTATGTATTCATGCCATTGCATCAAACTAATTCAACGTAAGTTGTTAATAAATAATATTTACGCGTTCTGCAAATTTTAAATATGGAATCTGACATCCGTCAAATTGACGGCTTCCGTAAATCTGGTGTTAAATATAAAAATGATACTGTCTGTATGAAACTATTTCTCTGTTTCTCAGAGTTTTAGAATTGCTTAAAAAACCCTAGTGCGGTTGCATAAAATTAATAACAACGTTTCGCGAAGAAAATATATCTTTCTATGAATAAAAAGGAAAGAAAGTCAATCACAAGCGATTTTAATCCGTATTCTTTGCAACAAATTATTGTACTCTGAAAATAAAACGGAGACGAATATTTAAATATAAAAATGATACTGTCTGTATGAAACTATTTCTCAGTTTCTCAGAGTTTTAGAATTGTTTAAAAACCTCTAATGCGGTTGCATAAAATTAATAACAACGCTTCGCGAAGAAAATATATCTTTCTACATATAAAAAGGAAAGAAAATCAATTACAAATGATTTTAATTACAATTCGTATGGTTTACAACAAATTATTGTACTCTGAAAATAAAACGAAGACGAATATTTAAATATAAAAATGATACTGTCTGTATGAAACTATTTCTCTGTTTCTCAGAGTTTTAGAATTGCTTAAAAAACCCTGGTGCGGTTGCTTAAAATTAATAACAACGCGTCGCGAAGAAAATATATCTTTCTACATATAAAAAGGAAAGAAAATCAATTACAAATGATTTTAATTACAATTCGTATGGTTTACAACAAATTATTGTACTCTGAAAATAAAACGAAGACGAGTATTTAAATATAAAAATGATAGTCTGTATGAAACTATTTCTCTGTTTCTCAGAGTTTTAGAATTGCTTGAAAAACCCTAGTGCGGTTGCATAAAATTAATAACAACGTTTCGCAAAGAAAATATATTTTACTACGAATAAAAAGGAAAGAAAGTCAATCACAAACGATGTTAATTATCATTCGTATGGTTTACAACAAATTATTGTACTCTGAAAATAAAACGGAGACGAGTATTTAGATATAAAAATGATAGTCTGTATGAAACTGTTTCTCTGTTTCTCAGAGTTTTAGAGTTGTTTTAAAAACCATAATGTGGTTGCATAAAATTAATAGTAACGATGGCAAAAATTGTACAACGAGCACAGAGTAAAAGGAAATAAAATACACGCATTTCAGGATAATTATATTTACCACCCCCCACCACAGTGCGTCGGCGTAGTTGGAAAAGTCTGTTTTTCCATCGGGCCCGACAGCATCTTTTTCGGCAAGGTACACGAAGTAACTGCTGAAAATAAGACCTAGGAACCCGATGTACAACGTCGTGATCAGCTCCTGAAAATCGTCAACAAAAAAATATTTCACACGGTCGTCGCGATTCCGGCGTCGACGAACGATAATATTTTTTCTGTAATTCCCCAGTTTACGCGAACGATCGAAGATTTATCGCTGGGATTGGGAATCAAGCCGCTCGGAAATTGGGTAATCTTCGTGCCGTATAATTTTGCGACGGTAGCGATTCTAAAAAAAATCCCGTAATCGGTCGCAGCATGCTCGAGAGACACGGAAATTTAAAATCTGCGCTACGGTATTTAATTTCTTATATAATCGACTTAATTTATGATCATTAAACGAAATATAAATATTCCTGACAAGTTCTAAACATACGTTGTAAAGCAACAAAAATAAGAAATACACGATTAACGAAATGCTTGATATATTTATAAAAAATGGATCGTTTACGGGAAAAGCAAATCTTGGCAATGCTTTTTTTTTCAATCGTTCTACCGCGAAATCGCAAAAGTACGGCTTATCACCTTCATCCACCCATTCGATTAGCTTTCAAGCCCCGATAAGTCTAGATCCGCCAAATGACTCGAAACGTTCGACGTTGTAATAAATATAATCGTTTCTTTTTTTTTGTTTAATTAAAAAATAACAAAGGCAGAGATATCGTTATTATATTTAGTAAATAAAACAGTTTTAATCTTTATTAATGGATATAACTCGAACCCTCGTACGCGAATGATTATTTTCGTCCGCGGCTGTCGCGTTGTTTGCTGAATAAACAAAAGCAGTGGTGGAAATAACTCAATTCCATTAATACGCGAGGGGGAGAAAAAATTTTGTTTACTAATGGGGATACTGTGTTTAACTTTTTCGTATCTAATTAATTATTCCTGACGTACCTGACGGTGAATGAAAACGACGGAACCGAGAAGTCGCCACGTGCCGCCTTGTCGATCGACGTGGAGCATTCGCAATATTTGCAGAAACCGGATGCCCCTTATGGCGGAAGTGGCGAACACCTGACCGTTGCTTCCAACCGACAAAACCACCATAGACGCCACCACCACGATTAAATCTAACGACAGGCGAATTAATCTTTAAAATTATTTTTCGAGCTAAAAAGCGTCGAAGGTAAGCGTAAGATAATCTTACTAATGGCACAGAGAAATAGAAACAAACCTTCTAAAAATGCAATTGTTAATTTTTAACTAAAAATAACACAATCGGGAAATGTTTAATCAACGGTTTTATACGTCTTAGAGACGTTCACAGCACCAGTTCAAGCATTCACTTTGCAAAACTAAAACTACCTAATCAATAAAAGGTAATAGACGACGAAAAGTATCATGCAAACAAGTACATTACGTTCGATACTTTACGATAATTACTTCGAGCGTAAAAGCTTCTCTGAACGATAATTATCTCCGTTATTAAAAAATTTACTCGTTGGAAATTGTTTGGAACGGAATGCCAGAAAATTTTGTTCGAATCGTGTCGATCATTTGTAAGAACAGTTTAAGAAGGAAGTTCTTCGTGATTTAATTTTATTTGAAAGATTGCACCAATTATATTTCGTTCCATGATCGAAATATTTATTTTTACTAAACGAATAAATGTTTTAATTTCACTCGAAATTCTAGATACGAGATCTGCTGATTCGTCGATCGAATTACCATGCGATAGGGGCTCTTTAAACGCCACCTTTTGCACAGTAATCGTTCGATGCGTGGCCGATGACATTTCGCTACGTTACCGCGCCGCGAACTTGAATATTCCATGGAGATCGATCGCGCGTAATCGATCGATAAACACGCGATTCCCGGGTCCAATTAATATCCGGCGCTGTATTACAATTTGATAGATCGTGAAGTTCGTTCGCGAATCACGTCCAGAGTCGTAACGATCTTACCTACCCTTTCGCGCGAATTAATTATCCGCTCCGTGCGAATCGCACGATGGATACGGAGCTGACATCAAACGATCGACGAATTACGAGAACCGGAAGTGTTCGAAATTACGAGACAAGCTCCTGTAATGCTCGATAAAAATACGATGCAAAAGGGGGTACGAACAAGCGTGGCAAAAATGGCATCGAACGTTTGTTTCAACTATCAGCTACCAGATTAGATTAGATTAGAGTTTAAGCTCTATTTATTTTATACTGTTGGAACAAAAATTAACCCGAACCTTTATTTGAAACGCCAACTAGCTACTAATGTAACAGTTTAGAGTTTAAGCTCTATTTATTTTGTTCTATTCGAATAAAATGAAATCATAGAAACGATATTTTACCGAGAAAAATCAGAGAATCGTGAAACTCAAAGGAAGATTTCTAGTTGCGAAAATAAGCGAAAATTACAAAATAAAATCGTTTCGTACGAGATAGAGGTATTCGATCTACTGTCTCAAATTTCCAAAGCATTCGAAGCTGCAAGAATTACTTAATAAAATTTCACTTTCGCTTATACCGTCATCGTCCTGAATCTAAAAACACAACAAACTTAATTCGAGGTTAGATTTCGGGAAACAATTGAACCATATATACTGTGTTCGATTTCGTGTCACCGTCATACTTACGTAAGAGGGGCATTAAATAAAAATTGAATAGTTAGAAGGATCGAGAATCTATAATGCTGACCAACCGGTCGTTCTGTGCTGATAATACGTTTATCAGATGTTCCTAGAAAACGTTCAATCGCGTCGATCAACATGTCGAGGTTCAACAGGTATCGACATACGCGATAATCGATTGGCAACCAGGCTTCTAAACAGTTTTGACGTGGAAATTTCGACCAGCGGTCGATCCGCCTTTCGACGCAAAGAGACTACATTCCCAATCCAATTTTGGGCCACGACAACCGGACAATGCGCATATTGGGTTAGTTCGAGCATTACCTGATTGAACTGGTCTCGGCGAGCATTAAGGGAACGCACTCACCTATGATACAAATCGGTTTTCGTATGAATCGCAGCCTGCCGCAGCAACCCATATACTTCGATCTGCAGCCTGCGCTCCATAGCCTCACCATGTATTCCACGCCGAAGAATACCACCAAACATATTTCCTGCGAACGAAAAAATATTAAATGTACCGTAGATCTATGCGTATATACAGGGTGTTCGGCCACCTCTAGCAAAAATTTTAATGAGCGATAGTAGAGGCCAAAATAAGACGAAAATCAAGAATACTAATTTGTTGATGGAAGCTTTGTTAAAAAGTTATTAACAATTAAATTCAAAAATTTCAAATCGTTCTGGAAAAATTATTTTCGGTTGCGGGGGTCAACTACAATCATTTTTGGTGAGTACACATACCTCCGAAATCCTATCTACTTTCGAGAAAAAAAATCGAGTAGGTGCTGAAATTTTTCGGCGAAAAAAAATTTTTCAAATCGTTCTAAAAAAATTATTTTCGGTTGCGGGGATCAATTAGAATCATTTTTTATCATTACACATACCTCCGAAATCGTACGCACTTTCGAGAAAAAAATTCCTTACTGAAAATCCAATTAGGTGTCTAAATTTTTCAACGGAGAAAAAAAATTGCAAATCGTTGTGGAAAAATTATTTTCGGTTGCGGGGGTCAATTACAATCAGTTTTTGTCATTAGACATACCCACGAAATCCTGCCCACTTTCGAGAAAAAAAATAGAGAAGGTGTGAAATTATTCGAGAAAATTAAAAAATTGCAAATCGTTGTGGAAAAATTATTTTCGGTTGTAGGGTTCAATTACAGTCATTTTTGGTGAATAGACATACCCCCGAAATCTTGCGCATTTTCGAGAAAAAAATTCAGTAAGAGCGGCACTTTAAACGTTAATAACTTTTTAACGAAGCTTCCACCAACAAATTAGTATTCTTGATTTTTGTCTTATTTTGGCCTCTACTATCGCTGATTAAAATTTTTGCTAGAGGTGGCCGAACACCCTGTATACGTTACACCCGTTCATCCGTTTTTAGATATTAAATAATTCCCTCCCTCCTTCCAACTTTTCCTTTTCATAAAAAAGTTCGTACGGACCTCTTCGACTGAAATTAACTTTCGAAACTACGACCGTGCACCGAACCAGAGAAAAAGAGCAGTTCCGGGAAGAAATTGCGAATCGTACCGGGTTAAACGCTTCCAGTAAGCCTTTTCCAACGCTTTTTTCCGAGAGTTTTTACTTGCGAATTAAAAAATGTTGAAACGTTCGCCTATATCGTAAAGACAACTGAAATAATTGAAACTATTTAAGTAAAAAACATTTATAAAGAACATATTCGAGACTCGAGAATATATATGTTAATGTTATTTCTCACAATAATAATTTTTCTTTCGTTACACAAAATCTTACACGACACAATGAACTATCGATTACGTTAACGTCGAAGTTAAACTCGACGATAATGCGCGGATAGTTCCAGTTCCACGCATTTTTTATTCAGACAATCTTCCTGGAAAACGCCACGGAAAATCGTTACCGAATCGAACGCGCTTTCAACGAAAGTTCCGATTCGTTCTTTTTTTTTTCGTCGACTTTACACGTTGCGAACCTCGCTTTTCTGGTTCACGGTGCCGCGAAATTCGTTTTTTCACTAGGAATGTCAACGGTCTGTTCGATTTATAGATAAAAGTTTTTTCCCCAACGATTTTTTATCCGCGCGTTAAACAACCTGTCGCGCGATAATTTCGTTATCGAATGTTCTTGACGGAAGCAATTTACTTTGGACTCGTTCGTTTTGTTTACAAAGCTAGAAAACAAAGGACGTTTAAGAAGAAAATTGTGACATTATGAAAATTATGAAGCAATTTACTTTAGACTATTCTCGTTCCCATATTGTAACTGTAAAAATTTACGAAAGTTTAACAAATTGGACTCGTTCGTTTTGTTTACAAAGTTAGAAAACAAAGAACGTTTAAGAAGAAAATTGTGACATTATGAAAATTATGAAGCAATCTACTTTAGACTATTCTCGTTCCCATATCGTGACTGCAAAAATTTACGAAACTTCCCATAACGAATTGGACTCGTTGGTTTTGTTTACCAAGTTAGAAAACGAAGAACGTTTAAGAAGAAAATTGTGAAATTCTGTGAGGGTTGGAGAACAATTCTAGTTAGAAATGTAGACTGATGTGCGCGTTGAAACGCGACGCTTCGATGTCACGAATAAAATGAATCAATACGCGAAACGTGGAAAGGAGGAAAAATGCGAAAGTAATTGCCTCAGCGAGCCGATAATCGTAATAGTGGAAAAGGCATTTCCGTGATGACGTTCTATGCTAGTGCAGTCATTAATTCCCCCGTTCTTAAAATAAATGCAGCGAACGCTACTGGTATATAGAGATGCTATATCGATTGTACGACCTTTATTGTAACGCTACGACGCCCTGGAAAAATGGGAACATCAATGACAGCATTGCAATGCTCAACACCGTGATAATTTCACGGTTTTAAGCTTCTTTCGCTAAAGTCAATGTCCGTATTCTTTCTTCCAATCATTTTATATTTTTAACTTGAAAAGAAAGATCAGTTCCTTTGGATTAAAAATTGATCGCGAGATCCTGTTCACTACTTTTATCAAAGTTGGCAATGCGATATCTAAAAGCACGAGTAATATAAAAATAGTTTAATAAGCAAACTCTGCTCAGAGAATCATAACGTATCGTTCAAAAAAATATGGAAACTGGTTATTGAAAAATTTCAATCAAACAACTGGTTATTTCGAGTCAACTTTCGCGAGCTATAAATACGCAAATCGCCCCACTTCATACTGGAAAAATGGGAACATCAATGACAGCATTGCAATGCTCACCACCGTGATAATTTCACGGTTTTAAGCTTCTTTCGCTAAAGTCAATGTCCGTATTCTTTCTTCCGATCATTTTCTATTTTCAGCTTATAAAGAAAGATCAGGTTCTTTGAATTAAAAATTGATCGCGAGACGCTGTTGACTACTAAATACAGAGTGTTCGGCAATCCCTGGCAAAAATTATAATGAGAAATTCTAGAGGCTGAAATAGGACGAAAATCAAGTATACCAATTTGTTTATTGAGGCTTCGTTAAAAAGTTATTAATGTTTAAAATTCCGCCCGTACTGAATTTTTTTCTCGAAAATGCGCAAGATTTCGGGGGTGTGTCTATCCACCGAAAATGATTGTAATTGACCCCCACAACCAAAAATAATTTTTCTAGAACGATTTGAAATTGTTTTTTTCGCCGAAAACCTCTACTTATCGATTTTTCTTAAAAATTCGTTTCTCATTTTTAATAAATTTGTTTGACACCCTACAGAAAAGTTGTCTAATCCTTTTTTGTAGGTGCTCATGAGCTCTACTTCAGAAAAAAATTTCAATGAAATACCTTCACTGTTATAGGAGTTATGGCCGTTTGAAAATTGAACCATTTTTATGGGGTTTTTCTCATTTTGCGGGGTCAAGGAAGAACTTTTCGAATATTTTTGCGATTTCTACATATACTTCACCTAGATACGCGTTGTTTGCATTTCGAAACTTTAAAATTGCCCAAACCGTTCAGGAGTTATGACATTTTAAAGATATGCATGCCATTTCGAGGAAATATTTCTGGCCTGAAATTATATTTTCGGCAAGGAATTTTTTTCTCGAAAATGCGTAGGATTTCGAGGGTATGTCTATCCACCAAAAATGATTGTAATTGACTCCCACAACCAAAAATAATTTTTCCAGAAAGATCTGAAATTTTTTTTCCCTGAAAAATTGAGACACTTACGAATTTTTTCCCCGAAAGTGCGTAGGATTTCGGGGATATGTATAATGACCAAAAATGATTTTAATTGACCCCCGCATTCAAAAATAATTTTTCCGGAATGATTTGAAATTTTTTAATTTAATTTTGTTAATAACTTTTTAACGAAGCCTCAGTCAAGAAATTGATATTCTTGATCTTCGTCTTATTTTGGCCTCTAGAATCTTCCATTAAAATTTTTCACAAGGTTGGTCGAACTCCCTGTAGATCAAAGTTGGCAATGTGATATGTAAAAGCACGAGCAATATGAAAATAGTTTAATAAGCAAACTCTGCTCAGAGAATCGTAATCTGTCGTTCGAAAAATTATGGAAACTGGACCTCTGGTTACTGAAAAATTTCAGTCAAACGACTGGTTATTTCGAGTCCACTTTCGCGAGCTATAAATACGCGAATCGCCCCATTTCATCCAGCATTTTTCCTCCAACGTATTTTCCAATAATCTTTATTGCGACGAGGGGGATCACTGGCCGACAGATATTAAACAGAAACGTTCCCCGAAAAATAAAAAAAACGTCCCCGCTCGACAAAGGATTGTCTAACGGTTGCTATTTTTAGGACGTCACGTGATAGAAAGCCGGAAGTCAGGGGGCGGCGTGTCATTAGAGCGAAGACGCCAAGTTGTCAAACCCCGTAATACGCGCGTAAAAAGCTTTTCATGGTGTGTACACGAGGTACATAAGCAAGATCTACGGTTCGCCTAACAATGGATGGAGACAGGCATAAATGGAAGATCCCTCGAGGAACGACTGACACGTGGATACGGTCGACGGTCCCTTCGCGACACCCCAAACCCTCCAACCTTTTTTATTCCCTGACATTTGCATAATAGCTCGGTGGTTTCGTGTCCCAATGTATCTCGAAACCATAACGGAATTGCAATTGTACCGGAAACTTTCGTGCGCAAATTTCCGTACGATCTCGTTCGATTGCGGTTAAATTGTTGTCGAAGGTTAAACACGTCGCGTTTACGTATATCGTTAGAGATCCACCATTATAATTTGAACTTCAGCTTCGAACGATTCAGAATCAGTTAATAACCATACAACACAAATTTTTATCTGTAATATCTACTTTCTTAAAAGAAACTTATTTCTCTTACGAATTTTTCCCCCATTTATTTTAACCAAATGTTGTTTTTATTACACCGTGTTACTTTGCTTTGTTCTCTTTTAAGTATTAACTAGTAATAACCAATTACAAAATCGATAGATAAGCATAAGCAGTGTTATTGTATTATATTATATTTTTGCCCTTGACCGTAACAAATGAATTTGGAATTTTTACTATTTCCCACGCTTGCGATTTCACGAACATTTAATCATTTTTTTTATCGATTACATCGATTTATTTTTAATTATTGCATTTGTTGATCGATTGCCTCTGAGGCCAGACTATACGTTAGGTACCACTTGCTCGATCAAACTATGCGCTTCATTATTTTATCCCCGCGCACGAGCCTGAATTATTTATCAGTTCGGAGAAACAAGTAGAATGATCGTTTCGCGCGTGTTTTATCCTGCCACGCATCTGGTAAAAATTTATCATCGTTGGCGCGGGAAATAAGAGAAACATTTTTTATTGTAAAATCAGATATGTCCTACGGTCTGTGGAAACAGTATACGTTTCGTACTTCGAAACAAAGGCATTGATTAACGCGCAAATGCAACGAGGGGGCGTAAATACGAATAAACAAGTGTACACGAATGGAACATTGAAAATAAAATCGCGGCAAACCGATTGAAAATTATATCTAAATTTGGAACGAAACAACTGAAAATTAAATATGAAATAATTATGTAGAAAATACCTGTGCCCGCACCGATCGGGCACGTTAATCAGAATGTATTTGCGGACCAAAGATCGACGCAACGACTGGATTATCTGGCGTTTGAAAATTTAATAATTGCCTTTAGCCCGTTCGTTCCGCTTCGAAAACGTACAAACGACCTTTCGTTTCCGATTTCGTTAAATTCCGTTCTCGCTGAATTTCCACGGCCGCTTTCGAACACTTTATTCGATTAGGTATTCCTTTAAAAATCATACGAACGAAAGCTTTCTGTTTGCACAATTACCCCGTTCGAGGATTCGATTCGAGCAAACGTGCGAGAAACAGCGTTTCTTAAGTATCCGGTTCCGTTCGAGGGACCATTCGATGGGAATAAAAGGAAATAATTTGCAAACTTTATGCTCGAAATTTCGCTTCTCGCGAATCAGTAAACTACGCTGGTGTTTAATCTTGTTTATTTTAATCGAATCACCACCGAGCAACAACCAAAACCCTTTTATCTAATTCCATAATGTTACATCTTCAGCTGCGGATCGCTGAAGCACGTTGATTGATAACCTTTGACCCTTTGTTTGCGTTACTTGACGCGTAAAACTCAAAGTAATCCAGTGCACGCGGAAGTTTATTAGAGGTTTACCCGCCAGGGGCGACTGACTGTCTTTGAGGCTGCTCTTTCTCGCTCTTTAAATAAAATGTTCATTTTCGTGCAAAGGAAATTAAAAATTTAGCGTTACGATTGCCAAAATCCGCAGAAGTTTCGTATTTTGAAACGAAACGACGATAAAAAAAAAAGGTTAATGCGAAGAAAGGGAACTTACCATCCAGAACAGGGTCTCGTTCGCGAAGTTACTGTACTGGTCTATGGTTGACAGAACACTAAATATGAGGCACACCACTACCACCATGAACCTGAAAAAAAAATTTCGCCATCAGTAGATATTCTAATGGATATAATCGAGTCCTTAATACAGTATTCATTAAATGCAGCCAGCGTAACCGTAGTATTCAGATTTCATGTAAATTGCACAGATTAACGTTAAAAATTTGCAAAAATTTCGATTCAAATATGCGCATATATGCAGTGACTCTTTTATGGCGCTAGATTCAATATTCTACGGTTAACGCGGAAATATACACATACTTTTATACTCTTTACCTATAACCCAAATTATATTTAACTTTTTATTTGTTGGAAAACACTACTAATCTTAACTGTTGTAAAATAGCTTTAAATAGATTGTTTGCCTCAAAGCCCAAACTTGATACACATTGATAATAAGTGACTTCACAGACACTTTTGTTTATGGTAATTAATTTCTATTAAATATTGTAATTTCAACTTTCTTGGTCACTGATGGTCCCATGAAGATTCAACATTGTTTCTTCATTTTTGCAAATACTGTACGTACCAAAATTATTCCACTTTATTCGTTGGTCGCCGTACATGCGTACACATTAAAGAAAAAACTCCAAGAAAATTACGTATCTGTAATTATCTTAATATTGTTGACAATTAAGGTATAAAGTAGACAGTATCTGGGACACCAGGAACACTATAGGAATCAAATTCAAGGCCTCGTACAGCAGGGGTTGGCAGTAATATTTTGATTGAAAAGGTAAACGCATCGATTAACGAAGTTGTTTTCCCAAGATGACGACGTCCGTCCTTATTCCAACGTGTCCTTATTTTGCATCGTTTTAATACTTTATTAAGAATTTCACCATACGCGTATCAATGTTATCAAAGTTTATTGTCGTTCATGAACGTCAACAAGGAAGGAACTATAAAATAATATTCGGAATTCCGACTTACAAGGAGCAATTATAAACATTATTTTAACCTTGTTAGCTCGATTGTAATTGACAATGCGAATAATCGATGGGTCCTAAAAATATTCAACGACTTTCGTTCCGGTTCTCGGACGAAACATAATTACGTTCGATTCGAAGCAAATAAGGTCCTTGTCTAGATGATTAACCGGATCCAAATAATTGCTTTTGCAAAGAATGCTTGGAATATTAAAATACCTCATCATTTATAGATTGTTCTATTTAGTATCCAGGTATATATAACCCCTTAATTGATCGAAAAGTATATTCCACGTGTTCCAATATTCGCAATAATTATTCATCCCCTGAATAATTCCAACGAGATTTCGGATAACGCTCGATTTTCTCGCGAATCATCGTCGTTGGGGATTCATGAACGCGTACCTTCGTCGCGATGCTCGTTGTCGGGCAACGCCGGTCGGGTCACGGAAAAACAACTTATTTATAAACGCGTGAATATGCATGCATCGCGTATAGATTTTAACAGTTTTATCGCCGGGACATTTAGACGCTGACGTCGACGTTCGAACTGGGACGTTCGCAACACGTGCTTCCGCGTGTTGCAGTTCATGCTGTCCCTCGACGAAAAGACACGCGTTTATTTTCAGCGAAAGCTTTCCTGCACGCGACTTATGCGTATATTTCGCATAATGGCGCGAAGTAGACTCCCGGGATACGAGAACACGAAATAGTAAAAACGGGTGCAATCGTCGGCGATAAGCAGACATGGCTCGTGACAAGATTTACGACTACGAACGCTGAAAACCATACTGGGACTGACTGCGCAAACGCGCGGGAGGAAAATTTAATATTGAATATAATTTCACGAACGCTGTTCTTGCTTCAAGACAAGCGTAAAATATTTCTCTTACAGCTTTATATATTCAGTGGTTATAAATTGAAATTTTTGATAAGATTTACGACCACAAATGTTTGCAATTCAACACCATATGTGGATGAAGTTATTAACTGGGACTTACTGTCCAATCGCGTGGGAGGAAAATTTAATATTGAATATAATTTCACGAACACTGTTGCTTGTATCAAAACTGAATAAAAGAGTCAAATATTTCCTTTAAGGCTTTGTACGAAATTGTATCATTATATCCAGTGATTCTAAATTTAAATTTTTGATAAGATTTACGACCACAAATGTTTGCAATTGAACACCATAAGTGGATGAAGTCATTAACTGTGACTTACTAAATGAAATATTGAATATAATTTCACGAACACTGTTACTTGTATTTCAAATTTTGTCAGTATCGTAGCCATAACATTTAGGATTCTCCAATCTGACAAGCTCCTTCTGACCACTGCAGTTACTAATTCCATGGATCTGGAGTTTGACAATGATAGTCTACCGAGATACCTACGCGGGTTTGAAAACATCGAAACGAGTAAAAGTTTAGGCGAATGGGATGGAAACGTATGAAGTTAATCTTCAGTTTTCGTAACTCGATAACGTATCTGTTAACGCATCGCTGCAATTTGTTTCGAATGATCTGAATAGAAGTAAGATGGAACGCGCGATAAGGCAGAGAAGTTGCTTTCATAGCCAAATTAGTTTCGAGAAAGGTACGTTGCGCGATATGATTGTGTGTAACGTGGCCACCTCGTTCTTCTGACTGTAATCCATTAGATTTCATCGCCTCGGGTTGCTTAAAAAGCCACATTTGCTAGACGCATAAACCACGGGGGAACAGGTGCATAGTAGTTCGTGTTCGGGAGACGTTCGTAAATCTGAGAAACTCAATTTCTTAGCAAAATTCAATACCCTGGTGTGCTCTAGCGTGTAATGAACTAGGTCATGATGATTTTGGAAACATCCTAGCGTGTACCGTTCGTGGTACACGTAATAATAATCTCGATAGAATCTAATCCGTAATTCCTTATCAAAATAAAGGAATGATAAATGAATTTACTGAAAATGAAATTTATGCAAACGAATTTAAATTGTAATACTCTTGGATCGAGATCTATAGAAAATGAAAAATTGTTTTCAAACGCATTCCGTGACAGAATTATTAAAATGCTGTTCAGTATTCATAGAGTGTTGTCTATGCAATTATATATTTAATACAATTATGCAAAGAGATGGTTCTACGTGCAGAGATAAGTCGAAAATGTAGAATAAGATTTGCCAGTATAATGCTTCGTTTTCGAGATAATCGATGTGGATTCATCGGGACCGCTTGCAAGTAGTATTGTAGTACGACTGGGACGACGGCGCAAGTAGAACTAGCAATTAATGGCCAGACGTGCCACTGAAATCGCATTCAACGGCACGTGTACACGGAAACTTTTTTAATTCGAACTCAAACACTGATCGTAAATCAAATTCGAGATAAAAAGATATTAATTCTCACCGGTAGGTATTGAATAATTATTAAAATATTATATAAAAGCGACACCACGAGGCTCACGGTAATTTTATTCCATCTAGTTTATAGTACTTTACAAAGAAATACGATCAACGATCATTTGCTTGATTTTTCTAATCTAGATCGATCGTTCAATGGGTTCAGAAGTAAAAATAATTAATAAGAATATTTAGTTTACTTTCGACAATATAATCTGCCTTTAAATATCATTTTTATTTTAATCTTTAACAACTACTGCTACAACTTCGAGTTCTTTCTTATTACCTTGACACGTCCGGGGCTACGGAACAGTTATTTCCGGTAGACAGGGAGGAAGAACTTCGTAATCATGTAATTAATCGTGTCCCAAAGTTGGGCAAACGTATAGTCCGTCGTGTGTACTTTAAGATGAATCCTGGCTACAGGGTACGCGTTCTGCTTCAAATTATGGTAATTAACGCAACGACGTGTCGCCTTTCGGTTTACGATATACCTATTTGGACAACACATTCACCGGGATTGCAAATACGTAACTCGTGTCACGGATATTCGTCCGGACAGGTCCGATTTTCAGTGTAAAATCCATTTTATAAAGGACAATGTTGATGGTATCATTACAATATTAATATTTCGATGTAATAGATATGTCAATTTCATCAAATTTAAAATTCTTTCTATTTGTTCTATGCAAATTCTCGATAGAGAGACACTAAAAATAACATGTCGCCTTTCAGTTTACGATCTGTCTATTTGGACAACGCAAAAATCACTGGGACTGCAAATATGTATACGTAACTCGTGTCACGGATATTCGTCCGGACAGGTTCGGTTTCCAGTATAAAATCGATTTTATAAAGGACAATGTTGATGGTATTATTACAATATTAATATTTCGATGTAATAGAAATGTCAATTTCATCAAATTTAAAATTCTTTCTATTTGTTCTATGCAAATTCTCGATAGGGAGACACTAAAAATAACATTTCGAGCACCGATTAACCTATCAACCCACGAATAATCTTCAATATAATTATCATCGCATTTGGGACGTAATTTATCAGATAAACCTGTACCCGTATGTATCGTTGCAATGCAGATTGCGCATACGAATAGACGAATTTACACAGATTTCAAGTGAACAATGAAGAACGTAATTACAATGTGCTGATCAATTATTCGCTAAATTACGATGCATTTAAGACACGAATGCATCGTTGGATCGATCCACTACGACTAAAACTGCTGTTTCGCGTGTCTCGAGATTTTCGCTGCGAATATTCCGAGTCGCGGTCGAATTAAATAACAACCTGCCAATTAAATATTTACATGCTACTTTTTCGAAACTTTTTTCAAGCTCTATAATTACCCTTCCGTTCGCGAGTTATTTTTTTCTGCAAAAATTCAACGCAATAAATTCAAGTTGATTCAATTCCCTCTCCCTACGAAAATAGTTTCTCCATCTTCGAGTGTTTTAACGTTGTGTACATTTTTTCAAGCCCTACAATTATCCTGTTCTTTCGTTTCTGAGTTACTATTGCTTCGATTCTTCTCTGCAAAAATTCAAGGCGAAAAATTTCGTTGATTCAGTATTTCCTCTAGGAACATAGTTTCTCTATGAGTGTTTCGACGTTTGTTTCGCGCAGTGCTCTATACGTCATAGCAATCGCAGCCTCTAATATGTATATCGCGTCACGGAAGTTTGACGCGCACCACAATCATCGAAGCAACGGCGAGCGATATATATCGCTTCGCAAAAGTTTCTATCGCCGCGCGTGATATTCGTCTCCATCGGAAAATTGTTTCGAGCCAGTTTGACCCGTCTGGACGAGACGACTTTGGTCAGGTTCGGACTCATTGATCTCAAAAGTTGTTCAAGAACGGAGAAACGTGACATCTGGCTGCTTATGTTATCGACCGCCCCGACGAGTTGCAGTGCACAACTTTTACTGCAACTCGTAACGCTGGTGCCAGTTAAATATAGCAATATGTGCTGCTCAACGACGAAGGTTACACGTATCGCGTCACTATTGAGCAGTCGTTCGGACGGAATGATGAATAATGTCGCATACGAGTCAGACGTTCGCGATATTACGCCTGATCAAACTTAAGACTCATCGCGATTCGACAGAACCATTAACGACACTCGAGAATTCCTAATTCGAATAAGTCTCCATCGAAACGACTCGATGTAAAAAACTCGCAACTTATGGCATATTGACATCAACCATCTTTGTCTCTAAAATATGATATCGCAGAACTTTTACGATCACCTGCAGAATCCAGGATACGTTCGAGCCCCGCGAGACTGCAAGTTCGAAAGTTGGATGATTTGATGGTTCGAGTTTGCAATAAATCCTACGCGTTCATATTTTTTATCTTCCTCGATTTGTATCTATCAATTATCTAGAATCATTCGTCGAATAGTTCAGCTAGTAAATAAAAAGATGCAGAGGCAAAGCGACCGGTCGTTATGGAACGATCTGCCGCGAGAAAAGTTTAACGAAACGAATCGATAGCCTTTGATTCGCCTGGAATTTACGGGTAATCTCGCTCGTCACGCGATCCATGAAAACGTCTAAACCGCCCCGACGAAATTTCCCGTGATTATACGCGGTTCGGACTCGATTTCCGACGAATTTAATTTATGCTCGCGGTTTCGCGTCGTCACGCGAAGACGTATGAAAATCGAGCAAAGTAATAAAGAAAACCAGCGAGGTAGAACAACCCTGCCGAGTATGTAGGGCAAAATTTATGAGTCGAAGCCACGGTCGTGATTCGCTCGCGGGAACTCCCTTTGGCTCGAGCGGAATACTTTAATTCGATTTAGGGTTAATCTCTCGTGCAACGGAAACTTGACGTGGCGGCTAAACGTGGATCAAAGTTAACGGCAACGACAATTGCAACGCCGGTGCCCTTGACAGAATTAAAAGTTAGCGCCGCGGTTCCGTCAGACTGCGACGACCAATTTCATTAAAACGGAAATAGTTTCAATTTTACGCGACACCGCGAAACAAATTCTGAAAAGGAAAGCTTCCACGGTTTGCTGAATCAAAATTAAAACGAGTCCAATATTCAAATAGCTCTAAACGGAATTAAATCGCTGCAACTACTAGTGTTATTGCGAGAAGTTGGCTAGTGGGACGACTGAGGGGGCAGGGGAGTACGTCGTTTGCTCCACCCATCCCCACTCCGGTCGTTGTTTCGGCAAATGGCGACGTTGGAGTCGGGATATGGGTACCAATCACACTCGCATTCCTTTCACTCGCCAACTTCTCGCGGACGCACAATAGGTATAGTACCATTTGAGAGACTGTAAAACTTTTTACTAGAGCAAAACTTTGATTTTAGACGATTGTAAATTACATACATTAAAATTTCTCTCAAGACCTATTTTCGTAACCTAAAATTCACGAGTCATTTTCAAATTTATTCAACATTTCAGCTTGAGAATGAACTATTTCAGTTACAAAGTGAAATGTCTTACCGCCCAATTAATGATACAATAACAAGAAAAAATTTCAATGTGTACAAATTAAAAGATAATGCCAGCTTTCTAATGTTCGAGTCTCCAATTATAAGTGGGGTTATGTTAGGTACGAGAGATCCTTGTGATTGGTCAATTTGTAGCAGGCCAATCTCTTATGGTTCGCGTGCATAGGTGATAGAGCGTATGGAATCGTTTAAACTGTAAGGGTAATGGTACCAATCCGGAATTAATAGATTCGATAAGAAGGATTTAGAATGCGAACGGCGTTTCCATTTCGCTCGGATAAGACGCGGTGTTAACGTTCGAACGAGCATCGGTTGATTTCGTAGCGCGAGCACGGGGGAATCGCTGGCGGAAATCCAAAGACCCGGTAATTGCCGCGGCGGATTCGCCCGCTTGTATAAGTAATTTATTAGCGAGCGATACGTCGTTAAATAACGACGAGCGCGGCGTTAACGAAGTCGGTTCACCGTGGAATACGCTTTAAGATGGCGTGTCGGGGGACTATAATTCCGACGTACAACCCCCTCCCCCCAACGACCCCACCCCGGACCAACGAGGCTTTGCGGGTCACCTTCATCGACCTACTATGATAATTGTCCACATTCGGCTCTCCTTTCTTCTTTTTATCATCGTTCCCCGACGCGTCTTCGCGTCTCAATTGATTCGGGGCGATCGATTCCTTCCACAGGATTTTCCAATAATCGATGGCTCACAAATTGTATTTCCACTCGTTAAATTTACGTTTTTACATATTGCAAATGCTCCTCATTTCTTTCTTTATTCCGTGAAAATATCATTTGTGTTGCGTATTTTGTTACAATGAGTTGAGAATATTTTCAGTTATTGAAATTTGAAACAAAAATATAAGAAATACGTGAGATACGAATTATTATATTTAGGGATCGAGACAATCCTCTACAAAGCTCCCGTTTCATTAATTCTATCAATAAAAATATGAATTTGCATAAAGTTATTATTCATTTCACCCTTTATTGCACGACACTTGTATACGTATTCTTTTGTACTTGCAAGTCCAAAGTATCGATCATTCGTGGTATCGAACGTATTAAAATCTGAACGTACGTATTGGGAGAGATTTACCCCGCTGCTGACAACTCGACGCGCAAGATATTGGACGCCTGTCAACGTCCTAATGAAACGCTAAAAATAGATGACAAGTCACTTAAGAATCGTGGGAGTCTGTATTCGCAGATTGATTGATGGACACGGGAATATCGAGCTTAAGAATAACCCGTTCGATTACATTTAGACCAGACTGACGCAGTTAATTGCTTTCCTACGAATCTGTTACATTACGGGTACAAAGAACGAGATCGAAAGAAAGAATGTGACAGGTTTAATGTATACGAAATGTTTCCACTGGCGATATTTTACATCATCAAAATTTATACCCACCGATTCATCTCTCTAACGCGTTCAGTAACGGTTGAGATTAATACCATTACTATGTTACTCGACTTCGCCTGTGTAGAAGATGGATTACCAAATGGCAGGATATCAAACAGTCTTGGTTCTTTCCCCCGTTCTTATCTACTTCTACCGCCCATATTATTTTCAAGTTTTCTATTCTAATATAGCTCTTCTCAAGTTGCACCACGGTGCAATATTAGAACGATTCCATTGAAAAATTACAACGAATGATTAATAGACTCTCTACTCTCAGTAGCTTGGTATCTATATAAAACTGTAACTTCATTAAAATTTTAAGAGATTTCGACTTGGACTAGTTCACGTTAGGCAGAAGTGTGTTTAATTTAAATTAGACCGAGTAAGAATACAAAACCACACTAATAATACACTTTATCTGAATATTAATATAAGTAAACATGTGAGCAAAAATTATATGATATAAAATCGGACAGTTCTTGTTATAACATAAGAGAAGAGGATAACACAAAAGGAAATACATATATAATATTACGAATAGTATATCTACGTTGATAGATTAGTCTACATCCAAAACCAAAGTGCTTATTTATTCTAGGAATACTTCTTCGAGAACCACAATTTGAGAAACACTGCGTTAAAGCGTTTATTGGAAAGATGATGATCCTATCCCTTGGGTAGGTCATTTCACCCTTCGATAGACAGAACGGAAGTTGGATTCTGCGGGGGTGTTTGAATTGAAAAGCGCCAATATGTTGTTACGATTACGATTGTTTGACGTATGGTTCCTTGGACGACTCGAGCGGAATAATCCGACTAACGATGATAGAACGTCTGCTCATCTAATATTTCAAACGCATTGTCAGTAAATCTGAAACGATCCTGCCCTCGCTCGATGGTTTAAGGACAATCCCTAGAGCCTTTCTTAGACCTCGAAACATTTATCACCCGCTCCTCGGACGTTATTGATTTCGAAGAAACAAGTTTGGCAACTCGGAAAGTAGACTCGCTTCTAGGATCGACGGTTCCATTGATCTATCCCCGGTGCTCGAGAGTGTTCTCAACGTGTCGTTAGTAACGACCCAATTATTGCGTCTCGGAATTAACGAAGATTAGTTACCGAGGCGAGACCGAACCGAAAAACCTGGTAACGAAGAAGATGGAAATTATTATCTTGATCAATGGTACGCTTGAAAACTGAAGTCGAAACATTATTAGAGAATATAATATCAACGTTGCAAACGAAACGTAGAAAATATATTTTTCGAACAACAAAAATATTCGAAAACTAGGACACTCTTAGATTTCTCGTGTAATTAAACTAATTTAGAACTCTGCTTTAACGATTGTAACAGTTAAAAAATAAATATTTGTAGCACGAGGGCGCAGTTTATTCTCGGAAAATAAAAGTTAATTACGTCCATATTATACCGGGCGGGATTTTTCCGTTCGATGACTGTTAAAATATTTAACGATCTCGACGAAGGGATCGGAACGCGAAAAAATTTGTTGCACGCGCCGCCACGCACACGCTCGCATGTAAATTGCACGAGTATCGGGCCAGCACGATATTTCATCTAAAAATAACGAGCGACACGCAAATAGCCGGTACATGAATTGCGCCTAATAACGCGTTGCTATTTATGCGCCGGGCAAAGTAGGCCGTGGCATTAGGAGTTACTCCTATTAGCTCAGTTTTCTTTTATCCGCGAGAAATTGCGTACGACGTGCCATAATTTGCTGGAAAAAAAACCCGACGACGACGGCGCCGCGACATCAGCGAAAGCTCTCGTGACGTCGCAGTTGCATTTCAACCGAAAGACAGTCGATTATAGCCGGGCGAACAATGCCACTCGATTCCTCTTTGTTCCCCCGGAACAAACAATGCATACTCGCCTCCAATTTCGTGACAATTGTAACAAAATGTACGAAGCGAAACCCGGATGTAACAGTGTTGCAATCATTGGATAAGACAAATGGAAACTTTACTGTCGAGCCTCTCTGCGTCCAACGGACTTGACTCATCCCTAGACGTAATTATTTGGCAATAATCGCGTCTATCTTGATACATCGAACCTGGAACGTTTTCCTACGTGGGCAATTTTTAGTTTATTAAACGCTCTTTGCGATCTGAACGCGATAAACGAGTACTTTGCTTAAAGTTAAAGATGAGTAAATTTTGTTCCCTCAGAAAAAAAATGAAGCATATTATATACGAATTATTCTTATTGAATACACTCAAAAAGTTTTGGGATACCAGCAGTAGCACCACGGAACAGTAGCAAAGGAAACTAGAAAACTAAAAGAGTTAAAAGTTTGAAACGACCCTGTTTTGTATTTATTATTCGTCACTTTCCATTCTATCAAAAGTAATAACAACAGTTCTTCGAAACATTGAATAGCTGATTGAGCCATCGCTCAGAGATTATACTATAATCCTTAGCATTATATTATCTTCTTTGAGAATACGTTTCCAACGTTTTACTCCTCGTTTTAGGAACGTCCTGTATAATATCGACGCGTTTGTCGCTGCTAGTAGAGACCACTTCGAACACTTGCTGTGAAGTAATGCTTCAACTGTAAGTGGCTGTACCTCAGTACCGAACCCATGTTTATTAAACCTTTTTCGTTAGTTTTTCAGCTGTAAAATACGTGTGCAAATTCTGTTGCGACTCGCCTAGAGTAACTGCTTCAAAACTGTTACTAATTATTCAACCAATCTTGTTACCGGTGCGTTTTACGATGTATAAACATGGAGAATCGTTGAAGTACGGTTTACTAATAACACCAGTTTCAAGATGAAACACAGAAGTGTTTGGAAACTCGTATTTTCAAAAGTTGCAACAGACTTTGTTTAATGTGCTTCATAATGCATCGACCGTGATTTTATTGAGATGAAAATCGGAAGACTGGGTGTTTCAAAGTAACAACTACGACCTACCACGACCATTAGCTTGATTGATTCAAGGTCGTAATAGGAGGAAAAACCACTTGAGCTTGATTGCCAATCGTAGAGGCGCGTGAACTGCTTCACCGACAAATAACTCAAGTTGTGATAAAACGAATGCATCAACCGTACGTGTATATAACAGAATTAGATATATTATATTGCCAGATTTACTAGAAATATCCTATAAGAATACTCTATTGATGCGTTTAAATGATTTGAATGGCAATACTCAAACTTGTCAATTAAAACCAATCATTTTATTTGAGATTGGATCGGGATAAGATTAAAATTAATATGTTCTAACGGAAGACAATTAAATGGATTTTTAAAACTTAATATTATACTTTGTTTATTCGACCCATTTAAATCAATGCGAATTAACAAAATTTTACTCTGTACGATGAACTCACCTATTTTCCGATTTCCAAATATACGATTAAGAACGGTTCAACTTGTTCAATTCGCAGCTAATACACTTGATTTGGCAGTGGATCGAATACCTATTTTCCTGGCTCTGTAGCCTTTAGCTGTACAATTCGGTGAGATGAAACGATACGGTCTAAGACTCGACCGTTAATATTTAAGGCGACGTACAAGTCAGATACGAAGCGAATTCACTGAGAAGTTAGTCGTACCGTGTGATCAGGTACTATTCAACCAGATGAACCGAGACTGCTCTAATCTACCGTTAATTTTTAAGGCGACCCTCGACTCTTAAGAGCCAGAAAGCACGGAAGTCCACGGAGAAACGAGGCAAATTATACTGGTCGGCACAGATCAGTCAGAAGGGTTTACTTTATTTCAGCTCTGAATCACTATTTATTTCTAAGCGAACTTATAACATTTGTAGACCAAGAGAATACACACTTCGAGTCAACGATCTTGTTTAATATTTTTACAAACTTCGACGTTAAACGACCCCAAAATCGATTGGATTCAAAGTCCTATAGTGTGGAAATTCAATATAACGTCTTTGATAAAACATCGTCGGTAAATAATATCGAATATGAAAATAAAATCGCAATAACCATCCGCAGAAGGTCGATCGTGGAGGAACGTGACTATGACTAAGTCCTTGCACTCTTTGAATATAGTATGGATATAGCAATCGTGCAGTATTCCACAAACAATCGCGTGTTCCACGTTCTCCATTCTTGCAATCTTTCGAGTGCAATCCCTATCATCTCAAATCTACAGACCTGGTGGTTTCAACTCTGCCACCGATAGAATGTTTTCGAAATGAACGAGCATGCTACAGGCGGTCTAGCATTCCATCGAATATGTTCCTATTTGGTAAAACAACGTTGCGCCCAGAAAGTCTATCAACCAATTAAAATATGGAAGTTTCAGAGATTGTGTACAACCAATGGTCGTGTATCTTTACTTGTCTCATCGGTATCTTTAAATGTTCATTTCTAGCATTCCCCTTTACTAATTAAATTCAGTTTACTTTCCGTATACAATACCAAAATTGCTCGAATCGTTAATTAAAATCTTCTCGTTTCCAACCCCCCTTTCCAGGGTTGAAAAAAATATTCCGAAGAAGCCAGCAGACGCGAACAAACGACGAAGTCAAATTATGCGGTCTGGGTTACTTTCGCCGCGAGTGAAAAATAGATACACGTATCCGGAAATGAATGGCGCGTTCGACACAGCAACGGTAGCATCCAGCAGAAAATGAAAGACATTTCCGTGGCAATTTCCGACCGTGACGTTCCACGTCACCAAAACTTCGATAGCGTAGTTTATTATTAGAAAGAGGCTGGTCGATGCTGGATAGTCGCGGGGGATTACACATAGGAACAGGAGAAAAGTAACGTCGAGCTTATCAAAAAACGCGGAGAAGAATCTCTGCGCCATCGGGAAACGAACTGGAAACGATAGGTCTCGTTCTTTGGAGAGAAGTTCGACGAGGTTGGAAGGCGAATATAGAAATTATCAACTTGGATCGGCGCGAAATATTTTTTACCAGTTTGTTTTTTTCAAATTTGGTCGAACACGTTCCATTTTAATCCTGTGAGTGCTGAATGCTCCTGGCCAAAGTGCTCGTTGCAAGTTATAAACGTAATTCTCGTAGTGAACTATTTTATAGGGTACGTCAAACATACATTAAATAATAAAATTGATTTTTTAAATACTGATAATTGCAGCAAGCAAGAGATCGAAAAAATTGAAAAACCCATATATGCGAACATAGCATTGAAAGGGTTGAAAAGCATATGCATGCATGAAAATATGGCGAATCGTCTGATTTATAAATTTTGATCACCACGGTTGAAAAATTACCTCAACGACGATTTCATAGAGGAAGGTTCTAAAGAAAGAGAAGCATGTCCACGTTCGTGCGATCGATCGACTTCGGAGCCGTTCGACTACCACTTTGTTTTTATAATGAATTATTTAAAGGGTTGCGGTACTTCGCGGCGACTTTGGAGGAATGAAAAACAGCCGCATTGAATAAGCAATGCCACCAGAGTATTTTGATACCTACGCAGATGGTGAACATAGACCCGTCAAAAATTGCGATTTCGCGATATGGAACGGAAATAAATTGAAAAGAAAGTTTAGATTGAAACAAAAAATTGATTTGATCTACGAGGCATGTGTGCACGAGGGAATAGTTTATGTGTCTTTCTTTGTAAAGTAAAAGAACTGAACAGAAAATAATATTAAAGTTATTTTATCCATAATTCTGATACAAAATAAAATGTGTCCAAGTGCCACGCGGAAAGGAAACGTGCAACCATTTTTTTTTTTATTATAGAAGCTCTAAAACCCGATTAATCCAAGACAAACCTTCCCCTGACAATTATAGTTTAAATCTATCTTTTATCTAATTTTTTATATCAATTTAAAGAATGTTCGTTCGACGAATCGTAACGACGTTCTCCATTTTGCTAAACCAAACACGAAACAAGAAAGAAACGCTTTCGGAACACCGACGTGCCCGTTCGACGGATCGCATACAATGGCAGCCGTGCATCGACGGTATTAGCATACCATCGCGGCGGCTTTCAGCGCGGACGATAAAGTATTCAGCGGTGAGCGACGCACTCGCGTCGCAACAAAAGCTCTACACGGCTCGTAACGCTAAACGCGATAGAGTGAAAATCCAGGCGTGAGAAAAGGGTGTAAAAATAGAGGCAACAGTGGTTGGCTGTCACGAGACGACCGGGAGGCTTTTCTATCGAGATTCCCAGAGGTATCCGAGCAACACCTTCGGCACGCTTTGTCGCGCACACGAACCGGTAGAATCGACGAACAATGAGACACGCGAGATATTTGCTTCCCGGTCGAAAGATTGCCGCCAGAGACCCCGAACGCGTTCATTCATACGGTACAAAGAATTTCGATTCACCTGTCGCGACGGCGAACTGCTGCACGAGTTCTATTCTCGGGGCAGAGAGAACCTTTCTGTCTTGTCATCGAAATATTTGTCTTCGGGGACTGGATCAAACATATCGCGGGCGCCGTCTAAATCTGGCTTTGGCTGGATGATTCCCCAATATCGCGTGCAAAGCACCCGGGCAAAACAATATACAGTTACTTGTATTCGTACGATATAATGGTGATTCCTTATAAACGATGAAAGAACTTGTTTCTTACGAATTATTTTTGAAACTGATGTAAGTCCATTTTGTCATATACTGGGATATTTAAACCCTTGACGTACAATTTTATTCGAAATAATTTTCGGGATGAGATACACTCCTTCGAAGTGGGACAAAATGTTAAGAAGATCATCAAATTGTTAAGGGATTTGTATAAGACTTTAATGTTCGACTTCGTAATGGTTTGGTCATTGGTTATTTGGCGATCAACAATGGTTGGATTATGGTCATAGATGGTCAACAATGAGGTTGACATCAAGGTCATCCAATGAAGACCAAGGAAATGCCAAGAGGTAGGACAAATGAAATACATTTAAAAAAGGAAGAAGTTGTAGTCGGTTGAAAATTGGAATTTTATGAGGTATTCCTCACTTTTCGAGTTTAAAGAACAATTTTTCCAACATTCTTAAAATTTCTACATATTCCTCGCCAAAATACCCGTTATTCGCATTTCGAAATATTAAAATCTTCCAATCTGTTCACGAATTATGATTTTTTAAACATACGCATGAAATTTCAGTGAAACATGTCAACGATGGTCAGACATTACATATTCGGTAAGGAATTTTGTTTCTCGAAAGTGCGTAGGAATTTGGGGGTATGTCTGTTCACCAAAAATTATTCTAATTAACCCCCGCAACGAAAAATAATTTTTTTAAAATAATTTGAAATTTTTTAGTTTCGTCGAAAAATTTCAGCACTTACGAATTTTTTTCTCGAAAGTACGTAGGATTTCGAAGGTATGTCTATTGACCAAAAATGATTGTAATTGACCGCTGAACCAAAAATAATTTTTTCAAAACGATTTGAAATTTTTTTTTTCGTCGAAAAATTTAGGTACTACCCCCGTCGGTTTTTCTTCAAAATCCGTTTTTAATTTTTAATAAATTTGTTTCACACTCTACAGAAAAGTTGTCTAATACTTTTTCGTAGGTGCCCATGAGCTCTATTTCGGAAAAAAGTTTCAATGAAATATATTCACCATTGTAGGAGTTATGGCTGTTTGAAAATTGCACCATTTTTATGGGGTTTTTCTCATTTTGCGGGGTCAAGGAACAACTTTTCGAATATTTTGGCGATTTCCGTATATTCTTCACTTAAATACGCGTTGTATGCATTTTGAAACTTTAGAATTGCCCAATCCGTTCAGAAGTTATGACGTTTTAAAGATATGCATGCCATTTCGAGGAAACATTTCTGCCTGAAATTATATTTTCGGCAAGGAATTTTTTTCTCGAAAATGCGTAGGATTTCGAGGGTATGTCTACTGACCGAAAATGATTGTAATCAACCCCCGCAACTGAAAATAATTTTTTCAGAACAATTTTAAATTTTTTTTCCCCTGAAAAATTGAGACACTTACGAATTTTTTCCCCGAAAGTGTGTAGGATTTCGAGGGTATGTCTATTCACCAAAAATGATTATAATTGACCCTTTCAACTGAAAATAATTTTTCTAGAACGATTTGAGGGGGGAGGGGGCGCAGTTTCCTTCGAATACCGGTTCGCCGTCTGATAATACAGAATTGCCTTCTTCAATCCCTCCCATAGTAAACTCACATGTATTTACACACACACTACAGCTGTCTACCCATCAATACTAATTTAGTGAATAGTTTGACAACTGACCGAGGGCGTTAAAATCATCTCCGAATTTTCAGGTCGGTATGGCAGTCAGATTGGGCCACGAAAATCCATAAAGTGTATACCACGTCTGTGCTTATGCTCTCCCAAATACATTCTCTGCTTCTTTTCTTCAATATTTTTACAATAGATGCAACTGTGATTTAAACAATTTTGAACGCATCGATGTGATAATTTCGAGAATCATTGAATCTACTTTAGGACGTATTTCCGATCGTAAATTTTAGAAATTGATTCTCTTAGCGTCGACAGAAGTTTGTGGAAAGTGGTAGAATTTTATAGTGTATCTGATTACAACGTACTTTCCAAACTCCGTAAAATATTTCATCGATTAACGATAAATTAACAGAATCGTTATAGATAGCTGATTACGAACTTGCCTTATTAGTAGGTAACCGATAAAACGAGATTCTCTCTAAAACAGTTTTTTAAAACTTTTGGCTTACGTAGAAGTAACTTGCTCAAATATAATCATAATATTCCTATCTAATTTGATTAAAACGATTACAGTTTTATGAATCTCGTTCAAGCAATTCTTAAAATACAGAGGCAAAATGAAAGAAAACACCAACAAATAAAGCTACAATATACCTATAACAATTCCTTGAATCTCTCTCAAATCCCTTATCGAATGACGATTACGAGTTTGAAAAAAAGAATAAGAATAGCTGCAAGCATTGTTTCGTGTAAGTTGGCAATTTTGTATTAAATATATCCAGGAATCTCTCCGATAACCCAATAATCTGCATGTCATTTTGCTCATTAAATTTTCATCGAATACATGGATGGTAAAAGAAACGACGTAATTATTTTCTGATAAAATAAAATACGTATAATTAAGGAAATAATGCTGGGGCCGTTGAGGATGGGCTCCGCACGGAAAGCTCGGCGTCGGACATCGGTGACCGACACAGTAACGAACCTGTCAATACGTCACCAATCGCTTGAACGTTGGAGCGTGTCCAGGAAGAGAACCTTCTCTCTGGCGCTCCTCGTGCACCGAGAGTCCTCGTATTGGTACGAAAGGAATCAATTTCACAAACTGTGCATCAGACTAAACGTCAATTTTGAAAGCTACATAATGCGAAATAATATGACGGATAAAATGACCAGAATTCGTGTTGGGATCGATCGTGACAACACGGTTATCTTGGCCTCCAAAATCCTATTTACGATATCAAAAACAACATACGTAAAACAGAAGCTGAAAATCCTTCCAACTAAATATATACAATTACTCCCACTTGTATGCGTATGCTATAATAATGATTCGCTATAAATGGGAAAAAAAATTTATTTTTATCGTTACAACGAATCACCATTATAGTGTTTAAATATTAGTAAGAGTGATGTATTTTTAAATATTCAAAATATACTAGTATGTTGTTGTAATATGCTGTTCATAATAAAGGACAAATAATTTTTAAAAACTGTGTAGTATCGTTTGAACCACACCATCTTACTATCTCGATAACTCAATACGAGAATGATTATTAAAAAATAGCATTCTATACCTTCGACTTACGTTTACACATGGAAAAACGTCCTTTTCAGTTTCACTCTACATCAAATTACAATCACCATGAAAACTAGTGATTATCCCATGTCTTTTAAAAATCAACTGTCCATATTCTGAGCTCCCCCGGCAATAAAAACCCACAGACGTGCTTTCGCGCAGAATCTCGTAGTTGATCGAGCGTATCTCGATCGCGTCTGATCCCCCCCGGTGACGCGTCTTAGCAACGCTCGATGATCTACGGTCGCAAAAACGACTGAAACGATATTTCACTTGGCACGAGGCGAAGTTCTCGGGTTCTATAGAAAAACTTCCGGGTTGATACTCACACAGTGAAATGATAGACGAAGCAGATCCAGCCGCCGGGATGTTCGAGGAACACGTACAACCTCTCCTGAAACGTCTTCCCCTTTTTATGATGGAACACGTACTTAGCTTTGAAGGCCTGGTCGATGGGTAGGTAGATCGGGTAATAGGGATCGGGTACGCCAGCTTGGTTCAGGCTAGCGGGCTCTACTTCCGCGGCGTTTATGTCGCTGTCGATGATGTCGTCCTTGCTCTTCTTCCGGCGATACTTCCTCTTCATCGGTGTGGGCACCCTTTTGTGGTGCGCCTCGCCGAACCGCGGCGAACGAAACCGCCTGAGAAAGGTGAAACGACGACTAGGGGACGGAGGCTCCTCCATTTGGGCGCCGTTGTCCTCCGTGTCCTCTGTCTCGCTGCCTGGCGTCTTCAGGGCCGTGTCCTCCGACTCGAGGCAGTGCTCGGCGACGAGCTCGTCTTCGCTGCCCTGGAGAGCAGCGTAGGCGGCCGCGGCGCTCGACCGCTTTTCCGTGAGCCTAGAGCATTGGTCCTTGCTTCGTGGAAGACTCTCACCTGGACATTTAGCCAGGATATTGCAGGGTTGCGTTTGGAGCGAAACGCGACGCCTCTCCTAGAGCGTAGCTTCCTAATTCGCGCCTAATTCGATCGTCCGTTTAACTAGTAAAACGTTGCAGGTGTCCCTTCGTTATCGTCAAATTCTTTTAACTAGTTTGGAAAATGACAAGAAATGATTCGTCTTTCATACTTTTCAAGATAGAAATGTTCAACTTACGAATCGTTACTGTAAATCGAATTTTGCTTGTAGCTACGATCAGCGCTACCAAAGGGTTTTCAAGATTTTTCATCCTTCAGTCGAACTAGAAACTATCTGATATTGAAAGTAACATTTTTGAATTTCACATACATTTCTCGTATACTATGCGTGCCTTTGATAGCGCTAATCTCGCTCGGATTTCATACCGAAAGTTTGTAAAATTGCAAAGTTTGACTCGAATCGCGACCGCTCTGTGAACAAAAATTAAGAAAGTTCCTCGTTAAAGAAAGGATCAAACGTCAAACTTTTAACGCGATTACACGTTCGTTTTAATTACGTAAAAATTGAGAAACGATTTGACACGATCGGTTTTTACAGCGGCGCTTGGAAATCGCGCGGATAATCGCTTAATAAGATTTGTAAGCCGAGTCTGCGAGGCTTCGAAATCCCGATTTCTTGGGTTGTACCGCGATCGTTACAACGTTCTATATTTTACCACGAGAAACGAACGTTCGATTACGCAAACATTTCTCTCGAAAAGGAGACGCAACGACGCGAGTTACGAAAGTTACATTCTCCGATTGCGTTTCATCTCTCGTTGCAACGCTATGTTTACCCAATCAAAACTTTTCCCTGAAAACGCTCTCAGCAGTTTACCGTGCACAATATTTCGGTTGTTTCGTCGGAATTCGTGATCCGGCAGATTCCGCGCGATAGCCGTTTTCACGGTTTACCGGCCGTTCGATTCTTCTAATTGGCTTCGGTCGAAACTGATACTGCTAGTCAGTTTCACGGGACAACGAGCAACGATTTGCTAGCTGTCCTCGAATACTGGTTGCGAACACGCCTGGCGATCCTCGATCCTCGAACCTTTTGTGCCGCGTGGTTTACGCGTCGCGTGTTTACCCTGGCTTCATTGTACGCCACCCCGGGCCGTGTAATCGGCCCTTTGTCGACCAGAATCGGCGAAACGATTCTCGCGCTACGATCCGTCCCTTTCTTGCCACGAATCGCGCACCATTTCTTGCCGAAGCATCGTCAACGGACGCGTCCAGCGGGATTCTATCGATAACGGGGACCAACGACACGACATCCCTGTCGAGTCGTATTGGCAGCTCGATGTGGCTTACGCGGTTTGAATTTTGTGTCGCGCGGACGATGGAATTTCTGGACAAGGAATGCAGATTTCCGATTCATCGACGAGAGTAACGCGAACGGATGATTCCGTATGAAAGCGTATCGACGTGTTTGGCCGAGCCACTTCGGTGTCAATAACGATGGAAGATTGTTCATGCGTGGTCTCTGTCGCGCCGTTGGTTTTGTTCCACGACTTAATAGAAAATTCTATAGCTTTTAATAGTTTCCGTTGTCCAGACGCGTCTGGTCTCGCGCCATTTTTCTATTTCGCATTAATCGTTTTACTATAATAAATCATATTGGGATTAGATGGTCGCTAAATATCGACCACGCGGTTTGCTGTTCCGCCGGGAACTATTTTAATCAGAGTATAATATTTAGAGTTTACTTTCATGTTCGGTGGCACTTTGCGTTAACCTCGAGAATCTATTTTACAGGAGGCAAAGATTATTACCATAAATGTACAATAAGTAACCGGAGGCACCTCTGGCTTTGTGCAACGTCGAGAACGAAAATTTTGCGAACGAGTAATTAGATTCTCGACAATGTTTCACGGATGAGGTTACGAAAGAAGTAATAACATGGTGTATCGATGTATCCTATATCGCGTAAACTCGCCTCTGTAATATCCGTATCAAGGAGTTTCAAACGAAAATAATTAACAAATGTTAATTTTCAATTTTAATTTTCAACTAAAGTCCCTAGCCTAGTTTACAGTCTGTTAGATCCCCTGCTCCTCTACAAATAACAATCGTATAATATAATTATAGCCGCAGATGGCCAGCCAGTTTTTAGAAAAAGTGTGGATAAAAGTTCGTGAAAATGTGTGCAATGGAATGCTTCGTGGCGTAGCAATTAACCTATATGGCTATAAACTTTTTGTCCCGGATTTTAATTCCGCCACGGGAATTCCTCTTTTTTAATATCACGCGTCGAGCGTTACAACTATTTTATGCAATATTTATTGCTGGTCAATTATTACGACGACAGTTTCTTGACAAGATAAAACTAAGTATACACGTTTATACATGTGCGTTTTATTCACGAAAAGTTGCCCGAATACGTCTGACTACGCAGTTTTCCTCAACTTTTATAGATACTTATCTCGAAATTGGTCGATCATCTACGGGGTATAATTATGGTTACGATCATCGTAGATCTAGATCTCTGCCGAATTTCATTAACCCTTTGACGGTGAATGTCGATCGATAAAAAGTAAAAGCATATTACGTTATAACGAGGCAACTACTATTTTATACCTTTCTTTTTTAAAGAAATTTTATGTAGTTTATTTTCTTATCACTTGAAATTCTATCTAGCTAAGAATTTTGCCCTATTCCTATTCTTTTCCAAAACGAATGACCTTTTCCTCGCAAATAATAAATCTCTTTTACCTTTCACACGTTTCGTCCATCTGCAAATCTTTTATTTACAGACGAAAATCTGATTCCCGTAGTAAAAACATTGGAACACCTACCAAAGGATTCCTTACAATGATTTTGTCAATAAATAAAAATATAAATTTCATACTGTATTATTTGTCAATAAATAAAAATATAAATTTCATACTGTATTATCACTCCATTTAAACCTGTTGAGCTCTTATAGAGACGATATTAATGTCCAGGCAATATTTCTCTATTGGAAACGTTCAAACTCGATTTTCTCGAACTGTTAATGCATCGCGAACCTGATGGAATCGGGAAATCAGTTCAAAAGAAAAACAGCCAAGAAAGCTGAAACTTTTTCATCGATGAGAAACTGATATTTGCCTCGCGAATACATCGAACCCTTCGGCAAACTCTGAAAGGCTAAAGGAACGATCAAACGAAACCGACAGAAGCTTCAAACGTTCCTTCAATTTACCATATATCTATAAACCACGTAAACCGGCCAAGTTGCTACGGTCTCCCGTCAAAGTCTGGCAACCTCGTGCACTTATTAAATTTAAATTTCAAGTACCAGCTCGTTTGCGAAGTTTGGCTTTCACGGTGTTCGTGTCCCCGGCATACAAATCGCGCAACACCGATGGCGGGAGAGGAAGAAACGTCGACCAACATAAATTCGACGAACGCGTGAGGTCTCTGACGAGAGATAAGAAAAGTTATACCAGCAAACGAAATTATCGTAGCGTGATTCTCCAAACAAGTTTCACCTTTCTTTACCGTCGGAATTCGGGTCACAAAGTTTCACCTTTCGACCGATACCGAAACGTTCGTCTAGCGTCGGTATCTCGAGAATTATTACGAAGGATGACGATGCACGCAATTTGCGCTACAATTTATTCCGAAATTGGGACAATTTGTCGAAAGCCAAGAAAAGGGGAAACAAATCATTCCCCGTGCCGCGAAAGCGTCTGCTCGTTGTACGCGCGCACAGAACTGACAAACTCTCGAGACCTTAATCAATCGACACCGTGATGGGAATAACACTTGTTACCAAAGAGGACACTTCGGATAATTGCCTTCGAATAACATGCCTTATAACTTCCAAGCCGTTGAGTTCTAGACCCATGTTTACCTACTAACGCTGTCGTGCTTAGTTTGACGAGTACTCTGCGTATCCAAAGTTTGGATAATCAATTGGAGAACACGCTCAACAGGACGATTCTAGAAACTGGGACGAATTCGAGCTCTTTTCTATGCGAACGCAAGACTGATACGAGGATTCAAAATCCTTTAACGATAAGATATACAGGGTATTCGGCCACCCCTGGGAAAAATTTTAATGGGGGATTCTAGAGGCCAAAATAAGACGAAAATCAAGAATATCAATTTCTTGACTGAGGCTTCGTTAAAAAGTTATTAACAATTAAATTCAAAAATTTCGAATCGTTTTGAAAAAATTATTTTTGGTTGCGGAGATCAGTTACAATCATTTTTGGTGAATACATATACCTCCGAAATCCTATCCACTTTCGAGGAAAAAAATCGGGTAAGTGCTGAAATTTTTCGGCGAAAATAAAAAATTCAAATCGTTCTAGAAAAATTATTTTCGGTTGCGGGGATCAATTACAATAATTTTTGGTGAATGGACCTACCCCCGAAATCTTGCGCATTTTCGAGAAAAAAATTCAGTACGGTCGGAACTTTAAACGTTAATAACTTTTTAACAAAGCCTCCATCAACAAATTCGTATTCTTGATTTTCGTCTTACTTTTGTCTCTAGAATCCCCCATTAAAATTTTTTTCAGGGGTGACCTGTATACTTTTTTCGTAAAAAATGTGCACTTCTCTATTGCACGATACCATGCGTTTTTTTAAGAAATTAAACTCGTCTGGAAGAGTATTCTTTAAATTAGGTTAATTAAACTACCATACTTTTCTATTTCGTTCCTTATACACAGTTACTCTCACTCATACATTATAATGGTGACTCGCTATAAATGGAAAGATCTTGTGTTTCTTGTGAATACTTTTCATTTATTTTGATATGTTACTTATATTTACAAAGTAGTTTTTTTTTGTTTTCGTAGTAATACCAATTATAAAATCGATAGAGAAGTATAATATAAACAGTATATATAATAATAATAATAACAATAACGTGGTGGTCTCAAGCGGTCACCCATTTTAGCCTGATCACGGCCAAAGCAGCTTAACATCGGTGATCGAACAAGAAATAGTGTTTCTAACGTGACACGACCGTCGACGAGTTTAGTTTCTAATTTATTCATACGCAAACCATTAAACATCTCAATGTATGAAAAAATGGACTCAAGAAACAACCTTCCATTTATAATGATTCACCATTATATCAGAGAACAGAAAATGAGAACAAATAATAAATGATTATAAATAAATCATAACGATTGGAGGGATTGCAACGAAATTTAGAATATATCCTCAGAGCAGACCAAGTGAAAAGAAAAGCTACATAACGTCGCGAAATTCTTGCATGAGGGGGTGGTTGTCGAGAACTCCTTTACACTTACAAAAATATTTACGACATGATTTACTAGGAATTAACACGAAAAAAAACTGACGCTCATATTTTTTAACGCTGTCCTTATCTTTGTACTAGTCGAGACTTTGATTGCACGGTATTACCGGTTCGTTTAATTTTCTTCCGGGGCAAATGGAGCAGGTGAAAATCGGCGCGTCCCGGAGGATCTCACTCCGTTCGAGCACGGGTCGTTTATAAGGATAAGGTTCCGAGTCGCGGTGAAATCGAATCAACGATCGCACGGTTCATTTGCATTACAGCTGTCGGGGATAAGCGACAGAGTGCATGACCATGGATACCGCGGCTCGAAATAAAAATGGACAAGCCGTGCACGCGGACACTAGATACCCTGGTACACGCTACGCCGATAAATTGCTTCGAATTATCTGCACGCTCATCGGCGAGAGCTTCCTCTTCTTTTCTCCGAAGAGCACAGCTCCTTCTATAGCGCGCAGATAAATTCTAACGATTACATGCAATTTCCCCGGGACATTAACGAACGAAGAATCGGAAGTACGGGCGGCTATATAGCGAGCCGTGAGATATTCATCGAGAAGCACCCTTCGCGGACGAAACGGATTTGCTCGGTCCGAAGGAATGGAGAAAAACGGAGAAAAGAAGACGTCGCGTAGAAGAATTCTCCGCGTTTTGTCGATATTCTTTGTGTTGGCTGTTACTCGACGTTGTCCGGTAACCCAAATTTTTATGAGAACGCCGGAATCCGTTCGATGATTTGAGGAATGCGATATCGATAGTCTCGCGTAGAATGGAAGTAGAGTTATTATGAATTCTATGTAGCGCGGAGAACCGAGTTTTTATTACGGCATCGATGCTTGTTATTGGCATCGTTCATTCAGTATATATAGGATACTCGTTTTCCGCCTCTATTGATGTAATCAAACGCTCCCGAGAATTTATTGTGAAAAATCTGTATTGTTTTAGGGAAAGATAGAGCGGTGTAGGCGGCCTTTCAGACTTTCGGGGGTATCGAATCGATAAAAAAACTTTCGACTATTTATTTATTTGGTATTTCAATTTCCTGTGACTTTTTTATGGAATCTCGGTCGTGACATAAATACTTTCTGTATTTACAATGAGGTCTAGGAGAGAAATGATTACATATGAATGGATACGAAAGTATATATGAATAGATATAAATCAGATTCCCGTTAGATATGATTATATATAGTCTGCGGATCATACATAAATCATAAGGGATTTATGGGGGCATGGATGATCCCCGATACTATACGTAACAATATACTTTCTGGAGAACTATCTACTAGAGACAGACAAATTCTAAACTGATTCAAATCTTGTAACTAATTTGTTAACATAAAAAGAACAGATCTTTAAAGTTATCAAAACGCCAAAATCTAGCTATTACTTTATTTATATTTTACTCTGACAAGAGTGCATAGAAACACTTAAAAGATGATTAATTTAGGCTATTATCGTACCACCGAATGAAAAGGATCGAGGAAAGAAGCAACGGTAAACAAAATGGCGCCATAAAAACAAAACGTTGACGAGACGTCTTTGAATATTAACGCGATCATCTGCGTATTCTCATACCTATGGTCTGTCCACACTAGAGGATTGTGTGCTACATCAAACCAGATTACAGGGTCGTGCTAGAAAGGTCAATGGCGTAGATACTCGCAATCGATAATATAATAATTGCGCTCTGATCTACATTACGTCCACCCAGCAATGTTGCGCGCGTTATCCTCGGTGGCTTTCCGATCATCGCAATTTGTGTTGCCCTACACGTTCGTTCACTCAACATTGTTTCAATTATTACCGAACGATATAGTTCTAACCGCGTGCTCGATGACCAATTAATCTTTAAAGGCCTCAATGGCCTATTCAAACTGGTCAAATTTGCCCGGCGGGTTCACCCCAAGGACACCTAATTACGACAATGTGTATTATAAAACTAAGTTACCGTACAGAATGCACCAATAACTTTGACTAGCTTGAATTAAAACAAACGAGATCGTATCTACCGTGCTTCTAATTGTCACTAACTCAGGACAAATTAAATTTCAATGAGAAATCTCACAAGATAATGAAAAACTGGATGTTTTTATCGTGGAAACAATTTTTAAATATGCACATTTCCTTTCCTCGAACAGCAACGTAAAACTATACTATAATTTGTATTTCTATATAAAAAAAGCTATACGATAATATATATACGTATAACGTAGTCACTGCCGAATAAAAACAATTTTACTCGAAACCCAAATGACCGATAAAACGAACGTTCTAAAATTTCATCCGTTCGTTGTGAAATATTTTTGTTTACATTTAACGAGTAACAGATAAACATTTGTTTCCCTTTTATTCATTGCACGACACATTTCTGCATTTTTCCCGTCCCCGTATCGCGTATAGGAAAATATAAAATAACGGGCGAAATTGTTCCCTACTCTGTTTAAAAACGTACGAAATGTACAAAATTTAACGTGTCAGGTACCGAAAGGGCAAAGACAAATAACCGCATACTGAAAACGCATACTCGTACTATGAGTGATAGATCCCCATATATTTCAAAGAAAATTTAAAATTATGGCCAAGTCGTGTCGGATGGTTGAAATCGATTGAAAATATTTCTACGACCCAGTTGCATCGGATCGTTCCATAAAGTCGTTTTAATCAAAGAATATAGATACTGTTAAACTCGGTTTAACGAGCGCCCAGGGACCTACAAAATTTCCTTGCTATAACCATTACTCTCTATATCAGAGATGAGTTACGAATATGCGTCCTATTTAAAAGAATTTTCAATAATATAATAGAAAGATACCTTCGAGGAACGAAACAAATATTAGAAAGGAAAAGTGACACAGTATTAATATATGTAAACTACAATCTATTGAGCGAGGAGCAGAAGTTAATATAGAGTATAATACAAATATTCCTCTTAGTTGAGGAGAATTTCTTTTTCGTTTAACGACGCTATTTTATCGTTCGTTTAGGTTCTGTCCATAAATTTCTCCGCAGATTATTCCACTACGCGGAAACTTGTTCGCAAACTACAAGTCTGTTTAAGGATGCGTTAGCGCAACGGTAGGCAAAATGGCGAATACGAATAATTCAAGTTCCGTGCATCAGCTGCAGACTAGTCCCTTAGAGATGGAACATCCAACACCAGGGTTTCTGCCATCACCGCGAAAGCTCGCAACCGGCGTAATTGTACTCCCAGAAGCGGATTTACCTGAGGCTTAATTAGGCTCTATTACGGTCACCATTGTCTACTAATTTTAATATAACTAAAAAATTACTCCCCTCTTCCTACGTATTTTACTCGACGAATAGATAGTTTTTCGAATCTTCGCTCGTTACGAAAAAATATTCTTACACGTGGTGTTTCGTAAAAATTTTATAGCGTTGTAACATTGTACCAAAATCGTATTAACCCCTTGCCGTACAATGACGAGTCTGACTCGTCACAAATTCTTAATGTCAAGTTTAACAATTATTAAGCTACTCACTTGTCATCAAGTCTTATATATTAAAATCAACACATTTTTCCATTCACGGGGTATTCGTGAAAGAAATCTATTCTTTTTCGTGACCATTCCTTGTGCGCACAAATTTAAACAAAATTAAACAGTATACGTTCGAAAAGTTATTTGAAATTAAATGGTACGTCAAGGGGTTAATGCTTTCAAGACGTATTTAAGAGAATATGAAAAGAAATTTTCATTTAAAAAGAACTTCTGCCTTATAAAATACAGATGCCCAAGTATGAGTTTACGTTTCGTTGAAAAATGATCGTAGTAAAATCGTCGGATAATTTATCGAGTGCGAATAAATACGTCACGCACAAGGTTCTATTAATAACGGCATTAGCGTCGTCGTAAATTGTTTAGTCAACCGGGACGAATTGCAGCGTCGAGGATCGAGGATCGATGTGTTCCAATCATGAAGCAACGATCGAAATTCCCGCGAAGACATCCTTGTTTCCTACCGCAAGGGAATACCCGACGTTTCTTATATTCAGCTGACGAAAACGGTATGTTCCCGCCACGCTCGAGGAAAGCGGCTAATAGGGTTCTTCTTTGCAACCTGCTCGGAGGCCGCAGAGGTACTTCGTCGATCGTTTAAAATTTAGGAAACTGCGACACGACGCGTAGATAAAATAAAATCGGAAGAAGGAAACAAGAATCAGCCTTTTGGGGTTAATAATTAATAATTTGCGAAAAACGTGACACGTTCGCTGGGAATTATTGCCTTTATCGTTGAAATCGTTTTCCTTTTAAACGATATTTTTTACCTTTGTATTTACGAACATGTTAATGTCAAGTTACAGGTACAATATTTGCATTCGCAACGCGAAAAAAAGCGCGTCACACGGTGCACGGCTTTCCAATTTACAGCACCGTGATTTAATCCAATTCGTAACATTTATTCTTGCTGACGTTCGATGTTCGACGTATGGGAATCCCGGACATAATATCTTGGCATTTTCGTTTTTTAATTAAACCCAACGATTGCACGACCATTTAAATTGTAAAACTCATCGCCAGAGAGAAGAAATTGCCGCGTCCAACGTTCTTAAGATTAAGTAAACGTTTTGAATAATTTCCAACGAACGTGACGTACAGTCGAGCAAAATCTGAAAAAGAATAGGAGTCGGGGATCTTGTTCGGGGTCGGTGGAATCAGTTCTTCCGTTAAAAGAAGATTACTCGCCGCAGCTATTCTTCCAACGAAGCCCCGTATAATGCGAAATAAGGATGTAAGGTCTGATACTTTTTTTTGCGAATTTTTTGCTTGCCTCAAAACGGAAGGAAAAGCCACGAGGACGGGTTCGATCATAGTTTCCGAGTTGCACGAGCAAGTTTTCAACACCCTCGAACGGATTGGAAACTGTTAAGCGGGGAAACAATGACCACCGACGCGACAAATAATTCGTTAATTAAACTGCTCTCAACGGATCGAACTGATTCCACAAAGACGAGGAACAGCGAGCAAGTTAATAATTCGGAATGGGGGATGAGCAAGAATGGAAAACAACTCGTTAAGCTTTGATAAATGGCTACGTACGGGCGTAGATAAAACGCGTGCTCGATTTAATTACTCGTTCTGCGACGGGCGGTTTCTCAAGCAACTAATGATTCCAAGTTTCAAAGCTCCAGGAGAATTAAACAGTGGCTGCGTGTCGCCTGGTTAAACTGAACAATATATTGCTGAAAAATTTCGTTTCTATTCTATTTGTCCCTTCGTGATGGGCATAGAATACTTGAACAATTTCTCTGGGAATAAAACTAGATTTCTGGATATATAAATCGAATAATTTTAATTTCATTACGTTCAGTATTATTATCTTTTAACCATGGCGTTTGGACAAATATTGGAAGAATGGTTTTGAAATGGTGGGACAATTTGATTTAGTAACATCTTGTATGACTTGAAGAAAAGCGGAAAAAGGAACGAGTGACGAGTGATAATTACGAAGAATTAACACGTTAGATGTTCGAAGATTAAGAAAAGGTGTTAAGGGAATTAGCGATGTAATTCTCGAGGAATCGCGCGAAGTACTGAAAGTGTTCCTTGAAAAGGTGATTCAAGGTATTTGTCAATTAAACAATCAAACCGTTTTTATATGTTCTCTAAGTAACACTGAGAAAGAAGCATTGTATAAGCAGAGGTCTAAAAATGCATTATTAGAAGCCGTGAAAAAATTGCAATGCATCAACGACGCCAAGTCTGGAATTGATAAGAACAGCTGGCACATTGAAATTGAATATTAATGATTAATGGAATATGGATCACCTTTAGATGGTAACGCCATCGATCGCCTTTAAGTAGTATATAAAATAGAAATATTACATAAATGTCGTTGCCATGTTATTTCATTTGCGTTTAATAGTTCAACGAAGCATTTTCCGACCTCTGTTTATAAAAAATTTCGCAGAGCATATTGTCACAATTTGATCCTTTAATCTGGAAAATCCCTGTAGATATAATATACAAGGTAAGTCATCCAACTTGTCGACCTTAGATTACTCGTAAGCTGCTCGTTATACGAAGACATGTTTCGCACAAAAGATACATGGAATCGCGAAGTGCATGTAATACAGTAATTAATCTCTCGCTATCTAGCTATCTGGCTTTTTACGTCGTGATATGAAAGTCACCTACGGTTTTTAGTAATGGATGGATCAACGTTTCACCCTGAAATTCAAAACAGTGTCTAACGCTCGGTAAAAAAAAGCAACGAGGCAGATAAGGTGAAAAGTTAATTGTCGCTAAGATATTCCTATGTAAAACAGACGTCAACTATTACAAAAACGATCCACTGATCGATAGATTGAACGCGTTTGATAAACGTGACCGTCTCGTTTGTTGTATTTAACGTCGTTCGATCATTTATTTTGCAGCAAACTAATAAATAAAAGATATCAGAAAAGATTCATAATCACAGTACACGCTTGCTACCGTGTCCAGAAATACCGCAACAGCAATTTCTTTTACTCGCTTATGCTATATGAGCGTTGAATACTTTATAAAGGAAACCGAGGTCGAATATTATTATTAAACTACACGTAACACTCGACGTCAGATTTGTTGGCGACGGAATAGAATAAACACGCTCACCGAGCAATCTAAGATCGTCGAGCGAAAATATGCATACTTGCAATTACAATGCACTCTGTGGATTCGTTCACACCTTTGTAAATCTTTTCTTTCCTTCGTGAAAGGACTCGAATAAAATGAGATCGTAACGTTTAAAATATACTTTATACCAAATGGCGATATATATAGGGAATATTATTTTAATAACGCACATTCAGCCTCGGTAAATTAACATAGCTTTCGCATGATATGTATTGAAAGTTAAATTATATATGGTTCAATCGTTTGTGTTCAAGTACAGGACTGGATGAGACTGTTCGTGCAAAATTCGTTTAAACAAAAGAAAGAAATTGTCATTAATTAATAACAATTAATATATTGTACGATATTCCTCTTTGTTGATAATGGCCTGGTAATGTTCAAAATTATTTGTTACTTTTTTGGAGATTTAACAATCCTGCTCTAAATAAATGCTGTTTATGTTGAGAAGTTTGACAACACTTTGGTTAAAATTTGTATTTTAAAATATTTAAATATACATAGTTATTGATTTTTATTTGACTAATGTACACTATAAATATCATCACTGAGCGTTACTTTAAATTTAATACTTTTAAAATTATTTTTCCCCGAATCTGATATTCCAATTTAGATATTTTTTATGCTATAATATCATCACTGGGCATTGATTTAATATTTTTATTTTTGAAATTATTTTTCTACAAGTCTAATATTCTAATATTTAGCCAAGATTTCAATAAATTACAACCCCTAGATGATACTCCCCTACTTGCATATTGTAACGAATTACATAATATTTAACATTGCACATCTTGTTTGAAAGCTATGTTAACGACAATTATTATCATAATATTTAGTATACAAAATTACTGCCATTTAATATAGACCACGGTGTAACTAAGTAGAAAATCTGAAAATTCATCGCACACTGGACAAATGTTTCACGAAACGTTGTTCCTAAATTACCAAAACGATCGAGAACGAGTATAAATCTCAGCCCGCAGCCAACCATCGATCAAGCCAACGAGAGGAAAACAAATACCCCGTGGGGAGTAGGAAAAATCAAATTACTATTCGGGTACGTGTCGCAGTTAAACCTAGTGTACCTGAATGCGTGCACTTCTTATGATTCTGATGACCTTGGCAGTTAACATGATGCTCGTGAGAGTGATGCGAGTGGTGGTACTGCTGGCGGGGCTGATGATGATGCTGATGCTGGCTGATCGGCGATTTAAGGACGCTCAGCACAAGGTCCTCGTGGGAGGGTACGATCCTCGTAAGCTGGCGACTTTGCCTAAACAGGGTCTCCTGTTCCCCGCGATTCATCCTGCATCCAAGTCGTCGACGTTGCAAGTAAAATCCCGGATACCATTCGTGTCTCCCTCGGCCTGGACCGCTACCTAGCATAACAGCGTGCAGCATCCCGAAGCTGTCTTGCCGTTTCTGCTCGACCAGCGACCGTTCACCTGTCGAACGGCCAGACGAACCTCTCTTCTGTCCATGGTCGTCTCGAATCTGCAACCACTACACAATTCACTTTGCCGTGTTTCTGTTCTTCACGCGCGAAACTGGCAAGGCTCGAGCAACGAATTCATCGAGTACGCCAAAACGGTTCCCGGATCCTCCCACGTCTCAGAAGACGCTCATCTTGGTCGAGACGAGGTCGACTATGAATAATTAAACCTCGTCCGCGGCTTTTCAAATTCAAATTCAAATTCAAATTCACCGGCTAACGACGCTGTTGTTCTTCCTCCCAGGCGTTATCTCGTTCTCAAAGTTCTTTCCTGTCGTCACTGAGAACGAAACGTCTCTAAACTTCCTTCCCTGCGCGCCTCCTCTTCCCCAACTTCGTTTCAGTTTCGATCGTCCAGGTTCTCTCTCGCCTTGGTCGTCGTCTCCGGAGTGGTATCGTGCTCTCGTTTGATTCAATCTCGCCGACGACGATTAGTTCCCCGTAACCGAGTTTCCCCGTACCCGTGAAAATACCGCGAATAGTCGCGAGGGATTATCGTTGCTCGACAAGAATTTCGCTGGATGCTCGTGTTCGCCACGCGTGGCTTCTGTAGTCGTCGCTCACCTGGAGACCCTTTTAAACGGATTACACTTCTTGGTTCTCCACAGTAGTTCGAATCGACATTCTCGAAGATTCCTGAACTCTTCCGTCGACTGTCGCGACATCGATCCGAGGGATTTGGGATCGTAAAAACTATACAAACGTTTTCTCGATAAATTGAGCTCGGTGTGAATTATTGCCTATAGAGAACGAATGATCACAGAGAATCGTAAGCGTGTACCGTTAACGAGGAGTCCAGGTTCTCGCGTTTTTCTCTCTCCCTCTGTCCGTGCCGCGAAAAGTTGGCGTTCAAGGGCTCGAGATAGCACTTTGTGTCCGTTGGAACTTTGTTCGCGGAACAGAACTTTTTTCATTCGACGATAGATCGTCCCAGTTTCGCGTTCGAGCGCGAACGAAAAAGGCCCAGAAACTCCGTGTCCTTTTCCGACGTCGCGACGGAACCTTGACTCATCGATGAAACCGCTCTCCTACGATCGGACGTGTCCTCTGACCTTTCGAACCGCGAGTTCGAGCGTCTCATAAATCTTTTAAACACGATCCGCCCATTTCGTTTCGACACTGTCCCACATAATCTCCCCCTGTCCTATATCGCCCCGAAACGTCTAGATCCCGTTTCTTCCGCGACTCCCATCTACCCCCGCGGCCACATTCTCGTCACGCCGCGTCGGTTCGACACGGATCCCCCGAAGGGTTCCAACGACGATTTCCTTATCGCAATTATTCCCGTCGCGCTCGCCGTGTTTAACGACGGGATTACGGTCCGTCCGTCCGCGAACAAAGCGTTCGTTTTATAGAGTCGGCCCGTACCACGGGCACGATAAAATTTTAATTGAAACTTCCCGCGGGGAGACGTCGCTTTCCTCCGACGTTTCAGACCCTCCTATTTCGTTGCAGCCGTCTAAATATGGAGATCAGTCCCGATTCAATCTCGTCGTCGGTATTTTTACCCTCCAGCGCTGCAACCTTGCGTCACCAGAAGTCTCTGTTACCCTCGACGCTCGCGAGATCAATTTTCGAAGGTCCGATCTCTGCCAAAATTTGCGAGACCGACATCGGTGGATCGATGGGGTCGAACGAAGCTAGACGCGGCACATTTTTTCAGCGTCGATCGCGGGTAAACGGAAGAAGAAGGCTCGCAGAGGAGAGAAAAGGAAAATCCAAGGGCGAGAGCGTTCGTGGCGTGCTCGCGAGACGTTCACCGCGACGAGAGGTTCCCGCACTCACACGACGGAAGCACAAGGAACTCTCGGGGATCCGCGGGTTCCCCGGCGAAGGCGATCCCGACGCGCACCTGTACGATCACGCAATCACTCGGGGACACGAGGTCGCGCCGTGGAGGTCGAAGACGCGTAATGTGCTCATGACGACAACCCGCAACCAACTGTGGCTCTTGGCCCTGTAGTTCCGCCACCCACCGCAGCACCGAATAGGGGCTGGCTTGGCGCTTGCACGCCGCGCACCGTTTACGGATCTGAAGAAATGTTTTCATCTCGTTTCCCCCACTCCCGGTCGACGCGTTCCGCGCCAAATTGTACGCGCGCGAAACTCTGGGAATTCTACCGATCGTTCGGAGAACCTCTTTCTCATTACCATCCACAAAATCATTTCTCCGCGCAGGGTGTTCAAACTTTTTATTTCTTTTTTTCGGAAGTAATACTATTCAGAAATTAAACGCCAAAGTTTCGTGACGTTGTGGTGAAAGATACGGATTCGGGAGATGAAAATGTCGAGCGAGGAAGTCGGAGGTGTTGGAACAGTTAGTCAAAACAAAGGTCCAAAATAATTTGGACAGCTGTAAACATAAACCAGCACCTCCCGATGATGTTTTCGAAGTAATTTTACTCATTTATGAAGACTCGAGCAATGAAAAGCTACTTCAGCGATGTATTGGTGACTAGTCACAGAATGCTTTAATAATTTAGTCTGGAAAATTGCTTCAAGAACATTATGCAAGGGGACAGAAATTATTGAAATTGTAGCGTATTTATCGATATATATCTTCAATAATGACGCAAAATTATTATTACAATTTTTGCAAAATTTAGGTATCGTAATTGGACGATATTCGTCCATATATGTATATTCGATATTTGGAAATTTTCGGCGAAACACAATTATTTTATTTATTTTTTAGTCGTTCCAACATTTTTATTTAGAAATTCTTGTTCTACGCAAAAACAAGAAGAAACTTTTGCACGAAAGATTTTTGTATTATATTTATCTTATAGGGATACTTAATAAAATAAAAAATTTATTTACTTATGAAACTTCTTTATTTTTTTTTGACTGAGTAATGACAAATCAATGGCAATTGTACCATATGAAGCGAATTTCACGACAAATTGTATTATTACTTAGTACAAAACGGAGATCATTTTGAAAACACATTATGAAGACAAGAGTGACGATAATCTATTGTTTCAAAATTATATTTACGTTTTTTGAGATGTAAGCGACCACATGTTATCAATTTATCAGTCATAACAAAAATAAAGAATTATTTTATTAAACGTTCTTGTAAAATAAAATTTGATACAAAAATCTTTCGTCCAGAAGTTTGTTCTTTTTAAACGTAGAAAAATCTATGAATAAAAATACAAATTTTCATTTTAAAAAACAAGGTTACGTTGAAAGCGTTCAACGAATAAAGAATAAATAAAACAGATGTGTTTCCCCCTTGAAATCAAACAACTTTTGCAACGTTGAAAACATGTTTGAGAATTGATAGCGGTTTGACGTTGAATTATCGACGGTTTACGAGTAATTTTCGTTCCAAGCAGCTGAAATAATTAGGGTGGATTTTCCCGTTCGCCCCAGAAACTAATCTGTAATAATTCTCACAGTGGTTGGCACGAAGGATCGCTGCTTATGAAATTTAAGAAAGTCGAACGCTTAAATGGAATTCGAGAGCTTGGCACGCGAACAAGCAGAACTGCGTGAAAATGCTCGTTCACAACATAGGCATTGTTGGGTACGGTCTACGTGCACGACGCTGAATCACCCGCATTCATACATCTGAATTTCCACCGAGGGCGTGCATTCGAATAAGCTGCATATTGCGTTCTTGAGAGGATTTAATTACCGCGCGCGATAAACCAAAGGAACGAATAAAACGAAACGAAGAAATCAAACAAAAGGTGTGAATTTTCCCGATCGGTCAACTGCTGTTTAATTAAACAGGTTTATTCGTACTATTATACATTCTCTAATGCCCCCCAAAAAACGTCTTAACAAAATTAAATAACTCCGATAGATTTGTTTTGTGGGAGAAGGAATATTACAAAACTTGGTCGTATAAAGATAACTACATGAAAATTACAGTGTTATCTTATAAATTCACTAAAGATATAACAAAATTTCTTAAACTCTTCGTCTGTAATTATATAATAATTCTCTATATATTAAAAATCGATGCTTCCAAGTTGGAACAATTTTCACGATTGATCCAAATCTCCACTTTTATCGCAAATATACATGCAGTCTAAGGCAAATACGGGGCAAACTTAAATTTACATGCGCGTTTTATTCCGAACTTAACCCGCACGACGCGATTTGTTTGCAGTTGCAATTTGTCTTGCAATTATCTCGATACTCGATCTTGTATAATTTTGTTTAAATATCGCGTGTAGTTTCCTCACCTACGAACACTTTGACCAACTTCGAAGGAATTTACTTCCCTGTGAGCTAGCTAGCTAAGAAGGAGTGTCTCTGTTAGTTTTTAGAGAAATCGTGTTTAAATTACCTAACGCATGTCGTTTATAAACAGTAGAAGTATTTTGCTTTTGAATCATCGATTTTCATAATTTCCATAATTCTTATTACTTTCCGAACAGCTACTAAAAAGGAAAGGTCGTAGCACCTATTTAAAAGATCCTTCCACTTTACTTTGCGCGCAATATTTCACTCATTACTGAAATACTTGGCCAACCAGATTTATTGACTCGATGGTCTTAGAAGGGCTCGAGCCTCAGCTGTTTCTCCATCTTGTTACTACATTTCCCTCTCAGTGAGATATAATACTCAACCTTTGTAAATCACTGTCAACCCTCTGTTCGGTCGCCTTTCAGTTTCACGAGTCAATTTTCGGTTCCATGTCGAGATTTCACGGTTTAATAAGTAGACATCTTTACGCGTTCGAACTTTCTATATCGTTGAAACCAATCGCGTAATTCGAATATTTGCCCCTTCGAGGGCGTTTCTTTTCCATTACAGCTTTAAATATCCACGGAGGCGATCGGTTTTATGATATTCCCGACCGCGGTACGAGAAATTCTTCTCTGTCGCCGTGAAACACGAGCAGCCCCCGAGGAATCCTCAAAGCATCCTTCAACCTTTTTTTGGACGACGATACGTTTTCTCGCCACCTTCTCAAGCGGGGGAAAAAAGTATCGAAACGAATATCGTTGAAAGTTCGAGTCGCAAGAGTCGATATTTATTCGATAGAATAAAATACGATTAGACGTTAAAAATAAGTTTCTGAAATATCAAAATATAATTCGTTCTGTGCCCCTAATTTCTCTATCGTTTCAAAGATTCTGCCAACAGATTTATTGGGCGCAATATAGCGTACATAACTTCATTTACTCGGTCCAATTTCATGGTGCCCGTATCTCATAAAGCTTGCAGGCTTAAAATGATGAAACGAGTTCGACTGATAAATGACTTTCGGCGAAAGGATTGGAGCAACCTTTTGGCGGCTGTAACGCGGAGCTGAGCACCAATCGATATAAAAGTAGGATTACCAGCAGCTCATGTATTCAGACTTTTACCACCAATCATAATCTCGTTCTAGACGAGAAAATTCGAAAGTAAAATGCAGACCGAAATACATTTTTACATCCACCAAATTTGCCACTCGATTATTTTCGTGTATTTCACGTGTTACAATTTATAAAAAAATCTTCAAGAGCAAACCCCTAAAAAATCTATTTTCTTGTATTTCAGTTTAAATAAAACTATAAGACGAATTTACCTTTCGATTATTTTCGTGTATTTAATTACAAGCGACGAGTGTTGCAATTTATAAAAAGACGTTCACCCTGACTGAATCCCTAAATTATTTTCTTGTTATTTTATTTTAAATAAAACTCTTAGAGATATTGCTTTGACAATATACTCGGCGAATCCACGAATATATGCACGAAACGATATCACGAGCGAAGCAATCATAACTTCTGCCGCGAAAGGTCAAACGCTGTGATTTAAAAACGCTTTCCATTCGGACAATAATACATTTTCTATTGTTAAACTGCAATAGCTATCCGACGTTCCCGTTTGAGCGAACTAACGCAGAATACACGGAAACATTTCGTCTCTCAAAGTTGATCGAATGCTCGTTTCCACGCGGAAGGATACTTACGATACACAAGGTACGTAAACGATAAAAAGATAAAACGGACAAAATGTCTGGATAAATATGGAACGCAGTTTCTACGGGCGATTCATTTGTTATGCAAAACCTATACGTTACGGCAATATTTCTTTGCAAACGACACAACACACGCGATGGCTGAACCGTATCTAAATCCTTCTGGAAACGACCCAAACGCAACAATGGAGCAATTGTTTAGCAACCCGTTGCAGCTTCTTCGTCGATTTTTTGTCGCTAACGGCAATCTGAAATTCCACGAAGCACGTTATCTCCCTTTGTGTTTATTCGTAGCTAATCCTTCGTTTTCCGTCGATTCATCCTTTAACTTTGCTCTCCGCGTTTGCTAGAAACGCCACAGTGATCGATTGAAAGTGTTTTCTTAAGCATTAACGACGAACAAAAGGAGCAAACGGATGAAAGACTGCAAGTCACCGTGCAGAATCTCTGTGCTGTTTGTTCTTACATAACGTTATCCAGGAAAAACTTCGAACGGGTTTCTGTCGTAATGCACGAAACGATGACGCACCAAAGGTTTCTCCTGTTGAAGAAGACATTGACGATCTCAATGTTTATTACGGGAACTTTTTAAATCGCCTGATTAAAAGGGTCTACTGTAAATTTCCAAAAACCGAATACAAGCTCGTGGTATATAATACCAGTATCAACTCCTAGATTCTCTTAATTTTGGAACTTTTACCGGTGCACAGGAGAAATCTGTCCAATTGCAAGGAACAGTATCGTGGAACGAGTTCATTCCAGTCACGAATCCACGAGAAACGAACACAGGTGAGGTTTCTCGTCAGAATCGATTAATCGAGCATCGCTCGCGTTCTCTGGTAATAAGAAATTCGGGGAGGAGCTCGTACGTAATGGAAGCTAAAGAGGTAGCGCAGCTAGGGTGAGTAATGGAGGTAAAAGGAACTGTAAGCAATGTTTCAACGTACAGACAGCACGATTACATAGAAATACCACGAAGAATCGAAACATATTATACACTGCTCCTCTAAACGTTGATAAATCTGACGGTCAATAAAAAAAGTTTACATAACGCTACATACAATCACTCAAGGACAACAAACTTTCGTATTAAAAGTTACTCAACTTTGCAATATACCCAACTTGTAAAAGATATCGAATATTTTCGACAACCGTGTGTGCAAAATTTCATAAAAAACTCTGTCAAGTACTGTGTGTCCGCGAGAAGTTGACGAGCGAAAGAAACGCGGGTCCGATTGGCGCCCGGATCCCCGCCCCGTCGTCGGCATTGGTCGAAATGACGACGCGAGTGGGGATGGGCGGAGCGAACGAGACAGTCTCCTGTCCCCAGCGCCGACTTCTCGCGGACGCGCGATGCTTTTCGCCGGGCGTTAATCCATGAAACGCGATTTCACCGAGTTTCGAACAAATCCGGTCGCGGTCTTTAAATAGCTCCGGAAGACGGGAACAAACTCCGCGAGTTCTCATTCATCCCCTCGTCTCCGACGGATCATCGGGGCAAAGTGTTCCCCCAGTCTTCCGTTTACGAAAGAACTTTCCCTGTTCGCCGCGGCAAAAGTTTCGTCGTTTCGTATCGCTCGCTCGAGTGCATTTCGCCCAAGTTCCCCCGAACGTTAACGTCTACCCACACGGCCTCGGTGACCTCTTCTGGAAGCGTTGAACCATCCCCGCCGCTTGTTTCAGGAAAGATAAGTCAGTGGTAAAGGTATCGGGGGCCACGAGGAGTCGGAAGATCGAGGACACGAGTTATATACCGCGCACGAAAGGGGTTAAACGTGGTTTATTCGCGGTGCTTGTTCCTCGACGGAGTCTCACGGCCGCCGCCTTTTATACCACCCCCGACATGCAGATGAGAAAACTTTTATTAACTTATGGCAACGGGTTAATCGAAAATTGTTAAATATTCAAAACCGTCTGTAGTGGTCGTCGAGCGAACGGTAAATAAACGAAGAGCGCCAACGGTGTTCATCGATCGAAACACGGATGTAATTAATTACTAATGGGAGAATTTCTGATCGGTGTCATAAATTAGTTTCACCCGCAAGACTGCTTTCTTACCGTCGCGATGGAATTTCTTTCTTTTTCTTCGCTGGCCCCTTTTTCTGAGTAAACGATTGAATCTTTGAGAAGCGACACAACCTCTGAGGAAAAGCTATTTTTCATATCGCGCAAAGGGGCACGTGGGCCGCTTATAATAGGGTCTAACGAAACAAGGAGCATGTGTAATAAATCCTTCGTAACTGTTCTTGAAGCCCTCCGAGGCAAATTTCAGCAATAAATTATTTTCTGACTTTCTAAGCTTCTTTTGGTAATTAATAGGCCTCGGTTGTCTGACAATAAATGTTAATACCAATTGAATCAAAGCTTAACAAAATGTTCATTGGCAGACTTAGAAATTGTTATTGGAAAATAAAACGAGGTTCCCGCCTTCGATCCAATCGAAACAATTAATTGCCTATCCAACGGTACAGAGCATGGCCCACATACAATCTCGCGTGTCCATATTTTAGGAGGAACGATTCCAAGAACAACTTGGATCGTTACCATAACGACAACGCAAGCGGAGACCAGAGTTGAACGTGCTGGAAATTCACTCTCGCCACATGCAATTATGCTCCGAATAAACGGTACACCTGCTTACGTTACTGCTGGCGAGTAAATTGGTTAACACTCGAGGGAATAATCCCTTGGCCGGTTGCAATAACCAGGTTTGTTAACTGTTTCTGTTAAAACGCGACTTAAACGGTCGTAGTGAGCGCAAAGTATTGTATCTATCTAAGTGTCATGATACGATGCAACCTCTACCGATGCAACGAACAGCCACAACGTTGCTTTAAGTAATGAAACTAAGATCGCTTTCCGCGTTTACAATCTGTTGAAACAACGCAATAACAGTCGTTACAGTCACGAACGAAACGAAGAACCGATAAACGAGATCAATCAGAATTTAGCAACGTTTGTTGATCACTTTCAGAGTCGACATCGGGGTAGATAAGATTTACCTTATCCTGTGTTTTTAAAAGTCCCACTCGACGACATAAAATCCCAAATTTATCAATCAGAAGATCGAAGAATATGCTCTAGACTATCTATTCGGGGGTCAAACTTCACCAAACATTATGGAACCGTACGAGGAGAACCGCAGATTTTTTAATCAGAAGATTGAAGAATTTATTTTATCCTGTGCATTTAAAAGTTTCACTCGACAACATAAAATACCACTGCGTTGTACGATGTCGATCGCTGTTTGTATGACAGTAATTAATTGTGTCAGCTCGATTCGTCGAAAGAGTCTAAATCCCTGAAGTGGGTCATGCAATTAATAAGACAGGCTGTACGAAACGTAACATCGTTCGTAGCAGATCCGAAAACCATCGACGCTTTCAATTTTCGACGCTTTCAAACGAGAAACCGTCCAATAGGAGGTCGTCGAAAGGCATGAAAAGAGGGAAGGGGGCAAAGCAAAGCGCGTAAAAGCGAGCAGTTACCAACGGAAAGGCATTCCCAACCCTTTCTTTATCCGAGACACCGACACGAATATCGTTACGCCTGCTTGTCACGATCTCCCCCGTTCGGTGCACGCATACCGCACAAGTAAACTAAGTAGTTCGTTGTGAAATGCTAAATACCGTCGACGACCCGCGTGTCTATTTATAGAGTCGGCTGGGTCGATACCTGCCCGCTATAGAGACCAACGGGGCGACCCAGGCGTGGAGAAACGGAGAAAGCGCGAGGAAGTCGCCCAAGGAAAGCGCGAATAGCAAAACGGGGTGAAAAGGAGGCAAAAAGAATATATATATCCCCCTCGGAGCTCTTTATGCATCGATGCTTGCGCCAATTTCACCCTGCCATTTTGATTCCGGCAGTTCGACTTGACGACTCGACTCCCAAGATCTTCCGCCAACCCTCTTTCCTCGCCACTTCGCTCGACACCCCGCGATTTCCGCCCGCCCCCCGCTACAGACAAGCGAGAAATCACCCCGAAAAACGCCTGAAAATCGTGAAAGAGGCTACTCGGATCCGACTGAATTTTTTCCTTTTATTTCTCAACGTATTATTTTCCCGTCAGTTACCGAATACGACAGGGAGGAAACACTGCGATGATTCGTAAGTTGAACACGTTTCTATCCCTCTCGACTGGGGGGATCCCCTTTGGAGCCAGTAGAGCATGAAAGATGACATTTAAAAACGATATAGTAATGATGCTTAAAATGAACCCAGACGTGATTCCTAAGTTGAACTTTTTTATCACTGTCGACTAGGACCAGTGAAGAGTGAAAAATGACATTTAAAAAACGATACGAGCTGGGATGACAGCGACGATTTGTATATTTTTTGTACGCCAACCCAGCTATGTTCATCTTAAGAATAATTACTGCTATCGATCGAAACTTGACGTCCTGGTTAATAAAAACTGTCGCAAAGACGTTTTGCTGCGAGTAAAAATTTCAAATTATCCCTTTTTTAAATTTCTAAATATTCTGAAGCGATCCAAGATCCAAAATAATTATGCAATTCTTATGTTGTTCAACTTTTTAGCAAAAAGCAACTTTTGTGTACCGTGTTTCTATGCTGTTCCGACTTCCGAGAGTTAACATTATCCAGAGCCATGCTCAGCAAGCGAATCCTTCATTATTGATGGTGTGTTACTAGCAAACCCACCGGTGGTACGTCCATACACATACAATATATGTACGCATGCAGTGTACAAACGCACTCGAGTAAATCACCTCTACAGTCGCACACATCTATACAATTCTTCTTTTATCGTGCTCCTCGGTTAAATTGACTTTCTAAGAATATACGATTCTATAGCGATCTTCAAGCTCTACCGCAAATACAATACTTAAAATCCTCCGTTCAACCATCGAGTCGAATATTCGTTCTTGTTTCGTTAGAACTTCACTATAATTTTTCTGGTCGTCCAAGGTTGAAAATATTTGCATACTTTTTATTCGTGAATCCGATTTTCTCGTTAGGGAAGCACAGATTTATAAATAAAAATTTGATCAAAGCCCAGTGACGAGGAAAACGATAAATAATAAACAATGCGTACGTTAAACGAAAGAGAATGCGATCTGGAACGAAAGGAACTCTTTCCTTGAACTCGAGATTCACCACTTGTGAATCGAATCGACGCAAAGAGAGGGCTGCAAGCGCATAGGAAATGTGCATGCAAGCACGAACGTACGATCTGCATCGCGTAACGTCGAACAAGCCCCCGTTGCCCGAGGACACGCGTTTTGTTAAAAAATCAGGCGTGCAAACGCAAAATGTGAGAGTTCAGGTTAAATTTAGTTGAGCCACGGCTCATTCGAGCGTCACGTTTGATCTCAAAGCGAACCGCGACCTACTCCAACTTTTCATTTTTTTTTTTTTTCTTTCTACTTAACGAACCTCTTTCTGCGTTTCTCCTTTCAAAACTTCGTAAAGACTCTGCGTCCATTGAAGCTGGTGCCAAATCAGAAACTTACTTCCACATGTCCCCGATGACTCGTACCAGTCACGGACTTATACAGAGCGCAAGCCACACACACACACATCTTCGTTCCCCGTGATTATTTCCGGCATCAGCGAACCGATTTCAAGGGAAATTTTTGTAACATCATTTTAGCTGCATCTCGAATTTGATCTATAATAGAGTCGCACAGAACGTATCTCGATGGGCTGAGATATAAACTTAATATTATAAGAATCAAATTGAAAAGATATGAAATAAAATATAATTATTCGAAACTGATGGTCGCTTGTTTCCTTTATTTCCTGCTTAGAATTGCACATGAAGAATATTAGAATAAGAAAATTGATACATGTCTTTTAACATATTGGACAAGTTTTAAGGTATTGGAGATTTTAACGTACAACGATTTGCAAAAATAGATAAACAATTTTCTGACTGCGAAACGAGCAAATAAAATACTGAATCGTATTTGAATCGAACAATCTTAGCGTTAGTTCCTAGGAATATCGAGATATTGACCTGGAAAGAATCCAAACAATATCATTTTCTTTCGTTCTGTGCTCCCGAAACACGCGAAAAAGAATTGAAAAAGAATGTCGTTTAGGAGATTTATCGAAAACCCGTAGGAGAAATCTCCATATTGATTTTCTTACCATTTGATGCACGCGTCGCGTCCAATCGGATCAAACATTTGTCAGGATAAAACTGTGAAGGCTGTGGAAACGAAAAGTCGAAAAATTCGACGTCCTGTTGTTCGAAATTAACGGTACCCACGCTTCGATAGCGATCTAAATTGAATGTCCAACAAACTTCACGGTTTTTCGTCCGCACGCAGCGTTGCAGCCAAACAATGAAAGCTCAACCTACACAATTTTGGTAATCTACTCTAAGCAAAGTACGGACAGAAAATTGTCGATGTGACTGGAAGATTCGATTCTTCGTAGAAATATAAATCGAGAATGTAAAACAAGAAATTGATTTTAAAAACACATGAAACACGATCGAGTAGAATTTTGGTTAAAATATTGGTACGATGCTGTAGTATTATCTTTTTTTAATTAATCCTATCTTGTAACTGGAGAGAACCAGTCGGAAACGTGGTTGCATGTAAATATAGAGCCGTGAGGATGCCAAAGAGAATTTTTGTAAGGAGTTTCCCGAATGTTGCATACGCCCTGCAGAAATTTGTTGCACCGAATGCGCCGTTGCAACGCGGGGACGTTGGACGCTCTTTTACTTTGTGAGGGCAGCCTGTAATCCCATAGCTCGTACCTATATTGTTATTGAAAAGTAAACAGAAACTCCATGGCCTTCGGTTTTAATTAGAGATCGGTGATTTCCAGACCATAGAGTACCAAGGTAGACGAACATAAAAATTCGAAAGCTCGACAACGATGAAGTAAACCCGATAAACGCTCTTGAAAATATTGAAATCAGGACAAGAGGCGTAGAGAGAGTTTCTGACTGTATAAATGCAAGTTTGAAGTAAACTACATGATCTCGATGTATGTTAAAAATTAAATGAGTTTTTAATTTAAAAAAGTTTAAACAAACTAATCTATTATAAAAAAAAAAATAAAAGTTCAATTCCTACTGTAAGAAATAAAATTTTATATTTATTACAAAGGTTGATTTATTTTGAATAAGTCTTCTATCGAAAACGGACTTAAAACGAGTATTTCCCAACACGTAAGATTTGCAAACTAATTTCGATAAGAGTTGAAAGCGTTGCTGTTTGCGTTTTTAAAGAAAAGTCGAAATCCTTCCGGCTCGTAGAGGGAACTCTAAGATCGTTTCCACAAGAAAGAAACGCGGAACCGGCTAGGTCCTCTGAAATAGAATATGCAGAAGCGCCCATTAGCGATCTGTTTGTGTACTCCGGGTACTCTGAAGAGCGCTCTTTCCACGCTACTTCATCTTCCGGTAAGAAGCTGACCTCGCCGAGACCGAGTCCCTATTGTCTTCGAAGCGAAGTGCATCTTCACTCGGTGAAAAAAGAGGATAATTTTATATGAACGAGTCTGTTTCGCGTTGTCACCTTCTTTCAATGCCGTAACCGCGTCGCTCTTTGCCTTACGAGAAGTGGTAAACGAACTGGAGAAAAACTGGAATTACGGTAATTAAAACTCCGCCATGACACGTCAATTGCTTACGTACGTTTCCTTATGGCAATCGAGGCACGAGACATCGTTGATTCTAGCTTTGTCGAGACTCGTCTGAACCAAGATTGCTTAACGAATGAATAATACGATACGACTCAAAATTGTACAATTATTTACGAGGCCAAAAGTTTGATTTTAGACAATTGCAAACTATATAAATTTGAAGAATTAATTTTAAGTCATTCATATATGGATGGCGTGGAAACATTGTGTCTTTATCAGAATTTTACGTAAAAATCACGATCGATCGACTTATCCAATCTCGCTAATGCGATCACTTCCGTGGGGGTGTATAAAAAAACGTGTGTCCATTGCCCAATTTTCCTTCAATTAGCTGAGTATATTTCAGTCACGCGAATATCCTGCGTGAGGGGTATCCGGTGAATCTTACTTGCGACAGGTCTGTCGATCGACGTTAATTAAGTTTCGAGGAATTTTGTTCGAACACCTCGAACGACAAATCCGTTAGACCAGATTCTAATGTAAGAATATTTTTTAGTATTCACGCTTCTAAACGATCAAAATTACAACTAACGAATTTCATAACTATGAAATTTTAAGGTCGAAACGACTGTTTTCATCGATGGAAAATCTAAACAGCGACAGCGAATAGTTTCCTGCGTGCAACGAATAACCGTAGTTCGAACAAATCCTCTCGATCAAACGGAATTTATTTAGGTAATTGCGTTTTAGGTATGCGGTTGGTCCAAGGTATTCGAACGATGCTCCATCCCCGATAGCATCCTCTGACCGGTTCTCTGCCACGTGGAAGACATCAAAGCGTTTCGTGACCGCGATGCGAGCGAAAGACCGTATGTCACGCGTGTATAAATTTTCCACGAGATCGAGGGAGCCACGCGAGGGAAAAAAAAAAGAAAAGAAATATCAAATCAGTCGGATTCACACGCGAGGGGCGAACTACATTACAGCCGCGAAACACTCGATACTTTAGCGCGAGCTGATCCTTTTCCGCGTGTAATCCAATTTACACGTTCCACTCGACATGGAAATTACGGAATTCCTCGACGTCGACGAAACCATCCCCGAATACTTTTTCGAACGCCTTCGCTGTTTTAAACGAACGATTCGAATATCCATTTTCGGCAAATGGTGGAAAAATCTGGCCTATAGGTATATGCGGCAACGATAGAGAATATACGGGGTGTTCCGTGAATCGCGGATTCCTCGAAAATAAATTTGTAAACTTAGCCAAAATTGGTAAAATGGTCGATCTCTTTTATTTTTTAAAGCTACTGTTTTATTCCACGCTTTCGGTTAATTTTTTACGTTCTCTAGCCGCCGGAGACACCCTGTACGTTAGACTCTTTATTTGCTCCGACCAACCGAATATATGAATAAAGAACGTGCCCGTGAAAACGGAAGGAAAAGACTGGAAAAGGAGACGGCTGTGGAAACCAATATTCCGAGCACTGCGCAGAAAATCACTTTGTAACCACGGGCTTTTTCGAACGAATAGGAAAAGCATCGATATTCGTACCGCAGTCTCCATCTCGCCGTAAATTGTTCCTTCCTTTTTCCTAGATTTCGACCAAACACGAACTTCAATACTTATCCTCGCGCAATGGAAAGTTATACAAACTTCGATCTTCCACGTTTGTCCTCCGACCGTAACTGTATTTACTCCTCGCATATTTACGGAACCAAGCAACGTTTAGTTTCATTACCTGAACGAAGATTTAAATCATTTAATTAAAATTGCCATTCGAAAGGAGCGGAGAATTTGTGCAAATAATTTTTGAAATTATTTTAGTTCATGAGCCCAGTCGTTTTAATAATCCATTAAACGCACTCTTGGAAGAAGAAATTATTGAAGAAGATAAAAGTGGGCCAATCAGAGGAAGAGAAAATAATAAAAAATCGCCTGACGCGAAACACTATGTAGAAGATTGTAAAACTGAAAATTATAAAAAAGAAGATAGGTACCACAACATCCGACGAAACGAATAAAAGACTGTTACTCAAAAGTTAACCTGCGCGTTACTGAGGTGAAACAGATAAAAAAGGTCCGTATAAACTTATGTCTGAAAATGCTTTGTTGAAAAGATATAAGCTTTCAAAGATATTTATGATTTACTGTGACAGCTATAAGAAATGTTCGAAAATTCCACCCTCTGCGTCGAACTCTTTCAAATAATCCATCTGTATTGGAAATAATAGTAAATGTATTTTGAATACATCGAACACTTCTCACAACTGTAGCAATAAATCTTAAATATCTTTAAAAGCTAGTATCGTTTCAATAAAGCATTTTTATAAACACGTAGTATAAGTACGGGCCGCACCTTCTTGGACACCTTGTATATACAAGACATTGTGTTGAGGAAGGCAATGTTTATCATAGTTTCTACGCGTAGATATCAATAATTAGAGCGAACAAACTGCCTCCTGAGTGGGGTTGAAGACGCATCGAGGGTCGAAGACGATTTGGTGTGTCCTTCCCGTTCGAGCGGGAAAAAATTCGTATTTCGTCGCGTCGGTATCGCGGATTAGGCATCGTGTAAGAGACGGGAAACTGGGTAGAAAGGTTAGAAGGTAAGAGGAAAAGTGCAAAGCCGCAAGGCAAACGCAACAACGGTAGTTACTTTGTAGCGGAGGTCTGGCTCTACGGGGGTGGGTTTCTCTCCGTCAGATGGAAGGAATCGATATTTGCACGCGGGTCGATATCTCGCAGCAAGGCCACAGCGCGACCCTTCTGCATTATTGATGCTTGATGGACGGCTTTTATGGAATGGGGGGTGTCTCGCTGTTTGCGGGTCACCAAGCCTCGCGTGCCGCCCGCCTTCTGTCACAATAATTTTCTCGCTTGCACACCGGCCCTCGTTCTCAACGATGACATGTGCACGTGTAAACGCCCAGCGACTGTATCCATCTAATCAAAACATTACGATCAACTGACATTTTCTAGTCAGCCGCAGTAGGTTACCGTTTTCAAGAGTCATTCTTTCCGCTACGCGTTCCACCCTCGCGATCGTGCCCCCACATCTTTTAGATTTATTCAGTTAAACCGAGTATGGTTCGACTTTCTAATCCAAACAGCAAATTTTTCATGGAGGAATTCAGTATGGAAGCATACTACCCCACTGATTTGTTTTTCAAAGAAACACAAAATTTCCATCCTTCCTTAGATATGAGAAATCAACTCTGAAATTGAACGAAAGATGAATCGTTTCTTGTTTCCACTATTAGCGACAGAAAACCTCTGAATTCTTTTAACACTAGGACTACCGAAGTGGTAAAAATTACCCATTCGTAATTTCTAATAAAAATTGTAAAAATTCGACTGGATTTTTTAAAATTTACCGTAGTTTTCTATAAGAGAATGAATGAACATTCATTTCTTCACGTATCTATCGTTTTAATTTCTTTGGTACAAATAAGTACACCACAATTGAGGGTAGTTCTAGTATTAATAATGAGGAAATATTCCTTTTTTTCTGAATGCTTGAGGACTTTGCAATTTAGCAAATACTGGTTGAAACGAAAATGAAAATTTGTATAACCAGAGTTCCTCCTTTCTCTCGCATGTATGTCACCAAACAATTATTACTTAATTCACATTTAAAACAAATATAATTAGCCAAAACTGCATCTGCTAATAATTAAGGCCTGGTTAACCCATTCGAACATTGGGCAACGTTACTTCCGCTAACGAAGCAACAGCTTATCGATTACCGAGCACTGATTAATCTCCGTAGACGTCCAGAAAATTAATAACAACTCGCAATAGTGGAAGATGCCGCTGCAGATCAATTAGTACGATAGAAAACGATGAAAGCATCGTGGCTTAATTTACTCACAAACGTCACCGGGAACCGACACGTTGTAACTTTAATGAAACGGTGTATTATCCGTTAACTTCTTCCCGGTTTGGATCCCGAACTTCAAATATAACTCACGGAACAAAAAATTTAAACGAAACGAGCGACATTTCGCTACAATTAATTTCCAACGACACGATACAAAACAATAGCAATTACAACGCGATCCAAACGTATTTAATTAAACTTTTCCCATTTGTTCCCAGGTAGAATTTATTAAACACGGCATGATCGAAAGTTTACTGTTTGTGTTGCTTTTTTGGTTCTGAAATTAAAAACTTGTAAAAAGTCACGTTGTAAAGAGTAGTCGGTATATCGCTGTTTCCTTCGTCGCCGCGGTTAATTAAAATTTCTAAATATAACTCTAAATGATTCTTTTTTTCGAAGGTGGACTTCGTTTAGAAAATAAATTATTTATACGTTCATTCGTCTGTAAAGTTAAGAATTTAACAGAATTTCAAGCAGTAAACAGTATTCGTGCGTTTATTATGCATACAGTAAACAGCTGAAATTCTATTGCGTGGAAATTTGAGCGTATGCGGCAAACCATTCTAAAAACCACAACGAGATTCGAAAAATGAATCGAAAGATCAACGCAATAGTGCCATTGATACGCGAGTACAAAGTGCACGGTGCATCACCTTGCCTCCTCAATATCGTACATGAGCTCAAAGTGAATTCTTTTCAGGCGATATTGGAATCTCGCAAGCCTATCGCGTTTTTCAGCGAGGCAATCACAGGAACGGAACGTGTTGATCGATAATGCTTTCCGGTAGCGCGGTTTTTCATTGAATTCCTAACAACAACAAAAAAACGCATGAAAACGCGTGTTTGTGTTAAAACAACAGAAACAATTGCGAGAGGGCAACGATGCGCATTTTTTTTTCGTCCCTGAGTCGAACAATAAAGCAAACTGGAATAAAAAATTAAACGAAGCACATGACTTCGTATATATTAGCAGTTTAAATATGGATATAATAGAATTTATGAAATATATAATAGCAAAAAATGATAAAATTGTACCAGAAGAAAAAGGAAAATTCTCACAACGTTCCTCCGCCTCTTAGTGATTATTGGACTGTGCATCCTTTCGGAGAAAATTTAATTCGCCTTAAATATACTTTCAAAGGCCATTCAGTTTTTAACGTTATATACGCCGTACAGACTCTAATTATATTTTTAATTATAACCACAGCCACTCCTTGGAAGGTAGTGGAAATTCGGAAGAAAGTACGAAGGCAAAGTTTTCCCAGCTAAACCGTTTAGCATTTCTCTGTTATCGCAATTAGCAACAAACTTGAAAGACGACACTTATTTCTGTCACTTTCTCCAGCCATTAAGAAGTAATAAACTCACCAAGAATGAGGTTCTCAATTCTCGAAACTTAATTTTCCGCAGATCCAGATGATACATAAAGGAAGAAAAACAAACTTTGAGGAAGAATGTCCGGAAGTTAACGAAACAATTTCTGTTTTTAACGGACAAACACGCTTCATCGTACTTCTAAATATCGTACCACGCGAGGCATTTAAAGCGTAATCCTCTGTACAGAATGTTTGACGAACAATGTCACGAAATTAACAGAATAATTTCTGTTTTTAACGGGTAAACACGGTCTAAAGGACTCCTACATGCCGTGGAACGCGACGTTTGAAGCAAACGAGAAACATTAGCCGAGCTGTACGATTTTCCAGAAGTAAGTAGTCGCTCTCCGAGGTAAGCATACAAACTAGGAGTATAATTTGGTACGGAAGTGGCGCAGTCGAGTTTTCACGGCCTGTCTTAGAAGCAACCCACAGCCGCTTTATGCGAAGCCCCTGTGTTTTCAATTGGGTACCCTGAAAAGAAGTAGGTTACAGGGCCCAAATATAGTACAATAGAACGGGAGAGGAGGACGAAAAATGAACCGCCAAGGTGAAAGAAGGAGAGCTAAGCGTATAGCTGATATTCATATGTGCCATTATAAACGTGAGAAAATCGATATTAGTCGTTAGGCGACTCGTTGTCCTCTCATCCTACTCTCTCCGTTTCATCCACGTTTCCACCCGATACATCGTCGTTGATTCCGTCCTATTCTTTCACCCACGCCATTTGCCAACGTTTTCCGCGGCTACGGTCGCTCTGAATTCCTCGCCACGTTTCCTGCCACTTTTTTACCAACAACATCTTCCATCCGCGACGAAACTCTGAACTAACTGCCCGTTACACGTTTCCACGCGATCCTCGACCATCGCGAATGAACCAACCACGATGGAGCAAGACAATGTACAACGTACAACGAAAAACATGCGTCCAAATGTCACTCGCAGACGGGTAAAGAAATTGCTTAAAAGACTTGATTATAAATATACAAACAAATTACTAAATGTACTTTAACGTAAGCTTACTACGCAAAATGAAAAAAATACGTTTTGATGATTTTTCTCTATAAGAAATTACCTAAAACTATAACTTTTATTAACCCTCTGTAGCCAGCACTATACCCTAAGTAGCATTGACAACTTGCATCCAAGTATTTTATGCGTATAACGAATCCTGAGTAATTAAGTTCAGATTATTGATAAATCGATTGTTTCTATAAAATTGTCGGAATAAAATGTTGTTGGTATAGAATTACCGACGATGCAAAAACATCGTTTGATTAATATGTTATGCGACGTACGATGCCGTTAACGGTCGGTGAGTATATTTATCTGAGATCAGTAATAGTAATAACAGAGTAAAAATGCCCAACGAAGAACAAAGTCGCTCTAAATTATAATAGTGAATTCTGATTCGATCTCGTTGGCCAGAGTTGTAGCAAACATGTAGAATGGCAATCATGGCTTGGTTTCGACGGCAACTCTGTTAACTCGTTAGATCGATTGAGCTTCTAATGTGCCGGGCAGTGCGTTAATAATCGTGGGCTACATTAACCTCAGGGTCACTTCTAAACATCTACGTACCTTGGAAACTGTATATTCGCGGTAAGAGGCTAAAAAAATGTTTATCTATACAAGAAACTCTTTCTTTCGATTTACAACCGCTAAAATTACACGAATTTTCAGACATTTTCTTAAAAATCTAGAACGAAAAGTCCGCTAACGTGCGTCTATAATGCACAGCCACGTTGCTGAGAACGGCCATAATGTGTAGTTTCATTTTGCATGACCTTGCAGCCGTAGAATCTAAATACATTGCAGAATATAGTGATCTACATCGTTAAAATAATGTTGGTTGGGCATCGATAAGCCTGTTCGTGCGCATTTTAAACAGAATTAAAATTCAACGAGAAGATGAACCTTCGAGTTAATGTGCTTCGCGCACGTGGAATCCAGTTTAAGGATACATTTCGACACAACGTTCGTAAAACCATCTTTACTCGGTAAGGCCATCTTCTTGATGAACGCTTTGTACACGTCATAAAAAAGTTTGCAGTGCCATATTTTGTAGCACCCGGTACGTGTTTCATAATATTGCTTTGACCCTGTTTTGTACGTGTTCCCCTTTGAACCGAAAAAGGTGCTCCACAACGAGTCAGTATACTTTTCTGCGGCAGTTTCCCTCCACAGTAGCGTGAAACTACGGTTATCACCGACTCAAACATTCCTCACGCGAAGAACTTCTACCCTCCGAGGAATATATATATGTAAGTAGGGTGTAGTACACATCGTGCAGGCGTCGCATGATCCAATTTGAATAATTTGAATAACTTGGCACGCTAGCAATCGCCTCACGAATACCTCCGATGGACGTGGTAAATTACTTAATTGTACGCTTCGTGATTCTTTTCTTAGAATCGTACAGGATACGCAAACCTGGCCCACATTACGAAACTCGTCTATTAATTTCAATCGAAACGAACGACGTTTCTAGAACCGACATTTCGCTATACGAATCGACACTGACTAAGAAAATTACCTGATAAAAGAAAGTTTGTACTGGGGTTCTTCCTATATTTCAGGTGAGTTTCAATCACTTTGCACCCTGTTAGTCTATTAATTAATTGGAAAATTCTTTTTACGATGATTATGAAAATATATCCAAGATATATTGGTGAGAGAACTATACGAATCAGAACCATTGTAGCATTCATCCAAAGTATATGTCAAAGTTTTCTTTTCGTTCGACTACCCTTTCTTCCAAGCAATGGCGCACTTTCTGGAGGTGATTCAAGAATGATGACAACATCAAACATGGATATGCGGAGTTTTCGCGTACGGGAAACCAGCCGTGGCATTGCACAGGAATACATTTGCATTCAAAACGTCGACAGAGGACCATAGATCATCGTGCTTGAAATTGTTCTTTGTACTGTGCCTTAATAAATTAATGTTACAAAATACTTTACGTCACGTTCGTTCCACAACAACGATAGATTTAACAGGTTTCAAATTCTATATATATAATTATAAAACTCGTAAATATTATTTGTTAGCTATTTATATTGAATTTAGTTGATGCAATGGTACGAATAACCTAATAAAAAGAAAAACCGTCAATGTAACGAATTTCGATAAAAATATATGCAACCAATGTCCATGAATCTAGTGTTAAACCGATCGACAACATAAACTAATTTGTAAAATGACGTATAAAAAATATGTCTGTACAGGGCACAAATAAATATTGAAATGCATCGAGAACTCGTCTAATATTCACGAAAATTTCACGCTCGGAATAGCAAATATAGCGACTGTTCGAGCGAAATTGTATCTCATGGCTTTCCCAGCGAACAGTGGAGGGAAAATGGAAAGTTTTGTCGGAAAGTCACGCACAAAATATGACGATATCACTCGACGTCGCATATATACTCGTGACTGCACAGTGACAGATTTACTTCCCCCTAATGTTGTTTACAACCATCGTTCGACGAACGAAATACCACCTGGGACACTGACCCTCGTATATTTTTCACCAAACATAATGTATCTCGTGAAAATGCGCCGCGCATCAATGCTATTTAATTTATGGCTGTGGTTTATCGGAGAAGAAGAATATCAATATTCTTCGGACGTGAGAAATAAGCTCAAATAGAAAGCAGGGGGGAGAAAAGAAACGAATGCTATCCTTTTTACCTTTTCAGTACGCGATTCCTCGATGGCCATTAATCTCTATAAACCAGCGATTCGCAACCCCTATGAAACTTGCTCATCGTGAACTTCCGCCAACAGATGTGATAAATTTTTATTTATTTTTTTATAGTCGTTATAATTTTTGACAAAATTAAAAATTTAAAATTAAACATTTTAACCGTTTTGATTCTGGTTGAGAACCTTTTTTGGGGGGATGAAAGAAACTTCTTATCCAACACTAGTTTATCATTACGTTAAACTACAATAGAATGTTATGAAAATAGATAAAATTAAACATTGGTGAAAAAAAGATAAATTACAAACTGAGAACGTGCGAATAACATAATACGTAATTGAATCGTGATTCTGCATAAATCAGGACGTTCGATTAATTTTAATTCAGCAACGAAAATTATCTAAAATCTGAATTTTCGCAATATTTGAATTGTTACACTTTGAAAAAATAATATTGTACACAGGGTTGTAGGAATTTACGATGTCAGCCTTGTTATAAATTTTCGATTAAAACGATCACGAATAATTAAATTACAGATTTCTGTATGCACGCTTGGTAAGTGATACAGCCAGACTATTGATCAGACCAAGTGATGCAAGTCGGTGTATAACGCGCCATCTACGCGAAGAGCCAGTAAGTCTTTCGAAATGGCTACGAATCTTTATAAACAACGAACACGTTAATCGATCCCCACAGTCTCAACGTGTCTGCTTCGTATTTCCTTAAAATATGACCACTTCACGACCGTCGATAAAAACTTTATTATTATGGTCCAACAAAAATTTCTTGAAACGTAAATAAATTTAATATCTCTGAGCTCTGTTGAAAGAGATTAATAGAGAAATATTTGCATAGAAAAAAATATTAGTTTATCGTGCAAATTAATTATGATAATCATCCTGGACTTTTCCATTTTATACTGACTCTGAATAGTTTATCGAATAAAAATTTCGGAATTGTCAAGATATTCGATATTATAGACAATGGAAATATAATAAGTATGTCTTAGAAATGAAATTCTGACTTTCAGGTATCAATTTAATGGTATTGAAATCTAGAAAGGAATCTCTACAAGTTCTACTCGTAAAACGATATACAAACTGAACGCTTCTGGTAAGAAGTTTTGTCAGAAAGAAACAACAAAGAATGGGAAAACTTCTTTCGCGAACTTCCTTCGCAGGCCTTTTCAGAATGAAATTGTTCTCAAAAGTAGGCTCGTCGGTGATATAGTTGCGACGCGTTTCATATTCCAGATGGTAAAACGAAACTAAAATACAAGAGAAATGCTTTTCGAAAGTCAGCATAACGTCAACACGATCACGCTGAGTGAAACTAGTAGATTCGTAATCATACTAATTTTTCTACACGAATCTATTCTTTAACTCAGTTTACGTTTTAAACGTAAGGTCATCGAAGACTGAATACTTCAGGAGACATTGAGTTTTTAATATTACATCGTTACTCAAGGACTCATAATTTTTGAAATTCGAAACTATGGTTATTATAAACTTATTAGTATTTTACAAACCGTATAACAAATACGGGTTTGTATATCACGATCAATAGTCATACAACCCTGGTAGATTCAATGTATAATCAGTACAACATACTTGATTACATAGTGTTATAATACGTGCACATAACAAGTGATCAAATAGCTTTGTCTTGTAATATAGTTTCTGTAATAAAATTTCTAGTCGTAAGGTCGTTTTCGCCTCCTACAGCACTCGGTTCTATGTCCGACCAGTAAAACTACACAACTGATGATAAAACGGCACAAATAATTATGGCTCGATAAAGTATGTCAAAACAGAACTATATTCTTAGAGGTCGCTAACTGTTTTTCGCAAAAATAATATTAAATTCTAAGCCAGTGATCGATCGTATTTTTAAATTAAATTTTTGTAAATGCAACAAATCCGTGCAGTTTCATCGATCGAGTAGTCTTGCTAGCGATACATTTTCAATATCAACAGAGACGAAATTGCATAAACTGAACTATTGTATAATTCGCTTGTTTAAGAACGAATCTGTTTACATTCACAACGGCTGCATATTTGTAACAACAAACTGGCGAATAATACCATCGAAGAAACATTCTATTGGCACCATCAATCTTCCCAAAACACCGTCTTCTCGATATTTATTAACTGACAATAAAGATTGATGCGACATCGTCCTCGGTAGACAATATACGCAACGGAACTTGGTGCCTCATTAATCCAGGTTTGATTTATCGACAATAGAGACAGCATCCAAACGAAACTGCTTAAAATAAAGTAACCGATTGTTCGCGAATATACTTCGATGTCCGTTATAAATACCTTTAGTGATAATCGATAAGGGAAATCTTTGCATTCAGGGACATGTTTAATTCATCGACTCATATTTCTTGTAACCGAGTCAAGCAGCATTGTATCGAGAAAGGAACGTTTTCGACCTTGGTTTTAGATTCGCCTCGAAGCACGATTGAACAATTTCTAATCTCTATTTTCTTTAAATTTCGAATGATGGATTATATTTCGAACTTCCGATTTCGCATATTGTTTAAAAGAAATTGCATAGCTGTTTACTGTGCGAAACAGTGTTAGGATGCAATGTTCAATATTTTACAAATTGTACAATTTCATCAGAAATTGCACATTTTAGTTTGCAAACACTTGCAAGCACAAGATACGACAGCGATCGATAACATTCGACCTTCTGCGAGCAGAAACCCCCAACGATCAACAAGACTTACTTAGCCAATCGTTGATCCCGGTTCTTTCTCTGTCCAATATCAATATAATTCGAATGTCAATCAGTAACCAACGATTTCTGTTACACTTGCATAGAGAAATAAATGCATTCAATATGGCGACGAGGTCGAGTGAGGATAAAGCAGATAACATTTACGATATATCGAAAGCAGGGAAAAACGTTTCTGAATACTCACACAGAGAAGTGGTATAGGAAGCACTTCCAGCCGGTGGGACGCTCCAGGAAGTTATAAACTTGACCCTGGAAAGTCGCTTTTCCAGCACGTCGATGTTCCTTCATGTGGTAACGACCCTCCCACGTGTTACGATCGCCACCGGTGCCACCCAACAGCAATCTTGGATCGACACCTGAAGATACGTAAAGCCCGGGTCAACGTCAAGCACCCGATAGATACCGACGAATCGGAAATTTAAAAATCTTCGATCGGGGAACGCACGTAACTTTGTCGAGCGATAGGGTGAAATGGTCGTAAAGGCACGGTTATAAAAATGTTTACGTGACGAGGGAAACCGAACGTAAAAAAATTGTAAACTGATAATAATCTGTACGGAAAGCTATACTGAATTAATAAATTGTAAATAATGGAAAGGGTTGAGGAAGTCACTACGTAAAAAATGTAAATAGAAAGTCATTCCAAGCCTAGTCATTTTTCTAGGGTTTTTCTCACTTTACGTGGTTAAGAAACAACTGTTTGAATTTTCTTAGAATTTTTACATATTCTTCAACAAAATATGCGTTGTTTGCCTGCGGAAACATTAAAATCCTTCAATCCGTTCAGAAGTTACGATATTTTAAACATACGCATGAAATTTCAGTGAAACATGTCATGTTTGGTCAGACATTACATTTTCAGTAAGGAATTTTTTTCACGGAAATGGTTAGGAATTCGGGGGTATGTCTATTGACTAAAAATGATTGTAATCGACCTCCTTAACTAAAAGTAATTTTTCCAGAACGATTTGAAATTTTTTTTTCTCGTTGAAAAATTTAGGCATCCCCTTGTTGATTTTTCTTGAAAATTCGATATTCAGTTTTAGTAATTTTGTTTGACGCCCTGTAGAAAAGTTGTCTAATACTTATTTGTATGTACCCATGAGCTTTACTTCAGAAAAAAGTTTCATTGAAATATATTCACTATAGTAGGAGTTATGGCTGTTTGAAAATTGGATCATTTTTATGTGGTTTTTCTCACTTTACGGGGTCAAGGAACAAATTTTTCAATATTGTTAGAATTTCTACATATTCTTCACTAAAATACACGTTATTTGCATTTTTAAACATTAAAATCCTTTAATCCATTCAAAAGTTATGACGTTTTAAAGATACGCACGAAATTTTGGAGTGACATTTCGGGGCGTGAAATTATATTTTCGGTAAGGAATTTTTTTCTCGAAAATGGTTAGGAATTCGAGGGTATGTCTGTTGACTAAAAATGATTGTAAACGACACCCTCAATTAAAAATAATTTTTTCAGAACGCTTTGAAATTTTTTAATTTCGCCGAAAAATTTCAGCACCTACGAATTTTTTTCTCGAAAGTGCGTACGATTTCAAGGGTATGTCTATTGACCAAAAATGATTGTAATTGACCCCTGCAACTAAAAATAATTTGTTTAGAACGATTTGAAATTTCTCAATTCACGTCGGTATGCTAGTGGGATTGAGTCACGAAAGTCCATAAAGTATAAGGTCTACTCGTATAGATAAAGCGTACTAGATTATTAGATTCTAAGTAATGGAAAGGTTTGAGAAATTCACCACATAGAAAATGTGATTCGGAAGTCATTCCAAGTCTAGTAATTAAATAAGAATAATCTCTACGTACAATACTTATTATTTATATATTATGATTCCTATAGGTTTCACGAATTTGACGTTTCGAATGCATTAGAACCTGGGCCAAAGACTACCGAAGAGATGACCTGGCAGGTGGTAACCCCACTGGGTACGATTCTTTTTCAAAGACAAAGGTAGATCTTCCATCAGGAATTTAGTCCACCTTACAAGCGGAAAAAAGCTCAACAATGGCCATTGAACAATGAAGACTGGCTGGCTGGCAGGCTCAGATTTAAATCCGCTTGAATACTATCTGCTAGATTACTTAGAAAAATCTTACTTGAAGAATTTCTTGTGAAAAGTAGCTTCTAAAATAAGAATTTCTACGTCGAACTTGATGGGTAAAAAGTACATATTTTTAATATATAAATGAACTTCGTATATATATCCTCTATCCAAGACTATTTGATAAGAGAAAGTAACTTTAAAACTTAATTCCACTCTATCGAATGCACGAACTTTCTTAGAAACTCATCCGACAATAAGCTCTCTTCGAAGAAGTTTTACGTTCAGGAGTTTCCAAACAACGTAATGAAAGTTTGCATATAATAAAGCACACTAATATCGGAAAATCCAAGTGGTTCATTGCGATATCTATTAATTTAAAATTACATCGATCTTCGAATAATAATGCACGAAGTATCGTGGAAATTTAGAAATCTTCGCGAGCAATTTTCCATCCTCGTACTGTAGGAAACATTTTCACTTAAACATTTCGAAAGCGATAACGTATGCAGCGACGTTTCCAGCCACAATCTCAGAGCTTGCAAACTTCCGCGGCTGCCGTTGTCTCCGGGCAGAAGAATTAACTCCGATCGCGACACTAAACTAATTCAGAATTTCAAATTAAACGGAACCGTACGCGCTACGAGAGGCTCATTGAATACGATACGAAACAGAAACTCTATTTCGAATCTTGAAACAACGAAGTATAACTGGTGCACGAACACATATTGCAATTAATAAAATATTCGGTTCGAAACAATTTGGTCAACTTTCCTAGTAATATTTAGAAATGGAAACTACAAGAGGAACGTGCAATAGCGGAAATTGAAAAAGACCTAACGTAGCGAATTATGACGGTGCTCCGCCCGAAAGATAGCCTCATTTGTAACATCCCCTTTGAAAAAGGGCTTGTTCCTAGCCTAGAAGGTTGTCATTAATATTCTCCACCCTACACTGCATATAATAAAGTACATACATTATAATAGACACACGCTTCGATGGTTCGATGTAGTTGTCGCTGTAATTTATAAGAAAGTCCTGAAACGAGTTGTGAAACTGGCAAAGTCATGGAATTATGCTTCATCATAGTTACGCAATATTTTCTGATACTGATATTATTTCGTAGTAACAATCCTGCTTAAGGGGGAAGACTCAAGTAACGGATCAATAGAATCGATTTTTTTTTTCATAAAACAATGCTTTTACATCTCAAGAATGTTGTGTAAAAATTTTAAAATGAACTAATAGTTGGTGAGAGTGGCGTGTCGGAAACATTAAGCTGGGTCAAGGATTGCATACGTATTACTAAATTCTTCGTCGGAAGGATTAACAGGCTTCATAATAATAATTATTTGAACTGTGCTTATTGCATAATTGAATTATAAATTTGTTGCAAAAATCATTTTATCGTGTTCAAAGCCGCATATCTTCTACAATTTTGCATTTGCAATAACATTTATTAAATCATTAAAAGCCGATAAAATGTAACGAAAAAAAAAATTGTCGAATCTTGAAATGTTACAGAATATACATGGAAAGTGGCGAAAAGTTTCATCAAACCCTTATGCTATAAAAAAATTATCAAATATCGCTTCTCGACGGAACACTTTAGTTGAGTCTCTCCCCTTAATAAACCAAAGATCAACGATCGAATACTTATCTGTGTAAAATTCTGGCTACGAATACTGGAGTGTCTATAATATTTTCTCTGTATGGCAGTGATATTATTGTTCCCATCGTTTGCACACTCAACCGTAAAAATTCTCTTATTCGCCGATTTCATGATCTCGAAGTCGAAAAACATTGAATCGACATTTAATCAATTACTTTTTATAAATGTAAGTGCAACGACGCGTCACTGAGAAAGGCTCGTTTCTAGCCACGCTCGTAATATAATCGACCATTAAGCGACGGAAATACAATTTCGAATGCCGATCAGAACGCATTTTTTTTCACGGTAGGCCCCCGACGGACGCGTGGTTCGATCGATTCGTCGAAATAAAAATTCACGGAGCTTGCGAGGCAGAATTTATCGAACAGACAAACGCGATTCGTTCGATCGGCAACGATGCACGTTTTTATTCGCCGTTCCACCGCGTGAAACTGTCAACCGTATCCGCGAAAAAGCCGTACTAACCTCAACGCGGACCACGGATTGTAAGTAATCCAATTATTGACAAGTAAACACACATGGACCTCCATCCGGTGAAAACAATCTACCGTCGAATTAAAGGTGCCCGCGTGTAACCAAATCCGATATCCGTGATCACTAACATTCAAACGTGCAAAATAATTTCGCGCCATTTTCTTTCGTTCAATTTTACATTCGCACAAAATGCAAAATAATTATCGTCGTTATCTCCAACGAGCGATACGCAAATATTTTGCCATCGTTTAAGAAACATTTAAAGTTTCGTATTGCACTATTTTATTTAAACTAGAATTTTATGTATTTTGTCGTTTGCTCTCTGCAATTTCTACGAGACTGACAGAAGGCTAATACGCGTTAACTTCATTCTCTAATTAACATCGTTTCGTAATGTCAATTCGACCTTATTCTATGTTTGCCATTGTAAGCCCCTGGTGAGTTTGGAATGGGAGTTTACACTTGAAGTCGACCGCCACCTTTATCTTTCTAATCTTCATTTATACAATATTCTACATACCCTACCGCTCAAAAGAATTATTACTTTCTTGAAACCGATAATTCTTCCATTTTTTTATACTGTATCAGCCAAATCAATTTTAACCCTTTGCACTCATAAATCGATTCAAATTTAATTTATAATAACGCAGACTAAATTAACCAAACAAAGGAGTAAAATATAAGTTATAAAGAATTTAAGAAGAAACTTCCAACTTTCAGCTGCTAGTCGTTCGTATCAAAAACAATTCTTGAACAGCGAAGGGTTAAAAAGTTTGACAAAATTATTTTGAACAAAATCTTTGAATCTAAAGTCACAAAAACCTAACTTTCCTCACTCGGTGTACATTCCCAATCGCCTGTAAATTAAATACTCTGATTCATACGGGTAGAATCTCGAAGCCATTTCGCGATTACATTGCTATCATAAATTTTCGTTTTCACGTGGATCTTTACGTTCGAAAGAGTAGCCATAAGTGCCGCCTCACCTCCGCTAAATGTATCATTGTTGTCGGACTGCAGCGTGGCGCTGATGTCGGATAAAGGCGATGGACTTGGCCTTAAATCCGACGGTGGTTCCAATCTCAGTAAATCACTTCCGCCATCTCCACCGTCCCCGTTTCCTTTTCCAACCTGTACAATCGTCACGTTCAGAGGTCCCCGGTTACCTGTCGTAAAACAGACAAACCGCAATGAGCCTACGTCGCCAAAAATACACTCCCGCAGGACGAACGCCGGAGCTCCTATTAACCCGTGCAGGAGATTGGTATTTACGATCATCTGGGAAAATGGTACCCCGTTTTAATCGATCCCCGTCGAAAAAGACGCGAGTTTCCTGGGATATTCCAGCCACCGAGTGCCACTTTTCCAGGGCCAACTAATTAATTATTACGCGCTCGTCTCAAAGTCAAATATTAATAAATGTCGCGGAACGACGTGTTTGCACGGGTCCAGCACCGCCGGCGTCTTAATTATATCTGAATCTTACATAGCTTAGAGAGAAGTTCGAGGAACAGAAACTACGCTGAAGAGTAATTTTTTATATCTTCGTTTGGAAAAACGACTCGTATAATAATCGACCAAATATAATAGATCTGTTATGGATACGTGTTCGTTCGCGTCTCCATCGGTTGAAACGTCGATCGAATCGTTTAAAATCGCACTATCTCTTCCGGCCTTTCGCGATTAATTATAATTATTGGTATAAATTGAATTAATAACACGATAAGAGGCGATGAGGCTGTGGCGAACGTCGCTAAGTGGTAATTAACCTCCGTTTTACCGAGCCCCGAGTAACCTGACCCGAAGTTAAATCCATTTAAACCTTAATCCTTGTGTCTTGTTTCTAATTTACTCGCAATTTCGAAAATACTTATGACAGCGCGTGAAAGAAAGAATTCTGTTAACGCTTCGCGAGCGACTATAATACTCTTAAACTTGTGTAACTGTTCATCCTCCATTTCCATACAACCTCAAGCCAATGTTTTTCTATATTTTACTAACGCTTTTAGAGGAATTACGCGGAAGCCAAGTTCGCACCTGCTACAGGATTATCACTGCATTTTCGTTCAGAAATGTTTACTTAATCTTATTAGGCCATTACTGAAAACGTACGTCTTATATTCGCAACACAGATTATGATAATTCAAAAAAATAGTTACTTGATCCAATCAAACAAATTGTACAGATTTACTATTTATGAAGAAATGTGTGATATTCTATTTGCTATTCAATACAAAATCTTCATTTTTTCGAACCTTTACTATTTCAACAAAATACGTCATAGAATATCCATGTTCTAATTCAAAAGTTTCTCTGAAGTAACTTCCACTCTACAAACTCGAACTCTCTCATTTTATTACCTTTTCACAGATTTCAAAAAGTATGTTTACTATCGCGAGTAGTGTTAGCTGTTCGATTGCATTCGGTTTATTGGCGTGCACTTTACTTTTAAGACAACCTCGTAAAAAGAAGATCGTTTAATTCAGAGAATTTATACCGAATTACACGTTTGTAGAATTTTTGTCTGTTGTTTATTCGCCCTTTCTAAGCTTGAAATACCAGTGATTCGTCTGACTTCGCTAATGAATTTGTTAGCACGCGGTTAAGTAAACGTTCGCGAGCGTAAACATGTGCCGACTCGGCTCGATACGTTACGATACGCTTTGCTTATAATTCACACCGAACGGATGCAAAACTAATTTACCAGATGACTGTTAAAACACGCGATAAACGATTAAATCTATCTGAACTCGAATGGGCTCTATATGAATTTGACTGAACGCCACTGAACTAAATTAGACTTTGCTGAAGCTTGTCGAGATCCGTGGTAAATTGGATACTACACGGTCAGGATCAAATCAATTTCACTGTGCGCGTCAATTAGTTTGTAGTAGGTCGAACCTGATACAGTCAACTGTACACGAAGTACGACCGAGTTACCTAATCTACATTTAGTAGTTTTAAATTTCATACGAGAGTGGATCATTAAATCGTTAGCAAATCGTTGTCCATCAATCTTCTACCGTTTAGATAAACGAACATTTTCTTACTCGCGAACGCAATTACGTTTTCGTGTAATGGAGAACACGCGATTACATTTTTAAGCATATTTTATTACATATTGTTCTTATATTTTCGAGTAACCTTGTGGCTAGCTTGCGTAGCACGCGACGAACTATGCTCCCTTATTGCTTACAATTTAATATCACAATACGAGAATGTTGCATGCCACGAGTGGTCAAGCTTCGTGTGTGTAGTGTTGCCTAATAAAGGAGGACAGTAAAATTTTACGACTCGACTACTGCTCGTAATGCCCAGGCTCTCATAACTGGCGAACATCAAATTAGATATCCGCACTGCGCACTTCGTTTCGTCGGTACGCCACGATTTCCATGAAAATTCAATGGAAAACGCACATTTTCGGATAACAAATTTTTAACGGATCGTGACCCGTGACCTTTGCAACACGGTTTCAATGCTGCGTTATATAAATTTACAACCAACATTTTTATGGATTAATACCTTCGTATACTAAATTTTAAATGTGCCTTAGAACTACTATACAGAGCGTTCCGTTTTGATCCATCAAAAAGTCGGATAAAAATTAAGGAGCTCCCAATGCAATTCTAAAACGGTGCTTTCATTTCTTCCAATGTTTTTTTTGAAAAATAACGAGAGAACTTTCAAAGAGAGCAACAATAATGATTATTTCAACACTTTAATAATAATATTCGACGTCATATTTGGACTAGACCATTTTCCAAGTGTACAGTGATGATTCGTAAAATGAACATCGCTCTGGGATTTGTATGTTCGTTTTTCAAACAGCGAAGGCGAATTTCGGCACCAACAAACAATTGCAGACAATTAATTCATATAATAAGGATTAAAACAATATTTCTTTCCGGAAAATCCATAAATGTTAGTAAAATTGTATAAACTATATAACATTAAAACAACTTTACTGTAATTATTTCTTTTAATTTAGTCAGAATGATTGTATACTATTATATTATTAAATAATTTAACATGGTAAATAGCATATTTTTACGAAATATCTTTCTAGAGTAAATAAGCTGTGGTTTTTAAATGCCAGATGGCGAAATCTGGGCTCTAAGAAAGATCCTTCCAGTTGAGAAGGATAGAAATGTTCAATTTACGAATCACGTGTTCATTTTAAGAATCGTTACTGTAGTAAGTGTTTCTTTCATCGAGTTTAGAAAACGTTTGCAAGTAATAGCTTCATAAAATAAATGCTTGATCCAATGCTGCTGAAAGAGGCGTCTCACCTGTTCTGGAGGGTGGAAGTAGCAATCCCTGAACCTCCTCCAGGGGCATCGCCTGCCCGTGATCTCGGTAAGGTCGATGAGGTCGATCCTTCATGCCTCCTCACGAACGTACAAACCGCGTTCGTCTTCGCGAGTTTCCTCGATGAATAGCAGCAGCAACGTTCGCTATTAGAGACTAGGATCGGGACCAAACACCGATAAGGGAGACTGGGCGAGTCCTGAGGGACTCCTGACGATGACGACGGACGGTGGTAGAGCGTCATCGCCCCGCCGTCGTCCCTAAGACCATGCCCAGATCACAAAGGTCCTCGAATTGAACAGCTTCGACTAAAGTACTCCAAAAAGCTTGGTCCTTTTCTCAGCTCTGCAAAGAAAATGCAGAACGCGTTAGTAAAATAATCGTTGCCTCTCACCCACACAAAGTTTCAGAACTGTACATGCAAATAATAGTTGATAACAGCCATATAAAATAGAAATAATTCTCTTGCAAACTCCAAACCTTTCTTCCTATTTCTGTCGTCGATGAGCAACTTGTTTCGAGCTGCATGACCATGAAAATTCTTTTTGTACTGTTTCTGGACTAAGTTTTTTCAGTACAAACGACAGAAGTTGAATAACAAGAATAGTTTTACTATAGACGGAAACTTAAAAAGCGATCAGTTTTTAAAAAATACTTGAACGTTGACATTGATCGAGACATCTAACAATACCTATCGAAAACATCTTTAAAACTGCATCGCGAAGAAAACGTTACCATCGATCGAGTTATTAATTAGAGCCTCGGACGAGGTGAACTTTTAGATTCCTTTAAAGCCTCGGGAAGGATTAAATAAAGACTGATTACGTGACATACACGGCGACGACGGCGCTTGGCCTGACATTTAAATGGAAAAAGAGCGGAAAACTCGTACGAAGACACGTTCTCGCGTCGCTGGGAAATTAACCGTGGTCGTTTCGCGCGACGACGAGTGTTTGAGAAAAAGGGAAGGACGGAAATGAAAGAACGAACAAAAAGAAAAAAAAAAAAGCAGAAAAGAAAATATCACGTGCAACGGTAAGGTCACTGTCGGTCTAGGAGACACGAACGGATTGCATGCCTATACTAGCACGATCTACTATAGAATTCTGTTGAACTAGACCCAGTAATCGAGACACATTTCCTATCGATCTATTTCACACGCACGTAATGTGTACTGTGAGCAAACACCCCGGTCTACGCGTCCACTTTGATAACCAGGAATATGCGAACGCGAAACGTCCTTACACGATAGACTAATAGACTCTATAGACGGGAAGAATACGATGGAACGGTTACGTCGATTGCAGTCAAGGGTTATAATTCAGACACGTAGCACGAACTAGTGGATGACTGGAATCATTATTGCAATCTCCATAAATCCTTTACGAGACACAGAAATCAAACATATTAGAAGACTTGGGTGCACCTTTTCTGCGTTTCGTTTCGTGCACTCAGTCTCTCGAAAAGGATCGTCGAATTAAGAATTTGGCTCGAAGGATCCGTACCTTACAACGCGAGGCATCAAAACGTCATCCGAGTCCCGAATCCCTTAAGATCCAACTTGACAAACGGCCGCAGAAGAAATATGATGAAATATTTAACGTGATTCGTCGCTTACATAAATCATTTTCGGACGACACACCGTGACGCGATTCCTTCTTTTCTAACTGCGCGGTCATTTATCAAAGTCTGGAAAAATCCTCGCTAGAGGTTACGGGTACTAGTGACCTTTAATTCCACTGTCTTTCTGTATTTACGAAAATACGAGGATGATATCGAAAAATTAGCTTTTAATCTTTTAATTAATGTCGACGGAAACAGCTTTTTTAAAGAGATATTTTTAAGGCAACAACGTTCTGGCAAAATAGTCAAATTTTAAAGCAGATGACTCGTGGCGCTATAGTTTCCAGGGCACAGCTCGCTTCTTAATTTTTCTTTCGGAATATTCACGAAGTGGTGTTTCATCTTTTTGAAATGCACATTTCGTAGGCAAAGGTACAACGAATAGAGAGATATTTTTCATTTAAAGGCGACGTGCCCTAAAGGGTACAGTAATAGAACTTTCCATGACTAAAAAACACGTTCAATATCTCAAAACGAATATACATATACCTGCTTCAGATATGTCGTAAATATAATTTTAAATATATAATAAACTGTTTAAAAAATGTATTTTCAATTAATAACGGGAACCGCGTCAAACAATTCCAAAATAAAATTTGCTAACTCGAAATATAATTATACTAGAGTAAAATTAGAATTCACTATCGTTCGAATAATTATACGCGATACTGTGCATCATTAGCTGCGTCGTAAAGTCTAAAATAATGAGAATGAGCACATAACGATCCACTTAGAACCTTGCTGTTTTACTAACACAGTGGCTACAGTTGATTATTTTACATAGAGAATTCATATGTTGCAACATTATCACGCGTGTATTCGCTAATATGAATATCACTTACAATTAGTATCCGAGTACACGAGGGAAATGTGTAATAATTTCGAAAATTTTGTCCCTTTATTTTACGAAATTTGAGACAAAACTCATTTGTTACCAAACATTTTTCATTAAGGTTCGAAAGAATTTTTCATTTTGTCTAAAATTTTAGATTAAAAAGCGCATTACATTTAGGAAGAATCATGCGTTTATTTAATTAATAGATAACGAATGCAAATGAGGAAATTTGAGTTATTTCTCTTCGAATTTCACGACGAATTATTTAACTCGTCTGTTATTTAATACACATGCGCCTAGAGCATTATTTTTAACGTATAATGAGAAAATAAATTATTTAATATTATTTCGAGAAACGATCAGAATTATATTTCTCTCAATTCCTTTATCGATTAATTAATGTGCGTACAATGATGGTCCCGTTAATGCAAATTTATCCGTATGAAATGTTAAAAATCTGAAAGAATATCGAGAAATTGAAATAAACATTTCTGTAGCCGGGAAAGTCAGTTGGATGATAGTGATCGTCGCGTAATTAATATCAAAATAAATGCACACAATTTTCGCCTCAAATTCGGTAGTTGGTAAAATTCATTTATTAAATAAATGCTTGAAAGAACCATTCGTCTTCCAAATCAATTTCTCCCACGATCGTTTTATCGTGTTGTCAAAAAATGTGAAAATTCGTTCGATGATAACGTTAAATGCCTAGCCTGGTATACAAATTGAACAACGACAATTTCTTTAAATATATTAGACATTCATATTAATTTACCAGTTAAATACAAAACATAAATATTTGTACCAGTTAATGCTACCGTATATCGAGTGCTATATCGTCAGAAAAATAATAGCGACCTCAAATAGCGAAAGGCTTGACATTTAACGAACCACGTGAACTCCGAAATTCCAAGGCAAATCACGAGCAAAGCTATTGTTCCACGCTGAAGGTGAAATGCTGAAATGTGCTTTCAGAATATGAGAAGGTCAATGGATCCTTTAAACTGTTATGTATTAAACAATTCCATTATACGAAAGTTCACTTTTGATACCGAAAATTACTGTTCAGCTTCAAAGTGTCAGTTTAGAAGTATTTCGTTTGCCAAACAAGCGTATCGTATACCATAAATTCGAAGCGCTACAGATTTCCATCTAAAAAGTTCTCTGAAAATCGTGTGAAAATGAATCTCTTTTCGTTTTTGAAATTCATTGAAATTGCAGGCACCTTTGTCTGTTAACAATGACACGTACAAAGGAGGATTCTACAAAACTTCGTGTAAAAAGGTAACTTTATTTCTGCGAAATGGGTACGTTCACGACCCAATGAATTGCATAGCAAGGCGAGTGTTTAATTAACGACAGACAGATACGATCATCGACGATAGACGATAACAAGTATGTATTTGATTTCATATTATGGGAGAACGTAGATAAAACTATGATTCACACTATCCATAGTTAGAAAGAAATAACTGAAACTGAAAACTGCAAATATTATAGACAACTCGTATAATATAGTTATTAAAACTGATCGTTAAAAGACGTGTAAACTAAAGAAAAATAATCCAAGTTACTGAAACTTAAAAATACCTGCAATTCTAATCTCTTATTCGATAACTTTGTTTACGTGTACAGTGTGTTCTGTACTATCTAGCAAAAGACCTATTGGTGATGAAGTATGAAACTGGGTTAGGTGAGTTTTAAATACATGCATAGTGATACGTAAAGGTCCAAAAAGAATGGCATCAAGACTCTATTCGCTGGATGGAATGAGCCTCAAACGACGAACGGGTAAAAGTAACTCATGATCGATCACACATTAACAAGGTAAATGTTGTGACATTATAGAAGTGATCAATAGTGTGACGAGTTGACAAAAATAGAGACGTTATATGGTAACTGTGCCATGTAACACCTACAGCTTGGATGACCCAGTGATACTTTTCTGTATTAATTGAACATTATTTTTCACTGGTCGTAGCGAGCTCTTTGCAAGACCTCCTCTTTATCATTGTCCAGTCTCCTTTTTACGGTGTATTATTTTCCACTGCTTCAACATTCTCACTTTCGTGTAATCTACCCCACGTAATGTCTTCCGTGCAACAATCATATTAAATGCCCCTTGAAACAGTGCAATTTTCTCCTGAAAAGGATTTCCATACGAGAAAAATTAAAGCAGATATTTGAGTGATCCCATTTAGCTGAGCAGACGCCTTGTATAATATTCTAAAAAGAATATTTACAGTTAGAAACACGGTTCTCCTTTTGGACTTTGGACGATAATTACTACCAAAAAAGTACAGTTTCTAAGAATTAGTGCTTTGATGAGAGTAAAATTTTGACTGACGACGAGCAATTCTCTTTGTTAATTACGGCCGAGAAAGTAAAACGAACGTGATATTTGTAAATTAGTAAGTTGTTATAGATTACGTAACCGAGTATAATGAATATACGATAACGAAGTAAATAAATGAAATTCAAAAGGGACCGCGAACCAATGAAGACAATATTCCACTCGACGGGGACAAACGCGATCAAACATTCTCTGACCTACATTTTCCCACGTAACTCGATTTATACCATTATGATATTATAATCAGATATTTTATATCACCGCGTATCTGAGCATTGCGGGTTGTTATATATTCTTCGATCGGATTGCTATCGTCGAACGGGTTGGTTTTTCTGCGTCTCCGTTTCCCGCCAAACCGAGGCGTGGTCGTGACACCTTGAAATCAGTCATTGAAAATTGATATTTAAGAAGGAAATCGGGGAACATCGGACACGGGGAATCGCGTGACACGCCGACCTTCCTTCCTTTGCCTTCCAATAAACGAGCCGGGTAACCCCCGCTCGTAGATCCAAGATTTATAGCGAGCATCGATGAACGACGCGAAATCGTCATGCTAATCGAGCCCCGACCCTTCTAATGGAATCTTTTCAGGTCGCCGCCGTTTCTGTTCCTTTTATCCCTCGCGCGATGCACAGAGAGAATATTACGGTAATACTCCTATCGACACGAAGCAATAAACGTGAAAGGATAAAAATAAATCCATTACACGATGCACTTTTATTGGACGCGCGTGAAACCAAGAGAAAGCATCGTTACTGCTTCAAAAGTATCGATTATACGCCGCTGTTTATTCTGGCGTGGATGTGTATTTGCGAAATGTACCGATTTCCGCTAATTAAATTGCCAACGAACGGGCATATTGTCGCGCGACAAATTATCCCTGTTATTCGAAACCTACCCATTAACCCTTTCGTTGCTTAAGGGGGCCCTCTACCGCGAACCGCGTTTTTTTCGGCTTTATATGAGTTTTTATAGTTCCGGTCATTCTATTTGTTTCAAACAAAAAACACGTGAAAGACTCTTAATTAGTATGGGTTTGGTCAAAGTTTTTTAAAAATGTTGTCAAATAGATGTTCCCTTATAATGGACACCATTTTGGAAAACATAGTTTCGAGAAAAACACTTCTAAAGTTTCGTATCCCTATAACAATGACGTTGACCATCACGTCCTTCAAATAGCTATAACTTCATTCACTTTAGGAGTTCAGGCACAAGGTTTTGGAGATATATTTTCCAAATTATTTTCTTTAAAAAAAAATGCCAAAAAAATCGATGTTTTACAAAGGTTCACATTAGAAGCATTGTTCCTGATTAAAGTTAGTTATTAAACAATATGTCTAATTGCTATTGAAGTATTATTTCTGAAACATTGATTTTAAACAATTGTAAACTAGGTAACTTGAAATTTGTCTTAGTAATTATTTTCTTAGACTAAAATTCGTGCATCATATACAATATGAATTCCAAGACAATTCTCTTTGTCTAATCACGAATACGAGGGAAGAAACGAATTGGAGATTTGAAATCGTTCTTTCACAAGGGATGGGTGTCTCGATGAATTTTAATTATATTTTAGAACAAATATAAATTACAATTAACTCATATTATTCATAGGGTTTCCAGATATTTTATTAAAACCAAAACACTTAAAATTTTATATTGTGCTTTGACGAGCCCTATTCTAGAATGTGGCAGTATAATTTGGTCTCCTTATCACAAAACATACATAAACGACATTGAGAGAGTTCAACACAAATTTCTTCGTATTCTTGCTAGACATAATGGGAATCCCATGTCTCTTGAGTCTCATAATTATGATAACTTACTTATTGATACTAATCTCCAAACACTGCATAATGGAAGAAGAATTGCAGATATCATGTTTGTAAGTAAGCTAATCAAAGGTCATATTTCGTGTTCAACAATTATTCAATTGTTTCCTGTGTATGTACCATCTAGATATTTAAGAAATCACTTTCTATTTTACTCTGAAAGTTACCGCACAACGTTTGGATCTCAGAATTGTGTAAATAGAATGATTAGTAATGCAAATTTTGTACACACTAAAACAGATTTAATTGAACAATCATTAGAAAGTCTAAAATTATTCTTGCAACATATTGTAAACTAATTTATTTTGTTACATTCACTAAGCGATAGTGTTTGACTATATAAATCCACATCTGTAGTTCCCTGCATATTACATCTTTGTACTAAAGGGTTTAATGCCCGTTAATAAATAAATAATAATAAATAATTTTACGAACGACGGAGGGAATAGAGGCTTAGAGGAAGTCGAGAGAGGTGCAAGCGATTATTTCGTTAACAGCTCGCGAGAGCCTGTCGTTCCACCAGACACCACCCACGCAGAACTTATTAGACGCGATATCGATGAACCTGAAGTTGTGGAAGTAGATTCCCCATAGTCTGCGATAATTAGACACGATACCAACAACCTGAGAGTCATCCAACACGATCCAACCCTCCCGGGAGCCAATAGACCAGATACCGACAACGTAGGAGCGATCCGAAACGATCTCGCCTAGCTAGAGCTCGATAGACACAATGTGGACAACTTGGATGTCCGTAGAAAACGATGTGCTCTATCTAGGACTGAACAGACACAATATCGATAACTTAGGTATCACCCAGCCGTGATCCTGGTCATCCAGGACTCACCATATTTCATACCAGACATTAAAATATCGATGCTCGGCTCCCAACACCGACAATCATCCAACTGTTCGAAATCTGTTCACTAAAGTCCAACAAATACGAATTTTTCTACTTCTATCAAATGTAAACCTTAACTCGTTACCCACATTTCTTTCGGAATCTGTTCTTGGACACTAAAGTCAAACAAATACGAATTTGTTTACAATTTTAATATATATTCCACTTTTTTTATAACAATAAATAAAACAAAATATTCGAAAAGATATTCTATTTTTTTATACCGTTAGAAATGAAGAAACGAATGAAAAGACACGATTAAATTTGTGATAAAACGTTAATTGTAATGAATTCCATCGCGCGAAGAAGCCTATTTATGATATAATTTATAGCATTGCCCCTCGAAAAAGTGTCTATAAACGTGTACTTTTGCATCGATGCTATTACCGGCGTGCCGTAGATAAATCGATGCCTGTATATACTTTTAATGAAATTACTTATCTCGCATCGTCGGACTCTCGCGACGAAAGGATATTAGAATCGATTCTGCATCTTGGGTCCCGAGGACGAAATCGAAGACGATTCACAATAGAATCGGGAACATAATGGAAATGGTTTCGACGGTGCACAAAAGTTACAGACAGACGGTTCGTGAATTTATAAAAGCCTTTACAACCGCGCCTGGCGTTTCGCAAATCCTCAGATTATATTTTCAGAAGGTGGATACTCTTGTCGAAGGAAACCGACGTGTCGCGCTATCTTTCATCCCTATACGGAGGAAACCAACGATGCGACGGAAAGGGGATGATTCCTCGAATGGAAATAAATGGAAAATATGAAATAAAATGTTCTCGCGCGGAACTCGATTCTCGAGAAAACGGAATTCAAAGATTTACGCGTGAACCTGACTGGTGCACGACTTTTGTCTTTACGCTGACAAACGTTCGCCTATGTCATGATAAATATTGATAATTTATTAACCCACCTATAAAGTGAAATTGCCATGCTATATAATTTACGAGCAACGAGGCGGTAACAGCTGCCAAACTTGTGCAAAGTATTCGCAGAGGAAATTTTGAAGATGAATCACGTTCTGAACATTTTCGAGGTTTCCAACGATAATTTACAAATAATATTGAAAGAACGCTCCGGGTTTCCCATCTGTTGCTATTGGAAAAGATTTTGGATCAAAGAAAACGTCTGGGGATCTATTTTAAAATGCAACTTCCGAGTTCCGCGTAAGTTGTTGAAAGAAACTTTCTCCAAGGGAATAAGAAGGTCTTAAACTTTTCGTATCAATTATAATACCGAACAGTTTTATAACAAACTGGTTAAAGAAACATTTTTAACGGTGCAATATTTTTTTAGCGACGAAAAATCAACGTTTACAAGGAAATCCTAGCTTTAATCCAACAAACTGAGCTTCTAGTCGTGACACAGCTCTTTTTACAGTTGCGTGTACCCCTTTTACAACGTACTTTTAATCCGGTGATAGCCTTTCTCCTTTAAGAACGACTTTTTATAAGTCACGCTTAATCGCGAATTCAGCTCCGGTCCCCGGGAGAATATAAAATGAACCTCGATATTGAAATTAGAGGGTAAATTTTTCTGCCGAGAGAAACGAACAGTGACGTAGACATCAGAGGCCATAATGGGAATAAGAAAAAAACAAACGGTATTCTTTTCGCTGAATTAGGTTTTTTGTACACTTAACAAGTTTCCACTGCGGAACAATAATATTGATGCAAAAGGATTTTCAATTAACCGAACTCGTCGCGATCCAGGCTCTCGCTTTGTTATCAGTTAACAAATGCATAATTTCGTGTGCTCGGTAATATTCCAGACTGACGTATATGAATAAATTAACTGACAGAGAAACACAGCGAATCACGTGATCAAAGAGTCGAAATTACAGTTCTAATTAAACTGCGAACCAAACGTTGCAAATTTAAAGGTACATGTAATTATTAATAACAAATTGTTACTGGATTTTCAATTTTCGATACACGGGCGGTGGTCCGTTGTTTTTTTTTAAAGATGCCGTATTTACATTTGATTTAACTCTTTGCACGGAGTTTCTTATCGCTTTGTTTTTTAATGGACGTACGTCGGTTGCGCACAATTTATGTTAATCGTGTCCCCCTAAAATATTAAATCATCGTCGCTAATATACCGCCTAGATGTAGCTGATACGACGCTAAATATAGATTCACTTAAAAAGAAGAAAACATATTTCAAGCAGAACAAAATCGATCTCGGGCACTGGGTAATGTTCCCTGTGAGCATTTGTGGCGTTAACAGAGTATCGACCACCTAACTCCTGGGTTTAAGTATCGGATTTATTGACTCCTGGATGACCAAGATCGTGTCGAATGATATCCAAGTTGTCGATATTGGATCTACTGTTTCCTAGGTGAATAAAATCTTGTTGGACGACGCCTGGGTTAATAGTATCCCGTATAATGAATTCAGACACTTAAGCGGCCTACTGACGCTGATACTTGTTTTCGATACAAACAATGGGTTTAAGTTGGCAGACTATGCAGTCAAATGATACTAGTAATGGATCTAAGCGAATAACTCGTTCGATTGCTAAAATAATAATGTAGCATTTTGTCTTGGGGGGACCGTCTCACTCATTTCGATGGTTTCCAAACATGTTATGGAACTCGACATTCTAAACAAATTTTTTTTGTACATAAAACCCTTAGAGTCAAAGATATTTGCAAAATCTTATCGTTACTACTCCGTTGTATTACGACTAAACACGCACGTCAGTTATTATTAGATTGCGGACCTTTATGCAAATTCATATTTTTATTAACAGAATTAATGAAATGGGAGCTTTGTAGAGGGTTGACTCAACCCTATTTTTGTATATTAAGAGCATTCTATAGTTTCTTGAGAATTAAAATTTCCCATAAATGCATAAACATCTGCAGCCTAGTTATAGATTCGCAGTAATCGAAGTGTTACATAGAACGACGATTATCAATCTTCTTGGTACATTGCAACACTCGTTGAGATTGAGCGTACAGAACGGATTTTACTGTTCATCGAGTCGAAGAATAATATAAATGTAATGAGAAATTTGCTGGAACCGTGCATGGAACATAAGAAAAGTGTTCGACTCGTCGAAACTTCGCAAGACGATGCTCGAACGCATCGAATGTGGGTCACAATAATCTCGAAGACTGCTCGTTACACAAATGCGGCCGTTAAATAATTGCGCGTAGAGTGAATCGATACACAATTAAGCAAATTATCCCGAAGCAATCAGTGTGACTGACACAATGGTATTAAATAATTTAGAAACGATCGATATTTCTCCACCGTGGAATAAAACGGCGTGCGGAACGTCAGACCTCGATTCGAATCGCGGGAAAGTTATTCGACAGTAACAGGTAGTCGATTCTGTCGCCGTTGCGTGTGTTTCTTTACATTTCACCAACACACAAGCGAACTTGAAAAGTTAACGATACCGTAAGTCCCGACGGAATATGTAATCGGTCATGACGAGAAATCCACGGACGTATTACCAAGTCTTGTCACAATATCAAGGAATGCGACTGACGGTGTTTCCGTAAAATTCTATCGCAAATTGCTTCAGCGATAGTCGTTCCACGAAAGTATAGAGAAGCAAATATATATTTGTCGTGTGCATTGAAATTTATTCGATCGCGAGTTGTTCATAAATGATAAGCATCAGTTTAAAAAAAAAATAATAGATCGAGCTATTACTAATGAAACGAGTTTAAAACACAATACAGTACAGAGGTGCTTTCTTAAATCGTTTTCTAGCAAAGGTTGACACCCCTCTTCCTGCTAATTAATGACGGCTAATTTTGCAAATTTACTCTACTTTCTACCTTACTGCGTAGTTTTGTTCAATTTCGACAGCCTCTAACGAGCCAATTCGATTGTTTTTGCGAATACGAACCGTGTAAAAAATATCAAAAAAATGTAAAAACTATAATATTTTTACTATTCTTAGGGGTACGATTTTCGAATCCTCGAAATCTTGAATTTTTTCTCAACTATAGTTTGGTTAGTTCTGACTGACCATGAATATGCGATCATGTAACATTTTTTGATTGACTTTAATTCTAACTTATTTATATGATTACACTTTAAATATTAATATTCCTGTATGCTGGTCAAGTTTGCGGATGGACGGCTGACTTGCCCAATATAAAGTATCAATATTTAAAGAATAATCATACAAATATGTCAGAATTAAGGTAATCGAAAAAACATTCATGGCCAACCAAAACTGCCTAAATAATAATTCAAGCGTACACAACGGCGCGTATTCTTTTAATAAATTAATTCAAAATGTTATTTGCTTGTCAAAGATTATCAAAATATCTATTAATTATAGCGACAAATTTAACGCTCATTTAACAGATTAATGCACCTAATTTAGTCAAACGGTTTGTCAATTTGTTGTTATATATCCAATATGTAGGATCGAAAACATTAAATGGACCGTATATACTGCTCCACGAATACAAACTTTTCTAATTATCCGTATTGTTAACTCCTCTTTGTACGCTCGAGGACATTGAAAGAAAGATACGCACAGTGAAACGGAACAGCGAATCGAACAGGGACTCGAACTGCCCAACAGCAAACATCAGCGGCTCAAAATCAATTTCACGAACTGGAGGAGGGGCTGTATTCCGGACTAGGAATAGCTGATTAGGCTGAGTATGTTGTCGGTACAATTTATCTATTAGTAAACTGTAGTTAATTTTGCACAGAGGCAATATCGCGACCGACGAAGTTCGATCCATGGGCCGTTATTGTTAATCGAAAGCTTCGATGCATTTTTCTAAAAAATCTATTGTACCGCCGCGTTGGCAATTTGTTCAAGAAAACAACGTTTCCACCAAAAGCAAAGGTTTGCACGAATAAACATTATTCTACCGTTTTGTATGTACTTTAGAAAAATTTTAATTGGGTTGAATTTTGTGTTTCTGTTTTTACCCATAAAAATAGCTCGTACAATCGAATCACTTTCTAACGTAATTAAGAGAAAATGATCGGCCAAATTATAGAAATTTGTTATAGAAAATTGTACGTAGTTACGGGAGCTAACGAATACTCCATATTTTAGCATATTCTCCGGAAAACAAGCTCTACTCGCATTGGTATATTTCGCGAGACAATGTAACGTGACGTGAAAAGCAAGCTTGGTGTACACCAAATACTTGTCTATTTATCTGCAGCATAATTATCGTCGCTGAACCGTAACTAGGAACTGGCGAACAACAAACAACTGATTCTAACAAGCCGCGGGCCACAGTCATGGGTTTTGTTAACTATCAAACTATGTATTTACAAATTACAGAATGCACGTTACTAAATTCGTTACGTAAACTGGTAGTATATTATAAAAACGAGTATTATAGAATATTAATATTTGTATTTGGAAAAAAAGTTTCGTTGCTTCTGAGACAACTTTCAGAAGAAACACGAAGAAACTTATCTGCTTGAACTATTTTTCTTCTTCTTAACAACTAGATGACAGACAGAAAATTGCAGTGTTTTCTCACTTTCGTTCTCAATGTATGAAAAGGTGAGAGACCCGAAGAAATAACGATCAAATATCACACACGTCTGACACTCCTCGGGAAATACTCTATTACTAAATACATAAAGTAAAAAAACCAACCCTTAGTTACTCGCGGTGATGTACATTTTGCAATTGAAATATACTTCTTGAAAACAAATGCTTTTGTTAACATAAATTACATATTATTCTATACCTTTTAATAGAAACGAAAGTATAAGTTCTTACTAAAACAATACTGCACGCAAGATGTGACATTGTGCTGATTCTATCGCTCGGCGCATATTAACTCGTTGATCATGACAATTGTTTCCACTCTCCATTATCATAATGGAATTCCACGGTTTTGTTCGAGATCGCGTAATGTAAGTGCCATGAGCTTTGAACTTCGACCCGATTAATCGCGAAACGCGAACTCGTCGGTTAGTCACCCCCCGTAAGTTATTGACTTCTGGTGTAAACCGCCGAAAACTCGCGCAACAGTGAGCGGCTTTCGATAAAACTCGATTACGAGTGGGGAAGTCGACACGCCACGCTTCATGCATACACAGCAAAAGCGCAAGATTTGAAAGAACAATCATTTCACTCCATTTTCACAACAGAAACTCTGCCAACAATTATTAATTAGACGTCCATAACGCATCAATCCTTATATTATTGCGTCTCTAGGCTTCTGAAAATATTTATATTTCTTTCTATTGTTCGGTTTCTACTCCCATTTTGGCTTTAAAATTGAGTACACTGTACAGAATTTAATTTCTAGATTACTCCAAAAGCAATTTTTGCCCCTAAAAGTGACTGTTTTATTTTTATTTACCGTGAGAATGAAATAAGAAAAAAAGAAATCCAAGATTACTGAGAAACCGAAGCTACTAAAATTTAAACTAAGATGTCTGTTCCTCTCTGAATGGATCAATCGATCGTTTCGCAATAGATTACAATTTAGCCCTGCAAGACCAAACTGTTCGCTAGCACCAGAAACGGGGGTACAAAGTGTAATAAAGAACCAAGCACTAGACATTCAAAGTAGGTCTTTTAAGGCCGCCCGATGTATTTTTCATCGAGTTTAATACAGCATGCAGATTAATGTACTTTGGTTATAAGAGCAAAAGAAGAAGATGCTCGGCTTCTGAAAAGCGTTTACTGAGAACTGAAAGCTTGCATATGCAATAGCACTTAATGCAAGAATCATTAATTTTGGTTACATTACATTCCCTTCTACGTTCCATCAAATAATGGAGTAGAATAACTAATTACTTTTCCTCGCAATCCCACGGGAATCTGACTTATACACCAAGTTTGATTACATTATAAATCATTAAATTTTATGGACGAATAATAAATAAAATATCACTGGCATATAAATTTACTTTCAGACCCTGCTGTTACTCAAACATGGTGCGTGATCCAAAGTCATATCCCAGTAAACTTGGAGTTAATTATAAGTGCCTATTAGGGTTTGAATGAATTACGAAAGTCATGGTTAAAATACTATGTACGTTAAATCTACGTAGAAAAATGTTCTGATCTATCTTAAAATCGATCCTTCCCAAAAGAAAAAAATTATTAATATATTGTGCCCGCATTTACGAGTACGTTAAACGTATTTAGTATTCTTTTTTTTTTGTACGAATACCTTAAATTAAATTCTACTCAGAGATGAATATCGAGAGATATCGACAATGAAAGTTCTCGATATTCATCGATCGCGTTATCGTCAGCAGCACCGCTATCTGATAAATCAGTGATGTGATAAAAAAAGTCGCAAAGTTTATTTGTACCGTGAAATTCAAGGTCTGTTTGCATTCTAATCGCCACCAAGGATAAAAAAGAAACTTGAAACGAAAGGTTCGCGCAACAGAAACAACGAAACAAACACAGGGCAAATTCCTCAGTTCCGAATAAAAATTAATAAACTTAATCTCTAAACTTGTGATAAAAAATTCATTTAAAATTCAATATTTACAACCATGATATGCAATTGAAAAATGATTCTTTTAAGAATATTACATAGTTGCTTCTATTTCCAACGTACCTTAGATAAAAGCTATTTTTTATTCCTTTCATCGCGTAACGAATCGTGCAATATTTCGCAAAACTAAAAACTATAAAGTGCGATTCGAACCATATCCAGGCCATCGGGCTGAATATATGAAATTCGTTGTACGCGCTACTCGGAATAATTAATGGGTCACTCGTTCAACAACTTTTTATCGCCAACTAAGTTTCTAAGGTTCTAAAAGTATTCCACTTGTCATACAAGTTAGATATTCGAGCAAACTGTTACTATATTTAATCGCCTCTGACACTACTATACTCGATTCTTTCACGCTTGTTGCCAAAAAACGTGCTCACTCGATCATTTTCGCTAACATATTATTTCCTAAATACCATCTTACATCGATGTCCCGCCAAAATTCGCTGGTTTACAAATTTTCCAACTCCGTCGCTCACGCTCCAATACTCAGTTTACTACGTCCATACGCGTTTAATAAAAATGCTTTCCAGCAGGACTCGAGATCCTTTCCATCGAAGATTATTTCACTAATACTTTTTCGAGACGCAAACGTGTCTACTAACGTTATTTTCGCTCGAATTCCGTTAAGGTTCGCCAGAAAGGGGAGACAATCGCGATTTGAGAGACCCAGGTGAGAGCAAACGCTTACCTGTTAGGAAAGAAGATCGAGCGAACGTGAGGCTAACCAGGGGCTGTATATCCCGTGGAGGCGACCGTTATCCGGTTCACATATCACATACGGGTTGCTCGTAAGTACGGTTAACGTTCCTCGAGATCCTAGTCGCATCGATTCGTGCGCTCCGCTGCGTGAGGACGTATGGTCGTTCACCAGCCTCCTGGGCTGCAGGGAACTACGACGGCGGTACCAGGAGCAAATGGGTAAAACAACACTTTCGAGTTGCACCTGTCAACGACGATAGACACGTGTACCACCGATGTGCATTCGCGTGCACGTGTACAGCGTGGCGCGTAAAAGACGCACGCTTCGACTATCGATTGTGCGCGAAACGCCGTGATACGGTGAAGGAAAAAATAATCGTCCCTCGTGTGACACGCGGAGCTACTATAGGCGGCTTTTCTACGGAGACAACTCGTCCTGCGGCGATACGGACGGACAGCTCTGACAGGAGGCGTACAGTACACGCGCGCCTCTGTCCATCGCGCACACGCTCACGCGCATCGTGTCCCTTCGCTCATTAGGCAGGCGCGCCAACTGCCACGCTCAGAATCTTACCAGGCAATTCGTAAACAAAAGCTGGGTCATTTAGGCATCCACGTTTTAAACTTGTCACCCTTTCGGTTCGATTCAAATAAATTCGATCGATGGTACTTTGCGCGACGATACTTTCTAAAACGAAACCATTTAGAATATCTATTTTATATTCTTTGCGAGACCACTAGCTCTCTATGACAATTGAATTTATTCACCAAACGTTCGAAAGAAGCAAGTTCTTTTAAATTTTATTAAATGATCTACGATCCGCCATTGTTCCGGTGACACAAAAAGTACGAGGATAAATAGACTACGCACAACTGCGTATGATATGTCGTCATAATTACTAATCGCCGTTCGAAGAAGTACGCCATTGCTCGGAACAAAGTCTGGTCTATACGCGGAACGAATTATACTTTAATCGCGTAGGTAATTATACCTACGTTTCTAACAATAGAGAAAAATCAACGGGGCTTGAATTTTTTTTCGCGACTCGTTTCTAAGAATAAACGATACGATCGATGGGTAACGCGAACAAACGCGAGATGTATTTTCGTAATGGATCGTATTTCGCGATGCGTTCGCAATGGCGGTTAAACTCGAGGGCCGTAGACACTGCGAATAACCAGATCGGTCATACCCGTACCGATACCTTTTAAATTATCGATCGCCGTCCGCATGAACCAAAAACACAGACACCGCTCCGCCCACCCACACCTGCGTGATCTCGCTGATTCTGGAAGAGAAACTTTTCTTCCATAACGCGACCCAAGGCGCGAAAACTTTTACCGTGACATCGTAAAGGTGTCAGGATTGGAAGTATAAATCTTTAAAAATATCACAAATTGAAAGTGAAACGGTATTCAGCGAAAACGCGAATGGAGGACAACGACACGAAACGTGAATAAATCTAGTGAGAACGAAAAGAACGAATGCTTTGGAAGAGCTTACGAAAAGACAGATAGCTTGGTTTTTTAAATGTATAAGAATCTGACACGACACAATTTTATTAATAACAATGACTCGAATAATATTTTTAAAAGTTATTTCAACGACAATAACGATATTTTAGTAACAAACAAAAGCTCCTCGACATAATCAATCAACCGAAAACGAATAAACAGTACGAACAGGCAATAATGCAATTACGATTGAAAGAGAGTTTTCAATATTGGCGTTCCGCTTCGCGAGTCGTTTGCTTATTTCTACAATATCAAATGCACGTATCGTGGAACCTCGGAGTCTATGCATACTGTACGACAACTTCCATATCCACAACTTTATTATACTTGCGAGTCGAGTAACCGATCTATCCATCCTTTCGCGGTAATTCAAGCGCTCTCATCGTAAATAACTTCGAAATATCACCGACTCAAGTGCATGCTTATATCTGTACTTATAAATAATGATACTCAAACATCCGTCACTTGTACCTCGAGTAAACCTAATTACCGTAAAATTAGCATAAGGGTAAATAAAGTATGAGAATACTCGAATAAATTTCTATTCTGTTTATTTCACTCGTGCTGTGCCCAGTCGACTATAAATTTAATAATCTATGAGTGCTCAAATCTTTTAGATACGCAGTTTCAAACGCCTCCGTTTCGCGTCCTCTTTACTGTAAAAACAAAGGTTAACAACTCGATACGTGAAAACGATTGAACGAAAGGAAGAGAAAAGTGGTAAAAATGCGTAGAGTTGGTCGATTAAGATTGTTTTCATACATAGTATGATTAGAGACACGTGTGTCGCACGCAATGGTTCTTCCAGAGGCTATAGAAAGTGGCGTTGATGACGACTTCGTGACGAAATTCGTCAAAGAAAAGCGGCCTACCTTTCTCGTAATCCATACTACCACCCTTACTAGTTGAACATCCGTACAAAAGTTAGATCACAGTCTACGAATATTTCATTTCATATACTCAAGGACGTGAAACCGTCCCAGTGATACTTCCACGTGATCGATCAGCCTTAGGTGACCACGTGGTAGTAAGCTTCGCTGCTTGCATATTTCTATGCTTCCGTCAATCTCTACGTCGAAATTCAACGACCAACCGTTCCTTCAATGGAATATGTAAAATCCAATTACGTACAAATTGTAAGAAACACGTTATTAAAGACTTTCTTTGACCCAAAGTATCAATTACCACTGTTCGTATAAGTATACGCAGTTTCGGAATCGTGATTTTTAAATATTTAATAAATAGCGACATTTTTCATAGGAAAATACACTAACAAAATTAAAATTACAAAATCCTGTACAGTCGAACGGATATTTGGAAAAATTAAAAGCGAACCGAAGTTATGTAAACCAATCGATTTAGCGGATCGTAATTACTACAATTTCATCTGCTGGACGTAAAGTAACTTTTGCGGTTCGAGAATATCGTTGATCTCGCGTTCAAATTAATTCGAGACATCGAAATTGGCTCTTGAAACAATATCTAGCGTGACAATGTTAGCTACATAACGAAAGTACATAATAATGTCGGGATATTTAAGCGTACGTCAAAATAATTACCACCGTCAAGGGCAATTAGAGCCACGCCTTGTAAAAATTTGCTTGAAAACTCGATGATATCGTATAAAGTCGTACAAAGACATTACACGCGATCAAACAGTACTTTAAACGTATATTTCTTTCCCTAAAAATGAAACAATTACGATTGTTTCGAGTACCTCGCCCTACAAGCCTTCTAAGCATCGTTCTAATTAGTAACAACATTTCAACGAATGTAATGTTCATTTGAGTGTACATTAAACTCGGTTGACATTTAGTGACTCATTTGTCTACCTAGTGCTCACGTAATGGATAGACCATAGCATACGTGCAAATATAATTACAACGCGATATACATACATAGGAACGAACGTTTGTCATCGCGATATGTCTCCGTTTCCGCGTCAATGTTCGACGTAAATGGACAATATTTTATTCAAACAATGGATGGCGAGATAAAATCAACGATACAGCAACGATTTAATTTTTAAAGAATCCAATGCAATTTTAAAAATTTATCGACGAGCATGGAAAGATATGATTTTCATAAAGCAATTTATTCGTGTTATCTTTTCTACAAAATAATTCTGATTCTACAAGTAACTTATTCATTATTGGAAATTTGTATCTAAATAAGAATATTGCTTGTCAAATTTCTGATATACTTGTGGTCTCGCATTCGCGATTTCAAGATTGTCGATTGCATCATTTGGGTGTAGAGTTCTATGAAAAATAAAATGGAATCACAGCTGATCTAATGCCTCGCCGATGATAAGATCGTTCCACGATAAAAATGGCAGCAGAACAGCACGAAATCGAGTCGTACCCTATCAAGATGTGAAAGTCAGATAAACTATACCGTGTGTAGCGAATCGTTTCTTGATAAAACGGGGTTATCAGTGGAAATCTTCCCACAAAATATGATCAACTCGAATCAATGAACACCTTGAATACTAATGCCGTGACTAGTAGGGAATTCCATTTTTATCTTTCATATCTTTCAGCAATACATTCCCTCGATAACGAATTAATTAATGAAACTAGTTAATCGATTTTCAAAATTTCAAGTACTATATTGATACTTGTAATATCTGATTCCATTGCGTAAAATGTAATAGAGAATGAACAAATATATTTGGTATTATTTCGGACTGATAGGGAATAATTAATTTATATTTTATATAAATTAGAAAATTACAATGGGTTTTCGTTCGTTTTTGTGAAGAATCAAAACAACTAGTACGATTTATGTAATACAATGTTCGCAACGTTTCTCGAGTATTACAGAGAGGAAGAAAAATTTAACTGAAAGAAATTGAAAATCGTAATGGGTCATACGTTTTGGTTAACCATCGTAAAACTTGCGACTGATTCAAAGCAGAACTTAATCAAAACTGTCTACATTCTAAGTAAATACTTTATCATGGTACCATTATCCCTTGAACCCGATCATTTTTTATGACTGTAATACCTACTTTATCAACAGTCGACAAAGCCTTTGCTGAACCATAGACGAGATATACGAGTAGACCTTACACCACAGACGAGATATATGAATAGACCTTTCACCTTATGGACTTTCGCGGCCGAATCTGACTGCCATACCGATCTCAAAATTCGGAGGTGACTTTAGCGGCCTCTTCTCATGAATGGCGGTCAGTTGAGGAACTAGGCACTGAATTAGTATTGATGGGCAGCCAGCTGTAGCGTGTGCATAAATACATGTGAGTTGACTATGGGAGGGATTGAAAAAGACAGTGCAGTATTATCAGATGGCAGACCCGTGCCCAAAGGGAACTGCCCCTCCACTTACATACACTAATGCCAACCACCTTGTATATGAGTTCTGGCGTTTCGTATAGCTTCGTGGATTCGAGAAAGGCGGCGACTGTGAATCTATCCTTCTTGCTCTCAACACAGCCGAAATTCATCTCGCATAATCTCGAGCCGAGATTCTCGACTGCCCAGGCATTTTTTACTTTTCGACCTATGTAGATGTATACATGCAGACGTATAAGCAAAAACCATAATGAAACAAAAATTTCAAAAATTTTTTTACGGAAATACACGTTTTAGGCCCCCCTGATCATATTTTAACTATTAAAAAAAAGACATTTTAAATTTTAAATTTTTAAATCTGAAAATATTTGAAAATACTGTCCTATTTGTCCTCTTTGTTTAGAAATTTAAAAAAACGCTGACTCATTAAAATCAATCATTTGAAATGATCCTATACCTCGTCTGTGATCTAATCCTAAATCGATCTGTAGTTGACGAGTGTATCTGAATTTTTGTGAGAAATTAATACACAATGAAATACTTTCGCGATTGTTATGAGAAATGGAATGGTTTCTGAAGAACGCAGCCATTAGATCATATTATTTGTTATGTAATTAATAATTGTATTAATTACATACTAAATAATAATCCCCAGGTCTCACCACGTGGAGGTTGCTGCGAGTGGAGACCCGAAGGGAGATAGATGGAATCAAAGTTCCATCGATCTTCCTTTTAGCTAAGCTTAGCTGGATTACTAAACTAGAGAAATAGAAGGAAGCAATGTTCCTTCGATCTTCTAGTTTAGTTGTACCAAGTAATTATTTCGTTTCAAAAGGGGTGAAGCTATATTGTGGGATACGCAACGCGACGCGATGCTGAACCGTGCGGCAGATCTTCGGATCGAATCAACACTGCCCTTGGTAGATTGATTTCTATTTCTAGAAATCGATCCATCATGGGTAGGCGACTAGATCTTTCGGACAAACTGGACGGCCGATCACATGTTTCAATCGATGAAACAGCGGTGATCGAAGCTAGGAACCAGAGAACGAGTCGAGAGAAGCTACTTGTTAAATAATTACTTGGCAATATTGGGAGACGCATATAATAGGGACTTAAAATTAACGTCGAAGCTCAAGTCTGGTCAAGTTAAAACTAAAATTCGGACGATAGAAGGAAACAAAGTTCCTTGGATGTTCTGGTTTAGTTGTACCAAGCAATTATTTGGTTAAAGAGAGGGACGAAGTTAATTTGAGGGGCACGCGAAGCGACGCGACGCGACGCTGAACCGTGCAGCAGATCCGAGGATCGAACCTACTGCCCTTGCTAACTAGATCTCTATGGGATAACGGACGGCTGCGACTCCGAATCTAAGGTCTCCATTGCTCCAACGCAACCCGCCGGGAGCCCGAAGGACCCGACTCAAGTTGTCTGACAAAGAGAGAGTACCTCTGAAACAGTGTCGACTTTCGCTGGAAGGTATGCGTTTCCGCAGGATACGGAAACTCCACACCTTCCAGCAAAGTACCATTTTCCCTGGATCGAGCTACCAATGGGAAGGCGATTAGATCTTTCGGATCAGCTACACGGCCGATCACATGTTTCAATCGATGAAACAGCGGTGACCGAAGCTAGGAACGAGGGAACGAGCGAGAGACAAGCTACTTATTGAATAATTGCTTGGTAGGACGCGGAGATACGTATAATAAAGAAGGCTTCGACGTTAATTTTAATACTCGCGACGAAGCTTACTAATCAACTTGCAATTAAAGGTCCCTCGGCAGTATGTGGCGTTCTCCCTCGATGTCCTTGCGATTAACCCTAAACTGAAATCAAAACTCATATGTATATTAGTGAGATATGGTAGGAAATTTAATAAACACTTTAAAATGATCTATCACCTAGCTAAAGGGAATTGAACAAAGTATATTAGCAACATGTTACAAGAATTTAAGCTGTAAACGTAAAACTGAAAATCTTATATTCATCAGAGTCGTCGAAACGAATATGGATATGTACATCGACACAATGTTGTAAATATCAGAACGATCACTCTTATATTGATCAGAGCCATCGAAGCAAATATGGATATGTGAATGGAAGCAAATATGGATATGTGAATCGACACAATGTTATACAGATCAAAACGACCATTCGTTGTAACGAAAGAAACTTGGATCGAGACACCAAATTGAATCAACACCAAACGATCAAACGAAACGAAAGAATCGAACAAAGTACCTCCGCAGAATATTACGAGAAATCGAGCAAGAACGCAAAAATCAAAATCCATGAAATTGTATAGAAACAAACATAGTATACGATGGAAAACAATATTACATTATTATATCCTGCAATATTATACATATCAAAGCAATAACATAAATTCGAGAAACAATGTAGAAGTAGAAACAGAGAAAAAGGACATTCATAATAACCAAATACAAATCAGATAGATAAATACAGTTGAATTCACATCGAACAAACAAATAAAAATAATAAAATATAAATGAGTGGAGTGGACTTACTACTTGTTGTCAGTACACAGGATAGTTACCACTGGGCCAGCTGTAAAGTAAGAAAATATTCATATTATAGCAACGTCGGTTAGACAAGCAGGGCAAAATCAGTTCATTTAAGCGAAATTGGTATCAAACGATAGAATAGAAGAGGGGAGAGAAATTTTAAACAGTTCTTACCGTTGGTCATCACCGTCCGGCACTGGTCAGTAGTGGTCAGTAGTGGTCAGTAGTGGCAGGAACGCTAGCCGCGACTGGTCAGTAGTGGTCAGTATTGGTCAGCCATGGTCAGCGCTGGCCAGTGGTGGTCAGCAGCGGTCATCAGAGGTCAGCAGCGGTCCCCAGTTCGCTTTTGGCTATTTGCCCACTCCCGAATACGCGACGCGACTGAACAATTCTTCGCAGTAACCCTGCTTATATGTCCAAGGTGGTGAAAGGGTGGGGAGACCAGTCAGAGCCAATGCTGAAGTTACCACTTAAGACTATCTCATGTACAAAGGAACTATTTCGATTGGTTTCACCTCTTGACCATTTCTGAATCTTCGCTGGACCTCTGACCTTGACGTCCACCTCACTGTTGACCACCAGTGACCATAAGCTGGTCATTGTTGATCATCGACCCATTAAAACCTTTACGAAGATTAAACGAAGAGTAAAGCCTTCTTACGAGGATTCCCTTACAATTTGATGCATGATCTTTTTAACATTTTGTTCCACTTTGGAAGAGTGTATCTCGTTAATTTTTATCTTTTTGTACGTCAGTTCGAACAATTGCCATACTGAGCGAAAAATTCGGAGGTGATTTCAGCGTCCTCTTCTCATGGATGGCGGTCAGTTGAGAAACTATTCACCGAATTAGTATTGATAGGCAAACAGGTGTAGTGTTGCGTAAATACATATGAGTTGACTATAGAAGAAATTCATTTTTGACTCTGTCGGTAACGTTGCGAATGACACGAAAATGGTAATGGAGTTTTGAGACCCCATAAAAATAGGCCGAAAAAATACATTGGATGAAGGATCTACTTCTATACCACACCTGTGACAATACTCTAGAATCTTTGATGAATCAATGGGAATCAAAACTAACTTAGTGAAGAAGCTCTATATTTATGATGACCTATGCAAAGCGGATCGCAGCCAATTTGCTAATATTATTTAGTTTTTAATTAATAATTGCATTACCCAGCTAAGAGTGATACGATTATTAATTAAACGCTAAATAATATTACCCAGGTCTCACCACGTGGAGGTTGCTGCGAATGGAGACCCGCCCCAGCCTCACCCCAACCACCCTCCTTTGGTGAGGAATCCTAATATGTTTGGATAGTTTCCCCTAAGAGAAAAGCTATCAAAATTCGACTGTCGTTAGAAATGAACGACAAGGAAAGTGTTTTGAGAAGAATTGCCTGATAAAAAGGCCTACAACCTAACAAAACGTCGATATATGTGAGATCAGCCACCACATGTTTTCTATGAACGAAATAGATACATAAATGATACATAAATATCAATATGTATTTGTGTATATATGTATGATAGTGTCTAATAAGACACGTGTTTTTTATGAACGAAATACATACATAAATGACACATAAATATCATTATGTATTTATGTATATATGTATGATAGTGTCTAATAAGACACGTGTTTTTTATGAACAAAATAGATACATAAATATCATTATGTATTTGTGTATATATGTGTGATAGTGCCTAATAAGACACTGAAAAACGAAGTAGAAATGTGCGACTGCACGTATGAACTGTTCCACTGTCTAGTGGAATACTAATATGTACCTTAATATTAATTAATCCTATTTAAACGTACGTTTGTATTTTGCTAGTATCTAACTAGACGTTATAGCGATCGCTTCTTTATTTTATAAGGTAGGTACTTACAGTGGCCACTAATAATAATAACTTAACTATACATTTATACTTATAGTCTAACGCAATTAACGAAGATATTTTCTTCTTCATGTCTTCGTTAATCCCACGATGTTTTCCTGAAACACGCACTCAAACAGAACAAACATAACTCACATAAAACAAACAAATATGAAAAGATATTTTCTTCTTGATGTCTGGGAATCCCACGATGCTTTCCTGAAACATAAACTCAGACAATAAATAAAATTGTATAAAATAGATATTTCCCTGAGTACGATTAAGTTTGAACCTCGTATCTTGTAGTAACTTTTACCAATTGTTATTTCCAATTCATATCGGGTTTTTTCATTTTCCGTGCTCTATATTTTCAATCGAAATATGCTCATATACTCTGTAAGAAGAACTTGTTCAAAGGATTAGTAGCTGAAATGAAAATATATTAGTGGACACAGAAAAAAAATAATCGTGTACTGTCAAGATAGAACAATGTTCATCGATCATAGTAAAATAGATACTACGAAATTAACATTTAAATTAAACCTTTCACGCTCAAAGTTTAAAAACATAAATATTACGTAATCGAATTTTAATGAAAAGTTAAATTCGTCTGTATTAAGATTAATACTGAATAAATTGAACTTTTTATCCATTCATTATCGTAGATTCTATTATTCGTTCCATTTTTCAAGTAAAATTTTGGTAATTGCAAAATTGAGTAATTAAAGAATTTTATTCTTTAATAATATTAGATATAGATTTTTCAAGACGTATATATTGCAATAATTATATTTTACTGTAGTCAAAAGTAAGTTAGGTTTGTACAAAATATAACAATAATGAACACAGATGTCGATTTTATACGGAAATTAACTCTCAATATAAAATATCAAATTGCAATTTGCATCCCCTTTTGATGCAAGTATTTGATTTTCCATCGATTGAAACAATGATCGCGAACAAACTCTGATCTATGCAAAGAATTTCGAATATTTATAAAAAAATCCACTATCTATAAATAAATATTCCGGTTAGAAAGATCACGATATCCCATAAAAATTGACGACTCTAATAATGAATAATTAGTGATATATGTATATATTAGAATTCTGAATTCAATCTAAGATCAATTTAATCATAATATAGTTTTTTTAAATGTTTTAAATCTTTTTAAAAAATTACAGATATTTACACATTATAAAGAATAAAACATTTGATCTATACATATACAACAGTACTTTCAAGCAGTATTTTCGTTAACCAATACATAAAAAAAAAAGATATATTTCATATAGTTAGAATAAACGTCCACTCATAAATTCATATAACAACGCGTGAGTGGACCATTCTTTCTATCGCAACGCTAATTTATAAAAAATACAAAAGTCGCGAGGGGTGCTTATCATTCGTAAAATAAACCACACTGGGTCGTTTTATTAATCAAATCGCGTGCACCCATATTAAATAATACGCAACACTAATTTTAATAAAGAAGTTGAGCCACTCGAGGCTTTGTAGAATCACAGCTTCTTCATGGTGATCCTGAAGCAGTGGCCAGCATCAGATTTTGGGCATTAGATCGCAACACTAATTAATAAAACCGCGATAAATCAATATCGCAACACTAATTTATAATAAAAAAATTACAAACGCGATTTCTAATGATAAAAGCAACCGCGAATGGTGATTATTCGCAACACTACCCTGGAAAGCAAACGCGAAAAATAGTAATTCGCAACGCTAAGAGTAAACCGATCAGTGCATTCGCAACGCTATTCTTAAATAACAATAAAAGCAATCGCGTATGGAATTCGCAACACTAGCCTGAAAAGGAAACGCGAAAAATAGGAATTTCGCAACTCTACAAGCAAACGCGATTATTGTATATTCGCAACTCTATCTTTAATGGAAATATATTTATGTTTCGCAACGCTAATTCAAATCGCGTTTTGCCCAAAAATGCTGGATCGTGGGTGTTGGCGGTGTCCATCGTTGATGCAAATACACATGCAATAAATAAACTAGCTACTTCAAGCTACTTAAAACTACAATAGAGTGGCACATATGGGGATGAAGTTAGACGTTTTAAATATCGCAACACTACGGGGCAACAACGCGATAAATCAACAATCGCAAAACTAATTTATAATAGAAAAAATTCCAAACGCGACTTGTAAGAATAAAAGCAACCGCGAATGGTAATTATTCGCAACACTACTCTGAAAAGCAAACGCGAAAAATGGTAATTCGCAACTCTAATAACAATCGCGTTTTCTAATCAATCGCAACGCTATATTGATAGCAAACACCCGGTTCCTCGGTTTGCATAAAAACCGAAAATATTTATTCGCAACTCTACGAGCAAACGCGAACATTGTATATTATTCGCAACTCTAACTTTAATCAGGGGCTATTGGTACATGTACATATACATGTACTGGCCACAAGATAAACTAACTACTACTAGTACTACAATTGCGGTAGAATTTGGGCATTGAAAATGTCGCAACGCTAAATAAAAAATCGCACGATTAATCAAGGTCGCAACGCTAATTTATAGTATGAAAATTGCAAACGCGGTTGATGTCCATTATATGTACAAAAGTGTAAAAATGCAACGCGAATCATGATTGTTCGCGACACTACCCTGAAAAGCAAACGCGAAAAATAGTATTTCGCAACTCTACGAGCAATCGCGTTTATCAATAATTCGCAACGCTATTTTTAAGCAAACATTCAGTACCTAAGTTTGCAAAAAACCAATCGCGTATCGTGTCGCAACGCTACCCTGAAAAGGCAACGTGAAAAATAAGAGTTCGCAACTCTACAAGCAAACGCGATTATTGCATATTCGCAACTCTATGTATATCATAACCGCGAGTTATGGGAAGGGATGGCTGGCATGTATGGTGCAATCATGTACAAAGTACATGCATACGTGAGCCAGCCAAAGAAACAAACTAACTACAACTACAGACGAGTTAAGTGACAAAATAGTAACAGGAATGACTTTCCATCCTCATCCAAAGATGAAGATGAAAAGCCATTTGTTGTAGCCCACTCTTGAAACAGTTTGTCAGGGTCTCTTCAGCTCATATAGAGCCTTTTCTTTCTTCGGCGGTCCTGCCGATGCCTGAAACTTACGAAAGACTGGGCTCGAGATTTCGTGCAATACGTAGTCTTCCAACAATATACGAATTGTTGAAAGAGCAACGTGGTCATCTCGAGCGGGACGAGCGTTTCGAAAGGGACCTAATCACGACCGCGAGCGCGAGAGAGCGACTTTAAGAGTCGCGCGATTCGAGGAGTCGAAAATAAAGCCGAAACAAACAGCACAAGTGCATCGTTTGAATCAGCAAGATTTCTACTCTCGAAATCGTAACTACAGGAACAGAACTGCCACGCGAAAACGCGCCTACCCGAATTACTAATGTGGACAGTCCTGCCCTGACCCTACCTACTTAGATTAAGCACGCACACACACACACCAGAGAGAAAGTTACCTACCTACCTAACCCTATATTTAAAAAAATGCAAAACTCAGTCTCTCAAACAAACACTCCACGGTTCTCATTCACAATGTCTGGGCGCGACCTAAACTAGGGAGGACTCCCCGGGGTTCCTCCGACACCCGGACACAACCTCATTCATACTCTAATTGTGTACATACCAGTTTTTGCAGTGGACTGACAAAGCTAGTGCCCATTGCATACTTTTATTATTTATGTAAAACATTTTAATATATCTGATATAGTCTTTATTTAAATATACTCTATACATAAATGATTATATAAGATTGAAAAGCTAATTCATTATGCATTTTACAATATTATCGACGTGTATGCAATACGAACAATTGCCAAGTAAATAATAACTATAAGTTTAATATTACTATTGTGATTGTTATGAATCTAATGTCAAAAAATTCTGTATCTGAATTGTAATAAACTATTGAAACGATGCACTTCCACATCCTAACCACAAACACACATATGTGGACAGTACATCGTGCACGATACACTAGCATTGTCAGTCGCACAGATAAATTATTATTGTAAATGTTACAAACTAACTCATCGTGCCCCGTTGCCGTTGCTCGTGCAAATAACACTTGGGCATGTGCATGAACTTAGGCAACGAACACGGAAAAGTATCCTGAAAATCCTGACTAGAAAAACTGGTTATTAATAATTAACTAAACGGTATCTATTCTCAATTAAAATGACTCGACTCGTTATATGTAATATATCAACAACAGAGTACGTTAATATTGAAAGATATTATTATACAAGAAAAATTTGTGATTGAAATTTAATTGTTTAAAATGTAAGACTTTAATCAAGATTTCATGATAAAATAATTTACTTTGCAAATTGAAATAAATTCATTAAATTATTATTCAAAATATTCAATTAAACTTGGTCGATTCTGTCGTCAAAGTAAATTTTTTAAAAAATAAAATTAACATGCATGTTCCTTTGAGTTGAAAATCGACCAGTCGCGAAACGCCTTCTTGCACATAAAATACATCATATGATGGATTAATTATTAAAACGAATATTTAATAATTATATTAATAATGTAAGATATTTTACTGAATCTATATTCTACTCAATTATATAATTCATATAAAGATAATAAACATATTTCATATATTTGATCAAAATTGTGTAATAATCATATTGTGTAATATTTATTGATAACATTAAAAAACGCGAGTGCAAGAAGACCCTAGCCTGCACTAAAAAAATATAACTCATGGGTATTTTTCATACCCGCGGTCACTTAACTCGTAAAAACTACTAAGTATACAACTGGTTACCCGTGTTGATTCGGATCTTTCATCCTACAACATGGTTGGGAACCAGAGGAACACAAATAGCATGCGACTCACAAATGATGAACTTGTACCTCTGGGATGACTGCATAATGATGCTGCTGCTGCCCAGTGGAAGTCATCAGAGCCCCCTGCATGGTCCTGCTATAAAGAATAAGAAAGCAATTATAATCTATTGTTAAAACTATAGAGATTTTTAATTAAAAATTTCAAAGTATAAATTTATACTTACGTTGTTCGCTCGTGGTCCACCGCCCGATACCCCCCCGGGTACTGCTGCTGGATACCAAGATCAGGTTCAGAGACTGTAAGAAAACTGTAAGAAAACAGTTAGAATCTATTGTTAAAACTACAGAGATTTTTAATTAAAAATGTCAAAGTATAAATTTATACTTACATTGTTTGCTCGTGGAGCATCGCCCAATAGTCCTCTTCAGTGATGCACTGACTCTAATTCCGATAACGAGGAGTTTAAATTTCAAATTGAAAAAATAATTAATTTTATTAGAAAGTATTAAATTACATTACCGCGACCGAAGATTGAAATCGGCGAACAAATGATTCTATTTTCGCGATTCAGAAAACAAGGAGAGCCACGATGCTCTGGAAATAATTTTAAAACTGCGTAAGAAACACTGATTCTATTATCGCGTAACCTAACACGAAAACGACTCAGGGTCACTTGCCCCGAAAAACAAACTGTTGCTACGCACAAACACCGAAGCTACCGGCCGCATTGCTCGCGGCCAACAAATTTCCTGGAAAAAAGAAACTGAAAAGAAAGGGACAGGAGACAAGAAATACAACGAGCACATCTGTGCTTTTCCTACTTGTTTTCTTTTTTCTTTCAATGTTCGTCAACAGAAATGCTGCTTCACTTAGTACTGCTATATAATTTGTTACGACTAACCGTAAAAGGTTACTGCCACGAAGGCGAAATATTCTCAAACGAAGTGATTTACAACGATAAAATATTATACACAAAAATAATTACTTTACAGTAATTATTCAATTTATAAACATTATATCACTAACTTTCACAGTTAGAGTTGTAGGAATGATTATATTTAATTTATCGAATGTTTGAATATATCGTAATTTTTATAAGTATTGCGAAATTTGCAAAAATTAAAGTTCGTTAGTTATTTATGCTTTAATAGCATATTCCAACTACGTAGTTTCTACGTTTTCTTAAACTTGCATCGAAAATGTATGCCAATTACAATTACAACAATTCATAAAGACAGATTTATAAACAATCAATTTAATAAATAGTACTCGCGGCCAGAATACAGTTAAATATAAATCATTCCAATTTAACCTTAATGTCTACCGTTAGCCATTCCTAAGTATTACACTATCGAAAGTGCTTTGATATATCTATATCGAAAAAGATACAAAGTTCATTAATCATTTTCATGATTCATCTTAACACGGACAAATTATAAAATTATGTATCAACAAATAACTTGATAAATAGATAAAAATATATAAAAATTAATATGTATGTTAATTTCGTTATAATAGGTTAAACGTTACCAATATTCCCTTCGAAAGTCGATTTGTCTGCCACCTACCATGGCGTCGTTTACGCGCCATTATAATAGGTTAAACGTTACGAATATTCCCTCCGAAAATCGAGTTATCTGCCATCTATCATGGTGTCGTTTACGCGCCAATATTCCATGGCGTCGTGTTCCCATCAGAGATTGCCACAGAAATAAACTACAAATTAAAGTCAAATGCATTGTAGAAAACATATCTAATCGTAATTAAACAATAATTGATGTGCAAGATACGCAATTTCGTTTAGGTAGATATAATGAATCGACGCCGGTTAGATATCGAAGAAGACGCGCGAAACCCGATTCAGTTTTTGCCACAATTCCGATTCAATTTGTAGTAAAAACGTATTAATATTACACGAAAGCACCGTTAGAGACTAAACCCATGTAGTAATAATGATGAAATATCAACAGGTTAGAAATACGTACCTTCTTGATAGCGAAACACCGACAGGTCTCGACACGTCTTATCGCGCCAATTTTTACAATAGTAATGGCGACCCCTCGTTCTACCCAGCAGCGCTCGCGAATTAAGTGGTGGGTGGCGGTACCCTCCGATCTTTCCCGAAGCTTCCATTTCGAAAAGAAATTCCTTGACTTCGAATTTCGGAGACTGTAACAGAAATAAAATGCAAATTAAAAGCAACTGTATTACAGTAAACATAATTAAAGAATAATTGAACTTGAAATAATATGTATAAGATATGTAATTTCGTTTAGAGGGATATAAAGAATCGACGCCGATTGGAAAACGTACAAAATGCGATTCAACTTTTCTCACGATTCTGATTCAATTTATGGTAGAAATGTATTAATTTTAAACGAAAGCATCGTTAGAAAATAAACGCGAGTAGTAATAATGAGGAAATAGCAGGTTAGAAATACACACTCCGATCGCGAAACGCCAATAGGTCCAGACGCGTTCGGACACGTCTTACCCCGTCAATGTTTACGATAGTAATGGCGACCCCGCGTGGTACCCAGCATCGCTCGCGAATGAGGTAGGAGGGAACGGGAAGTTCCGATGTCTCGCGAAGCTTGTATATCGAAAAGGAATAGGGACACCTCAGGTAGAAACCGCGGATACAAAAAGAAAGGACGAAGATACTGAGACTACGTACTAGAACAACGTAAATACCTTGAATGTAGAATCGCACTGATGGATGACAAGATTCTTGCATTCGTTCACATTATTCACTTCGATGATTACATGTAATTATGATTGACAAAGTTACATTTTTTACGCATAGAGTGCGTACGAGAGCCGACCAATGTTTCTATTCGATTATTGATCGAAGAATTTCTGTTCTTCTGACAAAACGAATAAATTTTATTCTTTTACTTTCTGGATACATAAAATAATAGTGAAGATCAGTTTAATTCAGAAACTGATCTAAAATTTATCCTTCTTCCGACAGAGTATTTAATAAGTATCAAAAAGTAATATAATTAAAATTTATTCGTTGTAACGATAATCGATTGTGAAGTTACAATATCGCGAATTTGTCGACACTTTCCATTCCGTAGCACTCACCGCATCTAAATAACAAGTTTTGGAATAAATATAACTTTTATAAACAATAGTTTAATGACTAATTAGGTGTTCTTTACACAACCGATTTAACAGGAGGTTGTGTTCTACCGAATCGAAATACTAATCACGTAAACAATGAGTAGTTTTACAGCGCACTCTGCATTTAAAGACAACGACTCCGTGAATCATATTTAACCCGTTCACTGACGTCGGTAACATCAGCAAATTGACTGATACAATATCGACAAAAGTTTGTATAAAAAATTATTTACAGTTAATCATTGTACGGTCGTATGGTTCTACAGTCAAGATACTTTTATATTGTTCAAATTAGTTATAAACCATATGATACATCGAGGTCTGTTTCTCAAAATTAAGATCTAGGAAAGCAAACGAATCAATTAATTGCTCATTATGTTGATAAAGGGGGGCCACTGCAATTAAATAATTCGAAGCTTTTTAACGAGTTATGATAAGTTTATAAATTAGCCAGCCTAGACACATTGTCGCTTCAGGTGTTTCACTTGATATAATGGACACGAATAAATATGACTGTATCGACAATGAACAACGAAACGTCCTTTAGTGTAACCACAGACGAGGTATACGAGTAAACCTTTCACCCAATGTATTTTTTCAGCCTATTTTTATGAAGTTCTAGAGCCCCATTACCATTTTCATGACAATCGCAACATTACCAACAGTTTAGAAATGAATTTCAATCCCTTCCCCATAGTCAACTCGTATGGATTTATGCACACACTACAGCTGTCAGCCCATCAATATTAATTCAGTGAATAGTTCGTCAACTGACCGCCACTCATGAGAAGAGGACGCTACAATCACCTCCGTATTTTCAGGCCGGTATGGCAGTCAGATTGGACCACGAAAGTCCATAAGGTGAAAGGTCTACTCGTATACATTATCTGTGACACTATTGCGAGACGCAATATGCAATGCGAGTAACAGTTGGTCGCTGATCTTCGCGGCAACAAGATGTTGAACGTGGAGGGTCTCGTTTGTTCATTTTTATACCGGGAACGTAAAAAGAAGGAAAAAAGTAGACGTTACTGTGTTCATCCAATAAACTGTGAACGATTAATAAAAAGAAAATTTCACTTATTACACGAGAAATTGTTAGATCACCCACGTAAGTTTTACGACTATTATCGGATGAGCCCAGCAGCGTTTACACATCTTTTGGCATTAATTGAGCCGTATAGTATAAGAATGGAAGACACAAAATTAAGACGTGCTATTTCTCCAGAAGAAAGATTGAGTGTTACGCTAAGGTGACTGAAATGCTACTTTTATTAACTGCTTTATTTTATATTCAAAGAGAAAGGTATGCATGGAAAAAATATACGTGAAATTTGCTAAATATACAATGACAAAATCATGATTGCCTTTCTATTATCGTTCATAAATAATATAAATAATATAATAATATAAATTAGCAATTCTTGCCAATAAATTATAAAATATTTCATTTATACTATTGTTTGAATCGTAATGAAAGAAGTTTTTATAGATTAAAATCGTATAGAAAATTCGGTACGATATTAAATTTATATTCTTATGCAATTAGTTTAAATGCCAGATGTGAATACGAGCGGAATTAAATTTTTGTTAAATCTCCGTTTTTTGCGAAATTTGTTATCCTGTAATGATATGCGAAAAATACCTTTCAGATACTTAGCCACGGGATTGAGTTTTTCGGCGCTGTCGTCCGAATATTTGATAGATTTATCAACAGTAATAAGTATTGTAAGAACAACTTGTGACCAAATTTGGAAAATATTACAACCACTGTATATGAAAGATAAATCTGAAGAAGATTGGATTGAAATAGCTAATCGATTTTATGAGAGGACAAAGTTTCCGAACGTAATTGGAGCGTTGGATGCAAAACATGTCCGAATAAAGAAACCCGAAAATTCCGATTCTTCGTTCTTCCGTTACAAAAGCTACTTTTCATGTATTCTGATGGCCTGGGCCGATGCGGATTACAATTTCGTTTACGTAGACGTCGGCGCCCATGAAAATAGCGATTCTGATATTTTCAAAACGTTCGATATGGGAAAACGGCTGGTAGAAAATTCATTGAATGTGCCAAGCGAGAGAAAATTACCGAATGACGATGAAGGGAAAGCTGTGCCCTTTTATCTATTAGGGGATAAAACAATTGGACTGTCGGATTCCATTTTACGACCGTACGAGGGAAAAAATTTATCGTACGCGAAAAAAATATATAATTATAGGCATTCGAGAGCCCATAAAGTGGTCGACTGCACATTTCGGATGTTGGTGAACAAATGGCGGATACTCCATCGTCCTTTGGATCATCATATGGATTTTTCTGTGGCTGTAATTCAAGCTTGTTGTCTTTTACATAATTATGTACGCAGCAAAGATGGGATTGATTTCACAGATACATTCCACGAATGTGGGTTAGATAAATATACACGAAACGTAGAATTACGAGGCAGAAGTCATGTGATTACTCGTGATTATTTGACAACATACTTTGTCTCGTCTCGTGGCCCCATTCCAGAGCAATACGATAATATTTAATTTATTCAGTCCGTGATACGGTACATACATATATGTATATACCAAGTATCGTATTTCGTACCGTGTAAGTTACATTTCTTTTAACATTCGTTGCACAATAAGATCTCTATATCTGTTCTACTATTTTTATCTACGTTATCGCAGACGGTATTAAAGAAACAGTAAATATGATACATAGGAAATATTTTTTAGAGATTAATTTAAATTAATATAGAAGAACTGTGATATAAGATATAGAATTAACATATATACATATCTACGTAGGATTTAAATGTGACTATCTATTTAAGGAAGTATGAGCAAATGTATTGTAAAGAAGAAAAAGAAATAGTTTAAGTTAATTTTGTGAACACTTAAAATGTCTATGGATCTGAAACAGAACTCATGTATTAATAAAGAATTGTTGTAGTCTAAATTAAGTATGTAGCAGACTGTTCATATTCCTTTGACCAAAGCCCTCTAACCTTTATCCTTTGAACAATTGTAAAAACTCTTGCTATTCTACAGTCAGTTCTAACAATTTATCCTCTATAGAGATGATTCATATCCTAGTGGGAAAAATGGATTTTAAAATATTTTGAAACAGAAAATTCCATTCAATTTCTGAACTATCTTATATATTATCTGTGGTTGCATTTAATTTCCTACATTATCAAACATTATAAGTAAATTTCCTTTCAATAGATGGCACTCTGATGCAAATTATTACGTTCTTGTTCGCCAGAGGGCTACGAGCAGAGCCATGTTTTGTAGAGTGGACCACATTATACTAACTCAAAAATAATAATGACAACCAAATTGTGAGGATGGAGACTTTTATACGAAATAAATTTATTTATTCAGGGCTTACTTATCACTTGAAATCATTACCGAATTTCTTGTAGCAAGCAATCTTCGTATATAGCTCTGAGAAAACACCATGTAAGTACAACCGTTGCAATACGTAATGTGTATATGGCGAATGTAAAAACACATACCACTTACCACTACATTTAACAGTAAGCCAACTTCAAGCCATCGAAGTTTCTATCAAAAAACTTTAATTGAAAACATATTATTTACACGGTTCAAAAAGCAGTATTTCAATAATGACAAAATTAAACAATCTTATTGGAAATTTTAATACATTGAAATGAGATAAGTAAATGAAAAATAATTTTTACGTTGAGCATTTATAAAAATTTATTTTAGTATTTGGGAAAAAGTAAGGCCCCTTGAAGACCGAAACCCGGAGCTACAATCACCATACTTGATTATCTTTATTTCAATATTTATGAGATAGAGAATTCCTTTACAACCTGAATTAGAATTTAATCGTTTTGAAACAAGTTGTCAACTTGTCACTTTTTACATTACAAAACGGGTTTACACAATTTTCAATGATGATATCTTTGAGGTAGCTGCTAGAAAAGGAAATAAAACGTATTACACTACATGTTCGGTTACCGCAATTCTATAAAGTCACGGAGTCGCAATACAAACGGAATATCCTTGGTAACATAAAAGGCTGTATAGTTTTTTTCTTTATGAAGCGCTTCCATCTTATGGTATGCCCGATAGCGTCGTAGATCAATGAGCACATCGTGATGTTACTCCTCTGGCATTTAGATGAAACTTCTCGGATCCTCACTGACTTCATCAAAAGGTTATGCATTCAAGGATTATAGTGATTAGAGGGAACGAAATGAATGAAATTGAGTATTCACGTTCGCGACGATGGTGGGCTGTCTTATACTACAAAATAGTAGAGCATCACGTGCTACAAATGCTTTCTCTAATTATCTATATTTCAAAATGTACAGGAATGGAACTAAAATTTGACGTTGACCATAAAAGCCGAATGTGGAAACTACGAAAAGAATGTAAGGAACAACATAATACAGTGAGAACTCGATTAACGTCCTCAAGAGCTGTTCCGTAAATGATACATTTTTATCCTCACCACTAGGGGGCTCCCCCTTAAACCAGTGAGGCGAAGTGTAACCGGAGACGTAGCGGCTTTCTTTAAATATCTTTATTGCCTTCGTCATCTTCGTTTAAATGCCCCTGTCAGTGTGACCACACTACTATCTATACAAGAAGAAAGTTTTTTATTTTTTCCTTTTTTTTAATAAAAATTTTACTATCGTTTGGGGGAGATTTTTCTGATTAAAATGAGACTAAACACGATATAAACCGGTCAATATTTGTTAGCATAATATTGAATTAAATATTGTACTTGAGAGTCTTTCTCTCTTTGTTTATCCATCTTGTGCTGTCCTTTTCTATCTTCGGAAACATCAAAGAACGACGGATCGAGGTGCTGGGTACATTTATCGAATATGCGGTAGCTATTTTCAAACGGAATGCTTCCACTGTTCCGTAAGTGATCAGAAACTGTAACACTTATGAGATAGGTTTGGGTTAGGTAATGTAATGTGTAGTGACATTTATCGAGTTTTCACTGTACTATCAATACTGGGATACTAACCTATAATCTTAGATTCGATAAGGTTTCAATAAATTTCTTGTACACAAGAAGTTTGAATTTTGATTCATTTTTCAGTGATGCTATTGGACAATTCGATCGAGCATTGACAATGTCCGCCTGAACTTCCACGATCGAACGATACGTTCTACTAGGTACAGGTGTCGTTACAGTTGAAAGTGTGGGTGATTCCCCGTTCGACAATTTACCGAGGCTAAAAGGTTACGTCGGAGGATGTCGTTCATGGCTCAGGCCACGGTCATGATAAAATCTGTTCACAGCATACTTTTTTCGCGTGCGATCTAAATTTCTAAACTATGCAACGGTACAGAAATTAGACATTATTCTAATTTCTCAAAATTCGGGTGAACAGAGACGATCCGTTCCATATTTTTCCCGAGATTCCATCTTCGAAAGCGTTTCCCATTGCGCAACCAGGCCGCTTCCTGGTCTTAAATTCGCGTCAGGAGGACACCGCGAAAAAAAAAGTCATCTCCCCTCCCGCATACAATAACGCATGCGTGTTACGCGATCGTGTACATACGTACGTTAGCGTAGCGGGTCGCATTACCAACAATTACGGGACCTGATGGCGCGCATACCTGGCGGCGTAATAAAATGAGTGTTGTCTACTGTGAGATTCCTGGCAGCCTCCCACGAGAGCTTTGCCTCGTAAAAATAACGGGGCCCCACGCTTATTCCAGGATATGCCCTCGACCAATTAGAACTTCCTTCGATCGACTCGTCTCTAGTGGGCTCTTCCTGGCTCGTCTCTGGCTCTCTCAAGGTTCCGATACGAAAGTTCGTTAAGATCATGTGCGTGACCGATAATCGCGAGGAAAAGCGCATGGACACGCGATTGCTGAACGCGGTAAATGATTTCGTAACGTGGAACGAAACGTGGATCCGGCGATAAAGTATCCTTAACCTCTTAGGCATGGCTGAATTTTGCGCGGGGCAATGCTGTTCTCTACGCGAGTACATTGGAATGACACTGGTGTTTCAAAAACAAAGACTGTATATTCTCTCTGTACATTGTTAACACCGTTATAAAACGTTGCGAAGGCAAACATAGTGTGAAACTAAACGTATGAAAACGATCACTGAATTCAAACGGTGAGCGAGTGAGCCACGAGAATGAGCCACTAGATTGAGCCACTATAGTGGCGCGTCGTTCAAAAAGATGACATCCGCGAAAGTTTTTTTTTAAATAAGGATAATCAAGTATGGCTTAAGGAGGAGGTTGTAGTTCCGGGCTACAGTCTTCAAGAGGCCTTATTTTTTCCAAATATTAAAATAAATTTTATAAATGCTCAACATAAAAATTATTTTTCATTTGCTTATTGTTGGAATCAAGGTAGATGGATCTTTCGTTGGCGATCAGATCGCCAGAAAATCTTGAAGACACGGAATCGAAAGGGTCCGATCGCCGACATCGAGTCTCATTTTCGTCGATCGGTTGTCCTTTGGGATTCCTCTTCAGCAACAACGCGCTTCGTTGACCTTTGCGTTTCCGACATTTCTCGAACGTCTTCGGCGTACTCGATCGCGCAAAAGTCCGTTTACACGGATCTCTCGCACCTCTGAGCGCGACGGAGGTTGCGTAAATGTGGGTTACGCGTTTCCAGGCCGTATTCGGGGCAAATTGTGCGGGAATCGACGAGAAAGAGCGAGGGCCCCCGTAACGTATGCGTAACTCTCGTGAGAGATTCTCGCAGAGGGCCCACGGACAGGTGCGACGAGTGAGAGGCTCTTCGCTAATTAGACGCGAGTCTACTGACTAACAATGCACCAGGAAAATAGAATTTATACCGGGTCGTACCAAGACCTGTAGCAACCTACAGCAAACCAAGCAGGTAACTTCTGAACGGAGGGAAATCATCCTCGAGGTAACGAATTCCGTTACGTACAAAGTAGCAGTGAGAACGATGAAAAAAAAAAACAATATTGAAAGAATACGAACGGGACGAACGGTTGTTGGACAAAACTTGAAGAAGTCACGTAGATACGCCGAGGGAACGAAACGGTTTCCAGATGATTAGTTTAAGAATGGTTCTGCGTGGCACGTGAATCTACATAAACATGTCCGTGAGATTCGCTGCGTGATGGATAATTAAAAAGCAGCCAAAGTTGCACCATTTCACTAGTAATGAATGCACGCTTCCTAAGCTTCGCCCCAATTACGCTAGGGACCTCCTCTTTCTAATGAAACTTGCCTCCGATCACGCAACATCAACGCGAACATCCCGCACTTTCATCAGTTTCACGGTATCAGTATTTAAACACAATCGTCCATCGAATTCCACTCTACACGCTACATACAAAAAAAAAATAATTGCGTTCGCTCTTCTCCCAGTAAAACTTATAACACTTTCGACTGGAAATAATCTTACTTTAATTAACGCGATTCGCTCGACGAGAAAAGGGAAAAGTGTTTGGTTGAACGAACGTTCAAGAGACAGTTTTCTTGTCTGCTTTTTTTTAAAGAAACTCGTACGTTCCCGTGAATCACAGAAATGTTCAAAGCGTCTTTTCGTTTTCTAAAAAAAGTCATTCTAAACTCATTCGTGGGAATCAGTCCAGCCTGTGAACGTTACTTATGTAAATCCGTCCGGCGGTTTCTTCATCCCGCGATAATTTCATTTATAGTGGAAGACAGAACGGACAGCAGATCAATCCTACGTTTCGAACGATCTAGCGCAAGACGTCTTCATTGATTGTTTCGTGAAGCAACGTTTGTCTCCCGTGACAACTATGGATCGAATCGCTGCAGGGATCCTTGAACTCTAATAGAAACCACAGACTGCGCGATTTATTCTGCGATACTCGTAAGTCGAGTTTCAACGATAGGACTCGGTAAACCCAATCGCTTTATAACTGTAATTCAAACGATCGTTTCGGTAACAATTGTACTAAATATTACAGGAAACATCCCTGACGAGCGCCACTTGACGATACAAATCCCCGAGGATCGAGGCGACGAGAAAGTCGGATCTCCTGCAGGCGAAGCAGCACGCTATAGGAAGCGATAACGCATCTTTTCGACAGGAACGAAGCGTACGGGCACGGCGTCTGTTGCAATCACGAAATCGCAAGATCGGTTTCGTGCTACGAATGTGTCGTTGTCGGTTCGAATGTGGCACAAGGATTCGTCGGCCGGTCAGGTGGATCTTGGTGGTTCCGTTTTCCCTTGCCTCTGTTCTCCGACGTTGACGGGAGTAAACTCATCGTGGACTGTAGACCGTTTCTTGAACTGGCGACAGGAAGAGGGAGATCAGGATCGGTAGCAGCCGTGCATTTTTTGTTCCTACAAAAAATTGTTATTTTAAATGCAATAGTTTTCGCGTGATAATGATTAGTTGCCCTAATATGGAATACCCTTTTTTATACACATGTTTCACTTACTTGCAGAACTTTTACAAAAACTTAAATATTTTATGCTCATTTGACTGGTAACAGTCAAATTTAAAATATAATAACGGTTTAGGAAATGTTTACTATTTTTAGTGGGGCCCTCATTTTCCATATTAGACTCACAGTGCTCGTAATATGGAATACTATATTATAATTATATTTATATTTATATTTGAAGAAATAATCGGGCTAACACAAAGCTGATGCACTTACCTTATTATGTATAATATTAGACTGCGACATTTTCTTCAATATTCTTTTACGAACTTTGCTTTGGAATTCGGGCATATGCACATTAATTGCATCGCCAATAGATGGCAAAATCACGATTCTTCAATATTGCGGTGTTCCAAATTAGTAACGTATTCCATATTAGGGCAACTAACCCTATCCTCGACTCAGGAAGAGCGTCGTTCGATCTCTAGATCAGCTGATCGAAACTGTTGTCCCAGGAGAACTGACGACCTCTTCCTCCCGTATCCGTCACTTCAAACGAGTCGCTTTCGTTCCGCGCTTCTTCGATCTCGCCTCTGTTGTTCTCGGTACGAAATTTGCACTGGACCTCTGGTGAATTGACTTTCTCTGTTGCCGTTATCGAACTCAACCATCTTCGAATATCGTTCGAGGGACTGCACTACCCGTGCACGCGTTTTACACGGCGAACACGGCGTCCCAATGTCTTAATAGCTAGACATTGTATTCCCATATTGTTATTCTACCGCCATCGCATCCCGTGCCACTTTCGCACGTTGATTTTTTCACCTCTGTTCCTTTTAACGAATCGCATCTGCGATCGACTTTCATCCTTTCAACGCTCAGGTGTCTCTGAACGCTTCGAGACAAACGCGTCTCTATTTTGCATCCAACGGGAGTTCAAGTGTGATGAATAACTCGTTAACAATGATACGCGTGGGTACATTGTCCACGAGTTGTCCTCAATTTGCTACGCATTGCTTTCCTTTGTCTATCGAGTCCTCGCAAACGGTACTAAGCGTTTTACTTTTCAGGCGAGGATAGGTGTTTCGAGCTGGTGGGAGGTCGAAAACGTGTTATGAAGCCTCTGATCAAATAATAATCTCGACAGACAACTGTACCGAAGGTCTTCGTCTTTAATCGAACGGTTTCTCCGTAAGTAAACCACTATACAACTCCGTATAAATCAACTATCCAAAAGAGTTGAACGGATACCAGACTTGACGAGTCAAGATCTCTGTCTTTGAATTCAGGGTTTCTTGTTGGTCGCCCGGAAAGTCGACTCCTACGTGAACTGTCGGGAAAAGAAGAGACGAGGAACCGGCCTGCTTGTATAACCACGATACTTCCACGTTCCAGGACGTGTTCGCGCGCACCGGGAGCGCGTAAAGGCGTTTATGCAACTTTGCTCGAGGATTCGTGTACGCACGCGGATCAACACAACCCGGCTATCGGCTGTGTGGTGTGCACCGACAACCAGCAGGACGGCGACACCGCGAGTGAAAGTTATGCCGACTCCTGGGGCCGTGCAGCATCGGAATGACCTATCATATTTATAAATTGGTTTCGCGCGGAGATGCATCGAAATCCATCCTAGCGAAAAACCACCTAGATCTGGCCAGAAATTTGCCAGAATGCGCGTAGAAAAATAGATGGTATCGATCGTTCCGCTCGCGAACAATATTGGGAAACACGATTGTTGCGTGAGGTGCTCGATAAAAAGTGGAGCAACGATTTAAACGGTTGATTCGATCGGGAACACTCCAATTCCCACCGTTTCCTGTCGCAGTAGATAAGACGAGGACCAACGCTGTCCGAGAAATATTTCGTTTCGAGAATATTGTACACTGCGTTAAAGTATACTCGTGGCAATAGGAACGATTTCGTATAGTTCAGGCTTGCCAGCGAATGGGTTAATTATCCGCTTAGCAAATGTTTCATGAATCGCAATGTTTACACCGACGAGCGGGTAAAAGTCGTTTTGCAACCTCGTCATCTATGAACCTTCATCGAGACGTGTTTACGACCAGGAGAGATTCAAATGTAACTACTTTTAGAAATGCACGATACTGCATTACGTGAGAGAGAAGTGCGTATCGCGACGAGGAGCGGATCATTCCCTTTTTCGCACGGAATTGCACCAAAGTATGCACGTCGTGTCACAATAACGAGCGAGCCTTCCTCGGCAGTGTAATTAAGACCTCGAGCGTTCGCTTACATCGTCGAGGCTACGCTCCGCGGCGACTCCGTGACATTACACGAGATCATACAAATTCGTATTTGGAAAGAAATTTGTTCTTCCTACGTACACGTGTTATCGTTTACTTCGAAAGCCTTAGACGCAGCGTTCTAGTTAATATTTCTAAGAATTCTTAACTCAGTTCCTAAAGGACACAACCCGCCGACGTTTAAGGTATGTACTGATCGAAGCTTCTAAAAATGACATCTTGGTTTAATAACTGCTCCACGCGACCTCGATCAACGGTGCTCTCGATCTTAAAATAGTATTAACCGAGGAATAATTTTCAGGTTGATCGCCAGTCAGGACAGGACGAGTCGTGTTCGCTTAGAAGAGACGATACCTCCACGGCGTAACGCTCGCCTTTTGCTTTCACTTTCTCACGTGGTGGAGACGAGAGGAGACCCTCTCCTCGAGCCCCTCTGCACCGCGACGGATCATACCAAAGTCCTCCAGGAGGATCGTCCTCCTCGTGCACGAGCGAATTTATCGAGACCGTTCGCTGTTCCATCTTTGGAGTCTAGCACGTATGCAACGGTGCATTAAATGCAGTTCCCCTGCAACGGCTGCGTGATTAGCGATGGCATCGATACGCTACGAAAGTTACGAACAAGCGATCGATCTACCGAGAGGGCAGATTGTAACTGATACTCGATCGATCGTCTTTAAATTGCTTCGGGTTTTAACATTACGTTTACACGTTTTATGTATTAACAAACTTTTCTCTATCTTCGTATTCGCCTCTACTGATTTCTAGTCGCATCCCTGTCGCTGTATGTGATTCTCGAGCTTAGAGTCCGCGGCGAAACTGCGTTAAGTGAAACGAGAACCGGGTAAATAGATACAAAACGTTCCCTTGTTTTTTTTTTAGAGAGAAAACGTAATTGCGACAACGTAATGGGAGATAATGCGCGCGAACCTACCGCACGCGAGAAGAATATTCAAAGAGAAGACTACCTTTCGAGATACGAACTACCAATAAACAGAAACAGATAGTATGTATGAAACGAAATTATATCGTTTCGATGTTTACGAAAATCTCAGATAGAAAGTTTGACGCAGACGTTCGAAAGTATACGAATTTTGTGCAGAATTTTTACTTCTGTATTCGTACAGTTCGCAATGAGGAAATTTGTTGTTTGTCTTTGCATAGCTGGAGACAGTCGATTACGTCAGACGGTGAAATTTTTCAATGACCGAGGAAATATGCCGTTAAAATAAAATAAAAGTCGCAAACAAATGCCACCAGCTTTCCCTCGCGTACTCTTGCGACGTAAACGCACCACGCAATCGGGGTCGTAGGTCAGGAACGCGAAGCATCGATTTGTTCAACCTCCTTCCCATCGATTTTTATCGCGAGAAGACGCGAGTAATTTATTCCTTGCGGTGTCACCAATTAAAATATAATTTCCTTTGTGTCGAAACCTCTCTGGAATCGGTGTACACGAAAAGTGTCTACCAACGGGGCACCGACGAAGAGACTGAAACCGGAAGAATAAATATGAATGTATCAATGCAACCAGAATTAGTTTACCTAACAGAGATGGGATCTCCTTTATATCGAAAATGAAGAGAGGTCGAAGATAAAAAATAGTAAGTGTATCTAAATTTTAATCAGTAATTTATATACGTTTATTAAAATTACACAATGTTCGTAAAAATGCATTTGTTCGTACAGCATTCGTTTTAAACACGGTTTCGTAACTTTGTCCAAATCTGTATCGAATCAGAACCAGTTTCTCCAACGGAAGATCGGCAACGTGATCAGAACCATCGACAACATCTATGCATCCCATTGAATCCTGATGACGATACCCTGTGCTCCAGTTCCTATTGCTTTCCCCGCGGATCAGCAACGCCATAAATCGCGAATTCGTGAGGAGGATTCGCTCGGCGCACGAGCCGAATGTACTTATGCGATGCTTCGTGGAGGACGTTCGAGATCTACCAACGCTTTCACTAGCTCGATTCGTAGCATATGAGAAGCGGACGAAGGGAAACAGGAAAAGGGGGAACCTAGCTCGTTTCTTGCCCATACCAAGGACGTATAAATTGCGAATCTCTAATTCTTGCTGGGGCAACACTACCATCTCCACTTTCAGATCAGTTCTGGATAGAAATAATTCTAAACGTTTTTTCATCTTCGCGCTTCTCCATAGTTCTCGATACGTTTACTCGAGCATTCGAACACGAGACTATTCATCAAGCTTATCTCGACTCAATTATTTTTGAAACGTGGACTCGAAAAATTAACTGCATCTGCAGATATAGAGGGGGGGGAGAGCTACAGAAGCGTAAGCACTCCTCCTCCTGAGACAGAACTCCCCATAAACCTAATCGCTTGAATGCAACAACCACTGTTTAAATTAATCTCAAATACACAGTTTTGTTTCGTGGAAATAATGGTGAGGAAGAAAACGAAAACACGAATTTGTAATTTATGGATCTCTTTTCTCCGATTTTGTGTTTTCGAGATACGTTCAAGGCGCATGTCAGCTCGTGCACGGATGTACCTGACGGAAGTCAAATGTTCTCGCATATACTTAGCACCTTTTTGTATCCGCTTGAGTAAGAAGAAACATTCCGCGGATGTGCCTCGTTCAAGGAACAACCGCACATCTCCCGGAATGTTGAGAGTTTTAAATCACAATGCGAATCTGCATCGCATTGTTCCCTATTCAAGAGTCATGGAAATCGAAAGAATAATGCACGAAATATATAGAATACCGATAAGAGTCTTTTTCAGTATCGAACTGATCCGTGTACGCGGTGTGATAAATTGATTACCGAAGTGTTACATTTACTGCACTTAGCTGAGAAAACTATCAAACGAGATTACATCTTGGAAAAATGGTCTGCCCGAACCTCTGACCTTCTAAGCTTTCTCCGGGCGGTTTAACGGTCGCCGAAGGATGTCACGCTCGTTGAAATTTCCCAGACGAATTGCTATTTATAAACGTAGGCGTTAACCAACAAAGATGGAAGCGATGGACATTATGCAAAACGCCGTGCACTTTCGATCTTACGTCTAACAAAACACAGACTCTGTCAGGGACCTCTGACGAGTTCCTCAATTGAAATGAATTATGTTTCTCCGTCATCGACAGAAAGATAGGATGTACAAGCTAGAATCGATTGTACTACCGTACTTTCTATTTGTATTGTACTCGGTATTGCTTTAAACGTATTACATCCCAAGAATCAATCGCTTCGTACAGTTCGCCTAATTTTCTAACATAATAGAGTTATAGACCATGCTGAATTCAAGTAACGTGCATTAAAATTACAAAACCGAGAAAAGAGGAAGCCATCAAAAGTAACCTATCGGTTTCTCTACGGGAGACGTGTTACGACAGAGAAATAGAATCAAAATGCTTAATTAGAAGCATGCGTTTCCCAACGACGATTCCTCGCTCACGTTAGAACGGCGATAGCCTAAAGCAATCCCTAACGTGTACCAACGACGAGCGGTGTTTTAACAGCTCGACAATTATGACAAACGGAACACCCGATTGTGCAACCGAAATTAACACGAAAGGTCAATGACTCTGGCCGAGCTGCGACCAACGTCTTAATTAAAAGGAATATGATCAAATTTCAGATTGTTTCGACATCTGAAATTTTCTATCGTTCTTCTTTAAACGAACGAAATCTGATGCGGCTCGTTTCAAATCAGAATTCATTTGCGTATTGTTCGGTCGATTGCGATTGCCCAATTAAATGCGCCCGCTTATCAAACGCGAAATCGATTCGTAGTTACCGTAGCTGTGTACCTTTCGCCTACGAAATTCCTGACAAATATCGCGACAGAGCGCAGTTTGCCAGCGATGGAATCTTCGAGGAAGAATTTCAGCTCTCTCGAACGATCTCTCGAGCCAACCTTTTCCAAACAACGAGACGCCAAATTCCTCTAACAATATGCAGTGGGGGCACGAGGCTGGAGTGGGACTTTCTGGTCAGGTTGAAAACCCTGACGAAGCTGATGTTCTCCTACATCTGGGCTACTACCTTCGCGGTAACCAGATACGAAGAATTTCTGCGAAGTTTGGAGGATCAAATCCACGTGGGGACCCTGTACCAATACTTTTACTACGAATTTATTTCATTAACTTGTTAAAGATACAAACGTCGACCGAAATACCGACGCGATTGTAATTTTCTCTTCTTCGTTCTAGCGAGTATGGTCATTGGAGAAAATAAATAAATTTGACGAAATTGAAGACGGCTGGTAGATACGTCGGTGACTTGGCTCCCCACTTAGCATCGAGATACGTGACTCGTAGGTGCAAATATCGTGGCCATCTACGAACAAGCCGAAGACAACTTTCGCCCTCCAAGGCTGAGAAGATTCCTTGTCGCGGGCACATCGCGTTTAATAGAGACAGACGGTCATTGAAAAATAGAATGGCCCTCGTTAATTAACCGTTACGAGGCGCATACACACGATTACGAAATACGGCTGTTCCAACGGACGCATCCCCGGCTACAACCGAATGGAAAAAGAATAAATGTGGACGTGGTCGAGCAAGTCTGCCTTGCGAAGGCTAACTACGAGTCTTTCTTTTTACGCAGAATACCAAACACCCTGACCGTTACGCTCCAAAGGGTAAAGGACTCTCATCGTACTATTGCATCTGAGGACATTTTCTCGTAGGTCTTTTCTTTCTGTCTATAGTGTTCCAGGGACTAGACCCGGATTCTGTATCGACGAGGATAATCATCGATTCGGATGATTCTTGGTACTTACGAAGCAATTTAAAGCAACACCTCTAACTGAGGCCTTACGTAACCTGGTTTTAACATCTACGATTCGTAAACGTACCGGAACCTTTTTCTCTCTTTCTCCCGTAGCGTTACACGCAGGGTAAACAACGTACCGCCAGGATACAAGGCAGACGAGATTGCGAAATTTCGATTGTCGAGGTACGACCTCGATCTTCGTAGAATAGTCGTACCACGTGACTACGCCCTCCCCCCTGTGTTTCCTTTCTGCGTTTTACCTTCGATGCACAGTGTAATCGATCGTATTCGATCTACCGCGTATAACCATAAAGAATGCTCCTGAATGATGTTCACGTTGCGGAACAAATCCGCCTTTTTCGCCCATAAAATTTTCATGACCGTAACGTTAATAGTAATTACTTTACGCGATACGATAGCCCGAATAATAGCGAAATAACCTTTATCAAAAATATCGATCGCTAAGTTTATTCCGCCCAAAAGCATTTTCTCTAATTTTATTACTTCCGTATCAGTCGTGGCTCTACTATCCTCTGCTTTGATATCAGTTTAAGTTACAAATAGCGTTTTTTTCTATTTAGGTTGCAACAAACTCTGGCCATTTATCTTTGGAACGTGGAGTCCAACGTTTGATTAGTGAATCCTGCAAGTAGATCTCCGTACAGCCTAATCAGGCTGACGCAGAGTCCAAGCTATTGGAATGCAACACAGCACTCCCTGGATGCGCCTTTTAGAGTGCAACTAGTCTCGATCTCCCTGGCAAAGGGCACGGGACGACCGGTCACGGCAAACTTAAGATGCCACGTTTCGTACATATGTTACTAAAACGTGATCCGGACGTCGCGTCGTGAGCTTCAATCGTACCGACTGATCGAACGAACCCCGATGTTAGATCTCTATCGATCTTGAACTCTAAAACAAGTCCTCAGTCATGTTTTTTCCAAGCTGTGTCGTCTTCCCCGGCATTTTTATCAAATTCAAATGACTTGCTATATTTAGATACTTTCTAAAACGATTTAAATGTCAACGATATTTTGAGCCAAAGCTTGACGATTCTTTATCGCTTGTTTTTGTTCTTACGAAGGAATAATTGAATTTAAGTAAAAATTAGTAGACAGTGTACAGTAAGGAGCATAATTGAACGAATAAAAATAATCGATTTTTTAGTTTAAAATTACCAGACAGCCTCATTAATAAAACGCGATATTTTTACTGTCTCCGGCTAGGAGACTGACCATTTGTCATCCGTTAGAGATTATCGCGAAACAGATTTGTCATGGGAACAAGTACACCTTAAGGTTTAATGTCGCCTCTAACTCGGGTTTAAAGATCAGCCAGGATCTCAAAGATCAGAACTCTGGTACAGGTCAATCTTAGCGCAACTCCTCTCTTATCACGTCGAAAATAAGACAAACAATTTCACTGTACTATAGGGTTTTCCAACAGGTAATAAAAATTTATCTATTGAAATTTTATAAAATAGAATGCCTATCGCGTTGAATTATATTCAGTATTTAGCATTTAACAGAATTCTTCGTAAACAAACTGATTAAGAATCGAAGTATTGCTTGTTTCTATAATTATAATTTGAATATAAATTTTTAGATAAAATTTGATATTTTGAAGATAAATTTTTGCAATTTTTTCAGATTCTCCTAGACGCGAAAACACTTCCGCCAAAGGTTTGGACTACCACCTTAAAACAGACCGAGAGGCGATTATAGTAAAAGACCGCAAAAACTCGAGACCATAATAATTGTAGGCGCAAATTGCCCAGAAGGCCTCCCCGCCCCCACTTTCCTCGACAGTTTCTCTGGTGGTAAAATGTAACCACACGCGCGTTCGCGCAGCCACACATACAGAGAGAGAGGAACGATCAGAGTCATGAAATAGCAGAGAACTCATCTTCCAGCAAGTACCATCTGCCGTTGACTTAGCCGACGATCGAGCTCGAGAGTGATGTAACGAAGCGTTACGTCCTCTACCCCCATCACACGTGTAAGTACCTTCTCCTGGAAGGAGCACGGGAGCCCCCTACCTTCGCGGGCCCCAGAGCCATCCTCCCAGAAACCGTTTCCCGCTGGGCATCCTCTTCTCAGTCGAGACGTTCTCCTCGACACCGCAGTCGCCACGAAGAATCCCTTCGCGAAGGTAACACGGGAGTTACAGTGTAATCTTTCCTACGACAAAGAGCAAACACAGTGTAAAACCTATTACGAGACCATGGAAGCCGTAGGACGACGTTTCATCCTCCTCTGGGGTACGTTTCAGTTTTCGAACCGTCGGACAAAACACTCGATACAGTGATCGATTGGTCAACAGCATTATTAATAATTTCGGAGAATTCGTTCGATCGATTTCAACGATTTACACGCGCGCAATTTTGGAAGAGAAACCGACATAGTTGATTTAATTAAACGTGAGAGGTACATCGATTAAACGAGGAGCGCAAGAGTACTTTCCTTTAGAATTTTCTTCTGCTCGGCGTCGACTAGCGTTCGCTGTCACGCCTTCTCAAGCAGGACACGTGGGTAGAAACTCTTTAACGGAGATATCGCGCACGCTCTTTTATGCATACGAAAAAGTCTGCGCCCGATAAAAATATAATAGTGTCTTCATAAACCATGACGAACGACTAGCCGCTGTAAATTCTCGAATGGCTTCGTGCGAATTATTGATACCGAGGCTAACTTTCGAAAGAAACTTTTCGTCGACGAAAATACAATCGGTTTTCGACTAAAAATTCTCTTTTATTACAGTAGCTGTATTGGGAACCTGCGTTCTCGGGCTTCAACGGCCACCGCCCAGGTACTCCCAACAATATATGCCGGAAACTTCCTTCACTTGTCGCAATAAGATCGTAGGAAGCTACTACGCCGACCCTGAGACCGACTGCCAAGTGTTCCACGTTTGCGTGTCCGTGTCGGGCACTATTCAGGATTACAAGTAAGCAACGGCGAAACAAAAAAAAAAGGAACCTGGTAACTCCGAGCTACTTTTGACGATCCATGTTACGATCGAAATAGACCGTTGCACGTTTCTTTATTTCGCGATAAACAATTAGGCAAATAGTAGGTATTCTGATTTCTGGTTTCCGAAAGGTTCTTGTGTCCTAACGACACCGCGTTCGACCAGGAGAGTCAAACGTGCGCTGACTGGTACGATGTGGACTGCGAGGCAGCCACCCTCTACTACGCCAGCGACAACTTCGACTTGTACAGAATCGGTTCCGGGCTGGAATCGCCGCACTACGACAGCATACGTAGCGACGCCGAGCCCCAGGATCACCTGCAGCGCAGCGAAACCAGCGATCCGGTCCGTTCGTCTGCCAATACTCTGAACAGAGTGTCCTCCACCAACTATAACGCGAACAACAATAGAGATCTGCGCGGCAGTAGCAGCGGTAACTTCTACAATAACAGAAACGGCAAGGAGGAAGATTACGAGAACGAAAAGGCGTACAAAGAAGAGATCGTTCCGGACACCAGGAAGAAAACGGGAGTAAGGAAGATCAGCAGAAAACAACAGTTCACCGACAATGGCAATAACAATTACGCCTCGTCCAGTACGTCCGCGCCTCCGTCGGTTAACAATCAGAACACTTACACTGGATTCTACAGTGGCGGGAACTACAACCAGCGAGCTAATGGATTCGTTTCCTCTACCAGTGCCAGGCCTCAAGAGAATTACAGTAGAAATCAAAACACGCAAAGATACAACGCGCCATCGTCTACGTACAGACCTAGCACGAATTATCAAGACAACTACAATTTCCAGTCTCCTAGTACAACGGCAAGAACAACCGTATACAACGCTTACAACGTAAATTCTAACTATAATCAACAGAGCACAGGCAGTTTTAGCCAGAGCACGACAGTGAAACCAACCACCTACAACAAGAATTATCAGAATTACAACAACGGCGGGCAGTTCGTGCAACCCACGACCTTGCAACCCAGCACTAATTACCAATCAAACGATTACACGAACTATCAAAGAAATTACAACAACATTCAACGTGGAAATAATAATGTTCCGTATCAATCTACGACTCCACCACCCACTATTTACGATAATACCTATAATAATAACAACAATAACAACAACAACAACAACAATAATAATAATAATAATGGCCAATTTAGAAGCGGTACATCCACAAGGCAAGACATTGCTCAGGCAACCACGAAGTATTTCCCCAGTTATGCAAGCAGCAGCTATGCACCTACCACTTACAGTCCAGCCACAAAGAAGTACATTGCTAATGACAATAGTCAAGTTCAAACCTCTGTAAGAAATAACGATAATGGACAATATTACGACAAGACTAGCCAACAAATTAAAAGTTCGTCCCAATATTATGATAGTACCAAGGCGCCAAAAAAGGCTACGCAGTACAATAATTATGAAGGCACCAATGGAAAATATTACACCGAAACCAGCACGAGTAATTACGACGTTGCAAGATCGTCCGTTGGAATCGGATTCAGTCCAGCGAGTATCAACCACTTGGCTGAATCTCCGCGATCTACCACTCCAGTGCCGAGGTATTCCAATAGCGGATAGTATGTTAAACGTTTAACCCTCGCCCAGCCGATCCTCCAGCAACACATTGCACATCTGCAGGGAAAATAGCTTAAACGGGTCATTTGTTTAATTTCACTTTAGAAAATTTCCTTGCAGAGTGTCGTACGAGTCCTCAGCTTTTACGATCGATGACCACCCCAGTACCGACCCAAAAGCGGGGAATTGCAAAAACAATGGTTATTTACGAACGCATTGTAGAGACGGGTTAAAAATGACCCAACGTCGGCTGATCGAGTGTTAATCTTTTCCAAGATCTTTTATCAAACTTACACACTTTTACCACACCGTTGATAAAAAAGTTGAAGATCCAACGAATCGAGAATCCTTTTCGTTTGTACAGGAGGATCTCCACAGCTACCACGTACAATCCCAACAATTTCAACTCGAATACCCAGAGGCCGCCGCAATCGCCAACTACTCCACGGGGAAGCACTTATGTCAGTGGATCTGCGAGGCCTTTCTCGTCTACGACGAGACTACCCGCTACCAGTACACCGCGACCGAAATCCGGAAAAAAATCTGATTACGATTACGCTTATTACGATAACACTGCGGGCCTCGAATACGACAGCCTCGACCTTGAACACGTAACCGGAAACAAAGAATCCACGAAGATCGCGAGGAATTGATTCCATTCCGTTTTTCAATTGAATCCCTCGGAAATCAATGATACGCATTCACACATTAGAAAAACCAATCTCGCCACACAAAGTTCCAAGAAACTCTGGAATAACTTCACGCGTAATAGTGGCCAGTGTATTGTCAAAATCGGCTTTCGACGACAATATAAAGAAAGAGATATTGAAAGCCGATTTTGTCGTAACGAGTAGATTACATTAGGTACATAACGATCCATTGAGATCTGACGATTATGCCTATTTCAATAGACCTCTTTTTTTCATATCTTTCTTTTTTATACAGTATTGTAGACTAAAGTATTATGTACGTGAAGCATCCATTCGCGTTAACAGTTTACAAATAAGCTAAAACGATATTCCGCCGTATATTGGTAGCATAATGTTGTCGAAATTTTATACGTTTTGTACATACTACAACGAAAGATGTTCAAATTTGTAATAATGTCTCCATTCGTATCCAAAAACATGCGGACTAAGTGTATATACTATAAGTATTTTAATTGAAACAAAAAGCACTAAACAACGTCGAGCCTTTTAATTTTTTCCCCCGTTGCGTTTCAACGTTCCTATCAGAGATTCCTATTTAACGTGTACTAAATCTATCCGAATCTTAATCCGTGTATTTTTTAATACACAGATACCCATATATTTACAATGCTGTGAAGAATTATTAACTCAACCATATTTCTACATTTTTCATAACATTGAAACAAAAGTTAAAGGAACCATGTGTGTTTTTTCATTTACAACTAATGTAATGCAGTAATTTAAATTTGTTGTGCTAGGTCTCATACATTAGTACATAAATGAGTTAACAGTCAAGTTGTTTAAATATCGCCACCTAGCGTTTGAACCGCCTGATAACAAAAATATATTTTAGGAATTAACACTATGCTTTAGGTATTTCCCCACAAAACAGTCGTAGGAGAACTGATATGAACTACTACAGTTAAATTCAACAACTTATGCATTTACCTATAACAATAATAAAACATTCCACAAAATACAATCTCAGTCTTCCAAAGCGCGAACGCCGACTAACTAACTTGGCGTCGCTTTTTCGTATCAAAACTTTCACGCGGCAAAAAGACTTGCGCGGTCGTCATGCGCACTAAATTATATGGCGCATTCTTAACATGCATAAAAGCGTGCATGCATGTAGCAACTGCTAAAATATCATGGAGGAGAAGGGGAATACCCCTCAATTCTCCTCAAATGGAACGAATCAATGGACCTGAATGGACCTTTATGTATATTACTAAACTATCTATATAGCCTCATGCTGAGAAGAATTCGGAATTGAGGTGTTCCAATTCTTCAAAATGCATTACATTTAATTTGTGACGTATTTTCATCATTTGTGATTATTGAAATGCATTGATACACATCGTAACGATATTTAAAATATATTGATAAACAAATAGAATCTTCTAAACAACGAAATAACTTATAGATTAATTGCGTGTAAGTATTATTAACAAAAAATTATATTGTTGTTTCTTGTGATCGTACGTCTACTATAGCGGCATTAAAATAGAAGTATTAAATGTAATATCACAACATTCAGGTTATTGCATAATCTATTTATAGGTTATTACTTTAAGGTTAATTATTTCAGTCTTTTAAATGAAAAGAAGAATATAATAGTGAACGTATATTATAGAAATTACAAGGACAAACGCAATGGGCAATGTACTAACTTCTGCAGTGTCAGCAGCTGATGTAATTATAACAGTACCTCAGCAAGAGATTTCAAAATCTATATACCACCATGGTACAAATAAATTTGAAGGAGAACCTCCGCCTGAGTGTCCTATGCACAAACCAGCTAAAAAAGAATCTCCTAAATATACTAGCGAATGTCCAGTAGATCACACGCGTGAAGATGAAATTAATCCCCTCAACATGGTTTGTATAATCAACATTTAAGTTTTTTGCATCAGAATTAATTATTGTTTACAATGAAAATTATTATTAAATGAGAATTCCATTATAACAGATGCCTGCTGCCAATCAACAACCAGCACCAGATCAGCCTTTCCCATTGCCCACCGCCAGACAAGTCTCGTCAATACCAAAAGCAACAGAAAACAAGGAATTTTGGGTATATCCCTCTCAACAAATGTTTTGGAATGCAATGTTAAGGAAAGGCTGGCGTTGGAAAAACGATGATATTTCACCAAAGGACATGGACGATATAATAAAAATTCATAATGCCAACAATGAGCAAGCATGGCGAGAAGTTCTTAAGTGGGAAGCACTTCATGCTAGAGAATGTGATTCTCCAAAGCTCCGCAGCTTTGGAGGTAAAGCTTCTCATTATTCACCACGCGCACGCATTCGATATTGGATGGGGTAAATTATTTTTTTGTATAAGATGTAGAGATAATTATTCATTAAATATTACATAAATAAATATACTTTTAGGTATGAATTGCCATTTGATCGTCACGATTGGATTGTAGACAGATGCGGGAAAAACGTAAGATACGTTATAGATTATTATGATGGTGGTCAGGTAGATGAAAAGTACACATTTGCCTTACTTGATGTAAGACCTGCTATGGACTCTTTAGAAAATATTTGGGATCGTATGAGAGTAGCGTGGTTGCGCTGGAAATATTGTAATGAATCAGAGAAATCTGAGTGCAACAAAACGCAATGAAAAGAGAAATTAGAAATTAGATAGAATTAAAAAATATTAGCTTCCTCATTAGATGCTCATCTTATAAATTTGAGGACATTGGATGGGACAATTTCTGTCAAAGAATGTACAGTTTTTAAAAGACAGAGGAAAAATTGTAATTGTAGTAAAACCAAAGAGATTTATTCATATTTAAACAAAATATATGCATTCAATTGCTTACGATATTTTTGAGTACTTATACAACAAAAAATATATTCAGCCTTGGAAGAAAAATTGACTGCCAACAGCAATATTATCTTATAAACAATTTCAAAAATCCTTCGAAAATACGTTAATAAATATAACGTACTGCATATAACAAATTACAATATCAACTTTTCTAAGAACAGTATTAAAGTGATAATAGATTCACCTCTTTTTACGTTGCTTCTAATACAACTGCACTTCAATTTGATCTCAAAAAATGATGCAATTTATCAAACCGACACGTATATTATTTGTAACATATTGCAATTATAATGTTCGTGATGAAGTAGTTAAAAATATTGTATTTTTAAAAACCGTTGCTTTAAACATTGATAAAACAATTAATCAGAGTTAAATAAAAAATTTCTCACGAATGTGTCCAAAACATACGTATATGAATACATGTTTAATAAGATCACTGTAAAAGTCGTCCGAGCTTGGAGAAATGAATAGTAAAAATTGAATTAACATCTATAACGAAATTTGGGAATTTAAAGACTTTATATTGTGTGAAATTATATTCATCTAAAAGTGCAAACAAAATTGTAACAATTCATTTTTAATATAACAATGAAACTCACTAGAATCACATGAGGACTTAGTTTGATTAAAAGATTGATATATAAAATTTGTAAGTTCCTTCTTTAAAATTTGGGCACTGTAAATAATATTTATAAAATGAATTATAAAACACTCTGTATTAAACGATACCCATTAAACCATTATTCGACATATATTGTATAAATATGTATATATTGCATCATTATATAATACATAAGTAATATACATTGATTATTACACAAATATTTGATACATATATAACACTGAATTTTAAATCGGTATATATATATGTAACAATGACATTACATCATTAGGAAATTATATCAATTAGAGTATTTAATATTTTTATCTCTAATATTAACTTTACCCTGCCCTTATTTTAAATTTAATTTCCTAGAGAACATTCATTTATACACTATACCCCTACATAAAATTCGATTCGTAGATTTTGCAGCTACAACTCAAAGAAACTTGAAATTATGGTAATTTCGCTCAAATTTACAATAGCACGTAAAATATTTCCATAATAAAACATAGATAATATTTGAAATCATAGAAACTATTTTAGATATAATTATTTTGATCGATAAAAACTGATATCAGAAAAATTTTTAATGGAAATCTCGCTTCCTGTGTTAAAATCATATCCTACTGTTTGGAGAGAAACGGTTTATTTTGATATTATCAATAGTAGTTACAATCGTCGCAACGGATGAATTTGTATTATCGTAAATTATCCGATCCTTAATACTATGGACAATTCCCATGTTTGCTTTTGCAATGTTCTTTAAAAATTACTACAAAATGAATAATGGCTACATCTGTATAAATATCCTTTATAGTTCTTAATATCAGTTTAAATGAACACACAAATGGACTGTAATAAAAAATGTAATTGCCATGATTGGTTGAAGTAGTATAATTTGTGTTTAATATTTACAATTCCATATAAATTAGGAAAAAATTAAAATTTCTCTGTACAATTGGCACATTAATTGTCTATATTCTATAATAAATGTCAAAGCTTTTATTCAATAGTCAACTATTCTTTTTCACTAAATACAAATATATTTTAACGTGCTAACTTGTATGAAAATAAACGAGGGTGCAATTGATATTTTATACCTTCATACTGCTTGTTCAATCGATAACTAACATACAAAGCGATAAATTAATATACAAATTATGAAATCAAGAATGCATACACATAAGTATGTATTCTTGACTAAGATAGTAGTCTTGAACTACAATTAATTAAATGTCTCTACAGGGTGTCCCGTAGCATGTAGGACCCACTTCAGGATTAGATTCTACACGTGAAAGCAATAAAAAGAGGTCATATAAACATACGCCCTATTCGACTTCATTTTCGAGTTATGGCGAGTTTCTTCCTTAATACACCGTATTTGTTCACCTTTACACAAATGTTCAAAATGAGCTCCTTGCATCTGAACATAGGCCTCGAGACGTTTTATCATTACCTGCTTTATCCTTTCCGTTTGTTCAGGAATTGTTCGAATTTTATGAAAGCCTTGTACAATTCGTCATAGTGCGAAAACAAGGTCGAATAGGACGTATGTTTATATGAACTTTTTTTGTTTTCATCTGCAGATTCTAGTCCTTAAGTGGGTTCCACATGTTACGGGACACCCAGTATATTAGAACTTCTTACAAAGCAGCAACCAGGCATAGTGCCAATTGTATTACGACAAAAACGCTATTATGAATTTCTACTTTTCCAAAATCTTGCAATTAATTAAAGTAATCATTCGAAATTCTGCAATTTTTAGTGAATTATTTCGATGTGACATTATGATTTATTCTTCCAAAATTTATCAGAGTATTGTGATGTCAAGGTAAGACATACTTATCTCAATGAGACACTCCGTGTTTACTTAATGTTTCTAAATAGAACTATGTGGCAAATAGCCAAAACAATTATTGGAACCACAAAGACAGAGCGTGTCACTGAAATCATGGACGGAATTTGCAACTCCACCAGCATAGTTAAAAGTTATTTCCTCGTTGATTTCTATGTCTCTAGATGCAAACAAACATAATCGAGGCACTACTCCCTCAACCCTGACAGGTACGAGATTAACGTTCGGTTCACAGCTGTGATTAGAGTACCGTCCAATATTACCAAAATATTCTGGATCTATACACGTGACGATAATTCGATCTCCAATATGTTCGGAAACCACAAGAACGTAATTCATACCAGTTTTATTTGCTTCGACTCTGCGACGTGCTTCTTCGATACCTATTGCCTCACCGGCATATTCGCAAATAAATTGACCTTTTTTGATTAATTTAGTTGTGAACAGACCGAGTCCTTTTTCACCAACTCCTGACACAGTTAAACAATCCAAAGGTCCATTCTGAATCACTCTATTACCACAATTTTCTCTACATGTACAATGAGAGTTGCATTCAATTATTGGCCCTGTTAATTTTTCATCTAATATCCGACCATTAATATAATTAGGGGAACCGCGTGTACATGAACAATCAGAGCACTTAACTACACAAGAACAACCTAGCGAGTACTCTGATTCAAAATCTTCTATGTCTACACCTGGACCTGGTATATTATTTACTACATACATAACATTTGGTACTGTATGCTCGTATTTATCTGCACAAGCAGTTACCTCCATGCTTACCATAATTTTACATCAACAAAAAACCCAAAGAAATTTGATAGTGTCTTTAGGAATGGGCAGCACAAAATAAAGGAGAAATTTGGTTTTCGATAAAAATTTGTTATACCAGGAGTCCTAGAAATAAAATTCCAAACAGTCTACTTTTCGCCACTGACCTTTAATAGTCCTTCGGCCGACGATCTGATAGATTGTAACGTAATACCAGAAGGTAATGGTAAAATTTTATATCCCACGTAAACTACTGCACTCAATAGAGAGGTCTTAAGAATAAATTTCAATATTTTGCTTGATAATGATGGGGGAGGCACACTGTAAAGGAAAAGGAGGTACAATTTTATATCTACAGTATTCGTCTAGGTAACTATATTTAAAAAAGTACCTTATAATGGGCACTATGTCAAATGGCTGCAATTTTCCCCAATTTTTCATAATTCCTGGAGTGTGACCTATTCCAACAATTCCTACAACTCTAGGTGATATTACCCCATTTGGAGTACATCGAGGCATACATGCTACTTGAAGTGTGTATGTAAGATACAGATCTCTTTCCGTTATAAATACTTGCTCTATTGATGGATACTGTTGTTTTAATTGAGCAATCACATCATTTAATAGACTTCGTTGCTTCCAAATCTCAACATATTCTTTATTAATATCCCCTTTTAAATTTATCAATTGCCATCCAAGCTTTATAGTTTGCCACCAAGATAATAATTTTAATACACGTTGAAATGTTATTTCAATGGGCCTGTCACCCAAATGCACAATACAATTTGGTACTTTCCTTGCCTAAAAGAATATTATGGAGTTTATAATTATTTCATAATGATTAAATGATCCCTGAATTCTAACCTATCTATTCTAATTTACCTCTTCAAATGCTCTACGAAATTCACCACCAGGTGCCACTCCAAGTTCCTTAGTAATTTGGGCTACCATTCTCAATAACAAGATATGTAACAATCCACTATAAAGTCCATATTCCTTTAGTGTTTCAACAATACATTCTATAAAATAAATATTTATGAATGTTCTAACAAACAACAAAAGTAACTGTCAATATTTAAATAAGAAATACCAAACACTCACGATAAGTTAGATTCTTAGTATAGCGATACAAGACTTCCTCATTAAGTTGTAATATACCAATTCTGTCTTTGCATAATTCAACCACAACTATATGAGGCTGTACAGCTTGAATTATCTTTTAATTATAAAAGGATACATTTTTAACTGTTCTCATATTTCAAAATTAGCGAACAAACTGATTTAGAAATACAAAGGTCATTCTAAATCTTTTGCATTATACAATTTGTAATAATTAGGAATCAGTAATAAATAGTTTATTGAATTTGAAATATTAAAATGAATTAATAATATACTAAATGTAAAAAATCTTAAACCTTCAAAAATAACCCTTGTATTTCGTCCTATATTTACAAAATTATAAAATGCTGTTTATTTACCATTGAGACATCATTTTGGCTTTCAATACTAAAATGTGCTGTTCCTACTAAATACAATTTTGCTCCCTCCGGTGTAGTAAGTAATGTCACTGTTTCTGGTAACCTTTCGTCTATACTAGCGTCATATTCATTTTGATTTGACACATTAGTATCAGAATTCTTATTGTCACTTTTATCGAGAGCACTGGCCCCTAATTGAGATCCAACATTTTCTAGAGCAAGAAGAATCTTTGTTCAGGCATACAATTTAATAATTCATAAATTTATAAATGTCTAACAAATATATCATTGCAAAAACACATTGTTCACAATAATCATTGTAACAGTGTTGTAACTGATAAGGATACCTCGATATTTTGATAATTTTCTTCTATTTTTGTATTGCACTGGCATTTTGAAAGCACCAATGTAAAACACTATTATTGTATTAAATTCATTCTAGAATTCAAACAATGGCCTTCTATTGATTTCATTATTACATTAGAGAGAGAAACAGTGGAACGTTGCTGTTTTGAAACCTTACAACATCAATTACTTCAAAGCACCTTTCAAAATGGCAGCACAATTATTGAAAGCTTTTTAATATTTCTAACGATTGAATACAAAAATAAGGTATCCAGAAAAACAAAATGACAGGTATGCATTTTAACTATGATTTTAAGTTCAATTAACAATAATTTCATAACTTAAGATTTATTTATTTATTTTTGTATTACCATCTTTAGTTTCTTTTTCCTCTATATCTGCAAAAGATGCCACTGTAGAAAATTGATTTCCTGATTTGAGCAAAGGATCTATATCCATTCCTATCTCATTGGCAATTAATTTTTCAGTCATATCTTGCATATCTGATTTGGATTTTACATTGAAATCATCTCTTTCATTGACTACATAATAATGTTTATCTTCTACAGACATTGGGCTTTGAGACACGATGAAGTTCGAATTGCCAAAGTTTTCATCATTTGATGACATTTTACATCTGACAATTAAAGTACGCATTATATTAGACTATTTAACATTGTTTTACTGGTTATTAGTAATTAAATTTTCTAAAAAGAAATTTCTACTTTTCCATATGGTAACTGATTAAAACAAATTATTTTTGTTGACTTTCTCTAGCATGATTATAAAATATAATTAACGCATAAAAGTGAAAATATTATGCAATGAAAAAGACAAGCTTTTACTAGATTTGTAACAAGAACTATAAAATCCTTGAGAATATCTGTCTTTCAATGATCGCATACGTTAATTGTAATCAATCACGCAACGTTTCAATAACCTCAATAAAGTAACAAACATATGGTTTAATTATTAAATGATTTATATAATCAAAATAAATCAAGATCTCTAAAAATCTTACGAACGCGACCATGAAAAATGACAATTGACACGTATTATTTTTGTTTAACTTACAAGTAAATATTGTGGAAGAAAGCTACTAATGACAGAACACAACACCACCTCCCAAAATCTTACTAGGAGTTGTCAGCAAAAAATTTCTTTCGCTCGACTGTGAAAAAAAATCCTTATCAAATTCAATCATCTGATAAAAGTAGTTAAAAGCTGTTGAGGGAAAATCAAGTTTTGCATAGTTTGACTTATTTTTCATTTATAACGATCGAAAATCACAGACGATGACACACACATAGAAAACGATCGACAATTACTGTCAACTTTAAATTATTTTTTAATATAAGTCCAATAATTTTTCTCGATACATATTACGCTTATTAATTCTGCAATTTTTTTCCTGCCTTAATATCTCGAATGATATTTATATTTGATATCTTTCTCAGTTCTGAGAGAATCAATTTCTAGATTGGTAGAGAATATTAAAGTGAAATGAAGTTTACAACTTCAAAATAAGCCCAAGCCCAGTGATGCCAGAAAAGCACCGTCGGGTGCACACTCACACATGCTAGATACGCGTACGTGAGCTCGTGGAGTTCCGGAAAGACGACAAAGGCAAACTGACGCATGCCCTCTTTCTCGATTCTCCGAAGCTGCCCGAAGTAATTTCGGACCGCTTCGTGGGAGTCGAGAGAGAAAGGCTCACATTTGCCTTCTCGCTCTTAACAACTGAAATCCGACCTCCAGTCAACGGCATACGATTTGGATTCTCGAGCCGAGATTCTCGACTGCCCAGGCATTTTTACTTTCCGACCTATGTAGGCGCACATAAGCAAAGTACCCATAATGAAAAAAAAATGTTGTAAAATTTATTTTACGGAAATACACGTTTTAAGACCTCCTGATCATATTTTAATTATTGGAAAAAAAGAAATTTTTTTTTATTCCCATGTATGAGCACACATATGTATATTATTAATACGATTGAGTATAAATAGCTAAATGAATTTAAATGAAACTTTACATTTAAGTTTTATGTTCTCATTTCAAAGTCCGGTTAGACTTTGACTATAATCAGTCCATGGATAATAATGATTATACCTCTTGTTTCATAGTTGTTCCGATATATGTATAGGCATAATGTATAAAAAATCTTTTAAATGTTTCATATAAATCTTAGGACGAATTAAATTTTATATATGTTAGACAGACGCGTAGAATGGAATTAGGAATTAAGAAATACGCAGGGTATTCGTATACATGCTTTATTCCCGTTCTTGGGCTCCTCCCGGTTGGAGGCACACCTCCCTCCGCATTCCCACTCAACCACAGGTGCCTGGTCACCAGCGCCCGCGACCGCATGGTCACGTTGGCCGCAGGACTCATCTGCAGCCAACTAGCAAACCTGCGGCCTTAGGTAAAACCCACGGCAAATATCCCATGCTCCAATCCACTCACACACACATTCATACCGGTGTTTGTTCCGCGGGGTGCTTTCGCTCCGACCTCCGGGATGCCAAGCGAGGATGCGGCCACCATCCTTCATAGGTTAATGAACTCATCCCCGCATCCCATCCCAGCGGCTGTCCCTATCCGCCACCTGGTGACGCGTCACGTAGGGGTTCACCTCCCCTGCCGCCTGGACAACCAAACGGGTGCGCGCGTTTTAAGACCCCCTGATCATGTTTTAACTATTGAAAAAAAAGAAATTTTTGTTATTATTCCTATGAACAAGCATATGTATACTGTATGTATATTATTAATACGATTGAGTATAAATACCTGATTGAATTTATACTCGATACGTGAAAAATAGATTCTGCTCATGTTGGGTATTTATGAATATTACTATTTCCGAATACGACTGTATATCTCAAATGAGAAATCTCAAATTTTCTAGCAAACCAAAATATGCAGAGTTATGAAATTATACAACAAACACAATTTTACAAGTTTTAAACATATATTATTTATTTTTTTTGCGATCCGCGCATTCATACAATTCTTACAGCTTCTTATATCTCACATAACTTTATATAAGTTGTTATCGTTTTGAGCTGCATTCAGTAAAAATAATTTTATTTAAGCAGTAATAAATGACACTCGATTTGTGCAAATCTGGAGGTATCAAAATATCTTCTATACATCATAAGGAAAACAATACTTTTTTTTCACTTCCTTCCTCTTTCAATAGTAAGTCTTAATTTTCCCTTTTTTGTTGTTCATGTTATACGTGTCCACTCTTAACAACATAGTAAATCTTTCTTTTCTGTCTTACAAGTGAAAATATTTAAGGCCGTTTTATTCCGCAACATAGGAAACCATGGTATGTTTGATCTTTCATTTGTCAACAACAAGATTACAATTGCTCGCACCTTGTGATAATTATGAAACTTACAAACAGCAATCCTACCTAAAAGTACAAACGAGTATCGTAGAATATAGAATTGTGTACTAAAATTCGATTGCTTTATTTCAATTTTAGTAATAGGATATTTCTTTTCAATTTTAATACTGAAACACCTTGTTCCAAAAGCCAGTTATGCGGGTGCACATTTCTATATTCGGTTGTACTTATCAACAGTGCATTATCCTTGACAAGAAAAGAAAACTTAGAAATTCCTTAGAAAGCCATTCTTATGCTAAGTACACATAGGTATCAATAGTTTTTATACATATAAGCTCATTATAGTTATGGAAATATTCTATCCTTTCTGCTTGCACAAATAATGCATGCGCAACCAATGGTCGATGTACTGTGTGATACTCAATCCCTGTTTTTCGACTTAAAACTATGAAGTTTGACTAGTATGCAATATTTTTATACAATAAATAAACATATATCCTATCTTCGTTAAAACTATTTGCGAATGTCGCAATGCAATAAATTTGACCAGTGTTTAGTACCCTTTATTATGATCTAAAATAAAGTGAATCATAGTTTGGAAGAAATTTTCAGTCACAGAGACTCGGTTAAATAAATAGAAAAAGAAGTAATACTTTTTGATACAATATTTTTATAGATACAATGCATACATTTTCTTCCAAACTTTCATTAATTTTTTTTTTGTTCCATATTTTTGAAAAAATTTACTAGTATATCTTCATTTTTAAAGCAAAAATACGATATAAATTAAAATAGCTTTGCAAAGAAGCTCTAAAGGAAGAGCACAAGTTTGTTTATTTATTTAATTCATTTTGGTCATTTGGCGTCGGAAGCTTCTTATCGATTCTTTATATAATTAAGGTACAGTAAAAAAATGTTTTTTTCTTGTATGAAATAAAAGGCACCAAGTTTGCCAAACATCTATAGTTTGTTCATAGGAGTTCATATCTTTCGATTCAATTAACTGTTGAACAGGTATAGCATTTTACAGTGAATTCAAACATTTTTTGCATTTATTCGTTCGTTTTGTATTGTGAGATATGATCAGACTCTGGATTTGTCTGTAAAATCAAGCAATTCATGTGATCTTACATATTAAACTTCAAATTCCTTTTAATAATATGATGTGAATATGTAAAGCTTTGTAAATGGTCTATACAGCAGTACTTTGCAATAGAAAATACAATTGGAACATTGATCCTGTACCTGAAAGAACTTGCATACAGTCATTAACAATTTTGGACAATAGTCTTTCAATATATTCACTGTAGAATATTCCGTGATAATTATCGCAAGAATAATTAACTATATATATGCACAAACTTTATTTTGGAAAACTTAAAACGTTGTATGTGATGTAAGATCACTTAAGTGCAAGTTTCCATATGAATCTTCTATGAAGGAGTGTTGCTTTAATAAGCATTTTGACATTAATTGATAACCATAATGAACAAGTTATTGGAAAAATATATAAAGCAGTACATATCAACTTCATTGAAACTTTGTACTTATTTAATGAGATATGATAGTGTGTATATAATCATTTACATTACTCAGCATATGAATCGAATACATAAGATAGTACAAGTACATAAAATATAAATATATAGTATATGAAAATATGGAGACATGGAACGAATGTTTGTGAAAATAAAAAATAACACATACAAAGTTTTAATGATCCTGTAATATGCAACAGATTATATTCCCTTTCAAAGTACACTAAAATGCTAATGGAAAAGAATATATTAAATTAGAGTAAGTCTTTTGGTGTCATATTATAAATAAAAATTAAATTCGTCTATTTGCCGTCAATTCAGCCATCATCTTGTGCAATCTTCAATGTTTAAGAAGTGGCTACAAAATATATTCACATAATTCAATTTAATTATAATAATAAATTAGTAAATATTTCATGAATGAACAGCAGCACTTTAAACGCTGTACATAAAAGAAAAATATTACGTATGTTTTCAACATTTGAAATAGCTTATATGTATGTATGTATATACATATATATATATATATATATATATAACAAAAGAAATGTGACGTGAAATTCACGATGCACACTTAATCCTAGTACTTTATTACACAGAAGAGTTACTTGAGTGTCTACAAATATAAACGATATATCGACACACACTTTCTTTTTATAGTAAATATATTAAAATTATTTAAATGCGAAGCATGTTTGAAGACACTCACAGCTTCTACTGTTACTCTTTTTGTTCTGTTTTTTTTTTTTAAACTTCAACAACTGTGCACTTGTTCTATCTGCCACACCATTTGTATATGTATGTACATTTAATGCAAGAGCCATACTGTATATTCTATCAGTAAATCAAAACGATTACTTTATATATCGCTGCATCCATACTTTTCCACTGTTGTTTTGTACTATTCGTTTAAAAATACTGAAAGAATATATATAGAGTGTAACAGACGGCTTAGAACAGAATTTCTTACGTAGCTCGATGTATAATTAATAAATCACATTAAAAAATATGAATGTTGGAAATATCTAAAACTCGTACTGTTATATAATTATAATAACCTAATTTGCATCTGCTCCAGTAGGAATATTTTTTTTAATTTTTTGACAATACCGTCGGCAGGGCGGATTTAGTAAAATGTTATTGAGTACTTTGTGCAAAATAGAATCCGTCGATATGAATGCAGGACTACCATTTTTTCCCGCAAATAATGTTTCTCCCCGAACGTTTTCTTTTGCACAAACTGACTTTTCCTATTTTAAGCTCACTCGACTTTATTTTCGCGTAACATGCTTTAAAAATATAGCGTATTAATTGTTAAAAAGTAAAATATTAAGTAACGCGAATTTCGAATCGTGGATGGCCTGTTGACAAATCAATTTGTTTTATTAAAATAAGGCATTTGAATTCTTCTAAACATCAGAATTCGTAGAACCTCGAAGAAATAAAATATTCGCTCAAGTAAACTTTTGATATCGATGCTATAAGGACATGACAAATTCATGGTCCCAAATATTTTTCAATGATGTTTCGACTAGATGATACATTAACGTACTAAACATCGTGCCAGCGATACCTTACACTTGAATCATATGCTTTCTTGTATAAAGCAAGACTGCAATTACGTATTCCTACATATTATATCACACAAACTTACTTATTAGATTGTATACATTCTGGGCGTTATGCAAAAATCTTCTTTGTTAAGTCATAATACGACAAGATCTTGTCTTATACAAAATTATAATTTATGGGACTAGTGTGTTAGTAGGCCTGGCATGCTCTTGTGCTAAAATTCCATTCTCAGGTGCTACTGGCTTACTTGCAAACTAAAGGGCGTAGGCACGCAGTTAGCTTAGTTTCATACGCTTTGATTGACTTGTGTTTGATGTATCTAAAAAAAAAAAAAACATTCTTTAAGACACTATAGTTTTTATAGATTACGGGTCAGAAATATAAATGAAAAGTCATTCACCTCCATTAGAAGTAGCACCAAATGCACTGACTAAAGAGCAATTTTGACTTTTCTGAAAGGAAATACAACGGACTGAATTACAGAATTATAAAAAATATATCATCTATCGCATGGATGGGGAACCTACGGCCTTTTCGCAAATTTGATCAATTACCTATTTTTTTCGTTTATATATTATATATTACTAAACGGTATGTACTTTAATTAAGATTATGAAATTCTTATTTTGAATGTACAATGTTAAACTATTAACAGTTCTTATTGATATATCCACTGTTCTATGATTGGTGTAGTGTGCTGCGGATACAAAACGTTAAAACAAAAGAGAATAAACAAAAAATCATTCTTAGCAAATCATTTTGTTTAGCAAAATTAACTGTACGCAAAATGTATGTCATTATAAGGGTCTGTGAAGTGACATGCGATTTTCAATACCAAAGGTTCTCCATCCCTGGTATATAACAGTAACAAATAGTACGCACATCTCCCATTACAGCTATTGGAGTTGTTCCTGTAGCAACAGCTACTTGATGCTCGATCAAGTAAAACATATATTCATCGTACAATAATCGAATTAGGTGAAAAGACCCAAAACTAGCTGCACTTCTTAAGGTAAGATCACGAATGACCATGGAACTGTTGAATGAATAAAACGAAAACAACAATGAATTGGTAATAATACTTCGTATATTAAAATTTATTACCTATAGAAGGACCACTTGAGTAAAAATTGACGAGCAGCTTTTGCAAACGTAGGTTTCTCTTCGAATGGTTTAAGAACTTGCGTCACGACACTTTTTAACCAAGTCGCCCAATTTTCTAATGACTTTTGTTGCTGCAATGTTACTTTAAAGTCTGCTTCCAAGCGTTGCACCATTGCATAATCGCATTGACATACCCACGAAGCCTGGAAAAAATGTGTCTATGTATTCTATGCAGCTGTAAAGAGAATCGTATTGATACATCATTTGTCCGTTTAACTACTGTAAATACCTGTTCTTGTACATTGTGAAAATCAACGCGATTCAAATCAGCTAACATTTGATTTATTTGACTAGAATTTTGAAGCACTGCACGTGCTGCTTGAGCAAGGTGATTCAGTGATGTGTAACGCCTTAGTGTCTGAGCAAATGCAGATACAGCGGTTAACTAAAATAAAGGTTTGTTTATAATAGGAACAGCTTACAAAGATATAATTTTTAACATTATACAGGATGCGTCTTTTAATGTATTCACATAATTATCTCCTGTACTCTTTGTTATTCGACAAAATGTTTACAGCAGGATTTACATTATTCCGAGGAAGTATGTAACTTAATTCAGTGAATAGTTTTTACATCAATGAATTCATTTCTTAATGAACTACACGTCTAACTAAATGAAAATACATAATTGTATTGGGGGAAAAAACAAAGATCATTTAGTAATTCAGAAGGCATTTCCACCTAATCAATATTTGTGTCCATCATAAAAAGTCCTATTCGAAAGAGAGTAAGTTTTATTGGAAACATTTTTTTCGAATAACAAATAGTCTGGAAGATAATTATGCATATAAAATAAAATGTAACACCACCAAATACCAGTATTCGTAGTACCTTTATCTGAGTCATTTCTTCTGGACAATCAGCCATTGCTGATGTCAGCCATGATTCTAGTCCTTTTGCAAAATTTCGAATAGACTGCGTCAATGAACCTAAGAACCATATATTAATACAATAATATGAAATCATAAGTGCACAAAGAAAGGATTGATGCAACTCACTTGGTATAGGTCGCAATACATTAGGCATTAATACTTCCACCAAGTTTTGATAAAATGTGTAATCAACCTTTCTAATGAAATCTTGAACTTCTGAACATTTACACATTTGATATAATTTGGTTCTAGATACACAATACATACAGTTAGAATTGTTTTCCTTTAATTAACTTGCAAAACATGTAATGAAATTTCTCTTAAAAATCTTACTTTGATAAATATTTTTCTTCCTCGCACTCATCGCCATTATTATTGTCCTGACTACGCCAAAACTCTCTCCAAAGACTTTCTACAGTAGCGAATTCAAAATTGAGAACAGCATCCAGAAATGCTTCACAATGTTCTCTGTATATGCTACGGAATGTGTCAATATCTTCTAACGTGCAATCTTCTGGGGGGGATGAACCATGCCCCACTATTATCTCGGGAAATTCAGGAATAGCGCCACTCGCTTCACCAAGGTATTGATGATACTGTGGCGGCGAAGTATTTGAAGAAATATTTGTGTTTGAATGTGTATTATTTTCGTACGTAGTATCTTGCTTTTGATTCACAAATTTAAATCGTTTTGTTTGTGAATTTGCACTCTGTTGCTGACGAGGGGTTCCATCTTCATTTAACATTACTAAAGGAGAACTAGGTTTGACACGAATCCCATAGTAATGATATTTTGAATTTCCTCTATAAAAAGTCACAAATAGCCCCATTTATTGATATGTTTCTATATAAACTACGTTCAAAAACAACATCAAGATTAATTACCTCGTGCCTAACCGCCTAGTCCTTAAACCCAAAAAGACGGAACGTATTAATTTTCCAAAACTTGCCGCATTTACAGGGTCCAATTTGTTTTCAGAACAATGACGCAAATAATGATTATAAAGGGTAGATCTTGGAAGAGAAACTCCGTCCGCTGTTTCATAATTTTCAAGTAACCAGTGAACCTATTTATTTAACAAATATTATGAATTATGAACACGGAAGGGAATTTTATTTTTTCTAACTAAAAATGAATTTTATACAAACAAAAGAAATATGTACCCAATGCAATACTGAAAACAAATCAACGTTAAATATAGAATACTAATTAAATTACTCGTAACATTCATACTAGTTACAATCATGTTAGAAAAAATGTTTTTACTTGTGTTATTACTGAAATGAATAAAATTTTGAACTTATGTACAAAAAGCATCCCTAAGCAAGCAGTTAATGCCAACAAACGTGCTACAACAAATTAGTATATGGTAAAGCCTGCAAATACAGATTATATATCAGCTTACTGTTGCTTGAGAAACTCTAGTGGCATGCGTCATGTTTGCTGCGGCAGCTGCAGCGTCTTCCACGGTGACAGCAGTACCTCCTGAATTACCGCTGATCAAGTATGCCCCTCCACCCCCGCTAACCACAGTTTCCTATCAAACAACCCAAGATACCAATAGCTTGTTAACCCCAATTTAAAAAAGAACTTTAGGTTTTTATAATTTTTCATTTACAAAAAAAGAACAAAACTTATATTTCTAAAAAGTATAACTGCCATCACAACTATCATCCATTTTTAAGTTAAAAATATGAAATTATCAAATAAAACCACTCTTTTCATCCCTTTACAACCATGCAGGGCTCCCATGCCTGCAGAAACATAAATTAGCAGTCTAAAAGTTTACATAAAAAAAAAAAAAGAAAAAACCAGAAAAAAAGAAAAGCAGTTTGAAATAAAAACTATAAACATGCAGTACTGTCTTACCGCATTTTCTGTCTGTGGACTAGCACGTGCAGTTGCAGATATCAACGTATGTGCAGTCGGATCTCCATCTACGACGCTTTGTTGAATTAGATACGTGCCGTTACCCTGAGATAATAATTGTCCGGTTGTTGAATTTGAACCTTGACCAGTGACCTAAATTCGTACAACATTGTTGATAATTATACTTTAAGACGCGTGTCGTGTTTCAATTGACGCTGTGGTTCTAACAATTTTATAAATTACCTGTGCATAGGTCACCGGGGTAGATGCCGGTGTGTAATATTGACTTGAAGCAGGAGTGTACATTGCTCCTGCTTCTCCAACAGCATATACAGGATATGTCCTACAAATATACAATTTATACAATTCAATGAAACATTATATAATTTCATTTTTAGTATAAATAGAACGATAAATAATACGATCGATTTATTACAAACCAATTGTCTTTGGGTTAATTGCAATATTTACATACTCACATCTGACCATTTGCCGGTATATATGTGGAACCATCCCCTTCAACATATTGAACATAAGTAGGATGAGTAACTGACTCGGACCCCACTGCCTCTGGTTCACCTGACACTGAAACAGATACAATGCATCTTAATTCATTTACAGCAACTGATTTTCAAATAAATAAAACTTCACAAAATTCATAAACATTTAAGTGTGACAGAATTATACCTTGTTAAGAAATCAGGTGAAAAAATAGAGTGTTAATGCTTGCACTCTTCTAATGAAATCTTGTATTAATGTAAGAAATATATCAACACATGCAAAATCAAGTGTAGATCAACACAATATATTGTAGTTTTATAGATATGCTGCATATAATTAACGAGAATAATGCATGCAGATTATATTCTGCCCTCACCTACTGCCGTTGTGAGGGACGCGTAAGATGGTGAATCACCGGTGCCTAGTGTAGTCAGAGTAGAAGAAGAGAGGTGCATGTTTTTCAGCAGCATGGAAAGGGCCAAATCTCTACTCAAACACTATAATTTTTCAAACTGATTCTGATACTCACCCCTCATATAAACAACTTGTAAAAAGTCTTTTGACAACTTATCAACATTATTTTTTTTTATGATACATAATTGCTAATCGCGGTAAAACTAATTTTTTGAACAGATTTTTTTTCATACGTTTGTAATCAACAACTTTGTAAACTGATAAGCAGATGAAATAAAAGTATGTAACAATTTATTTTATTTGAAACACACCTGTTACAGTGATAAAATGCGGAGAACCACTGACAATAGTACCAGTTGATGTAGATGCTGTGTCTGAATCCACGAGGGTGTGTTGACCCGAATGAGTAGTGTTCACTACAACTTGCGCTGTAACGTGTGCCGGAGTACCTGTTGAGCCGTTGGAAGAATCTGCAGCGGTTTCAAGTGGATCCTGAACCAATAACTAAATTATTATTTATAGTATGCGTGTCCTCATGATCAACAGCAAAGTTCTATATAATAATATTAATATTTAGAGAGGATATCTTTATGTATATATTTCAATATCATACGATAAATAAATAAAATCGTATTTTCCATAAATCCTGATTTAGTTGCATACAAAATATCAATAATACATTTATGTTTCAAATCTCAATAAAAAACACTTTTTAAATTAGCATTAAATTTAAAAAAAAAAAATCTTACCATGAATAAACAAATGATCAGTATAATTTAATGTAACAAACCTGGATAGGTTGCAGATTATTTGAGCTGGAAGGATCAGGACTAGTAACAACAGTGATGAGCTGCTGGCCTCTTGTCGACTGACTCTGTGCTGCATTACCACTGCCACTGGAACTGGAAGTAGTCACGACAACGACGCTTGGCTTAGGTTCCACCCCTACTGTCGTAGAGCTACCCCCACTGTTATTAGTTCTGGTGGATGCTGCGAGGGCATACTGAGCTCCCGTCGTAGCCATGGCAATCACTCCTTCACCTCTCTCTACTCCCACAGTATCGCCACCACTGCTACCTCCCCGTTTCTGAAGGGAAGGATCTGTAACATAGATATATAACACACACGAATGCAACAAATATCAATAATGTCTTCCAACAGATTCAATGCATGAACTACAACTATAATATCCCCTTATAAATTTGATCATCTTTCAAAACACAATTAGCTTGAAAGGTGAGTGATCAGAGGAAGAAACAAAACTACTATCAAATATATTATGCAAACTAAAAAAAATACTTTTAAAGAACTTATAATTAAAAGTAGAAAAGACAAAAGGTTTTTTTCTCATCAAATACAAACCTTATTTACGTCTGTTGCGTAAATATGGTATTCTATACAATTTGTATAGATATGTCGATCGTTTATTATTCTCTAACGATAAGTTTTCATGCATATTGTTGCTAGAAAATTGAAAAAAAATATTACGATATAGAATACATCGTAGAATTATCATTTGTATCATCGTAATTTTAGCAATACATGCTATATATATATATATATGTATATGTATATGTGTGTGTGTGTGCGTGTGTGTATGTTTAGAAATAGAAAAAATGAATATGATCGAACGACGACGCCCGGATTGGGCATTAGATATACCGACAGATTAACAGGCACCCTAACCTACATAAGATAGATCGGCTACGTAATTTCTCGCAGGTGTGCAGCATTCAATAATCTGTAGATCAAAGGGAAGCCCCGAAAAGCTCCCAATACGAATGAACACGTCATTGTTGCAACGAGCGTACACCAAAATGTGTTGGTAAATTCTGTACCTGTAGGGTGGCAGGTACCAAATACAATGTTTCAAAGGGAAGAAAACGAGAGGGAGAGGGGTGATGGTTAAAATGCACCGTACGCGTGACTGGACATATAGAGGCCCTTTTTCAAGAGGGTTAGAAGTATCAGTAGAAAAGGTCAGATCATAGATGCAATTAGAGAGTATTAAAACTCCCTTCTTACTGGTAGCAATAAATTCTTTAATTATCCAAAATGCTTGCGAAGAGAATAAAGCTTTACTATTAAGAAGGATATGAAAATTTTCAGTACATATTCTACTAGAAGAAAGGTATAAGGTTTGTTAGTTAATTTGAAACAATTTCTTTTTCTACAAACACAGTTTATAAACCAAATATTTAAAGTTCTCTTTTTAATTTAGTATATAATGGAAGAAATAAACAGTAGTTCGTGCATATATTGCTTAACACAAAGTATTATGTCATTCTGTAAACCGATGATTATATTGGAAAACATACCATGTGTACACCTGGCTTGTGTTATGCATGACTGATGCTTGGGACTACTCTGCACACTGTATCTGTTCCTTTACAATATATGTTCTTTGTTCTTTTATTATTTTCTTTTAAATCTTTATAAAATCAGAAATTTGCATAACTCTTTCATAATGTTATCATACAATTATTGGAACATATAGAAAATAGGAAATAATTAAAATGCATATTGCTTCAAATTGATTGCACTGGTAATTTCATAAATACTATATAAAAGAACAAAATAATTTAATATGTTGCAAGCAGTAATGGAATAATTAAAGGTAGTTGCTTTTCAGCCGTGCTTCTTCTTTCATGCCTCAAGAAGTTCATTGATATAATTGATAAGCCCATTTTAATTAAAAGCTACACAGAGGCTTCCAAATATTATATACCCCCTGGATAAGGGTGCACAATAAAATTGGTAAAGCGTGATGTAATAGGGGAATATAGAACGCAAGAAATCTGTAATGGTTTCCTGCTGTTAGAGGTAATATTGAAAAAGAAAGATGTTCGAAAGAACCAGTGAACCAAAAAATATTACAGAATTTTTAAGAAAAAAATTTTAAAAATGTAATATTAATATGGTCTATTAACTAAATATAAATATAGTTCCTTACTGGAATAATCCTTGTTTTGCTCTTACATAGATATACAAAGGGTTAAGTAAAACTTGTATATTACAGACAAAACAAAGTGATTAATTAAATACAATGACTTAAAACAGTAAGTTCACATTGGAAAACTCGATACCAACAAACAAATGACAATGACAAGATACTGAAAAATTAAGAAATTTGGTCATACAATCATGAAAAATCAATATATTCTTGAATATACTGTCTCATATTAAAATTACGACTATTGACTATCATTAAATGAATACATATTGTCAACTATAAAATTATTATCGCGAAGTCAATAACGCGCTCGAATTTCAAAGTTCCAGAACATATGCGTTATTCCCGCGTGCACGTACAAGAAAATCATGAAAACGAAGCATTGTATCAGGAGGATCGTAATTAGAATGGTAACAAAACGCGATTTGTACGTCTCTTTTTACTCACCTGTCTTCATGAATGGCGTGTACTCTCAACACGACGCCCGGGCGCACTTGCGCGGCCGAACGTGTTCCCCCACGTATTTCAGTCGGTCTTTTCCCGTTTAAGGAATAGCCGTGCCTGTCACCCAGGAAACCACGCGAACAGCCAAGCCACCGTAGAAGCGGAAAAACGGAGTAGCACACTTCGACGAACCTGTATATTTTGTTGTCGACGGCTAGTCGGAGTGTTGGTTGTCTGCTACTGCGGTCTCCTTGACTACGGCATCACTGCCCGCGTCACAACCATTACCGTACGAAATACAGCGGCTACGAGGGTGCAGTACCCCTATTATACCGAGTGTTCGATAAGTTTAAGGTACAACCAAAAAGAGATTGATAACTAACAGCAAAATGATATATATCATGAGTAGAGGCACAAATCTGATGGAATACGTTCGAATTTCATACAAGTATTTCGAAAAACAAAAATAATATTTATAAATGGAATCAAACCTTGAAACATTGCGTTCGAACTTTAGTATGTTCAATAATTTCAAGGTAAAACCAAAAAACCAATGACTCACCGTAAAAAAAAAAATCGAAAACGTAAAATAAAATCTTTTTGTGCGAAGATTCTTTCTCGACACAGAAATCAATTCGAAAAATTTCTCGATAATGTATATGTCAAACTGACTCCTATTTTCTAAACGACACTCTGTATATGCACTTCAGAAGTATGTAGATACGTATCCTACCTCGGTATTTTAAATTCCAATTGATGATGTTAAATTAAACTTTAATCTCACGTTCCATGTAATTAGTAAACGTATCGATGCTCATTCGTTATTTTTTAGTACATTTTGAACGAATCTTATATTTTTTTCTTAACGAAGTATTTGTAATTTTGTAAATGATAATAAGATAGCTGGAAATTCTGATATACTACTCAATTTTGAACGACGAATCCTGTAAATCTTACCAAAAATTAAGTGTAATGTAGTTACGACAATTCTATTCACAAAAATTATGCATATATCGCACTGGAAACATCGAACTTTTGATACAGCACTATAGAGCTCCACGGTGCCCCTCTTTTTACTCTGATAGTCAATCAGGTATTTCGTTAAATCGTTGAAATCTATAATTTCTGTTTGGGCAAGAATTTAATTTCAATTATTTTTGTAAGGAATTCTTATTCTTCGAACAGTAAATATTATTTCTACATCAAAATAACGTTTTACTTATTGGAACATGTTTACGTGCGTGCGCAATCGCATATTAATGCGCACACCACACATCGTATCAGAGAGCCCGCATTATGACATTTGTTTTACTCCGATAAATATAAGTTTTCGATCGGTTGTTGATTTTTACCTAATTAAATGCACGCAGTATGCTAAAGCGTTTTCACTAATCAATTCTAATGTTTAGTTGGTCCGTTCAAATCAATGAATCGAACAAATAACACCGCGTCTTTACGAAGCGCGTTGTTCGAAATTATCAAGATACAATGAACTCATGAATTATTGAATTTAGGCAAGCTTGGTTGTTGTTCGATACTATGTCAAAGAAGCGAATAAAGTTAACGAGAATATTAGAAATTACTAAACGTGTAATATTATATAGTTTGGGAATTTATAACAATTTTAGAAACTTTCGTTTATATTTTCAGGATGAAAATAAACTTACTAGATAACGGATTTTGAGATCGGTAATATATAATTGGCAACGAGGGTTCTTCCGTCATCAATATGGAATATCTCTTGGGAAAAATGGAACTATACTCGTCGTCTTCCGGCCAGTCCATCCCTCTCGCGAAAGTTTTGAATTTTTGATCGCGGGAAAAAGCGTCGAATGTATCCCAGAGATACGGTTTCCACGGGCGCAAAATATTTGGCTTCTTATTTCGTAGAGTCGTGAATTTTTTCCGCTACGCTTCACAAACAAGTGAGAATCGAAATGTAGCTATTCAATTATAGAAAGAACAACAATGCGTTACGATACAACGTCTCATAGCATAAATGTAAGAAAAAAAGGCGGGTAAATCATAATATTTATGTACCGTAATTCTATATATCTATTATATGTTAGATTAAACGTATTGTTATCAGTAAACATATATATATATATTTCTAAAAATATAAGGTGATTACGATTGAAATTTTCCTAGCGAAAAGTTTCTTCGAAACGTGATCGATGCTCGTATATCGCATTCGTGTTTCGCGTAATGCTGCGCAGCTGTGACGCAGTTCGTGAAGTGTAAGTTCTGTTGCTTGACAGTTTAAAGATGATGACTTCTTTAGAAACTGAAGTGGAGAAATTAGAAGAAAAAGGTACGGAAGATACCGCGATTTTAGAAGTGAGTACAGTTGCAGTTGGAAGTATTGTCAAACAGGAAAGCCGCGATGCAGACTTTTTCTCAAATTGCAGTAACTCCATTGAAGGTTCTGTGGTAAGAGTATAACCTGAAATGTTTTTGACAGATGATATTAAATAAGTTTTAAGAAGCACTATTAAAATAACATAAATAATTGACGTGTACAACAGTGGTGGGTTCCATTCGAATGTAGCAATAATATTACAAAAACAATGAAAAGCTACATATCAATTTTCAGATAGCATCCCCTTCCATTGATAGTTTCTCTACTCTACCTGAACAAGAGATATCAGACTTTCAAATAGATCCTCGAGACCTACAAGTAAAAGTAGACAATCCTCAAAAACATCTTGAAACACTTGAAACTTATATTACTTTTCGTATAACAACAAGGGTAGGTTTAATTTCATTTTGATTTTATGTTTGGCAGTTTTTAGTAAAAGTTCTCTTAACAACGTTGTATCTATGTTATCATAGTCCACAAGACCAGAATTTGAGGAGGGAGAATACATTGTTCGAAGACGTTACAATGATTTTATTTGGTTGCGACAAAAATTGGTGGATTTATATTCAACGCATATTATACCAGTGAGCTGTTGCATATATTAAAAGCCTATTAATTAATTATTTACTTGTTTGCCCTTAGGATAATGTTGTAGCTTTTGAAAAAGATTATATATTAATCTTATTATTACAGCCAATGCCTGGAAAACATACATTGCTCGCCCAATTAGATCGTTATTCTAAGGAATTTATTATAGCACGTATGAAACTGTTACATGTATTTCTTAACAGAGTTGTTAATCATCCGATTCTTAGCTGTGACAAAAATCTGCACATTTTTTTGACTACTAAACCTGCTGTAAGCATATCCTATGACACTTTACATAATATACTGTCAAATATTATATTTTCATTCTTCATAGGAATTCCTTGTACATCGTAAAAATCGTGCAAATGTTCTTGTCAAAATGACTGATTCTTTACAAAATATAGCAAGCACGTATACTATGAAACAACGTCAGTTTGAATTTGAGCAAATTCGAGATTATTGTACAGCCCTTAGTGAGAAATTAGGAACTATAGATAAAATAAATCATTGTATACACAAGGAGAGACAAGGTAGAGCAAAATTATTTAAAATATTTCTGTTACAAATTCTATTAAATACTATTTTTGGTATCAGACTATTTGCTTGAGCTGCATCAGCTGCATCCAATATTTACCTTATGGGCAACTTCTGAACCGGAACTCGCCCCTATTCTACTAGCAATTGCCAAAGCAATAGATTGTAATGCAATGGCTCACCAGAAGCTTCTAGAAAGCGTTCCGAATGAAGAGCGAGAGTATATTTCATATATAGATGCAGTTAAAAGTGCATTATCTCGACGCGATTCGATGCAAATCAAATATGAAATGACTGTCGAAGACTTAGCAAAGAAAAGACTAGAGAAAGATCAGGTCTGTACATTGAATTTAATGTTAGTTTAAATCGTGATAACGAATTACGATAATTAATAATTTAAATTGTTTGAAAAGCTAATGGGTCTTACAAGTGGCGCAACATCAACACAAAATTGGGGTGGATCGCTATGGAAGGCTGAATCTCGCGATGAAAAGCTGGAAAGACTTGGACAAACAATACCACGATTGGCTAAACAAGCGGAAGTGTTGCAGGATCGCGTGGAATGTGCTAATGAAAATTTGCGCAGTGATTTACAAAGATGGAACGTGGAGAAACAAATGGATTTAAAGAATATGTTAATCTCAACGGCAGACCGACAAATCCGACATTACCAACAATGTATGAACGCATGGGACGAAGTTCTTGCAGATTTGAAATTAGATGGAGTAGGATCTGATCTTAGCGTAGGACCACCTATAAAAATACCTGTTTGAATTGCTACAACTTTCGTTGGACACATCTACACACAGTAAACATCTCGTACAATTACAAAGGTAAAAACGTAAACACAAAAGACGTTTGCCATTAATGACGAAAATTTTATTGCATTTAAGAAACTGACCTTATCAGCTTCAATGTCTCTGCTTCAGCAATTAAATAACTTTATCTCTTAAGTCTTAAATGTTCTTTGTTGAAAGTTACAATCAGTACTTACATAAATTACAAGTGCATTCGTTAGACGCACATGTTACACATTTATATAATGTATTCACATAGTTTTCAGATATAAAAAGTTCATGGTGAAATGGCTTTATAATACAAGATCATGAAATGACATGAAAAATTAAATTAAAATGTTTAATCCTATAAATATAGCTAGGGCAAATTTCGGCATAGAATCAATTAAGATCTTAAGATATATTTTCCTTTAGATCACCAGTTAAGTTTGGGACCAAGTACTAAATGATTTTTACGATTTGTTCTTTCTCTTAATTTGAATCACGTACAATACATTCATTGACAATCAGTGTTTAGTCATCTATATCCGGTAGTTACCAAAGTTATCTATATATCATAGATAGTCAACGTAGCATAGTGCTAGAATATAATTTACAGATCGGAGCAAACGCTTGCAATGTTCGTTGTATCGTTAATCAGTACACTTAATCTACATCATTAAGTTTTGGACAATCCACGCAGCAGCACTTAACAATCAACTTATACAACGGTAGTCTCGTGAAAAAAGCACATAATCTATACAACGTAGTATATCTGCTGTTGTTCGCGCTTGGAACTAACGATTCTTGAGATAGTTATGTATACTATATATAGTATTTACGTTTCCAATACATTCATTACATTGTACACGTTATCTTATTGATAATGAAATTCTTAGATTTGTATCAAATAAATTATTGTTTGCAACATATTATTGATCCAACAGTTACCTTATTCGATCGAAGGATAATTTGGCATTGGTGTAATATAGAATTCCACCAAATTGTCCAAATCATATAGTCTGGTTATAGATTCACCTGCAAAACAATTTTGCATATTTTTGTCATTCCAGTAAATAGTATTTCATTTAAAACTCTCACCTGCCAGCGTCATTTCGTTATGTAAAAATCGTACTGCGTGCGCATATGGTTGCTGTATTTTTTCTCTTAACTTTGGTGCTAAGCGTCGTGTTGGATTCCACAACGGACTCCGAAAATTCGGAACGTTCATAAAGTTTGGTTTCCAGGATTCTGGTTTTACCTCTTCCATAGGTAATACGTCTGTTATTCTATATTGACTTGTATCAATATTCCACGTAAATTTGCATCCCACTTCGTATTGTTTCCTTTCTTGAGAACTGCATACATTTTACATATGTTGAGTGCTCAAAGTGTAACAAAGATCCCTAAGTGTAAAATGATACTAACCACTGAGTTTGACTACTAATTTCACTAGCCTGGATTTTCATAATTAATAAACAAATAATATCACCACTTAATGCGCATACATCTATTATTTCAATGTCGTAATCGCTGCAGTGCCAATATCTCTTTTTAAATCTCATACAAATCCAATCAGCAATGTGGTGAGAAAATGTTTCGATGTCAAAACTTAATTGATTTATTGATACACAAGGTAGTATCTGAAAATGCAATCATCCTTCTATTAAAATTTATTGAACTTCCTTTTGGTCACGAGGCAATAATTTAAAATGGCAGAGTTTCAAATGCAATACCAATTTCTCAGCTTTGCTGTTGCTGATCATTTGCATTTGAACATATCCAGATCCATGGACATGCATAGGAAGAACATATTGATAACTCACGTATCCTCCTGTCTCTTCATCTGTGAAATATTTGTACAGTATTCTTTCTTCTTTTGACAAGTAACATTACATTCGTTTAATACATAATTTGACTGTAACTATCGAATAAACATACCTTCAACATCTGTGATAACAGATATCATTTCATCGTCAAGTTCAATATAGCTTCTTTTAAAGTGTGCAGTACACTTTATAGTAGGATATTGTAAATTTATTTTTGGAACTAATGGAGAAGAATTTAAAGAATGTTTGCCTATACGATCTCTATTTATACATCCATTAGGTAATTGATTTTGGTTCAACGGACGTAACACATTCTTTTCAGCTAACAAGTTAGAACGGTAATATAGAGTGAGCACAAGAATAAAATTTTCCTCTTAATAATAGTAATCTGTTTACCTGAATCTGCAGTTAAATCATTCGACACTCCTATGTCTTGATTAATACTAAAATCATCAGTTTCGCTTTGATCAGAATCTGGCCAATGCTTCCTACCGTTTGACAATACAGGTGAAATCGTCGGGGACGATGGTATTTGATGTATCGAACAGCCACGGTGTTTGAATTGATCTCGTATATGCTTGAAAGGAACTATGTTTTCGGCGTCCTCTGTTTCATCACAAAATTCGTACTTCTTATCGGCGAGTCTGCGTTTTCTGAATGAACTGAGCTTCTCGCAGGTCTCCTGCGCTTCATCCGTGAACTCATACGCTTTCTCCGCTTCAAGAATAAGTTTGTGCGTGGCTCTCGTTCTCGATTGCGTGGAGTTGACGATAGGTGGAGGAGAGTGAAGATTAGACCGTTTGCGAGGACTTGGATGACGAAATGACCGCGTAACGGGCGGTGACATTAAACGCGAAGAACACGAGGAAGAAGGTTTTATGGAGACCGAGTGAAGAGGAGAATTTACGGAAGTCATATTGCTATCTTCCGAAGCACCTGGTTGCGGGGAGTTTGAACGTTGACTGCGTGCGTTTTTATGACTAGATTCCGAATTTCGAGTCTTTAAGATATCTGACGGTGGTGTGAGAATTGGTGACGACCACGTGGTTGTTTTGAGATCAGAGGGAAGCCTTTGAGGCGTAGACCGTGGAGAACACGACGGGTGCTTCACTAAAGTAATTAAATCACTACCAATGTTGAGTTCCTGAGACATATCCTCGCAGAAATCCTGCAAGATCTTATCTCTGACCGATATCGCTTGTTGTTCGGTCCTAGAAACTGGACTCGCATTTCGACATTTATATTCAACGATGTCCGAATATTCGCACGACTTAACACTTACAGCATCGGCAGACTTATTTATATCACAGACACAGTCACTTTGATTACTGCTTGAGGTATTCAATGGATCACGAGCTAACTTATCATCTACTTTAATTAATTCTTCTAAAAAGTCATGTTCTATACTCGACTCGCATCTCGGGGATTGATCGACCACGCACTCGGGTGTACCTACTTTCTCGTCTGAACTTTCGTAACGTTCCACTTTCGTATAATATAATTCCTCGACGTCACTCATATCTAATGGCACTGTATCAGGAATGACAGTGTCCTGCTTATCACAAGTCTTCTGGTTTTTGAACTTTGGAATGTCCAAATCCACCCTGAGTACATGTAAAAAGTTTCCTGTATTAACTACTACGTGATTCCAATAATTCAAACAGACGGTAGCTCGGAACCTAGGATACGGAGAAATTACTTCATAGGTGGTATGAACAGTGAGACCATGTTGAAGACAATTACACCGCACGCAACCATCCCAGTTTACAGCCAACTCTATAGAAACGAAAAAAATGTATTCATTTCAAAATTATATTTAGAATGCAATGCTATAGAAGATATATGTCTCGTTTTATCCTTTCATAAACGATAAATTGAATAATAAAATTGTTATCTCATTACCTTCACCTTCTTCTTCATAGGATGCAGCAACTTTCAAACAATCCTTACAATTTTCGAGAGACGGTACTGTGGTTATTGTTAAGTATGCTCTATCTGTTGGTTGAAGATGCAGCCAATTTGTACTAAAAATTCATTGTTATTAATTACATAATAATTATCGAAATATTTAACGAATGAAATAGCTTAATAAAAACTTACCATAGGCCATGTATTACTAGCTTATTCCGCTCCATTGGCCATTGAGATATAACAATACTAAGTTCTCTATAGATGGTGTAATTACCAAAAAGTGTGACTTCAGCAACTTTACGTGCAACATGGTTTGGAGTGAAAGCCCACCAGTGTAACAAGTATTTATACAAAGAAGTATTGCCGCTCATATCCATTGTGTATGTATATGTAAGTAAAAACTGACCACATTGTGTTAATCCCATTACAATGTGCCTTCAATTACAATAATTATTATTACAAAATGCTTAAGGATACAATTATTTCTTTCACATTACTTCGTGCAATAATATGTAAACATTCCAACATACCCTGCTTCTAATGCAGACTTTGGGAGTACATGTAGAAGTGGTAAATGTCTCCATGAAGGTACAGTAGCGAACAGTCTTTCCTCTGATGCATAATTGTGCGCTGATAAACAACCTCTGATCTATAAAAATGAATCCTTTTACAATGTCGTAAGTGTATTCTACTAATTAGTCTTATAAATAAATATAATCTTTTTTAAACATCATGCAATGAAGCAACAAAACTGGAAACAGTGTTCAGAAATTAAATCCCAGAAAAACTATTATCAATAAGATTGCCTAATACTTTTAGTTTGCAAGTCTTCGATGATTCATCATTTTCTGTCAAGTTTTTAAATATCATGCAATCATCTGTTTTTTTTTTTTCAAGTCATAACAAAAAGAGGAATGAAAATCTACATGGGCAAGAACAAAAGCACATTTTTTTCTTGCAACCATTGAATGCTTAGCATAGCGATTGTCTAATAACAAGCATACTAGCGTATCGAAAAACAATCGAACATTCTTTTTCTCTAAGATATCATAATGCTACTTATTTTTTTTTGTTCAAATCGAGGATGTATTTTGACAGGTCTAGTATCGAGTCTGTCTGTCAGTTTCATTAATGCCTCCGCTAGTTGAAGGTTAAGCAGCCCTACCTCTCTTAAAAAAAGCTTCTGTAAGAAATGTCTTTTGCTGCGACGGTGGGACAGACACGGTTTCTGGCCTACTATAACGTACTCCGATCGTTCAGAGGTAATATCAGAGAACCATTCATTGCAACAATCTGAGGTAGTGTCGGAAGACGATGCGTCCGCCATTTTTAAATAACCCTACTGAGAGATACGCGTGAGGAGCGTCAGGAAGATCGGAAAACGCGATTCACCAAGGTTTACCACATGGGCGCACCAGTCGAATTGTTTTTAACACTATTTTCTCGAGAAACGTGAAAACTCAATCTCGATTATTTGGTCCTCTGATTGTTTGGAAGAATAATCGGAGAAAGTACGCGATTCGGATGAACGCGCCGATAGACCTTACGAGACGCGAGAATTGCACATACGGTATTTAGCTTTGTGTCGAATTCATGTTAGTCAATAAAAAATACAAGATTCGTATAACCCTGGAGGGTTAAAGAGCTTCGATACTATTTATTTGTAACAATCGGAGATACGCAAATGTTTTCTTTGAAATTGAAATACGGTTTAACGATTACGGAATAACATTTTAATCATTTATTCGAAATAATGTTAGGAATTAAATGAATTTATGCGCGACGAAAACATGGAAATCACGCTGGATGATAAATTAAATATACTGCAACAAATAAGTCAACGAAAACTTGTTGAAATATTGGACGCAATTCCTGGAACAAAAGACTTGGTGATAGAACAAAAACTTATGAAAATTTTGGATAGCTTTGTAGGAGTTTCTGTACTAAAGTAATAGCCTGTAATAAGTATTTAAAGTATATTATTGTGAAATATTCATAGAATAATATTGTCTTTCATTTAGACGTTATGGAATTGACAAAATTTATAAAATGGAGCAAAGTTTAAAGTTTTCAAACTCTCAACGTATATTCCTAGTCTCAAGTGATTTGATCTCTTGTAAGAGGGTATTAGATCAAATACAGTCAGAGATTTCTGCAAATATCAGACCGCATGTACAAGTGTGCCATCATATTTTGGTAACTCCATTTGTACCAACAGTTTTGAACTCTATTATTGAAGAGGAGGGTGATTATTTACAGTAATAAATATAATAATAATTATGATCATTAAAGTCAAATTTGGGTAAGAATGTCATTATTTGTTTAGGCTTATCTGGATTAGTCACTGTACAAACATTATCATGGGAATTCATAAGATTAGATGGCAATGTCTTATCTTTAGAAAGTCCTATGTTTACCGATCTTTATTATCACAAAGATACTACTTTACTGCCAGCATTAGCACGCAACTTATGGTCACTACAACTTATACTTGGCTCACCCAAACTTTTGCTTTCATTTGGTAAACATAGTCAAAAAACATTCAAAATTATGGAATCTATAAGGAAGTGTTTAGGCACATCGAATACAGAAAATGAAATAGGAGCTCTAATTTTGATGGATAGGGATTATGATCTAGCTACACCACTCCTAACTCCTGTAACTTATGCTGGATTGTTGCACGAGGTTGTAGAGATAAATGTTGGTACAGGTACATTGGGCAAATCTCAAACTAAATTAGATCCAAATAAAGATCAGATTTATGGAGAAGTAAGAGACACACCGTGCAGTGATGTTTTTCCCATTTTACATGGGAAAGCTAAGTCTCTAAAATGTACAGTTTCACGTTTCTATACATTCCTCTTACTTCGTCTGATTTCGATAGAAAACAGTAATATCTTTGATACTGTATATTAGCTGAACAGGATGCTATACAAACAATGAAGTTGTCCGAAATGGAGCGATACGTAGCAACGAGATTGCAAAAAACGAGGGATATGACGCGTCAACTGGCTTTTCATATTTCTGCTTGTCAACTTATTGCTGATATGCTAGGTTCCGACTTTCAAACATTACAAAAAATAGAGAAGTCTATACTTGAATGTAAAGATAGAAAAGAATGCTTAACTCATATTGAAAGACACATAGGTATGTATACCTTATTACTACTATATACCTTAAGATTACAGTATCGTTTGTAAAACAATAAATTTTTCAGATGATCATCCATTGAGAGCTTTACGTTTGTTATGTTTATTGTCCATCGCGAGTGACGGCATCACTCAAAACGAGCTATACTCTATCCAGAAACTTCATCTTCACGCGCACGGTTATAAACATATACCATTAATTTATAAACTGCAAAGCATAGGTCTACTAAAGAGCAGAACGGAAAATATTTTGCACAAATTACCAAATTGGAATAGCGAATGGAACAATAATGCACAAAAATTAAAACTTTTGCCAAGTTATGCCAAACAAATAGACCAGAAAAGACGAACATGTCCCAGTTATGTGTTCAACAATGCTTACATTCCTGTGATTGTTAGTATCATTTTTAATACGATTTGTTCATTAATTCTTACCTGTATGAAGGTAATTAATTATTCATGTAGAGTAAAATCGAAATTCAACTTACTACTATACAGAGCAAGTAATTTCTTCGTTTAACTCATTTATTCTTATATTTAAATAATTAACTATATCTCTACAGGCTCAAGTATTAAATGTTGTTATGAGTCAAGAAAGGGACTCTAAGAATCTCGAAGAACTGGCAAATTTATCAAACTGCGTTGTAAGTGGTCGACGTGGTTCGTTACAGCCGAAAATGGTGGTGATATGTATTATAGGCGGTATCACTTATGCCGAAATAGCTGCTTGTAGATTAATAGAAAAATCAACTGGAATTCAACTTGTTCTTGCATCTGATTGCATAATAACAGGCAATAAAATACTCGAAAGTGTGCAAGAAATATAATACTTCGTGACTAATATGAGAATATAAAATCTGTAATAATGAATATTGTTTATTCTTGTACTGTATATTTTATGTTTTATATGTAAATAATGAAAATGACAAGTACGGAAGTCCGGATATTTCAATAGTACAGTAAAATAATATACCGTTACTTTGCATAATGTTATTTCCAACATTATTTACATGAATGTGTACATGATAGAACAATGATCCAATGTTAAACGCCCAAGTAAATAGTATTCGATGTTCTTTGATTTAATAATTTCGATTTTCCTCTCGGTTACGATCTCGATCACGATCGCGTCTCTGACGGCCCCAATCTTGTCCCTGTCTGTTGTAATTTTGTCTATCGCGGAAGTTTCCTTGATTTCCTCTTGGGAAGTAGTTTCCTGTAACATATTATATTTAAATTTATTCAATTCTATATAAGCAATTGAAATGAGTTGAAGTATATCTCCTTGTTACCTTGTTTCATTTCAAAGATACGCTCGTTGGAGTCGACGAAGTTGTTCACTTTATCGTTAAGCTGTAATGCCAGGGATTGAAGGCGGCTTGGTTCGCTGCGATGCATCACAACAGTCTCTGTTGGATCATCCAAAGACGCCATCAGCTCCTCGTTGAAAATCATTTTGCTGATAATAGAATGAACAATAGATCGTTTCAACTGAAACATTTCTGCTAATTTGGGCATAGAAATTGAATCATAGACGTGTGAATAGGTGAACAAATATGTTCTTAGCGCTTCCTCCTTAATCAGTCTCGTTAGCATTTCACGGACTTTGTCTGCCTGGTAAAAAAGATCCCAAACTTTAGCATTCATCTTTTCGTTGATAATGAAATTATTGCATGCCAGCCAATTTCCGTTGCGCATCGCTTTCGCTGCGGCCACGACATGTTCTCTCATAGATTCTGGAGGACCGACTAACGACTGACGTTCACTCGATCTTAATTGTTGGTAGAAAGTCTTGGAAATCATTCTTCTCCTTGCGTCAAATTCGTGCGCGGCCATGTACGGAATTTCAATGAGCATAGCAGAAACCAAATAAACGCATTCGAGAAGTTCCAAATTGATATGCATGTGGAAAGGCATTTGCCTCTGTTTCTCAATCTTCTCTTGCTCTTTGCTACGCTCGTGTTGTCTTTGAGGCAGAAGACCTTGTGCCAGAAGTTCCTTAACCTTCCCTGTTACCATTAAATCAACCAAACAGTTATGTGCATCTTTGATGTTTGCGTGCCGGAATGCGCATAAGCCCAAATGGGCAATTGTTCTGTTATACAAAATCTGCAAACAAAAAATTAATGAGGTTAGGAAGTAATTTTAATCCTTGTGTGATTAAAAATACGCACTTGTGTGGCTGGGTCGGAATGTTGAATAGTCTCCTGTAAATGAGACATCAAAATAAGGTCACGTGCTTGGAACCAATTATCGTGAAGAGCGTGATGATAAATATGGGAAAGAATCGCACGAGTTCTAAGCCTATCCGTTCCATCGTGAGCGTAAACGTATTTGCAAAGCTTTTCCATAACTTGTACAGACGTTACAACTTCTGGACCAAGTTCTCCCTGAAAAGATATATATATATATATATATATATGTATATACATACACATAATATCTTTGCATTTATATGTTTATATCTTTAGTAATAATTAACTTACTTCTTTCTGTTTAAGAACATTTGAATCGAATTTATAATACAAGTGCTCTATTTTACGTAGATATACACGACAAAGTTCTGAAACAGTTCCTTGCCTTTCTAAATATTCCTGAACTTTGTCTATTATTGCAGACACTTGTTTCTCGTCTTTCAACCTAGACAAAATATCAAATAATAATTTCATGATACTACGACTAATTTCAAGTATTAATTTATGCACCTTTCGACGTATTCATTACTGTGTGGATCGCGTTCCTTCAACAGCTTCGTAAATTCCTCGTCTAACCGTTCTACTAGTGTCAGCACACATCCGTGTATTTTATATGGAGGAGTTTCGTATTCCTCTCCTTCCTCGGAAATAACTTCAGCGATTATCATATCTTTAGTTTCTAACAACATGTCAAGCATCTCTGTTATACGTTCCAGAATCCTGTGTAGAATAATTTATTTATATATATTCTAAAGTGAACTTCATATTACAAGATTTGACAGATATACGAACTTTGACCAATATTCGGGTTTCATCGCGTCCGATACTTTAGGGTTGTAATCAAAAATAGAAGATACAATGGAAAACTTAATTTTCACTGCTACAGCTGATCCAAGATTATGAGAATCAGCTATGCATTGTAATTCGTACAGCAGTTCAATCTGTTCTCGTCTGTCTGTACGTTTTTTACCACGAGCAGCAATAATCTCGGAGAGTTTTTTCAAAACTGCAGTCACGTTAATTTCAGCATCTTTTGCAAACATTTTAGGCTTCTCAGACGGAATAGCCACACCGCCTTTAACGGTCTCCCACTCGCCTTCACCATCATCTTCATCTTTCTTCTTCTTCCTTTCCTTTTCCTTGCGTTCCTTTCGCTGTTCTTTCCGTTTTGCCTTATCCTCGTCTTCTTCCTTATATGCCGCCTTACTACAGTATAAAAATTTGTGTCATTACAATACCAAAATATTTTTTTTCTTCATTTTTCATAAATCTATTCAAACTTACTTCTTGATATATCGTTCACGTATGTTTTGATATTGACCCTCTTCCTCGCTGCTTGTACTCTCGCTATCCGACGAACTACCCCAATCAGATTCGCTTTCACTACCATCTTCACCATCGGCCACACTTTTCTAAAAAGTTATGCAAAATTTTGTTATAAAAAAAGAAACGTGTACCTGAAATGATCTATAAAGATTAATTGCATCTACAACAAACCTTGAATTTAGATAAATCTGGTTCGCTTGCCTCAGAACCAGCTTTCTTAAATGCAACTGCACTGTCATCTTCTTCCTCTGATTCTATAACTTCATCTGCTAAAATTTAAGACATTAATTAATTTTCTTTTATAGAAACATACATGTAATATAAGTTATGTATGTTTTTTTACGTTTTTCCTCATCTTCATCATCATCTTGATCTGGATTTTCTCTGAATTTGATTATATCCTCTTCAAAGTCTTTATTATATTTACGAAGTTTCTGTCGCAATGATGTCAATGACTTTGAATTATTTTTTGACATATTTTTACGTCCTTCACGATCCTCCCACACTTCAGTGATGAAGTCCTCCATTTCCACCAAACACCGGACATAAAAACGTGGTGTTTGACCACCTTCTTCCTTTGTAATTACTGGTAATGCCTTTTGATAGGCACGCATTAAATCCTCAAAACCTATGATCATAACGATTCTAAATAAGGAAAATCTTAATTGCAAGTTATATTATATGCACTTACTGGAAAACATGCTACTCATATCTTTGATCTTTTTATAGTTTCTTATTAGTTTGATCAGATTAGCAATTTCTTCATATCTTTTTTCTTTTGTTGAACGTACAACCCTCTTTGTTTCTTCTTCTTCATCACTGAACTATAAGAAGAAAGAACGTAGAAAATGATTTGATTAAAATACAGGTTGATCTAGTGGGCTTATTATTTTACTTTTTTCAATTACAATAAATAATATTATAAAATGTAATTTGTATTTACCGTAAAAGCTGTGGCTGGTGCCCTCTGAATCTGTTCCTCTTCTGAGGCACTATCAGATTCAGAGTCTGAACCAGTTGCAAAGAAACGACTCATATTGCAAAAGATACTGTAACAGTAAAGTGGAATATGGTTAACAGGTATTTTTTATTCATAGCAACATGTTAAACTTTTCAAATGCAATTTGTTATTAATGTACATTTAAGTGTTTATTTAAGTATAACTTATTCGTTGCTTCTAAATACTAACAAAATATAACGATATTACAAAGCAATTGTGCGTATAATATAAAAACAATCATTTCCATATAGCGGTTTGCATTATCTTTGAACACATGGTACAATAATTTAATCAATAATGCTTAATACAACACTTACGGTAGTATTAAATGAAAAGTTATCTTAAAAATACAAATTTTATTTATTCTACAAAACTTACAGTGAACAAAATTATTTGCTCCTTTTTCTTTCAAAGGGCAAAACCACTATAGGTTAGACTGACAACGACATTAAAGGCGGATACGCTTGCTACCGAATCAGCGCATGACATAAAATGAGTTCCAAAACTGAACTGTACAATATTTTTTTAAATTTGTTCTTTCTGATGTTCTCAACTTAAATGTTAGTAAAATGTAAACCTGTTGATATTCAAACTTTTTATGTCATCGATTGGATATATCAATTTTATACAATAATAAAATGTTCAATAACTTTATTTAAAATGTGGTATTGAAAACGATTGTGGATTAGCCCATACTTCTGTAACGTTTGTCACAAAATTGCCTCGAACCTTTCGGAACGCATGTACGCTAAATTCCCGGGATCGTTATTAGGAATCGGTCCCTTCTGTTGGCACTATTAAAGGGAGTACCTACCTACAACTCTTATACAAAGAATAGAAACACGTTCTCGAAGTACGTACGATCCGTTTCAACGAGATTGTGATTTCGACACAAAACAGAAAACAGTTTACCTGCGATACGTAACGCTTCGTTGAATGTCACATTTTCTCACGGGAGTTTCCCCAGTTTATTGAAAAAGCTGCAACGATAACAATTGACGCGATGGACGATAAATCAGATTTAATAGCCTGTGACATGGATTGCACAAAATTGGTGGAGGAGTAAGTAATATATGAGTATAAACATGCAATGTCATATTGTTTGACCCGTAGTCTTGATGTACTCACACGATACGCGCTTTGAAGTAGTTAACTCAGATATAATCAGAATAATACGATTTACTCGATGAATTGTATAATAAATCATTTTTCCAAATATTTAGCCATTTCATAATCTACTTTTTTTTTTATATTCATTCAAAGTAAAAAAGAATAATTTTCTATTTACGGTTAACGTATTTTGAGTTCGAAATGTATCTTTGAAGTTTTTATATAAATATTTTCTTTTTATGTTAGTTACATTTTACAGAAGATTATTGGATTATGTAATAAGTATAATAAAGGGTTTAATAAACATTCTGTACTTTAGTTATGAAGGTGACTTGCTGAATTATTCTTTCCATGATTAAATGTCTGATCATTCTAGTTTGGCGAAAAATAAAAATGAATCAGCCAAGGAATTTTACTTGAAAAAGAAATATGATATGGCATTGATAAAATACAATGAAATTATTGGTAAGGTATTTTTTGGTCATGAATCTGTTACAATACAATTTAATGAATCGATAACATAAATATTTTTTTAGACATTTGCCCAAAGTCTCCAGTATACTATGGAAATAGAACTGCGTGTTATATGATGCTTGGAAAATTTCAAGATGCCTTAAATGATGCGAAAAAATGCATTGAATTAGATATGAAGTTCATCAAAGTATGTTATGTATAAATTAAATAATCAGTCTTTTACTTTTGTATTTATTCACATTTTCAGGCTTACAGAAGAGCTATACAGTGTTCTTTAATTTTGGGAGATATTGTTCAAGCTCAAACCATCTTAACAAAGTTATTAGAGATTGATCCTGATAATAAAGTAATAGTTGCAGAAAAAAAAAAATTACAATATTTACAAAACTTTCTTAAAGATGCAGATGCTGCATATAAGGCCAAGGATTTTCGCAAGGTTTGGAATAAATTCTTAAATAAATCAAGATACGCATATAAAATTTATATGGATGTAATTAAAAATGACTAATTATTACAACTTTTGTAGGTTGTGTACTGTATGGACAGATGTTGCGATATAAGCACTTCTTGTCCAAGATTTAAACTATCTAAGGCAGAATGTCTAGCATTCTTAGGGAGATACCAAGAAGCACAAGAAATTGCAAAGTATATGACTTACTTATATTAAGTGTTCAAAATAGTACTATGCTTTCTACCTTATATTGCACACTTCTGTTTCAGCAATATTTTACATATTGATAAACAAAATCCGGATGCGCTGTATGTCCGCGGTATGTGTTTGTATTTCCAAGATGATATTGGCAGAGCATTTGCACATTTTCAACAAGTACTCAGATTGGCACCAGATCACGTTAAGGCATTGGAAATATATAAGGTAAGAAACATTCAAAGAATGTCTGATTAATTATTTATTACATTGCATTATAATTTTATAGCGAGCCAAAAATTTAAAGAAAAAGAAAAATGAAGGTAATGCTGCTTACAATATGGAACAGTATCAAGAAGCATATAAATTGTATACTGAAGCCCTGACCATAGATCCACAAAACATAGTAACGAATGCGAAACTTCATTTTAATAAAGCGACAGTAGCTACAAAGGTATTATATTTTTATTTTCTCCAAAGTGGAATCTTTGAAAAGGATTATATATTTTGTGTACTTTATAGTTGGGTCTCCTAAGTGAATCAGTTGCAGAATGTACAGAAGCATTGAAATTAGACAACAATTATTTGAAAGCTCTTCTTAGGAGGGCAGCATCTTATATGGAACTTAAAAAATACGAAGATGCTATTCATGATCTCGAAAAAGCATATAAAATGGATAAAAGTCGCGGTACGATATAAAATTTGTTTTTACAATAAAAATAATCTTTCTGGTACACTGTAGTAACTCCTCGTACTTCCATTTACAGACAACAAACGGTTACTTATGGAAGCAAAATTGGCGTTAAAAATATCTATGAGGAAGGATTATTATAAGATTTTAGGCATCGACAAAAATGCATCAACTGATGATATTAAGAAAGCTTATAGGAAAAGAGCTATGGTACATCATCCAGGTAAGATTGAAGTTGATGGCATACTTTTACAAGCCATGTTAATATTGCTTTGATTCTCCTGCTGTTTGTAGATCGGCATCCGAATGCAACCGAAGGAGAAAAGAAGGAACAAGAAAAGAAGTTCAAAGACGTTGGAGAAGCCTACGAAATTTTATCGGATCCGAAGAAACGATCGCGTTACGACAATGGACATGATGTAATTGATAGTGATGGCGGTTTTCAAGGTTAGAGTAATGATTTTATTTATATCTAAGGTGCAGCAAAATATGCCATCGTTAATTGCAGTACGTCGTGTGGTATTTTTAAATGAGGAAAAATATTTATATTTTTATATAGATATCGATCCAAATGCAGTGTATCAAACGTTTTTCAACCAACACAACGGTTACCAGTTCCATACAGGTGGCGGCTATCCCGGTGCTTTTCCGTCTGGTTTTACCTTCCATTTTAGTTAACAGCATTCCAAGAAGCACGTCTTTATGCTCGTTATATTATATTAGATTTTGTGTACCTTTCATTCGTAGTCCACCTCGTATTATCAGGCAACGTAAATAATATAAAACTTACTAGATATAGTTTTATATATTTATTTAAATATTTGTAAATATGTCTTATATGTATCCTTATAGAGTTCACCGCAGTACGATACGTAAATGACGAGTTTTATGAATCATATCGGTATTTAAACTGGTCACATTTTTTGAAAAAGTACAGTTGTATTGATAGTTACTTACTAAATGTTATATGTAAGTTCTTTCGTCGTTCAGTGATGTTACAAAGTTAGCTTATATATTCAGCCGAGTAATACAGTCCGCTATAAACTTTCCAGACTCGCTTTAATTCGTTGTTCGTGCGCATTATATAACGTTCAAATTGACTTTGGAATGAGATAAATAAATTTTACGCAATTCGTGTCTCTTTGTAGAAACATAATGTATGAAGCATTGTTAAATGAAACTATAATAAATTCTTAAACGAAGTTGCGGATTTTTATGGTAATCGTAGTTAGATAACCGAGTAAATTTAAGAGTAATGCGATAGCAATTATAGAGTAAACGGAAAGTAAGTAAACAGACTATTATTTAAGTATCCCTGTTAAACATTCACTTATTATATTATGAATAACTATGGAATTTGTAAGAAATAATTTAAGTACCTTATTTATTTCTCTAAACAGATGGCAACATAGATCACACATCCAATTCATCAAAATAAACAAATTTGGTATTTTTATCGTTTATTTAAATACAAATATCACCTTCTGAAAAATTTAATTGTTCAACATAAATTCCTGAATGTTAATAATTTATTAAAAAAAAAAAAAAAAAACAATATAAATAAATAAAGTTTCAGACGCAAATAGTAGTTTTCAAGGAGAATTTTTAACGGTATATTGTTCACAGAAATATTTCACTACTAACGTCTGCTGACTTTTACCAGGTGTCTTTTAACAATATGTATATATGTATAAGGCACGCTATACTGGTCACAGCTTGAAAAATACAGGCATGTAAATTTGCGGAGATTATGCGCATTTTACTAGATTGAATTAAACGATTGAATATAAGGCACGCAACAGCCGAAATATATTTTATAAAAGCACATTAAAAAATGTAACAGCACCTATATATTTATCGAAATCTCACTTTCAGCAAGAATATGTGCATGCCACTTTGCCGAAATTAAAAATTACAATATTAACAAACGTTTCGACTATCGTTTTTTCATTTGTTCATATATACTGTAAACATACAATCGTTAATTACATAGGACAGCACATTTACATTTTGTACATGTCAAGTATTTCGTTTGTATATTTTTTACATTAGCTAATATTATTGAGCATAAAAGTACGGTTTTAAAATATACTGCATAAGGTCTTTTAAGTAAGTACTTGGATTCTAAGTTTTAAGTAACTCTTTTACAGAGCACAGGTAATAATTTATGAAAATGTCTCTTTCAACTATTATATAATTTAGGCGTTACAGATACTTTAATGTTAGTTTTTAGTTCTGGTAAAATGTTGAACGTAAACATAATTTTTAGTATCATTCAATCACTTGTTCCATATGGCATATTAAAAACTATATCACGAGTTTACTGGTACTCTAAAAAATACTAAAATTGTTATAATATCCGTATATTAAAACTTGTCCTTGATGGCATACTCTAGAGTAAGTATATCCGTTTAAACTAAACTGTTTCAAACAAATATGGTGTCTGCAATCTTACACATACGGCATAAGTACATATCGATATCATAGTTGTTTGATAGTATATACATATATACAAACAATCCACTATAAATCCTGAATCAACTTTGTGCTATTGTATATTATCTTATACTTAATTACTAGATTCATTATAAGACGCTCTACCCGCCAATTCAAGTAGGTAACGATCAGGATGATCTATCCAATCACTAGCACTTAATTTAACAATTCTTTGTTTTTCTGCTTCTTTTACCTGCCACTTCTTAATTTCCAATTGACGCTCCCTAAAGATGTTCTTCCATTAATATTTTTGTCAACATTTATTTAAAGGGTTACACTACCTTGGCAGGTAAATACAAAAAAATTTTCACAATTTTTTATAACAATAATATACACCTAATTGAAATGATTGTTGCGTTTATAAATTAAACATATAATAACACAAAATAAATTTGATTTCTTTTCCACTGCTAAGGTGATGTAAACCCTTAAGTCAACCGGTATTTATAATGAGACATGCATTACCTCAATTTTGTATCTCCACAGCCCCACACTTCTAAACTAGCAATTGGATAAGGTGCACCTGCAATACTGACTGAATGGAATGATTCGTCTATACTGATGTACGGCGAACGTGTATTACTTCCAAATCGTAATCCGTGAGGATAACCCCGAATATTAGTATTTAAATAAAGTAATTTGGCTCCTTTTTCTATAACCCTGTATGATGGAAATAGTTCAATGCCTACTGAATCTTCATCACCCCAATACAAGTGACTTTCATGCCACTCTACTGCTGAACATATGCAATATGTAGGGCACACTGTATCCTTGTCTGGACTAACAGCTCTTATAAACAACAGGGTGGGACCTCTGTATCCTAAAACGTGATGGAGAAAACGGTTGGCTCCTGTTCCATGCTCTGAGCTATTGTATAACAATGCCCAATGTCTAGGACACACACTGCCCAACCTTTTAGCTATCAAGGCATGAGGAACATCTTGTGGTGAATTATCTACCTAAACATATATTTGTTTGGTCCATTGTTTAATAATGCAATGAAACAATATGGGGTTTGTAATGGGGTGTGTATGAGGTTTTTAATTAAAATGTACCTGAAGGTAACATTCGGGTAATGTACTTGATAGCAACCATACATAGCTCACAGGTAGTAGAATTTGAGGAAAATCTATGGATTCTGGTTGCTCCAATATAGGCGTTGGTATCTCCAGATGCGGTTGGGGTTGCTCTTTAGACAATAGAACTTTACCATTTCGATAAGCAGTTGTTAGTACATGTACTATGTAATGATGAGGACCATGTATTATACGTGGACAATGCTGCGAAATCCAATTGCTCACAAAACTCACAGATAAAGCATATTTGCCATGAAACTGTAATATATATTTTATAATATGGAAACAAATAAAAATCATACTTCAATAAATATTAAATTTACTAACACAAGAAATAATGACTGCATTGATTATTTGTCCAGCATAAATACATGAAGCAGTCCCACTACTATCCATGGCAATTTTGTAAGAGATATGTAATAGACCTTTCAATCCTTCAGGATCAATGTTTCCATCATCCTTCATGTTTGAATACATTTTTACATAATTTTCTAATACAGTTTGATCATTCATCACAGAGAGGAATTTCTCAGCTTGTTGCTTAAAAGAATTTGCACTCATATGAGAAGTACTGACATTGGCAGTGTGATGCAAATAGTTGAATAATTTTTCACCTAACTCTGGATAATTAGGGAAAAGGTACCGTTGAAATACAGATTTTGTAATACCACTTATACGTTCCTCGTCATGTGTCAGATGTGACAGAGTCTGCAAAATGTATACAGTATCACCAACACATACAGAAAAAAATCTAATCTGTAATATGCATTAATGCTATTCGAACTATTATAAACAATCAGTTATAGTTTATTTTGTCAATATCAAAATACCAATGAATGACAGTTAAATATTCATTTAAATTTCCGAGCAAAGTCAACAGTGTTTTATATAAATTTATTTTCACAACGCAATAACATTATCTGTGAAAAATGACAAAATGTTACATCAGGAACATGATTATAGGTTACATGAAGTGCAGTATTTGTCAATATACAATAAAGTTTCATGAATAAGCGTTGAAGAATGACCTGTAAGTCATTCATGAAGCGCACACGACAGTTCAAATTTCTAAAACACGAAGGAATTTCCTGAAACGGCAAGCTTTCACAACGACAAATCGCAGTGTTATTCTCTTTTGCGACTCATAGAAAAACATCTCTTTTAAAATACGCAACGAACAATACGCGATGCAATAATGCAGTTATAAGGCAACATCCTCATACCTTCGCTAGACTCTCGATCGGAAAGAACTGCATGTGCGAATTACTTTCTAACTCAGTTCCCGAGGAACTTTTCGAAAGGCTAGTTGCATTGGCTGCGTTGCCGGCGTGTGCAGCAGAATCAGTCTTCTTGGTGGATGCATGCCCACGTGTCACTTGATTACCCATTTCTATTCGACTAAAATATTATAGTATAAGCGACTTCACTGCTTTCTCGTCTGGAGATAACATCGCCCACGACAACAAACATGCATGCAACCATATGCAACTTTCGACAAGATCGTCATGAATTATACAAAATTAAGTAGTGCGTGCGCTACAATAGCAATGAACGATTCTACTCGATTCTTTTTCCGAAAAATCGATTATTCTAACGATTATTATAAGAATCGATTCCCAACAATTCGATTATTTTATAACGAGGAATCAATGTTTACGTTCTACCTCCCACTTCACGTCACTCCGGTAGGTGAGACGCTACACATTACACAAAACTTGTTCGTGTTTTAGCACCGTAACATTCTTTTGTAATTTTATTTTATTTTCTATCTCCTAACTACAACAATGATTGTGACACGAATTAGTGAAAATGCATACTGAAAAAGTGAAGCTTCTAATTATTGAAAATATTAATCATTGTAATAATTAATTATTATGATCATTGCCCAATAGATTCATATAACGCCACTTTTGGTAGTTTAAATTCCCCGCCGTGAAAGTGTTAATGTGTCTGATCTCAACATTCATATATTCCGCGAGTATGACCGCCATGTTGCGTTTAGGAAGCGCGCGCATCCATCATCCTCGTTAGCGCGTGAGACATCGGGGGGTGGGGAGAGTTCTTTTCCAAAAGCGTGCATCGCCTGTCATCGGGAAAAAATTTTGTCGGTGAGATCTCGTTTGCCACACGTACCCGACTCGAAAAAAATATTCACGCGAACGCGTGTGTTCCGTCGCGTTTACTGAACGATCTGAATCGATTTCTTCCCATTTCACTCGTGGCGTATGCAACACTGACAATTCGTGCGTATAAAGTGCTTGAAAACAAGAAAAGAAAGAAAGAAAGGGTGAGACGAAAGCAATCATTAAAAAAGATTCACGGTTAGAAACACGTTGTAAGTCATAATAATGCGACAGAAGTGGTAGCTTCGGGGGTAGGTATTCACAGGAGCAGGGTGCGCGCTTCCAAATAAGGTGCTCCCAAATGATCCAGCCAATCCGTGTCGATAGCGCCACTACGTGATCGTTCGTTGAATTACGATGCAAACGTTATTACTTGCCGGCGGGAACGTTGAAATTCCGAAGTGTTAGTTTTCAAAAGTATTCACGTAGTCACAGATGCAGCTTTGCATTCTTATCAGTAGTACGCCAGTGTAATGCTTGACTGTGAACCGTATGTATATCCGTGCATACGCCTGAATATTTCTATGTGTATGAGTGTATGTATCGTGCATACAGGGTGCGGCATAATTCGTAATACAGTAAAACCGAAGGTGATTCCTTGTTTAAAAATAAATAAAAAAAATGCGGAGTAACATTTCTTCTTACGAGGTTTCTGTTTTAAGAAAATTGAGTTAGAAAGTTAATTGAGGACTACGCGTATTGACAACAAACATCTCAGTGGTTCTCCAGTGATTATATTAATAATATATTTTTTTCGGTAACAAATCAGTAAAAGTATTCCCCCCGAAATTTGATTGTAACAATATTCGCAATTTCTCGATTGAGAAAGTAAGTTTTTGTCACACAAAAATGTATAAAATTATTTTGACAAACGTAACATTAATATGTAGCAATGTATTGTATGGAGAGTCACTGAGGTTTTTTTGGCGATTAAACGTCTATTCAAGACACATTCTTAAAAGATTTTTATTCCACGCATTTAGTTTATTTTACAACTAAGAGTTATAAATTTAAATTTGGCGATACATTATAAAATCAATTTAAGTCTAATAGTATAATGTAAATTTTAATTTAATAAAAATATTTATGATTTATACAAATCATCCAATTTGGAAAAATGTTACATTATTCGACCGTAAATATGTTCCGATATAAACACGGTCTGGTAGATTAGATACAGTTAGTGTGAGTGATTAGCAGTCAGCGTCAATCTGTCGACGATAGCAGAACGACTACATAATCGGGACGTGGAAATTATTCCGTTACTCAGCTTTCTAGAAACGTGTGTGATTCATTCGTCAAATAAGCCGGTTTGCAATTTGAAAATCATTCACCGATGAAGTTCGATCATTTATCCGAGTCGGGATAAAATAAAGGAATCACGTTCAGGGGGATGATAATCATTTCGGTTCTGTCGTTAAAGCTTATTATTTCGCCTGTTTCCGTGCAAAGAATCTGCTCCACTTAAGTTGAGCAGTGTCTGCGATTTCTAACGCGTTAATGCCACGAAAGATATTAAATCGAATACAATTGACCTAAATGGTTCTCCAGCAAGGTGATTGAAATTTCAATATCCGCCCGTAGCCAGAATCGTTTCAGAAATGGCAAAAATGTTACGATTTAGTCGTGGAAAGCCGTCCAAAAATATATCAGGAATAACGTTATATCCGAATAATAATTCACTCCTTAGACGGAATCAGAGCTGAACAAATTTTATTTGAAATTAAAATAGAAAATAACGTTTCAGTTTTCTGTTTCAAGGAATCTTCAGAATAGTTCGTTCCGAGCGATACTTTGTTCGAACAAAATTATCGGTGAGAGATTTTTGTTTTACAGTTAATATTTTGAACAACGTTATTTCGAAAATGACCAATAATGCAAATTTGGGAACGCTATGATGATCAGTGCGTGAATCATCGTCATATAAAAGCGGCGGCCGGTTTATTTTCGGGGTGGATCGGATCTATTTTTCGATTCGCCAAGTATGGTCTATACAAGATTTTCCGGCGATATTCGTGATAATTGGCAGCACTGTGATGTACATGTGTGTACGTGCTCAGACCGGACGAGCGTTTAACTCCGTAAACCGTAAAAGTCTCAGGATTCGAAAATATTCTTATTCCCAGTCGCGCTCATTTCAACATCAAGGGTGGGGAAACTATTTATAAAACGGGGATGGTCCACGCGACGCCCACGCCGGCGGTGGACACGTAACAATAATTTATTAAAAAAATCATAATACTGACACACCAAGATACCCCGTCCACTTCTTTAGGTTAATATCTGTTGCTTTCATTCTTGTTTTTTTTGTTTGTTCATCTGCCGAAAGTAGGTGCAGATATGTCTTTCCGTGTTGTGCGCAGCAGCAAGTTTCGCCACGTGTACGGAACGCCTTTAAAACGCGAACAATGTTACGACAATATAAGGGTGTCTAAGTCTTCATGGGACTCAACCTTTTGTGCCGTGAACCCAAAGTTCCTCGCCATCATTGTGGAATCCGCGGGTGGTGGTGCTTTCATAGTCTTGCCTCATAACAAAGTAAGTCTCACCCTCTTTTTCTTCAGCTATTTCTGATAAATGCATTTGATTTTATTTATACCTTTATGTTTGAATCATGGCAGCAACAACATAGAACGTTATAGTTATCGTAAATAGTATTGATAGTCATTTCATATTGTTATAGGTAGGACGAATACCAGCAGATTATCCTTTAGTTGGTGGACACAAAGGTCCTGTATTAGATATTGCATGGTGCCCTCATAATGAAAATGTCATAGCATCTGGATCTGAAGACTGTGTAGTTAAAGTATGGCAAATACCCGATGGCGGTATTTCCAAGACATTAACCGAATCAGTGGTAGACCTTCAGTTGCATCAGCGCAGAGTTGGTCTCGTTTTATGGCATCCATCTGCTCTGAACGTGCTATTAACAGCTGGATCAGACAATCTTGTCTTGATTTGGAACGTTGGTACTGGGGAAGCCATGGTACGAATAGACTGTCATCCAGACATGATTTATTCTGCCTGCTGGAACTGGGATGGATCCAGATTAGTCACTACATGTAAGGATAAAAAAATTCGTATTTTGGATCCAAGATCAGGAGAAATAATAGAAGAAGCTATTGCGCACGAAGGTAGTAAAGCAACACGTGCAATCTTTCTTAGGTATGTAAACTTCTATCTGATCAGTACATACAAATGCATAAATGCTTCTATTTTTTAATTTTTCGTGCAGTTACTCACGAATTTTGATATTAGATATAAATAATTTTTGCATTTTAGTTTAACAAACTTATTATGCAATATATGATACATGTATAGCCATAATCTTTGGTTGTTAATATCAATTAGCAATTTTTTTTCAGTAAAGCAATTACTTTTTTATATAATTAATAACTTGCTATAATTTGAAGAAACATTTTACAGATATAGTTTATTTTTTGCTTTTAATATTGACTTTAGTTTTTATGCAAACAATATTAACTAATTGGTGTGAGTAATTATAATCATCAAATGAATACATATGTATTTAAGAAAAAAACTTTGTTTCTTATTTCACAGGTGTGCTATTAGTTGTCTTCTAAAATTGTATACATTTGTTTTAGCACATAGAAGCTGTTTTTGTCTATATTTGTATAAATTGATATGTAGAAATCAGCTTAAGACGAGTATTTCTGTTGAAATGTTTCTAGGAGTAATAAGTACTTTTTAATATGCAAAACACTGTCAACATATTTTTCACATCAAATAATCATCAAACAATATACATCCGCCTTTTTACACAATAAGTATATATAGAAAGATGAAATAGAACTACAAATATATGATATATATTTCGATTACTACTTGCAGCAATAACTAATAATACCATAAATTTTTTAGCAGTCTACAATATCTTTTAATTGTACGTGTAATTAATATTTCTTAACAAGAGTATTTGTAAAAGTTTCATGAAAGATACACTTCTATTCGCACGTTAAGAATATTTTTATTTTTTATTATCACATGGTCTTTCCAATTTGTGTAGCGCGAGATTTGGTATTTTTTAATGGAAAACTGCAAGATTGAAAATACAACATCAGGAGGATGTCAGCTTAGTAAATGACAATATCAAGATGTCCACTGTGTAATATCTACATAAGAATTGCAGTAAGTATTGTATCTCAAGTTATTACTTTAAAGTATAACATTTTGTACATGTTGATAAATAAATATGTGTATAAGTTCAAAAGACAGCGAAGTAACTACACTAATTCAGAGCATATTATAACGATAAAGTGTGATTTTCTGCATTCAAAATAAAACATTTAATACAATTTTGAATGCTGTTAATATCTGTTTCGAAAAGCAGACAAATGATTCAGGTATACATCTTATAATATTCAGTGTCCAGCTGGTATACTGATTTTTATTTAAATACAACTTCGAATAATTTGACGTACAAACAACACAATTTTTCTTAATCGTCACTATATCTGTTTCATATTATTTCACACATGTGTGTTTAATATAAACATAGAAATTTATGCAAAAGCATAATTTCCTAATGTTGTAACAAGGTGGATGTTATTTAGTTTTGATGATTAACTTAAATAAGAGAATTCGTAAAACAATATGATAGAAAGGATTATATAGTATAAGTGTAGAGTATTTAGAAATAAGTTACATCTTGTAAGACCTTATATGTGTACATATCGATACATGTTTTAAAGATATTCATATTCGACCAAAGTTCTCTATCCACAAGGTTCTGTTTACTATGTTTGCAGGGGAGGCTTGATCTTTACCACAGGTTTCAGCAAAATGTCTGAGAGACAATATTCGCTGCGCGCCCCTGACATGTTAGGTGAACCTATAGTTATGGTAGAATTGGATACGAGTAATGGAGTTATGTTTCCCCTATACGATCCTGATACGAATCTAGTTTACTTATGTGGGAAGGGTGATTCTGTGATTCGATATTTTGAAATTACACCCGAACCTCCTTTTGTTCACTATATCAATACGTTTCAAACTCCTGATCCTCAACGAGGTATAGGAATGATGCCAAAACGAGGCTGTGATGTTAATAGCTGTGAAATAGCTAGATTTTACCGACTCAACAATTCAGGCTTTTGCCAGGTTATTTCTATGACGGTACCAAGAAAGGTATGTTCAAGCAAGCCGAGCTTAGTTGACAAATTTTAAACTAGATGAAACATTTTTTATAAATATAATGTTGTTTAATTTTTAGTCTGAACTTTTCCATGAAGATTTATATCCAGATACTCCTGGTGACACTGCTGCAATTTCGGCGGAGGAATGGGAAAGTGGAACAGACGGGGATCCTGTGCTGATATGTTTGCGAGACGGTTATCAACCTTCGGTAGCCAAAAATGAACTTAAAGTTCATAAAAAGTCAAATATTCTCAGTAAAGGAGCAAAGGTTGCTTCTAATTCTGCGCAAAATGCTACACAGGCGTCGGCAGGCATTACAGTGCGTTTAATGTAGATAATTCCTGTTTTATTATTTTAGAGGAAATTTGTTAAAATGTATGATTATGTTCTTACAGGAGGAGATGCTGAAGGAATTTACCGAAGAAATAAGAAAATTAAAAGCAGTGATTGTAAAACACGAGGGAAGGATACGGGTGCTCGAGTCTGCTGTAGCTCTTCAAATGAAAGAAGAAGAACGAAAAGAGAAATCGTCTTCGCCAGCTGAAAGAGAGGTGCTTGCATCTGACGAGGTTTAATCTTTGAATTATATTTTTAGCTCGCAAAAAAAAAAATAATACGACAAGATAACTAATTGTGTAATAAAAAAATGATCATATATTTTGATATAACAATTTGTGTAAATAGTAGGTTTTAGCTACGTTGTGTGTCTTGATTCTTTGAAATGATCTTTGCTATTTATTGTACATCCATTCATCATACATCTTTTGCATTTGTACTATGTTTACATCTTTTATTTTATTAGATCATAGCCGACACGTGACATCGCCTGTTTGCTAGCATTAAGATATAATGTCTAGTAATCTCTCGAAACTTTTATGTATATTCAACTTTATAAGCATAAACGAGTGCCTAATTTGTACAGATATTTCATTGTAAAATAACGAATGATTATTTTATTTTGGTATAACATTTATGTGAATACCTGTAACTTTTCTCGGACAGATGCGTAATTTATGTGGAAATTATGCGACATAAAATTAATTAAAACAAAAAATAATCGCTATTTTACAAACACTGTGCAAATAACAAATAATAAGATATTAAGTATTTTTGACTAATCTGTTTTTTCGAATATCGTAAAAGGAAACCATTTGTTTTGTACAAAAAATGTGAATACAAAATAATATAACTGATCCAACAGAATTTTATTGGTTCTTTAATCCTCGGACAATGGTCTGCAATATTTATAAAACATGAATATTTATTCATTATAGAAAAATTCGTTATAATATCTTTGTGGTTCGCTAACTCTTACTTCTGACAGAATGAATTTGTTCTTTTTTCACAGAGATCTAAGCAGAACATCTATATTGCTGCTGCAATGATCGAAACTGTCAACATCTTGCTTGTTTTTAAGGCTAAAAATAATATTTTATTTCTCGAAAGTCGTTGACGGAGATTATGGGAATTTCTGTAGCGTAACTTACGTTTATAATGTAAGCACACTGCTCAATTCTGCTATTTAAAAATTGGGACTTAAACAAAAATTAGAATTAATGCCGAAAAAACTTGTTTATCATTAGATCCTTCAATACTTTTAATGCTGCGCAAACAAAATTAGTTTGAATTTATATTAAAGCAATATATACTTTTGCCTTTTGCGTTCGAGATTAATCAAAAAAATCTTGAAAAGATAGCAACACAAATTAGCTTAATTTTTTATTTATAACTTGATTGAAGAATCATATTTCAAATATTTCTTTTACAGTTAAGTGCTCTATACATTTTTCTACGATTAAACAAATTTTCTTTCGCGCTTCTCCAGGGGTTATAAGATGCCCCCATTTTGGAAAATACTGGAAGTAGATAAACGAAGCACTTATCGATATGTTTGCCGGTATGTAGCAAGCTTTGGTGGTTGCGTTATTCTACAAGCGTGTAAAGTGGTGCCCTCTACCGTCTTAGATTTGAATTATTAGCTCTTGTAGCCTAATCGTTCACTACGAGCAGTACGAGCTACCAGCTATTCACTTGCGGCGCAAGTCTTGCGCGAATCAGTGAAGTGCGTGCCGGCATCCTTGTTGAATATGTGCACCATTGACTTTTAACTTCACAGATCACACTCGTCACCATCGTGCGTTGGGTGTTTTTTTTTTTCGAGAGTCCGATCATAGGTAATTGTCAACAATTTCTCTCACGGTGAGTAATATTTTCGCATTGTTATATTCAACATTTTCGATTATTCTCCTGACTAGTACTAACGTTTCACAGCAATGATAATCATCCTTGAAGCAAACACGTTCATCCTCACGGTCAGTCACTTAGCACCTCACTTGCTAACGCGCGCGCGAGCAAAGGTGTCTCTCATTTCCCTACGAACATTTTTATAACCTAACTTTGGAGTACTATCCCTTAATATGCGAGGGTGACGCGATCAAGAAAGGTTAGTTCATCGAAGAATAACGATTATTTACAATCATCTTGTTCGTTAGTGTTTGAAAAAAAATTATTAAACGTTCTCGTCATTTTTCTTTCCCCTCACGAACACGATATATATATGTAGCTCATAATGAGAACGCGTCCAATACAAGTGACATTTGAAGGCATTTGGCACGGGATTCGCGGGTGCTATTTTAAAACATAGCCTTGCGACATCATTTTCGATTTTGTATTATCGCAATATGCACGTATTCCAAGGCGTGCCGTTTGTAAAACATCGTGAAAAGGTTTATGACACCATTTGTACGGACAATGGTAAACCTACCCTTGCGATTTATTTGATGTTTCGTATTCGAATTTCGTAGTTCATCTTTTTTTAATGACTTTTTTGTGTTACCACGATGCGTCGATAATTGAAAAATATTCGTGAAAGTAATGAAAAATACTGGAATTGGCTGGTTATACGAGTGCCAACTTACGTAATCCCACGTGCTTCGGGGGTCTGTCAAGGTCTCAGCTAGCATAATATGAATTATTTTTCGACATTTCAACGATAGTGGCGTCAAATGTAGGAATTCTAGGGATTTAATGCGCTATTGGTATTTAAAAATATTTGATCACTGCTATTCTTTAAACACCCATTCTTTTTATTCTTTTCTTTCTATCGATATATTTAGATTATCACAATCATTTAAAATAACGTAAGGAAATTAATATCGTCACTCATCGGGGGAAAAAACTATACGTTGGAAACACGTGGCTCTTGTAATTCTTAGTAATTCACGATTGCGCTTAGATTTATCAACAATATCAAAGTGAAATTCCAAACGATTACGTTCAAAGCTACACATTTCATTCGTAAAAATTTTTGCCAGAAAATAGATTTGCGATGAAAAAATTTAATTAAATGATACCTTAGTTCAGTAGTAGGTGGCCATCTTAGATGGTCCACCTGTAACACGAACGCGTGTGCGTGACCTTGTAGTAAGCAATAGTATGCGTGAACAATGGAGTTGGGTGTAGCTCGCTTCGTTATCGGTTCCTTTTCCGTTTCCGGGTGTAAAGAAATTTCAAAATTCTTTCATACGCTCTGTTTATACATTTTTCGAGATAAATGTATATCTCGTGCGCATACCGGGAATTGAAACGCAGAGGTGTGATATGTTGCTGAAGAACGTTATTTATAATCTGGTATAATCCAGTAAGTAAGTGTGTTGTAATCTTTCGTAACTAACAGTCTGAGCAATGGTATTTCAGCAAGGCGAGCATTGATTTCATTAACTTTACGTGTATCGCGTTACGCCATGCTAAGCGTCTAGTTCAACGTGTTCGTTATCAATCACATATTTTCTTCGCCGATAAGTTGGCAGTGACTATTCTATGTAATATAGTTATCACCGCATTTTTATTAATCACAAGTAGGATGTTTTTACCGCAATCATAAGTGCGTTTTTTTTTCTTTTTCTTTTTTACGAAAACGGTGGGGATTTTAATCGGTAAATTATTGCATCATAGCGTAAAACGTTATATCGTAAATTGTACGCGTATGTTTTGCATGACACATCGGAATAGCACATGGATGTATACGAAATATACAGGAATCATTTGTCACATGCGGTCAGTTATACAATCCAACGTGGTTGATGTAACTGGTATCCCAACTCTGCCAATACATTTAGTTTTTAAACATAAATCGACCAGCTGAAGCCAACGAACTATTTCAATGCCTCTTCGTTCTTCCATGCTAAAACCATATTCACTCGTGATCACCGTGTCACACGTGCATGCTGCACCTGTTGATACATTGCCAAATATCATGAACAGTGATTCACTAAGTGGATCATCCGCGCGATTAATCGATTGGCAAAGATTACGTCCGATGGTTTACGGGCGATTCGAGCCACTTTGTCTAATCTCACGCGTGAAATTTTTATAATTTCACGGTTACTTATCGCGCGATCGATTATTCAATATCTTAACAACCCTTAATTGGTATCTTTTTCTGAAATTTTCTGTATATCGTTTAGATAATTATATTCTAAGCGGAAAATATTAGCTGCTCGTTTACCTTTTAATTAGGATGAAATTTTCTTAGCAATATAACTGGATGGAACGAAAATGGAAGAATCTTCCATGTACAAGTCGAGCGACCTTGGGCGGTCATCATTTTTCGCGGAAAATTTGCCAACGAGTCATACGATTATCTCATCACGTGTACACGTTTAACTTTATTCCAGATCTTTCCTGGAAGATTGTCGTCCAGGCCGTAAGTGACGTAAAATGGCAACGCTTAAGCTGCTGGTGGGAGGTGCGAGTGCCATAGGTGCCAGTGCTCTTACCTCTTATCTGTTACTTTCCGACAATACCGTAAGTACGTTACCGTTATTGGAACGACGAACCATTAATTCCTTCGAAGCAAATAAAAAAAAAGCATCCTTTTTTTCCTTCCATCTTTTTCGCAGGAATCGAAAATTTATTTTTCGAGAAGTAACAAGATTTCGAAAGACGGGTACATTTTGGACTTCCTTAATTTGGGAAAGAAAGAAGATTCGAGGATTTAAAATTTTAGTACTTTTTGGCGCGTAAGAAAAGACAATGAAATGACGTAAATGCAGAGATAGTTATAGTGTTATCTGAATAGAGAGAACTTTATTATTCGAATATTTTCTTGAATCCGGGTTTAGTCGGTTAGTCACGAAATGAAAAGCTATGTATTACTAAACGTAATCTATGCTAGCAGTCAAGGCTGCACAGTGTTTCACATTCAGCCAGCAGTCGCGTGGTTACCAAAATTTCACTGCTGGGAAGGTCTGTGCCAAGCCAGGCCAGACTATTTCGAACACGATACAATTATTCTAAAACCATAGTTTAGGCATATAGATAGGCATTTAGGCATAGATTCGATGCGCTACGAAAGACTACGCGCTTTCACTGCTTCGTTTTATTTAGAACATTTTCCAAAACTTTTTAGTTACGGAGAATATAATGAAAAACATTAAATCAAATCTTAATCGAATTTGATTTTTTTAAAAACAAAATCAAAATAAAAATATACATGTACAAATTTTAAAATTAATTCAGAATTAATGCTATATTCTACGCGAGAAAAGTTATATGTAGGAGAAATTAATTACTTTATGGTTACTTTTATAACTGATTACACAAAGCAATCATGATAAACATAATCTAACAGTAGCAGACATCACCGCGAGATTAATCGAAAGTCACAGACTACATTTATAATCTACAATCGTAAATCAGTTATTTGTAAGAATTCAATGAAAGATTACTTTAATTTCTATTAGAACCAGTAATATAGTTTAGACCTAGACACTTTTAAAACACTGTTATTTGAAATACTACATTAGATATCATATTACTAGTAAAATATTGCTTGTAATAGTATTTAAAAAATATATTATTTTTTTTATGGTTATTTAATTTTGGGAATGTTGTGTTTTTCTATAAAAAAAATTTCTCAAAATTTGTCTTGATTACGTATCTAATTTATAGATGGAAAAGTAAAAGGCATGTTGCCCTAAATTTAATTTTGTCATTTTTTATTTGTGTCTTGTTTTGCCATGTAGGATCATCCTTTAAAGTTTCTGGCATCCGTTACTGAATATTCGGTATAACAAATATAATACATATAATTTATATATTAATATTTTTATATTATTTATATTGAGTTTATTTTTGTCAGATAAAATATCTGAGAGTTGTACTAAAAGTAAATTATACTTCTGTATCCATTTCATATTTCATAATTCGTTACTTCTGATTTCATAATTAATTCATTCGCCCATTCACTTATTTAATAAATATATATTTTCTTAAAACAATGTTGAGTAGTATCATTATTAACTTATTAGATTAGAAATTTAAATATTTCGTGATTAATGATTAATGTAGTTAATCATATCTATTATATTTGTTTTAATTATTTATGTTATTCATTAATTATGATTACTGAATTAATAAATAATCATTAATCAGATCGCATTTTACTTAACGCCGACCAAAATAACATAAATTACAATTTTTAAAAGAATAAAATAAATTACATTACATTTGTAGCTCTTCGAAAATATAATTACGACGTACAAAGTTTATGTACAGGTCGTAACACGATTAACTATTAATTGATTAATAAAACATAATGTTAACAATTACGATTTAGTGTGAAACACTTGTTCGTGTTGCACAAAACTCAGTTTGCGGTATCGTTGATCTAGGTAATCTATCATTGAGACGTAAACATGTACTGTAACAAAAAACTGTTTGACTATTATGTAATTTTTAAATTACGCAATAACAGAAGTGATACAACTTGTTGGAGTCACGTGAATGCCAAGAAGAGATAATTGAGTTTCGGAAATTAGTTTTGTGGATGGCAGGCATCACGAGATCAATTTATTTAGTTATTAGATGATTGTAGTTGATTATTCAACACTGGCGCTAGGCATACGAAATCTTCTGCTGTGATAATCGGATGCATATTAACACGAGCGTGCACGATGGCAACTAACGAATCGTTTTCAATCGGTGGTAATAAAGTTGCAGGGACTCCTACGCTGCGACAATCAGTTCGCTCTTTTGTACTTTAATTTCTGCGAATCATGCGATTACATTGGTCTAACACCCTTGGTGTTCTGTTAAACACGAAAAGAAGAATTCTTTTTCGTAGATGTAAAAATAGATAAACCATCTATCCTCAACTATTCTCAGTGGCGTATAAATAGCTGGTCCAACTGAAATAATGTTCGTCTGTTCGCTGTAGGTTTATGCGGACAAATCGATACTAAAGCCATTGAAGAGGCCTTTGCCTACGAGAGAAGAACAAGTCAAGACGTTAAAAAGTCAAGAACAATATGACGTTCTTATTGTTGGTGGCGGTGCAACAGGGGCTGGATGTGCGTTGGATGCCTGTACACGAGGTATTGTCTTTTATATTTATTAATTGAAAAAAAGTACGTCGATATCCTATGAAAGAATAATTAAAAATTATATGTCACTGTTAATTTGAAGGTTTGAAAACTGCCTTGATCGAGGGGGATGACTTCGCATCCGGTACATCGTCTAGAAGTACAAAGCTTATTCATGGAGGTGTCCGTTATTTACAAAAAGCCATACTGCAGGTAGACGTGGAGCAATATAAAATGGTCAAAGAAGCGCTACACGAAAGGGCATCGATGCTACACAGCGCGCCTCATTTGGCTCATCCTCTGCCTATTATGTTACCTGTTTACACGTACGTTTGTCTTTCATTATTATTCGTCATCTAAAAGTAATTGTATACATTGATCTGTATTGGATGCGCCTTTAACAGATGGTGGCAAATTCCCTATTACTGGTTCGGTATAAAGATGTATGATCTGGTGGCTGGAAGCAAAACAGTGAAATCGTCGTATTTCCTTAGCAAAGCTGATGCATTAGAATTGTTCCCTATGCTGAAAGGAGACAAACTTACGGGAGCTATTGTCTACTACGATGGTGCGTCTCGTTGTGTATATTTATCATTTGTCAACAACATTCCTCTCAGTTACGTATATCATTTGTAATTCTACTCTTCTGATGTAACAGGTCAACAGGATGATGCCAGAATGAATTTGGCTGTCGCTCTGACTGCTTCGCGGCACGGTGCAACGGTTGTGAATCATGTGTCAGTCGTTAATCTCTTAAAAGGCCTTGATAAGGTACATAGATATTGTCTTTATACTTGTATAGGTAGAGGTAAGATTCTAGAGCGAATCTCTTATCAGAATAAAATTTGTAATGCATCAAGGATGGTAACCGAGTACTCACTGGCGCGCATTTGAGAGATGAACTCACTGGAGACGAATGGGACATAAAAGCAAAAGCTATAATCAACGCGACAGGTCCCTTCACGGATTACATAAGGAAAATGGACGATCAAAGTGTCAAAGAGATCTGTTGTCCTTCCTCTGGCGTTCACATTGTTCTTCCAGGTTATTATAGGTGAGCGATTTCGGGTCAAACAATTTCGAAACGACGGATGCCTCTATTAATTGAATAAATTTTTGTTTAGTCCTGATCAGATGGGACTCCTGGATCCAGCAACGAGCGACGGTCGAGTGATCTTCTTCCTACCTTGGCAAAAGCAAACGATCGCAGGAACGACAGATCTACCCTGTGATGTAACACATAATCCCAAACCCACCGAAGACGAAATCATGTTTATTTTACGCGAAGTCAAGAACTACCTCAACCCAGACGTTGAAGTTCGTCGAGGGGACGTGCTGTCCGCCTGGAGCGGTATCAGACCTCTTGTTTCCGATCCGAATAAACCAAACACTCAATCGCTTGCTAGAAATCATATTGTGCACGTTAGCCCTACAAAACTTATCACGATAGCTGGAGGAAAATGGACAACTTTCAGGGCGATGGCTGAAGAAACAATCGACACAGCTATCAAAGGTATTTTTGTATTTTAATCTATACTCGCAATTATCTCTCGATCTATATTATTAATTTTAATTTCTTGTTAAGCTTGTAATCTGAAACCTGAAAGACCCTGCCAAACGAATGGTTTCCTTCTGGAGGGAGCTCATGGTTGGAGTCCAACGATGTACATTAGATTAGTGCAAGATTTTGGATTGGAGTGCGAAGTCGCGCAACATCTGGCCAAAAGCTACGGAGATCGAGCATTTGCTGTAGCAAAGATGGCTTCCCTGACTGGTAAACGGTGGCCAATTATAGGTCAAAAGCTCCATCCTGAATTTCCATATATAGATGCTGAGGTGAGTATTGTCAGTACGTTTTGGTAATCACTTTTCTTTCAAGTATAATTCGCGATTAATTTCAGATTCGGTACGGAGTTCGTGAATACGCGAGAACGGCAATTGATATGATCGCGCGACGATTGAGATTAGCGTTCCTGAATGTTCAAGCAGCGCAAGAGGCTCTTCCAGGCATCATAGACATCATGGCAGAGGAACTACATTGGTCCGAGGATGAAAAGAAAAAGCAACACAAACAAGCCAGCGAATTCCTTTGCAATGAAATGGGCCAGATGGTTAATCGTGCTTCTCGCGATAAGATTCCCATCAACCTTACGAAGGAAGAAATACAGCTGTACATTAAACGCTTTGGTATTATCGACAAAGACAACAAAGGATACGTATCCATTAACGACATCAGGCGAGGACTTAAGGTTCGCAAAAAGAATTATACTAACTTCATATTTAAGTTTTTCACCTTTTTCTTTCTTGGTTTCGTATTTTTTAATTATCGATGTCCAGGCACTTGGGACAAAAGTTTCAGAAGACGAGCTGCACATATTGCTCAATGAAATTGATCTCAGTTACAATGGGCAAATGGAACTACAAGATTACCTGCAGGTAAATTATAGAACATGTACTTAATCAGATTTCTTTTTACTATTCGCAGCTATTTGGTGACAAGGAAGTACCTGGTGAAGAGCTTCATGAAATACTACGCGAAATCGACACTAATATGAATGGTCAAGTTGAGTTGGACGAATACCTTCAGGTCTGTGAAAGCTCGCACGCACGGATTTGCCGTATAGTCTTGCTGCTTTCAAATTTCCTGCGTTACATAACACTCTAAGTTTTGTTGTCTTTAATATAACTTAGAATCGGTTATTAGTTTAATACAAAAAGTAAAATCGAAAGACCTGTTGGATACGAATAGCTAACACTCTAATCTTCCTTTTTCCGTATTTGTTTTGGTTGTATTATAGTTCCGTTGTAACAATTTTCTTAATATTTGTTTTATTTGCACGAACAGTATTTTTCCTTACTTCCAAACTATAGATTTACTTTCGTGAATATAGTAATAGGCAACCTATCTAATACAAAGGTTACCATTTTCCATCACGATATTAGCCTTATAACAAACATTTTAAATCTATCTGCTTTGTTATCTTTTTTGCAAAGTATTCTAGTGTCATGCTGCTCTTGTGCCAGATCGAAATTGTAATTGTTTGAAAGTTTTTGGACACAGTTTCTTCTTGCATTTCTAATTTACATCGTTCAAATGTAAACGCTTTACTTCTACAGATGATGTCAGCGATCAAATCTGGACACGTGGCGTACTCGCGTTTTGCAAGGATGGCGGAAATGGAAGAAGCGCAACATGAAAAAGAAGTATTGAAGAAACAGATAAGCGTGGAGAGATCAGGTGGTGGACTGTAAAAAAATTCACGTTCGGCAGCATCGTACAAATTTTCGTACGTTTCTAATATGATCAACACATTCAAACAGCTACGGCAAACTGTGTATCATAGAATTTTCATTTACTCTGAACATGAAATGTAGCCCACTGTAGCACAGAATTATCACGAAAAGCTGTCTTTCGTACTTTCTACAGCGATTACTACTTCATTGCATCCGTTAGATTTTAACAATGAAAATGATGAAATCATACGAATTTGAATTTTAATGTAAATATCTTGTGTACAGCGTTTAAGTTACTCAAAAATAGATGCACTGTGTCTGTATATACGCCTTTCGCAAAATACAACATGATTCGGACGTATCAACGAATAAATATACCGTTATAATATATCAGTCAATATAACTCACGTCAAATTACACATTCGTTTTCTTGTTTGTATACGGATACATATATATACATGCATATGTATAGTGTATGTATATGGAATGATACTGGCAACTCATAGGGTGCGAATGTTTTAATTATCATTATCATTAGGCTTCATCATAACTACACAAGAACACAGTGCAGTTTAATGATGGTTTCGTCTCTGTTATCGCATGAAAATTGCAATGCACAGGACAACAAATACACGTCGATTACTGTGAAGGTAATTCGCGTCGCAAGTCTAATCCTGTCTTTAGGACTCGATAAGATGGTTTTATTTATAAATTATATTAATTACTACTGTGTATTAGTACTAGTCTCTACATAGGCTACCCATTATTTAAGTAATTATTATACTTATTTAATTTATTGCCACTAATGTCACACAGTCACGACATACATGATCTATGTTAGAGATTAATTTATTTTACTGTCATTAGTCATTACCATTGACTTAATAAAAGCCATATTGTACTATTACTATTGAATGTATTTTACTCAATATCATTTTGTTATTGTTTTTAATTTAATCATTTTTATGCTTGAGCAACATGAGAGTCAACATGACTTGTTTAAAGTTGTTTAAATTTTTTCTTGAAAGGAGGTTAATATATAGCTATATAGCTAAAATATTGAGATTAATTATTGTATGATAAAATTTAATTTTAATATACAGTACATATTGCACTATCTGACCAAACACTTTCTTTGCAGAGATTACTATACAATATTCACTATACTCCAATTTTTGATGTTATTTTTAGTATGTCCTCGAAAAGAGATTTCACTGTGGAAGGGGCAAATAAAGAAATGATATGTATACATTTTGACTTTTATTTAACAAATGTAGCCGAAAACGCCCTAGCCGTTTTTTTTAGAAATGTGTTTCTAATATTTCAACACATAAATAAAACAATAAACGGAAGATTAATTTTTTTGCCGTGCAAAGGGTTCCCCTCTCCAATGCATCAAAACATGATACGTATACTGACATAACCTCAAAGATAAAGTGAAATGTTTTTAACGTGGATTAACTTTCATGTATATTTCTATCAAATTCGAATGAGGAACACCCTTTTCTATAAAAGTAGAAGTACACATGTATAATTATTATTATTAGTATGGCTTCATTAATGCGTGATTCGGCATATTCATTTACCAACAAGTGCATATATTTGCCAGTATAGTAAATATAAAGTTTTTCAGTGTGTCTTTAGAAAAGTTTGAAATAAGAGCGTACATTTAACATAATGCACGCCATTATTATAAGATTTCAGTGTTGGAAATCTAATATTTGCAAAAACGCCGTTTAGTACATACCCAACAAAATCGCGTGAAGCTATTATGAAAAGAAGGGCGGCGGCATAGCGAGGGAGTCCAGCTCCTCCCTTCTTCAGATTCAGCCGTCATCTGGCAGTCATCAGTTAATGTTGCTCCTAGTAACTGGAGCAAGAAAGAACATATACCCAATAACGACGGCGTGTCGCAACCCCGCTCGAGCGTGGCCCTGACCGGGGGCTACCACTAGCTAAAAAGAGGGGAAGGAAGGCCAGAGAAAGTAGGAGGTGTGCATCGTTTATCCCTCTTCGTCGGGGTGGGCGTCCGACGGTTCCTGCGTACGCCCCTGTCTAACGAACCTTTGCTCGCTGCCAGCAATTGTGAGGCGAGTACGACCAATCAGGGCTCTCGTCCGATCGTCTCGCGGACGGCGACGTTGCCACCTCGTGTACCGCCCCACGGCGAAAGTAGTCCTCTCATAGCGGTATTCGTAGCCCTGTTTTCGCGAGGGACGGCCGACTAACACGTTGTCGTGTACGGATATACGTGCACGTGTTGAAATCACATTGGAAATTGGATCGCGTGCGCCAGGTGTTGCAGGGACCAACGTGGCCGCGGTTTATCAGCGAGAACTCTCAATCTAGGCGGAGACATATCGTCACAACAGAACGAGAATATCAGCTTGACCACGTACTCGGTGCTTTTGGCGGCAATTTTAAACGCAGCGTTGATTTTCTCGTTCACTTATAGAACCGTTCAGCTAAGGACTCCGTAACGACTGCATAAATTCGTTGCTAAGTTTTGCTTCGGACAACGACTGCTTCGGGAACAAAGAGTTTCGTGTATCGACCAACGGGAAAGTCGTAGATCGTCGACCGTGATCACTCTGGGCAACGTAGTGCGCTCGCGCGCGCGCGCGTGCCTGCCCGCCCTCATCGTCGAACGTTTGCATGTGTGAAACGTGCCTGGCAATAACCAGTGCGTCCAAACGAATCCTGTACGTTTTTATAAAATGACCAACGTGAGAGGTTCCTCGTAATTTTTAACACGCAAACACGTTGCGAAGGATAGAACTCTATTATTGGTCGCATCCTATAATGGCCGCCTTCACATTAACTGAGAGGTGAAACAGGAAGCATAACAGCAGGGGTGCGATATCTGGTTCTCTCGAGGGAAGGAAACGGTAGCGGGAGGCAGTGTGGACTGGTGTGGACGTTTCCGCGGAGAAGCACGTGCCGGTTCGCGAGTTAGGTGGAGTCCCATGCGCAAAGTGGGTGGAGGCTGCATCGTGAGGCTGCCTTCCCCGTTATCGCAGGTACGTGATAGTGTGAGTGTGCGGACAGCCGACCAGCGCGACCGAGTGGGCGGGTGTGACGACACACGCTATGCGCCTGTGTCGGTGGCTATGCGCGTCCTTGCCACAGCGTGCGATATTTCGAGAGGCGGGTGGGGCGGCAGGAACAGGGGCGTAGGGAGGCGGTCCTCGATCGGGTTCTCGAGGAGTGCTCTCTGGCCTTCTTTGTCTTCCGAGAGTGGTCTTTGCACGTGTCGATATCGTTCTAGTCGTTCAAGCTTCTTACGATTAGTCTTTGGCCGCCCCGTGGGTTCGATTGACGTCTAGTGTCTTCTCTTGATGTTGCTGGGTCAGGATACGGGTCGCGAGGTGTGTGTTTGTTTAATTCGAAAATGGGAAACGGATATGAATATGATCTTTCAATACATTGTAGAGGAGATTAATTTCTAAGAGGAAAATGGGTTTCCAGATCAAACGCTCGCGGAGTGAGTATTTTCACGTACCGAGGACTAAATAGTTAGTCCCAATCGTAAAAACGAAGGATGGATTCCTAGCATAAGGGTGTTCAACGTAAAATTAGCGTTGACGTCGACGTTATTTTCATTGGAAAATATACACGACGGATATTTTCATCATGAAACGAAGCGTGGATGGAAGGAATATCACCCAGGTAAAACAGTTTTAATAGATATTAAATGAATAGAAACGAAAGAATATTAAAATAATTGTTTGATAGGAGGAGATCGAAGATCATGATCCCTTACAAGTTCAACAGCAACAACAAGAGGAGGCTGAACAGCAACAACAACAACAATTGGAACAACAAAGTGCCCAACCACAGATTCGTTTTTTAAGTGCAAATGTTCTGCAGCAACTACAGCAACAGCAAGATGTTCAGCAACAAGCACAACAACAACAGCAGCAACAGCCTCAAGTTATTACATTGCAGCAGCTGCAAAACTTTGTGCCTTTACAAACTCAACAGCCGCAGCATGACCAACAGAGAGCGCAAACGATTTCTGTACAATCTTTGCCTCAACAGTTCTTGCAAGTAAGTATATCCGTTGATAAAAATACCATAAATAGCTTAACTTTTACTAATATACAATAATTGTTTTAGGGTGCTCAATTAATTAGTACTCAAACTCAAGCTGCTCTTCAGCAGCAGCAGCAGCAACAAACACAGCAGCAGCAAGCACAGCAACAGCCACAACAACATCAACCACAACAACAACTTAGCTATAGCGTAATTCCACAGATGCAAACTGTTAACATTGATGGCCAAGAAGCACTCTTCATTCCATCTTCTGCTATGTCAGCAGGCGGTCATCACCAAACTCAGCCCACGATGCAATTTACTACAGCTAGTGGGCAACAAGTTCAACTTGCTAGTCAGCAAGTCCAATTAGCTAATGGTCAGACCATTATTACACCACAACCTGTCAGTTTGATAAGGGCACCCAATGTCTTTCCTACTTCTATCATACAAAATATTACTGGACAAACTGTTCAATTACCATCAGGTGTGTACTCTTTGTATACTGAACAAACTACGTTTAATATGTATTTGATAGTTTAATATTATTATGTACATATTACAGGGCAAAGTGTACAAGTAAGACCGCTTCAATTTCCTATGCAGCATGTTCAGCAAACTGTACCTGTGCAGGTACCAGTCACTGCTAGCAATGGACAAACCGTGTATCAAACAGTACACTTTCCTGTTCAAGCATTGTCTAGTGTTTTTAATGTGCCTGCTACGCAAATGATACCACAGATCACCCAAGTATGTTGGAACAAAATGATAAAAGCTGCTTGAAACTTTACCTACTAAAAGCCTATTATTAGACCTTTTTAGACATTTATTATATATGTACATAGATTACGCGTAAATTAACTCCTGTCCAGATAAATATAGATTAAGATAAAAAGTTCTTCATTCAAGTTTTATTAGAAAATTATAGAATTTTATAAATACATAATCGTACGTACCTATGCGTGATAGATTCCAGCTGTTACGACGTATTCATTTCCGAATGGATTAGTTGATAAAGTGATAATTAATTACGGTAACACAAGAATTCATGTTGATTATTTTAAGTGTAATTTAATTACAGCAAATTCCTCAAATGGCTCAGATAATTACACCAAATGGACAGATTCAACAGGTTCAAATTGCTAACCTGCCACAGCTTCAAAGTTTACAGGTGAACATAAAATTAAACGATTTTTACGATAGTGTAATAAAATAGAGTAAAACCTTGACCTAACAAACTATGTAATTGTTCAAGAAATTATCCAATTTTAAAGTAATACGAGGAAAAACCGAACGGCAAATAACCAACATAAAACCGTAGAATTCTGGCTGTTAAACTGGAGTTTATATATATTTGTTTCTATTAAAGCATTTTGATATTCTAGAGTCAACAGGTGACGCAGGTAGCCCAGCAAGTTGCTCAACAACAAGCGCAACAGCAAGCTCAACCACAAGTAATACAATCTGTACAACAGCAACAACAGCAACAGGCTCAGGTGCAGCAACAACAGCAGCAACAAGTACAGCAGGTTGTTCAACAGGTTATACAACAGCAGCAGCAGCAACAACAACAACAACAACAACAGCAGCAACAAGTTCAACAAGCACAGCAACAATCTTCTGCGCCATCCTCGACCGTAGCAACTTGGAGCACAACTGTAACGACTCCGAGCAATGTCCAGGTAAATAGTAGAATAAATAAGCAAACAATCGTTAAATGGATCGTTGAATGCGGGCTTTGAATATTCCTATTTTTGGAGGTACTTGGAATTGGTGCACTTGGAAGGCCAATCACGGCAAGCGGTAATGTAATCACTACAAAAGATGGGCAGAAGATTGATGTGCAAACATTGTCGGCGTTAACCAGACCACCAGAGTCGGTTGAAGGTGATATAAAAGTAACCAGTATCGATGCCAGACAATTAGCTAGTGGTCAAGTTATACATATTCCAGCAGCTCAATCGGCACAGCCTGCTGTCCAACCTATCACGATTACAGGCATGACTGCAGTTTCGCAATATTGTTTCTCATCAAAATAGATAAAAACATATATCGATTCCATAGCTCTTTTAATTTTTTCTTGAAAGAAATATACTAATAAATTCATACATTTTATAGGAACGCAAGCGCAACAGTTAACTCTAATTCCTGCGTCCGCGTTAGCAAACCTAACCGCTCAACAAGGCAATATGATGAGAGGCGTTGGTAGCGGGAGTATAATGCAGATTCAGCCTGCCACTGGAATGAATGCGGCGAATGGCTTCCTTCAGTCGATACCTGTACAAAATATCCCAGGTCTAGGCAATGTGCAAGTCATACCCGCTAGCGCGCTTCAGCCCGCCACTGTTCAGACTTTGCCTACCGCAGCTACACCTATCGTAGCTGCTCCAACGGTGCAATTAGACTCGAACGATCCAACAAAATGGCAAATTCTGCAAACTCTTCAGTCAAATAACACGTTAACGACGCCTGCTCCTACTTCGCACCAGCATCAAGTAACCACCGCAGGATCACCAAACGTGGATACAGACTCTATTAAGCAGCATCGAAGAAGAGTTGCTTGCACGTGTCCCAACTGCGGCGATGGTGATAGGTGGGGAACGTTTTAGTAGGAAATTCTTCCCATAATCATTCGCATGAATACGCTTTATAATAAAATTTTTCGTACAGGAATAGAGACTTGACCAGAAAACGGCAACACGTTTGTCACATAGCTGGATGCAATAAAGTGTACGGAAAAACCAGTCATCTACGAGCTCATTTGAGGTGGCATACCGGGGAACGACCGTTTGTTTGTAGTTGGATATTTTGTGGTAAGAAATTTACTAGATCGGATGAGCTTCAAAGGCATCGTAGAACCCACACTGGAGAGAAAAGATTCCAATGTCCTGAGTGTACAAAAAAATTCATGCGATCAGATCATTTAACGAAACATATAAAGACACACACGAAGATTCGAAGTACGGTAAGAAGAATTGTAGTCCAAAGAGAAACTTATTTATGTGGAACGACTAACTACGAAATATATTGTAATCGTTTCCTTTATATTGTAGGAAGCAGCTACTTCGACGCAGGAAGGTTCTTCCGACAGTCAATCTTCTACAGAACAAAAAATTATCATTGCCCTCCACAAAGACACGGAACAATCCGATATTGTCATTACTGAGCAAATAGATGAAATGAAGTCACAATCAACGAATCATGTAACAAACGAATAAAACAGAATCGTTTGTCTTTAACGATTTAGGTAAAACTGTTGGTTGGTTAGTTGATTGGTTGATTGGTTGGTTGGTTGGTTGGTTGGTTGGTTGATTGTTACGTTCATGACATCGATAAAAGATGAAATTTGTCAATAGCCATAGCGTTATATTGTTTATTGGCGGTTTTCAAAGATTATTGCAAATATTTTCTGCGATAAAGCGAAGGCGAGAGAGAAGAAACTTTTTACAGGGATTATTATAATTCATAGTGCATATAATCTATTTTTGTATTGAAAAAAAAAAATTGTAAATATGTATATAATGTATATTAATGTAAAAATTTTTGCACAAAATGAATTTTACACTTATAAACAGTTTTTGATATTACGATTCGTAAAAATGGTCTTTCACCTTATTGTAGTGAAATTTTTATGGCACGTAGGGACAATAATGTGGTACGTTTAATTAATCTTTTCAGGCATAATATTTAAATAGAATAATATAAAAAAATAAACAAATGAAAGGTAAGATTGTTTTGTTTCTAATTTACATAAAAAAAAAACTTTGGAACAGCCTTATACTACCTACATGTATGTGTTATTATTGTATGTTAATTACGTAGTTTACCAAAATCGCACAGCTTCATGAACTAATACACGTTTCGTATTTATGATACCTTTTTTCCACACATTTCCAATATAATATGTAAGTGTTTTTCATAGTCGAAGCAATGGATCTCTTGTGTGCTATAAAAATAGTTTACGCGTTTTTCAGACACTCGATTTATCTAAAAATTCAACAGAATCTTTTGTCATTTCATCAATCTTTCAATAAACCAGAAAGAAGAAAAATTAACGCATTATTTACTGAGCGCCAAAGTTAAAATTAAATTTTTGAGTTACGTGAACAGCAAACCGCAAAATGTTATAACTGATAAAGTAAAATATGTGGACGGATTCCATCTGGTAATAATATAAGGAAAAAATTTGCATTATTCGTGCAGATGAATCGATACTTTACAAACGAAGTAATTGTAAAATAGAAAGTAACACATTATACGAATTAATTGTTTCAAACAATATTGCTAAGACGTTCAAGGTTTGGCATGCTGACCGTTTGAAAACGGATGTATGTCCGATTCTCCGACGGAATACGAGGATACAGAAACATTCTCGTGACCAATTGTAAAAGAGTTACAAGGGAAAAGCGCCGTTCTCGTTTCACTGCACGATTTTAAGGCCTCTCAGCCCAGGTGTGGTATGTATTCAGGTGCATTCGACGTATGCATGTTCGATCGGATGTGACTCGTCAATGCCATAAACAAACGATGAACTATTGTCGGGATGTGCAAGAACACGATCGTCCGTACGTGTGCCGGGTCTTCGTCGACTTGTACTCGTAAAACGTGTTAGTCTATTTGAATCGTTCGCCACCACTGGAAAATTTTGGAATGTCGTGTGTTACGTTTGTTCATAGTGAATCAAAAACTGACACAAAGTGCGGTAGTTTCAAAGGTCATCCCGCCGTGAAAAGAGGATCTAGCTGTCAATTTTAGGTAAACAGTTAACGGAACTTGTATTATTGTCTTCTTTATGAATCCAACGTAATAATAGGGTATTCTAATACAAACACTACACATTCGGCAAAACGTGGAAATTATTTTTATACTAACCTAATTGTAGCAATTTCTCTGTGGGAGGTCTAATCTTATCTTTCAAAATGTACTTCAGCCATTGTATCATTTACCTCCCACGATTCAAGCCGAAACCACCAAGATCGCGTTACGTTTTTCTTGAATTAATCGATCAATTGATCTTATTAGGAGCAACTGAATACTTTTGTAAAAATTTGAACGACTATGCCTACACCACCTCCTCCACCGCCTCCTAATTGCAATGCATTCAATTCTGGTGGCGGAGAACAAGACAGAAGTTTACTTCTTCAATCGATTAGAGCTGGAAAAACCTTGAAGAAAACTGTGACTGTAGATAAGAGTGCTCCTGCGGTTGGTGGTATGTTATAAAGTATGTTTGCAGATTTTGAAAATAAAATTTTCATTTCATCAATTATATTATTCTACCAGGTAAAATAAAAGGAGAATCAGGAAATTCCTCTTTTTCAAATAACAGAGAAAATAATAGTTCTAATGTAGTAGCCAGCAGCATTAATAATATAAATAATGGAGGGCCCATAGGATTAGGTGGATTATTCTCTAGTGGTATGCCAAAATTAAAGCCTACAGGACTCAGGCCGTCTTCTAGTGAAAAGGACACTAGCAATGTAAATAGTATGAATTTCAGTCAATCTACTACACCTAGCATAAAACGAGGTCCACCTCCGGTTCCACCAGCTTCACAAAAGCCACAAATGTTTGTTCAGGTATAGGACATTGGATGATGTTGGTAAAGCATGTTAGTAAATGTATTTTAAAATATTAATTAATATTCTAGAAGGCCAACTCGACGCCGGGATACAGCACTACAGACTCTGTGAGTTCCATTGCTGAAGCGCCCAAGAGATTTGGAAAGCCCACTCTCGCACCCAAGCCACCTACTTCGTCAACGACATTGCACAAGCCATCGCCACCTCCTAAGAAATTAAACTTGACTACCGGAGCAAGCGTATCGAGAGCACAAAGTATGCGATTGCTTAGATCACCTCCTGTGCTCGCACCAACTCCACCGTCTCTTCATCAGTCACAGGATTGCTTAAATGAAACTCAATCAAGGCCAACGAATCGAGTTCTTAGACCTCCGGTTGCAAAACCACCCTCTCCTCCTACTTCCAGAGCGAATAGCTCGACTACCACAGCAACGAGAGCAGCACCGCCACCACCTTCCAGAGTCACAGTTAGTGCTCCATGTATACCGCCTCCACCTCCGCCACTTCCGCATCGTCCTGCTCCTATTCATCAGAGACTGGCTCCACCACCACCGCCGCCACCACCGACACCTCCTACAAGGAGTTCGTCGATGCGCAATGGCCGAAGTATGAACACCCTAGACCTAGAGGTACGATTCGCGGACATGTTTCATTCTATTGCGAATTTTCCACCACCGGAGCAGTTCAAAGGATTTACGAAAGTCTACAGCAGCAGAAATGGTGAGAACGATGTGCTTGGGCCTCATTCGCATTCTTTCTTAAATTTTACCATTAGACGATACACTTCTGAATTGTTTCTGTAAATTTCAATTTGCACGAGAAAGTCCTGTACATTTGCAATTCTAAAAATATAAATCAAGGCTTATTCACTGCTTCTCGTGTGATTTAACAAAGGATGAGTCACCATGCTAGAATCTCACATGTCTTTTTTCATACCTTAAGGATTAATCATTCTCATTCGATTTAATGCATGAATGACACGACCTGTTTCATTGTCTGTAAATTACGTTATTAGAGTGTAAATTTGCATCGAACAAACTGAAAATCGAGAATAAAATTATACGACATTAGCATTTGTGGCTGTGTATTTAAATATTTATGTTTTGGTGATTGTACATATAACAATATTCCCTAATCGTTTGGTATCTTATCAGGAACATCACCTTGAAGATCGAAAAGAAAAACATGGGATTCATTCCCGCAGTATTTTATAGCGAGATGTCTAATTTTAGTATTTATTGCTAGTGTAATTAGTAGCATAGATCTTGCTCCATCATTAAGTATGTAAGTAGCAAGATACATTGCAATTTTTACAAGAGCATCGCTTTCGTTAGTATTTTCTCTGAAACAACGTTTTAATAACTCTCTTCACATATAGAAATTCAGGACCAAATAAATTAAAGATGCTAAGAAATAAATTGGAGCTCAACGAAAAATGTTATCTTCGCTATTATTTCGAATTTTACCTTAATATTTTTGAAAAGTATTCCTAAGTTGTTAGATTTTAAGAAAATGCAAAAAAGAAAATAATCGATTTTTTTAAACTGTCAAGGTGGTGTTCTCCTTTAATTAGTTCAATCGCTTACTTCGCTTTATCGTATATTGTACTATATCAAGAGACTAGGAGTGATTAATAAAATTCTGATTGGAAACTACTAATACTAGTTGCATGCTTAACAAAATGATTTTTGGTCATTGATATTAATCGTTTGAGTTGGCTAATACGCAGATCTTCGAGACATACCTGCATGTTATAGTGCTCATAGTGACTGCTCAATAAAGGTATATGTAATTAAAGTGTACATTCATCAAGAGGATAGTAATGGAAATGTTTGAAAATTCCAGCGGCAAAACAACAGGCTCCCGCACCACCTATGCAAACGTCTTCTTTATCCAATATAATGGTACCATTAAATACGACATCCGGGGGTTAATCGTGGCAATACAATGCAACTTCTTTGGCATATTAAACATTTTCAAGTAATTTGTTTTATTTATTATGATACACGTTAGTTTTAATACCTTTCGGAGCGTTATTACAACCAAATGGAAGGTCAAATAAGAAACTGTTGAAATAAGAATATTAAAATTATTAATTACTTTAAATTATGAACATTTTATTTTATTAAAAATAAAAATAAAATGTTGATTTTAATTTACGTATTCTTTCATGAATTATTGATGTAGTACAAGACTGCATTAAATTATGATATGGTGATTTCTAAAATCATATGCGTGTAAATTAAAAACCACAACGAAACTGTGGTTTTTCTGATAACAATGAAGAACTACAATAATAACTACGCGACTAATTAATCATGATATTTATCACTGTAATCTTCTACATGTTTCACGGTTTTATAAAAAGATATAGAATGTTGTATACTTTTATTTATAACAACGACTTTTTATTATTTACTAATGTACAATATTAAATATCAGAATTCTTTAGATATAGTTATTGTATCTGGCAGTCAAACGATGTGATACTTTCCTAATCCTATTTGTCGTGAATTCGTTAAGACTCAGTCTATCTCGCAGATTTTGTGTTGACAATGAAATATATATTATAAACAATAATTTTTAATGCACTCAGTTTTATTTAAAATAGGCAGTATAATGTTTTCGCGGTGGTCGATAAATATCTACATCGACGAACAAATCAGAAGATACATTGTCCCAAAATGACGGAGCAAACGTGTCTCAGCGAACGTTTGTATTTTTTGCATTTATTTATATCAATGGAAATATTCATATCGGTAACTTAACACAGGACAATGCGAAGTGATAGTGCGATTGAATTAAATCGATCTTTATAGTTCAAGTTCCCTTTCAACGATCTTACGATATTCATCGAAACCTCCCTCGATACATCGAACGGAACCTTCTCCGCACACCCAGAGTTCAGTGCACACCATGCGAATCAACCTTTCATCGTGCGAAACTAATATTACACCAGCCTGAAAAATTTGTAAAATTAATATACCTGTCATAAGTTTTATAAGACTATGAACTCGAAATTAAATTTTACCTGACAAGTATTTAGTGCTTTCCCTAAAGCTTCGATTGACTCGATATCAAGATGATTTGTGGGTTCATCGAGCACTAAAAAGTTTGGCATAGCAGCGCACATTAGTGCGAAGGCAACCCTCGACTTTTGTCCACCAGATAGAGAATTTATATTCTGTAAGGCTAAATTACCGCTTATTCCAAAGCTTCCAAGCATTCTTCTGTATTCTTCAACAGGTTTACCTGCGGAACATCGAACCAAATCTATATTATGATCGTTTAAGTGGGTGCATTCAGTTAAAAATCAAGTATAGAAAAATATATTTTTGTAAAATATTTTGAATGCCCCCCCCCCCTTCCCCTTCCCGTTAAATGCTACCGAAGGGATGTTCTTTAGTTTTGTTCATACCTGGAAAATGGTTTTGCAATAACTCGACCGGGCACACACGCATATCCAGTTGATCGACATGATGTTGACTAAAGTATCCAAACTTCAAATTTCGATGTACATGTACCGTACCCCTCGTTGGACTCAAAGTGCCTGTTATTATTTTCAGAAGCGTAGTTTTTCCGGCACCATTCTCTCCCACGATACAAATGCGAGATTGCAAACTAGCGGTAAGATTTACACTGGTGAATATGGCGTTGTCGCTTCCTCCAGTGTAACTGAAGGACACTTCATTAAGTTGTAATATTGGAGGACTTAGTTGTTCGACGTCCGGAAAGCGAAGCGTTACTTCTCCCTCCTTTTCCATCGGTTTCAATTCTGGCCTAATAACGCGACAGCAATATTCCTAATGGTTTGTTCAAAATTTAATCTGTTCATTGTTATACTGACATTATACTTACAGCTTCTCCAACATCTTTATTTTACTCTGTACACTCGAAGCACGATTGGCATTGTATCGGAACCGATCGATGAACTCCTGTACGTGAGCTCTTTTAGCTTGTTGAGCTTCGTACTCTCTTTGTTGGTTCCTCTCGCGTTCCCCTTTGGTCTTCGCAAACTGTTCGTAATTGCCACGATATGCCTCTATTTTCTGCCCGCGTAAATATAATATATCTGTGGGAACCTATTACAAATTTATTACTGCATTATCCAGTTGTTCACAAATAATATTAAAAAAAAATAAAAATAAGAGTAAGGCCAGGTTTAATACCGTACCGTATCCAAAAAGTTTCGATCGTGCGAAACTACGAGTAACGTGGTTGGCCACGACTGTAAATATCTTTCCAACCAAAGAATCGCTTTTATATCAAGCATGTTTGTAGGTTCATCGAGTAATAGAAGATCCGGCCTAGAGAATAGCGCCCGCGCTAGTGCAAGTCTCATCCTCCAACCACCGGAAAAGGATCTGGTTGGCCACGATTGTCTTTCAACAGAGAACCCGAGTCCCGATAATATGGCACTTGCTCTAGCAGGTGCTTTATCTACTTCAGCTAATTGCATCGCTTCGTACACTCTGTGCAATTCTTCGCCTAACACGTCTCCTGCTTTGCCACCATCTTTTTCTATTGCTGTTTGTAATTCTGCTTCCTTGCTAAGTAACATACTTCGCTCTTGATCGCACTCTAATACGGACTCAAGGGCGGAAGTATCATTACCGGCAACTTCCTGTTCTACGTGTAGCACTCTTACGTGAGAAGGTATTCTTAACTGTTTGCTGCAACAAAGTAGAATAGTAAAATAAGAGACAAATCAAATCTCATCATTACTTAAGAAACTGTTCAGAGATTATGCTTTTCTAGTACCTAGATATCATTCTCAACAAAGTGGTTTTACCAAGTCCATTTCTACCAATAAGGCCATAGCGTCTACCAAATGCAAGAGTCAGATCAGCTCCTTGCAATAAAATTCTATCTCCATATGCTACATCAAAATTCTCTATCCTAATGTCTTGAGTTTTATTTACACTGCCTTTAGTTTCCATTCTACTGTCCTTTTTGCTTGTCATTTGACTTGCGCTTGCTGCTTCTACACCAGGATTTGTAATATTAACACGTCCACTTGACTCATTAACTCGTTTCTCCTGTTTCTGTTGCAACTTTGCCTCTGCTTTTTCCAACTTCTTAGCATCTACTTTCTGTTAGATAAATATTAGATAAAATATAATGATATAGAAATAAGATATTCCTTAATATTGACATATAGTTAAAGTAAATACTTAACATGCCATCATCCCTTGTAGTGACCCATATACTTTTTATTTGTTCTACTTGAGCCTCCAAAGTAGCAGCCATAGTACCTAAATGAACAGGAGCGTTTAATACTTTATTCACCCCATTTTTTCTCCTTTCGACATTTTCGTCGTTCGAACCGCCTTTCAGCATTTCCAGTAACTTCACGCATATTTGCCTACATGTAAAAAAAAAATAGTTCTAAATTGGACATTTTGTTACAAATACATTAATCAAACAACGACGACAATGAATTGAATGACATCGATACGATATAATCGGGAGTAGAGTAAAAGTGACAAGTGCGAACACGTTTACAGACCTAACCTCATTCTCTGGTTTCTCTGCAACCTCGTGCAATACTTCCCCTATCGCTTCATACACTTCGTCACCGTCCTCGAAGTCATCTTTCGAACTATCTAAGATTCCTTTGGACAACCAAATATCGTACATTCAATTTCAGTAATGAGAAACAGTTTCATGATTTACAGGTTAGGTGTCTTTGAAATATACCTTCCACATATTGATACAAATCATCATCTATCGTAGGAAATTGACTGCGAATATATTCTCCGCAGACTGCCATACCAGTTAACACGTTCAACAAGAATGTCAAAGAGAATTTGCTTCGAACGATACACAAAATGACACGCTTGACAGAACGGACGTCAAAGTTCTCTCTGGCACTGTGAACACATGTTTACGCCATTTTGGAACTTACTACCGCTATTGCTATGGATTGATTCGAATTTAAACGAATTCTTAAAGTGTACGATTTGTGTACGTTTTCGTGTCTGATGTTGTCAAGGTCATTAGTTCGCGCAAATATCTCGTAAAAACTTCCTCACGACGTACACGTTTTCGTTTTCAATTAGGAATCCAACAACTAAGTAGCCATTTTGAAGCTGTCAAAAGCGTTTCTTGCTGTTTGATTGTATGCGCGATACGTTCTTTCGTGTTCTGACATTCGGCGTTGATTACTGTTAGATTTTTATATTGCGGGTCACTCGCCTCGTGTAAAGTAAACATAATCATAAATGTAAAAAAGGTTTAAATCTGAATTTTAAATGTGTAATGTGAAATAAACGCTGTTTCAAGAAAGATGTTGAGGGGAGAGTTAGAAGCACTGCGAATTTCTACGACGAAGCTTCGAGTTATCTTTTAACGATTCTTCTGGAATACTAACGGGTCTGTTTAACTTCCTTTACAACGCTTTAAAAACAGAGCGTAGTTTTCAGCACGGTGGTGTTCGAAATAGAGGAAATGGCGACCGACATTGAAAAATCGGACATTGAAGAATCGAACGCTCCACCGAAAAGACAATGCACGCAATTCGTTAAGGTCAACGAGACGTTTCGGGATACGGTAATTGTATGGCACATACTCATACAACGATTACTTTTTACCAGGCAGTGTGTGCCAATAAATTATGTTTATTTCAATTTTTTAATTTATCTACTTGTACGTTTTAAAATGTTTCTGTAAAATATCTTTTAACAGGATTTTTTATTAATAGGAGAGGAGTTCAAGCATAAAGGAAGATACTGTACAATATACAGACAACATTGAATATGATGATGTAGAAATACATGTGGGAGATAGGTTGAAAAATTGGCAAGAATGTCAATTGGCTAAGGGACATGCGGACAATTACATTAACAAACTGTTAGAAATCTACACGTTGGGGGAACCCTCTTATTCTCTTGAGGAATCCAGTTTTCAATTTTTTAGAACAAATGATATGGAAGACACTGCAATTATGATGGCAATTGAAAATCATGGTCTAATTGGATCTGCAGAACTGGTTTGTCATTCCAGTGCACTTTCCAGTGATAATGCTCCAGAATCTTGGACAGGTATACATTGTTCCTGTCCACCTACTCATGTTGAAGATTTTATAAATACATCTACAAATTCATTGAGACTGAGCAATTTAAATGATGTGGATGGATACAATGGACTTGATTTGGATTTGGATAAAATAGATGAGAGTGATCAGCAGGAAAACTTCTTAGAAAGAGCTGTAGCAGAGGCTATCAAAAAAAAAGGGCTCACTGCTCCTAATGTTAACTATAGTTGAGCATGCCAAATAAAATCTTATCCTAAAATATGTTTATATAATAGCATAGATGATATTCATCGGAAGTTGTCAAAATAATTCTAAGGAAAAAGACTCTGATGACTATCTATTTCTTTACCTATCAAATGCAGATAAATCCAGTTATGCATAGAAGTGTAACATATGTGTATGTTAGATTAAAATATCATTGATCAGATTTCATTAATATATAAAAGAAGATTAAGTTTAGTACAAAATTTTGTTCATATTGCATATCATTTAAAAAAATTGAAAAGTATGATTTTAATACATTGAAAAGAGTACTACAAATTGCAATAAATTACAGTCTTTAGCTGGCATTTACAACTTTAGACATTTTGACAAATAACTCAATAATATATACATATGCAAAATATGTATGTACAGTAACTGTGACATCAGTTACAAGTTTTGTATGTTCAAAGGTACTAATTCATTCCATGCAGCATTGTATTACTTTTATCCATTCCTGGAGATGAATTTCATCTTTCTATATAATGTAACTTTTGCGCGATACATAAAGTATATTTACGTTTTAAAATTAGTATTATATATATATATATATATACTTTTAGAAACAAAAGAGGGCCATTGTATGTAAGAATACTACGATTATTTTTTTCCTTTTGTATACAATGGCCTTCACAATATATGTATTTCATATCTGTAAATAGATTGTTACGTACGAAACGTATAAATAAATTTCCATTCACGTTACACGACGACATGTAGCTCTATAATAAGACATGTAACGCATTCTCGGTAATTCATATGTCTGATAAACTATAAATAAATAAATATAAACGAATACTAGACCGTGTTATTACGCACAGATTTCCTCCAGTTTTCCAGCATCTAACGGTATTGGTGCGAATTATAATACGACAGAACAAAGTTATGACTTGACCAAACTAAGGCGATTTTCTTACAGAGAACAATGTAAAGGTTTACGGTATTTTCTTAGGTATACAGTACCTGCAGATAGCGATGCATCTGCAATAATTCCGTGCATAATTTTAAACGGTTTTAGAACTATTTCATTAATCGGTCAATTTTATTTAATTAGCATAGTTTTTCTAGGGCAGTGAAAGGTATAGAACAAGTCACTACATTTCAATGCAACATTTTATCAGAACGATACATTACACCGTTTTCGACCTTATCGTTCGTATTTCATATCATTATGAACTTGCGAGTATTGTAAAAACGACGAGTACTATATATTTACAAATGTATTAAAAAATAATAACGAATTTTTTAATTTAAATTTTTTCATGGTCTCCAATTTGTTCTCACCATCAATACCGCGGCGAATCGAGGCAGTGAACGCGCAAAATCAATAACATGCATATTATGATACATTTCCTAAATTAAAAATAAGCATCACGCATGGTAAGAAAAAAAACGATGTACATCGACTGTGTTCGGTTATCTTGTCTCTATCAAAAAAGACGATACATGACATATAACGCGCTCGAAATATATAGTATAGTACATATTAAGTGTTCAGCCATTAATCGTGCCGCGAATTCGTACACGCACACTATTACAGGCTACAGCTTTGACAATTTCCATCAAACTAAAATGGAGGAATTCTTCGCATAATAACTGTTCGTCGAATTCGTGATAAATTGTTGCTTTCGGAATAAAAATTGGTAGCAATTTATTTCTCCCAGTTTAATCGAGAGAAAGGAATATTTTTATCTCACTTGCAATACAATTATAGTAATTGTGTGATTATTATAAACAAATACAAATTTATATGGTAGGGGTTCTCAATTGTTTCGTGTAATGGACCTTTTTCACACGATATAGTTTCCTGAATTCTTTAATTCTAGGTACTCTATAACGTAAAAAACTATGAATTATAAATAGAATTAAGGAAAATATCAATCAGGATGTCAACGATATTTTAATTTTTCTTGTACAGACAACAACGAGGAGTCGCAATGTACCTTCTAATTCGTAGTTATGGAAGTCATCAAATGTATATACGATTTGTTATACGAAAGCGCGTACTATAATTAACGATGGTAATTCTAATTCTAAACATACTGAAAATAAATTTCATTGGTAATTTATCGACCCTCTGAAAAATTGATCGACTAGGTTGAGAACCTCTGCTGCATACTTTAGTTATAAAACAATATATCACTCGGCAATAATAATCTAAAAAAAATCCGCGATATAAAAGTAATTTTTAGAAAATCGTACACTTCACGATTGTGGACCCAGTTAATCTTAGATCAGATCGTGTATATACAGATATGTTAATAAGGAAAATAAAAAGAAAAGAAAAATATATACATACATACATGTATATAAAAAAGATACAGACCGGCGTAATGAGCAATTATGTACACCGCACGGAAATCCATCACCATTTTGGAGAAAGGGACCTTTTTCAAAGATTAAAAAGCATTTCCTGAAATCTACGGGTTGCATAAAGGGGTGAGGGGGCGAGGGTGAAGAAAAAGAAATAAATGCAACACGGTAGATCCATTCGCGTACATCAGCCACAGAGCACGCTGTAACGGTCTGTGCAAGGGGACGCGGCGGTGAATAGAGGGGAAGCGGGGAAGAAACACTCTCACGGGCAGAGAAGGGACTTAAAATCGGCGAGTGGTGGAGGGAAGAACGAGGAGAATCGACGAATCGCGTGAGAGAAGAAGCGTACGGCAGTAGGTGCACATCGGTGCACGTACGCGAGACGAAGTGACGGCACGCCGAAATTGAAAGAAACGCAAGAGAGCGTCGAGCTACAAACGCGAGCCTAGTTTAATGTCGCTTTAATTTCTACGCTGTGTTTTCTCTCCGGTGAAAGCGATATCCCGGTGGTATTCGAAAGCGTTGATCATCCATCCCGTGGTTTTGGAGCATGGCGTCTGACGAGGAGGTGGACGAGAGCTACGCGGGTAAGTGCATGGCCTCTTGGTCATGAATACTACCGGAAAGTTGTGTGTCCTCGAGCACGCAGGACGCGCGCTTTTCGTACGATGGCTGCCATGTCAATTGGTCCTTGTGTAGTTTTCCATGCTTTTTTTACCGCGATTTCTAACTAGCTTTGGTTAGACTCGGTGTCACGCTACAGGGAATTTGTTGGAGTTTGATCGCGGTTCATGGAGGTTCGGTACTTTATCGATGAAAAAGAAGATAACCTTTGAATTGTCAAATATTTCGAGTCTTCGATAACGATGCTTTTGATAGTCGGTAATCGCGACACGTTTAATCTCCGTGTAAACGCAACGAAATAACCGTTCAGGTATAGGTTATTGTTTACATCCAATAGTTGGACGGAAATCACATGGTTCTCGGCCTTTCGTCAATGCTAAATCACTGTCAACGTTCTATCACAAATCCCCGTATGAATTAGATTTAAAATCGTGACATTGTGATTTTATTGCTGGCCAAGATTGTTTGCAAGCACCCCTCAAATACTTCGCGCTATTTTCAAAGCGTTCCTTACATAATTAGTAGTTAATGAACACTCCATGAAAGATACATTGTGTAATTAGTTTCATTTATCCGATATGGATGAATTCTTTCGTTCCGTCGCGATTCACGCGAAAAATTAGAAGACACGCGTTGTTTCGTCACACGAACCGCGTTGCAATGCGTTTTCAATTTATTTCGACGACTTCGTACACATACAATACATTTCGATATTTGCAAGAATCGTCTTTGAAAGTGAAAAATTGCTAATTTCTGTCCGAGTGAAATCTCGAAGTAATTTTACAACGTTTGCTTCGGTTTTCCGAACATCTGGCATGGCTATGTATGTGTGCATTACTGTCCGCATGCCCACACGAAGTCTCTCTTTTCTCATTCAGGTGCATTCGTATAGACGTACACACACATAGCCACGCGTGGAAAGAACGCGTGTTCCAGGGCTTAATACAGATTTTTGGTATATCCTGCAGTCTAAAAAGGATGACTTCGACTATGGCTCTTTTAGGCGCCTTTAAAAAATACACACGTGCTACAAATTCCGCGGCAATGTCACAAATATAAAATATAGACAACTAATGTGGTGTGAGCCCTTTTGAAGAAAATGGCGGACGCACACTCGTACAAAGCATTTACCGAACTGGCGGATTAGTCCGAAATAATTTATACGATCGGACTAATTTGATTTTGATGTCGGTGTTGTTTTTTGAGACGATGCTTACGCATGTACAAATGTTCGTTTTTGCCGAAAATGTCCAAAATTATGTTAGTTTTATCGGTATAATCGTTTTTCCTAAATTAAAAAAAAAATATCGGTTTCTTATAAACGTTGTTATTGATTCGGCAATTATCAATACTGCGTCGTTATGCGAACAAAGGCTTGGATGAACAAAATTCCGTTCACAGTTTGCTTCTTATTGTTATTATTCTTTTTTAACGCAGGTTTCAAATTATTTTCTAATGGGTATCGTGTTCGAAGGGGAAAAGTCAAGGTCACGTTATATAGTTTCCAAGTAAAATTTACCAAATTTTATGGAAAAATGTTTGATTGATAGAAGTCGTCTTCATACCGCGCGTAATAGCGCGCTGAGAGATAATTTGAATAATATTCTCTAATGATTAGACATGTAATGTTTTTTTTATATATGTATGTAAAATAGATTCGATAGTTTTACATTAATTGCTTCGAATATGCGATGTAATTAATAATTCGGCAAACATTAATATTTGATATATAGATCATTCTTTAGTAAGTCTGAGTTATAATGAATACAGATATTGATTTTATGTAAGTCAGAAACTGACAATGAAGTCATTTTGTATCAGTTGTATGCTATACATGGTTGAATCACAAAAATATTAAAAATACGGTAAAATAATGAAGCATTTCATGTTTAATATATATCATATTTTTTATTACAACAATAAAATAAATATAAACTACATTAAATATTATTTTTGCGTATTTCACTTTCAGGAGAAGATGATATAGAAGAAACTGGAGGTCAAGTTTCAAATGTTAATCAGCAAGTTGATGGTTCGTCTGACGCAGAAGAATCTCAGAGACTAGTGAGCATCTTCTATCAAAATTAGATTTACACGTCTTAGTAGTTTTGTAAGATAACATTACAATTGTTCTAAACATTTTTCAATGTAGGAAGAAGATGATGATTATGAGCCAGAGGAGCGAAAAAAGAAGAAGGGGAAGAAACGTAAAGCCCGTAGTGAAGACAAGAAGGGAAAGAAGAAGAAAAAGAAGAAAAAATCTGATTCTGGAGACGTAACTATCTTCTTTAATTGAATGGATAATTTAGTTAATGTTATGTAGTATACTAATTTGTTAATTTTTCTTCCTTTTTTATGATCGAAAATGTAGGAAAGTGATTTTGGAGGTGGCGGTGAAGCAGGTGATGTAGCTGGAGAGGATAGTGACTATGCTGGTAACAGAAAAAGTAGAAAATCATCGTCTAGGAAGTCATCTAGCCACACTGCATCAGCTCCTTCGAGTCAGGAACCCACAACAGGCATGCCTACTATAGAAGAAGTTTGTAATACCTTTGGATTGACTGATGTACAGATTGAATATACAGATGCAGACTTCCAGAATTTAACAACATATAAATTATTTCAACAACATGTCAGACCACTTCTAGCAAAGGAGAATCCTAAAGTAAATTTATTTTTATCATAGTTATTGGGCGCAAGGGAGATAATTCTTGTAGACATTTGTTGATTCTCGTACTTTGTATGTTTAGGTTCCAATGTCAAAACTTATGATGTTGGTAGCTGCTAAGTGGCGAGACTTTTCCGAATTGAATCCACATACGCAGCCAGACGCGGATGTGGCATCCGCGAATGTGGATGAGGATAGTAGAAATTCAAGAGCGAATCGCAGTGGAACGGTACAGGAAGGTGAAGACGAGGAGGACGATGACGAAGATAGCGATAGGAAACGAAAATCGAGAGGGTCCAGGGCGAAAAAAGGAAAAAAAGCTTCTAAAGTGCCAACGCTCAAAATAAAACTTGGAAAACGTAAACGAGGAAGTTCGGTAATCAAAATTTGATATATCTTAAGGTGATACACATGTTTATAAAGCTATAAAATGTAGTAGTTCTCGAGAGCGTCAGAACACACCTGGTCCGTGAAAGCCTTAAATATCAAACGACAAAAAGTTTTTGACACTTTAGTTTGTGTCATCCTTAGTGACCACTGTTCAACATAACAATTATACAAAAATTAATTCTTTCTTCGCACATTTCATTCTTGTATAATTATTCTGTTTAACGTGGTCACTGAGGATGCTGCAACCCAAAGTATCGAAACCGTTTTGATTTTTTCATTTCTGTATAATTTACACTCGTAGTTTATATATTAATCGTTAGTAATTTATTCGTTTCCGATGATCGTTGATGTTATTGTTTAGGATGAGGAAGCAGAAGGTAGTGGCGCTGGTAGTGACAGAGATTCCGATATGGAGTTTGAGCAAATGTTGGCTGACGCAGAAGAGCCGCCCGGTGCAGATGGAACAACTAAAGGGAATGCTGAAGAAAATGGAGTCGAGCCACCTGCAGAACCACCTATTCGTAGGAAGGCAAAAACTAAAATTGGAAACAAAACTAAAAAGAAGAAAAAGACGAAGACTACATCGAAGTTTCCGGATGGAGAGGAAGGTCTTCAGGTAATTCAAGCTATCTTCGTTGGACGATCGATATTGTTTTTATCATCATGATTTATGTCCTTTCACTGTAAAAATTCGCGTATTCTAACAATTACATTGAGAATTTCTTGTTAGTATCAAGCAACTAACTTGTTCAGAAAATATGTATCTCCCTCTTTTTTTTAATAATGCCTATCTTCATACGTGCACAGACTGACCATCAGGATTATTGTGAAGTGTGTCAACAAGGTGGAGAAATTATATTATGTGACACCTGCCCTAGAGCGTACCACTTGGTATGTCTAGAGCCGGAGTTGGAAGAAACGCCTGAAGGAAAATGGAGTTGTCCTCACTGCGAAGGAGAAGGTATTGCAGGTACCTTCCTCATGATCCTACACCTATTATCCCGCCCACCATGTTGAAGTAAAGAGAAGAGAAATAATAGATGCAAACTGAGTTTTATCTAATTGTTAAATTTTTAGGCGCGGCTGAAGATGACGACGAACATATGGAATTCTGTAGAATATGTAAAGACGGTGGTGAATTGCTATGCTGCGATAGCTGTACTAGCGCGTACCATACGCATTGTTTAAATCCACCGCTCTCAGAGATTCCTGATGGCGACTGGAAGTGCCCTAGATGTTCTTGTCCGCCTTTACGTGGAAAAGGTTTGTATATGTTCTATAAAATAATATTGGAAAGATACATACAGCGGCGAACATATACTTACGAACACTTCTTAACTTTACCACTTGACAGTTGCTAAGATTTTAACATGGAGGTGGAAGGATTGCCCAGAAATGCCATCGGAAGAACCTTCTACAAGTAAGGCAGCTCCTAAGCAACGTAAGATGCGCGAGTTCTTTGTAAAATGGGCGGATATGTCGTATTGGCATTGTGACTGGATTACAGAATTACAGCTAGACGTTTTTCATCCTCTTATGTTCAGGTATAGTGTTGATCGAATAAACGATAATATACACAATATATTTCGTTATTATGGATTTTTGATGTATATTGTAGAAATTATTCACGAAAGTATGATATGGATGAACCTCCAAAATTGGAGGAACCATTAGACGAAAGCGATTCCCGCGTCAAACGGTTAAAAGAGCAAGACGGTGCTACAAACAGAGATGAATATAATTTGGAAGAACGATTCTATCGTTATGGAGTTCGGCCAGAATGGCTAGTAGTACACCGAGTAATTAATCATCGGTTATCAAGAGACGGCAGAGCAACGTATCTCGTTAAATGGAGAGAATTAGGATACGATCAAGCTACTTTGGAAGATGAACACGAAGATATTCCGGGTCTGAAGCAGGCCATCGAGTACTACTTGGATCTCAGAGCAGCGAACTGTTGCGATGGTAGTTCCTCTCGCAAGGGCAAGAAGGGTGAGAAGAGTCGGTTAATTTATTTTTCTCTTTTGTTTTTGCAACCTTTGTTAAATTAGGTTATAACGGTAATCGTTCGTGTTATCTAGGTAAAGGCAAAAAATCAAAAGCTCGTGAGCTCATCGATGATGAAGAGAGGACACCTAAACGGTACACACCACCACCTGACAAGCCTACCACCGATCTTAAGAAAAAGTATGAGCGACAACCAGATTACTTGGATCAAACTGGAATGCAATTACATCCTTACCAATTAGAAGTAAGTATAAAATCATGAAACTATCTAAATATTTATGAAAAGTGCCCTATACTTTCGTCGCTTCACAGGGTTTGAATTGGTTGAGATATTCCTGGGGCCAAGGTATAGACACGATCTTAGCAGACGAGATGGGTCTGGGAAAGACTATTCAAACTATCACTTTCCTGTACTCGTTGTACAAAGAAGGTCATTGCAAAGGACCTTTTCTCGTTTCAGTCCCTTTATCGACCATTATTAATTGGGAGCGTGAATTTGAAACATGGGCACCTGACTTCTATTGCGTCACTTATGTCGGTTAGTGAATACAATTACAAAGTCATTACGAACGATTTCCGCAATTTTATGATTATTTATCGTGTTTCACGTTAATTCCAGGCGACAAGGATAGTCGTATCGTGATACGAGAGAATGAATTGTCCTTTGAAGAGGGTGCTGTACGTGGTGGTCGAGCGTCGAAAATCCGATCGTCACAAATCAAATTCAACGTGCTGCTCACCAGTTACGAACTTATTTCTATTGACTCTGCATGCTTGGGATCAATAGATTGGGCCGTATTAGTGGTAGACGAGGCGCACAGGCTGAAATCTAATCAGTCAAAATTCTTTAGATTATTGGCTTCTTATAACATCGCATATAAGTTATTGTTGACCGGTACTCCACTGCAGAATAACTTGGAAGAACTCTTCCATCTGTTAAACTTTTTGTGTCGTGACAAATTCAATGACTTGGCTGCGTTTCAAAATGAGTTCGCCGACATTTCAAAGGAGGAACAGGTAAAGAAATTGCACGAGTTGCTCGGGCCTCACATGTTGAGAAGATTGAAGGCCGACGTATTAAAAAATATGCCAAGTAAGTCGGAGTTCATCGTTCGCGTCGAATTGTCTCCCATGCAAAAGAAATATTACAAGTACATCTTGACAAGGAACTTCGAGGCGTTGAATCCCAAGGGAGGTGGTCAACAAGTATCGTTGTTAAATATCATGATGGATCTTAAGAAGTGTTGCAATCACCCTTACTTATTCCCAGCTGCTTCCCAAGAGGCACCAACCGCGCCTAACGGAAGTTACGAAACATCCGCGTTGATTAAAGCAGCTGGAAAATTGGTGCTTTTGAGCAAAATGTTGAAGAGATTGAGGGACGGTGGACACAGGGTGCTGATTTTCTCTCAAATGACGAAAATGTTGGACATTCTCGAGGATTATCTGGAAGGAGAGGGTTACAAGTATGAAAGAATCGACGGTAACATAACAGGTGCGCAGCGACAAGAGGCTATAGACAGATTCAACGCGCCTGGTGCGCAGCAGTTTGTTTTCTTACTCTCTACTCGTGCCGGTGGTTTGGGTATAAACTTGGCAACTGCCGACACTGTCATCATTTACGATTCTGATTGGAACCCGCACAACGACATTCAAGCGTTTAGCAGAGCTCATAGAATCGGTCAGGCGAACAAGGTCATGATCTATAGATTCGTTACTCGTAACTCCGTCGAGGAACGAGTGACGCAAGTAGCGAAACGAAAAATGATGCTTACACATTTGGTCGTTAGACCCGGAATGGGTGGGAAAGGTGCTAATTTCAGCAAACAGGAACTGGATGACATCTTACGATTCGGTACCGAAGAATTGTTCAAGGAGGAGGAAGGCAAAGAGGACGAAGCCATTCATTACGATGACAAAGCTGTCGCTGAATTGCTAGACAGAAGCAAGGAAGGTATCGAACAGAAAGAGAATTGGGCCAATGAATACTTAAGTTCCTTCAAAGTTGCGTCGTACGTGACAAAGGAAGGCGAAACTGAAGAAGAGGCAGATACGGAAATCATAAAGCAAGAAGCTGAAAATACGGATCCTGCTTACTGGATCAAATTATTGAGACACCATTATGAACAGCAGCAAGAAGATATTGCTAGAACTCTTGGAAAAGGTATGTGTATATTTTATGCAATCTATTGTTCTTTTTTTTCTGTACATGGATAATTAAGAAATGCTAATTAATTACAGGTAAACGAGTACGTAAGCAAGTGAATTACAATGATGGTGTAGTGACCGGGGATCAGGGAACAAGAGACGATCAGCCCTGGCAGGAGAACTTGTCGGATTATAATAGTGATTTCAGCGCACCGAGCGATGACGACAAAGAGGATGATGATTTTGATGAGAAGGGCGACGGAGATTTATTATCTCGTAGAAGTAGACGAAGATTGGAGAGGAGAGACGAAAAGGATCGACCTCTGCCACCGTTGCTTGCTCGAGTGAACGGAAACATTGAAGTACAGCAATTTGATTTTTAATTTTAAGTTCTTAATAATCAATGGTAAGCAACAATGTTAATAGAATGAATTTTTTCGTTTAGGTATTGGGCTTTAACGCCAGACAAAGAAAAGCATTCCTCAATGCCATTATGCGTTACGGCATGCCACCGCAGGATGCGTTCAACTCTCAGTGGTTAGTCGCTCGCTCAGAACACGATTGTAGATTGTCAGTTAATTTAAAGTTCTGTTAAAGTATATTGTCGCATTTTAGGCTGGTTCGGGATCTCCGGGGTAAATCAGAGAAGAACTTCAAGGCATACGTTTCATTATTCATGCGACATCTCTGCGAGCCAGGCGCCGACAACGCTGAGACGTTCGCGGATGGTGTACCAAGAGAGGGTCTCAGTAGGCAACACGTCTTAACGAGAATTGGTGTGATGTCCTTAATCAGGAAGAAGGCACGTGCGCGAATACATTATCGGCATTTTTATTCACAAATAACGCTAGTAATATGCAGGTTGTCCCACGCAACTGAGAAAAGCTATATTTTTAAAACAGTTAGAGACGCAACAAAATGTTGTTTGTGGTGTTCTTATAGAAATTTCGAAGAACAGTGTAATTGATTCTTTTTTTGCGATTGATTTCTGAACGAATTCTCTCTAAACAGGTTCAAGAATTCGAGCATATAAACGGATATTATTCCATGCCCGAGATGATCCGAAAACCGGTAGAACCTGTGAAACTTGAAAGCGGGGTCGACGGAGCAACTGGAACTAGCAGTACTAGTGCGACACCGGCTACCTCGAACGCGCCTAGTCCAAGTCCTGCTGCGACTCCAACACCAACTTCTGCCCTTGGTACCGCTACTAGCGAGATCAGTAAATCGAATTCTGACGCGTCCGAATTGAAGGAATACAAAGAGGAACAGAAGGATAAAGAGGTTCGTGCTAACGACGATGTAAAATGTATAGAATTCTCAAAGTAGAGTTAAGTTAGAAATTTAAAAAAACATATGTTTTAGACTACTGACAGAAAGGATGTTGTTAAAGAGGAACCGAAAGATTCCAAAGATGAAGAAGAGAGCAGTGTTGAAAAGGATAAGGACAAGGAGAATACTAAGAAAGAGGAGGACTCTGAGGCTGAAGGGATAGAAAAAGAGAAAGATAAGTTAGATACAAAAGACGAAAAGTCGGCAATGAAACATGACGATAAAATTGAGAATAATGAAAATAAACCTAAACCAGAATCTGAGGAAGATGTTGTTATCGTTAAAGACGATGAGGAAGACACTGAGAAACGAGAGGTATTCATCTATTTCACATATCGGAATATCGAGATCACTTCAATTGTGGTCAACGTATTTAATTTTATAATTGTAGGATAAGGACAACAAGGACAAAGATGTAAAGGACTGTGATTCAGAAGTGATAAAACCCAAACGTAAGTTCATGTTCAACATTGCCGATGGTGGATTCACGGAATTACACACGTTATGGTTAAACGAGGAGAAAGCCGCGGTACCTGGTCGTGAGTATGAAATATGGCATCGAAGACATGATTATTGGCTGTTGGCTGGTATTGTTACACACGGCTATGGTCGCTGGCAGGACATCCAGAATGATATCAGGTGACATAAACATCAACGCTAAAAGTAAAGTGGTCTACTTCGAATATTTTTTTTTTAAACATTTTTATTGTTCTCTGCAGGTTTGCGATAATAAACGAACCCTTCAAAATGGATGTGGGCAAGGGTAACTTCTTAGAAATAAAAAATAAATTCTTGGCTCGACGCTTCAAACTGTTGGAACAGGCATTAGTGATAGAGGAGCAGTTGAGGAGAGCCGCGTACCTGAATTTAACGCAGGACCCAAACCATCCTGCGATGAGCCTAAATGCGAGATTTGCTGAAGTTGAGTGCCTTGCCGAATCGCATCAACATCTTAGTAAAGAGAGCCTTGCCGGCAATAAGCCAGCGAATGCTGTGTTGCATAAGGTAAATGACTTTTTCGTTTACATAAAGTAACGCGAAATGAAAGAGTTCATTCAGAATACAATTATGTTGAACGTTTCCTTTTAAATTGTTCATCGTAGGTACTAAATCAGTTAGAGGAGCTGCTGTCTGATATGAAGTCGGATGTGAGCCGCTTACCAGCAACTCTAGCTCGCATTCCACCTGTTGCTCAAAGACTTCAGATGTCCGAGAGGTCGATATTAAGTCGATTAGCAGCTACAGCACCGGGAGGTAGTAGTTCTCAGTCGGGTCAAGCGGCTTTGCTGGCACAACAGTTCCCCGCTGGCTTTTCCGGTGGACAGTTGCCAGCTACTTTCGCGGGTGCGGCCAATTTTGGTAATTTCAGACCGCAATACTCAGTACCGGGTCAACCGCCGCAAGGATTCACAGGTTCGTAATGACGATTTATCGTTAATAGACTACGGATCTTTATGTAAAGGCATATTTTTATATACAGTCTAGTTATTAGTTTCTCTATAACGGAGATAAACTATTTATCAACATAATTTACTTTTCAGCTTGAAGAGCAAAACATTGACGAATAGTGGCTCAAACAAGATAACTCAGAATGGCGCGGATTGCACTACCTTGACACGCAATCGTGTAGCGCTGTATTATTTTTCGTAAATTACGATTTTTAGCTGAATTTTCATTAGAAAGAAGACGCTAAGGGTTAAAAAAGAGTAACAAAAAAAAAACACAGACACATACATGCGTACGTGCGTAATATTTTACATCCAAATTACATTACTCCCTGTATTTATTACATATACAATCGGCGACTAGCATCGAAGTTTTCATGTCTTTTTTTTTTTTGTATTTATACATACGGTCTCTGCAGAAAGCAATGTAAATTATTTTCTTGGGCTGAATTAAGATAGCATGATTTCTATTTCTTCATTGGCCGATGTATCGTAAACGTAACGATAAGTACATTTTACTTAAAAAAAAAATCTTATTTAAGAAATGAATAGTTTTACGTCGTGGATCTACGTGTGCAGTTTATCGTAAGGTAGGCTGCGTCGAGTGGTCGTTCGCATAATTTATTCTCAACGTTTCGTTTTTATTTTTATTTCCCTTCGATACAGGAAAGACTCGATTTAGTCGAATTTGCGAAATCAACGGTTTTCATTTGGATCGCATGCTCACACGAATTATCGAGAATTAACAATAGATTATGACGATGAACAATGGCAATCATTTTAGTTAAGACTGATGTTGCATATTGTATCCAAGAGAATTCATTTTCTTACACAACACGCTACTGTAATGCATGGGTTTATATGAATAAGAACTCGGTGGTGAGGTTCTTAAATTTTGTGTTTGACTTTCTAAACAAATCACGGGATACTGCATGTATGAACTACGGGAAGCAGTGGCACAAAAAGTCTGTTTGATACTTAAATAATACAACAATGCACACGGTACGTGAACTATAATATATTACATATATGTAATTCGATTTCGCAGGGATCGGTTGTTTTACTCCGAATTCATGAGAGCAAGCACCGTTAAAGTAAATAGGACTTAGGTTCAAATTTGATATAATCTTTGTACATACTGTCGTTACATTCTACTCGCACCATATGTCAGAACACACACACATACACATATACACATGAGTATCATAGTAATTCATAAGGCCGGAAGCGCGCGACACCCCATGCATTATGCTAGTAAACAGCGACTAAATGTAATTATGAGACAGAAAACCATTAACCGGTCTTTGAGTAAGCATATTAACTGTTCAATCTTTTCTACCCCAGATTCGAAAACACTAGAACATTTTTCATTTTCGTCTTAATCGATTTTGCCAAATTACTGTGTTGGCACATAAGTTTTTAAGGGTAATTTTAGGACCTAGCTAAGGAATTTAAGCGAGAGTGTGGACAGAGTGAAAGAAAGGGAGAGTGAATGATAAAAGTAAAAAAGTAAGTCAAACCACGGAAACCCGTTTGTTGTATGTATTAATTCTGCTGGAATAAATTAATAATAATTAGAAACTAAATCAATACTTTAAGTTTTTTTTTTTCATCTTAGATATTTTAGTTAATTGCAGGCAAAGTAGAAAAAGAACTGTAAACGTTTCACAGATCACAAATTCATCAGCCCAGATTTAGAGCACTCGCTTTTTTAGTATATGCTTTAAAAATTACACAAAAATTTTATTATGGTTTAATAGATGGATTGTGGTAAAAAGAGAACGTACATTTTATAATTCACATAGATACATGCAAAATATATTCAACAAAATACAAAAGATTCAGAAACAAACATACGATTGTAATCGAGTATTGAATTGTGCAGTTTTTTTATTATTTAAATTACAGAGACATGATTTCTTATAGATGCAACAAAAACAAATAAATCAATAAAGTAATGAAAGAAAATATGAAATTTCCATCATATTTCCATGGTGATTGAAGATAAGAAAAAGTTTCAAAGATTGAAACGTTAACCAGAGGTGTCTTTGTTCTGCTTTTGCTGAACCATTTCCCTAATATTGTTTTCACACTCTTTCAAGTTCTGTTGCAAGTACGTCTTGTTGTTCTCTAAAGTTTTCACTTTCTCGTCAGCATACTTCATTCGTTTGTCAAGATCAATTTTAACGTTATTGATGTCGTCCAAAAAGAACCCTCTACCGGCAGATACATACGTCATCGTGTTCTCCGGGTAAGAGGTTAGCTCTTTGAGGGTAAGTTCGGCCCGTTGTTTGGACCGTTTTAACTTTTCAATCTGCATATCCGCCAATTTCAATTTTTGCGTAGTGTCGATCATTTTCTCATGGAGTTGAGAGAACGCCTTCTTCAATTCTTCGTCCGGTTCCCTTGCCATTTTCGTTTCTACGATTTTGAGTAATGCAGGTTAGGAAATTAGGATCGTTACTTTTGAACGATCGAGGAAATTACGTCTACTGTTACTTTATTATTTAAATATAATGCAAAGCTTGGATGTTTATTAGCTACACTTTATTTATCATTACTTAGCATTATACTAATCGCACTTTGAAATAAATCACGATAGATGAAACGAAGTAATTGTAAATTGTAATTACTTACGTATACCTTCTTGACCCTATCTAGTGGGTTAACAAAAAAGAAACTGAAAATTCTGATGTATTCAACACATCCTTATAAAGAGTTATTCTCAACTTTAACGTGATCAGTATAATTTAGCTATATTTTGTACAAAAATGTATGTGATTGAAATATCTTAAAGAACGAAAATTATGCGCTTCATTTTCATGTACGTAAATAGCGTGAAAAGGTGCTACGCCTTTAATGATTATGCTTTTTTAATAACAATTAGTTTTTAACATTTCCAATAATTTTTTGTTAAATTCGTTGTTGTCAAACAAAGGTATTATAATTTCCTTAATGTTTTAATTCCCATAGTGTAATTACAGTGTGTGCCAGTAGGATTTTTACTGCCACATGAAAACGAATCTTAACGAAGCAGGAAGCTCCATATACAGGGTGTTCCCGAATAACATGTATGAGCGAGCGGTAGGTGATTCCTTATGGAAAAATAAGAGAAATAAAAAGAATAACATTGTTTTCATTTCGGCTTAGTTTTCGAAATAATCAAGTTTTAAAATTTGCTCTGTGTTATACGCACTGACGGCCGAGATACGATTCGCCCTGTACATATAGTGTCTACCGTGTTTTGTAAACAATCTTTACAGAATATTTACGAATTACTAGATTCAAAAAAAAATTAAAAATGGATTAACTTCATCATTTAATATTAATTACAGAATTGCTGAAATTAATTATCTTGCTTTCTCTGACGAATACTTGTACAGTCTCGTAGTGGTCGTTGGAAACAACCATTTTCAAAAGATTTCTTTCTATTCTTTGTATTGTTTTCCGATCGGGAATGACGGGAATCCTCCAATTCAGATATCGCTTGTTACGTCCGGAATCCGTCGGTGTTGGTGAGAAAGGATTTCCCTAGACTTATTTAACGTAAACTTAACGTAAACTTCTGTTGAAGCTACGACGAACCGACGATTTGAGTAGCATATCAAAAGTCATAAAACATTATTTATAAACACGGTAGACACTATACGCCGTAACTATGTAGCAGTGTGGCCTGTGTAAGTCAACACTGCCTGTGTGGCCGCCACTGTAGCTGGATTTGATTAGTTTGTTTGGTCTTAAGCAGTGACAGGGAATACAAGTACTGTGATCTGTTACAAATACTCGATAGTGAACGCAATGGTATAATTTCTGTCTTATCGAAATATAAATAAATATACAATGCGACCGCAAAAATTTCGACTGCCGTGTAATGCAGACAGGTAATTGTATATTTAAACGAAGAAAATAATTCTTTTCTTCTGACATACAAAGTCAAGGACAGTCGTATTAATTTTGAAATTTTGCTAATGTCGTACGGTGTTTCGTTTTAGTTTCGCGCACTTAGATAAGAAGGTAGTGATTGTCTCTGTGTTTGGAAAGTCGCAATATCGTGTAAAAGGATGCAAGACGAATATGCTTGGTTCGATCCTCCAAGTGGATCTCTTGGATGAACCAAAAGTGGATAAAGATTCATTTGTAAGAAATATTAAACATATCAAAGTAAGAACCAGCAATTGCAATTAATCAATTAATCTATTGAATTTGGTTTTAGTGTGAGATTGAAGGATACTATGATACAAAAGATAAAACTATATATTTGCATTTACGGGGTCTATTAGACACACATACTCTTTTAACAGAGTATGATAGGTTTATAGAGAGACAAGATTGCAAGGATTTCCTCAGTATATGGGCTCATATGAGAGACAAATATGCTAGAGCTTTGTTAGTTCTGTTTCATATATCTCATGTTATTGTCCTTACTCATCCAACTCACACATTTGACTATAGTTATGTACATTTATTCAGAGCAATGGATATTGTGAGGTAACAGTAATTCTGTTTCAAGCATGCATATTTACAGCTGTACTTGAAGCTATTTAAAAGTTGCTGGATTTTATCAATCTGTTGGTTCTTAGACAAAAAGTTTCACCCCAGCTTTCTGATGTTTTGAGCTGCATTTATAGTTTGCCTAAAGATTGGATATCCGATGTTAGACCTTGCTCTCCTAGAGTATTATTCTATTTTGAAACTTGTCCTGCTGTGTTTCAAGATCCTGCTAGTGGAGCAAATATCAAGAAGCTAGAACATTCCTTGGAAGATCAAATTTACCACGTATTGAGAAAAAATCGTATAGTAACTAATATTAGGTAAAAAATTACTTGAAAGAAAAGAATTTAAAATCATTATATTTTGCCTAATGAAACTCATCGGTCCATTTTTAGCTCAAATTCTCTGTTTGCAATTCCGGCGAATCAAGAATTTGTATATGTAAACACAGGCACTACAGAATCTAGAGATATTTTGGGTTATATGGCAAGAAAATTAATACAAAGTTGCAAAATCAGTTCTGGTGGTAGTACTTCAAGAAGTTTGGCCAGTCAAGACTCTAATCTTCAGATAGATGATACAGAAACTGGTGAGTGGAAAACAACTGAAGTTAATTCATTGAAGCAACATTATCTTATCATGTGTTCGTAGAAACTCGTTCCTTCAAATTGTTTCTACAGCAACACATCAATCTGGCCTTTGCAAGAGGTTTTGATGACAATGTTGGAAGACATTCTGTACCTGCATATTTTGAGGTAAGAATTTCAAATTCAATGTTAATAATTATATAGTTTTGGATTTAGAGAAGAATTATGCGATACTTATATTTCATTCTTTCTATTAGATACCTACTACTGGAATATTCTGTGAAGTGGCAAACAAGGTTTACGATTTTTTCATACATGGTACAGATAAAGAGTTTCAAACTTTACACAGTTTGTTGGATACAGATGTGAAATTCAGCAAAAGTAGATGCAGTAAAGTGCTACCAAGAGCACTGCAAACGTATCAGGAAAATCTACCTCAACATTACACAAGGTACAGCCTTGTCTTGGTGAAAAATTACAAAAGAATTACAATGTCGATAACGTGGATCTTTTGATATTTATATTAGAGCATATCACGAGACGAAATTGGCTCACGCAATGGCAGTTTTCGAGATGCATGCGCGTGGTCCTTTATTCGAGGAATTTAGCGAGAAGCTACAAGCCGAGTGTGAGAAACACTGGCGTTCCGGAAGACAAATGTGCGAAGTCTTGTCCTTAACAGGCAACCCTTGCACGAATCCGACTCATAGAGGTGGAAGCGATGGCGCTGGAGGTGGAGAACCAGCGGAGCCTAGGGACAGCGATAAGTACGACGATTTAAAATAAATTTCTCACGTTTAATCGCATACGCGTTGCGTAATGTATTACATCAATAAAAACTTATTTCACTTTATAGTGATTTGCCAATCAGAGAACATTGTAGCGGAGTTCGATATATTTGCGCTTGTATCTGCGGTCGCTATCAAGGCTCGCGGGAGGACCCTTTTAGTCTGCGTCAGGCTAACTATGACTACTTCCAAATGCTAGCAAAACAGTGTGGCTGTGCGCAACTTGAAAGCATACAGTTTCCAGTTTTTCAACCGAGTACGCATAATTATAGGTAAGATACTCTTAGACACTGATGAAATACTAGTAAGATCGATCATTATTCGATTCGATTAATCGATTATTTAATAAAAGTAATACAAAAATTTAAAAAAAATAGCAGATTAAACGCGTTAAATTTGAGTCCTTTATTGTTAAAGGGTCAAGGATATTTTATAAAATGTTATCTGTTTTCGTTGCAGACCAGCACAACTACTTTCGGTGACAAAACGAAAAGATTCTTTCTGTCACGCAGAATCACCAACACCACGAGGGAACACTCAACCTTGCAGCCTTGGAGTCAACACTTTAAATGGTATTCGCTTTAACGTAAAATTTATTGTACTTTAAAATTCCGATATTCTCGCTTTAAAATTTCCAGACGACATTCGTACTCCATATGGAAGTGGAGGTCAATCCGAGCAAACAAGTGAAACAAACGAAGATGTTCCTAAACTTAGTAGTAAAACCAGTTTGACACCAAGCGACGCGCACAAAGTTGTGATAGAGGTTTCTGATAGCGATGCGGACAATAAAGGTAATTAATTCCTCAATGAAATCCTGAAAACGTTGTATGTTAAAGACTAGAGACGCTTAACAATCTCAAATATACAGAGAAGTCTCTGGTCAGACAACCATCGACAACGGAGTATCTACCAGGAATGTTACACACGGAGTCGCCAGCTGGTTTGCTACCACAATTTTCCAGCTGGTCCTTAGTTTGTCTTGGACCGAGTAGTTTATACTCACACAATTTGGGGTTGCAACATCAGGCTGGTGTTCTGCCCACTTCTGCTTTCCTTCTACCCTGGGATGTGACTGTAAGGTTGTTTGAAGTAGACAAAGTGTACTCATAGATTTTAAGTTTTACACAAAAGAAAAGATGTACATTTTATAAAGTTTTGTCTATTAGGTGGATGTATCAGGCTTACGTCATATATGCTTTGTTTCTGATAGATTGGAGCATCAAAAGGAAAGAGGTTCTTTGTGGCCTACAATAGGTGATCAAGGAATTCTTGGTTACTGTCCAAGAGGGAAAAATTTCCAAAACATGAATACAATTCGCGGTCGTAAATCTAAAGGTGGAAAAGAATTTGTTGTGAAGATATTCGTTGGAGTAGAGTACGAGTGTCCACGAGGACACAGATTTATGGCATCTGCGCCTGACAAGGTCCTAAAAGCAACTGGAAATGGAATCGTAAAGGATAGTGGTAATAAAGTCACATCCAGTACCGCGGATATGCCTCTTTATTTTCCGTGCCCTTGCAGGTATATACTATTTAGAAGATTAAACTATCAAAGGGATTTTTCATTTAATTGTCGTTCGATTCGTATTTTTACCAAAAATGTAATAACGTCTAAAGTTGAATAATTGTTTAGGCAAACGAAACCATTAATAGCTCAGTTAATGAGGATTCACGTGGTAACTCCAAAAGCACCTGTTCACGTAACCTTGAATCCTCGAGTTCAACCGGGGCCTCCACCCTGTCCAATATTTGTAACCGGTTGCGACGAACCGATAAAACTTTCTCAAAGTGCATATTGGGTCTTAAGATTACCGTATCCTTTTGAAACATATATTTACGTAGTCTATTAAATAATGGTATCTCCGGTGAATTAAACAATTTCAAAAATTAAAAAAATTTCTTTGACCGAGATTTAGATACGTATACATGGACGAGAAGGGACCATATTTAGCACCAAAAGAACCGGTTCCAATTTCACACGGAAGATTATTGGCGGGAATGTATGGAATTAGTGAAGTGGTCCCAGAAAAGAAATAACATAGTATTTAATTTTTGTATAAGTAATTTGTACGAAACGTGTGATTTACGTCTTGTAAATATGAAAGTACTAGGTGAATTATCTGCTGTAGTTTGAAATAAACGAAGTACAATTTGTATTCATACCTTATTTAAATGAAAACCCGTTTTACACGTTTTAAAAAAGGAAGTTGAAAGACAATGGAAATTAGAATATTGAACTGTTCACACAAATTAAAAAAACAAAAAAGATCTAAAAATAGTTTCATATTTACCTTTGCCGAAAGATTTACATGTGTTTCCAATATCGAACACTAAAATATTCTTAATTTTCATTTTTTCCCTTAAATCTTATCGTTTGTTTAACAAAGTTACATTTGCAGTACTTACTAAAATTTGAGAAAGTTATGAGTTATTTCGTGAGATGAATTTGCTTATGCCGATCGGTTATGTAAGGACCATTGCGATTGGTCCATTCGAAAGCTGTCAAAAGTAGCGTCGGTTACTACATGAATTTCAAATACGTTAAGCATAACAATACAAATTTTAAATTGTTCAAAATTCTAATTTATTGCATAACGTTGCAATTAAAAGTTGTAATGAAATATACATTGCACTCAATATGTATATATTGTAACAAATTCATGTTGATGTAGAAGTACATTTCTTATAAAATTGAAAACAAACTTTGTATTCCTTTCCACCATTGCACAGGTATAGCATCGTAATGTTGCCAGTATTTCAAATGTGAAAAAATATATGCACGTGTAGTGTCTCCCGTCTCCCCTGTACAAGAATTATTTTTATCCGTAACACACTAATCCACAAGATTTTCAATACACGAATGAAATACCTAGTTACTTTGCAAATAGCAAAAATAGTTCGTTTCTTCTAGCCAAAGCAGTGGTCGTTGAACACGTACTAGTTGAATCGAGTTGTGTATTTATTCAATCAATTTTTGTAAAAGATACGGATGTGGCATCGGACAACATATTGCGAGAACTGATTTTGCAATTTTATTAAATATATGTATGTCAACCTGATTCATTACATACACTATTTTTGTTAGGAGGTTATTTTCTTACCCTTAAGTTTAGATAATTTATAGCAGGTGATGAATGATCAATACAAATTAAATTTTATAAGCAAACGCAATAAATAATCAATAGTATGTATTTTCAGAAAATTCGTTAAAAATGGAGCATACATGGTTATTAACATTCCTTATTATGACAATAACTTCTGGAGGTGAAGCATATTCAATGTTCGAATGGGTCTGGGGCAGCAGTAAAGACGAGACAACTGTTTTGGTGGCAGATGGAGTACCTCTTATTTCGATCCCGTACGAATCCATGACAGAGGATGAAAAGTTCCTCCAGGAAGCAGCAAAATTTACAGAGATTCAGGTGTCATCGCCGTTGGAAACTTGCCAACACAAAGTTATTATGAAAATTAGAACTGCCTGCTCTCAGATGACAGAGGAAGAACTTGCTAAATTAAGCGTTAATCTTTTAAACTGTCAGTCTGCTGTAGAAGGCAGAAAGATGTTCCCATGTACAGAAGAAATGGTACAATCAAATTTTGAAATTATAAATTATCCTTTATTTAATTTGGCATTATTTCCTCTAAAAATGTTTCGTATATTATTATGATAACATTATGAATTTTTTTTAAATGGTATAATTTTTTTTGCAATTGTATTTTTAAATATTTTCAAGCGTTGCTCATTTTACCATTTACTTTTATCACTCTACCCTAAGTAAAACTAGTACCTCCATATATTGATTTAGTGTATGTGTTTGCCATAATAGAAGGGTGGTTTAGGACATGTTCAGACCTGTCAACCCCCCACCCAGATTCAATCCAGACCTCCTCTGAGCTTCCTTCAGTTTTAGTCTCATAACATCTAGTACTTCATACATGTGCACATCAAATCAAATATTTCCAAACTTTTTTTGAATTGTATATTAAGTCTGCATTTCTAAGTGAACAATAATAGTTTAGTATAATATATTAATAAATTGTATACTTATAAAATATGGAAGAAATGTTATTTGTGATATCAATATATATTTGTTGTACATTTTTGCAGTCCCTGAAACAGTGTACAACAGATATGGATGCAGATATGTGGAATGCATACCATTTAATGAGTAACAGAGCAAGAGCAGTTTGTTATTCGGCTCGTAGTACACAGTTTCGTGCTCTTTCAGAATTGACTGTTAATAAATTGATGGAAACTGCACACGTACAAATCAAAACATTGGATTCCCTTAAGGTAATTGCATAAAAACTATATTATCGTAACTCGTATTATCTATTTACTTTTAATTAAATATTAATTCAGGTAAGTCAAGATCAACTGGAAGAACAACAGCAACACTTGATGGATGCTCAAACATCTGCTCACAATCTTGTGACAACAAATCTGAGAGAATTGATCAATGAAAGGGCATTGATAAGAATAGGACATAGTCAGTTAACATCGATGACTGAAGACATTAGAAAGAGATTAGGTAATTAAACAGAAGAAAAATACGTACATAATCATGATCGTTTTAATTGCATGAATGGTTTTGTAGAGGAGGCAAGTCAAAAGTTAGAACAACAAGCAATCGAGCGCAGCGGAAACCATAGAGAAATACTTAATGATTTGACAAACATTCAAGAACAAGCTCAATTGATTTGGGACAAAATAGAGACTAGCACTAATCGCATATTTGCACAACACAAAGTGGCTCTTGACCAGTATGAACAGACTTTAGAAAGATTAGCACGGATCAATGAAACAATTCAATTTATTTGGAACCTAACGAACACTATGCGCACAGAAGTGGATCAGAAACTAAACTGGCTAACCAATTATATCGGCGACACTGGTATCTATGTAAAATATTGTTGCAACTCGTAATGGAACGATAATTAGGATATTAAAGTGTTTTGAATTTTCAGGAGAACAAATGCACAGAATGTATCGCGTAGGATTACACATTATTTACTTGTTATGCGCGATGATAATTGCCTCTTTTCTTTATGCGCCGTTCTTAACTAGAATCACTATAATGGGAATTGTGCCATTAAACTTGGTATCATATTTGAGACATGGCATGGAAGCTTGCCTGGACTTTCCATCGATGACTATATTAATACTTTTAATTACAACCAGTATGTATTTTGTAAAGATATCTATAAGTCTATTTGATAACTCTAATTGTTTTGATTTTATAGTGCACTTTCTGATGGTTGGAATACAACGGATATTTGGCCCGAAAACAACCGCACGATCAGAACCGATACAAGTTATTAATCAAAACGGGCATGCGAATGGCAATACACAGGCTTACGTCTTATCTTCTAATACTAATCTTAAATCGCCTCGCATTCCAGCAGTGTCCTTATACACGAAATTGAAGAAAATGACGAGGAAACTTTATGACATAGTTTTCTGCCAAATAAATCATTTCATACGTAAGTTCACAGACTTGCAAGTCTATCTTCCGTTCAGTGGTTTTTAAAGTAGAGAGGGCAATTCCAATGGAAACGCTCTATAATTCAAGGGGGCTGTTGGAAGAAAAGTTTTTATGACGTAAAAGCAATTTTCTTATAGAGAAATGCAGTTCCTTGGTACAATCGATAATTCCCCGCAGTCGGCAGGATAAAGTACAACGCGAGGAGTTGTCCTGTACGTATGTATCTTCTAAGAAGCCTCGGGAGGATCTTGTGTATAATTATCCGCACGAGTTTCCCAGTATGTCTGATGACGTTACTGACTTCGAGAATTCCAATGTATCGAATAAAAATGACGTAAATATCGATGACTATGACATTATGCTTGATGCGCACGAGTTAAGGCGACGGTTAAACGCAATAGATCATTCTATCGGTAGATCCTCTCGCAGTCATCAAGCATCTCCTGCCAGAAGGTACATAAAGTAGAGTTGAAATTTGCATCGAGTAATGCAATAAAAATATATTAGAGAAACTTCTATTCGCTACTGTATATTGTTAATAAGGTAAAAAAAATGAAATAACATTGTTTTCTAGCGTCAGTTCAAAAGCATCAGGAACACCTAAATTTCAATGCAACGCTATAACAAAAAGCGGATGGAAGTGTCGGTTGAATGCGGTAAGTGGTCACCAGTATTGTAGCAGACATTCCAGCGGAATCTCGAGCATGGGCGACTGATATATTTGTTGTAGACGTTAATAGTTCATAGGTTAAAGAAAGATAATGTCTTAAATTCCGTGTTAGAGTGATGGAGCGTAATTGTTCCTTGAGATGTCAGTTAATTATAATAATTATGTTTGTTCGCATAACTGACTGGCAAAGTCACGTACGCGACACTCAACGTGTTAATTAACATCTTTAAGAACGATTCTGTTTTAGTATAAAATTTAGCACGCGCACAAAGGAGGGGCATCTCACGTTGATACGTGATTAAAGCTTGTTTTGTTAGCGAAACGTTTGTAACTTAATCTTTAAGCAATATTGTGATGACAATATACGTGTAACAGTTTATAATGATCTATTTGATCGCATTCTATAAGTTACAAAGGTTTCACTAATAATTTATTAATACGGCCCAATTCTGTGCTAATGTAAAACAAATTCTTAAAGCGTTAAGTTAGAGACTTAAGATGTTTCTATAATTACTATTTTAAACAGCTATATCTAAGAAAAGAACTGAAAGAAAAAATTGAATCGAACACCTGTAGCTACATAGTAGAAAATAATATTTTATTCACTTTGAATAGGAATAACAAAAATACCCTCTTTGCAAACACGGGGTAACAATTTGTACATAATTGGATAGTATTTTAATAATAATTTATGCCAGAAATGTCCATTACAATTATTCATTAAATCGGAGCAACGATGATGACATTGTGATTAAGTCGATTAAACGATAATGTACGATTTTAGGAGAGGATACGTTTTAACTATCTGACCATGTTGAACTTAATTATAATTTATTTTTGTAATACCTCGCAACGTAATATCGAATAAAAATTCAGAATGATTTACTGTTTTATTCGACGTAGTTTAAAAAAAAAAAAATCTCCGCAGACATTATTAAATGAAAACACGATACAAAATGTAAGAGGCTAGCCACAAACCGCCATATTATATTGAGTGCAAACTGCGTTGGTTGTCAGCTCCAAAAATCTGGGGCTTTTGTCATAACCGAGCCCGGTCACCAAGTTATGTAAATTACAGTAATTGATGCCGTAATCGAATATCCTGAACCATTCGTTTGACACAGATTCACCCTTCGATAATAAGAAGTGAAACGATTAAGAATTATTCTTATCGGCTTCGCTATATGGTCAAAGGTGAAGAGAAAATCAATAATAACGATTAGATTGTTATACCGTTGCGACGCAGGTTTTGTTGACTTCCTCAAAAATTATTTTTATTGTTTCCACGGTTCTCGTATTCGATGCAACGTGCACGGCTCTGATCACATTGCTTTCATCCGGTTTTGACTCCTCGAGCTGTAAAATTGAACTGGAATCTTACAATCGAAGGACACGAGTATTTCATTAGCAGAATTGAGTAAATTTAATTCATGACTAACGAATATAAATTTTATATTCACTCAGCAGTTAATTTTTGCTTACAGATTCGCTCGTCTGAATGCAATTAAAAGATTCTAATTTGCAAATTAATATAACTGATTACTAGTTTTAGTGACTTTTCCCTTACCGTGTAGAGGCATCTGCTACCACGTGAGCCACAATTAATGCAGGACGACCAGTCAAGTATTTGCCATCTTAATTTTTGCATAGTATCGACGCAGGAATCTCCAAATTTCCTAGTACAGTACAATAAGAAACACGTTTTTTCTCAATCGAATAGTTTCTTGGAAAAAAGTGCTGCTGCAGCAAATGAGGAAGCAGCTAGTATAATATACGCCCTTGTTTTATTTTAAAAAGTAAATCGTACTGACCACAATCCCACGATAAAATGAAGTTTGAACATTTGTAACATACGTCCTTTTTCCAGGGAACTATTCGATTAAAGGTTCAGAAACAATTATGGGGAACAAAAAGTGGAGAAAAGTGTAGTACATATTATTCGGATTAATCTCTTTCTGACTTCCGTAGTCAAGAAAGTTTATTGTCATCGTTTGGCTACACTGAAGATCAAAGGGGTGCACCAAAATAACACAGTATCAGTCTCATGAACGTTCTCATGGGCTTGAAAAGTGCGGTTTGTATATTTTTCAAGCGGTGTCGTCCAGCCAAAGAAAAATATACGAACCCTGCGCTGGGCAATATTGAGTTTCTTTATGCACAAGAATTGTTTGCAGAAGCGGCTGGGCAAGTAGACGTTATCTTAGAACACATTTTTCTCGAGCTTTCGCGGGAACAGCCAAATAATCACGCTAACCCATTAAAACGCCCAAGAACTTTGTCGTCGGAGTAACGTACAAAAATAAAGAGATATTATATCGAATAAAAATGTAAAGCTCTATCGAAGGATCGAAATGGCCGAGAGAAAGGATTCTGGGTAAAGGATAAATTTTAACCCCTTGGTGCACGATTTAATTACAAGCAATTTTTCAAATGTATGTTATTTAATTTTGTTTTGTTCGTTGTGCAGTGTTTCTTTTGCAAATACCTCGAAAAACTTGGCGTAAAGAGCTTACGACGAGTCAGACTCGTCATTGTACTGCAAAGGATTAAGCAGTAAGTAATAAATACAGTTTGCCGCTAATATTACCGTATTCTGACAAATACTGTAGCAATAAAAGGTGTTCAGGCGATACCATTTAACAACGCACGAAGCATGTAGCGGATAGGGGAACAAGAAGTTTAACAGGACAACAGTGATGATAATCATTGAGAATCCACCGATGCGATAGCAGATGTATCTTGGAAATTTGCCACAGCAGTTGCTGGTTATTATCGTCGCCGAATCTACGCTTTCTTCCAACCTTGTTTTATCGGAATCTGGATTTTCGAACAGAAACTTTATTTTAATTATACAGCAGTCAGTTTAACAAAAACATTTAGTCATAAAATTGTATTAAGGGACCTTTCTACTTTGTGGGATTAAAAAAATCGAATTTTTTTTTTTTGCGATATCTTTTGGTATGCAGTCTCGAAAATATATCTACCAAATATTAAATTGAAATTCGGAAAATTAACGAAGTTATATCCTGCTGAAATGTACCACGCGCAGGTGTAACAACTGGACGTAAATGTTTAAAGCTGTTTTTCTGGAAAATACACTTTTTGGCACTGCGTAGACAATAAGATGAAAATTATTCAAGATATCAACGTCAAATTTATACAGTATCTTCAGAACTGGTCTCATCTATCGTATGAACTTGGATAAATGCGATATATGCAATACTTTTTTTAAAAAAAATTAAAAAAATCTACATTAAGAATATTTTTGGTTTTTGGATTTCGGTTAGCTTCTTCGCAAAATATCACCTACGCAGTCGGGCGCCGTTCGTAAAAACTGTTGTTCGTTGGTCAACAAAAACTGCGTAATCAATAGATATTATGCGTTGCAAAAATTCGTAAATATAGTAAAATATATAATAAATATATCCACAAAACACAGAATTAATCGCACTTTAATAGCCCGCAAAAAAAAATCACAAAGACGCATGTATTTTTCTTGCCTACAAAGTAGAATGGCCCCTTAAATGCAAATAACTTTTATCTTAGATATTAACAACATGTTAAATAGGTGATGGAAGAAAGATTTGCTGCTACAGGAACTTGAATGTCGAATGTCTGAGATATAACAGGATATTCCCTATAACTTAAATACAATTTTTTAAAATCAATTTTCGACGATATCGAAAATATAATAATTTAATTCCACTCTAGAGGTTTTGACAATCATTTTCCTTTGTTAAGGGGGTCCGTGGGAAGGCGATATTTCAAAGATACTTATAAATGTTCAAGTTTGACGAATTAGAAACTGATGAAATAGAACGAAAAGGCACCGTTTTGCTCTTTCAATGTGGAATCATCCTGCGAGTTTAGGTTCTTCGGGCTGTCGATTTCAGGGTAAGGTGGCGGAGAGCGTCTCGACATTGACCTGAGCTCCATGCGCTCTCTGTATGGCGGTGGTTCGATCTTCGTAACGTTTCCCTTCGGTTTCGCCATCACAAATCGATCAGCTTTCGCGCAAGAAAAGAAGTCGTCTGACGTTCCGTGAAATCTGTCAAAAAGAAATGAAAACATACGACTGTCGTTTCTTCTTCTTCTAATAGTTATGTTATATGATTAGTTCTTGTTTATTCGATTATTCGAATACTATTTGATCAGACATTCGAAATGTTTAAATAGTACGATGTGGACACGAAATAAATCGAGAACTCCGAGTTCATTGTTTTTTCTTGAATATCATTTTCATTTCGTATATCATACAATATTAATTGCATTTTTCTATAGAAGAATTAACGTTGTTTTATTTTTTTCTAAACATTTAATTGCATGCAAAGAACACTTTTTGTTAAATTATCTCGATTTCGTGGACGTCTTCAGGGGACGTCGACTTCCCACGAGCGTAGATCGAATCATTTTTTTCGTCCCGTTTTTTACAGAGCACGCTGACGCATACGCGGTGTCCCTAATGAATACTATCTACGAAGACACAACCCATAAATGTACTCGTATCGGCTACTTCCTTTTCTTCTCCTCGACTTCGTTTCGCTTCTCGTGTTCAAACAACCTTGTTACAAATTCGTCGACCATTTGACCGTTGCCTTGCTTTTTCCGTTTCTGCTCGAGTCCTTCTTGTAACGTTTTCACCTTCTGCATAAATCAAAATACAGATTACAACTTGAAAAAATGAAGTTGAACAGCTTGTTTGTACTTAATTAGCGCGGTGTATTCTTTTAACAGTTGTTACTTCGTTATAAAGGATCCCGCAGAGATCTTATGGAAAATGGCCCCCGGTTAAATTAGTCAATAATAGTGCGCCTTATTCTAGACCACCACGTTTGAGCATATTTGAGTGTAAGAAGCACTGTTGTACACTGTCCATTTATTTGACCCCTTAAAACTCAGTAGTTGTACTGTGGGCCCTTAAATATTACCCCTTGACCCCCTGACCCTCAGACTCCCATTCAGGAGTCAAAAAAAAAAACTGCCAAAAAGGTAAAAAATGGTTCTTTTTCTCATTGTACAAACATGAAGCACCGTCGACATTAGCATTACCCAGTGTGCACCACGAGGAAGTTGCTCGATCGGATTTTACACACCATGAGGCCCTGAAAAGGGCCGTTTTTATAGTTCTCTCTATTCTAAGAATCTCAACATTCATATTGTCTTGATGGTCTCTGGTCGTATTTAGAAGATTGCCATCCGAATATTTGACATGTCTTTGATGACGAGCAAATCCTAATAATCTTAAAATACTCGCAATAACACAGAGGGCATCAAGACAATATGAATGTTGAGATTGTTATGGACAAATAGAGAGAACTATAAAAACGGCCCTTTTCAGGGGCCACATGGTGTGCAAAATGGGTAATGCTAATTTCGACGGTGCTTCATGTTTGTACAATGAAAAAAAGAACCATTTTTTACCTTTTTGGCGTTTTTTTATTTTGACTCCTGAAGGGGAGTCAGAGAGTCAGGGGGTCACGGGGTAACATTTAAGGGCCCACGGGGTCACAACAGTGCTTCTTACACTCAAATATGCTCAAACGTGGTAGTCTAGAATAAGGCGCGCTATTATTGACTTTTGATCCCCCGTATCTCGGAAACAGTTCAATTTACGAGCTTGGGCCCATTGGAACTTTTCATCAAGACGTCATGAACTACATCGTATCAAAAGTTCAGCTAATTTAACCGGGGGCCATTTTCCATAATATCCGTGCGGGGTCCTTTGTTGTAAAATCATAAATTGGTTTGCAATACACGTATGAAACAACTGTTAAATTTTGTAAATATATTTTATTGGCATGCACGGGAGTCGTGATCGTTTCTTTTCCGTATCGTCGGAGGTCACAAAGGTGCGACAGCGTCGCGACGCCGAGGGATCATCTACCGGACACCATCGTGTTTCTTCTATTCCGTTTTCGTTGACGTTCGCGCAGACATCGGCCGACTATTTCAGACTAATTTACTGATTCGAGCCGAAACTGCCGCCGGTATCTCCTGACGGCGTTCGATTCGAAGAAGTACGGTTTGTACTCGTGTCAGTTAACATCAAAGGCGAAGGGGACGGAACACCGCAACGACAGACGTAACTTGGTTACTATTGGACAGGTTTCTCCTTCGTGCGTTGGGAAACGTTTCCAAAAAAACTGTGGAACAAACACTTTAACTTGAAGTACCGAAGAGACGAAGTTATAGATATGTATAGTCGAGTGGTTCTCGAAGTAGCGTTATAAAGTAAATCAGTCAATTGATATTTACTTGTTTATTCAACGTCTGATTTTTCAGAAGAAACGAAGCGATAATTCCATGCAGTAATTCTTTAATGGAACGATAGCTTATAGTAACCATTACAATTTTACTAGAAAACACGGCGAAGATTTCAGGCTTTGATATTGCTGAGAAAACGAATGAAGAATTTAATAATTTTATTATTTCGTTGGACAAATTTTTTTAATCGTTCATATTCAACTTTTCCACGAAGGATATTGTGTTCTTATGATCCCGAGGAGCGAAACGACAGATTTAAAGCGATCTTTAACGAGCCGTGGTTTGAATTATGGGCGATTGTTCGAGGGCGAGACGAGCAGAAGAAAAGATAGCGACTTCTGCGAATGTGGGTCAGGGAAGAGGAATGAATGCATACAGTGTTTTCCTGTTTATCGATACGTACTTCCACCAGCACCATCTTCGCGCGAGTGTGTTGCAAATTGAACGTCCTTGATAAGTGCGATTTAGCAAAAAGTCGCTCGCAAGGTTCTTTTTTCAATTTTTTAAAAAGTGACTCAGCCGTCTTTCGTTCGTTGCCAGAATCTATCAAGCATATTCCACGTTCGAATCAACTATAGAACAAATTTGTTTAACCTGTACAATGCTTCTTTTTTTTCTTTTTTTTTTTTACAGAAAAACACGTTTTAAAACTCCACATAAATATTAGTGATTGAGAGGCGATTTTGAAAAAAATTTCTCCGGTGTTCTGCTCGTTCGAATTTTAATTACGCGATGGATATGCTCGGAGATCGAGGTCAGAGGCCTTTGTTAGAAAAATCGTTCGAACTCGACGACCCGCCCACCAAACAGGAAATTAGTTGCCGACAGGCGGTTCGAATTATAAATTTCCTGGGAGACCCTGTAAGAACCTCTCTTTCCTATCTTCCGTCTCGCGGCCATTGCGCGATTTCATTTTATCGGCGACTTCAAAGAGGAAACGCGAATCTATGCGAGACATTCTTTTCAGTTCTGTATTTTTAATTTGATCTTGAATCGATTGCCGTGACATGCGAATCACAACGGAAGATTATTTATAAACTACAAACGAGTAACACAAAATAATTAAATAACGGCTGGCTAGATTCTTTAAAAGCTTTAAGTTTATGATTTTCTTTGTAAAGCAAAGAAAGCGTTTAAATTCGTTTTCTTCGTTTCGTTTTCGAAAAGAAATTTTCCCCGTTGCAGTATACTTATTCTATTTGTACTTAAGAATCGTCGTCTAGTAATTTTGTTGATTTCCAGGTTGTCTCTCCGTGGTTTCCTTGCGTTCTAGCTCCTCGGCGAACATTTATTCCTTTTTATGCAAGATTCTTTCTGTGAGAGGAGAGAAGCCGACGACGTGTCCCCTCGACAGCTGCCGCAACGTAAGATCCGGTTCGCACGGCTCTCCCCTTTTTCGTTTCTTTTTAGTAGACTTTTATAAGAGCTTTCCGAAAACCAACTAACAACTACATGTTCGTTTCTGTTCCTTTCAGTGTCGGTCTTCCAATTTTTCCAAGCCAACATAAAATTCTAAATTGTTTACAAGCGCCTCCCTTTCAAGAAGAAAGAAGAAAGAAGAGAATAGAATATTCCTGCGCGGTAGATTTCAAATGATAAAAGAAATACATACTTTAAGGATTCAGGTATGTATGAAACGGTTAAAATAAAATTTGTCCATTCCTCTGTCACCTGCAAGTTGTATTCGGATAATAATAATAAAACTGACGTAAGGTTTCGAGTTTCTTGTATCGGATTATGTAAAGAAAGTAAAAATTAATATTGTCTTTACTGTCGATATCGAATTCCTTGATTCGTCTCAGGTTCTTCGGGTTCAGCGTGTTCGTGGCCGTTTAAACGTTTCTTCGCCCACTCTCGAGGATCTCTTCGCAGTCACTTCTTCCCAAAACGCCGGGCGAGGAAACAGCTGTCCGACGAAAGTAACGCTCGCTTCGACGGGACGATAATGTAATGGGTCCACTTCTCTATTAAAACCGGAGGCCCGATTTTGTCACCTCTCCGGCTCCTCGACACTCACAACTGCCAACATCTGCGGGAGTCAAAGGATTTTCAGCCTATATGGACGCATGAAAGATTTCTGAGCCGTTGCTTTGATCTTACTATTCGTCACAGAAACTGTGAACTTCTTTTCTTCGGTTATACAATTGCCTGAGTATTTGTTACGTTTTATATGTTATAACCTGGCGTTCAATTTAATTCTGAAAGCAGTTTGTAATAATTACACGGTATGTCGGAAAAATAACGAAACTTTTTAAATTAAAAGAAGAAAATTAGTGATTTTGCCAAAATTATTTTTTTTTATTCAATATATAGATATAGCCAGCATAGATTTTTTTATATCATTTTGCGGAATCGCCTCAATGACTCTTGTCACCGCGCCTTGGACTTGTGTAACACTGTCATAAAACGTTCCTTTCATGGCCAGTTTGAGTTTTGGGAATAGAAAATAATCACATGGAGATAAGTACAGCGAATACGGAGGATGTTAGAGCATACGGACCTGTTATTTTCACCAAAAATTCACGAACAGCGACAGTCCTGTGCGATGGTGCATTATCGTGCAGCAAAAACCAATTTTCTGGCGCTCGATATTCGGGCCTCGTTCGAACGATTTTTTTCCACAAACGCTCCATAACACCCACATAATATTCACCATTGACATTTTGACCCTATAGAACGAATTCCCGAAGTATGATACTTTTAGAATCATAAAAACAGATCAACATTGTCTTATCTCGTGACTTCTGGAATCGCAATTTTTTCGATTTCGGAGAGTCTGGGGACTTCCACGTTGCACTTTGGCACTTTGTTTGTGGATCGTACTTGAAGCATCAAGTCTCGTCTCCAGTCACAATCGATTCCAGGAATGTGCAGTACCGTCTGGCTGTTTTAATAAGATCCTTGCAATGTTCAACGCGAGCAATCTGTTGGTCCTCGCTTAATGCGCGAGGAACAAATCGAGCGCAGACTTTCCGTTTGTTTAAGTCCTTTGTCAAAATTTCGTGAATCATGTCTTTAGTCGTATTTAATACCACTCATCGCGATTTTTCATTTTTGCCCGACCTGGCTTTGGGTCATCTTCCAAAGCATCACGAGCATCCTGGAATCGTTTATACCATTCGAACACACCTGTACGGGATAAACAATCATCACCATAAACTTTTTTCATCAATTCAAATGTTTCTGTAAAAGTTTTCCCGAGCTTGAAACAAAATTAAATATTTACTCTTTGTTCTATTGTGTTTCTAACTTAACAATTAACTTGACAATTCGTTAGTCGATTCCAATAATGATGCTTTTGTTTTGTAGAGGAAATATACAGCTTTTACATATTATTTCAATAGATGACATTAGCAGTTTTCATTAAATTAAAAAAATTCCGTTATTTTCCCGACATACTGTGTATGTTATAGAACAAGACGTATTATTTCTTCTGAAAACTACTGTTACCATTCTGTAGCCGAAGCTTCATAAGACCTTTCACTTAAATCTTATACCGATCCGACAATTTTCACTTCTCGAACAAATTTTTTAGTCCGATCAAAGGGATATTTATGGGTGGAAAAAGAAGAAAATTCATATCGATGTCGTCTTCTTCTTTTCCGAGTCACGGGCGATTCCTATTTCCGACTCGGCTCGACTATTTGCGCATATAAATATTTTACGACGGCCAGGAAAAAACTCTATTTTCGTTCGAGAACCCTATCGCATCGTTCATAAGGAAAGATTTACGGGTAACGGAAGGCGATTATTATCCCCAGTCAGTTTCCTCTCTTCGACAATGAAATGGCGGGCTTATTATAGGCATTTTTGTTAGTTTTTATTTCGAGACAATTTTATCAAAGCTATAAAAATGTTTGATTCACTTAACACTAGATTTACGGGCATCGATGATGATCGTTGACGATTACCTTAAAATACGATTTTTCTTTTAATTAGAATATGTATTCATGCTATTGCACCAAACAAATTCAACATAAGTTGTTAAAAAATAATATTTACGCGTTCTGCAATTTTAAATATGGAATCTGACATCCGTCAAATTGACGGCTTCCGTAAATCTAGTGTTAAAGGTGGAATGAGAAAAAAAATGTAGTGTTTTACATTTAGTATCGTAATAGGGATTAAAATTGCATAATCGTTGCGGACCAGTGTTACAAAATTTCTTTTTCAACTGAACAAATTACTGAAGTCATTAAGGTAGGGAACCGAGGAGGCTCGAATAAAAATGAAAGCAGTCCTACACGCCGAGTTAAAGTCCTAAGGTAATAATTCTTTTTAATGCTAGAAAATGAATCACCGAACGACAAAAATACCCAAAACTTGTCAAATTACATTGCACATCCAACGGGCACGAAATAAACGTCCCCGCAAATTAAGAACTGCTATAAGCATTCAGAGCTCTATAATAGCGGTTTACGTGTTGTTTCTTCAGCCGCTTCATTTTTCAAGCGATACATTCTGATACAGTGTCTCTCAAATTAAAGTCAACCAAATTTCAAATATGCCGTCGCGTACATACGAAAATTTGAAGAAAATCTTTTAAACGTGTTTTTACGTAAGAATAACTTCTCGAAATTTTTCTCGATCGCGACATCTTTCACCCTTGTCGGAGGCGAAGTAGGAATTTTCTTTTCTTTTAAACTCAACGATCCGGGGAGATAATCGTGAAACTTGAGAGACACTGAGACTTCGAGGCGCACCTCGTGTCGTCAATGTTCCGAAGTTCCTGGAAGGGATCGTGCAATTTATTCCTCCGGAGCGAGAGTATCGCGGCCGCTAATTACCCGGGACGAAGATTTATGGAATTTTTCGGGAGGACCATCGTGACGGCCGACGCCGTGCCGGGGTGAAATAATTAAAATAGATCGGAACGTGGAAACAGTAAATTTTAAGCGGCTCCAGCAACCCCTCTTCGCCCGCCGCTCCCCCGTTTCGTACGCCCCCTAATGTGGAATTTACTTTACGATACCGCGAAATCCGTGGCCACAATACTACCAGCAGCCAAGGAAAACTCGTTCGTTTTCGTTTCGAGCAAAAAGACACGAGCCCGAGAGCGTTGAATTATTCCGGTGAAGCGTATAGTGCCGTGTAAACACATTTTCGAGGCGATTGGTGCAGGGTACTGCGCTCGATCCAACGTTTATTTCGGACGACGAGGGCTTTTTCCTGGCGAGATCGTCGATCTAGCAAAGGGCGATGTCATGAAAACATTGCAGAAAGCAGAAATTGATCGAAGAGCTTTTGTACCGCGTTGGAGCAATTGATTTCTTCTCGAAGAGGTTGCTGATTTCGGAAATAAAGACGCCATGAAGATGCTTCGGAACGAAGAAATCAATTAAAGAATTACGAGTCACGGATTTGAAAAAGATAAATCTGGAAGTATGTAGCTTGAGAACCTGGATAATTTACGAGGAGTGCTGCGGGGGCGTTAGACACCCTGAAGGATTCAATGGTTCCACCCTTACCGGAAGCACGGTGTGAAACCAAGGGCGTCTGAATCTCTAAAGCCCTTTCCGAAGGCACCGCCCTTCTGCGGTTGCGTATCGTCGGTTTCATGAAAGGAACACGGGAGAAAGAACGAAACAGAAGAAATGGACAGCCCTCTTCCGCGGTATCCACTATCCCTCGAAACGAAAAGGGGTGGTTATCTTCGTGATTGGAAACCACCGGTGCGTGTCGATCTTCCATGGGGCTGATACAGTACACCTAGAAGAAAATCTCTTATCAGAATTGGGCTAGCAGAACGCATGTAAAATTGTAATTTAATAAAAATTATTTATTATCCTGTTGCGGGATATTTTTCTTGTACCGTTTTAAACTTATCATTTATCTCTTTTCTTTTAGAGGAGCGCCTACCAATATGCTCGTAAACCACTGTTCTAAACGCATAACTGAAGTTTTAAATTAAATGCAATTCGTCTTCGCCCCGATAACATTTCGGACAGCACTTTTTCCGCCCGAGGAAAAGCAAGACTGGCACATTGAAAGGATTAAGTCGAAATAGTTTCGCCTTGATCGACGGTTCCGTTGAAGATGATTTGTTAGCAACAACACCTCGAAAATAACGCTTCGTCCACGTGTTTCGTGAGGGTGGCGGGGTGATGGCGAGCCTCTTCATTAACACATACTTCATCAGCAGCCGTTAACGAATCACGCGTTCGTATATCAGCCTCCAACGACTCCCGTGTGTTTTTCCAAGCCGCTGATTTATACGTCGAAGCCCATCGCCGCCACCATTTTCGGTGTCCAAATAAAAAGGGGCCATCGCGGTTCCTTTCTGGATGCCACTCCTAAAACGAGTCAACCCTTTTCACATGGACTGAATGGCGCCCCCCTCCCCCATGCAGCTAGACCTCTCGTTTTTTATAGAACGCTTTTAGGATTTTATCCTTATTTTGCTCCGAGAGGCAGCCACCCACCGAGATACCGGCGCTTTCGATACGATTGATTTTTTTTAACGACTTTGGTTGCGTCATTGTTTTTATAATAGCGACAGTTTATACGCTCAGACGTGGGAAAGTTAGTAGTAGATTTATAGAGTCATTTTCTTTTATATCTCTGTACCATGTTAAGTATTTAAAATTTATCTTCCAATCTCTAAACCTCTGCCTTCTAATACTTTTCACGTCGCTATTCTCTTCTGTCCTATAAAAACAACGAAATAGTACCGGTGACAATTTTTCAGGTGGCAGTAACTGGGTCTCTTACCATAGATTTTTTATGAAAATTGATTTCATTGCCAAGAATGTCGGAATTCTGTTACAGGAGAATCTCTCCGCTTAAAGAAGAGTTCATCGAGGATTTAAGGATCTTCGAGCGAGCAACGGCGGAGCAGGGGTGCATGTAGAAACGGTGGAACGAGGGGAGACACGGCTGATTATGGGTGGTTTTTGTCGCGCTGGCGCCAACGGGTCGAAGGCGACGTTCTTCTCCTCTTCCTCTTCTTCGGCCACGGAACAGCTAAAATCATCCCGCGTGCCAATTTCAAAGCAGCGGCTGAACCGACTTCGGGGAAAAAAAGGAACGAAAAGAAGGGCCGACCGTCTCTCGTTACACATCCGTGCCACGGTGCATTTAACGTGGTTGCAATACGAACGGCGGTTCACGGCGCAAACGTGACACGCTGGGTTTAGAATACGGAATATCGAAGCGGAATCTGGAAAAGAAGAGAAGTATGAATGGCTTAGGTAATGGTTAGCGGTGCCTCTCTTTTAACACAGCCACTATTTCGTGTTAACGGCGGAAATGGATCAAAGAAGGCGGATAGAAACGAGTCGACGCAGGTGAAGCGTGCGAGACAAGAAGAAACAAAGAAACGGACAAAACCTGAATACGATACTTTTCACTGTTCTTTCAAGCTATACTGTTTGAACGAAAATAGTTGTCGAGGTTCAAGAAAAGCGTCTTCTCACTTTCTTTTCTACTCTTTTTGATTGCCTTGTATTATTTGAAGAAAAGATATTAATGTTCTAAAAACGAAGGAGCATAAATCAATATACGCATAGCCTTCTTACTTTTTCGTACTTGTCCTTGTACTCTTACACCTAATCACCTAAATTTTTTATCCGTCACCAGGCGAGACAGTCAGAAGACAGGCAATGAATTACTCCAGTTTCCAGCCCAGAGGATCAGTCAGTTCTACAAAGCCTTGGATAAATTTCATCTTGGACAAGTTATACGTTCACATAATAGATTCCGTCGAATTTTAATGGTTCTATGTGTGGGTCTAAGGGGAGACGACACGACATCAGACAGCAGCTGTTTTGACGAAACGTAGCAGCCGGTCGTGTCCACGATGCGCTGCAAGTGCAGACGTCTGTCACACCTGGCCACAAATGTCCTGCGTATATTTCAAGATTTCGATACCAAAGAACCTTCCAATGAGGACGACGAAGTCGTCTCCGAATTTCTCTCCTGGTTGCTTTCCAGCAAACTGTCTTCTCTGAAGAAACGAAGAAACGTTGCAGAATCGGCGAAGAAATAGTTCTGAAGGACAGTACAGTGGACGAAATTTCTATAAGAACAGCCGTTTAAAGTCTCAAAAAACTAGATTTGTAATATTAATAACTGGTACTGATGTAAATTAATGTTTGTAATATTGTTTTCGTCCATTGAACGCGTCCATTTAAACTGGGTGGTGGCCGTCAGCCCATCTGCCTTTTACCTGTCTCAAATCCTCCAATGGCGACCCCGAAACACCTGCAAAGGTGAGTCTTCCGAGATACTCGACGATTGGTCGAGTTCAGATCACGGGGGATTCGAAGCAAAATGGCGGGGACGGCGATCTCTATTTTATCATTTCGCCTCGATGAAAATGAAATTGAAACAGAAAGAAAGTAACTACATATTAATATTTCAACAGTCTTTTTTTCAAACAGGAAAATAACGAAAATTATTAACATCAAGTCAAACTTCATTTTTTGCTATTGAATTCCTACACAATAGTTAATATTTTTAAATGCTCGACAGTGAGCTACGAAGCGCCATTAATCCATTTCATTAGAAACGAAACGTAACTTGAAAGAAGAATAAATAATAATTACTTTTCCCCGTGCTGCTTTCCGGAGATAAATAATTACCTAGCGAAAGTCGTGAGCGATCTTAGAAGTGGTTTTCAATGTGACTCGTTTTTTCCGAGAGGCTTCTACAAATTGCATTTGTTGGTAGCGTGTAGGAGACCCGCTGAAACAGCAACTATGAATCTTTCATCGAGAGAATTCCCGCGGGGTTCCACGGAGAAGAAAAAATAAGAAAGGGCACGCTTCCTTCGACTCGGGAAGTGTCGCGTGTCCTGATGTTTCTCTTGTTCCAAGAACCTGGATCGTTTAGATTCGAAGGAGCCGACCTTCGACCTCGACCCGGGGCTCTGGACCTCTGAATGGCTTCGTCGCCCCCGCCCAACAAAAGTCCTGCTAGTAATTACCGGACTTCGTTTCTTAGATTCTTCGTTAGTTTCATTTTACTCTGCAGTCCATTTTCTTTATCATTCTTCAGATGGTTTCCTCTTTCTGGTACATTGTGTTCCATCGTTTATACCTTTGATGTTTCAATATTCCATTAGTCCATACTGTATTCGTCGAATGTTCAATACTCCTCTGGTAAATACATCATTTCTTCAACATTAAATTGCCCATTGTTTCTAATTGTATTTTTTAAATGTTAATTACATAGTTCGTATCAAGTAATATGTATACATACCTATATTGCATGGAATTTTCTATCAGTTTATTCTTGCTCACTAAATTATTAAGAATTTAAATTTTTGGAGTACTTATTTCTATATTTGTATCCTATTTCTTGGCTCTCTTATGACTCAAACTTTGATTTATGTTCAAGTAGCTCCGGTTTTTTTAATTACTTAAATACCTCCTAGGAAAGTCCTTGGTGTCCCAGGGGTCCTCGAAAAGCTGTGTCTAATTTCCTTCACGAAATAATGAACGTGAAAAAGAACGTAGTCGAATGTGTGTGCGTGCGTACCTCCTTTTCTTTGAGCGTTTCAGGTTCTTCCAAATAGTACAGCGTTCCTTCACGGTCTCGCAATCCCGTCAGTAAACCCATAAACCTGTTTCTCGGTCTCGAGACAAAAAAAAAGAGCAACCGTCATGCGTGCAGTAATAGAAGAGTGTGCAAGGGAACAATGCTGATAGATGATTAAAACAATATTGTACGGGATCAAGTGTGAACCCGAAATAAATTAAACATCTGGAAGACATTTGCGGGGAGCAAAAGTGACGCGTCATAGGTCTAAGAAGTGTCTCCCCTTAGCACTATGATACGTTTCAAGTATGGAGAAATTTACACTAACAGTTTTCACAACTCTCTTTTTCAAATCGTTTAACTCTGAAAAGACAAGAGGAAATTTATTGTTGTACATTATATTTCTTTAGCGATTAATGTTCCACTAATACAAACTACATTTAAGATCCTATACTATAAGAAAATGAAAGATAATTTTTTCAAACTGCCAAACTAGACTCTTAATGGGACCGAAGACAGTTCTTCGGCTTTGTCAAAGAAGGTGGAAATGGAGTGCGAGTAGAGGTGTAACGAGAGATCCGAATAATTTACCGACGTTCCACGGCGAGGAGGGAGCAGTCGTAGCACACAGAGGCAGAAAAAACAACAATGCATCCTCGGAAATCGAAAAGAAAAACGAAAGAAACGGAGGACCCCCACTGAGGAATCCAAGAGGACCCTTGAGCCACTACCACCCGTGAGGCCCTTTTTTCCAGTCGTCGGCCTTAACATCGGGGTCCACGATGTTCAGGGGTCATCCCCGTGGGTCTAATACCCCCTCGAAGACGTTGATTCGAGAAATTCAATCCAGGCTCTACGGTGCTCACGTAAAATACTTACAGGCTTATGAAATTACCTAATACAATCATTATAGTAAGTAATATGAACGTTTCTTAATGTATTATACAATAGAGAAAGAAGTTCCTATTATCGTACAATCCTTACAAGTGCGTTTTCCAAATATACGTATAGAAACGTTTCAAAGAATTTTTTGCAGATTTTTGTATCTGCCGTAATACATGATTTTGCACTAGTATATTCCAATATGAAGTTATCTTGCGTTGGTTTGTCAGAATAGAATAAGAATTTTGCTCATTTCTGATATCCTATCGTCGGCTGTACGAATATCAGGGCCACGAGGAAGGATTGGGAGGGTAGGAATACGAAGGTTAAGACCAACCACCGCAGCAACCTAATGGCGAACACGTGTGTTCGAAGTAGGCATTTCTGAAATGCTCCAAGAATCTGCACATGCAGGCTGGGCTACCTAGCCGCACCGGCACTAATCGTCCCTGTGATCCCTTTCGACTCGTTGAAAACAAAACTCGCAGGGACAATCACGTCCGGGGGCCTCCTGACGCGTCTCTCCCTGTTTGCGATCCGGCTCTCGCTGGTTTCTTTCACTTCCGGACTTCTTGCGACATCATTCCCGCCCGAGGAATCGTATTTCTTCCTTTCGGAGGACCGATCGCGAGTTCTGAAACAAGAAACATGCACTGCGAATGTATCTGTATTTATTACGTAGTTTAATTTTCACGCTATAAATGAAATCAGAGAATCGATTGGAATTATATCGGTCGACCGAAGGACAAGTAGATAATCCTGAAAAGACATTTGCTTAGGTTTGTGCACGGTATCGATACCTCGAAGCTACCCTATCTGCTTTAGCATGCTTTCCCTAGAACGAGATCAAGGAGCAAATCTAACTTAAATATTTGCAAAGAGTCCGAAGTGAACCAGTTTAACAGGCTTATCTACCTACAAGTCTCGAATTAGACGCTTTAGAAGAAACTGATATCTTGTCAATGAACGTTGTTCTTCGAAAGTGTATTTTTCGAAAGGATTTGTCATTATTGTATAAACGACAGATGATTACGTATACTGAAATAATTATCAGGATTCTGGAAAGTGGCATACCTCTCATTTATTCTTTAACTAGAATCGTAGATTTCTTTGAGTTAGTAATAAATTAATTAGTAAATTCCAGTTTTCGTTGGTGGGAAACGGTGGTCCGTTTAGGGAACGGTAACGTAGAAATATTTAATAACCCTTTAGCTCAGCATCTGGACAAGTAGAGAGAATTAGCGAGTTCGGGTTTCGATGTTCGACGACCGGCCAATGTTGCGCGACGAAGGGCGTGCTTTTTCATAATGGATAAAATTCGACGGAGACATGTGTTCGCCAGACGATGTCTCCTCAAGGTGCATGGGAATGAATTACGTTTCATTAGGTCCGTTTTACAAGGGTGTAAAGAATTTACAACGACGTTACACAATTTCATTCACCCGGTCGCGTTTCTTCGTCTCTTCGTCAGGGACGTTGACTTTCTTGCCAGCTTCTGTACGTTACCAGGTCAACGCGCAGACTATGAAAATTTTCATTTGTGCGTCTAAAAGCGCACTATTCTATAACTCTATTCTTTCTAATATTTGTAATTCGTAACCCTGTACTTTCCTTAAGGGGAAGAGAAATCTAAAGAAAGTGTAGTAAAACCAAGAGTATGTAATTGTCGAAAAATGTATTTAGGTGTAATTTAGCCCGGATCTGACGTGGATCGGTGTAAAGTTATGTATATATGGCATGCAACCAGGGTGGTCCTCTCTCACGGTTCGACAAACCGCGTTCTGGAACCGATGTATACTCGGTGCACGCGTCGTCTACGGCGTCGTTGACGTTGTGGACGCCGCCAGAAAGAAAGTCGACCCGAAAATCAAACAAACAGCCGACGACGCCGCGTTTCTGCACTTCCGTCGTCGCTCGTTTTGTTTATTGTCACTGAAGGATCGCTGTCCGGGAGCTCCGACGTTTAATAACACGTTTCACGCATTGCGTAACCCCTCTGCATCGTGCTAGAACGCCACAAATAATTCAATCTTGAATATACGTTTTAGAACATGCAGAATGGTCGATCGCAATTACTTTAATTTTACAAAATTTCTACGTATTTGATAAATGTCCATAAAGACGTGTGAGGTGTTCTGAGAAAAAGAAGGTGTATAGATCTTACAAATACACGTTTTATAGTACAACACCTTTCTGTATTATGGAAATGCTATAATAGTAAAAACGTGAAAAGGAGGTCGTAAAACATGTTTATTTTTTCCATAGGTTGGAACGTAAAAAGGTGCATCTGTTTTGTGTCTACCTTGCGCTCGACGAAACATCGATCGACCATCATGTTTCACAGGTCCTTTATTCGAGCGTTCAAAAACGACGATCGCAGCAAGGTGTGTGCAATAGAAGAAATTGTTGGGGAAACCCGTCGAGGGCGATTCAGTTATTTACCTGTGCAACCCGACAGTTAATTTCGGGCTTCGTTGTCTCCGGTTCCTTCCCTAGCTTCGAGGCTGGATTATGGGACTTTATTAGCCCTGTAATCCAAAAGTGGCGAACATGCGGGCGACGTATTTCCCCATCGTGGTGTGGTAAAAACACCAGCAAACCTATTATTTTCAGCACGTTCAAACTCATTCAGGAAACATTGACCGGGATCGGTCAATTGCTGGCTGAAAATCAAATTCCTATTCGACGGAAACGTCAGCCAGAGAGAGGGACGATTCTCGTGCAATTCCATTCTAGAATATTATATTATTTGAGTATTAATATATTGTATTAGTGAAATTAAATTTATGCAGTAAAAGGTTGAACTTATTCGGATTGCATTTTTTAGTAACGTTTGTATTAGTCGTGCATGCTATTATTTTAAATTTAAATACTCATCATATTTCTTAAAAATTCCATTGTCGATTGTAAATACTATGAAACGTTGCCCTAAAGCTGTTCCCTTCTCCTTGAAATGTTAGTGCAATTACTCGGACGAGGTACACGCGAGGGACGCCAGATAAGCAACGTGACCAGAATCTCATTAAAGGTGCACCTAAGTGCACCGTGTGATCACCACGTGTTCGCCAAATTTTCTCGAATTTATATGACCTGGCCAGAGTGCTGACATGTGTTCGCCAGGAATGCCGGGAGGTCACCGACGCAGGATTGCCGCGTGCAAGCAGGTAGCACGTGCTTCAAGACGCCGCCATCACGGTCCTGTCCGTGGTCAACTTGCCTGTTTCTCTTGCACTATACTGTCATAAATCTGAAACACGTAACTCAATGGATCAGCATAGTACATGGCCGTTGAATGGCCGACGGCAGAGTCAGCCATCAATTAAAATGTTTAACGCTCTTTCTACTAAAGACGTCGAAAGCCACCGTTTAACATTTTAACTTGAAATTATTTTTCCTTACATCTCATTCCTCAGATCTCCAATACTCATAAAATATGTAAACCATTACTAGTGATATAATATAGCAAAATATGGAGCAGGTCTGAAGAATTCTAGAATAATATAATCAACATGAAAAGTAGAACTTTAATTATAAAATTTATGAATTCTAATTAACTTCCAACTTACTTTGGACTTATTTTAAAAATTATCTTTCGGTCGAATGGTTGGAAGATTGCTGTCCCTCGAAATCTCTTTTTTCCTGTACCGATTGGAAGCCTGAGAAAAGGTATGTTGCAGTTAGAAAATTGTTATTGTTTCGAAGTGGTCTGTTTGACAAACTTTGGGAAAGCTTTCGGTAAAAGGTACGTGGTTTGCACGTAAACTCTGATCGCCAAAGTCAGCTGGTAATTCGGATTAACAGGCCGGAAAAATATTTGTGTTGAAAACAATAGGCAGATTAGCAACTACCGGTTTCTTGGCGATCGTACTTACCGTTAGTATCTGCCCACGTAGTGAATGCACGGACCGACGCTCTCCTAAGTTCTACGAAAAAAGGAACAGGAAATTTTATAATTTCTGACTAGGAATTAAATGAAACTGTTAAAATTTTTAATTACTTACAAAACAATAAGAACTTTTTAACCGTTATCATTTCTGTTCCATGGAAACAGTTATAAAATTAAGCAAATTCGCTGAAACTTTTATTTTTTCATGGAAGGATAAAAGTTTAAAAGTTCAGGACTATTTTCCATACAGAAAAGTGAATAGTTTCGTTCCTTATAGGAAAATTAAAAATGTGCAACAATATAGAAATTTATTTAGGGGTAACTTTAGAACGGGTTGCATTCTTAGTAATGGGTGTCGATGATGATGTACAAACAGGAATATAATAAAAAGGCGGAGCAGTAAGATACTTTCGTGATACTTTAGAGGGTTGGCATTGTGAGAGGCACTTGTCGCCATTCAAGAATCATAAAGACCATTCAACTTTCAGTGTCATGCCTCCCGCAGAAGTCAAACTGCTGCTTTCTTCCCTTTCAAGAGGACGATTTGCTCGTTGAATTTTGATGTAAATCTCAGCACTACGGGCTCCTGTAAACATAATTTGAATAATGTAGCCAAACAACGCGATGAAAATAACGTGTTTACAATAATCAATTTTGGAACAATAACAACAGCTTTATTTGCGTGTAGTGTCTTAAGGTGAATAGAAAGATATATATAAAAAAACAATTAGATGTATGTCGATCAAATTATGCCCGTTGTGTAAAATATTGGCTTGATATACAGGGTGTTCGGCCACACCTGGCAAAAATTGTAATGGGAAATTCTAGAGGCCAAAATAAGACGAAAATCAAGATTATCAATTTCTTGATTGAGGCTTCGTTAAAAAGTTATTAAAAAATTAAATTAAAAAATCTCAAATCATTCTGAAAAAATTATTTTTGGTTGCGGGGGTCAATTATAAACATTTTTGGTGAATAGACATACCTTCGAAATCCTACGTACTTTCGAGAAAAAAATTCGAATAGGTGCCCAAATTTTTCGGCGAAAACAAAAAATTTCAAATCGTTCTGGAAAAAATATTTTTAGTTGCGGCGGTCGATTACAATCATTTTTTATGAATAGACATACCCCCGAAATCCTGCGCATTTTCGAGAAAAAAATTCTTTACTGAAAATCTAACGTAGGAACTGCTTCCCTGAAATTTCATGCGAATCTTTAAAATGTCATAACTCCTGAACGGATTGTAGGATTTTGATGTTTCAAAAGGCAAACAACGCGTATTTTTGTGAAGAATGTGTAGACATTCTAAAAATATTGGAAAAGTTGTTCCTTGACCCTGTAAAATGAGAAAAACCCCATAAAAATGGTTCAATTTTCAAACATTCATAACTCCTACAATAGTGAATATATTTAAATGAAACTTTTTTCTGAAGTAATAGACAAAAAGAGTATTAGACAACTTTTCTATACGGCATCAAACAAATTTATTAAAAATGAAAAACGAAGTTTTAAGAAAAATCGACAGGGGGTAGTGCCTAAATTTCTCGGCGAAAATAAAAAGTTTCAAATCGTTCTGGAAAAATTATTTTCGGTTACAGGGGTCAATTACAATCACTTTTGGTCAATAGACATATCCCTGAAATCCTACGCATTTTCGGGGAAAAAATTCAGTACGGGCGGAACTTTGAATGTTAACTCCTTAACGAAGCCTCCATCAACAAATTGATATTCTTGATTTTCGTCTTATTTTGGCCTCTAGAATCTTTCATTAAAATTTTTCCCAGGGTTGGCCGAACACTCTGTATACTATTTCTAACAATTGGTCGAGACTAGTTTACTAGTCTTCCTACAGGATTCTAGCGGTAAAAATCTAATGTGACTCTGCTAATTGTCCCCGGATCGTAATAAATTTGACTGTATCTGTCGTACAATTGTTACGTATCCGGTTCTTATTAGCTCTAGCGAGTCGAGTACGTCGATAAATCTTGCGAGCGAAGATTAAATGCGTCAGGTACGAGTCTGCCGGGGCGCGAAACAACGACCGTAGAAAAGCTGAGGGAACGGAAAGGAAGATCCGGACCCGCGAATCGGAGCGTCTGTTCATCGGTAGGCAGGCCATAAACTTGAAATATCTGCGGACAGACAATATCTCCCATGGCTTCTCGGCTAACATTATTGCCCACGTGCTGCTCGCCAAGTGTCCCCGGGTTAAACCGTACGCATTATAAACGCTGCCTTTACGAGCCGCGCCGACAGATAACTTCTACAATGTTTGCACCGGTGGCACTATCTTCGCCATGTGTCGAACACACGGCGGTGCCGCGCCGAGAACAGAGCAATAAGGCCGAGGTAGAACGAAAACCGTACGCGGAGGCACGTTCCTTCCGTTTTCAGGACCACGTGGAAAAATTTACCTCCGCGGGATCTGACATTTTGGACGAACCGTCACATCCAAGCAATTGACAAACGTTCTTTTTAAAACCTGAAAGGGTGTTAGCCTTTCCATTTCTTGTAGTCTTTAGTACAATTCATTTTCAAGCACTCGTGCGACTCAAACAAACGAATAACAAATATGGCGGCTAATTAAAAGTTCTATCGCTCTGATTGGAAAACTCTACGCTTGTGCATCTGAATGTTTCTGGTTTTTTTAGAAGTCTCAAGCGTGATTTGTATTGATCTTTATCGATCTACAAATGTTCCCTTTAATTTGATTAAGAAAAGGGTCCGACTTTGGTCACTATTTTCTACCTTTCTTTAACGGTTCATTAACACTATTTCTATCATAGTTTTACGCACGCATTTGGATTCAAATAATTGTTCATGTACATTATTTTAATATCATGTTACTAAATAAATGTCTAAGCGTAGAAAATAATTTTTTACGTTAAAAGATGTCTTTTGATAGAAAAAGCGTTAGCTATTCGCTTCTTTTGGAAAGAGTTGGACGGTCGACGAAGGAAGCCTGTCCTGCGACCTTGCCAATTTTCTTCGCGGTCCCACCAGGGACTTTCACCTTTTTCCTGGCGGGAACATGTGTTTCCGACTGGCAGTTGTCGGCAGGTCGCGAACACATGTTCCGGGTTGCCGTTCGGCTCGTAAATGCAAATTCGCCAGTGGAACGGTCCTCGAAGTAGCGACACATGGACCGCCGTCCTGCGTCTATTGCCGTAATGCTAGCCGTCCATCCCTCAAAGGCTACCATAAATGTTGGTCCCGAAGGCTGGCGAGTATGTTGTGCAAGTTGAACAGTAAAAACAGGGACACTCGATGGAATAAACGCAGGCCGAGTTTGGGAGTGCCTCCTGAAAAATTTCCACCGTGAAAATTTTCTAGCTGAGATAGGTAGCGGAGTTGCCGCCTGACACAGTTGAGCAATATTACAAATTTTATATTCATAATTTTATTACAACTCATAGTCCTCTTCACCCTTTACACAGGATAAAGGAGTTAAGAGGATTACTTTGATCCACAATACCTACTTATTAACTTTTAAGTCTATTATACGCCTAATCCCCGATTTACTCGGTTCAAACAGTCGAATTGCCCGACTTTGGTTTAACGCGCTCGGAATATACGAAAAGATTTCGTATCAAACGACGGATAAACGATAACAAACATAAAAAAAATTAATATTATAATGCCCCGGGCAACATTCTCTCTATAGCCAAAGCTTTGATTCATAAAGGGCCATTAAACGGCTTCTGATTAGTTTTTTTACGAGGAAGCAGATTGATTTTTATGAACGAGGAATTATGAAGCTGTTCGTGTAAATCGAAAATTAAATGTAATCACATAAGTAACATAATGGTCAATGGACGATGTAGTTTATTATTTACGAGTATGGAACTTTTTTTTTTACCTTAAAAAGAGAAATGAGATTAAGGGTCACTTTGAATCGCCGTTCGAAGGAGTTCTCGGGGTTTTCCAACCATAAACACCCAGATGGTACTCTGTAGTGGTCGACTGTAGACAACTCGGCGCCCATTTTATGACTAAGTGGGGGCAAGAAGCTTTGAATAGGGGAGAGGTGACTGGTGCCCATCAGGTGCTAATTGCTCTGCTGGTGGCTGAATTCAACCTGAAAGCACGTCCCGCCTCTGTCACCAGTTTGCTGGTGTATACAGCCCCTTCCATAAATCCCTATTAAATCGGATTTCGCGTCGAAAAGGTGCGTTATTATTGAACACCCGTCGTTGCTAATTAGGAGATCCAGACGAGGCGTCGGCGACAGGTTTGCTGGGAAATACGTGCCCTGTCGAACAAATGTTTTATTGCTTATTTTGAGCATTTAGAAGGCGCATGCTAACGATTAAGTTACAACCTGTGATTAATTCGAATAAAGTTAACGATCGTCTCCTTTTTTCCTTCTCTTAATCACACTGGTCAACAAATTTTATTCCTATTTATTTATATATATATTGAGATAGAAAATAATGGGATAGAAACTTACTTGGTTCTGGTTCATGATTCATTTAATTCAAGCGCGGTAAAAACACATTATTTTTAAATTTGTTACGTAGAATTTTCATAACATTAAAATTAATGAAGTTATATAAATTTTTATGTCTTTATGTACTGTTAAACGATGGGAATTGAGGATCGAAGCTGCAGACTATTTAATTGTTAGTAAAAAAAAGGACTCGAAGGAGTCGATAGGGACTCTTAAGCCTGCAGCCGCGCACGACGAAGAACACATTTATGTACATCGCGCGTATACGCCGATTAAACGAGACCGAGCACGGGCAATTAAGTCCGCGTTAATATCGTGAAACGGTGCGTGCGGCACAAGTATGCGCACGTGCATAAGCTTTTCGGGAAAGCAGTCCACACTCTACACAAATATCACACGTAACTCATTTACCGCACAAATGGGCATACCGCATAAATTTCGGTTAATGATTATTTTTTTTTTTTATAGACATCATAGTTCTTCGTGTATCGTAGCTATTCATGCTCACCGTGCATTCCTTTGTAACAATGTTGGTCGCTATCAAATATTATCAAGTAGTTCGTATCAAAACACGAGCCTAAAGACAGTCCAACATCCAAAGGCTATTCATCCACCGTCAGATAACAATCTTTAACATTAATCTGCTTTCACTATAAAATATCAAGAAAGATAGATCAGAGGAACAAAGCGCTTCCAGGTTCTACCATCAATTTCCTAACACGACCACCCAGGCAGCGATGTTCGCCAATGTTTTCTTCAAGGAATGCGAACAATCAGGTCGAAATGCTCTTAAAGCCGATTCACTACATCCACCAGAGTTTTCCTATTATTTTATAGAGAAAACTGTAGGTAACTATTAGGAAAATATTTATGAAAAGATTGAATGAAAAATAATTAATACCTGGGTCCAAATAGAGCTACCGACCGCGGAGCAAGTGTTAAACTAGCTTCGTTGATTGTACGAAATGTTTAATTCACCCAACTTTGATTCTAGCTGAATGTTACAGGTAAAATGGTTCAATTATAATTTCTCTCGCTTTGACAACACTTGAACCACGACGAGCGCGTTCGTCGTTAACGTCGAGACGCGTTTGTCGAAAGTAAAGACATTAGCGAGTTTCATCGCGGTTTGTTTCGCCATCGGATCGCGGTTCTGAGAAGTGAAACGACCAGTAGAAACACCCGAGTCTCTTGTAGTCATCCTCATCTCACTGGATCCTGGCCGCGGTCCAACTGAAAATCAGATCGCCAATAAAGAGGCCGATAAATAACGCGGTCGAACACGAAAATAATACTAGCCGATGATCAAAGTCGAATAACTCGTGGCGTCTTCCTGTTCCCGCAGGACGGTAATTTCCTCAACCCCTTTCAGTTCTACTGGATAGCCATTGAAATTTGCTCCAACCGATCCTACGTCCAAACAGTCTGGACAATGGAAGTAAAGGAGAAGAAATAAATATACCGAGGAAGTAAACGTGTCTGAAACAGAAAAAAATAATAGGCAAAAAACTGATAGATTGTTTGGGGAAATAAACAGTAAATGAAAGTGTAATAAGTATTTTTAGCGAAGTTAAATGGAAGAACAAAAATGTGTACAGAAGAAATCATCGCGTCGGAATGTCACGACAAAGGCACACAAAAAGACATCGAGTGAAGGAAAGAAGTACAAAAATAAGCAAACGAGTATGTAGTTCGTTGAAACGACGAAAGAAAAAGATTTTGAAAGGTTTGAAAGCACGCCGCGGGGAAATTGTATCGAGGTGGCCGCGGTTTGTCCGGTTAAGGACAAATTTAGTACTTTTCTTCGCAGCCACCCCCGCAACTAAATTTCTCGCAGGCGTGGCGCGACGTCGAACGAAATGGTAAATCACGAGGCGGAGGCAAAACCGTGGAACTCGTGAAAGCTCGAAACCGCGGAATTTATAGACACCTTCAAAAGAGCTTTCGTCCGTCACAACAAACACGTCCTGGCAATCCAGCACAGTCATCCATCACGCTGGTCGCCGTGGCGGTGCGGGTCTTGGGCGCGATTTTGAATCGTTCCACGCCGCTTACATTAATTTCAATCCCGAAAACACTTCCACCGGAGCTATTTCAGATTAAAACATCCACGAAGCTGGCGCCGATATTTAGCCCCCTTTAAGCGTCCAATTTGCACCTTCTTCGTCGGCCATAAAGACGTCATCCGTTGACCAGAAGAAAACTTGACAGGGAAACTTTGAAGCAGAAAGCTTCTACAGTGGGTGGATAAATTATTAATTGTACGCGTTAAAAGTACATTTAACAATTGATGAAACAACTATTCTCAGTGAAATTAAAATTACTTTGCCCAGCTAAAACGTTTACTGATTTTTTCAGAAAATAATTACTATTCCAGACACTTTTAAATAGATCTTGGGGGCAGCTTCAACTACACTTCAAAGAAGAAATCGCCCCGAGCGGAGAAGTTTTAAATTCTTATATAAAATTTCGGAAGTCAGCTAGACGATAACTGTTACTCGTGTAAATTAAAGAGTCTGTATAGATGAAAACAATGAGAAGCATGCATTAGGTTGAACGAGAACGGAGAATCGTCCGTTTTCGCGCCATTCCATAGCAAGCGAATGCGAAGTTTCGCAGATCAGAGCCTGTTCTTCGCGATCCCTCGCCTTGTTCTCACTGGCTCCTCGCGATATAAATATTCAACATGGGTCGTCCCTCAAGACTTCCATCTTTCTTCTTCGTTCCTGTCGTCTCTCTTCCGCCTGAGTCGTCCATCTCTCTCGGGGACGCGGGAAATCGTAAACTCGTTCCTTCTTCAGCCCCTACTCCCCTCGATCGCGATCACGGAGGACCGTCGATCTTTTCACCGTCCTCTTTCACCTCGATGATCGAACAAATTGAAAAGAAATTGATCTTTATCTAATAGCTTTTTTGTTAGTTTAGCTGATATCTTTTTGTTCCTAAAATTAAAATTACCGATGAAAGTAAAGAGACTTCAGTTAATATCTGTTTGAAGGATATTCCATAAAATGACTTTCCCGTGGCCTTCGAAGGACTTAGATTGCTGTAAAAATATACATACGTGGTCAGTGGCTGTTTCTTTGCACGTTATTAAGGGAAAATCATTATTTACACACACGTGTAAAAAATCTTTCTATATATTATTAGTTTTGAGAAACAGGACAACTTCAGGGGTGTCCTATTATATTTTTGCGAAGTGTACTTTCGTTAGCCATTGTACGAATAAAAATTCAAAGAACCTCGATTTCCATATTTGTTCCTTGATCTAACAAATTCCTCTAGCCTTCTCTCGGTGGTCCTCTCGCATTGTAGATACAATTCTGTTGCTCTCGGATTCTTCTCCGTGATCAGAAATCCCTCTCCCAGCCTCCTCCTCATCCGAGCCACCATCCGTCCTTCCCTTTCTTTCCACGGGAGAAGATTCGTGGGTGGGGACTAACTGACAGACGTGACGGATAAAAGAAACCATCCGGGCCCGTGGAGTGGCTGCGTGGGAGGTAGAGGGGAGCAGGGAGACAGAGGTAGGGGAAGATGCAACGGCAAAAGGTGGGGGTGCAGCCCCATGCTCGGAGGCGGGGTTCCTTTCTGACAACCAAGAAGTCGACGGAGGCCCTGTTGGTTCAGACGTGTGTTAACCTTCGTGCAGAGACGTGTCTTTGGCGAGAAACCTGCTCGAAGATAGTTGGACGTTTCCCTTATCGATAATATATATTGGTAGTGTCGACTCTGAACAGACGAAGAAAGGTCTCGAGAACCAGCAGGCCGACTGTTTCCGCTCCGAGTTTCGTTTCCTCCGGTGTGTTTTTGAGAAAACAACTTAGTGCGAACAGTGGTGGTGAGAGTGTTCGGGGTTTCGAGGAACCGCGTCCACGAGAGAAGAAGAACCCGTAACAGTTCCGAAGAGAATCGCGTCCTTCATGCGTTGACAGTTCCGACGGGAAACAATGCAGACCACGCATCCGGTGAGCCTTCAGTCGCAGCGTATCCAGGGCATTTACACTCTGGACAACAACGACAGCTCCGGTATCCCCCACAGTGCCGGAAGCTCGGCCAGCAACTCTCCGAACCACTACGAACGGTTTTCACCGCCCACACACCTGATGGATCTCAGCAGCCCGCCGGAGCACAGAGATCTACCAGGCTACCAGACCCATCATCACCATCATCATCACCAGATGATCTACCAGCCACCCGCCTACCCGATATATGGAAATCAGGATGAGACGAAGAGGTACCAGGAGCACGCCAGCAATAAGATACTCAGGGACCTTCAGACGGAGGTGACCGAGTACGACAGACGTTTGCACGACAATTCGCCGGGCTTTCTGTCCGATCATAGTCGAGATCACGAGCAGAATCTCTACCTAACACCCTCGCCCCAGATGTACTCGTCCGGTGGCGAAGAGATCGTGCCCAGGCATCCTCAACAGAGCTACCATCACGTGGAGCCGATGGATTACAAGCCAGAGATCGTGGATTACAAGCCTGAGGTTCTCGAGTACAAACCGGAGATCGTCGATTATAAATCCGAGATGGAGCAGCAAAGGTACAAACAATTGAGTGAGATAATGGAACCGTCGTCCTCGACGAAAAGCTACGCGGTCGAGGGGTCCAGGGGCAGCGGGAAGAGGAAGAGGAAGTCCAGCAGTGCCGAGAACGAGTCCGAGACGGAGAGCAACGCCTCCTCGACGAAGTCGAAGTTCAGGAAGAAGAGCTGCGCGACGTTCGAGGAGATCCAGAACCAGAGGGTGATGGCGAACGTAAGAGAGAGGCAGAGGACGCAAAGTCTGAACGAGGCGTTCGCGTCTCTCAGGAAGATCATACCGACGTTGCCCAGCGACAAGCTCAGCAAGATCCAGACGCTTAAGCTGGCCACCAGGTACATCGACTTCCTGTTCCAGGTGTTGCACTGCAACATGGAAAACACCGACGCCGCCGATGATGTTGGTGAGTCTTATTCACTTTCTGAAAATTGCAATTGAGTGACTACTATAGGCCAATCTACTTTCACGATGTTTGCGTTGAATTTAAATTAATTGAGAGTCTTATCTTTTTGTCCGTGATATCGTGTTTAACGCAGCAGCGATTGTGTTATCAACTCCACAGATTTTTCAATGATCCTTAAAACAGGTCCGTCAACCATGATTGTACTGTAACCTTCATGATATAGCGAGGCCGTAAATTTCTTTGGGCATTAAAACAGATACGTATAAACTGCCGAAACAGATAAAGACTCAGGCCACGGTCAGCGCTGGAAAAAAAAGTGTCAACGTATCTACAATACTTAACTATATGTTTACAATATATGAAATCTATGTTTCAATGCTCGAAGAAATTTACACGAAAATCCATATGTTCCCTGCAACAGAGAAACGAGTTTAATCGTTTAGATGTTACCTCATGGTCACCGTTTTTTTTCTAAACACACAGTCTGCTTTCGTACGGGATACTTGAGATCGTTTGGACTAGGTCTATGAAATCCTCTGTCTCCGTAGCAATTCGTAAATATTGTGCCTACGGCGAATCGACTCGAGTACCCGGGAAAACTATGTTTGCCCAAAAGGGTAGCAAGACACTCGCGTAAGAGCTTCTGGGGTGGCGCGCGACTAGCCAGTTTCTGACTCCCGAATCTGGGGACCCCTTCATCGCGAGGTTCTGTTTAATTACACTGCACTGTAAATAAACGCTGACTAGTCCCTCTAAACACGTGGTACTTGGTTACCGATGAACACGCCATGCGACTCTCCCTATATCTTCGTAACAACTGGCTATGGGACACTGCACCATTATTACAATTGTAACTATTAGGAGTATACAAAAAGTTTCTTTTATGTCAGTTTAATACTTAAGGGGGTACCTTTCTAGTAACTTTCGTTTTCCAAAGAAGTTTGGAAGCCACCGTTTTAATTCCTTCGTAAGAATCCACGTCCACGGAGTTGCAACAACTTCCGTCGACGGGACAATTGCGACAGAAATGCGTCGACACGACGAACCGTCCTGCTCGTGGCGGGTAAATCATCCCCCAGTATCTCATTCAGAGGCTGACAGGGTACAAGACGACCTAGTACACGGCAAACCGCGACGAGATACGCCATAACTTCAGGTGACTAAAGATATCGAGACGTTAACTGGTCTGAAGGCACCGATCGCAGTCCCCTTTCAGCGAGCAACCGGGACGCAAATACCAGTTCTTCCTTTTATTTTTGCTGATACGCCGTCGCGTCTCCCCTCGTTTTGCTGTGCGTTTTTTTTTACCAGGTCGGCAGTACCGCGATCTTTTCGGGCCGTTCTTTTGCCAGGGACGCGGCGTTCTTAACTTTCCGATCGTTGATTAGACCTGAAAGATAGGTCAGAAACAATTGTTTGATTGTACGCGAAGCACTTTTCATTTCTCGGTGCAAATATTATAGATGTAGTGAATTCTACACAGTGGCGGATTTACCACGAGACTGACAAAGCCTCAGTTTTGGACCCTCGCTTAGAAAGGGTCGTCAAAGAACTTCATGTTTGTCGATTTTTGGGATTTAATTATTATTAACTTGGCTTGTATAAATTCCCATGTCCATAATTCGAATACCAGAACACTTTCGATAAAAGACCGAATTTTCTTTTTCCAGGTGACAGAAATCCAAGAAGCGCGGTATTGGCTGCGAGAGAAATAACCTCGTCGTCGTGCAGCTATATGGCGCACGAGAAGCTCTCGTACGCTTTCAGCGTTTGGAGAATGGAGGACGATTGGAACTCGAACCTCTAGACAGATCTTCCATCAAAAGCTCCGCGCTTCAGTCACGAGGTAAAAGTCCAACGGCGACTAATCACTCTTGAATTACAAAGAGCAAACGTAAGAAGAGAAGACTAGGTCAATTTCCTATTTTCGCCGGCTCGAAAGTACCGGAATTGCTTATAGGCGTAAAAGACACTAACAAGGGAATATTGTCAAGCAACAATCGTCAATTAGGATGAAGCTTAAACAGTTCTTACGAAAGCATTCGTATTATTCAATATAAACAAAAACATGGAATAACGTTTTTTTTTCTAAAATAGTTTAACTATTCTCTTTTAATTCAAGGCATGTATTTTTATTTTAATAAGTAACTTGAAGATTGATCACTTGGAGATGTTCCCTTGCAAATACACAGCGTTGCTACGCGTTTGAGAATCGGTGGACTCGTGCTCGAGCGAGTTTCTAGGTGCGATTTCCATTTGTTTCCTAGCCAAATCGAGGTGAATATTTCTTAGAATTAGGGCTGGCATTGTAGGATTTTTCTGTATTCGAATATTCGACCATTTGAATGCTTCAACTATTCAAGATTCGGCGAATATAATTGAAATATATCGTTCGAAGACTATGTTGCGGCAGAGTGGGAGTTTTTTTAGTACAGAGTTCGGGAATCGAAGGTCTTCGATCTAGAACAGAGACGAGTAGTGTTTTAAATGCAATTAGAGGGACCACTGTCACACTTCCGCGGATTCAGCGATGAGTAATTAATAACGATCGTTTCTCCTCACCGTCAGGACATTGTTGGCTCTTTGAAATCCAATCGCGACAGTTCATTTCGCGACGCGATAGATCAGCCGGTCCCGCTAGTCTCCGTGATAATGTAAGCCAATAATTTACGTCTTCTCGTCGGTCTATTAACGGTGCGACAAGTTTGGCTGGCTGGCCAATTCCGTCGTAATTTCTGCACCGTGTGAAATCCTGCAATCGTGTACGCTGGTCTTATTAGATCGTGCTCCCCCGCCGTCGGTATCAATCTCAGGAATGATCCGTTCCTGGTTAGAAACGGAGATCGTGAACTACTCCGACTTGCGAATCTTGATTCAGGTGATCTGAAATGAGCATGATCATCACAGTGTATTAGTTAGGGGCGTGATCTGGCTTTAACGTGGCTCGGTTGACCAGTTCTTGCAGCGCTTGTTAACATATATATCAGACTAAATTCATGACATTTTTAGATAATTTTTAATATTTTTCGCTATTGCATCGAAGTGGTGAAGCTGGAGCAGGATAGTAATCGTCGAAATTTATAAACATTTTCCAGCAAACATGTAAAACCGTTTCTTTGTATACGATTAAGTCATTCAATGGTCGATTATTGCTGGGATTTCCGACATCATTTTCTCTTGCTACTTTCGCTACCTCTCGAAACGTTGGTGGCGAATCCGTTAGGGTGAATTTATGGCCTCGGGAGTGGATGCCTCGAGTACTGCTCTCTAACTTTGTTCCGTGCTTTCACCGTAGCAATCGATTCTAGTTTCTGTTATAACCAATTGTGAAAATGAATATTAAATTAAAATATTCGCTCTACATTTTATGTCCAAATCAGCTGATTTAAATTTTTAAATGAAAACATCACGAATAAATTAATATACGAAGCAACTCGAATCTCCTTTAAAATCTTCCTTTTCTGGTTGAACGACGAGCACGGTTGCGTCATTCGTTACAATTTTACAAGTTCTTTTTACGACCGAAGATGCACAGTCCCGACGCTGTGGAAACAAGCCCTAACCGGCCGACAGAGTAGATGAAACTTAAACAAAACAACGGCGGAGCAGCGTTAACGAGCATTTTGGCGCCGTTACGTCGGTCGGTGCACGATTTTTTCTCTTCCCTCCCCCTTACTCCCTTCGAACCGTTCGGAGGAGGATTCTCTTCGATATCAGGCCGACGGGAGCTTTGTTTCTGAATCGAACCAACGACCGTGTGAATATATCTCGAACGCGGCCGGTTATTTTAAACCGACGGAAGGAAAAGTTGCGCCGCGTTTGACTGGCTTAACGAAGACACGCCGCGTTAAATCCGCCAGCGTCTTTATTGCGGCACTGAATCTTCATGAAAAAACGCCATCCTTCCAAACGAGGTGCCATCGGCGTTCCCCTCGAGAAGCTGTCACGATCGCCAGAGAATGCTCGGGGAGTATGCACGTTCTTTTTTCGTCGCATGCCTTCTTTCGGAAAGTTTTTCGAAAGGTCTGCCCGACGTACAATACTTTTTCTTCGCGAGTCTCCCGGAGGACGGAAGAAATAGGCAAATGGTCGATTTAAAAATAATACTATAACCCTTGTGTCAATAACCGGATACCAAGACGTACTCTTTCTCACGTTTCATTACAAAACGGTTAATGTTCTTGTAATACCGCAAAATCGGTTTGGATCCTCGTTCCATAGACGATTCTGATCTTTTCACGATTCTTTTTTTCATCGCAGCGAGGGAAGACTGTATGAATTGGATGGTTGGTCGGTACCGTCTCGTTTCCGTTATTGAAAGAAGGATTTTAATTGCAGACTTAAACATTCATCAACGTTTCTGTTCGACGACTGTCGCCGAGGACACCTTTAGTAGGCGCGAATATTCTTTTTCGCGACGACGTGCGCCGGTGCCAACCATAAATCTCTTTGAATTCAATTAGCCAGGAAGTCTGACATCCCGTGACTTCTCGGGGAATCAGGACACCCAATGATGCTTCCTCTGCAGTTCTCTTTGCAAGAGCAAACTCATCCTCCAGTCGCGAGACGCCCTGAAAAACGCATCGGGCGCGTCTTATTTCCGTCCTTGAAACCATTTCGCATTTAGTAACTGGGCTGGTTCATTTCTTTCATTTCGTCATCGATCGCTGGATCAAGTTCTTCTCTTATGTCTCCGTGATATTTCTCTCATAGCAACGTCTCAGAATTGGTAGAAGTTTTGTTGTTTCAATGGCAACAGGAGGAAGCAGTAAAGTATGTTGCTGGAGCAGTTATACCGAGAGAAATTATTATTACGACCGATACACTGTACGCTATGTCTTAGAATCTCTAACACTAATTTCATAGTATAATACTGCAACATTACTTAATATACTCACAATTGCTATTTTGGCAGTCACGATTACGTCTTGCATCTAAATCAACGCTTCGTGGCTGAAAATCGCGCCAAGATTTTCGATCATAATTCAGACATCCCATTTCGGTCCAGTTCTTTCTAATTTCGACGCTAAATTGTACATCCTCTGGTATCGCCCGTAGCCAGCCCAAAGAACATAGTTGCTACCGAAATTATAGAAACGAATGAATCAAGTTCTTAGTATATTATCTCTGACAAAGATCTAAACTGTCCTTACTCGTACCAGTTCTCTGTCCAAGATTCTAGGAGATTTTGTATCAGATCCAAAAGAAAGATCCCCTTCTCTCTTCCTAGGAGGGACGATCCAATCGACCGGCGAACAGAATCGTCCAATGACGGTTCGAAAACTTTTTGAATTCAATCCCAAGTCTCGCGTAATTGTCAGTGATTCGTGGTCTACTAAAAATACGGCTCCAGAGACGAGCAACCGAGTGACAATCCCTCTCTGAATCCCGCGCTGACATCCATCGTGCCCGCCAAGTTACTCAAAACAATGTTTGACACAACGTTAGCCGAGATTCACTGCCCCGATAATGGATCGCTGATGGTCTTTGGTCGTTTTTAGCTGATAGAATACGAAATCCGCGCCCTCGAGAAGCGTGACAGTAATTCCGTTGCTCTCTCTTGATTCTGAACACCGTTCGGCCGAGTATTTTCTAAAATGTAAATACTATTTGGTAAATTGTCCAAGATAATCGACGACTTCCTAAAGTTACTACGTTATAATCCCGCCGAAATGTATAAATTATAGAATTCTGGCGGGAACATACAGCGGACAAAACGATTATGGGTTCACGCCAAAGGATCGCCTATTTAAATTACTTCATAGTTTCGTTACATAATGTTATATTAGTAATTTTAATTTTATTCGGTAATTGCATTCTTCTTAAACGATTCGTTTTTCGAAATATTTTATCAATTCGATATAAATGAAAAAGGAACTCGATATGAATTATACGACGCCAAAATACTGTGACTTTTATTATAGACAGTCTATTTAATTCTAAGGAATAGTTATACCGATCGATGTATATTTTATGAGAAATATATTAGATAAGAATCGAAGACATGTTGAAAAAACATTGAGGGAATCAAAGATAGTGTAAATAATGTTTGACGGCGTCTATCGAATTTATCTTTATACTTGTTTCTCGATGAAGCAAAGAAGAGAAGCAATTTTGCATTTTTGTTTCCTTTCGGTGCACAGTGATCTCGATTAAATATTTTTATTTTAAAAAAAGGAACAGAAGATTCTAATATTCTTGAAGATTTAATATGTTAGACTATATTTTGTAGAGTGCAGTGTTTAGAGACACAGAAAGATAATGATCCTCTCTAGTTTTGATAAAAATTGTGATTCTGAAGCTATTGTGGAATTCGAAATTGCTATCTATAGAATATCTAAAAAATACTGTAGACATTAAGGTGGTGGTCTGTTTCTAACAAGATACTTTATACATAGAGATAGAGCACCTCGATAATTCTTTTCCATTTCCATTTAAATCGAGGAGATGAAACGTGCCTTGTATATATGTAATACGGAAAACCTATTTAATCGTAAGCATTTCAAGCTGCCTTCGAGTGCCTTGAACATACAGCTAACAATACCAAAAACTCTGTATATAGTCGACGTAAGTTAAGTATGTAACGTTAAGATCCATTGTATATTTTCGTACAAGAGACTGTAATATAATAGTATGTATATTTTCACGAACGATTTACCGCCTAAGTTAAGACTAGATTAAGTTTTACGTATGTACAACAATGGCCGGAAGACGCAATAATTTATTATTCCTCGTTCTGAATCTGAGGGCCAGCGACGAGGACCTTTGTAAATATTCTGTAAATAATTCGTGACGATTCTTTCGCCGCGAAATTTTTTCGTTTTTTAATTACACGTTGTCCAAATTAAAGAATAAGCTTGACGACCAAATCGAAAACTGAAATATTCGACGAGCTTATTTGTTTACGTTGTATTCAGTAATTTTCCATAAAGACAACGTTAAGATGTACGTATTCACACTGTTAGAATAGTATTAATAATTTAATGTTCCCTTTCGCAACGAAATGGTCAAAATGGTGGACGAGTTCCAAGCAAATTGGTGTAAGTCGATCGAAAAATATTCTTTAATTTCTTTTTCTCGAAAACACTGATGTAAACTTTGTAACAATGTTAACACAACGATATTGAAGGTTTATTTCCTAGTTATTTAAGCTGTTGACTTACACCGATGCTTAAACCATGTTAAGACGCGCGCCATCTTTGTGGAAGTGGCGTTTTCCTGCAGTTTTTAGCGGATACAGCGAAATTTAGATTTCCATTCCTTAAACGGCGTGTCGTTCGTGCATTTTATTTGTATATGATCGAGCGTCTTTCTAATGTACAGTATTTTTATATCGATTGCGAGCACTGCAATAAATGATCATCGGACCTGAATTTTATCGCCTTTCATTCCCGTCTTGTCACTATCAGGTTTTCATTTTTTATTCTGGTAATTCAAAATTAACAACGCAACGCTTCGAACAAAATAAACTCAAAATAACGTAAAACGCGATACAGCGCAAAGAGGGACATTTTTTCGATCGATTGAGAATCTTTTAAGGTAATCTTATCGTTCAAAAGTCTTGCTTGATTTCGATCGGTCAATGAACAAAAATAAAAAAGAATTCTTTCAACCCTAAACGTCACGCGGTCTCGACCGCGCTGAAAGACGTTGCAGAAGCTGGTAGCGTTTAAATCTCAGTGTTGCGTTACGTTCGACTTCTGACGTCACGGATGCTCGTAACGACTCGCGCCACAAACATACGGATATTCCCAGATCGTAAATTCGGGTTAGCGCGAGGAGACGAGCAGGGGCGGAGTGGAGGGAAACGAAATAGCGACGAGAAAGAGGCGATAAATAATTTACCGAACGACGTCCGATGGCGGACTTAATGGATTAGACGTGCCAGTGCAAATATTATTGCAAGGAAACGGCGGCCAGCGACGCCCAGTCTGCCTTATTGGCCAAAAACGATGTCAACCAATCGTCCTTCGGCCAATCCGCGAACACCGGATGTTTGCTTCGACCTCTTCGACCGGTTGTCGCTCCCCCTCCAACGCGATGCCGCCACCCTAACAGCGAACGTGAGCGCAAAACGCGACAAACAGGCTGATGTAATTCACCTACTTGCCCACCTCTGCCGACCTCCTAACCCTTCTACGACCAACCAAAATGCTTGGAATTCGAAAGGGTTCCAATATAAAAAGGGAATAAATTTGTTCCATAGCATCTTCCACTTCGTAATTAACTTCTTTTTGACCATTTTTGTTCTCATGCAACGAAATCGTCATTGCAAATGATATAATCCTTCGAGAACCGTCTTCCGCGATTAGCTTAAATAATCTCGGGCAATTCGTTTGACTGTATAAAATCTTTTGTTACCCCTTCGCGACTGGAAGCGAATCCGTAGGGTAGTCGTGATCATAAAGCGGCCACCGGTAACTGAAAGACCTGTCACATTCTCTCATGGTGATCCCAGAAATCTGAGAAACCACCTAAACTAAACATAGCGACCCACCACGCTTCACCGGTTTATTTACGAACGCGGGGATTCTGATGGAAATCCTGACAGCGTTCTATGCACGACTGTAGACCATTTTTCTCTTTTTTCTTCCCTTTCTCCAACTGGGACTTTGCTTTTTCAATTTCAATGCGGTCCGATATGTCCTCCATATTACATACGTGTTAAGCTAATTCAGTAGTACACCAGGAAAGGGTGCTAGGATACAATTGCAACCTCTTTCCAATGCTACAAATATCCATTTTTTATATGCAATAATCGCGGCAGATTCATCTAAACGAAAGACATCATCGTTATTTTTTTTTAGAAATAAAGCTGTCGTTCAAACGAAATGCAACGTTATGTTGGGGGTCGCGTAGTGTTACGAATACGAACAAATATTAAAATTTTAATTATTCACTATTTTACTGGCACCACTTAAAATCGACCTTGTGGTTATCCTAAATTTAATTTAAGTGGAGTTGCATATTTACACAAAGTCTCCCGTTTCAATGGATGGCCAATTAATCTCCAACCCTACCACTTAGGTACGAGTGCTTCAACAACCACTTCATCCTACCATCGGGAGATCAAGAATCCTCATTCCTCGTCCACTCGTCAAGTCCTTCGGGGTTGCGAAGGTATAAGCTCTCCCTCTCCTCCACCTATTGACCAAAAAGTTTACACTTGAACCTCGACGACTGAAATCTCTATAAGATTACAATTTTGTTCATTCCCTTCGATTCAAAATACAACCCCCCTCCCTTTGAGCTCCTTCAGATTCGTTACTGTCCGTGTCACCCACAAAAGGCTGGAACGGAGTCCGCGATCGTCAGGGATCAATTCCGCTAACTAAACGGAAGATAACTCCTGGCGTTCTACCTTAAAGAGGAATTGGATGAAGGTTAAAGAAAAGAGAGTGTGCGACAAGCGAATCGCGATGGAGGAAAGGGAACGGATAAGGGGGCTGGTAGACGCGACGGAAAGACTTAACATCTGTTCTCTGTCTTTTCCTACTAAATCACCGCAATTTCTGTCACTCCTTTCGTTTTCCCTCGGATGATGAATCGTCCGTCGTTAGTGCCAACGACTGGCCCCTGTACAGTCCCCACCGTGCCGGACGTATATATATCTGAATAGAAGCAATCCAATGGCACGGCATTTATTCGAGCACCGGGGAGAAACCGTTTTACGCCAGCAGTAAACCGTTCTACGGCGGTTTGTGCCACTTCAACGGGACGTAGGTAAATACACCAGCGTGGAAACCACCCTATCAGCAATGCCTGGACGCCGATAGACGCCGATGGAAATAGAAACCGGCGAAATGTCGCGGTCTTCCGTCCTTGTGCTTTTACAGGGGACGACGTTTCTATCGGAACACCAGCACTATTGCTGGATGTAACGGCTTAACAGGTGCGATTTTTATATGCTGTAAAACAAAACTCAATCATATTACTAAAAGATTTCTGCTCTGAGAAAATAATAAGGAAGTCATACGTTAAATAATTAAAACTTTATTAAGTTGATAAAAAGCACGTTCCTTCCACGGAACATCGCCATATTTCGGTAGCCGATTCGGTTAAGTTCCTCGGGCTCCCGGGCTCCGCGAGAAACACGGATACCAGTGGCGGCTAATTAAGCGGCATAATGAGGTCGTTCCACGAGTTAATTATTTTTGTGACACGGATGAACGGTCCTGTGCGATCGTAGCTCGTCCGGCGGCAGGAAATGGGGACGTAAAATGATTCCCCGAAACTGTTTCGAACCGATTGACGACACTGTACGTCACTTTGCCGCCTCGTGGGCCAATTTCAAATGAATTTACAGTGGATAAAAAAAAGTATTTGTACACCTAGCCACTTATAAATTAGAGTAAATATAAACAACTCGACATAGCTACCTTTTCTTCCGAGATAATATTTATTAGCCGCGTTAGATGCAGAACAAATCGTGCTTGTGCAAAAATATTTGAATCGAAAATACGAATCAACAGAATGCAAAGTAATCTGGTTCTTCGTATAAAAGCGTTCAAGATAGGTACCTAAACAGAAATTATAAGACAGTAGAGATTAAACATTTCTTGGAGAAACCAGCGTAATTTCTTTAACGTAATTTCACATATAAAATAGACCAACCGACTCGACAAATCCAAACACATAGAACGGAACGGAGCCACGTCGCAGACATGTGCATCTTATTTTCGCAGGATCTCAGGCGAAACCAAAGTGTCCTGGCGCCTACTGCGATGATTAACTCTCGAGGGGCGTTCTCGAAACGAAAGGAGGTCGTACGGGGAGGTTCGAAACCGTGGCCCCAAGAAGGAAGAAGTTACGCGCCACGTAGAATACGACTTCCTTGTTATTTCGTGGCCGAATAAATTGCTGTTTGCTTCTTTTGCGGGATGTTTTCGTGGATTAAGGTGGATCTACCAACGACCAATCCACAGGAAGCCTCTACGACAGATGCAGAACCGTTTCAACGCGAGGGAAACTAAGCGCGGGTGAGTTCTAAGTAAATATTAAAGCACCAAGCTGTTGCTCACAGCTTTGCCGGTGTTGAATTCGTAAAGGAAAAGTATAGTCTGTCTTGTCCATAGGGTGATCCATGTACACACAGAATTACAAACCATTCTCTTAAAAACTATGTAGACGTTGATATCTTTTGTTTTTAAGTTAAGGGGTAAGACCACTGTAAAAACCTGAAATAAAGCGTTTCTTTGCGATTTTTTTTGAACGGGTGGAAAAGTGAGTGGATAATAATATTCAAGAATGTTATTAACCATGTCGTTAAGTGTTACAAAAAAAAAATATTTATTTAAAAATAGTGTTGAATTGAGTGTAACTGACGCAAATTTGTATCTGGAAAAAACAAAAAATTTTCTCTTAATCTACATGAGTATAGCTAGAGAAATACGTAGGGGATCTTCGATAAGTTAATTTTAACAATATTTATTGATAAATGATTGGCCCATTTTTTGTACAAAATTGAACTTTTTACTTCAAATGCTCGCCAATCACACAAAAATTAATGTTTCAAAAAACCCCTACGTATTTCTCTATACTCATGTAGATTAAGAGAAAATTTTTTCATTTTCACACGCTTTGCGAGCATGGCTCCAGCCAGCGTCGTCATTTCGCACTATTTTTGAATAAATATTTTTTTTAAACACTTAACGACATGGTTAATAACATTCTTGAATGTTATTATTCTTTCATTTTCCCATTCATTCAAAAACAGTCGCAAAAAAACGCTTTATTTCAGGCTTTTACGGTGGTCTTACCCCTTAACAATTTAACTATCACCATATTGCTATGAGCATATGAAATAATGTAGGCAAATTTTGTATTTGCCTCGCTTTTCGTGAAACCAAGCCGCGGTTATAATATAGATGGCGATATACACAAAACCCGTGGTATGTACGATAAATAGCGCGGACTCTCAATGAGAGCGTCAGTGCGCGCGAAGCCTTGGAATAGTAAATAAAAGTTCGTAGACAGAGCTCGGCGGTAAGTATATTTTTTTTTTTCCGACCACGCCTCGTCCATCGATTGTCTTCCTTCTCGACATAACCTCCCTGCAATAAATTTTATTTTATCCTATATGAAAAATAAAGTTTATACAACATCGATTGTATAAGTTTATCATTAATATCGCGGCTCTACAAAGAAACAGAAGTTTCGATATTGAATCGTCTCAAACTACAACCGTAGGAAATAGGCCCTTATTACAAGTAACTCCTCAATTGTTTGCATAAGACAGTCGTCGTTATTTGAACTGAAATTCGTACTATGACATTTATCTCGAAATTCCAAGTCCGGTCGCGGATCTAGTAACATATAAACACAAAACCTGTAAGAAAGCTTGAAGCTGTCTTCGCAGGATGCATCCTTCCTCCCGAGCGCACACGTACAAGGGACCATTCAAAGAAAATCCTAACTGTTTACCGTTGCGGTAAACTGCGAGCTATCTCACGAACCTCCTCCCTTCCCATTCTCCTTCGCTCGCTGACGATCGATAAACTGTGAATGGTTCTTTACACGCGTCGCTCAAAAACAGTGGGACACGTCTCCGTCCGCGAATGAATCAGGTGAATCCAAAATTGCTACGCATCAAAACAATCATCGATCAAATCTGTGGTCAAATTGCAAAGCCTGATTATGTCACTTTTTCGTCAAAATTTAAATATGTGTTTTTTTCACGTGGATCTAGATGAAATTTATTAGTTTGCAAAAGATGGTACCTGTTTGTCGTTTAATTTCAATGAGAAACGGATCAGCAATTCATGACGTATCAAATCTGTTATTCTAAGATGGCATACCATAATATGTCATATTTGTATAAAATCTCTGTAGGATCCTTCTTCTTATACCGTGATAGGATCCAATTTCTGACGAGCACTAAAGCTAAAACGCCATCTATTTTATGGTGGACATCGTAAACTGTACATGTACATTTCTTTTGGTAGCAGTAGGAACCCAACACCGCTGTTTATGAAATCTATAAACACGAGAAAACAGACTAGAATCCAGTGGGGCCCCAGCGTGGTACTTTAGGGTTAAGGTTTAACCTGCATGACATCACAAAATTCTCACAAGTAAAGGATGTTATAGGGGAGAGGGCAATAGATATAAAACATAGTTGTTTCATTGTTATTAAAATATTCTCGTTATCGATTACGTAACGATCTCTTCAAACAAAAAATCATTTGGATCGAAGTAGTAGTAAATTAACCTTCAACAAGGCCCTAGACAATAATCATTACTTTTCCATTCGTTTTAATGTTAAAAATAATATATTTATAAAACGTAGAAACATAGAAAAGATTAAAACTATTCTATTATAGCGTTAAAATTATTATATTATATTTAAAGAAAATTCTGAATTTCTGTACAATATAATTAAAATGTACTTAACCTAATGTTGAATGAGAACAAAATTAAATAATTTAATTTATTGTATACATTTTAATTTCTGCATTAAAATGGAAGCTATACGATCTCTTGCACTCGGGGCTTTGCAATATTTTTTAAATATTCCAAGTTTTAGAACATCATGAGTACTAGACAATTGTCTGTTTTGTCTCTGTCATAAGCCGCCATTGGATCGACGGATCATTTTCTTCAAAATTATATTTTTCAACTAAGTTCGCTGGTGTTTTTTTTTTTATTTTTCTCCTAATAAGACTACACGTATCTATCTTTCGTGTATAATATTTTAGTTGATATCGAGAAAACTTCAACGGCCTGTAACATGTGACCTTGAAATGATAGAGTATAAAAATTTGTTCAAAATTGTAACGTTATGTTTCGAACACAAACTTTGGTATTTAAGGTTATTCAAACGTCGTACTGTTACAGGGGCTCGACTTGGTTTTGATGTCAATTAAGTCATTATACACTAAAGAAAATGATTCCTCCCTAGAGTGATTATATTAGGATTCCCTGCTTGCATACTAAAGTATTGTGGAACACGGACAATGTTTTTCGAAAACAAAATATGGAAATTGGAAAATAGAGACTGCTCGTATTTTTCAAATTTCTTACCTTAGAATTTTCTGATCAATATACTCTAAATACAAACAAATAATAATAAATAAAACATACCATACAACAAAACGAAATTGCGCAGCGAAGAACAGGTGCAGTTTTGAAAATCGGTTGCAACGACATCTCTGTTCGTCGAACTGCATTAATATAGTTACGATAAGAAACCGCGACTTTTTGTCTATCGTCAGGTAACTGAAACTTTAACACTTTTAATTATAACGCGTACATCGTATTTACACGTTCATTCAGTAAAGTAGAAACAGTTTTTTCACGAGCACACACGAGTAGAAGGCACAAGTATAAACAAGCACGCGTTATCTCGAATTCTTGTGCAGAAAGCGAATAAACGATCGATTGAAATCGATGGTAAGCGAAGACAAATATTTATTTAATATTGCGCGTGTTTAATGTTGTAATTAATGCGAATACGTTCATTTCTTGCAAAAGTAACGTAACATCCGCAATAACTTTTGTTTCGAACGAATCATAATAAACGATGGCACAGTTAAACTAAACGACGAGCGCACCAAATTTTCTAATTTTAGCTTTCGTGTTAATTCTATGCTTTTTTTTTTATTATATCGTACACCCTATTTAATTGTTCGAGTAATGAATAAACGATGTAAGATATGTAACAAAGAAAAAAAATTGACGCATTTTCTTATGTACGAAATTGTTACATTGTTTAATTCATAAATAAAATTGAGGCAGTTTTATGTAACATAAATATCGACTTACAGATCCTATTTCAGTTCTCGTTAGTGTTCTTGGTACACATTGATTGTTAATTATTTTGTATAATGTTACGTTGTTAATCTATAAGTTTAAATTAAATTAGAATCCGTTCTTATACCTTTAGCGAGCACACGTGATATACATACATTGTACATTCAGAAAAGCAAGATTACGTGCTTATTTTTTGAAAATTGATTTTTTAGCAGTACTATCCGGATAAAGAATAAATACTGACACTGATCTCCAGATTTAAGATAAGTTCGTATTCATCAGTTATGTATTTCTTACTAACCTGTTACACATATTTACAAGATCAACATTTTTCACTCGTGATATAAGCTATTTCATTAAGCTCAGTCCAATTCAGTTAAAAATTTTGACTTAGTTTCATTGGCACATCGCAAAGACAAACATCAGCTATTTTATTAACGTAAGTTTGTGCAATTATTTCTTCTTTTATAAGGCTATAATATATCATGGGGCGAAACTTATCATAAGTACACAAATGAATTGGAAATGGAAGTACGAAAGCTATATCAAAATTATTTGATGTTCATTGATTTGGGTCAACGATTGTAACGCGGGAAGCCCCTACGATCTTATTATTCTCACTCTCTCACTCTTTTTCCTTGTTTTCGCTTTTGCTCTTGTACATAATTTATCAAATAATTGCTAAGTATAGGTGGTCCAAGAACTATGCTTTGGAAGTTCGCGTAACAGAATTCAACTTGAGTTAATGATATTGATTGAAAGAATCTGAATCGATAACGGTGTTAAATTCTCAGAAACAAATAAAACCATACGACGCTTTGTTTCCAATACTAAACATTTGGATGAAAATCCAATAAATTTTTACGTTTGACTTGCTGTTATCGTGTTTAAAATTTGCAAATATAGTACAACTTGTATTTTACAATTAACCTTCATGAAAATCTACCAAACATCCACAGTATACTAGCATAGTCAAAACCGAAAGGTTGCATAGTACCATGTAGATAAGTAGATGAACAGGCATGTTGAACTCTAGAAGTTTATACCTCGATCACATTCTTAAGATCTTTACTCAAGATCTGCACGCACTGTTATCACAACTTCTTCTTCTTTCTTATTTTACCTAAAAATCAGAGATGACTGCATTGCGTTCACTTTTAGCTTATTCCATAGCGATGCTCGTCAAAACGTGTTTCACTATATAAACAAATGCCGCAAAGCCGACAATAACAACGAGATTAGTTAACACTCTGTTCAATGGGCTTTGATCTGTTTGAAAGTGATTTTGTGACAAAGATGAACCATTAGGTATATTACAGTGATTTCTCGCCTGTTTTTCCAACTCTTTTCTACGTTCTAACTCTGCTCTTATAACCTGTAACATAAATATTAAATTGGTCATATATACAGTAATGCCCACATAAGTGACCAAGCTCGGGCCCGGCCGCGGTCATTTATGTGGGCATGGTTACTTCTCAGAATTCAATGGAGATAAGGAAAGAGGACATATATATGATGTATCGATAACGACCGACGTCAAGTTACGCTCGACACGCTCGATGGTCGAAGCCGCTTGGCTTTTAAGAATTGGTAAGGATCACCGCGGTCATTTAAGCGGGCAAAAATGCGGTCACTTATGTGGGCACTACTGTACATAATAAATATAGAAGCATTAATAATACCTCAACGGTTTCTGGAAAGAGCTCGCAAAACATCTTGTCCTTTAAATTATATGCCAAACTCTGGACAGCCAATTGTTTTTTTTCATAATCTGTTGTGTTAATACTACCCAGAGTAGGACTTTTTTCAACCTACCATAAAAATAAACATTAGACATTAAACTTTAGTTTAAATATTGATATGTGTTAATGTATTTAGTTACACACCATGAAACTTAGCAGTCCAATAAGTATAGTAGATACACTCCATGCTGGATTCCATGTATCCGGATGAAAGTCAGAAATAGATAAGCATAATTTAGTATTAACTTTAAATCGACCATTTGGTGTACGCATATAAATGCTAGGAGGCTGAAATGGAAATTCTCCAGGAAATATAAGCTTCCCATGATAAAATCCTCCTTCGTACGGAGTTCCCTCTGGACCTTTCACTACATAGTGCCTACAAAAAATATTACATCATACTCATTATCATTCATTATTACTCTATATTTCTAGACACCTACTAATTGTATTGAAATACTTAAAAAATATACCATTCTAATATATTGGAAGGTACTGGTTCTGCAAGGACATAGGGTACAGGGTCCTTCTTCAGACGCAGATAATCCTGTTTTAATATTGCTGTAGCACTGTTTGCTTTTCTGTTCATATTGATAACAAAGTTTATTACAGATGCTATGTAAATATTTATTTATCTCTTGATAGGCAATGTTTCTAATATTTTAAAGAGTATTTCCTTGTCAGAAAGTCCTTTGTGCAATACTTCTTTCTTCTATGTCTGTCAGTAATGTAACACCTTTTGGGTTAATCCCAGTGCTGAAGTAATTCATAGAGCCATAATATCCACATAAGTTTCAATTTAGAAGGTTTGCAACGTGTTTTACGCATGAAACGTATCGTTAAAAATCGTACAGTTTATTGTAACCTGCACATGTGAAGGAATAAGTTTATAAATGATTTGAAACAGGTTACGTTCCACTTGTCGATCAGTGTCAAAAGTTCGAAACTACACTGAAAATAATTTATTATAGAATTGAAAACTGTTCGGTGAAAATCTTTTGATTATCTACCTACCGAATATTCACAAATGACACTAAATTTGACAGCAATTCTTTCATGACAGAAAACATATGACTATGAAAACCACTGAAATATTTTAATTCTCGCAATCAGTGCTACCAAGTTCGTTTGACATATGGTGTTCAATTATCTGAACAATTGTTAAATCATTGTTTTTTGAGTTAGACGTTTACACTTGACACTTCGTCGGTATTTATCTTTTTCCTATCAAAAGTGTAGCGAAAGGAATAATTCAATGATTATTTGAAAATTTTCAATTAACGCGGATCCTAGTAATCATTTGGTAGCATCAAACAAAATATAACATGGACTATACAATGAAATTTAATGTTTTTAAAGTATTTTGTACAATGATTAATTATTTAATTGTATTTCCATTTGAAAGGAGTTGTTAATACACATCCATAACGTTAGAATTCCCTAGATGTTAATGTTTATATAAGAATACATCATTAAAAGTACACATGCCTATATAGACACCTACTTAAGCGTATGCTTAAACAATATTTATTATAATTGTACTGCTTAGTTCTTTAAATTAATAATTATAAGAATGTTGAATTTTTTCCACGCAACTAATGCCTCTTCTCATTTAAAATTTTCCACTTGTAATCCTAACGAATCAATTAGTAAGATTATATTCTAAGCGGTTTTACTGAAATGAGTCTTAATTAATCTCGTCATCGATCAGTAGTCATGATCTTCTCAATGTTACAATTCGAAAGCACATTCAGTATCAATTCTCCCGCTGTTTGAAAGTTCTTTAATCACGATTCTGTTGTATATAGACGACGAACAATATAAAATGTACTCCACCTGTTAATATCAGCCTCAAATTACATAATATCACGGTAGCTATGAAAGATGCAACAAGGAATTTGTTAATGAATGGAGCTTAACATTTGTGACAGTCTCTGCCTCTCACCGACTATCACCGGGAAACTCGATGCTGTTGTTGACATTTTAGATACGAGGGAAACACTTTGAGTTGTATTCATGAACTGTTTACGAGGTTTTTACGATCCTTTTAAATATTCGTTTCAATAAAATTAGTTAACTATCAAGCTTATCTAAAGGATGAGTTCTCCAGTGTCTATGAGCAATAATGGCCCTACGGCTGGTGCTACTGGCATGGAAACAGTAGTGGCTGTAGCACTTGGTGCACTTGCTGCTGTTTTCCTCGGAGCTCTTTTAGTGCTGCTTGTTATTTGTAAAAGACAACGATGTTACTATGTAAGTTACATGTTGTCAATATAATAGAAACTAGAAAATGATTACAAAGTTTCTATGATTTTCTTTTAGAATAAAAAAGATTCTCCAGATTTAAGCTCAGATTTGTTAGAGGGAGAAAATTATTCTGGATTAGGCTTAGATGCATGGGAAAGTGAGGAGTGGTTAGCAGGCGCTGAGAGGTATAATACAATTGTTATTAATGATGTTGAAAAGATATAACAATTTAAAAATGTTTTTCATCAATAAAATTGTACAAAAACTGCAGGTGGGTTGATGATGCTACTGGTTTAGCTCCACTATGTATAGCTGTATTAAGATCTTGTCATGCCTTGGCGTCAAGTCTTACTGCTATTGCAGGAACAGTAAACAGTAACACTGTTCCACTGGAAATAGTGGATGTAAGTGAATAGTTTTTGATCTCGCGAATTCGATTTAATATTCTAAGGTTTTTAACTTTTAGGTTGCTAGACGTATTCCACCTCGTGTCGATGATGTGGTTAGAAGTTTGTATCCACCATTAGATGCAAGACTTTTAGAAGCTAGAGTAGCAGCATTGGTATTGGCTGTGGCACATTTAGCATTAGTGACCAAGCATGGAGTATCAAAAAACCATGCTAGGAAATTAGCGTTTATCGATCAAGCTTTAAGCGATATGGACTCTCATTTAGCAATTTTACGGAATGCAGCTCTGGCACAAGAGGTAGCATGTTCTGTTCCAGCTTCAACACCGGTTTAAATAATTTAATTTCCTGACATGTAAAAAACTATTCTAGTATTTACTATTTCCATATCTTCCATGGTTTTGGGTCTTAATACTAAGTTTCATTAAGATCTACCTAAGATATACCTAAGATATTGAAGGTACACACAGTGTTATGAAAATGTTACGTGTTATGTATTTCTGTTTTTATTATGTCAAGGTCAAAAACCCAACAGTGCAATTTCAAGTTTTCTACCAACAATATTAGTGTTTTACATTGTTTCTAATTACAGTAATTATAAAAATGCATACATTATTTTCATGACGTATTAAAAAATATTGTAAGATATATATTTAAACACTTTTATGATCAGAGAACACCAGAGGTAATATTTTGTGACATGGATATGCGCAGAATTTTAGTCTTCCATTGTTATACTATCAGATTGTTTATATATACTTGAGATAAAAACTATATCTCAAAGATCACGTCATTTGAATTGTATTAAGTATTTATAAGTGTTTACACACATATATTTTGTATATCTATAAAAATTAAATTAATTTATAGATAAATAGGACTTTATAATAAAGCCGAATTGTAAGAAAAAGTCGAATATTTGAAATGTTTTTGTAATATTTAAACGTATTTTATTCTTGTAATATTCTGTAATAATCTATATATATATCCAATTTATATTTCTCACAGTACATTGTTGATATCGGATCCCTAAATTATTAGCATGGCAAATACACCATGGATTAATCTTGTATGTTGTCACAGAATAATTCGCTTTATTATTTAAATAAATTAGCTAAGAAATTCTTGACCACTGATAACGCTACACAGCAGCGCAAATTCAGTGCTAGACACGAAGAAATGTCCAAAAATAAGAGGGGGTAAGAGGCAGATTCCTATATCGGAGGGACAGTATACTGGTAAGAGAAATGGAGCAGAACAAAATATAATGTTCACATTATTTAGTTCTAAATAATTCCTTCTGCCTTTTTTGGTTGTCATTGAGAACTTTGTTTTTAAGATGCTCCTTGTAGTTCAAAATATTTCCACTCCATTTTGTGATAGTACCATTCTCACAAACCCAGATTTCTTTTGCCACCTAATAAACCAAATTTAAAAGATTGTTATCCTTGTTCAAAACTCATGTGGTTAATCTTTTAAACCAAAATATACCTGATTAATCAATCTGAAATCGTGAGATACAAGTACCATTCCGCCATCAAAGTCATTAATTGCGTCGGCTAATGCATCGATTGTTTCCATATCTAAATGATTCGTTGGTTCGTCAAGAAGGAGTAAGTGAGGTACTTGCCAAGCGAGCCATGCAAACACTACTCTGCAACGCTGGCCATCAGACAATTGTCGTATTGGGCATACCTAGACGCAAGAAAACGAAGTAACACTTTTTAAAATGTTGAAAAAAAATCATTTTTGTCGGGTTTTCGAATCTTCTAAACAATCATACTTGTTGACGACCAGTTAATCCGTAACGACCGATAATCTTTCTCATCTCTTCGCGTTCTTTAACATCTGGAAAGGCTTTCATCATGTAATCAAGAGGCGATATATCCAAGTCTAATAGTTCATGTAAATGCTGATGGTATCTTGCTATTCGAAGATGGCTGTTTTTACGTATCATGCCGCTTGATGGAACTAACTGTATTTATCCATGAATATGTAAGTGCTTAAGTCTGCTTTTATCATTGAAATGTATAATAGATTATGGTACTTACATCTCCATATAACAGTTTTAAAAGCGTACTTTTGCCGGCACCATTTGGGCCAACCAACGCAATTCTGGTGTCCAAATCGATACCGAATTCTAAGTTTTTATAGATCCAAGGCGAATCTTCGTTGTAACGAAAACTAACATTTTGAACCATTATAACGGGGGGCGGAATAGTTCCGCAAGAGGGGAAATAGAAATTTAATACTTTGTCATTGACAACTTTTTCTGTGAGGCCTTGAGCTACCATTTTCGCCAAAGTCTTTTCCTTCGATTGAGCTTGTCTCGCTAACTTGGCGGAACCGTGACCAAATCGAGCAATATAATTTTTCATATGCGCAATTTGATCCTGTTCCCAATTATATTGTTTCACTTGATTCTCTAGTAATTCCATCCTAATTTAAACAGTTCATATTAACTATATCGATGTTTACTTTACATTTATTACTTTCGGAAGATTTCATTATTATTATTAACTTACCTTGTCTTCACAAAGGCTTCGTAATTACCAGTGTAGTATTTTAATTGTTTCTTATTGACATGAATGATATTTGTACAAATGCCATTAAGGAAGTCTTGCGAATGAGAAATGATGACGAGAATTCGTTTATAAGTCTTCAACTCTTCTTCCAACCACACGCAAGCATCAAGATCCAAATGATTGGTAGGTTCGTCGAGTAACAATAAATGAGGTTTCACATACAAGGCTCTGAAAGAAAATGTTTTCACTCCATACACTAGTTTCCGCTTTAGTGTCCGTAGTTGGGACCAAATTTGGATGTTTATATGGAGAGGTGACTTCTTGAAATTTAAATAAAGAAAAGGGAAAGGATGAGCGAGATATCGGTACCCAGTACACGTAAAAGTGCACTTGAGCATCAAATGCCTTAGACACAAGCTAAAAGAAAAAGGTAAGACATACGAACGTCCGTCGAGAAGACGTTCTGTTACTAAAAATTTTACTAACATTGTAAACATTATATCAAGTTTCATATTAGTTTTCTCGGATCGTTCAAAGTTCATTCCGAGGTCCTATTTCCAAGAATTGGTGGGGATAGCAACGGACGCCTAAGCGGGGAAAAGTGTAGACGCTAAAGCGGAGACTACTGTAGTTGTTACAATATTTTAAAATTATTTTTATAGCTTTTTGTACCTAGCAAGAGCGATTCGCATTCGCCAACCTCCGGAAAAGTCTTTGGTGGGTGTCTTTTGCATTTTTGCAGTGAAACCCAATCCATGCAAAATATGAGCAGCGCGAGCTTGGGCCGTGTCGGCCGACATATCTTCCAATCTTTCGTAAACATCCATGAGCTGTTCCTATTTAAATAAAATTTTCGTTTTGGTTCAATTTTACGTCGACGAATGTAAATATTAAATTTAAAATAATATAAATAGAAACGCACTTGAGCATCTTCCTCATCGCATTCCATCAATTCTTCTGCTAGTTTCTCTAACCGAACGCGCTCTTCATCTACCTCCATTACACACTCTAAAGCTGTTTTATCACTAGCAGGCATTTCTCTAGTCAAGTGAAAGATATCAATTTGTTGGGGAATAGGAACTTCACGATTTCCAAGTACGGCTAATAAAGTAGACTTTCCAGACCCATTAAGACCAAGTAAACCATAACGTCTACTACAATTCAATTCTAACATAGTATCCTGTAGAAGCTCACAGCCGTGGAAAGTTATAGAAAAGTTAGATATCTTTATGTCTCGACTACGTGGATGCGAAGCCAATGAACCTGTGCAAGAGCGTGCTTCTGCATTAAGTCTAGCGTCTGCTTCCAATTTCAGACATAATGCCTCTGTAATGATCAAGGGAGATTCAATTAGATGGGATGTAGAATTGACATAAAATATTTTCAGTTTTACCTTCAGTACTGATAGGGGGGGTTCCATTGGTTCCGTTTTGAAGGGCCCCTGAACCAGGACTGCCTTCTTTGCTATCTTCTGCAGGTTTTGTTTGATTGGTTTGGAGTGGTTTCTTCCCAGATTGTCTAGCCTTAGCGGCTTCCTTCTTTTTTTGCTGTTGTTTCTTCTTTGCGTCGGACGGCATGGTTCGTCTGAAATTTCATGAAACACTTCTAGCGTCGTTACTACGTAAATTTATGAAATTCGTACAGATGATATGAGTTATGTAAGCTGCAGGTTAGGAACACGATCGCACGTGCGTTCAGGTGGCAAATTGAGACGATGCAGTAACGTTGAATTCGAAAATCCGAAAAATTTCCATTGCCGTAAACGGCTCGTTACATGAGACAACGAACGAGAGAAACAAAGATGGACAGAAGGAGAGAGAGGGACAAAGTGGGGCGATGGAAAGAGGAAGGCAGACAAGAAGGTTCATTTTTTGTCGCATTTCTTCAGTATCCAAGCGCGGGATTGAAAGTAACTTTTTCGAAAGTAATTCAGTTGCATATAGCTAGCATTCGAAAAATGAAAACGAAAGTTAAACGAAGGCAAAAGGGTACAACGATTTGTAAAGGAGAAACGAAACACCACCAGTCGAGACAAAAGGAACTTTGATTCAACGTTGATGTTGAAACATATTAAAATTACACAATGCTTAATGACGCGCGTTATTTCTCGTTTTTCTTAATCGATGTTAATCTTACTGATCTTAGAATACCTTTGAGAAATTACCTAGTTGTGCGCCAAAAATCGAACGATCCGTGCAACACGCGAACACACGTGCATGGATAAAGGCAAAGCCGTCAAAATGACAACGTTTGTTGGATCGTTCGAAAGATGGTACCACATGTACAGTGGAAAATTTGCGGGGGAATTCGCCGTATGAAACTAAAACTAGTAGGTACATCGTTGCGATATTAAGGAAATAATCACATTCGAATTGTAAAATATGAATATGTAAATTTACGAAAAGAGTTGTGATGTTTGCTTGAACAATGACGAATTTCGGAAGGTGTGTAGGATTGAGGAAGAATTTTGGATTCACGGTATAACGAACGAAAAATCTGTGGACGATGGAGTTGCCACCATGATAGAAAAAAGTGTGGCGAATTTTGAAGAAATTTTACATCAGAAGGATCGACCTGGTTGTAAGTAATCCTAAGTAATTCATATTTATTTCTAATCATTTGTAGTTGCATTCGTATATTAATTAGCGTTGCAATGTATATAAATTGTTGAACATGAAGACTATCTGAGAATTGAAGGTTAAAAAAGCTTTCGATTTGTATAAATGTTTGTTAGATCAAGGCTATTCGGAAATGTTTTCCTTTCATAGTGGAAACATATCTAATTTAAGAAATTGTCTAGTTGTGCTTAAAAAATCGAAAAATCCGTGCACAACTATACACGCGAGCACGGATGAAGACAAAGCCGTTATAATTTAAAAATAACGGTTGCTGGATTGTTCGAGAGATGGCAGCACGTATACAGCTGAAAATTTGCGAGGGAATTCGTTGCGTGAAGTTGAAACTTAGTCGTTACAATGTTGCTAAAGAGACAGCTACGTTCGAATTGTGAAATTCGTATGTGTATATAAATTTGTGTAAAGAGTTATGACGTTTGCTCGGATGATGACGAATTTTGAACGATCTGTAGGATTCTGGTAGAATGTTGGATTCTTGGTACGAGAAACGAAAAATCTTTGCAGGATGGAGTTGCTGTCATGGTGGATAAAATGTATGGCGAATTTTGAAGATGATTGTCTAATTGTAAGTAACCCTAAGTAATTCTGCTTTGTTTCTAATTATTTGTAGTTGTATTCATATGTTTTTTAGTAATGATTTTTAGAGTTTAATTATAATTTCGTAATTTCGTTTACTTAAATTTAAAAAAAAATAAGTCCGTATATTTATGCGCCCGTATATAATAGTGATAAGTAAAAATGAATCGATTTTTAATCGTTGAAACGAATATGCGTTCTTGTGCAATCTGTATAAAAACTTACATACGTGTAATTTAGAGTAGAAACACATGCAAAGTAATGAAAGAACAATGTAACAAAGATTTTTTTTCAGAGAATAATAGCAAGTTGTTTAAATCGGTTGTAACTTTTATAATTGCATTTGGCTTCGTTGTAACGGATCCAATTAATGTTTCAAAGAGTGGCGCTCTAAAAGGTGAAATTTTATTTGAATATTCGCAACAAAGACGTTCATTATTAAAGTCTGAAAAGTACTTCTCGAGAAAATGGTGATTCAATTCTACGCGTCGTCAAAATTTCGAGAGTACTATGTTATATAATTTTATTTATAATTTCTAAAGTGGGATTTTCGAATTTTTCTTTTGATTTTTTGTTAAATTCTTTAATCCAATTGAAATTGATGGATCCTATCCAGGTTCAGTTTCCTTGCAACAACTCACTGTAAGAATTAATTGTTTTAGGTCGATGGTTGACTGTATTATAAAATAAACAAAAAATAATGATCGTTTGAAGCAACGATTGTTATAATGTATGTTGATAATTGAGACGTTTACCATAGTTTGGTAACGTATCGACTCTGAACCCTGTAGGAAATACAAGTCTCGGGAAAAACCAGGCCATAAGAATCGTATTCTCCTTTCCGAGGTTACGTCGTTCGAATTGCGAGCCGGTTAAAGAAGTGTGTTCTGATGAATGAACGAATGGATAAACGGCGGCGGTAGGGGGTGTTTAAAAGAAGAGACGGACTTGCGCCCCTGCGGGTCCGAAGTCTGTCGGGTCGATGGTGGGGGCAAGGAGGGCGTAGGATGTAGGCGAGGGAGGGGCTGTGGGCTTAATTGCACCGCATCACAGAACGTAGTATTTCGTAGTACGTAATGGTGGGGGCGTAATGCATCCTCGGTCGTGCTCATCCTCGTCGACGGCGTAGTCGTCGGCGTCGTCGTTATTCGTATGTAAGCTGCACGCTTGTCCGAATCGACGTATACTTACCAGTGACGTACCTAGACGCTGCCCAATAGGTGCTCTGGTAACCCCTTATTTGAAAATTCGATTCTCAGTCTTGAAAGCTTCCAACCTAATTAACGCGTTCACTGACCAACCAAATCGTTTGGTTTTCAGGAAATTAGAAACCACTTAACCTAAAATTTGGGGTAATATTAATTTTTGAAATCTCATCGAAATTTATAAATCCTATTCAAATTTAATTTTGGGCTGTCCAAAGTAAATCTGTATTTATTGATACAATAAGCTGCTATTATTAATGATGGATGAAAATTGTACATGTACATGTTTTCAGGGTATACAGGGTGTTCGGCCACCCCTGGAAAAAATTTTAATGGGGGATTCTAGAGGCCAAAATAAGACGAAAATCAAGAATACCAATTTGTTGATGGAGACTTCGTTAAAAAGTTATTAATAATTAAATTCAACAATTTCAAATCGTTCTAAAAAAATTATTTTCGGTTGCGGGGGTCAATTACAATCATTTTTGGTCCTTACAAATACCTCTGAAATCCTACGCACTTTCGAGAAAAAAATTCTTTACTGAAAATCTAATTAGGTGCCTTTTTTTGACGAAAAAGAAAAATTTCAAATCGTTCTGGAAAAATTATTTTCAGTTGCAGTGGTCAATTACAATCATTTTTGGTGAATAGACATACCTCCGAAATCTTACGCATTTTCGGGAAAAATATTCATTACGGGCGGAACTTTACACGTTAATAACTTTTTAACGAAGTTTTCATTAACAAATTGGTATTCTTGATTTTCGTCTTATTTTGGCCTCTAGAATTCCCCATTAAAATTTTTCCCAGGGATGGCCGAACATTCTATTTATTTCATTATTAGAGTGTACCTGTTGAAAGAATTATGAAGAATTCGACTACTTCGTCATCAAGGAGATCACGATCATCATTAGTCTATCGTATGGAATTGAAGAATGTTTGGGGATTTTCAATATTGTCGAGAATTGATTGAATCTAAGATACTTAAAACTTAGTGGTAACTGCCGATACTAACAGTCCATTCTATTAATTTAGTAGAAAAGGTGTAAGCTGTAGAATGATTATTTGGATTGTAAGGTGTTTTAGAATCTCAAGAGTCTCGTGGGGCTGGACACTCTTAGAGAATCTAAGACGCTCGAAAGTTTTGATAGTCTTGTAGAGCTTGATGGATGTTAGGAGTCCTGAAGTATCCTTCTGCTTTTCTTAGCAGCTAAACTTCCGACGAACCTAGAACTTTCTATTCCTTGTTATCCACTTTTTGGAACTCTATATGTACTATTTGTTAATCTAAAGTTTCGATTGAGATCAATATTGTCATACTGTTCTTTATAAGTAATAGTTTAAATAGTTTCTTTAATATCGAACTAAAAATCTGGATACGTCTTTCAGACGGTCGTGCAGACGCTGATCTGATTCGAATGGTAAGTTCAAGGATTACGGACTCTTTATAACGTATTAAGACATGTATTTTAGGATTCTGGACGTCTTCTAGGAGTCCAATTTTGAACGACGTACTCGAAGTGTCGTTCATTAGTCAGTGGTAGGGGCTGGAATCGCCGGAACGACGATAATACGGACCAATCGGCAGGACGTACGACACCGACGTAATAATCGATCGGTTGAGACGTTTGACACACTTTTCGAAGCGGACAACGATTAATTTTTGACGATGCAAATCTGTCCCAGGGAGAGATACCAGCGGAATGGGGTTTCGTGGAATAACTTCATTTGGCGAAACCTTTGTTTGTTAATAAATAGTCTCAGACAGATGGTCAATTCTTCTAGATATTCTTCAGACCATGTCTCTTTCAATTATCGTTTGTTTCTTTCGCTAAAAAATTACCTCAGAAATACAAAATTCGGTTCGATAAATGAGATACAAAATCAACTTGAACAATATTTTGCTAATAAATCAGGGAAACTTTGGAAATATGCTGTCACGAATATTATAGAATATTGTAGAATGGATCGTACATAATTCAATAATATAACATGAAACATCAAAGATTGTACGTCTCGTATTTAAAGTAACGTGAAAAGAACTCTTGGGACAATAAGTGGACTTTTATTTGTACGATGTCCAACTTTGCTAGGAAGGAGTGTGTTTCTTAATCCAAGGGAGGTTGGGTTGTGTTGTCACGTCCCTGCGGTTCGTATGCGTGACGCGAACCCACACGCGAGCACGTGCGCGCGTTGTCGCGTGTCACCACCGTAACCCTCGAGTACATCGGGGAGTTTCACGACGGACGGGGTCGCGACTGAAAGGAAGGGGCTGAAAAAAGGTGTGAATGCCGAATGGCATTCATTCAAATGCCGTCCAATCACAGCATCGTACTCCAGGTCGCGTGGCAGGGCCGGGCATACACCGGGAATTATTAAGTCCTCGCCGATTCCGCGTCGCGTTAAACCTTAGATGACCACGCGATATTTTCTATCTAAAGTCAGGTAGTTGGCCCAGTACTCGATCAGTTTCATAAATACAGGCTTTTTTAATAAGCGCGATAGAACTTTCAACCATCATCGTATTTGTTATTTGCCTGTTCGAATCTTTGTAAGTAATCGTGGAGAGATACACAATTATTATCAAAATTCTTACAGAGTCCCTAAGCCGAAATACTATCGTAGTAAATAATTATATGTAAATAAAAGTTATTTGTGTCTGTTTCATAGTGATCAGCCCGCCTACGAATACAGCCGAAGCTAGACAGGGCAAATTCACCAAACTGACGCAAACAATAAATCGTCGCGCGCTGTTCGATGATACTTAGGTTGCTGAATTGGTTCCCTGTCGCGCAGCTACACGTTGAACTTCATTTCATCCCAGTAATGACGAGAAGTAATTGCGTGCTAGACGACACAGAGGGATACGCCGCGGCGCGTTCTTTGACGAGATGGAAAACGCGGTGGACGATTTGGGATGGCGGGGGAGTTGGAGCTGTAGGAAAGGGGCAACCCGTGCAATCTCGCCGCGTAGATTCAGCCGGGGAATTCGAGTCGTAGCTACAGACCGTCCTGAAATTTATGAGCCGATGGACGATCTCGTTCCTCTTCGCGTAGAATCGACGTGACGTCTTTCCGCCGAGTGTTTTTGACACGGAGGCGGCTTCGCCAATCGATCGGAGCCAGAATAGCCGAACCGGAAGTAGGACGTTTAGCCTCGATGGGAATGACAACGGTGAATCGAGACCGAGTGACTTAACTTTGAATCTCTTGGCCCTCTTTTCCACCCCGAGCCAGTCACTCGAACGAATTTCGGTTGATAAGATGCCAGCCGTGTACTTGCGTCTAGGAGCGTGATTCTTCTAGCTGTGTTAGCGTTTAACATTTAGACTATGGGCGTCAACATGATCGTATTTCGAACTAGACGAAGATGGTTGTAAACGATATTATGAGTAATAAAAATAATTAATAAGATGGCCAAGTGTCCGTGGCTGGGCGAGCAATCTTCTTACTTGCGATTGTCTCAGACGACGGGCATCAATATTTTTCCACTAATTTGACTTCAGATTTATTGTCAGTGATTAAAAAACCTCTAAATGTCTGTCGTAGAAATTAGAATATCTTTTTAATGTATGCTCCGTCATTTTCAATTTTGAAAATGTGACTTTAATTTCGTTATCAGCAGCCAGTCAAATCCTCGGGTACGAAGTTTTAAATTATCGGACTGACATAAAAAGTCGTGCTTCAAAGCGTATGGGCTGACGCGTTAATTAACTTTGACTACTTTGACTCCCCTCGTATCTCTGAAACCTATTCTCGGTTTAACTTAAAAATTTTTTTGTGACTCGTGTCCCATCAAAAGGCATCGTTCGAGCACGCAATTCAGTTTAAAAAACCGTGAGATCAAACGCTGGCGAAGAATGGTACTTATGCAGTTTACTTCTCTTCTCTTGTCACGAATTGTTTGAATGTTGATTTTTATGATATTTTATGATGTTCATAAAAATGATTTGAAACCGACTTAGGGAACGCTTTCGGTGTAACAGCGTAAATCAATTTGCAACGTCTACGTTCTTTAAACACCTGTTAAATTCACTTATCGGGTATTATCAAAAGTATACAACGAGCCAATTATCGGTTATTAACATTTTCAAGTTGATCGAAATGCAAAACCTTTTATATCGCGAAACAAAGATAAATGGGCTTCCAGCACTTCCGTAATGAACGGCTCGTTTCATGTTTCATAAAAGAATTAATTTTGAAACAGGTTTCTTTTTTTTTTAGAGAGTACCATTGGTTTCTGTACAACCTACAAAAGGAGATTAAGCGTATTACCGGATCTTTCTTTGACCTGGTGTACAAGTGATCCAGAGTCCGACCATAGCACTCGCAGTCACAAATGGAATCGTAAGGTAAAGAGTTTAACCCTTTCTCTGTTCAATAAAATAATGGCATACAGCTTAAACAATCACAATTTTTTCAACGATCAAAATTAGATTACGATTAGATTATATTTTAATATAGTCTCAGTGAATGAAAAACGTGTTGTTGCAGTCTCTTCAGACACGGTTATTTTTTAGCTAAAGGATCTTGTAAGGATCATGCCTCTTACTTTTGAGAACAATGGTGTGAACTATACGGTTCTTCTTGCTCGTGTTTCTGACAGATCGAACAGTTTGTTCGTAGTTTTCTATTTGTTCCCATGGCACACGGATGAACCTACGAAATTGTTAATGCTCAGCTTGCATCATTATCCGTCCCCTAATTGTCTTCAAGTGCGATCACGTGACAGACAATGTGTTTTCGCCTTTATGGTTTTCCTCGAAATCACGTGGTGTAATCACCGTGTTTTACGAGCCACTACGAAGTACAGACTATTAGATCGATACACCAGCCTGGCCAACGGTGCTTCTGAGACACGTTGATTGCGGCCTCCGCAGCTAATCCTTTTTCTCTTTCTCTCTCGTACTTTTGCTCTTTCCCTGGAGTAAAAGATCGCAATCAGCTAGCAATTGTCATACAGCTGTCGCAGGAGACCGCGTAGTCCGGATTGCGCGATGAAGGGGACGTCCAAGTAGACGCGGACCATTCTAGTCAGACTTCCCAAACTTACCTTGCCACTTCCAGCGCCGTAGAGCTATGAGAATGAAAATAATTTTAAATAACCGCCAACATCGCGGACATAACTCTTAGTTCGGGAAAGAAGCGTAAAACGTAGAATGGACTTCTTTTTCATTCGAGACTTCCGTTCCCAAAGAAAAACAACTTCTACGACTACCGTCGTCGCCTTTTGTGCTCAGTTTTCTCGCGAAGGAAGCCTCGTGTGGTAAAAATTTATTACATATTTTTATCCTCTTTCCCTCCGATTGATTTCAGACGTTTGCGAAGATAAATGCTACTCAAAATACTAGAGCTCTTATTTCTTACGATACCAAACACTGCTGTAGGCAGCCCCGTAGAATATAAATTGCCATAATCATTTTAGCAGGCTTGCTGCAGGATTATAACTCATAATGTCGATCGATGGATCTGGTGTCGAAGTAACTACGGAACTGGTAAAAAACTCTTACAAGACGAGATAAAGAGTGACACAGAATCACCGAATGTACATGCTAGCGTGGCTTCGTTAATACTTGAAAGAACTAGGAATTGAGTTTCATCCACCTAGATTTACAAAATCGATCATTGTACATTTCGATCTTTCTGTTTGAGTATTCGAGTATGCCAACGGCGCTAATTCTAATGTCACTCACCGAATGCTTGAACCACCGTAGTGTTCGGAGGTAGGAAAATTCGACGAGCAGTTCTAGCCCCGGGTTTTCAACTGATCGGGAAAATCGTGATTTTACGATTCAATAAACGTGACCGTTTTGTTGGCGTTAAGAGTAAAATAACGTGCTTCGGACAGAAACATTAATAACGGCGAGAATCGGGAGCCCCTCGAACGTCCAATAAAATTCCCCGTGAACGGCTTCCAAATTTATTCGGGTTCGAGCCTCTGCTCGAGCCTCGTCGGCCGTGACAAGCAATTAAACGCAAAAACGAGTGGATTGCCTGTGGTAGGGGAACGACGGGATCGTCGAACGAGAATCGATGAAAGTTACTTGTCTTTCAGGTAGTGTATCAGTTTCACGCGCGACACCGGAAAGCCGTGTTTCACCTCAACTGGTGAGCCCCCGGAGTTCATGCTCCTCCGATCGTAAACGCGTGAATTTTTGTTCAAACAGATAATCAATTCAGTTTTTCTTGACGCATTGTCGACCTCTAATGCGTTGTTAAAACTTTTTTTTATTTGGATATAAGTAACTCTAACAGGATCGATAACTTTCAAAAGTAGAAAAAATAATGTTATCTGGAAAACAATCATGTTTGTCTTCGAAAAGGAGAAATCTCGTCGTCTTCGATAACAAGTTGTAAAATACAATAAATGTACAAGTCGTACAAGAGCGTACTGTATTCGAAAGGTATACGTGGAGATTTGTAGAAAACGTGAAGAATGCCAAAGCCAAGATGAGTCGACTCAACAGCAATTACGAAGGTCTGTTCTAACGGGTGATAAACGCCTGGCAAACACATTGGCCAAAGTGTCGAACGCCGCAAAGAGGAAATTCACGAGCTCCCCCATCGATTCGTGGCCTAAAATACCGAAGAACATCGGTCGTGGAAAAAATGGGACGGGTAGAACCTTCCCTGTCGTATCTTCGACGCTCGATAAGTATCGTTTCGTATGAGGGACTATTTACCGAGCGGCAAGAAATTTAATAAAACTCAGTCAAGTCGTTGTAGAAACCGACGTATCCTCGTGCATACTCTCTGTCACTGTCGTCGTGTGGGCGGAGGAGATGGCGAAGGGTGGAAAAAGGGAGAGAAAAATTTCGACATCTGCGTGCAAGAGTTCGACAGCCTGAGAATGAGCGTAAGGAACCGGGACGGGAAGAAGTCGAGGGTGACTGGTCTTGCACAGTTGCATGGAATCAATTTTCCAGACGAATCTATATTTCAGTTTTCGATCCTACGGTAACTTTGCCAAGAGTTATCGCAGACTTCCCCTCCGTCGTGGAAAAATTCCTAGCTTCTTCCTTACTTCAATTTCGAGATTCCTGGAACATATTTGTCCAAAGAACGTTGTCGTTAGAGGATGGTAATTACAGTCTACCTTCATACAACACGGTAGTTTGAAAAGAAAGTTCTATGCTTATTGCACCGGTTATTAGTGATAGTTATAAGTAAACAAATATTCCTTCTTATCGAGCATGTGTTATACATTTTTTTGAAAATACCTTACTTAGTCTTGTATTTACTATAATTTCCCACACATCCGTAACATTGTGAACGCTTTCCTTATGATAAAGTTGTGCATTTCTATCTTTCAATTACATTTATTATTTTCTTTTTTTGTTGTAGGAAAAGGATTCGAAGAGCGAGGAGAAGAAAGATGCAACCGAGCGAGACGAGCGACGGCAGAACGATACGAGATCCTAACATGGAGAATGAGGAAGAGCGGGTCCTGTGATGGCTGAAACAAAGTATTCACGAAAAGCTTTCGAATAACCTGTTGCATCGGGCGTTAAAGTAGAAAAGCAAAAAAAGAAAATATTCTGAATAGTGCACGGGGCAGCAAAGATTCACGGGAATCGATAAACCCATCAAACTCGAAAGACCTGTCTGGCAACTGGTTCCCATTAAACTGGTCCCTCCGATCGGTCGTCGAGTCTCTCGTCCACACAGGCCGCGTTTACGGCATCGGTTTTCCGGCGGAACTCGAGCAAAGGAACCTTCGAAAATCGAGTCTCCGCTGGCGGAAAAATTGATTCGACGGTGCGGCGCGGCGCGGCGTCCGTCCCGTGGTTTGGAGAGCCGACCCCGCGGGGCGACTACGCGAGAAAACGAGCGCCGCGGCGCGCTGCGCCGGGGGTTGGCGCGTGTGCGCAGTGCCAGCGTCCAACATGTCCGCCCGGGTGCTCTCCAGGTAGTCGTGGTTATGCGGCGCGGCGCGTTGCACACCGTCGTCAGACCAATCCTCGGTTATCGTGCTGCGTTCGTGAGCGCGACGCGTGCCCCGTCGAGACTGGCATCGGTCGCGGTCTGAAGGTTGTTCCGCGACCGCGGTGGAAAAATAAAAGGGAAAAAACGCTCGTCGAGCCCGTCCAGGTTCCCGTGTTCGACTATTCCACGAGGTTCGTCCGGCTCTGGATAGACTGGCGGTGCGACGGACGGACACAGGGACAGGGAGAGTGCTCGCGCGAGTGCACGATAACGGGGAGAGACAGGGAGAGAGCAGTAGCACGGAGTAAGGGCGGAGAAGAAGCGCGATAGAGAGTGGGAGGAGGGGAAGGAGAGAGAAAAGCTTGAGGCAGGCGCGCGTATTGATTCCCGCGTGGCGTTATACGGTGAGGTGAGAAAGCTGCAACCGGAAGATTTGCGGCCGCTTCTTCGGTCGCCCGTTGAAAAATCCAATAACTGCCGCACGACCATCGGCGGTTAGGCTTCCCCGCTTCGAGGTGCTCGTCCCCGCCGACGGAAGGTATGTCCTGGTAACAGTCGGATCATTCAGCGCGCCTTTAACAGTCCGCCCTTGTCTAGGCGACACGCGCGTCTTCCTCGAGGAAGAGAGAGGTAGAGGGTGGTGTGCCAGTACGCCGAAAGGAGGGTCGGTCGAAGGCACTCTCGAAAAAGGGTATATCGATCGGCTGGTCCGGGACCATCGGCTCTGGCACGCCACCACGAAATCGTGCTTCTCTCTGCCGGCTCTCCTCGTTTTTTCCATTCCTTATTTCACCCTCTCTTCCGGATGTCTCTGTTTTCTTTGTCGCCTTTGTTGCCCCCAGTTTCACCATTCTTTCACCTATTTCTCGTTTCTACCATGCTTTGCTTCCTGCTTCTTTTTAACGCGACCCCTATTTTTCGTGTTGTTTTTGATTTTTTAGTACCACCCTCTCCACTCCTTAACCGGTATACGCCACGTTTTTTTTGCCACGATTCGATGTTCACTGACAGGTGTCGCTCGCCAAACGTCTACACGTAGAGCACACGGCTTTATCGCACACGCTGGCTACGGATTACCAAACGCGAGCAAGAGGCTCGCCAGGCTGCAGTGTTGCTCTTGTGTCACTCTTGCTGCTCGCCCTTAAACGCATCCCTTATCGATCGAAGCCCGGCTACGCCGCCGTACAATTCAAAATTGCGCCCTACGACATATTTCTACGTTTCTTATCCGACTCTCCGGTTCTTTGACTTTTCTTTTCAAACCGTTTCTTTCTGTTCCAATCACCATCCTCTCGCCAGTTTAACACGCAAACTGATTAGCAGGTTTCGCGTTTAGATACCAATATTAAAAGTAAAGGTGCACTCTCGCCGATCTTTGTGAAATTGAAATACCTGTATAACGTGATTAATACGTTACGCGTTGTAAGAATTAACGTTTTAGGAAATCGTGTTGCACAAGAACTTTTCTCGTATAACACAAATAATATAGAGTAACGTGTTTGAAATGATTCTCGTCAAAATAAATAGTATATGTTATTTACTAAAAAAAAATATATATTACTAATGCATGTAAACAAAACTTTTCTATCTCATATACATTCAGCAAAAGAAATAGTTTAACAAATGTATTATATAATTATAATTAATTACACAAAAGCGCATTGTATGACAAATCGCGTTATGCGACTACAACATCGTGTTATATCAAGTCTCCTATTTAAGAATTATGGTCCATCGATGAAAGGACAAAGTTCAGCGAATAAGATCTGTAACATAATCCAAATACCGTTAGAATGATTTAGCTCGCGAAGTTTGTAGCATAGAAATATTGGGTCGGCTTGTTTGGATACACGATCTCTGATCACTCTGAGCAGCGTTTTTTGTCGCGTGGCTGGGCGCCTTTCAGAATTTTTGGACTTGTTCCGTAAAGCGACCATCGGGTCATACTTACACGAAAGGGAACCATAATTAAAACAACGAGACCTCAGGGAAAAAGCAGGGAGGCGTGTAAATAGCTTTATTTTTCACGTTGTATGGCTTTCTTTGAAAGTAATGATGTCGTTAAAGCAGCCGGTGTGCCTGGTTTTATTACTTTCGAGGAAACGTGGAGAGCATAAAGTCAAAATCAAGAACTTTGTTGACTGATTAGTTCCCGGTCGTGTCGCCTTTTCTTTCCCCGCGAACGAAGACGATCGAAGACAAGCGTTGCGCTTCGTCGTGGTGGCTGCTAGTTTTCTCGGTTCGGGCTACTTGGACAGCTTCCGTGCGCGTGTCTGTTTGTATTTTTCCGTGTGTCGCTTTGTGCTGCTTCATTGCCACAAGTCCCTCCTTGTGTCTTCGGGATCGATAGAACGTGAAACGGAAAGCGGAATCGGAGAATGAAGTTCAGGAACCAGTTGAATGCCGACGCGGCAAATCTCGTTGACTCTTTCTTTCCGCTACCAACCAACGGTTTCCTTATTGGCTAATTCAAATACAAGGACATAATCGTCCTTTGAGATTCACCTTTAGATTCTCTTCCCAGTCCCCTCAAAAATATTTTATTCTAGCGCCCAGTTGCATCAGTTCTCGTAACAGAATCAACTTTTTAATTTTAATCCTACTTCAATGAAACTTTTATTGCTGGCTTCCTTACAATCTTTGGATTTTCATTGACAAACATACGCAAATCTAGTGTTAAGGACACGTTAGCTCGAAGTAAACGCATTAAAGAATTTTTAGGAACCCTGACCTACGCAAGGGACGAAGAAAATTCTGAGAGTGCGAAGGGTTGAATCCGCCAGGTTGAAAGTCGATTAATGAGTTGCTCGCATTACGTTTTACCGAAATGAGGCTGATTGGGCCATCTCTAGGAACGTGGTTGATATCACATGGACCGAATCGCGATCGAACTATCCTTAAGATTGTGCGCAGTAGTGTGTCCCCCCTTTTATTTGACGATGCCACACAGTTCCTCGTCGCCGCGCAGTTTGGGGCCGCGTTCTCCGTGAAAGTCGTCCGTCAGTACGCGGAGAGGACGAAAATCGTCTCGCGGTGTTAAGCTTTAAGTGGTGTGCACTGCGCTATTAAGTTTACGCTTGGCGTGAGCCGGTGCAGTTAATCTCGCGTGCGTGCGCCCCGGTGGACAACTTTTTATCCTGTGTTTTTCGATGAACTGTTGTGTAAACGTAGAAAAATACCGTCGATTTCGGCTACAGAAACTCGGTGAACCTTTGTTCCGTGACCCTGTGCTCCTATGTACGACCGTAATTGGAGGAACGTCTATTCAAATGATGTTACTACCGCAGGTACTTGATACTTTCAATGCTAATCACTAGATAGAAGTTATACCGTGTGCACTTCCGTACACTCAGTGTCTTTACCACCGACAAGGGTCAAATAAAACAGTCAGGACGTTATAAACGCTTAAAATGATTTTGTCTTTTAATAATCTGTGACTGTATTTTTGGATCATTCTGAGAAATTGTTCAGAGACCAATCTATCTGCTCGTTTTACGCAGTGTATACAGATTATTAAATAAATGGTATGCTTCAAAAGAAAACGCAGCAAAAATTATAAAGTATTATTTACCGAAAAAATAAGCAAACCACTGGTACATATGTAAATTCCTTTCGCTTAAATGCTGACGTTTCCCCGTGGAGATGCCAGCAGAGCCGAGACTAGGAAGCTTTATTGCACGTTTGGCTGTGAACTTAAATGGATACGGCTGGGTTCCCACGAATTTTTACAGGGGTGGCTTTAAAATTCATCGATGTCACTTGGCAATCACCCCTCTCGTAAATTCGAAAGTCAATCGTTTAAAGGGGTCTCTTTGTAACTTGGATGTCGTGAATTTTTAAAAAATTGATTTCCTATCCTAGCAACTTTGCCCAAGTACCAATATTTTGTTTCCAATACTTCAATTTGTACCAATATTTCTGGTATAAATTTAAATATTTGCGACGATCGAAATCTTTTGATATACATTACTGGACATTTTAAGCAACAAATTGTAATTTCCGTTAATTTTACCCATTAAAAGCAGTTACAAAATATTGTAGAATAGCAGTTGAATAGACGTCTCTCGATGTTTTGAAAATTTTGAATGTTAGAGCCGAGAAAAGAGATTTAATGTTGTGAAACATTTTCAAATTTGATTTCCAGCTGTATCGTCGTAACCAGGTCATCTTTTATTTCTGTTTCAGAAGGACGGACGAGGGTGATCCGTGGACCAGAATGAGAGAAATCATCCGAGTCTGCTCGAGCAGGGTCCTGTCGGTCCTTCGCACGAGAAATGATTTTTAGAAGGTACCCGATCAAACTTCCTTCGCGTTCATTCTCATTTTCTTATTCTCCTTTCTACGGCCTCTCGTTCGCCGAACTCTCAAGTGTGCCCAGAGAATTGCTTCGCCTGGAAATTACTCTGGAAATACGAATCGTCTGCATGCAATGTCTTTCATACGAATATGACTGTCTCGGATAAGAATGTAGGGTAAGGTTGACTAATATGAACCGGTTGCAACGTTTTCTTGAGTTTTGATATCTTTAACCACAGAATCGTAAATATTTCTACCGATTGTCATTCTATATTTATTAGGCAGTAATTTTTCTTCGAACACATACTTCAACACCAATTTACAGACGCTCGATTGGGATTGTAAAATTTGTTTTTCTTATTATACCCGCAAGGTCTACTACCAGTTAGGCTATAAAATTAACGTGTCACTTTTCAGTGAAATTTTACACAGTCGTTAAGCTGCCGAGAATTTATGTCGGGGAGTGGGTGTAGAATCCATAGGGCTCCCCGGGGGGGGAACGCGACAGTTTACTTTTCGTCGTTGCACGTGCATCATTATCATTACGTTGCGCGTTTTTTTCTCTCCCTGTAGCGCGTTTCCTCGCAGGAAACATCACCGGGGACCAATTGGTCGTTTACTCGAGAAGCATCGCGACGTTGTTTGCGAGGCTGCGCGAAGCTGCAGCAGCTCAGGGACAAGGCATACTAACGAGGAAAAGGCCTTTGGCCAGGAAATTCGAAAAATTATGAAGCTTTCGGTGTACGCGTCGACGTTTAGCTTCGGGTTCATAAAGAATTTCTTTATAAACACAAACACCAGCAGAAACGGAAACTCGAAATCTGTGGTACACGTGAACTTAATAAATTTTTCGAATTCGATTTTCTCGTAAACGGAGCTTCTTTTCGATTTATTTTTTCATAAGGTATCGCCCCTGTCTGGTTGTTCTACCAATAACGGAACATACTGTATTAGAGTCGTTCCTCGAGCCATTTTACTGAAATCCAGGCGACAGAAAAACAATGATTTTTATTCCTCTTTTTGCTTTTGTTTTTTTTTTTAGAGATCGCAACTTCCACGCGGACTTAGAGGAAAATTGTAGTAACTGGGTCACGCAGAACATTAATTGCTCCAGGAAGTTCGAGCGGAACGGGATTATCCAACAATTTGTCTCGGTGCAGTAGGGGCCCACCCCCTTTTTAGGGGAAGATCTCGTCAGGGAGGTCAAGGTTGTGGCACGACATCACCGCGCGGTTGAGGATTTCATTGATTCTTAACGAGCCAACGCGAGCTTGACACAGAATGTCGTACGAATAGTAACCCCGATTGAATTGAAGACCGAGACATTCGGCCGTGACGGACGTCGCTTATGAGATTCCTGGCATAACTCTCGCGGCCCTAGGTCAACTGTGATTGCGCGCAGACCACGTGCGATCGATTACTCGGTTACGATGAAGGGAGCTCGAGGCCTGCTCACGTTTTGTTTCGGCCCATTTGACCCCACCGCGGTCTGGTGATTTTGATCATTCCGGCCGAGAGCGTTGCAGTTATACCTGAATCGAGCTTTTACCCTCGGTGCCAAAGTTCCCCATAGCAGGGGACGCGACACGCTTCGAAAGAAGATGACAGGGACCAGAAATAACATATCCTAATACCCTATACGAAAAATTGTTACTTAAGTTGAGGACAATCGTAAAGTCCGTAGAAAATTTTTAACAAACGACATTATTAAAAAGCATCGATTTCTAAACTTTTTGGTTTTTTTTTCAGTTGCCCATAATAGTTATGGATGAACTTTTTATGGGAAGGATGTCTTCTTATTGCTTTTCTACAAACTCTTGATTACTCGGTGGAAAATTCTTAAAGCTTGTATTGGAAATGGAAGTATGTCTCTGATACCAGATAGGAGGTAGGTTTAGAGAAGAGGTCAATAATATATTTTTAACTTTAAAATTTAAGTTAGTTTCATTAAAAGCGATGTTGGGACCCCGTTGTTAATGATCCATGATCCAGAAGACTCTAAGATTTGATAGATTTAATGAACTCGGCATACGATCGTAGAGATCCAGTAAGATAGTAACGAGTCTGCATTATGAAATACCACAGTTCCATACGAGATACGCGCAGATATAGATAGTGACCCGATACTCTCGTTTCCGAGTCGATACGGCGGTGTGTTAATTTATTAATGGGCCGTGGAAATCCATTCGTCGGCTCCCAAATGATCGACTCATTTTAATTTGGCAAGTAACGCGTACACCCAATGGCCTCGTTCTACATTTCGCATCGTTTTTCCCGGGTATCTCTCGGATTTACATTCACTTGTTCGTTTCTTCTGCCACATATAAATATGGCGCACGGGTATCGATTTTCGATCCTTTTTCGTCCCCGAACTCTTTCGATATGAATTCTTCATAACGCGGCAGGGACGGACTATAAACTGAATATCATTAATTAATGACTACCGCGCCTGTTTTCCATATTTAGTGTTTAACGTTCGTTTAAACTTTAGTGTGAAAATGATCGCACAAATGCAGATTCTTCTAGCGTTTATAATTTTATTTACATGTACATAAACATAATAATATAAAAGATCATATTCGAATATCTTAACAACCAATTAAACAGATTTGTTTACTTTATCGAAGACTATCCTGTGTAAATTTTCTTTTGTTATAATTCAGTGACCCCATAGAAGAACCAAGAACAAAGATATCTAACCATTGAATCGAACGAATTAATCAATATTCGACTAAATTTTTGCTGCTTATCACTCTTATTTTCCAAAACGTGAAACCTTGTATTCATTATGAGCATATGTCGCACGAAATACGTGTTGAAGATAAGAGACCCTAGAACAGATTGGAAAATATATCGATTTTTATAATATCGTTTAATAGAATTTGACTGTGCCACGATTCATGAATTGCTTCCTTCTCTTAACACTTACAAAATAGAACGAAAACATCTACCAACATTGTATAGAATCGCGAATTCATTTTGCGTAGAATGACGAGATTGCGAACACTGAATGAAGTGGAGAGATCTGTGGAAGAAGTAGAGAATTTTTTTGAAACCAGAAGCGATACAACGAGACGGGAACGTGCTTTTAGTGTTGGAAGTACTAGTTGAGATTATAGTGACATTTGGCGTGTTCTACATACTCTCCCAACTTGCGAACTCTATATTCCTAGTACGTATCGATCGTTTCGTCCTCCTTTCTCGAAGGGAAGTAACTTTTGGCATCCTTAGTTTCAACAAAAATTTGTGACCCTGGGGGGAGGTACTTTGCTACCAAAGTGCATTAGCTGCGCGGTAACGCTCTGGAAACCTTTTAACACTGATGCGTTAAGTAATGTTGATTGATCTTGATATCACTACTTCGTGCCAAAAATAGACAAAAATTCTAAAATCTTTCTTCTATTTTCCTTCGGCTCTTTACGCCATATTTGTGTACCCCAAAGTGCAAAAGAGCTTACTAGGGCTCAATTCTTTAAAAAGTACTTCCTAGTCTAGTGAATACATTCATTACTGCATGTTTTCTGCAGTGCTATCGATCCATCATTATAAAAAGTACTTTCACATTTAAGCTTCTTGGTTTCTCGAAGCGTCCTGTTTATTTCGAATTGCTCGCTTTTTCGAGTACAACTCTAAAATAATACAGTCACTAGACCACGCATGCGATTCCCACTTTCGAAAACGAACGATCGTAGGGTTCCATCGTGTGTCCGTTCCCCGAAGGGCAAGAAGTTGACGTTCGAGGTAGACTTGGACCGAATTTCCTAAGTTTGGGGTGGATTTCTGATAATGGACGAATTGATTTCAGGAAGAGGGCATGACTCACCGAACTCATGCAGTGGCGAAAACACGTGCGCATCAAGTACGGTGGTCGAGTCGGTGTCGGTCAAGGACAGCGGGAGCGGGAGCAGGTGCAGCTGCAGGTGCGCGTGTTGCAGCTGCAGTGGGAAGGGGGCGCACGACTCAGCTACGTCTGTCATCAGCCTCAACTCTCGTCGACGGCTCGCCGCAGCTGCAGCACAGCAGCCATGCTCTGCTGCGGCCGCAGAAAAGTGAGTACTCTTCCTCTTCAGGATTGCATGCTCGTTACAGGCTGCAATGAGATCCTGCGTCGAAGACGGGGGCTGCTTTGCATAGGGGACGAGAAACCCCTTTGATGTAGGGGTGGTATCAAGTTCAGAGCTGAGGAGTTTGAATCTGTTCGACTCGAAGTGATTAGATCAAGAGATACACTTCATTATTCCCGTGTTAATTTCGTGCGGAGTATTGCTACTGTACAGGGTGAAAAATATCTTACGATAGGGCCTGCTGCCACCGGTTCCTTGTTTAATTCTCAATATTTATTTTGTTTAAAGCGTGTAGTAATTTTACAAAAATTTTGTTTTTCAGTTAGGGTGCAGTTAAACCAAATTTATCTTTCAAGGAGCGTGCTAGTTTTATAAAATTGATTCGCAACCGCAACTAAGCCGGAGGCGGTTGTATTTTTGGTTTTTAATATCCTTTACGGCGTTTCAAGCGTAATATGAAATTTTGGCTGAACGCGTTACATGGAAATCGAAAACGCAAACCCGATACGGTATCGGTTCGTTGTAAATCAATATCGAGATATGGAACGGAACAGTCGGCTTTTATCATATATATATTTGTCACAATCCCGGCCACAAATATCCGGCAGTCTGTTATTATTTTCTATTCTACCGATGACACCGAACCGACGAAATAAACGCCGCGTACTTCTTCCCTCGATTTCCCCTCGTGATCAACATTTTATCGCGGATCATTATTTATTATTTCCGCGAAGAGATTCGGGAGTTGGAAATTTGGGTTATTGGATTTTGTCTCTTGATTTAAATAACTTTTATAGACCTCACATTCGTTTCCAATTTTGTACCTACGATCTCGACCCTTGTTTCTTGTAATATTTACAACGTTACTTTCGAGAGCTCACTGTTCTTTAAGAAAATTGATTTTTTCAAAGATTCACGCAGTAGAATACCCCGTTAAAACTGTTGCTAGCAGCGGATTACCACGAAATATCACGGCCTTCGGCATACGTCTCGCCTTATTTCCCGTTGACGTCTGACAAGCGGAGAATCGCTAACTCGTCTTTTGAAAACGAGCCATGTGCACAAGTTCAACGGAAGCGAGACAATGGAGACAGGGCGGAAAAGAAAAGACGCCGTCGTCGGGCCTACGCAGCAGTGCCGCGTCATTTTTATATTGTCCCTCGAAAACAGCCCCCGAGCTACGGCCTGGAAATGTTTCATCCACGTGGAGATTTCACGATCTATTATTTCGCGTTATTATCTGCCGCGTTTACGCTTTATTAAACCGCGAGCCTCGGACGCTGATTAAGTTTTATTAACCCCTCTTTCCCGTGTAAGCGTTTTCTCTCGGTATCTTGTTACGGTCGAGCAATTTTTATTTACACTATTCCACATTAGTCCCGGTAGTCTGCTTCTTCGCAAGATTATTCGAACGCGTAAAGCATCGTTAAGACGCGCTTAGAAACGGCTTGGTACTCCAAGATTATGGCTCCAACTATCTTAATCCACCAGCAAGTAGAAGCGACCTGGTCAGAGGGCATTCGAAAACATCTTGTTACTGGTACAACCCAGATCAAAAACTTTTTTCTGGAATCTATTAATTTATGACAAAATTATTTTATGTATTGAAATTGTGTTAGGTTTCTTTTTCTACTTTGTTACTTCTGCAACACACTCTGGCGTCGAAGTTCTAACAATTTTACAATCTTATACCTACGATTGTCAAACAGGTTATAAATTAGAAGAGAAAATTCATTGTTGCGCGAACTTTTTGGACGACCTAATATTACGGAGGAATTATAAATTAAAAAATTGTTCCACGAGTAGAAAGTTAGCAGGTCGCTGATGAAAATCTGTAGTAGGGTGAAAAACGAGGCAAGAAGATATTGCAAAATTTCGCCGCGCGGAATCTTGAAATTTAACTCTTTGAGTTTTACCTCGTCGTCGTGAAGACCTTCCTGTACTGTCGCGATGCTTTTGATACTTGCTGAAGGGAGTTGTCCCCCTTTGTGCCACTGTAGCACTTTTAACACTTGCTGAAGGGTGCCTTCCACTCTGTGCCGGCGTTTCATGTACCACGGGGTAAAAAAGTTTAAAAGTTTGCCGTGAACATGGCACAGAAACCCGTTCGATATTTGCGGAACACCGAGCTTTTGTTTGTGGCGATATTTACCGTTGCAAATTGTATCCTTGCCGGGCCATGTTTGGATTACCGTATGAATTTACGAATCCCTGATTGTTTCCCTCGATATTTCCACGCTGAAAAATGTTTCGCTATTAGGTGTGAGTGTTTGTTAACGATTTGTCCGGGTATTTGTTGAATCTGTATCGATATTGTGTCGCTATCGTTCTCTACGATCTATCGTTTTCTTGGACAAACAAATTGCACACGTGTGTTATTATTTGGTTCTCAGGGATAGTTTTACGTATGGTGTAGATAATATTAGGGGGAAATTAAACACAGGGAATATCTAGGTACTTGTTAAGAGTTCAGAGTATTTGAATAGTAACGGAGGGATTCAACAAACATTGCTTTGCTAAGATTTCCTCTGAAACTTGAAATTCGGTACAAATTGTATTTAATTATGCATCTTTAGAACAAAGTTTAGGGGGGATCTCGAAACGACGGACGATTTGCAAATTAGCTGGCGTCATCGCGCAATATTTCACGAAAAATAAGACACTAATGGCACTGTAAACGTGGCGCGAGTCGCCAAACGTCGGGGGCAACGACGAATAAAATTCTGGCCAGGACCGAGGGAACGAAGTGGCTCGCGGACAAGTTTATTTAAATTCCACTAATGACGTCATTAAAATAATAAACGATGTCGTTTGGGGAGTAGAATGTAAGCCGACCCAGCGGTCCGCGGTTTGCAACTTCGCTTCAGACAGAAACGCCGGGGAAACTTTTTTTTTCGAGGGTTTGTTGGTCCGTCCGCGTCTCCGTTTTCTTTTCATCGATAAATTTCATTGCAAGTCAATTCCCGCCGATCGGCGGCCATCAGGACGTTCGTAGAGAAGGCTTTCTATTATAGCATGTAATTTCAGACATTTATTTTGCTCTCATTAACCCTTTGACTGCTAAAGGCGTCTATATACGCTTTCACAAGTCTATCAATATATACGAAAAGCGTAAATTTACGCCCTCTGCATTTTTTTTTACCATAACACCTTTTACTGTTTTACCAATTGATTCGACATGGAATTGGATATTTTAATTTATTTGCATTTATTATTTTTTTAAACCGTAAGAATGATCTCCTAAATCTCCGGGTACTTTTTTGGTCACCAGTCGCAGCGACAGGCATATGACGATCGCGCCATCTATGTTGATGGATCCTTCCTAGGACGCGCCGCAGTCAAAAGGTTAAATAACAAAATTATATTAATTTATTATGTATTCACCACTATTATCTATAACCTTCTCCCATCTTCCTGGCAGGTTATCAATTCCTTCCTTGTAAAATGTGGTTGGTTTGGACTGAAAAAAGTTTTCGACAGTCTGCCTGACTTGCTCTTCAGAATTGAAGATTTTTCCATTCAAAAAGTTTTGTAAGAAACAGAAAAGGTGGTAGTCTTTTGCGGACTATATTGTCATAGGTAACCCATTTTTCATCGCCTGTTACAATCCTGTTTAAAAAAGGCTCAATTTTTACCCGCAAGAGCAGACTTGTGGCGATCGACATGCGATCTTCTTTATTCCGTTCACTGAGATTGTGAGGTACCCATACTCCTAACTTGCTGACTTTCCCTAATTTCTCCAGGTGACGGTTAACAGTTGATTGCGATGTATTCAACTTTTCTGCTATACCTCTTGTTGATTGACGTGGATTTTGCTCCAATATTGCCTTTAAAAGGTTCGTCTTTTAAGGCCGTATCTCCAGAACAGAATTTTATAAACCAATTTCTAACTGCCCGATCAGTTATTAGTCCTTCACCATATACACTGCATATTTTGTTCAGCTGTCGCCTTAGCACTATTGCCTTGTTTAAATTCCCAAAGCATTACATGACGAATATGTACTTTTTGACTCTCCATTTCAGAGGTTAAAAAAAACAGTTCAACGTAACGTGTATCACACAAAACAGTTGACAAAAGACTAACTGAAGCCTCGTCTATATAATGAAAACAAAAACTTAGATACGAACAATAGATTCTACTTAGCTGCATCGGCAGTTACTTATGACTCGACCTAATATTAGGATAGGGATAAAAAATTAAGCATAAACCTGCTGTACTATTAAAAAGTAAAAAATGTATAGAAAAGCATTTGCCAGCACAACGTCGAAGCCTCGTGTTTTTCGTCGAACTTGTTCGACGGGGGCAGTTTCGAGGTCGTAAAAGCGACTTCCGGTTCGATATTTTCATAAGCGCGGTCGGTGTGTACAAGTTTCCGGAAGCGGAGTTTACGTTCTTTCCGCATATCGCGCCCCGAACATTTTGCATGCTTTGGCGAAAACTCCGACCACTCTCGTTTGCAGTCGTGGCAAATTACGTGCAATCGGGTACCAGGGTGCACGCGAACCGGATGTTTCGTAAGGATGGCTGCGGCACAACCGGTGTTACGAAAGAAATCGCTAGGAAGAATGTAAATCCGACTGATTAGCAATTGGTGGACTTACCAGTTCTTGGAACGAGACCTTTGTAGTCTGAATTTTGCATCGTACCTCGGCAAGATTGATGTGCCTTGTGCACTATACCGTTAAATGTCGTCTTCGTTTTGCAGGCTACCTCGATATTTTACTTGGAAAGACTCTTGCTCGTTCTATTATTTATTGACCCTATCGTTACGCATAATCTGAAAAGATGAAATTCATATTGTAAGGACACGTGGCGATTTTATATATTGATCGAGCGTGTATTCATCTTTATTTTATTTTAGTACGTGTTCTGTTTTGCGATCATTTTGAATCCGTTTCGCTGAATGGTTGTCAGAAATAATTAATATCGTCGTTCCTTTTCACCTGTCCGTAACGCCGGCTCATTATTGGCTCGTTCACCTGCTATTGATGTTAATGATCGATTAGAGATACGGTTCGAGTAATAAATTCTTGCGTCGTGTATAATGAACGTGTCGCCTTTTCAATCTACACCGGTTTTTCACAGCCGTGTGCATCAATTCGGCCATTATTCGAGGATAATTGGTGCGCTAAATATTTGAAAGGCTTTCGTTGCTTTCTTCGGATTAGCCCTGTTCCATCGTGGGTGTAATTTATCGATACGCTGCTTTGCTTTACAACTTTCAATCGCTCGCATTATTTTTTACTTGCCGATTTATAATAAGTCGAACCATTTCCCGGCGAAATAATATCAGTTCCATTCGTCGAACGAAGTTTTCTTTCGTTTATTAACGTTTGCTGGAATTTCATACAGTTCGAAGTGAATTTCTGTCACGATACTAGTTCTTTTCTGCCTCGATGATATTTTTACACGAATCTTTATGCGGAACGTTCGCTTCGAGCATTCGATTCGCCTTACTTACCTACTTCCAAGAAGATTTGAATATTAGATTGCCTTTCCCAGAAAGAAGTACATCGCTCTACAATGCAATCTTCTCGTTTGCTGGCGAACTACAGCGACGCCTTTGTCATTTCTCACTGAAAAATTCTGTTTCGTTTGCATATCCTTTTGCGACGGTCACGAACCTCCTCTGTTACAGTATGAAACAAATACAAAATAGTTGTCTTGGTCTAGTACCAACAACTATGTACTTTTTTAACAACAATTAAATTTCATTTTTAGTCTTTCCTTTCTAAAAATATTGAGTAATAAACTATTTTCAGTAATATCGTATCATGGTGTCAGTATTATTTGAAACTGCATAATAAATTACTAATTTCGATTAATTTTCATACACGAAATCACCTTCTTAGTCGGGCTACAATTACTGGGACATCCTGTATATTCAATCTACTTTCGGTTCTGGGTTATATCGGAACCACGACATTATAGGTGGTCGAGTTTTCGAAGAAACAATGCTGAAAGACAGTATTCTCGGTATTTCTGAGGTTACGGAGTTCACCGCGAGGGACAAGACTGGCTGGTAATGCAGTCGGAATGAAACAATAGGGGGAGTCTTTCAAAGGGAAAGGCGAAAGAATGGAGAAAAAGGGAGGAAGGTTGGACGAGCAAGTATAAAATGCAGAAGGTCTCGACCATCCTTTGATTTTAATAGATCGGCCAATGAACGAAGACCCTCCGCTATAACACGTTAATGAATAGCCGTCTATCTTAACGCGCCTCTAATGCGAAATCAATATCTAATTATCTTTCGCTAGCCCCCACGGCCCTTTCTGCCCTTTTCATTCTTCTGGCCGTCGTTCCAGCAGTCCATGTTCACCCTGTCGAAAGAAAAAATTCTTTTTATTGGCCATTTAAAGTCGAATTAACCTTTTAAACGGTTTCTCAGCGACACTGTTCACTTTTTTTGCAAGAATCCAACGTGTTTCCGAGCTTCCAATTGTTATCGCGAAATATTATTGAAAAATAAAAATTATCAATCAAAACATATATTTACATCGATACACTTTAGAATAATTGAAAAGTAAAGTAACATTTTAGTAGAATACTATTTTATGTTGGACCTTATGTCGGAGCTTAAGTAGAAATATCAATTCATGGTCAGACGCGCTAAGTAAACTATGCTCGATCGCACGCGTACTCGACAAATTTGCAAATTCGATTGTCTTGAAAACCGGACTACATTTCCAACTATGTGTAGAATTACATCTTGCCCGATCGTACACACTGTACAGCCTGTAAAGACTATGAACATTTCCGAAAGATATGTATAACGAAAGGTGTTCGAGGCTAGAATTTCTGGAGAAACGTCTTTGCTTAGCGTTGCAAACTAGAAAAGTCTGTTAATGGGCACGATCTCGTTACCATCGAGCCACCCCGTAGAAAACGGATAGTCCCCTATCCGGGCGATGGCGACGACCCTTCATCGGTTTAGCATCGACACGAAAAGTACATGCACACGAAGCATTCGATCGGGTACACACAGCCCCGACACGTACTCGAGAGGAAGCAAACCACTGGCTTGGGGCGGTGGTTGGTCGTGTGTGACACGTCCTTAAGCGGCCTTCCGCCACCCTTCCTTTCCGGGTCACCCGTTACCCTGCTGAGGGAGGTTTCATAATTGAGGACTAATTGTCGCGTCGCGGGGTACACGAACCGAACGAGAAGAGTGAAATGAAGAGGCTGGAAAAAGAGAAGCGACGGGGAGAGTTTGACAGAGATCCAACTATGTGCGTCGGGTCGATGATCAAGTTTTCGGTGGCTTCTTCGATCAAGTCCAATGCTCAAATTCACTTACAGGGTGAACAAACATTTAGTATTTCGCGAAAACGCGTTACAGAAAGAAAGAAGGTAACGATTGAAAATTAATAGAGACGAATACATATTTCCATTATTACGTTTTTATCAATTTCGTGTAGCAGTTATTTACTCCGTAACAAAATTTGTCGAATAATATTTGATACGGTCTCTCTGGTTGCGAATCCGCATAAATTTTTATATTCGCCACGCAGTGGTTTTTGTGTCAACCAATGAAAAAATGGTTAAACTATATTTAGCACGTTTTTTTTAGCACACACGACATGCAATGCTTTTTCAACTGGAAAAACGTGAATATTTATTTTGCATTCTCCAAAAATTTAGTACGTGTAATTTCATTGGCAAATCTATATAAGTATATAGAACAAAAAATAGAATTAAATGCGTTAGGCTTGTTAATCCCTGTTCAGTAGTAAACAGATTCTCTCTTAGGAAACTTTAATGAGATATCAGCAATTATTTTATCTGTGTGGAGGATCCTGATTTCCCTTGGATTATTAAAATTAACATAGTGGATTAAATATTCATATGGTTTATGATGTGAATCTACATAATCAGCATTAATAATTAATTGGATTTTACACGAAAAATTATCTGAAAATTACCGTGATCACAAGTTAAATCTAACAATTCAGAATATGAAAAAAAGAATATTTTAAACGGAATAAGTATTATAGAATAATGAGGGTAAGAATTATCTACCGATCTGAAATCAGTAATGTAAAGGCAAATTCAAATTTCGCGAATGTCGTAAACCGATATTTAAAAGAGCGATCAATGGCAACGATGTCTGTATATATGTTTTCTTTTTTAAAATTATCGATGTTTCGATAAAATGTCAAACACCCCCGACACATCGGCGTATCGTAAACCAATTTCAGTGATTGAACTATCAGCCATTGCAATTGTTTGCCCTTTTAATTTCATTCGAAAACGAGGGAACAACTGATCGTTTATTATAAAACGGTGGATTTTATCGGTTTTCCATTTTCAGTTGCGCGTATCAATGCACAGTTTTTATCCCAATCGATTTACATCTTATCGGAGTTGCGAAAGGATGGGAGATATTGTGGATGGTGGCCTCTACGGTCAATGTGTTAATTGTTCTTCGCCTACCCCTTTGTCATACTATCCCTGAGAACCCCCGAAGGAAGTCGAAGAAAGTCCCGATACGGTCTTCCAGTTTTTAACCCGAAACGAAAAGTGAGGGAAGCGTGGGACGAGATAGGCTTGGACGATATACGCGGAAGGGTGAAACCGGACGAGAGATAGGGGGAAAAATGGGACGGAAAACGACGATGCAGGGGTGGCTGTGGGGTGTTGGGAATGTCGGACGAAACGGAAGTCCCTTTGATTTTCAGGCGAGCCGCAATTATCCCTCTCGCACGTTCCACATACCGGAACTGGAGCAGTCGGATCGTTACGATGCCTTTTCTCCCCCCTTTCTTTCAACACCCCCTCCCGTGGGCGTCCACAACCCCCGTGGCCCTCGCGATCGTGGTTCACCGCGAAAATGCATGAAAAGATTCACGGAAAAGGCGGAGGGAAGCATCCACCCTGAGGGCATGGGGACTTAAAGGGGTTGAAGAGGGGCTGGGGGAGGGACTCGGAGGGGACTATATCGGTGCTAGCAATCGCGAAGACAATGCGAGCCAAGCTGAATGAGAGGATCGAGTTTCTCGTTTGTCGACGACGACACCCGGTCGCGGATTCGGTCTCATTAAAAATCATCCGCGCAGATTTTCAAAGCCGATTCGGAAGGCCACGGTTAATCACCCGAGGGCCACTCGAAAGAGCCTTTTATCGGCCGCTTCGCGCCACTCCCTTTTGTCTTTTTTACCCGATCGCTTGCCACCCGGGATTTCCTACGCATCCTTCTCTTTAAATGAAACCTCGTATGTTCTGTTCGCGGTATCTTTCGATGCTTCCTGACTCTTCCAAGACATTTCTATCGTTGGCGTACCTGCAAAGTTGGGAAAATTCATTCACGATTAGCGAATAAACATTTATATAGGCCGTTTAACCCTTCGAGCGTTGCGTATTCCAATTCTTCTACCATCAATTCAATTTTTATTGTTATTAAAGTTCTGAAAAACTACGTTCAATTATTACAATCTTCGAAGTGAACGTTGGAGCGGAAAAGCAAAAATCAGAGATTCAATTCACAAAGTGGCAAATGGCAAAGTCAAAGATGACCGTATGATTTATCGGTAATCGGAATTACGCGCGAGTTTCAAAGCTTAGAATCCCACGGATTACACAGACTTTGTTTTTCCCTTGTTTCTTCGTTTCTCGTGCTCGCCGGTCGATTAACCTATCGCTGGTTTTTCGCCATGTATATCAAAGATATCGAACATCCACGTTCGCGTTGAAACGACGCACACCAGACTGAGTCTCAAATGAAGCGCTTGCAAAGCTCTTTTCAAAGCCGAACATGCGGCACATTTACAATAAGCACCAGTCCATGCACCGTCCATTCGTGTTCGAGCTTCAATTCTCGTGCAGCACTATTTCTGTTATACCAGACTAAGTCTTCCATTTTGTTTGCCACCGTATGACCGACGGATGATCAATCTTCTTCGATCAACTTATTCCGCAAATTTTAACGCGAAGTTTCGGTTTTACATTGTGCAACATTCGTGACAACTTTTGAGCACGGAACAAGTAGAACGTTTTTCGATTATCAGATTCGCCGACTTTTTACTTAGTACAGTAGAGTTCCAAATATCCGGCACCTGGCTATCCGGAATATCCGAATAACAGCCATATTTACCTCGCATATTCTTCAGTACATGTTATTTACGGATAATATTTCATACAAATAAAGGAGTCACAGCCGCCATGAACAACTTGTATTACTACACTACCCATGGTTGTTTATTACTACAAATTTTTAAGAAAAATTGAGAGGGGGAGGCGGAGAAATTTGTCGGTGAAAAAAAAATTTCAAATCGTTCTGGAAAAATTATTTTCGGTTACAGGGGTCAATTATAATCATTTTTGATGAATAGATATACCCCCGAATTCCTAACCATTTTCGAGAAAAAAATTCCTTACCGAAAATACAATGTCTGACTAGACATTGATACATTTCCCTGAAATTTCATGCGTATGTTTAAAACGTCATAACTTCTAAACGGATTGAAGGATTTTAATGTTTCAAAATGCGAACAACGCGTATTTTAGTGAAGAATATGTAGAAATTCTAACAATATTCGAAAAGTTGCTCCTTAACCCCGTAAAGTGAGAAAAACCGCATAAAAATGGTCCAATTTTCAAATTGCCATAACTCCTACAATAGTGAATATATTTCAATGAAACTTTTTTCTGAAGTAGAGCTCATGGATACTTACAAATAAGTATTAGACAACTTTTCTGTAAGACGTCAAATAAAATTATTAAAGATCAAAAACGAATTTTTAGGAAAAATCGACAGGGGGTAGGTGCCTAAATTTTTCAGAGAAAAAAAATTATTTCAAATCGTTTTAAAAAAATTATTTTTAGTTGCAGGGGTCAATTACAATAATTTTTGGTGAATACACATATCCCCGACATCTTACGCACTTTTGAGAAAAAAATTCAATAAGTGGATACATTTTTCGACAAAATTAAAACATTTCAAACCGTTCTAAAAAAAGTATTTTGAGTTGCAGGGGTCAATTACGATCATTTTTGGTCAATAGACATACCTTTGAAATCCCACCCACTTTCGGGGTAGGTGCCTAAATTTTTTAGCAAAAAAAAATTTTTTCAAATCGTTTAAAAAAAAATTTGTTTGGTTGTGGGAGTCAACTATAGTCATTTTTGGTCAATAGACATACCCCCGAAATTCTGCCCACTTTCGAAAAAAAAATTCATTACCGAAAATATAATGTGTGGACAGAAATATTTCTGTAATTTCATTTTCTGTCTCACTTCCTTTTGCGTTCATTTCTGTAACCTGTTGGTAATGTTGCAAGTAACACGAAAATGGTGATAGAGCCCCAGAATAATGGGCTGAAAAAATACAGTGGACATAAGGTTTACACGTACACCTCGTTTGTGATTATATTCCTCGTTTTTATCACTTCATATGTAGATATAGTCTAATTATCTTCTTCGTTTTTAGTTCAAATTGTAATTTCATTTATATTCTATGATTTTATTTTCTTCCTGGGGAAAAGCTCTGCTCGAATATATATTAATATCTCGAAAATGAAAGTGATCAGAAACGACTCGATTAGATACTTTGTTGAAGAGAGAATACAAAGTTCTTTCCCAACGAAAGGATCATGATACTTTATCGAAGCCATAAAATCGATCCAAAATTCTCTGTCCAACTAAAGGATTATAACGATAACATCGCGCCATAGACAAAAAGTTTGGAACAGAAGCACGATGCAATAAAAAACGATTTAAAAAGCGCTCTCGAAAAATTAATCATGCCGTTCTGGATCTCGTTTCATAGCCAGACCGGGACGATTTATAGGCGAGAGTTTATATAGAATCGAGGGACACTCGAGACTCATTCTTCTCACACGGATTGTTTCGGCGATCGCTGTCACCGATATTTTTCCGCCTGCCGCGCCAAGTGCGTCTCTCTCCCCTTTTCCGCTCGATTTTATGGAAAAATTTTATTCGAAAACAATAATCCCCCGCGGCGGTCGATCGATTTGCAAAACCGCGACACCCACCTCCTCTGGCCGCCGGTCTGCCGCGCGGAATATGACTGAAAAACTTTGTTGGAAAAAATAAATTATCATTTGGTGGATTTGTCCCCTTTTTGTTTTTTCGTCTGTGGTTTTTTTTCGTCCGTCGCTCAACTCGGGTTTCAAAAAAGTTTTAAATGTATTTTATGAAACGAAAAACTAATTCGACTCCTTAATCTTCTGATTCGTTATTCGGGGTGTATCCTGGCGTGAAAAATTTCTCAGGAATTGAAAGGACACACGCTGGTCTTTTTGTAATCTGGTTATTGGATAGCCTGTCATAGGCCGTTTCAAATTATTGGACATTATCGTTCCAACCGCAGCGCATATGTTCAATGTTCGATTCGACGCGATACATTGGAGATAATTTGAACGTCCGTCGACGTCTCCCATAATTGCATTATCTTCGTGAATCAACCAGAATATGCACGCGGGCTGGCGTGGTTTATTCCACGTGTTGGGCAATCACAGCAATTGTCTTCGTTTACATTGTGGCTTCCGCCTTTTATTTTTCGGGAACCTCTGCCACCATTTTCCCTAAAAAGAGCGAACCTTCGATCCTTTACTGCACGGTGGTACGTTGAGCATCGTACTTTTCTGTGCTCAATTTTTAATTATTTTAACGAATTTCTTGACGTTGAGCGTCGGTATTTTTGTTTTTTTAGAATTCGTAAATATACGAACGAATTTAACACGTTAACTGTCACACCACTTTTCTGTACAATTATTCAGAGCAAATGCATATGACAATGTTAGCCTTACTGTAAACGGAGGGTGTTAACTATTAAATAATTCAATGAAGTAAAGCATTATAGTACATAACCAGTGAGGGAGAAAATTACAAAAATGTGAGCGAAACTGAATCGTATACAAATAATACAACGATAATTCATTTTGTGTAGTAAGATTTTTCATTTGAAAATAATTTTTTTTGGTTTATCTAATATGATTTTTTAAAATTATTTTTAACGCTAGAAATGTCTCTAATCTCCAAATTTACGTCCATAATAACATTAAAATCTATATTAAAAATGAAGTCTATACAATATCGACTCTACCTATATCCTTATTGAGTTTCAGAAACGTTTATTTTCTTATCCAACAACTGGTTATGTGTTTAGTTTCTTTTGGTTGAGAGCAATTGGTTCATTTCACGAGGAACAGATTCGGTTGGAAATGATAGAATTATTGGGTTATTGTCCTCCGTTTCGATCAAAATCTTTTCAAAGGGTTTTGCAGACGCTTGACATTTAGTGGAAGCATGGTTGCGAACAGTTAGTCGGTTATCTACTTCGGGAAGCTCCGATCGATTCCTCGACATCATTCCATAACCTTTGACCGAGATGCCTCGCTAGATTGAATTACTTGCGTTCGTTCAATTACTTCCAATCTTATGAACTTGCAATGTATCTCCATTATTGTTCGTATCTGATCTGTCAGCAAAATGAGTTTAATCTGTACATTTATCGTTCTCTTTAGAAAAATATTCATTATTACCATTTTTACCGTTGCGTTCTTTTTACCAGCGAAACTGTACTGTGCCGAGGAAACGCTTGCGTACTTATTGAAAAAAGTTTTGGCAAATTCCAGTTACAAATTTCACGGGGAGTAACGGTGTCGACTTGGTCCGAAATGAAATTTTATTGGAAAATTTCGGGATTATTAGGGCATACTTTCGTCTAGAAATTACTTTAGCGGTACAGTTCATAATTACTATTACAACTCAGAAGCGTCACCCTTTTGTTTTATCTCAATTTTTAATAATTTAAATTTCATTTAAAAGAAAGATCGACGCCTGACTAACGGGTTATGATTTAATTCCTATTAGTTCATTCTATATTATTTATGTCTGTTTTCTTATTATTCAGATGAAAACACTCGGAAACGTTCAAGGAACATATCGAACCATACTCGTATTTAGCATAACTGTTTTAAACGTACAGAAATACTTCTTGTTCAAAGGGAATTCTTTGACGACGTAACAAAGCACTCGTCAGTTTGATAAGAGAATTTTTCACCGTAAGTCAAAGGACTGGAAAACAATGGTTGCATAAAATGCAATACACGATCATTTGGCATTCGATAAGAAAGAGTTGCATACAACGAGTTACTGAAAGGGGCGTCGAATCAATGCGAAAACCATTGAAGACGAATCCTGAAGGACATGGAAACTCGGCGTGCGCCTAATTGGATCAAAAATATTCCATACTTAATCCGTGGTCGATTCTTAGCGACACGAGTTCTTCCGAACAGCGAGGCTAGGCAATCCTTTCACGCAAGTTATTGGAAAAGTTGGAGGACCTGGGTCGCATTGAAGCCAGACACCGAGCGCATTTTTATGCTAGACGGTGCAACAACCTTTGTACTCGAAAAGCTTGCCTCGAAATATTATTATATGCCGGTGATATTCGCCGAGGATATTTGCACATAGCAAACGTCTTCTGGCTTGTCAACGTCTCGTAGTTTCGATTGCTCTTCCCTTGCTCCGTTGCTCCCCGAAAGCTCTGGATTGAAAACTGATCTTGTCTGGATGGAATTCCCTGACGTCGAAGGTCACCGATTGTGGTTCCCTTGATTAAAATACTTCGCGATCGAAGAAAAGTTGCGCGAAGCAACAAAAAATACAAACTATTATGATGTAAAATATCTGCTATTATGAGCTGTTATGATATAATGTTTAAAACAATGTTTTATTATTTCATGAAGTCTGGTTAGTTTTGCGACAGGTCGTGTAGGCCGGAAAGTAGTAATCGTTATTTTCGTCGCGTAATATCCGAGTGCAAGCTTTCGAAATAGCACAATTTGTATCAAACAAGCACCCAGAAACGAACACTTCCGTACAATTAATTTCCAAAGTGTTTTTTTGCCACGACAGGGTGCAAAGTTCGCGGCAACGGTGGGGTCAAATTCCCGGCGACAATTTGCAAGCAGAAATTTTCGGAAACAGCTCGCGAACAAATGAACGAGACCACTCGAAGTTCACGAAGCCCTTCAGGAAATAACAACGCTAAAACGAGCAGAAATGTTCGCGGGCTGCCTCTGTCGACGTTAATCAATTTTCGCCTAATATTCGAACAATTCTAAACAATCAACGGTTTGCTAGTGCTACCATTAGCTATCTTACGATTCTTTTTAGCCCTTAACCCTTTGACCTGAGTTTTCGAATAATGTTACAATATTATCCCTTGTTACAATGTGTGACTTCAAAGATTGTTAATCAAGATTTTTCTAATATCAGTACACTACCTTTTTTCCTTATCTGCCCGTGCAGTAGAACGTTCGAATAGAAGAATATTTGGATAATGGATTATTTAGATGACGAAGATTTTATTGTACATTAGTACCCCGTTAAACGGCTTTCCGAACAGCCTTTATTAAAAATTATTATTACCGTTAGTATTAATTAATTAATAGAAGCCGTTATAGCGAAAAGCCGTATAAAGAGAGACCGTATAACGATGAGTGTATATTTAAAATTTCACTTCGATCGATCGAGCAGTTTTCGAGATATTTTGCACGGCAATTTTCAAGATACCGTTTTGCGAAAATCGCATTTAAAGTTTTTAATACGATTATTTTATAGGTAACTACTTTTTTTTAAGGGTCTTAACTCCTCAGTCGTTCCAGGGTCATACAATAAACCCTCGGTTACTTAAAAAAAGTAATTTTCTTGCGATCTAACTTCACGGCGGGCAATTCTTGCCTCCTTCGAAGGGTTCGAGTGAAGTCCCTCCGCAACGTCGAGGCGCCTCTGATCTTTATACCGAACGAAATTTGTTGACTCTCGTCCAATAGTAACCCCCTAAACTTCAAAAACATTCGCTATCGAGTAGAAATCGTCGTTTCGAGTTAATGTCCTCGTTTCTAAACTGCGGTGCAAAGTTTATGTGCTACTTGTCGAATCGCAGCGTTAAACATTATAGTTCTGACGTTTAAAAATATGTGATAGGTTTTCTGTGAAGGTAATTCTACGTCGAAAGAGTAAGTCGTAAGTCGAGAATATAGAATAAATTCTTATTCTTAATCGATGTGGATACCACCGTAAGTGGAAACATCGATTGATAGTCAGACGCGCCAGGCAAATCGTCTTCAAATTCAATTGACAGACTCATTTTTTCACACAGAATGAGGGGTGTACCATTATTACTAGGACACACTGTGTTATCCTATTGAATTCACAGATATTGTAAAAAAAAAAAGAAACTGTGCCAAGTGCTCGATTACTGGGACAGCCAGCTTATCCGTGCGAAAATTCCAAGACTTTCCGATTTATTCATTTTATACGGTGAAATCGGGCCTCCGTTGACTAGGCTATTTCTCGAGCGAGGCAAATCGAGCCAGAGATATTCCTGTATTTTTCTCCGATCGGATTATAGGCGTTGTTTGTGCACGAACGAGCAGGATTACCCAATAAGCGGCTCTTTCTCTTCCCGATAAAGCCCCGGGAAACGTATCCGATTCCGGACCGATATCTTCCGAGTGACCGACTCGGCTTCGGAGTCGAAAGTTCTCTTCAGGCTTGTTCAAAGCCCGCTCAGAACGTTCCTTTTATCGGAGTCGTATTCTGCAGACTCTTGAAGGAGTAAGCACACACACACACACACACACACACACACATGCTCTGGGGTACGTAGGACAACGTTAATTCTCTGTGAAGTGGACGTTTCTTTGGGTGACGGTGGTGGAGTAAGGGGTTATCGAATGTTGGTGTACCACCTGATAATAAAAAAAGTGCTCTTCATTGGTTTACACACTGCTGTTGTATCCAATGCAATAAATAAAGAGAGTCGCCAATAAGCATACTTTTTACAGAAAAATTTCGTTTGGTGACGCTCGGTTTATCGAGGCAATAATTAATGGTTGCTTCGATGCCGACTGCGGATTTCCTCATTGTAAAGATAGTGTTCTCCATCGGAAAAGCAAATCCCAAAAAGTTCGAGCAGCGTTTCGCTGGCTAGCCGAGGATTACAATCCGCGAGACGAGTTCACGTTGGGAACTCGAGCGCGTTATTAATTTATGGAAACGCCGCTCTTTCGCAAGTTCAGGAGGTTACCGGCAATTTACTTTGCTAATTGCGAAAGTTTGACGGCCCCCCGTACTCGAGACCCGCCATTATTGTCGCCCGCTGTACGCACGAAGCCTGCACTTTTCTGCGAGTTCTCGCTCTCGTAACTACACACGTGGGTTGTTCATTAAGTACCTGACCTAGACAAGAAAATAGAATTTTCCTTTACATTTTTCGTTTAGCTCGATGTATTCATTCAAACGCCGTACAAGTCTTTTGTTTCCATTCCCTCGGAAAAATAGCTGTCCAGTCAGTCATTTTTTCAAAATTTCGAATACTATTATGAATCGGAAGTTAAGCTCCTTGTACTCGTGAAGTGGTCCTGTTGATATTCAGGTGAATAAGTGTACTCGATGGAATTGTTTTGCTGTTTCAAGATACGGTCAATATTTAATTCCCAAAAGCATTCTAGAAATTCAATAAAACTGACCCAGTTTAGGTTGGACGCTCGTATGTGGCTGGTGAAAGAGGAACAAGACAAATAAACTGGCTATTTGCAGCGGCTACAGAGAACAGTTTCCTCAAATTTTATTGCGCCCATCCTCATCAGAAGATACTTAAATCGTACACTGTGAAAAAAGACAAACAAGTTTAGCGAGAAAGAAATAACGTTCGTCTTTTCTTTCAAGAATAATCTTTATCGAAATAATAATTAATACCTTTATTTATTTTCGATTTAAGAATGATCTTCCGGCGCATGTATTTACTTCAATGGAAGAATTTTCTATAGAAGTACGCTCAAAACCGCTTAGTCTATTGAATTAATAATTAATACCGTAAATTATCTTGCGTATAAGCGTCTTCCGTTACCTGTCTGTAACTTAATGGAATAATTTCATATAGAAACATGCTCAAAGACGGCCGAAAAGACTAATTAGTCGAAGTAATAATTAATACTCACTCCAAAGGTATCTTCTGTTCCCTCTCGGTTGAAAAGAAGAATATTATTTCCACAAGAATTTTGCATTTCATAAACGCGTATTTCATCGAAGGAATAATTAATGCCTCTAGTTTTCTTCGGTTTAAGAGAAGTCTTTGGGCAATGCATAATTATGGAGGGACATCGTTTTGAACACGCAGTCGCAGATCAGTGGAATCTTGGCTTCGAGAAACTCTTATTCTTAATATCGTAGAATCAAGGGAAGAAAGGAAAAGAGAAGTCACAGGATTCGTACCCACGACCTTCAGATTGCCTGCCAGCCGTCGTCTTACCAACCTCGCTATCACCGTACCGCTGCTATTTCCGGTGATAGTGATTTCTTTTCTATGGGTTGGGAATCTCCGGATCCCACAATATCCCAACTGCAATTTTATTAATCCCATTTGGTTTCTCGTAGATGCCGTTATCCCGAGTTTTAGCCGCTCCCTGTTCCCGCCACCATCTTGTCCGGCTCGTGTGAACCGGAAGGGGCGCGGGCGTCTCTGCCGAAATCCGCGATGAAAAAATTGGACGCGCGCGGCTTTGTCGCGATCAACGCTTCGCTTAGAGGCCGTATTAAGTTGGTAAAAAGCCGGTACACTGGCGCAATATATGTCACGTATTGCGCGTACATACGTGGCACATACCTCTCGGCGTACTCCCGTATGTACATAGTCCGGTAGACACATAGAGAATCCCACACCGGCGTGCATCGACCTCCGGGTGGGCGCGCGCGCGCACAGAGACCCAGTGTGGAAATGTGGTCAAACACCCGGGGACGAGAGAGGCGGAGGCCGAGAGGAACGAAGAAGGAAACGTTCACGTGCACACGCGCGCACCACCGGGGTGAATTCAGTTCAGTTCGAGCCACTTCAGGATCGCGAGACGCAGGCGCGTTACCAGACCATCGTATTGCAGGATCCACTGAAACCACCCCCTCAATCCTCTCCTCCAGCCACCCAGCCATGCTCTTCGTCGTATTATTCGCGCGATCCTAGCCGTTTCTGCTATTTCCCGTTGTTTGATTCTGTTATCCCTATCCCGACGTCTTGTTTGCAGTGTATTTCCCGGTTTTTGCACGGTTCTGCGCGTTTTCTTCTCGCCGGTGTCTTTATTCCCGGTTTTTTGAACTGTTTCTTCTTTCTTTTACGGTTCTTGTCCAGGTGTTTCTCGCCCCGTTAATCTTCGAGACTATTTCTTCTTCGTCACCCTTTCCCGCATCTGTCCAATTTCTTCCGTCGTCTTGTATATACTTGGTTTCATGTCTTCATTAACTCTCTTCTCACGAATTCAGTCTTTCCTTCCGAACCATGCATTCTGTTTGGCATATCTTGGTTTACAATTCATTTTTTCTTATTATCTGACTTCGTAGGTTTTCTTCCTGATGAGGTATTTATCATTCTCTTAGTTAACTTCCTTTACTCTCCCTCGCGTTCCATTATTTTCTCCATCTCGATTTCATTCACCACCATCTTCCCTCTTGTGCCTTCCTCGAGACCCAGTCCATTATTTTCCTCTTCTATAACTTCCGTTCTATATTTTCTACTTCACCCCCGACTTTCGGTATTATTTTTTCTTATAACCCAGCCCCTTGCCCCCTCTCCCCCGCTCCCAGTATTCATCCTGCTCTCAGTTACTCCCCTTTCCTCCCTTCTTCCCGACGTGGTCCCCCTCCTCGGAGTTTTCCCTCTCCCCATCGTTGGCAGCATCTCCTTCCGGAGAACCGCGAACGATCCTCCTTCTCGCTCCCTTTCGTCCTCGAATCTCCCACCAGCTCCACATTTTTTCGACCCCGAACGACGCCGTACGTGCGTACGCCTGCGTACACGCCGTTACTACTTACTACTACGTTTTACTACTGATACTTCCGGGGCTACTACGCGCAGTAGCGTAGCTTTACGTTTTCCACCGCCCAGCGTCTTCTTCTCCTCTCCTACCCTCCTCCTCCATTCGTCCTCATCTCGTCTCCGTTTTTTCTCGACGTCGTATCCTCCGTACGGTTTTGATCGCTTCGGTTATCGCGACACTTCTCCACACTTCGAGCGGTTTAAGAGATTTTCGTGTTTCGTTCCCATTTCTTTCTTCCTCTCTTATTTTTTTTTTTTTTTTGTCGAGCGTTATCGATGCCCCACATTATTCTAGAGCCATTCGCAGCGGCAGATTTGAACGACAGACTAGCTCGTGTGACGGACAAAATGACTTCTATGCCAAATTCTTTTTATTTTATGCAGCTTGTTATATAAAAGAATAGAGCACAGTATCAGTAATTTTACTTAGGAAATTATAAAACAATTAGATCTTTTAAGAATTAATTTTTACTCGACGATCTTTACCAAAAAAATGTTGTAAATAACTGTTATTTTCTGCTTCTTCAGATTTACATCTGTCTGTAGATAAGATTGTATAATTCTGAGCAATGCAGCTAGTCGTTGATGCAGTCTACTTCGAAAGAAACGACGCTCGCTGTTTTCACAAATCGAGACTTACGTCAGAGCAGCCAAAAGTCGTTTTTCATATCGAACCGCGTTCCTTTTTGTTCGCCGGTGGGTAAATTCCCTGGAAAAGTATACGGTAGGCCAATGGAGCGGTGCCAAATTGAAACAGAACCGTGGTAAATCGGCCGCCTTGAATCCAGCCCAGCGGGACACGTTTCGACGTTAGGGTAACCCTCTGACCTGCTTCTACCATTTTTCGACCCTCGACCGACTCGGTTCGCAGCCTACCGAGGGCTGGCCACTTTTCCGCGCCCTGTCAGCCGCGAAATAGGCCCTTAAAGCCCTGAAAGTAATTCATTTAACACTTTGCGCTCTGCTTTAAGTTCGGGTAACGTGCAAACTGGCCAGGGTGAAGTTAGAAGTTTTTTGCAAGGGTAAATTCAGAGCTATTCTCCGCATAATATGGACGCACAACTTATCTTTTGTTTGAGTTCATTTTTTTCTTAGATTGTTAATCTGAATTTCAAGTTCTCTCCAACGTTGTAGTTTTATCATTGACGACCGTCGGCAGGATACACGGTAATGAACGCGTTAAGGGTCTAACTTCAAATCCTAGAAGGTGACTCGTAAACAGACGGTACACATTTGTTCGGGTTTTCGATTTGCCGCGGTATCGTCATCTTCCTCGAAGCGAACCCATATTGTCCTCGGTACCGTACGTCTCTATCTGTCCGCCTGTCTTCTTTGTTCTCAGCATCCGTTTGTCGTTGTGTGTTTCTTTTGACTAGTCCTCTCTTTCCGCCGCTCACAGTTTCCCTGGTCTTTTCAGAACCCCACGAGTCGGTAATCATTTTCCTCCGGTTCGCGTTCTCCCGCCAAACGTTCCATTCCCTCCCCCTCTTTTCCTCTGTTTTCATCGTCGCAGCTGAATCTCGGTCCTTTTCAGACAGAATCCTCCTCTCTTATTTATTTTTCCCATCTTCGACCGGTTCGCTTTTTGCATGCTTTGACGGCCGGTATGTTTCTCGTCGCGCTTTATTAACTCGAGTTAACGAATCAATCTCAGCGAGAGTCGAAAAACCGGGGAGAATTCGTTGAAGCACGTTTTACGACCGGAGACACGGATATAAGCGACGCCGATGCCGCCGTCGTCGGGGGTTCTTGAAATTTTCGGCACTTATCGTTCCCCTCTCTCCATCCCACACGAGGGTGCTTTGCATTGTGAACCGAGTGCTTTGGCTCTTCTTTTTTCGACTCTAACTCCCCCCTCGACCGTCCCCTATTATTATCCGTCTGAATGTTGCTTGGCTCTTGTTTAGATGCTCTGCCCTTTTTTGTACTTTGTGTTTGCATATTCCTCCGCCTTAACTTTCATTTCTACTCTTCCCTCTATTTCCGCGTTATTCCACTTCATAACCACGCAAATTTCTGATACACCTTCACGTCTATATCCTCTGAATGCTGGTTCCGTTTTGCTTCTTCATCCGTCTATTTTATTTACGAGTTCTCTTAACATCATCCACCTGTAACCACTTTGATACCTAATTTCAGTTTTCAAGTCTAAATATTATTAACCAAAATAATTCCTAATCATATTTATCTCTTCCACGGATCCACATGATTCCGTCGATGCTAATACTCCCGAGTCTTTTACCTATTTGTACACATACTTATCTCTCCTGCGCGCTTCAACGTCTCTTCATCCCTTAAGCGTCTGCATCTCTAGCTATCCTTCCTTTCACAAGCCGAGTCGAACAACCCCTTCCACAACGAAATCCGTGGGGTTGAAATTGCCGCGAGGGGTTGCAACGGGTCGTCGGGCACATAGCGACACGATGAAGGCGGTGATGGTAACAAGGATGGCGTTAGCAGGAGGTTGAAACCGGTGCAAGAAGGCCCGTAATGGCGCACGCGGACTGTACATTAACGTCTCTTACTATGTAAACGATGAGACTATTGTTCTAACCTTTCCCAGAGTGCTGATGATCGGTGATTAACAAACATTGTCTATTACGAACTTACCATTCGTCTCTTGGTTTGGACCACCAGCCACAGAATTTTCTAACTCCTGTTATATGTATCTTCTTCTAATATCAGTCTTGTTCAAGGCTGAGGACTAATCGCTTGTTCTTTTAGGTGACCACTTTTGTCCCCCAATTAATTCCTATTAATGAAGTTTCCACCATATTTCTCGAAAGTGTTTTTCGAACGATGCGAAACGATTTTAGGTCAGATATATTTAGGTCGAGCGTACTCGCCGGAGAGTTTTATCTGTCACACACAGACCCTGCAATCGATTATTCTTATTTTTGTTAACTTGCAAGGGACTGCGGACAGTTTTTCATACGAAAGTTCGATACCAAAATCGTCCATTCGAGAGCTTGAAAATTTAAAAATTTGTTCCCAAAGTCGTGGAATCGAATAGGGAAGTTGGATCCACTGGGAATGGAGCCGACAAATCTCTCTTTCGTTTATCAACCTATCAACGAAGAATCGCTCATTTTCGTGCTACGAACGCCAGAAATAAAATTCACCGTTGCCTCGGCGGCGGTGTTTTTCGAATTCTAAATACGAGTTTTGTCGGCGCTGCCGTTCTCCCCGAATTACTCAAATTATTTTCGCGAGGTATCAATTTGAATGGAGGTGACTTTTTCTGGCGGTAGTAGCGAGTGGCATTAGAGCGTGGCGTTTTCATTGAGTCCCGAACGAAATCGTCGGCACATGCGTGACGACCTTTCGCGACACGGGTGGATTTTACGTGTCCAGACCGAAGAGCACGCTTCTCGCGGGCTACCCTCGTGGATTCTCGTTTCCCTTTGTTTAGCGTTTTAATACAATTAATACCGGCCGTCAGGTGCTGGATTATTTTATCGTTGCGACGTGCTAACGTTGCCCCCGCGATTCTTCATTTAATTGATTTGCAGTTTTGCATCGATCATTAATGTTCGCGATTGTGAACACGTCTAACCATTATTAGTTATTTCTACTTGATTCGAGCGTGGAGTCGTTGACGATGCGTTCTCCAAAACTTATTTACCAATTTCACTTGTGTTTGGATAGTAGACATTCGAATAATCGAGGTTCCAATAATCAACGTACTACATAAAAATAAAAGTTTTCAGGTCGAAAGATAAGGTTCCACCCTAGTGTGCGTGCGATCGTGTCGACGACCCACTCGAGATCCAGGATGAAAACCATGGGAAATAAAAGGAACTGTTGGGCAAGGTGCATCGGGACGGGAAGGATGTCAAGAGAGGACGGATTGGATGCAATTAGTGGCGAACGGCCGCGTCGCGAAATAAAAGGGGGATAAATGAATATCCTCGAGCGGGTAAAATAGGTCGAAGTAAAAATAATGGTGGGATCGATGACGAGGATTCGGACTGGCGCGAAAGGGAGACAAATATGAGTTCCAGGTGGAGAAAGATTCGCCGTAAATCGTGAGAAATGAAGAGACATGATTCGGCGAAGAGGATGGGAGTGGGAGGGGAAGGAAGAAGCGTGAAAAGAGCCAGGAATCGTGTAAAGGAGTATTGATGGTTAAAGATGACGCGGGATAATCAATCGAGGGTAGAAAATCAAAGAGGTTTGAACGAGAGACGCGATCAGATTGATCAGTTTCACGAACCGTGGCTTTCATTGCAAACGAGATAGAGCTCGGTCTTTTGCATCTCGTTTAGCCGGTCGAAACGCTACAAGATACAAACAGTCCTGCCGTATCGTCGCGGAGCGTAGCCGCCAACAGGACACCGAGACTCCGAAGAAGAGACCCAGAGAGTGGTAAAGAGAAAGGGAGAGGGCAAACAGCAGAAAACCAGCACCAGATAGAAGCAACCCAGGAGTAGAAAGGGAGACGGACAGAGACGAGAGGTTATGTTGAAGGAGGTAGTACGGGGCAGCGTAACCGAGTATCAACGCGAAAGACAGAGCAAGAGAAGTTGAGGGCTGGGGGTTGTGCGGGAAGTGACGTCACGTCGGGTCGATACTCACCCACACTCCCTTTCCCGGCATCGTAAGCGATAGTACGCAAGCGCGGCTCGTACGCTCCTGAGCGCTCTCCTTCCCGCCATACTAGCCAGCATGGGGTAGGCGAGGATGTGCGACAGGGGTGGCTCGGGCTGCTTCTTCTCCCGTAAGGTAATCCGTGTACTTCGTCGCGTGGCCGGGCCGTCTTCAAGTCGCGTGGTGTCCACGGACGGAAAACCGGGCTGGTAAAAAGGCCATAGGGCAAGAGGAGGCTGCCTCTGGGGCCGAGGAGAGGGCGGAAGGGTGGACCGGTGGCCCAATTCGCCGTTCTGCGTTCCCTCGAATCCTCGAGCCGTGGACGCATGGATACGCAGGCTGGCACGAAACGCGCGACGACAGGGGGTCGAACGGAGGGTGAGACCAACGGACGGAAAGAGGAACAGACCTGGACGCAGGAACCGGGCAGAGAGAGGGGTGCCGAGGGCTGCACGAAGGGCGAAGAGCTAGCCGCCGCCGGGCTTGCCGAGGACGCCTCGAACAAAAGGGGTTGCAAATCGGCCGCGCAAGTGTGGATGTCCTTGTTGTCCCTCTGCGATCGGATGTGCGGCTCCGCCGCGTGGCTCGTCCTCTTCACATGCCTCCACGGGGTGCGTTTACACGTCGCGTGCCTCTCTTCGGAACCGTCCTGCACCGGCTTACCGTGGAACGTGCGTGCACCGGTTCTAGACCGTACAAGTTCCTCCAACGAATACATAGTGATCCACTTAAGTCAGTTTCGAGTGGTTGGTTAAGCGAAATACCCTCGATCGGTACCGCTAATAGCTTCTTCCCTCAGGAATAGCAGTCTGTCTGCCACGAAATCGCGTTCACTACTCGCTGTCCGTAAGATCTGCTCACCTTGCTACGTCCATGTCCTTAGGGCCATGACACACGAACGATTGCGTTGGCGTTTTACTGCCGGCTAGGGAATCCTACGGTCAGGACCGAGCGTAGAATACCAGGCGACGATATGCATAAACAAATCATAGAATTTATAGCTGAACCGTTTTTTAGAGAAAGTGATGCAGAAATGCAAGTGCCAGGAATTTTATTTTTCAGGAGGAATAGATAACGTTGCTGGCTTTGGATTATTAATGCTAGATTTCATGAAAATCAAATGTTATATATTTTTAACTTACTCGTTGCTCTAGATTCATTTTCATTAATACGAACGGATCAAGTACGTACAGCGTTAATCAGTAACGTGTACATATTTAAATTGTAGTACGATTGAAAAGAAAAGTTATTTGTTGAAGTGTTCGACGGCGGGTTTTCATTGTTATTAGGACATTTGGAAGGCTGGATTTATAATACCGACGCTTGGAACGAACCATTGTTTAGGAGTATCTGCCAGGAATATTCATGCGTCAGTCGACGTCTGAAAAAAAAAATTAAAGCCCTAGAAAGTTGCTCCATTGTCACTGTTTCCGCATTTTTATAGAACACGTGTGCTGCTGGTGCATTACTGAAAAATTCTTCGAGATCGGATACATAAAAAATTCTTACGCAAATGCAAATGTTAAAAGATAGAACACAATTGATAGATACTAAATGAATTTATTGGATCGATTAAATTGTTGTTTGTTCATGGTGAAACGTTTCATTCTATAATTATTATTTTAATTGTTATTCTACGAGTAACGAATACTAAGTAGTTTATTTTGTTATCCGTAATTTGAACGCTATTTTACTTTTACCGGTAAACAGGGGTTTGTTGTTTTTACATTTGCACAGACGTTATGTATTGCTTGTTCTATTAATGTCTGTAGCGTATTCCCGTTGAAGTGGGTCTTGTAGGAAATGAAAATAATGGTTAGTCTCCAAACGTGGGTTTGCCAACACTTGTTCGCTTCTTTCGATGAGTTTCCGTATCTGTCTGTACTCTGAACCGTCGAAAGGGAGTTATTGGTTCCTCGAGTTCCAAGACGTGCTGAATCGAGGCTGTTCGAGGTCTGCCATCAAATTCAAGTGTCGTGAAAGAAAAACAGCGTAGCGAACGTATCGAGACGTTCCTAAAATGTTATACATATTCAAACGCGTTCGTGAATCCGAAATGAAATACCTGATCTTAAAAATAGTTTCATTAATTATTCCAATAACAGCTTCCGCGTTCGAATTCCTATTCCTGGAATAATGCACTTCTCAATAACAAGAGTTATTAAAGTTAATTCAATTTAGGAATGATATTCGAAGTCTCCTAAACGCACATACTGAACGAAAATACTTGCTGGTAGAATAGACAGAAATAAACAGCTAGTTGTGGAACTTCAATATTGCTTCGTTTAAAGAGACTGAGTAATACAAATATAAATATAAATCTAAAATCAGACTTTTCCTTTTATGCAATATTTATTCGTACTTTGAGGAGTATAATTAAAAATGAAGATTAATAAGAGAAAATTTGAAGACAAGAAAATATTTTTCATTCTTACGTACGATGCAAATGAGTTCAAATGGATTAAATGGAATTAATTCTCAAAGAAGACTATATTTTGGCGGAATTTAACTGCTCGATCCGCTTAAATTGAACGTAGAGTCTTAAATTGGCGATGCTAACTAATTTCAAATTCGCGAAGCGTAACCAGGAGGAAATTGCACTTCGTATGATTGCAAGAGTGCATATTATGGCCTCTGTTTGCGCGGCTGATTATTATCTGTCTTCGCGATGCCTCGCATCGATGATTGACTAAATAAATCTGCTCTATTTTCGGGGGATCCTTTTTAAACGCGTATATCCCCCGATTGTCCGCAATTTCACGGAGCTGAACCGACTGAAAGCGCTTGCAATTTTTACGAGCCTTTAATCAGGCTACCGATTGAATCTCGCGTGCAACGCCGCAAAGAGATTTGTTCCCGTTTAACCTGATTTGCGGCAGACTTTAAAACCGCTACTTTGAAATCAAAACCAGCATAGACGTCCGAAATTAGAATTTATCATTTAATCTGATCTATAAAGATCCGAACCACCTTGTCCGGTCTGGAACAAGTATTTTTACGATTTTTTTTACAAGAAACACGTGTCCTCGATTGACGTTACCTTTCTACCACTCGTGAAGCGTTTCATGAATTTATAGGGTACTCTAATACTTGAATTTCATTAAGTCAAAGTACCGATAATATAATTAATGTAGCATTTACTTTGTGTATTATTATAATTAATTTGTTAATTTCGTTGCAGGAGGGCCGGGGGGAAGTGACAGACATAAGCGCAAGTCCTGGGAGGCAAGCACCTGCCAACCAGTTGCGCCCCAAGGAACCACCCCCCATGGTCATTCAAGGAGATTTCAGAAAGGTACCCCAGTGACATTTTCTTCCGAAGATTTGCCACAATTCGTTTCAGCCCGATAAATACATAGACGTTAAATAGAGTCACATGAAATACAGCTTTTGCACATATGTTTACATATGAAAGAAATTTATTAATTGTCTCAACTATTATTCAGTTTCCCGTTTCAGGATACTGTAAGTAACGGGATATCGTGATTCGTGAAAATCGATTAAACCTCTTCGAGGAGTCAATTGCTGAATGTAATTACTGAAAAAGTGAAAGTGCACCGGGAAAGAAGAATTAAGTTAGAAAGAAAGCATCGGACCGTTTCATCCACGTTCGTGAAACTGTTCCAGCAATAGACTGGGTAGGATGTAAGCACGATTAGCTGTCAGTTGAACTGAATCGTGAAAACAAATTGTATTATAAGGGAAGACGGTAGAGTTCGCGTCTCGAAGTGTTGTTTCTCGGTCTGGTGTCTGGAACAATTTCACGCGATTCACAATTAAAGCACACGTTCGCATTATACTGGTTGAAGCGGAAGGACCTGTCGTTGCAGGTGAGTGGGATCAGCACGGAGATCTTCAAGCAGATCGAGACCGTCGAGAACGATCATGACGCCTCGACAGCAGCGGCCCTCGAAGCTGTCGAACGAAGGGGTGAGATGGTCGTTCGAGTCATCGAGCCACGACAAATGGGCAGGCAAGCGTCCGATGCTGCGAAGAAGTTCATCCTTATGCAGGTGTGATAATTGTTCACCTTTCTTTCAAGCTAAATCTAAAATGTATTGGATTCCCAGCTCTAAACCCTTTGGAACTTCTGCAGTTTACTTTAATATGAGCAATTTTGAAAATTGGAAGTGTGCTTGGTTCCCAAAAAATTTGCAAGTGTTTATAATTTCAATTTTGTTGATTTATTTCCTTAATTCAGTTTGTGTTATGAAGTCTGAACCAAATTATAGTGTATGTTATAAAGGGTTAAGACTAGGAATCTAATCCCTAATGAATCCCTAGTGAATCAGATATTCGTTGTCAAAGACTCCCAATCTTTTCACCCAACAAGGATTAATTTTTCAAACCCTTACGATCCCTTCCGAACCGTGAAGTGTACAGAAGTTCGCACGATCCCCTGCAATTTCTAAATTACACTTTTCTGCAACAATATGCTAAGTGCGAACTTATCAGGGTTTCATCTTTCAGAAAAAAGCCCCTATTCCAACACTGTCGATCTCTATTTCGCGTGATTCTCGCTAAGCACACGTTATTGGGTGCCTGGAAACATGCGGCAACGGTACCAAAGTAGTAATTCCGAGCCCATTTTCGTGACCTTTTGTAGCCTCGAATTATGCCCGGGCGTTATTTCCCCTGACAAGCTGGAATAATTGCGCCACGGACAATGAAACAATTCCGCGCTCCGCGAATTCTTATTTTTCGCTTAACACCGTGGAATATTAGCGAGCGAATCCGACGTGATATCGTCCAGCTTCGTTGTTCCAGGATCCGAGGCACCCCATCCACTTTGTCGAGATAATCAAAAGGCCAGGACAGACGCTCGGGCTCTACATACGCGAGGGTAATGGCGTCGACAGGAACGACGGTGTCTTTATCTCGAGGATAGCCCTGGAGACCGCCGTCTACAACAGCGGCTGCTTAAAGGTGAGGCTCCGCCATCCTTTTTCCTTTCTTTATATTTTTCTGCGCCGGGCGTAATTGCCACTGCGCTAGAAGCGAGACTAATTTCGGCTCAGAATTTATTAGACCTCCGCCCTGGGAGAGCCGTACCATCGGATTCACTTATAAGCAACTTCCGAGTTTTCTATCTGGGATACATTCTCGTAACTTGTATCCAGGTTACATGACCCAATTTCTGAGGGAAATAATTAGTTTTTTTTTTAATCAAATAATTCATGGAAAGGAATGTTTCACACGACTGGAAAAACTGTATCTTCAAAACGATCCGATCAAAACAGTTCCACTTTGTTATTTAGGTGGGTGACGAGATCCTCGCGGTGAATTTAGTCGATGTGACGCACATGAGTCTGGACGACGTGGTGATCATCATGTCGATACCCAGGAGGCTCGTTTTGGTGACGAGACACGGCCAGCATCAGCCGATCTCTCATAGTCGTCAAACGGAGCACAAGGCGCCGCCAGTCGTCGTGATCAAGAGGGAGTTGAACGAGGACGAGAGCGATCATGCAACGAGTAATCACGTCAGGTACTCGAACGATGTCTTTGCAATAGGAGAAAGTTATAATAGGGAACGGTTTAATTAGATTCGAGTTAAACTTTAATCGGCCTCGGTACCCTACTCAGAGCGATCTGTTTTAACTTTAACTCGAATTCAGTTAAGATGGAATTTTAATTAATTTAGTTTGGTCCGAGACAGACGCGGAAACAATTGAATAGTTATTTCAATTACAGAGACAGTAATCGTAAGCGTGGCGATGGTCGTGAAATGCTGCCATCCAGGTCGAAATTGGGCTTGACGGGTCTAGGATCTAGTCAGGATCTAGGATCCAGCAACGGTGATTTGTATTACAATTCTAGACCGGAAGGGCACTGGTCTTATCAGCCACCGCCGCCTCCAGTTATCACGCACCAACCGAAACCATCCGCGACGCAACACTTTCAACCGTACGAGCGCGGATATCCAAAAACGTTGGAGAGTTTGGCTGAAAAAGTAAGTCCTGAGTGGTATTTTACTTATTACCCAATATTCCGATGCAGGTCGAGATTTCGTTTCAAGAACACGTTGCAAACACTATTAAGAAGAGAGGGATGAAAGAAAACCATCGGTTATGGATTTGTCGGGAACATATCAAAATTTTAAATCTAATAGAACTTCCAAAATTCATGAAGTTCGAGAAGAATCAAAACCATAATATAGTCTGTCACGTTGGTGTACATTTCCGCTCAAAAATATTAGGACACTTTGAATGTTGTCAATCTTTGGACTATCACCCTTACATTTCGAAAAACACGAATTTCTGTAAGAAAGACTTGATGTAAGATTTTTTTCGCTATTAGAATGTAGGAAATATTATGCAGAAGAAAGATATTTAGTCGTAACGAAGTTCAACCGGAAACGGAAGCGTTAATATCCATATTGTAAGTCTCCACCTGCAGTTGGAAGTAGGTTACACATAGATGTTCTAGACGATGTGGATCGAGCACCCTTTCACATACCTGTCTGCACCAAGTTGACACTTGTTTGCCCTTTTCTGTCCTCGATTGCAATCGCGATTAATAAGAAAGTGGTGAATTCGTGTGCAACGTATCGAGACACTCTGTATAGAGATCAGTATGATGCGTACTGTCGTAATGTCCAAGTCGTTTGGATAAAGCAAATTATCCTGAATACATAAGTTTTTCATAATCAAAGACACAAGAATAGAAACCGGTTCTATTTTCAAAATACTTGCAAGTAAACGATAAAAATTTATCGAAGAACCGTCGAAGGAATTGTCCAAACGACTTGGAGGGTGACCGTTCGTAGCTCGCTCGTGTTTCGACCACGTGTTTCACATGACTAATCGGTTCTATGAATGAATGCTACGTTGATATTAACCAGGATTTCACAAAGGTAAAGAAACCACTAACTCTTTCTTGATATCTAGACTTGTGTATGAGCGCAATTTCCTGCACCGTGCCCGACCTGGACAGTCGACAAGTACTTGTACGTTTTCGTGGAGGTTCACCTTAAGACTCAAGGCAATTGCTCGTCGTTTGAATTGCAAATTCGATCATTGCGTCGAAGGAAAATCGATAACGATAGTTAGATTCCGGAAAGCGATAAATATTTGTCATTGTCCACGTGAAATTGATCACGCGTATGTCTGTCACTGTTTGTGATGTGAACCTACTTTTTGTTGCCTCGTAAGCTTTGCTATGCGCTCGTTCTTTCGATTTCTTTCTTTCTGAGTATTGTCTCACCTCGTGACGATCCGTGATCGTCATAGTCCGCACGATAGATGGATCCACGAGCAAAACGGAACACGCCGAAAGGTGATCGAAACGAACGCGTACGTACAACAGGATCCTTCGATCGTGTTGGCGCAGTAATTTACAGTTGATGTTTCCTTCGATCACAGTTGATTCGAATTTTCGCGAATTACCCGCACGGATGATTTTTAATGTCTGCTACCGATTTTGTCGATCGTTTCGTAAGCAGCGACGATTGACCGATCGACTGTGAGACGAAGGAACGCATACACGCGATTTAAAGGGAACATAGCGAGATTGACGACGATTTCATGAATTCAGGTACACTCTTTCTACACGGGGCCAGTAATGCCCTCGAATGGTGGTCGTCGAATGTCCACGGGCGCGGGAATGCAACCGATCGGTAGCAGATTGTCTGGACAGACTCAGTCGTCGCATTACGGATACGGTCAGCATTCTAGCAGTGGTAGAATCATGCCTAGAAGTGGCTCGGATCAACATTTGCCCCGCGTCGATTATACGAGCATCACCACGCCGGCTCGACACACTCTTCTCAGATCCAGCTTGAAATCAGGTCCGCGCAATTTTCCATTGACAGATTTTCAAGTCTTCGTTCGAATAAAGATATTTAATCTCACTTTGTTAAAAAATAAAGCATTGGAAGTTTTGTAACAATTTTTATGGAACAAAATAGGCACGCCAGTATTGAGATACAACACGAGGTACGCCTCCCAGGGCGACACTACATCGTCCACTCAGAGGCAAGGTCAGTTTGGAACCTTGACGCGGAGGCATCGGCCGTCATTAGATTATGCATCAGATACCGAAGCAACGTGTTCCAGTTCACCTAAGTCGGCGTATTATTACTACAGGCACAACATGAACAATCCGCCGCAAAGCAGTGCTGTCTCGCACTTGGCGACGCTCTCGAGGTCGCAAATTGGTCAGAGTTCCTCCGGTTAGTTGTTACCGCCGTATATGTGACAGTCTTTAGAAGGGACAAATGTTTCTTTGTTTCATAATTCCAATTATTATCCATTCAGAAATTTTGATAGAACATTAACAAGGGATATAATAATGATGAACAAGTTATGCGATACGCCCCGCTTATTTGCAAAATGAGAAAGATTGTCCTTGTTGTTGGTAGGTTTAAGATCGAATTCGTTGCCGCGAAGTAGCAGAACGTTGCCTCAGCAGCCTGGTCTTAGATCTGGACTTAGCACAGTAGCATCCGGACTGATCGATCAAGAAGACAGTGATGGAGCACTATCAGCACCTGAATTACCTTCCATCAGGCGTGACAGAGGTATTAAATTAATGTATCCGATAGTGATAGCCACCTATTTCGAATAGTTAAACTGAAATATATGTGGATACGTAATTGTGCAACAGGAAGAATACCATCATCACCTAGTGTGTTCACATCGGACGAGTATCGAGCATGGTTGAGTCGAACGCCAAGCACCAGTGCATTGTATGAACAAATCAGAGCGACGACAAGTAGACCACCGCGTTATACCTACAGCGCGGAGAACATTCATGCAGCTGCCAATCAAGTAAGTAGTACCTATCCTATAATGTTAGCATTATTAGAATAATATGTATTGTCAATAAAAGATCGTATCGAGAATAAGTGTATTTACTGTTTACATTCTGTTTGAAAGTACCAGTGCCTATGAGTTGTGAACAGTTAAGACCTTCCTTATTTTCTGCAGGGCGATTACGGTAGCTACGGTACGTATAGACCGCTTTCAAGTACGCTGGATCGGCTCTCAACAAGATCAGCCTCGGCACAAACAGTAAATCTAGTCAATTTGAGAGCATCAACGGCCATCAGTTCAACCTGCCATCGCGGAACGACGAATCCAAGACCGGCCTCGGTTGCGTCGAGCGCGCGCACATCCCTGACGAGTCAGAAACCGTCTTTGAGCAACTCGACTGCTCAAAGAGCCACGTCGGTCAGAAGAATCAGAAACCTGCTGGACCTGGAGTCAACTAGAAGCATACCCACACCTACGCCTACCAGAACTCAGGATCAAAGACTGCTAGATATTAATCCTGCAGGTGAAAAGAGGATAAAGTTTCCTAGTCTTCCATTGCCAAATTGATCACCGTGTAACGATATCTCTGCGTTCTTTAGAGTTCCTCAAGTATAAAATAGAGAAGCCGCCGACTGTAGGGACTCCGAATTCGACTAGTTCTCTCTTGAGTTCGCTCGGAGAATCCAACAGTGGCGACCTGTCAGGTGGGGTCAGCGGACTGCTCTTCGTCCACCTTCTGGCAGGACGTGGCCTTCGGTCGACGACATCCTCGTCGGCAGCTACCACGCCCTCTACGCCATCGGGTCAGCCTAATTTAGGTAAGTTCAAGATTCTATACATTCTTTGACAGGTTTGACAGGATACATTAAATAAATCACACAGCACCACAGCGATACTCCAACAATTTTCTTGTCCTTTAGAAAGTATAATAAAAAGAATACGCTATTTTACGTGTTCATCATTTCGATTAGAAACTCGAAAGTAAAAATTCTATGATAGATATTAGAAATCGGTGTTAAAAATTTGCTTCTCCCGGGATATGAAAATAGCTAGTTGTGGCTTGAGGGACCTGTACTGCGTGCTGGAGTGCGACAGGGTGCACAAAGCGAGGACAGTGGTGCGAACCGGTGACCTGATGTTCGACTGGGACGAGACCTTCGAGCTGGACCTCGTTGGCAACCGGCAGTTAGATCTGCTCGTCTATTCCTGGGACCCACAGTACAGGCATAAACTCTGTTACAAGGGGTCTGTGCATCTAGCTACTCTTCTCAAAGAATCACCGGTTCACCAATTGGCTGTCAAGGTCGAACCACGTGGCACAATCTATTTAAGACTGCGGTATACCGATGCTCAGCAAACCTTTCGAAGAAGGGGACTTCCGGTAATATCTTTGGCTACCAGAGCTGCACCTCTCTTCGGAGTCGATCTTGACACTGTGGTGAGTCAATCAATTACATGCGTGGAAATTTTAAATAAAAAATTAATGTGTAGGTTAAACCTGTTTTGGTAACAGATAGATATTCCGATAAAAGAAGTCTTTATTTTTCTAACAACAAAATATACTTTCAATAAGCCACAATTACTGGTGATTATAAGTATTCAAACTTCTGATACCAACGTTGTGTGGTGTTCAGGTAAGTCGAGAAAGTAAGACTGGCGGAGTTCCTGGGGGCGTTTCTACTGCCCTAGCAATGGGCGTACCAAACGTTCCCATAATCGTCTGGCGCTGCGTAGAAGAAGTTGAAAGAAGGGGTCTTGATATCATCGGTGAGCTTACTTACAATTTCAACACTTAAACAATTTTAATTGCCAACATTGAAGCGTGGATATACTGGTATCATTGCGATACTTATGAAGTATTCGTGAATCACAGGTTTGTATAGACTTTGTGGATCAGCGTCGAAGAAGAGGATACTTAGGGAAGCTTTCGAGAGAAACGCGCGTTCGGTGAACCTGTCGCCTGACAATGTACCGGATATTAACGTCATTACAGGTAAATTAAATTGTAATAGTAAATAATAGATATAGTAAAACTATATCAAAATTATTTACCCATACCAACGTTAAAAATTTGGATCGAACAATTATTTTGCAGGCGTATTAAAGGATTACTTACGAGAACTTCCAGAACCACTTTTCACAAAGTGCCTCTACCAAATGATGGTCGACGCACTGACTGTCTGTATACCGGATGATCCGCAGGGCAACGCTAAACTCATGTTCAGTATACTCAACTGTTTACCGAAAGTGAACAGGGTATGTATCGAGTTAGAATCCTAATCATCGCATTAACCAGTTTATTCGCTTCTTTCTTCTCTATAAATTACCGATTTTATTTATGTTTTATGACAGTGTACGATAATTTACTTGCTGGATCATCTGGCAATGGTGGTGTCACAGTGCAACAAAATGTCACCGGCAAGCCTAGCAGTCTGCTTTGGACCAGTTTTGATGTTATACTCGGAGGAGAACAGACCTCCCCTTGACTTCCAACAGCCAATCGCAGTTCTTAAATACCTCCTCGAGATATGGCCAGTTAAGTCAGGTAATGTCGTCTTTTCTAACAATGCTTTCTCGCAAGAAGGAAATAGACTTTATTTTCTATTTTATCGACTTTGTGACTTACGTAGTGTCATAATGCTTTTGTACATTCATTCCTTCAGCTGCATAATTATTAATGTTAAATTATACTGGTCAACAGCAAGTATCCTTCATCCAAGTAGCCAATTCTAATTCGTATAATATCAATTATAAAAATGAAAATTAAAATGAAATAATAGCTCTAATTTTCCAGATACATAACGAATGAAAGTTTGTTGACCAGTGTTGTTAACGAGCTACAATCATTCTCCAAAGCTTAGCCTGCTTAAGCAACTAAACCTAGAGAATAAGAACCGAATAATCAGTCACTCATTTCACAGACAGTTCGGAAGATTTCTTCAGTCGCTTCAGCGCTTCCTCGAGTTACGCCAGCAGTCGAGCACAACAGTCAGCAGCAACTGCAGCAGCAGCCGCAGCAACAAATGCAGCAGCAGCTGCAGGGAACATTGGGACGCACAGGGCTGCCCTGGCAGCAGCAACACTCACTTCATCAACAGTCTCCAACTACGGTACCCGCAGCCCTCGCACCCTCCACTCGTCCTCCGCCACCGGTCAAACCTCGACAGGTCAGTGTTCTTTTAGAATTCTTGCCTTATCTCGACGACATTCATTTCAATCTCTCGCCTTTCTTCACCCCGTTCCTTTGTCGACGTTCACAGGTGGTTTGAACGAGTTTACAAGCGGTTTGTAAACATTAACGAAGAGATTGGTTGATCCACGCAACTAAAATTAGTTGGATAATTCGATCAACATCGGTTGTTTGTAGCGTTCAACACTATAAGTTTTTCATTTTTTTTTTTTTTTAATCAACAATTATCCTAGACCTAACAACTTGATCTGGTCACCACCAAGTGTCAAAGCCAAAGGTACTGAAGTATTTTATCTTTCTGCGTCAAATAGAACGATATGATTGATTCGGTTTGAACGCATACAGAGGATGGGAAAAAGAGAAGCAAGAGATATACGAGAGCTTACAATTTCTTTGGTCTTGAGTTCTTTCTTCCTCTTGAAGTTTTTCGCTTGTATTTGTATATACGACGCGTGACGTATTTAAAACGTATCGCCAAATTACGCTTGTCGATTACGTTGGAAAGAATGAAAGAAGTGCCCAGAAAGTGAAACGAAACGCTTCAAGAATTTCGGCAACAGTCTCGTCTCGCTCTCCGCTTTTTTTGTCCGTGTCCCATATGCATTATCTGAAGCGTGTTGTGAACAGCATGGTAGGCAAAGTAAATGACTCTATTCTCTCCCTTTGTTTCGCTTCACAGAACAACCCTGACGCGCTTTCATAATTTCGAATCATTCGTCGATCAAAACGAGACATTCGTTCATTCATTTACTCATTCATTCATCCGTTCGTCCGTTGAGATCGTGTCGGTTTCAGGTCACCGTGATTCTCGAGGACACTTGAGTTTTACCGTTGATCGTTGCAAATTCTTCGTTGTGGAGCTTTCCTTCGCCTGTAAACGTTTCTGCACTTTCGTTTATTTGAATTTTCGTGCCCAAAATCGATTTTATTTCCCTAAAAACTAAGCGAAGAAATATTTTCGATCGTAACTGACAAGGATCCGCAGAGTGTCATCAACCCCACTCCCCTCTTGGAGTTTGAGATACCGTCGCCAAGTAAAGTATTCTTAAAAGTTTCATTAAACTCGTGAACGGACACTATGCGGATATTTCTTATGGACGAAGAAACGTTTCTTCTTTAACGCGAGATTTTGTCAAGCAAGCAACGAAGTCTGTTCTGCGCGATGAACAATTTGCGAGACGACCCATCGCGACGTTGTCCGTGTAAATATTACCACACTGAAACGCCTCCGTGCATGTCTCGATGTCAGTTCTGTAAATTATTTTGGGCATACCGATCTGTGGGTCGTTTATAATTTCCGTTCGTTTGCGCCGCCAGTCTCGACGTCTTTCCATTATAGTGACGATTTACGTTGTCTTCTTTATCTTTTTTCGTTTGGGCACGTATTCTTCAGAGCAAGCGCAAATTGCCGGCTCTACCAAACCGCTGACAGCACAGAGACGCCGCTTCTTGCACAGGTATTATCGTTATTATCGTTTTCATTCGCGTTAACGTCAGCCTTTAGTTATCGTTATCACATGCATGGCCCGTGTCAGACATCAGAAAACCGATGTACACATACTCGTCTGTCACTGTACACCACGTTTATGCACAGTGTCTGTGTGGATTTCAGTAATAATAATTCTTTGATAAAAGGGTAGAGGGTATTTGACAAGTAATACAATATTTATGCAATTCTAAATTTTTTGTTTTTCGAAGACTCTGTACCATGTATGTGTAAACACGTAAACATTTGTAGCTGATTGCAAAAATAGTGGTGAATATTTATTCGTGTAAAAGCAAAGCACATCGAAGCTATCCAATATTAACATTGACAAACAGAACTAGAGGCTCTTCAAAGACAAAAGTAAATAATAAAGATAATCGAAGCTTGTGCTTGAAAGAAAGACGAATAAATATGTAATCAGAGAACAGATGGTCTGTATTATTTAAGGTGAAATCATTAAATCACTTTTTAGAGGTAAAGTACAATCAAAACTTTGATGTTACCTCTCTCTCTCAATTAATCGACATAAACATGTTCATTTACAGAGTCTCGTATTCATGTAACATAATTTTCACCTTTCACAACATATGTATATCCTCAGATTAGAAAATAGAAGGAACGGAAGATGTAGGAATAGTATCGTATTAATTAAGCAATCACTCGACTTTTGAGACGACTCTAATTACCGAGACTCTATGGGATCGTTAGTGTATCCTAGCATGCTATAATTGCACCATGAGTGTCGCATCTTGAATTCGGTTCGACGTTGATGGTTTCGATGTTTCTGCGTAGAATTTTCAACGCAGTAATATGGAGGAAAGAAGATACAAGACTCTTCAATATGTATAATATCCAAGTCGAACTGGAATCAGGTGCACAGTATCCTTAACACTTGAATGATATCCTTAAAACTTTTCAAGTATAGTACATACACTCGATAGATAAAACGCAGTACACAAAGCGAGGCACCTCAGTTAAGAAATAGATGATAGAATAGAGGACATAGTTTGAACTGTACAGTGGTATGTAAAAATCAATTCGTCAACTTTGAGCATAGAAAGATTTTATTCGAACCATCCGAGATCCCTTTTAATGGATCCATCTTTCTCGATGAACAGCAATATTGTTAATTGGAAATTCTTTATAGACGGCGTCAGAAATATCAAACAGGTAATACGATGCAAGGAGTGTATCATAATTGCCATGTCTCGGACTTCTGTGTGTACCTACATCTACTTTGCTCGCACGTTTCTTAAAAATGAAGGCCTCAACTTGTTCTATTTTCCTTAGGAATCATCCGGTAGTATCTTCGCATCAAAAACACAGAACCTATCCTGCACGCAACCACAAAACATTATAATCTTTTCATGTTCCACATTCTCTTCTATCGTTTAACCCTTTGTGCAGCAGATCTTCGATTAATTCTAAATACGTAGACCAAGTTCGATCATCATTTTGGGTAGAGTGCAAAGGGTTAATGTTCTTTTAAAAAAATCCCCGTGTACTCGAGGAAGCGACAATTAATGAAAAATTACGCTGGCGATGCGGCGTCCTTGTCTGCACAGGTGATAGTCTCGTCTCCCGGTTCACCTAGCAGTGAGGAGTCGGAAGCTTCGCCAGAGCCAATTAACAAGAGCCTCCTGGGCGGCTTGGGACTCGAGAAAGGCAACGAAGGGGCCACAGCTGACTCGACCGGCCCTGGAACAGAACAAATCACACCAACAAGCAGCGTCGACACCGAAGAGGGAAATACAACGCATCCGGAAGAAGGCGAGATGGGCGTCGAAGGCGATGCCGAGGCCAGCGACGATGATCGACACCAGCACATACCCAAGACGCATTAGAGTCTCGTTTAACACCCGGATCGATTTGGGAACGTGCGTCATGAATAGATTGAATGTCTCCGTTTGATTGATAATTTGAAAAATCTCTAGTTTTTTCAAAGAGGACAATCCGATTCGAAGATTGTTGATAGAAATTGTAAAGTAGCAGTGTTGGGCATTAGGCAATTAATTTTGTTTCAGCGAATTGAGATACGGCGGTCATGATTTATTCTACAAATTGGTAAGATTAATCATCGATTACAAACTAAAAACATTCATTTCTAACTGACCCGTAGCTCTTTGCTTTCGGTTTGCTTTGATCCATTTTATCTATAAATGATTTTTTTACCTAAAGATAAGTATAACAAACAGCTTTCACATCATGATAAATTATTGTTCTTAAAAGTGAATTCAAATATCGTTTAAAGGAAGTTTTGCCCAACTCTGATAATATTTACTCGTAAACATTGTAAAAGAAAACTCTTAAGAGTAATGAAGAATTTTTAAACCTGTTGGAACAGTTTTGCGAATATGTTGGAAAGTTTTTTGTTGTTTGTAGGAGTATCTGTTTTGAAGTGGTCAGCGAAGGGAAAATGAAAGTAAGTTCTTAGAACATTGCTTGTCAATCGAAATATGACCATATCTTTGTTCTTTAAAAAAATTTTAAATGAATTAGAGTGATTCGTGGAATTAGAGTTTACTGAAATTTTAAGAAAAATTTAAGCGGTGAGCAAGCGTGCTAAGAGTTTCTTTTCATCTTAATCCGCGATTCTTGTGGCGTGATGATGAAAGTTGGGAAAAAAAGTAATGATATTCTTTCTTTGATTTCTCAAAGATTAAACGCGTTGACTGCTTCGGTTTCGAAATCTGATGTAGCAACATTTTGATCGTGAAACGATATTTTATTTCATAGGAGAATGTGTGAATTGAATCTTTGATATAAGCTGCTCTCGGGGTAGCAAAATGCGTGCACCAAAGACTTCGATCTAGTCAGTGTTATGTTTAACGTTTTCTAGTCAATAATTTCTCCTTTGAAAGCATTATTACATTGTTACTACGTTAGAGAAAAGTTTCCTTCGTGCGATGTTGTGTTTTTAGATATTTATACGTGTTTCTGTGGCAGTCAGCGCGTCGAGTTCCACACATATTCTTCTTAAATAACGCGTTCAAATTGTGGGCATATAATCGTACGATTCAAGGCTGAATCTTGTCGCCAGACGCACAATACAAGCGATCATTGTTTCCCAAACGAAACGACGCGCATAATGGGACCACCGCGATTATTCGTCACAAAATCTTCGCAAAGAAAATTAATAATCTGCCAACCGACTAGAACCTTTTCGCGAGTTTTTCATACGAATTCTTTTTGTATTTTACACCAAAAAGGTACTTATTGAGTAACACCTAACGAGAAACCTAAAAAAAAAAAAACATATTGAAGTTACAGCAGTGTCTAAACGAGAGTTTGCACTATTTAGCTGCGAACGACGCTATAATTTTATAATCACCAAAGACTGTAATGATGTACATCAACAAACAGGTTCCTAGTTTGCAACTTTTTGCACAAAATTCGACTATTAGGCTTAACTAGATCCTTCCTCGATAAAGAAAGAATCGATCACCGTTGCAAAAGATACTCTTCCGCAGCTGAAGAGTCGCGTATGGCGAGCATTCGAATTTTTCTTCGCGCACAAACGCCACGAACGGAAATTTCGAGGTCCTGAACTTCTTTTCTATCCTACGTTCGTGATCCATCAAACTTCTTTCACAAGCCCGATGTCGATCAATCGAAGAAGGAGCCATCAAACGTAAGCCTCAAACCTAAGAAACAAAAGGTAGCATCATCGGATGACACACTCGAAGCATGCAACGAGCGTTTCAGAACGTCCCCCGTGTCTCAAATTGCACAAATCTACGAAACGACTGAAAACAAGGAACCTTAAACTGCTGTAATGCGAGGGGACGAAAGGAAACCCCCGAGCTCCGCGATTCATCTCGCACACCCTCGGATCAAAGAAGCTTCCACTGCTTCATCAGTCGATCTTTCAACAGAGTTCAAGCTATTCCCGGCCGTCCGAGGCTCTGAGGTCTCGAGTAAAGAGTTCCGGAAGCAGAAATTCTAGCTGCAGAAGAAGAAAAGCGACAAGAGCTGATCACCGACGCGAAAGGAGGACAAGAAAGAGGCAAACGTGGGGAAGAGTATAAGCGTGACACACAAGAGATACACACAAGAAACAAACGAACAAATTACACAGACACAACGTTAGGTTTATATACAATATACTATAAATATATATATATATAAATATACATATTATATATACACACATAGGCCAGTCACGATATACATGTGCTTTTGATAAAAAACTATTACTTGTAGTGGTTAGCTAGCCCTCGTATACAGAACACGAAGGTACTGTTGATGTACACGACGCTCTGCGTCCACGTATACGTGCATGTATGAAATAAAAAGAACAGATCAGCGGAGAAAGAAACGAAAGCACGGTATAGGTACACGCAGACGCTATGGTTATACATAATATACATAAATTTCACCGCGGCAATAGCCGAGGTACCGACTCCAAGACTTGTACATGTTGACAATATCAAACCGACGAATGGAGACCGAAGAAAACTAAGGCAGAGGTGGATCGAACGAAACCAAAGTAGAGAAGTCGAACTCACCGAGAAACGATAATAATTACGAGTAAAGAGTTAATTGTAACTTGTAAACGACTAAACATAGCCAGTATTATTGCGTACGCAAAGAAGAAAACATATTAAGGGGACGAACTGGGAGAGATCTTGTCCAGAATCTGCACCCGTGGTTCGTTTGTTCTACGATCTCGTCGACGGGGACACGAACGACGACTATTATTACTATTACTGTTAGTTGGTAATATTACATATAAATAAACACTCGTGTACACTCAGAGTCGTTGGAAATCGTCATCCGACTTCCCTTTACGTTGGTCGATTTGGAAAGAAAATGTTTTTGAGCAAATCAGATACGAACATCATACACTTTTTATTGTTGAAGCAAAAGATTCAGTGATACGTCGCAACAAATTCAATCAAAGGCATTTCTTTCTAAAGTCACCGCATCTAAAGTTATTTTGGCTGACAATTTCTAACGAATCACGGGTTAAGAATTAATAATCTTGTCCATCTTAAATATTTTTGTCGCTTCGAACGACAGAAAGAAATGATTCTTTAAAAGATTTCCAGCTAGATCAAGACAACTTTACATAGTGAAAACGGGTGATTTGGAAAGGCAAAATGGAAACTGATTCTACTATGCAACCCCCTCTTGATAACGCGCAATTTTTATACGAATTATTTTTTTCATATTGCTCGAGACGACAGAAATGTTTCAGATTGAACAAGTAATTACTTAACCGCATATAAATAATGTATAAAATATATCCTATACGAATAATAGTAATGCTAGGGGTTGCTAAATATCTGTTAACCCTTTGGAGAGGCATTACCTTTAAATGTGGAACGCTAAAATTTTATTTTAACAATATATTAACCTGTAAAGAAATTCGTTTTTATCTAAAACTAATCGTGAGCTAAAGTTTGAAGCTGCATCAAAGACAATGGTTGGGAGTTGTAGATCTTCAAAGGGTTGACTATTGTTGTCATTGCTTTTACTCGCTCGTGTCCTCGTGAGAGAATGCAGACTGTGTACGTGTTATACGATATATGCGTTCTTTGTATACCAGCGTCGTCCAATAGAGAGTCCATGCGTTGTAAAATCATCGAAATTGTGTTTGTCACATTCAAATCAAAATGAGAGTTATTTTTTATATTATACTAATCCTCGAGGATCTAATCCATAATGGATTAAAAATCGAATTGTAATCATCATTGTAACTTCACACAATCATTCGATTTTATTCTAATTTTTCAACTTTCAATAGTAGTTTAACAGTTCAGTATTTGAAAACAATTAACGCAATTAGCTTGTACGGATCTAAACATTTCTGTTTAATTAATTCTATGTTATTTAAAAGAGACCACGTGAAAAATACCCTTGTACGTGTTAATAGAAGCATTTAGATATTGCGCAAGAAACGAGCGTGTCTAGTTGATCAAAGTTTAGAAAATATTAGATTTTTATTGGACACCGCTGTTATAACGTATGAAATATATCAGTATGTGCATATGCATATGTCGGCGCGCTCTCTCTTTTCCGTACAGCGTTAGTTATATCGGCGGCATCTCGGTAGAGGATGTCACCGGAGACGGTGTTTTGTTTGAAGTAGCCGAAAATCGAGGATTATTGTACAGCTCAGTGTACCATAACTTCGCATAGTTACACCCTAATCGTACGGAAACCCGACTGTTTGATTGTCATTTGATGTGCAAACGCGACGGAACGCCGGATACCATCATACTTTTCACGCCTCCATAGAGAATCTTTTCTCTTTGTTATGGTCTCTTCGTGAAGTTTCGAATAACAAATTGTAGCGTTGCGAGGACCCGGAGATGAATCCTAATCCTTGAATTTGAAACTTGTGTAAATTAAATAAATGAAATGTTCTGAAGTCTTGACGAAACTCCATCGAAAGGACAGAAATTATCTGATATCTCGAATCGATCCTCCGTTCATTGATCCGTTCCGACGAGCAATTTCCATATTTCTTATTGCAAAGAACGCCAACATTGTTTCTTTTTTAATTACACGTACTATAGAATAATACGACCATTATGCCTGTGCTATTATTTAGTACGGCTTGAAAGACGTCTATAAATTAACGAAACAATGTAATTACAATATACAGCGTTGCAATGGAAAGTATTGTAAAAACCAGTATTTCACTGAAGACATTACAATGGCAAATAGTCCCGTAAAAAAGCAGCATTGCAATAGAAAATATTGCGATATAAGATGCTGCGATAAAAAGTTTTACAAGAAAATAACGTTATTGTAAAAAATACTGTGAAAGACAGTATTACACTAACGAATGCTGTGATCGAAGATTATTACAGTGAAAAGTGAGTAACAATGTTGCAATAATAAATACTGGAAGTAAAAGATATTTCTGTAAAGATTAAACAAAAAGGAATGTCACAGGGAAGGTATTGTATGTAGTGCAGAAGTAACAAACAAGGAAATGTATGATTAAGCCCAAACGATAATTGTATTATCTCTTTTTAAAGGATTTTAAGTCCGTTTGTTGACCAGAAGCTCGCTTGCCTCATTGAATCGTCCCATCTTTGTATATAAATATAGGTTCACCAGAGCTTCTCTGGACACTGATATTTTCCTACAAAAAGACAATGTCCCGACATCCGGCGTTCCTCGGCGTTCCTAATTTTAGTAATTAACAATAAAATCACGCGTCCAAAGCGTGTACCATTAATTATGTTATACGTGAAAGCACACTGCCGCAATTTTGTATGATTGACTGTTATTATATATACCTATACCTACATATTTATGCTACGTATACATAATTATTAATGGAGATGCGAAACGAAGGAATGATACGCGTCTGTCGCAGGATTCTACGGTACGGTTCGCGAATTATATTTCATTTTGGCATTTCTTTCGAACTTATTCGCTCCATTTAGTTTGCGAACTTATCGCTAAGAGAAAAAACGTCTTCAGAGTACTTTAAAGGCACTGAAAATTTAATTCCTTGGAGAATAATTGTTTAAAAGGATCTATGTACAGTAATATAAATAATATCGTGCATTTTATCCTGGTAAGACGTGGCTTTTCACTGAAACGATTGAAGATAAAGAGGGGACGATTAGGTTAGTACAAAAGCGATGTACTTAGGGTGAAAAGCTAAATAAAACAATTTAGAAAAGTAGCTTTTATTCGCGAATCAATGTCTTAACGGGAACGTTGCCAAGTACTGAAATAACAGGCTAACTACCAGATAATACCACTGTGACAATCAGTTATAAATGATATTTATCAAACTACCGACATATTTTTAATGGTTGTAATTAGAGAAATATTTCTGTCCTTAAGAAGTTCAATTTCGAGTCCGGTATCAAGTTCAACGTTTACTAGATGTTACGACAGTACTGAGAAAATGGTGTTTCTTTGGAAATTAAGTATGTACTTTGTTTAATTTTTTCTGAATACCTTCATCGCTTTGATGTTACTCTGAAGACACTTTGATTCGAGTAATTGATACGATTTTTATGTAATGTCGTTTGTTTGCCGTAGCCTTGAAAAGGAAGATCCTCCGAGAGACGTCGTATCGCTCTTAAGCAACCCCTTGATCGAAAAGAACCGAGTGAAGGAACTGAGCCTGACAAATTACGGTTCTTGCTCTCGACTGTCCCGAATCCTTTTCCGCCGATTTCAATTTCTTTCATGCCTCGTTTACGAAACGACGAATCTTCCGAGCGCACATTTTATCGAAAACGAATCCGGCACGATCGAAGAGAAAAAGGTCTTATCGGGAGACTCCAATCCTTTGCAACTCGACATTTTGTCTGTCCTTGGAAGTCCCTTTGTACGTGACTCTTCGTGTTTCCTTTATTTACCCTACATCTCTTCGTCGCGAAATGTCCAGTAACTGTATCCATTTTAAACGAAACGAAACACGTTTCTCAATCCCTAATTAAATCCAGTCCCAATTCTCCAGTGTAAAAACAGAACAAAAGAAAATTTGCAAAGGGTTGAAGACTCGTGGGGCGCCATGTTCTCTTAATTTCTCGCTTCACAACGAAACTTCGGAGATAAAGGATCGAGAGTCGCGTATACTTGATGGAAGAAATGCAACGACGTCGTGAAAGCTACCGAGAGTGTACAAATTTTGGTATTATTTACACATCTCTTGTAACAAACATTCTTCATTGCCGACTCTATTCGTTTCAAAAACTATTTCTCGTTTCTCTTTAAAAATAAAACGCGGATTCTGTACAATTCATATAATGTTTGTTTGAGAAACAAAATTTCGCCACGAAAACACATTTTCCTCGAGTAAATCGCTATATTTCTTTCAGCAACTATACCGTTAGCGAGATTCCGCTTCCGTTTTGCGAGCAACACGGAAAACGAGAGTGAAGAAAGGATGTCAGAGGAGACAAACGAAGTAGAATTAGAGAACGAAACGGTGCAAGGGGTGTAATATCGATATAAGAATCTAATTTTTTATTGTGCTCGCATTACCTGATTCTCCTGTGCAATCGCGTTTCATCGAACAACTACCGAGATTACTCGCTTCATCGGACGAATTTTCGCGTGAAGAAGGTAATCCCGCGATGGCTTGTATTTTCTACCATGTCGCGTTCTTCGAGCGTTTTATTCTTCTTTACGATATAACCCCGCGATATTTTATAGGTCGATGATTTTGATAAGCTCGAGCGCATCTTTTCACCGGGAGAGAAAGTGTTTGTCCTGCTGGTACGCGACTCATTGGAGCAGAGCCGTCGAGAAGTGATTACCGAGAAGAAAAAGAAGCAAACCGAAACGCAAGAAACGGAAGGAAACTTGCAAGGATTAACGAGAAATATTATTGCAAGGACGAGAATAAGAATTTTGTATAAAAATTCATTTAATTCGTGTAATGTTCAAAGAAAGACGCTCCAAAATGGCGGGTTTGAAGTCAGTTCGACGGCTCTGAAACATCGTATCGCACAACGAGGCAAATAAGATGCTTCTAGAGGGCCGCTTCGTATTGTTTTAAAGTTACAAGCGGTCGTTTCTTCAATGACTCGTGGATACCAGCGCCATTTCTGATTTCCCCGCGAATGCAGGTCTTTTTAATCGTCGAATCCTAGTGCTAACGTATATAAAGCTACGTATATACGATGGACCACGTTTGTCATACTGAAACGTTTCTAAAAATGCAAAAAAAAATATGTGAGAGAGAGAGAGAGAGAGAGAGAGAAAGAATTTTGTCCATGATTTTTCTATGATTTAGAGGCAGAGAGTAGCCGGGGCGTAGCCGATGATTTTTCCGCGCCCCGAAGAAGAAAACTTTCGTAAGAAAATTATTTACGAAACGCAACTGTCAACTTTCTACTATTCAAAACTTACACACGGTTCGTGCTGTATAGTTTCTAGCCGTTTCCCAGCCATTCATGTATCGTTGTGAGGTTCGTGCTAAAACTGTTCTGCGCTCGTCTTACTGTTGGGCAGTTTATTTGATTCAACCTTTAATTCGAATAATTTTGAAAGATATAAATTCATACTATGCTGAAGAAACGGAAGTATAATGCTGTTATTGTCTGAGAGAATCAATTCTTGACCGAGATTTTTGATCGTTCCTTCTAATTCAGCTTCTCTTCGGCAGTATCGATTCTTGAAACATTTTCTTCTTTAAACAGAAACGACGAAGCTGTAAATAGGGTTTAAAATAGTTGAGGAGTTGACCGGGTAAGAAAATCAGAGTATATTTAAAACTTGCGATCGACATCAGTCACCTTAAACAGAATTCTTTGTGTTTGTTCATCGTTTCGTATGTAAAGCCAAAGGAAGCAGAAGCGAGAAACAGGACATGTAAAACCTCGAGACGATTCTTGATCAGCTTGGCTACGATTTAAGTTGTTCTTCCTTCGTCCTTCTGGAAGCCGACAACGAACTTCGACGGCAGGGATCCCAGAAAGACTGCAAGCAGCATTGTCTCGCGCAAATCTTGGAGAGAAGCTCGAGAATACGAAGAAAAGAAATCGAATTCCTCGAACCGCCATTCACGACGTAGACGTAGAAACGACGAACTACAATAATCCATTTCCGGTGTTCAACGGCGCCAAACCAGCAGCAGATATTAATAGTAATGTTAATTTGTCAAAACGGTGAAATAGGCTTCGAACCAACGAAGAGAGCAAACGCTATAATACGCAAAGAAGAAAATAAAGACAACCGAAAGAAGAACGCATTCCTCTATCGTTTTCTGAGCTCCACATCTCGGGGGATTCGAGGTACGAAGCGCTTTCTTCTCGACATTTCGACGCGCTGTACATAGAGAAGCAGAAGAAGAGGAGGAAGATAGGAATTAATGATAGACAAGAACGTTGCAAGGTGAGGTGCTCGATCGAGAGATCAGAGAAAGCCTGTAAATAATTAGAACGCGTCTCGTTCGTCACGTTTTTGGTCACGTGACAAAAAAATTGTTGAATAAGCCTGGAAAGAGGATAAATGTACACACACAGACACATGTACCAGAATCGAAGCTAGCTGTCCTAAAGACAGGAACGATGGCAAGTTAATATTCTGATCCAAGATGTACAGTTTTGGAGACCTTTGAGACGCAAAGGTCCAGGACTAGGCACCTGCACACATATTTTCCAGAAGAGTGTAGTTTCTTGTGTAATTATGTGAATTATATGTAGAGAGAGACACTGTCTCCGAGAATCGCTGCGAACACATATCTCGGGAATCATTCTATCTGGTGCAAAGAAGAGATTGGGCAGGAACGGATTCAGAGTGGTATCAGGGGGCGTGGGTCCCTCTTGGGAATCAATAACTGGGAACATGTCTGGTATAAAGTTCGTTTCGAATAGTCTGGGTTTCAAGATCTTACGCTTCTATTCGTCTTCTTCCTTTTACTTTCTTGTTGGGAGGTTGAGTATGAAGGAACTAGTAAAATTGAACCCTTGTAGTTCCAGTCTAGGTCTGCGAGCAGAAAAGAATTTGTTGGGCTCTTCGTTGCGAGACGATCCAAGGAATACTGATCTGTTTGTTTTCTTCTTTTCTCAGAGCACCGTTTAGATCATTTTTAAGTGTTCTTCTTTTAGCGTAGTCCTTTTGTTTGATATAAAATATAGCAGAAATGATGATGCAATTCGTTTTTCAAACTTGTTAAACTTCTTCTATTTCGGCAAACTTGATTTCAGTCTTTTTTCTAAAGTTTCGACAGATCTAACGTTGAGGACTATTCTTACAATAGGGCCCACGAAATCTGAAAATCAAGTCGAACGGATCCATTGATCAAGATCCGCGCTTGGTCGTTTCCACCCTTCATCGAGCAGGGGCATAATTAGGTCGTAGGTTTTACCCTAAAGCTTTCATCGTCCTACATATCATAGAGAAAGAAGAGATCCTTTTGTCCCCGTAGAAAAGAGACGGACTTTCGAAGGGAATTCTTACGAGTATCTTATAAGGAAGAGATCAGGCAAACACGTAGTAGAAACTCAAAACGAAGGGCCTCTAGACCTAGAGGCCTCTAGGGCCTCTGTTTCTCTATAGAGAAACAAGCCGCGTTTCGAGACAAACGAGAAACACGCTTTTTAGAATTAGTCGCAGCTTCGACCTAGCTCCCCGAAAGCGAAACTAAGTGCGATGTGGATGCATCTTGAAAGGTTCTTTCCTTTTTCTAGATTATCGTGAGCACTCGTCTTCTCTTTAATCGATTCGGGCATTGAACTTTCATCAGACATAATTGATAATTAGCTTCCCTGATACTTGGATATCATTGAATTACGACAGTTGATTATCAAAACGTTACCTTCGCTATGGAAGATTGAGATTGTAACTTCTTTAGTAACTCGAGCCAATTTTCTCGAATGAAACCCGAAGAGCCGGCTCGAAGATGTTATATGTATAACGTTTGCAGTATTAATATTCTCAATCTCCTCTCGAGGAATGGTTGCATTAAGAGAAAGAAAAAGATGCGCGAAGATCAATCTCAGGAATTTCGTTTCTACGCAATGTTACTTTTCTCTTCTTTCCGTAATCAGTCCCGCAGAGTTCTCGATGGTAATAAGGGAAAAGGATTTGACACAGTTCATCGAATCATTCAGTTTTTGAACATATCCATCTTCTGACCTCATATTTTCATAAAACAAGATATACGACATGCACATCCTCATCTCTAAGGTTCATCGACAAATTATTTTCATAGTCAGACTGATCTACATTCATCTCATGCCGTTCTTATTCGATATCTATTATCTTGCAGTATTATAAATAATCAGTGTCTTGTTTTTTATACTTTCTACAAAGAACACTTTTGTACAACTGAATTTTTTACAATGCGAATGAGTGACAATAGTCAACCCTTTCATGCAAGGATTATTAACAATTAACTTTACGATAATCGTTACCGATAAATTATCGATAATATTATATTTGATATTGAGCGGAAGTTAAAGACTTTACAGGAAAAAAAATATTTAAAAAGCGTTTTATTCGATGCGTGAAAAGATTAATACTAAGATTTACGTTTCTACAATACAAAGTTTCCTTCGTTCTGAATTAATGGTTTTCCAAAGTTTTACGCCATTGTTTATACAAATTGGTAATTCGTAGGAGTTTCTACGAGCGTGTACTTACGTAGTACTTACGTGTACTTAGTGCTTAGATCGTTTAATTCCTACGCATAATATCAATGTCGATCACTGTCACACAAAGGAAAGAAGCTTACGATTATTTAGGGAGGAGCCTATGAAACTCTCTGTTAGTGGAAACAGTGTGAGTGAGTAGCCACAAGTCACTTGTTGTATCATACACGATAGCCGGTGAGATTTGTTGCGCGTCAATTGTTCTTGATTACACTTTACATTGAACTTAATAACATCGTTACGTAACATTCAGTGGTGAAAAATTAAAGGTTTAGATTAGTTGTCGAAGACTGAGGAAGTAGATCGTAAGTAACGGGTGTTGAATAAACAACTGAATATTTTATGGTCCTAGATTAAATCTTCGTTAAAATCAACGTAAAAATGGAAAGAAACAATTCGACGCGCAATCGGTGTCCCCGAAAAATACTGTTACCGTACATTAAGAGTGAACAAATGAAAACCAATGTGTCGAATGTATGAGCGAAAGGTGAGAGAATGCGTGTACGTGTGCGCGTGTTAGAAAAGAACGAGAGAAAATACGACGCGAAGAAGCCAGGCGATCAAATCGCCCAGAGAATTGAAAATTCTAAGTCTATAAATATATTTACAGAACTGAGTGCATCGTACCGCGTGAGAGAGTGGGAGAGAGTAGTGAGCAAGTAAAAGAAGATAAAATGGCCGATAGAGGACGAAAGCTAGCTGAGAAGAATGCGAGTATGAGAAGAAGGAACAGTAAGCGAGACGCTAAAAGGTATAAATACGATAAAGTTAACGAGGACGGTATAAATATTAGTTTTAGGAAAATAAAGAGGCATACTGAGAGGGAACGAAAGGGGAGGGGGAGAGCTTTGTGGAGGGAAGCGGGGAAAGAGGATATAGAGACAGTGATACGAGCAAACGATGGATGAGTGTATGTTCTATCAGTATTTGCGCAACAAAAAAAAGTCGCGACTTAGAGTGAAGCGCTTAATAAAAAAAATCAGTCGATACGTACTCGAATTCCGAGGATCGATCGGATCTTACGATCGAAGCTGCTGAAATATCCGAAGGGCGAGTGTAACACGGCTAAAAGAGCAAGAGAAATTCTATATATATACATACGACAAGAAAAAAAAAAATATATATAAATTATACATATAAAGAATGAAGGGGAAGAAGAAACAACTATCGTTGATCGCTATATCAAGCAAGTAGATATACATAAATATATATATATAATTATATTGAAGAATATAAATATATATACATATATATAGTAGCGTGTCGGTATAATTATTACGATTTTTAAGCTCGCGTCACGGCGAACTCATACTAGACCCGAGACGCCCACTGACCGCTTATGCGAACCAGAGAATCAACTATAAATCATCAACGAGAGTGTGAGAGCATAAAGACAAACTGTCGAGGATCGAAATGAACGAAATTGTATGTTTTGCGTGTGACAGTATCAATTGTAAATGCGTTCAGTTTTCATCGGTGTTGCCTAGGGATTTTGCGTAATCGTGTTCTTGCTTTCGCACAAAACATCGAGTCGAACGAAATTGGCATCTTCTTGTAGTTATTGTTTAAACTCTCGCGCAATCGACAGAATGGTCTCCGACAAATGAAAGCTACTAGAAGGCTTACGTTTATCTTCTGTTCAATCAGGGACTTGTTTTAGATCGATTACCCTAACAGTTATTTGTAATATTAAAAAAAATTTCTAGCAACCTTCGAAGCTGAACGCACTCAGAGAAAGTGTATAAAACACAGTACGCGGATTCAAGTAGACCTTAACACCAAGAGTAAAACGGAATTTCCTGCAGTACAACGGTTAGATCAATTATGGGGATTTATCTTTGTAGCTATAACTAAATATTCGTATTCTTCGCTGTTCCGCGCGTCGCGCGTATTCTGTTGTCCGAGTCTCTTTCAGGTCCGCGTCGTAACGAATGTTCTCGCGACAAATAGGAATAAAATGAAAGAGAATGAGAGTCTGTTTCGTCGATATTGCGTTTTCAGGAATCCCATGCGAGCGTGAGCTCGACCCTGCGCCCAAGCACGACGGGTGAGGCATTTCCGCTTTCGAGGACTGACTTTTTTATGTCGTTCTAAATAATAATTATAATAATAACGGTAATGGTAACAATAATAATATTAATAATAAGATTGATAACGATAATATAAAAAAAAAGAATAAAAATAATAATGATAACGATGCGCGTTCGAATTGCTAATAATAATAATACGTATACTTTAAGGCATTTGTTCCCCCGGCGTGCTTGGTCGTGTCTTGTTTTCCATTGTTTGCGAAAGAAGATTTATTGCGTCGCAGTGTTATCGATCTCGATTACGATCGATATTCATCGATGATTGTAAATGATTATCGGTAGTCGAACGGAAAAAAGTACCAAGAGAACCCTTGCACTCGAACACCTGATTACAACGATTATTCTGATTTTCGTTTATGCTTCTACGGTGTGCAAGCGAGTGTACAGAATCGACTAGATGTAAAATGGAAATCTAGGGATTCCCCGATTTAGTAAACGTTACGAATAACAGTCGGATACGAATGTAACAGCGTAGGTAAAATGTGGTTCGAGTAAGAAGGGTTAATTAGTTACTAATTAGTCGGGGATCGGTTGAGTTTGAGACCGTGCTTTATTTTTGTTTCAATTAATAACGCGCGGGCTGCCAATACATGATCGACAACAATGTTAGTGTTTCAAATACGAAAAATTTGAACATTTCCAAACCGAACAACAAATTTCAAAAATATGTATCGTGCGTTTCGTTATTATACACCATCACAAAACGTCTAAAGACTTAGTATAATATAATTTCGTATCTTTTCTATTTTTGATCATACGTTGTCAGCCAATGCGTCGAGGATAATGCTTGATAGCGAATCAATAAATCTCGCGCAAGTATGAAATCGTAAAAGTAGGGTTCTAACGTTGCCGATTCTGGTGACGATTTAGTCGGTGTTAAGTCCACGCTAATCCAAGAGGAAGATCGACGGTGCTTGCGATCATCGATCGATTATAAATCAACAGTAGAATTAGTAGAGCGTGACAATTTCAGAGAGGTAGTACTACCGTTGTTCCGTTGATTGTTTTCATAGATTTTATTGTGCCGTGACCGCATCGCGTGTTCTTGCTAAACGTTCGTTTACTTGCTGAAAGGTAACAATAAACAATTGACTTACTTACAAACAATCCTTCAGTGAGCTTGTTAAGCGTTCGTATTGTCCGATTTAATTATTTCCAATTCTTGATCTAATTGACACCATCGATCGCCATCGATCGATGATAAATGAAAAGTAACTAATCGTTCATAATTCCTTGTGGACGATTACAATCTTACGCCAAGTTTGGGATTTTGATAAAATTTTTAAAGGTGTGTTCAGAGATTAAGCGACAATTAGTCGAATATGTATTTAGTACCAATCAGCATAAAAATAGAGATTAACATAAAAATATTCTTTTCAACTTCCTTCTTCTAGAAAAGAATAATTAAGTACCAATGTCGCTAGCTTTGCTAACTTTAAATCTTATCAAAATTCCCGTCTCCGTTTCATTCAGAATCTCGATTATATAGTTCGATTCGTTATTACCTGAAAACTATGTCATACGTCCGTAGAAGATAATTTAGAATTAATAGAGTTCACAATAGTGGTTTCGAGAGTTCAACGATTTATTCTTCGTAAATCAGAACCGAAGGATTAATTACGCCAATTCGGAGAAAGTCTTTCTTTTCTGAATTACGAAAGCGTGGCGGGGAATCCAGTCAATTAGGTAATCTTTAACATTTTCTGCGGGCGTATGAATAACAATTTGGCCATTCCTCGGTCCAATTTAATTTAAATTAACTAATGTTTGATGTTTAATAGAAATTTGATGCTTATTACTTAATTACTAAATGTTGAACGAAGTAACAATATAATAAGAATCAAAGTATTATCTGTATGTAAGTTACAATTATTCCGCTATTTTAACATCGATGAATCAGGTCCAGTGACTCTGAAAAAATAAATTCCCTAGATGATGATGATCGATCGGTATTGTGCTTCCCATGCTCATCGACCGATCGGAAGATTAATTGACGATTATTAAATCCCGCGAAAATTTGAGAAACGATCGCGAGGTCCCACGGGACGCGGCCACGCCTAGCCAGGACTATTTTTCTAAGTTGCAAAGTATAATAAATTAACTAAGATGTTGCATTATCGTTACATAGAGTATATTATAATGTATATTGATATTTTAACTAGCCGAGTAAGTATGAGGCAATGTTATGAGCATAGTAGACGAGTTGCATATGTAGATACCGTGGTTGCGTTCGTCGACTATTGACTATCGTGACAGTTCGCACTTGCGGTCGGTGCGCGCGCACACGCACGCTGCGACACGCCATTAGTTTCATGCTAATTAATCGAATCGACGACGGCGAAACAAGAAAGGAGTCGTGAATTATTGAGAGGCGAGACGAGAGAGAATTTTACGGATAATGATTCGCCGTTACGAGTTCCAGTGTCGATCGATTCGCGATCCAGGTTATACAAGAGGTGGAAATCGATCTAGGGAGAAAAAAAGATTCCTAGGCACGATGCACCGGGGCTGGAACGGTGTGCATGACGTGTGCTTGTAAAGACGTGTGGATGAGAGTGCGCGAGCGAAAAATTGTTCAACGGTGTCGTTCCACGACCGGAGAACAGAAAGAATTAAAATATGAATCGTTCTGTCAGTCACCTCACCTATATTATACAATGTCATTATACTATGCTGCCATATGATATAAATATATGTCTACGGTAAGGAGTATATTATTAAAACATTATAAATAAATATGTTATAAGTAGTTGCCTTGTAGCGTGCTTCTTAAACCGACAACGTTCTTTTTATTTTCACTCTTTGAAAATTTGTAGAAACTTGACGCGTCTTTTAATTTGATAGTTAATCGAACTATGATGATTCGAATAGATACTATGATTCTGAATTTAAAACAATTATTTATCCTTCTATTGTACGTCAGTAGACAGTTTCAAGTGATCAAGTATTACGGAAGTTTCATGTTTCGCGCTACCAAATTACGCTAGTTTAAGTTCCCGAATGTTTCGCTAGGTGGCAGCTGCATCGACCGGAATGGTTTTATCAAACTAATAGGGATGTATTCAGTGACCGGTGTACATACGTCTTTGGAAGACAATATGATTCTTTGCCGAGATTTTGCATAACCTCAATTTTTTATGTCTGAAATTTTAAGAGTTCTTTTTTAGGAAACACAATAAAGTTATAATATTATATTTTTATACGCTTCACTGTCGTCGAATGATTTCCGTATCGTAAAATTTTAATTTCGTCTTCAATGTTAAAACTAATCGAACTTGCAGATCTATAATATTTTGAGGTTATGAACGGGTTTTGTATATTACATATCCGAAAATATATTTTCGTGTTAAGTGTATGTATGGAACTAAGCACAAATTTACTTTGTCATACAAAATAGTTTTGTACCATAATAATATCGAGAAATTATTCTTTGATTTTATTTTTTAGATATATCCATTCTGTGTAGTATACACAACTTAACTTATGTTTTATTATGAAGCGACGTCAAAGAAGACCTGTTTTAGAAATTAATCAAGGACAAACTGGTTCTCACGGAGAACATGTACAAAGTAAAGACATATATTTTAGTATAAAAGTTTTTGCTAATGCATAATAAATGTTTTAAATGCATTGATATATTTATGAGTAGAGTATATATGAAATTGTTACCAGAGGTGCATGTAATTAGATTAGATATTAGAGATGCTTGTAATTGAACTATTATATAGAAATAGATTCGTGTTATAAATATTTTATAGTATAACTGTTTAAATTTTTTTAATATATTATAATTTTATTCCTATAAAAAAGATAATGAAAAGGAATAAAAGTTTTACTTATATGTAAAACACGTTTCTTTTTTATCATCTTGCAGATAAACGCAAGCAGGTAACCAGTGATTACCCAGGACAAAGTGTACCTGCAAATCCATTGGCAAATTTACTTTGTCATTATAATTCAGATAGCGATACAGAAGAAGTTAAGAAAGATGTTTGTAAGTTGGATGATCAGGTCAATAATTTCCTTAAGGCAAGTAAACTTCTTACATGTTTTGGATTATTTAAAAATTACTTAGTATAGAAACTTCTTTGATGATACATTGCACATGCATAATTTGCAGGAAATTCAACTTATTGCCCCCAAACAACCACTTCCAAATGACTCTAGTAATTCTACCATAATTTCAAATCCAAATACACATTCTGCGCATCAAATAAATCAACAAGCACTGAGTAAGACTATCGTAACAGACATTAGGCTACTAAAAATTTTGTCTACAATATTACAAATTTCCATCAATATATAGATATATATATATATACATTTTATAGTGTGGCGAGAATGTTTAGACGAATCTTCAGGTTATCCTTATTATTGGCATATTGAAACTAATGAGGTAACATGGGAGATGCCAGAGGAATTACGGTATTTAAAGAATAATATTAAAACAAACTCTGTCGTGAAGCCACTTTCAATGCAAGAATCACACTGGGTTGATTTCTCGTCTGTTGCATGTAATTATATTTCCAAGAATTATTTGTTTCTTATTAAATGAAGTTCTCTAGCGAATTGTAGACAATTTTTTCAGATCAGCAATCTCATGAGAATATTCCAGAAGGCATGATACCAAGGGAAGTAGTGGTTCGAAATCGTAATAGATATATTTGCAATGAAACCGTTCAAAAACGAGACCATCAGATCGATCAAGACACCGCAAATACGTCCGATAATGAATCTGATGACGGGTATGTTAAAAACGTTAATATTTCTTTCGCGAGGGAAAAATCTCAACTGTTCGACTTCGGTTTTATCGAATTTGAGGCCCTTCTCTCGTTAGCGATGCAATGTTATCATTCTCGACAAACATACAAATTTATCTTTATAGAAAAATAGAAATGATAACATCCTATGGGAGTGACGGAAGCGATTCAGATGCCAATGACGAGAATCGTTCGAAAAACGAAGTGTCCTCTGTTTCTGTAAACGAATCGACCAAAATAAGTTCGATGTCAAAGCCAAAAAGCATAGAAATATTTTCTTCGTCTGCGCCTGTAACGCAATTACAACTGTCGGCAACTTCTCAAAATCCAGATAAGGATTATGATAACAAAGACGAAGATACGAAAACGGAAGTATCGTTAGATTCTATACCAACTGATGAGAAAGAGGCAAGGTACTTAAAGAGTCAAGTAATATTACAAGAGTCTGAAGAATGCACGAGCAAAACTGGCAGCGATAATCGTATAACGAAAGAATCTAAGGTAATCGGAACCAAGAAAATCAGTAATAAACAAAATGTTAATTCCGATTTGGATTTTCGTATATCTTTGGTGCCTGGTTATGATGAAGATTCTGACGCCGAGGAAGAGTCTGAAGTTAAACAGGAGAGGAAAGCTTTATTTCCGATTCCTCAAACCGATGCCACCACGGAGAGTGTATCCGTATCGCGTAGATCTATTCAAAGCAAGCACGTTACCCTGGACGATAGTCAAGTCATGGACAGTAACGACAGCGATACTAACACCGAAAAAAAAATTGTCCAGGAACAAGATAGTGAAAGTGTTCTGGAAGGGGCAGAATGCGGAGAGGAACCAGTTCTAAAGCCGGAAGAGGAAGGGCAAAAATCGAATAAGTTTCTCGATAATTTTCACGGGCGTAACAAATATTTTCAACGGAAAAAACGAATTGCATTTGATGGTAAGTGTGCTGACACATCTCGTTCGAATTATATCAATTGATTAAACATTGGGCAACAAATATTATTTTTAATTTTGTTCAGTTCCCTCGACGAAAACCAAGACGAACGATGAGGGTGAGGTAACTAAACCGGAAGTTGAGGCGCAACAAGAGGATGTAAATTCGCGTGACAATGCTGAACGTGACGATGAATCGCGCGTTGATTCTCAGGAAGAACAGAATATTGCGATGCAAGAAGATACAATGGAAAATGTTGTGAATTTTAAGAAGGAGTCGTGTAACATCGAAGAAGAGACGAGTATGGTGCCTGAAGCAGTTGGAGACTCGAAGGAAGAGGAGGGAGAAGTGAATCTACTTTCGCAGATCGTACTCGAGAAACTGAAGTTTCTGTCCGAGGGAAAACCGAGTGTGTCTCCTGTTCAAATGATGTCGATACAGTTACAGGTAAATGATGTTGTTACTTTAGTTTTCTTGTACCGATTATCAAAAATATCGAATTTGTTAACCTGTTAGTTCGAATAATCGACATTTCAGACATTGTTTGTCGCGTGGGAAGGAGGTTGCTTAGAAAAGGGTTACTTGCGTAGATGGTTGACTGACACCAGTCACGAACTGGAACGCTTGGAACAAGATGCAGCACCACCAGGATGGCTTTGTCAGTGGGATAGGTATAGTATACCATCTAAAATTTGTGTATTATTTCGTACAAATAAACATGAATCGTTTCATACAAAACATCGTGGTATGTTATACACATTACTATTCTATGAGTCTTCAATCATGTAATCTTTGCACATACCATTACAGCAAGAAGCTTAAAGCTGTCAGTAAGTGGTAATCTCGTTCTTTTTGTTTATCAATTAATTTTTTAGTGCTGTTTTCGATCTTCTATTAGAGACAGTAATTCATAATTCTGTTTTGTTTCTCTAAAATTAGAAGTTTGTTGAAAATCGTTTTACCTTTTCTAACACAAGACATAACTTCTTTCCATATCGCATTACTTCATAGAGTTTTTAAATATATGAAACCAGTCGAATACTTCGTCCGATTTTATTAGTTCCAAGAACTTAATCAATTTGGTTTTATCAATTTCAGAGTAAAACATTGTAAAAGTCTTTGTAAAATTTATAGATTTACGTTTGTTGAAATACAGATTTTATTTATACAGAAAAAAAATATACGCGAAAAAATATCGGGCTATTTATTTTAAAGTAAGATTAAGTAACTGCAGTAATAAAGATAGGTCTGTGTTCAGAGCGGATCCTTCGGAGTGGATCCTGATAATATGTATACTGCGCATATAAAAGTATGAACGAAGAGCATACGGAAGATTCAACGAACATTAGAAACGCCATTTTGTGATTCAATGTAGGAAGATTATGCAACTATTAATGAATACTCCTAAGTAATTCGAAAACTCGTTTCAATACTCTACGCGAAGAAACGAAAATTACAACAGACAATACAAATGGAAGATATACCAGAATTGCTGCACAATTAAAAATAAGTCCATTCTTGAACATTCGATTAGAGGAATGAAGAAACGATAACTCGAAGAGACACTTGAAGATTGAAAGGATGATTATACAAGAAGAATTTGCCGGACGGAAACACCAAGTGTCGAAAGAATCCTAAGCAAGTAACTCGAGTTATACATGGATGAAGTTACATGATGGAACCTGGACTTTAAAGAAGCAGCTTTGTTTGAAAATATTCAAAGGCGAATAAGTTTTGTGCACAGCTATCAATCGCAAATCAAGAGTTACGAATGTTCGGCGGACCCATGATGCGTGTTACTCGCGTTTCTTTTTTTTTACGTAAATATTTCACGAGTTTATGCCTCAGCATTTCATTTTTTAAATTACATTTTCTGTATCTATGTTCACTGTTCTATAAACATTTCTTGTTAAAGACATTCGCAAAATATAATTAAAATCGTTTAGTTTCTTTTATGAGTGCTCGTCGTGTCTTGAGATATGAAAATGAAAGGGAATCATACCTAGTACATTCATAATCAATTCACTTAATTTCGTTAGCGTAACGCAGACGTTGTCGACGTAAACTCGATGTTCGTGTTGCGGAAGAGAGCGCCTTCTATGTAACCGCTAAGTAACACTTAATCCTTTTGTAATAAAAGGGCCTCCCTGAGTTAATGGCACGCCGAGTCGCAGGTAGGAGTATTAACTGATTGTTTTCTAGCTAATAAGTTGCTTCAGAACTCGGGAGGACGTTCTTTTCACGGAGAAACGTCCCTCGAAAGTTTGTCTGTCAATGTAAACATATGCAAGTAAGCCCTTCGTCCCCCTCTGTACGCTACATTCTCCTATGGGATTTTTTCCAGGTCGCATAAGCGATATTATTACCAGAACACTACCACTGGAATAACGCAATGGACCTATCCGGACACTGGCATCGCCGGTGGTGCAGAAGAAATGGAAATTTGCTCAACACCTCCGCCAATTGAACAGGAAGAAATGATTATTCCTGGTAAGATTCGCGAAAAGTTAAAATATGGATTGAAAATATTGCATCTTAGGTCATTCATAGTCGGTGTTTTTAAACGGAAATAGTTCTTCTGTAATTGCGATTCTTCGCAGTAGCAGCAGAAGAAGAAGGAGGACTGAAATCGAAACCAAAGAAAGCCCAGGATAGCAGCGAGGCGATCGAAGACACAATAGTTCCACGGAACATCGACGTGGAAGCTCCACCTCCGCCACAAATCTCTAACCCAAGCCCACCGCCACCCCCAAGAATATACGCAAACGATTTGAAGAAGGATAAAAGAAAACGGGACAAAAACAGTGACATATTGGATGGCAAGAAGCAACGTCTGGGAGAAGGTGAATCTTTTATTATACAACTTACATTGTCTTCGCAAGTAGAATTGCTTTACATTTGAATATTACAAAATATGTTTCTTTTTTTTATAGAGGGAACAATAATTGTAGAGGTGAACCAATTGGAGAACCCTTCCATACTTACTCATTCTTCAGCTTCATTGTCACCTCAGACCTCTAGCCTTGCGAGTGTTACCAACGTAGAACCCCTGCCACCAGGTGTAGATTTAACCGAGGCGCCTTACGAACTACCCGCGACTGCTTTGAAAAGAATTATTTACAGTGCTGTGCAGTCGCAAGGTGGTGCGCTTTACGAAGCGACTGCAAGGGATCCAACAGTTCCTATTTTAAGTCATCCGGCAGCCATAGTTCAAGAACATTACCTTCAATATCCAGCTTATCATCAACACTTGCATTCTGTGAGTTTCCAAGTGGGACAGTTTTATTAATATCTTGTAATTACGATTAAATATTATATGCATTTTGCATCGGCTGGGCAGCCAGCGGCCTTAGTACTTCCACATAAACACGGCGTGCAACCAACGATCCAACTGATACCGGATTACACGCCCATATACACAAATCACAAGGTGATCGAGAAACCGCCTGTTAAAACGGCTAAAGAGTCTCTGGTGTCCGCTCTCGATTCGTTTTACAACGACATAGCTCGCATAGAAAACAGTGGGAACGAAAAAGTGACTCAGAGACAAGATACTTTAGTAACGGAACCGTCTTCCTTGCCTACGGAGGAAACGAGCGTAGACGCGGAACAAGAACTTCCTTCCGTCGAGGTTACAGTGAAGGAAAAGAAGAGGAAAAAGGTAAAACGCAGAATTAGAAAGCAAATTCCGCTGTCCCCCATTTTTCTTATCAAGAAGGCCTCTGATCGTTTCTCAGCCACGGGTTTCAAAAGCCTTAATCCAGTTTTGTGACGAAATGGAAAGAATCAGGGATTATCTTATCTTTAAATTTTAGGCGCGAATTGGTATTAGTAAGAAGCATAAAGAGGTGTCTAGCATGGTAGCCAAATGGCAGAAAGTGCAACAAAATTTTGAGAACACGTAAGGTAAAAATAACACGGGGAAAATAGTGATCAGCGAGGAACAGGTAACTGAACATATTTGATTTTCAAATACGCGAATGTTGACATTTATAGTCAAAGAAGATGAATAACTTTAAAAATTTTATTTCCCAGGTGCAAGTTTTGTAACATAGTGCATTGTACTTCCGCCAGTATAGTGTTCCTGTATCTGCAGTCACATTGTTACGATTTCATGCTCTTTGTGTTTTTTTTTATTTAAAAAAGTTCCATGAATCCGATTGATATAAATAATAGAAAGTTCAAGACGTTTACTGTAGTGACAGTTTACGTGTTATCCACGCACACAAAACACGAGCTGTAGAAAATAAGCGTTATCGCGATCCAAAAACAGTTAATAATATTTCATATTATTTTCTCCCATAGCAAAAATTATCAATGTAAAAAACAAAGAATAATCAATATGTTCCCATTGTTTGAAATCAATGCGACGAAGTACAGTTTACATATTAACCATAAAATTTATTGTTTCGTCGAATACACGAATTTGACGAATATTAACAAATACTTTCAACGTTGTAAATATCGTGTCTTGCTTCTACAAACGGATAGCCGCTGCTTAGAAGGTAGATTGAAAATAACAGGTTTAGAATCAACCGTCTATTTTCCCAAGGACGAAGTGCGAATGCTGTGCGCATTTTTGAACGATGCGAGACTAATTTAGTATTTCGGTCACCGTGCATATCGTGCAATCTATTCTAACAGCGACCGGCGTCATTAAACGAATATTATTCGGATGTGAGATAGTATAAAATAAATCATTAACCAGAGACCATATTTAGATACTTCCGTGAGTTGTAGAATATTTTTTAAAAGGACTACGCAAGAGCTGGTATCATATGGACATTTCTTTGTAAGATTGTATGCGTTACAGAATTCATCTTTTGTAACAATATGTAAATATAATATGAAGAAAAAAAATATACGTATGTCTACTGAAATTTTATTACAAAAATAAAATAGAGACTCAAGATTCTATTAGGTTGTTATTCTTTAATTATTACATATAATTAAAGTAGAATTCTTATTCTTCAAAATAAAAGAGAAGGAAAATAAATTAAAAATTATCCTCGACTCATCGAAGATATCCGAACTGAGCGTGCCATTTCAGATAACTTCGAGGAGTGGAGAAAGAAGGCAAACGTGAGTATGTATTTCCTTCCTGAAATACACGTTTCAAAAACCCCTGATCATATTTCAAAGAAGAAATTTTGTTTACTATTTCTATGTACGAACGTACACATGCATATTATTAATACGATCGCGTCAAGATAGTTGAATGAATTTCAATGAATTTTACATTAAAATTTTATGTTCTCATTTCAAAGTCCGATTTGAGCATAATAAGCCCATGAATAATAATGATTATACCTCTTGTTGTTTTTTAATCATTCCGATACGAAAATTGTTTATATAAATCTTCACTACCATCTAGAAAAGAAAAAATTAAACGAAATCTTTACGTTGCATACCTATTAAATCGCATTAAAAACGTATACAACAAATGTTTTAGGATAATATTGTGCAAAATATTACTCATCAATTTAATTTATTTATTAAACGTGTTACCAAGATTTCAAGGCATGTTTTTATTTAATAGAATTAGAAATGTGTAAAACATTCCTTATGTTTATATTAATAAAAAATCAAAATCATAGTACATATTTTCTATGGTTTTTATTCACATACTCCTCTATCTTTCTCATTAATTTCTTAATTTGTATAAGTTCCAAAGTTTTAAAGCGTTTATAACTGCTCCAAATACTATTTAAATTTAATTAAAATGTAATTCAATTTTTCCATCGTTTCTCTATATATTTTTTCATGTAATTAATTAGTTCTAAACAATTACTGGAAGTGATAGTTACAAGCAGAATGGCTACAAAAGGTATCCTTGAATATTGCCCTGGATCATACTATATTATTAAATACTAAAAGTTCATAATTTAATCCCAGGAAAAGAGTAATTAGTGAATAATCAAGCTACGTGCATCGATTAATCAAAGTGGCGGGAAACGTGCTCATTGTATAACTCCTTTCCTATTCTGTGATCCTAGATTTTTCAGATTTTAGAATCCCCCTTTTATAGATAGTGCCACGTATTTTAGCATTTTTAGCGCTATGATGCATTAACTATCGCTTCCAGTAATTGTTTATAACTAATTAATTATATGAAAAAATGTATAGAGAAATGATTGAAGAACTTAATTAAATTCGAATAACATTTTAAGTAATTATAATGAAACTTTAGAATTTATAAAAATTAAGAAATTAATAGGAAAGGTAGAAGAAAATGTAATAAAAAGCATGGAAAGTATGTACTATGATTTTGATTTTTATAAACATAAGGAACATTATTCTAAAACATTATTCCTCGAAATTGGAATGAGGAGCTGTTGGTAACACTGAATCAGAACTATGCCAGACAAAACTCCAGACAGCAGTGATGGACTTTCGTGGGATTTTTCTCTCGCGGGATTCCTTTCTGCGCATGCGTAAACTGACGTCACACTGTGACGATCACAGCTAAGTACATGTCCGCTATCATAGATGTATCTTAAGCACAAGAGGAGGTGCATGTAAGGGGTCTGTTGGGAATTCCAACATTTTTAGTTTTAAGTCGATTAAAACGTATGAAATTAATTTGATTTAAATGTATTCAGTTAATATTGATAAAGTATATGTTTCCAGTATATAATTTTATATATTTTATGTATTTGTTATTTGTATGTTATGCGCTCCAGTGCGCATGATCAAAAATTCTCACGAAAGTCCATCACTGGCAGACAGTGTGGCATTGCTAGACCTTATCCCATTTAATTTTTACTTATTTCCTACATTGAAAATCGTTCAAAAACAACGAAGAATTTATAGAATCGGTTTATTCGCGATAACGTTGTCGCGTGAATTACATTCATGTTAGATTAAAGTAGTCGTAAAAATAGGTTAAAAAAACTACAAAATAATGCATATTTCAAGCCCACGTGAAGCCACACAATCAGCAAATACTAAATCAGTAAACGAACTTCGTCATAATCAAGAATTAAACAATCCATGTCTAAAGGTATTGTAACTTAATGGTTAACTTTTTGAGGTTAGTTTCAATACCTTTTCCATCTACGATAAAACTATATTATTTTAAATTTATTAATTGGAAGAATATACTTTTTAATTGAACGATTAACCAAACAGCAAGTAATGTATACTGTTAGGCGTTGTACCAGTTTTTTTATCACCACAATTTAAAGTAAATGTTCCGTTCTAGTGATTTGTTAAATTTATCTGTGATTTTCATTTCAGGAACATAATCTTAGTTTGAAGTGCCTTGATATTAATGATTACAAACATGAAAAATGCGAAGCGTACTTTGCAAATTACAAAGTCTGCAAAGCATTTTGGGTAATTTATAATACATTTAGTTTGCTTGCTATTTTACTTTCATTGATTTGTAATAGTATGCACATTATAATACTGTTTTATCATTTTTATCAAATTGTTATCATTGTACATTTAACTGATATTTTAGAGACAGATAAGAATTGATCGTAAACAACGTGGTATTGTTCCAAACCTTCCATTACCTGAGGATAGAGACAAAGTGAAAACAGAATACCTTAACTCTAGAAAAAAATAATATTTCTACATCTTATATGCATGTATTCAACAAATGTGCAATTTATATTTGATTTTACATACACAGGAAGTGTGGTAAGTTTAATTGTCTAATTTTCACTACTAAATAACTTCTGTTGCAGTATTTAAAATATAACATTGATAATAAAAATGTTTCTGAACTTAATAAAATTGTTTTATCTATATCGTAATTGTATGGAAACTAATTTGTAGAAGTTTTTCTATCACATTTTCAGAAGTATCATCTGTTAGAGAGAATACAGTTACAAATAAATTAGGTCTAAAGCTATTTTTCATGCTTCTCAATTGTATCAACAATGATTGTGCATTAAAAATAAGTAAATAAAGGATAGACAATATTTAAAAATAAACAAAATTCAGTTTACACAAAATCTTTTTAATATCTTTGGCAGAAATAAACCTTGGAAAATAGTACGATTACATTTACCATTGATAAAAGTTATAAACAATTAATCGATGTATAATTACATTGAAACAAAATAAAATATCTAGATTAAAGTTACACAGCATTTTAGTTAAAACAGATTACATAGGATTTGTTAAATGCTATTCGCACGAATATCGTGTGAATGTTCAATTGTTAAAGCATTTTGCGTCTCGAAATCCCTACACGTAAACTACATTTTTTCCCAAGATTATGTATGTACACATACTAAATTTTACAAAAGCTTTTGTTAATCCTATGAAGATTCGATTCTAATTGATATTTGAAACATTTTATTCTTGTTACATGCAGTAACATATTTAATTCTTGTAATAATGTATTGAATATATACATAAGAAATTACTCGTTCGATATTTCTATCTGTAGACTTTACAACATAGCATTATTGCACATGGAATTGATGAAAATCTATGGAAATGCATATTTAAATTGTTTGATTTATTCTACATTGACTTACGTTATCATAACAATTAAGCTTAAAATTGAATTTGCTTGAATCTTAAAAGAAGATTCGAACTTTTGTTCTCTTTCAACGTGGGACATTTTTAATAGCTATCTAATATTTAATGTGAAGACTAGCTGCTAGAGTATATATTTATATAAATGTATTTTGGTAACATTTGACCTGTTGTTTTCTTGTTTGTCTTCCGCAGATTCTTAATTTACATACTTTAAATGCAAAAACCTTTGAATTTAAAATCTTAAAATTAAAAAAAATTGAGCGACATGAAGGGCTAGACAACTTTTCGTTGAAAATGACAAAAAAATGTACAACTTTCATTCTACTCAAAATTCTGACTGTGATTCTGTGCATTATTTTTCCCACGTTGGAGAACTATCAAACGTATAATTCTGAGTATACAGTAACACGCATTCCATGTTTCTAAAAGAAAAAAAATATATATAGTATTATATACATGGAAAAATCTTCCCTCTGAATAGTCAGTTTTTTGGCCATTCGTTCGATAACAAACCATCATAAATATCGTGGTAGAAAAAGGAATTTCTATCATTTTCCTCCGAATTGACAATTCTAACTTGTAGTCTACCTCGTAATCGTTACGAATTTTGAAAATCTGTTACTTAATTTGACGCTATCGTCGTATCGATAGTAAAAATCGATGCTAGATCTCCGCTAAACGCAAAATAACACACATGCATTCTTACATAAAATAAATAATGTCTCTTGCGTATATCATATTACAAGTATACATCAACATATTCCTCCTCTATTACTTCGTATCAAAGTTCATTACTCTAAACTAACTCGGCTTCGATGCGGTGCGAAATGTTTAACTTCGTAGACGCCTATAGTTTGAGATTTTTCACAATATAAGCACTCAAGGTTCAATGATCTCTACGAAAAGAAACGATTATCGATCGCATAATAGAACCGAGCAAGCTTAACACCGCAGACGATACATGTTAAAAACGAAGAACAAAAATGCTCCTACACACAGTCAAAGTATACGAACAGAACACAAAAAGACAACACAGAAGTTGATGGCTGCTCTCTTTACCTATTACGATTGCACTAAAATACCTGTTAATCCTATGGGTACTGTGAACGTTTATAGACACTCAGTGCGTGCAGCGAATACCCTTGGGCGTTCAACGAATTTCCAACTATATAATATCCACACGCATTGCGTGATAAACGTTCGAGCACCGAAAAGATTAACTTATTCAAAGTACGAAAAAAATATGATTTCTTGCGACTAAGTATCACAGCAATATGAAAATTGAATGATTTTGTCTCTGCGAATGATTAAATCAGATCACTTAACAGTTAACTAGTTTGATCAATTGTCTTATTTTCACGTATTTGGAAGCTTTCTTTATCTTTGTTTGAGAACGAAACTCTAAGCCGTATTTGTTTTCCATTTGTGTAATTCATTGTCAAAACTCTTTCCTTCCCTTTGTCTAGTCTGTACTCGTTGATTCGTAACTGCCTCCGACTACCTTATTTATTCTTCGTTTTTAACATGTATCGTCGGCAAGTAGTCAATCTTTACGATCCTTGATACGGAATGTATGAATGCGGAAGTGACGACACATTTGACGTACCTAAAATGTCAAGATATCACTTTATCAGTACTTTGAAAAGCAACATGTTAATTCAGGAGTGGGGAACCTTTTAGCGCTGGTGACAATCCACATGTCAATACATGAACAAATAACAAATAATAATAATTGACAAAATATGAAAAAGGCAGCACAGAACACATCACAAGGCCGCAGGTTCCCCGTCCCTGTGTAAATTCCTTTAAAACAATTATCGAATATAAAAGTATGAGGCTTACCACACAAGTGCCATAATGAATATGTGCTAACAAAGCCACGATGGCAACGATGTATGTGAATACCAGATCTACGCTCGGCAAGATAAACGAAAATGCTGCTGTAATTCCTATAGGGAGCAATATCCACGATAATAGTTCGCATCTAGTGTTGCTCATTTGCGACACGATTAATCGACACTGCAAATTTAATTTAAAATTAATATTTAATCCTGTTACTTGCACACATGTTCAACAGGTTGAGTACCGCAGCTAACACCACTAGTATTTCCTAGTAATTACGCATTGATCACTAGTGATCGACATTTCGTATACAATGCTATTTTAAAACGCTTGTCATGAATAAATCTGAATATTTATAAGCTTCTGAATTACATTAATGTTATTGAGGCGTTCGATATAAATGGAAAAGCATGATAAATTCGCTCGATACTCAACCTGTTAATAAGCATTGTTGAGAGTTAATCATATATTTGTTCATCTTACACATATATTTGAGAAGATGGTTCCAACCGTCAAGAAGACGATTCGGGGATCTTCTTCCACGATATTATTTGGCGAATGCACTACCCAAATTGTCGAGATTGTGAAAAGTACACCTAAAAGTAGCAAAGGTCTAATGGCATCTAGGAATGTTCGCATCTTGCCAGTCTTATCTCTGTATGACCTGCAAATAAAAATGTTTAAAGTACATTTTTAAACAAGAACCCCTAATAGAAGATACAAAATGCTTCGATTTAATTGCACTAACTTGTATATGTTCCATAGAACTACGGGTAAACTAGTCGCAATTGCAGTAATGTAAAGTAAAATTTCGAACATCACTCCAACTGATATTTCACCAGGTAGCATGAATTTCCAGGTTCTATGTCCTCCTATACTTGATATAATAAATACTATAATAGTACTCTAAAAATTTGAAACGATTGTGAGTCACGCAAATTATCGATCATTTATCGTAAGCGCATGGAAGTATACCGACAGCAGTACTGAATATAAAATGAACTTACTACCATAGACAAATCGTATCCCCAAGGAAGAAATAATACACCGGTATTATACTTTTCCCAATGGGTCAAATAGAAATTAATAAATACACTCCAGAGTATGAAATACATTCGTAGCGGGGATACACTGTTGTCTGTCCTACCAAATACAGAGAACATGCAAACAGTAATAAGAATTGTTGTCCAACTATCTAATCCATGATCAAATAATTCTCCTAAGGGTCCAGATGTTTGAGTACGTCTAGCTTGTTTTCCATCAATGCCATCTAGAAAAAAAAAGAATTATTACTAAATAAACAATCTCTATAAATCAATAGAAAATCTTATAATATACTTTACAAATTTTATGCTTACCAAGTGTGTAAGCCATGAAAACATTAAATGCACCTAAAGCAAAGACCCATCTTGGTATAGGAGGATACTGTGGTGTATCATCACTGGATGCATACAAATAGTAATCATAACTAGCAAACATTACAAAGTTTAGGACAGTAAAAAGGAATCCAGAGAATGTTAACACATTTGGAGCAACCCATTTTGGACAGTACTGTAAAAGAATTATAACCTTACATGAGAAGTTTGGATGAAAGAGCACAATGAAATAATTTTAGTGAAAATCATACCTGAACTACTTTGTTCCAAAATGGGTGCATAATATACACACTGAGAGGGCTTGTATCCACTGAGCTATACTGAAAATAAATGATTAAATTATCATTTAAAATATTGTAGTATATAAGTGTGTGCTTATCGAAACATCTATTCATTATTAAACTTACATAATTGATTACATTCATATGATAAAATACATAAATAGAAACTATAGAGTATAATAATAGTAGAGTACAATAATATGTTACATAATGTATTTGATTTTCTTTTTTATATATGGAGCATAAAAGCTGACAATTACATTGTATTTAAAATTAAATTTATACAACTCCTATTAATAGCAGGTCATTTACATACAGTTTAAAACAATATTTCATGTATTTTCAATATTTAAATTTATTACATTATTGCCTATTAACAGAAGATTAGAATTTCTATAATTTTTACATACAAAATTGCTTACATTTGAGAACAGAAGCTTATTGTTTTAAAAATCAATATTTCATAAATTGCTTGTAACAGATTACTGAATTTACAACCCAAATCATGAGACAATATTTGCAAAAAACATGATCGATAGAGTCAAGCTGATATTTACTCTAGGAAAACATACAAAATGATTATTCACAGAAAATAATTTCCAACAAGCAAGAAGATAGTTAACAACATTGGCATTGAAGAGAAATTGACTTGAAGTTAGAAATAATAGTCTGAAAAATTTATAGAAACAATAAGAAAGATTAATTATAAATTTATGTGACAGAATATCTCAAAGTCATGGAAGGGAAACTGTTAAATTCGATAATTGGTCTTTGATGAAATCTAACTCTGATGTGTGTAATGAACGAACCGCAACTTACTTTATAATTTTCGAAGCCGGTGAGATGCTGTTCCGTCAAATACTCGACCTCGAGGCCCAGTTTCTGATACATGGTGAACCGGAGGATGTTTTAACCGCTATAGGAGACGTAGTTCGAGCGCTTCGAGATTTAATTTGTTTCACTTCATCAGTACCATTTTTCCCAGAACTAAATGCGAGACAAATTTCAAGTTATGCACACGAAGGGAAAGGTCCACATTCAAGCACGTGTTCCTCTTCGAGTGGCCGAGTCGAGCGTCAATTCATCGTGATATCGAGGTACTTCAGCGACGGGTACCGTGAATTTCACGGCGTGAAACGTGAAACGGCTCCTCCGAGTCTAAGCTGAAGGCCGATTCTCACGTGTCGGGGACGAATGAAACGACGCGTGGAGCGAAAAGCGATCGATTCTCCTCCGCTTATAAATTAAAAGAGGAGAGGAACATGAAATACGCCTACTGCGTATCGGTAGTGCTGGTAGTGCATCATTCTTAAATTAGTCGATCGGTGACGTTTGCCATCGCGAGATAACAAGATCTCATTGGATAATTAAGAAAACATGACTTTGACAGGGATCAGATTTATTCGAGTGTCTGTTAAATGGCAATTGGAATTATCTAATTTATGCATGAAATTATTAGTATGGACACTTGAGCACATTTTAAACAGTTTACTTTGATTTATACAGTGAGTCAAAGCCAGAATCGTACATCACATACGAAAATATGTTTCATTCGAAAAAAGAAGTTTAGGAATGATTTGGAAAAAAAATAAGGCAGACATATTATCGTAAATATATCTGTATTTGTTATGCAACAATAACAAAAGAAATGAATATTGCTTAACATAGAAAAAACAAAGTTACTATAATACGGTGCAGAAAACATCTCACAGCTAAAATCGTACATATTAAGAATATTGTTTTATATTTAAATTATATTAAAAATTAGTACTTTATAGGGCATGTAACTTTTTCAACATTGATTTTACTAGGTTTTGTGTAAAATCGGGTTCAATTTTTCTCCATTCTTCTTGCAATGCCTTTTTTAAGTCATTTTTATCAGAAATCGTATGTTTTCTAATCTTCACTTCTAATTCATACGAAATATTCTAAATTACGTTTAGGTCAGGTGATTGGAGAGGTGTATTGATAACTTTCGGGCAGTTATATAATTGCCACATTTTGATAATATGCGACGTATGTTTTGGGTCATTATCACTATAAAATTTAAAACAATTGAAAATTCCTAATTTCTCGGCACTACATTTTAAATTCATTTTTAAAATATTGAAATAATCAAATTTGTCCATGTTCCCTTCGATAAATTACAAATTTCCTGTTCCAGTAGCTGATATTCACCTCCATGTTTCATAGTAGGATTTATATTTTTTATTTTAAATTCTTCATTAGGTTTACGCCATACAGTAACTTTGTCATCTGAATGAAGAAGATTAAATTTGCTTTCGTCATCAAAAATAATTTCTTTCCAAAAACTATAATCCTTAGTTAGATACTGTCTCGAAAACTCTAATTTCCTTTTCTTATTTTTATCGCTGACAAATGGTTTATTTCTTGCTGTACGCCCATAAAAATCATTCCTTATTAGTACTCTCCTTACAATTTTTGGATTAACAGATATTTGTAAATATTTTTTCACCTCGTTCGATAATTCAGGTGCACTCTGCTTTGGATTTTTTTTTATTTTTCTAACTATCCATCGCTCGTCGTACGCATTAAATTTTTTGTTCGGTGCTGTTCTTAATTTATTTGTAATTCTATTTTCTTCTCTATAACGTTTATTAATGTATTGAACAGTGCTAATACTTCTACTATTTTTTCAATTTCTCGATGGTTTTTCCCATTTTTAAAGTTCTTCGCGACAATTTCCCGCGCCTCTAGTGTCGTCTGCTTCATTTTTACTATTATTACGATTTATTTCCTTGCTTCGATGTAATACCACGTTTATTAGAAGCTAAAACAACGATCTTCTTTTGTTTAACGTTCTTCCTTTCCAATTTTAGCTGTGTGATGTTTTCTGCGCCGTATTACAGTAACTTTATTTTTTTTATGTTAAGCAATATTCATTTCTTTTGTCATTATTACACAATAAAAACAGATATAATTTACAATATATGTCTGCCTTATTTGTTTTCCAAATCATCCTCAAACTTCTTTTTTCGAATGAAACATATTTTCATATGTGGTGTACGATTTTGGCTGTGACTCACTGTAGAATTAATAATAATAAAAATTTAATCGTATGCAATACTGTTTACAATTGAAAAAAGCCTAATGTCTGTAAAATTGTAAATAACGCTACTTTAATTGAGAATACAAATAATTTAATCATATTTTTAATGATATTCGAATGTTAGAACATTGTTCTCCTGTTTATATGGACGTGTACATAAATGAATATGCGTCTGTTTTTTCCTACATTTGTGTTTATGTAACGATCAGAATGGCTAAGGTCATGTAAATACCGGTTATTATAGTTTATAGTTAGCAATTAAAAATAACGATATTTGCCGCACGAATGATATGAAGATTTAAGGTTTTCACAGTCAAGCGTTAAATTACAATGCGTTTTAAAAGAAATTTTCATTGTTCGTTTATAAATGTAGTTAAACTTCTTAAATATTGATAAAACTTCCTGTTCTTATGTGTTATAACTTACGGATTTGATCGAAATTTGTTTCTTTGTAAAAAGCGTTTGACGAATTAATTCGCAATATTATCACTGTTATTATGAATATTGAATGCAGAAATAGTATATATCTTTACAACGATGCGTAATTTAAAATAAGCGAATACCTACGTGTAAGTTACGGTTTTTAAACATTTTTAACAAAAAGCTTTTTCATAATGTAATTTAAATTATGCGAACCTTTTATATTTCTTTATGGAGAATGTTAGTACAGATACATGAATCTTTTTTGCAAACAATTTACATTGTTACACCTAATCTATATTACATTTTACCCTAAAAAGGGGTTTATAAGTTTGAGAACATTTAGTACACATTAAGAGACGCAAAAAGTGTCTAACAAACATAGGTTTGAAAATTAATTCTTTCAACGTAAAATTAACTTTTAATATTCATGAATATTTAAATTCATAAGCAAGTCTCTTTGCGATACACTGAATATAAAGAAGAACTGATTCATTAGAAGTAGGTATTTAGTTCAAGGATTGCTTCATAGATACTGACCTTTCTTATTTCAGATGTTCCATATTATTGAACCTTCTTATTCTATTCCTTTCTCTGTAGGCTTTATTCAAACGTTGTAATTAATATATTGATAACTTTGAGTTAATGTGCCTATCACAAAGGGACTCGCATATAAATTTAAATATTCATACATATTAAAACTGTAAAATATTTTTCAAAAACTTCTAGTACAGGGTTAGATACATCTTTGCATCATTAATACAAAGAGTTCTTTTTATTAAACATTTGTGGTTTAATATTCTTTTATTACAAATACATCATGTTACATTTCTTACAATGACGGTAAAATAATTTACTAATGTTAATACCATAACACCTGAAAGGCAAGAATTAAAGTAGATACAAGTTCAATTCAATTGTATGACATGATAAAAAATAAACCACAGATACTCACACTGTTTACTTCAATAACTGATGACGGAGAATCAGGTAAGGAAGTGCAAGTCCGCTTCCAAAATATGCAGTGAACAGCAAAGTGAGCATGTACCTATTCTTAATGCTGAAGGGTAGATTCTACAAATAATTTCATTTCTTAAATTTCGATCTGAAGAATCATTGGTTTAAATTGTTTTGTATCAATAAACGAATGTAAATGTGTTGTTTGCGTTTTGATGAAAAAGAACGGAATTACATAACGAAAGGGTTGAAGTTTCCTTTACTTACAGCGCCAGGATAACCTTCTGGTCCATGGCTACTTCTCCTTACAGCGCTGGTTACGAAAGTCCTAACATGTTGCGAAATCATTTTTGAACTTTTGTTTTATTCAATCTTATGCTGTCGAATAATAATTTACTTCTATCCTTTTACAGAGTTCCGGACCAAACGACGAGTTGCCTTGCAATGGATTCTTTGCCGGGTATAATCTTATGGTGGGTTCACAAATTCAGGTGATACCTAAGTGTAGATACGTAAAGTGACGATAGTATTCTTTTTTAGGGACATTTATTTTTTATAGCGTACAACATGAAACTGCAATACCGATCTGATAAAAAACCAGTGATTTTTAAACGACCTCTTCGTTTAAAGAACTGTGATCTTAGGAACTATAATCAATTGAACTACTGAAATCGATGAAATTAGGAAACGTAGAAAAGTCTTTCTCCTCTTATACAGTGCACTTGCTATTATTAATAATTTTATCTGTTATCTAAAAAAACTATTTTAAATTCGCAGCCATTAGCTCAGTGTTACCGACGACGAAAGTCCTTTACCGTGATTGTGTAATACTCGGATTGATATTACCTATATGGTTTCTATTCTATAATATTTTAATCTATGCTTACAAGGCAAGACTGAAATGTACATATTTATTTACAATGTGCAATACTATAATATATGTTTTCACGTATCTTCGATTAATCAAAACGTATAGGTCTGAGAAAGACTTGAGTTACTGTTAGTAATAAGAAAAGAAAAGAAAACGCGTAAATCATTGATGCACCATACAAATCTGTATTTAAAAAGTATTATTATAGAATATTCATATAATTTGTTATGTTAAAAAGAGTAATGAAGGATATAAATACTCGATACAGTTTTAGAAATAAAGGATCGGTTCTTTTCTGTAAATTGCACTTGTGATTCGCGCCGGTTTCTGCCATAGTTGATGATTTGTAGACAGTTGTAATTCCACAACATGGCGTTCACGTTGTGGACATTGTTCGAGGCATCTCTGCTGTGTTTAAACGCTGTTTGCGTTTTGAACGAGGATAGGTTTCTTGCCAAAGGTGAATTTTTTTGTAGCTGTTTTGTTTTTTAATATTTCTCGTCCATTTTAATCAAGTGTGCCAATTTCAAGGGAAAATATAGGTTATGTTGTATCTTGTAACCGTTGCGTTAATATATCGTATTAATATGACGTTTCATTTTACGAATAAAGGAATATAACAATAGTTAACTGTCGCAAAGATTTAGTCAATGTTGCGAATACTAACGTATGTTTAATTTGTTGTAGTTGGTTGGGCGTCTTGGCAAAATGTTCAAGGTTTCGGCGAACCTTCTACATGGAAGTCACATATGTTGAACTTGATCAGGTCTATAAGAACAGTAGCAAGAGGTGACTATTTTGTATTTCGTAATGCAGTTGGATGTCCATTTTATATACTTAATATTCAAATGTATAATTGTTTTTTTGTTGCAGTTCCGCTGATGTTCTTGAATATTTTAATAATTATTGTGAAACTGGTGCTTGGATGATTTGTGGTGTAAATAAAAGAACAGTGATCTGTGAAGAACCAAAACATTTGATATTGTACATAAGCAGAATGGTTAAGTTACACTATTTTTATTTTTACAGTGAAAGCATCGTTTTATTTAATATAACGTAAAAAAAAAATTTTTAACGAATGTTATCTCCTTTGTTTTAACCATATTGTGTAATCTTTCTATCAATCGGTCAGCCCCAGAAAAAGAACTTTATAAAAGATTACAAATTGAGTTACACATTATATTATATTGTCATGCTTTTGATCGGCAAACCAATTATAAAATTGGTTTTTTTTTTTATGAGAAGTAATAGTGGTTTATATCAGGGGTAGCACTGAGTACTTAACTAACATAGGACCTAATAGACTGATTGTGGGAGAAATTTGCCTCCCTTGGCCTATACCTTCTTGTTCCTATATCTATTAGGAATTTAAAAATTGCCAAATTTTTTTCAACCAATTTATCAGTTTTACATTAAAAGCTATTTTAACATAGAGACATCTTGTGGACACGCGGGAGACCTCGCTTAATTTCCGATCGAGGAATGTTCTTTCTGAGATCACAAATATTCTCTCATGGGTAATTTAAATCGTGAATCGAAAAACCAACGATTTCCCCGTAACTCCTTCCTCATTCCTCGATTTTTCAGGTACTTAATCTGCCTATTCTAGGGCACGTGTTCAGTATAATATAGCTATTGCAGAATTTTCCTTATTCTTTCAAATCTATAGGTAGATACTTAGTCTATGGTAGAGAAATCTATGCGAACAAGTTAGCCATGATTGGACAGGTCAAGGATAAGAGTAGAAAAGTACAGGAATTAGGGATTGGATGGCTGGGAAAAATTTTAATGGGAGATTCCAGAGCCCAAAATAAGACGAAAATGAAGAATTCCAATTTGTTGATAGAGGCTTCGTTAAAAAGTTATTAAAGTTCCGCCTGTAGAACTGCAATCTGCGAACAGCTGCGTACGCGTGATAGTGGTTCTCACTCAGAAAACTGTGAGGCTGTCGATGCGTCACTAAGTAGAGTTTCTCATGCTGAGTGAGAACCACTATCATCCGCACGCAGCTGTATGCAGGTTGCCTATCTGCAGGCGGAACTTTAAACGTTAATATCTTTTTAACGAAGCTTCAATAAACTTCAATAAGCTTCAATAATTTTTCCAGAACAATTTGAAATTTTTTTTTTCCGTCGAAGAATTTCACATCTCGAATTTTTTTCTAGAAAGTGGGTAGGATTTCGGGAGTATGTCTATTCACCAAAAATGATTGTAATTGACCCCCGCAACCGAAAATAATTTTTCCAGAACGATTTGAAATTTTTTTTTTCGTTGAATTTAGGCACCTAATTAAATTTTCGGTAAGGAATTTTTTCCTCAAAAGTGCGTAGAATTTCGGGGGGATGTGTAATGACCAAAAATGATTGTAATTTACCCCTGTAATTAAATATAATTTTTTTAGTATGATTTGAAATTTTTTAATTTCGTCTCAAAATTTCAGTACCTACTCGAATTTTTTTCTCGAAAGTGGGTAGGATTTCAGGGGTATGTGTATTCATCAAAAATGGTTGTAATTGAGTCCCATAACCAAAAATAATTTTTTCAGAATGATTTGAAATTTTTTAATTTAATTTTTAATAACTTTTTAACGAAGCCTCGATCAACAAATTGGTATTCTTCATTTTCGTGTTATTTTGGCCTCTAGAATCTTCCATTAAAATTTTTCCCAGGGATGGCCGAACACCCTGTATATTATTTATATTGACTCGTTTAAAAATCACTTGAAAACTGAATGGTAACTCTTCTTTTATGGCGGTCTGTATAACGGTCTGGTCTCTTTCGCCGCATCGTTCGAAACTGGTAGAATTCGGATCGCCAATTACGCAACCAGTGCGTCCGATGTACACAATTTCTGGGCACGTACAGACCCCTTAAAATTGCCACAGTTTTTCTTTTTTTTTTTTTCTGTTTTCCTCTTCTCTGATTGCAACGGCGACCTGCATTCTCCGCACTCTTTCGCGCAACGCTTATCGAGTTACATAACCGAATCCTCGTTCACCGAGTCTTCCCTTCATTCTCGTTTTTCTTGCGATCCAGCCCCGCGATTTGATTCGTTGTAATTAAAGTAATTGCGCCGGTAGCCGCACAATGTATATTCGGGAAAAAGTAAAAATTACTCGGAGATCATATTATTTTTCTAAAATATTTATACGATAATGTTTCGAATTAAAATATCCAGCTACTTTTGTTATCATTAAGAGTTCGTTTTATGAAACATTCAATGCCGCCTACTTTCTTGGCGCTTTCCCCAAGCGTCCACTACTAAAATATAAAGAGTCAATTACAGCAACTTTTGTTTCTTTCATGCGTCGACTCACGACGTAATTATTTAGGTTCAGGAAAAAATAAGGCGATATTTTCTACCGTAATTTTATATGATTTTAGAAAGAAGGATAGGTTGCTGTCTTGTCTAGTGATTTAGTACGGCAATCAATTAAGAAATAAAGGAAAGGTAGCACCTCTCCATGGAAAATGTCTTAGACATGTGCATTGCTGATACTTTTACCTTAACGCGGATCCAGGGAATAACACGGCGATTTTTTGTCAAGTACAAGTGTGTTACATAAAATCTCGAGTATATTTGTTAAATAACTCGAGACGCGGAGTCTATCTACATCCTACTAGAAGTCATTAAAGCAGCGATTTTTAACCACTGCGCCGCGACGGCTACACGGCGCTTCAAATGTTTGGTGATAGATCTAACAAATCTTTATTCTTCTGTATTTTTTAAAAATGTTGCTGTATGGAAGCATTTTAAAGATTGATTTCTTGTAATTTCAGGTTCACTTAAGGTGCAAGACTACTGTAAAAACCTGAAAGAAAGCGTTTTTCTGCAATTTTTTTTGGATAGATAATATTCGAGAATGTTATTAACCATGTTGTTAAGTGTTAAAAAAAATAATATTTATTAAAAAATGGTGCAAAATGACGACGCTGGAGCCATTCTCGCGAGGCGTGTTTTGAATTTGAGGTGTTCTGCGGCAGGCAGTGGAACTGAGTTTGTATTTGAAAAGAAACAAAAAATTTTCTCTTAATCTACATGAGTATAACTAGAGAAATACAAAAAATGGGGCAATCATTTGTCAATAAATAATGTTAAAATTAACTTATCGAAGATCCCCTACGTATTTCTCTAGCTATACTCATGTAGATTAAGAGAAAATTTTTTGTTTCTTTTCCAGATACAAAGTGTCAGTTACAGGGGGTTGAATTTTTTAAAAAACCGGAATAAGTTTTTTAAGGAGTGTACCGGTGTACCTAGCTCACTCCTTGCTACCTAGGCTAGCTCACTCCTTAAAACACCGGAAGTAGAGTACCGGAATAAGTAAAATTATATCAAAGAGTATTAAGACCAAGTATGAAGCAAATCCGGCAACGAACAAAATATGTCCCATACAAACGTTGCAACCCCTTTCTACCCCCTTAGGGGTGGTATTATATTCTTAATATAGATAAGTGTGGTTATAGTATGAACTAGGATCTTTTCAAAAAAACAAAACATGGCAAAATGGCAGCTATTTTACAAAAAAATACTGAACATTTTCATATACTCGGCTGCTTTTTTGTTAATAAAAGAAAAAGTATTGTATATATCGCAATTATCCTAGTTCATGCTATAGGGAGACTAGTTCTAAAGATACTGTATAAATTTCGTGTTCATATGTTGAATAGTTTTTTTGTTATCACATACGCAGTGCCGAAAAATGTAGTTTCGAGAAAAACAGTTGTTATACCTGCGCGCGGTACATTTCAGCAGGCTATAACTTCGTTGATTTTTCAAATTTCAATTTAATATTTGGTAGATATATTTTCGAGTCTACATACTAAAAGAAAACTCAAAATAAAAAATTCAATTTTTTAAATACCACAAAGTAGAGAGGCCCCTTAAATGACTTAGAAAATAAAAGGAATCTCGAAGAAATCAAAAAATGCAAACGAATTCACAGACTGACCATAGCAATTGTTTTCTCTTTTTTTTTTAAATACGCGGATGACGCCTCAGCCACGTGGTCGCGTTTGCTATCCCATGGTTGCAGCTCGCGGAAGACGTCGATCTAATTGGTGGCGCGTAATTGTCGGCTGGTCCCGTAATTATGGAATGGAGGCGCGCGCAGCCTCGTTGAAATATACATCCGTCCACGTTAACGAAGCGTCTCTCGCGTAATGTTAAGCAACGTTCCGTCACTCCGGTCAAAAGCTCGCGGCCGCGGAAACGGGATTAGCGAAAGTACAAACGACGACGTAGAGCCGGGTACCATTGTGAACGAGCGCGTTTTACGAGCCTGTTGCTTGCTCGACAAATCCTCTTCCCATAATTGGCCGAGCGAATCGCATTGTGCGTCGTCACCGTGCCCGCGTTTTTCTCTCCTTTCACACGCCGCGACTTACGCCTCCGCTGATGGTTCATTCGATTGCGCGCAACTCCCGTAAAATGTCGGTTATAAGTTTTTTTTTTCTTCTTTTCGGCGAGTGGCAGGATACGCGATAATTTACATTACATTTCTTCCTTTTCTTCTTATTTATTATTTGGATTTTTTGCTTTCAGTTCCGAAACGAGCACAACACCGCATTAAGACCATACTCTGTCTTCTTTCTTGTTTTTGTACATATTGTATCGCTGTACTACTGAATTCGCGAAATCCTTGCATGGTAATTAAACATTTATTCTTTTATAATTTACTTATATTATTGTAAAGAGTTATAATGAATTAGAACCCGCATTAGTCACATCGTGTATTCGTTATGTATGTGTGGGCGTAACGTCTTTTGGTAAGATTTCAAGAGCGGTCAGTCGTCGTATAACAACAGTGTGTAACGAGTGTTTAATATATCCTTCCAAATATATATTATTATTATTAATTCTAAGGCCAACAATTATAAACGGAATTTACATCAAAGCGTTAACTTGTATAATGTAAATTAGACTGTATTTCACTACTAATGCGAACGATGTTTGCTTTCAGATCGTCAACGTTCGTTGAAATAAACAAGCGACTTAACATGGCCCCTCAAGGAAAAGTCTAATGGCGTCGCAATATCTCTATGGCGCATTTCTAATAATCTCAGACAAATCAAATTCCCGCCAAAGAAAAGATGAAATCATCTAAAGGTAAATAAAATAAGGAACAATGACTCCAGCCAAAAGACCGTACCACACATTAATTTTTTATGTAGCTTGACTATCGACCGAGGATTAGCAGCTCCCCAAATTCGATAATAAATAATTTACTCCTAAATTGACGAGTTTCTGCTCCAGTAAGGTTTCTTCTCGTTTAACTGGAGCACGGATCTCGTTGCGTGCGCTCGTTTTTCTCCTCTCCTGCCTGGCAGGCACGTTTATGGATTATGCACGGCTCTTACAAAATTCCACGGAGAGTCTCACAGTTCCTCTTCTTCTCTCCTTTCCCCTTTCACGGCCTCGCCGTACCCGGTGACGAGGAGACGCTGCACTTTCCCTGCTGGACGTCGTACATACGTAAGTCTTTTAGAATGGCCGAATCGTTGATAGCCCGATTTCCTCGGTCTTCGGAGAAATAACACTTTCCCGATTTCAATTATTCAATTGGCAAACGAGAGAACCGTAAATTATTGGCGCTCGAAAATGCTCACCGAGTCATGAGCGGCTTATGAATATCCCATTATGTAGGCGTTAAAAAAAAGGATCCAAGACTCGGAGAGTACTTAGCGTTCGCTGACTTGGCTAACAAATGCTGGAAATCGGTTTCACCTCTGACAGAGTTCATTTCTCAACGGTTGGAACATGGTTCTTGCCCGGTAAATCGATCGACCAACGTCAGGAAAACAGCTTTAGTTTAAACGGTTCTGATTTAAACGATCTGTACCACGGTTGAAATAAATAGAGCTCTACTTTTTATTACTATCAATAATAAATATTTTTCAGCGCGTCGAGTACGCCTACTGATTTTCATCCTTAACGTTTTTCCCGTAACACGCTGTATACTGTTTCTCGAGCAGTAATTATTGAAAGTGGCGCTTTGATTGCTCGTTTTATGCTTCGTTTGCAGTCAGTCGCGAAGCCCGTGCACGCATAACGTGTATTAAACGAAATACGTTCTTTGCATTTAGATTGTTGCATAGATTACCTATATAAAATGTGCATCATGGAGTTATATGCTCGACTGTGATGTATAAAATGAATATAAACGCGTTTTTTAATAATTATTAATACGATAAATATCGGTTTTATTTTTGTACAGACCATTTGTCACGAATTGAGCTAAACCAAACAATAATCCTAGATGGTAGATCAATGATGCGTAACAAACCGATTTTCAGCTATTTTACTCACATTAACATCAAGAAAAACATTACGAAAAAGCTTACAAGCTTCCGATCCCTTTTATTTCTTGGCGCAAGTAATTCTTAGATACCGAAATTTCTTTTGAATTGATAAACAACGGTCCAAACAACCTCGATCCACTTTTTTATCATTGTTGAGCATCGAATTTTCGCATTGTTTCTCTTAATTCGTTGCACGTTGGATCGCGGAATTGAGACTCGATGAAACACTATGAAATTACGGAACCTGGGGAAACACCTGCCATAATGATTCAATTTACGTCTCCAGCGTAGCTGCGCGTTAATTACGCAACTTTGCATTGTGTTTCCCGATTGCCTAATTCTGGAACTGGTTGCTCAATTCCTAATTATTTCTCGAAACGGCAACCGTACTCGATCGAAGTTTCATTTAAGGGATCACCTTTGAGAATTTATATTTTAGTGGAAAAAACAATCTTCTCGAACAAAAGATGTCCATAACAGACATGTATCTTTAGTGTATACTATAAGGCCTGCATTACAATATGAGAAGATACTTTATGTACACAAATAATATTTTTTAAATAGCCGAATAAGGGGGTCAAATGTGCCCCCAAACCGAATTGAATGAACGACGGGTCATTCGATAGCTTATCCAAAAAAAACTCTGTGTGCCAATTTTTAACTTGAAATCTCGACCGTGGGGGTAGTAATGGGGTGAAAACGAAAATCATGTTTTCTTTTCTTTTATTTTGTCATTTTTTGTTTTTTTTGAAAAGATCCTAGTTCAAGCTATAACCACACTCATCTATATTAAGAATATCGTCGGTTTTTGGATTTCGGATAACTTGTTCGCAAGATATCACATATGCAGTCGGGCGTCGTTCATAAAAATTGTTGTTTGTTGATTAACAAAAACAGCGTAATCAGTAGATATTATGGGTTGCAAAAATTTGTGAATATAGCTAAATATATAATAAATATATCTACGAAACTCGGAATTAATCGCTCTTTAATAGCCCGCAAAAAAAAATCACAAAGAAACCCTTAATGATTTTAATACTAACGAGTTTATTTTCTATGTGAATTTTATAGGGGACAAGCTACACTTGCACGCTGTAGGACGGAAGCGCCGGTCACCAGTGGCCACCGTGGCAGTCGACGCGTTAAAGGAAGTTCCCATGGTCGCGGCGATCATCTTTGATAAATCGGTTATGCGCGGGATTTCGTAAGCAACGAAATCTAAATACACGTAAGCGATTTAATGCCCCGTATCGTAACTCATTATCCGCCAGCTAAACGTTTCCATTAAATAGTGGGATACATTAAATCGACCCGCTTTCGTACGGTTTCCTGCGCGATAATCCAGGAAGCTATTAATCCGATGCATATTCTTGCTCAACCGTCGATGCCTCTTCTTGCCACGGAATTAGTACGCTGATATTGGTTAATGCTTCTGGTAGGAAAGATCTCGTTGGTCGTTTTAGTCGCCTCGGGCATTTTATTGCGAGCTTACAACGTTAGGATTCCAGTAATTCCACATAGGTTCGATAAGATTTAAAAGAGGAATTGCACGATAAAAAATGTTTGCAACAAGTATATGCATATATACTCGAGTAAGAAAATAAATAAATATTCAGGTCAACTTCTGTCCGCGTAGCACAGTTTTACTTGTTAAAAACTTTCTCAATGGACATACATATACTAGGATGGTCCACGTTAGTGTCTCGTTCACTTCGTGGGAAATTCGAACGTACGTATAGCAACAACAAATGTTGGTTATTTTTCATGTAAAGATCATTATATCAAAACATTGAAAACTCAATTAAAGTTAGAATCTCTATAGATATGAATTATATTGAAAAGTGTGTTGAATTAATGCCAGAAAGATTGACAGAGATCCCATGAACCATTGAAAAGTAAATGTACGAAGCGCGCTATATATCGTTCGTTGATTTAAATAATAAGGTGTGCTTTCGAGGGAAAAGATTTTTTCCAAGCCGGGATCGGTTTTTTGCCCACTGCGGTTCGTGGGAAACGCAGCGCGCGTCAGTCGATGGAAGAATTCCGCGACTGAAACGACTTTCGAATCTCTGACCGGGCTTCTCCTCCGGTCTCCTTTTGCGAAGCGTCCGCGAGACTTTTGCGTCATGTCCAGCGGAGAAGATCGGTGCAGTGAAAGGAGAAAGGCGCCCGTGGGGCTTCGAAACGCAGTGGATAAAAAAAATTCGGTGTCTTCCGAAGGAGGAAGCAAACTAAATAAAAAAAGAAGAAGAAAGATCAGCGAGAGGACGAGGGGTCACGCGGGAGAGATCGCGACGCTGGCGATCGAGGAAGATCGTCGTGGAAAAGAGAAATTAAGGACAAGGGCGGTGGGGGCAGGGGGGACGAAAGGAGGGAGAGGTAGGCTCGGCGAGACGCGAAATTGAACGAGTCTGTTGGTTCAACGGTGGCGACGTTTTTTTTTTATTTTTTTCTACAAAAAAGCCTTTATACAAGTACAAAAATGCGTAGTTAAGGAGTAGCGTTTGAAACATATAAAAAAATAGAATGTATCTGTTTCGTGTGTGTATTCGTCCGCGTCAGCGCCCGCTTTCGTTGTACCGAGAGATGCTGTCTCCGATTTTCTTTGTCCTCCTCGTTTTCGGTTCGACCTTACTTCCGGATCGGTGAATTCTGCGCAACGTGCGCGTCGGTTTCCTCTCATCGCGGCAGCGAACGCCACGAAAAAAGCGTGTACGTGTGTATTTACGTGTGTGGTTGTATTTACAGGGCGCGATTTCTCGCGCCGATCACGGCTTCGACTACGACTATCGGCTCGGGCTCAACGGCCTTGTATCGTTTTTATCTTTGAGTCTTATGAATATTTGCTACGGATCTCCGTCGAGATCCCGTTAAGCATCGAGGCTTTGTTTATCACTGGTTCGATTCCTCGCGAATACGACCGCGACGACGAATGATTTTGGTACGACAGAACGCGACACCATGCTCGACGCCCGAATCGTTGAGGCGGCTACGGTCTAAACGGACGTTCAAGTTCGCTCCCGTGCCCCGTACCGTCGGAGCGACGACCTTTTGATTCCCCGACGGAGACGGCGGCTACGGGAGACCCGTGATTACCTCAGCGCGCACAATCCGCGATCCCGCGGAGGATCGTGGCCCGTTGAAGCGACGACGATTTGATTTCAACGAGACAGGATCCTGGGGAATCCTCGCCGGTTGTTGTCCTCGTGCGCGCACCCAGATTTCATCGCGTTCCTCTTCGTCCGTGGACCTTGACCCGTCGAAACGACGACCTTCGATCGGAGAGGAAGACCTCAGCCTTCGAGAATCGTCCGTTTAATCTTAAAGAAAATTCGACCTTGTTCGACTCGAGCCTCGCGGTTGGACGCTCAACGATTCGTCCTTCGTGCGACGACCTTTCGAGCGAGTTGCCCGGGGAGACGAAACACTCGGGAGAACTTCCCTCGGCAAGTTGAAAAAAAGAAATGAAATGTTGGATCCTCCGGTTTGTACTGATTGGTCCTGGCTGTCTCGACCTTAACCGACTGCCTCTGTTATCGTTCCTTGATGTCGGCTCGAAAGATCGTCGCTATGGTCGGCTGGTGTCCTCCACACGCTCTCACTCTTTCTCTCCCGTCTCACACTCTCCCATCATCCTATCTTCTTCGAGCGTCCGCTTTAGTACGGGGCACCGTAGCTACCGCTGGGTCTGCTCGGAGCTCCGTAGGATCCGCTCGGTCCGCTCGGGTAGCCGCCAGGTCCTTGGCTGACCTGGTTGAACTGCGCCACCTGGATCGCTTGCCTGATTCCCTCGAGATCGATGCCTACCACGCGGGTTTGGTAACTGGGTACACCGTAGGACGAGCTGGGCACACCGTACTGGCTGGACGGGGCACCGTAGCTAGAGCTAGGCGCGTATCCACCGCCCCCGAATCCGCCGGTCTGCTGCGAACTCAGCTCCTCCTTCAGCAGTATCTGACGTATCTGCTCGAGCAGGGCTCCGTCGACGGAGGCGCCCTCGCTGGTCTGGTAGCCGGTGGACACTTGGGTGTATCCACCGCCGCCTCCAAGAGAATAGCCACCCCCGCCGCCGCCGCCACCGCCGAAAGAATAGCCACCACCGCCGCCGCCGCCGCCTCCTCCGGATGGCCTGTTATAGCTGTAGCCAGACGAGACTGGCGGCTCCGCCAGGGCGAACCCTGCCAGGCCGACTATCATGCACTGCAATTTTCAAATTTTACACTTTATTAATTACCCTGCTCAGGGGAGGGACTATGAAACGTTTTCCTGACGGTTAAGTTTTCTATTATGTACATAGTTCTTCCATGATAAGAACTAACGCGTTTAGTCCAGCTAACATAGTCTACTTTTTTCAGGTCCTCTCACTGTCAGCGACGGTTTTCATCCCTTGAAAGGCGGACAGCCTGGTTAGGCTGCGTTTCGACCAGAGAATCAAGAGACCGACCACGGAGGCACAGTGAGGGTAATTCAAGGGTACTTTCGACCAGCCAAAATAATTGATAACGACTATAGCGGTGTATATCATTCGGTGGAAAGCGAAAGGCTGCCGATAGAAAGTCTCAGCCAAAGGGAGCGATTCGGGTACGGGGATCCGCGGGTTCAGCGTACCCGCGAGAAAACGAAAAAGAACCAAATCCGCTACGACCGTCGAAGCGTAGTTTAAGCTAAAGAGACGCCACCGTCGAAAGGGAAAGTGGCGGTTCGGGTTTCTCGTTAACGGGAAACTCGAATAACGAACCGAAAAACAAAGGCGTCGAGCTAACTTCCGGTTAGAAAGATCCGTTCGTAGGCACTTGCTTAACGACATTGCTATTATTATTATTCGAATAGTAGATTGTACGATACGAAACAAAGATGTTTTTCGGAAAATTTTGAATACACTGATATGGTGCTTGGTCGAACTTATCGAGGACACCGGCCACTGAAACGTCCCGCGCTAATCTCACTTTGGAAATTTTCTACACTTGTTCACCGAGACGCTCTCCTTTTCCCACACTCACTCACGCTCTCTCTTTCTCTCTCTATCTGTTTCGGTTAGGGTAATGATTAGGAGAATTCAGCGTGCTTACCGCGATCAGAGGATTCATGTCGGCTTCTGCGATGCCGCTCGGTTCTGTGACTCCGTGGAAGGTAGACCGGGGTCCTTTATACCCCCACGGGAAGCAGGGGGATACTTGGGGCCCCCACGAAGAAGAGACGGGGGCCTCTCGAGTGAGAGTAATTCAGCTGTGAGACGATTCTCTCCTCCTCCTCTCCCCGTCGACCCTCCTCCTCCACCGACGGTGCTCTGTCCTTTCGATTGTGTTCGCTTCTTCGTTCATCTGCCGCGCGTCGCGCCGACGCGTCCTCTTCTTCGACGGTCCGCGACCCTCTTCCCTGCGAATACCCGAATTTGGCTGGCGAGCGGTTGCGAAACGTTCTTCTCTCGATACTCGGCCAACGGGGCCCCGATTCGCGTCCTAGACCCAGACTCCTTTACGTGCTGCGCAGCACGGTCTGTTATTTCAGAAATTACTAGCTTCGATACATCAAGCACCCTATAATTTTGTGAGAGCCAAACTTTTTATGCGTCGTATCAGGGCGATCCGTAAGTTTTTAGGTAGTTTCGTTGAAAATTCAAATATAAAAATAGTAACAGCGAACAGAGATTAGCCTTTGGTGTAAGAGAATATTAAATTGAGGAAATCTTTGGTTCGTTGTTTTATTTCAGTTAAAACAAATTGGTTAAAAATGTACATCGAAACGTTTATTTATTATAGGAACGAAAATTGTAATTTTACAACGAGTTTTTATCTTGGAACGAAGCAAAGATTCTTAAAATGGCAGGCTGCGCGCCGTTGTAATCGCCCCCCCCCCTCCCTCCCCTCCCGATTTCGTCAATCGACTTTGACCCGCAGCGATCGCTTCTTGTACTCGATCTTGGCCCAGGCTTTCGTGTAATTACATGGCGCAACGGAGTCTTGAGGAATCGACGAGAGGACTAGGATGATTTCGTATTTCTCCGTGTTTTTACATGTTCACTCGATCATTAGACGCGATATCGATCGAATCGTGTGCCCGGTGCTGTTGGAGCACAATTCCAAATCTTGTTAAAAATTTCTATCATTAAAATTCCGTCGGTGCGCCCGGGAGAAGCACGTAGAACCATCCATCTAACATTGCAAGTAGACCACGGTTGACAGTCGGTTTTTTAAGCCATTTGCGAACGTTTAACCCACTTTTCTGTAATTTATTTTGTATATCGAAACACGCTAAGTTATTTCTGTCGGTGTTGAAAAATAGACACGAAAAACCGGCGTGGCAATCGACTCGTTAATATTTGCACCGTGCAGTATCAAAATACTGCTAGTGTTGACAAACATTAATTCCTGCTGAAAGTCTAAAAATAGACGTTTTCATTTCCGGTTCATCGTGCAGGTCACGTTCCTCGCGTAAAAAGGAATGTTCCCACTAACTGGGACACAAGTTTCCAAAAAATGGTGATTAATTCCTCTATATTTAAATTATTCATCGTGTCGCTTAATTATTTCATAACGCACAGCTTGGGCTATCAGCACTTAATTAAGCGACCGGTCACGTAGATCCACGTTTTTTCTTGCCAACCGTGTAATTATGTAGTACTACTCGTCCTTCAACTGTTAACACACCGCGTCAACGGTGAGTTGTTTTATACATTTCTGATTAACAAAATTTTCCTCGTTGACCTGTAATCGGAAATTTTTTTTAGACACACCTCGTCCGTTTCGGTAGCGTATGCAAATATCCTTGAAAGATATGCAAATGCGTTCGAAAAATATGCAATTTGTGAGTAATGTGTTTCACGTAGATCCCTGAGGTAGACATTTATCAATTTATCAATTATGTCTCAATTAAAAATTTATATACACTCGGCTACCATAATTTGCGTCGCAATAAATTAGTAACCATTTTACAATGCGTGGAACACTTGACAGTTTCAGTTGACCGTCAGGGAATTATGACGTTCGAATAGTAACATTTAAATAATCGTATTTCGATAGTGATGTCCGAATAATTCCGAATTCAAGTTCGTTAACCCAGATCACGTCGATGATTATACGCGATTCTTTGTAACCGTTTTACGTAACATTCGGTTGCGTTAACCGTACCGAACAAAAAAAAAAAAGGAAACAGGCCGCAGGAAAGCAATCACGAAGCGTATCTCAAAGCCACCCGGTAGATCGTTGATCCTTGCTCTCCAGAGGGAGAGTATCAGGAAGAAAAGTACGCGGTCGAACGTAGTTGTATCATCCTCGCGGGAGAACTTCCTCGCGTTTCGAGCGTAATCATCGTCGTCTGCGGCGCCGTGTTCGTTCTGGCTGCTCGCAGGCGGTCTCTGCAATCATGTGCACTCACACAGCACACAGAGAGATGCACCTGGGGGAGATATCGGACGATACCTAACCGGACGCTGTCCAGCTCTGGTCCGCGCGGTGATGGTACCACGAAACGAGAGGGAAAACGCTTTCTTCGATGTGGAATTTAATTATCCGGCTCGTGAACTCTCGACCCACTTCTCGACACACTCGGATACGATGTTTTCTGTCATCTATCGCCTCTTTCCTTTCTTCTCATCGCCGTGTTCACCCCATTTCCGGGCAGATTCGCGCGTTCCCCGATCACGCACCCGACCAGTCTTCGTTGCGGAGCTCGTTCTTACGTTACAGTCGCCACCAATTTTTCAGTTTCGACACTCCGTTTACACCGTCCTCGTCGAAACAGTGCGCAACCGAGCATTTCATTCGACTGCGTTTCCAACCGACGACGGTAACGTTTGCACCAAGCGTATGCAGTTTATAAAAAGTCACATCGTGTGAGGCTCAAAGACGTTGTACGGTCTTACGAACTGCGTTTACACGATAGTGCACCCAAAGTGTTTGACTCGACTGCGTTTACATTCGTTCGAGTTTATACAAAGTATAACCACGATACACAAGTAACAAAAAGGATATGGAAAAGTATGTTACGTGTTTATTAAAGAAAGAAAAAAAAAATAGAACAGCGTTTTTTATGGCTCGGCTCAATTTCTCTCATCGTCGGGTACGTTGTTAAAAAAAAAAGTGGAAAGTAACGGTCGGAGGATGTTGGTCGTAGATAATTTGACTCGTCGAAGAAAGCAGGAAACGATGCGCGATTTTGTGTTCGGAGCGCAGTATCGGCATCGCAGTAATTCTTTTTTCGATTACACGTATCTACAATCGCGTAAAAATGTCGATCTTACGAAAGACGCGCTCGCAGCGATCGCGTCGTCGTTTCCTCCGAGAAAATCGAAAGCTATAATTCAGTCGCGAAGATAGCCACGACCGCCTGGCTATTTTTGTCTAGAATTTATCCCCGCGTCGACGTCGCTTAACATTTATTCGTCGAGTGAAAGTAATTTTTTCAGTCGGTCGCGAGCAGTCAAGACACATTTTGGTAAAATAACGGAAATATTCTTCTATGCCCGCTCGAATATCGAACGAAGCATACGAGAAGGATTTACGATCGCACGGTGGGCGTTAAATTACAGAAGTCGCCGAGGCCCCCGTAATAATAACGTACGGTCCCCGTCGCCACCGTTTGTCGCGTAACAATTTATCCCCGTCGTAATAAATAATTTCCAGCGTATCGAACACGGAGAAAGTAAAAAGCTACGGAGGTTGACTAAACGGAACACCTTGCATCGATATGAAATTACGATTTACGTTGTGGCGCGATCAGAACGCGTACGTGGTACCCGCAAACCCCATTATTCGAGTTTTGTAACGATTTCGAACCGTGCCTAACAAACCACAAATACTTGCAGCGACCAGAAATTCCTAGAAACTACATTCTCGACTATAGAATTACATTTCTCTGCGAACCAACATTCGTCTTTCGTACGTCGACTCTCTCAAAGCAATCGATGTTATTCACGAGTTCCAATGAAGAAATTAATGTATTAAAGCGTTAACTACCACGCTTGTTTTCCGTATTACCATTCCTAATTACAGTAACGTTAATTAAAAGTTTTTAAGTACTAGGGTTTATCCGTTTAAAGAGTTTTATCGAAGTTTAGAAATCGCCGAACGTTTATTAAAATGTTTCGAATCGCGCGCCGACGTCGCCGAAGGGTTCGGGTGAATTCGGAAAACTTCGTGGCCGCGATCACGGGGGTTTATATCGCTGCTCGAAGGGTGACGCGAGTCAGTCTGCGCACAGCAGTCCAGCCGATTGGGAGGTATACGAATATTTAAATTATTTCTTTCGAAATTTTCCCCTTCCAACTATCTAGTTCCCTGTACTGTACAGTATCGTCTTAAGTACAGTCTATAGATTAATTCGAAATTAACGTGGTCCTATTTGTTACTGGAGAAGGTGTTCTGATTTCCTTGATCGCAAATGCGATTCATTCGGGCTCGTCGATCCCGATGACTGGTAATATTCGCGGACCCTCGAGTCACGTCTTGCCATGTACTGCATCCGAGTTTCTCGGATATTAATGTTGCAGGGTTGTAGGAAGGGAGGGGAATCCGTGGGCCTGGGGCTTGACTTTCGCTCGGCCGATGGAACTTCTCTTGGATGGTCTTCTTCCTCCTCGATGCTGTCTAGCTCGGATTCTTTTCGTTGTATCCCGAAGAATCGATTCAAATTCCGACGGTTTTAAAAGCAAGACTGAACACGCACTAATGGACTTTTAACATAAATAATATTTTTCTCGGGTATAGAATTTAAAAAGACAAACGACATCGTGATGTCATAGGATTTTTAACAAGTAACTGCTTTATTATCGTATAATTAATTCTAACTTTCTTCGTAGATACAAGATAAAATCGTCACGCGGGTAATTAACAATTTTACGCCGAGACCCGATCGCTCATTTGCCTAAGTAATTAAGAGGAATGGTCGCGGCGAGTTTCACGAACGTTTCGAGCTATCGTTGATCTTTTTTCGGCAGAAATTTGCATTTTAGAATCACATACGTCTGTTCCGGAAAGGAAAGCGCTGTAATTGTTCAGTTAGCCGTAAATTGTTACTTGTTAAGGAGGACTGTGCTTATTAATTATAGGATTTTTAGAGACTACAAAGAGTTCTCACAATTTTTAAAAGCAATTATCCTAATTGTTATCTCGGATTGTCGTTACTGTGGAAGAATGTAGTCATTGTAGACATTTTACGAGGCAGATTTCTCGTGACGTTCGGCGAGTGGCAGTTTTGCGCCTTTCATGATCACGCTTGTTATTCTCGCGAGGCTCGCGGACCTACGCGTTTCCTTGTTCAAGCGTGGCGAAGGTTCGCGCCATCGCGTAGGATGTGTTTCGAGTCCCACGAAAAAAAAAAAGTTCTAACGTATAACGAAATGATGTGTAATCCGACGAGGTGAAAGGCTGCGAATTCCGAGTGAAAGGTGAAAGGAAAAATATTTTCGTGCGATGGTACAGAAAATTCGGTGCTAAGCGGATGGATCAAGCGGGTTACGCCATCTTGGCGTCGATCAAACGGAGGTCACTTTTTACCTTTGCATTTTAATCGATCGGAGTAGGACTTTGGCAGATTTCTCACCTTTGTCGGCGGATTATTTCAGTGCAACGAGACAGTTCACTCGTTACGGAATCGCAAGTAACGCGTCTGCGACTATTTAACGGGCTCGTCCGTTTGCAAGATAATAGCTCATAAACCGCGTAAACAGTATGGGCAATATCAACGAGACTCTGGATACATTACCATGCTAATGAGAATGTTTGTGCGACGTAAATATTTGCCGTACACTGTTGAATAATATATCCCTTTGTGTCTCGGGGACTGGCCGTGTGCGCTTTTATAGGCGGTTCGTAAATTTATAGCGGTAGCCGAATAACACGCATGAATATTTACAACCTTAGACGACGCCAGACGCGGATGATTTATGCGAATTCTTCGACGCGTCGTTGTACGGGAAAATTATTTAAAGATCATTTGTTGGGTATTTAAATCCCTACGTTTTACACGCGTCATTAAACATAAATTAGCGCCTATCTATGCGTTTAAGTATCGTGTTTTATTGAAATGTAAGACTGCTTCGAAACTTTTGGACGGTAACGTAGGTCCGAAACTGACAACTTATTAATGTGATTTCGAGATTCGCAAGTTCAGCGGTACGGTCGTAAGGTTTTAGAATTCTATAGGTTTATTGTTTTCGTCGACGGTTGGCTTCGACCTCTGTAGTCAAGAAACGGCCATCTTTGCCATTAGGTAAACCGATCGAGCAACAGGTTTCAGGTAGTCTCTCGTGGAGCTTGACAGTGAACGGACGAACGGTTAGAATTGTAGCCTAACAGTGTCAATACTTAATATATTATCTGTCATATTTGTATTTTACTTCCTGCGAAACGAGTATCGTAAATTTTTCTGGCTTGGCTGCGGTTGGAACGATCGAGATTTAAAATCGAAAGTTCACCGGTTCTTGAGATGTTCGGGCGAACCGGAAATTGACGATGAAAGTGTCGGATAACCGGTGGATCCGAGCCTTGGTACGGTAATCAAGAGCGACAGAGCGCGTATGGTATAAAATGTGATCTCATCGTCGAGAAATTGGTACAAGCAGGTAGTATTGCTGTGAGAGCAGAGTCCAGACGAACTCGCAACAATCTTAATGAGAGGTCTTGTTGACGTATCTCGGCTATTACATCGTGCGATGTTTATCTGAATAATAAGGACGAAACGTTTCTTGTCCCTGTTGCAGAAGCTGCGTCACGGAAGGCCAACGTACGACACACATTTCAACAATAAACTTTTCACTGTAAGTCGGTCCCGTTAGGATTTTCCTTACGCGAAAACGAACGCGATACGTCATGTAAATATACTGGATTCATGAAGGAAGGAAACGAAACGGAATGTTCTTAGGGTCCAGGAATCGTAAAACGTGCAGAGTAGTTGAATAAAATATCGTTAAATACAGGAGAAAAACTGTAAAAGATACGTGAATTGATGAAACTAGTTTAAAACTATTTTGAAGGTAGAAAACAGACGTCGATAAAACTTAATTATGAACGATTAATATAATTATATCAGTAAGGAAATGTACAAGTAAATGGGAACGCAAATAGTGCAGGTGACATTATAAATAAGATAAAATGTGACGATACAAGTTGTTTTGAACACAGCGGCACGATTCGGTCGCTAAAATTAGCATACGAATGTTGTTAGAAATTGATTTCGACTGACAAAAAATAATTAATGGTATTGGACGAGGTATCGACCGATGGCCGTGAAGAAAATTATTTTGAAGCCTTGACCCCATTTTTGTACCCTCTTCGGAATGTTTCTTCAGGTAGATTTCGTTCAGGAAATTCCTAATCGAACGATCGCCGTTAATATGTCGTATACATCGCTTTCTCTGGTCGTCGGTCGGTCGATTAGCATCAAAAGAGGTGTCGTACGAAGGTTGTAAGCAATTTACATCGAGCTCAGAACAGCAAACCGATTAATATTGACAATGTTATTGATCGTGAGCGGTCAATATAATTTCTAGACATTTTTAAATAATGTGACTCTATCGTTATCAATTTTAGAGACGCGTGATTTGTTTAGCTCGCTTTTCTCATTTAATTTTATACAAAATTCACGTACAATTGAAGGGTTTGAATAAACTGTCGATGGAAAACATGTACATCGATATTGTTCAAAAGTTTATCGTTTAAAATTGTATAAAAAGAAAATTGTAACTTGTTTTATAGCGCCCTGTATTAGACGACGCGACGGATACGGTAATATTACGGCCAGGCGTCCTAGAAGAGCGTCATGAACATCTTCCCATGTATGTAATTATCACTGCGGTATGTGAAAACTGGAGAAACGCTTCCGGTTGGTTTATACCGGACGAGACAGGTCCGTATAAAACTCGCGAGTCTATTTAATGAACACCCTTCACGTCGCTATGTACACACGCAATAACATCGCTCCGAGCGATCTTGTCGATTTCTTCTTCTGCATCGGCTTTTTTTTTTTCATCCGTTTCGATTAGCACCGAAGCCGTTACTTCGAGAATTACTTCGGTTACGACTACCACTTTCTTCGCGCAGAATCTTCTTCTTGTACTTCTAAGTAAATAAGCCTAGTTCAAAACTCCCGCGTTACGTAAGTGCAAATACGGGCTGCAGTTCCTCGAATTCGCTTGAAATCGAAGCTACGAGAATTTCTCCTCGCGTTTCGAGTGAAAAAACGAGCAACATTTCGGATTTTTGTTTTAAATACGCGCGATACATTGAACTGAAAGGCATTCGTATGAATACAATAATTGTTCTTCTGTTAAAGTTTCCCAAGAGAAAATTTAGTTTGCTGACTATCAGATGACTGACGTAAGTTAACAATGTAACCAACGCGAAGGTGACGAGAAGAAAATCGTGAAAAGTTGACCTGGTTCTTCGAGGTAGAGTCACTGAATGAGTATTATCTAATTTAATAATTTATCATACGTAAATTCTTTTTTTTCGTTAAAAACATGAGGGAGCTCGCTTAATGAAATTAATGGACAATTTAGAAAATGTCAATATAGGTGTTTGTAAGTACTTGGACGAAGAGGCTGGTTTCCGTCGTGTTGATTTAATGGTAAAGCGATTCGAGTCGCGTTAGAGGAGAGTTAGAATTATTATATCTCTATTTACCTAATCATTGAGCAATCCCCTCGGCAACGTAACAGCGATCGGCGGTCATCCGCATTCTAAAACAATCCCTGGCACAAGATTGAACCTAGTTTCTCCAAAGTGATCGACCCGAAACTTTCGATAACGTCGATGTAGGTAAAAGGAACTCTCATAAGCGTCATCTATGCGATAATACCGTTGCTTTCGATTAATATTTATTTAATATTCATCATAGAAAACCAATATATAGTACATAATACAACGCCTTTTGTTTTGGATTAATTTCACTATACGTACTCGTATCGTTAATTAAATTCAACGCAAATTGCTAACAAAATATATCACAAAAACCCGTTAAATCGACGGGTTCCGTAAATCCGGCGTTAAACGTATAAAAGTTGACGCGTGACATGTTATCCGTGATTGATTCGCGAATTATTATTACACAGCTCGGTCGCGTGGATTTTGACATTTAAAAGCGCCGATCGTACCGTGTACACAATCAATTTCGGGGCTTTTGGCACTCCGTCGCGAATTCGAGAAGATCGGTCCTGTTCTTTTTATTTTTTCGTAATTTTTTTTTTTTTTGCAACGAAACAAAGTGTTAAACACTCGCGGTGCCAACTCTGTCGCGAGAGTTCGCCGTGTCGTTCCTTTCGCTTCTTTCTAATCAGCTTGGCACCGTTTTAATCTCGCCGCTTTCCTTTCCGGCTCAAAATGCTTATTTGGCACCGCGTAACGTCCATTAAAATGCTTTCTTCATAGTAATTTTCACGTTTTTACTTTTACCTTTCCTCTCGCAATCTACGGCCGAGATCGCTCACTTTTTTCTTTCCTTCCTTTTTTTCTCTTTTACGCGAACTAGTTGCACAACCACAATTATTACCGAACTCGTCGACGATTAATTAGTAATTGCCGAGCTTAATAACAGAAGCATCGTAATCTTCTTTCGTACTTTTTTTTTAATGAAAGTGAGAGTGGCGTTGCCAGCGACGGGATTGATGGAACTGATCGCATCGGTGTTTCCCAATCTTTCTCGAGTCGCGTTCTATAATAGTCAATAACCCTTCCCTCAAAAATTCATAAAAAAGGCATTTTTAGTAAGATAAGAAAATCAATTATCCATTAAAGACGCATAATAAAAATGTTTATCGATCGAAGTATTTCATAGTTTCGGTGTTTGTTTTTATGAAAGCGAACCCGTCGATTATAATTAATATTTCCTACAAGTCTGTTACAAAAAGAGAACGAAATTAATCTAACGCATTGCATCATAGTCTGCTCTCTACTTGATTTCTCTAAAGATCGTGTTAAATTCACCTTAAGTCCTGTTAATTTTTCCAATGGTTTCCTTACCATTTGTTTATTTGCATAATTAAGCTGTGATTTAAAATCATACTCTGCAATACTTGCCGTAACAAACTAAAAAATAGTCGTGCTGCCTGCTACAAAATTCCTACAATTACCTAATGATTAATGATGCTTCTAAATAGGGTTGGTCAATAATTGACCTACCGAAAGAAAAAAACAAACGGTGTCCCGTTGGAGGGTTAAAAATGTAGGATAAAAATGGGGGGAGAGTTCGTAGCGATGCAAATGCAATTACCCAGCCTTTCCTGCTCGCTCTTTATCGGATCACTTTCTTCGGAGGAGTATCGTGGCGCGACCTTTGCAGAGGTCGGCTCCGAACTACGCTCGAGTTTCACCGGCACGCTCTTCTCGTTCGCCATGGTTCACCGTTACTTAGACTCGTTTATTCCAAGATCGATTCGCGCACTTCCTTCTTCCTGCGGCGAACCGGCACGATGCACCCTGAGAACCCACGCTCTCGACCTTACGTTCCGTGCGATCGAAAATTGTCTTCTTACCGGAAACGCGAGAACGTCTGTCTAATCAATTCGAGCTCTCCCGGGTAATCGACGCGTCTAAGGAAACCGTTTCTAATTAAACCGTAAGCGGATTTCGCGAACCTTGCAAACGACGTTATTCCAAATCGACGAGAACAGTTACGAGACAGTTGTAGACAATGTGTTACGATCAAAGAAGATTCAGCGAACAGATTTGTTTGTCGAGTGGCTTCCTCGAGATGTCTGGAACTCGTACCATTTGTGAACGAACATCTCCCATTCAGTGTTTATGTACTTCCGACGAAAAGCTTGTTAATATTCTTCGCATGTGCACCGTTATTCAATACTAATTCATCGAGAAATGCAACATGTGCAGCGAGGTTTATTGCGTCTATCGCGCCGTCTTCGTCCGTACAAACGCGTTACGTGATTTACTGCTTCGCGATCCTTCCCGCGGCTTCTCACGATTACCAGCCGTGGATTCCGTAACTGATTTTTCACTCTTATCGTAGACGACGCTATAAATCGATTCGTTAATAATTATTGTCATTACCATTTACGATTATCGACTCTTCTTAAACAGCTTATCCGCCATTGCGTAAATCCGCGCCTCCCTTGCGCGCCTGATACTCGTAATGGCGGTCGTAAATCCTGAAATTATTCTCTATCGATAATCAATATCGTTAATAAACGATACGCAGTTTATTACCTAACGAACTTTCTGATAAATTCGAAATGCCCCTACTATTGGAATTTATTTTTTATTCGTGTGTTTCTAGTTTGTAGCAGTAAAACAGTCGTTTACGAAATCTTTTCAACCCCCGGATCGGAGCATTCGGAAGGCCTGTAATTAGAAGCGATTATGCGTGGAGATTGTCCGTGATCGATCACCGTATCACGAGTAGATTGCCCTCCGATGGCTTGGCTACCGCCTATGAAAGAAGCAACGATGACCCGGGTCGCTCTCACGCGTTTGTCTCAGTTGTTCACTTCCGCTAGTGAAAGGTGCATGCACACTCACCTCTAAGGTAAAATGCGGTTACGTTGCACCTACGTGCATCCCCGCGTGTGCATCAGACTGTCCAAGTACGCCTCCTCTGCCAGTAAACCGGCAATGTTCGCCTGGAAAGGCAGGCTTAGATCGACGCATCACTCTAATTGAAATTCTAACGGGTGTTCCGCGAGACACGATCCGATTTCTCTGTCGATCGATTTCGATTTCGTTCGACGTTTTGCATTCGCAATTCCTTATTCCTTATTCCCTTTTTGACCATTTTGGTCCGTAGTTTCGAGAATTCTTCTATCAGAAATTCAGACAAATCTTTTCGTTTATCCTTTTTTTTAACAAAAAAAATCTGAATTACCTACTACCAATAAGTTTGGCAATGTCAAAAATCTCGTTGGAGTCGTCGAGAATTATCGACCGAGTTAAGAATTTTCAGTCGCAAGGAGTCTACGGACTCGTTGCGTAATCGTTTACGCACTCGCTGTCGTCTTTCCTAGGCGTATCGTGAAAACGCTCGAACACGTGGTAACGATCGATTTTAAAGAGAAAAAGAGAAACGCGGAAAGACGAGCGGGCCGAGGCGATCGTCCAAGAAAGTGTTGCTTCGCGGCTCGTCTTATCGCGTGAGAACACGTTCACTGGACCTGCGCGTTAACTCGTATCACTATAATAACGTGTACTTGACATTTCGAAGCGCGAGTTACGCAACATCTGCCTTTTTATGCCTCGTAACCCTGATAGTCCTAGTTTCAACAACGTTCCTCGAAAAAATTCGACGACATCGAATGTCCCGCGGCAGTATCGATCATCGATACTTTTTCCTTCGATTTCGAATGATCGATGGTCGAACTAGAGGCGCGCTTTCAAAAGGTCGTTTTAAAAATGTTCGAATCGTTGTACGGACGAAATTTTGTAATCGTAATCGTCCAGCAAATGCAATTACGATCGGACGTAATAAAATTAAATTAATGGACAAAAATCGAACGGTCGCGATACTTTTTTCCGAGCAGAGAACGAAATCAGGAAGAAATTCATGCATTCGCGTCACGTCCAGCTTTGTAATTCTAATGGTCGTCGGCATTTCTAAACGATTTTACTATTTCGACCGATTCTGTTTACCAAGTCGGGCGACCCATGTATGATCACGTCGACGGGTTATATCATTGTTGACTAGGTTCCAATCGATTCGTGGTCGTGTTTAAAAGATGTGCTTCTTTTCTCGTTGCGATACATCGTTCGATATCGCGCACAGTGAATCGAATCGTCGTGCAAACAAAACGATAAAATAATAAACTTCGATCTAGCTTAATATAAAATTTATTTAAACAGATACATTCGAAGTTTCGTCGAGTTACTCTTATTAAAATCTCGAGTGACTTTGGATTTTTAAACACAGGCTATTTAACATTTAGCCTCGAAGAAGTTGTAGCATCTTGCGTAATAGTATTCGGATTTTATCTTTCGACTGGTTCTTGATTCTATGTTTATTCATGTTCATTATCGAAGAATTTTGTTCGTGAATGTAAATTTGGTTTGAGATATTTAAATTAGAGTGGGTGTATGTATTTTGTACAATGTATTTTATGGGCTGAATATTGTTTACGCATCTGTGCCGTATCATTTCCATTTTGATGGCCTCTCCTACTGTTTTCAAACGGCAATCTCTTCGAGCGTTCCAAGAAGTGGTAGATAAAAGTATTACAGAACTTAACAATTACCTGCTTCGCTCTACGAGCAAAAACGCGATAAGAGACTTATCGGATACGTATATGGCACTTTTTACAAGCAACGAAGAAATTATCGCTATAACAAACAAATAAATTGTGCGAGTCGGAAATGTTCGAAGCGTCTGGTAGCTAGCGCGAAGATATATTTCATCGATTCGTATTCAAATGCATGTAAAAATAACCGCATCTGTGTATAAATATTTCGATTATCCTTATCGGTTAGAAACCGACCGGTACCACGCTCGTGAACTTCGCACTGGGCTCGCAAACATCGAACAGTGTTGCTTTCGATTATTTTTAAATGTCATTCTTTCTCATCAATTTCCATACTCCAATTCCACTAACGAAACGAACGTTAGAACTCTGTTTGTCGGAATTAACGTCGTCACGGTACCTGCTCGAGCGATCGGATAAACGCTAGTAGAGGGGATAATCCGTAGATTATTAATCGTTTCGCATTTCTTCGAATCTTTTTGCGTGCTGCAACACAGATTCAAGTAGGATTCGATGTTAAAAATCTCAAGCCTTAGGGGCGTTGAAAGTCTTGATAACGTCAATAATTGTAAATTTCTTTCATTGCTTCTGTTGATGCATTTTTATTGATAAACAAAAGAAAATCTGGGAAGATATAGCTATTATAAATATGTATTGTTTGACTCGTAAGACTTTCAAGACGATCAAGATTTCGGAGTACTTTGATATTTTAGAGATTCGAAGCGATCGAAATCCCATCGTTGTACGAACCGATTCGAGGAGCAGCACGAATACGGATAAACCGAGTTTAACCCATATAAACGTTACGGAACCATCACCCACTAGTTCGATAACCTCGAATGATGCAAAGTGATAGATGTCGTCGCGTTCGTCGTTATCGTCTGCACTTGGCGATGTTCGGTAACGGTTTGTTCTTGCAGTTCTTCATCCAGCCGTCCCAAGACTTGAATCCCTCGCGGTCCATGATCGTTTTCGCGCAAACTATGTCGTCCTGTATGTTGTCGTCCGCGAAGTCCTCGCACCGTTTGTTGCATATGCCACCCGAGTGTCCCCTGGAACACCATTTGGCGCTGTTGATCTGGAAGATGCCGAAGCTGTAGCTGGAGGCCCTTTTCGGGCCAGTCACCAGCTGCGTGTTCATTCCACTCTCGTTTTGCATCAGGCATATCCAAGTGCTGATGTAAGTTCTGGAGATCCCGGCTCGTTGTAGCTCGTGCATGGCCTCGCAGTCTGAGAGGATCCTTGCGCGAACACGGGTGTCCATCGTCAGGACCACCATGGCCGACACGACCAACCACAATCTCATTGTATCTCGGTTTGACCCCTCGATGATCGCGCGAACGATGTATTTTATCGCGGCCAAGTGTTCGATTTGCAACGCAACCGCGACGGATATTCGCGATGAAATGTGACGCGTGTTGGCTCTTGGTTTTGTGTCGCTCGTCGCACCGCCGGCGTACGCTACGCGATAACCTTGAGCTTGAGCGACAAATTATCATTTCCTCGGCGCAGCCTGCGCGGAAAGAAGTCCCGCTTCTTTCTTACGCTCGGGGATTTCGCGGAATCACCGTCTCTTCTACTATCTCTTTGGTAGATGGAGTGTTTTAATGACTACTCGTATTTTTTTATCGCGTTTATCACACGTACCGAATCCATCAGATTTCTCATGCGGCTACTTTGTTTTTAGATAGCTACGTAAGGCGATCTCGATCCTCTGACCCTCTATGAATTGATTCGAGTAGCGCGCTACTATCACAGACGAGGTACATATACGGATAAACCTTGTATCTTATGCAAGGACTTTCGTGGCCCAATCTGATTGCCATACCGGTCTGAAAATTCGAAGGTGAGTTTAGCGTCCTCGTTCAGGTGAGAAATTATTCACTGAATTAGTGTAGGATTTAAAAAAGAGAATTGTATTTGGAACAAATGTACAAAAGATATAATTATATGAACGAATTTGAAATACACCAAGCACACAATCTTTTTACACAAATTAAAATCACATTAATTGACAACACAAATTCAAATCCCGTCCGTCTTTTCCAATCACTCGTTACTCTCTCCCCGTTGTCTCGCTGACCCTAGTAATCCCTTCTTTTTTTCACAAAACACTTTCAACCCTTTTGCACATAAGTTAACATTGAACCAAACTACAGCGTGACACAAATATTCATCACAAATCTCCTACATTAGTATTGACGGGCAGACACCTGTAGTATGTGAGTAAATACATATGGGTTGATTATGGGAGGGATTGAAAAAGGCAGTTCAGTATTATCAGACGGCAGACCGGTGCTCGAGGAAAACTACTCCCCCACTTACACACACTAATGTACAGCCACCTTCTATATGAGTTCTGGAGCTTTGTATAACTTCGGGGATTCAAGAAGGAAGTAGTTGCTTCAAATGGTCTCCCACAGTAGCGTGTGTATTCCCTTGAAATTTATTTGTGAAGTAGAGTTCATGGATACCTACAAAAAAGTATTAAACAACATTTCCGTAGAGCCTCAAACAAATTAATTAAAAATGGAAAACAAATTTTTAAGAAAAATCGGCGAAAATAAAAAATTTCAAATCATTCTGGAAAAATTATTTTTGGCAGCAGGGGCCAATTATAATCATTTTTTGTGGATAAACATATCCCTGAAATACTAACCAGTTTCGAGAAAAAAATTCAGTAAGTGGATAAATTTTCGACGAAATTAAAAAATGTCAAATCATCGTAGAAAAATTATTTTTGGCTGCAGGGGTCAATTACAATCATTTTTGGTGAATAGTCATACCCCAAAAATTCTACATACTTTCGAGAAAAAAATTCAATAAGTGGATAAATTTTTGACGACATTAAAAAATGTCAAATCATTGTAGAAAAATTATTTTTAGCTGCAGGGGTCAGTTACAATCATTTTTGGTGAATAATCATACCCCCGAAATCCTAACCAGTTTCGAGAAAAAAAATTCAGTAAATGGACAAATTTTCGACGAAATTAAAAAATTTCAAATCACTCTGGAAAAATTATTTTTGGCAGCGGGGGTCAATTAAAATCATTTTTGGTGAATAGTCATACCCCCGAAATCCCAACCATTGTTGAGAAAAAAATTCCTTATTGAAAATATAATTTCAGGCCAGAAATGTCGCTCCGAAATTTCTGTTGCATCTTTAAAACGTCATAACTTTTGAACGGATTGGACGATTTTAAAGTTTAAAAATACAAACAACGCCCTTTTTAGTGGAGAATATGTTGACGTTCCAAAAATATTCGATAAGTAGTTCCTTGACCCCGTAAAGTGAGAAAAACCCCATATAAATGGTCCAATTTGCAAACAGCCATAACTCCTACAATAATGAATATATTTCAATGAAACTTTTTGCTGGGGTAGAGCTCATGAATACCTACAAAAAACTATTAGAGAACTTTTCTATAGGGTGTCAAATAAAATTACTAGAAATCTAAAACGAATGTTTAAGAAAATTCGACGGTAAGGTGCTTTAATTTTTCGGCGAAAAAATAAATTTCAAATCGTTTTACAAAAATTATTTTCAGTTGCAGGGGTCAATTATAATCATTTTTGGTGAATAAACATACCCCAGAAATTCTACATACTTTCGAGAAAAAAATTCAGTAAGTGGATAAATTTTCGGCGAAATTAAAAAATGTCAAATCATTGTAGAAAAATTATTTTTGACTGCAAGGGTCAGTTACAATCATTTTTGTTGAATATGCATACCTTCGAAATTCTACGTACTTTCGAGAAAAAAAATTCTTTACTGAAAATATAATGCCTGACCAGGAATATTCTACTGAAATTGTCATGCGTGTCTTTAAAACATCATAACTTCTGAACGGATTGGAGCATTCTAATGTTTCAAAATGCATATAACGCGTATTTTAGTGAAGAATATGTAGAAATTCTAAGAATGAATTCCACTTCCTCTTGTGTTCATTTCTGTAATTTGTTGGAAATGTTGCGAGTGAAAATGATAATGAGGCTGTAGAGCCCCATAAAAATGGGTCAAGAAAATGTATTAGATGTAATGTCTACTCGTATACCTCGTCTGTGTTACTATATTGGAAAGCAGAAAACCTACTTGCCAACAACCAGCGCTATAGTCTGTTTTCTTCGCGTGGATTCGCATTGGTTGCTGGAAAGCAGGTAACCTGCGTTCACCGTGCCAGATAAATTATCCTCCTGAATGATTTTACAGAGTCATCGATTCGTCTGGGTTAAGTTCAATCGATTCGTAACTATAGCCGAGATATATTATCTCTTCGCTGGTGTCGCGAATGTCAAGATACACATCATGAATATGTAAATATTATAATGATCGAATATTCATTCGATAGTTCACCGAACGCCAGGATGGGGAATGTTTCTTTCTTAACCGGTGTTGTTTTGAAACAGTTATCTTTGACAGTCGTCGAGGTTGCACCGCGGATATCTCGTTACATAACTCCACTCGATACATTTACCAGCTTACTTGTCGAGTACAATATCTCTGGAAGCTGTTACAGCTGATAAAATATACCGCGAGAAATACCCTCTTCACTTCGTAGGTAAAAATGCGATAAGACATTGCTAACGACGCCTCACACTGTAGAAAACCCGATAAATCAAATGGAGAAATCGTCGGAATAATCACAAAATAACTACCAAGAAGTTCGAGCAATTATCTAACATTCCAGGAAATGTACGAAACGCACGCGTTCAATATGCAAAGAAATATGTATTTCTAACATACAATATCAGGTCGAAATTTGTGCTATTTCGTACATAACGATAGAATTTTTCAAGCGTCCGTAAATATGTGGCTTACATTCGTAAATATTCATTCTTATCAATGAAGCGCTGGTTGAAGTCGCACTCGAGTGAACTTTAAACTGCGTTGAACCGTGTCAGTCAATTATAATCAAATTTCCGCGTTCAAAATCATTCGCCAAACGGAATTAAACGATGAAAAATACACAGATTTCTAAGCGTCGACAATTACTAAACGAGGGATCGTAGAGGAGACAGATCAATGGTATAAATTTTTAAATTACGAAATAATACAAACGGCATCACTTAACCATCGATTTATTAATTCAAATTTACATTTCATACTCGATTACAATATCATAGCAACTGGCACTCCGAGTAGTCGCGGCGATCGTAAATGTCAATAGTGCATTCCAATCGAAGAAGGTTAAAGATTATTTGCTGGTGCCACTTTTGTAATCCCCGATACGTATCACGATACATGTATAATTGCTGCAAAAGGTTCGATCGATGGTTATACTCCCTCGCAATCGTTAATATTCGGCAGAGGTTTGTTCTTGCATTTCTTAAGCCATCCGTCCCACGCCTTGAACCCGTCCTGATTTACGATTATTTTGGCGCAAGCAATGGCCTCCTGGATGTCGTCGGTCGCGAAGTCCTCGCACCGTTTGTTGCAAACTCCTCCGCGGCGTCCTCTGGCGCACCATTTGGCGCTGTTGATCTGCAGTATGCCGTAGCTGTAGCTGGAGGCCGTCTTCGGGCCAGAGACCAACTGGGTGTTCAACCCACTCTCGCTCTCCATTAGGCAAACCCAGTTGCTGATGAGGGACCTCGAGATCTTAGCCCGTTGAAGCTCGCGAGCCGCGTCGCATTCCGACAGGATCTTCGCGTCGACCTGGTCGTCCATCACGAGGACGATCAGAATCGACACGGCCAGGCACAGTCTCATGTTCGACCCAGTTTGGCCTTTGACGGACTTCGCGAAGTTCAAAAGCGCTTCGCGTTAGACGCAACCGCGACGATGATTCGCGCTTAAATGCGACACGACTGGCGCCGTTCGGCGCTCTTATGCCGAACGATATGCGAGGGCCTTCATCTTGGACGATGAATTATAATTCCCTAAGCGCCGCGTGGTCAGTAACGAGCTTGGCACTTATTGTCACCGACCGTCTTATTCTCGTCAGTTTTCTTACGCCCCATAACGAAACGATAAGACAACCATTACTTGGTCGCTAACTAAATTTCATCACTATTTACAGTGAAGTTCAAAATTGAATGAAGTGGATCTGTACCGACCATCTTACTCTCGTCAGTTTTCTGGCGCTCCATAACGAAATGATAAGACAATCATGACTTGGTTGCAAACTAAATTTCAATACTATACAGGGTGTTCGGTTCCTGGGAAAAATTTTAATGAGGGATTCTAGAGGCCAAAATAAGACGAAAATCAAGAATACCAATTTGTTGATGGCTAAGTTAAAAAGTTATTAACAATTAAATTCAAAAATTTCAAATTGTTTTGGAAAAATTATTCTCGGTTACGAGGGTCAGTTACAATCATTTTTGGTGAATACACATACCTCCGAAATCCTACCCACTTTCGAAAAAAAAATTCGAGTAGGTACTGAAATTTTGAAACGAAATTAAAAAATTTCAAATCATACTAAAAAAATTATATTTAGTTACAGAGGTTAATTACAATTATTTTTGGTCATTACACATACCCCCGAAATTCTACCCACTTTCTAGAAAAAAATTCGAGAAGGTGTGAAATTTTTCGACGGAAAAAGAAATTTCAAATCGTTCTGGAAAAATTATTTTCGGTTGCGGGGGTCAGTTACAATCATTTTTGGTGAATAGACATACCCCCGAAATCTTGCGCATTTTCGAAAAAAAAACATTAGTAGTGGACAAATTTTCGACGAAATTAAAAAATTTCAAATCATTCTGGAAAAATTATTTTCGGTTGCGGGGGTCAATTACAATCATTTTTGGTGAATACACATACCTTCGAAATCCTATCCATTTTCGAGAAAAAAATTCAGTACGGGCGGAGCTTTAAACGTTAATAACTTTGTAACAAATCCTCCATCAACAAATTGGTATTCTTGATTTTCATCTTATTTTGGCCTCTAGAATCCCCCAGTAATATTTTTCCCAGGGGAGGCTGAACACCCTGTATACAGTGAAGAGCAAAATCAATGATACTTTTCTAGAAAATGATAATTTATTGCATAGTTAAGGTTCGAGAAAAACATAGGTTATTCTGTAATATTTGATGTTTATTAAGAGAGTTAAATTTTAAAGATGAGTTTTCAAAGTCGCGATACAAAGGATTCGAAACGTTTCAGGGATACCGTTTGTCTGGAGTTGTAGCGATCGGCGCAACTCCGCTTATTTAATAGAGAAATTTTATTCGGAATCCGATGAAATGTCGAAGCATCTTAGGCGACCGCTCGAAATGCGAATTGCATAAACGATTATGCAAGTCTAGGCACCTGCATGCCAGATTTTCACAGCTGGACTCGCTTAGGTACAAATACGATAAAATAGGCAGTACGTTCGATTTACGAATAAAGATCTATACAAGGCACGATAATATCACATGTACTTACACGACTGGTTTAATAGAACATTCTTACGAGTATTAGCATCTTAAAATTGTCTTAAGTTACTCATTCGCGCATTCTTACTTCCGCCCGGTAACATTTAGGCAGGTTTTAAGCGTCCCCAAAATCGGGGACGTAGTATTTCACCTTACAATATAATATTCGTTTATAAAAAAAAGGGTATTAATATACTTTTCGTCGTGAGAATGAAAAATATTTAGCGCCCAGAGTCGGGCAAATTTTATCCCGGAATAAGGAATAGAAATTTTAGATCTGTTCATATAAATTAACTTTCAAGGTATTCCTTGCTTCTAAAAATAAAATTTCCTCGACTCTTTTTCAGGAAGCGATACATCACATTCGTAGAGTAAATAATGCCAATATCTTGCACTCGATAGACAGGGCGTTAATCGCTGAAACGACGAAAACGATTTCGTGAAACTTGTATTTCCAGTTCTAATATCTTAACACCCCGCCTATCGATAATTACGTTCTTACAAGGATAGCATGATCGTTGCTCACGCAATTCGGGAACTTAATATCCGTTTAATTAAATATCGTTTTCATCACTCGTTAAATTAAATCTCAGGTCTGCGTTCCGTTCTATCGATATAGGAAAGTCGCGGTACGAACGTAATTACGGTATTAACACTTTCACGGCCGCTGTCACGTGTAAGTGATTTCACCGTTCCATCGTCCATTCGATTTATTACGTTAGTCAAGATCCAGATTTCATATCGCGTGTTTATTACGGTATACCAACACTTATAATTCCTTATACTAATATTCCTAGCATCTTCGCGTGCTTCACTTTGGTTTATAATGTCGGTATAGATAGCTGTTTCAAATTAATCAATATAGAAATAGTAACGGAAGCTTCTGCGCGGCCATTAAAGTGACAAACTCATACGGCAATGGCTTTGGTGATTTCGCGTTGATCTTAATATCCGCTGCTTGCACGGCACTTTCGCGTAAAAAAGAATCACGATCACACCCGTGTATTTACAAAATGTTCTAGCTAACGGACGTTCTGGCGCTCTCAGAGACATACTTTCGACTTTAACGCGTTGACTGCGCATCAACGAACGTTTCAGATTCGTGGATTAGAATTTTCTGTACGCCATTGAAAATATTTCCTAATTATTTTCTTCAAACGCAATTAGAGAATCTTACGAATCTGGTAGGAGTTTCGAAGTAGACTGAAAGAATCTAAAAAATGGCTGTTCGGTTATGAGCAGTCAACACAAAATAATTTCTCAACCGACCGCGTTCGTCATGTTCGCTCGTCTGGCTTTGGCAAATCGCAGGACGTTCGGGTCCTCGTAAATCATTTTGGCCAACATCTCTATGCCCGCGTAAGTGTCAGCCTTGGTGCCCATGCACATGGACAGCTGGGTGTTCGAGAGATCCTTGCTGCACTCCACCTCGTGATAAACGTGGATCAGATTCTTGTCGGCCGCCCTGAAGATCTTCACGTTGGATTTTACCACCCTCTCGAAGAAGTCCACGTCCTCCTTGCCCCATCCATGAATGGACAGATCGAAACCACCCACGGTTTTGTAATCCTGCTTGTACAGGGAGACGATACCGAAACCGAACTGTCTCCAATAACCGGTCGTTTCGTCTATTTCGAACGTGTCGCGATTTCTCGCGGTCCCGCGAACGATCCGCGGATCGTATTGGCTGAACACCACCGGGAAATACATCTGTCTGCCTAGCAGAGTGTTCGCGCGTATTCTGTAAAGCGCAGAACCGGTGAACACGATGTCCACGTCGACGAAGAACATCAGATCGTCGTTGTTCAGCCTCGAAACGCCGAGATTCAGGGCCTTTGCCCTGGAGAACGTTCCGTCGATGGGCAGGATATCGATACTGGCGCTACGATACTTGTACTTGATCTCTTCGATCAGATTGATCGTCTTGTTGTACGAGTTCTCCGTTTTGTGAGGATAGAGAACGACCAACAGCGCGGTCTTCTCGCCGCTGGTCAGACAGATCTCCTCGTAGCTTTGCAGGAAACGCTGGAAAACCTCGTACCTTCCCGCCAATGGTAGAATAAAATGGACGATCTTGCCAGCGACCGGATCCTCCGACACGGAGTTGAAATTCAGGTTCAAGAAACCGCCGCTGAATATGTTGTGCAAAGACTTGTCGCTTCGTCGGTCGCTTCGGGCATCGATTTCCTTTCCGTTCACCGTTTCTCGTATTTCCAGTCCTGCGGGTTAGAGTAAAGGTAAATTATGCGCAGGTTGTCGCAAAATTATACGTCACTACCACCTCCGGATCACGAGAATTTTCGATACGTTGCCTCGAATCAACGTCGCGGTAACGATACGGGGAAACCATCGAGGATTAGGAAAGTGTTTAGAACGGGTCGACGACGAGGATATAAAAGGCATAGCGGAGAAAAAGCATTCCGAGAAACGCGGATGATCGTTTAGAAACGTAAAAGGTACCGGTGAAGTGTTGATGCAGATAAACGTGTCTCCTGACGGGCAACGTGACCTTTCTGCCTCTGTACTTCCGGTACACCAGCAGAAGATCCAGTATCGTGTCGGCGCCGTAAGAATCCACTCTTCTGTACCCGTATAGAGCCGACCTTTCCTCCACGACTCTGCCGCGTTGTCGTGAGCAAGCGTTTATGGAGGCCATCACTTCTCTTCTGATGTCCTCCAGACCCTCCCTTATATCGCTGTGAATTCTTCTCCTGGGATTGGAGTCCGCTATGCTGTACTCCGACCTCGAAAGAAAGTCCCAGGGAATTACCTCGTCGCTGCTTCTCGGTTTGAACGACCGGAGTCCCTCTTGTACACCTGCAAAATTCATCGCAATTTCCGGTTCAGACGCAAATGGAAGCAAACGTGGCCATTACATTCCCATAATTTGTACTTGCATATCAGTATACAGGGTAGAGATGATTCCAGAGTTGAAAATAACCAGAACTGAACAAATTTATTCACTTTTTACGAGCATAGAGCGTACGAACAAATTTACAGAAAATTAAATATCGTTCGATATATTTACTTGTAATTAAATGGTTGCGACAAGGGGTTGAAATTCGAGAGTCTTTTTTTTCCTGCTGCATCGTCGAGGAAAGAAAAGCTTGATCGCGCGGTTACTTAATCTCGTCCTTGCGATAAGCATTTGAATCGTTTCCGTGGATGTGCGTTATTAATAGAGCCACTTAGGATGATTAGTTCGTGCGAATTGATCGCCGGACTGACGCGGCGATGCTGAAACGGAGGCACGACACGATTCGTTTCAGCCCATCAGTCGGGACGATCAGGATTTCGATCATGATTCTACTCATTTCCATCTTTTTCACTTACGGTGCACTATTCGCGAACGGCGCGTAACGATCCACGCGACGCACTATCGAACCACTTGCTCCTCCAAAAACGGAGAAAAGACATTCAGGATATTTGGAAACCACCTTTCGTAAATTTAAAGCACAAAAACAGAATATCTTTTTAAATATTTGTTTTAAAATTCCATTTTGTATGAAAACTATGGATCTTATTGCTACGAACGCACGTTGTCGACTGTCGAGAGGTCTCTACAAACGCATCGACGAGATTCGAGTGTTTATTTAAGCGAGATAAGAAACATTACGCGATGACCTGATGCATTTGTGGTCAGATAGCAAAATCTGATACGTGGGTTATTCTTTGGAAAAATGAGAAACGTGAAACTTTTCTCGCGCCTCGGATCGGAAAAATGCGGAGGACATTCCTCAAACTATAACAGGAAAAATGAGGCCGTGGGAAACTCTGTACGATCGATAGAACGGAAGATATAAAGTCGCGAACTAGGCTAAACAATCGTTATCTTCGGTTACTGTTGGAAGAAAAGATTATTAGGGTCATATTTTCCAAGATATAGAAAGCAAATTATTTTTTATAAGTTCTGGAAAAGTTTACCTAGTATTTCCGTGTCACCGGGATATTCTTTCGAGTGGGGGCTGACGGGAAACAGGGGAACGCCTTTCGCGATCTCGAGATTCTTGAGATCCTCGACTCTAATTCCTAACTGTTTGGCCATGGTGTAAATGTCCCTGTGAAGATTGAGTCTCTCTTGCTGCAGATCCTGTATCCGAAGTCCCTGCAACGGAAACGTAATCTGTTGTAGAATCGGAACGAGTACAGGTAACGTGGCTACCAACCCTCATGTAATTGTGCAGCCTGTACATGTGCGGCGGGCTTTTAACAGGATGCAAAGTGATGGCGTGGTGAACCTCTTTTTTCTTCAGGTTTCCGGTGAACGCCTGTGCACCGCTGCTGTTATGATACAGAATGGACTGCATCTGTAACAGCGAAAGCGTCCAATATTGCCAGCTGCAATTAAGATTAAAGGGACAGAAATAGACGGACTGTCATCACGGACTGTTCTCTCTTAAGATCATTTTAAAACGTTCGTTTTATGCCGTTATTATCGCGAAACCTTAATACGATGTTCCATGAAATTTTGATACATTTACTCAAAGAACGCCTTCTATATTTCATAATTGAAAATTCGTTGCCAATGAATCGAACCCAAGGCTCGTACGAGACTCGTTGGCTTAGCTGCCAAGTTGATTTTCTCAGATGACTATGCAATCAAGCGGAGTGTATTCAGTCGTTGGGCTCTGCGTGTACATACTAATGAATAATCAGAAATAATGATACAACACTATGGATACGTGGCTGGACGGTATAGCTCGTCGAACGAGACAAAAATGTATTATTAATGGCTCGAAAGTGTCGAGGAACCTGTTTGTCGAGGCGTTGCGCGTAGAATGCGTTTGATCGAATGCCCGAAAAAGGGATCGAGATGACCCCCGCGGCCTCGATTTTCCATCGTGGTGTTTTCGCGAGCACGTTTCGAGTCGTCGAATTAACGAGTCTCGAAGGGACGTGCGAACGAGCCCGGCCAGATGGCAATTAGCACAAACAAAACCGGAGTTAAGGTTAAAGTATGAACTTCCTGTCGGTGCATGGTCGATAATAATTATTGCCGAAGAACGCGAGGCTGCGTCTTATTGAAACACTGGGTTGCAGAACGAGTGTTAATCAACCCGTGAGACTGGGTGTGGTGGTCTCCTGTTACAGAGAATTATTCTAGTATTACATCTCTCAGGTTAACTCGGTCGTGTTCCGAGACCATTCGCGTCGATGTTCCTTTTCTGTTATTCGCTCGTGACTGGGAATTGGAAAACAGCTTCGTTGAATTGTAAATCTATTTAATAATTGAATAGAAAAAGGCGATTGGTCGACTTCCCGCAAGATTGAAACGTCAGAATTTGTCTGGGTCATTGTGTATTCCGAAAAGCGATCTCGGTGATTTCTAGGAAGTAGATTAGTTCCGTGGATCGATCGACGAATTAATCGGTGAACGTACGAAAAGTCCAGAACAAACGCTTTGTCGTTATTGCATGTCGTACGAATAGGCTATCAAGTGTTTCGACCTTACGTCGAGTGTCAAGACGAGAACGAACGTACTGTCAGTAGGCTGGCACGCTACGATTTGTTCGAATCTAACGAGTAACATCCTCATCCGTGCATTTTACCTTTCAACGGAGCCGTTCGCGTGCAATTAGCGATACCTGGCATCTACGATTGCAAGGCTTCGCTGCGGAAAATTGATCGCGATTTCTTTTCGATCGCGCGGTTCGCGAAGATTATTAAGTTAAGGGGCGATAATCCCCCCTCTTGGAGAATCGTATCTTGAAAAATATATTTATTACTTATTTTACATTACTACAAATGCCTTCGAGTACGTATTTGCGTAAATAAGTATACTTCGAGCAAGCTTTGTGGTCCCGAGACTGAAGGATTATTCTTTTTTTTTTCAGCGAATGTTTTTTTCGTTTCTTTGATAAGGATTTCCTCAATCCAGCGTAAGGCTTTTTGTTTGGACAGGCAAACGGGATGGAAAAGAGTTTTATTGGATCGTGTTTCTGTCGATGCAGCCGCCAACAGCGTGACATAATAATGCACGGAACGTCGCGCAACGTTGAGCGTAACCGTGCAGTTCGATTAAATTATTGCAAGGAGCAGCACAAAGATTCAAGTAGTTCGTGCTGCAAATTGTTACTTAAGCGGTTCGACCTAACGGTGAGTGTCAAGATGGAGGAGAATGACTCGATCTGGCCACTGGGTTAGCAGGGTACTATTCGCTTGTACTTAACGACTAACATCCTCATCTGTGCATTGTACCTTCCGAGTTAACCCAATGATAGCGTACCCTGTATATGATGCAGATGCGTAGCTTACGTATTTAAACCTGTAATATGTATCGTGCCGAGCTCGCTTTAAACGCGCTAACATTGTACTGCTTGGAACTAACGAGGGAAGCACCGAACCTGTTCCCCTCCGATTTCAACTTACTTTTCCTGAACGGCAGATCGCTGTTACCCTGTTGCTACGCGCTAAATATTAGCTCTAATTACTCCGTACCATTTTCACATAAATATTATTTCAGGTGAAAGCTTGGCGCAGGAAAAATATACTCCTACGAAAAACAATGTTCTTTTCCTCCTTCCCTTTGGAAAACACCGTCGTACACGTAGCAACAGAGATCTGTAATCTACCACCCGGCAGAAGTAGGTTAAGATCGGAGGGGGACAAGTCGAGTGCTTCCCTTGTAAACGACTAAATTATTTCAACGATTACTAAATCGGTAAAACATACGATGAAACAATTGCCTACGAACGGAACCTGGGCAAGATGGTCGAGTATCCGCAAACGGACTCCTTCTTTCGATAGAATTTCTCTTCGAGTCATGATCTCAAAAGAGAATTCTATCAATGTCCACGACTCGGTCGACACAACGTTTCTCAAGTCCCATTGGATGAGAGAAAAACTTCATTTTTTCTAGATTTCTAAAACGTGAAATCTTTACATTTTGGAGCAAGAATAACCAAGATCCTAGGCCCCAGGCACTTGGTTCGTGCCTGCGTAGAAAGTATCAATGGTGGACGGGTAACGTTCTGTGGGATAACCGGCGTTCTAATGAACCGTCAGGCCGTGTCGATCGGCGAATTACACGAGCCGTGTATGTCGACGGTGTCGCGGTGCGTGCACCGGGAGAGAGAAGAAAGGAGGACGACCGAAAATAGATTTAATGTTATGTGAACGGCAGAGAGACACGTCGAGCCGCTGGACAACGTAGGGCCACGATCGTGGAAGTGACTCGAGAATAGAGTTAACGACGCGCGACAAGATCCACGGTCTCGAGCAAAAGCGAACAAACGAACAACATTACCTCGTAGCTCCAGGTGCAAGGTATGCCGGCGTACTTCTGCACACACCTTCCCAATTCGACGTCCTCGTGGGTGGTGTACAAATGTCTCAAGCAGTACTTGATGTGCGGCACGATCCTCCTCAGGGTCTCCCTGGACAGAATAACGCCAGGTCCGCCCATGCAGAAGTTCTCGTCGTACTCCAGAGACAGCAGACCGAACTCCTCGGAGTTCCCTCTGCCCGCCTGGCCGATGTACATGGCCCTCCTCGAGTCCACGGACCGCAACAGCTTCTCCAGACGGTCGGACCTCACGTAAACGTCGTCGTCGGCCCTCAGAAACCACTCGAAACGATCGCCGTAATTGTTCCACATGTACTGCAGCATCATGAACGACTTCTTCTGGGGCGGGTAGGTGTCGTCCACGCGCAGCAACGGCACCAAAGGCAGATCGGGACAGTTCGCCGGAACGGTGGAGCTCTCGGACGAGAAGAACGCTATTTTCCCCGGCAGCTCCTTGCCCCAGGTCTCGTACACGGCTTTCGCCCGCGTGTCAAGGTACTTCCCGGCTGTCATCACGCCCACGAACACCAGGCTGCTCGTGGAACTGTTTATTTGCTCGTCGTCGTTCATCTTTGGAACGCTTCGCGTCGGCGGTTTGGCCAGCACGCGCGGCCCTGACACCGATGATGCGTAAATATTGACACGTTGCTGATGGTTCGACAAGAGTATCCGGTAACTTTGGATCAGGAAGCCCAAGAGAAGGCCCACTGACAGGCCCAGAACGGCGCTGGCCAATCCACGTCGTTTACGCATCACTGGCTGCTACGTCACCTCCTCCATTGGTACTGTTCCGGGGTCTCTGGACCTACGGCTGGACTCATCGTCATCTTTCCAACGCTCGCCGTCGTCTTTTTTGATAATTTCAACATGCTAATTAGCGCGATTGCCTGACGATTTACGGGCGATCCCATTGCTCCCCTTAGCCGCGGCGAGCACCAGTTCCGCTCAGACCTGTTGATCGCAACACTTTGTATGGAAGATTTTGCATTAAGTGGGAGGGAAGGGAATTCTAATGCAAAGGGATCCCTGTACGACGAGCAATCGATGTCAGATTATACGGAGACAGCTCGGTTCTTCATATTTTCATGTAACAAGCAGACACTTGTGTTACGAGGTCGACTAATTAGTTATTTCTTACTATATTTACTTCTGTCAAGTACTATATTTGCTTTTCGTTGAATTTCATGCGCAATTAGCTCAATACAAAAATCAATCTTCGAACACATGTTCTAGGAACCAAGTATTTATTAGGGGGTGATATAAGAGTTTTGTACAGCGTCGCATTATTACGTAATTTCGGTGGGTGCATCGATGGGACTGTTTAGTCAGCTTATAGACCTTGCATAGAAAACTAGTAAAGATATACCTTCCTTATACAGGGTCATCCACGCAACTTGTGCGCCTCTATAACTTCCAAAACATGCGTTGCACGAAAGTATTTCGTATACAAAAGTTGCATGGTTTAAAGAGTAAAGTATTATGTCAACCTTGTTTTTTTAAATAGAATACTATATTTTTTATATCAAAATATGGAAGAATATTGAATTTTGAGTAAAGCTAATAGCCAACGAGTAATTTCACTTTATTTCTTGATAATTTTCACTATTCTACAGAAATCTGTGATAAAGTTGAGTCTTCAATTTGATATTTGATATCATTGTTTACTGTTTAGAACTATTCTCCCATAACCTCGTAGTTTCTAATACTTTTTGAGGGTTAATTGCAATTGAGGGCTCAAAGTTGGCGGCTTCTTGCAAAAGCGCGACGTAATTTGTGAACGACCTCAAAACTATGTAAAAGGTTCCTTGTAGACGACGCTAACTCGAGTCGTTTTAGAACTATAAAGAGAAATGTAGAGACGGGTGTCACATGTCATCCGCATGACTAACGAAGGGTTAATCAGTTGTAAACGTTCAAAGAACCATTATGAGCTTGAAACGTCAGGTCATCAGTGGCCATCTTGGTAGCAAACGCGTTAAGGATCTACGAGCGATCGAAAGTCAACGGACACTATCCTCCGAATCTCCTGACCGATTGCGAAAGTCGAAGTGGCATTCGAAACTGAATTGATATATGAGAGGTTTCAAAAGAGGCTCTTTCCGTATTCACGGACTTCGGTCAGCGTTTGTTTGCCATTTAAAGAGCAAACGAGCGAATGTTTTTCATCGCTGGCGGCAAGACCACAAAGCTGACCGTTGTTTGGTCAGCCATTTATTTTTACTCCGACGTCGATTACGCAATGAAATAAAAATCCAACAAATGTGCAACTATTGGAGTGACCCATTGTCCAGATTCTACCGTCCCACGAACACACGATGAAAACATAAGAATTTTAATAGTGAAACTTACATCGAATCCTTTTCTCGATTCCGTCGACTGCATTTTCGCGAATTCCGTCAACGCTTCACGGGTGCCCGAGATGCTGACAAATCGAACGTCCATGTTAATCTGAAAGGAACATCGGGGACTGTTTGATAACGTGTACACTTGGCAATCGGCGATTCGCGTACCAAAATTGATACGATCAATATGTTCAAGTGCCTCCACCAAGGATTGAGGTCGCGCACGTGCTAAACAACGAGAGTGAAACGAACGTCAGCAATTAAGATACAACGATTTTTTTCTCTCTCGTTTTTTTGACCGTAGCTCCGATTTATTAAGTATTTTATTACAGTTCGAACGCAACGCCAACAAATTGATCCGTTCGTCGGGAATTGATGGGCGATCAAAATGCTCGTCACGTCGAGTGGCAAAACTTATAGGGACGAGTCGGATTACTGCGTTTCAATTGAAAACATCGAATGGCACACGCGTGTGGGACGAGTCCACTCAATTATTTGACTTGCGAGGGCGGAACGTTCCTTTTTTTGCGATAAGAACGATAAAAATGTCCTGGTACCGAAGTTCTGAGTAGTAGATTGCATAAAAAGAGATTCATTTTTGTAGATAAACGTTTTATCGGGACGCGTATATTCTAATGTCAACGAAAACCAAAATCAAGAATTCTAAACGCGTTATAAATTCATAGTCAACTAATATTCGAGTTCGGAACGAAAGTGTTTTTCCAACGAATGCAATTTAAATATTGGAGCTGCCCCTTTTTTGCACCAAAGTAGAACAAATAGAGATTAGAAATTATCTTCATGGTAGATTTATTAACAGTTTCAAGGCCCAGCAAGACTTCGACATCGGCGAAGACTTTAAAAGACCATCCGAGACGTTCAAGTCCAATCAAGACCAATCAAGACTTCAAGATTGACCAAGACTTCAAGAACGATCAAGATATTCGAGACCTTTTGGACCAGAATAATATTCGAAACGATTCGAAATTTCACAGTTCTGACGTTAAATGGCTTTCGTGTCACTGATTTGACCCGGTGAGCGGAACGTTTCTTTTTTCCCCGCGCGAACAGTACGAGGTCTGTGCGGCGCAAGAAGGTCCCAGTACGCGTGACGAATACAATAACGTGCCCATAAAATGAGAACCTGGCGCCGTTATAAGACGTTCTCGGCGAATCAACCGCATGGTTCTGTTATTTCCCCGCAGACTGTGCGACGGAATCCATACTCCACGTGTCGCGAATCAAATTCAATGTTCCCCAGTCTCTCGAACGATACTTCCACGGTCCGCGTTTTCCACTTCGTCAAGAGCCCCCCATTAAAGTATTTCCGTAACAATCTTTCCAGTTACAACGATATCGTGAGGTTTTCGTAGAAATTACGACGCAATGTCGCAACAGCTAATCGTCGGGCACGATAACGCGGGGAACGTACGTTTCCCTCGGACCATGGTCTTCTACGCGGTTGGACGAGACGCATTCCCCTAAATCGGCGTAGACAAAGAATTGTCCCTTGGCGAAACCGGTTCCAGGCATGCTGATATACATATCCGAATGCGGGCAGTTATTGGATTTCAAGCCATCGCGCGTCTCCCCTCGACGGAAAATGTATCGTTCGAATGATTAATCCGCTAACTAGCTGTCTCATTCGAACGATACTCGGAACACAATTCAAATCGCGACCTGACGGAACGGAATATCAAAAATGTTTCAGACTGTGGCGGGTTGGCACCCGACGGTTTAATTGAAGAGAAAGAATTTTCTCGTTATCTGTAGATTGATTGCTTTTGTTCAACACGCAAGATCGTTGATGGCCATCGTTGATTGTACCTGGTTGTTATTCGCGCGCTCGTTTCCGTTCCCACAATCCTCCCGCGATCGTAGACGCAAGAGGATTCCCGTTAAAATCCACGCTTTAATAAAAATGATCTCTGCAAGTACGTTCGGCGAAACGCGATACCAACGTGAATTTGATGCTCCGTTAGCGCCGTTAATCTTATCGGTACGAGAAATGCTACGAAAAACTAATTCACCTCGGAGATAATTTCGAGACCGTGACGAACTTCGCGCCACGTACTCGTAATTTCTTCTCCGCTGGTTCGCGTTGCCGGATAAAACTGATAAATCGCGGATTTCTTTTTTTTTTTTCGAAGAAAATTCGCTTCGATACCGTTACCAGTGCTCTGGAAGTTGCCAACGTTTAATTCTAAAGCTTCAGAATGTACGTTTTAATATTATTTTCTAGTATTTGCAATCGGTTCATCCGGAAGTGAGGAACAGATTTATATTTTAGAATTATTCTTTTTGGGATTAAACAAGTGAAAGGGCGTTGACAATCGCGATTACGCGGTTCGTATCCACGGATCCACGAAATTCCCGCTGTTCGTCCCGTTAAAGGATTCGATGTGACGTGCAGGAACGAGAACGTACGGATGGCGGGAGAACCGGTTTGAACCGAAAGTCAAGCTTCGGATCTCGGCTAGTTTCTTCGGCAGGCCACGACGTCTAGTTCATTACGGCGAGGAAGATCAGGATATGCTCGCGACGATAAGCAACGATAAGCTGGAAACGCGGTTCATCGACTTACGTGAACTTCGTGAAAGTCGAGTGTCGATGCACCGGTCTTCGACGTGGAAATTACGTTTGTGATACAACGGGCAGCTACAGTGCGGGACAAAATGATACGACACTTTGCATATTTGTATATTTCATACCGTTGGGTACATTGGTTCCCAACCTGTTGTGTGTCGTAAAGTTTATCTAAAAAAATTTCACGAAGATAAGTACTGGACACTCACAACTAGGTTCGATCTCTGGAGAAATCAGTAAACGATTCCCTAAATAATAACGCGTTTAAAGTTTTTAACGAAGTTTCGGAAAGTAATCGTTGAGCCTGTTATACGAGAACCCCTTTTCAACGAGTGAATTGTGTATATAGTTAATTTAGCATCATCGCTTTGCAGACATTTTTATGTTTTTACGATTGCTCTTTGCTCCTTTATCTAGCGCAAGCTTGGCTCACTTCCGTTTACTCTCGCTACTTAGTTGATTGAAATATTTACCGCATTGTACGTCCACGTATGTTTCTTCGAATCCGTACAAGTTCCCGAAGAGGAATGAAACGTTATACAATAATAAACGTATAGGAGGAACACTCAGACCCTGAATTACTGTTTCCTCTGGTCTCGAACCTCGCCTAACTATAGTAAAGGAGATTGCTCCGACACCGATATTACCTAGAATTCGTTCCAGTCTCCAACTACCTCCCGAGTTTTCTATTATTCGGTGCAAACAGGATATTTATGTTCCGTTAAGTTAGATTTTAATTAAAATTCCGTAACACGAATGAAAAATAGTGGTCCGTGGTAACGTGATCTTTTTGTTACAAAACACACTTAGCGTTTCGATAGTCGTTCACAGTCCTATTTGGATGTTATATTTGTATCTAGATGAAATTACACATGTACGAACGTATGATTTACTATTACAACACGTACGACATTAACGAGTCTTAATTACCACGAGTTTCAGGTTTTATAACTTCACTTCGTCTGTATCGTTTCTCCAGAAGTTATGTATAACGTTATGACATCTAGAGACATTGTTCTCGAATAACGAGCGAAAGATGAAAATTACAACGTTTTTACTTTGTATATTTCGATTAAGCGACGTTTATACTTCGTCGGTATGCGAACGTGAACCGACGAAAAAGTGTGTTGGAATGTTATTGGAGCATCCACTACATCCGGTAGCGTAGAATGTTCGTATTCAGCGTACAAATTACTATCGATAGATCAAATGTCAACGACTGTTTCAAATTTAAAAAAGTAATGTTTCCTACGTTCTTTAAATTCTTTTTCATTTCACTCGATATTTGTGTTATTTTCTGTTACGATCGCGAGGAACATTCGCGGAACTGGATCGATCGAAATTATTCCCCGATGAATTTGCACGCGTCTCGCGAACCATTCGTCTGGACAGATACGCGTTGCTCTCATCAGATTCGTCGCGGTTGTCGATTCGCGTTCGATCGTATTTTCGAAAGACCGAGCCATAACAGCGGAGCCCAGCCATTAGAAGCTGTAACGAGGAACGGGGCCTCCGCTAATTGTTCCCATAGACGTCGAGACCCAAGGCGGTGATCTCGGGGCATAGACACGTTTAACAGAGTCGCCCCGGTGGTCGTGACTGGACTCGAAGTCAAGCTGTTCAATCAACCGGTAGAAGTCTCGAAAGAGTCATCGACTTTTCTAGTTCCAGCACGATGATAAACGAAACGCTCACGGTTCATGGAACGATCCCCCCACGGTTCACGGTTGAACGGATGTTATTTCGCGGTGGCTAAGCTTCCAAACGAAATGTCCTCCGTGGCACGATCGTCTTCCCTAAACGATCGGGGAGTCGGTTACTCACGTTGACGGTCCCTCGAAATTCGTAGTCTCTTCGTCCAGCTCGGTATCATCCACGAGACTTTCTCACACGATCGCACTTTTTCACGAGAGAACTTTCACCGGATTTAATTACCAACGATTCCTGATGCTTTTTTTTTTATGAGAAGAACGAAACTTTTCCGAGAACTGAAACTGTCGGCTTGCCGACGATTTGCCTCGTCGTATTCGGTCGTGTTCGGCGTGCACGTGGGTTCGGGTTAGCGGCGAAAAAAGCAACGACCCATTTGCGCCCTCCACCGCATGACAGAAACCGTAAACGAGGAGGTGACGAGAGAAACGTGGAACGACTCCGACACGAAGCGGCACCGGTCGCGTACGCGTTGCGAGGAGGATGTTGGGACGACAACTGAACGAGTACGAGACACCGGGGGCCGGCTAGCAGTCGAGCAATCGGCCAAGCAGTCGGCCAGCCGGAGCTACAGGCAGCCTGATCGGCTCGCTGGGGTATACTAAGCTCCTCCACGAGAGCGGCGAAACTTCTCGTTCGGATACGGAGGGAACGAGCCGATACGCAGGCTTCGCGCCACGCTCCTGACCTCGGCAACCTTCGACCACCTCCGATTCGACCCTTTTCTGGCCGTCCTCAGCAGCAGTCGCGTCTGCTCGCTAGATTCCTCGAGATTTCCAAATGCATGTGCGCCCATCAATCCATTAAAGGGGGATTCTCGTATAACAGACAAAATTTCTATAACAAAAAAAAATTTTTTCTTAAAAATGGTATAGTTGTGGGATCGGGAAGATAATGACTCCGCTCTGTTCCGTTCCGCACAATTTTATTGTTGCTGTCGTACAACGACGTGACTCGTGGTGCGGGTTACGCTCGACTCTCTGGTACGATCATCGCCACCGTACCAAGAGGCCTTCAAAAACAAAAGACGGTCAGAGACGACGACAACGGCTTTTCGGCTCACGCGGCTCTGGTCGTCTCGTGTGCAACCATCGTCTCGTGTGCAACCATACATTGTAGCGGCTTCGAACGGCTAAGGCGTATGTGGTGCCTTGGCCGCCACACTACCCCCCTGCCAGTAATTGGCACAATTACGAAAAATTGACCGACTACATTACCACTACCATTTACTCTATTATATAAAATACGTTATCCTAACTAAGATTTACATTACAGTATTTGAACAGAGTTGAAAAAAAAAGGAATTTACATGGAGTTTAATATATAATACGTAATACCTAAAAATACATGAAAGTACATAAAAGTGATGGATAAAAATAAATGGTATATGATACTTATTATAATAATGCGCAAGCCTTAAGTACTACCGCGTAATTTGAAATCGATCGGGAAAACGTACGCGTCTACCTGAACGCGTAACACGTTGCTGTATAACCGGCGCATTGTCAGGTACGTTTGTTTGTGTGACCGGCTGATTTTCTATGCTCACGGGATCCGGTCTGTTTTCTGCTAGCATATAAGCAGGCTTTAGCCTTTCAATTGATATATTTATTTCCTTACCTCTAATGTTTATTGTAAATGTTTTTTCGCCTCGGCGCACTACGGCGTATGGACCTTCATAAGCGGGTTGTAAAATAGTTTTGGCTGAATCTGTTCGGATGAAAACATGTGTTGAACTGCTAAGATCTTTGAAAACGAATGTACGATTAACGGAATGGCGTGATGCATTAGAGGGACTCAATTTAGAAAAATGGTTGCGTAGTCTATTAGTAAAATCGGAAGCATTTTCTGTGCCTTCCGCTGAATGCGAAGACAAGAACTCTCCCGGTAATCTTAATGGCTCGCCATAAACTAATTCCGCTGAGGTAGCGCCGAGGTCTTCTTTCCAGGCGGAACGAATACCGAGTAGAACCGTCGGAAGTATTTCTGTCCACTTGTCGGATCCGTGGCACCTTATAGCCGACTTGAGCTGTCGGTGAAAACGCTCTACCATCCCATTGGCCGCTGGGTGATACGCCGTTGTGCGAAGGCGTGTGGATCCAATTAAATTGTTCAGCGCAAAAAATAATTTGGATTCGAATTGCCTACCCTGATCGGTGGTAATCCGTACGGGAGCACCAAACCGCGCTACCCAACCGTCATAAAAGGTTCGAGCTACGGTTTGGGCCTCCTGATCGACCATGGGGAAGGCTTCCGGCCACCGCGTATATCTGTCTACACAGGTCAGACAATACCTGAAACCTTCGGACACCGGTAAAATTACTATGTCTAAATGAATGTGTTCGAATCGCGCAGAAGGTTTAACAAATGTAGCCAATGGTGCAGTCACATGACGGGAAATTTTTGATCTTTGGCACGGTATACAGCAACGTGTCCACGTGCGAACATCTCTTTTAATCGACGGCCAAACATAACGTTGCGTTATGAGCTTGATCGTCGCGTTAATACCTGGATGTGATAATACATGTAACATATTAAAAACTGCACGTCGGAAAGGAGGGGTGACATAAGGTCTTACATTCTTAGTCGAAATATCGCAAAAAATTTCGGAAGACGTACCAGGCAACGAGACTTTGCGTAATCGCAGGCTAGATTCGCTATTCAACAACCGCTGCAACTCCTCATCCTGGGCTTGCGATTTTGCCAATTCTTCGAAATTAATCGAGTGGTTAACCGTTTCCACTCTGGACAGTGCATCGGCAACGACGTTGTCTTTACCGGAAATATGTTGAATATCTGTAGAGAATTGCGCAATGTAATCTAGGTATCGGAATTGTCGAGGAGAGCATTTATCTAATTTCTGTTTGAAAGCGAAAGTTATGGGTTTATGGTCTGTAAAAATCGTGAAATGTCTGCCTTCGAGCATATGTTTGAAATGTTTTATTGCTAAATAGATAGAAAGTAGTTCCCGGTCGTAAGCTGAATACTTCTTTTCGGCAGATCCTAATTTCTTAGAAAAGAATGCTAATGGTTGTCGTTCGTTGCCGACGCACTGATGTAAAACAGCTCCTACGGTGTAATCAGAAGCATCGCAGGTAACCGACAATGGAGCGTTGACCGCAGGATGAGAAAGCAGGGTTGCGTTTGCTAAACTATTTTTGGTATTTTCAAAAGCCTGACGCGCTTCCGAAGTCCAGGCTATCGAGGTCTTGCCCTTTAAATTGCCGGCTAGAAGGTCGTTCAAGGGTGCTTGAAAGCGAGCGGCATCTGGGATAAAACGGCGGTAAAAATTAAGCATTCCCAAGTACTGCCTCAAATCCTTCGCGTTTTTCGGAAGGGGAAATGACTTTATGGCTTGTACCTTGCCGGGCAAAGGTTGAGTGCCGCTTTCATTTACCCGATAGCCTAGAAATTTAACTTCTTCCTGTACAATGCCATAATCTTTTAATCGTTTAAATAATAATTCTAAATGGCGCAGGTGATCGGCTTGGGATTCTGAGGCGACCAAAATGTCGTCTATATACGCGTAACAAAAATCGAAACCGCGTAAAATTTCGTCGATAAAGCGCTGAAATGTTTGCGCGGCATTTCGTAACCCGAACGACATGTACGGGAATTCAAAAAGCCCGAACGGCGTTGTAATGGCCGTTTTTCCGACGTCTTCCGACGCAACCGGAATCTGATTATAAGCTCGGACGAGATCTATTGTGGAAAATACCTTTTTGCCACTCAGTTGTTGCGCAAAATCCTCAATGTGACGCACGGGGTATCGGTCGGGAATTGTCCGTGCGTTTAACGCTCTATAGTCACCGCAAGGCCTCCAAGCTTCTTCGCCCTTCTTCGGAACCATATGAAGGGGTGCTGACCACGCGCTCTTCGAAGGACAAGCGATGCCCATCTTCACCATCGCGTCGAACTCTTTCTGGGCAGCCCTGAGCCGGTCCGGTGCAAGCCGCCGCGGCTTGCTGGAAACGGGTGGTCCAGGGGTTGTCTCGATGTAATGCACCGTTTGGTGCGTAGTCCTCATCGGGGTGCCGCTAGGCCGTGTAAGTTCCGGCATCTGCATCAGGAGCTGGTGGTAAACGGTAGTCCCTGCTACTGTCTTCACCGACGGCGTTTCATCCTCGGCTCGTGTTCCGCGGACCGTTAACGACGTGGTCCGATCGACGAGGCGACGATTGCGGATGTCCACCATAAGATCGAAGTGATCGAGAAAGTCTACCCCGATTATGGGTTTTGTAACATCCGCAACCACGAATCGCCACACGAAATCCCGTCGTAGGCCGAGGTGCAGGTTTAACGACACTGTCCCGTAGGTGTTAATTACACTCCCATTCGCCGCCGCCAGCTGGTACTCCGATCTTTCTCGCAATCCGCCTAGCAGGCGGCGCGGAAAAACGCACAAATCGGCCCCGGTATCCACTAAAAATTCCGTCTTCGAGCTGTTGTCTAAGATGAAGAGGCGGCGTGATGCTGGATTTGTGTCGCTGGCCGCCATCAACGACTCCCTAGGTCGTTTCCCTGATCCGTGGCGTTCCAATTGCACGGTGCAACGCACCTCTGCGCGGCCGGACCGAACCGCCAATGGTACCAGCATTTCCCTTGATGGTCCATTTGTCCTCCCGCGGGCCGCTCTCGCGATCGCGATAGAGATCGTCTGCGGTAGCGCGAGTTTGGATGATTTCGGTGGGTCCACCTGCGACGGGAAGATTGCCCCTGGTCCACCAAGGATTCACGGATGGCAGAAATTTCCTGCCTCAAGGAAAGAGCCAATTGTGACATCTTAATGTTTAACATGGCCTCGATGCTCGGGCCCGGCGGGGGTATTTGGCAGGATGCAGACACGCCCGTAATCGCGGCCTCCGTGACGTGTACCCGCGGTGTCATCGTATCCGCAACAGCGTCTGCCAACTCTGCCACCTTATCCAGCGGGGTGTCCCGCTGCGTGGCTAAAATCACCTGCATATTAGCAGGTAGTCGGCCCATCCAAAGCGTCCGCAATACACCGTCCGAAAAAGCCGTACCGGCCAATCCGCGCAGGTGACGAAGAAATTGGGACGGTTTTCTGTCCCCGATTTCCTCGTGTTCCAATAACCGCCGCGTTTTCTGTTCCTGCGACGCACTAAGCCGGCGAATGAACTCATTTTTTAGCGTCGTGTACGGATCCGCGGCCGGGGGATTCATGATAATGTCTCTTACTTCCGCGGCGTGTCGCGCACCTAACGCGCCGAGAATGTACCCGAATTTCGTGGTCTCCGACGTTACATTGGATACCTCAAAACTTCTCTCTACCATTGAAAACCACATCTCCGGGTCTCCCGGACAAAACTCGGGTATCCGTACAGCGACGCGATCAACTGCCAACGGCACACCCGCGGATGTCCCTGCGTTAACGTTAGGGTCAGTCATTTTACCAGTCTTGGTCACAAAAAAAAATAGTTTCACCGCACACACACACCGCGCTTACTATTTGTCAGACCGTGTCCTTTTCTTATGTCCTTAACACTATACACTTATTTCTCTACACTAACTAATATTGTCCGTATACAAAAAATGTCCAAATTTTCTTAAAAAAAACTTTACTTGCGCGGCGAGATCACGTCGGGGTCACCAATGTGGGATCGGGAAGATAATGACTCCGCTCTGTTCCGTTCCGCACAATTTTATTGTTGCTGTCGTACAACGACGTGACTCGTGGTGCGGGTTACGCTCGACTCTCTGGTACGATCATCGCCACCGTACCAAGAGGCCTTCAAAAACAAAAGACGGTCAGAGACGACGACAACGGCTTTTCGGCTCACGCGGCTCTGGTCGTCTCGTGTGCAACCATCGTCTCGTGTGCAACCATACATTGTAGCGGCTTCGAACGGCTAAGGCGTATGTGGTGCCTTGGCCGCCACATAGTTTTTTAACATTTGTTATACTTTTTACTTAACCCGTTAGCTGTGGCGATCTCTTTCATGGCGACATTGTTAAATTATTGGATCAAAAAGGCGGCTTTATTTTATAAAATTAACAATTTTATCACTGATATTTGCTCATATTCAGTAACACTTTGCACGTCGAATACCAATACCGTGATTCTTTCCTAATTTTTTTATAACAAAGTGCACACCTTCGTGAAGGATTGTTTGTTGCTGAACTGCCCGGTATGCAATCCTGGGAAATGTTTTTCGCTCAAGCGTGAAACATTAGATTATTTATACTTTTTATTTGTTTGTTTTATTTCGTTGTGACCTTCAAAGTATGTTTTAGTTTTAACTGAATTTTACGCATGGCGGATATAGTCAAACACAGCTGACTAATTAAAATAGGTTCAGTATCAGTGGAAACCAACCAGCTTTGAGATAACTTTTCGTTTGTTGCGTTCTGATTTCTATGATCTGTGCTACACTGTACACCAACTATGAAAAAATAGTTTTATATAGTTTAAGGGTTTGTCTTCGTGTCCCTAAAAATCTATTACAATAGAACTTTTAATTCTTTACGAAAAAGAATTAAATTTTAAGTTTTAACGCTGTTTCACGAGAATCCCCCTTTAACGAGGTATTTTACCCCAGAACCTTAAAAAAATTGATTCTTTTTTAGTAGGTTGTAAGCTATATTTCACTATTATTTCGAACAGACGACAAAATAATAATTTTTTGAAGCCTTATAATGGTCTTACTCGGTTTTGCACCTCCTCAAACCTCTAAACATCCGATAAAAATAGAACGTTTGCAGACATCGAGTTGATTTTGTTTCCGACGACAGAGATGGTTTCTACTCTTCTCAAGCTCGCGGTACAGTTTACGAAAAGATTCTGTACCTTTTTTTACTCGCGGCAGAATCCTCGCTCGCAGCTTTGAAGTTTCGGAGTACATGTATAACTCGGTGAAAATAAAAAAGAAAACAACGCCTAATATTTCATTCGTACGTTAGCGTCAAAGTATTTTGGGAGTGTTTGGGATCGGGCTCGATGAAACGCTGCGAAAGTTTTTCTTTTTGTCATTTCCTCGAAGCGTCTGGGATTTCGACAAAATTGATATCGTCTTCCACGAGCATTCGTGTTTAGATATGTACAACGAAGGGACCGTGACACGAAACGAACCGTAAAGTCATTTTATTTGCAACGCGTTGTACGGTTCGAGCATCGAGAATCGATCGTCGTGAACTGTTTGGTCTGAACGGAGCTGGGACGTTTCTATTTTTAATCGACGACGGATTATCGATATAGATTACTTAAATTTCGGAGCAAACACGTATCGTTGTACGTGCACACACATGGTCTAAACATAGATCTCGTGACCTTCTAAAAATATTCTTATCTGTCGGGCCGCTTTGCAATCTTGGGAGGAAAAATTCGATTAATCAAACCGTATCGAACTTGTATTTTATTAAGGCACGATTGAAATTAATTTTTCAAAATATTAAATACGGGTATAATTTGAACGCCATTGATCAAGATGGGTGGGTGAAAAAAAAATTGTCACGAACCATTGAAGATAAGGTAGAAGTGTTTGCTTTTCTTTTTAACGAGTACTTTGCGTCGCGTCTAGCCAATTACATTCGATATCGTTTAATTAGCTAGACAAGTACGGTTGATTGTCCGTGATTTGGTTGTTGCACAGCGTGTTAGAGGCTGATAGCGGCGCACACGTGTTTGCCCGGGCAAACGCAAAGAGAAGCACGATGTGTACGCAAGTATGTATGTCGTTAGGGTATTGTGCAACGAGGCACGTATGTAACGTACAATAAACATAAGGAGAACAGTGTGCGTGATCTTCGCGTGTGCTACAAAATGCGGTAAACGTAAACGTTATTGTACGTTGGATAAACAGTAAGAACAGTCGAAGCTGACACGGTGCGGCCTATCGTTCGTAAAGCAGGAACTTCCGTCGAAATAGAAGTGAATTGAACTACCTTTACGCTTCGTGAGTTTAATATTATCTCCCGTATGCCACGCTCGATCCTTGTTCGACCGGAACGATCGGATTAAGACGCGAAGGAGCGACGTAGGTGTGCTTGAAAAATGCCAGAACGACAAGCTAAATATCGCATCGGGTGGGTCGCGACTCGAATCATTGACCTCTGACTCGAGATTTTTCAATTTAAAATAACAAAACTTCTTTCAGTAAAGACAATTTCAATTCTGTTGTTCCTGATTTTCTTTTCAACTCGGCTTATAGAATCGCTCCATAAATAATATCCTTTGTTTGTGTTCTTTTTTTTCTTCTTAAAACTGTATTATTTCTCTTTGGATCTTATCAAATATTCTGCCGATGGGTGGAATCCTAGAGTCGAGAACGTTGTGTGTTCGCAATGAAAAACTCAAATCCAATTGTAGTCCAGTATTAATAGTATACGATACAGGCGGCTGGATAGGATATTTCTGGGCTTGTACTGCGTTAATTTTCGGTGAAATTGATTTAGCTCGATGGATGATTCAGTCGAAGTGGGCGAAGTCTACTAAAGGCGGGGCATGTTAAATAATCTTATTTTTAGCTGCTCGAGGAAATCCATTGGCCGGAAAGACGGAGAAAACAGACGAACTAATCCCTAGAATTCTACACATGTGATGGTTTCCGTTTGGAACGCATCCCCGGTAGGATTTCTCGACAATGTGCACGGTTTATAGCGTCTCGGAAAGTCAGTCATCGCTGACAACATATGGGGGAACACAAGGATGCAGACGACTTGTTGACTCACGTGAAGTAGGAACTGGGAACAGACTTTCGTTGTTCGTGTACCTAACAGTTAAAAATTCGCCTAAAATCGCGTCAATTTCCTTACGGAGAAATTATTTTTAATATAAGTTTTCGACGAACGTTCAATTGCACGGGTTTCTTTTATCGCAACTTTATCAGATAAGAGGATTTCTGTATAGCGTGAATAATTTAAACGCAAAGAAAACAAGTATATTCACGGAATATTAAATCAATTAAATTATTCCCATAATAATATGATCTTATGCTTGTTAATTAAAAAAATTAGCTTTCTATAACAATCAAATTTATTAACATGTTTACTGTCATACAAGTTATCCCTATCTAAGGATATGCCAATGGGGTTATTAAAAAGTTTACAAGTATTAAGACAATTCTATAATAAGTGTTTTAAAGACACGCAGATTTGAAACGCCGACCACCAGTGACCACCATGGCAGTCACCGTGTTAACGAAAGTATACATACGTCATGTTTCCTGTGATATTAATACTGCCACGTCTTTGTATTTTGCATCCAAATTCAGCAAACCGTGTTTAATTAAACTTCACGGTAATAACGTCTGAAATTACGTAGACTTAATGTCTTCCATCGTTCTACATGAGTGCCTTATGAAATTATTACCGGTAGAAAGAGTAATACATTGCACAATGTGGTGGTTCTTATGCATTATGCAACAGCTAGAAGATTGCGTTGTGTGTAAGAAGAAAATGATTACTTTGTTCTTTTCTTTAACAAGATTAGGAATTTATGATAAGCGTGAGATATTTCGCCCCTAAGTAATTCGTTTGTTTGCAAAGATCCGCGTTTTCCCAACGAAATGGAAAGATTATTACATTTGAGTTAGCAATGTGCTTTCGGAGTCGGATAATAGATCATTTAAATCTTGCCGCTAATCTCAGAACAAAATGGCGGGAATCAGCTATGTGACGACAGATCGTTGACCCATACGCACTACTGTATTCAACTAATATATTGACTTGCGTGTATATTCCATTCAATCTCCCATATTACAAGCAATAAATTATTGTCAAGTGTTTTATCAATTGTTTGCTTGAGAATTAGACACACTGACAATATGCGATATCTCTCTCAGGACCGTATCGGTATGAAACTTATTAATAATGCATCATGAATAAAAGAGCACGAATTATGAATTTCAGTAATATTGTAACTTTATAATTATGAAAATAACGTTTCTACTTCATCGAATAAACGTCATTCGTATAAAACTAAACATATTTGTGTAGCGTGTGTAATGTTAAATAAAAAATAACGCGGAGGGTTATAGTTCTTGCCTGATCAGGGGCCCCAGATTTTTCTATCTTCGTACCTGAGTCGCGACCGTTCACGGTTGCTGATTTGACTAGTCAGTCGGCGGAAGTGACGCGAGTCGCTTCGTTACGTTTACATTCTGTTCTCGACGTCGCGTTCATTGTGGGGAGCCATTACCCTCGTCCGCGCTAAGCATCGTGCCATATTCCCATTCGCGCCCTAATACTAACAACATTCTCGTAGTTTTAAGTGAAATATTATGAGAGTGAAGACCGAAATGGACGACGACGAAAAGGGGTGAGTACAAATTGCGTATAGGCAGCCGTTTGTGGACGGTTTTACACGCGAGAAATTCGATCGGGACGCGTTCACGGGCCGTCGAGTTTATTGCGTGGGAACTCCATTTGCGCGTTGCAGTTAGCTCGTATCTTTCGCTTCTCCTTTGATGTTCGCTCGATCTTTGGGCTAATCGCTTATCCGCATGTCGTAAAACGTCATCGAATCTCGCTTATTGTGGAAATCGCGCAATACGAACGCGAGGCCAACCTTTTTCCCCCCTAGAGCATCGAGCGTTTGAATGTGTAGTTTTTCTCGCGAGGGGGGAATAATTCATCGATGCCGGTTCTTTGCACGGTGCTTGACTCGTGTGCCCGGCTCCTTTGATCCGGCAAACGATCCATTCGTTTTTGAGGAAACCTATTTACATGAAAATAAAGTAACGTCGAACGACAAAAATTATAGATTTTTCGATTTATTTCACCATGAAACTACGCTACTGCATCGTTGCTCGATGCATCTTTCGGCTTTAGATTCTCTATTTTTATGTTCTATATTCTGAAAGATCAGAGTGCATTTTGATATACTCCCTCGTTGCGTAGATTTTCTACCCGCACGCGCTTGTTTAACTGCAAATATGGGCAGGTATTTGCGTATACGTCAACTTTTACGTAAATTTACGCTACTGTTAGGATGAAAAATATGTTAAGGAGCGTTATGCGCATTATTAAGTTTGTACGGCTGAAGCTTATATCTCGTGTTAGTTTGTAAATGTAATTTATGCACTTTTCATGAATAAAAAATGATCTTTTCATTCAAAATATTTTGTTTCCTATTTAGTATCACGTTAATTTGCACTTATTGATTTTTACGCTTTCTTAGTATTAGTTTTACACTCAAAATTAAATGAAATTTTTGATTAATTATTTCAGTTTAATTTATTTTAAAGAAAATTGTATTGAAAATATATAGTGTATCAATTACAGAGTAAATATTCCTAAACTATATCAGTTATGTAATCGTAGTCTCTATATTCATGTTAATCGTAATTGGTTACATGTTTATGTTTTAGAAAGCTGTTTGTTGGCGGTTTGTCCTGGGAGACAACACAAGAAAATCTTCAGCGTTACTTTGGCCGTTATGGCGAAGTAATTGACTGTGTTGTTATGAAAAACAGTGAGTCTGGTCGCAGTCGCGGGTTTGGATTTGTAACATTTAGTGATCCAGCTAATGTCCCTTTGGTTCTTCAGAATGGACCCCATCAACTCGATGGACGCACGGTAAGCATTTGTTTTAAGATTAACAAGTATCACCATTTCAGTACATAAGGAAATAGTAAAACATTTAAAGTGTTGTTTATTTTTTGGGTTACAGATCGATCCTAAACCCTGTAATCCACGTACTCAACAAAAGCCAAAGCGTAGCGGAGGCTTTCCAAAAGTTTTCCTCGGTGGCTTACCAAGCAACGTGACAGAGACAGATTTGAGGTCTTTCTTTACTCGTTTTGGCAAGGTTATGGAAGTTGTCATAATGTATGATCAAGAAAAGAAGAAATCAAGGGGTGAGTACATCATAAAATATTTATTTACACACACTAGCATTGTTTTAAGTAGTTTCCATAGAAATAAATTTGGTACTTTAAAGAATAATAATTAAAAACCATGGTGTACAGTTTCCTATATATTATTATATATATTTGTTTATTTAGTATGGGAACTACAAAAAACAATAATTCGTAAATTTATAGTTGGTTATTTTTGTCATTTTGTTTATTGCGTGATCAGGAATATAGTCAGAATTCTTGAAATAAATATACCCCCAATACCATAACGCAAGTAGCCTGTTATGACGAGCATTATACAAAAAATAATGCATATATCGTACAGTACGTGCAAACCATAATATTTTGTATATATAGAATCAAAAATTCTGACTTGAATGCAGCACACCCATTTAAAGTACAATATTAAAATTTGATCCAATTATTAATATAAAGGTTAAATATGAATATTAGAATTAGCAGGTAATTAGTCAAACGGTGAATATGTTTCTATGCTTAGGCCAGTGAATAATAAATGGTCATTGGACTTCCCTTGCTTGATTACCCTTTTTTTTAACGACCCTGCTCTTGTTTCCCTTAATAATTATAATTAATACATCCTGATTTATAGACTTCTTAATTAATATTGTTTGTTTTTGACATAGAGTTATGAAATACTTTAAGGTCCTCTCCATACATTGAAACTTATATGCATTATACATGGTTATTTATGTAGCATTCTTATCCTACTTTGCTACTCTCAATAATTCGCCTTGTCTTACCTTAAAGAACATTAAGGTACTTTATGTTACATTAAATTACATTAAATGTATTTATACATATTGTGATTTTTGGCTAAGTTTTGTTAAGAATAGAATATTAAGTACATAAGTTAAATGTACATAACTTAAGTCGAAGTTAAGTTACTAGTAAGATACGTTGTAAATCCTATTTTTATTAGATATTATCCATCTATTATCTTATCCATTGATTAATAATCTCATTTAATTATACTTATCCTTAACTGGTATATATTATATAAAAAATTAATCTTAAATATTAGACTACAGTTTATAATTACTATATCTTTACATAAATTAGGATAATATTAATTTCAGTGGCTTTTTAGTAAACAAACAAATTTTTGCCTTAACATTGGTATCCTTATGATTAAACATTTAGTAGATATCCATGTTTACTGTGACAGATTCTATTTCTTTTTTTCTTTGAATATTTATTCATATTTGGTGGCTGCATTCAAGAAGTTAGTGTGCTCAAGTTCGACCAAACTTTCTTCCAAGCATCTTGTTTTTTTAAAAATATCAATTGCTTTTTACAATTAAAGTTTCAGTGACATGCATTTGACAAATATTTACTAGTTTAATGTTTTAAGAGTTTCTGTTAATTATGATTATTAAAAAATTTTATGAAAGGAATATAACATGTTTGTTAATATAACACATATGTTTAAACGACATTATGTTGATATTGTATAGTTTTGAACGTATAATTTCCGTTCGTTTTACAATTTAAGAGGAACGTAGTTAAAAAGCTTCTTTAAATCAGCCATCATTAATTTTTTAGATTAAGTATTTTAAGCTTTATGAACATATAAGGTGAATAGTAATAATAAGTACTCACAAATTTTAGAAGGTGCATGTTTTTATTGGTATTAAAATTACATGTAATAAGTATTATTTATAAATTATTAAAAATATACCAAAATTAAAACTAACGACTACCATTATCATTGATGCAACAAAAGTAATTAATTAGATGTAATGGACTAGTTTTGTACAAACAAAAGTGTACAAAGAAAAAATTGTAACGTTGATAGTATAATACGAGGATACAAATTCAGGAGTCGGGGTTATTATTAAAAAAAAAAAAAAGAAAAAAAAATATATTTGTTGTATAAATGTATGGGGCAATTTTTGATATACTGTCACGTTTGGACGACAGGATTTGGCTTTCTCAGCTTCGAGGATGAAGATGCGGTGGACCGGTGCGTAGCGGAGCATTTCGTCAACCTGAACGGAAAACAGGTATAGCATACCTACACACTAGCATATACATTATTAGATTACTGTAATGTAAAATAATAATAAGTACGACTGTTAGTATAATTTACTATTATGTACCACATAGCTTTATATACATTAATGTTAGTTATAGTACTTATTTTATTTTACACAACTTTTTCATACTGTGTTAGCTTAATGGCTGTATGCTTAGTTACTATTATATAAGCGTCAGTTGAACAAAAGAAGATTTAGAATACCATACATTATGCGTTATATAAAAGATAAAAAATTAGAATATATTTAGAATTTATGTAAGACTTGGCGAGTTTAAAAAATAACTTAAACGACTGTATACTTATAAAAGGAGGAAATTTATTAAGGCAACAATGGAATTGTTTTGGTTCTATTCAAAGTTGGAGTCCTATCGCATAATTTTTGTTAGTTACAATTACAGTGAGGTATGTGGAACTGACATTTCATAGGATCTTCTCTATTTTTCTTGTTTCAGGTTGAGATCAAGCGTGCAGAGCCACGGGATTCTTCTAGTAAAATGAACGATAGTCATCAGGGACAGTGGGGTCCACCGCAACCGGGTGGACCTCCAATGGGTATGGCTGGGAATATGGGGCCAATGGGTGGCCCGAATGGACAAATGGGTGGACCTATGATGGGTGGCCCGATGGGCCCACCAGGGAACATGATGCAGCAGTATCAGGGGTGGGGTACTAGTCCTCAAACTGGTGGATACGCTGGGTACACTACTCAGTATAATTCTCAGGGTTGGGGTGCACCTCCTGGTCCGCCACAACAGCAACAAATTCCACCACCACCACATCATCAGTGGAGTAGCAGTTACAACGTCCAACCTGCAGCAGCTACTCAAGGTTATGGAAGTTATGGTGAGTTGTTAAGACATAGTTCGATTTTATATCTTCTAATTCTTCGTTTCTTTTTATCGAAATTCGAATTCACGAATTTGATACAATAATACCTATGAATACATTTTAAGTTCGAGGCGATAAAGTGTATCTTGATCTCGATGCTTGATTATACTCAGTTGAAAATTCAGTACATCGTAGCTTTCGATCAAATGCGCGATGTAATTTCTAAAGTTCAGAGTGTAATTTTATTTCCCGTGTGATAGGGTATAATTGTTATATTTATATATATACAGCCTTTTAATTGCAACGAGTTGAAAATGGTGGCAATGTTGACTTTAAAATTCGTATAACACTGTTTCGATGATAATTCATTTTGTGATTGTTTATTCGCCGATGTCAACACCATTTACGCATTTGTTAGGACAACACACGATAAGGTCATAGTTATAAAGATTAACAATAACTTTGATCCTGTCCTCTCCCCCTCCATCCTCCTTGGAGATGTTAGGAGAAGAAAGAGAAAGATAAGAACATGAGAAAACAAATACCTATAATGTACGATTATCACTTTTATTTCGCGATGCCCCCTGGAGGTTATATTATGGAAAGAGAATACAAATAGGACATCATAAATATCAAATGAATGTCAAATTATGTCAATTTAGGCCAATTAATCGCTCGATACGTATATATATATTAAATATCGCGTGTTTCCCGGTACGATTACAATTTGCGTTTGAATACTAGGCTTCACATATAATCTCTTTACGATGTAATAGTTTCGCCATTTGTATAAACAGAAATGCAGTCATTATTCCACAGTTAGCATATAATAACAGAATTTTATACATGTATTTTTCTAAGTTAGAACTTCCTCTTCCCAGAGTCTGAATTGACATAATAAACACTTTCAAAACATTGGACCTCATAATCTTATCTGTAAAGTTTGTGCTTGATTGTCTATTGTGAGAGCCAAGCACGAACGTTTTAAGTCGAACGATATTGAACGACTAGCGTTAAAAAGGCTAGATAAAAAAAAAAACATTTCATAAGCAAAATTAACCCATTTAAGTGCCAAGACTGCAACGAGCGGGCAAGTTTTATAACGCGCGTTATGAATTTAAAATACCTACATTCATAGAAACATACCATTCAATAAATTTGCCTTCACTGTTCTGCAGAAGATACTATCATCACATTATTTCAGAAGAGAAGATTCCGAGGTAAGTTCACCATTAGCGATAGACATTATACAAAAGTGATTGAAACGCTTTGGAGTCTGTTGCTTAAAAGTCCACATATCTTTTCCAGCAGTTCTAGAATCGTCAGCAGAAAAACGGTGAGCATGTGCTCGCGTTTTCTTTTCTTTTCTTTTTTTTTTTTTAAAATGTTTCTTTTACAAATATCATAATTCGATTAAAAACACCGCTCACCGGTGCATGCTTGGCACTGAAGTGGTTGACCAAGTTGGGGTACGTTTACACTGCCGCGACGAGTCGCGCGCGTTTCGATAAACGGCTCAGAATACACTTGAACCACTTAAAAATGAAAACGAGCACGACGAACATCAGGTTTTTATATGTTCACGAAAGAGGAAACTTCCAAGCGTCCCTTTAGCAGCGAAGCTCAAGTTTTAAACTTGAAACGTAAGATTTACCCTTGTTTTGCAAAGTATAATGTCGATCAGTATGTAAATAATTGTAATGGCAAGCATTAAATCTTGGCCCAGAGCTTCTTGGCCTCGTAGCTTGATTCTTTTTTAAAAAGAGAAGAAAATATGGTTTGGTAGTGTTACGCTATGGGAATTTATTGTTTATAATAAACTGTACTAGAAATGGGCTTGAATACTATTTACGCTCTCGTACCTTTCTTGAGAACGCTCGACTCAGAACTATGAGTTTTGCTTACTTTCGAACGCAAGATCGTCGTTTATGACGAGAAATCCTGAATCGGGGGATCGGTGTTTCATGGAAGCAGGCTCGTTTCAAGGGTTTCAGGCGTGTTCTGCGAGAAAGCAGTGTCGCGGCAGTGTAAACGTACCCTGAAAAAAAGCATAAGAAGACGACGGTGGTCGGTGACACGTGTTTTGTGTGGTTGATGATCGCAGGTGGGCCGGCGGCGGCCGCTTCAGGGGGCTACGGGCCCACGGCGGGTACTGGCGGGGCTGCGGGGGGCGGGCCCGGGGGTTCCTGGAACTCCTGGAACATGCCACAGAATGGGCCTCCTCCTGGGACCCAGCCACCACCTCAGCCCCCTCAGCCCAACTCCTCGCAGCCCAACTCCAACTCGAACCCCTCTGGCCCGCAGGGTGAGTCTTCAAGCTCAGTCAAACAAAGTCTTTCCTCTTTCCACCCTTTCGCATCATACAGCTCCAGTTTCACCTATTCGAGCCTAACTACAAAAGTCATCTACTGTTTCGTTTTCTGATTTTCTTTTTTCTCTTTTCAAGTTTTGTCGAATCGAGCCCCAGTCTTTTTTCGCGTCTCATTGTTGGTCATTTGCACTTTTAACGTACAGAGGCTCTTTTCCTTCGTCGGCGATCGACAGTTCACGATTTATTTAAATGATCGATTTGTCGGTTTACATCGTGCCCGGCATGACTGTGATCCTAGTGGCGAGATCGCGTTGCCTGATACCTATCGTTCGAAGGCGTTAAGGATGCATTTATCGAGACGATGTCGTGTCACTAGGGTGATATTAACGGTCCGTTGCCTTGTTAACAAATACTAATGCGTTTTTGGCTTTTGGGTTTTACGGAAGAGACGAGCTTTTGTGCATAGGGGTTGGAAGAACAGAAATATTCGTGTCTTTTAAGTGTATTATAAACGAGACGAGATTTATTTCCTTTTTTTTTTCTTACCGAATAAAATATTGTCCCACCAATACCCGCGAGATCCTGTATGATTCCAAATTCTTCCAATACTTGCAGATTTATTAGATTAGTTTGTTAATCGACGATCCTGATTTTCGTGTTTCTAACGCTTGATTTGTTGCGTGCAGAATTTCAGAAGCATGTACCTTTCGATCGTACGAATTATAAATATGTATTTGAAATTGGAAGAAGTTTATATATATATATTATAGCAGCAAAAATTTGAAATATTTAGACGTAGACATAACATCAGATTGGAGCTACGCTTAGAATACTTCTTATGCTTATTATTGTTAGTTAGTAAATTGTAGTAATCATCCGAATTTCGCACTTATTCATCCGTTCATTTCACTTCTTAATTTATGGTTTTTTTATTGTTTTTTTTTGTTTAAATATCTTGTTACCTTTTCGTCCTATGCGAACCAATACAAGTATTTTCTTTCTACTTATTGGTTATTTTTTCTTTACTTTTCAATAATACCTCCTAGAAACAATAGCTGGCCAGTACCCCTTTAATAAGTTATTCTTTTAAATATTTCCACTAGTTGATTACTGTCGTGGCACTATTAGAAATAGAGTAGGTATTTGGAACTAATTTTTCAAATGTCTCTATGTATGTTCCATTGTAAGACGTTGTTGTAAAAAGTTAAAGATTCAATTTTTTCCGAAAACGATTGATTCACAGTAATGTATGATAGTGCAATCCTACTCTCGCTCCTTTCATTTCCTTTATTGCCTACCAGCAGAACTTGCGACGAATTTATGTCTTAATATTCCACGTTCAGCAATTCTCAGTTACTCAAAATTAATTTCCTATAAAAGAAACGAGTTAATTTTCTAATAAATAAGCGTGCAGTATTTCGCTTAATATCGGAACAATAATAGGCATAAATTCGTCCTTGAAACTCTGAGATCAGTATTATTTTCTGCTTGTTCTGTGTAATAAGTTTATTTCCCTGGAAATCCTTTACGAAAATTACTTTTATGTAAGAAACGTTTGTAATTGTCCACAAAGCATATAACGATTATCGAACAGCAAACCGAGAAAAATGTGCTTTAAGTTTCCAAGTCTTAAACGTACTGGTCTCAGCATTTTGTATAAATATAATTACGCTATTTTAAATACACGAACACACACAAACACACACTAACGTATTTGTAAATAAGTAAAAAAAAAAATACTCGAGATATATTTTTAGATACTTTTTTTCATTTGTTAGAATTTTACGGAAAGCGAATTGGCTTTGTCCTCCCTTCACACGATTCGCAGATCTTTCAAATGCATGCTCAGAGTATTTTATGAACGCTCTTCTCGATCGTAGATGGCATAGTTAAACCGGTCGTATTAGCGATTATAAATATATAAATATATATATGTATACACCGTCGACGAAAAGTATCAAAAATGTATCTTTCGTTATCAGAGTAGTTTCAGCTTTTAAATAATTTAGGCGGGATAAGTGGCGTGGGTGGGTAATGTCACGTTGAAAATCAATGTTCCAGGTGATATGTATTCACGACAGACCACCGGCTCAGGTGCACCTGGATCCAGTAGCAGTTCAGCTAAGACTCCGGATTATACTGGGTACTCCGCATATGGTAATTACGCTGACACCAGTTATCCTCAGCGTTCATATCAGGGAGGAGAAAGCAACCAAGGTGGGTATGCCGCCAGCGCCCCTAAACCCCAGCAAGGCTTTGATTTCAAAGAGTGGCAAACTTCATGACCATTTTAATTGACCCGTGATGGAGAGATGCGCTGAATGGCTTGGCCTTGCTCGTGGGTTATTTCTTATTACATATTCGGGGAAAACGCAACTTGTATATCGATCGTGAATCTGTGCTCGGATCTGGGACGTTCTTTGCAATTTTTGCTCAAAACGGGACGGGGGTGGGAAGAAAAAAAAAAAAAAATAGCAACGAAGATCATGTTTCGAAACATTGGCACGTTGGCGTTCGATAGATTCGATGAGTTTTTCTTTCAGAGAGTCTGAAAATTAATAGTTTAATAGTGTATCTGGTATTGCTTACAGAGTTACGTTTGGATCAGTGTATCATAGTTTTTGGTGATTTTTTTTATCTTCGTCGTCGATTTCACGGTTTGTTTTTTAGGCAAAGAATGTCTCAACCGAGCCAGCATGTCGTTCGCGAGCGGTCGTATTCGCAGTTGATCCAATAATATTTTACGACATATCTTTTTTCGGCATTAAAAAGAGAGAAGAGACGGCAGCATCTGCCCAAGTTTGTAAAACGGAAGCGTCAAGGAAAAGAGGGTGTTAGGTTGCTCGAAACATTGATTTCATTGATCGCTCGCGAGAACGGCCCATGATCTTGTCGGGTTTCAAAATAAACTGGAAAACAGCAAAAGGAAACGGAACTATCATGCTTATTCAAGAGAGAGAGAGAGAGAGCGCGCGCGCGAGAGAGAGAGTGTGAGATAAAAAAAAAAAAGAAAAAAAAAATAACTCATAAAACGAAGACAGATCAAGAGTTTACGATAACAAAAAAAAAAAAAAAAAAAAAATAACACACCCATGGTGCAAGCGAATTTTGTGTATGGCACTGGGATAGAGGGTAGGAAGCGGAACATAGAAGTATTATAAGAATAAACTAGATCGAGTTGGGATTAAGTGACGTAAAAACAGTAAAATGCGAGTGTAAAGAACAAGGAATGCTGAATCATTAATTATTTAACAGCATTTACGCGGGGGTGAATGAGATCTCGTTCGAGAAATTACTTCTCAGTGAATGGCACAAATTTCGATGCTCGTTCACCTCCTTTATTACATACATTTAGTAAATCACTCTTCGGTAATTTGAAAATAAGAATAATAAATAAAAGAAGTCTAATATTATTAACGGTCTCCAAGTGGAAAGTCAGCGATTGACTTGCACATTTGAGACACCCGTCCCTCCACGATCTCGTATTTATTAAATAGTTGTTATGCTGAATAACCGAAGGATTTAAAAAAAAAAAGATGAAAAACGTAACGAGTAATTAATGAAATAATTAAGTAAGGTGTTAACACAGGCTGACTTATACCTAAACTACAGAGATAGTGTAAAGTAAAAATAGATCATTTTAATATGATGTATGTATAATCTATAACTCTTTGACAGCAGGGTGCAGTTTCCTTAAGCATCTTTCTTTATTTACTTTTTCACGTCATATCATTATAGTAGTTGTCTTAGACATATTGTCTATTTCTTTTTCTTCTACTGTCTTTCGCTTTTTGACTTTCTCTATATTAAGTTTCGTCTGGTCCTTTTCCGTTTCCGACCGAGCCGCGGAAGTTTATTGCGTTTGGAAGGAAGAGGACGAGAACAGAAACGCAAACGATGATGATGATTTTTAAAGTAAAGAAAAAGAACGTAAAAGAATTGTATCATAAGAACTTCTTAACCGTCAGACGGGTTTCTGTACGGCTATATTGCATCAAATATGTGGAAACTAGTTTATTTTTTACCTCGGATTTATAATAGTTAATTATTAGGCACGTTTAAGGCTACAATTATTGTTACTATTATTATTACTTCTATAATAATTATTACTATTATACTACTATTACCATTATAAAACTATTTACAGCTATTTATCACTATTTACTGTTGCGACTGCTCCTACTGCAACCACTACGATTGCACTACTATTACACACTATTATTACTGTCTATGATAATTACAAATATTGTACGATGATGCTTATAAGTGTTTTTAAATTTTAGATGATTAGAGATGAGATCACGGTATCTAAGGATGGAGGGAGGGGTATTTGTGTAAACTTGTGTGCGGTTTTTCTCGGCGGGGGGCGTCGATCTGAAAAGTCTACCTGATTAAATATATGACTTAATTGTATTTACTCTGTAGGATTTACCATAGTTCTAAACAAGAAATATTTCGGAAGAATGTTCTCAAATATGCTCATGTTTATTACTGAGCGGGTCGCGTTGTGTCTTACTTTTGTCAATAAGAAATCGCAAGTATTACGCTCTAATGTAATTTTTAAATTTTTTACAATGTCACAAGGTAATTAGTAGGTTACAATAATGGATCCAGCAATTTGAGTAAGCTTCCTCGTTATGATCTCAATACGATTAGTGTGTCTCTTCATAGCGACTATTCTTTTTCTTGTCAAATTGCAGTGCCCTTTCGTAACGTAAACGCATTTTAACTCGCGACAAAAAAAAATATATATACATATATATATATATACATAACATATATATGATATTCATACTTGTTCTTTCTTTCATTTGTCTTTTATTTTCGTCTCCATCGCATTAAAATATACGGAGTAAATAGAAGCGATCGAGATTTTTCGCTATCGATCGACTTTTCCCAATCGATTATACACTGTACTTATTCTGTATATACAACCATTTGAACGTTCGATACCATTTCGCGTCTCAATTCGATATATTTCCTTGTTGAAGTTCTTGTTAACAGTATCATGTAGTGCTGTAGAACAGGGATACGTAAAAGTCACTGGGATGAAGAGAAAGCATAACAAACGCGACTCGTGGAAACTTCTGGGATCAACGCAATAACACGTTTACTTGACTAAACTAAAGACAAGAAAAGACGAGTGGGGAGCTCAATCAAACATAAACAATTTGTACACTAATTGTTATGGTAATTACACGGATACACGTAACATATACGTACTCTCACAGATACACATTCAAACACGTACACAGTTCTACGCGCATTGAAAGAAGCGAAGATGGAAAAAAAATTTATTTAAACAGGTCACAAGTTATATCGAACATCCGAACAATAGTGAATCGATAAGACGCTAAATAGATAAACGTGGACAAAAATAAACAGTGACTTTGTGGTTGTTCTAAATAATACGTTGTTTAATATCTACTTGAGAGGCGCGAGAGAGTGGGAGAGCGAGGGAGAGAGAGAAAGGTGAGCGAGAGCGGCAAATTTAATAGATTGAGAAAAAAAAAGAGAAATAAAAAAAAGTTTTATCTCTATGGCTGTTTTTTCAGAACTTATTTTATAAAGTAATATAATAAACGAACGTAAACAAGAACCACTAGTATATCGATTATGATTATAATTATTACGAAGTAACTAATTGTATTCCTTACTACTATATTATCAATTTTTAAATAAAGTTAAAGCGTATGATAAATTGAAAGGTTTTTAAGTGTATGCAAAGGAGAGTTAGGGAGAAAGTGATTATTAATACATTTGTTTTATAGACGCGTTAACGATAATTAATGTGTTTGTTGGAATCGGTAAACGAGGTAAATTAATTTGTATTATAATTAACGAGTCTCAGAGTGATTTTTAAATTAACTCTAGCGTGGAACGAAGTAAAAAAGGTAATGGGGGAGAAAAAAAAGATGATACAAAGTTTAAACAAAACGGCTGCCTTGCCGCACTGTGTATATACGTATATTTTAGGGTACGGTCGGAAGTTAATAGTATCAAGATAACGAGCGAAAGTGGTAGCAATGGATTTGAAAAAAACACACTCACACACACACTGACACAAAATGATGACAGGAAAGCGGGAACTAGCGGGACTATTTGAAATAATTGACGATTAAATAATTATAACAGATAATATATTTATATTTAACGCAATAATATTAGTATTTTTCAATACAGAGATAATGCATCTAATTAACGTAAATACGTAGCAAATAGGGAAAGATACTTTGATTCTAACCGTTGTTACTACCTGTCGTGTTCGCGAAACTCGCGAACTACGGCTTGCTCTCAGGGTTGTTACTGTCTTTTTTCCTCCTTTCTACTTTTTCTTTTGTCTTCTTTTCTTTTTTTCGTTTTGTAAGTTCTCCCTGGCTAGGCTCGTTCTTACAATTTTCGAGTGTCATTTTGTATTTGTGCTCATTTAGGCCGTTTTTTTTTTCTTGTATTTTTTTTTTGTTTTCTTTTTCGGACGAGAGAAGACTCTGTCAATATTGGGCGATTTCGTGTGTTAGAAAGTCATGGATCTTACCGCTTAATATTTATTGCCGACTTGTAGGACTGAGACCACTTTAATTGTACATTAAGATTTAAGTATAGAAAACTCCAGACAGCTGTTAGATTATTTCCTTTTTGTTTGTTATTGTCGTAAGGCACTGCAACGGGGAGAGTACAAAATTATTCGTCTTTATTAACAGAAATATAGAATTAACTTTTTACACTTTTACATGTTTTTAGTATTCTCATCTTTCTACGCAGTCGTAGGATTAAATTCATTCTTCGAACCGTTACAATTTTACCGTTTTTCCCATTTCTTCATGCATTTCGTAACTTAATCTTCTCTTAATCATTGTTTGTTTTCGTCTTTCTTTCTTTTTCTTTTTCTTTTTTTTTTTTTTTTTGTACACTGAAAGAATTCCTTGAAGATGTAATTTATATTTAGGTATTCACTTTCGTCTTTAATTTAATTAGGTAGTGCAAGCATGTTGAATCTTTTAATTTTACGAATACACATACGTTAGGTTCGCGAGGTTAAAAAAAAAAAGGTTAAGCGTTCAATATTTAAAGCAAAGGAAAAACGATAAATATATTATAATTCCGGGGGCGTTACATGTCTGTTTTTAACGTTAACGCATACTTGACGTCCCGCTCACTGAAGACTGGTCATATAATTAAATAATTATACATAAATACTTACTACTCATATTGTAATCTATAACGAGAAACCGTTGTTTATCGATGAGTTTAATCGTATCTTTAATCGATATTAATGTAATTAGTTGATACCACAACGACGTATTGGTCATTGCATTTTTTACACGCTTATTATTACAATTCAATTGATCCTTGAACGTTCGCATTTTTCCTCTTGTTTGTTGACGTGGTGGGGCGAGAACAGCATCGAAGCACGATAAATATAATAACACGTTTGCCGCGAGTGTCGACGCGTGGGCATTTTTCCAAGGTGTATGGAATAACGTTCGGGAAAGATGATCGTCAGTCGAAATAGTTTTTGTAACGTTTAAAATGTCAATCGTTCGCTCGATTTAAGCACAAATTCTCATCCGGTGATTAAGTACGTATACCACTGCCTGAGCCAATTTTTTCGTCCGGTCATCGGTTTTCTTGTGTTCGATTTAACGGCCCCCACCCAAAAAAAAAAAGAAAGAAAAAATTTTTCGAACTTCTCGAGCTGTTGCCAAGTATCTTTACCGTCGTCAGACATAAGAACTTAACGCTTGTTTAATCGCAATAAAAGAAAGTCCAACAATGAGAAGGAGAGGGAAATCGAGGTAGTGAATGTCATCGGTAAATAGTATTTGGTTAGCGCGATTAGAATTTCGGTAACAAATCGCACGAAGGCACACGGCGCGAATCACAACGGAAATAAGGTAGGCGCGATTTCAGACGAGAGAAAACCGACAAACGGATTTAATGATAAGATAGGGGAAAATGTGTGTCACATATGTATATGCCATGTACGGACGTACACACCGGAGACACACGCGTACACAGGTACACACACCGAGAATATTCTAAATTACGTTTACATAGAAGCAGTTAAGGAATTAAATTCTAATTACAAAGGACAAAGTAATCGTGTTGTCTTAATGAAAGAAGAAAAACATAATAGAAACATTATTATAGTAGCGAAAGGAATCGTACAGGTTTAAAGAAACACACATACATGCACACACGAACACATACAAAGCGAGGTTTCATATAAGAGAGAAAATTCTAAATGTACATTTATGTTAAGTGTCCTGCTATAAGTGTGAGAGATTAAAAAAAAAAAAAGAGAACTTATATCGACGTGTGGAGGGTTTATTATAACCGAACCGTATTAACGACACACGCTGTGTGCGCAAAAGAAAATGTACACGTGTACACACACCCATTGACACATGTTTGACACGCCACTTTACATCACATTAAATGCTTTTCACGTTCAGAGACTTAAGCGATGAGACGGGGCGGAATACAATGGAGAGAGAAATTAGAGGTTCTTGACGAAATCGTGAGTGCATTAACGGATTGGAAGAACGATCGAATATGGAACGGACGAATGTAATAAAAGACTTTTACTTCGTGAAATGCTACTCGAGAGCCGCCAAAAAAAGAGAACGAGATATACAAAAAGGAAACAATAACGATTTATTCGAAGACGCGTTGACGTTTCGCGATCGACGATCACGAGAGGATTTTTTTTTTAATTAATTTAGTTGGGACACGTTATTAAATTACTGTAGCGTACAACAAACGTAAACTACAGTGCCCACGGATATAATCAAATGAAATATAAATATTTATATCTTGCTTTTCGAATAAATATTGGATTTATGGAATATTTCATGGCGAGCGAATTAAAGTTTTAACAGTTTAAATACGTTGGTCTGGGTTAGTAAAATGGTGGCCGTCGGGCGCGAAACGTTAGTAGCAAGTCGCCCGCGTCTTCATTTCGCTCGAGAGAACGACCGAGAAAAATGACGAGAAGAGAGAAAGAGGGAGAGAGTGTGTGAGAGAAAGAGGGAGAGAGAGAGAGAAAAGAAACGTAAAACGATTTTTTGCACTTTAGTGAATGGAATTCCTACAGTTTGGAATGCTTTGTCTCGCATCGAAACGAGTCGAGAATTCGATCGATCTACTTTTTATCATATTTTAGTGTGAAGTATAAGGTAAATAAACGTAATGGGGGAAAAAAATAGTCGACGATTGTAACGATAATAAATGAAATTGTTAACTGTAATAACATGACCTGTATACTTGTAACGTTTAGCATTATATTGGTAAGATCGTGCCCCCCTACGAGCCGAACGATTAGAATATTATAGTGGAACGATAGTTAACGCGGAACAAGAGTTAAATACTAAAAAAAAATGAAAGAAACAAAGAACGAAATGAAAAAAAGACGATACACAATATGCGTTTGTGAGGTTCGATCGCATCGGCCCGCAACGTGTTTCGGCCGAGATCACGAGAGAGATCGGTCCGGGGCCGATGCGTCGTCGAAGCTGCGAAAACGTATTCCTGTTCGTTGTGTTTTACCTCAGAAATAAGGGATACATTTAAGGATCTTTACGCTCGCACGCTTTCTGTCCGTCTTATTCCCAGTGCCCGCAGACTATATGAAAAGATAACTCTCTGTACCGAGAGGGGTGTCCGACTTTCCGACGATAACTTAACGAGCCCACGAAGCCGAAACTCGACGAGCCCGAAAAGAACTCCGCACACGAAAGACCAGAAATGGAAATGGAAAGAGAAAGAGGAGAGGGAGATACGTTGATCGAGAGGGGAAAAAAAACAATTTTCCAAGAAAATTTCGCTAGTTCGAACCGGACAAAAAAGTCGAACACCCCGCTGTCAGCACAGTAGCAGTATAAAAACGTGTGTGTCAGCTTAAAGCGCATTGTCTCTGATCTTAAGGTACTCCTTAAGGAACAGTCGAGATAAAGATGTTAAGTCAAGAATAATGGAAAACTGAGAGAGAGAGAGAGATAGAGGGAGGAGAGATACAGCGAGAAAGAAGCTGAGAAATAAAATACAGGATAGGATAAAAGCGAGACGGAGAAAAGGGAAACGATTAATAAAGTAGGAGTAATCACGAGAGAAATTCAGAGCGAAGTAGAAATATTTACAGAGAGATAACGAAAGTGAGGAAGAGAGAGAGAGAGAGAGAGAGCGCGAGAGAGCGAGAGAGCGAGAGAGAGAGAGAGTGTTGTCGCGATGAACATTATAATATTATGCGCGTTAACTGATAGTAACGATGATTATGATTATGATTATTATTAATATTATTATTATTACTATTATTATTACACTCAGAGAGAGATGTTGAGAGAGAAACACATGTTTACATGCTATTCTATCATGTATCTGTATTATTCATTGCAACATATATGTATGTACACGCACTCGTATGTCTGCTCGTGTAAATGTATACCTTTAAAAAGCAGAAGGAGACAATATATCGATTTAGGGGCGTACGTTATTATTATTTTATTTTTAATTTTCTTATTTTTGTTTAAAGGTACGTACATTTTGCATGCACGACCATTCGTGCACGCGTATATGTCGACATATGTACGTATATGTATTACCACATATGTACACGTCTCTGTACACTCATACTCACCGTACACACGATCACAATTTTTTTTTTTCTTTCGTTTATTTTCTCTATCGAGAGGGATGAGAAAGAGATGCTTCCACATGGGGAAGGGGGATGTAGGAATTAAAAAAACGCGCGAAACGCTCAGGGATAGTCGCGTAGAGAGAGAGTAATATCGTGGCGGAAACGTTCGTTGTACGACGAAAGATCGATAATAATATGGTAGAGATATGAATCGGGGTGCGTAACACGGGTGGGCGATATCGTTCCATCGTAGATAGACGATGTTATTCGGGAGTAAGTGGAAATAAAAGGGGAAGGGAAACCGATGGAAAAATAAGGGCACGATAGGGAGAGAGTGAAAGTAAATGAATGAGAGAGGGTAATCAATTAGTCCTAATAGGAAGATGGCGATCCCATTATCCGTGAAAATCGATCACATCTTTTTCATCAGATACGTTTATCACGTGAGTGGCACGGTGGTCATCGGTGGCTATTATTTCAAATATACATAGCTTTTGATTGATTTGATGCACACTGTTCCTTGGAGGCCAAACGTAGTTTCACTTTTCCAAACGATATATTTCAGCGTTTCTCAAACTGGGATCCACGAACTCTCAGCAGAAAAACAGCATAAGAAATGTTTTTAAATAAGAGCAATATTTCCTATTTAATTTCTGAAAAGTAGCATCGTCCATGGCATCGTTCGATGATGGAAGAGATAATCTGAACTTTTAAATATTAAACAGTATTAAATAAATTCCGATAAGACTCGTTTAACTCCGCTTTATATTTAATCTCGCGTGTTACTTTATCACGCATACAATGTTCAAATTAAAATTAACGAAAGTATTTAAATTACATTAATGTCTTTTAAATATAAAAACACATTTACAATAATTTAATTCTATTCTAGGTGTGCAAAAAATGTGTTTGATTGAGGGGGCTGGAAGGATAATGAAGTTTGAGAAACATTGATATATTTGATGTGGCATACACTGTTTAATTAATTGCAATATGTCGCGTTTAGAATTATTCTGATCAGTTTGAAGCACTCTTTGATCTTTAAAATAAATGCACGAACGTTTCATTCAAAATATTATCCTTACATATTTATTGAACGTTGCTAAAATATAATTTGAGACAAACATATTAATTTTATTCGAATTTAATAAATCTTTATTTAAGCAATGGAAGAATCAGTTGTCTATAAAACAGTATCAAAGCTAAAACAGACTGAAATTTTTATCTGTTCGTTGTGATATGTTTTGTTCTAGAATTGAAATTTTAGGATATTGTTATAGAATATGTTTGTGAATGTATCTGTACGTTAACGAATGGAAATGTGTGATTTGTTAAATATCTTGCGCGAATTGCGGTCAAGTGAAGCACTTGTCATTCACACCATAGCACAGCTCAATTTTATCAAGATATTTAATAAATCACTCATTCTTATTCATTACGTACCATTCACACACTTATTATATAACAATATCCTAAAAAATTCTTTTTTCTACTCAACGTGTTGATCGATCCAAATTTTTATTCAAGTAAGAGTTTTGCTCATCGCTTGCAAAGAGTGTTTCAAATCTTTCGAACGGTATTTTATATAAATTTGGGCAAATGCAACATTAATACACAAACACGTGATTGTTACTCGAATTATTATCCACCGTCGCCTATTTACTTTATAGTAGATACCGCCATTGCTGTTACCATTTTTCTTATCACCATCACGACGGATATACGTCGCTTTTTTTCATTTTCTTTATCACTTCTCGCTAGAACATTCGAATCGTAGTTCTTTTCATCATTGATGGTAATTACCACCTTTCTCTATTTGCTGATCTTGCGTAAGGAATCACGACCTCGCAACGAGGGTTTCGCGTGAAATAAACACACATACGGAGAAAAACACACACGCACGCGCATGGATCGTCACATTTGCAATCGCGTTTCGCGCGAAAATCGCGCGATCGTCGCGTTTGTTCGTAACGTGACTGTTTACTTTCCCCCGACTAAAACCATGCGATAAGTTTCGAGGGATAAGGATAGACGTAAATATCGTGTTAATGAGTTGTGTTTTCTGGCAGACGGTAGAGAGTATTTCAAGTCACGAAGTTACTTTGCTCATGGGTCACGCGAACGAGAGAGACAGCGTCACGATCAAAACGAAAGGAAAAAAGAAAACCTAATAAGATATCAAACAAACGGAGCAATTTCTGCTAGCAATTTCTTTAGTCTACTACTTTTTGGATACAATTTACTCAGCAGGCATCTCTTAGGGTACACTTAGAATTAAACAAGAAAAAGAAAGAAAAAACAAAAACACGCGATCGATTTCGGGATAAACGACAACACACACGACAGCTGTTTTTTAAAATCGTTCGTAAGCATTTCTCGAATATACCTCATTGTAATTAACGATTATTGATACACCGTGGTTCTCGGCGAGGCCGGCAGCTGCTTCTTTGTTCTTGGAGTTCCTAAAACGGTCGGTCCTTTCGTGATAAATAAGTCCTTCGCTCGTTAGCTGATACCGATTAAATCGTCGACGACGAGATACTTCTACTTTTTCCCGCGGTTGTAATATGTACATATGAACAGGCGTTACGTTGTATTTACGTATTACAATAATAACAATTAACGGTATTATTCCTCTAAAGATAAAGATTTAACCGCTAAGGGGTAACGTTTACGAGTTTTCACGCCAGTTGTTGTTATAGTTAAGTACAGACGCCAGACGCGTTTCGCATTCAATCGACATCAAACGGCACTTTCTACTTCTGCGACCGTCGGTTAACACGACACAATCAAAAGATAAAATATTCATAGCCTAGCCACTTTTCTACGATCGAACGTTTTTTGTCGATCGACGACTCGACGTTTAACGTCCATTTCTCAGATCACGTGTGCGTTTGTGGATACGTTGCTTTGTCCGTTTCTTCTCTTTTTTAAACGATTTTACAGTCGGGAACGCGAACGAGATACGATAAACGAAGTGTGCGCGTCGTCTGAGAGACCGACGTTACGGATTCGGAATCAAGACGGACGTTTCAGACTGAGATTTTAATCGATTAAGAAAATTCCTCACGCCCCCCTCTGCCCCTCCCACATACCCCAACACCCCCATCACCACAACACCCAATATTTTAGAGCATGATTTTACACCGGACGTTCGCGCGATGAAAATTGTTTTAAGTCGGAGAGAACTCTCCAAGTAGCTCACGTTTTTAGATCGTTCACTTTAAGTAAGTCAGACAGTAAGCAATTCGGGACCCGAAAGAAACGTTTTTCAATTAAGTAACTAGTTTATTGTAATCGTAATTCCTAGAGATATCGGGAGACGGGGCAGAAGCGAAACGTAGAAAGCGTTTGGAAACGACGGGGTATCACGATATAACGGGTTGCAAAAGAGAGGTTTAGCGGACAGAAAGGGGGGAGGGGGTAGCAAAGGTCTTTTGGGTAAGAAAGAACCATAAACGAGCCTTAAATCGATACTTTTACTCTTTGTATAGAATTTACTGGTTAATATTAGACGGTACGTCCAGATCAGAGAGATACAAAACTTATTAGATCGTTACTAACGGATATTAATTAATTAAGGGATTTAAAGTAATGGTTAATTGCCGAATTATAAAACGAGTGACCGTTTTCAGGTTGTACGCGTGGACGCAGCAGCATAATCTTTCCATTAAACTGATCGATTCGTCGGAATGTATAAGTTCTCGCCCTTGCATTTATAAAACGTGACGACGAATGTTGGCCCGCGACGAACGCGACATTCGCGCGACACTACCCGAAGATTTTGATCGTTTTCGGGATTTCGAATCGCAAATGTGACGACCACGAAAATGCCTTCCGTTCTCATCTTTGTTTTTTTATTGTCTTGGCGTGGACACTATTAAAACATCGCGAACAATGGGAAAATAAAAAAGAGCACGAGAGGGGAACGTGTAAGCGAGCAATATTCGCTTGCGACAAACTCGAATTAAAAGAGTCACTTCATTCTTATTAGAGACGTATATATACATGTATATATAAATATATATATATGTAAACATATATGTATACTTATACAACACTGTTCGGCTAAATCGGCATACACAAAGAAAGACGAGATTCGAAAGACACGATATACAGAGGATGTATTGTTATTAATAGGTACAATCCTTTTGGGGTGAATTTATCGTGCAAAAATGATCTACGGTCGCAAGAAACCGCTGTAATTCTGGAAATAAGGTCATACGGGGTGTCCCACGCATGAATTTTTTTTTTTAATTATCATTTTTAGCGCGCTGAATTCACCCCCGAAGTTATGCGCGATAACGAAACGCTCTGTATAGTATTTACGAGTCCTGTATGCGCATGCACCTAATCTTTACCATAGATAACTGTTTGTACTTTAACGTGTAATATTTAATGTTTCGATGTGCATCTATCGTATATAAGTGACGTAGAACGATCGCGTAGAGATATAGAGGTCGCGTACAATTAAACGAAAATCGACGAATAAAAATCAGGGTCGGCTGGTGGTTGGAACGAATTTTCGAATAACTATAGTCCGTGTTAAGATTCCTTAATTTTATTTGCTAAGATATCTTATTTTTAAATTAGTTCGATGTAATTTATCCCGGGCCACGACTGAATTAAGGGTGCGAAATAGTCGTTTGAAAAAAAGTCTGAAAAGAATTTCACTTTGCTCATTCCAAGATGTCGAGTCCCTTGAAACGGTCCTAATAAGACTGACGCTCTCGGACAAAAACAAGAAAACACACACACACACACATATACATATACACACACAAAGAGAGATACACCAATAGACAAATTGTACAGTATATATGTTGTATTGTAAATCGATCCTACGGTAAGTTCTAATTTCGCGTTTGAAACGGTACTCTTAGCTTATTTAATTGTTACGGTACTTTTCGCTGAGTAAAATACGTCCAACGACCACTGCCCTTTTATGGAAAAAAAAAACAAAACGAAAGAAACAGATTAAGCGAGAGAAAAGGATACTTTTCCCGCTCGTAGGATAAATCTGCTTCGATCGACGAGGTTCTCCGATCGGCGAGGGGCGATCGAGGGTTCCGGCGCGTGTAAACGACAAAAATGAAAATAAGAAAGAATACGATAAATCCAGTGTACCTTAGACCGCGTTCGAACGCGCTTCTACTTCTTCTTTTTTCACTCCAGCGAGCAGAACGCCGATTTGGAAATATTGCTGCGGCCACTTTAGGCTTAGGGTTATAAAACGCGAAGGGACAAAAGAAATAAACGACAGAGGGAGAGAAACTATTAAAGATAAAATGAAAAGTGTCAAAGTACCGCTATGTCTTAATCGAACTATTTACTACTATTTACGACTAGTACCATTTAAACGAAGGAACTGTACTGTTGTTGTTATTATTTTCTATTGTAATTAATTAATTAATTAACGATTCACGGATTACGAGCAACGGCTTTACTATTCTTCTCGGATAAATGTCTATATCTTACAGCTTCTCGAGGCTACGGAGTAGCGGGCGCGTTATCGGCGTAGCTTAAGTCTGTAAGAAGACCGCGTAGCGTTTAATTAAATCAATCAACAGCGAGAGAAAGGAAATAAAGGGAGGAGAGGGAGCGAGTGAGATAGAAAGGATGAGAGAAAACGGGGAACGAGAGTCAAAGAGAGAGAGAAAGAAAGGCAATTTAATCGGCGATGCGCGAGAAGAGAATGAAAGAAGAATGAATGGGGGACACGAATCATCAAGCGAGGATGCGAGCAAATGCGAGTATAAAAGCAAACGAGGAGACAGAGGGCTGCAGCTAACGTAACAAATAGGAAAGACGGACGGGTAGATAGATAAATAAGCGTAGTAAACAATTTAAACAGAGAATTATTACATTAACGCGAGCCTCGCGGGGCAGAAGAATCCTCGAACTACTAATTAGATGAGAAAAATGACGCTGTTTTTAAGGTTATCGTCGACTATCACGTTTATTATAAATAGTTAAAAGGCTGTCTAATGTTTAACGGTCTAGTTTACACGATAAAAGGGGATTAAAGGGAAACTCGTTACCTCCGCCTAAGGATATAGATCATACGAATCGGAAGGGTCGTAGCCGTTTAAGGGCGACTCGAAAAATAAGCTAAGTACTACGAAATAGATTTCACGGGTAGGGGAGGGGGGGGAATGATCAATAAATACACGAAAGTACACCGAAAGTGCTATCAAGAAAAATGGAAAATTAAATCAATCGTTTTATTCGGACGATAAGATCATAGTGCTAAGGGTAAACGAACATCAATTTGTTTTGTTTCGTCGTCGCATGGCTCTTTGGTTTGTTTGCACGTTGATTCCTTTTTTTCTACAACTCTATAACTTATTCCGTTATGATTTATCGTTACGTCGAGACCTTCGTTTTTTTCACTTCGACGCTACTTTTGAATGTTACAATGGCGTTTCGACGAAACGGCAGGCTCTTTGAACGTGTCTTAAAACCGCACGATCGTCGACGGTCGTGCGATTAGTAATCGTAAAGGGAGAAAAAGGGTGAAAGGGTGCCAGACTCGAGGGAAAGAATGCGTGAATGCGATTGGGTGCGTGACAAAGGGACGAAAGGAGACGAACGAATGCGAGAAAACCCAGGCGACGTTGTAGGTAAATCGATATAATTATTGATTAAGGGATAAGTTGTGTACAAATGTATTATAAATTAACGATTATCCTCAGAGTACCTTAAACGCAGAAAGACGAGTGAGCGGGAGCGAATGAAAAATCGAGAGAGAGGGAGAGAGAGAGAGAGGGAAAGGGAGTGTGTGTATGTGTGTGAAGGAGAGAAAGAGAGAAAATGAGAACAAACTCAACCTCAATATTATGTAGAATTTTCTCCCCCGACTGTACCAATATAAGATCGCGGTTTCCGGACCGCGAGGTACGGGGACACGCGTAGGATCAATAATTAAGGTATCGATTAATTATCTAATTAATTAATTAAAGCGTATAAACTCGACGTTAAGACCGTTGCGTAGGGACGTATTAAAATAGCGGTGGGGAGGATGTTTTTAACGAAACAACAAATGCCAACCATTGTGTTCTCGTGAGAATCATAATTATTCCGTAACTCTTAAGTGAAAGACAAAAGCGTATCTAAGTCGTTGATTAGTCGTTGTAATTTTAATTCTTTCGTTAGAGAGCAAGACGCAATGGGAGAACGAAAGTATAATTGGGAGGCTGGGTACGTTAAATTGCCGGGAAGGGAGAAGGGATAGACGCGTGTTTACGAATGGGAGACGATCGAGACAGTTTCGAGATGAATGAATCTGTGAGTTGCGTAAGCGAGACTCGAATGACTCGGAGGAAGGCATGGTTGTCGAAATGCTCAACGAAACGAGAGGAAGGGAGAGAACGGAAGCGAGAATGAAGAAAAACTGGCGTGAATGTCGGCGTAATTGCGAGAGGAGAGGGCGTGTAAAGAAACAAAAGGAGAAATGAATTTTCGACGCGACACGTCGGATAAAACACAAAGACCAGAGACACACGTGATACATGGAACATAGTTTGTACGCGACCGTACAACTGAGCGCGTTCAGCGTCGTACCAGATTTAAGGTTTGCCAAATCTCTAATAAGTAAAGACACGCGAGACAATGTAAAACTTTATTAAGCTGCATTACGTGTATAGTGCATATAGGAAGTACTTGCATTAAAAGAATCATAGCTAAACCGTTAGTGCTTATCGCGATGATGTGATGAAAAAGTGACGATGCAATATTTCCAAATCGATCGACACCCCTATTCCCTCCTCCCCACGACCATCTCAAAGTTTCCGTTGAAAATCGCAGTAAACACGGACCGAAGCGACGTTCGGTGATTTACAATTTATACTTTTCCACCGCGATCGTTTCTTACGGGGAGACACACCACCTTTAGGATCGAAAAACTGCTGATATTTGGTGATTTTTTAATTTACATAGAAAATATAAGCGTTTGTTATATTGGGATTTCTCGAATTCTAGTCGTCGGAATTGAGTTTGATTTTTTAACCCTTTCGTTGTGGGAGCCAACAGCATCGATGAAAGGATTAAGGGATGCAGAGGGGAAAAACTGACTTTTTGAATCTCGTTTTAATATTCCAGGAGAGTATATATAATAATATCACAGTTTTTAAAACCGTAAAGATGGTGTGTTCCCCTCTCTGCATTGGTTGTTCGTCAATTATTCTTGTGGATGTTCTTCGTTGTGACGCGACGAAAGGGAGAAAGGGTTGAAGACAAGCGAAAAGCTCGGGAAGTAGTTTTTAAATAGCGGACTGACGGATCGTTAACTAATTTTAGCGACATTAGTTTATCTTGATGAAGGGGAGATCGACGAGAGAACGAAGTCGCGAACATCCAGTCGCAATGGGGGAAAGTTTGTGGTTAAAGGAAAATTTGAAATACGACGACGAGAGAACGAAACGAGAACCAGAGAACGCACGAGACGTGTGTAATTTGCTTGGGGGAAAAAGAGACGGGCACGCAGAGTTCCGCCGTTTGTGTGGCAGAATTTTGGGGTGGAGTCAGGATAGAGAGGGTGGAAGTAAAATAGAGTAGGCAGTAAGGTTACGTGGACAGGGTAGTGGCGGTCGATGAGAGAGGGAGCGGACGAACGACGGAGTAACGTGTGTCTCGTTGAAGGGATAAAGGAAACCGCAACCTCCGAATTTGGCGATTAATATTTTTCGCGATTTCAGAGTAAGCGAGGGAAGGGTTCAGGAAAAAAAACAAATACATGAGAGAGACGGGGGTTCGTTAGGAAACAATGAAATCTAGAGTACGAAAGGAATGGTTAGGAAGGTTCAGTTGGGGAGGGCAGTTTTCATTCTTGAATCGCTAATTTCTGCTTTATTTTCGCTCAATTACACCTTTTTACAATTTAAAAATCTTCACTCCTACCCCGCTCCCCTCACTCCCAACGACACGTGAAACAAACAGTACTACCATTATTGCTACTGTACTATTACTATTACTGCTACAGCTATTACTACTACTATAATATTACTACTACTACTACTACTACTACTACTACTACTACTACTACTACTACTACTACTACTACCACTACTACTACTACTACTACAACTACTACTACTACTACTACTTACTACTTACTACTACTACTACTACTACTACTACCACTACCACTACTATTACTATTAATTATTATTAATTAATTATTATGAATTATTGTCATTATTACTACTATTATTATTCATTAAATACACACACATACACACACAATATATATAAATATATATATAATATATATTAATATACTTAACGGTGTTTCTAGTGGATTAATTAATTAATTGATACTTAAGATATTATATTAATAATATTAATATTAACGATTATAAATGATGATATATATATATAAATATATATAATGATATAATGATGATAAGGTGATATGCTGATAATTATTATGATGATATAATGATAATATAGAAAAAAAGAGTGGATCATTATTCGTAAAGTACATAATGGAATAGATTATGAGGATGATTAAATAGAAAATGATATTAATGAAAAAGAAAACAAATTTCTTGTCAATCGAATCCAAACAATTTTCTTCTCCCTCCGTTTAGTTTTCTTTTTAAATGGTCATATATATATATATTCTTTTTTATAGCTTCTACCATGAACTCCTTGAGACTTAAAACACTGCACAGTTGATGTCGTTTTACCCTTTTTACTTTCGAGCGATCATTTGGCTCTCGATGGTCGTGGAACGAGCGTCGTAAGGCGAATGTATGGTACTTGGCCGTAAAGTTTGTTCATGTCGTAGAAAAAAAAAAAAAAAAGATCACGTAGAAGACATACAGTGCATGAGCGGACGTGCGAATGAAAGCAAGCATGCGAGTGCGCGCGATGAGAGACTCCCATTTTTCGGGTTATTTCAACAAGTTTTAATAATATTAACATCCTTTCCCCGATCGCTCGAATTGCTGGTCGATAATTTTAGACAGCCTTCTATCTTCTTTTTGTCGCTTCTGTTTTGCAATCAGCTCGGTTTTAGATTTTAAACCGATGTTTTTCGGACGTTTTCGTAGACCCGGAGAGGTTTCGTTTTTAATTCTAGTCGCTGGTTCCTCTTCGTTTCCGTTTGACTTGTTTTAATTTATTTTTTTTTTTTATATATACATTTTCTTTTATTTGTGACGCTGCCACTCGTGAGCCGCACACGAACCGTCGCGTGCGGCGCTAATTGTTTTATTATCTGTGACGGAGCTATGGAGATGGTTTCGAACGATATTTTTTTGAATTCTTTATTGCATCGTTGACGTTACCTCCTCATTGGTGCAGTGTTTTATGCGCGTTCCAGCGTTCGCCGTGTCCCCTCGAAACTGAGGCAGATAAATATATTCGCGTAATCGTGAACAATTCTTACCGTTCTAATGCGAACATTTGTACTCGAAAAGGGACTCAGGTTCGAGGCGATTTGGCGTTCATCGATACTTCAGGAGCCGAATACAGTGGTGTTTGGATATACGACAACAAATTTAAAAATACAAAATAATATGGTAAATAAAAAAATCGTTGTTCCGGATCGTTGTTGGTCATATATCCGTGCACCGTTGTGTTTTCATTTTCGTACATTGGCAATACCGTTGATACAGACCGTGAAATACCTACCGTTCAAAATTGGACAGTTTGCCCCCTTTTAGTGTCTGTTTACATTCAGTGCAATATTCCCGTGCGGTAGGCCACGAACAGCGTTTTAAAGTTGAAAAGGGCGCGACCGAAATTTTAGTCGGAATGAATGCCCGCCATCGCGAAACACTGCGGCGGCGGGCCTATCGAAATTTCCTTTCTCCTCCCTTTTGTATTCGCGTTGTTTCAGTTACATTCGCGGCTGGCGAACGGCGTGTGTTCGCGTCAGTGCGCGCCACCTAATTCCCTCCTTTGTTTCCCGCAGACGTGATCCCGATCCCAAAGTTCAAAAATACCGAAACAGGAAGCCCGACCTTCATTCCGAACGGAGACGCAGCCCCGGGTCCCCAGCGGTTTTCCTTGACTCAGCATACCAATTACCATCCTTATAGGCGCTAAAGAAATACCCAACCAGCTACCAAAGATACAGACCAAGACTCTAGGTTCCTATAAATTACCAGATCAGAGAAGAGAGAGGTTGGCGGTGCTGTGATGGAGGATGATACAGACAGAGCAGGGATTGTGTTTCAGGGTGAAAAATATTCGAAGAAAATGAACCCCGATCGTTTTCGTGACCGGCCATCCTCTTGCTTCCCTATGTTCAAAAACTCACCGTGTCCGATTTTTACGATCTTATTTAACGACGAAAATTAATTTTATAGAGGCTTCTTTTGAGTTTGTTCAGCCGACAACTATATAGTCGTAAGATGATTATCGATTAAGGATTATACTAAGTTACGTGCAAGTGACGGCGTGTAAACAAGCGTCCTTTTACAAATTAAGATTAATTAAGGCCGCCAATTTAGTTGTATGGATCCATCATTAATCTATATAACATTAAATTTTATTATTCGACACATATAAACGTTAGCTTTGTGTAGCGTCTAAGCTATTCTTTCATTGTCTTTTTTTTTTTTTTGTTTATTTATACGTGTAGGTTTATTATAAAGAGGGAATCATGACATCGAGCGTCCGTAGAATTATTTATGCAGTAAGTGAATCGTGAAATTTAAAAGTGAACGCGCGGTACGAAACTTTCGTTTTCTCGTTAGATCGTTCAATCCTGTGATTTTTCTCCAGATGTAGCCTCGGTGACACGTTAATTCGAATCACTCGACGCCTGGCTTGGGCTTTTAAATTCCCATTACGTGCGTGCCAAAAATTCGCGTCCGCGATACCACGACCAATAAGTTTCCCCGTTAACACCGAAGTAGATCGATAATCGCGGTGCATAGTACTAGATACTTTTATAATAATTATTAAGGCCGTGATTTAAGGAAGAAATTTTGTACTGAAAATTGTAAAAGGAGCGACGGAGAAAGAGATACATTGACGTTATTTAAATATTAGTTTTATTTTTATAACAATAATAATAATATACATAATAATATACATATATGTATATTTTGTATACGTTTAAGCCGCTGGTGTTTTATCTATAAGCACTACGATTAAGGACGTAATATAAGCTTTTTTTCTACTTGCACGTTACATTCTAGTTATACGTATCGACTGGTACTTTCGGATTTTCGCGCACCTTGGCAAGTCATGTATTCTCGAAGCTTTGTAAGATAATCCCGGGGAATCGAAACAAACGATCTCATTTGCGCGTGGCTGTCCTCGATCGAATCCAATTAAACCTCGCGTTCGGACCGATCCTTTAATCCTCGTAGAACCTTCTGAAACTCTCCTTCATCGCAGCGTCGCCCTTCGATTCACCATACTTTCAATCGTCGATCCAGCGGTCGAGCGCGCGAAACTCCAACGATTCGGTTATCGGAAGAGGTCGACGAATTGATCGCGAACGAATCGTCTCATTCAGCGATCGCGAACATTCCGTGAAAGGCGTTTCATAGTCACGGAATATCCGGTTCGAGGGTTGGTGGTCGACCTCTTGGATGATCGTAACGTTCGTTAAGAAGCTGGTTTGCGATTGCACGCGCCATTGCTCTCTGATATATCACTCTCTCCCTGATTGCGTCCTTAGGCCGCGTCCTGGCATACAGTACTACGTTCTTTTATGCGATTCTAACAGGCACCGTATACGGATCCTCGAGACTAGAGAGCGTTCCTGCTGCCCCAGGAACCAACGACAGCTACAGTGGCGGTGGACCCCAAAGGGGTTACACGGGATCCTCATCCAGCTCCAACAATTACCATCCTTACCGTCGCTAGAATGGATTAAGACTCGAGTCCCCCGGCGTTTAGAGCGAGATTATTTCGCTTCTTCCCCTCTTCGCGAGCGCGCTCGTGCCGTTTGCATACGTACGCGCTGAAACACGTGTTGCATTCGATCCCACGTTCGCGTGGTACGCGCGAATCATGACCTTGGAATCGATATTTTTCTGTCGATACGTCCCATCGAGTCGTCGCGAATGGTTCGAGCTCAGAGCGCGCGAACGATCGAAACCGACAGACGCATAGAAATCTAACGTGGACATTTGACATTCGGGAGAGCTTTCGCGCCAAGAGGATTTTCGGAGACCCAGAGCCCTGTACGTGGACGAGGAACCAAGTCGTCGAGCACCGGACCAATTTTTCTGCGCGAGCAGCGTTCGCCAGTCTTCGAACTCGTCTTCAGGAAGATCGTCTTCGATAATGTAGCGTCACTCACGCGTTTTTTCATATTTTATTATTCGTCGTTAACGTGTCGCTGACGAGGCGAACTCTATCCATAGAATCGACCACGATTCAGTAGACGGGGCTGTGTTGACACCTGACCTGTTGAGTTTAGTTCTTTTTCCGCGCGGGTGATAAAGTTATCGTCGATCGTGAGTTTTCGTTCTTACGCGAAACGAAGATTCAGAAAAGAAGGGGGACGTCTCGACGACGACGCTCGAGAATCATTCTTAAACATTACGGAGGACAAACAATTGAGAAAGAGTTTAGCGTGAAGTCGGTGAAACACCGTTCGTCCAAAACACGGAAAGCGTGGGTATTGTAAGTTTAGATGTAAGGATTTTACGATAACATAACGATCCATTGAGTCTTGGACCAGTGATACGCAGACCGTTTGAGTGCTCCGTTGCGAAAAACAACGTGGTTATGATTCTTTTAAACCCTGTTCTTTTATTTTCATTTCTCCCCCCACCCCTTCTTCGATCGAATACAACGGTCCTTAGACTATTCGATCTAACGTCTTCGATCAATGATAACAACGGAGGGCACGTCGTATATCGCACGCGAGGTCTCCGTTTTTCACGCTCGCGACGCTCAATTTTTACCCCACTTTGAGTTTTCCTTTAATTTAGTTAGTCGCGACCGGCGACAAAAGCAGTTCAGTACAATGAAAAAACCTAATCCTTTGTTTTTTTCAATTTCTGCCGTAGGAAGTTTAATTCCTAGACGTCCTGTTCATTTTTCTGACTGGATGACGCGAGGCTTGTGGACTTGAGGTAAAAAAAAAAGGATAAAAAAAAAACGCGTTTAGAACCGCGGTCGCCGCTTAACGGGCCGCGATAATTAAGGAATTTCTCAGTTATTTAATAATCAGCCGGTCCTTTGTCCTTAATTCAATCTTTTTGTCTCTTTCCTGTTCTTTGTTTTCCTTCTAATTTTTTTTTTATTTTCTTGCGTTGTACCTCCGTATTTAATGTCATGTACCTGTTATTGTATATCGCTATTTCGAGTTTCGCACGAAATCTTCTTCTTTCGCTTCGAGAGTTCTCTACGGGTGTTATGTTTATCGAACACGCGTGAAGTTATTCAATTGTTCGTGTTGCATGGGCACCGACACAAAACTCACCACCGGTGGCTTTCGAATTATCGTCCGTCGTGACACGTTTTCTCGCGTTTTCTCGCCACCAGAAGTCGTTCGACGAGGATTCTCATGTGTAATTAGAACGAACTTTTGAGACGATGTCGCGCAACGCGAGCGCAAACAACGACGAACGTTTTGTATTCGTACTCACGCTGGCGGATCATTGTACGCGTACGAGATTGTATTCGAACCGCAAATTACGCCACGTTCTGTACGTTCATCCGGGAAACCACTATGATAAAAAAAGATAGAAAAAGTCCGCGACGTAGAAAAAGCCACGATTCCGCGACAACGCGCGGCGTCGGAACACGCTCGAGCAAAAGTGTGTTTCGAACCGAAACGAATCGAAAATTCGAAAGGAACGAGTTCGAACGTATTTCGAGTGACTTGTAACCGTCTTCAATGGTTAAATCGAAAGTATGTAGATCGTACAAGATAGGGTACAAGTGTAGGTGCGCGGATAATCTGAAACGCTACGTAATAACTCAGAACCGTTCTGATCTTCCAGAGTTCTCGATCTCAGATCGGTTCGAACCGAGTATAGCTCTCCTCGTTTTCTCCAGTTTCGATCAGATATCAAGAGTTTAGTCGGCAGATTTGGTCACCGAAATCGTTCACGGCGATCGACGATTAAAATACTCGCATTAGTTGCTTGAGATCATCGTCGATGCTACCAATGGTTATCCCTTAGTAACGTCGAGTCGAAATCAACGCGTTGATTTATTTCGAACTTCGAAGAAGTAGCGAAGTTAGAACAACTTGGTTGATGATTCTTATTCTCTCGAATTTCGAACGAAATCTATAGCGTTCTCAAGTTTGTCGACTCGACGTCACCGACGAATAACAAATTCGTTCGATCGACTGTGGTAGTAAACGACTGTTTATTTTGATCGTCAGTCGTACCGAATATTTTACAATTATTTTAATTGAAATTTGCCGCTGAATTGGATTGTAGTGTTCCCCGTGCGCGAAGCGCGCAGAGTGGAGCCGTTTCGAGCGAGTTCCGCGCAGCCCGTCGCGAGCGCGGGAACTTGGCTTGCACGTGCGATTATCTTCCCTGGATTTGTGTGTCAGTGTTTCTCAGTAAACGAACGATGCAACTGCGCTCCCGGTTGTCGGCGCACGTACTTGTTCGCGATGAAACATGGAGACACGGCTACTTTTTCAGACGTTCGAGTGCAACGGAAAAAATAAAATATATCGCGATGTTCGAATCGGTTTACGAAGTCGTAAATCGACCGATGCGCGCAACAGTGATGATCGTTGTAACGACGAACGACGACGACGGTAGCTGATTAATTGTCGATAGCGTTTAATTGTATTGTTAAGGATTAGGAGTTCGGCGCGATAAATCGTTCCCTGTTTACCGTACGGTTTGTACAATTCACGATTACGATGATGGATCTGCCGTTGACGGCACTCCGGGCCCCGTTTCTATCATCGACGCTGACATACCGTTATTATTGATTAGTACGATACGATTAATGATAATACCGTTCATAATATTTTGTTATATATAAATATACATACATATTTGCGAGGGTGGAAGCAGCAAGAAGTGCATTCTTTTATAGCATAGAAGCAAATTAATATTCCGTATCGATTAATAAACATTCACATTTTAATAGAAAACGCCGTTTAGGGTTCTTCTCCTGGTCTTTGCGTCTCAGTTCCTCAACCCCCTTGTTCATCCCTTGATGTCACCGCGTTTCGTACGGGTTCCCGTTACTCGTGGATCAAAGTGGTAAGATTGTTCAACTTTGTCCGTAGCTTTTTGATAACCCTATCCAAAGTGTTGTCCAGAAACAGTAGAGGCGAGTGTACATGGAATAAATGGATTACATCACGGACGAAACTTGTCTTTTTTCTATCGCGAAACTTTACGGAAATTTTACAGGATTCGAGGGGCAACGGAGGATCGTGTAAAAGTTAATTAGGGGAACGTTCAAAAATTTCTAGACGTTTTAATTACACGTTTATTGAATCGTACACTTTATTTGGATATGTAGATTGTCTTTTTCGAATTGTACGTTTACTTTTTAAGCTTTGAGACATATTCTTTTCTTTTAATACCTACTAAAACTACTTCTTTCTTTTATCACATCGAAAGCCCTGCAGAACTCCGCATCGACCACGCATAGTTCAAGGTACGTATGTTATATATTTTATTTCGATTTCGCGTAACTATTGCGGAACAGAATCTCGAGATCTTCGAAGAGCACGATTTTTGGCAAAAAAAAAGAAACAGGACGGTTTGTTTTGTCGCGAACGTTTGCTGAATCGAGCGACACCAGGATGAAACGAAAGCTATACTGGAAAGAAATACTTCAAAGCGGGTCAAGTCGAGACAGCACTTTTCCAAAATATGTACAAACAGTTTTTTTTTCTTTCTAATTCACGCTAAAACGCTGACTGTAAAATGTGCACGTTCGCGTGATTTTTCGTTCGTCCTTCGAACTCGAAAATCTTTAAATCGAATTTCGCGAGACATCGAAAGCTTTCGTTGACTTGTGTAACACGTTTCGTTGATTCTCTCCGGTATCTATACGCAATAATTTCACTATGAAACCGCGACTTCGTATTGAGACATCGTACTGTAAAAAACGTAAGATCGACAACTATACAGATACCAATGTGTCACGACGCGAATGTCGCCAGAACTCGAATCTTTCCACTGTAACGATCTTTCAAGTTTCTCTTGCGGATTCTCACTTGTTTTTAAGTGTTGAATCAACGCGTTTAAGCGATGGAGCATTTGTGACAACGCTGTTTGTTCGACTTCGTTTTGCCTTCCTTTTCTTGATCCAAATGCTTGCGAACAGATTCTGTAACCATTTTTCTAAAGACACTTCCTGTCTTGATATTTCAGGGGTATTCTACTTTAGACGGTGTCTTTCCAGGATAATTTTTACGATTTATTGAGTATCACAACAATCATTGTGGTTTTACGAATTTTTATTAACCGTTTGAGTCCCAAGCAGCGCGATCGTGCTGTCACATTTCGATCGTTGTGGACAACTGACTGTCGAAGTCGCGCGCTCAGATTTACTCACGCAAGTACATCACACAACTCCTTCTTTTAAAGTAAATAAACCATTTCACAATAGGTACAATACTATAATAATATTGCAATAATACATTACAAAACAAAATATTTTGTATTTCATTGTTATCTTCTGAATAATTTTTATTGAACAAAACTTGAAATATTTATAAACTCACAGTACGCATATGTAATAATACAGATGTGCAAAACATAAAATAAACGAAGCGCTATTGCGCTGCTTGGGTCTTCTCGTACTTATTTAGAGTACGACAGTGTTTTTTCAGTATCCTCTGGGACTCAAACGGTTAAACAAATTAGGAAGAAAAGAAAATTTGATATTTCATTTCTTGACTCGACGAAAACTGTTGTGGAAACATAATTGCAAGTTTAAAGTAGAATATCCCCATCGTATTGAATGCAACCAATATTACAGTAGTCTCTCGTTATAATTCGCGCCTCTATCCGATTCCTAGTAGCATAAACACCAAAAATAGTATTTTTATATTTTTTAATACGTAGTTATTAACCGTTGAGACTTCTCCAATAAATCTTACTTTGGCTTACGATGATTTGGTAATTTCCAGAATGATATCTTCGTTACAATTCGCGGTTCCTATCAGACGGACTATAGCGAGGAACTAGCGTGCTTGGCCAAAAATTACTTACCCGCAGCGGCCTTTTTATCCACCGCAGACAAAGCGTCGCACAGTTCCTTCGCTAAAGGAATGTCAGGACTCAGTCCCGACGCCCAGATCATCAGCATCCGGAAGCCGTGCTCCTTGTAGCTCGAAGGACCTACAATAGGAGCTTTATCGTCCTTTTCATAAAGCCGCCCTCGGTTTACGGAGGGAACATCGAGGCACAAAATGTTTCAAAAGGTATTTTTCACCATTGAGTCGACCTATTGTCAGATCTATTCTTTCGTTAAAGATTACAGGCCAAATTCTTTTGCGCTATTGCAACAAACATCGAAATATTTCTTTGTACGTATTATACGTACCTTTGTCTCACTAATGCTATTTTAATCGTTAGTTTACCAGTGTATTGATGTTCGATCGCTCGAATTTGCTCGTGCGTAAAAGCCCAATGGAGCGCCAGTTTTTTCCAATCCTCGGGCCCCAGGTGTTTGTACGCCAGCTTCCACAGAACCGATCGAACGTGTTCCGGAAGTCCGCAATTATTGCTGGAGATACTTTCGCCCCTCGATCCCTCCCGCCATCTTCTTCTAGCCGGCGTCAGATCTCGGATTTCCTTCTCGGATGTCGAAGCTTCCTGAAAAGTAAATAAACTCCTCTTACACGCGCGGATCCGAATAAATCTTTATCCGGATCAACGTTCGAACAAGGATTTCCGTATTTCAGATTGTTTTATTTCGTTTGGAGGAACACCACAAGAATCTTCAGACTTCGTGACTCTAACGTAAAGAATAAATATTTTCTTTTACTCTTGAGGAACAGGGATCGTTGCAAAGGGTGTCTCTAGCTTGCTAACTTTTAACTTTTAATCGCTTACCGGGGCTGGGTAATCCAGTCTGGCAGTTTTAATAATCATATCGACGATGGCCGTGAAACTGCCCCTCGCCGCGATGTACAATGGCGTTCTGCCGCTCTGCAAACATCCAAACAACTCTGCTTTTAACTTTGTTAGCGAGTTGCGACGTCAGTCGTGTCGACGGTTACGTTGAATCGACAAATTTCGACGTCGGCCGATCTCGTTCGAATCGCGTACGCCTCCTTGTGCAAACATTGCTCGAAGCTTTGTCGACAGTGTCGGCTCGTCGCGCCTGTGTTAAACCGTGGTTAACATATTCGGTACAAAGAGACGCCTACTACGATCGCGTTCGATCGAGTTTAGACACTGTTCCGCGACACCTTTGTTTGGTCTCTCTATTGGTGAAAAAATGCGTTGGTTGCGCTCAGAGTCGATCGTTAATCCAGTAAAGAAGTTATCCAAAGAAAGAATCGAACAAAGTTACTTCGATTCTATTCGTTGTTCGAAGCTTCAGAAATATAACTGTTTACTGAAAAATCGCGATGACTTTATTAATTGATATTTAGTAACATTTAAATTAATCTCACTGCCTCGTGGAGCTTCGAAACTGAAGACACCATTACGAGACTTAAACACTATTATGTACGTGTTCGACGATGGGTTTTTGAATATTGCGAAAGGTTTTCGGGGATTCGTTGAAAGAAGCGGGTCGAAAGGAAAGAGAAGGTGTACGATCAGTGTTCACCTGTTCTCTTTGCTCGATATTCGCACCTGCTGCAAGCAACAGCTCACAGATGTCTGTGTGGCCCATCTCGGCGGCGATGTGAATCGGCGATTGCAGCCTCTGCAACACGTCGCACGACATCGCGTTAGAATCGAACGAACGAATCGATCCCGTGATTGCTATACTCACCGAATTCAAGCAGTTCAGATCGACGCCTTTATTAATCAATATCTCGACTGTTTCTACTTCGTTGTTTTGACAGGCCAAGTGCAGAGGCGTGTTACCGTACTGAAAACCGATTCGCGAAGATTGATAGTTATTCGATTCCGACTACCATACGTCGCGATCGAACGCGTACCTTGCACTGCTTATTCAGCGCTGCACCGTGTTGAATCATCGAATTTAATATCCCTTTGCACCCCTGACTGGCGGCGACGTGAAGGGGGGTAAAACCCATCTAACATGTACAATTCGGACCATTTTAGCTACTTGTTGTCTAATGATTTAACGTTTCGAGAGTCATTTAAGGGGGGCTTCTCATGTAACCAGAAAATTAATTTCTTTTTTCATAAATTAAAAGTACAGTAGAGTTTCGATTATCTGGCATCCCTTACGGATGTAACATGTGTACCTGTTATGGATTATATTTCACACAAACAATGAAATCGCAGACGCGTGCATCCACCGGTGACGTAGAAACTAAAGCGACTACTAAAATAAAGTTGATGAATAAAGCGTAGGAATTTTATATATTTTATTTCTTATTGATAAATTGGATTATTACATTATCCATGGTTGTGTTTCTTAAAAATCAAAAACGAATTTTTAAGAAAAGTCGACAGGTAGTAAGTACTGAAATTTTTCGACGAAATTAAAAAATTTCAAATCGTTCTAAAAAAATTCTTTACGGTTGCAGGGATCAATTACAATAATTTTTAGTGAATAGACATACCTCCGAAATACTACCCACTTTCGAGAAAAAAATTCGAATAGGTAGTGGAATTTTTCGACGAAATTAAAAAATTCCAAATTGTTCTAATAAAAATTATTTGATGTTACAGGGATCAATTACAATCATTTTTGGTGAATAGACATACCTCTGAAATCCTACCCACTTCCGAGAAAAAAATTAGAATGGGTAGTAAAATTTTCGGAAAAAAAAAATATCAAATCGTTCTAAAAAAATTATTTTCAGTTGTAGGGGTCAATTAGAATCATTTTTGTTGAGTACACGTACCCCCGAATTCCTACGCGTTTTCGAGAAAAAAATTCCTTACCGAAAATATAATATGTCTGACCATACATTGATTCATTCCCCTGAAATTTAATGCGTATGTTTAAAATATCATAACTCCTGAGCGGATTGGACGATTTTAATGTTTCAAAAGGCAAACAACGCGTGTTTTGGCGTAGAATATGTAGAAATTCCAAAAATATTTGGTAAGTTGCTTCTTAACCACGTAAAATGAAAAAAAAAACCCCATAAAAATGGTCCAATATTCACAAAGCCATAACTCCTACAATAGTGAATATATTTTAATGAAACTGTTTTCTAAAGTAGAGCTCATTTGTACCTACAAAAAAGTATTAGACAATTTTTCCATAGGGTGTCAGACATAATTACTAAAAATAAAAAACGAATTTTTAAGAAAAATTGACAGTGCCTAAATTTTTCGACGAAAACAAAAAATGTCAAATCGTTCTGGAAAAATTATTTTCAGTTGCAGGGGTCAATTACAATCATTTTCGATCATTAGACATGCCCTCGAAATCCTACTCACTTTCTACAGAAAAATTGAAGAACGTGTGAAATTTTTCGACAAAATTAAAAAAGTTCAAATCGTTCCAGAAAAATTATTCTCGGTTACGTGGGCCAATTACAATAATTTTTGGTAAATAGGCCTATCCCCGAAATACTACCCACTTTCGAGAAAAAAATTCGAATATATAGTGAAATTTTTCGACGTACTTAAAAAATTTCAAATCGTTCTAGAAAAATTATTTTCTATTGTGGGGGTCAATTACTATCATTTTTTGTGAATATACATAACCCCGAAATTCTACGCACTTTTGAGAAAAAAATTCTTTCCAAAATCTTTTTAAGTCGAATTCGAAAAAATAACGAAGTCACAGCCCATTTAATAAATATAGCCCACAATAAAAAAAACCAAAGAAGGAAAATTATTTTTTGTACTTTATGAATATCTTCGTGTATCTTAAAAAGGGTAAGCCTACATCATTAATAGTTTTCTAGACAAAAATTGTGCAAAAGTCATGTGTTTATACAGCTGTTGCATGAGAAGCTCCCATTAACTTTCGAGTAAGGAAAGGTATGAATTACTTGATCGGTCAGCTCGGTGTTTGCCCCAGCCTTTAATAATAATTGAGCTATGGCCGTGTGCCTCGTTCTGGTGGCCACGTGAAGAGGGGTGTTTCCTTCGTTGTCCAGAGCGTCCAGGTTCGCTCCTAGTCCTATCAGGACCTCGACGGCTTCCAGATGTTCCTCCGCGCAAGCGCAGTGTATCGGTGTCTGTCCTTTCTAGGAATCGTCGCGAAATTTATCTAACGTTACTTCGGCGAAAGAAACGCGATTAAACAACATTCAAAATTCTTTACAGCAGAATCGTACGAAATTCGTGAACTTTGTAAACGGGTGGGGTTTCATAAAATTCCCTCAAAGGACTGCTGTCGGATTCGCGCAGCTGCATCCCGCGCCCTCTCCTTCGGGGATTTCGCTTGTCTTCGCGATAAGAAGGCAATATAGCTAATACCAGAGGTCTAGTTCCCCCCCGGTGCCTGAACCGGGAAGAACCAGCGTGAACCAGTTCCCGCATAAATTGAAGTTTCTTGCCTTTGCATCCGCCAGCGCGCGGATATTTGCATTTCCGTCCCAATTTCAAACGGATTAATATCTCAAAGTATAGCGAGCAAATCGTCCTCGAGCATTAGAATAAACTTGCGACCGCAATAATTCGGGGGAGTCATAAGTATTCCTAACGGGATGTTCGCGTAAAAAACGCGGGAGAAATGGGGCTATTCGAAATATTAATACAAAATTTTGCGTCGATATATTTCGAACTACCTTTCTACCAAAAGCATAAATGCGTGTTAATTAACAATGGCGATTGTATTCTGAGCTTGATTCACGTTTGGAAGTTATATTGTCCGGCTCAAACAATACCAGAAATTAGAATTCCAGAATTTATTGCGTTCATGGGTTCCAACACACGTTGGGCAATATGGAATGTGTATATACTATAAAGTTTGAATTGTGAAACATAATAAGGCAACTAATAATAAGAATAATGCAATGTTATGATTTTCTCCATTGCAGTTTCGCACCTAGGGTTTCGATCAACCGTTTCACCTTGCGCCATACAGTTTTAGGTAAGCTTAGATGCGTATAGATATATCGTGCAAGTTCGAACTACGTATTCATGCCGTGGGCGATGGCTACAGAGGCCTCGAGTATCTGCGTCACGGGTAAGTTGATCCTGGATTGTAGATGAATGCTTAGCGCAACGGAGCAGCTTCTACATGAATAAAGCGACGCTCTCCTGACTTCTCTGCTCGAGATGGAGAGGGATATAAAGTGGACCTCGAAATACGTGCATGCAATTTAGATAAATTTTCGCGGGACATCTCTTTTTCCCTCGGAAATTTTATATCCTTGAAACATCCTCGGTGCAACATCATCGGCTCTTTAAAACGCACAAGCAATCATTAAGAGGTTAATCCAGTCCATTTAACTATTACGTTGTTCGTTATTATTATTATTACAGAAAAATTGAGCCTCGAAATCGTCGCGTTAAACACTCACTCGACCGATATCGATTTTCTTCTAATTAAATTTCGTTTTTCGTTTTCATTTTTCGGAAATGTTAAGTATTGGCCGTTGTATAATAATCTGAAACGAAAAGCTTCCGCGATCGATTAACCTACTTCTTGCCTCCCCCCTGCCTACTCTCTTCTGAAATTCAACGAAAAATGTATTACAGGTATTAAACGAAGAATGTAATGGCTTCTGGAGTTTTAATATTCGCCGATACGTTGGAGTCTTAAAAGTTTTTGTACAGAATTTCGAAGAACGTGCCGCGTTGGTTAAATAAAATGTTTTAGCCGATGCGTTTGTCCCTTTGTCCCGAATAACTCGTCGATTACGATGGCTGGTGGGTTTTACCTTGTCGGTGGCATTTAGCTCGAGCCGAGGTATGCTGGAGAGCGCCGTTATCACAGTAGGGTGACCGGCACTAGCCGCGTGATGGAGTGCAGTTGCACCGGTGCAATCGGTTGCATCGCCGTTCAACGATTCCACGGCCTCCGCGAGGTACTCGACTACCCCGACGTTGCTGCCCCAGGCGGCACACATTAAAAGAGTGTATTGTTTCTGCGACAAAGGAACACTGATATTACTTCTGTTGCGGCTCAAACGAGCAGCGTTGCATTCGTGCTCCACGTAACGCGATTAACGCACGAAAAGTTATACAAACATCCCTTATCTCGCTAATGTCGGTGTAATTGGGTCGAAAGTCCTCGCGTTTTATTCGTCGAAAAGCTACGAGGGTCGTTCAATAAGTCCTTGGAAAAAGGCAGAAAAACAAATTAGTTTAGGTAGATTTTTTTTTTATTTTTAAACATAATCTCCTTTTAGCTTTGTACACTTTTCCAAACGTTCCTCCAACTTTTTTAAGTCATTTGAAAAGTAAGATTTCGAAAGGTCCTCAAAATAGGCATCTGTTTGGGTGGTGACCTCCTCGTTCGACGTGAACCGTTGTCCGCTGAGCCATTTTTTTAAATTTAGAAATAAAAAGAAGTCACTGGGGGCCAAATTTAGTGAATACGGTGGATGTTGCAATAATTCGAACTTTAATTCCATGATTTTGCACCCGTGTAGTGTTTTAGTGGAAGAGGATCTTTTTCTTTTTCAAATGGGGACGTTTGTTTTTTATTTCTTCGCTCAATCGGTGCAATAACGACTCATAATACTCTCCAGTTATTGTTTTTCCTTTTTTCAAGTAATCGGTGTCGATGATTCCGCATGCATCCCAAAAAACTGTGGCCATCGCCTTGCCGGCCGATTTCATCGCTTTTGCCTTAAAAAACCCACTGTTTTGTCTGTTCTTTTGTCTCTGGAGTGTAGTGGTGTATCCACGTTTCATCCACAGTTATTTATCGACGTAGAAACTCGTCAAAAAAGCGTCAAAACAGCCTTAGAGTCGACCACACGATTGGGTTTATTCTCCACTGAAAGCAAACGCGTCCATCTTGCCGAGATTTTTTTCATACCCAATTTTTCGTGCAAAATTGAAAACACTGTACCTTGCGATATGCCTGTGGTCTCAACTATTTCGTGCACTTTGATTCGTTGAACATTCAAAACCGTATCTTGGATTTTGTTGATCATTTCGGGAATAGTCATTTTCACTGGACGTCCCGAACGACGTTCATCATTTGTGGATGTACGACCACGTTTAAACTCATTTACCCAATTGTAAATATTTGCAAACACAGGAGCAGATGTGCCATGAACTTCATCCAACTCAGCTTTGATCTATTTCGGCGTTAAGCCTTTTAAATGCAATTAATCACCGCTCGAAACTCACTTTCTTCCATTTTTCTAAATATGCAAAAGTTTCTTGCTTCAATGCACAATAAAAATGAAATCGTGTGGTGGATATAACTGAGAATTAGACAGCTGTCTTAGTGAGTCATGATGCTTACTAAAAACAAAAGTTTTCGATGCTACGAGCACCAGCTCTTGGATGTTCCAAGGACTTATTGAACGACCCTCGTATATTAAAACGATTTTTCCAGTGATACGAACGACAGTCGGGGAAACGTAGCTTGGACGATCACAAATTTCTCAAGTTAATTTCTAAAGTTCTTCCACGGCAATTAAACTGAACGTGGAGTTGAGAGTTATTATCAACGAAGAGAATCCCGTCCCTATCGACGATATGCGGGTGTTTTCATCGAAGGCATTTGTTTACTCGATTTAATAGCAGATTGCAAACATGGGAATTAATTGTTTGGTCGGATCGTAGAAGTACGGAACGAATTGTTTGATTATATCTCGCATAAGCAGGACAAACTAAGAATAACGGTTATTTTCGTACAAAACGCGAAGGCTTTTCAATCAATCCAATACTTTGGAAAAGATGGGTGTCGAATTTTTTGTGGATGATTTCGTAGATCGTTCTCGAGGGGCTCAGCAAGAAGATTGGAAATTTTGTCGATCCGTACGTCCCCGACGATGGAAACTTTTTTCTCGGACGAGAGCACGTTTGAGGTTCATTTTTATCGCGGGACGGAATCTCAGGATGGATCGTGACCCGATTCTCTGATTCCTAGCGTTTGTCCTGCATCGAGTGCGATTCCTCTTGCTTCCCCGCTCGCCAAACGGATCGAAAAGAGTCCCGCGGACGTCGAGAGTATCAAATTAATTCGATTTAAACGATTAGTCCCGGTAATCCCGCGTTACACGACGTCCGAAACTAATGAATATTTATTTATGTAATTACGAGAATACCTTGTTGACGGCAGACACATTTGCTCCGGCGTTGATTAACATCTTCACGGCGTCTCTGTGCCCATACCAAGCAGCCATGTGCAACGGCCGCATGCCAAACTTCAAATATTACACAGAGAATTTAATTATCCCTCGTCAAAATTCGCGCCGAGTTCGTAAACGTTCCGGCTACGGTTTCGCTGGTATTCTTGGAAACCAAATACAATTTATCATAAATGAAGCGTTACCTCCTCGTTCTGCTGTGATTTTTTTCTGTTTCAAACGTCGAACAGGGCATTTCTTTTACCAAAACTGCATTGTTTACTAAGAAGGAATACTTTATTTCGATAGGTTTAGATTAAATAATTGTTATTTTTAACGACACCGTAGGAAGTTGAATAAATCGCAAAAAAGGTAACAGTTACTAGCTGGGTACGTCTTGGCTCGGAAAAGTATGTCATAAGGGTCACGAAAATGTAAGTTAAAAATAATACTGAAAGACTGGTTTGTCCTGAAGAGGTCAAACAAGAGTTAGCAGAAAAGTCGTATGAAAAAGCGGGGGATGAAGAAAAGAGTAGAGGAAAGAAAGGAGAAAAGAGCTTTTCAAAGTAAAACGAGTGGGCCTTGTCAGAAGGTGGCCGAGTTATCTCGAGTGTCCCAAAAAGACGAAGAACAACTGCCAAGCCTGTGGGAACCTTCTGGTACTCCAAGGGTAACTGTCGAAGAGTGGTCCAAAGTACCATCTCTCATCGGTGGCAGACAATTTTTCGGATCCTGGATCGATTCGTTCTCGTTTATTTTTGCCCCTTTCATTCTTTCGCTGAATAGAGTTGTCGAATGCTTTGTGTTTATGATTTACTTGTACCGTTGTTGGCCAAACGGTTATTCAGGCTCGTTGAAAGTTAAACAGGCAAAAATAACGTTTATAAATTACGTATCGATGGTTCGAGTTTAAAAAATTCACCGAACAGCTTCATCGTAGCCTACGAACGTTTCGATAACAATTTATGAACGTGACGGTGGATTGGGTTTCCCTTGTCCACGATCTTCCGTTCGAACGGTTTTGTTACAAATTTATCGACGAAACGTTACCTTGTCCCTCGCCTCGATGTCGCATTTCGCTTGCATCAGCATTTCGATGATCTCCGTATTTCCTCTTGATGCTGCCCAATGGATCGGCGCTCGGCCATACTAAACAGCCAGTTTCAGTTATGCGAGCGATTCGCGTTGCATTTAATGAGAAACCGCTATTGGAATATTTGCGACAATGTGCACGGGCTTCCACCGCGCGTTTTCATTCATGCTCGACGCTTTTACGCCGCAAATAATCTCACTCGATACAGAGTGTTCGAACAATCGTGCAAAGCAAATCGAAAATGACCAGTTTTGAAAGCATATAAATTTCTGTAATACGATTTAATATATTTAGTTAATTCTTGCGCGAAGTGTAGCCATTTTCTTGGTTGGACTACGTTCGTTGAGGAGCCCTGTACCGTGCTGGGTAAATTTAATGGGCCGTCGTGTACGGAGCCCGAGACACCTTCATTAGCGTGCTTTCACGAGAAAGAATCGGCGACATTTTAACAGTCGCTATAAAACTCGAAGTGAAATATTCCGTCTTTAGTCGGACGTACAACCGGAGTTAAAGAAGAATTACGTTTCGAAGTACGAAAAAACTTCGAGACACTGTGGGAAAGTGGAGGAATTTTTTTCTTTCGCAGCGTGAAAGCGTTTCGCAATGGGCGAGGCGATTAGGTTTGGAAAACGCCGGTGCAAATGGACCTTTAATAGTCGCGACGGAACACTAGCGATACGTCCCGTGTTCAGTCAGACAGACGTCGCACTATATTCGTGGCACGCCACTGCTTCAACCGCGTCACGTTATCTCGCGCTCCGGAGCGTGTAACGCGTTTTGCATGACGTTAACGTTAACGAAGTGGCACCAACTGAAAGATTCTATTTTCAACCAGACCGTTTTCCACCCTTGCAGCGGCCAACCCGATTTTCAAAGCGAAAAGTTCCATCGAGATTTCGAGCTGCGGCTTGCACTCTGCGCGTCGCTACGATTACGCTAGTCCGTCGACTATCCGATATAATGGGGGGAACAGATTCGTTCCCGTAATCGATTTTCGGATAATCGGTCTAGGAAATCGAAATTGCCATTATAAAGTAAATTTTGAAGATTGCGGACATGATCGAGAAGGGGGTGATTCTACGTGGAAAAACAAATTGAAAATAGATGATAACATTTTTTGGTAATTATTTACTTTAGCGATTTCTTATTAATTTCGATGACCTTGAAATATGTTGAAAAGGTCGCTGTTATGAAGATTTTTTCTTCAAAAAGATCGCTGTTACTGATATGAATTCTGTTTATTTATACGTACGTGACTGTAGCAGCGTGTGTGTAAATATTGAAACGCCGATTGTTTATTGTTTCTAAAGATATATCGAGGCGGCCGGCAATGGATGCGTATAACAGATGTGCTTAACACTAGATTTACGGGCATTGATCGCACATATATTTATTGATACCTTTCATGTTGACGATTAACTTAAAATACGATTTTTCTTTTAATTAGAATATGTATTCATGCCATTGCATCAATCAAATTCAACGTAAGTTGTTAAAAAATAATATTTACGCGTTCTGCAATTTTTAAATCTAGTGTTAAAAACTCGATGTGAGTAGACGGCCGCCTAGCGGCGGCTGGCGTAATCAAATTTTACCCAAACTCTTCTACCTAATAATTAATATAATGAAGGTTTAGAAATAGGTTTAGGTTAGATTTTCTTATACCGGCCACGAATTCATCTTCTATTTCAATTTTCTTTATTAATATTATCCGATATTAGCTTGATTACAGTATACATTATTTGTCGTTGGTCGTCATGATTTTAATACAAGAATACCTGAATTTTTTTATATAACGGCAGACATTTTTCCAATTTCTGTTAATAATAATGATAATAATAATAATAATAATAATAATAATAAAGAATAAAGTTTAATATTTTATCTCCAACTCAACCCAAGGCTAATTCACACATAAAATTATTTTTTTTTTATTTTAACATGTATAAAGAAAAAATCTTCACAACAGTGACCTTGACAACATATTTCAAGGTCATCGAAATTGGCGTGGAATCGCTAAAGTAAATAATTACCCATTTTTTCATTTGAGGCTCTGTTCTCGAGAAAATAGACTTGGAAAATTCAATCGGTACATGTGGACAAGTAGAAAGAGCTAGCATTGGTCGGACACGCGAAATCGTATTCATTTGCACGCGTAAGTTTGCAAATTATCTCGACAACGAAGCCTCGAGTTAAAAAATTCCTCCAAATGATTACGAAAATTCAATCGGTACGCGTGAACAAGTAGAAAGAGCCAGCATTGGTCAGACAAACGAAATCGTATTCATTTGCACGCGTAAGTTTGCAAATTATTTGGACAACGAAGCTTCGAGTTAAAAAATTCATCCAAATGACTACGAAAATTCAATCGGTACGCGTGGACAAGTAGAAAGAGCCAGCATTGGTCGGGCACGCGAAATCGTATTCATTTGCACGCGTAAGTTTGCAAATTATTTGGACAACGAAGCTTCGAGTTAAAAAATTCATCCAAATGACTACGAAAATTCAATCGGTACGCGTGGACAAGTAGAAAGAGCTAGCATTGGTCGAACACGCGAAATCGTATTCATTTGCACGCGTAAGTTTGCAAATTGTCTCGACAACGAAGCTTCGAGTTAAAAAATTCCTCCAAATGACTACGAATGGTTTATCGGGTTCGAACGATTGGATACTTACGTTGTTCCTGGAATCGACGTCGACGGTCTCTTTGAGCACTTTGCGAACGGTCTCCGCTTCATTTTTTATCACAGCCTCGTGTAGCAAAAGGTCGTTCTTAAGTACTGGCAAGAAGAAAAGCTTCGATGAAGCTCGTCCTGACGAGCACGACGCAAAAAAAATTGTAATTCTGACTACGGAATAATCTGGTTCTATTTCGAGAATCTTCCTTTCCCTCGGCGGGACGATATCAAAAAGGATAGAGAGCAGACGGTACGAGTTTTTCGGAAAACTCGCCCGTGCCATCGGTATACCTACATCTGCATATATTTCTTCCACCTTTTTCGTATTTCTTTTGCGCTCTTGCATCGTGACGGACACCTTTTCCGGACCAACTACTTCCGGTGTAATTTTTCGTTTCGCGTTTTACCGAACCTCTCTTTGACGTCTGCGCGATTAGAAATCGGAAAATAGAAACGAATGTCTCTTACGATTTACTCTAATGACAAATTCTGTCCTTTCGAACCAGCCACTTTGACGTATTCTAACGATTTTGTAATTGAAAATACATCTTAAATATTAAATTCACACGTTTAACCCTTTGCACTCGTATTTACATTTGAGAAGGCTACCAATCAACTTCTTTTTCATATTCGATCAAAATGAAAATATTTTTATGGGAACATATTACAATTTAACTTGTCAAAATACACAAATTTAATCAGCATTTCACCCCTTCTTGAACAGTGATCTCAGGAACAAAACCAATTAGCCAAAACACAGGAGGAAAAATCTTTTATCTTTTATTTATTTATTTTATTTTCTATACACACACACACATTTAAGCAGAAACTAAAAGAAAATATTGATACAAGGGTCCCTAGAATGAAAATGTAAATATATGTATAGTAATACAATGTAAGATGGTGACTATATGGCAACATATAAACGTAAAACGTGTAATGTCGCCAGTACAGCGACATACGAGTGGAAAGGGTTAATATTAGTTCTATTTGTTACCTATTATGTTTATCTCTGTCAAGACAATGTATTGGTAGCTTGGATAGGTTTTGAGATCGTTGTTACTTACTTCTAGCAGTCTTTTGATTCAACACTTCTCCCTCGATCGCCTCGTTGATGTTCACGGGCGAGGGCGTTTTGGTTATTTCCTCTTTGTCCACCATCTTACTCCTCACGTTCCCCTTGTCCGCATGTTTAGTTAGCCCGTGTAATTATTAGACCTGAAAATCGAAACATCGAACGAACATGTAGCTCGCGGTCGGTTAACTTCGAGCGTGTCGCGTTCAGCCACGATGTTGACCCGAAAACGTGGACGATTTCGTGAAACTTTTCAAGCGGTTCGAACAATTGTACGAAACGAAACGCAATTAAAATTCTATTTCCCGACGATTACATCGGGGCCCCCTCGTTACGAAATTATATAAAAGTCGCGAGAGCACGTTCGTACGTTCACGAACGCCACAATGACAGAAACGATCGACCCGCGAAAGAGCGCTTTTGACATTTCGAGAACGTGTTTCGGGATTTGAAATAATTGTCGAAGGAAATTTTTCAGCCCCCCGTCGAGTACCGAGTTGCGTTATTCCGCCGCGGCTGTGATTCGTCGGGAAAGGATTCGCGTACAATCAACAATGCCACAGAGTTTCCGTTCGAACGTGGAAACCAGGACATGCCCGTAAGGCTCCTCGCGACATATAAATGAAATAATTATACGCATACCTACGATCTCTCTCGTACACGTTGCTCGACACGCAAACCTTCTATTTAGCAATTTGCGTCGATGGGCTCCCTAGTAACGATATTACATCCCGAATCGGTCGTTCAATTTGTAAATTGCTACGAGATTGTTATGCCCGTAACAGATGTTGTGCGGAACGGTTAATTTCAGAGATTAGAGCAAGAATCGCTTGTATTTAAGTTACACCGAGCAGGAATTAGGCGAGTGACGCGGAATAGGACGTCTGGCCGGTAATCCCGAGGCCGCTGGTTTCGAATCCCAGCGTTTCTTTCTCTACGACAAGCTCCATTTCGTAATTGATTTCTACGTTTCAGGAGAGACTACTGCCACTATGCGACAGAAAGAAAGCTGAGATCGTACAGAATCCAGGAGAAACGTCTCCCTGTGTGATTAGGTAATCGAAATTTATCTCTATTACAATTTACTAATTTTTCGTTGTATTAATTGTATTATAATTTGACGAGTATTGATCAAAATTATTAACCCCTTGCCATACAATGACGAGTCTGACTCGTTACAATTTCCTGATCTCAAGTTTAGACAATCATGAGACTACTCACAGAGTCATCGAGTTTTATACAGGATGTTTAGCTATCTCTAGGAAAAATTTTAATGGAAGATTCTAGAGGCCAAAATAAGACGAAAATCGAGAATACTAATTTGTTGATTGAGGCTTCGTTAAAAAGTTATTAACGTTTAAAGTTCCATACCCATTGGTCAATTTTTTGGCGAAATTAAACAATTTCAAATCATTCTAGAAAAATTATTTTCAGTTGCAAAGGAACAATTGGAATCATTTTTGGTGAATAGACATACCCCCGAAATACTATCTACTTTCGAGGAAAAAATTCGAATAAGTAGTGAAATTTTTCAGCAAAATTGAAAACTTTCAAATCGTTCTAAAAAAATTATTTGCAGTTGCAGGGCTAAATTACAATCATTTTTGGTGAATAGACATACCCCCGAAATACTATCCACTTCCAAGAAAAAAATTCGAATATGTAGTGAAATTTTTTGGCAAAATTAAAAAATTTCAAATCGTTCTAGAAAAATTATGTTCAGTTGCAGGGGTCAATTACAATCATTTTTGGTGAGTAGACATACCCCCGAATTTCTACGCGTTTTCGAGAAAAAAATTCCTTACTGAAAATATGATAGGTCTGACCATACGTTGATTGATTCCCCTGAAATTTAATTCGTATGTTTAAAACATCATAACTCCTGAACGGATTGGACGATTTTAATGTTTCAAAAGGCAAACAACGCGTATTTTGGCGTAGAATATGTAGAAATTCCAAAAATATTTGAAAAGTTGCTCCTTAATCACGTAAAGTGAGAAAAACCCCATATGATTGGTCCATTTTTTAAACAGCCATAACTCCTACAATAGTGACTATATTTGAATGAAACTTTTTTCTGAAGTAGAGTTCATTTGTACCTACAAAAAAGTATTAGACAATTTTTCCATAGGGCTTCAGACATAATTACTAAAAATAAAAAATGAATTTTTTAGATAAATCGACAGAGGCTAAATTTTTCGGCGAAAAAAAAAATTCAAATCGTTCTAGAAAAATTATTTTCAGTTGCAGAGGTTAATTGCAATCATTTTTGGTGAATAGACATACCTCCGAAATTCTATCCACGTTCAAGAAAAAAATTCGAATAGGTAGTGAAATTTTCCGACGTAATTAAAAAATTTCAAATCATTCTAGAAAAATTATTTTTAGTTGCAGGGGCCAATTGCAATCATTTTTGGTGAGTAGACATACCCCCGAAATCCTACCCACTCTTGAGAAAAGAATTCATGTAGATGGACAAAATTTTATGAATAATTTTTGACAATAATTTTGTTAATAACTTTTTAACGAAGCCTCAATCAACAAATTGGTATTCTTGATTTTCGACTTATTTTGACCTTTAGAATCTCTTATTAAAATTTTTTCCAGCGGTTGCCAAACACCCTGTATATTAAAATCAGCACATTATTAGATTCACGAGGTATTCGTAAAACAAATCTATTCTTTTTCTTCACGATTTCTTTTACAAAGAAATTTAAATAAAATAGAATACTATACCTTTGAAAAATTACATTACATTGTACGTCAAGGGGTTGATATTATTCTATCTCAGGGGATGCTCGATTCAGGCTTCGGGGATATTGTTTAAACAAGTTTGCTGACGTTTCTCCACACAGCCAACGGTATCAGCTAGCCCCGGAGCGTTTCTGGAGTTTGTAATGTAAAATCCGCGCTTCGTTTTTGCGCTACGAGCGTCGAAAGACAGAACTTCTGTCGTGGAGGTATCGTCTGTCGGGACGTCAAAGGGGAACGGGCCCTTTGAAAATGTATAAACACGAAACATTTCCGCCGGCTGAACGCAGATGTTGTTCGCGTTCCGTTCTCAAAGGGAAGATATCGGATTATTTTCAAAGAGGCCGATAGCAGAAGGAATACGCCGAACGAAAGGACAACGCGTACGAAACTTCGGTTTCCTTTTCGTCGATGAATCTTTTGTCGCCGGGCAAAAATTCCTCGCTCGTCGTTCGAACGAATAACGAAGGAAATGTTTAAACAGCGACGGGATTCAGCGAAACGGTTCCCGCTGGAAAGCGGGAGAAACTGCTCGACGAGCACGGTCCGGCGAGGCAAAAAATATCCTCGACCAATTCCCTCCGAATTGTCGTCGGTAGAAAAGTTTTAATAAGCACCTTTTTTCCACGTCCCCGCCCCCTGCTCCCAACATTTTTACAATTCAATTTAATTACGGAAGCGACTATTTACAATTTCACGGCGGAGGAATTCGTCGCGCGGGGGGGTTGCGCAGGTGGGTTGCAGGAAAAATTCGCGGGTACGCGAGGAGTTTGATTGCTCCGAAATGAACGCTCATTATCGTTCACCTGAACTTTGTCCTTTATTCCCGCGGCGAGTCGTCGAAAACGACCGAATTGCAATCCATTTTGAAAACTTTGCCGTTTGCACGACTTCCGATCGAGCAAACGTGTCGTTCAAAGCCACCTACTTTTTGTAAAATGTAATATACAACGATGTGGTTTAAATCTTGAGAGCATCGATATTCTCCTGTTAATGAATTTAATCGTCGAGGTCAAACGTTCTCGAGAAGGCAGAGATTTAACGACGTCCTGCGTTGCAATTCCCAAAACCGATACGTTCGCTTCGAGCTACAGTCGGATCAATCGGATTCTGGTAAACGTTGGTCGTGACATCGTTCTCGTTGTAACCATAGGTCACATTTACAGAAGACATAGTCGAAATTCGGTATCGCTACAACGCTATACAATCCGCGATATCGATCGTTACATGCACTGAAAATTGTACACAATGTTTGAGAATCTAAGTGGAACGTTCATTGTTGGGTCGGACAAAGACTCGAGCCCGGACAAATTTTTAACATTGTCAACCTACGTTCTCTAAACGGCGCTGAATAACGTGGCTGAACTTTCGTGCCGTGTAAATTAATAAAATACGAATTTTTAAATAATATCAGGAACCAGAGAAATTGGGAGAATCCACGCGACGTTGTTGTCGCGTAACACGAGCGACGAGTGTACTTAAACAACCGTACTCGTGTGATCGATTTCACCAAGCGTGAATATTCTTATACGACGAATGTCAGAGGAAAGAAGGGAGGCCGCGCTGGCTTCGATTGACCTACAAATAACTAAAATGGAACGCTGGGAACATTTCGTATCGACAGGTCAATCTGCTAAATTGACGCATTTTTTGTACCCGGATTGTTCACGATTCCAGGAACGATGTTAAGATAATCTGTGCCTGCATTCTAGGGATGAAGTATGCACGCCCGTTTGGAATTTAATTTCGCGTAGAAACGAAACGATGATCAAATTTCAATGATACTAGATTGAATAAGTGGATGTTTCGTAGACCACTTCCTCTTTTCTCATCGGTATTTCCGAATAGGCAATGAACTCCATGCTTCTTCAACAGTGTTTAGGTTCTTAGTTCCTGTACATTCTTTAGTGTAAATAACATTCCATGAACGCGTTACTACAATTCCTGTGCTCCGTCTGACCAGTTGTATCGTTTTCTACTTGGCGAATACCCAGACTCCTGTATTTCCTGATATTCCTGAAATTAATTTGTGGATTGAAGAAGTGGATGTTTTATAAGGTAGTTTCTTCTTCCTTATCGGTGTTTTAGTTTACGTTCTTCGTTATTGTACGTTTATTAGTGTAAATAATATTTTACGGATGCCTTACTATAATTTCTGAGCTCTGTCTGACCAGGTGTATGGTTTTCTACTTGACGAATTTCTAGACTCCTGTATTTCCTGATATTCCTGAAATTAATTTGTAGATTGAAAAAGTAGATGTTTTATAAGGCACTTTCTCCATTCTTATCTGTGTTTTAGAGTAGGCAATGAACTCTGTAGTTCTTCAACAATATTTACGTGCTTCGTTATTGTACGTTTATTAGTGTAAATAATATTTCATGTACACGATACTAGAATATCAGTGCTCCGTCTGATCAGGCGTATCGTTTTCTACTTGGCGAATTCCCAGACTCCTGTATTTCCTGATATTCCCGAAATTAATTTATAGATTGAAAGAGTGGAAGTTTTATAAGTTACTTTCTCCTTCCTTATCCATGTTTTAGTTTACGTTCTTCGTTATTGTACGTTTATTAGCGTAAATAATATTCCATCTACGCGATACTACAACATCAGTACTCCGTCTGACCAGGTGTATGGTTTTCTACTTGACGAATTTCTAGACTCCTGTATTTCCTGATATTCCTGAAATTAATTTGTAGATTGAAAAAGTAGATGTTTTATAAGGCACTTTCTCCATTCTTATCTGTGTTTTAGAGTAGGCAATGAACTCTGTAGTTCTTTAACAATATTTACGTGCTTCGTTATTGTACGTTTATTAGTGTAAATAATATTTCATGTACACGATACTAGAATATCAGTGCTCCGTCTGATCAGGCGTATCGTTTTCTACTTGGCGAATTCCCAGACTCCTGTATTTCCTGATATTCCCGAAATTAATTTATAGATTGAAAAAGTGGAAGTTTTATAAGTTACTTTCTCCTTCCTTATCCATGTTTTAGTTTACGTTCTTCGTTATTGTACGTTTATTAGCGTAAATAATATTCCATCTACGCGATACTACAACATCAGTGCTCCGTCTGACCAGGTGTATGGTTTTCTACTTGACGAATTTCTAGACTCCTGTATTTCCTGATATTCCTGAAATTAATTTGTAGATTGAAAAAGTGGATGTTTTATAAGGCACTTTCTCCATTCTTATCTGTGTTTTAGAGTAGGCAATGAACTCTGTAGTTCTTTAACAATATTTACGTGCTTCGTTATTGTACGTTTATTAGTGTAAATAATATTTCATGTACACGATACTAGAATATCAGTGCTCCGTCTGATCAGGCGTATCGTTTTCTACTTGGCGAATTCCCAGACTCCTGTATTTCCTGATATTCCCGAAATTAATTTATAGATTGAAAAAGTGGAAGTTTTATAAGTTACTTTCTCCTTCCTTATCCATGTTTTAGTTTACGTTCTTCGTTATTGTACGTTTATTAGCGTAAATAATATTCCATCTACGCGATACTACAACATCAGTGCTCCGTCTGACCAGGTGTATGGTTTTCTACTTGACGAATTTCTAGACTCCTGTATTTCCTGATATTCCTGAAATTAATTTGTAGATTGAAAAAGTGGATGTTTTATAAGGCACTTTCTCCATTCTTATCTGTGTTTTAGAGTAGGCAATGAACTCTGTAGTTCTTTAACAATATTTACGTGCTTCGTTATTGTACGTTTATTAGTGTAAATAATATTTCATGTACACGATACTAGAATATCAGTGCTCCGTCTGATCAGGCGTATCGTTTTCTACTTGGCGAATTCCCAGACTCCTGTATTTCCTGATATTCCCGAAATTAATTTATAGATTGAAAAAGTGGAAGTTTTATAAGTTACTTTCTCCTTCCTTATCCATGTTTTAGTTTACGTTCTTCGTTATTGTACGTTTATTAGCGTAAATAATATTCCATCTACGCGATACTACAACATCAGTGCTCCGTCTGACCAGGTGTATGGTTTTCTACTTGACGAATTTCTAGACTCCTGTATTTCCTGATATTCCTGAAATTAATTTGTAGATTGAAAAAGTGGATGTTTTATAAGGCACTTTCTCCATTCTTATCTGTGTTTTAGAGTAGGCAATGAACTCTGTAGTTCTTTAACAATATTTACGTGCTTCGTTATTGTACGTTTATTAGTGTAAATAATATTTCATGTACACGATACTAGAATATCAGTGCTCCGTCTGATCAGGCGTATCGTTTTCTACTTGGCGAATACCCAGACTTCCGTATTTCCTGATATTCCCGAAATTAATTTATAGATTGAAAAAGTGGAAGTTTTATAAGTTACTTTCTCCTTCCTTATCCATGTTTTAGTTTACGTTCTTCGTTATTGTACGTTTATTAGCGTAAATAATATTCCATCTACGCGATACTACATCAGTGCTCCGTCTGACCAGGTGTATGGTTTTCTACTTGACGAATTTCTAGACTCCTGTATTTCCTGATATTCCTGAAATTAATTTGTAGATTGAAAAAGTGGATGTTTTATAAGGCACTTTCTCCATTCTTATCTGTGTTTTAGAGTAGGCAATGAACTCTGTAGTTCTTCAACAATATTTACGTGATTCGTTATTGTACGTTTATTAGTGTAAATAGTATTCCATGTAGGCGATACTAGAATATCAGTGCTCCGTCTGATGAGGCGTATCGTTTTCTACTTGGCGAATTCCCAGACTCCTGTATTTCCTGATATTCCCGAAATTAATTTATAGATTGAAAAAGTGGAAGTTTTATAAGTTACTTTCTCCTTCCTTATCCATGTTTTAGTTTACGTTCTTCGTTATTGTACGTTTATTAGCGTAAATAATATTCCATGTACGCGATACTACAATTTCTGTGCTTCGTCTGACCAGGCGTATCGTATTCTACTTGGCAAGTTCCCAGACTCTCGTATTTCCTGATATTCCCGAAATTAATTTTGAATCGAGCGGTTCTCCACATATTAAATGACAGGCTTGATTGATTCGTCTCGCGAAATGAATTCCCCGTGTGCGTGAATCGTTCGATCGGATCGTCGATATCCTCCAATTAATGGAGCCAGGACTTGGGCAATCCATTAGAAGTCATTGATCGCTCTTTGCTAAATTTCATCGCGGCCATCTCGACCATTTATCGTGACTCTTTCGTTCTGGAAATGATACGATAATCCAATGGCGAGCCTTTACAATTTTTATCGGGCTTACCTGGTTTCGTTGCAACGTTAAAACAATCGAAGCTAATTACAAGCGAGTTGTCGGAATACCGAGCCAGTATTTCTCTCGCGTTTTCTGCTTTTCCGTTGATCCTCTCCCTGTTACTGTTTTCAACGCAGAACAATTTTAGTCATTTCCTAAATTAGTGTGAAATTTCGTTGTCGCAGTGAAAAGGAAAATGTATTGCTTGGGAATAAAAGCTCCTTGTCAAAATAAATTACTTTGTTTTTATAATTTAGTTTCTATATTAGTAAAAAATTAGGAGACAGCATTTGATGCTCAGCTGAGTTTTATTATGTTTCAATGTAAAACAACTGTGTTTTTGCTTCTTTACAAGCATTTAAACACTATTATCGTCATATTTCTACGTACTTTTATTGGGTGTACAAATGAATAATCCAAATTATCTTAAGCAGTTATAAAATCAAGTTTAAAGTCAATAGATTTTCCCACTCTTTTGCGGTCATATGGTGTTGACATATAGTTAAAACAAAAGATAGTTTAGCTGCTCACATAAGGGCAAAATCTCTTATTTTGTAAACCTATATTTCGGGCCTTTTGTCTGTATACAGCGCGCTACATTACCCGTGTGTACCCCCTTAAGTAGTTATAAAATCAAGTTTAAAGTCAATAGATTTTCCCGCTCTTTTGCGGTCATATAGTGTTGACATATAGCTAGTTAAAACAAAAGATAGTTTAGCGAAAGGCCCAACATAACCTTCTGAAGTATTCAATTCAGTACAGTCGAAAATGGCAACAGATAAGGTGCATATTCTACACTGCATTCTTTACGAATTCCAACAAGAGAAAAATGCTGTAAGAGCATACGAATCGATTTATTCCTTTCTCGGTGAAGGTGTTGTATCGTATGATATGTGTGCATTTTGGTTAAGCTGTTTAAAAGCGGTGATTTAAGTCTGATCGACAAACAACGCCCTGGAGGCCCTCGGAAGTGCGACAACGATGATTTGGAACAACTGCTCGCTGAGAATGCGGCACAAACGCAAAAAGAACTTGCAGAACAGTTAGGAGTAACCCAGCAAACGATTTCCAAACGCCTGCGTGAGATGGGGAAGATCCAGAAAGAAGGGAAATGGGTTCCGCGTGAACTCACTGCAACCAACAAAAATCAACGAGTGGCAGCGTGTCTTTCTCTTCTCAATAAGCAGCGTCGAAAGTCTTTCTTGTGGAAAATCGTTACGGGCGATGAGAAGTGGATACTCTATGACAATGCGAAACGCAGAAAGTCATGGGTAAATCCCAGCGAAGCATCAACATCGGTTGCAAAACCCAATCGCTTCGGAAAGAAGGTTCTTCTCTGCATTTGGTGGGATATCAAGGGTGTGGTTTATTATGAGTTGTTGGTACCGGGTGAAACAATTACTGCGTACTGCTACCAACGTCAATTAATCTGCTCGAGTCAAGCATTGGAACGAAAATACTGGCAAAGGAGAACGTCCAGTGAAATTGTTGTATGACAACGCCGGGCCACATATTGCTTCCCATACAAAAGACACCATAATGAGTCTTGGCTGGGACGTCTTGAAGCACCCGGCGTATTCACCAGACATTGCTCCATCTGATTATCACCTGTTCCGGTCGATGCAACACACCTTATCCGATATACACTTCCAACCAGTGGATGAGATCCGAAAATGGCTTGACAACTTTATCGGGTCCAAAAACGTAAATTTTTTCCGAGATGGAATTCATCAGCTGCCTGAAAGATGGCTCAAAGTTATAGAAAGTAACGACGAATACTTTGATCGAACACTTCAATTTACTTGAATGTGGCTGAAAAAATTGGATTATTCATTTGTACATCTAAAAATTAAGACTGTCGGGTTTATCGAACTTTTAAAGTCAGGGTAAAATTGGTGGAAGAGTTTATTACGTGACACACGACGCTTGTTTTCCCTCGACGGATCAATTGAAACCGTGTAAATAGAGGGACGACCGTTTACCACGCGACTCCACGGTAAGAAGTCAAGTAATTAGAGACGACCGTCCCCTGTTTGCCTTTCTTTCAGCCGTGGCACGAGGAAAAATGGGGGACGCCCGGAATGGGGGATGAAGAATGATCGCGCGGCGCCTTCGAGCGCCATCCACACGTTCCCCGACCGCCTTTGTGCTAAAAATAAAGCCACCTGCACCGCGCTACCGCGTGAATGATAATCTCTGCCCATCCTCCGATCACTGAACGACCAGTTTCACCACCCTCGCTGAAAGCACGAGCCTGGCAAAAGTCAACCGATGGTCAGCGTAGGAAATTAGGTCCGCGTAACGTGCAGCAGGTTAAAACGAAGCGCCAACCGTTACCTTTTTTCCGTAGCGTCGAGCACTAACGGGTGGTCGTGAAATCGAGAGAGACAAAATTTTGTAGGAACCTAGTGTGTTGGCTAGGAGAGGTCGTTCGCAAATAAAGTTTGGACCAGGATTCGTCAAACGAATAACAATAGTTTATTAAAAATACGATAACAGAACAATAATAAAACCCAAATCGCTTCTCTCGCTATAACGCACTCTCGCTTATTTAATGTCGCCTATCAACTGCCGCGCCGCCGAACATTCACGCACTTATAGCATTCACCCTCAGTCGCTCTATCTTTCTCACGCAATCATCCCTTTTCACTCACACCCAAAATCCTCGCATCCATGGTCCAGGTTCACGCAGTCACGTACACGCCTTGCTAATCGTTTCATTCTCACGGTTCAGTCGCTCAGTTCCAAACACTCTTCCTCGCATTCTTTCAGCCACTCGACATTTTCTAAACGCAGTCACCCTATTTCCCAAACATCCCGGCGCCGTCCAGACGCAAGACGACACCGACCGCACGCACGCAACAATGACCAATTCATATCTCACGAAAGTTTTCAAGACCCAGGCACTCAAATCCACAAACATACTGGTGCCATCCCGTCGCGGGATGACACCGACCGTTCGCACGCACCACAAATCGTTTACACCCTACAATTTTAATGTAGTACTAGTATTTAAACTAGGGATCGATAGAAATTTCTTACGTCTGACGAGGTTTTTTCAGGATACGCGGGAATTTTTCCTGTGTACGAACGTTCGAGAGTCGATTTGACCTGTACACGCACGGTGCATGCACCGCGAGGCTGGCTAAAAATAACCACAATGCAACGGTGCCGCAGGATGCAGGCCATTCTTCCCTGTTTCCTACGCGTTCGTTTTTCTAACCCCGTTTCCCCCATATTCCCATCGTCATCTGTTCCGGCTCTGTCAATCCGGTCTGTCGAGGTAAATACAGTAAGTAGCAAAGCTGAACACACGCACGACAACAAAAATAGTTTTTTATTCAATATTTGCACGTAGAATACAAGAAAGATAAAATACTTGGTATTGTCTACAATCTTCTGGCTTTTCAAAACAAATTTCACACTATAAGTGAACCACCATTGTTTGTTTCACATGGCGCGATAAAAGAGGTTCGTCTTGCCTTTTCCTACACCAACAATGTCCATCCGATGAAATTCGATTGATCTTTGATTCGTTGGAAATAATTACTTTTTTCCATTGCTCCATATACCAGCTTAAATTTTTTTGTGAAAAATTCTGACATGGATAGGGTATTATGTATGTCTAAACGTATTGAAGCAATTATCAAGGCTAAAGGTTTGTGGTGTCGTCACTAGAGGGGTCGCGCTCTCACAAGCGCTCGAGCGACCCTAAGGCAGGGCCTGCTAGAAAGCCTTACTGATGAGTCCCCTCCTTTCCTTTTCTGTCCTGCTACGATTCTCACAAGTTTTAATGTAGTACACCGACTATACGAACAAAAATTTTACGAAGCAAAATAACAATGATATCACAAATGTTAAATTTGTTTTGAAAAGCCAAAAAATTGTAGACAATACTAAGCCTTTCGTTTCTTTTGTATTCTACATGGAAATATTGAATACAAAATTATTTTTGTTAAAATTTCGTTCATATGTTCAGTTTTGCTCCTTAACACTTTGACTGCCACGTCTCCCATATATGGGTGACAGGATTTACCATTATGATACTAGAAAAATTAATTCTCAAGTTAACATCTTGAGGAAAATAAAGGGTATAGCCGAATAAGGGGGTCAAATGTGCCCCCAAACCGAATGGAACGAGCCACGGGTCATTCGATAGCAAAAAAAAAATAACCCCTGTGTGCAAATTTTTAACTTGAAATCTCGTCCGTGGGGGTAGTAATGGGGTGAAATCGAAAATCATGTTTTTGAATTATTTCTCTTGACCTATTGAGTAAAAAAATGTAAAAAAATTCAGAGACATTTCGGGTACCGGGGCACATACTTTGGGAGATTTTCAGATTTTTTGATTGAAGAACCAGGTAGTGAAAAATAAAAAACAGCAAAAAATGCCGAAAAATGCCGATTACGTATTGAAGGAGGCCCGGAACTATTTTTATACTTTTACAGTAAACAGGTATTACTATTACTATTACTCTCAATTTTTTTCAGATTTTTCATTTTGGTGCGCCGCAGTGAAAAAAAATAAAAACCGAGTTTTTCCTCATTTTCTGCGTATTAGAGTAACTTACACGTTGAATTTTTATGCATCCTTCAATATATAAGTGTTTTGTAGACTGTTTAATGTTTCTACACTAAGCAGAATTACATAACAATTGAAACAAATAAAATAAAGCCAACCGTTGAGCGCAATATATCCTAGAAAATCAACGATATTTTCAACGGCGTCGATGGCGCAGCGTTAGAGTGTCCGACTGCTGAACCGCTGCAAGTTTTTTTTACCATAGGTTCGAGTCTCTCTTCTGGACTTAGGATTTTTTTTTCTTCATTATTTTTTTTTTCAAATTCTAACTATATAACAATGCTTTATATTTATTTATAAATGTTCTGAAAGCATTTTACAAATATTTTAACCTGAAATATGTATAAATATAGTTTTGGAGTGTTTTTTGCGTTTTTATTTTTTTTGTCAACCACGATTATTGTTTAACATCTCTTACACTGAAATTAATGTGAAATGTTAGTTTTCAAATCTCTTACCTTTGACTATTGTGAATGGATCGAAGCAGAAGATTGTATATTAGCTTACTATTACTTCTTCTCGCCCTTCGATCAAGCAGATCTTTCCTTCTTTTTCTCTTTCTGTGATAAATATGAATGTTTGCTACGGCTTCAGTATCTAACGTAGACATGTAAGGGCCATTCCACGCCAAATCTATTAACCCACTCTCTGCCAATGATACTTTTTTCTAATAAACCCATTTTTAAGTACCAGTTTGATCGTTTCATGCTTATTTTTGAATGAAGTATCATTGCTCGATGGAAACCACGGGAAGGTGGTGAGCTTTTTCCATCAGGAGAGGCGAAGGATGGGTTAGAAGTGATTACATGGATCGGATGAGAGTAAATGGCGGACATAAGTGTTGGAAATAAAAAAAAGCATGGCTCAATCTTGGTCGCTGTCGACGTTAATTACGGGATTTACATGTTCGATATTAAATAAGTTATTCAGAATTTCTGCAGGACGTACAATTGGTGAAAGGTACCGAGCATGTGATAAATAATAAATTATTGCTGCGACATGTGAACAGCAACCGACAGTACGGTTACCATTCGCACATTCGCAACAATAGCGTTTAATCCCGGAGTAACCAATTGAATTTGGTACGTAGTTAATGTAACATCTATATGTTTTACTATTGATGTGATGCGATCTCACTTCACATTTAATAATATTTTTTGTCTGCTTAAGGCAACGAACAATTATATTATTATCTTCATCCATAACTTCTGCTAAGTAAGATATGGCTTGTGATAATTGGTATGTTCCCGTAAATAGAATTTTTTCCCCGTGGTTTCCATCGAGCAATGATACTTCATTCAAAAATAAGCATGAAACGATCAAACTGGTACTTAAAAGTGGGTTTATTAGAAAAAAGTATCATTGGCAGAGAGTGGGTTAATAGATTTGGCGTGGAATGGCCCTTACATGTCTACGTTAGATACTGAAGCCGTAGCAAACATTCATATTTATCACAGAAAGAGAAAAAGAAGGAAAGATCTGCTTGATCGAAGGGCGAGAAGAAGTAATAGTAAGCTAATATACAATCTTCTGCTTCGATCCATTCACAATAGTCAAAGGTAAGAGATTTGAAAACTAACATTTCACATTAATTTCAGTGTAAGAGATGTTAAACAATAATCGTGGTTGACAAAAAAAATAAAAACGCAAAAAACACTCCAAAACTATATTTATACATATTTCAGGTTAAAATATTTGTAAAATGCTTTCAGAACATTTATAAATAAATATAAAGCATTGTTATATAGTTAGAATTTGAAAAAAAAAATAATGAAGAAAAAAAAATCCTAAGTCCAGAAGAGAGACTCGAACCTATGGTAAAAAAAACTTGCAGCGGTTCAGCAGTCGGACACTCTAACGCTGCGCCATCGACGCCGTTGAAAATATCGTTGATTTTCTAGGATATATTGCGCTCAACGGTTGGCTTTATTTTATTTGTTTCAATTGTTATGTAATTCTGCTTAGTGTAGAAACATTAAACAGTCTACAAAACACTTATATATTGAAGGATGCATAAAAATTCAACGTGTAAGTTACTCTAATACGCAGAAAATGAGGAAAAACTCGGTTTTTATTTTTTTTCACTGCGGCGCACCAAAATGAAAAATCTGAAAAAAATTGAGAGTAATAGTAATAGTAATACCTGTTTACTGTAAAAGTATAAAAGTAGTTCCGGGCCTCCTTCAATACGTAATCGGCATTTTTCGGCATTTTTTGCTGTTTTTTATTTTTCACTACCTGGTTCTTCAATCAAAAAATCTGAAAATCTCCCAAAGTATGTGCCCCGGTACCCGAAATGTCTCTGAATTTTTTTACATTTTTTTACTCAATAGGTCAAGAGAAATAATTCAAAAACATGATTTTCGATTTCACCCCATTACTACCCCCACGGACGAGATTTCAAGTTAAAAATTTGCACACAGGGGTTATTTTTTTTTTGCTATCGAATGACCCGTGGCTCGTTCCATTCGGTTTGGGGGCACATTTGACCCCCTTATTCGGCTATACCCTTTGAATAGAATTTGTGAATGTTAACAAGGTTACGAAAATAAGTACTGAATCAAATTTTAGGTTATGTAGCTTACAATGGTCTAAAATCAAAATTTTACTTGCGCAGAATATTATACGGTTTTGATCTGGCAGTGAACGTGTTAAGTGTGAAAAATTTAAGTTATTTTTCACAGAAACTTGTCTTGTTTCAATAATGCGTTTCCCGGTTCGTCGGGTCGCGTATGTCGTTTCTGTAATCGTTCCAAGTAATTAGGGGCGTCGCGGCGCGATCGATTTTTCGAGAAGTCAGCGGACGTCAACGCGAAACGTCGAAATTAGAAATAACAAGTGGAACGGGGCTTTGTCGACGTTACGCGAATCCTCCGCGGGGCTAAAAATAAACGATGACCTATGTTTCTCCTACGAACCGTAAATTTATTCCTATATTTCGATCGCGGGGACAATGTCCCGGCGGTCGTGTAACGGTTCGCTCGTTCCGGTGAAAAATAACACCGGTCTGACGTCATTGTGAATTTTCTGCATGCGATAATAAAAGAGAGCGTCTTCCATTGTCGGAGGGAAAATGGGAAATTCGTTTCGACAACCGTTCGAGCGGAGCTTTTAATTCTGTTCGTGTTTTATCTCGTGCCAGTTCGAAAAAGTATACAGGGTGGTCCGTGCGACTGTTTCAATCGATAACTCTGTTATTAATGTATTTACAAAAACAATGTTAAAGGAGAAAGGTAAACGGCTCGAAGAGCACTGTACCTGCAGGACCTTGGATTTTTTCCAAATTCAACAGTGCATGTGCAATTAAGAATTGCATCCTCTTTCATGGAAATGCATATTTTTTGTTGCACAGATCCATTTCCTTGGCCATTCTACGAAAAAATCATTAGTTCTCGGGATATTTTTAAAGAATATTTTTATCGAAGAAGATGCTCAAACGTTTCTCCATTATATTGCAAAGATCTCCAGTAACGTTTTTTTATTGGTTTCATAACTGATTGTGAGTTTGAAGTATCTGTATTTATCGCTGTATTTTCCAGCATGATCCGTCCTCTCATAGTCACGAAGCGTTTGAGCATCTTCTTCATTATAAATATTTCTTGAAAATATCTCGAGAACTAATAATTTTTTTTACAAGAAATATGCATTTCCATTCAAAGAGAGGAAGCAATTCTTAATTGCACATGCATTGTTGAATTTGAAAAATTCTCTTCGATTTGCATTATCGTAAATGTATTAATAACGGAGTTATGATTCAGTTGCGTGGACCAGCTTGTATAAATCAACAGACATCGCAGATACGGAAAATGTAAAGAATTTTTAAATTACTTTCCCGGAAAATCCCGTTTTCCAGTTATCATTTCCCTCAAAGCAACAACGCGAATCGTAGGAACCATTCGTGCGATTGCGCGTAATTTTTCTACGGGTCCAAAAGCGATCCACTGTTCGCCCCGTTTCAGAATTAATAGTAATGGCGCCCGTGACTCGCGGAAGCTGATAACTTCCACTTTGCACGAGCAATTAATTACGATCCTTTAGTGGGTCTTTTATCACGACAAGCAGTTTCGATAGAAACCGAGCTCGCTGAGAGTTCCACTGCTTTCCCGATAATTCGAGCACGGCTTCGCGTGGATATCCACGTATACATGTACGTGTATACGTATTCAGTGAACTCTGATATTGGCACAGTCATATATCGCGGGTACAAAAATGTTTCGCACTTCGATTATCGATTGAAACTTCCAATAACAGCAGCGTGCGAACCGCCTGCACGCTCGGGCCATTCTCTAGCATCGGTTACGCTCGTTTCAGTATTTGCGAAAGGAGTATTTGGTTACCAGAAAATTCAGCGTTTCTTTATCGCTGACGTTCAGCGACCAGTCACGCTCCTCTATTTATTGTTAATCCGAGTGCAGTATCGCTGGCGAATAAAAATAATCGGACAGTTTCGAGCGAAAAATCTTGCGTTTCTTTTATTCAACACTTTGACGGCCGCTGTCACGTATATGTGACTTTGAGAGCCAGCAGACGTCGGCCACTGTTACGTGCGCGTGATCTACTGTATCAGTCACCATTTTATCGTACATTCAACTTATTACGTTTCGTTGAGGTTACATTTATAATTCCTTATAATAATATTCCTAGCATCTTCGTGTATCTCACTTTGGTGCACAATAGCAGCGGTGATGGACAACGGTTTTCGCGTGATACGTGCCGCCATTAAAGTGTTAATTATCTACGTTAGGAACTTTAATAATTTTAGGTTAGAAAATAGCTGAAATTTCGTGGAAAGTTAGTCCATCAATAAGAGTATAATAAATTAATTTAAAATTATTAAATAAAAATTATTGGACAGTTTCGAGCGAAAATCTTGCGTTTCTTTTATTTAATTATCTACGTTAGCAACTTTAATAATTTTAGGTTAGAAAATAGCTGGAATTTCGTGGAAAGTTAGTCGATGAATAAAAGTATAATAAGTAGGTGAAAACACGATATTATAATGTATGATGCTCCAATTTTTGTTATTAGCTACTTTTCCTTATTTATTATTAATTTGCACACAATATCACTAGCGAATAAAAATAATCGGACAGTTTCGAGCGAAAATCTTGCCTTTCTTTTATTTAATTATCTACATTAACAATTTTAATCAAAGAATAAAGTCTACAAATATAAGAATCGAAAATACCAGACGAAAAACAACACTTCAAAATGGCGAATTCCGTGGAAAGCTAGTCGATGAATAAGAGCATACTAAACAGGTGAACACACAGTAGTATAATGTATGGTGCTTCCCTATTTATTGTTAATCTGCATGCAGTATCATTATGAAAATCTTGCGTTTCTTTTATTTAATTATCTACGTCAGCAACTTTAATAATTTCAGGTTAGAAAATAGCTGGAATTTCGTGGAAAGTTAATCGATGAATAAGATTATAATAAATAGGTGAAAACACAGTATTATAATGTATGATGCTCCTATTTTTGTTATTAGTTACTCTTCCTTATTTATTATTAATCTGCACGCAATATCACTAGCGAATCAAAATTATCGAACAGTTTCGAGCGAAAATCGGTCGTTGCGTTTCTTTTATTTAGTTATCTACATTAACAATTTTAATGAGAGAGCAAATTTTTTCTACAAATATAAGAATCGAAAATACCAGACGAAAAGCAACCCATTAAATTGGCAAATTGCGTCGGAAAGTTAGTCGATCAAAGAGAGCATGGTAAGCAGTTGAACACACACCATTATAACGTATGGTGCGTGCTCCAATTTGCAATATGAGAATACTGTAAAGTTAGAACAGCCAGTTAATGAGGCTAATTATCGGTATTTGTCGCGCTGGGCGTATTATAATATATATCTACGTCATTTTGACGACGCAAACGGCGGACTCTCTGAACATACAGTCAACATTTAACATCGACGATCAATCAGCAAAGAAGAAACGTCCATCGTGGAAATTATTCTGAAAATAATTATTTTCAAACAATTTCCATTTGTTTCGTTCGTTCGATTCCGTTTTATCCACGTCTGTAAACTCATAATCTCGACTACGGAGGATTTGAATCGCGAAATGGGCCAATGGCGGCGCGGCGTTTTAAAAGTTTACGAACGTAAAGCAATTGGAGAAGTATAAAAAGTTTCTTCCTCCATCTGTACGTTTTCAACCCTTTTTTTTGCCCTTCGGGAAAGGATAGAAGTCGTAAGGGCGGGCAAAAAAAGTTTTTTTTTCTGCCGGCGAGAAAGCGACGGTTTCTTTTCGCGGGATCTGAATCGCGGTCGCTGGGAACGTTCGCTCGTGAAATAGCGGTCTCCAAATAAATTGAAACGTCTCTTTGACTTATCGATGGAACGTATAGTAGGTGATAAATGGCACCGGATGAATTTTTTTTTTCTATTCTAACGAGCAGGTGTTCCGGCTCGAACGACCGACGTTGAAGAGATGAAAGGATCGCTCGTCCTCCGAGAGACTTGTTTCGCGCCCGTGTCGTTGAATCCGTGAAACACGCGCATCAATGGCCATATTCACTCACAGCACGAAATCCGAATTTCTCGATCTGGGTTAATAGCTCCAGCATTCACAAGTCGTATCGACTATCCGACGCAATATCAGTTACCTTTACCGAACGACGTAATTTATGAATCTAGATGCTTATGGTTAACAGATCACTTATCGAGTCGTCAAGAAAATCATTTTGGCTTTGAAAATCGAATTTTAAATCTCTAAATAGTGTTTTACATTCGAACGAAGCCAGGCGTTTAACTTTATTGCAGCAATGATATACATACGTGCAATTGGATTTTCAAAAAATATTTTTTAAAGGTTAAAATGACAAAAATAAAATGAATTTCGTACAGATTACTTATCGAGGTGTCAAGAAAATAATTTTGGTTTGAAACTCGAATTTTAAATCCCCAAACAGTGTTTTACATTCGAACAAAGTCAAGTGTTTAATTTTATTGCAGCAATCATATACGTGCAATTAGATTTTTAAAAAATTTTTTATAAATGACAAATATAAAATGAATTTTACATAGATTACTTATCGAGTCGTCAAAAAAATAATTTTGGTTTTGAACCTCGACTTTTAAATCCCTATACAGTGTCTTGCGATCGTAAAATTTCGAAATCAACCGTTTAACTTTATTGCAACGATAATATACATGCAATTAGATTGTTTTTAAATATCTTATAAATGACAAATATAAAATGAATTTCACACAGATTACTTATCGAGGTATCAAGAAAATAATTTTGGCTTTGAAACTCGAATTTTAAATCCCAAAACAGTGTTTTACATTCGAACGAAGTCATTGCAGCAATCATATACGTGTACTTAGATTTAAAAAAAATATTTTATAAAGGTTAAAATGACAAAATATAAAATGAATTTCGCACAGATTACTTATCGAGTTGTCAAATAAATAATTTCGGTTTCGAACCTCGAATTTTAAATCCCTATACAGTGTCTTGCGATCACAAAACTTCGAAGTCAAGCGTCTAACTTTATTGCAGCAATGATATACATACGTGCAATTGGATTTTTAAAAAATATTTTATAATGGTTAAAATGACAAATATAAAATGAATTCCGTACAGATTACTTATCGAGGTGGCAAGAAAATAATTTTGGCTTTGAAACTCGAATTTTAAATCCCTAAACTGTGTTTTACATTCGAACAAAGTCAAGCGTTTAACTTTATTGCAGCAATAATATACGTGCAATTAGATTTTTAAAAAATTTTTTATAAATGACAAATATAAAATAAATTTTACATAGATTACTTATCGAGTCGTTAAGAAAATAATTTTGGCTTTGAAACTCGAATTTTAAATCCCTATACAGTGTCTTGCGATCACAAAACTTCGAAGTCAAGTGTTTAACTTGATTGCAGCGATAATATACGTGCAATTAGATTTTTTTAAAATATTTTGGCTTTGAAACTCGAATTTTAAATCCCTAAACTGTGTTTTATATTCGGTTGAAGTCAAGCGTCTAACTTTATTGCAGCGATAATATACGTGCAATTGGATTAAAAAAAAAATATTTTATAAAGGTTAAAATGACGAATATAAAATAGAATTTCGAACAAATTATTTGTCGAGGTGTCAAGAAACTAATTTTGGGTTTGATACTCGAATTTTAAATCCCTATACAGTGTCTTGCGATCGTAAAATTTCGAAATCAACCGTTTAACTTTATTGCAGCGATAATATACGTGCAATTAGATTTTTTAAAAATATCTTATAAATGACAAATATAAAATGAATTTCACACAGATTACTTATCGAGGTATCAAGAAAATATTTTTTGCTTTGAATCTCGAATTTTAAATCCCAAAACAGTGTTTTACATTCAAAAGAAGTCATTGCAGCAATCATATACGTGTACTTAAATTAAAAAAAAATATTTTATAAAGGTTAAAATGACAAAATATAAAATGAATTTCGCACAGATTACTTATCGAGTCGTCAAATAAATAATTTCGGTTTCGAACCTCGAATTTTAAATCCCTATACAGTGTCTTGCGATCACAAAACTTCGAAGTCAAGAGTCTAACTTTATTGCAGCAATGATATACATACGTGCAATTAGATTTTTGAAAAATATTTTATAAAATGGCACATATAAAATGAATTTCATACAGTTTGTTAAACAGTTTCTGACGCGTTTCATATTTTGCAAAGAAAGAGAGATGAGTAAAATTGCGACGGTTCCACGATGCATCAAAACGGTGAAATTGTTTACGAGGCGGGTGTATATTTTCAGGAAACGACTTACGGGAAATATGGGCGCGAAATGAGAAACTCTATACCACCTTTTGCAGCATTACTTTTCCTTTCATTCGCGATTGCTCCACGCGGCTACTCGAGCCTTTAAGCGAAACACGAAACTAATCTTGAGAACTGTTTATGTTTGCTCACCTGCCAGTCACTATACTGGACTGTTGTCAATCGATACGAAGAAATCTTGCGCTGGCGTTCACGTTTACCCTTTCGCTTGAATTAATTTCATTGACAATTTGTGAAAATATTGTGAAATGCTTGAAATGTGTATTAAAAAATTCAAACAAGCACGTTTAAAAGTTTGAAAATATAATTAAACGTCCCCTTAAAGAAGAGATGTTAAAATTTGCTTTCCTAATGGGAATTCCTTGTTAAATCGAAAGATCTATGCTCGCAGAAAAATTATCTTTCATCTAGAAACCTCGTTGAAACGTAATTGCGTCTCGTTCCTGCTGTTTTTCATCTCGTCCGCATGCATTTTTTAAATCTTTGCTATTAAAACACACGTAATTGAACATTATGTATTTTACGAAGTAGAATCTAAGCTCGATGCAACAGTCTATTTAATTACGTGGCTTTGAACCAAAGAAAAATAAACTATCGAATCGCGATCATCACACTATAATAACCGTGAGTTATAATGATTTTTTCCTGAAGTGCAATCACCTTGTCGAGGGGGACATTATTTAGAATATCTATCTCGTTAGCTAACCTACTTCGATCGTCGCGTGTTTGTTGGATAATATATTTAAACGACGTTAAAAACGCAATAGAATTCCGTTTATGTGAATTATTTAGGTGTAGAGGACTCTACACAGTTACGTAGTTATTATTAATATTATTTTCCTTGTTCGATTTATTTATCAAATTCACTCTGCCAGTTATATAGGTCAGACTCGATAGCAGATGAATTTTAATAGGCATTTCAATTTAAAATTATTTAAATGCCGCTAATTTTTCGGTTGGATCATGCTAAAACGGTTATAAAATTGAAATTGCCAACAACAAAATGCAGTAAAATTCGCAATATCCGAACGATCGATCATTAGAAAATTCTATCATTTAAATGTAGAAACTAAATCATGGTATTTTTCTATTTTTTTTTATAGAAGTTTTTAAAATGTATTGGCCATGCAGATATAAATGGATACGTATTCTCTCGAGTACAATGCAAACGAAGTTTTTGAAAAACGTCCAGGAAAAATTGTGTCGAGAAAGAATATGCATGAAAATATTTAAATAACGATGTACCCACAGTTTTATACAATTAAATTGCGTCATACTGTTATATTCATATGGAATACGTTAAAAAAATATTGTTATTGTACGGGCGTGTAGAGAAAAATGAGGATACATTTTCTTTCGACCTGATTCTTTTTTTAAAACGTTGGGGAACAATTAAAAATGTTCGTTTTACAAAGTGTTATACATTAATGTCCCAACAACTAAAATTTATTTTTATTTCCAATCAATATTGTGCTCTACAATTAACGGTTAATATACAGTTTACCCCTGTAAGGTTCAGTATAACAATCTACTCGTTCGTTCAACCCCCTAAATTACGTCCAACGATGAAACAAATTTCCAATTTCTTCGCGATATGAAATCGTTTGGATGTTAAACTAGCGCGTTTTTCTCGAACGGTTAGAGCGTTCGTCGCGGACCAACCACGATCCGTTCGAGTGGCTCGAAATTCGAGCGCGAAAAAAGAGATTCCCGCCCTCCGGGAGGGGTTCGCGTTCGTCTTGCGTGCCTCGAAGGAGGCGAACGAAGGTGTCGTTGGTTAATTAACGAGATACGCGTCGAGTGGAAGCCACTCGGAGGAAATTTAGCTTCGACGAAGCAGCAGTCATCGCGCGCCGCGTTGTCACACCCATTTATCATTGTCTAATTACCGTTGAAAGCAACCTCCGCTCAATTAATGCCGTACCCCTCCTCCCACGATCAGTGGATTTCAGTCACGTTTCTCGCGCGAACGTGCCCGCTTCGGCTCGTTCCCTCGGGATGGAAAATGGGAGATTGCAAATACTACTTACGCGTCCACGTCTCTAGGGGTTTTCGTTTTGTTTTGGTATAGCCGACGTCCGGGTTCCTCGTGTTCGTTCGCGAAGGTCGAAGAGGGACGATACGAGCACAAAGTCGAGGTGGCCTCCGCAACGAGCGCGTTCCACGACGTTCACGGCACCAAGGGCGGCATGGTACTGCTCGAATCATCCCTGTTTCCCCACCCACACACCCCATTGTACGGTCGACGGCAGCGCGGTTACGTGGTGGATGCAAAGACTATGATTGGCGCCCGCAGCAGTACAAATTCGAGGCTCTCGCGTGCCTTCGTGCTTTGCTTTTGTTACCTTCATTAACCGGTGCACAGTGGTGATAAGTCATTTTTGTAAAATGTCTACCCATAATGGAAAATTCATTCACATATATTTAACTGAACATATGATTCATGATTTGGCATAATTTTTTTTACGATTTGTTAATTTTGGAAACGACTGGGAGGTGCTTAAGTGGTAATTCTTAAAATCGTCTCGAAACTAAACTCGTCGTCTATAATTGTGTTGTTTTTTTTAAATTAAATTATAAGCAACGAAATCAATTTTACCTAGTGTGTACTTGAATCGTGTTAAATTACGTTTTGATATCTATGATGGTTTTTGAGTTGTGCCTAATTGAACGTTTTCAATTTTCATTTCATTTTTTAATTTGGAATGAACCGAGTTGAAGGTTTTGTTTTAGTCTCATTTTGAAGACTGATGTCTTGCATTTGTTTCTAAAAAAAAAGCTGCTACTATGTATTCTTACACAAAAATTACTTATACCAAATAATGCGTCCTTTTAAATGAAACAATTTTTGTAAAAACACTTTTTTGATATCTTCAATGTCTCGTAAGATATTATATATGATATTGTATCAGTGTCTCTCAAATTATGGTCGATCTTCGAAAGGAGGATGTTAAAAAAGTGCCAAATTTGTACCCCGTCAGGAACCTAAAATAATTATAAGGCATTGCACTACAGATTCTGCACTTCGAATTGTGCACAATTGTTTATAGCATATGTGATGGGAAAGTCGTGAAAAATGTGGTTGAAGTTGACGATGCTACGAAATATAACCAATTGTCATTGCACTTCCGGTATTTGTTTCGAGCTAACTTTGCAAGTGACTTCCTACAAATAATACAATTTCTCTCCATTTTACACTATAACGTGCGCTACAATACACTACGAGAGTTACATAAGGCTACAAAGTACATTACACAGATCACACTAGACTACAAAGTACACTACACAAGCACACTACAAAAATCGTAATACAAAATGTCTTCGAAATAAAATAAAATCTGAAATCTAAAAAATCTAGCAATCGCTTGGTTTGCACTGGATAGCATCTCATATAAGACTGTGGTCCAATTATAGACGAAAGAAAAAGTATCGTGGAAAGCCATAGTTGTGTTATCTGCTCCAGATAAACACCTCTACAAGAAGTTAAATACAATTTCATGTAAAGAAGACTTAGAGTTCGTTGAGTTCATCTTCAGGTTTGAACTTTTAATATTTTTGATAATAGCTATTATTTTGGAGAAGCTAATTTATTCTGGTGGTGGCTCTTTCTATTGGTAACTACCAATTACCGTTTCTGAAGCTTAATTTTCACAAACAGAATCGATACAACATTCGAAGAATCTTATTTAAATACAATTTCATGTAAAGAAGACTTAGAGTTCGTTGAGTTTACCTTCAGTTTTGAACGTTTAATATTTCTAATAATTAAGGCAACATTTCCTTGCATATTATATAAATATTGACTTTTCTTTACAAAATAGCATCGGAATTGTTACGTTTCATGCATTCATTTCGAAGTTATAATTATTTGAAGTCAGAAAGTTATGATTCGACTTTCGTAGCATCGTCAACTTGAACCACATTTTTCACGACTTTCCCATCCCATTTGCTATAAACAATTGTGCACAATTCGAAGTGCAGAATCTGTAGAATGATGCCTTGTAATTATTTTAGGTGCCTGGCGGGGTACAAATTTGGCACTTTTTTAACATCACCCTTCATGGGACCCCTTTTCATAAATTATTTATTAGAAAGTCTAATATCATTTACAAACTAGCTGGACAAAACTGTTTCTTTGTATGTATTGAATGTGCAGTGAATATACATACTTTGTATTTTATTCCGCATTTAATATCCATTTTTTATAAAAATCTAAAACTTTAATTTATTAAAAATTTAAAAACTTGATTCACGATAGTTTTCAAACAGTCGTTTAATAATTATAAATTTTGCACGCGGTACGTTGCTGATGGCTCTTTTATGAATTTTTGACACGCACGCGCGAGAAAGTTTCGCCGCGCCTACTTTGAATTTATTATCAGGTCGCGGAATCATTTCCCTTTCTGATTATATCGCGTATACTGCGGGACGTACCGTGCACCGATGAACCAACACTTCTCGTAACCTTGCAAACCTTTTTCCTTCGGTGAGCTAAGTTCGGCCGAGAAGAACACGAGAGTTTTAATGTATAATTAAGTCAGGCCCACCTGAATATAGAAAGGTTACTTTAAAACGAGTACACCATTCCTGGGATGAAACTTCCAACGCGATGCTTCCACGGCTACTTGAGAGCCCGTAATCATTTATACATCGATCGTAGCATACTTTTTCGGCATACGGGATTATTTGAAGCTTAATCGGAGGCTTTTCCCGCCAAATTTATATGCAATTGTGCCTCGACTTAAGGGGCGGTCTTCTAGCGCGAACCTTTCAAAAATCGATCTCTTTTTTTTGCATTTTCTTAAAGAATATAGTTTGATATCTGCAAGATCTTACGCCTGAATTCTTAAAATTAACATACCTCAAAATCTACTTGATCAATTGGCTTAAAATTTTTGATGCACATTTAGTACACGTACAAAATTTTTATTTTTCATATTTCTTTAAGTCCCCGAAATTTAAAAAGAGACACGACAAAATCGATCATGAAATTCAAAGTGTTGCCATTTTTTTCCTTTGTTCTACCACCAGCTATAGTCAAACTCATACTAATTAAGAATCTTTCAGGTTTTTTCATTTCAAATAAACAGAATGGCCGAAATCATAGACATCGTGAGGCGACTTTTTTGAAAATATGCAGTGCCACCAATTTTAACTTTCATTCGTCTAAAAAATTTTAGAATGCCACTAAGGCATCTATAAGTGAGTCTTGTAAATTTGACTGCAAAAGGTGTTACAGTTTATTCACAAAAAATTCCCGAAGAAAGTCTATAAAATCATCGTCCAAGAATTCAAATTCCAAAGAAAGTATTTTATCTCGTTAGCAATGGCATCTACTGTTTCGCTGTTATTCGTTTGCTCTTCCATCGAGCGTAAATTACTGGGAGCCACCAGGCAGCGTGAGTTTGCATTATCGTAGAAGCCGGTGAAATTGAATTTTTGGGTTTGAAAATGCTCTGCGCCCATCGCGAGTAAAATTGAAATGTAAATCTCGTAAATATTACGCGTACGGTCCCTTTGATCCCCGACGCGATTTCTACTCGAGGGCCAACCGACAAAGGAACGAAACAATCTCTTCTGCGCGACGCTTTGTAAAATTCCGTTAATATACCGAGTTTCCATGTTAAAGGGAAAACGATGATAACCGAATTACGGTAATGATCGGGGAACTCGACACGACTCCCAGCTTCAGCGAGCAGATGGTTTTCGTGAAAATTTCATTTGGACCCGCCCTTAAGGGGTAACTCGTGGAATAGCTGGCGTGGCACGCTAATAGCATTCCCTATATTTCACGGGCGAACGTTACCCCGGTTATGCATTACAGGATTACAGAGAAGTTGAATTTTTCAGCCTCGACGCGTGTGATTTATCACTCGACACTGAATATGTGTCCGAATAACCGCTTCGTGGATCAAACGTTCGTTTAAGATACCGTTTGGAATGATTCCAGTCTTTATTTTCGGGGTACCAGTTTACTCAAAGGCCATTGAAGTTCCTGATCGAATAATCCAAGTGTTTCCTAATACACTCTGCGGTATACAGGGTGTCTTCAGGACTAGATTCTACACACATGAAAACAATAAAAAAAGTTCATATAAACGTACGTTCAATTCGACCTTGTTTTCGAGCTATGACGAGTTGTATGTTGGTAGAATTATTTCGAAAGATATTAATGAATGAACTATGTTTACAAATAGAATTGTACGAGGCTTCCATGGAATTTGAATAATTCCTGGACAAATGGAAAGGGTAAATCAGGTGTTTGGTGATTAACAACACCCCGTTGTCGCTTCCTTTTCGACGTTCGATCCACCCTTGGAAGGTATGGAATCCATAAATTAGACTGTCTGTTCGGCCTTTTTCGTGATTTTTTCTTTAACGTTAGGTAAACTGTTTTGTACTGAGATTTTGTAGATATATTTATTCATCATATAAGCACGTACAGAATTTTTGTCATAAAAAAATATTAAAAATTATGGGAGTTATAACTTCTTGTCTGATGGCTCTTCTGAAAAAGTTGTTCCACTGGCTTCCTCGATTCCAGTCGATCCCCTAATCTGAAACTGAGGAGCCTAAAGTGTCTTTATAAGGCGGGGTGAATTTCTATTTTTTAACCTTTCTTTAGGATATTAAAAAAATTAGCAAAACTCAATATTTTCTAAAATCTCTAGTTCCAACGATAAAAGAATGTTTGTTGAATAATCTCTCCAAATTTGAAGTCAATTCGCTAGATCTTGAAATATCATGGAAGTTATAATTCCCACAATTTTGAATATATTCCAATAAAAAAAATATTGTACACGCTTATAAGATGAATAAATACATTTGCAAAATCTCAGTACAAAACAGCCTACCTATCATTAAACAAAAAAATCACAAAGAACGCTGAATAAATGACAGTTTAGAACAGACTTTTTCGAGTTCGAGATTCGTCGATTTATACTCGCAAAAGTTTCTCGAGCCAGTGCTTTCCATAAGCGTCGTTCGCTTCGAGAACTTCTGACTCGAGATCTTTATTCTCGGGCACGTAGTTCGATGGCCCGTTTATGTCAGAGGATTCATTCTGTAACATACAATGAGCGTGAAAAATGGTAAACGGACCGTTTACCGGCGACTTAATACCGGAAATGAATCGCATTATCGTTCTGTAATTATGATTATGCATCCACTTACGGTTTCTCGAAGTCGATTGTACTTCTGGTCGTACACTCTCGGCCCGTTTTCACGATAACGTGGCATTTCCCTGGTCCCGTGCAGAATCAATGCAAAGTCTTTCACAGTGCCATTATTCCCCGTTGGTCCGATCTGTTACGACGCAAATAAATGCAATTAGACGTTCGTTCGCGGCGCTTTCAGCAGAACCGAACGAATTGAAAATGTTTCGTCAATAGACATCCCGGTAAATGGAGCAAAAGGAGAATATAGAATTTTCGAAATTTAAGGACCTCGTCGAGGATGTCTAGAAACCAGACGCCATTCGGATCTTCTCCCCAAGATGCCACCGACATGAATTTCCATTTCTCGAAACCTGCGCCCGAGTTGTCCAATTTCCTAGGTTTCAGAATCTGCACCTTTGTTCCTTGAAAATAAATAAATTAAATTTTCTTAACCCTCTGTGGGCCGAATATTTTTAAAAAATCTAAACTTACAAGATATTTACTTTGATATTTACAGAGATATTATACAGGGTGGGAAAAATTTTAATGGAAAATTCTAGAGGCCAAAATAAGACGAAAATCAAGAATACTAATTTGTTGATGGAGGCTTTGTTAAAAAGTTATTAACGTTTAAAATTCCGCCCCTACTGAATTTTTTTCTCGAAAATGGGCAGGATTTAGGGGGTATGTCTACTCCCCAAAAATGATTGTTATTGATTCCCGCAACCGAAAATAATTTTTCCAGAACGATTTGAAATTCTTTTTTTCCGTCGCAAAATTTCACACCTTCTCGAATTTTTTTCTAGAAAGTGCGTAGGATTTCGGGGGTATGTGTAATGACCAAAAATGATTGTAATTGACCCCTGTAATTAAATATAATTTTTTTAGTATGATTTGAAATTTTTTAATTTCGTCGAAAAATGTCACACCTTCTCGAATTTTTTTCTAGAAAATGGGTAGGAATTCGAAGGTATGTTTATACTTAAAAAATGATTGTAATTGACCCCCGCAACCGAAAATAATTTTTTCACAACGATTTGAAATTTTTTTTTCGTTGAATTTAGGCACCTAATTAGATTTTCGGTAAGGAATTTTTTTCTCGAAAGTGCGTACGATTTCGGGGGTATGTGTAATGACCAAAAATGATTGTAATTGGCCCCTGAAACTAAATATAATTTTGTTAATATGATTTAAAATTTTTTAATTTCGTCTAAAAATTTCAGTACCTACTCGAATTTTTTTCTCGAAAATGAATAGGATTTCAAAGGTATGTGTATTCACCAAAAATGATTGCAATTGACCCCCACAACCGAAAATAATTTTTTCACAACGATTTGAAATTTTTGAATTTAATCGTTAATAACTTTTTATCGAAGCCTTCATCAACAAATTTCTTGATTTTCGTCTTATTTTGGCCTCTAGAATCTGTCATTAAAATTTCTCCCAGATGTGGCCGAACACCCTGTATAATTAAGAAATATATTTTGTGAGAAAACTAAAATTATTTGACTAAACGTCGATATATTAGCACGTGACTTGAAAGTTACATGGGTTCATAAAGGGTTAACTGAAGCTTTATACTTTTGGTTACACTATTTCAGTTTTGTAATCTTTATAAAATGAAAATTAACTAATAATATTAAAATCAACACATTTTTATGATCGCGATGTATTAGTGAAACAAATCTATTCTCTTTCGTGGGCATTTTACGAACGAACAAAATTGAATAGTATAAAATCAAATTGAATAGTGTAGTAAAAAATTATTTGGAATTAAATCGTACGTCAAGGAGTTAAGATACTTGTTCCGTAAACCTGATAGTCGAGTTATGCCAGTAACACAGTCGCTTGGCTAATACGATCGTAAATCCACAGCCCCTGACTGTTCTACCACTTCAGAACGTTTGACACGACGCGAAATCGATTTCAAGTAGTAGACGCGCGGGTTCAGTCGCATCTGTGTACATCGTAAAAATCTTATTTTCGAGATATTTTCCTCCGGATAAAATCTGCTACGAGCGGCGATAAATAAAACGACGATGCGTTGTATATGTAATATTTCACGGCGAAGTCAAATGTATTCTTCGAGCGAATACGACGAGCATGTTAAACAGGCGGGACACATGTGGTCCGAATCCATTCGATTTTCCAACTATGCTTCTGTCAAACTATCTACGTTCAATAATCGTAGGTAGAGTACCTAATTGGAAACACCTGAGTGCTTACGTTATTTATGATTGTACGATAAAACTCCTTACACTGTGTGTCGTAACTATAAAACCACACTAAAGTTTTCAATTTTACATTCTTGATGGAATTTTAAGAAACGGAATATACCATATTTGAGATAAAGTTTTCAATTTTACATTCTTGATGGAATTTTAAGAAACGGAATATACCATATTTGAGATTAGCAATATACAGGACGTTTAGACACTCCTGGGAAAAAATTGTAATGGGAGATTCTCGAGGTCAAAATAGGACGAAAATCAAGAATACCAATTTATTGATGGAGGCTTTGTTAAAAAGTTATTAACGTTTAAAGTTTCGTCCGTACTGAATTTTTTTCTCAAAAACGCGCAGGATTTCGGGGGTATGTCTATTCACCAAAAATAATTGTAATTGACCCCCGCATACGAAAATAATTTTTCCAGAACGATTTGAAATTTATGTTTTTGTCGAAAAAGGGCACCGACTTGTCGATTTTTCTTAAAAATTCGTTTCTGATTTTTAATAATTTTGTTTGTCACCTGACAAAAAAGTTGTTTAATACTTTTTTGTAGGTACTTATGAGCTCTACCTTCGGAAAAAGTTTCATTGAAATATATTCACTATTGTACGAGTTATGGCTGTTCGAAAATTGGACCAGTTATATGGGGTTTTTCTCACTTTACGGGATCAAGAAACAACTTCTCCAACATTTTCATAATCTCTACGTATTCTCCACTAAAATACGCGTTGTTTGCTTTTTGAAACATTAAAATTGTCCAATCCGTTCAGAAGTTATGATGTTTTAAACATACGTATTAAATTTCAGGGGAATCAATCAATCAAATATGGTCAGACATATTTTATTTTCGGTAAGGAATTTTTTTCTCGATACTGAGTAAGATTTCGGGGGTATGTCTGTTGGCCAAAAATGCTTGTAATTGACCCCTGCAACTAAAAATAATTTTTCCAAGACGATTCGAAATTCCTTTTTTTTCACCCAAAACATTCAACACCTGTTTGAATTTTTTTTTCGAAAATGAGTAGGATTTCGGGGGTATGTGTATTCATCAAAAATAATTCTATCTGACCTCCGCAACCAAAAATAATTTTTTCAGAACGATTTGAAATTTTTTAATTTAATTTTTTAATTACTTTTTAACGAAACCTCAGTCAAGAAATTGATATTCTTGATTTTCGTCTTATTTTGACTTCTAGAATCTCCCATTAAAATTTCTCTCAGGAGTGGCTGAACACCCTGTATGTTTCTTTAAAAACAGTCGGATTGTATTTATTCTGAAGAAATGAACTATAGAAAACTGATTTGTTACTGTTTCATATCTATAGAACCAAGCATTCAAATGTTGTTTTCTGTTAATATTTCGTCAGTCTTATTTTGTCTAGTATGTTGGAAGTGTGATAATATTAATTTGGTTAATAATGCCACGTGGAAGTTATTTAGGTGAGCAAGAAAAAGGCAAAATTTTAACTTTTCACGAGAGTAATATGAAAATACGTGAAATTGCACTTAGCTTAATATGGACAAAATAAGAAAGGGGGACTAAGGAAGAAGCTTTCTCCCAAATCTCAACGTGTAATCCTTAACACAGTGGGCAATTCCAGTAAAACTTACTGAAATTAAGTCAGCAAGTAGTTCTCATATAAGAAGACAAAATTTTATCAAGTCTCCACGACTATTAAATTGGCATAAAGAAGTTAGACAAGAGTTTACATACACAAACATTGATAATGTAACAAAACCTAAACACATTGTTTTTCATTATTTTAACAGCATCACATAAAAATTAAAAATTTTAGAGTGGTTTTGTAGTTACGACACACAGTGTAGATCAGTGCTTGGTACACTGGTGCACTGTGAGCTTTCTGATAAAGCAACGAACAGAGTAAAAAAATTTAATTTCTTGTAAAATAATTGGTCAATAGATGAATCGATAAAAGGATATCAACGTGGTATTTGAAACGTAAGAAGTCGCGTGTGTCAGTGAGAAATTTGTCAGAACGAGATCGTAATGAGTAAAAAGTGAGAGAATTAGTACAAGGGCGTAGAAGAATTTAGGTCGATAGGAGCGTGTGTGGTGCACCTTTCGCCATAGTTTAAATTAGTTTCCAACCAGGTTTTTCGCCCGTCTGTCTGCTTGTTCTTAATGCATCTCGCGTTACATTTCTTCTTGACTTTCGTTTCGCGATACGTTTACAGGCAACGAGCAACATCAAAGCAACGTCAGCTCTCTGAAAATGAAAACAGCGTACCTGAGGGCGCAGCGAGGTGCATCTGAAGAGCGCCGCGAAGACTGTACTCGAGGCTGACCTCGATCTCCACGTGTTCCAAAAACGTTATCTCGTTGCCCGTCGATCGACACTCGTCGCCAGCCTCGAACCGCAGTCGCCTCTCATTTCCATAAACCAGCCTCCTGTCGATTCTAAAACCGAACGCCACGTTTATTCCTTCGGTACGTCCGCGTACATTAATCGCGAGTTATATTCGCGTACGTCCCATGTCGATAGAACTTGTTGCAGCATCCTGGAATATTAACTGTCAACATCCAACCACGTTCCCGCCCCGACAGCCGATTCTGGTACTTTAAACATTCCTCGATACTAGCGACCCACTTATAGTAGGCATATAATAATTTGTTTTTTCTCTAATCATCTATTTTTCCTTTTTGGAAAGGGTTTAGTCGAATAAGTATGGTAAAAGTGCCCCAGAACCAAATTGAACGGGATTAATACCACTCGATAGGTGGTTCGAAAAAACCCCTTTCACAGAGTTTCAAACCGGTATCTCTACTACAGGGGTAATAATGGGGTGAAAATCATTTTTTGGTTTATCCTTAATATCTCGTATGAAAAATTAGGAAATATGAATTAATAATTCTTTAATAATTTTTCCAAAAAATCTGAAAAAATTACGCATCAATAGTCATAATGTTACGCTATAGCTGTAAAAATATGAACACATTTACGTAAGTAATTAAGGGAATATAAAACATTTTCACCATATTTTAATTATTTTTTATTTTTTTGACTACGTTCCACCCCTTCGAAAAATCTGAAAAAATTAGAGATTACTAATTATTTTGAGAGCTTTATACTGTATAAAAACAGACGTGGTCACTTGATAACTTCGACAAAAAATCGCCGGTTAAAATATTTTCGAATTTTTTAAAAATCGAATTTGCATCCAAAAATTCTGAAAAATTTCTCGACCATGTACATCAATCGATAGAATAACCATGATTTTTTTCATAATTTTTAATTGAGCAGAACGGGAGATATTAAGGATAAACCAAAAACTGATTTTCACCCCGTTATTACCCCTGTAGTAGAGATATCGAGTTGAAACTCTGTGAAAAGGGGTTTCTTCGAACCACCTATCGAGTACAAGACACTAGGAATAACTCTGCAAATATTCATATTTATTAGAAATTTTGACTTATTGTTAGTGTCTTTTTGTCTATATTAACCCTGTTTATATTCTGTTACAATTTGTAGGATATTCTGTTTCTCAGCCCGTTCCACTACGTCGTTGCTTACTTGTAAATTGTGTTGAGATAATCGAATTGTACTTTGAACGTCAACGATCAGTAATACGACCGATATCGTTGGTTTATACTTTAATTATTTGTTTTTTTCTTTTTAAAAATTTGTAGAAAAGTCTCGAGAGATCAGTCACCGAAGTCTACGTGACAAAACAGCGAGTCGAGATAATCGAATTGCAGTTTGAATGTCAACGATCAATTATTACGACCTAGACAGAGCATACCGTTGTCGCTTTAACGTTCGAGTATCGCCATCCGAGTGGACGATTAATCGTTTGGTGGCACGTTTTCGACAATAGGGTGGAATTAGTGACCTTTAACGAACCGGGAGACCACGATCGGTCGTGAATGCGGAAACTATTCGACGAGTGGAGGAGATTATTGGGGATCATTCTGAAATATCAACCGGAAGACGTCCCTGCGTCGAGGGATGTCGCCTGAGGTCACCGCGGGGGATTTCAACCAGCTTAAATACGTTTCATAAAGCAGTTAGTTGACAGTAGAGATCGCGTTGCACGGAAAGATACATTTTCTTTTAAAGGAACGGTCAACCAAGGCACGAAAAATCTGTCGGGACGTTCCACTTTTTCAACTTCCCCACGGTGCTGCAACGAGTGGTTCAAGTGCTCTCTTAGGCATGTAGAATTTAACGACCTAAAGTCACCGAGCTTTGCTGCGCTTTTTAAGGAACAAGGACGACCCGGAGGGCCGATACGCTCTTTCATCGCGAGAAATTTAAAGCGTCCTCAGCATCGAACCGCGCAAATCGTTCTGCTCTTTATTCCCGCGATCTGAAAGAAGCACCTTGGAAACACCGAGAACGCAACTCGTAATTTTCTTTGTCGCTGAAAAATTTTTTGCCAATTTCGTGAAACGTCAAAGGGATTCCTCTTTTTAAAAGAAAGTACGCGTCACACCGTCGTTGCGATTTTTCAGTTGAAAATGTGAACTATCGAAAGGGGTAAAGAGGAATATATTGCACAATGAATTAGTATGTGAACGATGTTTTCGATTTACGGAACACTTCAGTTTGACAGGCGTCAGATTCCATACTTACGGTTATGAAATTTATAATTATTATTTATTAGCAATTTACGTTGGATTTAGCGTTTCTTGTTGCAAATGCAAGCCCTGTCTTAGGTTTTGTAACATTTTCCAGTCTCTCAAGAAGCATATAAACATATAAAAATAGGCGATCGGTCAAGTACTTGTGAGAAAGCGTAGCCCTCTGTCGGTGAGTGCGGAAAACGTCATTTTTATGGTACCTTGTTGCGCTCCTCGTTCAACTTTCTTCAACCCTTTGCACTCCGAACTATATTTCAATTTTGTTACCAACACCTCCCAACGCTTTTAAGTGTTTTATTTGAAATTTACGTTAAATTGCTCTAAAAAATAGATTCAATTAAATATCTGTTTTATTTACACTATCGTTGTAATTTACAATTTTTGACTGTATGATATATCTTTGGTCTTGAAAAAATGTCGAGTGGGACTCGATAAAGGAGTGCAAAGGGTTAATGCTACGAATATACTTTCTTAAAGAAAACTCTGCATTTTGATGTGATCGTCAACGTAAAGAGTTTCGATGAAAATATGTGCGATCGATGTCCGTAAATCTATCGTTAATATTTGAGCTCCGAACGACACATGTTTTAGCTAATAATAACAGTCGTTTAAACGCGAATAATTTATTCGTTCGGATTTAGTTTTCGGTTATATAAAAATATAGACATAAGGAATAAGGCTGTCGGGAAAGCGGGTTTTCCGATGGGAATGTTATAAATAACCGCAGTTCGTTCAAATATTCGTCGTTGGAGGCACCGCACGGGAATCACGTTCGACCTGTGGTAATCCAAATGGACCATGAGAGGTAAATCCTACGTGCGCTGTGCTCGCGTGTGGTGAGTTCGGATGTAGCGAACTATGCCAATATTATCGATTAACGAACGCGTATCTACGATTACGTGCTAGAAATCTGACAAATTCTTCGTCCGTACGGAAGCTGTACACACAATGGCGGACATATACTTACGAATAATCGCACTTTCATTGCTATTTTGTTATGGAAAGCTTTCTTACTTAAATCGTTTTATTTTTATTGCATGTTGAGCAACATATACTATTATTCTCTGTTGTATTTCTTACATAACACTTTAAATAACACTTTGTTTTTGTTGAAATATAAATTTAAAATAGGAAAAGCTTGTGGAGGCATCTGGTGAATGATGGCGATCCACATGTACGGTTTTGTGCGACACCTGGTGGCAAGCCTGGAGTGCTTAACATGCAAGATCCATTGTGGTGCATTTTTTAGCAAGACAGTTACATATTATAAGCTATAAATGCGTTGTTTCATAAACCTCACTTGTTCTAACAGTTTTAACTCTCCGTAAGACGAAACGCAAGAATGACTCTATTGTTACCTTGTTTATAATTTAAGTTAATTAATTACTGGTCCTATCGAAGGAAAGATGAATCGTTTTATTTATAATTTAACAATATTAGAAATCAATATAAAGCAACAAAACAAATAATATTATTATAACAGTTCACTGAAACTTTGGTTAACATTGATGTAGAATTGGAACAGATCATTAGGTGTCCTCTAGTAGCGGACATAGTATAAGTCCAGAACCATAAGTAACTCAAAACATTTTCAGTGTAATTTACAGCGATCGTAAACATAGTTATGTTATTAAAAAAACACAGTACTAATTAATTCATACCTTTCCTATGTTTTATTACAAACAACAGAACCTTAACACTTGTTCGTAAGCATATGTCTGCCACTGTACGTATCTAGTATAAACGTTTTACGATTAGTAAAAAGCTACTTCACGTTCTGACATCGAACAGAATATTATTTACGTTAAAGTTTTCGTTTCGATGGACTCACATTCTGGCGACGTTCACTTTGCAGATGGTTTTCCCCGGCACGTTGGTCCAATTGGAGCTCGCCGTGACCAGCGCGTACGCGTTCATAAGTCCGAAGCCGAAACGTGAGTTGAACCAAAATCCAGCGGAGTTTCTGAACCAGCCTGGATTCTGCCTGAAAGTTGACGCAATTACTGGGCTCCCCGGCGTGAAAAGAAGAACGACGCACGTAAAATAAAACGGTCCCCAGCCAACTACAGAGTAATCCCTTTTTACACGCAGGGTAGGGGGGGGGGCCTATATCCCGCCCCAACGACGACCAGTTAATTTAACTTCGTACCTGTTTCGAATCTACTTTGCTCGTAATATTGTCGACTTTCCTATGAAACGTCTTCCATTTCGTCACAATTATTTAAGGGGTGATTCGCTTTTAACGCCGTTACACGAGAATACCCCCTGAATTAACCCTTAAATGGAGTCTCAATCTCAACTGTATTATTTTACTAAATTGGTAAATGGAAATCCACTTTCCTTTAAAGCATTTATAAAATAATGAACTAATGGAGGATTACATTAATTTTTAAATTGCATTTACATACATTAAACAATAATCCACTAAAAGGTTAAGAAAGTTTCTCGTTTGATGAATGCTACATTGCATACCAACTATGGTTAGTCGAATAGGGTTTAATAAATGATAATAAGAAACGGACTAAAAAAATATTTTCGTATAGTTTAAGGGTCTGTCGTTCGATTTTTTATTTTAGAAGGAATAACATTTATTATTTCATCCAAAGTCGATAAAACGTAACGAAAAAGAAATATTTGCATTTTGAAATGTTAAAAAATATACAGGGTGTTTGGTCATCACTGGGAAAAATTTTAATGAGAGATTCTAGAGGCCAAAATAAGACGAAAATCAAGAATATCAAATTTTTGACTGAGACTTCGATAAAAAGTTATTAAAAATTAAATTAAACAATTTCAAATCATTCTGAAAAAATTATTTTTGGTTATGGGGCTCAATTACAACCATTTTTGGTGAATACACATACCCCTGAAATCCTACCCACTTTCGAGAAAAAAATTCGAGTAGGTACTGAAATTTTGAGACGAATTAAAAAATTTCAAATCATACTAAAAAAATTATATTTAATTACAGGGGTCAATTATAATAATTTTTGGTCATTACACATACCCCCGAATTCCTACGCGTTTTCGAGAAAAAAATTCCTTACCGAAAATATACTATGTCTGACCATACGTTGATTGATTTCCCTGAAATTTACTGCGTATGTTTAAAATATCATACCTCCTGAACGGATTGGACGATTTTAATGTTTCAAACGGCAAACAACGCGTATTTTGGTGTAGAATATGTATAAATTCCAAAAATATTTGGAAAGTTGCTCCTTAACCACGTAAAGTGAGAAAAAACTCCAATAAAATGGTCTAATTTTCAAACAGCCATAACTCCTATAATAGTAAATATATTTCAATGAAACTTTTTTCTGAAGTAGAGCTCATTTGTACCTACAAAAAAGAAAATAAACAATTTTTCCATAGGGTGTCAGACATAATTACTAAAACTAAAAAACGAATTTTTAAGAAAAATCGACAGTGCCTAAATTTCTGGCGAAAAAAAAATTTCAAATCATTCTGGAAAAATTATTTTCGGCCGCGGGGGTCAATTTCAATAATTTTTGGTGAATAGACATACCCCGAAATCCTACGCACTTTCGAGAAAAAAATTCTTTACCGAAAATCTAATGTGAGGCCAGAAATGCTTCCCTGAAATTTCATGCAAATCTGTAAAATGTCATAACTCCTGAACGAATTGGAGGATTTTAATTTTTCAAAATGCAAACAACACGTATTTTAGTGGAGAATATGTAGAAATTCTAACAATATTGAAAAAGTTGTTCCTTGACACCGTAAAGTGAGAAAAACCTCCTGAAACTAGTCCAATTTTCAAACGGCCATAACTCTTACAGTTGTAAAGGTATCTCATTGAAATTTTGTTCTGAAGCAAAGCCCATGGGTATCTACAAAAAAGTATTAGACAACTTTTCTGTAGGGCGTCAAACAAAGCGAAAAATTGAGGTAGGTGCCTAAATTTTTCGGCGAAAAAAAGAATTTCAAATCATTCTGAAAAAATTATTCTTGGTTACGTGGGTCAATTACAATCATTTTTAGTGAATAGATAAACCCCCTAAAGCCAGCGTTAATACGTTTTTAACGAAGTCACCATCAACAAATTAGTATTCTTGATTTTCGTCTTATTTTGGTCTTTAGAATCTCCCATTAAAATTTTTTCCAGTCATGATCGAACACCCTGTATGTGGAAAGTTGCGAAAAGTTTCATCGAACCCTTATATGCTGTAAAAAAATTGTCACATATAACTTCTCGTTTTACCATTTTACTTGAATCTTCCCACTTAAGAGGAAACGAGGAGGTTCGTTGATCGTGACGATGCTTCTAATTGTTCGCAGATGCAGTAACCGTGAGATCATAAACAACCCGATCTAGCAGAGGTAACCATCAAGGGAAGGCAAGTAGAAAGCTCGTTGTTTGAATGGCGCAGCCGCGTTGTAACCCTGACAGACGATCGGCCGCGGTACGGAACGAGCCAACCGACGTGTTATTTTTACCAGAGAAAGCGAGGGATCCTTCCTTCCTTCCTGTTCGTTTCACCTCAATTACTGTTTCTCGTTGAAACGACACGACCTACATTCCCATCGGTCGCGGGGCGAATAAGAATGACGCGATACTTTAATCCAGCGTGATTCGCGATGCCCGGCGAGCAGAATGCACGATCGACTCGTCTCCCAGCCTTCTTTCTCCGCGCCTCGATGAATGGAGAAAAAGGTTCTCCCGGAGAGGAAAATCCGTGGAAACGTTGCCAACGGGTACCGCGTATTGAACCAACCGAAAAACCGTCCTGGCGAAAAGCACTCCAGGTCGAATCTTTTGCCGCGAACAATCGTAAAATGTACCCTGAATATAACCGAGGTACGACAAAATTCTTTTCCACGGTGCATAATTACACAGTTTATTCAGCCCCGAGACCAAAGAGTTTACGTTCAACTGTTCGTGCGGCACGAGTTCTTCCAACGTGTGTAATATTCGCTCGAGCGTTTGAAAAATTGGTTTACGGATTTACGTTGTTAATCAAGTACAAAAATCAATAGAGGCGTCTCGATTGTTCGAAACGAAACGTGCACGCTCTCTGTGTATTTATTGCAATCGAAGAATTTAATTCTGTCGGTGCGTTATTCGAGCACAGAGAGATAATTTTATTATTCGGTATTCACCATTCGCGCGCAGTTTGCCTTTGATTAATACAAATTTCTCTAATTAACCAAACGACGGTGTATAATTAACCGTACAGGCTCGGTGACACATACGGGCATGCCTAATCGTCGGATCATGCACGTGGATGCATGAATAAAGATTTCTACTCGTCTCGATTAGGCCAAAATAACATTTGGTATTTCGGGTTTGAGTAATTCGAATTTCAATTTATCGTTTGATTTTGGAAACGCGATCTTTCCAGACAAATGTATTTAAACGTATACAACGTGTCTATTTTATTATTACTAGACTGTGGATCTTTATGTAAATTCGTATTTCTATTAACCCTTTGACTGCTAAAGGCGTATATATACGCTTTCACAAGTCTATCAATATATACGAAAAGCGTAAATTTACGCCCTCTGTATTTTTTTTACTATAACACCTTTTACTGTTTTACCAATTGATTCGATATGGAATTGGATAAAAATTGGATATTTTAATTTATTTGCATTTATTATTTTTTTAAACCGTAAGAATGGTCTCTTAAGTATCCGGGTACTTTTTTGGTCACCAGTCGCAGCGACAGGCATGTGACGATCGCGCCATCTATGTTGATGGATTCTTCCTAGGACGCGCCGCAGTCAAAAGATTAATAGAATTAATGAAATAGGAGCTACGTAGAGGGTTGTCAACCCCTAAATATAATAACTCATACGTTACTTTAACTATTTCTTATATATTTGTATTTCTAGTATTTTTTATATATTATATAATTATTCTTTTAATTCTGATATTTATTGTCTCACCTGAGGGGGCTGTACTCCGAGGTCCACACGATGAGATGCTGCACGTCCCTCCACGAGAGATTTTCGCTTTAAAAATAGCAAGCAGATTACTTCGAAACCGCCTTTTTAATCGAAAATTCGTGGAATCTTTGGGACCTTGTTGAAAACTTAAGTTGGAAGCTTAATAGAGGCGAGTTCTTTGATGAAGGGAGGCTGATAATTCTAATGACCCTTCTTTCGAATTGGACGAACTTTGGTCGAAAGTATGATAAGACTGAGATAGCGAGGCAAAAGTTTCGAGGTAGCTGGGGTACTCGAGTTATCATTAGGCGAGTTACGTACTTTACTTGCAGAGCCAGGGCCAATATTCCAGCTGCTAATGGCGCGGACGCCGAGGTACCAGTGTGTCGCGTCGTGCAGGTGTTCTTCAGGTCCGTAGTCGCCTGGAAACACGGCAACGGAATTCGTTTAATTATTTACTCGACCAGTAAACTGCATTCGGTTTATTTCGTTAACCGGAAGTTCGGCAAAACTTGCTTTAAATCGTCCACCGCGGAATCGAATGAACAAATTTTCGTTAATGTTCTCTATAATTCAGACAAAAATATAATCATTCGGGATTCATAGTTCAGAACGAACGTGTTCTACGTGTTATTTCGAATAATAGAACTCTTTACAACGATGAGTCTGAGTAGTCACAAGTTTTTGACGTCAATCATGAAATTTCAATTCTGAGAAAACTACAGAATGTAGTTAATATGCAAAAATGTAAGAAATACTTAAAGTAAGATACGAATTATTATATTTAGGGGTTGAGACAACACTCTAGAAAGCTCCAATTTTGTTAATTTTATTGATAAAAATATGAATTTACATGAAGATCCACGGTCTAATCGTGAGGTTTCTTATTCGTCATTGAGTCTGTGGCGCTGCTTCGCTTTGGGTAGGATCTCGTGAGAATTTTCGTAGGAGGATCTGCTAGTGGACTCGTCAGTAAGACTTTCTAGATATTGGGAAGTTGTTCGAGGAATGTATTTATAACAACCGAGGGGTCGGTCGAGCGCTTGTGAGAGCGCGACACCTCTGGTGGCGAGCATGAGAAGCAACGCCACAAGTCTTATACAAAGTTTCGAGATGATACTAGTTTTTAGACATATGAAGGTCATCAACGATTTTTTAAATGTAATCATATATTTTTTATTGCATCAATTGATACTGCTTGATATTCTGTACAAAAATATATTAACTTATTTATGATACAAAATCATTAGTTTTGGAAATTAGTAAGAAATTATAACTCCTTTGTTAATGTTGTAATGATTTTATTTATATTTTCCGAATAGATAGGTTTATGACACACTCATACTGTCTAATGTATCTAGTGTTATTTTATTGCACTCAGTGATAATACGATTTCTCATATTGATCATGGTAGTTAGCATACAACTTATTTTTAAAATTGAACTATTCTCAAATATTTCATAGCGCCGCTGAATAAAATTGTAAAGAAAGCATCAAGTAAGAAGGCAAATATTATCGATGCAGAAAGTGTCCTGTAATGTTTATTAAATTCGTAATATTGACGAAAGTGTCACGATTTTCTAACGAAATTCAAATTCAAATATCTTCTAAACTAATGATTTTTTAACATAAATAGATTAATACTTTTTTTGTAAAGAATATCAAGGACCATCAATTGATGCAATAAAAAATATGATTCCATATCCACTATAACACTTTCGAGCACAATTCCCAAAAAAATAAAAAAACAGATTCTTGTCAAAGTTCTAAACATACTATGTGATAGTGATCACATTTATCAGAATTCGAATCTGACTAAAAATAAAGGCTGTAATCAGTAAAATAGCAGTTTTCATTTCAAAGTCTAGTCATTACTTTCAATTTTAATTACAATATTACCATTTTTGTTAAAATACTCGAACGTTCTGACCTTGTTTTTTGAAATTTCCCTTTTTAGATCCATAATCAACGATCTCGAAAACTCAAGGATACCAATTTTCAGGCCATTACAATACTTTTGTAAAACATCCATCCACCATTTTTGACCGATTTTGTTTTTTGATATTTTTATTTTGCGCTTGAAAACCCTAGAGAATACCAATTCTCGTACAAATCAAAAGGCACCTTCATATTTTGGCCAGTTTTTCGTCAAAATAGGCCATTGTGCGTCGAGTGGTTGATATTTATGTCGATAAAATTTCTGCGACAGGATACTCACAATCATTTGATCGTGATAAGCGCCGCTGCTGTACGTGGTGGCCATTGTCGCCGCGCAACTTTCGCCGTACCATGGGAATCTTCCTGCTTGGCTGGCCGATCCTACAGCGATCGTATAAATGCTTCCTACGTATCCGTCGCATCCGCAATCGTCCGATTTCGAGCCTCCGTTTCCGGAAGCCCACACGTAAACGCTTCCCTTGCCGCCGCGACCCTAAACAATTGCCCGATAAAATCGATAACACCGTCGTATCGCGAAAGTGACTGTAAATATTAGCTTTCGCAAGATATTTTCGCGATAGGTTCGGTAAAACAACGTCGTAGGGAGTCCCGATGAATATGCATCCGCGACATAAATATTGCATCGAGTTTCGCTTCCCCCCCTTTCCGTGCCATTCATTCTTCGTTGTATATTTCGCGAAACGCGCTTTCTCGAATTAACAATACCCGGAAAATTTCAGTGGGAACGACTGAGAAAACGGATTTAAGTTGTTTTTTTTAACCATTTGCACTCAGTTATTATCTCAGGAGCTCCTTTTTCAAGTCCAAACCAAAGAGATATCGTACACTTAAAAATTACGAAATACTACAATAGTGTAAATAAAACAGATATTTAATTGAATTTGTTTGTTTCTCTACTTGTTTAAATTGCTTTACTTTATGTTGGGAGCTGCTGGTAACAAAATTGAAATATAATTCGAAGTGCAAAGGGTTGAAGAAATTTCAACGAGGAGTGCAACAAGGTACCATGAAAATGAAGCTTTCTGCACTCGCCAACAGAGGGCTACGCTTTCTCACAAGTACTCGATCCATCGCCTATTTCTATATGTTTTTATGCTTCTTGAGAGACTGTAAAATGTTACAAAACCTAAGACAGGGCTTGCATTTGCAACAAAAAACGCTAAATTCGACATTTATGTATATCTATTTACTCAACAATAATAGGAATAAACCTGTTCTCGCTGATGGCCTACTAATTTAGACAAAAAGCAACAAACACTCAGCAATACAGGGACAAGAACTCTTTAATAATATCTAGAACTATTTCCAATGTGAAATACTATATTTCGAGAAGTAGGTACGAGCATTTAATCAGAAGTTGCATCAGCGAGATGGAAGCGCATGGCCCGAAGCTGTTGTAACGGCACAAGTAGACAGAACAAATAATGGACAGAGATCGTAGACGATTCGACATGTTAGTTTTATTTATTTCTCCCAACGCACGCGTGCCAGATGAATTTTAAAAATCAATTTTCTCGAAAACAACAAACTTCCCCTCTTTCGTGAAGCGACGAACATAAGCGAGCCGGCTTGTTCGCGCTGGAAATAACCCGTCTATTGTTCCACAGTCAATACGTTCGCGAGGTATAGTGCATGAAACAAATATAGTGACTTTCTTAAGGCCCCCAGGGCGGTTTATTGTACGATTCTCTTGTTGTGTACCCGGCGACAATGGGGTTTCGCCATTGTCAAGCTGCCCGTTGGCTTACGGAGCTTGGATCCGAATAAGATTTGCTTTAATCTTTCCGTTACGAACCTTTGTTTTTTGATAAATAATCTGTTAGAATTATTGTCTTATAGTTTAAGAAAATTGCATGATTTCCAGTGAAAAATTACACTTCCGCCCGTTTTTAACAAACTTTTGCCTTTCACGTTGGTTCAAATTATGGCCATAATAATTAATATTTTTATACGAAATTTCTACAAGAAGTAGTTCAAGAAACGTACTTTCGAAAATAGTAAACACTTGTCAGAAAAAGTTTCGTAGTTACGTGTGAAAAATTCTTGAAAATTAAGGGTTGATTTCTGGATACAGACCATCGTGATGCCCCTTTGTAGGGCTTCCGTGGCCAGTCTTCCCGGCGCCTCCAAGCTTTTCCCGTCGTCCGCGGGCCCCCACGAGGCGGTGTAGATGTCCACTGCTTCCGGTTTGTAGCCGAGCGCCTCCCCCTCGACGCGATCGTTGACCACCCCGTCGAGGAGCTTGATCCCGCCTACGGAGGCCTCGAACGCGACGCCTACGCCGCACTTCCGGTTGTTCGCCTCCATCGCTATCTCCCCGGCGCATCTTGTCCCGTGACCGTTCATCCCTTGGGGTTGTTGTCGCAGCGACGCATGAAAAAGCAATGCATGATCGAACCGGCCGCGTCGGTGCCTCGAAGAAGCAACCTCGACTCGCGGTGGTTGTAGGATTTTCCGTTTCAGAGGTTTACATCGCGTGCAATATTTACGCCGGGGCTGAGAATCCGAGGGGAAGCCCGGCTCGGTCGGATATAAATTTTTATGTACCCTTTAATGTTGAAAACGTCCGTATCGGGAAACTTTAAAAACTGTCGGGACTCGCGGGAGAGGAAGTGCAGGAAGTTCGCGGAACGAATGAACAAGGTGATAGTATCTTTCTTTCATGATGGATTGGAGCAGTATTACGCGCGTTTATTTATTATTTTAATTGTACTTTAATTGTAGATAGTTAACACTAAACCTACCGACCCTTCACGTATACCCATTTCTACCAAGATCGGTCAAATGACCAGTCTTATTCTCTTTTACGAGGCAAGGTACTTCTAACTTTTGCATTATATATATAGACAGTTGCGTTTTGAAGTTTATTTATAAGATACCTTCCTCTTTTACGTCGCATATTTTTACTTAAAGCGAGTATTTTAAAAATTTGTAAGAAGATATTCAATGCTTCTGCTCTAAATGTGCATTAGTACTTTGACTTCATTCAAAAAATTTCAATTTTCATAGGGTAGAAGATAAAACACTCATGAAAATGGATTTCGTTACAAGTCGATACCGTAGTTAGTTCCATAAAAACATTATTTACGAACAAATGCGAGCTGGTAATTACGGAAACATCTCCTATACAAATTTAGATTCATTTTCAATTAAATAAACAATCTGTAATCCAGTTGTGTCGCATACCAGTCGTATGATCAATAAGAGTTGCTGAAGCTACTTTGGGTATGTAGCGTCAAAGTAAATTGCAAAATAAGCATAGAAGATGGCATAAATTATAGTAGGTAATATATTCATTACATAGGGGATGAAATGCCCTTTAAAATGAGCGTTCGTTCAAGTCGATAGCTTTATTAGTTCCGGAGATATAGCAATTTTAATTTCAAGTCGATACGGTGGCTAGTTACGGAGATATAACTGTCCGAAGCGTTTGTTTACTTTCTTACTACGGTCTTGTTAAGGTCGTTGACCACACGTGACTCGTAGTAACTAGGTCACTCGACCACTCGGTCACGAGTCACGTACGAGAAAGAGAGGTCCGGCGCGACGCATCAGACGGAGACAGAGATAGTCGAATCAAAAAAATTACATATTACATAAATTACGATATCTCGAAAACGGAAAGTCGGATCGTCAAAAACCAAAAACCATATTAAAGAGGAAGCTTTGCCGCCGCTAACAATGGCTCAATTATTAATAAATCACTAGTAGTTTGGGAAATGCACGTGTTTAAAGTTCTTAGCATTTTTAATACGCGTTAATGGACTTCCGTAAGACGGGAAGCGAGAGTCAGTGGAATTTAAAAAATTACGCTTTCATTTAAATTACGATATCTCGAAAACGGAAAGTCGGATCGACAAAAATCAAGAACCATTTCAAAGGGGAAGCTTTGCCGCTTCTAATGGCGGTTCAAATGTGGATAAAGCACTAGTAGTTTTAGACCTGCACGCATGCAAAGTTTGACTATTTTTAATATCCTACTAATTTCAAAGTAACAAGCTCCTTAAGTGAAACTGAAGATTCTCAGTCAGTCGAGCGCTTGTGAGAGCGCAACCCCTCTGGTGGCGAGCTTGGGAGGCGACGCCACACTCTCCTTTCATCTTGTACTATATATTTCCTACTTACATCTCAAGCTAACCAGAATTTCTACCAAATTTTATCCGGTTCAGTTGGTCAGATGACTGGTCGTGGTAGGCAAGACAGACTACATATTTTTCTCAGAAAACAAACAATAAGAATGAAAGTGAATATTGAAAAATTCATTATACGCATATTATAAGAAAAGTCCTGAAGTTAAATAGCGCTAAAATAATATTGTACGTTAGAAATTCTAACCGAAATTTAGAAAATGGTCGTTTGACCGGTCATGGTATGTTTAGTGTTAATATTCTTCTATTTTTACAACAACGGTGGACGCAATAGAACTATTAACTCCAATAAAACTTCAAACCTTTATAGTTCCTTCATTCTGCGAACTTTCTGAATCGCCCCCGCACGAACTGCACTTAACTTTGGCTAAAATGGCTGGAAGTTACAGTATTAGGTCGGTGCATATGAAATGTCGGATATTGCGTATTTCCATATACTAGAAGAAGATCCAAGTAAAACATCCATAAAACTTGCAAATATATTAAACGTTCAACACAGTACAAAACTACATTATGCACGTTTCATAAGTGAAATTAAAAGGTCATGTGAGTGTCCCATAACCTTTTTGAAAGAAACAACTCGGATCGACATTCCTTAGATCGAGATTTAAAAAAAAAAAATAAAAGAAATGAATAAATTTGTGTTAAATAATGCAATACTCACCTGATATTTCGTATCGCGGTAGAGGGTCGTTGTCGCCTCCGTTCACATCATAGCTAATGTATGGATCCTAAGTCAATAAATTTTAAACGATAACTAACATATAGGTACAAAAATATATTTATATAATTGCACTAGAAACTTGCAAGATTGAATTTTGCAGATTTAAAATTGAACAAGTGCTAATTATTACAAGTATAAAAATTCTTATTCTAGTATTATTACTCACCAACTTAATTTATTTATAAAAACTTCGCCCTCAGCATATGCTTTCGAACACTGTAACATGTATTGCTAATTTATATCCTTTTCTATGCGAATTCATAATTTTACATTGCGTTAAGAGTCGTATAAATTAACTTGAGATTACACTTATCGATTTATTAATTACATTTAATCCAAATTGAGTCACCATCTACGGCAAAACGTCCAAGTTTGTCGAGAAATAGTACGTTCTAATCAATGCTAGATAATATAGTATTTCTCGACAAGTTTGGACGTTTTGTTGTAGATGACGCCTACACAATTTTTTATGCTAGTCCAGTGTTGCCATCTAGCGTTGAAGACAACGCACTAGTTTGCGACAGACTTGGACGCTCTACCATAAATGGCGCCACAATTTGAACTAAATTTAATTAATAAATCGATGAATATAATCCAATGTTAATGCATGATACGTTTAATACCATGTAAAACTATAAGTACGCATAGGGAGAGATAGAAATTAACAATACACATTACAGTGTTGGAAAGCATATATTGACGATGTCTTTTGACGACAACAATAGAAACTATTATAAATAAATTAAATTGACATGTAGAAATGCTAGACTGAGAATTTTCATATCTGTAATAATTAGCACTTGTTAAATTTTATCTTGCAAGTTCCTAGTTCATCTATACGTATAAGTGTATTTTTGCACCCCATTTTGCACCAAATCTGTAACTCTAAAATCTCTCTTTGTTAATTAAATACAGACAGATTGCTATTATTTTGTTCAGGCCAATTCAGATTTCTCTTTATCCTGAGATGGTTTGGGTATAGGTTTTACATCAGTAGTGTTCTTGATGTTAGTGTTTACAATTGCATTCTTAGTTGATCAATTTGGAGTGCTGAGTTTTGTAAAGTAAGATTTGGAAAAACAGGGTATGGATGGTAAAGATTCAGTACTTTTGTACTGAGCATAGTTCTATTACAGACGAGGTATACGAGTAGACCTTTCACCTAATGTATTTTTTCTTCAGAAATGAATTTTAATCCCTTCCATAGTCAACTCACATGGATTTACGCAAAACTACAGCTCTTTGCCTATCAATACTAATTCAGTGAATAGTTTCTCAACTGACCGCCATCCATGAGAAGAGTACGCTAAAATCACTTCCGAATTTTTCACTTACGTATGGCACTTGTTCGAACTGACGTACAAAAAGACAAAAATTAACGAGATACACTCTTCCAAAGTGGAACAAAATGTTAAAAAGATCATGCATCAAATTGTAAGGGGATCCTCGTAAGAAGGCTTTAATCTTCGTAATGGTTTTAATGGGTCGATGATTAACAATGACAAGCTTATGGTCACTAGTGGTCAATAGTAAGGTTGACATCAAAATCAGCGGTCCAGTGAAGATCCAGAAATGGTCAAGAGATGGGACCAATCGAAATAGTTTCTCTGTAGACAAGACAGTCGTAACTGTTAACTTTAACTTTGGCTCTGACTGGTCTCCCCACCCTTTCATCACTTTAATCATATAAGCAGGGTCACTGCGAAGAATTCTTCAGTCTCGTCGCGAATTCGGGAGTGTACAAGTGGCTAGAAGTGAACTGGGGACCGCTGCTGACCTCTGCTGGCCGCTGCTGACCACTACTGGCCAGCGCTGACCATGGCTGACCATGGCTGACCAGTACTGACCACTACTGACCAGTTCTGACTAGTGCTCCTACCACTACTGACCACTACTGACCACTACTGACCACTACTGACCACTACTGACCGGTGCCGGACGGTGATGACTACGGTAAGAACTGTTTAAAAATTCTGTCCCCTCTTCTATTCTATCGTTTGATACCAATTTCGCTTCACTGAACTGATTTTGCCTTGCTTGCCTAACTGACGTTGCTATAATATGAATATTTTCTTACTTTACAGCTGACCCACTGGTAACTACCCTATGTACTGACAACAAGTAGTAAGTCCACTCCACTTATTTATATTTTATTATTTTTATTTGTTTGTTTGATGTGAATTCAACTTCATTTATCTATCTGATTTTATTTGGTTACTATGAATGTTACTTTTCTCGGTTTCCACTTTTACATTGTTCTTCGAATTTATGTGATTGCTTCGATATGTATAATATTGCAGGATATATTAATGTAACATTGTTTTCGATCATATACTATATTTGTTTGTATACAATATCATGAATTTTTATTTTTAAGCTAGGTGATAGGTTGATAGGTCATTTTTAAGTGTTTAAAAACCTCCTTTTTAATACCTTAGCTTCATGATGTTTCAGAGACTTGATGAGTCTACCAGGCCAAACATGAACAAGACGTCTCAGAGAAATGATAAGTCTACCGGGCCAAACCTTGCTGACGCTTTTGGCACAGTTGGAAATTAAATCGTAAGGCAAAGGGGTAAAACAACTGGTTGTATACGTGCTTTCTTTGGCAAGTGTAGTTAGTACCTTTTGCTTAAAATTATAATCTTCTTGCACACCGCGATTTTTAAGATGACAAATGTCATAGTAGATTCATTTTTAATTTGACACTGATTTTAAAATGAATATATAATGAGTACGTATACATATATGAATAGTTCACTTTCTCTCGTTCGCTCGTTCTCTGGTTCTCGCTTTCCGAGATTATGTCTCGACCGAAAGGACCGGAGAGTTTTGCTCGATCACCTCTGTTTGATAGAATGAAACATGTGACGCCTGTGTATTAGGTGTGATAGCTCTTACCGCTTCAACCCCGGTGCAGCTTGGTTCAGCTTAAGTGGGGCCTCACCGAGCGCATATATTCTCCTCTTTATACGGAAAAGAGAATGACCTCCGGTGAGAGTTCTTGACCCATATCCGTTCTCGAGTACTAAGCGGGTCCTGTTGTGACCGTGTGTCCTCCAGGGCCCGGCGGTTGTACGTAGAGAGGCCCGATAGACGTGGGTCAGGGGCGCGACTTGCTTTTCTGATAATCAAGGCCGGGGGGGATCAATCTGATACCCACACTCACTGCACGCTATGAGCACGCGTCGCGTCGCGTTTTATTTAAGCGTGCGATGTTTTTACACGCCGCAATTTTTAATATGACAAATATCGTAATATCAATCGAAAGTAGAGTCATGATTTTAATATCTTTTATAATACTTATAATTATATTAATTTTAGAATGAGTGTCAAATTAGTAGCTTCCGATTGTTCTTTACATTCTTCAATAATTAAATTCACTTTCATAATTGAGTTGACGATTTTGGGTATCTTCGATATCGCAGATACCCAAAGTCTTTCTTTACTTATTAAAATATATCATTAGATTGACGTGCAAGAAGATATTTCGCGACGAATACATTTTAGAGTCAAAGTAACCTCGTATATTATGCACTATTTTTACTTTCTCACTGCACTTGCCTGTAGTTGTAGTATTTGTAGTTTTACTTGTTTTGTTTTGTTTGTTCTCTTACTAATCTATTAAACAGGTTTCTGTTACAGAGTATATTCCTATGGAAGTTTTAGGTTCATAGAAGTAACAATTAAGAATTATTATAATTTGATTTGATATTGCTTTGTTTGTGTTTCAGGAAATCATCGTGGGATAAATAGAAGATAGAAGAAAGAAGAATGTATTTCATGTATTTTGTTTCAGATTGCTTACTTTATGTTTTAATAATTTAGATTTATAGTTAGGTAGAATGTAACAGTATGTTTCAGGAAATCTTCGTCGAAGGATCAACAAGGAAGAATATATTTTCTATGTAGTTTGTTAGATGATTAGATAGGTAGGATGTAAATGAATTTAGATTTATAGTTAGGCAGGAGTTTGGTTCTCCATATTAATCATTATATCAGGCAGGCAATATTTTAGCCTATTTCCCTGTTTTGTTGATGAGAATTTAGAGGCAAATTCTTTCTCGAAAAACTCTTTCGTTGGTTGTTTCCTTCGTTGGTTGCACTTTCGTTTATTGCTTCTTTGGCCAACGATCGCTGATCACAAAAGATCTTTACTAATGGAGGGTGGTTGGGAATCGGTTAGGGCGGGTCTCCATTCGCAGCAACCTCCACGTGGTGAGACCTGGGTAATATTATTTAGCGTTTAATTAATAATCGTGTCACTTTTAGCTGGGTAATGCAATTATTAATTAAAAACTAAATAATATTAGCAAATTGGCTGCGATCCAACCTTGCATAGGTCATCATAAATATAGAGCTTCTTCATTAGGTTAGTTTTGATTCTCATTGATTCATCAAAGATTCTAGAGTATTGTAACAGATGAGGTATAGAAGTAGATCCTTCATCCAATGTATTTTTGCGGCCCATTTTTATGGGGTCTCGAAACCCCATTACCATTTTCGTGTCATTCGCAACGTTACCGACAGATTCAGAAATGAATTTTAATCTCTTCCATAGTCAACTCACATGTATTTACACAACACTACAACTGTTTGTCTATCAATACTAATTCAGTGAATAGTTTCTCAACTGATCGCCATTCATGTGAAGAGGACGCTAAAATCACCTCCGAATTTTCAGGTCGGTATGGCAGTCAGATTGGGCGACGAAAGTCCATAAGGTGAAAGGTCTACTCGTATAACTCGTCTGTGGTTCTATAAATGTACCAGCCAGAGTTGCTTTAGACTTAGTTTTAACAGGCTTGACACTCCTATGATTATTCGAATTGATTTTGTCATATGTGGAGTGCCCAGGACATTTGTAACCCAAATGTTTCACGACTCACATAGTTGTTCCAGAGATCGTCGTGGGTGTATTCCAATCCATCGTCCAAAACGGCGATCCTAACTCCGCGACCAGTTACTCCCAGTCGATAGAGGGGTAGAACATTCAAGTCGAGCTTCGGCAAAGCTTTGTTCGATCTCGTGTCTTGCTGCAGCAGATGATAAATATACCCTTATCTTATCAGGAGATAACGTTTTACCATCAACTACTTTTCCAAATATAGATTTTTACGTTTAATTGCACCACATTCGATTGGCCAATAAATAGAAAGTAATTGTTTTATAGTAGAAAATATTTTAATTCGATAATAAATTTTCCGTTCTAATTTTTGGCCTACTTCAATTCATCGTTCATAAAAAAAACCCTTTATTTCCTCGCAAAAAATTAATCAAAAGCCGTTTAATAGTCTCTCAGGAATCAAAGCTTCGTGCATTGAGGGATTATCGTAGAGAATGGACGGTAAAATTTTTTTATTTGAAATAAAACCTTCGATGGCATCCTCTCCGTACATTTTGTATAAATTTTTAAACATCAAAATATAGTCATTGTTATTAGAAATATTGTTTACTGGCCAATTCGATGATTTTATGCGATTCGAACGTGGTGTTTTATTACCAGGTACCATTCTTGATCCCAAAGTTCGTCGTTGAACATCGATCTAGAGTCCTGGGCATCGGTCGACCAAAATTCATCCCAATCCTCGTTGTCCTCCACGGAATTCAAGCGATACTGATCCACTTCGAGCCTTTTCTCCCTTATCAGAGGCTTTTCCGATTCTAAGCTCGCGAGTGGCACGTGATCGCGTTTGTGACGCTCGATCACTTTTTGCTGATCCGCCCAAATAATCTTTCGGAAAGAAAAGCCGTGACAGGAGAATCGTAACTCGTGAAATTGCACTAATCGCGACTGGTCAAGCCGAACTTTAAGCAAGTAAATTATTAAACTCTTTGACATTCCGATTTAAATATCAATTATTCTCCACGAACAATAGAAACTAAAAGAATTCCTTAAAAACTTAAATATGTATGCGTTTTTGGAAACGAATTTTCTTTCAAGTCGATGCTATAGTTAATTCCGGAGAGAAGAATTATTTACGAAAAAATGGCATAGTAATTGTGCAAACATCCTCTATACAAATTTAGATTCATTTTCAATTAAATATACAATTTATGATCCAGTTTTATCGTACACTAGTCGTACGATCAATAGGAATTGCTGAAACTACTTTGGGTATGTAGCGTCAAAGTAAATTGCAAAATAAACATAGAAGATGGCATAAATTATAGTAGGTAATATATTCATTACATAGGGGATGAAATGCCCTTTAAAATGAGCTTTCGTTCATGTCGATAGCTTTATTAGTTCCGGAGATATAGCGATTTTAGTTTCAAGCCGATGCGGTGGCTAGTTTCGGAGATATAAGGGTCCGAAGCGTTTGTTTACATTCTTACTACGATCTTGTTAAGGTCGTTGACCGCACGTGACTCGTAGTAACTAGGTCACTCGACCACTCGGTCACGTGTCACGTACGAGAAAGAGAGGTCCGGCGCGACGTGTTAGACAAAGACAGCGATAGTCGAATTAAGAAAAATTACTATTTACATAAATTACGATATCTCGAAAACGGAAAGTCGGATCGACAAAAACCAAAAGCCATCTTAAAGAGGAAGGTTTGCCACCGCTAACAATGGCTCAATTATTAATAAATCACTAGTAATTTGGGAACTGTACGCGTCTAAAGTTTTAGTATTTTTAATACGCATTAATAGACGTTACTGAGGCGGCGAGAGCGTGGATAGTGGAATATAAAAAATACCTCTTTACATAAATTACGATATCTCGAAAACGGAAAGTTGGATCGACAAAAACCAAAAGCCATCTTAAAGAGGAAGGTTTGCCGCCGCTAACAATGGCTCAATTATTAATAAATCACTAGTAATTTGGGAACTGTACGCGTCTAAAGTTTTAGTATTTTTAATACGCATTAATAGATGTTTCTGAGACGGCGAGAGCGTGGATAGTCGAATTTAAAAAATACCTCTTTACATAAATTACGATATCTCGAAAACGGAAAGTCGGATTATCAAAAACCAAAAAACAGTTTAAAGGGAAAGGTTTACCGCTTCCAACGATGGCTTAATAATGCATAAAACACTAATAGTTTAAAGTTGTTAGTATTTTTAATACGCGTTGTTAGGCTGTTCCAAGACAGTGGAAACAGAAGATTCTCTCGTTTCATTGATACACATGACCGAAAACGATTACCTGGGCGCTGGAATTGAGTGCTTTGGTCGAACGAAGTCCTCCGCGTTTCTTCTGGTCGGCATTGTCATCCTTAATCCACACGTACGTGTCTTTGAAACCCAAAACCTGCACGAAGGGAACACGCGTAACTAAAAAAACAGGCTGCGACTGCAATATTCTGCGGCTCATACGTTATTCCCTGCAGGTTACTCGGCGTAACAACAGGCACTACAACTACGGAGCGCAAATATTGCTAAAAATTTAAATTAACACGATACCAATATTGGATATCCCACGTGCAATATTGGATTACGCTTGACTCATCTTGTTGCAATTTTATACGTTTCAAATTGAACAATTGCAGGAAACGATGCGGCCCCGTGGATTGGTGGAATTTTTGCGTGAAACGGTTATTAGAGAAACGAATACTTATCGGAGTCTATCGAACCGCTGTAATAATTGACGAAAGAAGATTATTAAAATTTTTAACGAAAATACGTTACATTTTATTGGATAATTCGGTATATTAATTACGCTTGCGATAATATGCAAGCAGTAATAAATTTATGGTCAATAAATTGCAGAAGATAACCGTTGTGCAAATCCACATTCGCTGCATAACTTTCTCTCTTCGTTGTCTACCTATTTATTTTGTATTATTTGCCACAAATTTGAGTTACGAATATTATCTTGAAAAAAGAGTATGCCCAAGATTTGCTGTTTCTTCGAACGCCATAGCTAAACACTGTCCACTATGGAAGACTCCATACGCGATCGTTTTCCACACGATGGTCGGGGGCCAAGTAAAACAATTTTACCTTCGATCGACGAGGGGTTGCTCGGGGTTGCTCCAACCCCTTAAATCGAGCGGTCTCGCCGGTCGAGCCACCACGTCGCGACGTTTCAGCCCTTCGAACGATCGAAAGGGACGCTTCGATCAGGAGAGCACGAGGAGACAGTTGGTTTGTCAACGTCAAGAGAGAATAGGAGAGGCTTTTGGGGGGCCATCGAACGTCTGAAATGGGGTATCGTAACGTTATTATTATCCAGGGCCAGAGACCACGTGTCACGCGGCGGCAGTACGTTCCTCTATGGCATCCACATGTGTCGCCACACTTCTATGGGAGGGGGGGGGGGGACCACCTGGCACGAGTCACTCATGCCACGAACCACGATATTTCCGTAACGACCTCCTGCCTTTTATTTCGATCCACCTCCTGGCGCTCGGATTTTCTGACTCTCTGCTCCTGATAGTTTATCGATCCACGTCCTCTTCCTGATGACTGTCCCTAGTGCTCGCGCGGCGCTATAGTCCCGCCACCCATGGGAATACGTGCACGACCTTCTGGGGGAATCCCAGGTGCCAACGATAATACTTATCCTGGCTCGCTTTTTACCCAGCTCTTACAACGATCATTCGATTCACACGTTTCAGCTTATAGTACAATCACTAGATTAAGCATTTTCATACCTGTAATAGTTACGGTTTATATAAATTCAACAAGTGCTAATTATTACAGGTATAGAATTTCTCGAACCAAAAGCTCCTAGTAAATAATAGTAAACCATAAACTACGTCGTAAAGTGAAAGATTTTATTGAATGCAACACGAATGTCCACAACTGTTTCTTAATGTTGAGTCGTTAAAAAAATAAAGTTCTAAAATGGGTCACTTTTTACTGCACACGTTTCTACATACGCTTATGGTAGAATTACTAGATTGAGAATTTTCACACCTGTAATAGTTACGGTTTATATAAATTCAACAAGTGCTAATAAATACAGGTATGGAAATTCTCGAACCAAAAGCTCCTTGTATATAATAGTGAACCATAAACTACATCGTAAAGTAAAAGATTTTATCGAATGCAACACGAATGTCCACAACTGTTTCTTAATGTTGAGTCGTTAAAAACATAACATTCTAGAATGGGTCACTTTTTATTGCACACGTTTCTACATCCGCTTATGGTAGAATTACTAGATTGAGAAATTTCATACCTGTAATAATTAGTACCTGTTGAATTTATATAAACTATTACCAGTAATTATTACAGGTATGAAAATTCTCAATCAATTCTTATTCTACTATAAGCCCATTCCAGAATTTTATTTTTTTAACGATTTAACATTAAGAAACAGTTGTGGACATTCGTGTTGTATTCGACCAAATCTTTCGCTTTACGATGTAGTTTATGGTTTACTATTATTTACAAGGAGCTTTACTATTATTTGATATAAATGTAACAAGTGCTAATTATTACAGGTATGAAAATTCTCGATCCAGTATTTCTACCATAAGCTGACACTGAAACGTGTACAATAAAAAGTGACCCTGGAATTTTAATTTTTTTAACGATTCAACATTAAGAAATAGTCGTGGACATTCGTGTTGCATTCGACCAAATGTTTTGCTTTACGATGTGGTTTATGCTTTACTATTACTTACAAAGAGCTTTCCACCTCGAATTATTGATAACAATCTGATAATGCGAAACGAATATAACGAAAAATGGTGTGAAATGTATAATTATTGCAAGCAATCGAAATGAATATCTTCTATAAATCATAAGTAACGTTATGTTATCAAAATAGATTCCGAAACGCTGGCGTTCTACGAACGTTACACACGTTTTTAACGACAGGAACGTTAATTATAAATATTACAGTCGACCGTGGATTACGAGGGTCGCATAAAATCGAATGCGTCTGTTTGCGTTGCGCCGTGTGTGCTTGTGTCTCCTCTTTGCCGGCGTGATCTCGTATTCTGCTTCATCCCGGTAGATCATGATTTTCATGTTTGCAATACACGTATGAATATTGCGGTCGAATGCATCAACGCGGAACAAAAGTTTACAACGTTATTAACTCGCACGAAGAAAAATCTTCCGGACGATTTAAATTTGTTAATGGAATCTACGTTATTAATGGAATCAGCGTTTTTCAGTTGAAAGCAGGATAAAGCAAACGTCGTATCTCGTTCCAGCAACGGCAGTGAATTATAGCTCACGGATTTTTTATATTATTTTAAATAATGTAACGAACCTGGTATGTAATAACCACGCGAACAGTTAACACTGGAACTACCAAAATGGCCGAAATGACCCATTCGTAATTTCTAATGAAACTTGTACAAAATTTATTCGACCGAATTTTTAAAAATTTACTGTAATTTTCTGTAAAAGAATGAATAAACATTTATTTCCATTGCATTATACAGGGTGTCATACGTGCTATTCGACTTTGTTTTCGAGCTATGACGAGTTGTATGTTGGTAGAATTATTTCCAAAGATATTAATGAATAATGACAAACTCACTGTTGACGAAGAGAGCTCAGTATCTGCTTCAACTTTGTATTTTATAATAATTATTTAATTTTTGTTCTATCTCGTTTTCCTATTTGATTTATATTATTATATACTTATTCTTTTTGGTTTCTTTTGTTTTTGTTACTTTAGTTATTTTATCAGCCTCTTAAAAATTTTAAAATCAATAGTGACTGTTTTAGTCTTGCGTATGAATTATTGGAGAGCAGTGTTACTTCTAGATACTATTTTGCTAAAAATGGAAAGTTTCGCATATAACGAAATGGCTGAGACATTAAAGAAGAAACTCGCTATATCTTTTTAATTTCTTCGGTACAAATAAACTATAATTGTCGATAGTTCCAGTATTAATCGAATCGTGATCTACATACTTTTGACCAGCATTACAATTTGAGTTTTCAAGCCATAGCAATTGGAATATCGAAAAAACTTGCAACTTTTACATTTTGTGGTTAACATAACCTGGAAACTAGATTATTGACGTACACTCGAGATAGTGGAGGGAACAAGTGAGAGATAAAGCATTTTGTGTGTGGGGAGGCTACTAAATTTCGACGCAGGTGCCCTGTGAAAAAAAGACGGCTTTCATGGCCGCGCGAAAAATACGGTTAAAATGGCCTGCAAAGCTCAAAGCGAAGTCGATGAATATTTAGAGATCGAGAACAAGGTTACGGGATACGAAACAGTATTTGTATTTTCTAAATTTTAATCGAACTTTCTCGTTTGAAAATCGTGATTCAGATTTATAAGGTTTCGCGTAACGAAATAGATAGTGATAGACCAAGGACAAGAACAACGAATAATCGGCTGCGATTCCGATTACGAGGTTTCGATAATCTACAGCCCGCAATCGACAGGGTCGACCGCGCGATAACTTTCTACATTAATTAACAGCCGAAGACATTTTAATGCATTCGCACGGTCGCGATAACGCGGCCGGGTAAAATCACGACCGATTTAATTGTCGAAAAGCTCCAGCCGCGATCGCGATACTCGCTGATATTACGGGGATATCCAGCGGTCGGCCGATAGGCTCAAGTGTGACCCCAATTTTCGTCGAATCACATCGACGCGCGAAACAAAGGCCAGAGAAATCCGCGGCGAGCGTTATGAAACAATAATCCTGCATCTGCCACTTCCCCTCGTCGTCCATTGGCAAAACAAAAACCCTATAAACCGGTATCCATAATATTTCCAATGTATTCAGCCAGAGGGAATGCGTTCGATCGACGAACCGAACGATAAACGACTGAATGCCCTCCCTTCTGTACGGATACACGCTTCTTTTTTAGTTTTACCTATTTTTCTACACCCTCCCCTTACGCCCCCGGGTTCGGTTTCGACGGATAAACGATCGATGGACGGGGACGCGCACGATCGCGTAAGCAGTTACCGATTTTTCTACGGGCGCGCGGTGCTATTGATGTTATCGCGGCTTCCGGCGAACAGGAAGTCGAACGCGCAATTTACATCCGTGACGCCCGGTTTGCCAAATAATTTCACCGACACGTAAGATGATTTATGGCCCAGGTATTGTTTGATAGTACGGCGCCGTTATTGGGACCATCGGAGTCGCGATGCGGACGGGTGGGGAATTTTTTAAACCGCCCACGCAGCAACATTAATTACTCTGATAATAATTAATTTAATAAAGTTATTAGCGTTTAAAGTTCCGCCTGCGGAACGGCAATCTGCGAAGAGCTGCTAGTGGTTTTCACTCACAGAACTGTGAGGTTGTCGATACATCGGTAAGTAGAGTTTCTCATGCTGAGTGAGAACCACTACGAGCGGAACTTTAAACGTTAATAACTTTTTAACGAAGCCTCGATCAACAAATTGGTACTCCTGATTTTCGTTTTATTTTTGCCTGCAAAATCTCGTAATAAAATATTATATATGCAGGATAATTGAACTATATCTACGTATGAAGTGATAGAAACGAGAAATATAATCACAGATCTCTGGTCAGACATTAGATTTTCGATAAGGAATTTTTTTCTCGAAAGTGCGCAAGATTTGGGGGGTATGTGTAATGAGCAAAAATGGTTGTAATGGATCCCCGCAAATGAAAATAATTTTTTCAGAACGATTTGAAATTTTTGTTTTTCGCCGAATAATTTAAATAACTACCTAATTTTTTTCTCGAATATGGTTAGGAATTCAGAGATATGTATCTTCACCAAAAATGATTGTAAATGACCCCCGTAACCAAAAATAATTTTTTCAGAATGATTTGAAATTTTTTTTTTCGTCAAAAAATGTAGCCTGTCGATTTTTCTTATAAATTCGTTTTGCATTTTTAGTAATTTTGTTTGACGCTGTACAGAAACGTTGCCCAATACTTTTTTATAGGCACCCATGAGCTCCACTTCAGAAAAAAATTTCATGGAAGTATATTTACTATTGTAGGAATTATGGCCGTTTGAATATTGGACCACTTTTATGAGATTTTTCTCACTTTACGGTGTCAAGAAACAATTATTCGAATATTTTTGGAATTTCTACATAATCTTCATCAAAATACGCGTCGTTTGCATTTTGAAACATTAAAATCCTCCAATCCGTTCAGAAGTTATGATGTTTCAAAGATACGAATGAAATTCCAGGGAAACATTTATGGTCAGACATTAGATTTTCGATAAGGAATTTTTTTCTCGAAAGTGCTTAGGAATCCGGAGATATTTGTAATGACCAAAAATAGTTGTAATTGACCTCTGCAACTAAAAACAATTTTTCTAGAATGATTCGAAATTTTTTTTTTACCGAAAAATTTAGTGTATAGTATTATAATTATTCGAATAATTGAGTGCCGGACAATCCAAACACGACTGTACCAGTTTTCTTGATTTCCCAATAAACCATTCTTGGGATATAAAGCGATACAGAGGTCGACATTCGTATGTTTCATATTTTTAGATGCAGGGTATCTAAAAATATCGATATTCTTGATTTTCAACATATTTTAGCTTCTAGAATCTCGCGTTAAAATTTTTCCTCGAGGTGAAAGATACAATTTCTGGGCCGGTTGGCGTAATAGCAGAAAGGGAAAAGTTAATTTAAACAACTATGTAATATTTAAGAGAAACACTCCTTCCCGCGTGGATAAATTTTTAGAAAACATAATAATAACGATAACGGTAACGATAACGATGGCAAAACTCTTAAATCGAGCTATTCCTTTTTACATCTGTTTCCACATAAATATAAATTTATAAGTACAGGACTAATCCGCAGAATTATAAATGAGGTAAAAGGTATGAAAGAAGGTGTAAAAAGAGGGAATAAAGAGAGCGAAGGAATGAAGAAAAACGAAAGACAGTGAGTGGAATAGAATACGAATCAAAAGAATGTAAAATAAGGGAAGAAATGTTAAAACGTAAACCTGAAAAATAATGTAATAAGGCAGAATGTACCGTAATAAAGTACCTCTGAATCTGAATGTCTAATCGACAACGTGCCACTCCAGGGTCAATTGCTCGTGGGACGTTTTCGACTATACAAGGGGTAGTGATTCGAAGCAGCTATTAGCGTATAAATAGAACATTTCGAATAGAATCGAACGCGTCGAGGAAGAGTTAAAGGGTGGTAATCTAGAGCCGTAGAGTGACAGGAGGAACAGCTCGCAGACAGACCGACGGTTGAGCCAGAAATCCACGGGGAAGGTGTGGCCCTTGGCACGAACACGACGAAAGGTGGTTGGTGTCTCTGTTCCGCAGTGGATGGAGGCGTTAGGGTTTTCATTGGAATCTGACGACGCCTGCGGGAGCTTACTGCCGTGGGATTACCAGAGACAGTTCGAAATCCGATCAAAACAAATGGACTGCGAAAATACTCCCTCCGTCTCTCTCTCTCTCTGTCCCGCGTCCTCCTCTCTTTCGCCGGAGCGAGTAGAATCAGTCGTTTGCCCGAAGACTGTTACAAACCGACCTGGATGGCCTCGGTCTCTCAGACTTTCCCGCAGGGGAGACGTTCGAGCGTAATTCGACCGGCTGATAAGACGAATCGCTGATCGCGAAGTAATGAGCGCCCCTGATTTCTCACGCCTCCGTGAGCACCTCCCCGCATCGAAGCCTCGTTCTCACGTACGCCGCCATTTTGCGGGCGATTTCGGTTAACAAACAGGGAGACGGCGCGCGCGAGGGCTCGTCTCGAGGGTAGTTTTGGACATTGTGGAGCCTCGATTGCCACGGGGACGAAGGGAAAACGGAGCCATTATCACGTAACGGACGGATTCGAGTCCCGAGCGTTCCCCGTCCGTGGAATTTAAGGCTAGGCCCCGTCGGTACCTGTTCCAGATGCGTCGACCTTGATGAGAAAGTAAGTCCGGAGAGTGCTTCCCGCGTTCTGGAAATTAACGGAACCGTGACGAAGGCGGCGAAGAAATGTCGTGAACCAGACACGTGTAAATATTCATAAAGAGCACGTCGAATCGACATTCTCGCGGAGGAATTGGAGCACGAATTAAACCCACCCCGAGGATAGCGTCGCGTACGTGTACGTTTAATTTTCGAGCTATTTTAAGTACTGTGACATGGAAATGACCACCGAAATTGCGAATAAATATTCATAATTAACCTTCGCGCGGGCAACCGTGTGCCCGGGAATTTATATTATATTATCCTTCTAACAACGTTTTATATTCTTGGCGAAAATAATAGGACGCTTCTCGGATACGTTGTTGATCTTTGGATTAATCGCGACATCGAGAGAACTTTTTAAAAGTTTTCAAGTTATGGAAGTTATGTTTAATTAAGTCGATCCCTTTTACCAGACAAAATGTCGTGACCAAGATTCTGGAAAATTTAATCAGTCGTAAACATTTCTTTGCAAAGACATCGTCTTTCAAATTTCTTAGCCTCGCCTTTAGGCACAATGGTTGTCTTTAGCCTCTTGATTCGCATAATTATGATGATGTTATTCAAATATTGCATAACGGAAGGAAAATCACCAATATTATGTTTGTAAGTAAACTAATCAGACGTCATGTTTCGTGTCCAAAAATTATTCAATCATTTCCTTTCTATGTACCATCTGAAATATTTAAGAAATCAGATTCTATTTTATTCTGACAGCCATTGCACAACATTTGCATCTCAAAATTGTATAAATAAATTACTCATGCAAATTCTGTATACGCGAGAACAGATATAATTTAGCAACCATTAGAATGTCTAAAATAATCCTTGCAGCGTATTGTAAATTAATTATTTCACCAGAAATATTACAAGCGATAACATCTACTATGTATAACCTATATTTTATTGTTCCTCATATATTACATCTCTGTACTAAAGGGCTTTTCCTCCCGTTCACCCCTTCACGTACGATTTAATTAAAAATAATTTGTCAAACGTAACCTATTTAATTTCAAATAAATTTGTTCGTAGAAAGAATGGCCACGAAAAAGAATAGGTCTGTTTTACGAATACCTCGTGAATGTAAAAATGTGTTGATTTTAATATGTAAGACTCGATGACGAGTGAGCACGACAAGGGGTTAATAAAAATACCAGATAATAATTTACCTTTCCAGATAAAAATACTCGAAGCATCCCAGTTGAAAACAATCCACGGTTCCCATTTTAAAAAAACGAATACCTCGTGAATGTAAAAATGTGTTGATTTTAATATGTAAGACTTGATGACGAGTGAGCACGACAAGGGGTTAATAAAAATACCAGATAATAATTTACCTTTCCAGATAAAAATACTCGAAGCATCCCAGTTGAAAACAATCCACGGTTCTCATTTTAAAAAACGAAACGAAAATATCTGGAAATTGCGTGTCTGGAGTTATCCAAGAATACGATCTCCTCCCGCACCTTATTATCAAAAATATCTCCACGACAGATTTACTGAAATCGTCGTGTCACCGATTTCAATTTTTGCATAGTCTGGTTCGCGATACCACGATACAGCCCCGGCGCCGTCCGCCCTGGCACATTTGCTTTCCATCCGCGAGATTGTTTTCGCCGGCGCTCGTCTGCGCAAGCAAACCGATGCTATCATTATTGCTTCAGACATTCGCAGTTAGATATCGACGTGCAAACGTTTCGACCGAACCGCGCGATCCGGGGGCTGTTTGGGGATCCGCATATCGCAACCCCCCTCGCGACCCTTCGCGGAACGGAAACTTCCGCCCTGTGCTCTGTTCAATGTATATAATTGAATTTGGAGTCCGCAAGTGGCAAGCAACGCGGAAATCTCGAGCAACACGCACGCCGCGCCGCTCAATAAAGCGTTCTCTCCGGAGGGAACCGCAACGACGTTAAACGATACGCAAGCGATTATCGCCCCGGGGAGCCTAATGACGCGATCAGCTCGCAATTTCTACGAAATTTCTGGAATTTCCTGGTAGCTCCGACGGGACGGGAGGGAGAAATTTTGCGCGTCTCCCAGGCACCGGATCGCTCGACGGGGATGATCGTGTCTCCCAATTTACGAGACAAAGACTTTGACAGGAATTCAGAATTGATACAGAGAGGTGAGTATGTCCTTGGAAATGGGTGGGAATTAACGGGAGTTCTTCTAGTACCGGACACTTGAAAAATATATTTTATGCCTTCTATACATCATTTGTTTTGAGTTTGTTGACCTCAGCATCTCTTTCATTGTTTTTTTGTTATAAAAAGCTTTGTTACTCAAATTGTTCTATATTTATTATATGTTGAGGTATATACTATTATTCTCTGGTGTATCTCTTACCTAACTTTGTTATTATTGTTTAATCTCAACTCGAAGTAACGATTCGAATTTTGTAAATTGCACGTGGTGTGGCGACTAAACGAAAGGTTCGAAGGACCACCCCTTTTTCAGGGGACTAACGAGACTAACTGTGGTTTTGTGTTATATTTCAAACTCAACAAGAATATACACGTGACCGCGATTATATACAGACTATGGAAGGCTAGCGCACTATCTGGTGTTTGAATGTCAAAAACGACGGCGTTCCACCATTTTTCCAAGGCGTTGTCCCTTTGCACCCTCTTCTATGAAGAGTTTCCGTGGCAGGGGTGCAACGATACCAATGTACTATCCAGGGATGAATGTTTGGGTAAAAATACGACGCCAAGTACAGCTTCTTAAAACAGAAGGAATAACGTATCGAAATATTTCTCAATAATTAAGCACATCTCTTGGAGCTTGTCATAAAACCATGCAACATGACAATCTTCGAAAAACTGCCGAAAATATTCCCCGTGAAGCAGAATTCATCTTCTTGCTCTTGCTTCATTTCTCTTTTTCTTTTTCTGTAGGATCTTCAGATCCCTTCGTAGAAATCAAATCTTGCTGATTCCTTATTTCTTCCTGTGGAATATTTGTCACCTCACAACCTGCATAATCATTGTCTGAAAATATATTCCCATCCAAAGGTTAAATTCCAGTGCATTTGAAGCCATTAGTACGAATACGAATAAGCAAAATTTTGATTTCTAGTATCCGGTAATAGGGGACGATGATCTGTTCAGGAACCAGGGGACAACAAAGCCATAAAAAACAACTTACTTTATAAAAACCAGTGCTCTATATATACAAAATACAAAGGTAATTAAGAAAGTACTCATTTCAAAGATATAATAATACGACTCGCGCGTTTTTTCATTACATAAAATTGACAGGTATATCAGTTTATAATTTGTACGATGCACTAGCTTCTAATTAGACGCAACAATCAACTGATTTCTTTAGAACATGTCGAAACTTGATCATTGTTTATTTTATCTCTGCTATTGTTTATATGAAATAACGGATCGCATAGGGGTTCACACTTTAAAAAACTCACGGTGAATGGCCGTGGGGACCAATCTGTCGTTTGTTTGTGCAGTTAGCGCGCGCGTCGGGCACGCGATACAAGGAAAATTGAATTGGCAAAGGCAATCTTTGGAACTTTATCGCGTCAAGTCTGACGTCAAAGTCAAAGTTTTAATTGAAATCAACGCCGTAACTAACGTCACGTGAATTTGGTCAAAGAGAGGGGCAGACTAGTTTCATATACTCGATCTCACTTAACTCTTGAACCTATTAGTGCTGTATCGATTATGTTATGCGCCGGAATTATGTGGCTGACACGCGGCGCTACTCGCAAACGCGCGCGTAAACTAGTACCTAATTTCGCGGCAATATCGTCCGGGAAATATCAGCTGTGTCGCGGGTCAGTAATAGCGTCCTCATACATCAATCTATCAGAGCCGAAAGTATCGAATCCGTTATTGATACCGTTCGTGCGCAATTAAGGACCGTAAGCATGGCGTTAACAAACTTCTCTCGAATTTTTCGTCACTTCCTGTCTCTAGACTTGCGTAAAAATACTGTAGGATCTTGGAATGAAAGTGTCGAACTTTGTAATAAGATATATACAGTGTAAAAAGTATTTCAACAAAAACTTTATAGAACTTTGTTTATTAAGAAAAGATGCATACATATTCTTCGAAATCTCAAGAAAAACATCAAAAATATATTGCTTATTCTATGCAAATATTAAGAAAAGTCTTGAACGATGAAGGAAGACAAAATTCGAAATGACCATATTTCTTCAAAAGAACAGTTTTAAAAATGCACTGTTAGAAGAATGGAATAAAATTCTCAGCACTATCAATGATACAATCAAAAGGCAATCCCACTAAATACCAATAATAAATAAATAATCTTTTTATGTATAAAAATTATCGGCCCTTGTTATAAAATTGGAAGTGTTCGAATAGTTAGTACTCGTGTATTTTCGACCACATTCAAGACTTTTGTTAATATTTAATAGAAGATATAAGTATACAATTTATTTTTAGTGAAGTTTCTTCTTTTTTGTTGACACTTTTTTCATACTAAACAAAGTTCTATATTTGTGTCGAAATTGACCGCTGTACGAAAACTGTTTACACCCACCCTATATGGTTTCATTCATTAAAAAAAAAACGAATGATGTACATTGTATCGTCGTTGCAAGTCAACAAACACTACAACGAGGGCTGTGGATTAAACATAAATGTAAATGCAAACCGTTCGATAATATTTTTTACCGCGAAGAACGCTCGCGTTGCTCGTCGATAATTACTGTTACGAGATATCTGTGGGGAACGAACCACCCTAATACAATATTTGCCGACGTATCCGTCCGACGGAGTCACGATCGGAGTCGAGGACGCGAGGATATCGAGGTTTTCCAGAGATCGGGGATCGAATATCGGGGAATGGTACGCTCGAGTCTAGATTAAATCTCTCCGATGCCAGGGAAGCTAACGACGGCATCGGGCGGCAGGTCGCTGTGACATCTGTCAACCCCTGTAACGGGGAAGTTCATTATGGCGTCCAGCAGGGCGCCGCGTCATTCATTTCAATTACTGACAAACGTTAAAGCTAAATCGGCGAACCACGGTTTCGATCATTTACGAACGTACGTCGTTAATGGCGGTCGTTCGCCTGGAAGACGCACAAAGTGTTGCAGTCGCTAGTCCCGCGATGGAGGCCAACAGAATTTTACCAAATTCTGCCTACTTTGCTTCGAACTCGTCGCCATCGATAACGTTGTTATTATCTGCAAGCTACTCGATCGTGGTTGGTACAAAATTAACACGTTCACTGCCAACTACGAGTTGTCTCGTTCGTTTATATTGGAATTGTGGGGTTATGGGTTGTTTAATTAAAATACTTCGACATTTAAAAGTTTGAATATCTTGTTTTTATTATAAGTAGACTGGTAGTTTCTAGGAAATAGATGAAAGAGTGAAACCTAAGAAGAAGTTTGTTTCATCACTAGGGGTCCTTAAAAATATATTTTTTATTTTGCATATGTCATAAAATTTAAAATCTGAATACAAGTTTGTTTTATCACTGGAGGTCCTTCAAAATATATTTTTTACTTTGCTTTCATAAAAGCATATGTCGAAACATGATGCAAATATCATGTACATATGTTTATTACATTTCTTTTTGTTAAATTCAGTGTGTTTGGACAATATTAAAGCACGATTTATACGTTTTTCGAACTGGTATAATACACGCTTTTTGCCAGGGCCTGAAACATACATTTGCAAAACAGGTATGACCCAGTATTCGATGCCATTTCTCTAACTTTGACATATTTATGTTGTTATATCGAGATAGATTTCTAACAACTAATTTTATTTGGAACAAACGTTCTTCTAAGAGACAGAAAGTTAGTTGCTCGGATCTTCAGTGTGCTTTTGGAGGAACTGTGTTGGGTTTTTAAAAGACGTGGGAAGTAGAGGGGACCCAGGGTTCGTAGGGCACGGATGACAAAGTGTTTACGAGCAAAGATTTGCGAGCACGGGCGACGAAGTGTTTGCGCGTACAGAAAGATTTAGGAAACGAAGATATTTGTACGGATGAGTCGGATAGATACGGGTCGGTACATTACACTTGTGATATTGAACGTTCGTTCGCAGCCTATAAATTGACTTTAAGCGATAAATGTCATCGACTGACCTTTGACAATTTTGAAAAAATACTCGTAACATATTCTAATTTAAATTATAGATTATTATTATGTTTAAGTGATAAAATTATTTGAACGTGTTTTGAATATATTTTGGCATACTATTGATATATATATATATTTGACGTACGTCACTTACATATTTTGACATATTTTATTAACATAAATAGTGTACTAATAATAGCTACAACAATTCCAAACCATCGAATGGTTTCAACACCAGTTTATTAAAGATTTGTCCAATAATATCCAGATATATGATATATTCAGAGTATGAAATTGGTTTATAAACTGTACGAAGAAAGGCGAGAGTAAACAGCAGTTCGCCCTGATAACGAACTCTTATCTTCGTATAATGAACACCACAAGTTCGTAAAACCCATAACCAAAATGAAAAAGAAACTCTAGACATATGCGTCGATACAGTTTACTTGCTTCATTTATGCAGCTACGATAAAATTCACAGTACATCAGTTTAATATGAATAGATAGCCGCAGGGAGGGGAACAAAAAATCAAGGTTTGCCTACACGAGCAGAAAATTCATTAATAAACGAACAGATAATATAATCACACAAAATTTATTCAAAATCAAAAGTACCATGGCAGTCAACGTGTTAATATAAAATGAGAAGTATCGAAAATTAAATAACATTTCGTCATTCTAGTAAATCGTCGAATAGGTTGTCGCTTTTGGGTATCGTGTGCCTAGATAAGAACACCAAGGAATCGTTTTCTCGCGAGCTGCGTTCGTATTAAGAATGCTGTTATCAATTGTTTCGCTTCATGAATAAAAGATGAGCAGTCGTTCTCGATGCCGGCCATGAATATGCATGCAGAAATTTGATGAAATATGTTTATCGTTGACCCGCTACTTTTTGACTGCCTTTTCCAAACTCCGACAACGGGTTCGTCGGTGCTCGGAAGCGCAGTTAATTTCCTTTTAAGCAAAATCGACGGCGCACGTTAAATATTGACGAACGGATGAAGTAATTATATCAAACAATTTTCAATTACGAGACCTTTCATTCGTTTCATTAAAATCGATAAAATTCACTTAAATCGAATGCTGATAACACATTTAAAACGACTTCGTTAAATAACGTAGAAGGTTATCGCTCGTTCGATCGCGAAAATCGTAAAATAATTCGACGTCGTATTGACAATGTGTAAATTCTCGTTCGTATAAGTAGCTTATTTCTTTATATTTACGCGTACGTAAAATTATACGTTTGACTTGACCGTTGTCAGCGAGCTTACAACGATCTTTCGTCTTCGTAGCGTAGAATTCTGATTTCGTCGCGACGATGTTTCTGTTTATTCGATCCCGCAGCTCGTTCGATTATACAGGAATAAAGAATGTACTGTTCCCCGGCGTGCAGGAAATTAATGTTAGGAAATTCATTCCAACAGTTTCGTAACAGGTTCTCGATAACTGGATTTCAATTTGCCCGGAGGCCAGGCTTGATTGAGCAATCTCGTGCCTTTATAATATAAGAACCCGCGCCAAGATGTATGATAAACCGGAGTAACCCAGGCGTTCAGAAGTTTCACTACGAGTAATCAGCTTGCTTATCGAATTTTCCGCGAGCCGCCCGGTGTGCTTAAGTAAACGACAGATTACGGCGAACGCGTGAATCGCTCTTCGAAAACGCTGTCGACGCACGCCGCGCAGTGTGCAAAAACGCCCAAAACGGGAACAAAACGAAGCAAAATTGCATTTTTCAAAGTAACGAGTATTATTAATGCGAGTCGAAGCCTAAAAAGAGTTGATGCAAGAATTTTGAATATAACCTGAAATTCTCTATAACAGAAGAAAAAGAAAAGAGCTAGAATTTTCTATAAATTGATAATATTTAAGTTTTTATAAAAGTTCTGCAAGCAAATGAAAATAAAAAAAATATATTCAATATTGGGGCAACTGATACTACATAAAATTCTATTGCGATTAAATGAATTGTTAATTTGTGTTATTTCGTAATTTTCGAATTAGTTTGGAAGGCCCGGTGTTTACATATGCTTTATATGTACATTAAACAGTACATGTTCGACATAGTTATGGTTTAAGCAAATAAAATATGAATATTATATAATATTATTCAATATACTGTTTGTTTCTTCAATGTATTATGTTGTGCAATAATATCTTATTTTATATTGAAAATATTTTTGATCGATGGACGGTTAATTCAAACATTAATTTGATATTAGATTCGTAATCAACGACCCCGAAAACCCTAATCTACTAATTTTTATACAAATCAAAGATCAATTTCATATTTTGTCCGCGTTTTGGCCATGTTTGCACACTGTGCGTCGGTTTTCGACAAACTGTAAACGTTCCAAACGAGGGGTAAAATTTAAAATAAAACTGCGCTTGCCCTATCGTCTCAGGAGAAAGGTAGACGCGTTAAAATAATTATACACGGAACGTTCTCTAGGTAAATAAATTTTGAAGCATTTAGAAGAGCGCCAAAGTGTTCTTCAGCCTACGCTATAGTTATCACGAGCAAGGAAACGTATAATTGCGATACACGATTTGGCAAGGCGGCTAAGAGAAGCCGTTCAGAGACTGTTTCCGGATCGAGTTATCTCCCCGACGTGTCCCCGTTTCAATTCGTGGGACGTATTAGCAATAATTTACGACACGTAGCCGGAGAAAAATAGCGGCAGCCGAATCTCGCTTTCTGTTGCCAAATCTGCGCCGCCAAAATGGCCTTTTTAATCGGTCGTGGGTATCGCATGATGAAGGGACAGGCCCGTACGAAATCAATTACAGTCTTGCACTTGGAGGATCTGGAATACGCCTGTGACACTCAGAGCAGGAAAACATTTTTATTCCAAAGTATCCGAGTGACTGAAGAATCGTATACGAAATGTGTATGTAGTATTATAAATTACACTGCGGAGGTCTATGTCACTAAAATACGTGAAAACATGTAACTGACATGTGTCAAATATGTATGAATGGTATGCCAAAATGTACAGGAATATGCAAAATATGTTGAAATAATCTTATTACTTAAAACATAATAATAATCACTTATAATTTAAATTACAGTATGTTGCAAGTGTTTTTTCAATATTGTCAAGGGTTAGTTGATGACGTCGTTCAAAGTCTTTATAGAACGAATGTTTATTATTACAGGATGTGATTGGGGCATATTTGAATTTGCTGAAGTAGTATGCTTTAATTGTTTTAGGTTCTTTAACAATCTAGACTCGTAAAATTTCACTAATTTTGTTTTTATAAAAGATATGCAAAACACATGCCATATGAAAAATAAAAGATATACTTGTGGCGTCGCCTCCCATGATCGCCACCAGAGGGGTCGAGCTCTCACAAGCGCTCGATCGACCCCTCGGTTGCTCGAACGACTTCCCAATATCTCAGTCGTCTAAGGCAGGGCCTGCTAGAAAGCCTTACTTACTAATGAGTCTACTAGCAGGCCCGGACGAAACGCGCCCCCTTTTCTTTTCTGCCCTCCAACGAAATTCTCCCGAGAGCCTGCCCTCAATTAGTAGTGCTACATACTTTTAAGGACCTCTAGTGATAAAACAAACTTCCATTTAGATATTACTCTTTTATCTATTAGGTTGCCCCTTATGTTCCCTATAAGTATACAATTTATTTTTAACGAAACTTCTTTTTTCTAAAGATGTGTATGCATTCTTATTGTCGACACTTTTTTCGTACTAAACAAAATTCTATAAAATTTTTGTTGAAATTGAGTGCAGTACAAATACTGTTTACACCCACCCTATATAGTTTCATTCATTAAAAAGAAAAACGACAGCGATGATCACACCCCATGACGTGATCTTTGGCAAACCATATAATAGTATACATTGTATCATCGTTGCAAGTCAACAAATACTATAACGACGACTGTAGATTAAACGTAAATGTAAACGTAAACCGTTCGATAATACAATAATACAATATTTGGTTCTCACTAACAATTTCTAGTACAAATAATGAAATAAATAGAAAATCTTTGGCGGTCGTTCGAGGGGGACAAGATTTAAAGGGCATTTCGTAGACTGTCGGTTAGTTGATACCGCGCGTCGAGGTTCGTCGAGCGATAAAATGTTTCGCAAAGGGCATTCCGGTCCTTTTGCCCTACGAGGCCGACCACGTGAGCTTAATTATACGAAATAATTACACGACGTGACTGGGAAATATACGAGCAAGCGAGGGCCCGAGAATCGCGCTCGGCGCGGATTGCGGTCGGCCGCGAGGCTGCCTGTGCAGCTGCAACTGCGCCAGTCGGCTCCCGCGGCTGCAGCTGCAGGGAAATGCAGTTTCGCGGACGTACAAGTGCGGTGCTCGACGTTGAAGGCGGGGTCGGCCAGGTGAAACGGTTGAAAAAGGAGAGCCACTCTGTTAGCGTAATTATGCCGCGCTGCCCGCTCGTATTATCCCTGGCTGATGTTCAGAAAACACGCGTCGCTTCTAGACGCACGAAAGCGATTAGGTCAATTGCGACGATAACGTAGGACACGGAGGTCGTTAACGTTTATGCTTGGAAAATGTTTTCGACCGTACCGACTAACCGGGCAATCTTTTGGCGTTCCACGGCGGACCTGGTAATTTCTTTCTCTATAACATAATTTATTTCGAGGATTTTTTATACAAAATTTCCTACGTGCTACATTATGTAAAATAAGTACCTGAAATTTGTAAATAAAACTCAGATTGCTTACTTAGTCATCGAAATTTATTTTGTCGCCTTCAAAGTTGGCCCCAATGCACATACATCAAAGCTTCTACCAGTCTTCAAAACACTTTTTAAACGCTCAAAAAGGTAGCCCCTTTAGCTTCTTCTGCGAATTTTTTTTGATGGCCTCTATCGACTCAAAACGCCTTCCCCGAAGGGGTAATTTGAGTTTCGAAAATAAGAAAAAATGACAGGGGGCCATGTCTGGTGAATACGGTGCTTGTTCGATCACATTTGTTGAGTTCTTGGCCAAAAATTCGCGTACCAAGATCGATGTGTGCGACGGAGCATTATCGTGGTGCAGGATCCAAGAATTGTTTTCCATATATCTGGCCGTTTCTGACGAATATTTTCACGCAAGGGTTTCATGACGGTCAAATAATATTCTTTATTTACTGTTTGTCCATCTGGAAGGAATTCCGAATGAACAACACCAGGATAATCAAAGAAATCACGATAGTCAGTGAGCATGACCTTAATTTTCGAGCGACTTTGACGCGGTTTATTAGGGGTTCGTTCATTTTCTAAGCGATATTCCGAAGATTGTTGACTTGTTTGCATATCGTACTCATAAACCCATGTTTCGTCACCGGTTATGATGCGTTTCATGATGGTAAAGTCACTAGAAGCTCGTGAAATCATGTCTTCAGCAACTGCTTTTCGATGTTCTTTTTGCAGAAAATTCAGCTCCTTCGGAACAAGTCGTGCAGCGACGCATCTCATGCCCAAAACTTCGGTTAAAATGTTATGCACGGACATGTGAGACATTTCCACTTCATGAGCAACCTATCTAATACTCAGGCGACGATTATTGATGACCATTTCTTTCATCTTTTCGATGTTTTCGTCAGTCGAAATCATTGACGGTCGGCTGGCAAGCGGCAAATCTTGCACTTCTTCTCGACCCTCTTTAAACGCCTTGTATAGTACGGGCCACGATATAGCGAGGTCGTAAACTCGAGTAGGTGTCAAAGTTTACACGTTTCAGCTCCCAGAACAAGTGAATTGACGGAAATACGAGCAGCTAAGAGCCTTAGACCATAATCAGAGCCGTACGAAGAAATGTTTTATTTACTGTCGCCATTTTTAGAGGTATCGTAACAGGTAAAGGTCTTACTCAAGTCTTTAACCCTTAACGCTCCGACTTTTAATTGTGAATATCGACCGGCAACTCCAACTTATTTTCATCATATTTCGACTTGCAAGTTTTCAAGTGTCAAATTTTAAATGCTACAATGACGTGTAAATAATAATTTTAAAGTCATTCAAAACAGTCTTTATTCTTCTCAGCAGTAATATAATTTTGATTACAATATTTATATTATAATTGAGTAATGTGTGGAATTTTTTAAAACATTCATTGGGATGCAAACTGGGTTTGCATTCACAGGTCTCACGGTAGAAAACTGTTTGTTTTTTTACCACATTACTCCCTTTTGGTGAACAAACAACACATTTATTTTTTATTAGTGAACAATTACCGATAACGACCCAAAAATACAATTGGAGTAGAGTGCTGCGTATTTGTGGTGCCTGAGAGGCACACTTGGAGCATTAAGGGTTAATATTTTAATTTACCAGCTTATAATATATGCATGTAAAAAATAAAAAAAGATAGTGCAATTACAGACACAGAAAGACATTCAGAAAGACACCCTCAAGCAAGGTGTCATGTACGGCCCTAAGTGCCTCAGCAGTAGTCGGTCCCAACCCTCAAGAGTTTACTTTACGACCACGCTATATCGTGGCCCGAACTATACCATTCGTATCTTTGCGTTTTTAATAGGCTTACCACCGGCTTTCTGTAACATTTTTAACGCTTCAGCACAAGAAATTGCATTAAAATCGCAAAATTTAAGGCAAATTCTTTGCTCGACAGTTCTTTCCATCGCAAAAATCGCAGAGCACACTCGAGATCGACTGTTGTAAATAACTGCCGTGACTGGTTGTCACGTTGCGATTAAATTTAGAGTAACAACTGAATACAATGTTGCCTACTTACACACCAAAATTTGTTTCAATACATGCACTGTGGGATTTGAAAGTGAGAAATTCCGGGAACTTATTTTACACAATGTGAACAACCTTTTTAATATTTTTTATTATCGTTTTTAAGTAGAGTACGGATAGCGTGGAATTCTAGCTGGGTCATAGGTCGCGCGAAGGCCGAATAAAATGTCAGACAGAGTGTCCCGTCGACCTTTTGGTCGCGGATAAAAATATTTTCCAGTTTACAGATACGATGAATTATGTAAAACTGGAAGGACTATGTTTGTACGGTGGTTGAGCCACGCGGCGAGCTCGACCGTACCGAAAATGTTAAATTCATTTTCTTGTTCAATATAGTAACATATGTTTAATCTGCATCGTTCAGCACGCGAGTCTGTAAATCAAAGGTTTATTGTTTAACTTTCAACCCTTTACCTGACTCGTTACAAGTTCTTTATGTCAAGTTTTACAATCATTAGGCTACTCTCTTCCTGAAGTTTTGTATATTAACATTAACACATATTTATATTCACGAGGTATTCGTAAAACAACTCTACTCTTTTTCGTGATCATTGTACGAACAAATTTAAACAAAATTAAATAGTATACATTTTAAAAATTATATTAAATCGTACGTTAAGGGGTTAAATGAACTTTCAATCTTAGTTTAGTTGTTGGGGCTCGCATGAGAATTCATAAAGTCATCTTTCTTTTCCACTTATCATGCAACAGATTCCTTTAAATGCCAATTGTTTTATAGTGTAATATGTTTAGAAGTACGCGAAGATATTAAAGATTTGAAAAATGAAAAATGAAAGCCACCATGGTGTAAGTCACATTCTAGCTATTCTACATAAAATGAAGACATTCACACTGAAGACACGAAGACAATTCTTCAAAATGGAAGGATGTTTAAATTGTGGAGTGAAATAACCATTGAAATAGACTTATTCCACTGTTTCGAAAACGCCGGGTTGTGAGACATAGTGGTGTTAGTAAAAACTCCTCAAATTTGAGTAAACACTGGATTTGAGATCTTCATGCTGTATTCTACCCTCCATATACAAGGGTCGTTCAATAAGTCCTTACAAAATCCAAGGCCTGACGCTCGTAGCATCGAAAATGGTTAGTTTTTATTAAGCATCGTGACTCACTAGACAACTGTCAAAGTTTCAGTTATATCATCATTAATTTTTTCGTTTCATTTTTATTGTCGATCGAAGCAAAGAACTTCCTTTTGCATCAAGACATTGCAAGGTTGCACACCTGTGTAATTTCAATGGCCAAAATCATGGAATTAAAGTTGGAATTATTACAACATCCACCGTATTCACCGGATTTGGCCCCCAGTGACTCTTTTTTATTTCCAAACTTAAAAAAAATAGGTGAGTGGACAACGAGGAGGTCACTGACCAAACAGATGCCTATTTTGAGGACCTTCCGAAATCTTACTTTTTAGATGGCTAAAAAAAGTTGGAGAAACGCTTGGAAAAATGTATAGATCTAAAAGAAAATTATGTTGAATGTAACAAAGAAATCTACCTAAAATAATTTGTTTTTCTATCTTTTTCCAAGGACTTATTGAACGACCCTCGTATTACAGAATTATTAGTTTAATAATCCAATTATGGGTAAAAATTGCAAAGTCAACGTTCGAATAACCTGGAAAGCCCCGGACAAATAAAAAATAATCAGTAGAATCGCAGCCGTGTATCGAATGATTCTTCAAAAAGTTCATTCTTTCGAAACATTTCGACCGTAACTTTTCAAACGAACAACCAGTACGCTAAAGGGGACAGGCGAGCGAATAAATAAAATAAAATCTATATAAGAATATATTCTAAAACATTTCTGAATAGGAGTTTCCTCGGGCTCACGGGTCCTTTGAGCGCTGGTTCCGTACATTTTTCTAACGCCCGACCCTGGCCGCGCCCGACCTCGCCGCCCGCTCTGTAAATCTGCGCGAAAGCGTAAACGTATTTCAAGCCTTCGGTATCCAGCGAGACGTGAATGTACCGGGAAGCTTCGAAAAAGTGCGCCCAAATCGTTTCCTCCGGGCGCACGGATCGCTGCAAAGAGATTATCTCGGTAAGCAAGCCTCACGAACCATTTGATCGCTCGTTCCAGCCATTCTCTACCCACCCCCGCCCCGTTCTCCACCCCCCGTTCGCCTCGCCCCAGACATCGGCCGGATCTCCCTCGACTCGTGCACTTTGCAAAACGAGTTCCGCCTTGAGATCAAGTCGCGCGAGAAGAAAACGCCACGTCGACCAAAGATATCGTCCACGGTCCTCGTATCTTCTCCTCTTTCCCTCGCGACCGCGACGCTGTTTCGACCAATCGCGTCGCTTCCTGGCTGTCCGATCCCCGCGACTCACGGTTCCACGTAAATTCGCGGAGAAAACCGCCCCCATAGCCTTTCCCTAAACTCCATTTAATCCAAGGATCGAAGTCTTCTTCTTAATTACTGCGAATATCTCGTGCCCACGTTCCGTTTCGTAAACGGGACGACTTTCCGCGTCGACCTCAATGGAAAAATGATTTCGTCCCCGGTTAAGCTCGTATTATATGTAAATATTATTTATCGATAAAAGTTCTCGACGCCGGCGAGATATTCCCGCGCCTTGTCGCGAATACGGCCGATCGGGCATTAAATATTACCGTAAAATGTTTCTCCAAGCTATTCGGGTTACTTCTGCAATTTTTGATAACGGATACGTATCGATCGAGCAAACAAATGACTTTTTTACGGAATTCCTCTCCGGCCGGGAGAAGGCCAATTCCTATTTTTCGATGAAAAATATACAGCCGGCGTTTACACGGACCCGCGATCCGTGACTTTCTTGTAATCCCCGCGATCGTTTGTCCTAGAAAGTTTGATTTTCCATCGCACCGTTGCCATACGGACGAGGATTCACGGTTTTCCATATCGACGACGCCGCGATTCGCTGATTCCTGTCTGCGTCACGCGTGAAATCGACCGGGCGCGTTTCCCGTCTTGTTTAACGAACACTTGAGATTAGAGTGACCCGACGCGGATTATCGAACATGGAAACGCCCCATCGTGCGTCGCATATGTTGTCCTTAGAATACCTTATTAAAATGCTGATTGGGCGCCGATTGATATTCACTAATCTTGTTCTTAAAGTGTTCGTGTTCTGTTACGACGTTTTTTATTCTATATATTTATAGAGTCTCCAATTATTTATTAATTCTTTAACACGTTCTGTGCCAAGATTACTATTTCATTACGTCATTGATCCATAAGTCATCATTAGACTGCGGATGTTTATGCAAATGCATATGTTTCTAGGAAATATATAACAGGATGAAACCTAAATAGATGTTCGTTTCATTATTAAAGGTTGTTAAAAATATATTTTTTATTTTGCATATGGCATATGGTTTGTGTATCTTTTATAAGAACATATGTCATATACAGGGTGTTCAGCCACCCCTGGGAAAAATTTGAATGGGGGTTTCTAGGTGCCAAAATAAGACGAAAATCAAGAATCGCAATTTGTTGATGGAGGCTTCGTTAAAAAGTTATTAACGTTTAAAGTTCCATCCGTATTGAATTTTTTTCTCGGAAATGCGCAGGAATTCGAGGGTATGTCTATTCACCAAAAATGATTGCAATTGACCCCCGCAATCGAAAATAATTTTTACAAAACGATTTGAAATTTTTTTTTCCGTCGAAAAATTTCACACTTTCTCGAATTTTTTTCTAGAAAGTGGGTAATATTTCGGGGGTATGTCTATTCACTAAAAATGATTGTAATTGACCTCTGCAACTAAAAATAATTTTTCCAGAACGATTCGAAATTTTTTTTTCGTCGACTTTAGGTACCTAATTAGATTTTCGGTAAGGAATTTTTTTCTCGAAAATGCATAGGAATTCGGGGGTATGTCTATTCACCAAAAATGATTGCAATTGACCCTTGCAATCGAAAATAATTTTTCCAGAACGATTCGAAATTTTTGAATTTAATTGTTAATAACTTTTTAACGAAGGCTCAGTCAACAAATTGATATTCTTGAATTTCGTCTTATTTTGGCCTGTAGAATCCCCCATTAAAATTTTTCCCAGGGGTGGTCGAATACCCTGTATGTTTATTGAATTTCTTTTCATAGAATTAATGCTTATACAAGCTTTGAAACATCTAAAATGTAAATAGAAGTTTGTTTTACCATTAAAGGTCTTTGAAAATAAATATTTTATTTTACATATGGCATATAGTTTGCATATCTTTTATAAAAACCTATGTCGAAACATACTGCATACGTCATATATGTTTATTGCATTTCTTTTCATAAAATTAATGCTTATATGGGCTTTCGAACATCAAAAATCTAAATACAAGTTTGTTTTGTCACTGGAGGTTCTTAAAAAGATATTTTTTATTTTGCATATGCCATATGGTTTGTATATCTTTTGTAAAAACATATGTCGAAATATACTGCAAATGTCATATATATATGTTTATTTCATTTCTTTTGTTATATTTATTATACGTTTTTCTTTGTTATAATATAGTTTATTTGAACTGGTATAATACACACTTTGCCAGGACATGAAACATACATTTGCAAAACAGGTATGACCCAGTATTCGATGCCATTTCTCTAACTTCGACATATTCATTGTACTAATACAAGTTCTAGGAAAAGTATTTTTATATTTTTTTATATAACAAATTAATTCATAAAGTTGATTGATACAATGGAATTCATTTGATCTATTACTTTTGACGCTTTTCATAAAATTAATGCTTATATAGGCTTCCGAACATCTATTTCAATTTACTGATTCGACGTTTCTATGCAATAATCATGACAAAAATGACAACATAGCTATTTGTACATCTCGTGTTTGCCTATAGTGAATCATTAACGGTAACAGACCACAGATGCTATGAATAGTATTAATCAGTTATTCTGAAGTTATTCTTGGCAGATAGGTTCTACAAAAACCTAAAATATTCAAAATTAGTGTTTTACGAGATCAGATCGTTAAAGAACCTAAAACAATTAAAGTATTGTATACTACTTCATCAAATTCAAATATGCCTATAAATTAACTTTAAGCGATAAACATCATCAATTAACCCTTGACAATATCGAGAAAATACCCGTAACATATTGTAATTTAAATTATAATTGATTACTATTATGTTTAAGTAATAAAATTATTTGAACGTATTTTGAATATATTTTGACATATTATCGATACATATTTGACATATTTTATTAACATAAATAGTGGACTAATAATAGCTACTACAATTCCAAATCTTCGAATTGTTTCAACCCCAGTTTATTAAAGGTTCGTTACTTCCCCCGACGAGTACTACGAGCCCAACAGGATAGTTGTCGCGTGTTTCTTTCCGCCAATAGCGTAGAAATAATTTTGTTTGCCCGCCAGTAAATTTCTGTGCCCCATCCCCGACCTATTCGTTTCTCGCCGAAGGGAACTGCGTTCGTTCGCCTCTACTTCTGTTCGAGATAAACTCGAAAGTTAAAGTCACAATACCGAGATGCTCTGGCCGAAGTTAAACTAGAATTGGGCGATGCACAAGTGGCTAACAATGAGTTATTAAGCAGTTGTTCAAGTTTTAATTGCATCCCGCAGTCCCTTCCCTGTTCCCCGTAGCTGTACGTAACGACGACAGACTTATTCTTGGGATTATCGGCGAACGTTTCAAGGAACGACAATCCCGAGCTTCTTCTACGCTTCACGGGTCGCGCCGGGTCCAAATCCCACGTATGCCCGACGCTGTCTGTGTCTCCTTTCAAACGGTGTTACAACTCTTCCGTGAAACTCGATTTCTCTCGCAATATCTTTATAGTTTCGGGCCTCAAAAAGGAATTTAAAGTTTCTCGAGTTGGATAACATGTAATTCGTTTTATTCCACTCGGAGACACTTCGTCACGGGTCTTCGATGTTTTCGTTTGCAAACAGCAGGTGCAACGGTGGTCGAGAACGCGGAAAAAATGTAACGAATAACACCTCTATAAACTTTATAGCCACTAAAACTTCAATCCTCCATAACCCTGGCAATCTTACGAATGTCGCTTTAATGCTTCGGGAACACATTTTCAGGGCTCATAACCTTAAGAAGATGCTATGATTGAAAAATCGATTTTCGCGGACCCTCCGGAACGCCACCTTAATTTTCGTGTTCGGCCATGGGCGCGGGCAGCGACGCGAAAAGAGCGATCCTCCACGTAACTTCAATCAGCCTCCCTTGTATTTTCACTCGGAACAAACGGGGAAGTCTAATGTGCGAGCAGGGCGTCGGGTCGAAACGCGAGTGGGTCCCCTCTGCAATTTATCTTTGACCTTAATCGTTTCTTTTTATTTCAATTTATTCACACCCGTGGCCTCCTACGACCGCAGGAGAATTCCCTTTCGTCCCCTGCCTTGTAAAACGCTGATTTAACACGTTGGGTGACACGACTTTTCGCTAAGGAGCTAAAACAATGTCTTCTCAAGATCAGATGCAATAGAAAATAAATCATCAGAACTCCTGTATTTTAAGGGGGCTGTAAAAATAAGTTCTACGACAAATTGCGATCAGTTTCCAATTGTCTGAAAACAAAGTTTCGTTTTCGTGGACAATTCGAGGGGTATGCAAAGCGCAGCGTATTCCTGACGCGTATTTTTTTCGAGCGAACGAGTACTCACGGGTCCAAGATGCTTGTACCCGGATCGCAACGCCAAGAGAGACGCAACCCGGGGCCCACCCTCGAGTCTGACGACCCACTCTTCTCGACGATGATGACGACGTCCGACAACGCTCGTTGCAAACTCGTTCGCGAGCAACAAATACACAGCCAGCCGGAAACACCCACTGTCGAGTACAAAATTCACTTTTTAAAACCGACTTGCGAGCGACGTAATTTATACGCGTACCTGACCATCGTCGAAAGCTTTCGATTCGGTATATACGTATATTCCAGCGCGTGTTTTAGAATTTCGAGAGTTCTTCGACGCGAGTTCTTTATCGTCCGATCGGAGGGGAGAGTCGCTAAACGGAGCTCCCTCGGTGACTATTGGATACCGAGTGACAAGTGATCGGACAGCGTGTGCGACAATTAGCTCCGATGCTCTTTTTTCCCTGCAGAGGGGTCACTTTCTCCCCACCGCTGGCTCTCGTTGGGAGAGGGTTGCTACGGTGATAATGTAAACTAGGCACGATAGCTATGAAGATCTATGGCTACGGTGATGCTTTTCAGGATCGTTGCACAGTGGCCTATTTTCTGTGTCTCTTGATTTGCACGAAAATTGGTCTGGGCTAGGTCTAGGTTAGGTCTTCCAAAATTGCTCTTTTAGGGGTTTCGAAGGTCGTCGATTACGAATTTAAACTAAAAATTTGGAAAAACAACGGGTCAAAATTGGTGGACGAATATATTACAAAAGTATCGTAATGGCCTGAAAATTGGTATCCTTGAGTTTTCGAAATCGCTGATTATGAATCTAATAGCAAAATTTCAAAACACAAGGTCAGGACGTTCGAATATGTTGATAAAAATGGTAATATTGTAATTAAAATTGAAATTAATGACTAGACTTTGAAAGGAAAACTGCTATTTTACTGATTACTTTATTTTTAGTCAGTTTTGGATTCTGATAAATATGGTCACTATCACATAGTATGTTTACAACTTTGGCAGGAATCTGTTTCTTTATTTTTTTTAGAATTGTGCTCAAAAGTGTTATTAGTGGATCTGAATGTAGCAATAATCTATTAAAAATGTCTTCGTTAGTTTTCTTCCTAGAAATCTTTTAGCTATAACTTCTAAATAATTCTTTCATATCCTATGGCATGCTAATACCTCTTCTGTAAACCACCCTATGGATATAATAGTACTTTTTGCCGATGAGTAACTTCAACATCATTCTTGGAGAGCATCAATTCGTAATTAATTGTTACTTTAAGTATAAATATATTCTAAAATTACATTCAAATTACATTCTAAAATTAGTAGAGAGCATATAAAGGTCATCAACGATTTTTTAAACGGAATTATATATTTTTTATTGCATCAATTGATGCTCCTTGATATTTTTTACAAAAAAGTATGAATCTATTTATATTAAAAAATCATTAGTTTAAGAGATATTTTAATTTTAATTTTGTTAGAAAATCGTGGCACTTTCGTCGTTCTATATCGATAATACGATCAATCAGGCGGCGTTTGATGCTCTGATATGTATACAATAAATATGTCACACAGGCAAGGAGGTGATTTGTACTTCAAAATTTGCATTTTGGCCAGCTTTTCGCCAAAATGGACCACCGTGCAGTGATATAGGGTTTACGACGGACGCGAAATAATTTGTGATTGAAAATGCCAGCCACGAACATTGTTTGCATCGACTGTGATTAATTTCTTCGTAGATATCATTTTTCAGAGCGTCAAGACTTCGCGACCGTGGTACCTGGAGAACAGTTATAATACAAAGCAACCGCTCGCCGCTATTATTTCGCATCTCAATTACCACGGCGCGGCGGTGAGTCAATTCCGTGAGAAATGGCTCGGAATAATTCCTCTATTTTACCGAATATTGCGGGGCGCGACAATGGATCGAGAGCGTTCTTCCGAGAAATACCATCGACAAACATTCTCGAGTCCCTTTACCGCCGATTGAACTTTCCGCCAACAAGCAATCATCAATTGTCGAATCACCGTAAATGTCTGCGAAACATTCGTAGCTTTATACGACGGTCACTAGAATCCGATCCGGCACCGAAAGTGTCTCACCGGTATCGCGTGGCGTCTCGTATCGAGGCGTTCATAAAATCCAAATAATTCCTTCGCTGTAGAGAAGGATTGCTGGTGGAACGAAGTTAACAATCGATAAAAGTCTCCCTTTTGGATATGAAAGTATCCATAAAATGTCAGACAAAAGGATTCCGCGTGACGTGGACGAGTCCGTACAAGTGTCTCGCAGAATTTCGCTTCGACGCGGATTCGTCGCGACTGCGGATTACAGCGGTTTAATGGAAAATGAACTGAAATTCCTTTGAAAATTTTTCCTGTAATTAGGGACACCGATATCCCTGAGCTGTGGAAAATTTCATTAAAATTTTTATCGATAATTTACACTCTTTACAGGCAACCCGATATATTAACGCATCGTAAAAACCTTTAAAATTCATTTAGAATGATAATTGCGAAGAAATAAAGTCGAGTTTACGCGGCCAGAAATCACTTTGACCCGTTTCAAACTTACCCTCGACGTGAAAGAAATAAAAATATCGTTTCTATTCCTTTGGGGCCTGTACGAAAGACGCGAAAATATTATTCCTCTATAAAAGATCCCATTATTTTGGGGAATCAGTGGTCGTGCGTTCGCGAAAGGGCGTGGAATAACAATTGGGTTTGTAATTGATGACAGGACAGGTGAAGAGGATTTTATAGCCCGTTGTGAACGATTTCGTTTTGTCGGCCTCCGGGGCTGTAGTACTTATAAATAAATTCAGTCTCTGTTACTGCCTGTCTCCGAATAGGTGTACAGACGAAGGGCGGCTGATAAAAGTAGAAACAGAAAGCCGGTAAGAGTCGTAAAGTTCGTTGAGAAAGGGGACGGGGTATATCTGGCGATAAAAGACTCGTTTTGCTTCCGCTCGCAACGAATACGGGATCAACTCCCGGGCCGCTCCTATTTGCGCGGATTTTCCCTCGAACGGGACAAAATCACAATGTAACCGGGCGCCTTTTAGCGTTTCCTTAATGCAAATACGTTCGACTACAAAGTATTAAACGTTCTGCGAATCAATCATTCAGAGATTTCTTATTTCGGGCACCTAAGAAAGTTCTTGCGGAGTTTTGTTCGTCAAAAAATACAAAGGAGGTAGAAATAGGCCGATTTTGTACCGTGCTGTGATCGTGCAAGTTGATTTATCAGCAAAATAATTATTTTAAATAATAGGAGGTAAATTCTTCGTTATTTGGTGTCAAGTATATTATAAAAATTATAAAATTATGGTTACATAAAGGTAAGAATCGTCAGCCCATGCACCAACATTATCGGATAGAAGATAACGAAAACGAAAACGAAATTTGTTTCAAGTCGATATCGTAGTTAATTCCGGAGAAAACAGTTATTTACGAAAAAATGACATAGTAATTATGCAAGCACCCTGTATAACAATTTAAAGTAATCTTCAATTAAGTAAACAATTTATGATCCAGTTTTATTGCACACTGGTCGTATAATCAATAGGAAGTGCTGAAACTTCTTTGGATATGTAGCGTCAAAGTAAATGTGAAAATAAGCATAGAAGACAGCAAAAATTATAATAGCTTGTATAGTCATCGGATAGGGGATGAAATGCCCTTTAAAACGAGCGTTCGAACAAGTCGATAGCTTTATTAGTTCCGGAGATATGGGGATTTTAGTTTCAAGTCGATGCGGTGGCTAGTTTCGGAGATATAAGGGTCCGAAGTGTTTGTTTACATTCTTACTAAGGTCGTTGACCTCACGTGCCCGTTGAAACTAGGTCACTCGACCACTCGGTCACGAGTCACGTACGAGAAAGAGAGGTCCGGCGCGACGCGTTAGACGGAGACAGCGATAGTCGAATATAAGAAAAATTACTTTTTACATAAATTACGATATCTCGAAAACGGAAAGTCGGATCGACAAAAACCAAAAGCCATTTTAAAGAGGAAGGTTTGCCCCCGCTAACAATGGCTCAATATTGGAAAAACACTTCTAGTTTTGGAACTGCACGCGTCGAAAGTTTTAGTATTTCTGATACGCATTAATACGCGTTTTTAAGGCAGCGGGAGCGTAGATAGTGGAATTTAAAAAATATCTCTTTACATAAATTACAATATCTCGAAAACGGAAAGTCGGATCGACAAAAACCAAAAGCCATTTTAAAGGGGAGGCCTTGCCGCCACTAACGGTTGTTCAATTATGGATAAAACTCTGGCAGTTTCGGAACTGCATGCGTCTAAAGTTTGACTATGTTTAATACGCGTTGTTAGACTGTTCTAATACAGTGGAAGCTGAAGATTCTCTCCTTTCGTCTTTTCTATACATATATTTCCTATTTCCATCGGGAGCTAGCCAGAATTTGATACCAAATTGTATCCAGTTTTTTTTACAAAGAAATATAAATCATTCAACCGGTAAATAATAATCTAAAATAATATTGTATGTTAGAAATTCTAAACGAAATGTTCAAAACAGTCATTTGACCGGTCGCGGTAGATTTAGTGTTGATAAAATGTTTCGTTGGCAGCATGGTCCAAAGTCGGGCCATTTCTACGACCCCCCTTTCTAATCGTAATAATTATCGAAAATATTTTTGGCTTACGTCTGCCCGTGGTTCCTATAATTCGTTAACTATTTCACACGACCCACGGTATCTTGTACTCCGGTTTCTCCAAAACGTCAACCAGGTGCCATGCTCGTATAATGAAGGTGCAAACTAATTGGAAACGGGCGAAACTCGATTTCGTACAAACTCGAAGGTCCTCCGTCGAACTCGTCCATTTTCAGTCGAGACTTTCCCATTGTGCCCGAACGAGTTTCAACTATTTCGCGACGGGGAAATCGTTTATGGCACCCGGTAAAACGCCTAATGCATCGAAACGCGCGTTACTTTCGCGCTAACACGGTACTGCGACTCACTCCCGGCCCACGGTTTACAGATAATTTCGTTAGAATAGTTAACGGGAAGCTTGTATTCCATTAATGGACTATGGATTTCGCTTACGTTCCTCCGCCCCTTGCACGTCAGATTCAGTTCATGCCAATGCTCTCTGCACGTTGCTCAACTTTCGACTCCCACCCTGATCGAGCAGAAAAACGATCGCATTCGAATACCTGGAACCGACAGCCCAACTTGTATCCGATCCGGGTATCGTTTTCTTCTATTCAACGACTTCATTTGGCAATAACGTACGAACAGCCAGTACCACGCACGAGCGTGCTAGCACGAGTCGGTTGGACACGCGTGGGAGTATAAGTAACTCCTTGACACGTGCGATCCACGTAGACCGCGTGCGGTTTATGGTCGTTTCATCCACTGGCATCTGACACAAGTACTCCGTTCGCAGTCGATGACACAACGTCACGGTTTCCAATTGGCAAAGTAGCGATTATTTCAAAATAAATTGTGTTAATGTGATATTGGTCTTAATTTAGAAGAACAATAAATTATTAGAGTTATTAGCTCTGACCACTTTGTTACAACGGCTCAAGGTTTTCTAGAAAATTAGTCCCCACGATTTTTCAGTCCCTTTTGATGGTCTGGAACTTTAATCAGTATTTAACCGATGTGCAATTGCTTAAATTTAGAAACAAACTAATTTTCGATATAAAATTAAGGTGATTATATTTTTAAATGGAACTAGGTATTTTTAACTTCGAAGAGGGACAAAAGTAAGAAAATCAACTTGCTTATCGACAATATTGCAATTCATAGGCATGTTGTTAAATAGTATTAGGATGAGAATATATGTTAATAAAACGAATAAATAGTCGTTAATTGTTTTAGGAGAGGAAATTTCTCGACTGACAATGATTTTAATTGTCGCATATTGTATTGTAGTAGGTGATCGGGGATGAAGGAGATCGGTGAAATTATAAATAACACGTGGTTAATCTTAAAACTGCTTTATTTTGGTCCGCGATACGGGAGACGACCAAACATTATAGTCATTATAGTATAAATAAGGTAAAGATTCTGTATCGTAAAGAGAATATTATATTATTATTTTCCATGAATTGTATTCTCCAAGGTAAAAAAGTATTGTTTATTTTGCGTTAAAAATACCTAGTTCAACCAAAGAACAAATTTCTGACCCCTTTGCACTTTAATAATTTTTCATTCTGTATTCAATAGACTTTCTAAGACCAAAGATAAGATAAACATTGAAAACGTTGCTTCTGCTTCTTTTCGTAAGTTCATAAAACAAGAAACGTCGACGCGAATTTGCACCAGGCTCGCGCCACGAAGGCACTCGATCCGAGAGATAAGCATTTCCGCGGACAATTAAACAATTCTTAATTATTCGATAAAGATAACACGGCTACCGCTTGTAGTTTCTCGGCCTTATCCGCCGGGGTACCGGGTAATGCACGACGGTCATTTTTAACGTTTAATGAGATCCCCTTCGCCCGGTCGCCTTAAAAATAACGAAAAAAGAATAGAATGGAAATGGAAAGGAAGAAGGCGAAATATTGTTCCGCGGACGGGTCCCTGTTGTGTCGCGTTCGCGTTCGGTAAAAAAGCACGATAAAGACCGGGAGAACTCCCTTATCTCGCTTGATACTCGCCGCCGACGCTTGTAATGGTCGGATATTCGCGATGTTTAAAGAATCTCGACCGCTGTTCCACGGGAGTTTTTTTCACGTCGGCGAGGCGAACGGATCCGCCGCCGCTGAAAAATAAATGCTGCTAGAAATAACTGCCGTCCCGAGAGGAAAAGTAACCAAGGCCGGGAAAATGGATTAATTAATTCCTGTAAAGGGTTCGTTAAAAGTGTAAAATATTATCATAGGGAATCTAAAATAAGGTGTTACGTTTACTCAGAGTCGACCCTTTCGCTACGAAATTATCAAACGACCGGGGAAACAAATATCTATTTACGTCCACGAGCATGTCAGACATTAAACGATAAGAGATACGAACCGGATGGGGAAAGGATCGATCGTTTAATCGCTTTAACCGTTCATCGACCCGTCATTATGATGCAGGAATCTCCGATGTTTTCGGATAACGCGAGAAGAAGGGGAGGCTCGAGATCGCGCGAAGAGCGGGTGGGTCGAAAGGCGCGGGGGCGTACAATTTATGCGATCATAGATGTAATCGCATTTGAATATTCACAACTATGCGCGTCGCCGGAGCTGGTAACTTTATAATTACCAAGTAAATTACCTTTCCTCCGCGCTTTCCATCCCTTCTGCCTCCTTCCGTCGGTCTTTCCACCCCCCCCCCACCGTTCTCGCCCGGCCGCCGCCACGTACGAGTAGCGGCCGCCCACCCGAGAGGCTGCCCTCCGTGGGGGTGGGGAGGGTGGGAATTTATTGAAAATTAAGTCCGATTTTATCGCGCGGAAACTTTCCAATTTTCTACGGTTACTTTCGCGTTCTATTTCGACCGGTCGACGAGGAATTTGCGACGGGACCCACCGGGACCCGGTACTTAATAAACGTCAAGTCCTGATTATGCCCTCTTCACGCTCGATCCGGGTTCTTTTCGCTGAGAACGACGTTGATTGTATATTCGATATAAAGTAGGGGGTGTGTTAAAAACACTCAACGTGTTTTTTAAATCATTAGAGAAGTGTAATATAAAAACAATAATGTTTTTAATGTGTAATGTAAAATGTTTTGAAATGCCTGATTTAAATCCAATTGAGATGCTTTGGATCGACGTTGATAGGGATATTAGACATGAAAAGCCAAAATAATAAAAGCTTCATGAAACTCGACTCCCATTGATCTATACGTTCATTGAATACAAATGGCAAAACAACAAAATACTAGAATTAATATGAGTCAGCGTAACATTTAATCTAATTTGGTCGTTAAAAATAATGTCGTGACATCGATAATATATTGTTCGTAAGTATACGCAAAAAAGACTCTAATTATTGTATTCTCAGGGTTAAAAATACAAGATCGCGTTTGGGGTCACGCGTCACCCGCCGGCGCGCTATTTCGAGCTCGAAAAATTGTTTTCGATACCGTGCATAAATCGATGGGAGAGCCAGAATGAAACCACGATTCGAATTCAACGTCAGTGGAACGGCGTCGTCGTTTAACGACGCACAAGGAACGATCGATCGTTGACCTGCGATCTCCGGGTGGCGAACGGAGAAGCAGAATGATTGATCTCCGAACGAGAGGCGTCTTCCAGGTCAGGTTCCAGGGGAAAGGTCGACGGGTGGCTGAACGTTGCCCCATAAAATGCACCCTCGAGCTACATTCATGGCGACGGAGGCGAGCGTTTCGGTTTCCCTGCGGGCTATTTAGCGCATCTGCCTCCACCCTGGCGAAGGAAGAGGGAGGAAAGGGGGTGGTCGGATCGGAGAGGAGCCGGTTGATGGAAAGGGTGGCGGAAAAGACGGTTGCCGGTCGGCTACGTGACCGAAAAACACCGTTGGTCGGGCCAACGATTGTTTGGATTCCCGGGCCAAGTGCTTTTAATTAATTTGCTAATTCTCTTCGGGCTCCTGTGTCCGTCGAATCGTAACGGCAATTACCTTTGCCCGTTGTTTTGCGTGTAACCGTCCTTATCTACGAGGGCGGCTTCTCATCGTCACTACATCATCCGCATTCCGCGTCCAGCGCGCTTGTAAACACACGGTCGTCCGCTTCTACAAATCTCCGCGTCATCTTAGCCCTCTATGTGTCCCAACGGAACGTTTCTAAACTTTGCTTCACGCTATTACTCCCGTTCCTATTTCGAGCCTTTGGAACCCAAATGTAATATCGCAGTTGCAGCTCAGCGTGGATCTACATACCAGTTTCCGCGTCGGTCGGAACTGTTCAAATTCAAATTCAATACCGTGGCTCGATAGCCAAGTTGTTGGATTTAATAAACTTTGTTACCCGACTGATTAAACTTGTTGTTTATGCCCATAATATGCGCCAATTTCGAATTCAAACCGAACAAAGAAAGATTGTACTCGCCGTTTCGCTTTCGTGCGATAAAAAAACAACTGGACAAAGTAAATTACAGAATAGATCGCGAAGGTATTTCGTTATAACGTCCGATGGACGAACGCGGGTTTATTTTTCGAAAGACCGGAGGCGCGGGCTACGCGGAACAAATATCATCCTCACGGTTTCGTAATAAATCCAAGCGGACTTTAATACATTTAATTATACTCTACGCGGTGAAGTTCTCGAAGTGTACCGGGATTCTCTAGTTAGAACGTCGCGGTGGTTCGTTGAACGCCGAAGGGAACGGGACGGGGAACCCGCAGCGTTTCGCCTTCGAGATAAACATTTGTCAATTAATTCGACTCTGCATTTTCCCTCGTTTCCGCCCGTTCCGGCGTGCACTGAACTCGTTCGTAGGTAATTGATAAAAGAAGAAACAAGGCGCGGCTGGCCGGTTCCAGCGTACGTGACCAACGAATGCGACCGAGACCGCAATTGTTCAGCTTCTATCCCCGGCGCTTTTAATTCATTTGTTAATTTATCGCGCGGACCATTGTCCCGCGGGGTCGTAACACTAATTCCACCATACCGCCGGCCGTAACCGGGTACGCCTCTGTACACGGCACGGGATCGCGTAGCCGGTTTATCTCATGGAAGATTACGGTCGGTGCACGATAAGAGAGTCAGCATTTGTATATCTCGTCTTATTCCGCGCTGTGTCTGCATCAGTCGGTAGCTTCGCAATTTCTACGAACCGTTTGTGCACCACCGAGACTACTGATAGGTCCGTGAAAGAGAAACGGCATCAGCGATATGACTGCGATATTTCAAAGGCACCGAGATGTCGACCTTTCCTAGAATATCATCGTGCTCGTATTGGTCTCTGTCCACGCGACAGTTCTTCCGGTAATACAGTCTGAATATTACGTTCGGGGAGAAAGAGTTTGTCGACGACCCGGATAGCCCGATCGGGGCGGTAGACGTACGATAAAAAACGCCGCCGGTGTAATTGTCTTGGGAAATTTCTCGGATTTTCATTTCAGACGTAATTATTGTAAGAACTTAAGGGGAGACTCTGGTGTAACAGAGTTCAAATTTAAAGTTTCTTTTTTTCATTTTTTTTGCGAAAAAATGAAAGTTATTGAAAGAAAATGGTTTTTAGTCTATTTTTTATTATTCTTTATTAACACTAGATTTACAGAAGCCGTCAATTTGACGGGTGTCTGATTCCATATTTAAAATTGCAGAACGCGTAAATATTATTTTTTAACAACTTATGTTGAATTTGATTGATGCACTGGCATGAATACATATTCTAATTAAAAGAAAAATCGTATTGTAAGGTAATCGTCAACATGAAAGGTATTATATATATATACATATATATATATATACGTGCGATCAATGCCCGTAAATCTAGTGTTAAATAGTAGAGTCAGTTTCTTTAATATATATGAAAAATTTTAATGGGAGATTCTAGAGGCCAAAATAAGATGAAAATCAAGAATATCAATTTGTTGATTGAGGCTTCGTTAAAAAGTTATTAACGTTTAAAGTTCCGCCTGTAGAGCGGCAATAAACCTCAAGCCTCAATCAACAAATTAATATTCTTGATTTACATCTTATTTTGGCTTTTAGAATCTCCCATTAAAACAATGCTTCTGTAGAAATTTGAAAATAACCATTAGCGAGGAGATACTTGGTTGAAAAAGAAAAATGTTAATCGTGTAAGAGGGCGAAATAGTTTAATGAATGTAGTTTAGGAGTCATTTCACTTCTGTCAATATCATAGGTCAGACATTGCCAGATAATATGATTAGATTTTGAGAACTTAAAGGGGTATTCTTGTGTAACAGAGATCAAATTTAAAGTTTCTTTTTTTTTGCAAAGAATTAAAATTTATTGAAAGAAAATATTTTTTTAGTCTATTCTTTACTATTTTTTATTAAATAGTAGTTAAGTCGTTTAATTCTAACGATGTTAATCATAGTTGGTGTATAGTGTAGCATCCATCATAGAGGTTAGAACGCAACGAACGATAAATTTTCTTGATGTTAGTCGGTTTCCACTGGTATTGAATGTATTTTAAATAAAAAATAGGGAAAATTTTAAAAACTATCTTGAAGAAAACATTTCTCGTATAGAAATTTTTTCTTCAAAATGCTATAGTTCTAAAAATTTTCCATATTTCTCGTTTAAAATAATCTTTGTACCAGTGGAAACCAACCAGCTTCAACCCTTAAGTGAATTATAATGTTGATTTTTACTAAATTGATAAATGGAAATCAACTTTCCCTTAAAGCATTTAAATAATAAAGAACTAATGGAGGACTACATAAATTTTCAACTAATTACATTCATTGACATATTATATTCATTGACATATGATAAACAATAACCCACTTAAGGATTAAGAAAATTTTTCGTTTGTACACTATGATTAACATCGTTGAATAGAATTAACTACTATTTAATAAATGATAATAAAAACTGTACCAAAAAATATTTTCGTATAGTTCAAGGGTCTCTCTTCGTGCCCCTAAAAATCTAGTACAATGGAACTTTTAATTCTCTACGAAAAAAATAAAAAACTTTAAATTTTAACGCTGTTATACGAGAATCCCCCCTTAAATCGAAACGTAGAGTCTCAGTATTAAAATGAGTAAAATCTAGACTAATTTAGAGACCGTTTCATTGTCTTAGATCGCGATGAAAAAATCTAGGATCCGATTTCCCATGCCCTAATTGGAACCTGGTCCAGTCCGAACTCATTTGAATGTGTAACAATCCTTCGATCAGATTCTAATTGGATACCTCGTTTATTCCAATATAATTGAATTCGAACATATTTTCGTTCCCGAATACGCACAATTTTGTTATAATTTGAAAACGTTAAAATAAGTTAAATTAAAACGTTATTATTTAAAAATCGATTTTCTTCCTACATTTTTAGTTATTATCGGTTCCAAACGATTCTGAAATATAATTTACGTAGCGCCAGATCAAAGGAAGCTCGAAATAGTATGCGATTCTAAGACACTATATGAGAACGACGAAGCGCGGAATGAGATTTATAGCAGGAGCTCTCAACGAACCCACTCCGCCGAATGTTTATTCATTCTCTATCGTTTAATCGGACGGAGGATCGCGCATGATGCATCTTCGAATTTCTCAATGAATTCCGTGGCGTCCTTTGTAAATGAGAGACATAAGGTATTAGCGACGCTCTGATTTCCAACGTATCACATTTCAAAATCCCCGGGCATTAGTGTGGCGGTTGGACAAGAGACTATTTGCGAGAGAGCTCTGCTATTGGGCGAAACGGAAAGGGGTTGGTGGGCATTCGGGGTCCAGAACGACGAAATTCCGAGCACCCTCCGTCCACTGGAAGGACGAAGAGGGCATTTACTTTCGAACACGAATCACCAGGGCGCCTAGGACGTCCAAGGAGGAAATGGAAGCGGATAGTCCATGGAAGTCTTCCTCGTAAATGTACCAAGATGTAAACCCAGATTATTGGGGCCCAGTACTTATGCAAAATCCTCCATCGATTCGGAAGTGTGCCTATACTGTCTCATAGTGCCACTTTGATCGAACCCCTTTTGTTGGTCCGTCTTAAGAGCTCTTTGTATCAGGATAAGATGCTCGAGAATTATTTGCAAACTTCCCCCTCGTACGTAAATTCTTACACGATGAAACTGGTTCGAGAAACATTGACTGTTATTATTCTAATTATTCGGCGGCGTCGCTTTGATCCCACGCGCCCTCTGGTGGTGACTTTTCGAGTTCCAGGAAGTTCGCCAGGTTCACCAGCTAAAGTAGATTTCTGTCGAGTCTCGCGGCAATGAAGACGATAGATTCGCTGAAAGCAACGAAGGGACTGGTAGATTTTTAGAAACGATTTCATCGAACGATTCGCTCCGCCCCATCGAGTTCCGTCCGTTCGATGCAACGAAACGATTTTCGACGATAAGCCATCGCGCGTAGATGTCATCGTCATTGAAAATTTCGTCTGGATATCGTTTTCGATAATACGAGGAGCGCGCGCGGGGGAGTGGAATCGGTTCGGAGAAAATTGTGTTTGGTAGAACGTACGGCGGTCGTTGTTCGAAAACGAAATATGCCCTGTCTGGGTTTCTCGACGCGGCCGAGGAAAGCGTGGAGTGGCTGCAGTATATAATGTGAAGTGAAAAGGATCATTTCGTACCATCTGCGCGGAAGAAAATCGCGAATTCTATGCTGCAAGGGATCTTTATATCTCCTTCAACCGTCGGCTGCAGCATCCCTGGATACTCCACTTCCGGGGAAACAAACGATATATCCGGTCTAGGTCCGACCGTTTCTGAGTATTATTTTTTAAATCCATTCCGGTGGAGCGTCGCCCGGTGGGTTACGGAGAAAGGAGGGCGTCGTTCCGAACCGCGAAACCATTTGCGTTTTATCGGGTCGGTTCGCGTTCCCGTACCTGCCAGAACCGTGTCTGGAAAGAAATATAACAGCGGCTTCGGCGGGACAGGAAAGGCACTTAATTGAATTCTCGAATTGAATTAACACCGTCGCGTCGATCTTCTTCGTTCTTGCAGCGCCGTTACTTCCAATGGTTGCACACCCACCCCTGTTGTTACAGTCGCGAAAGAAGAACGAGGCGATGTTAAAAATATCGTCGCGAGAGCGACGCGTGCGATTCTATTTATTATTAAAGACTTTTGGAACTCGAAATGCATCGTGTGCATTCCTAACGAACCAATAAAAGTTTTTTATTCAAATAAAAGGTGGTGTAAATTGTTACCAAACCGAGGAAAAGAATCCCATTTTTCGGTTTTTGTGATTTTTTTTAAATGATAGGTAGGCTGTTTTGTACTGAAATTTTGCAGATATATTTAGTCATCTTATAAGTATGTACAGTATTTTTTTTAATAAGAAATATTGAAAATTGTGAGAGTTATAATTTCTTGTTTAAATGGGGGTTTTTAAATTGGCTTCCATGATATTTCAAGATCTATCAGGCGAATTGACTTCAAATTTGGAGAGAATATTCAGCAGGCACGACTCTATCGTTGGAACTAGAGATTTTTAAAAATATTGAGTTTTACTATTTTTTTTAATATGTTAAATACAAAAGAAAGGTTAGAAAATAGAAATTTGAAACTCCCTTGTTCTTGCTATAACTACACCCTTCCTTATGAAGATACTTTAGCCCTCTTTGTTTCGGATTAGCGGATCGGAGGGAATCGTGGAAGCCAGAGCACCTTTTCCAGAAGAAAAAGAAGTTTTAATATCCACAATTTTTAATATTTTAGATAAATATATCTGCACAATGTCAGAAAAAAACAGCCTACTTATCATTAAAGAACAAATGACAGTCTAGCACGTTAATTGCCAGTCTAAAACCGTAAAATTGTTTACGAGACCAAAACTTTGATTTCAGACAATTGTAAATCACACAACTTAAAACTTGGCGTAGTATTTCCTTTCGTAATTTCACTAAAATTTATGAAGCGTATTTAAATTAATTTTCTTGAACATTTCAACTTGAGAATTAATTGTTTTAGTTCCACTGTTAAAAGTTCTGTCTTTCATATATGATACCCCCTTCATTGTCCGGCTGAAGAATATATGAGCGGAAATGAAATGAAAAATTTATTATTTTTATCTTGAGAATCTTCTGTAATGGTGAATTTTAATTAACTAAATTCCTATGCAAACCAGCATGCGGTACGCGATGCACGTGTATTTTTTAACGAACCGTAACGAGGATCGATTCCCCATCAATAGTCGTTCTACGTGTTTCAAGTTTCTGGAGTGGAAAGATTGATCCATAAAATTGCTTTGTTCGAAAGACAAGACTCGATACCTATTTCGCTGGCAGTTTATACGATAGATACATGCATTTGATAAAAATAAAATAAAGGAAATAAAAGAAAATAAAGGCAATTTTCAAGAATTTTTTGGGCGTAACTGTCGAACTTTTTCTGTTAAATGTTTAATGTTTTCGAAAGTACATTTCATGAACTAATTCTTGTAAAAATTTCGTATAAAAATATTAATTATTACAGCCATAATAGCAACCAGCGCGAGAGGCCTCCAAAAATTTTTTAGAAAAGGACGGACGTATAATATTTCACTGCAAGTTGTGAAACGAGAAATCATGTTATTTTCTTAAACTACAAGACAGTAGCTTTAGTTACAAGTACGAGGTTTTAAAAACAATTATTTATTATAAAATGGTGCAATTTTGAAAGTATATGTCAAGACAAGTTCATTCATCTTTGCAGTTTGTTTACGATACACCTCCTATAGATATAAACACTTTAAAAGTTAAAATACAACAAGCATGTGTATCGACACGTCATACAACAATAGCTGCAGCAATTGAAAACGTAATCCGTTCAAGTGAAATATGTATTCGTGCACAAGGAAATCGTGTTGAACTCGTCTGAATCTTTTATAATATTACTAATACAGAGTTCTGATAAACAGAATGTTATAAAATATAGAGACTTCTTTTATTCTCGATCTTCTATGACCTCGAAGGTCACCATATACTATATGATTATTCATGATCAATGAACGAGATCATACTTTTCTTGACACATACCTTCATATGACATATGAAAAAATATATGGCATTCCATTTAAAAAATTGAAGATCCCTTCCATTCCCCACAAAATAATGTAAATATGCAAAATTGATATACACAGTCCTATTGATCATAAAAAAAAGCCATCAAACTTTTTCCTCTCTCATTTTTGTCTAATCGCAATAGCTTTCTTCTTGTATATTACCGTACAGTAATTGTTAAGGATACTTAAGGAACCTTCACATCGCGGAGTTTATGATACGGACGTGACTTCTCCGCTATTTTTGAGTATTAGGCCTTTGAGACATTTTTACTTGACAAATTACGTTACGGTCATTAACCTCTTAGCTTACAATGACGTCTGAGAGACGTGATAAGTCTACCGCGCCAAACATGAATCAGACGTCTCAGAGACGTGATAAGTCTACCGGGCCAAACCTTGGTGTCGCTTTTGGCACGCACAGTTGGAAATAAAATCGTAAGGCAAGGGGTTCAGGAAACTCCAAACTCCACACGGGACTTGGAATCCTTGGAGCTCTTCCTTGCCCCAATAGCGATTGACGTATATTAAACCCGCAGGAGCACACATCTGCAGACCACAGGGGTCTTGGGGGTTTTGGCTTCCCCCAAATGTTTATAAAAAAGGCAACGTTCTCGCTCACTCTTGCATGGTACACCTGGACACTGGACAACAGGGTGGGCGGGAATGTTGCAAAACGCAGGAAACGCCCTGCCAAGGTGACGACTTTGAGGATTGGCTTGACCAATCCTCCTACCGGTTAGCTCTGCGCGTTTTCGTCACCTTGGTAGGGGAAGCCAAGCTTAGGTTAAGGATGGCATTATGTATTCGGATTAGATTCGTTTTTGATCGAGCCTTACGAACTCGACTAGACTCTCCACAAGGCGTTTTCATACTCTTGTGTAACACGAAGAGCAACGAGCTCTCAATCAGAAGCAACACCAGTTTGGGTGGTCCTTCGAGCACATGGAAAGGGAACACAGTAAAGAGCTATGTAATATGCATAGTCCGCGCAACACATAGCACGTGGGCATAGTGCTTCGCGGCCAAAACAGTAATATAGAGAGATAACGAAAGATCTATGAAATAACATTGGAGTTTTTAAACTTTCCAAAGGGCATCCACTTCAGGAAAACCGTCAAAACAGGAATCACCGTCATCTCCTCCATTCAAATCTCCTTTTTCCCCCTCAAACCCAAACAGAATACGCGTTTTATCAAAGGATTGTTGAGCATAGCCACCTGTTCGGAAAAGCTTAAAGGTTAAACAACCTGTCTCGCGCGCAGAATGGTACCGAACACCGAGGAATCTACCAATCACTATGGTGTACGATTCCAAGTAATATTCGTAGCCGCCTCGAATGGGAAAGGCTATCGAGAAACGGTGCTAGTATTTAAGCGTTTCCTTAAGTCCGTACGTATCCCCTTGGCGCCGTGTTCACCGGCAGCACCGGATTTCCATTAACCTGGCTCTCGTTAGAACGCGGCCTTATTTACGTGAATATTCATCAGCCAGGTTGAAACATATTCCGTGGAATCGGCGCGCGTGTGCATGTGCACCGCATATATCCGGGCCGCGCGTTACGCCGCGTCTCCGAGCGGGTTCCCGCGTCTCGCAGACGGCGCGGTCGTTGTCTCTCTTTTCCGACCCTCTCCCCCTCTCCTCTACCCTCCCACCGCCCGTTGTCGAGGGGAGAAAAGCGAACGGGCGCGTAAACAAGGGCGCACGAATGGCTGCGAACTCAAAAATGGAACAACAGCCGCATCCGGCGGCTATTATTCGCCGCGGAGGTGAGTCCTGCGGGCACGCCGACGGTTGTACAGTCGAGCACGACCCTCTCTCTATATTATACCGCCTTCCATTTTCCATTCTACAACCCTCATTTCCATTTTGTTGCCGGCACAATTTAAATCTCCGCCGCCCCGATGACACTCGGGAAACGTACGTCCACCGGTGTTCTGTTCTCCGCTGTTCCCGCTCTCCTTCTTCTTCTCTGTCCTCCACCGCCATTTCCGCCGTCGTCTCTCTCCCTCCCTCTTACGGGATAATGGCTCGCAGAGGGCGAACGTTTCGGATATATCGTTCGTCGCGAATGAACTTTATTAAATTAAACAGAAATTAATTTCGTTTATTTGCTCGTGCCGTAATCTCGTTCGAGGACGAGTACGTTTGGCGGTCTCTGTTTTAAATACTGGGGAACGACTTGAACGAAGAGCGACGTACTTATCGCTACGATTAATCTTTCGAACGTTATATAACCCATGAACCGAAATAGTAATGATATCAGAAATGTTGAATTTGAAGAGCCAAAAGATTGCAGATAGTATTAAGTATTTTGTTTCTTTTGTGTTCTATATCCAAATATTGAATTGGAAATTATTTTTGTTAAAATGTCGCACGTGTGTTCAGTTTTGCTCCTTATTGTATATGAGGTCAGTTGCCCTAATGTGGAATAGTTTTTTTATACGCGTGTTCCACTTGCTTGCAGAACTTTTATAAAAACTTAAAGAGTATGATTTTATAGGAAATTTTATGCTCTTTTGACTGGTAACAGTCAAATTTTGAATATAATAATCGTTCAGGAAATGTTAACTTTTTTTTACCGAGGTCATCATTTTCCATATTAGGCTCATAGTAACATGGAATCTGGTATTGAATGTATTTTAAATATCTTGGAGAAAACATTTTTTGTATAGAAACTTTATCTTCGAAATGCTATAGTTTTTACAATTTGTCATATTTATCATTTAAAATAGTCTCAGTATTAGTGGAAACCAACCAGCTTTAACCCTTAAGTGGACTCTCAATCTCAACTGAATTATTCTACTTAACGTTGATTTTTACCAAATTGATAAATGGAAATCAACTTTCCCTTAAAGTATTTAAATAATACTGAACTAATGGAGGATTATATAAATTTTCAAATAATTACATTGTCATGTATTAAATAATAATCCACTTAAGGGTTAAGAAAATTTTTCGTTTGTTGCGTTTTGATCTCTATGATGGATGCTACGTTGCACATCAATTATGGTTAACATCGTCGAATAGGATTAACTACTATTTAATAAATGATAATAAAAAATGGACAAAAAAAATATTTTCGTATAGTTTAAGGGTCTCTCTTCGTGCCCCTAAAGGTCTACTACTATTGAACATTTAATTATTTAGGAAAAAAATAAAAAAATTTTAAGTTTCAATACTGTTACACAAGAATCTTCCCTTAAATCGAAACGTTGAATACTATATGTGCCTAATATGGAAAGCATAATATATTGAATTTAGCATAAATGGATCATTTTTGGAAGGCTTAACGTGTTCTACAAAATGTTTAAACCAATCAGTAAAGATATCCATCTGAATCCAACCAGAAGGGTGCGCTTCGAATATGGTTCGACGAGGAGCATCATTTTTCAACTCATTTCTCATGTTTTTACGAGGAAATATTATCATTCGAGGTACATAAATTCCACTAGCATGCATACAAATTACTGCAGTATTACTGTTTTTTCCCTTTCATTCCTAGAATTTTTTGTTGGCGTGATCGCACGATAGTTACACCTCTTTCATCACAATCGAATATTCTACTTGCGGGATATTGATGTTTTCCATATTCACTTTCTAATAAATTAAAAAAAGCATCAGAAGCATTTGTTTAATGAATCGAAATAATGTTGTTCTAGAAACCGAGTATATTTTCTCCACCTAATCTAACTTTTGTGTCTATAATCGCTTGAACTGCATTATACATATTTTCTTTTGTCCATTTTCTTCTAAGTTGCACGTTAGACGAGATCTAGAGAACAGAAAGCACGTTTTATGTAATCAAAATAGAAAGGAGGGGTCGGTCGAGCGCTTGTGAGAGCGTGATCCCTCTGGTGGCGAGCATGGGAGGTGACGCCACAAGCCCGTTTAGGTATTCCACATTAGGCACATCATTGTTCCTCGAGCTTTTAGAAATATTATGTTTACGAGATAGAAATTCATAATTTCGACAATTGTCGCGAAAGTTTGACCATATTTGAAGAAATAGTCAAGCTGTCACAAAGCTGATGCACTTACCTTATTATGTATAATTTTAGGTCAAAGATCACCTTGCAAAAATTCAGACTGCGATATTTTCTTCAATATTCTTTTACGAACACGTGTTGCTTCGGGATTCGGACATATGCACGCCAGTTGCAACAAATGACAACCATAATCGATTCTTTAATATTGTGGTGTTCCATATTAGATCAACTGACCCTAAGTGTTCGACAAAATCGTTCACCAAAATTATTCATTGCTTTTTGCAGTCACAAATTATTTCAGTTACAATCAACATACTTTGCAATAAAATTCTAGTTCACAGCACACGCTTAACGTTACACAACTCATCGCTCAAAGGGTTAACGAACATTACGAGATCATACGACTTCGGAACAAAAAGTCAAGAAATAAATAAAACCAAACCGTAAACAGCTTATGGAGAAAGCAATATTCTTGATAGTAAAAGCAAACAATATTGTACCGCCTGCTAGATTCGCCAGAGAATCCTTCAGTATGGCTTTTCGATCCGAAAGCTCCACATAAGGAGTCGACTTTCAACTCGCAGACGCACCTGAGGAAGAATCCTCTACGAAAGTGTTATCGAAGCGTCCTTTATCGCATTCAACGCGATACAGCTCCTACAACTGAAGTTTAACATTTATCACGAGCAAACCAATCGACTTAATTCTTGTACAATTCACAATTCCTGACCGTAGAACTTTTTGTTATCAAAAACAATCGTTAATGGTAGTCGGTAACACGCGACTCTTCTTCGTAACATGTTTGCCTCGCCCTTTCTCGGTCTGATTTTTCCCTTTTTTATTTCCCCAACCTCCGCGTGATCTACGTTTTTCTTTTTTTTTCACCCGGGGATTCGGCGAACGTTAACGTTTTACGTCCGTCGACGAGGGGCAGAGCCGCTGTAATTTAATCAGCTCGCAGCCGGCTTAATGAGAAAATGAAATACCGGTAATGGCACGGAATTAAAATAGCCCGGGATAAACTGCATCGAGGCAAATCCCATGGAGGCCCGCGATCGTTGGGCTAATTGTGCGTGGGTGTTGATCAAATATCATATTCCTCGTCCGTCGGGATCCGGTATTGTCGGGGGAGCAATTCTTTTTCAGCCCGGTTGTTGCGTGTTTACACGATCCGCCGCCCACCCCCTTTGTACCGACGCAGTTGCGCTACGAAACGCGCTTTAAAAATGCATTTTAATTCCGTAAAGGTGCAACGTCGTTCGCAACGGAAAAAGGTATTTCTCTGTCCGGGTTAATTTCGAAACGTTACACGGAACATTAAAAGCGGAATGAAATAATACGTCCTTAATAATAATACGTCTATTACGCGCTCGAATTGCGGTAATATTACGCCCTGGCGAGCCTAGACAAATTTTATTTGCAATAAAAGCGGAAATTAACGCGGTACAATTGTTTTTTATTTCTCAAACGCACCGTTAATATCTGGAAATTGATATATCAATGTGCTCGATATAATAATTCTCATGAAATCAATATGACAATCCGTTAAACATTATTTTGCGTATAATTTATATTAAATTATTACGAAGGGTAATGCATACATTATTTTAACGATCTAAAGAGATTGTTAATTTGAACTATCGATTGATTAGGATAATTACATTTTCGGAAACATATTAAACGTAAGATCATTATTTCGAAAGTTATTTAATGAAGTAACGCAACGTAATTGTATATCAAAAATGAAACAACAGCGAAATGTGATAACAATTTATTTCAAACATCGTTATTTCTCAAGTGCACCGTTCCGATTATAATACATGAAATGCCAAGTTCTGTCGCTTTCCCCTAATGGAAACATGCTTCCCTTATTTTCTACATTTTTCTTTTTTTTTACATTAACTTTAGTATCTTCCAATCGCATATCTCGTACGCAAACTCATTATACAGTGTCAACATTCATTTAAATTAATTGATCGAATTATTCCTGGTGTATATATTAATGATTCTGTTTAGATATTAATGTAAATATATTACAGAATTTCGGGGAATAATTAAAATTATAAAAGATACGAGTAATATTGATTGAAAATTTTGTCGTTAATCAATATTTGATTAAGTAATATTACAAATTGCACATTAATCTTCGTATTGGACTGGTTCTTATTGATTTCGATTTAACGATTATTTTCATAATTCACTGTATCGCTCGATTTTTTTACTTTTAAAACTTGTCCCCTCCGATAACAAATCCTTCGATCATCAGTCCCGATAGTGTTTGCACGTACCGGGGCAGCGTTTCTTCGAATTAGCGGTATAATGGTCAAATCGAGGCATTTTCGGGCGCAGCAGGGTTAATGAGATTTATTGGGGCTGGGCTGGGCAAAAAGTAGGAGAGAAAGGGCGGTCCTTATCGTCCCGTCGTGGGTGAAATACTTATTCGATGGAAGTATCTTATCCCGAAGGTTATCGCGGACGACCCTGTGGGACTTAAACAAAGTTGGTCGCGGAGGCAGCGGTCGGGGTTCGAGGGAACGTGGACAGAGTACTCCTTATTGAATCATGGATCTAACGACGAGACCAGACACTAGATCCCAGAACGGATATCAGGTTACTCGTTAGTCGAGTAGCGTTCCGCCAAGATTTATACGATTAGACGGAATTTCCTTGACGTAATCGAAGGCAGTTTTCATCATTTCTCTCCGCCTTTCACGCGACAAAAAAAAAAAGGAACAAAGGACGAACGAAATGTTTCCTAATGAGTTCAACGGCGGGATCGGATATTTCGTTTTCCAAGGAAAAATCCTGCGCCCTTTTGCTACCCGGTAGGCGCGATAATTGGACGATCCAGGCCACCTGTATCGCGAAACGTACCGTTTCGGTCTTTTCTATAATTTTATAGATCGACGATTTTATCGAACGACGGTCGTCGATTCTTCTCGCCTGCTGTGTCGGGACGCTGGAACGCGAGTCGAACAGCTCGACCCAACTCCGAAAGAAATCTTTCGTCGGTCGAATCGATTTGCTTACAAAAGTTTGCGACAAAGGCGGCAGCGTCGCGGGTCGCTATAAAGGAATGTCATCGGTCGGGGCAATGAACCGGCAACTTCATTCGATTCTTCTCAGCCGTGAAGCAATAAAAATTATTGAGCGTGAAACGCTGTCCTACGTTCCATTGACGAATGTTGCCGTACGATAAATATTATCGTTATTTTCCTTTACCGGCTGCACCTGCTCCTGCAGTTTCCACTTAGCGTTTATTTCTTAACCTTGCGACGCCAAATATTGGAGACACGGCTGCCTCGATGGAGTCCATCTGACCTTAAACGTAACACGATTTTATTATTCGTTGACTTCTCGTTAAGTATCGTCTTCGGTACGTTGACGTTTACGAACTCTTTACTCATTAAAGATTATTGCAATGCACAAAGTAAATGATAATTGACAGAGTTTGTCAATCGAGATCTATTCTGGGATTAGTCGAAGGAGCGAATATCACTTTTGTCGTTTCGTTGGTGTTACTCGACTGGAATGAACGAAATTTACTTTATTACTTGGGAATATCGTCTTCGGTGTGTTGATGTTTACAAACATTTTGCTCGTTAACAATTATTGCAGTGCACAAAGCAAATGACAATTGGATGTAACAAAATTTATAAACAGAATTCCTTTGATTAATTACTGTTGAAATATAAATTTAAAATAAGAAAAGCTTGTACGGTTTTGTGCGACACCTGGTGGCAAGCCTGGAGTGCTTAACATGTAAGACCCATTGTGGTGCAGTTTTTAGTAAGACACATTTTGTTCAGTTTTGTATTTTATATTAAACAGTTACATATTATAAGCAATAAATGCTTCATAAACCTCACTTATTCTAACAATTACAAAACACAGTTTGTCGATCGAGATCCGTTCTGGGATTAGTCGAAGGAACGAATGTCACTTTTGTCGTTTCGTTGATGTAACTCGACTGGAACGGATGAAATTTACTGTATTACGCGGCAATATCACGAAGGAAAATTTCCAGATCGCTATGAATCGTGCTTGCTTGGACAGAGAACGGGATTGAGGGCTTTTAATCCCCTTTCGAGCTGCTTGCTGATTTTCAGGAAATCCAGGATAATCCTTAGAAAGAAAATTTAGAAGCTTCCCTTAAATACTATAGAGGAATATGGAGCTTGCAAGCAGGATCAAGGGACGAAACAGTTTTTCTAAATTTTATTTTATCACAGTTTCAACCCTTGATGGAGATTATTCTGTGACGTCATTTACAGTAACGTCTACATTACAAAATTGTCGAACCATAAACTTACTCTTATCTATTTTCCTGACATTTTCCCCATTCTTGGATCTTTTTAAGATGTCGCGGGTTTCAGGAATCGTGGCGTTGTTTCCGAGAAATTAATTAAAAATTTCGGGGACTTTGTATCGGGAGAACTCGATATCGGAAGAGGTGGCACGAAAATCCGCGGATTCCTGGAATCGTGACGTCGTTTCTAAGAAATTTATTTAAATATAGAATCATACTACAGATCTAATTCAAGGCAGAAAAATAAACATAATTTATATGTGATAAAAACGAGGAATATAATCACAGATCTCTGGCCACACTTTATATTTGCGCTAAAGAATTTTTTTCTCAAAAGTGCGTAGGAATTTGGGGGTATGTCTATTCACCAAAAATGATTACAATTCACCCCTGCAACTAAAAATAATTTTTTTAGAACGATTTGAAATTTTTTAATTTCACCGAAAAATTTTAGCACCTAATCGAATTTTTTTCTCGGAAGTGGGTAGGAATTCGGGGGTATGTCTACTCACCAAAAATAATTATAATTAACCCCCGCAACCGAAAATAATTTTCTCAGAATGATTTGAAATTTTTTTTTCGTCGAAAAATTTCTGCACTGAAGAATTCGTTTTTCATTTTTAATAAATTTGTTTGACGCTGCACGGAAATATTGTCTAATACTTTTTTGTACGTATCCGTGAGCTCTACTTCTCAACTAAATTTCATTAAAATATATTCACTATTGTAGAAGTTATGAACGTTTGAAAATTGGACCATGTTTATGGGGGTTTTCTCACTTTACGGGGTTAAGGAATAACTTTTCGTAAATTTTTAGAATTTTCACATATTCTTCATCAAAATACGCGTTGTTTGCCTTTTGAAACATTAAAATCTTTCAATCCGTTCAGGAGTTATGATTTTTCAAAGATACGCATGAAATTTCAGTGGAATCAGTCAATGTATGGTCAGACATTGTATTTTCGGTAAGGAATTTTTTTCTCGAAAGTGCGTAGGATTTCGAGGGTATGTCTAATAACCAAAAATAATTATAATTCACCTCCGCAGCCAAAAATAATTTTTTCAGAACGATTTGAAATTTTTTGATTTCATCGATTCTTTAAATCGTTGGGGTAATTTAATATTCGTTTCGCGCGTGCTGTAGCAAGTTTTTCTATCTTTATGTGGAGAATGTGAGGTGATGTACCATGGGTACCATGGTGGTAGCAGTAGTTCTTCAGTGCTTTGTTCTGGAACCTTTGGACGACGAAGGTACACTCTTCGATCGGGCTACCTTTCGACAATTCTTTGCCCATCCGCGAACGAGACTCGCGCTCGTTCTTCGTTCCAAGTTTTCCAACGGCGGCACCTCAAAATCGAGCATCCGCGGCCACGTTTCAGGAAGGGGAACGCGGTCGTAGCGAGCGTTCAGCGAGCCACATCAAAGAAACGCCGAGATCGCGGGTCTTCCATCGAGCCAGCCAGTTTTCGTCGTTACCACGCAATTTCCCGATAACCAGCGACGCTCGATGGGAAACCTTTGAATGAACGTGTAATCCTCCGCTCCCTTTTACCGTCTCCTATACACGGAGAACGCTCGGGATCGGTGAGCAATGATTGCGGCAGCCCGAGCTCGGTGCTACGAAAGTTTCAACAACGCTCGCGGTCGATCCCACGAAGTCGAAGTCGCGGCCAAAGTTTCGTGTTCCCGTCGTTCTCGCCCTTCCCCGACCCTGGGCGGTGGAACACAGGGTTGGAAAGGTCCAAGTGTTGCTCAAGGGAAGAACGAGACGGTGCAAGTTCGCGGGCGAAGCGAGTTCCCAAGGTGGAAACCGAGGAAAGAGCTGCTGGATGCTGCGTGCGATGAACGAGGGATAGAAGAGCGAGTGTTACGCTACAAAATCGCTGCATCCGCTTTTCTTTTCCTCCCCTTCCTCTGCGTCGATCATCCTGTTGAACATTCGTCGTCCAAGTGTTGCTCGTTAGATTTCCATTCAGTCGAACCAATTAAGTTCGAATTGGCTGACATGTCTGACCATTATCTGTTACTTCTACTTGCGTCGATACGCACGGTGTCCAGTTCCAAACAATGTTATTGTCGAACAGGTTAGAAATCGTGCTTTATTCTTTTCGTATGTTAATAGTACGAGGGCTTAAGACCCTCCAAATCACTTGACTGCACGTAATTTGGTCATCTGGCTACCTCGTCCAACTTTATTATCTTACTACCTCGTTCGACAATAGAAATTGCCATACAGTAAAGCCATTACACGACGTGCACACTTTACTTAATTTTTAAGGGGGGTTTATAGTTTATGGTGGACTGACCCATAAGGGATGGGCAAGCACCGATTTATTCATCAAGTCACCTCTCATAATAAAGTTTACATTGTTCTGAATTCAGATTGTACAGAACTTCTGAGATTTAAATGATTTCAAGCTTCAAGATCGAACTCAGGACAATATTTCAAACATTTCAAAGACAATTTCTGTAAACTTGTTTTATATTTATATATTCGAATCGTTAATGAATTATTGTGCTGGCAAATAAGCGTTGCTTTTTCTATTTGCTAAATAATCGGTTTCACGAACTTTGTGGGAGCCATCACGAGGAGTGGGTGACTACATGAAAAAGCAAATCGAAAATAAAGAATAAAATTGTTCCATTTGTTGCTCTGTTGTCGCGAAAATCGACTTTGAAATACGTTGTGCCTGACGCGTCTGACTATTATCACTGTTTCTACTTGCACGCATCCTCAATATTCAAAGCCGATTTTCTCGACAACAAAGCCTCAAATGAGCAAATTTTATTCTTTATTTTCGATTTGTTTTTTCATGTAAAAGTACCCTCTTGTCCATAATTTGAAACATATTTTCATATAACATGTAGATTGCAAGAAACATTAAGGTGAAAGTGTTAAATGACTCACTCTGTACACGTTTGATAAAATTAGAAGAGGATTAATTTCGAAAGGAATATTTTATCGTTGTTTCGGACAAAAGAGCGGAGCTAGGATACGATTCTCGCCGATATACCGGCAGAGTAGCTGGAATGCACTCGTCGAACGACGTTTCAATAACAACGTCGGAATTTCAATATGGAATGTAATAAATCGGCAAACTTGGCTGTTTATCTAAATACTTTAACCCTGTAGTTTTACTAGTTATTGATAATAGAAATTCCGGGGGTCGAAATACCTGATACCGGAAGTAACAAACTCGAGGAAACCTCGTTTCTTCTTTCCGAAGACATTCGATCCCTTTGCCACATAATTTCGAGTTTCATTCGCGATACAGATTACAGCCCAAATACGAGATAAGCGGGAAGGAAAATTTATATTTCGCGCCTTGTCGTTTCGGGGTCTCAGCAGTGATGCCAGATTGAGCACCGGGTGCACTACTCACACTATGCCAGATCACGCGTACGTGATCTCGTGAAGTTTCGGAGAGTCGACATAGGCAAACTGACACATGCCCCCTTTCTCGATTTTCCGAAGCTGCCCGAAGTAATTTCGGACCGTCTCGTGGGAGTCGAGAGAGGAAGGCTCATTTGCCTTCTCGCCCTTGAACAACTGAAATTCGACCTCACGTCGACGGTATACGATTCCAAGTCTCGACTGGCCAGATATTTTTTATTTTCCGACCTATGTATGTAGACGAACATAAGCAAGATACAATAATGAAAAAAATTTTGTGAAATTTTTCTTACGGAAATACACGTTTTAAGACCCCCTGATCATATTTGAATTATTGAAAAAAAATAAATTCATTTTTATTATTCCTATATATGAGCGTACATATGTATATCATTTCAGATATCACTTCTGATACACCTGGCAACGTATAACCATTACTGCTGGCTACTGCCTCTCGCAGCCTTCCTCTCTCGACTTCCACGAGGCGGTCCGAAATTACTTCGGGCAGCTTCGGAGAATCGAGAAAGAGGGCATGCGTCAGTTTGCCTTTGTCGACTTTCCGTAACCCCACGAGCTCATGTACGCGTGATCTGGCATGTGTGTGTAGGGCACCGTCGGAGCTTTTCTGGCACCTCTGGGTCTCAGGGGACCCACGCGCGGGCGAGGCGAGTGGATTTGACCAGAGTAGGCCTGGCAACTTCGCCGAAATTCACCGCATCGGACCACCGGCGAAGCAGTAACCCAGATATAGAAGAACATCGGCTACGTCGGAGTTTTCGACCTGGCTGACTGCCAGGAAGTCCCACTCTAGCCTCTTACCCCCCAGAGCACACGCAACCTATAATTACTACTTACGAAGACAGTAATAAACAGAGTTTTAATGTTCCAAACTAACTTCCATTTACGTTTTTCCCGTAAATTAGCCCTTTGCACTCGTATTCGTGTTTAAGAAGGCTACCAATCAGCTCGAAATTTCTTTTTATATGCGATCAGCATGAAAACATTTTTATGGGAATATATTACAATTTAACATAAGTTTAATCTGCATCTCACTCCCTCTTGAACAGTGAAAAATTTAAATAATATGTGTATGTCAATTTTGATTTTTCAAAATATTTAAACGATAAATAAAAGTAGCTTCTAAATTGGAAGGAACACATAGGACACTCAGGAATATTGAAGGCTAAAATAATACTGTAATATATAGACTTTGAAGCTTCAGTATATGTTTTATTACCAGCCTTTATGAATGTATAAAATATAATTCCAATATTCGCCTCGAAAACACAATCTTGTATTACAATTTTTTATTTCTCATTGATGATTCTTTTTGTAAACAAATTACCTCGGGAACAAAACCAATTAGCCAGGACAAAAGAGGAAGAATCTTTTATCTTTTATTTATTTATTTTATTTTATTTTAAACACAAAAGAAAACATTGTAACAAGGGTACCTAGAAAGGAATACCAATATGGAGGCATACGAGTATAAAGGGTTAGAATCTATCGAGGGATATTTCATAGGTATAAACGAATGTAAAGGTGGGTGGTAAAATTAGGCAGATTTTGGACCATGCTACAAACGAAAAATTTTATCAGAATATGATTCTATATTTTCTAGAGACTATGAAATATATAATTATTTATTCGAGAAGTGTTTTCAGTTTCTTTTATTTTGTGCGTTAAGTTCTAAAGTTGAATAAATGTTATGCTATTAATAAAGCATTCGTAATGTTTACGTTCATTTGTTTACACCTAAATGCGAGGCCTTAGTGTTATCTATCCCCGATTATTTCAAATACTGTGGCAATCGATTCATGACAATTTTTCCTTCGTCACCTACAATACTATGAAGTTAAAAATACCTAGTTCCATTTAAAAATACAACAGTAACTTTAATGTTTTATCGAAAATAAGCAGCTGTAATTTCTTCTCGGTTAAATACTGATTAACTTGGAGAGGAGACATTCTTTTGTCAGACCATCGAAAGGGTCTGAAAAATCGTGGGGACTAGTTATGGGGGCGTTCTATATAGAATTGTGGCGTTGCCTCCCATGCTCGTCACCAGAGGGGTCGCGTTCTCACAAGCGCTCGACCGACCCCTCGGTTGCTATATGTACATTCCTCGAATTACTTCCCAATATCTCAGTCGTCTAAGGCAGGGCCTGCTAGAAAGCCTTACTAATGAGTCCACTAGCGCCCCCTCCTTTTCTTTTCTGTCCTCCCACGAAATTCTCCCGAGATTCTAACCCCAGCCATCAGCGCCACAGAATCATACCCCGATCAAATTTGTTGCTGTCAGCAAGGTCAAAAATCGGCCTATTTTTACCACCGTCCTTTGTATTTGTTACCCGTGAATAGAATTCGCCCAATTGTGCTGTACAGTTTGAGGGAAGGTTGGATAAAAAAAATCCAGTTTTCTCTTTATTTTTCCCCCCCGAGACACGAGAGGATCCCCTCAACGTCTCTCGAACAATAGCCGCGGGACACCTATGGCACTCAGCCGTGGCATTACTCACGCGAGTACGCGTTAAGTTTTAACGCGACGCCCCCGGTGGAACATTAACACAGACAGCACAATAGCGGCGAACCCGTTTACGAGGAGTAAATTACGACCGGAATTAGTCGTGAGTTCGAAACGTTAATAAGGAGTTATACATCCCCGCCTGAAGAACTTGGACATTTACCTCCCATTCTCTGTGTGTTCGCCTTAAGTGGCGGCAGCGGGGCGAGCACGGGCTGCCCTATAAAATAATTGAATTTCGACTTCAAAGGTCTGTGCGCTAATGGCATTACCTTACATTCGCCGACGCAATTAAGGTGTATAAGGAGACTTCGTCCCATCCCCCGCCCCCCTCTCGGAATTCCACGGGCGGAGCAAGTTTTCCGGGCACGTAGGCATTTTTGTCATTTTCCTCGGGAACCGATAAGGTCCTCGCGATCGACCGAGGACTCCACGTGGATCAGATAGCGGACGAAATCGTCCGAGAATTCGTTTTGTTTTCGAGCTCCGATGTTCCCCTCGTTTATAACGTTAAACTACATTTCTTCGGGTAGTTCCGTTGACTAATCTTCGTAGTAAAGAAGATAGAAGCGCAAAAACAACTTTTACCCTTTTATTCCCCATCATTTTCACTTCTTGTCTTTCTCTTTGGTCAATTAGAGTCCATTTTCTTTTACATTTTATCCATGTTCCCACAATATTCTTGTTGTAAATAGCTCTTTTTACTGACCGAATTTGTGAAACAATTAAGTAAGAAGAAGAGGGGATCGTTAGCACGAGGCGACTGTTTAAAATCATGTGTGTTCACTTTCTTTCGTTGTTTTTTTATTTGGCTCAGATTATATTAATTTTACAAAGGAAAAAGAATTGTTAAAGAATATGATTAGTGTATATATATATAGAGGAGAATTCAAGGTCATCTTCATTTTTTTAAATGAGATCACCCTTTTTGAAACACCTAAAATGATAGTCCCTTTCATTAGGAATTCAGTGACTATAATCATTAAAGGTCATTCAAGGTCATCTTCATTTTTTGTGACCTTGAAAAATGTTTATATCACAATGTGTCCCCCTCTCTATCGTGCAAGTTTTGTATATAAAATGTTTTAATATTATTACAAATAACGGAGATATTCAAGGTGGACATAGTTATTGTCCCACCCTGTATATTATACTTGTAATATTAAATATAATACACTAATCATAATCATAATCTTTAACAATTCTTTTTCCTTTGTTCTTCGTAAATGCAACAAGTATAATATATTTAATATACAATTTCTATATATTAAATATATTATATTCGTATTATTAAATACAGTATACTAATCATAATCTTTAACAATTCTTTTTCCTTTGTTTTCCGTAAACCAACAAGGGAAAAAGAATTGTTAAATATTATGATTAGTGTACTGTATTTAATATTACAAGTATAATATATTTAATATATAATCTGTATATATATACACTAATCATAATTTTAACAAATCTTTTTCCTTTGTTTTCCGTAAATGTAACATAAAAATTAATCATTTTCAGATACCAGGCACATCCGTCTTCCTTCCGAAATGAATATTTGAACATTATTTACATATTTCCTTTTGAGCTACCGTCCAGTTTAATGTAATATTCAACACATTTTGGCATACCGACGCTTCCTCGGTCTTGCAACGTCCATTTCTATATTGCCGGGTCTCATTCATTACTTTTCGTAAGCTTTACGCCATTTCAACCGTTCGTGTTCTTTTCGAAAATTCTCAATGGCAAACTGACCCGACGAAACCCATTCAACTAAACCGTTGTATACGATGATTGATAATTCCTTGTTTTCCTTAATAGGAGATTAATACGTCAATCATATGTCAATTTGCCGAGTAATCAGTTGCATGAATTATTGGAAGAAGATCCATTAGACGTTGTACGTCGCATGTGATTTATGCACGCCGGTGTATCGTCTCGTTTTAGCCTAGCAGACAGACAGGTCTTAAACGAGTGATTTTCTAACAGACGTCCGGATAAAAGATCCAATTACCGTCGAACGATCAATTCTATCAATATCGTACGGTTCTTTCTTCCCCCCATTTATATATCAAACGCATTTCTTTTCTTATTTCTTATTATTCGATATCTTTAATTATAACGTTTGTACCGTATTGTTTATTCCCAAGAAGAGTTCCCCTCTTCTCGAATAAAACCGAGCTTTCCAAGACAGATTCTTTTAATTACTTTTCCCGGGGAATACAGTTCGTCTCGCGTTCTCTGAATTTTTCAAGAATAAGAAATAGAAGCACAGCGGAGGATCAAGAATCGCTAGTGAAAATGGACCGCGCCTAGTCAGACACGCCACTCACAAATCTAACACGCGAATCATTTTTTCTACTTAACCTAGCACGTGCGAGTCGCGTTGAAAATTCATTTGGAAAAAGTAACTTCGGCAATTCGTTACGTTTCCTATTACGACGGTGACTCGTAGGAAACGAGGCCTCTCGTTAGTCGTCGCTTTCCAGGGAATCGACGTTTTATTGTCAGAGCGTGATTTCTTTTTTTTCTCTCCAAGGCGTTTCGAGCTTCAGGGTGGAAAGCAACGATCGGAGCGTATCCAATTAACGGCCACGCAACGGATCTCGATTAAAGGATACCGTTCGTGTGTGTAAGTCGACGAGTGGGTCGGCCATGCGAAATCCAAGTTCGGCGAGAGACGCCTTCGCAGTTAAGCGAAGCTAATCAACGCGTACCAACCGAGCGGACGGGTGGGTGGGGGAGAAAAAAAGGCCGAAAGACGGATGGCAATCATTTTTCTTTCGTTCTTTCTTCGATTCATCCGCCTCCTCTGTGATCCTCCAGCGAGAAGAAAACGAAAAGACGTCCGCGTCGCTGGCGGACAGACGTTGTCCCGTCCCGCGGAAACGGGACAGAGATCGACGGGAAGTTTGACGAGAAAGTAAGGAACTCGAAGGACCGTCGTCCGGATGTTTAATTATTTCAACGAACGGCGGGACGGAGAATTCAACGTTCGTCTTCACGCGCGAATAAAAACGCCCGACCGTGCCCCCGGATAACGGGAGGGGGCAGAAGTTTCGCGACGTCTGAGAGCGCTCGTATTATTTTCCTGGCTGGTTATGCAGGTTACAAGAGTCGCCGCAAGTATCGACTTCCTCTCGGATCGATTTAAGGGAATCAGAGCGGATAACTGAGTTTCCGCGATTGAGAGGACCAATAGACAAGGAGTCGAGCCAAGAAAAAGGACGAGCGGGAAGCCCTGGGAATACATTTTCTTCCCCCTGTCGCTCTCTCGTTTCCACTCAGCGTCCATTTGTGCTCCTTATCGGCGGGGGGAACACGATCGCGACTTCAAAATCGGGGAAACGAATCGGTAGATCGATAATGCGCGGTGGAATAAAGAGGGAAAGAGAGCCGTGGAAACCACGAGAGGTTTAATCAGTTGCTAACATAATCGCGACTCCGCTCGTACGCGAAGGGGATCTCGTTCTCTTTCTATAATCGAGTACACGCCGGCCCCCGCGGTTTTCTTCGACTACACTCGAACAACTTCCATTCCCGACCGGGAATTTAAATATCAGCATTATCGACAGCCTATTAGGCGGGATCGATAAGAATTTGTTAGGCGAAATTACGCGGCTAGCAGAGGATAAGCTTTGGAAGACGTAATGGCCGAGCGAAAAGAAAATCTTCTTGTTTTTGGGTTGTTCTGGAAACTGATTTGTTTCAACGCGATGGTCTTTTCTCGAATATAATTGCCTAGAGACTTAATTATATACTAGTTTTAGTTACAACTTATGTATTTATTTTTATTTTATGCAACTTTTACTAGTACTTTAACCTTTAACGGGATAGTATACTTTTATAACGTAAATGTATGGAAGAGTCAAGAAGATTCATCATTTGAAATCGTGCTAAAACAGTTGAGAATAAAAATTGTTAAATATTTTAAATTTCTGTGATTCATAGTTTATTATTTCCTCAATTCTGCAATAATAAATAATTTATAATTATAAGAAATTATATAAGAACAATGATGATTCATAGCTCAGAAAAATAATTAAAAAATTATGATAAATTCATAAAATAACAAATAACTTGTAAAATTATGTTACTTTTTAACACATTGAATGCACTTAATTTTTTTTTTATGGTTCTGAACAAATATTCTAATCGCAAATATCACAAATCCAATAAATAAATCAAATTCTATATATAACTATTTAATAATAAATTTGAATGTTACAGCTGTAAGGGTAACGGTTGTCGACTAGAGAATTTTTTATGAAACTAATTAAAACAACATGCAGTTTCAATTCGAAGAATATTTAAAAATATCACAATACTATGGAATTATATTATTATATACGTTTGTGTTATTTCTATAGTTTTTCCAGAATATTTCGTATTTCAGAAATAGTAAACTATTTCAAAATTTATTTTTAAACACCCCATCGTTGGTCTTCAAAAGCTGCAAAAAAGAATAATTCCGCCGAACTATTATTTCGACTACTTTTATCGCTACAAAAAAAAAATGAGTCAAAATGTCTCTGCTATACCATTAAAGATTGAAGATCGAAAAGTACTTTAAATTCACGTTATTATCATTACACTGTGGATCATTACGCAAATTCATATTTTCATGAATAGAATTAACGAAACGCGAGTATCTTACTTCAAGTATTTCTTATATTTTTGCATATTAATCTGTAATTTTTGCAAATTAAAATTTCCCAATAAATGCACAGACACCAGCAGTCTAGTTATCATGAAGCGCGATTTTCTGGCCAAATAAATGCCACGGTACACTCGAACGCTGGACTAATTAATTGTCGGAGCTACTCAGCGAACATCGAGTGCATTAATAAACTCACGGGGTGAGTTTTTACGAGAAGACGAAAGAAACAGGCATCGCGTCGAGCTTAATCAGCCCCGCGCGACGATGATCCGACGAGCTCGCGTGGAAACGGTCTGTAACGAACAACAGCGTCGCCCCCCTTCCCACCCTCCGACTTGGAAGGTGTATTTCTTCGAATGTAAGCGCCTCGTCGGGTACACGTACTCTTTTACGGTCTCGTTACGTACAAGCCGAGCCGAGTAATGACCACGGGCTACCATCCGGATGCTCAGACAAGGGCCGTTGAAAGTTACAGGGGTGGATTGTTAAGACACGACGAACGCAGGGACGGGCGGGCGAAGACGGGAGGAACTGGTAGGAGGGGTAAAAAGAGAAGAAACACGGTAACAATGAAGCCTCCTTTCCTCTTCCCGTGTTCAACGAGGCCTGCATCGGGCGGCTTTCGGCAACCGATCGGCCGCGAATCCACTGTTCGGCAATAATGATGTACTCCGTTTGTGTTTCACGAGGTTTCGCCCGTGTTCTTCTTATTCCCCGCGAGAAGAGTAGGTCGTGGATCGTCGGTGGAATATCCGTAGGATGTACACGCGTCTTGAGTGCCTCGAGTGCCGCCTCTTTCCTTCGAGCCGCGAGAGCTGGCGCTCCTAACCGCCCGACATACCCAGCATCCCCCGATTCCAGGATAATTATAGGAAATCTAGAGTGAAACACGACGACGCGCTCCGATATAAATTAGTGTGCTCCTGTTCCCGCAGCCTGTGGCAAATAACTGGGTCGTCGTATAATAATGCGTCGAACGCAAATAGCAGGTACTCGTGTCGCGGTACGCGGGGCGAAACGTTGCGTGATTCAGACTTTAATAATTCTAGTGCGGAATATGTGGCGCTGCTTCACTGCGGGTAGCATCTCGAGAAATTCGTAGGAAGCGTGAAAAGGAAAGGAGTATCAGTAAGGCTTTAAGTCGTTCGAGGAATGTATATATAGCAACCGAGGGGTCGGTCGAGTGCTTGTGAGAGCGCGATCCCTCTGGTGGCGAGCATGAGAGGCGACGCCACAAATATAATAATCACGGTTTCGGTTCACCCTCTATTCTGCGAATAGTTTAGACGTTGAACGTGAAATATCCACTCTAGATGCTCGTAGATTATTATTTTCCTGGGGAAAAGCTACGCTCGCGACGGTATTTACGTTGAGATGCAAGGTTGTATTATAAATGATTAGAAATAAAGCTATCGACGTAAGCGTGAGAGATTATTTATTGTCTAGATGTGTTTATTGAAGTTTAACAAACAGAAGACAATAAATAATTGTTTAATATAACTGAAAACCAAATGTATGTTGACAATGTAATTTAATGCACATATGTTATTGTAATAGTTTTAGTATGAAGTTTGATATCCTTTGGCTCTTATTACTTCTGAAAGTCGACTTTTGATATGCTTGTAATTAATCTTGTTACTGTAGTGGAATTAATTCATTCCATTTTGCTTTGGATGCTTCTATAAATTTTGACTTTGTGTGTCTCTCAGTTACAGTTATTTGACTATGTAATTCCGCGCACAAATGCTCGACGAGGTTCAGATTGAAGCGAATTTATATTGTTGGTTTCAAAAAATTCTTTTATCATCCTTGAGATGTGCTTTGAGTTACGTGCAGTGTTCCAAACTGGTAATTTAGGTGCGAAAAAATCCAATTTTTTACCATCTTCGATCATTTTACTTTGGGTGTCATTAAGTCTGTAAACCCTTGAGGAATTAGAAACATTATTTATCCCTAGAAATTGTTTAAATGGGTTATGTTTTCCCCAAAAAGTCGACATTTCTATTTTGTTTGGGAATCTGTTTTTGCAGATTATATTTCTCCTTTTAGAAAATAATGATATTACAATGATTACATTTTGTAACGAAGTATAGACTTGATAAATATAGTATAGAGTATGCAATTAAAACCACAAGATCAAATGGAACTAAAGCAAACAAAGAATGCAACGAAAGATAACTACCCGCGAAGGAAGAACGGTTCTAAGGGAAATTAAAAAACTTCACCAACAACCGAATCAAAGTTAGTAAATAGTTCTGCAAATAACTTCAATTAAAAAGTGAACACAGTATCCTACCGAAGAATTGTAAAGATGGAACACTTTAATAATCCCACAGCTTGAAGCCAATCTTTTACTGATAAAGTGAACCCAACATTAAATCTCCACGAACTTTTTCCAATACCTAATAACATATGTATTGTTTTTATTTATACAATAAACAAGAAACCCCATTAGTGCACAAAGTAGTAGAACACGATAATTAAAATAAGGTTATGAAGACAATTTTAATTAGGTAAACAACGTAGGGACAAAATGTTAACAAAATGTAAATACACAGTTTTTGAATGATGCAATAGTATGTGGCGCTGCTTTGAGAGCGCTTGTGAGAGCGCGACCCCTCTGGTGGCAAGCATGGTAAGCTATGGAGAATCCAAATGTTCTTGTGGGAAAAATTGATCAACTCCCAACAATTGGGGGCAGTGCATACGAATATTGTGGTTAATAAAATTGTATAAAAATGACATATCTACAGTAATTCTCCTACATTCAAGTGTCAATAAATTCGGTAAAGTATTTCATGGTACGTTTAAATAATTCGTCGAATAACTGTGACGTTTAACGAGCAATGAGTAAACAGTCGTTCGTATCTCGTTCAAGGTTCGAAACTTTTATCTAGATAAGTGTTGCCTAGCCCCGCGTATTCGAAACGCCTGGCACAGAGGTAGTTCTCCTCGGGTAGCCTGAAACAGTCCTGTTGCACAAAGATTCCGAGAATGTGGCGGTCGCATACAGCCACGCGAATGTTTGGCGTGGCTCTCGGGCGCAGTTCGTTACTCCCGCACACTCGGAGTGCACTTCGGAGAAAATCGTAATTATAATCAAGTTTCGCTCCACCTCTAGCACGTCTGCTTGAGTTTACGCGTCGCTGGCTCGAGGATACCCTCGCGTCTGTCATTGTCCGCGGAAAGAGCGGCGAGCCGTATTTCGAGTCGTCCGCGGGACACAAGCGAGCTGTAATCGTCGCTGTGCTTGCAATCAGCCTTTGAGGGGCGGCGAGTGGTTCGTTACAAATTCCATAACGCCGGTGGAACGCATGAAAAATCTTTCCTCGTCGCTGGCCGAACGACGAGGACGGAATGGATTCTTTGCGGGGGCGGCGGCCACGCGGGCCACTCGAAAACACTCGGTGCTCCAAGAAAACGTTAACCACCGGCGAAGGAATAAACGTTTAATACAATATTGTGGGGATCTAAAGAAGAAAATTGTATTCGAAACAAAATATACGAACGAATTTAAAACGCACTGTGCACAGAACTTTTTTACAGAAATTAATATTATATAGAAATCATGTAAGTTCTTCGCAACCACTCGTTTCTCTGTGCCATCTCGTTGTACCTGGTTATCCATTCCTTTAACCCCTTGACCTACGATTTGAATTCAAATAATTCTTCGAACGTGTTTAATTTTGTTTAAATTTGCTCATGCGAGAAATGACCACGAGAAAGAATAGATTTGTGTAAAAATATCTTGACTTTGATAAGACTTGATGACAAGTAGCCTCATGGTTGTGAAACGTGTCATCAAGAATTTGCAACGAGTCAGACTCGTTATTGTATGGCAAATCTTCTACAACATTATTACTTTGGTTCCTTAACTGCAGTCTAATCGTTAGAATCGTTCTACCCGAATCTAAGGGTAGAAACACAGGAATAAAGTATGCTTGTATCCGAGACTGAATCAGCTCGTTTCTCCATTCAAGCGTACGAGATTTTTAAGCACCCTGTACGTTAAATGTACGTAACGTGTTAAAAACGTCAGTTGCGTGGCGTCGCAACGCGAGGTAAATTTCTGGTAAACGCGGACTAAACCCACACGGGGGATCTCTGTTTTTCCATTCCTTTGGCCTGCTCGCGGGAACGTTATCTCGTCTGTGATTAAAAACATTCGAGCACGGTCTCCGCCTTTTCTCCGCGAAATTTGACGAGGAAATTTAGCGTAGCCCGGAGAGGGCTAGATTACGCGGCATTACATCCCTTCAACGTGCACTTTTCGTTTTATTCTCAAGAGCTTTTGATGAGTATTAAGGCTGCTTACGATCTCGAGGAAGTAGTTAAATAATTCTTTCGTTTTAGGGAATATTCACCGAGAGGGTATAACGTACTGGCCATCGCAAAAGTCTCGACGCCTCCGTGCTCGAAGGTCGATCTCTCCCGGAAATATAATTATTTTGGCGTACAAATCGAATTCTTCGCGTAACACGCGTGATTAATTAAAGAGAATTTCTTCTACCGTTTAACCCGCGATCATTATTCACGGTGAACAAGAGAAACGGAAGGAGAAAGGAAAGGTAACTATAAAAGGATGATGTAGGCAGCGGAACTCGAGTTTCAGTCTCGATAGCCTGTTAGGGGACGCCTATTAGCGTGACGTAATGACGTCATTAGCTGGTACGAGATCACGTGATCGGAGGGACAATTATATTAGTGTCCGCCGCCGCCTTGAAGGTTGGCCCCTTAACTACCTACCCGTACCCGTATTCCACGGTGGTTGAAAACACTCGTCTGCCTCCCTTTCGTCGCGCGACGCTCCGCTTTTAACGAGATTCATCCAACAGTCTGATGCTTTGCATAATCTTTTCGCTGCAACATAAGCTCGCTTGGCCCGTCCTTCCGCGACGAGCACTAAAAATCCTCTTCCTTTTTGAATTTCATTACACCGATAATGTCGACGCTCGAAAACCGGGGTGCGCGTCGGGAAGAAACGCTACGAGGAGTACGTCGTTAGATATCGATCTAAATTTATTCAGACCGCATTTCGCGTCACGTGTAATCTTTGCCGTTATGAAACGTAAATCTCCGATGGTATATCCTACGCGTCGGTTAACGGCGTCGGGACGATGAGACGCGCGTGATACGCTTATCTGCGAATGCGACGAAACCGTCTGGTGCACTTTTTACGGCGAGTTTATGGCGCACGTGTAATAACAACAACAGTATACATTAAGCTATAACGGCGATGGAGCATTGTTTGGCATCCAAACCGGTCATGGAAAGTGCTCCAAATCTGTTCTGTTCACAGCGTACCTTTCGAACAGCGATCCAAGCCCCAAGCAGAACAGAATAAAGGATTTAAGGTACGACTGGAGTTTTTAGTGGAAAAGATTGTGCGACTCGAATTTGTTGTAATATTGCTAAAAGGTGGGTTTAAAACGATATAAATCGTATTTTATTCATTTTATTCGAACGTGGAATAGTAGGGTCAGATGCCCTAAGCGTGTGGGCTATCTTTGAAATTTCATTGGAAAATATGTCGATCGAGACTGAAATAATTTGTGCAGTGACTGCAAAAAGCAGTGATTGGTTCTGTGAGAACTCATGTACAATGTGTACATAGCCCGTGGTGAACGATTATGTCGAACACATAGGGTTAGTTGCCCTAGTATGGAATACGTTCTTAGTTTGGAACACCGTAATATTAAAGCAAGTATCGAAATATTGCTATTGACGATGAATACAATCATCGATTATCATTTGTTGCAACTAGTAATTCGTTAAAGGACTCTTCGATAACACTTTCGTAGAGGATTCTTCCTCAGGTGCGTCTGAGAGTTGAAAGTCGACTCCTTATGTGGAGCTTTCAGATCGAAAAGCCATACTGAAGGATTCTCTGGCGAATCCAGCAAACGCTACAATATTGTTTGCTCTTACAATCAAGAATATTGCTTTCTGCATAAGCTGTTTACGCTTCAATTTTATTTGTTTCTTAGACTTTTTGTATGATCTCGTAATGTTCGGTAATCCTTTGAGCGCTGAGTTGTGCTGTGAACTTTGAAATTTCATTGGGAAATATGTTGATTGTAACTGAAATAATTTATGAAAAACGTAAATATTTTGCAAGTGGAATATTAAATTGCGATGAAACAGGTGTATTTACCATGCAATCACGCCAACCTAAAATTCTAGCAATGGAAGGAAAAGAAGAGATTGGTTCACTTACATCAGCAGAAAGAAGAAGTCTAGTTACTACAGTAATTTATAACTAGACATCTTTACTAATTGGTTTAAACATTTTGTATACTAAATTCGATATATTATGCTATTCCATATTAGGCACATATCGTACTCCATATTACGAGCACTATGAGCCTAAAATGGAAAATGAGGACCTCAGTAAAAAAAGTAAACATTTCCCAAATCATTATTATATTTTAAATTTGACTGTTACCAGTCAAAAGAGCATAAAATATTTCAGTTAAGTTTTTATAAAAATTTTTGTAAAAAAGAAGTATTCCATATTAGGGCAACTGACCCTATTACCTAAATGGATCACGGTTCTAATTTTCGCAGCCCACGGGTTCCGGGTTTGTCCAAACGTTTTCCGACCTAGCGTTCGCGGTGATTCGACGGTTTCGAATTAAAATACAAAATTGAAGGGGGCGAAGAATAGACGAGATTTTTCTTTCACTCTGATACATTATTCATAATACGCGAAGCACTTTTCGCGCAGGCATTGAAATCACCGTTATCATACATAAACCATTCGCCGATGTTTCTCCGATCCCGACAGCCGAATATCCATCCGACCGTTCTTTGTCACGGATCCTTTGTTCCCCTGCCGCCGCGCGATTCTGTCTCGGTGGTTTAATTAGCGAGCGAAAGGTCATAAATACGCTTAGAGTCCGCACCGACCGGCCCTTTTAACGATATCTCGGCAATTTGCCTTAAACGCCTCGGTCCTTCGTTCGACGCTAATACTGGTAAATCTCGCGCGAGAGAGCTTTAGGTCGTGGCAAAAGAGGGGCGAAAGCAGCCGAACCGGGGGGCCAACAACGAAAGCAAGATAGATGTTGCGGGGGATATGGAAGAAATTTCCTCAAGGCCAGCGATAAATAGCTCTGTAATTACGGCTCTTTGTGAGGAGCGAACCATTTTCCTCTCCCGGTGTCGTCGTTGTCCCTGCTCGACAAAAGAGGTATCAATTAGTTTAAAAAAAGGGGAAACCCCTCGTGGCGGCCGGGACAACGGAGGGTAGGAGTTACCGCGACGGAGGGAACACAATTCTCCCGTCTTTCTTTCTTTCTTTGCCCAATTTCATTCGGTTCCTCTCGTAGTCCCCCATCGTCGAACAACGAACAGAAACAATAACAACGGGTTCGCGGCTAAGAGGACGGAGGCTCGTAAATTCATTTCTATTCTCAACGTCCACTGTCAGGTTGGCGGTTCGTTCTGCCCCGAAGAAGGACGCGGGGAACCGTCTCCACGACAAGAAACAATAATACGGATGGAACGGAGATAACGCTACCACTGACTTATCGTTCCGGTTAGCACACTGGCGACTCCCGTGCTCCCTCCGCCTGTAATTTTCGTTAGAACGGGCAATCACTTAACGTTTAGTCAGACGACGAGTCGCGTTTCCCTCTTCGTCTTTCTCTATTTTCTATCCCCCCGTAACCCGCCCGATCGTCGGTTATCTCCCTCCCCCCGGTGGCATTCTTGCCGCGTCCCTCCTGTCCCATTTTCTCTACCGGCGTCCTGATTTCGAGAGCCACTAAAACGAGTCGGATTGTGCCCGAAGTAGCTATGCCTCGATGATAAACGGCCGACGATACCGAGCATCCTTTCTGAACTGCTCGGCGCTTATCTCGGCTTAAAGAGATACGCCCGCATCGAAGCTTAAAGCCTCGTTCCTCGACAGCTTGCTCTCGCGAAGATTATTTCCGCGGGATTACTTTAATTGTTTTAACGCTCCGTCGGCCCTGGTCCTGCCCTGCTTCTGCGTTTTTATGCTCCTTCAAGCTTGCCGTCTACCCCTTCCTATCATCGTTCGATATGACTTTAGTCGAGGGAACGACAAAAATTAAGAAATGAGACAATCAAGAATGCAAATGCAAGAGGGATGCGATTTCGCTCAGGATTGGGCGTTTGAATAAACTCGACACGTGGTGGATTTTCTAAAGCTCTGTATTTTGCAACTGATCATGGCAAGAGCCAATAGAATTTTGTACCCTGATAGAAACCAGGGTCGTGAGGGCACCCTTCTTTGACAAAACACCGTGTAATATTTTGCAAAAGTAAAATTTTGATTTTAGACCATTGTAAGGTACATAACCTAAAATTTGTTTCACTACTTATTTTTATAACCTTCTTAAAATTCATTTTTCTCAATGACCTAACTGGAGAATTAATTTTTCTAGTATCATGATGGTAAATCCTGTCACCCATATATGGGTGGCAGTGAATGTGTTAAGAGGGTGAAACGCGCCAAAAAGAGGCACATGGCAATTTATTTCTAATTTTCTGACACAAACAATGAGAATTTGTATCTGGATGAAAACTTTGGAGTCTTGCAACATGGTGGACGGCTATCGGCAAGGTCGTGAGATCGACCTTTGAAGCTGGAAACGTCTTCTCGACGACCAGAAGGGCCCATATACGCCGGCATCCACGGAGTCGAACAGCTCGAAGCACAGTCACGGCTCCTTTACGACGTTCCGAGATCGAAAGAAGCGACTTCGATCCCTGCTGGTGGCCGTCGGCGAAGGTTCATAACCTCCAGCAACACCAGGAGCACCGTGTAAGGGAGAGGCGAAGACGGAAGGTTTATTTTCTGGATCGCTGGAGGTCGTCATTCGAACCGACGGACGCCACTGGAATCCCTTAATGGCGGCCATGCTCGTTCCCAAGGAGCAGCGTCCGACCGCGTCAGCTCGAGCGACCTCGTAACCATCGTGACGAGATCTGACCATCGCCGGCACTGAAATCAACGAGCTCGACCTCATAACTGGGTTTCTCTTTTTCGTCCCGTACCCGGACTCGTACGTCTCACGGGCGATCGAAGACGCCAGATTCGCCGGGGAAACGAATAGGCAAAGGACCGAGGGGTAAAAGCGGACGAAAAGAGATCGAAAAGTCTCTGTGGTCGAAAGAGTGCTCCATAGGAGAGCACCGACGCCGCGACGCCACAGGTGGCCGGTTTTGAAACGCTTGATTTACGAGTCGGCCTCACCTACGAAGTTTAAAGTTCAAGCAACGGCTGGTAAACAGGCCTCTGCCGATCCTCCCTCGCTTAGTCGAGGAACGACCGGAGCCTCTTCGTTCTAGTAAACTCGATTGAACAATTTATCGGGCGTTTGCTTCTCGAATCGGTTCCAAATTAATCATACAAAACGTACGATATTTTTTATTTTTCATTTTAATAAAACCTATCGACACTTCGTGTATAACTATTTTTACCATTACTGGTCAAATGACCTTTCGTTTTCTTTTTGAGCGTGGCATTTTCAATTTTTGCATTATATGTATAGAAAATTGTGTTTTGAAGTTTATTTGCAAGATATCTTTCTCTTCTATGTCGTATATTTTTTTTTTAAAGCGTATATTTTAAAAATTTGTACAAAAATATTCTATAATTTTGCTCTAAATGTGCATCGGTACTTTAACTTTATACAAAAAATTTGCAAACTACTTTGGAATTTTTAGAAGATAAAAGGTCCTTGAAAACGAATTTTCTTTCAAGTCGATACCGCAATTAATTCCAGAGAAGACAATTATTTACGAAAAAATGGCATAGTAATTATGCAAACACCCTGTATACAAATTTAAATTCATCGTCGATTAAATAAACAATTTATGATCCAATTGTATCACACACCAGCCGTATAATTAATACGAAGTGCTGAAACTTCTTTGGGTATGTAGAGTCAAAGTAAATGTCAAAATAAACATAGAAGATAGCAAAAATTATAATAGCTTGTATAGTCATTGGACAGAGGATGAAATGCCTTTTAAAATGAGCGTTCGAACAAGTCGATAGCTCAATTAGTTCCGGAGATATGAAGATTTTAATTTCAAATCGATGCGGTGGCTAGTTCTGGAGATGTAAGGGTCCGAAGTGTTTGTTTACATTCTTACTACGGTCATTGACCGCACGTGCTCGTTGAAACTAGGTCACTGGGCCACCCGGTCGCGGGTCACGTACGAGACAGAGAGGTCCGGCGCGACGCGTTAGACGGAGACAGCGATAGTCAAATTAAGAAAAATCACCAGTTACATAAATTGCGATATCTCGAAAACGGATAGTTGGATCGACAAAATTCAAAAGCCATTTTAAAGGGGAAGCTTTGCCGCTTCCAACGATGGCTAAAATATTAATAAAACACTAGTAGTTTCGGAGCTGCACGCGTCTAAAGTTTAACTATTTTTAATACGCGCTGTTAGACTGTTTAAGACAATGGAAACTGAAGATTCTCTCCTTTCATCTTTGCTATACATACATTTTCTATTTACATCGGAAGCCAACCAAAATTTGATACCAAATTTTGTCCAGTTATTTACAAAAAAATATAAAGCATTCAACCGGTCAGATGACCGATCGTGTTAGGCAAGACATACTACATATTTTCCTCGGAGAACAAACAATAATAATAGAAGTGAATATTGTTCAATTCATTGCACGTATACTATAAGAAAAGTCGCCAAGTGGCGCTAAAATAATATTGTACGTTAGAAATTCTGACCAAAATTTAAAAAATGGTCATTTGACTGGTCGCGGTAGGTTTAGTGTTAAATTGCTTCGCGACGGAAGAAAAACGTTTCTTTCTGCTGTTCGAGCATCCTCTTTCTTTATCCGTCGTCCCGACGTTCGGTCTGAGCCGCAGGGTTCGAGACCTGAATATTTCTCGCGAAGCGTCTCACGACGCTCTCGATCCTCTGTCATTGTACGCGTCGCTCTTGGTTCGTCCTCGTTTGCACGCGCTGTTTGCGCTTCTTCTTTGCCGCGAATCTGCTCCCCGACGTCTTGTCTATCCGCGAACGACGACTCTCTCCCGTTACTTTGGACCAGCCTCTGTCTAATTTGTCACGAACTAAGACGTTGCTTCTCGTCGTGACACCAAACTATGACGTCTGTCACTGGAACCTATCGCTATGGCCTACTTTTGGGAGCCTCTGCTCGTTTCATCCTTGTATCTGACCCGATTTTCTAACGGATTCTGGACTATCTCTTTACAGATGAAATAAACAATTAACGCGTAGGCAAATTTATGCGATGCATAGTCGAGGATATAAAAAAAAATAATAAATTTTACTTATTATTACCATGAAAATTAATTTGCAATAAGTATAACTATAAAGGCTATGGGTTAACACAATTCCGTGAAACACCTTGTACTTGTGTGTACGTAATCATTTGAATGGTACGATAGCATCCGTATTCGACCGATATTACTATTTTCTGACCAGCTAGAGGCAGTTAAAACAGATGGTAACGTGTAACGGTAAATACTTGCAAACTTCGGCGCAAGTAGAAACGCCCAGTAATGGTCAGACGGGCCAGCGAAATTAAACTGAATTCCACGCGTTCGCGATTAATACTCGCTTTTTATTCATAAACAGAGCCTGGCACGGAACAAATAGAATCTCATGGTAGTTGAACACGATGAAAGAACCGAGGAACCGGCGCTGAGTTGCATCTGTCGTCGATAGAGCCGAAATTCGGAGAAACCTTCGTAACGTTCGATAGATGTGCCACCCTCTGACAAACGTTTCAAAGTCGGATCGTTATGGTCGTGCCGTAGTAACCACGATTCAAAGTCAATACAACGTGACGAAGAGTATTAGGTAATTTGAGTACACCGCTAAGCGGTTAATTGCAGCAGGATGTATCAGTATCTGTTAACCGAATGCGGTCGATCGGTTCTACGGTTAATCGATTGCAGGCATAATCCAGTCGAGGGTTACGCACAGTAAACAGACTAATCGATTATCTCTATATATACAAATCGCTCACCTATAGGATAGACGTCTAATCGATATCTAAACGGTCCCATAGCGCGACTCCAGTGTTTCATCAGAGCGGTATGAAGCTATATAATAACTGGCAGAGTTTCGACGAACGACGTCAATTTCCATGAATTATTATTGCTGGTTCTTTCGACGTATAAATAAATCGCGCTCGACCATAACAATATTATTATTTCAAAGCACGAAATAATACGTTTTGGCTAATGCGGAAAGTTCATATCGATATTGTGAATTGATGCCACCGACACGCAAGATTACTGACAATGATTGTGCCTGCGTTTAATTTTCACCGGTAAATAACATAATACGGAACGGACCATTGAAAATTAATGCTCATAATGATATTTTCCAACGATACGACAGAGATCAATAACTGTTTGAATAATTTATTCCTCCTAATTCGTAAATAATAAGTTCCGGCAGCCGTCCGTTTCATTAGTTTGTATACTTATTTCACGGCGCGTTCGAGTGCACACCGACATTTTACCGAACCTCTTCGCGCTTCCCATTGTCGAACAAATGAGTTTCGCGATACGCTGTAAAACGTCACGTTTTATTCGATAATTAATCCGTCCCCGGATCGGAGGAATAGCGCGGCTGATTATATCGTGCCCGGACCGGACATTATTAACGAATACGGAACAACGCGCGAGCAATAATGATCGATGGGTGTAGAAATTTCTGGAAAATTGCGCACCGGAATCCGCCAAGTGCCGGTAAACAATGATAACTGCTATAAATTGCTCCCGCGTACCGGAATAATTAATATCGACTTCGTGGACAGTCTGAGCAACGCGCGTAACCCCTGGCTGAAGGGGGAGGGGGGCGCGAGGACGCGGAAGCGGGCGCAGATTCGTCTGCGCCCCTATTACAGCACTCATATGTAGTAAATGGTTCTCGAGGACGTACATATGTGCCTGGCAAATTGTTTTCAGATTGTTCTGTTGCGAACAAACCACGGTCGCATACGAGGCAAACGCTAAAGCCATTAAACCCATTTGCGATTGCCAGCGTGTGTCCCATGATGCGTATAATTTAACCGCCGCGTTTCGCGATCCTTCTTTTCTCTCGTGACGCTGCTCGCGCGTTACGAAAGTATGGCAACCCGGAAACAATGGAAATCATACAGGCCGGATCGTTCGTCTGTGAACCGCCTAAATATCGTTGCTTATACGTATATCGCGTGCACCGCAATTACTGGCGCGACCGCGACAACGCGGGATCGGATAGAAATCACCTGGAAGCGGAAATTTTATATCCTTGGCGGTTATTTAAATTTGAATTCAGCTCAGGAGAACTCACTCGGGACGTTCGAGCGTCGATAAGAAACGATATTGTAATTTTATCGTTTCGCGCGTAATTATTAATTTTCGGCGAGGTGCAACGCGAATAATTTAATTCCGTACGCAATTCGGGTCGGCCGGAACAACACCGTCGAAATTACGTTTCGCGTTTAGGATATTAAAATACCGAATTCGCGCAATTGTTTTCGCCGTGGCTGTAATTTTCGCGGCAGACCACATATTACCCTATTATTCTCGAAAATTATATCTCTCTGTCCCTTTCTTACCTGTCCCCCCCTCCGGTGGGCGTTAATACATTGTTTACAGCGGCGTTCGCGTTGCCGGGGCGCGCCTTTCCTAAATAAATGAGTCGACATTACCGAACGAGCCCGCGCAACGCGACAACGGTATATCTGGAACATTATTCCGCGTCGCCTGGATAACGTTCCGGACAAGTACAAGATTAACGTGGACGCGAAGTGCCGCACAGGCATCACGCGATAAGCTCTTTTCCAATTTATTCCTCGTTCGAATTCGAAGCCAAAGACTAATGTCGATGCTGGCGTTAATCCAAATCGAACGTACCACGACCCGGTGTCGGTTCCCATTACGTGCAACGTCGCGGAAGTTCGATTCCTCGCGCGCTGACAAAGAGACTCGCGTGAAATAAAAATATCCCGACGACGTGTCAGCTTTCTCGTCGATCTAGATTCTTCCGTCAGATTTCGAGCAAGATGGAATTTCACCCATGTATTCCCGTCGATCTTCCGTAAATAGGGGAGAATCGCTGAAATCCTACTACTTAATATACCATACTTCATTCAAACAGGGTTATCCTTCCTTTCTGCAAAATTTCTGTTATTCATTTGGCATAAGGGCAACGATACATGAATGTTTTGTGTGTGTGTGTTTGTGATAGAGGCACGTGGGGTGTTTTTTGTTTTCCTTCATTTTTGTCTTCCAGTTTGTTCCGTTGGAGCCGTAGAACAACTAAGAAAATGATTTGGAGAGGAAAAGAAAGGTAAAAATGTTGAGATCACTTTAAATTCTTCGAAATTGTATCACTTATTGCCGTGGATTTATATTTCACAAACGTTATTAGTAGACTGCGGATCTTTATGCAAATTCACATTTTTATTAATAAAATGAATGAAATTGGAGCTTCACAGAGGACTGTCTCAACCCCTAAATATAATAATTCGTATCTTACTTTAAGTATTTCTTATATTTTTGCATATTAAATGCATTCTGTAGTTTTTTGAGGATTAAAATTTCCCATAAATGCATAAACATCCGCAGTCTAGTTATTACATATATACCATGTCAAAAGTATTAGCAGTGGTCAGCAGATGCTCGCAAAGACCATCAGAGGCGAGCAGATGCTAGCAGTAGTCAGTAGAAATCGTTATATGTAGTCAGAAATATTAGGAGTGGTCATCAGTGGTTAGCAAATGCACGCAGAGACCAGTAAAGGCAAGCAGAGAACAGTGGAGGCTAGCAGAGGCTAGCAGTAGTCAGTAGTAATAGTTATACGTTGTCAAAAATATCAAGAGTTGTCAGCAGTGGTCATCAGAAGCTAGCGGGGGCCCCCAAGGGGCGGCAAAGGCCAGTGGAGACAAACTTAGGCTAGCAGAGACCAGCAGGGGCAAGCAGTAGCAAGTAGTAGTCGTTATACGTTGCCAGATATATCAGAAGTGGTCAGCAGTGGTCAGCAGAGACCAGTAGAGGTAAGCAGTAGCAAGTAGTAATCTTTTTACGTTGTCAGAAGTATTAGGAGTGGTAAGCAGTGGTCCGCAGAGGCCAGCAAAGGTATACAGAGGCAAGTAGTAGCCAGTAGTAATCGTTATACGTTGTTAGAAATATCAGGAGTGGTCAGCAGTGGTTAGAAAATGTACGCAAAAACCAGTAAAGGCAAGCAGAGACTAGGAGTAGTCAGTAGCAATAGTTATACGTTGTCAAAAATATCAAGATTCGTTAGCAGTGGTCATCAGAAGCTAACAGGGGCCTCCAAGGGACAGCAAAGGCCAGTGGAGACAAACTGAGGCTAGCAGAGACCAGCAGGGGCAAGCAGTAGCAAGTAGTAGTCGTTATACGTTGCCAGATATATCAGAAGTGGTCAGCAGAGACCAGCAGAGGCAAGCAGTAGCAAGTAGTAATCTTTTTACGTTGTCAGAAGTATTAGGAGTGGTAAGCAGTGGTCAGCAGAGGCCAGCAAAGGCATACAGAGGCAAGTAGTAGCCAGTAGTAATCGTTATACGTTCTCAAAAGTATCAGGAGTGGTTATCAGTGGTCAACAAAGGCCAGCAGAGACAAACGGTAGCCAGTAGTAATCGTTATACGTTGCCAGATATATCAGAAGTGGTCAGCAGAGACCAGCAGAGGCAAGCAGTAGCAAGTATTAATCTTTTTACGTTATCAGAAGTACTAGTAGTGGTAAGCAGTGGTCAGCATAGGTCAGCAGAGACCAGCAGAGGTAAGCACAGACCAGCACACGCAGGCAGAGATTAGCAAAGGCCAGCAGAGGCCAGTAGGGGCTCTAGAGGAAAATTTTAAACGTCAGAGTTTATAATATAATATTTACATTTTTTATTATATTCAGTGCATGATGACATGCGCTCTAAACGATATTTTCGCATGCGATGCACCGCTGCTTTTTAATAAACTTATAACCTCGTAATAATAAAACTCGGGGATATTTGTCGGTGACTACATTAATAAAAAGAGTTTACCGTGAAATAATATTGTTTGCAAAAACCTTTCGAAAAATCTCAACAAATTCTGCAGGACGTTTAATTTCAAAATTCCATTTAATTCTTTAGTAAATAATGAACATGTACGAAAAAACGTGAAAATATGGACAGACTCTGTAGACTACGGTTTGCCTTATCCGTGTGCAATAAATTTTACTGGAATCTGCAATAAAATGAAGTATATATGTTTTACTTTTTGACCCAACGGTAAATGTTTTTCTTCTATCCGCAAAAGTGAAACATTGTATACATGTGCGTTCGGAATGAAATAACGAGGATATTGCCCGAGCTTGCATCAATTGAATTTATTCTAGGATATACTGCACGGGGGAACAGATATCGAATGCTTTTATTATTGTAAAGCGGTTGATTTCTGGTGCAGATAAACGGCGACGATTAACTGAGCCGAAAATAGGAGGAAGCTTCTTTAATAGAAAGTCACTCAAACTTGGTACGTGGCAGAAAATCGTATCTCGACGGGATTATGGTTAAAGGTAACAGTTTGACAATAACTTTGTCAGGACGTAAGCGCATACGAATCCCCACAGATTTTCGTGGATGTGGTCCCGTGAACATTTCGGTTGTACATTTTAACGAAACATGAGAAATAATGTATCTCGTCGGCGGACGGGAACGTGCTGCTGAAAATTACGTCTGTATGTAAATTTTAAGCTTTAAACTATGGTACGAATTTGCATAGCGCCGTAAATCTTCCGTTCAAACGGAAACCAACTGATATTCCTCGAAATTTTCGTTAAGTTTTAATGTAAACTCTCAGCCGGCCAGTATCGACGAGTCGCGATAAATAAAAAATTCTCGAATATCAATGAACATTACTCACCATACCTATGTACGTTCGTTCCCTGTCGTACGATAAATTTCGAAGCCAGAGAAAATGTTAGAAATATAGTCGTATTAATACTCGCAGGAGAGATTAAAACGATTTTCAGTGGCGATTTTCAAGACCTTGTATACGAGGATCCGAAAAAAACGGGATAAAAAGATAGTACACACCGTAACTTTGTTCGCCGTGTGAAAATAGATCAGGATAACCTGTAATTGTGTAGTACGTTTTCGAATAACAGATTTGAAATAACTGAACCACCGTGGTGCATACATTTCCACAGAAGCTGTTGCAAAACGCATTAAACGTCGTTGATGGAAATCAAGTTCAGCGTGTATAAATTGCTGGATTTTTCCTTTTCTTAACAAGGATCGTTCATTTCTCGCCGATCTGCTCGTTTCGTTCTCGTTTTTCCGTACGAGTCCTCTCTTCTTTCAACAAAAGGCCGCGTATAAACAAATTACAGAGCAAGTTCTCTCGCAGAAACGGCTTGAAAAGTACATTACCGGAGTTACTGCACCGACGTCGACGTCGACGACAACGAACTGGTACAATATCGTCGGTAACGATCAATTTTACACGCGAATTTCCGTGTTCCTCGCCGGGCGAGAATCGACTGGCGCGTAGACGTACCCGAGTTTGAACAAATACGCGGAGCAAGGGATTTTAGGGGAACGACGATTACTACGTAATCTGGCAGGAGTATTGTTTGTCTTGCATTAAACAGGATACACGTTGCAGCTGAGCTGCTTCGACGAATGTTTGTCCTATTTTAAAATGTATGCGATAGAGTTGCGGATGACTGAAGTAAGGGCGTCTCAAGCGGCTGACAATAACACAATTTGTTTGCACGTGAAACGTGACAGACTGAGAACTCTGATAGCACCCTTATGTGCCGACACGTTTGCATATAAACGACGTACATTGTTGTTCCTGCTCCGTTTGTTACGTTCCGTTTTGTTGGCCGAGTTCGCGATGTTCCTCTACAAGATAAGGAATCGCGATTATTCGTCGAATGTTTCTGGTATTCCGATATTCCGACGCTTTGCTGATTCGAATAATATTCGAACACTTTCAGTCATTCTTCCAAATGTTTAATTAAATATTTATACGAGTGTCTTTTAAATGAATAGAAATCAAACGTACAATTTTGCTAGTTTTCGAGAAACGAGTACAACTTCATCGCATTTTGGGCACGTTTTGGGCATCAGCAGTTTATGGAATTAGAAGGAAATAGTGTCTTAATACGGCAGGCAATAAAAAGCTAGCAGTCAAGATTGAAGAAATTATATTAATACGAGTGTTTTTTAAAAGAACATAAATCAAATGTATAATTTTGGTAGTTCTCGAGAAACGAATATAATTTCATCGCTTTTTGGACACGTTCCGTGCATCAGCAGTTTATGGAATTAGAAGGAAATAGTGCCTTAGTACGACAGGCAATAAAAAGCGGGCAGTCAACATTGAACAAATGGACATAATTCATGCTCTTCATGAATATTTGATGTATCTAGATAAGAACTGTTTCGCATAAGCGACGTTGAATAATGAAGCACGGCAGTGGAAAACGTAAGTGACATGTACAACAAAAAGTGTCACGTGCAAGTGGTAGTAAAGTATAACAATGTTATCTGGAGCCGAGTATTTCTAGCCGCGTGGTATCATTAGAAGAGGAGCCAATATTTCCAGAGTCTATTTATCGACTCCAAGAGAAGTTTTCATAAATTACCAGTACGCCCGAAATAGTTTCCTATTACTTAATTACATTTTATCGGGAAGCTTCTCGTATTTAATTCGAACGTCCCCCCCCCCCCTGGTATTATGCCTCTTATTTCTTTTGGGGCCATCGTTGAACTTTGCGCGCGCTTTTCAGTCTTTCAGAACTACGATACTGAGAGTACCCGCTGTCCGACATCGATGGAAAAATAATCACGGCTCGACGGTCAATAAAAACTGAGCTAATTATGCAGCAGCCAGACGTATTCAGCGGAGAGGTTCGTCGGGACCGCCGTCACCAATATCGAGCGAATGAAAGTCCACGGTTCCAGTCTATCCAGCCCATCACGGCTACCGGTCGAGCTCTTTATAAATACACGTATCGCAGACACGGGAACAGGCGTAATATAATACAGAGGGAACTCACCGATTTGCCCCGGTCGTGTCTTCCACCGAGACGTCGACGTCGGGTAGTTCCCTTTGAAAAATAGAAAGAACAGCAATATCCAGTTCTATACAAGGTGTTTCCTGTGATATGACCGTCCGGAATATCTCCGATTCTCTCCGAGCCATGGAAAAAAGTCAAAGGAAAGGAAAATTGCTTCCCTCGCGGGAGCAAATATTTTTAAATATTTCTTCTTCGATCGAACAAGAAACCCAGACTATTTTGTTCCCTGATTTTCCTCGATTTTAAAATGCTCGTTTCGAGGGGAACACCCTGTAGAGGTAATCGGGTAACCATGGGGTGAAACGGGCCAGGACTGATGGGGGTGGAAGGGGCTCGGTATGTCTGGAAAATAAGTGCAAATGGAGTGTCGCGCGAGGCATAAACATCTATCAAGTCGGCAATGTACATCAGATAGTCATGAAAGGCGGAACGACCGAACGCCGTGGTGAACGTTTTTATGCGTTCTCCGCCTCTCTCTCTCTCTCTCTTACGTCCTTTCTGTGTGTCTCCCCACGTCACATCGGCGTTCTCATACTGTGTGTGGCTTTACACGGACAGATCGGTCGTTTATTACGTCGTCGTGGCGTTAAATCTAGCGAGGGTTACGCGGAAGTGTATGACAAGGTGATTAACGATCTAATTAGACGGAATAGAGGTAGGAAACGAAAGACCTGCCAGTGATTAATTCGAGCGGATCGGCCAGTTGCGAGATGACGTCGAACAGCTAGAAAATTCACAGGGTAGACACGGAATTCCACTCGCATTTACAAAATTGTCACTTTATTCTCAGAGTTTTATTATTAGTATCTATTCATTGATAAATATATTTTTTTTCTAAGAATACGTAGAACTTGAGATTTATTCCGGATACCATGAACAGCTCGTTTTCTCCTCGTCCCGCCCTCGTTCCTTTTACGCGAACTCACATTATGAGACAAAGAAAGAGACACTAAACTACCGGCTGTTATTTGATCATTCCTCCTTTAGGATATAAGTTATTATAGAGTAAGAGCCGGGAATGGATGGGAGTTGGAAAATTTTAGTCAGGTGCTAGAGTTGCAGTAACTTTGAAAATATTCTTAGTCCCATGCACTCTAGCACCTTGCTAAAATACTTCAAGCTCCATTTATTCCCACATCTCTGTAATGTTCCAAGTTTTATCTGTTCCAGAATCAAGCTGCAAGAACGGGCAAAATTTATTGTGGAAATATTTTTTCAAATTGATAGGATGGACAGAGCGTGGGAGTATTTTACGAAGCTATTTACATTAATTGCTACTATATCCGCCCTTCGAATATCGAATGATTTCACCGTACCAATCTACGCTCTCTCCTTTTCTTCGGCTTCTTTATAGCGCCGAGGCTAATAACGTCTGAGTTTTCCACGAATTTACAGGCATTAAATCGTACCAAAAACCAGCGGAATAAAACTTGAGGATATCTGGAACTACCCTCGTTTCGCGCTCTTTCCACGAACCCACTGGCACCGCCGAGGGACGAAAATATCGTCTCGAAAAACGACTTTTCTCGCTGGTTAACGAGCAATTCCAATGCCCGTCGATTTTCGAACGGGTCTCAGTGTTTGAATGTTACACCGCGCGAAAGTTCGATCGACCGTAAACGAAATTGGGCTTTCCCGCTCAAAACGGAGATAAGCCCATTTTATCTGCGTCCTTTGTGCCGTCATGAGATCGTTAAAACAGTTGTCTTTCTCCTAGAAGCGTTTCTATTCCTTTAAAACACTTAATTCCGAGATTGATTTTAAATCGAAATTACTAAGATTCCATAATTCCGCAGCAAAAATTTACATTTATTCCATAAAATCAGTAAAATACAAAAATTGCTGGTCCTAGGTATTGAAATTTGTTACGAAATAAAATGAGTCACGTTACGATTACGAATTCTTTCTCCGGTGCTACAGTTTTTACAGCTCCCGATAATATCTTGGAGGGGGTGATCGAGGGCAGCCAGAACGAATCAACGATACTCGTCGATGGAATATTGGATGCCTGAATATTATCTGTCCATGAAAACGATTCGCGAATTTTCACTCGATTCGAAAGTGGCCCGTGAATAGAAACTTGATTCACGGCGCGCGTGTTTCCGAATAAAAGGAGCCGTTGTTCGCGAGATCCATGGTTATCGTGCTCCGTCCCGTTAGATTCCGATGTTTCGTGAACGTAAATGGAAAAGATTGAAATTTGACGTACGCTTCTCTTTCGTTGGAGCGCGATTATTTTCACGGTGGATCGAGGTCCTTTCCGAGCGGTCTTTTGTTCGATTTCGATCGAGCGATAAAGGAACATATCCAAAATCAAATCCCCGCACCTGTATCGAAATGTCCAACACTTGCATCGATGGCTATCAATGTCAACGCGCGAGTCGTACAACCTCGTGAAATTCCTCAAAAATATGGTGCAGGAGTCCCGATGCTTGTGCCTTTTGTTTCGCTTTTCACAAGCTCTTTTCCAAGGACAAAGTGTAAAAATTTAAAACGACACGGTGTTTTTTTTTTTACAACGACGTCGCGTTTAACGCGACGATATTATTTCTAACAATATCCTCGGAACCGTGAAGGGCGGGGGCGGTCGTAAAAAGGGTGTCACCTTTGTGCCAGTTGGGAAACAGCCGTAATTGCTGTGAATAATTGGAGCTGTACACGGCACCGCCACCAAGATTTTCCGACCAAAATGCGTAAAATATTAGGGACACGGGACGCGTCGCGCAAGTAGTATAATTACGCGTGTTTTTGGTCAAAGAAACACACCGCCCCGCTGGGACCGTTCCGAACCGACGAATTAAACTTGCGCGATCGGGCGTGATACTTTCTGAATAATTAGCCGCAATTACACGCGGGAAATTAGTAGGTCGATTTTCAACTACGGAGAGCACGCGTAACGATTCGATTCCTAAAAGTTCGTTAAAATGACTGATGAAGGTTCGCGAAACGACCGGGATTACAATATGGATGTGTCTTCTTCGTTATTTTCGACAACGAAAAATCGTTGCGTATAATTGCCGTGACGCTCGTATTCGTGTTCGATTAAACAGCCAGGGTGCAATTAAAACGGTACACTTTGATAACCAAGTTATTTTTATAGACAGAGCACAACGGTTTAGTAACAGAATTGATTAAAATTTCCAAAAAATTCAATGTACTGGTTTCGATATAATTCGTAAATAAACGATCTTAAGTTTTCTCCAATGCCAGTTTGATGGTCATTGAAATTTTACAGAGCGTAAAAACGTATATAATGGCACCTGAAGATACCAAAGTGGATTGGAAGATTTGCTTCGTTGAAATTCTCTCGATGATTGGTTACTTTTGATTCCATGCAAACGTTCGTATGAAATTAAAAGTCGAACGAGCTGAGTATTTGCGACGGCTGGATAATAAATCCGCGATCGAGATCGCCTTTAAATGACTTCGTTTCTTTCTGTAGTGAACATACGGCGCTCGTTTGCGCCGCGATTTCTAACTCGCGTCGGTTCACGCAAGTGCGACAAACACGTCTATCGGGCTGGTCGTGAAATATCGACCAACTCCGAGCGGGGACGCAATTAATCGCAGCTTCTTCAATAGGACTGTTATCGGATCTCGCGAGACACGACCACGACGAAGCACGAAACTTTTCCTCCGCGATATTGGCGTGAACGATTACAGCGCATTGACGTCACGTTCGTTAAGATTCAACACGTCATTGCACACCCTCCGTTGTAATTGCTGAGTGGATAATGTTCCGTAGGAGAACGACGTTTCTTCCATTTTCTCGAACGCGGAATGCGCGATACTCGAACAAGTAGGTCGAGAAGCTTGTAATTATATTCCCGCTCGCGTGTCCAATACTTCCATCCCCGGTTGTTTGTTTATCGCGTTAAGAAAATAGCTACGGCGCGAAAGGTCCAATAACGATGACTTATTAATCCCCGACTGGTACGGCTGGTTTTGTTGCAACACGGGAAACACCCATTCCGAGTAGCGTTCTACATTCTCAACAAAGTGTTCGATTAAAGATGCAACCGAGTTCGAGAAGTTTAAAAGTGTTCCCGTTTCATATGGAACGATCCGATGCCTAGCAAAGGCGCAAGAAGAGCAAAAACGTCGATAGTTTCCCGGTGTTAAGTAACGAACGTGCATGTAGAAGTGGCAAATGTTAACGAAACAATACAATTACTGAGTTAACGGCGCTCCTTAAGGAAAAACGGCACCGGGAACAATGGATTTCCTCGTTCGACGGTGTATCGAGCGCGATCCGCGTCGATGTAGGAAGTGAATAGCGAGTGGGTCCGTCGGGGGATTTGCATATCGATTAACATATTAACGAGAAAGCGTGCCCACCCGTAGTAAAACCAAGGAAACGTTAACGCGGCAAAGAACTCGAGTGCTCGCTAAGCCTCGTAATGGTCGACTGTGAGTCGTTGAAGGAATCAAATGACGCGACGGTGCGCCCAACCAGCCCTCCTCTTGGCTCTTTCCGCCATCCCCGACACCATTTCCCGTATCGACGGTCAGCGGTAGCCATCGATACTCGAAGCCAGCTCGAAACTTTCCCCGAGCGTACTTAAAACAAATTAACGCCGTTAATTCCTCGGCTCGTTGCCGCTACCGGGCACGAAGAAAGAGGCGAGAGGGAGAAAATTAGCGACGTAGCCGAAGTGTGTTTAGATACAGTACCCGCTTTTCTTCCTGCGATCGAATCAGACTCGTCAGATTTCATGCAGAGAACTTCGAACGAAGAATTTGTGTTGGGCCTGATACAGTAAAATTTTGATTATCCGGCATACTCGGGACAGGGGCAATGAAGGGGATAATTGGACTATACCTAGGTACGAAATGATAAAACCGAGGAATTGAGCCATTTTTATGGGTGTTTTCTCACTTTACGAGGTTAAAGAACAACATTTCGAATATTCATAGAATTTCTAAATATTCTTCACCAAAATACTCGTAGTTTGCATTTCGAAATATCAAAATTCTCCAATCCGTTCAGGAATTATGATTTTTTAAACATACGCACGAAATTTCAAGGGATTCACTCAATGTATGGTCAGACATTGTATTTTCGGTAAGGAATTTTTTTTTCGAATGTGCGTAGTATTTCAGTGGTATGTGTAATGACTAAAAATGATTGTAATTGCCCCCTGAAACGGAAAATAATTTTTCCAGAACGATTTGAAAATTTTGAACACCTATCCCCTGTCGATTTTTCTTAAGAATTCGTTTTGCATTTTTAATAAATTTGCTTTACTCTATACGGAAATATTATCTAATACTTTTTTGTAGGTATCCGTGAGTTCTATTTCTCAACTAAATTTCACTGAAATATATCCACTATTGTAGAAGTTATGGACGTTTGAAAATTGGACCATGTTTATGGGGTTTTTTTCACTTTACGGGGTTGAGGGACAACTTTTCGTAAATTTTTAGAAGCCCCACATATTCTTCACCAAAATACGCGTTGTTTGCCTTTTGAAACATTAAAATCCTTCAATCCGTTCAGGAGTTATGATTCTCCAAACATACACATGAAATTTCAGGGGAATCAGTCAATGTATGGCCAGACATTGTATTTTCGGTATGGAATTTTTTTCTCGAAAGTGCGTAGTATTTCAGCGGTATGTGTAATGACCAAAAATGATTGTAATTGTCCCCTGAAACGGAAAATAATTTTTCCAGAACAATTTTAAATTTTTGTTCTTTGTCGAATTTTTTTCTCGAATATGGTTAAGAATTCAGGGGTATGTATCTTTACCAAAAATGATTGTAATTGACCTCCGTAACCGATAATAATTTTTTCAGAATTATTTGAAATTTTTTAATTTCGTAAAAAAATTTCAGCACCTCCTGTCGATTTTTCTTAAAAATTCGTTTTTTGATCTTGAATAAGCACAACCATGAGTAATATAGTAATACAATTTATTAATAAAAAGTAAAATATATATAATATACTGTTTTTGTGAGATATCGTCCGTAACATTTATCGAGAAATAGTTGGGACCGGATTATTGGGAAATTTTAGATTGATTTTTGCATGTCAACTTTTATAACCTCGTTTTAAACAAACTTTTTTATTGACAAATTTTTGCTGAAATCGACGAATTCTCGATCGATGTTTTATCATAGTTTCTCTTTCAAAAGGCGATTCAAATGTTCGAACAAGTGGTGGTCAGTTAGTGACAGATGCGGCCAATAGGATGAATGTGAAACAGTTTCGAATCGAACCTGGTTTATTATTTGGTTCGATAGCAGTGCAACATGCGGCCGGGCATTGTCACGAAGTAACGTTGATCGACAAATGCAGGTTCTATGTTATATATGTAATTAATATTTCTTGACAATATTACCCGCGGTACATCACCACCCAATACTAAAATTAAAATACCTTCTCACGTAACTAACATTAAAAAATTAAAATTAATCACGTATCCCCTAAAACCACTAAAAATTTCGTTTGAAACACTTTTTATTGTCATCAATAGTTTCGGAGGTTTCTATTTAAATGGTAGGAACGATTTATTGTTCAAAATATTTGAACGCGTATCTCTGCAAATACACTATTTTTCAAGCTCCTTCGATTCATTTCCGTTACAATGGTAAAATAAAGCTTAAAAAAAAAGCAGAAAAAGGTCGAGTGAAATAATCGAAATTGAAAAAAATTGCTATACTGCAGGATCATTTAATTTGAAATTCATATCCTTTGAAAATACTCCCATCTAGTGCCTGATAATATCAATCGTTCTTTCGGTATTCGTAAAAATTCACAATGTAGCCACCGAAGAGTAACTTATAGGATTGCTCGACGGGGATGGCGGATGAAATAAAAGAAGAATTTATAATTCGAGCTGAGAAACTGCTTGACCAGCAAGATCTCCACCGGCTCAAGCCAATTACATTTACTCGTTCCTCGTCCTCGTTTCACGACTCCATCCTCTCCGTTGCCCTTTTTGCTCGACTTCGGTATGTCTTTCCCTCTAATTCGCCGCGTTTTCTTTCTTACCCTCCACGCCGGACGGTTCGTCGCGTTCGTTTCTTTGGCCGCGTTCGAGGATCGCCTCTCTTTGACGTCGCGTTGGGGTTTTTGTCCAAGCGGCAGCAAGACGCGCGCGGACCAGAGGTCTGACTTGGCCACAAGTCGTGAACACGCCTCGCTAATCCTCGCTCAGGTACTCTAAGTGCAGCCCATTATTTGGCCTTCTACGAATGAAGCCTGCCAGCTTTGAATATCCCACATCAGAAAGCTCGTGTGCTCGTCAGAGTCGAAACTTTTTATAACACGATACCTAGACGATGAACAGAGAACACGGTGGACAACAAAAAATGTTTATATGAACATGTGGTGTAGCGTGCGTCTACGTAGAAGGATGAAATTCTTCTCTTTTTCGATGTGACATTTTCCGGGCATTATTCCGCTGGAACGAATAATATAATCAAGTGTGCTTCTTTATCGCGATGTAGTCCGTCTCGTTGCGTTCGTTTAGTGGCGGAGAATATTCCTGCGGCCAGTGGTAGAGATCCTGTTATTTTATGCTGGATTTCCCGGCCGCGAGAAAAAATAGCGAAATTGAATTCGCGAGAGTTTGAAAGACACTTTCAGCCCTGTTTAAGAACGACACACGTTGATTCAAAACATATTAAAACAAGATTTCGCGAGGAGAGATTGCAAGGAGATCTAGATATTAAAGAGAAACTAGAACGCCGTGATGACAATTTTGCATTCAACGTGTTATAAAGAAACAACCGTAGAATGTGGGAAACAATGGATAATGGGCGCGTGAAAGAAGAATAAACGTCGGTATGAATTACAGAAACGAATGTTTATCCACAAAAGAAAGTAAAATAACGAGTTGCCTCGTAGCTGGCGCCTGTGCGAATGGCGACGAGAATCATTTCATCCAATGGCACTGCGGCAGTTAACGTGTTATCTGCTGCGCCAGTTTTCCATGTGCAACATGTGGCTCCATTGTCATGAAGCTGTGTTACGTCATATCTTTTGACTAATGCCGGCTGCTTGGTGCATAATTTTTCATTGCACGTATACTCGTAAATTAAAAATAAACATATGTGTACCTCGCGTTTGCAACGGACCGTTCGTATTTTTAATTGATTCCGTTTGCCCGATGCGTCGTATTATTTTCTGCCGAGAGCCATACATAATTTGTTTAAGGCACTTCAATGTATCATGAATAGTTATCAAGATAGCTTTAGGGGATGAAACTTTGGAAGGTAGTTTCATCCCTTAAACTCGAGTTACAGCCACTAACACGCGTATTCCGTATTTTTGGTTATTCCGTAAACCTGCGAAGTTTTGGTAAAATCGGGAAGAAGAGGTAATTTATGGATAAATCTTCGAGTTTTACAGGGCAGAAACATGATTAACCCCTTGACGTACGATTTAATGTAATTTTTCAAACGTATACTATTTAATTTCGTTTAAATTTGTTCGTACAATAGTCACGAAAAGGAGTGGATTTGTTTTACGTAAAAATGCGTTGATTTCAATTTATAAGACTTGATGAAGTAGCTTCATAATTGCGAGACTTGACATCGAGAACTCGTGACGAGTCTGTTAGCGACAGCTTATTTTTAAGGGACGTCGAGGGCAATTAGCTTGTGGCGTTGCCTTCTATATTCGCCACCAGGGGGGTCGCGCTCTCACAAGCGCTCGACCGACTCCTCGGTAGCTATATGTATATACAATCCTCGACCGACTTCCCAATATCCAAATAACTATAGACCCATCAGCTTACTGAGCATACTTGGTAAAATCTGTCACAAGTCATCACACATCTCCAATCCAACAACATCATTATACACGAGCAATTTGGCTTCCGAGCCAAACATTCCACCATCCAACGAGCACTAAGGCTCCAGGAGGACATTGCCCTGGAGGTGAACAAGAACCGTTCGGTGGTCCTAGTACTCCTAGACCTCCAGAAGGCCTTCGACACCGTCTGGCACAATGGCCTCCTCCTTAAACACCAACAAATTAACCTCAACCCACACCTAATCAAAATAGTTTACAGCTACCTCACTGACAGATACATTACAGTCTCACACAACAGCTCTCACTCCTCTCCAAGACTACTACATACTGGGGTACCGCAGGGATCAGTCCTGGGACCCATCTTATTCAATATATTCATAAACGACGTCCCCAAAAATCCCAACACCAAACTAGCCCTCTACGCAGACGACACCGCAGTATACTCCTCCTCGTGGGAAATAAACCAGGCTATCAAATACACTCAAAACCACTTCGATCACATCTTAAAATTCACTTCCACTTGGAAGCTGACAATAAGTCCCACAAAAACAAAAGCTACTATCTTCACCCCCAAAAGACTCCACAACAATGACACTCTCACAATAGATATCCACCCCATTAACTGGTCCACTAGAGTTAAATACCTGGGCATATGGTTCGATAATAAGCTAAAATGGCAACACAACTCCAAAGATAGGGTTTGCAAAGGCATCGGAGCACTCTGTATTCTATTCCCACTCCTACACGAAATAGTCCACTTTCCACAGAACTAAAAATCCGGCTCTAGGGACTTAGCCTGCGTGTGGCTCAAGAGGGATGGTTGCGAGGATACAATCCAGATGCCTGTCGATGGGCGTCATAGGATTGATTGTTTGAAAGGAAACATGGGTATGTTAGGAAAAGGCAAGCGACCCGAAGTTGTCTTGTTTTAAAGAATAGGAACTCTGTTCCTTGAGGATCTGTCCACAGAGTGGGGGAAACGAGGGTGCCTTCTGGCAAGAGGACTAAGCTTGACCTCTTGGGACTTACCCCAGAGCAGTGAATAGAGTTGGTCTTTCAAAATTTCTAACAAGTCAGACTCGTCATTGTATGGCAAGGGGTTAAATATACAAATAGTTATTGTTGTTTCGAAATCTAACCGATGTTAGTTTGTTCATTTTCCGAAGATTTTTCGCGATTTTCCACGATTTCTGTTACTTTTCCAACGACACGGTTACGCAACGCGCTATAACGTTTCCACGTGCGCGGAGAAGAAGAGACGAGCTAGTCTGGCAAATAACTTGCAACTGTCTCCGTCGACGGAGCAAGTTTACGCGTTACGTTCGTCAGGGGGTTATTCACGACGCCAGCGAGCACGTGTGCGCGGAGAATTGGGATCTCAAAGGTGCCATTGGCAGCTGCCATCTCGCAGCTCGCGCGTTCCATCTTCGTAAACTGCGCGAACATTGGGAATCGCGCGGCGCGCGGAAAATACGAACGCGACGATTTTTCTTCCGTTTGTCTCGCGCGTCGTGGTTTCGCGAATCCTAGCATCGCGGAGATTTAACCGTCGATCCATACTGGATCCCCCACCCGGTAAAGACGAGGAATCGCGTTGGAAATTACGTTTAGAAGAAAGCAAATATTGGAAAGAGTCGCGCCGGCGGAAGGATTATAGAGAACGTGACAGCGGGAAAATAAATAAAGATCTAAGCTGGAAATTGAACCGTGAAAGACGGCAGAAAGAGCTATTTGTTTTCGAAGGAGGGAGGTGAATAATGGAAAGCCATGTTCCGTTGATGGAAAGAATTTAATATAAAATATCGCTGATAGGGAATCATCCATCTGCAAACACGCTCTCGCGGGCCGGGATGCTTCAATCTTTTCCCCGGTAAACAGCTTGGAATGAATCGTATTTATTCATGGCTTTCTGTTATTAACCGAAGCGACGGATAAGGCGAGATGAGTACAACGAGCTTCCGGTCCCATGCGACGGGCGTCCCATTCGTTGCTTATTGGTCGAGAAACTGCCGCATCCGTTCGACGTGAAACGCAGTGACTCCTGAAATTGATCAAATATACAGAGTCTCCCACCGCAACTGGGTCGAGCCGTGGCATTAAAACAGTTGGAAATAGACAAAAGTTTCATTATCGAACATTAAAGAATTATCAGCGACGGATTTGGCCGCCGTTACACGAAACTCGACGTTTCAATATCGAGCGCGATAGAGAGTGTTTTTCATAAAATTATACAAAAATGAGAGGCAAAATGAAAAATAATTACGGAACGTTCGACGTTGCAAATTAGATCGGTAATAAAATTTCGATGGAACACGCTAGTCAACTACAATTTAAATCAGCCCTCTCGATATTAATTTATACATAAATAGCTGTAGCGACAAAATGTTTCACCGATGGGGCACTACTTTGGTCAGAGAGAGCGAAGCTACTCCCGTCGATAATTAAGGATTCACGAACTTGCGAATTTGATTTACACGATACAAATGAAACGAAACGTACGAAATTCGTGGATGGGATGAAAACAAATTAATAACGATGAAAGGAACAGCACGATAACGCATTCCCCATTATCCATACATAAATTTAACCGTAGCGTTGATTAAATTTGTGTTTACGGTTCGACCGTCCTTTTATCTACCGCTAAAAAGTTCATTTTGAATCCTCTTTTGTTCAAACTTAATTTTCCAGCTATCGGCATCGTTGAATGTTATTAAACATTCTGTCTGCGCTTTGGTTGTTACCACTATGGTTATTATTATTATATTTTCCTTTTGATCCTTTCGAGTCCCCTGGGTAATCGAGGAATACTTTCTTAAATTTGATTCCCAAAGCTCTGAGCAAATTCAATCGCGGGCCTCTGGCGTCGTCGAACGATTCTGATCGACGATAATTGATTTTACGGTTTCACGAAGGGTGTTTTAGCCCGTTCGAAAACAATTTATCAGGCGCTCGGTATAATCGAGGGAAACGAACTTTCCATTGAAATTCGCGGACGCTGGCGAGCTAATAAAAATTCCGTATAATTAAGTTCCCCATCGACGCAACGTTTCATTGACAGCGCACTGGAAATGCCATTTATTAATAAACTGCTGGCCATCCCTGTTCCAAATCTTATTTCGAGAGACTCCATAGCGACCAGCGTATCGTCGTTGTCCCTGGAATCTCTTCTTATAGAGTCTATTTCTTCTTACACCTTCTGCCATCACTGCTAAGAAAAGAGACGCAAATAGAAACGAATTGCAATTAATTAACACTTTAATAGCCGCATGTATCACGTGAAGACCGTTGTCCATCACTACTGATATTGTAGACCAAAGTGAGATACATGAAGATGCAAGGAATATTATTATAAGGAATTATAAATGTAATCTCAACAAACGTAATAAGTTGAATGTATGATGAAATGGCGACTGATAAAAAAAAAAGTCACGTATACGCGACAGCGGCCGTCAAAGTGTTAACGTGTCTGTTTAACTCTCCAAGGAGGTCACGAGTGCAGAAATCTAGTTTCGAGAAAACGAACAACTTTTTATTAACTGTTATTTTTGAGCCCTGCAATTTATACTGTAAAAAGTCTCCAGAAAAAAAATTCGAAAAATCATGGGATTTTAAAGTTTGAAAACGAGACGAATTCCTTAGAAGTATCTGGAAACGGTGCTTCAACACGCGATCGAGTAAACAAGTCGATGAGGCGTCGTTCCCAGTTGCAGGGCGAGGTGGAGAAAATAAAGTTAGTAGAGTGAGTTAGCGTGTAAATCATCGAGCCGGACGGACGAGGTTTTACGCGCGAGCGTTACTCGGAATCGTTGGCCGTAAACATTTTTTTGTCAGCTCGATACTTTTCCGAGTTTGTACTGGTCAATGCTCTCGGCGTCTCTGGGAACGTAACAGTTTCCTCGACTATGCAAATTCAGATGTTACTCGTTTTATTCGGTCGATCGTAGGAAATAATTCTTTATTTAAACGAAATAGACGCGAAAGAAATTTTTCGTGAACGCAATTTGTTCGATGAGGGTAAATAAAACGTTGGTTTAAATTTCTTGAGGGTCATTTAAGGAAATGCACCGCGGTGGGAACCAACAGTTTATTGCAGAGTTTATATACGTACTCCTGAGTAAATTTTATATGGCCAAAGAACCAAAGGAACTAAAAGAAGAGAAAGTGTAACTTGGAATTTTCTGGGAATAAAATCTCATTTCAAAATATCTCGTTTCGCAGTTTTAATTTTTTCTTTGCAAGAGAATGCACTTCCACGGTTCAAATATAGAAATTACACAACGTCAATAGTTAAACGTCTTAGAAAGGTTTCAGCCTTTATGTGGTTACGTTTTAAAATGGATTTTTCTAACTTGAATATACAGAGTGTTCATAAAATCAACGTCAAAATCGTGCACACGATGATTTACTGCACCGATGGGATTGGCTAACTTCGGTATCCGGTCGCAAAGGAACGCGAAATCCAAGATTATCCTTGGCCAAGGACCGTTCTGTTTCAGCATACTGTGCCTGGACCGGCGTGGCATGTGCAGCAGGTCGCACGTGCGCGAACACTAAGCGACGCAACCTCGAGATCGTATCGAGTGCACAATCCAACGTTGGAAATACGAAGACTTGCGAGGAGGAGATTGACGTTGAAGCTAGAGCGAGCCGGTGGATTCGAGGTTGCAGTTCCGCCGCGACGCAACGCGAGGATCAGCGACGAAAAGAAAGGATTTCCGGATCGTCGCGTTGCATACAGAGCGGCCCATTCTGTTTAGTCGGTTTGAAATGTGGGTCGCGAAAGGTTCTACGACCAGACAGTCGTTCCTTCCCCGAATTTGGATCCTTTGTGTCCGTAGGCTTCGCGAACACTTAATTCGAATATTTTAATCGTCGACGTTCGTCGATCCTTTCTCGAAGAGCATTTCCAACCGAAAATCCTTCGCGGAATAACGTTTCGAACGTTCACGAAGAGTGCAAATATAGATACACAGAAGTTCGAAACACAATTTAAAAAATTCAAATATTAAAGTTAATTTCGCAATTATTTGAAGTAATTATAAAATAAAATAGCATGTTATTTGAAATAATATATCAAATAATGTTATTTCGGAAGTGATTACGTGACATGAAAATAATTATAAAATAAGATAACATGTCATTTCACATAATATTTCAAATAGTGTTATTTCAGTGCTCAGCTCTAATTATAGGTAAACACGAGATGTATGAATAGTTATGTTGTCATTTCTACCATGACTATCGTATACACACGTTGAATTAGTAGACTGAAATAGATGTTTGAAAACCCAGTATGTTTCGATATATGTTTTTATAACAAATATATTTTTAAGGATCTCTAGTGATGAAACAAACTTCTACTTAGGTTTCACACTTTCATCTATTCCCTAGAATTATATGCATTTGCATAAACATCCGCAGTCTATTAATTAATAATAGGAATATGAGGAATGTAAACTGTATAACAAACAAGGCATACTGGTGGATGCAGAATGGTATCTCGATTGTACTGTTCAATATCTAGGACTGTCTTACCGATGAGTCCACTAGCAGGCCCAGGGCGAAACATAACTTCTCTTTACAGCAAGCTACCGCTGACGCATTAATTCAACTTTTATCCGAGAGAATTTAAAGAAAGATTGGCCAAGAAGGGGCGCGACTCGGGCACCTTTGACATTACGGATCGCGCATTTTTAGCATCGTGACCCGTGGATATCGGTCGGTTGTACCCAAGGGACGGTCGCGGTCGAAAGTTCTCTCGTTCCGCGATATCGATTTACCATACATATTTATTTCACGCCCCGGCGTTGGACGCGGCAAAATTCGGTGTGCCCGGGGCCCGGGTGGCCTGGCTCTAAGAGAAACGAGTTTACCTTGTTCCTGCACGCTACGAGAGGAAAGAAGTCTGCGAAGACAAAGCGCGAAACGTCGGGGAGCCGCGAAGGATCTCGACGTAGCGGAATCGAGTTTGCATGACATTTAAGAGGGGTTCGTCCCGTTGCGCAACCCTTTGACTTCGGGTCCGATTCGACGAGACTCGGTTGGCCCTCGCCTCCGGGCCTCTTTCTTTATTCGCCGAATCTCCGCGAAACGTAGAAAAGGACCGGCGGAGGACAAAGGGCAAGAGTAAAAGGAGGCTGAGGCGGGGAGGAAGCGGGGCCAGCACGCTCTGTCGGGAACGGGATAACCCATTTTCTGGTCGCTGCCGCGCATCCATGCCCGAAGAGGGAACAAAGTTGCTCGACTGCATCAGAATTTTAAATTGACACGATCGGCCCTCCCGACGGAAGCGATCGAGGAACGCGGAACTGGTCCGAGACAGCGAAACTGGTTGGACCGATGCTGTTCAGGATCGGTATAGCAAGTGAGTTTACGATACGAACGTGGATTCTAATTTTAGCATTATGTGTATAGAAAGTTGTGTTTTGAAGTTTATTCGTAAGATATCCTCATTTTCCTTAAAGCATTGAATTCTAAGAATCTGTACGAAACTATTCAATACATTTACTCTAAACGTTAATACATTAATAGTATTAGTAAATTAGTAATTTTCATCGGATAGAAGATAATACGCTCTTGGGAACAAATTTTCTTTCAAGTCGATACCGTAGTTAACAATTATTTACGAAAAAATGGCATAGTAATTATGCAAACACCCTGTATACAAATTTTAATTCATTGTCGATTAAATAAACAATTTATGATCCAGTTGTATCACACACCAGTTGTATGGTTAATAGGAAGTGCTGAAACTACTTTAGGTATGTAGAGTCAAAGTAAATGTCAAAATAAACATAGAAGATAGCAAAAATTATAGTAGCTTGTATAGTCATTGGACAGAGGATGAAATGCCTTTTAAAATGAGCGTTCGAACAAGTCGATAGCTCAATTAGTTCCGGAGATATGAAGATTTTAATTTCAAATCGATGCGGTGGCTAGTTCCGGAGATGTAAGGGTCCGAAGCGTTTGTTTACATTCTTACTACGGTCATTGACCGCACGTGCTCGTTGAAACTAGGTCACTGGGCCACTCGGTCGCGTGTTACGTACGAGACAGAGAGGTCCGGCGCGACGCGTTAGACGGAGACAGCGATAGTCGAATTAAGAAAAATGACCATTTACATAAATTGCGATATCTCCAAAACGGAAAGTCGGATCGACATAAACAAAAAGCCATTTTAAAGGGGAAGGTTCACCGCTTCCAACGATGGCTCAATAATGCATAAAACACTAATAGTTTCGGAACTGCACGTGTTTAAAGTTTTAGTATTTTTAATAGGCGTTAAGAGGCTATTATACGCGAGTCAGACAGTCTAATTATAAAAAATTACTTTTTACATAAATTACGATATCACAGCTTCCAACGATGGCTTAATAATGCATAAAACACTAATAGTTTCGGAGCTACGCGCGCCTAAAGTTTTGATATTTTTAATACGCGTTGTTTTAAGACAGAGGAGACTGAAGATGCTCTCTCGTCTTTGCTCTCTCCATTACGTCGTAATAACATGCGAATAGAACGCGTGACTCGCGACGCGAACGGGCGGTAATGCTGACGTTATTGTTCGCGACGATAATGGCCGTGAGTTAATGTTGATAACGGCGACAGTGAGGAATGGTAACTCCGCGCCGCAACCAACGTTAACGGCTGGACGCAACGATTTTTTCGTCAGACGAGCAAATATTTTATGACTACGTTAACGATTCGGCCGAAGATCGAAAGCCCGAACAGGAACCACGAGAATGCGAGCAATAACCGTGCTTTCGTTTATTTGCGCGAATAACAGTGAATTACGGTTACCTGACGCGGCGCTTAATTTTCCGAGGCGTGTTTAGAAATAATATCACGGACTTGTTAGACGTATTGATATTCAGCGATTACAGGTCGGCACGAGCGACATGCATAACACGGAAGTGCTGTTTGCATAGTAAATGTTGATAATTCTTCGGAACTGTCTCTCTTCGGTTTCCACGCGACGGATTTCGAAGCACGTCGTCACGTACTGGGTTGCGTCTGAAAGCGTATATAACGAGTTCGAGTTCTACCGGGTACCCCTATATTTGATTCGAAATCACTTTGAGCTCAGCCGAGCGACATGATCCCGCCCATGCGGACCGTCGTTGTGCTCTATAATTCCGGTATCTACGCGGATGTTGCGTCAACATACATATGTACGTACATACCACGCGTGACGAGAATGAAACTCGGCTGACAGTCGTCGATCCATCGATCGGGGATTTTCGATCGTAGGGGGAGGTACGGCGTTCGGCGCCACTGTGCTAGGGACCGTTTAGGTCGAAACGTTCCGCATTCCTTACAGCGGTTCTCACCTTTCTCCGATCGTTCTCACGTTTGCATCGCGATTCCCAAGTCTATCGATGAGACTCGTGGACCTCTTCTACCTTGTATCCTCGGGATTTTCTCGGTTATCTCTGCTCGCTTTTTCGGCGAAATCACGCGCTATCTTTGCGCCAGGCGTCGATCCTGACATCGGAGTTTAAAGTTCGTACGCGTGGTGTCTCATCGTGAAACAAACCTTACTGGAAACATATTTTCGTAGAACTCGTTGGAGTTGAAATAGACTGTATAAGCAGCTGATAAGACACAGTGTGTTTCGCGGTATTTTATGTTAAGAAAAACACATTGTAATCGTTGTTCTGAAGTAAAAAATGACAACAAAAGTCTCTGATTTATTATCAGTTTCACATTGTTTAGTATGTAAAAAAAAGGTACGCGTGGAACACCCTTCGACTTCTTCCTCACCCTTTTTCGAACTGCTCAGAAGTGCCATCGTGGGAATCTTTTCCTTCCAATATTATAAAAAGTCGTTCGATAAGAACTACCGAATGCTTTTTGGATATACGCGCCACATGGTAAAAAACGTTTCATACGCGTGGAAACGTTTCTCATCCGTGGGCCATTATATTCCATTATGATTTACAGCGCCGTTGGAAAGATCAAGATGATCTTGATTTACGGAGAGTGCGAGCGTAATTCAGTGTTGGCTCAGCAGTTATACGTTGCACAATATCCCGATAAACGTCACCCTTCGCGATGCATATTCGAACGGGTAATTAAAGCAGCCCGGGAGACTAACAGCTTGAATCTGTGGGGGAAAAAGTCTGCCCAAAAACGAATGTGCTCTTTCAGCTGCGGTCGCAAATTAATTCCCCTCGGTTTCCATGCGATTCCAATGTGTTTAAATCAGGCGTCTTACGTGTTAATCGAAATAATCAACCCCTTAACGCTCATATTTTTTGGGGTTGACCAAGAATGATCAGTTTACTTTATTGGACTTGTTCCTAAGCTATATAAAAAAGCGATTTTTGTTAGTTACAATGTTGTGTTTATTGTATAATTTGAAGGAAAACAGATATCGTCATCCCTTAAATCGTTAGATTAATCAAATATCGTTTTCCAAAGCAGTCAGACTCTGGCATGAGAGCGTTAAGGGGTTAAAGGCTGTAGCGTTGCATCGGTGGGCATTGTAACAATAAACGATCGATATTTTATTATTAAACGAGTAAAGGTACAAGGAAAAATAAGACTCCGTGACTTTGAAAATAGAAACTCTGCGTTTGCGGTTGTTGTTTGTTAAAAATAAGCATTTTCCCGCCCCGTCAAAGTAATTTTCGAAAGTACATCGTAGTTCGGGAAGGTTATAACCGTGAAAATGTCTCCTGGCGAAAGAGAAAGGGCAACGAAAACGCAGAGGTAAAAAATACGCGGGAACGTTTACATTGGTATTCAATGGCCACGATTGAACTGTAGGTTTTCGGTAGGGCCAGAATGGAGAAACCGCCGGGAATGGGAAAACTCATCAAAGCCAAATCCGGGATATTCCCGGCCGACCGTAGAACCCGCGAATCCCTTGAAAAAATACGAATATATTTTATATCACTTTCCTGCCTGTGCTCGATCTCTCTGTTACTCTTATCGCTCTTTTCCCTTCGAGCACACCCCTTTTCCCGTTCGTTCCCTGCCCTGACGTAAAAGGGAATCGCGGTCTTCGTGTCCGGCGAAGCGGAATTTGTAAAAGTACGTGCGATTAAAGCGTTTCGACGACATACGACGTTCAGAAAGGAACGTATATGTATAATAATGTCGCTTCGAAGCAAATTGGGAAAAGAAAACTCTAAGGGCGGTGGCGAGCTAAAATTGCTACATACCTTTATAAATGTTCGTTTCGTTAACTATTGTCAACCGATGCAAACTCTCTTTTTTTATACTTTGTAAGGATTCTCGAGGATGGTCAGATTCAAACATGTGGACAATAAACGTAACTATATAAACTGTATTATTTAATATTTACTAACTATTTAACATAAACAACATGAAAGAAAGACATAACACGTAAACGTAAAAGATCATAAACATAAAACTGTGACTGCTCTCGACTAACGTTCGATGCAGAGTGCCATTTTTGCAGTCAAAGTCGACCCTTCCTTATTTCTATTTTATAATAATGATCTAAATCTAAACACCTCAATCGATACCTACTCTAGCTTAGACTGAACACTATCGACATCAATGGTACCACGGTCTAAATACGTACACTTCTTACATTTTATTGCTCCATTTCGATGCACTGTGCCAAAAGAATGAAACTCGTCTCGACGATGCCACGATTAAGTTTTATTGAACATTTTCCATCGCATTTCGATCAATTTCCGTGGGAAATAACTGTGACGTCGCCTCCCATGCTCGCCACCAAAGGGATCGCGCTCTCACAAGCGCTCGACCGACCCCTCGGTTGCTCGAACGACTTTCTAATATTCCAATCGTCTAAGATAGGGCCTGCTAGAAAGCTTTACTGACGAGTTAGCTAGCAGGCCAGAACGAAATGAACCCCCCTCCTTTTCTGCCTCCTACGAATTACTACCCCTAGCAAAGCAGCGCCACATTACCATTCGAATATTTATTCCGTTTCGAGGTCTAGCTGTCACCGGACAAGGATAAGTGAAAAGCTCGGGATAAACACTTAAAAGGTATCCGATGCCGGGGAGAAACCCGCATCGATGGTACTGGATGATGTTATTTTCAAGCGTTTTTAAAAAGCGCCTGGAAAAGCTAATAAAGTCCTTTCATCTCGGGGAAACCGTATTTCCCCGAGTGCGCTGGTGAACGGGGAAAGTCAATATCCGCCAAGCGAATCCGGGTTCGTTCGCCGGTCTCGTCTTATCAATGACTGAGGGCCGATCGCTCGTTTCGAAAGACATTTCGGCTCGCCGGCCGCGATTCATTTTCGCGATCCACGGCCGGGGGGATCTGTTTGTAATATCGCGGTTGTAATAAAGATATCGGAATTCGGTGGGACCCTTTCCAGCTAGGATATACGACAAAATTGCGCCTGTTCACTGATGCGGTCGCAGCGTTCGAGAATTTTGTCGAGGAATTCCAATTAGCCGCGCTTTAGCATTGACTCGGATCGATCCACGACTCCGTAGTTCCCGTGAAATTTAAACACACGAGTATAACATTGCATAGTCTATGTTAACACGTTTCTTCTTTCACATTTGTATCGTTAAATTTTGTGTCATAAATTTGAGTCGTTCACGAGTTTCAAGGTATCCCTTATATGGGCCTTGGATGTTAGGACCGTATCTAAAAATATGTTGATTTTAATACATATGATTGTGAAACATGACATCAAGAACTTGTGACTAGTCAGACTCCTCATTCTTCTTCTTCTGGTTTTCTTTTACGTTGCATCGATGCTACTTCTCACGTTTGTATCCTTAAATTTTGTGCCATAGATTTGAGTCACTCACGAATTTCAATGGTCCTTGGATGCTAGGGTCATATCTGATGTCATAATCCTGTCTTTGCTGGTTCTCTGCAGTCGACCAAAATGTGGTTTGTTGTTAGTGGTGCATTTCCACAGGAGCTGCAGTTTAGTGGGTCTCTTTTGTCAAGGATGTAGTCGTAACACTCGGGTTTCATTGACGATTCTTATCGAAGTAAGGTGTAAGTGTCCCGTTCGAAGTAGCAGTCGCGTTAACGACAACGCTTTGAAGAAAGGACAAAACCTATAATTCCCACGGATGGAGAAAGGGAAGAAGGACGGAAGTCGTTGACGGCCGGCTACTAACACCTTTATTTACATCCCCCAGCTGCTGACGGTCCTGTAACTCGGCTACAGCGCAGGTTCCACGTCCAACTGAGTTTTCCTCGGGACTTCGTTATGTATTCATAAATGGAACGCAGCCGGAATATAGGCGACGGGTAGAACACGCGGAATTCGTAATGTCGATGCCGTAGCCGCCTCTCTTCTGCACCCTCTATCCGCCACGACCCCTTCGCCGTCCTGTGCTTCTCCCTTTCGCCCTCTCCGTCGAACATCCGGCGTGCATGCACGCGATTTTGCAACGTTTACGCGCGCGCGCCCTTATCCAACGTCGCCTCTTCGAAAGGAGGACGCTGATGATGGTGGTTTCAAGCAGCGATGGGGTTGATCCGATCCTCGATCCGTGATTCCCGCGCGTGGTCGACTATTGTCTGCTGGCAAGCCTGAGAATTCAGACGCCACGGGTTCTTTTTTTTTTATCCAAACGGCTAATTGCGGTTGTCGGAACGTAAAAACGCGGTAAAACTAACTGAAATCACATGTATGTATCTTTATTTTTTATTTTATGTACTTTAGATATACATTTTTGTCATTCTTTAATACCTTTCGATGCCATTTCACTAAATTGTTTTTTCTACTTACTGTTTAACTTTGATTGCTGCAAATATCAAATTTTAGAATTCGTTTCTTAGGCACTTCTAATTCACTTAGTTTTTCAAGATTTTATACGTATGGATATTGTAGGTGACAATATAGTATTATAAAAAAAAATTTGGTGGCCTTCTGAAACGATGACACACATTATACGCAATAATACATATTTTAATTACTGTTGCATGTAGCAATATATTTAAGTACAAAATTTATTCTGATGAGACACACGACGTTATATAATTCCGTTATAGTAAAATTTCGAACTCCTAACAAACATTATTAAAAGAAATTATCCTACTACGATATCTACTGCTAAAAAAGCATTATAAATAAATCTCCAAAGAAGGTAAAGAAGAGTGGATAAATTCGAGTATGTTCTTGCCTGATCCGCTTGGTAATTTCATCGTTTTTGCACTAAGCATGTATCACTTTGCAAGCATAAGACACATGAGCCACTGATTTCTCAAAAACGATTGAAAACGAAATGCTCCGAATACATTGTGTTTACAATATTTTCATTTTATGAAAATTGGTTGCAATTATGGTTGAAGCGTCATTTAGTATGGATCAGTAAACGTGTAGTCAAACGTTTATTTTTGCTATTTTCGCTGTAGCAGCTAATTTGTTTTTAGAAATAAAGGCAAGACATCAGTCTTCAAAATGCGATAAAAATGAATCCTGCAGCTCACTGCAGTCATAATTAAAAAATGGAATGAAAATTCAAGACGTTCAATTAGATATAATTCAAAAAGTATTACAGATATAAAAATGTAATTTAGTACATACTAGGTAAAAATGACTCCATGACTCACTATTTAATTTCAAAAAACAACACAATTATAAACGACCAATTTCGAGATTGACTACTTCAAAACCGTCTAATCGTCCCGAAAATTAACAAATCGTAAAAAAAATCATGTCAAATCATGACCCATATGTCCAGTTAAATATATGCGAATAAATTTTTCATTATTGTACTTTTAAAAAAATGACAAAAGTATTCATGATAATATATTTTACGATACGTTCTAAAAGTGTTTTTGAGAATAACAAAATCGCGTGGCAGGGTTCGTTTTAACGATAATATCTTCGTTTGAACCCATCGCTAGAAATGGCTACGAAGAATGTGGTGGGGGTAGGTTCGTTAGTAAAACGTTCATACCTCGCGCGATGTCGATATTATGTGTACTGTGCGGAAACCGCTTGAAAGCATGCGTAACGCGTGTTTCACGATACACGCGATGCCTTACGCACGTACCGATTGCGTCAACGTGGGTCGAACTAGATTCGTTATACGAACGTAAACCGCAGCCTGTCGGTGGTACGAACGCGTGACAAGTTAATCGGGACCGTTTTCAAGTACTCGTTAACGAGTGGCCAGGCGCGAAGTGAAATAATCACTCGAAGAGCTTAAGTTTTCCCCGGAGTAAGATAATCCCAGTTATTAAACGATCGAATCAGCTACTTTGCTCCTCGTAAACGTCGCGCTCGAAAGTTTTTTCCGCCGCGAACGGAGCGATAATACCAGCCTGGTGACTTTCGCGAGTTTTTCGAGAGTTATGACACGAACCGTGAAATGGCTATTTTCTTTCTAAATTAAAGAGAAAATATCTGCCCGGAGAATTTTGCACGCCACTTCGTGTCAATTGTTTTATCGATGATATTAAAACGACAATATTAAAGTTATTATTATTCATTTATTAACGGGTAATTAAACCCTTTAGTACAACGATGTAATATCTAAGGAACTACAGATGTGGATTTTACATAGTCAAACATTATCGCTTAGTGAACGTAACAAGAATAAATTAGAATAAATTAATTTACAATACGTTGCAAGGATAGTTTTAGACTTTCTAATGATTGTTCAATTAAATCTGTTTTTGTGTGTGCGAAATTTACATTAGTAATCATTCTGTTTACACAATTCTGAGATCCAAACGTTGTGCGGTAAGTTTCAGGGTAAAAAAGAAAGTGATTTCTTAAATATCTAGACGGTACATACAACGGAAACAATTGAATAATTGTTGAAGACGAAATGTGACCTTTGATTAGCTTACTTACAAATAAAATATCTGCGATTCTTCTTCTATTATGCAGTGTTTGGAGATTAGTATTAATAAGTAAGCCATCGTAATTATGAGACTCAAGAGGCATGGGACTCTCACTATGTCTAGCAACAAGACGAAGAAATTTGTGTTGAACTCCCTCAATGCTGTTTATGTATGTTTTGTGATAAGGAGACCAAATTATGCTGCCATATTCTAGAATAGGTCTCGTCAAGGCACAATATAAAATTTTAAGTGTTTTGGTTTTGATAAAATATTTGGAAACCCTATGAATCAGTCCCAAAGAGCGGAGACTTTGCGAAGTAATTTTTTCATAGTGAATTTTAAAGGATAAATTAGAGGAGAAAGTTATTCCAAGATCTTTAACATGATTAAGAGAGGTTAGCACGGTTCCATTTAAAGTATAATTATAAACGATATTATTTTTCTTATTACTAAACTTAACAGTATGACACTTATCTAAATTGAGGGACAATTTATTTAATGAGCACCAATTCTGAAGCCTGTAAAAGTCATCTTGAAGTGATTGAGCACTTTGCTGATTATAAATGCATTTAAATATCTTAAGATCATCAGCATATAATAAAAATTTAGACTGATGGAATACCTTAGAGATGTCATTAATATATATTATAAATAGAAGAGGCCCCAAATGTGAACCTTGTGGAACACCAGATGTAACATTAATTTCTCTTGAGTAGTTATTATTGAATTTAACTATTTGAACTCTGTCTGATAAAAAGCTGGATAGCCAAGAGAGCATACAGCTGTTTATTCCTAATGCCTTTAATTTGGACATTAAGATTGAGTGATTAATAGAATCAAAAGCTTTAGAAAAATCAGTATAAACAGTATCAACCTGCATGCCTTTATAAATACAGTTAGTTAAATAGTAATGGTACTCCACAAGGTTAGTCACAGTCGATCTACCGCTTACGAATCCATGCTGCTCATCAATGATGATGTCTTTGCAAAGAAATGATAGTTTACGACTAATTAAGTTTTCCATAATCTTAGGCATGACATTTTGAGTACTAATAGGTCTAAAGTTTGATATTGACGTTGCGTTATTAGATTTAGGAATAGGCTTAATTAAACATAACTTCCATAATTTAGGAAAGATGCCAGCAGATAAAGATTTATTAAATATCAACCATAGGACCCTAGACATGATAAAAACACATGATTTAAAAAATATAGGAGGAATATTATCATATCCTGGACCACAATTATTCTTGAGTTCATTAATACATGTGAATATTTCACTAACATCGAGTGAAAGGTTCGAAATATTTATATTAGAGGGGTATTCGAAATCAGTAGAATTACTGTGGACAGTATCCCGTGTGTATACTGATTCAAAAAATTCAGCAAAGGCATTCGCCACCGATAAATTGTCCTTCAATATATTATCCTTATAAATATAACAAGAGGCAGGTGATTTAGATCTCTTTAACGAATTGATAAAATTCCAAAACGATTTTAGATTTAGGGGAATGAATGATTCGGCGCGCGTAACGTGTTTATTCCAGCAGTATATCGAAAGACTTTTACATTTCGATCTAACATTGGAAAACATTAGGTAGTCTTCGTAGGATTTGGTGAATTTAAAACGTCTGTGGAATGCTTTTTTACGTTTAATAAGGGAGATAAGTTCGCTAGAAAACCAGGAAGGATATAAAGAAGTTTGGTATGTGGTAGATGGAACAAAATTATCAATCACAAATTTGAGCTGTTGATATAAAAAATCTACAGAATCATCTACGGATAGACCACTTATGATACCATCCCAGTCTATTGTGGAGAGATAATAATTTATTTCCTGGTAATTAGCTTTATGAAAAAGTTTTTTGACAATGAAAGAAGAAGCGGATTGAAAAGAGCGAGGTAAGGGAAGAGCAATATCCAGAGGAGGATGATAAGAGTCAGGAGGTACGAGAGGTTCAGATGCTGGTGAAATCACAGCACTATTTGATAACGAAAAGACGAGGTCAAGTAGATATTCGGATGAGGAGGAGGGATTAATTTGATATAAATTAAAAAGATTAAAATAGTTACAGATAACTTCAGATTGCCTTTCAGAGGGACAAAAACCTATAGAAGAGTGAGTCAATAGTCCATCCTGATCATTAAATATTCGCGAACGAGATAAATTATAATCGCCAGCAATAATAATATCCGAGTTATTATTTGAAAGAATAACTTCCTCAACCGTCAAGCCATGAGCCTCGTAAATAGATGGAACGGTGCCCGGCGGCATGTAAACAGCACCAATAACAATAGATTTAAATCCGTAATATACTTTGACAAACAGCTGTTCAATATGAGCTACAGATACATTAATACAATGGCTAAAGATTCGCTCCCGAACAGCAATAAGAACACCTCCACCACGCTTAAACATACTATTATTACAATTCCTATCCATCCTATATATAACATAACCGTCAAGACCTAGCTCTGCGTTCGAAATATTGTCACACAACCACGTTTCGACAAGAATAACAATATTATAATTATTAGACATAACTGAAATCGCACATCTCAGATCACAAAGCTTGGTACGCAGTCCACGAACATTTTGATAATATACTAAAGGGTATTTTAATGGTTTTTTTGTCTCACAGAAGAGTTGACATCTACAATCTTGGGAATGCCATTAACGTACCTAATTGTCTTATTGACTTCACCATTGTTCACAAGCGAGTTTAGTTCAGTTCTTAGGTGATTTAAATATTTACGCTGCTTGATGGTTTGATCTTGCACTAATTTCACAGGACCAGAGTACGTTGACTTGCCCTTCAAAATTGATAAAACTTCTTGCTTTGACGCAAGCGTGACTCTAACTGGCCTCACACGTTCTTGTAACTTCTTCCCCAGTCTCGTGGCTTTAATAATTGTGAATCCGGATGGTCTAATTTTGTCAAAAATATCCCTTATAAGATCAAGATCCATATTATCAGTCTCCGAAGAAGAGGGTGAAGAGTTTGTATCTTCCAAATTATATAATATAATATTGGAAGATCAGCGTTCCCTATCAAATATTTCGGTAATAATTTCTTCCTCCGATGAATTATTACACAATGGGCTATCGATGGAATTGACCTTATCCTCCAAAGACGAGACACGATTTAAGATTTCAAGCTGGTCAAGACGTAGTTTTTCTAGGTCTGATTTAAACATTTCTCGCATTTCACTCTTGAACTTCCCAAGCTCCAGGAGAATGAGTTCCTTGAAATCACGAAGCCCTCTAAGAAGGCCATCATGGACTGTATCTATAGAACGTTGAGGTGTTGATGACTTTTGCGTTTTACAGTCAAGAAGCTTTCCATTTAAATAAGGGTGACCAGAGCGTTGAACACAAGCAGGATGCGAGATTGTGTTACAAGATACACATGTCACAGGTTTAGCAACACGAGTGCCACAGCCAGAACAAATTTTATCCATTATCGTACGAATAAAAATGAAGCTTCAATTAATACTCAAAGTATAAATCCGGTAGCGATTCAAACACTAGAGCGATAAGTAAACACGACCGTTCCTTACGACTGAAGAGCGACTATTATATGTTATAAACCTTTTGTAAAATAAAAACTACGTTGTAATGTAAGTTACTGACCATACTTTAGGTTCAATTAGACAATTATAAATGAACTGCAGATTAATGGAATTAATGAAATGGGAGCTTTCCAGAGGGCTGTTTCAACTCCTAAATATATTGTATCTTGTGTATTTCTTATATTTTTGCATATTGAATGCATTCTGTAGTTTGTTCAGAATTAAAATTTCCCATAAATGCATAAACATCCGCAGTCTAATTATAAATAATGATCGAATTCAAACTTTGGTAGTTATAAAGAATTAAATATATTTATAAAAATATACATTACATATTTACAAGAAATTCATTGCAAAACAAGTATGATTCAACAAATTTAATAATAAATAGCACACTTATAAAAATTAAAATATACCCATGGATTATATTCTATAAAGACAACAATGTGGCTTCTGGATATTCAGTAAACCTAAAAGACCACTCCGGGGACACCGGTTTGAGACTATTGAAGAGATTCAACGTGAATCGCTGCGCGTTTTGAAGGCCATTCCAGAAGAGGACTTTTTCAGCTGTTTCGAGGAATGGAAAAAACGTTGGCGTAAGTGCATTATGTCGAATGGGGATTACTTTGAAGGGGATGAAATTGATTTTAAAGAACAAATAAAGATTTTTCATTTTATAACAGATGTCACCTTATTTTTTGGACACAGTAGTACATGGAAACAGCCAAAGACACGCGCGTGTGAACGACACACGCATCGATCGACGGCTCTGACGTATGGTCGAGAAGTTAATCAAATCGTTTTCACCAATTTATCAGCGCGCGCGTTACCGCGCGACGGCGACGCACGCGTCGGGACGCGCACGATACGATATCGAGGCTGGGATAGAACGCGTCGGAGCACGGGGAACGATTCGCGAATAATTACTTTTCGACGATCGAACGGCATCGCGATTCGCCCGCTTTGGAAAATCTGAGGCACGCCTCGGAGCGTTCCATTGTGTTGTTGGCTCGTCATTTACTCGGATTCCTGTCGATTCTGCGGATCCGCGAGGCCGACGCGAGATATAGAGTTTCCACCAACTCTATTTAACGCGCAATCGATACTATTTTTTATCGTATGGTGTCTTTTTGCGTGGGTAGGAAACGCCCGCGACGCCTCTGACTATGAATCGATGGCGACGGAGAACGACAGAATAGACAGAACGCGGCTTTTCGTTAATTTCTCACGGCAGTTTATCGTGCACTATCTATCTGTCCCCGAAGGGAATGAAAAAATAAGTCGAAAATGTATGAAGTAAAATTCTGCTTCAAAAATGCAAAATTGTCGAAGGTTTACGGCTCTGAACGCAAAAAAAATGATTCTTGCAATATATTTCTAACTTAATTATACAATAAACATAGTTTAAATAATTATTATTATATATAATAATAATAATAGATTTTTAATTCTAAATCAAAGGAAAAAATACTGCACGCCGATCAACGCCATCGATATAAGGAATAACATTTATTATTTCATACAAAGCCGATAAAACGTAACGAAAAAAAAATATTTTTATCTTTAAATGTTAAATAATATACGTAGAAAGTGGCGAAAAGTTTCATCAAACCCTTATACTATAAAAAAATTGTCAAATATCACTATTCGTTTTACCCTTTTACATGAATCCCCCTCTTAAACGGATACAAAATCTATCCCAGTGATCATAGTATAATCTAGAAGGGAGTGAGCAATTCTACGTAAAAAAATAAGTCGAAAATGTAGAATAACATTTTTTCGTACGAGGCTTTGTTTTTTGAAAAAATTAACATTGGAAATTCAGTAGAAATATCACGGACTGGCCAGACGCATTTTAAATCGCACTCCCTATAGTCATGATATGATTTACAAGTTGGTGATTCTACGGAAGAATATTAGTTGAAAATGTAGAGAATAAACTTTGTTCGTTCGATGCTTTGTTTTCGAGATAATCGAATTTTAATGTCGCGTCTGATCACACGTCGATATTTCTACTTACGTTGGCGCCCGATTCGTAGAAAGTGAATTTTCTCGAAAACAAAGCCTCGCGTATAAAAATGTTATCCTACATTTTCGACACAGTTTTCCGCGTAGAATTTTTCACTCCCTTTTTGGTTGTACTATAATTGTGTAGTAGGTGGCCGGGGATGAAGGAGATCGGTGAAATCATAAGAAACACCTCACCTCGATCTACCGAACCTACGCTAGCTTCCGCTACTACGCTAGTCATTACACTATAGTTGCTACAACACTCTCTATCAAAACATATCGCTCCATAAGTTTGTTAGGTTTGATATTTCGAAATTGATAAAATTTGTAATTTATCGGAAAAGAAACAAAATTTGTTAGCTCAGGGGATTCCTGAAATTTTAAACCAACATCAAGAATTCATAGAAATTTGAAACATACAGATATTGTGTCAACGCTTGAAGTTTGCATACAATAAATTAGTCACGAGTGAAAACAGTGACTACATTATTTCCTGATCGTTTTTTACGTTTCCTCAAAATCGGAACTTCTAGCCCCTGTCTGCCCTACTCGATTAGCCCTAACGAGAACGATCCCCGTGCTCGATATTCCTCCCGACGAGCGGGGGGCTGTTTTTTCAAACCGGAAATAATATTTGCCCAAAGGGTATTTCCCCGCGGCGTCGGATGTAAACGTCCGTTCCACGGTTTCGCTGGCGTTCGAGAGTAAAAATGCCGTCGGCTGAACGGATTCAAATTACAGCCCAGGCCCAGGAATATTATTCTTTAATATCGAATGGGGTATTGAATTTAGCGACGAGAGGGGGGGGGGGCGTACCAATGAAAAATTACCCGCCACGGCGGCGGTAAGAGCAACCGGGCCGCGAAGTGGTCGAGATTAAACCGCGAGTGGGCTTTATATCGCTGCTAATTCAGTTAATACGGCGTCGTTATCATGCCCTGGAGACGCGATACGACCGGCCATGCGCGTATATCGAACCTCCATACACTGGCCAGCACGGTGCACCCGGTACATCCGTTGTACGCGACGATAAGACCGTGAAAAGTTCAAGCCTTTTTCATGGCCACTTTCGTGCATGCGAATGAGATCGTCGCTGTAATGTCAGCGATTATTTATCCCGCCGCGACAGCCCGCGAACATCTCACAGTACGTGCTAGACCAGATAAGCGTGGAATCCTTCGAAAGGGACGAAGCGTGCTAATTAGACGAGGGCAACCCGCTATTAACGTTTCAGCCTGATGAATTTTATAAAGGGTAGCAGCAGTATCTTAAAACGAAATCTGCAAACGATTTCGAAATTGTTCCTGGCCCATTTGGTAACACGTACTCCACACGTACTACCTACTACCTGTTCCTCAAGTTTATTGGATGCTGAAAATAATTTGTAAGTATGTCAGGGATGATCAACTGGCGTGAGGTCAGATTAAAATATTCGGATACTTTTAACGTAACTATGTAAACTATATTATTTAATATTACTATTTGTTGAGAATAAGCATTGCATGCATGTATTTTTAATGAAAATTTGTATCCATTGGTGCAATCCCCTCCCTTGCAAAGGTCAGTACTACCTGAGGAGAACACTCGTTTATTGCACCCCTTGAGCGTCTTTTTTTCCGAGCCTCAAGCAGAAAACCGTCAAAGAACAGCATTTTCGTTTTGTAAAACTACATTAATTAAATGTATACTTGGGACGAAACTCTGTTGTATTTATTTAACAAATAAATATTGAACACTATTTAACGTAAAAGAACACAAAAACGTGAGCGTACAAAACCATTTGTGACTACTTTCGAGGTCAATGCACAGTGTCTTTCTGCTGTCGAAGCCAAACCTTCTCGATTCCTATCTAGATATGATAAACAAATGAGGTCATCGACACGGAGGACCCCTTTTACTAAGCACGTTCGAGGAGCAGACTCCCGAACGCATTTTGGTTTAAATCTAAATATTATACTTCCATCGATGTCAACGATAGCGCTTCCCCGGTCCAAACACATACACGTTTTTCACAAATTTTCACATTTTTATTGCATATTTTCGATTTATTTCCGATTGCGCCGCGTCTAGAGGGATACTCTGTATATCCTCTGTTTCGAGGGGTGGCAATCCTCTTAGGGGCGACGCGTTGCTCGGGGAAAGTTCGTGAAAGAAACATCTTTCGTTCCCGATGGAACACGTTTCGGATATTATGTCCGAGCCGCGATCGTAATGAAGTATCGACGAAACGTACGAGGCCGGAAGAATTCCTGGGAGGGCCGGGGTGGCAAGGGGTTGAGGGCAGAGGGTGTGAGGGCGGAACGTGAACCGAATCATATTTCTCCGACAAACTTTTTTGAGGGAATTTACCGGACAAGCGGCGACTCCGTTCGGACTTTCGAACAGAAGAAGTGGCTGGAATCACGACGAAACGGCAAACCACCGTCACGCCAGATGGTTAGTAGCTGGACCAACCACCCAGATCAGCGTTTCTCAAACTTTCCGACGTACTGGACGCCGGCACGTGGCGCGATTACGCTCGCGATCGGCACCGGGCCAACGAAATTAGATCGGACGCGGGAAAAGTCGCGTAACTTTTGTTTCGATTATGTGGCGAATTTCGATTCGCTTTCGTTGCTGATGTTTCCATCGGAGACTCTTTCCGCGACGCGTGCACTCTGTTATTTCATTTTACTATCGTTTGGAACTCCAAACATTGTTATTGTCGAACAGCTTGGGACGTGTTCTTTGTCCTTTTGGAATATTAATAGTACGAGGGTTTAAGACCCTCCAAATTACATAACTGCACGGAATTTACTTTACTGCCTCACTCGACAATAGAAATGGACGTATTCTACAGAGATCGAACGATGTATTCTACCTTTATCTGTGTAACGAGTGATACAAATTCATACAATAATGTGGAAGTAAAATAACAAACGATTATAGAGATTATCCGTCACCTGGCTGAAGGACCATACAAATTTTAGAGGTAAACAGAAACGAAAATTGAGCAGAATTTAAGAAACTATGCTATTATAGATCTTCCATCGATGTAGTACCTAATTTGATAATATAATACCTAATGTGATATCTAATCTGATATTTACTATGAAAGTGAAAAATATGGAGTGGTGAGACTCAAAGTCAACGTTAGCAGTTATTATTGTTTGGTCTGCAGAAGAACTATTCCGGTTGGTCATACTTTTTGGCATTTCCTTGGTCTTCACTGGGCCACTGACCTTGATACCCATCTCGTTGTCCATCGATGACCACAAACTAACCATTGTTAGCCATAGAATAACCAATGGTCCATTAAAACCATCACTAAGTTGAGAATTATAACCTTCTTATAAGGATCTTTACAATTCGATGCATGATCTTTCTAACATTTTATTTCACTGTGAAGGAGTGTATCTTATGTCATAAATCACTCATGGTACAGGAGTTAAATATGTAAAAACTAGGAAATAAAAGAACAAATGACCTATAATTCAGAGGTATACTTATCACTAAATATTCATTCCATTCTTCTAATGCTATTATCTTAAACTTAAACTTGAAGAAAATTTTTCATTTTTTTTATATACATACTGTACGGCAATAATAGTAACATTGTCTGGAAGGATTACAAAGATTGCATTAAATTCACTCTCATAATAACAAGAACTAAAAAGAAAAAATTTGTCTTGTACCTTATGAATATCTTTTTACACTTCAAAAAGCCTAAACCAATATTATTAATAGTTTGCAAAAAAAAAATTACTACTGTTAATAGGCACTTTGTACACAATGAATTTCAAATAGCCCCAAAGATTATACCAACATACAGTACGACTCGTCGTAGCTCGGAAACAAGGTCGAATACACGTGTAGAATGTTAGACCGGAAGTGGGTCCCACATGTTACAGGACACTGTATCCCAGTATCATAATAGTACCGACCGCTTTGAAAGCTCAAACGTCCCGGGCCGGTCATCTGCGATTTCGCGTGCGTTCTCGCGGAAGCAATACTTCGAAACGGCGTCAGAACTTCAAAACAATGATGACAATTCAACTGCCTAATTGAAATGGAAGTGAAATATGTATCGAGCTAATGAAGGTAATGCGCACCACGCCTGCAGGTTCGTGTTTTAAACCGGATACTAAATTACGTAAACAGGATGTGCATCAATACGGTTTATCCATGGCTGGCGAGCGTTATCTAGATTCTTTTATTCCATGAATTCTCGGCACAATAGCTGTCAAGAGCAGATTATAGGCCATTGTAGCTGCGGCCGTTCGAAATCCATTGAGAGAACAAAACGGGCCCGCGGCAGAAGTAATCAACTTTAACGGGAGACTTATCAGCGCCACTTGACCGCCGTGTCGAGTTAATGACAAGCAAACCACCGGGGCCGGACTTTGCTAACAACAGCGTCGAAATGAACGGTGTGCGCGCGCGAATCGTTACAAATTCGTCCCCTCCAAACTTCGGTCATCCAAATCTCGATTAATCCGCGACACTTCAATCTCAGCGGCGCTCGAATCGAGTGCTCGTATTCAGCCGCCGACAAAAGTTGGTTCGTGCACGGGAAATTAGGTTCGTTTCGAGCGATCCCTGTCATCGTATCTGTCAAACGCAACCTGCACGATCGTCTACTATGTGGGTCGACGATAACACCAAATTTATTCGACCCCTTATCCGTCAGGCGACGTAATCTTCCGATGGATCCCGCCCGTTATTACGAAAACGTGCAGAAGAATGATATCGATCCTCGTATCTGTCTCTTAAGGGAGGAGACTCGAGTAACGGATTAAAAAAATCGATTTTTTTCTCTACAAAACGATGCTTTTGGATTTCAAGAATGTTGCGTGAAAATTTCAAATTCTTAGTCGATCTTGAGCAAAACCAAGCGGGAGCTAGTAATTGGTGAGAATGGCGTGCTACTCAGGCTTTGGAAAATTAAAAAAGGTATATACAAATGTATATTCCAAGAAATTGATTGCAAAAATCACTTTTTTTTTGTGTTCAGAGTATCTTTGACAAGTTTGCATTTTTTAAGAAGCATTTTAGTTTATAATTTTTTCAAAGGAAAAAAGATTGCACGAAAGAAAATATTTGTATCTTGAAATATTAAGGAATATATGTCGAAAGTGGTGAAAAGTTTCATCAAACCCTTATGCTACAAAAAAAATTGTCAAATATCACTTCTCGTTTCACCATTTTTCTCACCCCTTAAATTGAGAAATTAATGCATCACATTGATCACAACTATCGTTCAAATAACTAATTCAAAGACAATAATCGATTAATCTTTTACTCAAGTAACCGACTGCTGTTTTCTTTATTTTCCTTTGTAATTGATTGAAATGGCAACGAGATTGTCTCGGGGGCGAAGAAGAAAGGTCGCTGCACGGACGGAGATCTCCTAATCAGTGGTTCGCGAACGGTTTTATCTGCACTAGATAATATCTGTACGATCTGCAAACGACGGTCACGTTCTCGCGTAATCCTTATTTAAGATTCTCCATAGTGTTGCCCGTGGAAGACCACATTCTGTACTGTATCGCTCGGTTGATTTCCTAGAGCCGCGCAAGAACGTTTCTCGCGCAACTGCAATGTTTACAAGAAATCGGCCCGATTCGCGGCGAACCAGTGTTCCCTTTGTAATCACGAGCAACCGAGTCAGATTTTGTTATGAAGACGATAAATATTGGTGACGTTTGCTAGGAATCTGCTAAAAACGCACAGTATTCGAAAATGGTGATTTAAACGCGAAAAATTATAGTTAAAAGTGCATAAATCCTTAAAAACAAGTTTATGAACGATTATTAGCACTGTTAACAATAATTTTGCTTAATAATTTTTATATTATTTTGTGTAAAATGTAAATTAAATTATTTAATTAAAGAAAAAAGCGAAATGTATTTATTGTGAAAGTTTCGTTACTGCGTAACATTTTTAATTATATAATGTATGCAAATAATGAAGAAAATAATAGAAATTAGGAATAATTAGAGTAAGATTCGCTAACTTTAAAGTTATATTATAAAAAATCTACTCTAATTCTACTCCAAAAACTTACAATAACTGCATACTAATATTGGTTCCTTTGATTGCCAGTATTTAAAATTATAATAAATTTTAATCAATTGTTTTTATTCTAAAATAGAGTGTGTACCTTCCTGTGCAAAATTCATACTGTACAACATGAAATAATTATTTCCTAGAAGGGGAAATATGAACAGCAGACTTCCAAGAACAACAGATTTCCAAGAAGAATCCCGAGTTTCTGATTACAAATTAACCTATTTAAACAATTTCTGGGGTAAATAATATTTTAGATGAAGATCCTGAAGAATTTACAAACTTAACCCTCAAACTAATAATTGTTTAATATATGTCAATGTAGCTATTTGAAAATTTATGTAACCCTCCTGTAAAGTTGATTTCCATATACCGATTTGGTAAAAATTACCATTAAATAAAATAATTCAGTGGAAGATTGAGAGTCCACTTACGGGTTAACGACACCTTAAAGCAAAACGATGGGAGATGGTAAAAAATTGGACTTCTTCGCGTCTGAAATCGCCGTTTTCGAACACTGGGCGACGCGTCCATTAGTCTTCTGGAAACAAAATGGCCTTCCCTTTTGTCGTCGATGCAACGACCGCTGAAAAGCAAGTCACCGGGGCGGACGGACAATCTTGAATCTATTCGTCGGCTGACAGCCGACCGCGACCGAAAATAATCAACTTTTTTAAAGACTTTTCGTCGTCACTTGACTGCGACAGGAAGTCGATGTTGGTCGTATCACGGGCAACTTCATTACTTATAGATTCTAGCAGGGTGTGCATGCATGCACGCGTCGGTGGTGGCCGTGGTCGCGCAAAAAACCTGTAATTCGCGGTGGCCAGGATATCCAGGCCGGCCGGGTATTATTTTTCATGGGCAGTTCTTTGTACGCTACACGGTCGACCGTGTCTCTCCACTCTCCTTCGTCCAATCGTCCCGCCTAGCAACCCCCTGGCGCTCCACCCCTCGCGAACCACCCTTGTAACTCTTTGCTCGCGGATCCGGTTGACCGCGTGCACGCTTCGCATTTGTCATCCGAGATTCCTTTGTTCCGGCGCGAAACAAACGGCGACTACCCGCGACTCCCTACCACCGCCCTCTCGTCTCGCGATTCCACGTACCAATTCACCCCTCTATCCACCCACGGTCTCGCGACACACCCTTACCGTTCGCTTCTGTTCGGTTTTGTCCCGTTTGCTTTCTGCTCGGTGGCTCTCGGTTCAGCGACGCGTCGAAAAAAATGTTCGATATCTTCCGTGTGCCTCGCGAGCTACGGGACGCGTCTTTTGTGATCGTTGGAAATTGAGATTTAACGAGTGTTCGAGCGACGAGAGAGTACGTCCACCGAATTCAAATTAGATCGTCGAGATGGGGAGAAAGAGTTTCGATGAAACTTCCCTGCTTTCTAGGCCGGTTCAAGATAAAAGATATCTTTTTCCTTTCGTCGACGGTGCCTCGAGTTTCGAGGGTCGAATTACCCTTCGAAGTTTCGCCCTCTGATGCTGTCTTCATAATTATTCGGGACGGGAGGAAGTCTCTTAAACGCATTGTCAAGAGTAACCCTGGTTTTCGATTCAAGAGAGTTTCTTTTTAAATACGCGAAAAAGACGTTGTAATGGTAATAAAAGATCAACCACGAATCTGTAGTTCCTAATAAATATTATAAGGTTATTTAATTAAAATAGTGGTTACTGTCTTTATTTTCACAACGTTATTGATTGTCACTCTCAACTGTCTTCCTCTTCGTATTATTTGTTTTATATATATCGATTAGAAACATTTTTGGTTTACAATACTGTAAAGATAGGATCTACCGACGTTAAGTGGTGCCTTTTCGAGGAACCGATCGACAATTTCAGCCACTCGATCTCCATTACATCAATCAGACGTGCGGACACGCGTGTACGTTTCAGGGCGCCTATAATTTCTGCGCGTCTGCACCGTGCCAGATGCCGACGTCCGAAACGGAGCAGTGTTCCCGACCCTCCGGGGTGTGACGAGTCGATCAAACGTCGCCAGGTCGACGTAGACTGGATTCCCTTTCCAAAACCGGATAGATCCGATCTCCGTCACGTAGCCAGACGCCCGCGATAGCATCGTGACGAACGAATCTGCGGGCGTTCGACCTCAAGAACGACAACTGGGCTGGCCGACACTTGACCTAACCGAGGCCATCGAAGTTAGCTTAAGGCCGTGGCTTCCTTGGTGCTCGCGCCCTCGAGACGCGTTTCAGTTACCTTGGTTTACAGATCGATATCCGATCGACCTTAATGGAGTATGCTGATTGTTTGCCACGCGTCTGGAACTTGGCTAAATGTTGCCTGGCTCTGTGATTGTGCCTGATCGCCGAACGTCTGCTCGAATGATACAATTTGTACGGCAACTGGGAATCTTCGTCCACGCTCCGATGCTTTTGAACGATTGCTGTCTAACTCGCGATCGGAACTTTGCGGTATGGGGATTCAAAGTGTTCAATTTGCAGTCACGGAAGAAAATACAACCGATAGCCTGTTTGTTGGCACCGTACTAATTCTCAAATAGGAGAACTATTAGGTACTTGGAAGCAGTAATCTTTGATGTACAGCGTTATACTATTAGTTTTGGTGCGTTGACACTGAGAATTATTAAAATTGAGTATCTGAAACTAATGCGTATCGGGGTAGTTGTAAAATAAAAGAACGATGATTCTCGTTGACTTCTGTATAATTGTAGACTTATTGTGAAATGTTTCTCTTTGATCGACTGTATGCGAATGTTTGAGAATGTTTCCCTTTGATTGTTTGTTTAAGACTGTTTCTCTCTGATTGAATGTTTGAGAATGTTTCTCTTTGATTGACTGTATGAAACTGATTCTCTTTGACTGAATGTTTGTGACTGTTTAAAGTATGAATTTTTGAAAGAATTTTTGAGAAATTGCTAAATTTTTTAATAAAACACCGGCAGTTATTTTTAAAATAGTTATTACTTATAAGTATACTGGACGAGTTTCAGTTGCACCAAAATCTGGACGTCTAAAGGTTACTACTGTACAAGTAGATAAAAGAATAATTAGTATTCCTAATTCTCCAAAGATACGTTCAAAATTATTAAGAAACCTGTTACATTTTGGAGAAATATACTTTGGACTGACGAATCTATGATTAGATTAATGGACGAATGTATGGCTGGATAAAATAAGCAAAATTTGCATCGTATAAGTGTGCAAAACCAACGTTAAAATCAATGAAACTTGGTATTATGGTTTGGGGATGCCTATCATAGTTTGTAGCAGGGAAAATTATTATTTTAAAAGGAAAATAAAAGAAGTTATAATTCCAGAACGATTTCATCCTTCGACAGGGTAAGGCACCCATTGACAAAGCGAAAATTGTTACTAAATATTTAGAAGAAACTACAATAAATGTATTAGCCTCCACCATGCCCTGACCTATAGAAACCATGTGGTCTGTTCTAAACCTCCATATTGCAGAAAGTAAACCACGTAACCTAACGAAGTTACAATGTTTAATAGAGGAAAAGTGGCAACTATTTATCACTGAAAAATGCAAAAAATATACCCTTTCCTTGCCAGACAGATTGACAAAAATGTCACTCCAAAATGGACATCATTGCGGATGTGAATCCTTGTATATAAGTTATACACTTAAAACAAGTTTCGCGTTTTCATTTTTTTTTTTTTTATACAGGACATTAAATAATTTAAGTTCCATTTGATTTAGTTACTTAAGTACCTTCGTATAATATGAATGAATACTAATTTCACTTTATGGAATTAAATATTTACCTATATACACATACATTTTCGTAACGATGTTAGCTCTTTACTTACTTTCGAGACCTACTGTATATATGCTTCTCGCAAGTTATTGTTACAGTCTTCTTTTTGCTTATCATTTGAGTCGGTAGTCGTCGCGTTGTATAATTTCACGCGAAATCTCGCTGTGGCTCGTAACGAAACACAGAACGAGCAAAGAGCTGGGGTCAAAGAGAGCTCGTCGCCAAGCTCCTTGTGCACCGGATCCCCGGGAAAATTCCGAAATACTAATTAAATATTCTTCTACTTTCCTCATTACGAGAAGTTTGATTACCGGTCGAGAGTGTCGCGGGCCAGAGCAAGAAGTTGCTTCATCACGCGCATGCAACCGACATAATAATTCCTGGCGAAATGAAGAGGAAATCCGCGAGAACCGAGGGCCAGTAAGTAACGGCCGGTGGGCGGCTGTCTTAATTTCTTCCACCATCTTCGTTCTGGCCGACATCGGTGGATGTCAGGGCCGTGCCAGCTCCAACGAGCCCCGGGTCGGTCGGCTTCATCTTTCCTTTCATCTTATACGAAGTTAATTACATTTTTATGAGTCTCCATCCTTCTTCCCTAACGATTCATCGTACCGGGGCGCTCCCCCTCGTTTCAGCTCGAGAGAAGCCAAGTGAGAACACCTCTCTCGCGAACATCCCCCATCCGACCACGCCATTTGCTCCTTTCTCTCTCGTTTCACCGGTTCCCACCGGCCTCTATCTACTTTTTCTATCTGTTCTATCGTTTCTTAGATCCACGCCCTTAACTCTGTTTTTCACACGCTCGCTCCGTCCCGTTCTGGCCGCCCTATCTCCGGCCTCGTCGCGCTCGGCTGCCCCCGATCGACTGGTTCGGCTCTCATTTTACTCTTGTATCGTTTCTCCACAATGGAACCGAAGGGAGAAGGCGGAGCACGAACCGTGGATGGTGGAAGTAAATGAGAATGACTTTATTGTCCTCGTTTCGAAGCGTCTGCCTGATACTATCTGATCGCAAAAAGGCACGGAACGTACGGGCAAACAGCGAACTTCCACGGATAGCGTAGGTTAAAGAGAGTACCGGGGAGGGGCGTTACGATTTTCATTTCCTCCCTTTAAAAGTGATTTCCCGAATCACTTTTAAAGTGCTACCGACGGCTCGATGCTCTCTTTTTGTTTCGCCTGTCCGGCCGGAACGCGAAGAAAATAACACAGCGACGCCAGAGAGATATTTGCACGCGTTCGAGTTTCTCGTAGCAACGTTTTATAAACGAGCCCTCTTTCGTTTAAGAATCGATGGTTCCGGAAGAAGCCCGCGAGTCGAAGGGCCACGGCAACAGTCTGCGAAAACGTCTGGCTTGGATCCGGCTGCTTATCTAATGGCACGTCGAAACCAACGGACGGCGATTATGTTGGGGGGAGGCTTTCAGGCGAGCTACCCTGAAAAATTGGTATTGTAATTGAATCGCGCGAACCGTTCGCGAGGCGCACGCGAGGAATGTGTACGATTTATGAGATTCCGCGGGATACGGTCTGAAAGCACCGCCTTCGGTAAGGGGCTCCCGCGAAATTTCCGCGATAAAACAAGCCCCCGTACGCCGACGAACAGGTGTTAACGCCATTGAAAACGCGAATGGTTCTGATAGATCGTTTCTGAGAGAAACGGCGAAAAGAATAATGAAACGTTCCCGCGGAATCTTTGCGAGAACTACCGGGCTACATAGAGGTAAAATTACCATTTGAATTTCTCTCCGCGTATAATAATTCCATCTCGTTTCGAGGATCCCGTCCGTTACGCTTAATCCCATTGAATGATTACCCTTTCTGCTCCAATTTGCGTCGCGAAAGACACCGGACGACCGGTGCACGTCGTCGCTAACAGGGACGCGAACGAACGTCCGGCGACGTTAGTATGAAAGTAACGGTCGCCGAAGCGATCGTAAAAGAAGAAGGGTAGCCGCGTCATCATTTCCGTCCCAGATTGCGTTTCCGCCTCGATGCACCTTCGAGTTTTCCGGTAGCCGTAATTAGCGGAGCGTCCCGGTGCACCGGGAACGTCCGACGCTGCCCCCTTCGCGGAACGAAATGACATTTCAAAGGCAAGGATTCAACGGTCGCGACGTGGCCGCGCGGATACCGGCCGGCATTGGCTGTAGCCTTGTTATTAATCATCCGATCGCATTTAGCTCATTTCCTGTGCACGCGACACGACGAACACCGCGCACGTTAGACCTACTGAATCGGAACGGGATAATGCTACCGACTTGAAATGTCGACTATGGCCAGCGTGTACCAGTTCTCCGGTTTCCTTAAATCTGAACGATGAAATTGTACAAATTTATACTTTCTTTCATTTTTAGCGATTTGTAACAAGCAGTCAGCCGTGGCGACCTCTTTTGAGACGGTACACTTGTTCGTTTTATTTCGTTTTTACCTCCAAGGATTAAATAAATTGAAAACGAATAGATACTAGTCGCGCTCGAATATGCTTGGCGGGATTGAAATGTATTTGTGGTTCGTGATGTGTGATTTTTAAGACGATAATCTAATTTTATTTTAAATAGGAATACAGTCGCCTTGGAAAGTACACGCCTTCCATGAATAGGTACGTTTCTTGTGATTGAAACAATGAAAACACTATTCTTGAAAGATCGTCACTGTTCGCGTGTAGCAATCTGATATTGTTGCTTTATTGCAAATAAGCGAAGGAATCAGTCGGTTTTAGTGACTTACGAGAGAAGACGTTATTTAATTTTCAATATCCTAAGCGGAAAGTAAGTTGGTAGCCAATAATTAATAATTAATATATGTAATTTATTAAAAATTTGAAAGAACGAAGATTCTACGTTACTGTTTAAATATTTTATCATTAAAAGAGTACAAAAATTATATAATTTCAAACAGAAGATATATTTAAAATGTTAAAATATACTACGAGACTGTAAGTGAAAAGGGACCATCTATAGTCAAACAGGCTCGCACACCTCTCTCTGTAATTTTTATCTACTTGCCTTTTTGATTGTTCGTAATCACTCGTAAAAACCAAAGAAGTACACTTTTCTGCATTACAAGAAGCTTGGTTACAAATAAACAGTGATATCATTAATAATCTAATTAATTTCATTCCTAAAAGAGTCCTAACTGTTATTCGTAGTAAAGGATACCATACTTCCTATTGAAGTTTCTATTTCATGTACTACTTTCTATATGACTTATGTTGTCAATTTACATTCCAATCAGTGTTAAAAGTAAAGCTTTATTTTCTTATGTAATATAAAACTGATTTCAATATTTTTTTACTTCTATATATCACTATATATACTTCCATATTAATTATATAAACAATGTCAATTAGTATGATACTTTATTTTAGTTTGACATGATAGTATACTCTCTTGATTTTGAAGTAAAAGTATGAAACATTGATATCGAAAATGCAAGTGAAAAGGGATCACCTATAGTCAGACAGGCTTGCACTTCTCTCGTAATTTTTCTCTGCTTGTCTTTTTGTTTCTTCATTATTATTATGATTCATGCTTCTTTGCATTGCAAGAAGCTTCGTTACAAATAAACAGTGATACCATTAATAATTTAATTAATTTTAATTCGAAAAGACTCCTAGCTGTTATTCGTAGGAAAGTAGTCCTATTAAAATTTTTATTTTATGTACTATTTTATATATGATTTATGTTGCCAATTTACTTTTCAATCAACGTTGAAAATAAAACTGTATCCTATATTATTTTACTTCTATATGCCACTATGTATACTTCCACGTTAATTATATAAAATATGTCAATTAGCATGATACTTTATTTTAATTTAGTATAATAAAAACTGATTTTTTAAATACAATACATCAACTTACTTTTCGAGGCGACTCCAAGAAACCAAACAGTGTCCATAAATCTAGTGTTAAATTATATAGATACTGGGGTGGTCCAATCCAGGAGCCATCCCCTAATTAATATCTCATTATCCCGTCATTTCTACGACACCGTCAAGCACAGGGAGTCGATGTTCACCCGAGGTAGAGCTTGTCCTTGGAATATTCGGTCCCAAGAAGAAAAATTGCCCTCGTAGCTTCGAATCGGTACTGGTCCCGCCGGTTTAAAGCATGCTAATTAGGGATTGCAGCCCGGAGGGCAAGGGTTGCTACGCCGCCCGCGGGAATTGTTGTCGCGGCGAAACGCATTCTGGAGCTTCCGTTGGCCCGCCACGGCGGAAATTCCTCCGTTATACGATCACGGGAAATCTCGGTGGCCGGCGCGCGGCGGAGCGAAATCTGTCGCGTGGGTTCCGATCCAGTCGCGCCGATTCCGTTCACGTCGTGACAGTGATTGACGCTTCGCGATTACGAACGGGGCTGGACGTAGATCGATCGAACTGGGACGCGACAAGATATTCGATTAATAACCGAAACAAGAATCCCGCGTCCAACGAGCCGAAATTCGAAACAACCTCGAATCGACTGTTGAGGGCGTTCGAATTTTCGAGCGCGATCCTGAGCATCCGGTCGTGACTTGCACGTTACTTATAAACTTTTACCCTTAGAAGACAAGAAGAAGGGTAAATTTGACCTGTAATAGAATATCTCTCCAAGTCTCCCAAATGGCCTGTAAGTGAATCCTTTTGAATTATCTCTTCTACACTTTCATGATCTGTCACTCGCCATCCCGTTGCAATAAACCGAACCATAATTCCGGCTCGATCATCCCCCAAAACACTCGATGTAACCTTCGAATCCACATAAAAGTTTTCGTCCCACGTGGCAATCAAATTCCCAAACAGCTCGTAACCGTATAAAACTCTTATGTCCCCCTATAAAATATCCTCGGCTCTCGTAGAAAGCTGTATCCTTCTCGATTACTTACACTCTCTCTGTTCGATTACGCGAACGACCGTCTGGCAATCCTGGCCAAAGAATTGCTCCGTCTTGCGTGCAACATGATCGGAATTCATGTTTTCTTGGCTTGCAAACCATCAAATTATCTGGTTCCTCGTTATATTCCATGCTTCGGTATTACAATCTCTTATCTGATCAGATTTTAATGCACCTCTTTATTTTCACTTAACGTTCCATTTGTTCGCGAATTTTCAATGTATATTTCGGTACCGTTTCCGGGTAACTTTAACAGCAGCATGATTATAACAAAAAAAGCCTTGTTTTCTGAAAATTCCGTTTATGCCCGATTAATGTCACGAATAACAACGTTTAATTTCGAATTGAACGCTAAAAATCATATTTAACAGCGCTTGTGTGATCGGTTAGACACAATGTACTACAAATTATGCACTTAACTTGTCCAAACACAGAAATATCTTCAACTTTTCGCTCTATCGGATAATGTTCCTTACATATATTTCTACTCGACACCCCTTTCGTCTCAATCATTTGCAGTGGATTTCGCGCGAGAAGCACGGTAATTGTAAAATACTGCAGGTATGCGATTATCCAAATAGCGTCCAAATCCTGAGTACTAAGTAAGAGCCACGATGAGTGTAGCAAACCAACGCATACCACGCAAACAGTACCGTGACGTAATGCATTTGGGGAGTGGGAATTAAAAGCTTAAAAAGATTCGGTGGAGTGTATAGTTTCGACACGGAATTTTTAAATTTATGCCCTTCCGTACGTTACGTTTGCCTTGTGCTCTTTTTTTTTTAACCAATAAACGTGAATATTGCAGAATTACTTCGTTCGTTGTATGGTTACGCGATTGCAACTTCAGTTTTCCCAGATCGATTATCGGAACAAATTTGTCTTCCTATTAGTTCGGACAATCGATGCTCTACTGTAATTACGCTTGTCGTCTCTAGTAATCAGCGTTGAACGGCCCAATCACTAACACGGGAGGCTCCACGAGCGTTAACACCGATTTCTAAAAAAATATTTATATATATTTCGTTCCTGCATTTAAATAACTTGCGATCTCTGCAATTCGTAATTCGTGACTTATTTGTTTTTTTAATATTGATCATAATCGATGCATGACCTAAAATATGTTTCTTTTGTAAGTAACAACTAGACTGTGAATCTTTATATAAATTCATGTTTGTAGGGGGTTGTCCCGACCCCTACATCTAATAATTCGTATCTCCAACTATTTCTTATATTTTTGTATATTAAGTGCATTATGTGGTTTCTTGAGAATTAAAATAAATGCATAAACATCTGCAGTCTGGTAACAACTAAGGTGCCTTGTTGTGTAGAGGTTCCCAAAAAGAGCAATAGAGGTTTGAGTTGTCATATTAAGAACCGCTGATCCGTGGTATTCGTTCGGGCGATACGCGAAATTGGAATCGGAGACGTCTGCGAAAGCCGTTGTTTTCAGAGGTAAAAATAAACCGGAAGACGGAAGGTTGCATTCCGAGTTGACGCACCAGCCCGAGGTCCAGGATACGAGACAGCCGGAGACACGGTTCCCGGAATAGTTACCACGTGTGCTACATGCCTGCATATTCACTAGTTTCCCATAAGGGAATTCCTGTCACTCGGGCGAAGAAATTCCGCGCGTATCGATTATCGAATGCGCGAAACCGAGCTGGATCCAGGATTATACGGGGATAGGAGGCACGACGTATCGGTGGAAGGAATGAAACGCTGTAACGCAGCTCGGAAATAAGAAAGCTGCACAGGAACTCGGGGATCTAGGTTACAATGTTGCGACCGCTTTATCGACTGAATCTTGATTACAGCCCTGTTCCGACGTACGATCCGACGTCTTCAGTCATCTTAATTAGCAACTGCGCCTCCGGGAGTTGTAGCAACGTGTATGCATTAGTATACGTTACGACGATCGTACTTGGAATTCTCGTATCACGGGGCTGACTTATACGTACGGTTCAGGGATCTGTTACAAACAGGAGGAAGCCGAGCGGAAAGAATTGTAGTGGCTGATTGTTGTTATACATTGTAAACATTTCGAATGTTACGTTCGCTGCTTGGATTCCAAGGTATACAAATCATTCGGCTGGAGAATACAAGTGGAAATGGGTCGGTGGTAGTCAGACAGGATTCCAACTCACTCGCTGTAATTTTTGTTTGAAGTACACGTTCTTGATTTTGTAGTGAAAGTTTAAAGCATTGATATGGAGAATACCAGTGAAAAAGGACCACCTCTGGTCAGACAGGCTCGCTGTAATTTTTCTCTGCTTGTCTGTTTGTTTGTTCGTAATTACTCCTGAAAACCAAAGTACACTGTTTTTAACTTTGAAGTAAAAGTAATGAAACATTGATATGCAGAATGGTAGTAAAAAGGGACCACCTTCAGTCAGACAGACATGCATACAGCTCGCTGTAATTTTTATCTACATGTTTTTTTGTTTCTTCATTATTACTCACAAAAACCAAACAAGTACACCTTTTTGATTTTGAAGTAAAAGTATGAACCATTGATATGGAGACTGTAAATGAAAAGGGACCACTTGTAGTCAGACAGGCTTACACACCTCTCGTTGCAAGTTTTATCTGCATGTCTGCATTTCTTTCAAAGAAGTACACTTTTTTGGTTTTGAAATAAAAGTATGAAGCATTGATATGGGGAATGCTAGTGAAAAGTGACTACCTATGGTCAAACACGTTTATATCAAAATATCAAATACCGCAACTCTTCAAAACTTCAGCGCCCGTGCTGTTTTGAAAATTGTTTTGAAATAAAGTTTGTTGGAACTTTAAACGCTGTCACGTACACGATCCACATATTCGTTACAGTTGAGATGAGCTGCGTAACAAAACAATGGAAGTTAGCACTGGTAATTGTTGTACATTGCAGAAACTTTGAATATCGTGTTCACAATTTAAGTTTGAAGATTGTACAATGAAAATACATGTAACCTCAACGAGGACAAAAATGGCGGCAGTATAAAAGGGTGGCGATCCTTTTACGACACATTTTATCCGTGGAAACGGACTTTCAATGGAATTTGACACGACATATCCTTCGTATAACGTTATACTAGGAATTCATTTGAAGCAATTAGCTTCTACATATATAATGACCCAACAGTATTTGATACCAATCAAACTGAGACGCGCGAATGTGATTAACGTCCAAGTTTACCAGTAATTAATGCAACATCTGAGGATTTCTCGCGTCTCGTTGCAACTTTCCTTTGTAATTACTCGATCGAAAGATGTTCTTAAAGTCAAAGCTTGCATTCAAATTGAAAGTTCCAATAAGTCGCCTAAGTGCCACGCGTCTACCGCGGTGCAATTAACGTCTCCCTTTGAAGACAAATTGTTCGAGCTGTGTTTAAAGTAAAATTATTCACCTACGGTCGGGGGAGAGAGCGGCATACGGGGAAAAGAAAAGGCGACTCGTGACGCGAATTTGGGGCAAAAGTTTCAGAAGAAAAATTGCCCGTCGAATGTCTCGGTCATCCTAATTAGCGAGCAGACTCGGTAGGAACAAACTGCAGCTGCACCATCGGGAATTGTTACTCGGCTAGATACATACAGGCACCTGCATCGGTCGTCTCTGACTGCGCCCGGCTCGTTGCTCTACAATCAGGCAAGTTTCACCGACGCGTCGGGGAAAACTTGCGAAACAGAATCGGGAAGAAAGACCCTCCGTTCGAATTTTTGCGTTAAACGAACGCGCGCAAAAAAGAGCCAACAAATCCCGCGAACGGGGACAAAGTTATTCGCTCCCCGGGAGTCTCTTGTTCGCGGCAGCTGTCAAAAAATACCAGACATAATATAATTCCCGGGAGTATCGCGCGGAATACTTAAAATTTCTAATCCAATCTGTCTCGCGACGAGTTCTGGATTTTCTTCGACGCGTCTCGGTGGCTGCTTATTAACTTCGGGGGTTCGAACGCGTCCGCCCCGGCTAATTGCATTAGGCGCGAGAGATCCAGTTTCGCTAAGCCGGCGATGCACCGACGAAAATGTGCTTTTAGCCGGGCATCGTTTCCAAGGAAAAATCTCTTGACGATATTAAATTTAAGGACGTTGCTATCGCTGGTTACGGGCGCGCGGGAAAATGTTGAAAATATTTTAATCGCGGTTCGCGTGGGCGATCTCGTGTTCGAGCAAGATGGATCGGCGGGGAAACGAAACGCCGTAGACGCGGCGGGATAGAAAGGAAAATAACGAAAGACAGAACGGGCCAATACGAAGGGGGTGGGTAAAAGGGAGAACGGCATCTGGTTCGGCGAGGCTCGGTTCCGCCCTTAGCGTGTTGCCGCGTCAGCGTTACACCCCCGCCAACTTCGCCAGCGATTTACTGCTAAATAATATCTAAACAGCCGCATTCGCTGTCCCGCGTTTTCCGACTCCTGGCTCTGTCAGTCCTCCTCGCTCGCCCTCCCCTATTTCACGGCCGATCCGAGCCCACGAATCCCCGTCCCGGAAATGCAGATCGCTTGACGTCCGCCTCCAATGACGCGGCTGCGTTGTGTGCACCCCGTACCGTTCAGCTGCGTTAAATATTTGCGTCGATTAACAATCCCCCGGAACCGTGGGTACACATCGACGTCAGAGTAACGCTCCCTTCTATTTTCTCAGCCTGCTAATCGTTATGACGACGTAACGCCGTAACGCGAACTGCACCCGCGACGAACATGCACGCGCGAGTTCCGGGATAATGACTAATCAACGATTTGGCTCGGCTCGATCATGCGGATTTCCACGACTAGGTGTCGTTTAACCGATAATCACAACCGTATTAACTGCATCCATTGTCAGCCATTATAGCGATCACTAGACTGAGAATCTTCGTGTAAATTCGTATTCTTATTGAGGGGACAGTCTCATGTGAACATTAATTTAATTTTTTTTAAGCAAATGTTACATCAAACGCTATAATTCATTTTCATTTTTTCAGTTTGCTTAGCTAGTGTTGTGTATCATCGAATAATTTCATATATTGTGGCAATCGATTCATGGCCACTTTCCTTTTAATGTCATCTGAAGGTCATAGTGTAGCAGGTCGTTAAATTCGTCTAGAATACTATGGAGTTAAAAATACCTAGTTCCATTTAAAAATATAACAACCTTAATTTTTTGATTGAAAATGAATTTATTTTTAAATTTAATCTCTTCAGGGACAATTTTTTTTTTCTTTTTTTGGGTCTATTTATTATTAACAGTAACTATAATTATAAAAAAAAAACTAAGGGCGTGAAGAGGTTAAGTAACTGCAATTTCTTGTCGGTTAAATACTGATTAACTTCGATAGTAAACATTGTTTTGTCAGCAAACACTTACGTCAGTGTGGGGACTAGTTCGTGCCTCACCCTGTATATCGAATTAATCTGGTAGCCCGCCTCAATGTTAGTTGATTGGTTGTAATCGATCGACCAGCAACGAAACTACGTTGGTTGGTTAATATAATAATATTTTATTATTATTACCAACGATATCATACTGTAAACAATAAACATCCGCTCACTCTGTTCCAAATACTCTTCGTTTACACCCAGTTGTGCCAATATTTATTCAGTACCTGTGTGGTGTCGCCTCCCATGCTCGCCACCAGAGGGGTCGCGCTCTCACAAGCGCTCGACCGACACATTGGTTGCTATACATACATTCCATTGTATAATATAATACGAACAATTATTTTAAATAAATTACAGAAAATAATAAACGATTACTTAAGGGACCATTCTCCTGTAAACTTTATTAATTTTTTCTAAGTAAATGTTTCATCTAACGCTCTAATTCATTTCCGCAGTTTACTTAATTATTCTTTGGAAATACAAAATAAATTCTTTAGTAATTTTTATTCACTTTTCACGTTGTTAACACGCCCCCAGTAAACATGTGTTTAAACACTGGCGCAGATCATTGCAGCTCTCAAGTTTGACTAAACCAAAAATATTAAAAACATTTTTATTCCGTATGTTTCCCGTTAACGCCTGAACAAAAATAATTAATTTAAAAATTAGCGAAATGACGAAAGCTTGAATTAAAAATTGCAAAATTTTTTCATCTTTTCTGCAACTTTTTAATAAAAGAATATGATAAACTCGTAAAAATATAATTCTGGTTCAGACGAGAGCTATTAGTATGTGGAACAGTAAAACTTGCTGAGCAATCGAACGTATAATTTTCGAGATTTTATCTACGGCCTGTTAAGGAAATTTCATTTCGAGAGGAATCCTCTTAATTTGAAATTTCTCGGCTGTTTTTGGTAACGGCGGATCGAAAACAGCGTCGAGCGTTTGCCGCGATACGTCTTTTTGTACGTTCCGGCGTCGGCGTCGGCGTCGACGTCGCGCGCGGAGAATATAGCAGCGTGCACTGTCGCGATGCGTCTGATAAACAAACACGACAGACGCGAGAATCGGATATGTCATCCGAGGCAATGTTGTGACGCGTCGCGGCAAAATTGAACGCTAAACGGATTGCTCGCACCCTACGCTCCATCAAAGCGTTTTTCTCAAAAATTGCCGCGGAAATTCGTTCAAGCGTGCTATCATGACCGTGTGAATTCTAAGAACATAACGATACCACATGCGTGATATTTTAGTGCGAGAAGTTTTCGCTGCGACCCTCCGCAAGTTTAAATTCATAATTCTTTAATATATGTCAATGTAATTATTTAAAAATTTACGTAATCCTCCATTAGTTCATTATTTTTTAAATGCTTTAAAGGAAAGTTAAAAGTGTGGTAAAGTCAATATTTAATAAAATAACTCAGTTGTTGGACTCTCATTACATTGAATTCGATCACCTATTATTTATACAGGGTATTCGGCCACCCCTGGGAAAAATTTTAATGAGTGATTCTAGAGGCTAAAATCAGACGAAAATGAAGAATATCAATTTCTTGACTGAAGCTTCATTAAAAAGTTATTAAAAGATTAAATTAAAAAATTGCAAAACACTCTGAAAAAATTATTTTTGGTTGCAGGAGTCAAGTACAATCATATTTGGTGAATACACATACCCCTGAAATCCTACCCAGTTTCGAGAAAAAAATTCGAGTAGGTGGTCAAATTTTTCGGTGAAATTAAAAAGTTTCAAATGGTTTTAAAAAAATATTTTTAGTTGCAGGGGTCAATTACAATCATTTTTGGTCATTAGACATACCCCCGAATTCCTACACACTTTCGAGAAAAAAATTCCTTACCGAAAATATAATGTCTGACCATACATTGATACGTTCCCCTGAAATTTCATGCGTATGTTTAAAACATCATAACTTCTGAACGGATTGGAGGATTTTAATGTTTCAAACGGCAAACAACGCGTATTTTAGTGAAGAATATGTAAGAATTCCAAGAATATTCGAAAAGTTGGTCCTCAACCCCGTAAAGTGAGAAAAACTCCATATTAGCGGTCCAATTTTCAAACGACCATAACTCCTACAATAGTGAACGTATCTCATTGAAACTTTTTTCTAAAGTAGAGCTCATGGGTATCTACAAAAAAATATTAGATAACGTTTCTGTAGGGCATCAAACAAAATTATTAAAAATGAAAAACGAATTATTAAGAAAAATCGAAATGCTGAAATTTTTCGGCGAAAAAAAATTTCAAATCGTTTTGGAAAAATTATTTCCGGTTGTGGTTGTCAATTACAATCATTTTTGGTGAATAGACCTACCCCTGAAATCCGACCCACTTTCTAGAAAAAAATTCAGTACGGGCGGAATTTTAAACGTTAATAACTTCTTAACGAAGCCTCCATCAACAAATTAGTATTCTTGATTTTCGCCTTATTCTGTTTAAAATAAAGAAGCAGCGTATACACTATGTTTGACATTAGTCGTAAAATAATCTCACCTACTTCAGTTTTCAAATTTTTAATATCATCACGCACTTCTAAACATATTACACTATAAAACAATTCCCATTTTAAAGAATCTGTTGCACTGTAAGTGGAAGAGAAACATGACTTAATAAATTCACGGTCCAACAACTGAACTAAGATTGAAAGTCCACTTAAGGGTTAAACTTCCACGTTAAAATGTTCGTACAATTTTACCAAAAACTCGATAGCAACACAGGGCATAATGTATCCGAGTTAGAGGCTGGCGGTTGTGTCCGGACAAAAGTTAGTCGTAAAGCGTCCGCCGCCGGTTGGTTCCAGGAAATCACTCTAATCTTGTGTCTTTCGGCAAGGAAGGCGTCATGAGCCGGCTGGTAACGTAGAGTTTCGTCGTTAACCAGGTAATATCGTTAACCTATCAGAGAGCAGTGGTGCCTGCGTCGCTCTAATGCGTAACTACGATATTCCCCAATGACCCTGGCCATTTACCACCAACCCACACCCCTCCGTCACTTCGCAAACCCTCAGTCTACCCCTGGGATACGAGGACAGATAATCGTGCCATCGTTTCTAATGCACCACCGCTTTACACCGCGCACCAGACAACTGTCCGCGAAAGGATCATCGCGGAAAAGAACCCAATTATTTTCTTTCCAATTCCAAACCCGACATTTCGGAGAACCGTTAAATTCTTCCTTTCTTTCACTGTTACAAAAATCTGAACGACTACTCATCGTCCATGTCACTCGCTACAGGAGTCAGCCATACTTTAATCGAGGTAGAACCTCGTCTGACTACTGAAGAAACAGCTGAAAGATTACGTAATAGTAGTACTGTCAAACATTTGCAATGACAGGGGAAAATATTGAAACTTGAAAGATAGGTACCACTTGAACTGTCAACTTCAAGCCGTATCTATTACTACTGGCGATGAAAAGAAGATTTTCTACAGCAACACAATTATGTGAGTGTGGTGGGATATCAGAGGATTCACTTTGAACTTTTAAATGAAAATCTGACTGTAACAGCAGAAATCTATAGCCAAAAATCGTTCACTGTCATTAGTGGATCCTAAAGGAATTCTGTTCCACCACGATAACGCTACACACAGCAAGGATAACAATGGAAAAAATTAAAAATTTTAATTGGGGAATTGTACCACATCCACCGTACTCTCCAAACCTTACATCAAGCAATCACCACTGTAATATTTTTTAACTAGCAAAAATTTCAACAATAGCGAGCATGTAAAATCAGCATCGAATGTTTAATTCAAAATGTTTAAAAGGGAAGGCAGTAGTTTATAACAAACTACTTCTCGTGGAATACCGTACGTTCGATTCGTATGATTTTCGTAGCAGCCAACGAAGCTGAACTGAATGATATTGACAATGGCGTATGTGCAGAGCTCGTTTGTTCTTCGCGTCGAACAGTTTCTCCATTTCTCGTCTTTGACCAGGAGACACTCCAATTCGACCACTCTCTTTCACGAGTACCTCGCTTACATTGCTTTAATCTCGATCGTTACTTACGCACACGTTCCATGTATATCTTCTACACGTTTGTTTAGCTCCCGTACATTCAAGTTGCCTTTCATTCTTCACTTTTTTATTCGCGGCACGAATGCATTTTCACAATACCCGATTCGTGGTAACTTCTCTTCTTCCTCCCTTTTCGTGGTCGAATTGAACAGCTCGGTTTTTCGTCCCGTTCGCGACCCTCAAGACGCTTCCGTGAAATTTCATCGCATTGACGAAAACACGAGTGCGCTGTAATTAGTGTTCATTGAATTGGACTCGAAAGACAGCGTTAATGGTAGCGGAGAGCGACGTCGAATGCGTGGGTGGCGACGAAGAAAAAGCCGGTGGCTGGATGAAATTGTCGCGCGACAGCCCACTGCAGCCGTTTCGAGCTTGGGCACTTCTGTAATTAGAATTTACAAGCCGTACAAGCGGCTTTAATTAAAATTTCTTTTGGTCACTTCACGGCAGTACGAACGTATCGAATTTTTGCGTTCTGTTTCGTCGCGCGTAACCGCGCATGGACGGGGAAGATTCGTCACGTAATTACGGGTAACCGCCTAAGAGATATAACCGCGAATCCTCCGTTTCGTCATAGCCCCCACGGCCATTTGTAACTATTATCGCGCGTTAATGCACAAATGGTGGGAGCCTAGGATAGAATGCTCAAGGGGCCGGGCGTGATTATTCATTATCCTGAAGCCAGTATTCGATAGAACGTGAAATATAGACAATTATTTTAAGTTACTGCTTCCTGCCGATAACGGTGTCCTTGAGGTCCTTTTGTACCAGTAAAATATCGGTTGTACGTGGAGGTCTTCGGAATTATAGAGACGGATTGCCCGCCATTAAGGGGGTATAATATTTGGGAGGGCGGACGGGGAATGTCCTATTAACAAAAGGTCACCGAAAACGACGTTCCTATAACTTCTTTCCTATAATCAGAAATTCCTTCTCGCGAAATAAACGAGGATGGAAGGTCCCGAACAGTGGATAATTATTTACAGGGAACTTTAAATTTAAAAATTTGAAACTTTCGAGGAAGAACCGAAGATTCTTCGCCCGACGAATGAAAAGAAAGTTTGATGAAAACTACTGAGCGCGATTGCTGCTGGATGAGGCGCCGTTACCTGTTAATACGTGCCTGAATTTCAAGACCACGACTAGCGGCTAGATATAGCCACCTATATACTTGCCGGAAAAATCGTTAACTGTTTTCGCAATTATTGGAAAGTTTCGACGGGATTGAGCCTCTGCGGCTCCGGACGAATCGGGGCCAAAGTTAAGCTTGTTAAAGAGTTGTATGGCGGCCAATCGATGGAGGGGCACGATCTAAAATTCTCACGTGGCGAAACAGCGAGAACACTCGGGTCGCTAATTATCATCCCACCGAATGACCTATTTAATCCTCCTCGTCTAGCGTGTTCTTCGACGGCCCCCTGGGCCCTTTTCGCGACACGAAGGCAGTGGCGCATTAAACTATAGGCAAACGAGACGTTTCTCTGGGACCTCCGTTTAAAGATGCTCCATCAAATCGATGTTTTGAAACCGCGTTGCAGTTATTTAAAGAAAGTTGCGATAAGAAATATTTCGAAAATAATTCTTTGGTTGGTTTCTTTTCCAGATCCTTAAATTTCATTGTATCTTGGGGTCCCGTGATGCTGTGACGCGCCACTGCTCGGAGAGCTCCTAAACGCGTTAACAACTTCTAATCAGTTTCGACTGCCGCGAAGTTTGCTCGCTGAATACTTCTACGCTACCTTTGTAGTTGCTTAACTTTGAATGAAACACGATACCCTTTGCCATCCTTAGCTAATTACCGACCATGATCAGCATTTAAGCTCTAAACGGTTGACATTCTTGTTACAAGGCGATTAAACTTGTGGAAACGATCACGTTACGTTGAAAGAATGATCTATCTACCGGGCGATCTTGACCAAGTATGTCAACAATAAATTTTCAGGCAGCTAAATAGCGTCTGAAAGTGGGTTCATATGTGCTTTCCAAGATTGGCTGGCTATCTCAGTCTTCTCCGTCATTGTTGTACACAATAACTCGCCCAGAGTCCATCTGCACATTTGTGTTTGTCCGCACGCATATCGACAGACAGGGGAAACCTTGTTGTCAACGTGCAATTCGAGGGATCTGCGGTTGCCCGCAACCGTCTCTTCGTGTCGCTGTTACAGATGCTATTTAACAAGGTCGTTGTCGTCTGTCGTCTGGTTCCGGAGCCGGAAGTACCATTGACGAAGCTACCGATCACTTTCCCCCGTAGCTTAAATCGCTGGGTTCCATCAATGGTGTACTCGAAATGGGGCTATTATGCTTTTCCCCGACAGCTACCCTTAGCCCTAGAGTACTCAACTACTATAAAACCTGTTTATAAAAACGTTCTGCTGCCTCTTCGTTTCTCAAGTACCTGTTTCTCTCTTATTTTCACTCGACCTGGTCAAATTCAAAGACTATTTAGAAACTTTACAACAACAAATTTTATATACAAAATGTTCGGCCACTCTTGGGAAAAATTTTAATGGGCGATTCTAGGGGCCAAAATAAGACGAAAATCAAGAATACCGATTTATTGATTGAGGCTTTGTTAAAATGTTATTAAACTTTAAAGTTACGCCTATAAATCTTACATCCAATGTATTTTTTCGGCCATTTTTCTGGGGTTCTAGAGCCCCATTAATACGCATTTCTTGCATTTTGAAACACTAAAATCCTTCAATCCGTTCAGAAGTTATGATGTTTGAAACATACACATGAAACTTCAGGGGAACGTATCAATGTATGGTCAGACATTATATTTTCGGTAAGCAATTTTTTCCTCGAAAATGCGTAGAATTTCGGGGGTACGTCTAATCACCAAAAATACTTGTAATTGTCTCCCACAACCAAAAGTAATTTTTTCAAAATAATTTGAAATTTTTTAATTTTGTCGAATGATTTGTCCACCTACTCGAATTTTTCCCCCGAAAGTGCGTAGGATTTCAGGAATATGTCTATTGACTAAAAGTGATTGTAATTGACCCCTATAACAAAAAATAATTTTTCCAGAACGATTTGAAACTTTTCATTTTCGCCGAAAAATTTAGGCACCTACCACCTGTCGATTTTCCTTAAAAATTCGTTTTTCATTTTTAATCATTTTGTTTGACGTATCTACAGAAAAGTTGTCTAATTCTTTTTTATAGGTATCCATGAACTCTACTTCCTCTCAAAATTTCAATGAAATATATCCACTATTATATGAGTTATGGCCGTTTGAAAATTGGACCAATATTTATGGGGTTTTTCTCGCTTTACGGGGTTAAGGACCAACTTTTCGAACATTCTCAGAATTTCTACATATTCTCCACTAAAATACGCGTTGTTTGCCTTTTGAAACATTAAAATCCTCCAATCCGTTCATGAGTTATGATGTTTTAAACATACGCATGAAATTTCAGGGGAACGTATCAATGTCTGGTCAGACATTATATTTTCGGTAAGGAATTTCTTTCTCGAAAGTGTGTAGAATTTCGGGGGTATGTCTAATCACCAAAAATAATTGGAATTGATCCCCGCAACCAAAAGTAATTTTTTCAAAATTTTCCGTTTGGTATGGCAGTCAGATTTGCCCACGAAATTCCATAACGTGTAAAGTGTACTTGACTGTCATTCTACAGACGGAAGTTTAAACGTTAATAACTTTTTACCGACGCCTCAATCAACAATTTTTTATTTTTGATTTTCGTCTCATGTTGACCTCCAGAATCGTCCATTAAAATTTTTCCCAAGGGTGGCCGAGCACTCCGTATATAGACGTGTATAATATAAACCCAGGAATATGGTAAAAAGCGTTCCAAACGCAACGCGATTGAAAGTGAACAGACGGTCCGTGTTGTTTAAAAAATTAAATGTTTCGAGTGTGTTTAAACATTGAAGCCTCTTTGAAATTTCACAACTACGAGGCTCGTGCGTTATTGCGGCAACGAAGCGCTGTTGGATTAACGCGACGCGAGTCCGCGGTTGTTTATTTCTTTTTTTTTCACGAGCGTCGTTAAAACTGCGTGCTTCATTTTTACTTTTTACGACGCCGACCGTTGGAGCGAGACATCCCAGCTGCAGTAGCGATCCGCGAACGGAGCAACTCGCGCACTCGGAACTAAGAGCGTCAAGTATCTCTGGTTGATGTTGGAAAAGCTTCTCGAACTAAAAATTAAACAAATTCCGGTACGTAAGAAACCGTCGAAACTGTAAATCGAGGGAAATAGAATTTCTATAGGCTCGATCGCGCGGTGTTTTCACGTCAGTGGAACGTTTCGATGACAAAAGGGATCTTTTCGAGTGATTCTAGAGCCCTTCGCTGGTCGTTCGAGTACGTCTGCACCGTTGCATCCCGCTATCCGTGCAATACGGTGTTTAATATTGGGCAGTTTAAAGCCAGCTTGCGGCGGAGGAACATTGGCACTGTCGGTCGTTCTCTTTAACGGTTATTGGTCCGCAGTAATTCTCTAATCTCTGCTGTCAGCGGCCTCTGTGTTTCCGTTTCAATATGGCCGCGCCACGGATTACGATCGGAGGGTACTGCGGCGCGGTGTCGTAGGCAGCTGCCAGTGGAACTTCATTACTTCGAAGCTTATCGAATCATCTTCCCGGAAAATCAGCAGCGAACGGAATAACAGCGGCCGGCCCTCTCAGAAACGGTGCTCGCTTTGATCGGCGGGCACTTGACATTTCGATTCGAGTTCCGGTGCTTGGATAACTTCGAATCAAACCTCGGACTTAAGGGGCTCGTTGTTCAAGAGGATTCGCCGGAATCAGAATCCCCCAAATATCTTGGTTTCGAAGATATAAACAAATATTTTGCGACAGATTTGCCGTAAGAATTTTCTCTGTTAACGATAATCATTATTCGATAGAGAAAAGATTCAATTTATGAAATTTTTCTTTTATCGACCACGAAAGCCGATAAAGGCGATACAACTGTGGTATTAGGTACGCGTAAATATGTAATATATGAGATATGGAATTAATATTTGCGCGAATCGGGCCATTTAAATAACTTTTTTTATTAATATACCTGATGCATATGATTTTTAAGGGGGAATCTCTTTTCAATGCTTGGAGGTTTAAAAATGACAAAAATATTAAAGTAAAATTCGTAAAAATGACAAAGTTAAGTGGTTCGAATAATTAGTTTCGATGTGGTGTTAAAAGAAATATTGATTTTGTCACAGTTTTTCGAGATTTTCCCTTCAAAGTTCCACCATTATATAATAAATAATTATTTTTTAAAATTCGTACGTGCAACTGACGCTACTGTCTTATAGTTTAAGAAAATTGCATGATTTTCAGTGAAAAATTACACGTTCACCGGTTTCTAACAAATTTTTAGAAGCCACTCACGCTGGTCCCTATTATAGCTACGATAATTGTAGGATTTTAAAAAAAGAGAATTGTATTTGGAACAAATGTACAAATAATATAATTAAATGAACGAATTTGAAATACACCAAGCACACAATCTTTTTACTCAAATTAAAATCACATTAATTGACAACACAAATTCAAATCACGTCCGTCTTTTCCAATCACTCGTTTCTCTCTCCCTGTTGTCTCGCTGTCCCTAGTAACCCCTTCTTTTTTTAACAAAACACTTTCAACACTTTTGCACATAAGTTAACATTGAACCAAACTACAGCGTGACACAAATATTCAACACAAATCTCCTACATAATTAATATTTTTATACGAAATTTTTACAAGTTGTTCAAGAAATATATTGGGAAGTCGTTCGAGAAATGTATATATAGCAAACGAGGGGTCCGTCGAGCGCTTGTGAGAACGCGATCCCTCTGGTGGCGAGCATGGGAGGCGACGCCACACATTAAACACTTACCTTTGAAAACTGCCTTTATTTTCAGCCCTCACAGCAATTTCCTCTTTCCCCCCTTAAGGATAAAATAGTAGGAAGTACGAGCTCGTATCCGAGCGTGACAGTGACTCGGATCGATATTGACTTCAGTTACATTTGCCGTGTTTCCGAATATTATACTTAATCCCTCTCTAAATATTCCTTAAGCTGGTCTCAGGCAGCCCTTTCGAAAGGAGATGAGGGCTACGTAAATGCCGATCATTGTTCGCGAGCATTAGTTTGCATCCGGCTTTGTATGTACTTAACTGCGGTCGATTAATTGATCGTGGAAGAGCTGAATTCCCAATGATGCTCATAAATGTACTATTGTAAATGAACTTCCCACGAAGCATTCCCCGCGTATTATACTCGTTTGACTTAGGACTCCTATTACGACCATAAAACATCTTTCCTTCTTTCAGTTTTTGTCCACCAAATGAATTAAAACCTCGTTGTTGCTAGTAAGTCCACTTTAGCTCTCTTTTTTCAACGCGGAATACGACGGACGCAGGATTTCTATGATCATGTTTACGCAAAAGTATTCACAGGAAAAATCTGCTGTAAATATTGTTTAACGCGATGGCGAGAACGATGGAAGATTCGAAGCACTTTAAATCGCGATAAAATGTTTTCGCATCGATGGCATTTAGGTCGAAGCAAAAGGAGAAGGAAGCCACTCATACAGGGCACGGGCACGTCTATAGAGGTTCAGGTGTTACAAACGACTATCATGACACGACGGCATGAGGCTTTTAACGGGTGGCTTCGGTTTCATTCATGCCGCAGCTTTGGTATATACAGGAAAAAGGCGTAGGAACGAAAAGTTGAGGCGGTGGCGGAGGCGGGCGAAGGATATCTGTCACATTTACGCAATATATCAACTTGCTTTTCGCGCTCCGCACGCTTCAATGCCGCCACATATTTTCTTTACATCCCCCACCGCCCTCTTAGAAAGCCACTTTCACGCGGAACCGGCTTGTACGTCAAAACTCTTGTCAAATAAACGCGCAGGCACTGAACGATATTAAGTTCGCCGTGGAATCGATGTCAATACCGGGGGCGGTGCTTGTTCAAATCTTATTTTACCTTCCGTGCCACACGTCGATCGATTGTGGTAACCACTCGAAACATGTATTATATCAGGCCATCCGAAAAGTTAGGACTTAACATTGAATATCACGATGGAACGTCTTTCTATCGTTTCTCACCATTTCTTAGGCAAAGCCATTATTCCATCGGTGTAAAACTTCTTGGACTTTTTATTAAAATATTCTCGAACACAACTTCGCACATGTTCGATATCGTCGAACTTTTTGCCCACTAAAAAGCATTGCAATCTTTCATAATTTTTGATATTTGAGAAAAATTCAAATTACGACTTTTCAGCTTAATGATCTTTCTGATCTCAATCTCATTTAACATATTTCTGCGACCCACATCGACGCCTGATCGTGTAATAAACAGCACCTGTTCACAACTGCTCAAGAAATCGCGAACTACTGAATAAAACAGGAAGTTCAAGTGTGCTATCATTTCGTCCTCGATGTTTACATGTTCTTTTCTACGAACTGTGAATATCAGAGCGTTCTTATTTTCTAACGTGCTTCTTCCTCTTGCATCGTAACCTTTACGTGCTATTTTTTACATTTGAGAAATTCTACGTAGTTTCCGAGCAATTAACCTTGCTATACAATTACGAGTCTGGCTCGTTACAAGTTCTTGATGTCAAGTTTCACAATCGTGAGTTTACTCACTCGTTATCAAGTCTTATTAATTAAAATCAACACATTTTTACGTTTACCAGGTATTCGTAAAAAAAATCTATTCTCTTTCGTGGCCATCCTTTGTACGAAGGACACAAAATTGTATAATATACGTTCCACAAATTATTTGAAATTAAATCGAACACATGTGCTATCTTTTTGTCCAGGAGTGCACCAATCAAACATACAAAAAATTCACAGATTCTATGCACTCAGAGTTCGTCACTGGACTGTCCTCGAACATCTCCAGGAAGCCCAATGTGCATTTCATCGCTACTTATTTAGCGAACACGCCAAATATTTTAACAATAACCACAAGAACCATATTTAAAGACGATAAGTCTCCCAGCGGAGAATCGTGGGGTAAATTTTCGTCGGAAAATCTCGAGGAAAGAAGCGGCTCGGATCGAAAGCGTTCCGGCTAAAGGGGGAATTCGCAACCGCACAATCTCGCGAACAGCGTCCAATCACAAAGTTGAGAGTAAACGCGACCCGTGCTGATAACGGGACATCCATTTTTACGTCCGATGGAGCGACAAAAAGGTCGACAGCGGCGAGGTTAGCGACCCGGTTCGCGCCGCAAACTCGTTTCGAGTCCGAGGATTACGCGGCGGAACGTACATAGCATCAAGATCTTCGGAATTTATCATCAGATTTCTTGGGGCGGCCGGTGGGGCCGCGAGGGGGTAGCGGCGATGGGTTTGAAACACGTATCTCCGTAGCGGGCCGAACGGGGATGCGCCGAGAGAACCGAACGAATTTATCACCCGACGGGATCCGACGAACGAGACTCCCCCGTAATCCGCGTTAAAGAGAAAGAGCCAGCCCGGGGGTGGACGCGTTCGGGAATAGAGGGAAACGGGGATCGAAGGATGGATCTTTGGACGGTCGGGACGAGCCGCGGCGTCCAAGTACCGACAAAGGATACGTCGATATTTACCGAGGGGGGGATGTCGAAACTCGAAACACCGGTACGAAGAAGACAGCGCGAATCAGGCCGAGTCGAAACGATGGAAACGACGAAGGCGTAGGAGGAACGAGAGGTCGACGGGCTCCCAGCAATTTCTGCCTTCCATTCCGACGCTCAACCGTCGCCAATTCCGGAGCAAGACATTCAAATCTCGCCCCCCTGCGTCCCGGGCCGGGGAAGCCGCGTTCGTGTTTCACCGTTTTGGTCACATCCCGATGTATTGGAATTCACTTTGAACCGGGGGATACCGCCGCGCCGTGCCGTAGCGGTCCGAGGGAGTCCGTCAGCGTCTCCTGCGAGGAGGGGAGATCCGACGAGCCCGAAAATCCATGGCGAGACGGAGACGAGAGTAGCGGAGGATCGAGGGAAAACTCGAACCGAAGGAGGGAGGAACAGAGACGGAGGGATCCAGGAAATAGTCGAGCAGGGGCGCTTTACGATGATGGGGGTTTCGCTCGTAAAAGCCAATGTAGCGCCACCCCTTCGGCTCGCATCCGCTGGCCCCGGCTCCTATATATCGCTTTCTATCCATTCCCGCGACAGATTGTCCGTTTTACTCCCGCGCGATGCCGTCGGATATGGTTCTGCGCACCGCCAACATCCCCGACGAACCTCTTCATTATCCCGTTCCGCGGTTCGAACGTTTCACCGAGTGGCCAGCTAAGCTTGCAGCGACACTGACCCCGATCGACGACCATTTTACCTTGTATACTCTCCGAAGTTCGACGTGTGAGAGTTCGTAGGAGGCAGAAAAGGAAAGGAGGAGGTGCCTTTCGTCCCGGGCCTGCTAGTGGACTCATCAGTAAGACTTTCTAGCGGGCTCTGTCTTAGGCGACTCCATATTGGGAAGTTGGTCGAGGAGTGTATACAGGGTGTTCGGCCAACCCTGGGAAAAATTTTAATGGGAGATTCTAGAGAGCAAAATAAGACGAAATCAAGAATATCAATTTCTTTTTTCTAGCAGACGCTGACCACTGTCGCGTGTGCGCGATCTACTGTATCAGTCACCATTTCATCATTACGTTTGTTGAGGGTACATTTATAATTCCTTATAATAATATTCCTCGCGTCTTCGTGTATCTCACTTTGGTCTACAATATCAGTGGTGAAGGACAACGGTCTTCGCGTGATTAAATAAAAAAATTTCAAATCATTTTGGAATAATTATTTTTGGTTGCGGAGGTCAATGACAATCATTTTTGGTGAACAAACATACCTTCGAATTCCTATGCACTTTCGAGAAAAAAATTCCTTACCGAAGATATAATGTCTGACCCTGAAATTCCGATTCCTCTGAAATTTCAAAAAGTTTCAAACCATTCTGAAAAAATTATTTTCGATTGCAGGGGTCAATTACAATCATTTTTTATGAATACACATAACCCCTAAATCCTACGTACTTTCTTTAAAAAATTCTTTACCGAAAATATACTGTGTGGCCAGAAATGTTCCTATAACTTTTTAACGAAGTGTCAATCAATAAATTAGTATTCTTGATTTTCGTCTTATTTTGGCCGCTAGAGTCTCCCATTAAAATTTTTCTCAGGGATAGCCGAACATCCTGTATAAAGCAATCGAGGGGTCGATCGAGTGCTTGCGAGAGCGCGACCCCTCTGGCGGCGAGCATAGGAGGCGACGCCATGGGCGTAAACAGATCCCCGTGATCGATATTGGCTATCATCGACGGGATACAAAACTGACGACTCTAACTCGCAGCGTTTCGCGACCGTAAACTAAATTTCACCGATCCAGGCAGACGCGAAGTGGCAATCGGCCCAAGTGGACAACGCGTACCGAAAACTTTCACGCGCGTCGAATTCCGGCCGGAGAGCGCGCGATCCAGAATCCGGCGCTCTCTTCATTACACGCAATGCGCCCCGTGCTGGGACCGAGGGGTTGCAAAGTGCTCAAACAACAATCAAGCCACGAGGGTACGGCGTTCGGTACATATTGTGGAACATCACCACTCTGGACTCCGTTGCGCCTCCCCCCACGCCCCCTGTTCCCGCGCGATCCCCGAAACACCAACCCGACCAGTCACCCATTTAACCCCTTTAACTCTCTCCGTGCCTGACCCGACACTTCGACCCGTGACCACTCTCGTTGCGCGGCCCTCAGAGGAAGGGTATCCACGGTTATATTGCTATTTGTACAGCGGCAACTATCAATTTGTCGCCATCCATTACGGCGTTAGAGAGGGATTCGGCGATTTAGGCTGCCGCGGTTCGCGCGTGAACCTCTCGGACTCTGCAGCTTTCGCCTTTCGGCCAGCGTGCACACCCATTTCACGCGGAACGCGCCGATCCGTGCGGACCGGAAAATTCGATTACCCTGCAATTAGCCGCATGTTATTTAGCGATCATTCCCGCCCAAGCACGCCGCCAGAAATACGGACTCTGATTCTTCCTGGACGTTAAGAATTCTATTGGAGGAATCGAGAGTGAAAGCATGTTTCAGAATGAAAGCGATTCGAGTTGTTTTAGAGGTTGGATCGTCACTGGCGTAGGTGATTGCAGCTTTCAGGGTTGACTAAATCAACAAAATCTGAAAGATTTTTATTCGGTAGGTTTACTGTTATCAGCTGAATAAAAATAATTAATTTATGTTGAAAATTGACGAAATAATGACAGCTTGAATTAGAAAGTGCGAAATTTTGTCATCCTTTCAGCATCTTTTTAATGAAAAAATATAATAAACTCATTATAAAAACATGATTTTGGTTCAGGCGGGAGCTATTAGTATGTGGAATAATGTGTACAGATTTCCAAGCAATCGAAAGTATAGTTTTTGAGATTTTATCTACGGCCAGTTAAGAAAATTACATTTCGAGAGAAACGCATTTAATGTCTGACAACTCAATTCCAGAGTTTTGGCACCCAGATGGTACAAACGCTAAAACTTCGATTTAGCAGCAATGTTTGGGCTGTACAAGTTAATCGAAAAATTTGGTAATTATCGCGAAGGGTATAGATGAAAGGTTCCACAATCCACGATACTTGAAATTTATCCCTAAAAATTTAACAGCACATTCTAAATATATGTGCTTTCAAAAAATAAAATAAGAAGGAATCGAGAACTCACATGAGAATGACCCCTTAAAGAACTTATTACCACCGACGCGTGGATATAAGCGAAAGCTCGTGTCCTAGAATAGAGGAGGATAATAAGCGGGAAAAGAAATGTTCTATTGTTGACGCGTTGCTGTTTCTCTCGTTTGGTCCGCGGACAAAACGCGGAAAAAGAACATAGACTAAAAATTGTGCGTTTGTTTAAGGCCGGCATATCAAACGCGCGACCCTCGGGCCGCGTTCAGTCCGCTTGACCTTTTCACTTTTTCCTGTTATTATGCAAAGTTTTGTCGCTCGCGTACCATACGCTGCGACAAAATATTTTCACAAACTATTTAACCAACGATTGCCCGCTTCTTCTATTCGCAGTGCTATTGTTTGCATCGTACAGACGTACTTATACTGTGAGGATAATTAGGGTGATTCAATGATTCGGACACTTCAAACGTAATTATATAAACTATATTATTTAATATCACGATAAACTTCTTTCGAGCAAAGTTCGATGCAGAGTGTGTTTCTGCTGTCGGAATCGAACCAGGTCACAGATACGGAAGACCTTCGAACGCATTTTGGCCTAAACCTAAATATTCGCTCATTGATACGGATTTTATCTTAGCCTAAACATTTCCAACATCGACGCCAACGAATGTGTTATACGAATAATTATAATAGAAGGTGGACAGATTTTTCGGCGTAATTAAAAAATTTCAAATCATTTTGAAAAAATTGTTTTTAGTTGCAGGGGTCAATTAGAAACATTTTTTATGAATAGACATACCCATGAAATCCCATGCATTTTCGAGAAAAGAATTCTTTACCGCAAATATAATGTCTGGCCAGAGATCTGTGATTATACTCCTCGTTTTTATCACTTCATATGTAGATATAGTTCAATTATTCAGCGTATTTAATGGGAGATTCTAGAGACCAAAATAATACGAAAATCAAGAATACCAATTCATTGTTGGAGGCTTAAAACGGTATTAACGTTTAAAGTTCCGCCTGTAGTAGTGATTCTCACTCAGCATGAAAAACTCTACTTACTGACGTATCGACATCCCTACAGTTTTCTGAGTGAGAACCTCTAGCAGCTGTTCGCGAAACACATCCATCATCGACACCAACGATAACGTTCCCTTCTCGTGTCAACGTTCCTCGGTTAAGACATACACAATACTATAAATTTCTTACAATCGAAATGGACATCGAAAACACACAGATCGTACCGAATAGAAGTTTCTTTATCGTCGTTTGTTATTCGCGGACGCGTTTCGTCCTGGTAGAGTGCTCAGTACCCGCGTTCGTCGGCTCGTTTCAAATATTTACCAATGTTTGGCAACTCCTTCGCGCGCTCCGCGATGCCCCGCAGTTGTTCCCCTAAATAGTTAAAAAGTCGTGTGAAATATTTAGTGTTCCGTCTCTTTAGCGGTAGCGTGGCGCGAGGGATCCTCTCTCTGTTCCGAGGCGCGCGTAATACATCACACCGTAGGCGGCGTCCCATGCAAGTCCATAAATTCAAATTCGCGATATTTCATAACGTCGCTGACAAGCTACTAAACTTCAGCGCTGGTGAAAAGTTGCGCGTCACGTTGCCGTGACTCCCGGGTATATCGTTTGCTATCATAAATTCTATCGGCGGCCGAATAAGGAGCCCTGATATCACCTTTCGCGCCAGGTATCGCCTGGGTGTCCCTCCTTCCGGTTTCCACTTATCCCGTTCGCCATGTATCTAGGTCCGCAACGTATGCGCCTCGCGCATGTACAGGGCATAGCGGCACCGCCTAGGCGTATGTACGACGCGTACATACGTCTACATACATCGTCGTGTTACGACAATTAGGTAACGGAATGCAGATTGCGGTCCGGTTGCTATCCGTAGTTACCATACGAGGGGATGGTACCGGTGGGAGGTTAAAGGGGACCGGCACCGATGGTGACGTCGGTGGTACCGCCGTTCGACCATTCCGCCGCCGTGACAATCCCCCGGGATGCAAACCAATTGAAACAGTCATTTCGTAAGGGGCTGCTAAACCGGCGAAGCTTCCCAGCCGGAGCGCTGTTACCTCATTCTCGGCGTATAATTTAACACTTCACCGGAGGAACGGGATTTCTCTGCCAGGCTGGGCCGTTACAGTGGTTGGAAGTCGATTTTCAACGACTTACGCGTGTCCGACCGTCCCGGATCCTCGAAGTAAACGGAAAACGCGTCTACGGCGTACTTCTTGGCTACTCCGTTTTGAGGAGCTCGTTGCAACCTGAAATTCTCACCCTTCTAACCAGAAACTCAATTTATTTCTCTAACGACGATACACGAATGACCGTACGATGACCGTACTGAAATCGCGGCACAACTGGCAGAGTATCGTTCGTCTGTTCGGAACTGTCTAGATTCTCAGTGGGTTTTACAGTGGTAACCAAACGATAGGGGTGGAAATAGGAACAGAGAAGGATAATCGAAATGAAAAAAGAAAAAAATTGAAAGTTGATGTAACAATGTTGAGACCTGGTCGCTAAGTGTGTCTGAAGGATGACCAGATCCCAGACCTAACCCTTACAGAATAGGACATGGAGAGACTAGGCAGGAAAGTCGTAAATTAGGAAGAAATATCGAAAAAGCGAAAGCTGGAGAAATTTGAAGTCGTTTAACTTAGAATACGAGGATGTGATGGTAACGGTCACCACGGTTTAATTTCGATCCAACTTCGAATCAAACAACCGTTTCGAGGGGGACGATTCAGCCCCGTTAAATGATTTTCATTCGCGGAATCGCGCGGCGTCGAAGAAGCGGCTAGCGCGCCGATGCAGGAACGGCATAAATCCCAGGAAATTGCGCCCCCGGGGCATCGTCTTCGCCGAGTCGATCAGCCTATAGACGATTGCGTCCTCCGGATTTCCCGGATCGTACAAACGCGTTGCGAGTTCATTTACCAACGGTAAAGACACTCCGACGCTCGGCGTTATTATTAGTTTCTCAATTTACGCGTGAAAAAAAAGCGTCGACGTTAATTTCCGTCCGAGGGACGATGCTCCCTGAAACGACCTACCGACGTTGATGCTTGTTGCGATGCAAGTTTCGATACAAGCAATGGGTTTAAGCTGTCTGCAGACTATGCAGGCAGCGACACTAGCGATGAATTTGAACGAATAACTCATTCGACGTTGATTCGTCGTTCTATTTTCCAATATGGAAGCAGTGGGAAAAATTCGTAGCATACGTTGTAGTTTTCGAGAAGCACCGAAGAATGTACCAGTCAACCAAAAGAAGCGGTACTTCAAGCGACGACATATACGTGCCAAGTTTATGTTTCCTTGCTTTGCAATCAAAACAACGAAGATAGACGAGACTAGCGTTTTTATCTGTCTGTCTTGGATATTTTCAATTGCAAGACAAGTGAAAAACATGCGTGACTCTAGGCTAAGCTCGTTGTTAGTCTACCTAAAACCCGTCGCGTTAAAAAACACGTTACAAAAGGCATCGCCAGGAAGGAATCAGGTGTCGAGGGAACGAGGATTTTCGGGCAACCGAGTCTACGTCACTCGGTTTGCAGACCCATTTCAGACTTTCTCGTTGGCCGACATCAGATAAGCCAATCGAGAAACAAACTTTTCGGCAGTATCGTGCCCGGCGCTCTTCACCGCTTTTTCTTCCCAGAGGAAGGAGCCAGCGTTTCGTTATATCAGCAGCACGATCTCGAAACTACTTCGCCGATTCTGCACCGCTCCTAATAACTTCCGGTTTCTTTAATTGAATTTGATCAAGTGGCGCGCCCCCTTTCGCCCGCCGCGCCGCCTCCGCCGCCCGCAACATCGTAAACCTTCTGTTCGCAACGGTTTCTCTGTCGTTTCGTCGGCCGTTTTATCGGCGCTACAAAATGCACGTTGGCTCGGCGCTTTCAGAAGTAAATACCCCGCGACTTTCATCGGGCGTCTCGATGTTTGCATCGCCGAGGGTGTCCTTAGCGATCGTAAACCACAGCGACTTCTGTTGTTACCTTCTCCCCGTTAACATTACACGGCGTGATAAGGAAGTAATGCGACTCGGGGAAACGCACAAATATGACGTGTATCGCGGAACCGAGTAAATGTCAGAATAAACGAACTGCGGCTGCGTGTGCTTAAGACCATCGAGTAATGGGGCCCTGGAGATTCGTCTGGTAGAGAAACTGCATTGTCAATAGTTAACAGTTTATCGATCGATAACTTAATTGCAGCAGTAGGGCAGACCGGGGTCACTAGTAACAGTTTGACTTTGGAATACGATAACTCAACAAGTATTACGCTTAGAATAAAAATTGCTGTATGAAAATGTTACCTAATTGTCTGATAGTATTTGTTCATGGTTACTTTATCGTATGCCAAGTAATATTCAAGTTATTAGTAAAAAATGGAAGACAGAGAAGGTGTTACACCGTCCTTTACCCTGGGGCGATTGTGATACACTTTTAATCTTAAAGAAATCAAGTTGTTCATTAAACTAAATCATAGTATACAACAAAGATAAAATTAATAAACATAAAAAAACTAAATATGAATCAAATCATTAAAAAACTGAAACTATCTGTGAAATAAAAATAATAAAACTAAAACTATCTGTAATTCTTATTCGCTTTCACAATTTTGGATCATGTTGTATACATTCTTTATGTGCCCAATTTTTGCATTCTATTCATTCCACTCATTTCTCATTCAGAGCACTGGAACTATATCTAAACATACAAAGTAATAATATTCTTTTTCGTTATCATATTCTCTATTGCTCGTGTTTTTATCACTTTTTCTTTTCAAATTCAAATTATGAGACTCTCTGTTTCTCTTTATACTTTGTTTTTCTTCATATTCTGCTCTAATAGTAACGTTATAATCGACCCCGATCTTGCATTTATTTTACAAATTTTCACTAATAATACGTTTAAAAGTGCTAATTAACGATCAATATTTCATTCTGATGAGACTAAAGATTAAGAGAAAGAAGAATCACAATTTTAACGCACTATGAAAATACTACTTTACGACGTCGAAAAGTCATTTCGTTCAATATATTCGTCTATTGAGTAACTGTATTGCAAATACAAGGATATAGTATTATAGTATTGTATCATGTATTAAAAATTAGCAATAATCGATACTATAGATCTTAAATTATTTAACATGTTACTATTGATTTCCCTTATCGAACCAATAAAAAGTAAGAACCTAGCGTACACCAAGTATTTAATAATAATAACGTAGAGGAATTTTAGAAATTTGGGGGTACGAAATGACATTTTATCGGGTGCATCCATATTATGTACGTTACAGCACGGAAGTCGCTGAGTTTTTGGGAAAATTTCGACAAATTCAGCACTCGCGAGGGAACCCAGCCACCGAACGAAAGGAAAGTCCTCTCCTCTTGCGTTTCCGTTTCTCTCCTTTGTCGCGTCGTTAGTCACTTGATGCCGTGACACGTGACGAACCGACCGAGTCATTAATCCTTCATTCCCAGGGCCGAAGATCTTTTGTCCCCCTCCCTCTCCCCCTCCCTGGCACCGGTAAAAATGGCAGTTTTCGTAGCCTTTCCGGCGAAAGGGGCACCAGAGGAGTCCGTGAAAACTGCTGAATTTTTATTCGAACGTCATTGAAAACCGCTGAGCCTCTCAGAAGGCGACTATCGTCGAGCGACGCGATCCACGATGTCCGCTGGAAAATTTACTGGTCAATAGTTCCGCGGCTCGTGGCCCGAACGAAAGGGTATTTTCGCGACGGAACACGAGAGACAAAAAGTCGGTGATAAATCGTTGACTTAGGCCCGTATTCATAGGAGTTTCTTAAACCGTTTTCAACTTTATCTCCCTTTCCTCGACTTTCGATAACGTTCAAACGCCACCGCGAACGACAGCAATTTAATGCAATTGTCCGCAGCGCCGTGCATCGAACCCTTCGACGAGGGTTCCCCGACCCCGTGCAAGATGGAAAACAGTATTTACGGTCGAAGATAAATGTGATATCAACTCCATCGAACGCGACAGCCTGTGAAGTGGCTTCCGTCCGGCTTTATGCGCGCTTATTTTAAGTCGATCGACTCTCGATATCTGAGAGATGCGCTCCAAGGAGCAAGACAAACCGAAATCCGGAATTCCCTATTGATCTACACCCTTGTCAGATTTGCAGTGGCCACTATCAGCAGACAACCACTGGACGAAGATGAGTGGACACTCGGAAGAATCGATGTAGACTCGCTGGGAACTTAATCTCGATTTTTAACTAAGATCAACAGAGAATCACCTCCGGACTATTACCGCGTATCGAGAAATCGGTCACGGAGCTCTATTTGCCGTTTCTACCCGGGAAACTTCAGCTACCCCGACCGAAACTTTCAGTTATTACTCAAACACTTCCGTTTTGAGGGTTTACGCTATCGAGACGGGCGATGAAACAGGGAGCTGCCCCGCTGAATTAGGACCGCACGCGAGAATTCAATTTTCCTAATTACATCACTGTATCGTAAATTGCATACGTGGTAATTTTAGAAATTTATTTACATTTTCCTATCGATACGCGCGTAAAGCTTCGCTCGTCGATGCACGCGCGTTAAATATGCGTCCCGTGTTCCCAGCATCCGGCCAGAGTCAACCGCCGCGTCTCCACGGATTCCGCGTACCGCGATGCAGAAAGTTGCTCGTAATATTTCTGAAAATAAGAAGCGTCCCTCGTCCATTGAGATGCAGCGCCGGGTATAACTTTTTCCCGAAGAAAAGTGCGAGTTCGCGGCGAAAATGTATAGAAGAAAGTTTTGTTCGGTTCCTCCGGGTCGTATAAAACTCACCTCAACCACGCCCTTGAGTCTTTCACCTAGGGATAAATATCCTCCTCCGTTGCTAACGAAACGAACTTTTCCGATCGCGCGAAGCTAACGATTTTGAAACCGATCCTGCAAGGAAGGGATCGATTGGGAGAAACTTGCTGGCATTCTAAGCCCTTTCGAAGAATGACCGCGAAGTTAAACAAAGTTTATTCTCATAATTAAATTAAATTTTACCACACTTGACTTACTCTTTCTTGATAGGATACTTAATGGTCTGATCTCGTTTCCGACTATCATTGAAGTGTTTAGATTTAATGCTCCTCTCAGAATACCACGTCATTCTGAGACTTTATGGCTTCTATAACCCTTATAATCGTATGTTCATTCACGCGAATACTGCACATGGTTTGATCGATGTTACTAACCATTCGATTCTATCGTTTAAACGTTCTTTACTTGGCATTTCCTTGTAATTATTCAGAGTCAGTCTAATACTTTGTAACATACAATTTTGTTTTTCTGTTTATCTTTGTTATGTAACTATCTACTATACTAGTATCTCTTTTTTAATCCCGTGAATAAATAAATATTACTTATTTTTTCAAGACCAGTGAAAATGACTGCTTTTGCTAGAATTAGCTTCGTCTTAACCTCGGTAGTTCTAGTGCTAATGGGCCAACAGCGATAACGATTAAAATTGGAGATTTAATCTTCTATACTTGTATCTCTTTCTTTGCTGATGGGTGTTTAATTCCGTGAATGAATAAACAAATATATTTTTCATTTTCTCCGCGAAAAGAAATTGGTGACCAGCGACATTAAAACCGACGTCATCGGTCGAAGGTTATTCTCGACGCTGCGTTTGCTAGTTTGGCTGTTGAAACGAAAACTCCCCAGTAGTCACTGGCATTAATCATGCCCGATGCGGAGCGTGATGGTTCCAGAAGACCTCTTAGAACTTGTTCTTGCTTCTTAGAGGGAAACTTGGCTGTGTCCTAAAGTCCTACGGTGGGCAGGATGAACACGGAGTTACGTGTAGGTTACTCATGGTTACGTAATCTCCGGCGTAAATCCGGACACGTTAGACGTAGCGGTAACTTCCGGTTTCGGAGTGGCGTGGCCGCGAAGCAATTTGGTACGGCGGTATCCATGCATAAGTGATCCAACGATCGGAGAAGTACACAAACTTGTCACTTATTGCGAGACCGTGTCTCGTCAGGTGGTTTGTTACAATTTCACCTGGTTTCTGGCGCTCGAGCGTCCCTTCTTCTTCTTCGAGGAGGCTTTTCTTTCTGTATCTCCGTCCTCCTCCGACCGTGGAACGAGACTCGTATCGTATAGTTAGAACCCTGCCCCTAAATCCTTCCGAGTGAGCGGTGCCACCGTGAAGAACGCAGAGAACCAACTTCTCTCCCTCACCATTCGTCCAACATGCCTGTTAAAGGGGGTGAAAGCCGTATCTATCTACCTCTAGCCGAGATCGGGGCTCCCGGTGCAGCTTTCGAGATTTATTTATCGTTCTGCTCGGACCCTTGTCCTCTTCGACTATTCCTTATGGACCCGGGGAACACTCCTTTCCTCGGTTTTCCACGAGCTGACTATTCGGGAACGACACGATGAACGATTCAAGTGATAAACCTCAGACTCCGCAGTATCCCCATAATAGTTTGCGGAAAATAAATGAACGGTGTCGTTTCGACGACCCAACGTTCCACGCAGCCACGGGAATAGTAACTTACAATCGCCGTTATATCACTTTGGTTTCATCGTTGTTACTGCCAGATTCTTCCTGTAATTAATCGTTATCCCTACGATGGAATAGTACTTTTAAATTCCGAAGAAGAAGCGGTTAAAAAGCATTCGAACTAGGCGAGTTGAATGATTCAGGTTGAAAGCTAATAAAGAGAAGGACGTAAGAAGTCTGTCGCTACGCTTGGACAAGGAAAGCAGAATATGAATTGAAATTGTTCTTTAAGCAGCAAAGGCTGTACCGAACGATCCCGATGAAGATGAATTCATGTCGACGAGGAAAAAGAGTAATAATAGTTTCGCAGAAAGATGATGAATATACCTTTGTAAAACTCATTGGAGCTAACTAAGAAAAATGATACGTTCCGTCTTATGGAAGAATACTTGCTTCGAAAATGAACTTTTTCGAACTCGAGGGGAAGAAAAATGTCGACTCGTACGAGAGCAGGATTTCTCTCCGGACATCTCGTTTCCAAATGTCCTCGAGACTCTCTGGACGTCTGGATCTTTTCGAACGATCGTCGGGGAACGCGTGTAAGTAAATGTAAAACGTCGGGAAAGTTTTTTTTTTAGGAGACATTTAATAAAGCACCGTCGGACTTTCACGAACTGGTAACGATTATAAATTACAATCGCCTCTTATCCAGACGTCCGAGGCGCAGAAACGACTCCTCGATATTTCTCCTTTCGCCGTTCAGTCTTCGAAAGGAAAAGATCGGAGAGTACAATACGTATGAGGCCAGTATAATACATCGAATCGGGACGAAATGCCTTTTCACAAGTTCTTTCGAGCTTTCAAAGCTCGGAACAATATCTGACTTGAGATTGGGGTCGCGGGAAGTCCCTCGGGTAAGAAGTGTTATCTACGTTTCTCCAAGCCCGAGACGAGACCCCCCACCGACCACCATTCAGGCCACCTTCAACCCCTTTTGCCGACCAAGCACTCACCCCTCCATTTTAATCACTACTTCTGATAGCCCCGTCGATTGGATCGGGGACCTTTTCGTACACCCGGTGTGCCCCTTCGATCTTGGAACTCCAAGGAATCCCATCGCGCCCGATACAATGAAATTTCAGAACACTCCGCGCGATTAGAATCAATGATGTGCTCCACGAACGGGAAATTCGGCGCTTCGCGAGTCAAAATTACAGTCCTGCCATTAGCCTTTTTAGCTTAGATTCTTCCCTGTTGCGAGAACTATACTCGTAGCTTATGGTCTGTACGTAGCGTCTCCATACTTGTTGCTTACCGCCAAAGTGGCACTCACGCGTCGACAAAATTAACCCCTTACTCATTCATCATTAAGTCTTAAATACTAAAATCAACGCATTTTAACATTCACGAGATATTCGTAAAACGAAGCTACTCTTTTTCATGGCCATTCCAAACAAAAACAAAATTAAATAGTATACGTTTGAAAAATTACGTTAAATCGTACGTTAAGGGGTTAATTCCAGCCTATCATCGACTTCCAAGGAACTCTCTTGGGAAGAAACACAGATAAATTTTTTCTTACGATTATATATAGCTTCTGAGAATCTTTAAATCGAAATTATAGTTCGAGCCTTTATGTGAATTTCGACTCGAGTTTCAACGTTTCTTTCCCCTCGTGCAAACGTCGTAAAGCACATTGAGCAATTCCAAGGGCGAAAGTAAGACGCCCGACGCGAAATCCAATTAAACTTGTACACCCTGGACAATAGGTTCATTATGCGTTTGCACAACTATTATATTTCTCTTAAGGGTCTGTATTCAGCATGTAACAGCATCGTGCTGGCTCGCGAAGCTTTCTTAGTCCTCGCGGCGCGGAGCTTATTGCTCCGTGTAGCCGAAACTTGGAACAATGGTCCAAGATGTAGATCCTCCGGGTCCATTACGGTCAAACGTCTAAGTCCTGCTCAAAGGTTTACGCCCCCGCGACGTTTAACGCGCTGATACTTCGAACGGCCGGCGATTTCACGGGCCAGGAAACGTTCGAGTTCCGAGCCATTAGTTGGAAAACTTTTCGGACGTTCTATATTAATAAGCAATGCTGGAAGTTCGTCAATCCCGAGTTCGGTGGGGCAAACGTATCCGCGGCAGCGACTCATAATGCGGAGTCGAGCCGTGAAAAGACCCTAAAGACCGTATTCCCGGCCCCGCCATTAAACCTCCGATCGTTCAAGCGCTAATTATTCGCCGGAGTCTAATGATGCCAATTAAAATTTTCTGCGATGGGCTCGACCCAATGGGGGATTTCAACTTGACGATTTCTTCGGTTCGCTCGGCTACGACCTCTCCGTGCCTATAACTTTCGCTCGGACGTTTATCCGCGATAAACATTTTCTGTATCGCGAAAAAGACTGAAAGGCGGATACTGTTCTAGAACGTCGAATTTAAAATTACTTAAAGGGATTGGTCGCGATAACCTTCGAAAACTCGACTCGTTTTAGGGCTTAAATCTTTTCCCACGTCATCGACAGGTTTCCATTTTCTAACCTTCTATCGAAGAGTGGGTTTCATAGTTATTGAAGTGCGTTGTAGGTGGTTTCGGTGGAATCGTGTGCGTGGATGGGAGAACACTGAGTATGTATCGAGTACAGGAACCGGTACCGAGGGAATGGTCCTGGAGCTCCTGTAAAGGGTACCAGGAAGGGACGGATTTGGTGATGTAGTAGCCTGAGATGTAGCCGCAAGCTATGCATGGAATGCTCCTGCGCGAGTCTGTAGATCGGGGGTGCGAAAAGGGGTGATCCCGGACAGTGCCATCTTAATTAATTTCCTCTCAATCCAGACTCGCGTCGTCGAGGGATCCTTGCACGGTGCGGAGTACAATCGAGCCTTACACTTGCTTCGATCGCTCGCTCTGGGGCATACGCTCTAATTAGAACCTCAAAGATGCCTTGTCGACGTTCTGACAAATTCTTTTTTTTTATCGACTATGTAGCGAAACAGAAGAGGACTCCGAGCTACGATTGCACGTTCGATTTATATAAAGTTTCTCGCAAATAAATTTCTATATACAGGAGGTAAGATAGGAGGGAATATCCTTTAATAAGATACGTTTCTAAACGGCCACCTTGTACAAATCCGATTGGATCGAAACGGCTCGAACGGACGACTACTCGGCCCAATTGTCCTCTCTCGAGCGGAACTGCTGATAGCCAGTCTCCGTTCCGACGAGCACAGACCAGACGACCGTCCAGCCATGTTATATTTTTCTCCGGGCCCGTCTGACCGTGACAATAAGAATTAATCGACCTCCGGCCACCTACGTTGCGTCGATTCCATTCCCCAGTCCCGAGGATTTTAGTCATTGTTCGCTGTCTTTCGTACGAGCGAAAGATTCTTTCAACGATCACTCGACGCGCCATTAAATCGTACGCGAAACGCGTCGTAACACACAGAATGTCGTAACCCTATTGATCCCGCCGATAACTTTGATCACCACTTCGAGGAAGACTCGCATCCTTTGTCCGCAGTGAACATTTTACAGCCGCGGAAGGAAAGTTTTATTGGGCCGATAACATAGCATACCTAATGACTGAACTTTTGTCGCATTTCTGCCCTTAAGCTGGCAATCTTGGACACCAAAAGGATACTATAAGTTGACATTTTACAACACCTCAACCCTCGCGTCAATTATCACCTTTTCCTCCGAAAGAAAATTCTTTTACGAGTCACAGAAATATCTTGACCAAGTATTAGCAATGCTTGCGTCTGACTAATGTATCGTAAACGATCGATCTATTTAACGATCAATATTTCGCGAATTATTGATTCGACTTAACGTCCATGCAGCTGCATTTAATTACTCAATTTCCTAAAATTTATTACGTATCGTTGTAACCTGTAACAGCGTCGCTGCGTATGCCGTCAGTTTCCTAAATTTTCGAGATAGAGGCCGTCGAGTTAACTATCCTCGCCCACGGGATCAAGAAGCGGCGCGTTACGAAGTTATAAGTCTTTAAACTTTAATTTTAAGTTGAACTCTGCGGCGGAAAGTTGGTTTAGTTCTAGCTTACTTATACTTCTGCGGTCAAGTCCTGGAACCTTAAGAACCTCCAAGATTTTACAATAAACTCCGAATGGTTTATATCGCCAGAGCTGGAAAGTAAGAAGATCCGTATACATATGTATTCGGTTCTCGCGATCCGTAACCTTTATTTACGTTACCGTTTGCTTTAAATTTGTACTTTAACTCGGCGAGATTGCTATTCGTGCGATTTACATTCCATTTCGACGCAAGATGGAACGATATAACAAAATCTAAATTAAGGAAAGACTTATTGCGTCCTGCCTGGGAACTGTTGAGCACCTAATCGATACAGGCAGCTATCAAAGAACTTTTTAATGAAGTATGAGGATGGCCAGAAAGTTTGTATGGTTCCAAACATGCAAACAGGTAATTTTATTATGGTAGGAAATATCTTCGTTCGATAATAAATATTAAAAAGCTAAACAGTCGCTATTGAGTGATCTCTTAGGAATCGAAGTTTCATCTATTGAGGGGATTTTACAAAAACTACTTTCGATTCGTTTTTTGATGATATTTTATATAAATTTGCACAGGTTTGCGCTTCGTTTGTTTGTTTTTCAAAATGCAACAGCATAGTACGTCGAAAATGCTCCATTTGATTGTTCGTCTGTAAAATTATGCGAAAATTATAAGAAAAATCCAATCCTTAAACTTTTTCGTGACAATATACAATTAAATGTTAACTATCAATTAATTATATCCTCTTAAGATTTGAATTGACGTTAGTTGCGTTTCGCAGCGCTCGAAGATAAATATCGTCAAAATCCCTATGAAATATTTGGCCAACCCAATACATTGACAATCACTTTTTACTTATACTAAATTCTTTTACTCAATCGTTATGAAGTAAAGAAAAAATCGTTATGATATACAAAATTTCCAGTACAAATGTAATTATATTATTCTCAGGACAATTTTGATATTCATACTACTAATTGTATTGTCGATCTATATGCATTGCTAAAAAAAAAGCAAAAAACCTTACTTTGATTATTGTAGATTTGTATTGAATATTTGTGCCGTGCTGTAGTTTTTTTTAATATTAATTAATGTGCAAAAGGGTTGAAAGTATTTAGTTCAAGAAGGAATGAGTAACCAGAGGCAACGAGTCAACAGGGAGAACGAAACGAGTGGTTGTGAAAGGCAGACGTGATTCTTATACGATATTAATTTCTGTTGCTAATTATCAATTTCTGTAAGAAGATTGTGTGCTTGGTGTGCTACAAATTCGTTTATATAATTCTATTATTTGTACATTTGTACCAAATTCTGTTTGCTGAATCCTACATTATAATGTTCTACTTCGTACACTAATGGAGTGTTTATCAAATAAATGAAATGAAAATAAATGTTCAAGCTGCCACAGGTACGGAATAGAATCGATACCAGTTTCGATCCCGCGTGTAAACGTATCAGTTCCGCTGGCTCGCGACCTCCAATAAAAGAACAAGGTCCTGAAAAAGAGAAACAAACTAATACTGAATGGAGCAGGTTCTCTACGTCATAAAAGAAAAGCTGAAAATCCCAGGGCGTAGGGTGACTAACCCCCAGTCTCCGCCACTGTTTCCACCCCGTGGCCGAGCATGGGTGGTGGACAGGGCGCGGGGGTGACGATTTTGCTTCGGCCCGAGTCGTCGCGACGCTAGCGCCGCGCCGGAGGCTCCAGTCCGAGCCCAGCATCACTCGTGGTGGTTTCGCGCGCGCATCCCCCGCCAAGGTGCGACTATATTTCAAGGAAACAGGAAAGATTCCGTCCTCGCGATTCCGCGTACCTCTTCGCCGCGTCTTCTGCGTAACGATACCTGTGCAACGTGACGATCGTCGGTCGCGCCGTGACATGATCGCTCGACGATCGGGTCGTCCGGCGAACGCGTGCACCGACAGCGTGCAGAGATCGTCGAGGATGCCTGAAGGGGAAATAATGGGAAGATGAACCGTACGGGTCCCATCGTCGAGCAATTACGCACGATCGTGATCAGGGGCAACGGTGGATTGGCAACGATTCAGCCTCGCGGCCCTCGAAGCGTGCAGAACAGGTCACGGGACCGTCCTCGGGGTTCGAAAGTTGTTGGAGGACGTCGCCCAGACTCTGTAAACAGACTGTAAAATCCCTGCCCGTGGCGCTCTGTTTACACCGCGAGACGCGCCAAGTTTTTCACCGCGGGCGTCGCGCGTTTTCCGAGAACGGTTCTCCCAGGTATCGCGGACCCGGTGCTCGCTCGTTCGTTTCCACGATTCGACGAAAGGACACGGGACCAGTGTCGCGGGAACGTTCGTCGTCGCGGGTCGTGTGATTCTCTGGTGACAGTGGAGTGTCGTGCGTCGAGAAAAGTACTTTGGAGAGCCCCGTTACGCGTCGGACGATCATCGCGCCTGGAGAACACTCGACTCGGTGAATTTCCAGACGAGTGTTGCAGCCCGCCGGTGCATCATGCCCGGATGTTCGAAAGCGCCACTCCAAGTTGGAGATCCGCGGCATCGATCCGCCGATCGGCGATAAATACGCGGTCGAAAGCTTGTGCGTGACGTATCGAAGGGCGGAGAAAAGGAGCAGAACGATTCGACGAAACCGAAGCGCGCGCTGAGTCGCTTCGCTGGGACGCGATACTTCGTGAATCGCGGCGATCCAGGATCGATCGGGGATCGAAGGTCTCTCTCTTTCGGTCCGTTCGCGTTCGAGCCGTAATTAGAAGGGGAGAAGTTACGCGGAGGAGGCCCGTGGTCGCTTCCTGGTGCACGCGACCAGCCCTTCGGGAACGTTGTTCTCGTTTTGAGAATATATATGTATTTTCGGTCAGAACGGTCTGTGAATGTGCGTGCAGATTACGACATCGACGAGATCGATTGGCCGCGAGGAGTGGCCGCGAGAGTACCTCGGGAGTGATAAATAATAGATGCGCCTCGGGGAGGCCTAGGAATCGCGTCCACCCGAGCGCAACCGAGCCAAGTGTTAACCGTTTCTACTTTAGTTTCGTGTGATTGTCTTCCTTTTTCGCGTCAAAGGCGATCCCCGTGCACACTAGCCACGCAACACGGAGGAAACCCGATCCGCTCGGAGGTGAGTTTCGAGTTTGTTACTTTTTATCGGGAGCCATCGCTCAACGACCGATTTTTCCTCTTTTATGCTCGCCAACGTGCCTTCTTCCGTTGCTCTGTTATCGGTTCGAGTGCAAGAACTCGAACGTCGGGTCTCGCGGACCGATGCATGGAAGAAAAATTAATTAAAGCGTCTCGTGACGCGACGCGTCGAGGCGGGGAACGAATTTAACGCGGCATTGTCTAAGAAAACTAATAACGCCTGTGGGAACCTTCTCCGAAAACTTATCGCGACGACGGATATCGGTTTTATCGAGACGAGAAGAACAACTGAAATTTCTACAAAGGCCCCGTAAAGCGTCTGCGCGGCTCATTCTTCGGGATCAAAATTTGTTCGTCGTTCGTTACCTTTTCCAAGATAGTTCGATCGATTTACGATATCACGAGAGAAGGGGTATTTTCGAAATATCATTTCCAGCTCGACATAGGATCACGGAAGAATGATGATCGTCGAGGTCACATTATGCTTGTTGAGCGTCGTTTTGGTTAACAGGTTGCGAGTAACACAAATTACACTATCTCTACCCTACTAATTAATACAGCGAAGCCTCGTTAAAATTCAGGATTTTAGAAACTAGGACAGGAAATAGCTCTGGTTCAACTAAAAATTCCTACACATCGTCTCCAATAAGCTGGGCAGACCCAGTCACTTGTCATCACTATGATAGAATTTTGTTGGGATTAAGGTTTCTCACGCTTGAACAACGTAGTATTATACACTACGTAGGAAAAATTTTAATAGGAGATTCTAGAGGTCAAAATAAAGCGAAAATCAAGAATATCAATTTCTTAACTGAGGCTTCGTTAAAAAGTTATTAAAAAATGAAATTAAAAAATTTCAAGTCATTCTAAAAAAATTATTTTTGGTTGCGGGGGTCAATTACAATCTGTTTTGGTGAATAGACATACCCTCAAATTCCTACCCATTTTCGAAAAAAAAATTTGAGTAGGTGCTGAAATTTTTCGGCGATAAAAAAATTTGTTGAATCATTTAAAAAAAATTATTTTTGGTTGCGGGGTTCAATTACAATCACTTTTGGTGAATATATATACCCCCAAAATCCTACCCATTTTCGAGAAAAAAATTTGGTTAGATGTTGAAATATTTCGGCGAAGAAACATTTTTCAAATCGTTTTAAAAAAATTATTTTCGGTTTCGGGGGTCAATTACAATCATTTTTGGTGAATAGACATACCACCGAAATCGTGCGCATTTTCAAGAAAAAAATTCAGTACGGGCGGAACTTTAAACGTTGATAATTTCTTAACGAAGCCTCCATCAACAAATTGGTATTCTTGTTTTTCGTCTTATTTTGGCCTCTAGAATCTTCGATAAAAATTTTTCCCAGAGATGGCCGAACACCCTGTACATCCACATTTAGATCATATCGATACACACACTTATCGATACAAAATTATACATTACAGGAAAATAGTAGTTGGCTTAGATTAAACATACAGGGTGTTACCGAACGGTTGGTAGTATCGAACAATGGGTGATTGTACGTACGAAAATAAGTCGAAATAAGGAACAACATTTTTCCGTATGAAGTTTCGTGTAAGAGAAAATCGAATTTGAAAATTGTTTCAAGCCCTCGCGTAGCATGATCATTTTCGTTTACACTTTCCCATTCGTTGTCCTCTGTAATGTTTACATTCCGTCTACAGTAGTACGACAACCGGTTACTTTGATCGTTTGTCTGTTTCTATCAGTCGAATTGTAACCATGCCCCGCTACAGTAATCGTGAATTTATTGGTATGGTGATATCGAAATTGTTGCCAATCAAACAAAAGGGTGATACAGAAAACAAAGCAGAGATTAATCGAGTGCGGTGCAATTTCATAATTACCATAAATCTGGTGGTCGTAAAAGGTCTGTAAATTTTGATATAACGGTTCTTCATACCGAATAATAATAAACGTATGTATTATCAACACATCTTCAAATTCAATTCTCTCGTAAACGAAGCTTCAAATGAACAAATTTTATTTCTTTTTTTCAACTTATTTTTGTACGTAGAATCACCCACTACCCGATGGTACCATCCGTCCAGTAACACCCTGTATACGGTATGTTATTTGTTTATACAATCATCAATAACTATGTAAATTATCCCGAAATTTTACAATTAATTAAATTTAATGTCCTGGCGATAATTACTCGAAATATGGAATTATTCCATATTCCAACATTTAAACGACATTATACCATACTATATAATAATTGTGTTAATCGTATTCCCGCCCAAGCTAACCAGTTCAGCCAGCGTCTGGATTTCTTTAGCAGTTCTTTGTATTCCTCCAAACAGCATGTCACTAGCCTCGTACGCATCTCATAACATACGCAATTAACGAGACTTTTACACATATTATGCAACTCTATTATATCAAAGGGTGTACAAACCCATAAACAAATAAATAAAGGCAGAACAATATTGTAAATAAAAATATTCTATGATTTTTCCAACGCGTTGACATCTCGCCTATTCGTCATGGCACAATCAGTGTGGTAAATATTTTTCCCCCCCCCTCCCTTGTTTTCTACCGACGCAATAACGACGATAAGTAAAACGAATAAATGAATAATAAATTACAACAGAGAGGTATATCACCGGCCATGCACGATCTTTTAAATCATCGCGCTAACGGCATGCTAAACACTTTTAAAACACGCGATATATTTTTCCTGACATCTGTAATAAATATCGCTCGTTTAAATTGCGATTCTCCCGCGGCAGCGTCCAGCCAGACGCGAAGGACGCGACAGAGGTTTCGAAAAAGCCAAAGTCCCGTGTTTTTACATCGAATCGGTGAGCGTTACAAAATGAATCGAGCCGCGTACCCCCGATGAAACGTTTGGTAAATATTTATTATGCGCTCGTATGACGGTTTCACGTCGGCGTCATATAGAAGACTTATCGAAGCGGTAATCCCGGAGCTTCGATTTTCGAACGCAAATACATCAAGGCGAGCCCCGATGACCGTGCGTTTCCGCTATTAAAATGTTTCCGATATTTTATGAACACGTATCGGGCCGAGTCAACCGGCTAAACAGCACGTAATTCGCCACCGAGCCTGGATTCAAAAATATTTACACTTATCTCACGGCGTTCGCAGCCCATTTGGCCGGATACGCGGTCCGATATTAACTTTACGACGACCGCGGAACATTAAAAACGTATTCGCCCTAAGCCGGTCTTTATTCCTTGGACGTTCGAGCATTTAGCGCGGTATCCTCTGTTTCGTTTTACGCGGAAAATCTTAACAAATCCTCGGGAACGAGCTCGATCCTGTGGAAAATCGCCAATGAACTCGTTACGGAAGAACGTTGACTTTAGAACCGGAAACCGTTCCGAGCGGCTTAAAACGTTTACCGCGGTAGCTTTTCTTCCTAGACTTTAACCCTGCCGCCACGCATTGCTTCTCCGGACTATCGCGTAAAGAAATTCTGTTAAAGGTCACTCGAACACACATTGAAAGAACTAGCTTCGACGATACGATTTAATTCCAAATAATTGTACTATCTAATTTTGTTTAGATTTTCTCGTACAAGGAATGGTCACGAAAAAAAAATATATTGTGAAATTTGTCATCAATAACTCGTAACGAGTCAGACTCGTCGTGTCAATGCTAGCATTATTGCTATGAACAAGTATCACGCAACGTAAATAACTTTTCAGTCCTCCTATTTTTCAATTTCTATTTTAATGTTTTGTTTCTACATTATTCGAAATAATGCGCATTGTACAGCATTCTCACGTTCGCGGCGTGAACAATTTCGCGGAACGATCATTTTCGCCAATACGTCTTTCCTTCCAATTTATTTAATAATCCCTCCGTAAACACATTTCCTCGCTCGCGTGATATCCCGCAACGATGGAGCGTGGCGGAACTTTAATCGCCCGTCTCGACCCTGAAAAGGAATACATTTTCTAACCGGTAACGAATACCGGCACATAATGGCTTTTTACACGAAATTATCCCCGTTAGAGTCTATTCCAGACCGACGTCGTCGTTTAAAGCAATGGCTCGACGTAGGAACGATTAGGCCACGGTTCATGAACGTTTCGCTGATTGCGTCTTTAATAACAACTACTGTAACAGTTACTCGAGAATGATGTCAACGTGTTTCTGATTCTCGTATCGTAACTTTAAAAATATCAATTTCGACGTCTGATAATAACCGTTGGAACGCACGGCGTAATTCCTCGTTTCCGGTTTGGTACGTTGGAGGATTCATCGAACGAAATGCACGCTTGGTGAGATAGCTCGCGAGTCGCGAGTCATCGAGGATCGAATCCGACCGGAAGGAGGGCGCACGACAGCCGAGGACAGAAACTCGAGCATAATGGGGCGAATCTTGCGCAAAACTGAAATGATTGATGGAAGGAACGAGATGGCGGCCGGGCGGTGGGCGGCAGAGCGACGAAGGAAACAGCTCCAGGAAACAAAAGACCGAGAGGAAGTAGTTATGCTTGTGTACAGAATAGGTCGACACCTAGGACGCTCTTGAGCGCAGTTAACTCGAACGGTTTCGATAATAGTGATAGTATACCGGGGAGTCATCAACCGACTGCTCCGGTTAATGAGTTTTCCAGTCTTTCCTGCTGACAGACATTTGTCATCGTTCGACTCGGACGAAGCAATTTCTGTCACGATCCTCGTTTCGCGATGAGACGCGGGGAAACGGTCCCGAGAAATCTTATCGGTAAATAACTGAACGAGAAATAACGATGTGCAGAAACGGTTCCGAGAATACGACACCTTCAACGATTCCTTGTTTCGAGCTATCGTTCAAAATCGAAGACGAACGTTCCTACAACTTGGAACGTTGGTAATATTTAATTTTTATTTAAATTTAATAACGCTTACTCTAATGCTGTATTTGTATATTCAGGTGTTTCCCAAGGTTCACACCTGGGACCCTTTTTAAATTTTTATTGTACGTGAATGATTTAAAACTTGATCATTCTATTAGTCATCTTTCCTGTACGAACTCCATTCAGTTCTTGAATATCTCCATAAGTATCAATGATGTCTTTCACAGTACTATCACTCTCAATAATAATTCTAGTACAGGTCTCTATAGTATCCACCCTATGCTTCTAAAATCTTACTTCTTCGTTGTTTCTGGGATTCTTCGGATAATGTTCAATAAATCCCTCTCCTCTGGTATTTTTTCTCGATCTTGGAAGCTATGTCTAGTACGACCTCATTTAGATTTAATGTTCCTTCCAGAATACTACGTCGTTCTGAATTATTTCGCATAGAACACCGTTGAATACTTTATGGCATCTATAACCCTTATCATAGTTTGATCGATGTTTTTAACCATTCAATTCTATCATTTAAATGTTTTTTACATAGCATCTCCTTGTAATTACAGTTTTATACTTCCTATCATTCAATTTTGTATCTTTGTCATATAACGATCTTCTATACCTGTATTTCCTTCTGTATTAATTTAATCCCGTAAATAAATAAATAAATAAATAAATATTGTCTATAAAATTGTTAAGACGTGAATGAACGATTTAGGAATTGTATTAAATAAAAAATTCAAACGCGATCCGTGCGTAAATCATACAAGAAAATAGAAAAGCCATCAACTTTTATCGCGATCGAGATTAAGTTTACGGTTTTGCATTCCCTCTTCTAATCTCGTTACTGCATTATTGCCATTATTTTATTCGCCGTTTCCTTTTGTTTGTTAACATTCGTTATAGTCAAGATTAGGTTTACGATCGCGCGCGAGTATGTCTGTTCTTCGAATCGTATTCCAGGCTAACAATAACGTAAGTAGGTACTATAAAAATGAACACCGTATAATTGCTTTCATTGCTGTTCCGTTGCTCGTTTTTAAGACCGACGTAAAGTTTTATCGTGTGCAGTCAATGCGAACATTTATGAGTTTAAAGTAATGAGAGGAATTTGCACGACGTTCTTCCCTTTGTGAGGACAAACTTTATTTGTACAGAACGATTCAGTCTGAAGAAGTTAGTTAAAAACATGGTCACGAGAAGCTTCGTTTTCAAGAAAATGGACAATCTAATTTATATTTGATTGTCACATTTACAAATTTTTCTGGATTCACGAAAGACTCTAGTTTGCCGTTCCAGAGTTAAAACTGCATTTCCATTGTTTATTGTTGATATTACGTTCGTACCGTCACACTCAGACCTTTCTTGACTCGCTTTCCTCCTCCTCGTCGATTTCTGTTCTGTTTGTCTTCCTGTCCTGCTCCGTCTTCCTCGTCTCAATCACGTTCTCGATGTCGCTCAACCCATCGCCTTGTGCCCTCCATCTTACCTACTTTTATTATCCTTGTCTAACTTTCCACTTTATCCCCTACTCTGTCAACATCGTGTCAGTCAGACTGTTAACCCCTTAAGCGTGACGCACGCACATTGTTCACCCTCGTTTGCGTACACGCATATAATTAATCTGTTTATTCAATTCCAATCTTCTACAATATTTATCGAAGCTCCATCGTTAATTATACAGAAAATATTACTTAGTTGGAGTAAGTAACCCTTTGCACTCCCATGTCGAGTGTGACTCGACATTCTTTCAAGTCCAAACCAAACAGATATCATACACTTGAAAATTACAAAATACAGCATGAATTTGTTTGTTCCTCCATTTGTTTAAATTGTCCTATTTTTTAGTTAACGTAAACTTCAAATAAAACACTTAAAAGCGTTGGGTGGTGCTGGTAACAAAATTGAAATATAATTCGGAGTGCAAAGGGTTAAGTTTTATAATTAAATTAGTACTAAAGACTCCTTTAATTTTTCTAATGCCTTTTCTATACCGTAACAATGGTGGTTGTACGTGCACGCAGATAATTAAATCCACGTGGTATTATCGTATCCACCGTTGGAGCGCTTCATACGGTTTCCTTTCCTTCCGCATAGCACATTATGTTTGTGTGGCCCAGTCACACATGAAAAGCACTCATGCACACGCTAACAGGGCACAGAACTTGCGCAGAGACGCTTTACAGAATTAAATTCACACGATAATTTTACTAATTGTATTAACAAAGAGTATAGTTTAGAAACCTATGAACGTGAGAATAAAATTAACAAAAATTAATTATATCGAAGGGTATCGTGAACGAGTCAATTTCGAATGGCTAAGATTCGTGTAAATTAACTTTAGAACGCTGCAGGGAATACTTTCTTCGCACCCTGTATACGGGGCGTATGGAAATATGATTTTTGAGAACCGCAATTGCTTTCGCGATAACATTCGCATCCCGGTTCGTCGTCGGGGCGACTTTAATTTGAATTTGCGCGGCTTCGGATTGCTTGTAGTCGCGTGGTAACGATCCAGGTCGCTGCGGATTCTCAAAAGTTCGGTGTCATATTCTCGAAACTTTCATGGTTTCCCCGAAAAGTTTCCCTCGTTCTCGAAAAACGGGTCTTAAAAGTTTTACGGTGGTCGGTCGCCGATCTTGATATACTTCCGCGTTAAATTTGAATCGTGCAACCGTACCCCACCGACCGTCTAACTTTGCAATTATTCTATTTCGAGGCCGAGGGGCTCCTATCGGATAAGCGTTATCAGCGCCGGCGATCTAGGAACGAACGATATCAAACGTGGAATAATTTTCCCACGTGATAAATTCCCGTGGTATCCGCGCCATTTGTATCAATAACGATGCGTCATAATGCATCATCGTGCATCGCGATGCTCCCGATCGCAATCCCGACGCCAATAAGGCGTCTTACCGCCTCGTTCGAGCGATACTGGCCGCGTACTATCGACTTTTCGCGGATTAGACCGTAAAAGAGTTTAGTCGAGTAGAAATCGAGCATACGAGCGTCTGACTATTTATCGACCTTTTCCACTGCGGCGGTACGAACGGAGAAGCTCTCGAGGCAATCGATTGAATTACAAGTTGCCTTTCTCCGTTCTACGTAGCAACAATTTACGCAATTACACTCGATATTTGACACCTACAATTTTGAGATATTCTTACGTATCTTGTGTATTTCTCTTTTGTTTGATATATGGCGTTTGCCTTTTGAACTGGTTAATATTACTCTGGATTTTTCAATTATAAGGGTAATTTTATTTGTATTTTTTGGTTAGAATATTAGGTTTGTAGTTATTTGTATGTTTTCATATTTAAAGAAGTTCATACGAGATATTTTGTGTATACATTTTTTATTATAATAGAAAATTTCTCATAAAATGATAAAAGTTAACGAGTACAAATTTATAATCGTCGAGCAAATGGCGAATTTTTGAAAAAAATTGCTATGGACTTCAGCATCTCAAAAGAAGGTGTAAGGAAGATATTTTAAAAAATAAATATTATACTGCAGGCGTAATGGGAGTACGTACGATACGCTGCAACTAAATTATTGTTACTAAATTCGTTATAAGAGTTCATACCGGTCGAATTCGGAATTAATTGTTTTGACATGAAAACGATCACTGGGACTCACCTTAATACGTTGACTGCCAGTCTAAAATCCTAAAATTGTTTACAAGACCAAAACTCTGATTTTAGGCAATTGTAAACTGCACAACTTAAAAGTTGTCGTAATAGCTACTTTTCTAACCTCATTCAAATTTATGAAGCCTATTAAAATTGATTTTCATTAACATTTCAACTTGAGAATTCATTGTTTTAGATCCACTGTTAAAAGTTCTGTCACCCAAATATGGATGACGTGGTAGTCAAAGTGTTAAAGTATGACAAAATCGTTAATGAAGTCAAATAATCGTAAGGAACATTACTGAATTATTGACTATTTTCAAATTTGAATAACTGTACAAATATATACGATGAAAAAGTAAAAATTGTTCAGAAGTGTAGTGTATATCTATCTGAAAAGCTTCCATAATGGAAAAGTTTATACGATTTCTTTAGAGTATGTAAATATTGCTGATAAGCGAACAGTGTTTCAGAGAATGATTAAGGTAGATATGTGTACCATAAAATCTTTTAAGGGAGGAGTCTCATGTGAATGATAGAAAATTGAACGATTTTTCTTAATTTTTTTTAAGGAAATGTTACATCTGACGTTATGATTCTTTTTTGCAGTTTACTTAGCTATCCTTTGGAAATACAAGATAATTTTTATTAGCTTTTAATGTTGTTATCACGTCCGCAGTAAACATGTGTTTAAACACTGGCGTAGATGATTGCAGCTCTCAAGGTTGACTAAATCAAAAAAATAAAAAAGATTTTTATTCGATAGGTTTACAGTTATCGCCCGTACCAAAATAATTAATGTTGCAAATTGGCAAAATGGTGGAAGCTTAAAGTAAAAATTGCAAAATTTCATCGTTTGTTTTGCAACTTTTTAATAAAAAAGATATGATAAACTCATTATAACAATTTGATTTTGGTACGGGCGAGAACTGTTAGTATGTGGAACAAAGTGTACAAATTTCAAAGGAATCGACCGTATAGTTTTTGAGATTTTATCTATGCCAGTTAAGAAAGTAACGTTTCGAGAGATCTGCAAGATCATACTCATTAATCTCAGCTCCATATAGAATTCTTTCCAGAATATTGCCACCTAGATAACAAAAACGCTCAAATTACAACTTTTAATAACAGCAGATGTCTCTTGACCCTGTCGTAAGCCTTTCGAAACAGTAATGTCTGGGCTGTACATGGTAATCACCCAAAACAATGACTCCGGTAATTACCGCGAGGGCTATACAAAAAATGTTCTACAATCCACAATACTTGACATTTATCTCTCAAAATTTAACAATACATTCTTAAATATAAATACTCTCAAAAAATGAAGTAAACAAAAAAAATTGATATTTTTGAGGTATCACATGAGACTCCCCCCTTAACTTTCGACGAAGCACAGTAGTCTATGTTGGTACAATGTTCCTCGCATATTCGACTACCTGAGACAGCAGAAATATCGTAGTTTACGTCAGATTAAAAAGATCGTCTTGTGTCCGGCTTTTCGGGGCAAATACTCCACTAACATCGAAAGGAGGGTGGTGCGCGACGCGATTAGGATGTAAATGCCGTGAAACGGCGTAAAAAGCGCGGTTATCGTCGCGCAAAACCGACGGGGAACAGTCGCCGGAATATGTAATCCAATTTTAATTCAATATTCAGGCAGCCGATACGCCGAGCCGCGTCGACTCAGACTAATCACTCACAGGGTCGCCTAGCCATGACGATTCTATACGTTTTAGGGGGTAGGCCAATTAGCAGATTTGTCATGCTGCCGGGATATTAGGACACGCGAATACCCTATTAGCGGACGCACGGTCCTCCGGCTGACAATGGCCGTATGCAAAGACGGTGGCCCGAATTCCTAGCAAGCGAAGCGTCGACTGATCAATGGGAATCCTATATTTCGGGGGAAACAGTACGTCATCCTACGAACTCTGCGCGCGACGTGAAGGTCCTTTCCACTTTGAAGTGGATTAATGCGTGACACGCGGGATTGATGTTACCGAACTCGCGACTAGGGACACATTACACCGTGTACTATTAGCAAACTGCACGCCACTGGATTTATGGCGCCGCTTGAAAACACTTTCGCGCGTTTTAGTGGACTACGACCACCATCGAGGTGTCCACTCGACCGTGGCCCGAAATACCGTTGCGTTGCAATTGCCTACAGGTGCGAGTCGCAGAGATCGTCGGGGAATCGATAGCGCAACGCGTCATAAAAGAAACATTACCCTTTTGTTCTGTCGCCATTTTTTACCCCCTTGTTTCAAGTTACGCCGGGTTTTTATTTTACAATCGCGCAAGGCGGGTCGTCCAATTTTATCGTTGGGAGCGGCTCGATATCCCGCAGTGGTCCCGATTCAGGAATCCTGTGACGTTTCTATACAACTTTCGAACAGAGATATTTATATTCAATTTGTCGTTAATTAATTTCGAAGTACTTTTAAATGTTTCGAAGGTGGAAACGAGAACGTTGATTTTTATCAAGCTTATCCTACCCTTAAATGTAATTATTGTGCTGTTTGTCTAATCTCGTTTCAACGAATGCAAAGTATTTCTTGAAACACATGTTGCGCGACAGTATGCCAGGAGAAATGGCTCTAATGGTTATCGAGGCACGATATACGCCGTGAAAATGTAATAAACCAGATATATTTGACGGAGTTACGAGCGCGCGAGGGAAGCATGGAAAACGTGTCGCCTTCCACTGCGTGAACGCAATGTGCACTTATATCGCGCGACACGAGGCGACCTGCTCCTTGCAGATATAATTTTTCGACACTCTGAGAAATACTGGGCGTTCTACAATTCTGGTACAACCGAACGTCATTCAGTTTGGAAAAAATAAATCAATAAATTATCAAGCTTGTTTATTTAAAATTACGATATGCATCAAAAGGATTGCTTATAAAGGGTTCATCGAGTTTGAGTATCATTCGGTGGAAAATGTTGGGTCCTGAATCTGGTTAAATTTCTGTCGGTCCATTTTTCAAGGCGAACTGAAAATACATCGTACTGACTGTGTGTCTGTGTTCGCGGGAGAAGGTGTTGGAAATAGCAGAAGCGATAAATTGGAACGCGCATTGCTCCGGTTCAGAGACAGGATCGTTACCACCCAAGTTTCTCCAAAACAAAGCTTTAGCTCTATTCGCCCCCGGTAGGCTACAGCCTCTGGAAAAAGGTTTTCGATCGGATAATATGATGAAATTCACGAAGAATATTCACACTTCTGAGTTACTATTACTAGTAATTATTACTGATAGGAAGTGAAAAGCGATTGAATTTAAAGCAAATAGCAACCAAACGACGCAAACTATCGTTTATCATCGAAAGACACATCAAAAACTTTTTGCTAGAGATTGTACTTCTATCATTCAACGTTCTGGCAATATTGGACACACGAAAGATAGGAATAAATCTTTGATTAATTTTGTAACACAGAATACAATTTATCGTCGAAGCGAGTACCTCTGTACGCATAATTAACTTCGTACGAAATAATAGAACGGATAAATGGAGAAATCGTTAGTCATTCGTATGGGAGACTCGGAGTTTTTATATATTAATACGAAATTGTCAATTCATCCTTTGATCGTTAATCCACGGCTCCAACGAACGTTTTAATTAGACAACGTTGTTGTACGCGGGGATCATGCAGATATATACGGTAGAATTTTTTAATTGAAAATTGCAACGAACACGAAGCAGTTAATAATACGATTCGAGGCTTGTCCTATTTCTCCGAAAAAATTTAATTATCGTTTTACTATTTTGTGAATAGAATCCATATTAGTTTCGCTGTACTTTCGTCAATGAATATTACTGCCTTTGCACGCTGATATTCGCTGGCTAATCTCGATTTATTACTTAACTCGTAAGGGTATTTGAACAGCACTTTACACGCAAGTGTATAAGAGCAAGTAAAACGAGAAAACTTCGCGAAAGACGTGCTACTAAAGTCTACATAACTTCAAAGGAACCGTGACTTCAAAGAAAGCGTTCGAGTTGACTAGCTGTTCGGTTTTTGGGTCAGCACCTAGCGCGTTCGAGTTAATAAATACCGACAGAACGATCGAGACCCGGTGAATTTACGCGAAAATCACGGTTATTCGCGTCGTCTACTTTCGAACGCGTTAGGTATGCAATCGCATGACGCACAGATGCAAAGCAGAAGCCACGTTGATTTTCAGCTCTTGCACGACGAGACCGCGTGTTTGCACGCTCGCACGCATGCAATATTTCAGCGTAACCCCGGCCTCGGGGCGGTTTACGTTGTCGGTATAGGACGAGTGAGCAAAGAAACTAGACAGCGTAATTTCGCCGCGGAAGAATGATACGCGCCGATACTACGCTCGCTCAAAGGGCTTCGAAAAACTCAAAAGGCTCGGGGGACTTAACAATAAATCGTGGGAAAAATTCGAAATTTGAATATTCGTCGGTGAAAATTGAAAGAGTGTAAGAAAGAAACAACGTTATCGTTGGTGTCGATGATGGAAGTGTTTAAGCTAAGATCAAATGCGTATCGATGTTCAACTTCGACAACAGAGAGGTACTCTATATCGAACTTTGGTCGCTTATGTCCTTTATGTAGTTTGTGTCAAATACTTTATCGTAATATTAAATAATATAGTTTATATCATTACGTTTAAAGTATCCGGAATCATTGAATCTGACCACATGCCTGTAACCATCTCTGACATCATTGCAAAAAATAATTTAGAAAATTCGGGAATAGTTACAGTGAGGAGCAAAACTTAACAAAAATAATTTTCTGTTCAATAGTTGCATATAGAATACAAAAGAAAATACTTAGTATTATCTACAATCTTTTGGCTTCTCAAAACAAATTTAACATTTGTGATATCATTATTACTTTGCTTCGTACAATTTTAGTCGGTTTTGCATCGCAACTAATTTTTAGTAATCATTTCAGATTTTGGTACACTTAATATTTCGTCCATAAACCTTTAAGCTTGATAATTGCTTCAATACGTTTAGACATATTGAATACTACATTTTCGTAATACGCTGGTGTAACAGATAAACTGGGGATGTTTATGGAAATGCATATGTTTCTAGGAAATAGATAGCAGAGTGAAATCTAAATAGAAGTTTGTTTCATCACTAGAGGTCCTCAAAAATATATTTTTTATTTTGCATACTTTGAATAAAAATATATGCCGAAACATACTGCATATGTCATACATGTTTACTGTATTTCTTTTCATAAAATTGAAATAATTCGTATCGTGAGTGACAAACTTCGCTTTCGTAAATTGCCCCGGATCCGCATTCAACACGGATCTATCTCGATAATAGCGTCGATCGTTCCCCATTAAACTAGCAATCAGCATCAACCTGCAGCACCGTGTCAAATTACCGGGAAAAACGTTTCAACCTCGTCTCGCGTATCGAGAAGCTCTATTTTTATCCATCTGCAAAGAAGATTAGCGTAATTTCGGCCTATTTGTCTTTGGGATTTCTGGCGTCTGGTTCGTAGGAAGGGTGGAGGGTGGGGGTCGCGTCGGTGGAGAAGCTGGTGCCACCCCGGGGGAAGCAGTCCTAACTCGTGCTCTCTGCTCGAAAGCCGCGATACAAGGGCGGTTACGGTTTCTGACTCGGCAGCGACAGGCACGCGCATGAATATTTTACAAAAATGCATGCTTCGAAGAACCTAGTCATCCCCTATTCACGGTTGCTCGAATTTACAGCGGCACACCGCGCCCGGTGAACGTACAATCGCGTTCCACCCCCGCTACCACGCTTACTTGTTTCAGAGAGCATTGTGTTCTCGAGCGCTGTCGCGTTATGCTCGCCCGCGGTTCGTCCGATACCGGGTGTCATTTCTTGTTCGCGCAAAGAGCGGTTTGGCTTTCGGGCGAAATAGATTCTCGTTCGAACGACCACGCAAGAATATCCTCGAGGAATATTTCGACGGGGCTCGCGAACGATTTTTGCGCCGCGATTCGCGTCCCGTGCATTTCCGGAGACTTTTCTAGTTCCGAGAATTACTGGAACCACGCTGTCCTTGTTCGGTATTTCACATAAAATATACCACTTTATTTGAGACGTTGAATGCGTGCAATTAATTCTATACGACTACAATATTCTACAGGGTGCACCCAGGTTTTATTGTCCAAACTTTGTCAGTGTATTCTATGGCACTAAATAAGGAAAAAATTTGTATAAACGTAGGTCATTTAAAGCTTTATTAAAAAGTTATAACAGATATACGATATACAAGTTGAATAGTAACCAACTTGGCTCGTATTGATCAATGTACTTCCAGAGTTAAATAATTACTCCATTTTAAAATGTCAAAGATCGAATTTATAACGACATGAATTGACTTGATGTGAAGTCCAACAAGTTACTAATAGCTATTACTGGTGAAAATTATTTTCAAATTCTTTGGTGACCTCGAGTAGCAAATATAGCTTACATAAACACACGAAATGCATATATTGTTGTTCTACTCGAGCCAAAGCTCGCAGTACTATTTCACTTGTTTGTGTTATAACTTTTCAATAAAGCTTTAAATAAACTATGTTTATAAACATTTTTCTCTTATTTAGTGGGATAGAATATATTGACAAGGTCTGAATATTAAAACCTGGGACGCACATGTGCAACAGATGTCACGACTAGCCTTTAGAGACACGTTGTTGGGTTTTTGCTGCTGAACAATGTCAGTCTTAACAACGTGGCTAGCACAATTCCGTTTTGTGGACGTTACTTAGGGGCCTAGGTACTGCTGGAAAATGGCAGCTAACTAAGAAAGAACCGCACTCAACGGCAATTCATGCACCGTACAAGGGACGTTGAAAAATGGGCTAGTTCCTTCTACGCTACCCTTGTACAACACGCATACTAGGAACAAGGTCTTCAGCCGTTGCACGTTTTACCCCAGACGTTTTCTCAAATATAATTTAAAGTTGCATTTGCACGGTTTTTGAGTTCGATAATCGGCTTCGAAAACTCGAGAACTCTGCAACGAACCCCACGGAAGATCTCTAGCGAGAGGAATCCGGTTTCAGGACGCCCCGACTATTCGTCCAGAGAAAGTTGCAAATGAAGATCGATAAACATTACCATCGAAATAGGATAGAATTCTTTTCCAACTGTCGGATGAAGTTTGCGGAGTTCCGAAGGCGTCGGAAACTTAAACCGATAACAAAGCGGTTGCTAAGGCACGGTCCGGCCGGTCGTCCCGTGGAACGCGGTTCCGCCACTTCCGGTTTCGAGGGGCGTAAAAAAAATTCTTGGCGGACTTCGGGGTTCGCGCGATAGTTGGTTACACGATTAAACGGTTTAGTCGACTCGTGTCGTGAGCCGCGGATTTATCTCGGGTAGCTGAGCCGAGCATGAAGCGATACGGTTCCTGCGAACTAAAAGCTTGTGAATGACAAGAGATTTATTCTCACGCGTCCCCATTGCCAGTCGATACGTCACACAAGTTAATCGTATATTGTTCCCGCCGCAGAGTCTTTCAACCACCAGTCAGACAGGACATTTATTCTCCCCGGTTCCCGTTGGTCATGATTTATGACCCCGATCGGTTTCAACGATTCCTTTGATCGCGTTCGAGCATTAACGAAGCTTTTCCACGACCACTTCCCACCAGTCTCTTCCGCGTCGATGGAAACCTGTCCGACGAAATGGGATTTCCTCGGTCTACGACCGAACTTGCATTCTTACCAGGGGTAGACCGGGGTCAATAGTAACAGTTTGACTCTGGAATACGATAATTCAAAAAGTATTACACTTGGAATAAAAATTAGATTAATAAAATGTATTCTATTAGTAAAAAATGGAAAATGTATTTTTATCACCTTTTCTTTCAAATTCGAATTATGTCTGTTTCTTTTAACACTTTCTTTTTCTTCATATTCTGCTCTAATAGTAACGTTACAATCGACCCCGATCTTGAATTTATATTGCAAACTTTTACTAACGCTACGTTTAAAAGTACTAATTAACGATCAATATTGCATTCAAACGGATGAGACTAAAGATTACGAGAAAGAAGAAGCACTAAGAAAATACTACTTTACTAAGTCGAGGTCTCTTCCTTTCTTTGTTTCCGCGTCATGAGAGTAATATCACATATAGAAAAGTAACGACTATTAGAAATAGTAATCAATCCCCGGCGTTTTCGAATCGGGTCGTTTCACCTTGCAACAACGATCGATTCCGGGATCGCGAAAAATTCTGTTTGCCGTCTCGGGACGGAACTTTTGCTGATTCGAATCGGTTCGAATCGGCTACAGAGGACCCGTTCCACTCGCCTGGCGACGGACCTTCATTAAATGAAACCAGCGGCGCGGGACAGAAAAGGAACGAAAGCGTTCATCGACGCGCGTGTTCCGAAGAAAGGAAGGAACCCTCGTGGGAGAAGCAAACGCTTGCGTTGCTGAATTCAAACGCGATAGTCGAACCGACCGACGGGGTTTCCCGAAAGCCGATCTTCCTTCGAGACGATCTTCCTCGTTCTCCGAGGAGAAACGCAAGGAAAATAAAGCGGCAGTGGAAACCGTTTTCCAGATAAATGAGATTCTGATACACCGATCGGATCGCTGGCGGCCTCGGCGTTGCGGGTCTCTGATAAGAAGTCGAAGGGGGTTGGGGGGGGGGTATGGGTAGCGCGCTGGCAGCGGCTTGATTTATCGGAAATTAATATACTACGCGATCGACGCCAGCGAAAACACCTCGCCGCGCTAGCACGGGAAGAACTGTCTCGAGGGTTGGCAAAAGGTGGAACGCGGCGACGCGGGAATTTAAAATAGATTTGCCGGCGACGAGAGCGTCCCCGTCGCTCCTCGGAGGCTTATCAGGCCTAAGAAGCTACAGTAACGAAGCACGGAATGGGCTCGGCTGAAGCATATTAATGCTTCTCCGTGAATCGAGCCACGAGAACACCGGTTGCACGGCGAACTAACCCTGGAGGGACGGAAGAGATTCTGAGCTGCGGAGATAGAGTCCCGTTTGCTCTGAGCGTCCTCGCGTCGCGCCGTGTCTCCAAACGAAGCCAGGAAATGAACGGAGTGTTACCTAGAATGATCTTGACTTATGGTTTTCGAGCCAACACCCGAAGGGATATTAACCCTGAATGTACATTCTCCCGTTCTCGAAACGCGAGCACGGTCGCTGGATTACGCGTTCTGCCTCCTATTTTCTTGTGTCATTAATCCAGTTTGGATTTTTGCAATATACTGACGTTTACTTCTTTTACTTACCGCAGTTTCTCACGGTTGATCCAAATTCGTGGCACGATTGTTAACATTACGCCTACTATGGCCGGTCAAACGAACGTTTTTAAAGTTTCGTTTACACTTTACAATGTTATTTTATAGTTATTTATAGTAAATGTGCAATGAATCTTTCAATATTCACTTCTATTCTTATTGTTTGTTTTTTGAGAAAAGTATGCAGTCTGGCTTGATCGATTTAACAATTTACTCACTGTTTACAACTTACGTACGGTCATTGACCTCGCGCTTTCGTAACTGGCTACGCGGTCGACTTGAAACAAAAATCGCTATATCTCCGGAACTAATAACGCTATCGACTTGTTCGAACGCTCATTTTAAAGGGTATTTCATCCTCTATCCGATGACTTTGTGAACTATTATTATTTATCCTGTCTTCTATGTTTATTTTGACATTTACTTTCACACTATATACCTAGACAATTTCTATTGATCATACGACCGGTGTGCGATAAAACTGGATCATAAGTTGTTTGTTTAATTGAAAATGAATTTAAATTTATATACAGGATAATAGCGTAAGTACTATATCTTGGTAAGAATGGCTATACATGAAGTGTCGGTAGATTCAGTGTTTAATTTAACGAGATATCCTGTGAACGGAACTAATTTATAAGTGTCCCACTTTAATTATTTATAAATTGTTTATTTAATTGAAAATGAATTTAAATTCGAATGGAGACTGTTTGCCTAATTGCTAGCCAACATTTCCGTGATCGATTGTATCTATAATTTTTCAGATGCACGTGTTCAATTCTCACAGGGTTTCTGGTTGTTTGTTTCAGAAGTTCCATGGAATAGCGACGCAACGATGATCGCTATGAAGTTTTTTCGACTCGTTTTGACGCTCCTGGGAGGCACGCACGTCCTGTGCGCGCAACCCTCCATCTCGCCCACGGTGAAAAGCTTCGGTGAGTCATTTTTCGACTGCTTAATCGTACTTAATCCGCATCGTTTTGTAACTGTTTTCTCACAACAGAGAAAATTACCGTATATCGTAACCAATTATAAATATCGACAGTTTAATTCGAGCCCTGTCACCTCGCATATTCGATACCATTCGGTTCGTACTTTTATCCACGTCGAACAGTTTCGAAGATACAGCCGGTCCTAGCTGCGTGGGACAACCTGTAGAGCAATTACCGCGTCGCGATACGATTAGAACGTCCACCAGATAATGACGGCTTCTCTTGAAACCGATCGTGTGCCTGAGCGATCAACGCCCCCGTTAATGAAACTATTACTCGCTGACAGAGACATTTGGGTCAAAATATAACGAGGAAGCTCCGGGAGGTTGAAAGTTTTCACGAGCCTGTCGTAAAAATTCCAGATTACACGGAATCTCTATCAGTCTCCGCGTTTGATATCGGCGTCGAACCCGTTCTCGAATTTCCCACGGTCGTCGCAGTTTTCACATCGAATTAAATCGCTTTGAACGTACGACGCGGTCGAGTATCGGCCGCAGATTCGTCGAGATCCATATTTTATCGTAGCTGGCTCCGGGACACGGTGTTCGCGAGAACCCCCAAGGTTCGTATCGTTCCAACGGCCGTTGTTAGATACCGACGGAAGCGAATTGTGCCGGCTTTCTGTGCAATTAACGACTACCCATCCTCCCCGTAATTATGAAGCCGCGGTAGAAGCGGTAATGAAATCTGTACAAGCAGTTCGCGTGGAACGGGGGAGGCTGTTGGCGAATGTGGCCGTCAAGAAGACTGAAGAGTAATGTACACCCATTGTAACAACGTAATTATACGACACTCAGTTTGACATCTGTCATCCGACTCATCCTACAAAATGTCCGTCGTGTCGTTAAATTTATCCTTCCCTTTCTCGCGAGCGAAATACGTACGTAATTGTCTTCTTTTTTATCGACGTTCAATACCAGGTAATTACAGGGCTCAAAGACAGTTAAAATATCGGTTTCAGGTTTTTAAAACGGTTAACCCCTTGTCGTACAACGACGAGTCTGACTTATTATAAGTTCTTGATGTCTTTTTTTTATTATGAACAACACATATAGATGCACATATAGATGCACAATACATTTAGGATATATATCTAGATTTAGATTATCTGTATCCATCTATCGATAAAAGAAAACCATACATTACAGGAGGACAGAGGTTGGCTTAGATTAAATATATAAACAATGCTTCTCTAGAAATTTGAAAATAATCATTAGCGTACGTCAAGGGGTTAATGAAAAGAACTCGTATTGAAGAATTTGATCGAAATTATACGATGAGTCTGAGGAATCCAAATAACTGTCACTATAAATGTATAGGCGTATTAAATTTGTTCGAGCAAAATTTTAGTACGATCGGATATGTTTGGAGCGCTCGAGGGGCTTCAAATTCCCACCATAGTATTTGTTTATCCCCTCCAGCCGCTCTGTCTTTGGTACGTGTTTGGCTTTGGGTCAGTGGTGTCCACGGATGGAGCGCCTCACGCAGCTTCGTCCCTCTTTGCGTGCTGTATCGTGTTTGTATTGGTCATGAATACACAACGTGTCATCAGGCAACGTTCTTGTACCAGGCTGACGGGGACAAAGTGGTAGAAAGTCCCTCGGCTTGCATTGAATAGCTCTATGCAAACGAGGATCACGTGACAGTAGTAGACGCGTCTGACGCGATCCATGGTGGGAGGGTCCAAAGTGTCCTTGAGTGGCCAATTGACGTTGCTCCAACTATTGTAGGTGCTCGAAGTGGCTTCATTGGCCACGCGTCGATTATACAACGAACAAGCACGAACTTGTGTATAATCAACGGAATTACAAGACGATCGTCCTGAACGCTGCTCCCTTATTCTCGTCGATTTCCACACGCGACGCGAATAAACCGGACAATGGCGGCAAATTTCGTTCCCTCGTAGAAAATTTTAAATGGCCTTCGTTCGAACGCGTTCGATAGATTACGATTAAATACGCTTTAATTGACCGTGATCGAGCGTGTATTCGCGTCGCGGAATTTTATTTTCATCGCGTCCAGCCGGAAAATATTTGATAAATCATTTTTTAATACCTCTTTCACTCGAATCGATGAAATTAATTAACTAATTCAAGTATCTCTATTTTAACAAATCGATTACGATCGATGCCAGAGGCACGCCCTCGAGGTATTAAATGCATACGTGTTTTGTATTTTAGAATTGAAATTTATGGCGCACGAAACGATGGGAAATAAATTCTGGCAAATTGCGACGAGACCGTTTTCTATTTTCCGTGGCTACGAATCGAACAATTTTCCCTTCGCGAATCGTTTCCGTTTAACAAATCGACGATTTTTCTTGTCATTTGGACGTCTCGTTGGATTCGTCTTTGGCCCGCGGGGGGGAAATACGACAAGCGTAATGCGAGTCGCGCGCATGATACATGGAGGCTACGTGATTGAGAGTTATATCACACGCGACGGGTCTTTGCGCGGAAAAATGTTATTACCTCGCGAAGTGGGAGTAATTTATCGGGTAATATTCCGCGGTAGCAGAAACGTTATAACTACGGTCGAAACAAGACGCGAAAGAGCTTTCGGGTACGGTCCGCGGCGGAAAGGAGAACCCGATAAATTTAATTCCATATTCGTCATCGTGCTTAATGGACGAAATTCTGCGTCGTGTTTCGAGGTTCCGTTTTATTGAAAACCGATATATCGATGGACGGACTACGGCGAACAGTCTAGACCGTTCCTCTCGATGCTTTTCATACCTAACATCGAGTTTCTGTTCGGGTCCTCGTGTTGTCTAGTTCTTGGAGCGCCACTTACTACTTGATTACGTTCGAGAAAAAATCCAATAGCCCGGCCATTCGCGGCTCTCACGATTTCTTCAAAGCCTGGAAATAAGTAGTCTGCTGAACAGCTACCTACGTATTTGACACTCTTTTCTTTAAACTCCCTCGACCCGTAAAACTATTGCAATAATTAACATTGCGAATAATTAATAATTTAATATACATTTAACGAGTACGTTTTCAGAGCGTTGTACAAGTGAATCGTTGCAGCATCGCCCGGAGCGCGAATTTCTCGTTTGGAGCTATTAATTGATCGCTGGAAATCCCTCTGTAACTATCTCGTGAATAATAATACCGTCTCCATAAAGGTTGGCTTCTGGTATTTTTAATATCGCGCGCGATATAATGCATGCTTTGATTCACTGTGCACATCACTTACAAATTACTGGAATAATTGGCAAAATATGATCGGCGGGGGAACGCAACTTTCGCGTTTTCATCAAATTTCCCGCATAGGTGGGCTTCGTTCGAATCATTTGTAATAAATATTATTTTCCTGCGCGATTCGACAGAATAATTGTTCATCGCGCGTTCCTCGGGCGGAGCTTCGAAAACAATTGAATTAATTATTCCGCTAATTGTTCCCGCGGCCTCGATTTTACTCGAAACGTTACACAAGCGTACAGAGAATTACACGATAAGGCGCAAGCGGGTATCACGTATAATAACGGATCATTTTACTTTGGGACTTTGGAACTAGGTTGTCCTACAATAATCCTGTTAACAGGATACGAAGTTTTGCCAACGCTGGCACTCGACACTGTTGACTTTTCACGCGTCACAGCCCCTATCCCACTTAGCTTACTCATCTATATCGCGTTGAAGATTGCAATCCTCTCGTTTATTCGTCTCTGCGCATTTCGTGTCGTTGGTTATGCACGGCGTCTTCGAACGCTTGTTCCAAACTCTACGGTAATAGAGATTTTGAAAAATCCATAACGTACACCACGGTTGAAAAGTTTCGAATGAAATTTAATTACATTTACGTACTCTTATATTTCAGATTTTATCGTGGTAGCGACCATCTGCACGAAATAATTTCCGAAACACTCACATCATAGGGGAGAAGAAACGAGACGCTTGTTCGTTTACCCACGTCGATCGAATAAATTCGAATACGATCCCAAGGTCCACGCCGAACAGAGGGACATTGACCGCCATTTCTATTCCTCGTTCGCTATCCGAATAAAACGGTGGTGTTCGATTCCGACCATACAATAATATTTCAATCTTCACGCTCGAAGAATTGGCGAACGCAATAACGCGATAATTCGTAAACATCCCCGACAATTACTACAATTTGTCGAATTTACGATAGGGGTTGGTGAACAGCAGAGATCTTGCGGCGACTTTAGTCGAACGGGCCGCGACACGACGGGCGATTTTTAAAACGCGGCGAACGAAGTTGTTTTCAAATATTTCTTCGAGGCATTTCTTTTCCATCGGATTCGTTTCGTCCCCTTATTTTCGCCGGGATTATACGTGACGGCGTGTATAATGCGGGTCGCGGAACGGCATGACCCCAATATCACCCGGTGCATGGTGTACCGGGCGTAAAACGCGGCCCCTCCACCAATCTCGAGACACGGTAAAAACTAAGATTACTATGCAATGCAATCAGGGGCGTACCCGGGGTTCTTTTAGATTAAAACACCGTCCGAGATTACTGGTCGAAACTATTGTTCCGCCAAGAGCCGCTTTCTAGCGAGATTGTCTCCCGACCGCCGTGCTTCGACAAAAAGTTACGCGTAACAACGTTTCGAGAGGAGCAAACCTTTCATGGGAACCCTTAACCTTCCATGTTATGTTCAACTTCAACTTCTTAAGCTAGAAAACGGTCTTTGAAAAATCTAAATCTTCTTGTACAAAACATATCGTTTCTGGGCGTATCGTAATCGACATCTGAATTGTTAAAGGTCGAGGGCTGGACCGTTTCAGGTAATTGATTAGGTGCTACGTGATTAGATGCACGTAATTGTAACCTTTAACCTTCCATGCTATGTTCAACTTCAACTTCTTAAGCTAGAAAACGGTCTTTGAAAAATCTAAATCTTCTTGTACAAAACATATCGTTTCTGGGCGTATCGTAATCGACATCTGAATTGTTAAAGGTCGAGGGCTGGACCGTTTCAGGTAATTGATTAGGTGGGTAACTGCTGTGGTAAATGGTACAGTTATGCAAACAAAAAGTTACGCGTAACAACGTTTCGAGAAGAGCAAACCTTTCATGGAAACCCTTAACCTTCCATGTTATGTTCAACTTCAACTTCCTAAGCTGGGAACGGTCTTTAAATTCTTAATTTGTAATTTCTTTAAACAGTATAGTTATTGGTCCATTTCAGATGATAGAGTTTTAAGAATTTATTGTTTATGCCTCTTTTTACGAACATATCAAATTTCATTCATATTTCGTTTCACTGCTAAATTAGATCTTTCGAAACACATATCAATTATTGTCAATTCTATGACTCGTCTCTGCCAAGAATTTTTGAATACTAACACTATTCGTTTGCTTTATGCTACTTTGGTCCATTCTTCGTTAGAGTACGCCTCCATAATATGGTCACAATTGATAAATATATCAGAATGATTGAGAGATTGCAGCATAGATTCTTAAGATTTTGTGCACATAAATTGCAACTTCCGATGAGATTTTATAATCATAATTATATGCCTTTGCTGGAGATGGTTCGTCTGGACACCCTTAACACTAGGTTTACGAACACTCGTTGTCCATATTTTAATTAGAGTATATGTATATTTGTATCATTATATCAATTAAATTCAACATAAATTGCTAACAAATGACATATATGAGTTCTGTAACGTTAGGTTTAGAATTTGAATGCGTCAAATTGACACGTTTAAAACCATAGGATAATCCTCGATATTACTGTTTGGTTCAAATTAGTAAATAATAGCATAAATTGTCCATCAGTGTTAATAAAATATGGTGATTATAAAATACAGTATGCATGACCCCTTAAATCGCATTTCTGCATTATACAATACAAACACGGATGAAATAGATCTTTTTAATGTATCGCTGGCCATCCTCGAAAGTCTTCCAAGTCTTTCCAATGGCGGAGGAATAATGCATGTCTCTTATTTTAGTATTTTATTTTATATTCTGTTTTAACTGTATAATTCAATAACAATAATAAAGTTTGACATTCATTATTTTGCGATAACACAAATTGAATGGTCTTGATATCGATATTCCCTACCCCGAGAGCGCCAAAAGTGATCCTGGTATTTTAATCTAATTACCGTATCTACGATTCGGTGAATTCTCGTAACGACAGTCGGAAAACAGTTGTATCGCATCGATGTCCTTTGATATTTTACGAGGCAGCCGTGATACGCGCCGCGGGCTAATAAACTTGAAGTGTTTTTTAGAACATGTTTTCGTGACCGAGATCACGAGAGCGGTATGAAAATGTGTCGCCTCTGACGACGTCGCGACACTTGTAAGCGAAAATTGAAGTGCACCCGGCGAGCTCAAGTTGCGAAACTCGTTAACTTTATCCCGTTTTCGGGACGGCGAAAACGGGGAGGAACGGAATTCCGTTTCTAAATTCTACTTCTGTTATAAATTTTATCACTCCCGTCCCGGGCGCCGCGACGAATTAATGGTTATTTTATTCATACGAGGCGGTCCGGCTCCCTTTTGTTCCGTCTGTATTTCGTACTCCGATTGTCCGCGACAGAAATTCCTGATTAATCGCTTCGGTTCTTATCTCACCCGGGGAAGTCTGATTCAAACGATGACCGAAAAACCGGGGCGTAGCTTCTTTCGTTCAATTTTCGCTCGAGGTTCGTTCGCTATCCGCTTGCAAAATACCTCGTAAATAACACTTCTCGTCGCAAGAAGTATATTAGCAGGAATTGGTAAAAAGTATCATTAACTGTCCCCCCTGTGGATATCGAATTATTTCAAAGTAGATGCGACACTGCTATTCGTTTCCTCCATTCTCCTCCCGCTATACTGCTATTTATTAGCTAATTCACTGAACGGGGAATAGAAAAATCGGATTTTAACACTAGAACTACCAAAGCAGTCAAAATGACTCAAATTGTAAAAAATTTACTCGACTAGATTTTTGAACTGTATTTCTTGGCGTATCTATCGTTTTAATATCTTTGGTACAAATAAGTACATTATAATTGTCCGTAGTTCTAGTGTTACAATGGAGATGACAAAGTCGCCAAAAATTATTGGAGAGTGGTTTCATTCCAAGGAGATCGAAAAAAATGTTTCGTAGTAAAGTCGCAGATAAATATTTTTTTCCGCTCAACGAACGGTTTCCAAAGCAATTTGCGTGGCAGATCTTGGCGAACCGCCCTGTATAAACGCAAATTAAACGCGTTGTATCTCGTTAATGCGGCGGACGTAGATGCAATTAGCCGGGAAAGTTTGATGAGCGCGAATGTGAGAAAAGGCGGAATCGACTCAACGGCCAAATCGAGAGATGGCCAGAGGCAGGGTGTAGGCTAATGCATAAACAATGCGCCGTTTATCCGCGTTGGGGATGCAACCCCAATGAATAATAAACTACCCTACAGACACGCGGATGGATAGACCGTGTCTGGTACCAAGCAGAGAGCGTTGTAGGAGGATTATCGACGAAAAAGTGCCGTCGCTCGTGCACGATGACCCCACCCGATATGTGAATATTATTGCTTTCAAGATTCCACCCTCCTGCACGCGCCATTTAGGCTACGGAGCCCATGCGTCTTATCGACGGGTTCGATGAAACGACGCACGACTGTTCTGGGCAATAACACACATAATCTTTTCGATAGTAACTGTCAGTTGCCACTCCACCCCCGTACAAGTCGTTTTTCCCAACGATTCTTTTTACGTTTATTTATTCGATACAGTCCCGTTTGTGTACAAAATAGTGGAAGCTTACAAAAGTAATTTTAATTTAGAAATATTAATCAAATACACAGTTTTTGAGTGATGCAATAGTGCCTGTAAAAAATACCAAGGTGGTACAATAAGAGTTCGCGATCAGACAAAGACGATCGAGCGGATCTATCGACATCAGTGGGAAATTTTGTGGCGTTGCCTCCCATGCCCACCACCAGAGGGGTCGCGCTCTCACAAGCGCCCGACCGACACCTCGGTTCCTATATACATATACAATTCTCGAAGCTGAGGTGTAATCTAAAAATCCAGTATAATTGCATTTGTACTGGAAATTTTGTACATCCTTTACTTCGTAACGATTTAGTTTAGAGAATTTATATTAATTTCCACCAAATTATTTCACGAATGCTTTTACACATAGCGAAAAGGCTACCCTTTAATCATATTGAGAACCGTTCGTATATAAATATTTACAATTTTCAGACGTTCCTCAGAATTTCTCCGATCATTACATTTATCAAAAGAAACGTTGAATCGTATTAAGGGGCGGCTTTATCGGGGCAAACTTCCGTCACAGATATAATTTAATGTTCCCGATACACCGGTTTGCGTCGTAACTTTGTCTCGCGATAAACGAACACGGATTCCGGCACGGTTCTTAAAACGCTTCCTTTATATTTCTTTCAGATATCTGTTCGATCCTGAAATTCTCTCGCTGGAACGCTTCGACAATTTTCTGGAGACAGTCTGGCGGCCCGTAATAAAAACAATTTTTTCCCACCTCCATCCGAAGAAACAATTTACCTCGCGAGAGGCAAACTTGCCGGATTACGAATAAAATAATGGCAATAATACAAGTAACGAGACTAGAAAAGGGAATGCAAAATTGTAAACATAATCTTGATCGCGATAAAAGATTGATAGCTTTTCTATTTTAGAGGATACATAGTCTGCGAATTAGTGCGTTTGTAGGTTTCATGTAGAAGCTTCTTTTGTTTTATCAAAGAGATAAGTTCACTGGAGAACCACGATAAGTTGACAGAAAACAAAAAGAAAACAGAACAAAATCATTTATTGTAAAGTATAAATGGCGATAGAAAAATTCAACAGATTCGTCAACACCTAATTCATTTGGACATTTATCCCAGTCAGTGGTTGAATTTAAATGGTTTTTGATCACAAAGAAGATTTGTTTTACGAATATCTCGCGAATGGAAAAATGTGTTGATTTTAATGATCGTGAAACTTGACTCAACTTGTAGTTGTTCATAGTGTTTATAGAAACCATTAATATTCCATTGTATTATTCTTTCCATTATTTTATAATTGTAGTATTTCCTCTTCTTTCGTGTTTTTACATAATATCGGAGGAGTCAGACTCCCCATCGTACGGCAAGGGGTCAAAGTTGACTCCTCATCGAATTACTAAAATATGCAAAATCCACGGTGCAATACGTTTGTCTCGCTTCATCCGTCTCTCGGTAATTTATCTTGAGCGAAGTCGACGTTCCCGTTTCTATGCCGCGACGAGACAGTCTGGTGGCCTCTAATAAAAACAATTTTTCTCTCCTCCCCCTCGAAGAAACAATTTACCTCGCGAGAGGCAAACTTGCCGGATTACGGGGATCTTCGGCCCGATATTTACGGAAGTTTTATAGAATTCGTTATTCCGTTGGATCTCGAGCCGGGCGGAGGCACCGAACGGTTTAATTGCACGAGGGGGTGCGGGAATTACGGAAATAAGTCGGAGCGCGACGCAAAACGCGGATAATTAAAATGGTCCGCGGAGGGCAGGGGGGTCGCGCTTAAATTTTCGGCGACTCCAATTTCGGCTCGTTCGTTCTTCCCCTATTAACATATTCCGCGGTTCGCCTCGAAGAGTTACGGTGCGGCGTAGTTCGGAAAAATTTATCGACCTTTTCAACCGTCGTCGTCTCAGCGTTCTGCGGCACGGCGCGATTTTTCGCCAAATTTATCGCCCTCGAGTACATATACAACAGATAAAAATTTCGAGAATGGTTGCAGGTATTTTTCCTCTTGTAATATCGAATATGAATATATTTGACGCGACTGAACGTCGTATTATTATTTTTTCGTCAAAATAGCTCTATTTGTGAGCGATTGTGAATGACTTAAATAAATAATTATAAAAAATTAAGGAACAAATGGGAGCAGCTGTGATAATTTCAAAGATACATCCATAAAAATTTCCCGCCAAAATTATAGAGGAGTATCGAGGAGTATTTTAGAAAAATCTAATCAAACTTACGAAAAATGAGTTCAAATTCTTAATGGAATTTAAAGGAAATGTGAAGGGGAAGAAAAACGAAAATTCAAAATAAAGAATACTTATCTTTAATAATATGATCTGTGGCGCTGAGTCGCTGCGGTTAGGAACTCAGGAGAATTTCGTAGGAGGACAGCCTGCCTTAGACGACTTTTTTTTAACGAACGTTTATTGTGCCAAGAAAACAATTATAAATATATATACAAGGGGGTACAATAAACCTAAACGTACAAACGGCTAACTTATAACTAGGACTACAATTTAGACTAATGGCTCAACTTAGAGCTCGCGTAATCTTAACAATAAATAATGTCCGTCGCACTTAATGCTACTTACATGATAGTTTTAAGAAAAGTTACTTATACTAGGGGCAAGATTTAATATTTTGAATAGAAAAATGGCACCAAAAAAACTGCCTTAGACGACTGGGATATTGGGAAGTCATTCGAGGAATGTATACAATATAGCAACCGAGGGATCAGTCGAGCGCTTGTGAGAGCGCGATCCCTCTGGTGGCGAGCATGGGAGGCAACGCCACAGATCCATTGAAAATAATAAAATAATAATCTCTTTACGATACAGAATTTTTACCTTATTTATACGGTATGCGATATTATTTCTATCAGTCAAGGAATTTCCTCTCCTAAAACAATCGACTGTTCATTCGTTTTATCAACACATATTCTCATCCTAATATCATCCAACAACGCGTTTATGAATTGCATTATTGCCTATGAGAAAGTTGATTTTTTTACTTTTGCCCCTCTTCGACGCACCGTGCGACGCTTTGAGAATTAGGGGCTTTTTTAGCCTCGGGCGATACGAGCCCCGATTTGCCCGAGGTCCGCCGCGTTCCGTAAAACAATTTCAATTTGCCCGCGTGCGCGCGTCCTCGAGCAACGCGTACAAAAACCCCGTGCACGCTTAATTTCACTTCGCGTCGTGCTATCTCGCGCTTCGCGCTCGCTGTTAGCATTTTCGGGCTAACTGTGTCGCGCATCCGATGCACGTAATGCATCCTACATCAGCGCAGTTTGCGCCCGCCTACGGGGCAACAAAAAGCCGCGAGTTACGCGGAACAGGTGATTATCACTTTGTCCCGCTCGACAACAATCCCGGGTCGGGATCGTGTCGCGCAGAAACGCCGGATGAAAAGCTCGCGAACCATTTGTATTTTCGCCGGAGGAATTCGGAGACTGATGGACGGAACGAGCTTCAATCCCCATACGCTGTTGCGGTCACAGTTAATTCTTACGTTGCAAATTATTTTTAACTGGTGGAAAAATACAGGACGGGTGATTTTACTGGCATAGAATTCCTTCAACGTTTCTATACTAAAAATGTGATAAGCATTTTTCGAATTAATATATTTTATCGAAATTTTCGGGAGTTATACGTGAATAATATTACAACTTTTTTCTTGTGTTATCGGAGAAATTACTAGAAAAACACACGCTTATTCTCGTTCCCCTTGGTAACGTGTTAAAGTAAGAATATCATTGAAATGTTTAGATTTAATCTTCCTTGCAAAATACTATGTCGTTCTGAATTATTTCACATAGGACACCATCGAACACTTAATAGCTTTTATGACCCTTATAATCGTTTGTTCATTCACGCGAATATTGCTTGATCGATATTTTTAACCATTCAATTCTATCATTTAAGTGTTCTTTACTCTCCTTGCAATTCACAGTCAGTCTCGTAACATTCAATTTTGTATTTCTGTTTATCTTTGTTATATAACTATCTTCTATACTTGTATGTCTCAATGCCGTGAATAAATAAATAAATAATAAATATAGTGTCCCAGGATCGATGGAACAGACGTCAGCAAGTTCGTCCAGTAAAAGTATGTTCTGATTGTCCAAGTATTTTTATTACAGTCGTACAAGTCATGTTTGAACGAGTATCCTAGAAAGTAAATATCTAATATAAAAATATATCTTGGAATTGGAAGAACATTGACCCGACGAGCGCTACGAAAGCATTTAGTAAACAATTCGCAATACGCGGATGCATGCTGTTCGCCAATAATTGTTCAATAGCAGTTTCCCCTGTATTGCCCGAAACTTTTATAATTTCCTCCTTTAGTACTCCCTTGGAATTGATAAAGTAAAGTTATTTAATTTTCCGTCAATTTCTACCCAGAAACGTTCGATTGGATCGAGATCAAAACTTTGCGATGGAGTTTCCAGAACGTGAGTTGCGTTATATAAGATCCATTCTTTTATAATGCGGGCTCTATGCCTGGGGTTGCTACGTTGTTGAAAACAAAGCTCTACGAAACTTTGTGTATCTTCCTTGTATTTTCTATTGCTTCTCGAAACACGTAAATATGAATGTTACGTTTTAAAAACCTTTGATCGCCCCCTCCCCCGCCACTACCGAGTGCACTCTAATTTCCAACGATACTTTGAATTCTCCTCGCGAAAAATGTACCGGGAATTTCAATGTTCGCGGTAACGGAAGCGCTCGGTTTCGTTTCTAAATTCGTTCAGAAATTAACGAAGCGAGACGCACGCGTAGAAAATACGCGGAACTGAACGGGCGGAAGACAACGCGTTCCGAGTAAATTAGATGAAACGAGAGACGGGAGGATGTAGAACGTGAAGAGGGAAAACCGGGGCTGAAACGCATGGGTGGAATAAGAACGTGTGATAGGTGGCGGGAAGACGTAAAACGGAAATAATAAGAGACGTGGGTGGCGAGAGAGAGGGAGAGTCGGATCGGTACGATGGGATGGCTGCTGGAAGGGGTTTTCTTTAACCCGATAAAACGTGATCCTCGCTTTATCAAGTTACCTTAATCCACTTATTTTTAACCGGCAACTAGGTGGGTCTGGCGGTAGGTGGGGGATGAAGAACGGTCATGGAATAGCGAGCGCCGCGTGAGATTATGCAGGTGTAAAGCCCGCGGCAGGAAATACTGCCTTTTAAATTAATTTCAGGCAACGTTCGTCGTCGTACACAGAAGCGACTAGCTGTTTGTCCCTTCGTCGTGTAATGCTTTCAGCTCTTCCCTACTCGTCGCTTCGACCAACCCCATCGCGCCACCTCCCCCTGTCACGCGACGTCCCGCGTCCCCGGTTGCCAGGCGTTCGTCTATATCCGCATCCTCTGCCGTTGGACCGGTTCCAATTGCGAATTGAACCGTTCGTAACTGTTGAACGTGAATTATGGCGTTTATTTATTCTGCCCTGTCCCTCGTGCCATCCCCCGTTGGCCGGCCTGTTCGCAGCCATCCATCGCGCTACGCCCCCGAAATCAGTGCTTCGCGGACGATGGCACGATTGTGTAACGACGCCGATTTCCCTTGATTATAATCGAATCGGTCATTGGAGGACCGTTACGCGTTCCGGCGTTCCGGCGTTGCGGCACAGATTGAAACTGATAGAAACAAATGATTATTTTTAACGTTCGCGTGATCCGCGCGAACGCTGGGACTATTACTCTCGTCACGCATCGCGCTACGTCGTTCGCGACACCGCGTTAATGGCCGATTCCCATTAGGAAGCCAATTACACGGGTAATTATTGGAATTCTTTATATACGAAAGGTGTCGAATATACATACGTGGATCTTTGCCGGCGTATCTGTTTCCCGTTAACCTCTTGCCGTACAATTTAATTCCAAATAACTTTTAAAACGTGTACTATTCAATTTTGTTTATTTATTTATTTATTCGCGGGGTTAAATACCCGTTAAAGAGGGATATACCTTTAGACGCCTGAAAATGTATTAAACAAAATTTTTTATTTTATAAGATGAAAACAATGATTGATATATTTTACAGCCTTGTAGGTGTACTCACGCGCGACTTACCATTTTATATGGATCTGTAATAAAAAAGCAAGGTATTTCTCAATGAATGATATAATTAAGAACTTCAATTTTTGACACAATTTTTGCTACAGTTCGGTCAATGAGTTTTTGAGTTTATCCCAGTCAATGGTTGAATTTAAACGGTTCGAATTTGCTCGTACAATACCAGGAAGAAGAATAGATTTGTTTTACGTATACCTCGCGAATGGAAAAATGTGTTGCTTTAATACATATGATCGTGAAACTTGACATCAAGAACTTGTGACATATCAGACTCCCCAAGGGGTCAAAGTTGACTCCTCAATGAATTACTAAAATATACAAAATCCACGATACAGTACGCTCGTCTCGTTTCATCGGTCTCGCGGTGCGCTAATTTATCTTGAGCAAAGTCGACGTTCGCGTTTCTATGCCGCGACGTCTAGGAATTCTTCGCCGAGCTACTCGGAACAACGACCGCTCGCAGTTCGCGCGATTAATCAATTTTCGCGCGCGATAATGCGCAACAAAACGGGGCGAAACGTTCGCGTCATCGGGAGTGCTCGTCGGACACGAATGGAAAATTCATACTTGGTCGTCGTCGTCCGGTGTGCGCGAACGTGCACAATCTTCATTACTATGCCGTCGCCATTATTCCGTATCAGAGCATCGCCAGCCTGTGATGCAAAGTTTCAGACGTTGTCTGAGTAGTTTATGAATACCGCGACGCTGGGATGATTGTGGCCGTGGTGGATGACTGGGGTCGTCGGGACGACGGTGAAAACGCTGGGGAGGGACAGGGCGGGCGTTTATCAACCCTCTGTCCCTGACAAGCGCATACAGACGACGAATATATACATAGAGGCGCAGCCCTCTTCCTCCTCCCGAGACACTCTCGCCCACAGTCGCCGTGTGGCGTTATAACTCAAACGCGAAGAGACCCCTTTGACTGCTACTGGGATAACAGATATTACTTTTATACACGTGATACCGCATCAGTTCCTCGAGACAAAGGGCTCGAATACATACATATATACTATATACTTATACGATGCTGGAACGACCGGTTACGGCGGTCGTTGGACGAGCGCTTCAATTTCGCCTGGAATGGCAGTAATTTTCTACTTCTTCTTTCTCTGTCCCCCCCTCCCGATCCCCTTTAATAACCCTTCTAGTTCTTTTTATTAATTTCCCGAGTCACCAGACCTCGGTGAGCTCTCGACCGGGGTAGGGTTAACGATGAACCCATCGGGGAATAAAGTTTTAACATTCCGCTTTGAATTCGGGCAAGTTGGACTGTTCAAGGTCGTCGTTTTTAAGGGCGTGATTAGATGATAGAAAGCCCTTTAAAATGAAGCTTATTTCGAGTCTATGGGGTATCTAATTCCGGAGGTATAAGGGTTTGAAGCGATTGTTTACTTTTCTTCGTTGACATCTGTGAAGTCATTGACCCGTAGTAAATAGTAAACATTACCTCACTAGGTCACGATTGCTACGATTCAGGTAGCTGATATTTAAACATTGCCCCTTCATTTAAATTACGATATCTCCGAAATGAAAAGTTTGATCGACATAATCCAAATACCATTTCAAAGGGGAAGCTTTGCCGCTTATAACAGTGGTTCAGTTATGGAGCACACAGTAGTATCTTCGGAAAGTTTTAGTACTTCCTATGTACGTGATACTAGACTATTTATCGAAATATTCCAATCATAATAAATCATTCAAATAATTTAATTAATAACAGTTCCATTAAATATTTCTGACGTTATCGACAATAATTATTTCATGACATTTCGCTTGCTTCGACAGTTTGTTGACTGCTATTTAACAAGTTTAACACGATTTCGATTAACACGGTTTACCACGTTGATTGCCAAACCAAACACCTGAAATTGTTCACGAGAACGAAACTTCGTCTCTAGACAATTGGAAACTAGCATACCCATAATTTGTCAACCGATTTTGACAGCCTCGTTAAAATTCAATAGTCTAATATCTAACCTTGAAGATTCATTTTTTTTTGACTCCGTGAAAAATTAGTCAACCTCATATAGGTCACGTGACAATCAATGTATCAAATGAGATGTCGAATTCTCGTACAACACGATAGTTTTCTGATCTATTAGCAGCCCCGGTAAAACTGTAAGATACCCAATTTTTGTTTTATTCCCGGAGACACGCGAAAGTGGCAATTTGTACGCTAAATTAATTGACGTTTGAAGCAGCTAATAAAATTTCCACGGAGAAGTTTCGCGTTTTACAAGCCGTAGACGCGACGAGAGACATGAACGATCGCACGGAGGTGTCATTTTGTCCGTGCATAGCGCAGCAGAAGACTATGACTAATGATATCGCCGCAACAACTTATTTGTTATCGGAATTGCCTATTACTTACTGCATTGAACAATATGTCTGTCGTCTCGTCGCCTATCGTCGCTACCTATGGAAGCGCCAAGTTTCTCGCGAGACTTCCTATCGATTATTGCGGACGATATTTGTCCCCGTGGGAGCGTTTCCAGCGTCGGACGGGGTACCGTGTGAAAAATTATACGCGTCGCGGAACTTTCCTAGAATTTCTTTTCCGCCGTATCAACGTAACGACGATAGGGCCGTGCATTTTTAATTACAACTTCAGCGAGGAACAGAGAAGAAAGCGGTAACGGTGGGAACGAGAGAATTCTCTTTCGTTTGCCGGCCATGAAAATCTTACGGCGTGCACGGGGAATTCGTTGCGACAAGATAATGAAAACGTCGTGAACGTTCTTCTCGATGGTCTGTTTATTTTTTTTTTCCTACGTTTTTTTTTTTTTTTTATTTCGCAACTCTGCAACTTTTCTGATAAGACGGCAGCGAGGAAACGTTCCGCGCAATTTCGCAGCGCGGAGTACGTGGATACGAAGGAAAGGAGAAACAAACCAAGTGAAACGCACGTATAATCCAGAGACGATTCGAAATTTGATTTCGAGATCTCGAAACTCTGGGTACGCGAAACGCTCGTTGCTTTCCTTTTGCTCGAGCGTTTAGCCAGGAACCGATTAAAGACGTCCCGCGTTCGAGACATCGTAGCATACGAGATCCGTTTAATCGAAGTTTATTCGAATATATCGCGGACAGCAATCGTGGTGATTAATTTGATCGTTTGTTTCGCGTCACGTACACGCGCCTGTTCGTGCACAAACGCGTGTCGATTGCACGCATAAATATGCGCATGGACAAACACCGGCACGCTTTAATTGAAAGGCGAAATGCGTGCAACGGGCTTTGAAGATATTAATTAGCTTTCGGAGTTAATCGCATCCTCCATGATGCCCGCGGTGTCTACGAAATCTACACAATTTCACACACCGCCATTATTTCGCTTCGCGCCACCTGGATGGATCGTCGAGTTCGAAGATAGACCACTCGACGCGGTATTAATTCCAGTCGTGGAACTGTTTGTTGAAATGTTTCCAGTTTCCTTCGAACGGTTAACTATCGAAGAAATTTTAAAAGATTTTTAATAGTCAAGATTCAACTATACAGCGTCGCGCAGTGTGCAAAAGTGGCAAAAACGCGGAAGAAATATGAAATCGATCTTAGATTTGTACGAAAATTAGTAAATTAAAGTTTTTGGGGTCGCTGATTACGGATCTAATATCAAATTAATGTTTGAATTAATCGTTCGTTAATAAAAAATATTTTCAATATAACATAAGATATTACACAATATAATACAATTGAGAAACAAACAGTATATTGAACAACTAAAAGTATAATATTCGTAGTTTATTTGCTTAAACCATAACTATGTAGAACAAGTGTTGTTTAACGTATAAAGTATATGTAAAAGACAAATTTACATATATAAATACTTTTTAATATACAGGGTGTTCGGCCACCCTTGGGAAAATGATTTTCGGTAAAGAATTTTTTGCTCGAAAGTGGGTAGGAATTCGGAGGTATGTCTATTTACCAAAAATTATTGCAATTGACCCCCACAACTGTCAATAATTTTTTTAGAACGATTTGAATTTTTTTTTTACGAAAAATTTAGGCAGCTACCCACTGTCGATTTTTCTTAAAAATTCGTTTTTGATTTGTATCAAATTTGTTTGACGCTGTACGGAAATATTGTCTAATACTTGTTTGTAGGTATCCATGAGCTCTACTTTCAGACTAAATTTCAATAGGATTTATTGACTATTGTATGAGTTATGGCTGTTTGAAAATTGGACCATTTTTATGATGTTTTCCTCACTTTTCAAGGTTAAGGAACAACTCTTCCAATATTCTTGGAATTACTACACATTCTTGAGTAAAATACGCGTTGTTTGCCTTTTGAAATATTAAAATCCTCCAATCCGTTCAGAAGTTATGATGTTTTAAACATACGCATGAAATTTTATGATCAGCCATTATATTTTTGGTAAGGAATTTTTTTCTCGAAATTGCGTAGGATTTCGGGGGTATGTGTATTCACCAAAAATGTTTGTAATTGACTCCCGCAATCAAAAATATTTTTTTTAGAATGATTTGAAACTTTTCATTTTCGCTGAAAAATTTAGTTGTCTATTTTCATAAATCACGATTTTCTTATTCTTCTGCAAATTTCTGCAAGATCTTCTTTTTCAATATTAATGTAGACGTATTCAGAAATCATTTCTTTGCAAAACCAACATTTGTACCCGTGTTTCTGTTTTTCATAATGAGAATGAAAGTTAGTCAAACTGATTTTTCTTTGCAAAGTAATACTAATGATATTATCTCATTATGCAATCACAGTGATACCATTATCAATAAAAAAAAATGTTCCAAAGTGTATACATTAAAGGCAGACACAATAAATTCTCACTTTCAAATCATATCAATCAATCAAAATTGACATAAAATTATGATTCAACAAGTTTGTACTTAGGTTTTCTCGTTAATTTTGTATGATTCCTTGTACCTTGGTATAGCACCTCGTATAAACAATATTCGTTACTTTGAAAAATGCCGTTTCGCTTAATTTTGTCCTCGTTTCGAACATTTTTGCACACTGTTCGTCGCTGCCTGGAAATAAGGTTACTACTTTGATTCGGAATCGCAGGATCGTTCATACGTGGCTTGTTAAACAATTGAAGGAGCTCTGATCGGCGCGGAGACTCGTTCGAAATAAGTGATATTCCTGGTCTCTACAATTGGCCTGTAATTTGTTCGAATGATCCTTTGAATGAAGCTCGTTAGCGGACCACGGGTGGTAAGTGTCGCGTACGTGCATACGTCTCTGGATATAAAATCAATATATGAAATTCATGGACGTACGATTGAAATAACTGGCCGAGTACGCGTGTCATTCCTGTCCAGTCCATCGAACTTAATTGCCTGTTAATTTCGAACGACATTCATGGAGTACGGAGATATTTTCATGTAATAGATTTCAACTTTTATATTCGAAATACTACTGTCGCGCGGTAATTATAATTAATTCACGACGGGCGTAATTACGTTCCGTTTCGCAAATTAATCAAACGTGCGTTATTTAGTCATTATCGGGATGGAAAATTCTTCCCGGGTCGCGTTAAATCTTGATGTCATAATCATTTCGTCGACTATGCTCGACACTACACAGAAACCAATTCAGTTTTACAAACGTACGGACACGCCGTCAGTCACGCGTCGCGACTGTGGGGGTGCAATTAATCCATAAAATAGGTACGCGGCAGCGCGACGCATGTTCAACAGCAATTTCATCGTCCACGCTAGCATTTCATCTCTTTGTTTCCCCCCGAAACGGTCATCGCGCGGCCGTGTACGAGGAAACGTGACACGAGCATTTATTCAAAACGCCGCGGCACGTTTCGTTTGCATGTCGCGAAAGTACAATTCGCTCTTAAATCTTCCCGCTTAACGGCGAGAATTTACGCGCGAAACGGTCGAACGACTGTTTCAATGACGGCGCGCGAGTAATCACGGAGGAGAATTAAAGGAAGTCGATTAACCCTCGAAATCATTATCGTTGGCCAAATCATTTTGAAAATGGTGAAAATATTTAGGAATCGAATAAGATGTGTATAGTTGGAAAAAAAAATTTCCACGCGAACTTCTGGGCTCAATATTCTCATTTAATTCTTCATTTATTTATTTTGTTCGTGAAATTTGTTCGATACAATTTTAAAAACAAATGTAAATGCCAAAGTAAAAGTGTAACACTGTATTTTCGAATCGACCATATTTTTCTAATTTACCCTTAGCGGTTGATGCGACTTTAAACAAATAAATAAATATATAAACAAAAGAATGTTGTTATATCTAGACAGATTAGAAATGAATACAAGCACAGATGGCATTAGAAAGAAAGTAGCTAAGACAAGAATACGATCGTTTTGATACAGCTACAATGTTTTAGCATTGAACATTAGGGGTTAGATCAGTGTCTGATAATCGAATTTTCGATTAATCATTTTACCCTCTTTTTATGAAAACAAGTTTCAACGAGTTTAAAAGTCATTGCGTCTAATGAACTGTCAAACTAAGTAGAATTTTATTTGTATTCTTTTTCCTTGCTCGTGAAACAATTCAGTCCGCTAGTAAATATATTTTATCAACGCAAGAGGAAAACTAACCAACGATCGTATCGTGAACCCATTGTCGCGTTAATCTATTTCGAACAATAAGTAAGAAACGTGTCGTTCGATTTGTACTATCTCGTCGATGGATTAATAAAACTAAGTGCGCGTCGTGAATTTCCTTAAATACAATTCGGCGTTAGCCTATCTTACATTGCGTGAGAGAATGTGGAGCTTTGGTTACTCAAATTGTTCCCGCTCGATGCTCAACGTTTCAATGAACATTATGTTTGTCAGTATCACAACTAGCGAACGAGTCGCGAATCTTTCTAGCACCGTCACCGAATAAACTCGACTCTGAGGTTAAGTCGCGGTTCCACAGCCTAAACACGCGGATTAAACCATAACGGGTCTCCTCGATCCTTGTTTAATTATTCTTTCGAAGAGTCGTGAAACGGTTTACGTCGGAACTTCGAGGATACCCAGTTCCATGAACCTGACCAATCTCTTGAGCATTATTTTCTTGTAAAGCGGGTTCCTGACGGCGGGAGTGTCGATGATACCATTCTCGTTGGGTGTCATTTCGTCTATCGTTTTCACTTGGTTCTTATCCACCAAGACCACTGGCAGGACGAAGATCGACGCTATAAACGCGTACGTCTCTCGTTCCCTCATGGTCTTTTTTAGTTGGTCCATGGTGGGTGGCTCTGTTTTACAACCAAGCTGTTTCATCGTGCTGCACAACGTACGCAGGTACTCGTTCATCAACACGTCCCTCTTGTTATCGTAAACATCTATCGACAGGCTGGTGGACAGGAAGTAGTGCAGGTCGATCGCGGGCGAGCAGTAAAGGCATAATTGGAAATCCACCTGCAATCGAACGTCGATCGATTTAAAGTATGGCGCGAATTGAATTGAAAATCGCCAGATTTGGGGGGGGGAGGGGGGAGAAAGAAGCGTGGATCGCGTTTAGGAAGTCGTCACTGTCGAGAGTCCATCTACACGCGAACGCGACTCCTTGCAAAACCCGAACAGACAGGCGGAAAATGTACCTAAATGCGATCGAATCGGATTTATTGCATTATTCATAACGCACAGGGATTCGAAGCGGTGGCCTTTTGTCGCGGTGCCTCTTCTTTCGCGATAAACCAAAACCGTTCGAAAGAACGCGAGCCTCGAGGATTTACGCGAAACACACCAATTTTTTAATATGTATTAAAATATATAGTTCATGTATTTAACGCATTCAGGAAAACTAATTACTAGAAGATTCCGTTATAACTTAACCTTTAAGTGGATTATTGGGGCCGCTGGGGTCCTCGATGTAATTATTTGAAAAATTGAATCTTCTATTAGTTCGTTATTTTTTAAATGCTTTAAAGAAAAATTGATTTTCATTTACCGATTTGGTAAAAATCAACGTCATGTAAAATAATTCAGTCGATATCGAGAGTCCACTTAAAGCCGCTGCGGTTCTCGATGTAATTATTTGAAAAATTTAATCTTCTATTACTTCGTTATTTTTTAAATGCTTTAAAGAAAAATTGATTTTTATTTACCGATTTGGTAAAAATCAACATCATGTAAAATAATTACGAGATCGAGGGTCCACTTGAGAGTTAAGAAAGAAAGTAGAGCATTGATTTCTACGCGAAGTCGAACTGATATTAATTACAGTTGTTAACTCCGATTAGCATAATGGTACGGGTTAATTATTAGGAAATTATCAGGAAGTACGTCGATACTTACGAAAATATGTTCTACAGGCTTGGAGTTGTTATCGTATCGAAACAACATGTTGTTTGCCCAAGCATCGCCATGATTGATCACGTTGAGCTCGTCGTTGCGTTGCTCTGTCATTTTCAAGCCTAGCGTGTGAATGTGAGGTGCAAGTGCCCGAAGTTTGGCCCCGTACCTGTGGATTTCATCGATACGGTGAAACTCAACAGCATGCAATGATCCCGTTCGCCGATTAAATAATAAGACTTGATGGTGCTTACTCTTTTGTTAACTCTGGCCAGCTATCTACTTCATGCGCAAGGGTGTTGCACATGCCCGAGAACATATCAAGAGCTTCTTTTGAGTAATCAGCCCTGAACATACCCTTCTTATACATTTCCTTCTGTTTCGGTTCCTGCGATTTACGTAAAAGTTATTCGTTATTTCGAATTGTTGGAGTTTTTATACGATAATCGCTGTTAAATGTCACGCGCGTTGTGATTGTTTCTTTCGTTTCTACTATTTCAACGGTTTTAAGAAGAAGCTAAAAATTTGTCAGATGATTTATGCCAATTGTTACAATTTCACAGAGACTCGATGAAACCAGTCGGCCATTGCCATTATAGTGCATGATAATTTCAAAAGATAAAAAGTATAAAATGCAACTTTAAAAGATTATGGATAGAGTGAAACTGTTATAGGGTAATGATAACCGATCCTAGAATTTTGATTTAGAAGCGGCTAGAATGGGGGTAGCTAAATATCCCTGGGGTATAAGCTTGGCTCTAAAAGAGAAACGAATCCGGCGGATGTCGCGCGTTCTTTCTCCATTAATCGCTTCAAGGATTACCTCTTCGGTGGTCAGTGAGTCGAAAGAGTAAAGAGGATAACGGTGGGAAAAGGAAGTGGTTTTCGTTCTAGCGCATTCATGAGGAGTATCTACCTTCTCGTATAGCGCGATCGAGCTGGCGTGGAATCTGGCTATTCCTTGGATTGCCATCATCGAGTGTGTTAGGTCCATACCGGCTTGACGGTCGGCCATGCGAAATCCGAAAGGCGCCAGGTCCTCTATTATCAAACACAACGGTCGTTCCAATCGTACGTGAAGAATTCGAGCGCTGAGACGGGGCCCTGAACTCAGCAGGTCGTTCATCTTCTTCAAAGTGTCCGTCATCATCAAGATCTCGGTATCGAATACTTGAGCTTGATGGATCTTACGAAACATTACATAGAACGCTTAGAGAATTGTTGATTTCCTAAATTAAGCGTCGGTGATTTTTCAAAAGAATTGTTTTTCACATTTACTTTCAGAACCTTCGATTTAGGAAAATTGAACGAGAGTAGAAATATTGATAACTAGACTGCGGATAAATAGAAGTTTGTTTCATCATTAGAAGTCCTTAAAAATCTATTTTTTATTTTGCATATTTTTTATAAAAACATACTGTGTATGTCATATATGTTTATTGCATTTCTTTTCGTAAAATGGATGCTCATATGGGCTTACGAACATCTATTTCAGTCTACTGATTCAACGTTAGAATATGATAATCATGGGCAGAATTGACAACCTATGTGTTTACCTACAATGAGTCATAGATACTCTGAATAGTATTATTCGGTAAGTCTGAAGAATTCTTGGCAGATGGGTTCTAGGTAAACTAATTCTATGAGCCCAGATTGTTAAGGAACCTAAAATAATTAAAGCATGCTATTTCAACAAATTCAAATATGCCAAAATCACATCTTGTAATGTTGAGGGTTCGTTCCCAGCTTATAAATTGACTTTAACCCTGAAGTTAAATCTCAACTGAATTATTTTACTTAATGTTGATTTTTACCAAATTAGTAAATGGAAATCAACTTTAAAGCATTTAAAAAATAATGAACTAATAGAAAATTACATAAATTTTCAAATAATTGACGTACATTAAATAATTATTAGTTCAAACTTGAGGAGGGCCCCAGAGACCCCAATAATCCATTTAAGAAATAATACTCGCAACATACTGCAATTTAAATTATAATTAATTATTTTTATGTTTAAGTAATAAAATTATTTGAACATATTTTTGATATATTTTGCATATTCCTGTATATTTTGGCATATTATAGATACATATTTGACGTATATTTGACATATTTTGACATATTTTATTGACATAAATATCCGCAGCCTATTGATATATATATAACGATGTTGATTTGAAACAACCTTTAATTGATCAGTAAAGGTTGATCATCGACTTATGTACACCAGAACATATTAAACCAGAACGATATTTTTTATTTGCATATTCTATTTTACGAGCAATTCCAAATAAATTAGGAGTATTAATATTATTCATATCAATTTTTCAATAACGACTGAATTTGACTAACGAAACTTTGGATAATACACTTTGAAAGATGGAATAACAGCGGTGTCAATGGATTCGAATAAGAAAATATTTCAATGACTTACGAATTCCTTTCGCGGTCCTTCTTCTAGCGGTTCGAATTTGAATAAGAGCGACTTCTTCCCGTCGAGCTTCTTGTCCCCCTCGAAGTGCGTGAAATCCACGACCACCCTCATCATATCGCTGACATAGTTGTCACCCTTGTTGGTGGCCGGTTTTATAAATATATCGTTCACCTGGACGTTGTTGTCGTCCCCCGTCAGTCGCAGTATCCTCTCGGTGAAGTCGACGTTCAGCCACGACGGTGCCTCTAGGGCCATTTCTGAAATTGGAATTGGAATTGGAGAATTTCCTCGACAAATCATTGTTCTTCTCGACGCGCCGGGAGACGCGGAAACGATTCTTTACGGTAACTTATTGTTCGCGGCGAGATTTATCACGCTTCCCGTTTCTTTCTTCCACCTTCGACGCGTTCGTACCTCTTCTTCCCCGTTTACGTCTTTCCCCGTGCACCTTCGGCCCTCGATATTCACGGCGAACGTTTATCGCGTTCCACGGATCGTTGTTTCAATTAGAGACGTCACGGAACGCGGAAATACTTCCCTCCCTGCCTTTTTCCCGTGGCTCGAGATCTCGTCAGCGAGATTCCTTCGTTAAACCGCGGCATTTTAACGAAACTTAAAGCAAAAACAAAGAACTTACTTTGAAGTTACAAAATATATAAAATCGCGAAACGTCTCTTATTATTTCCCGGAACAGTCGCGTCGTAAATTTCAATTATTTCAATGGTATATTTAAATACGTTTATTTCGGTTGGATCCCGGAGAGGCTGTGATGAATGAACATTTTATGCAAGCTGTGATTTTAATATCACGGGACGCGATTAGAAGCGAAAACCAATTATCTTGACCTCAGCAACGCGTGACGCGTTCTATGCTCGAACGACGTTTCCTGCCTGTCTAGAAACACGTTACTGGCACTGGCACATCGTGCACGCGGAGAACTCTTACTTTCACCCCTGAAATATTACACATTATTTCAGTTGGGCGATCTAAAAATACCAGAACTTCACTACGTTGGAAGATCAGGCGGAGATCACACGCGCGAGAACGTGATCGACACGGTATTACGGTGGATTCGAACAGTAACATTTGTCCCGTGTACGGGAAATATTTCCGTGAAAATGTGTTGCACTGTTCGCGACGAACTCACGCGTCGAAGGGAACGATTGGAAAACGCACGGGACACGTGATCCTCGCCCACTGACCTGCGGATTTAAAAGCGGCTCGAAGATCGGACACCTAATGGATCACTGTGCTCTGCCTCCGTGGATGTCTAGTACGGAGTGAGCCACGGAGAATCAAACTGTCACGCTTTATACGAGCCTACCGCACAATACTTATATCACGATAAGACCCCCAGACCGTGTGTATTATCTATAATTATCACGTGCGGATAATAATTAAGTAATACAGGAACGATTCTGTCTCTCCTAATAAGGAAATGAAATAATAGGAAATATCTAATTTACTATTAATTTCACGAACTCTCTGATTAGAGGACTCTTGTTCCACCACACGGCCACTTTTTTTATTCTTTCGACCCTATTGCATTTTATACATAATATAGATCAATTGAAGAGATTAACCGAAATACCGAGATGTACTGTAGACTAACGTGAACGTATTTACTATACAGGTATATGAATTTGTAAATAAAAAAAAAATATGAAAAATTTTATAGTAAAGGAAATATTATCGCACTCGAATATCTGTTATCGATCTGCTTCTCGATAAAATTGGTTATCGCTTTGCCTGGAGACATGCCTTAGATTAAAACTCTTACTAGATAAACAAGAATGCATCAATAACTTGCAAGTAACCAAGGTAATAGACTTTGCATACAAATATTATAGTAAAGGATAATGACCTGAGTAGAACCTCTTATTAGATAAACTCTTATTAGATAAACAAGAATGCATCGATAACTTGCAAGTAACTAAGAAAGTAACCTTTACATACAAATATTATAGCAAAGGATAATGACCTGAATAGAACCTCTTATTAGATAAACAAGAATGCATCGATAACTTGCAAACAACCAAGAAATTAACCTTTACGTACAAATATTATAGCAAAGGATAACGACCTAAATGGAACCTCTTATTAGATAAACAAGAATGCATCGATAACTTGCAAGTAACCAAGACAGTAACCTTTGCGTGCAATTATTATAGTAAAGGATAACGATTTAAATAGAACCGCCAAGAATCGCGGAGTTGAGCGATGGCGATTGTTGATAACGGGTCGAGTGTTTTATCAGGGGCTCGGAGGCACGTCCAGTGATATTAACGATGATTGTACGCGTCGTTGGCCGAACAGGTTACTTTAATTCTGTAATTTATGCCGATGATGCGTCGCCTCGGCGATCCTCTGATACGTTTACCTGTCGTTTGCATCCAGTTTGTTGTGAAACGAGTGTTGTGAAATGACATTGGAATTCAGTGCACTGAATCCCGATGCACCGGCTGCGAATAGCTCGTACACGGCACGATGCGCGCGTATGTTATCATAATATTGTAATGCAGCGATCGTTCGCGTCTGGCGCGTTACAGAGTATTGTTTTCTCGAATCTGATGGATCAGTGTTCGCTGTCAGAAAGGGAGGGAGTCAATTGATAGTAGTTTACTCGTCCCTTGCACACCTAGGTCTGTTCTGACTCACGCGTCTCTCCGATTCAGATTTTCCACAAATATTTAACATTGATTTTCTTTTAAATAATATGAATAGAGAAAACAGTTTATCAAATATAGTTTTTAAACGTCGATTAGATTTTTGTTGTTGAGAGCATCTCCTTTAAGTTTCATCCTTGGCATTGCTTTCATCCAATGTTAGGTATGCATTACTTAAAATAGAACTTTATGGTGAAATTTCTCGAGAAGAGGCTCTTGTTTGAATCGAAATTCTGCATTGTTTTAGCGATTTAGTCGAACAAAACAAGTTGTTCATGGTTTAGGCGTTGCATCGAGAGATCGAACTATAGTTGCAATAAGTCTTTTCTAAAAAAAATGGCGGTGAAAAGATCAAGCTGGATGAAACGATACACGTTTGCTCAGGTTTTTCGTGGCTCCATGAAACAAAAACAGCCGCAAGTCGCTAGTCGGGTCGCAAAAGTACACAGTCATTTGACGAGCCTCAATCATCGACAAGCCAGTGATTAAACATGAGCCGCCTCGAGCGGTTGTACGAGTGCGTTTACGTGACACGCTTCCGCGAACTTGAACAGCGGTTTACACAGTTGGGTCGACGGAAGTCAATTGATGCTATTATGAAATCCCCTCCCACGACATTCGTCACGAGTTCCAGAACACGGGTGCAAGTCACTGTTTATTATTGTCATTACCCTCGTGGTGTTCCGTGAAGTTACGTAACGACGAACCCGGAGACCTCACGAATCGAAGGTCGAAACTGCCTATTGTTTCGGGTAAAAATTTTAAAACGATCGACGACAGTAGGCCATACTTGACACTTTATAATAGAAAAACTGTGTACTTGGAACAGATCTTGTTATCAGAGTCGAGCAAATTTTATTTTAGCTTTCTAACAACTGGTTATATTATGTTTGCGTAGTATCTATTACTGGAGAGTCTGAATGGGAAACGATAACAAGCAGTGTCATTGGTAACGTTTATGAATACATTATTCTATGTCATGGTCAAGCGTGCACGCACTTGGCGAGCCTTCAACATTTATTCGATATTCTAGATTTGAACCACCAATAATGTTAAGGAAACGCAAAGCTCTCGCTTTTGTTTTGCAAGCTCCTCCGTCGTTGGACCAGTAATCAATTATCCAACGATACCTGGATGGACGTTTCTATCGCGACAACGGTTCTATTTGGAGTACGCGATCGCAGATACTGGCGTTGATACATAATTACGTAACCTGCGTAAAGCTTGATTCGATTTAGAACTGTTCACAGACTTACCGACCGTGTACACTGGGATTATGTGAGAATCGCAATGACCGTGAATCCACTGTGTGTATACAAGCAGTTTGTCATCTTGGAGATTCAACGGTACGCATACATTATCGTTTGTTTTCGTTGCTATGTGCATCGAGAATCCATTAGTGATTTTCAAAACTTCCTTCTCGAAGGAAAGATCTCATAGAACGCATCGATACGGAACTATTTACATATTTTTTCCTCTGGAAACGTTAATCATTTTGCGACCGACAACAAGACACGAGAAATTAATCTGCCAGAGGCGTTCATTTTCCGGAAAATCGAAGTCGTAGCTTTGAATTAATAATCGAGACAAATGGTAGTCAAGGTTACATCTGCAACAGACCGTTTGCATATTATGTAACAAGTGTGTTTGCATCTCGAACGCAGAGAACTCATAAAGAAAATTCACACGAAATGAATTTCCTTTATTTACGAAATCTGATATAAAAGCTTGCAAGTAAAATTTCACTTGAACATTTCGAAACGTTTAAATAATTTTCATCGATATTTTTATAATTTATCGAAACAAAATTAGTTTAAATCTACAATAATGATAATTGATTTCGTTTTATAGAAACTATGTATAGGTCGTCAAATTATATTCTTAAAATATCGCAAATTATTTTATACAATATCTTTTGCACATCGACGATGATTTCGATGCCACGAGATTTTATTTGGAGATTCTCCTGTACATCTCTGTCTTCCGCATTTTTTTACAGTCGAAAGATTTTATATTACTTCTTTAGAATCAAGAGTTCCTATTGACGTCCCCATAGAATTTCTATTCATTGCTCGAAGGAAGAGAGTAATATACTATACCTTACACGCATCATCGATAATCTCCGCGTAACAACGTCGTTGTAGCGTCGTATTCTTAAGTGTACTGCAATTCACTAGGCATTGGAAGTTTTTCAATTTAGTCTCTTAATCGAGAATCTAGTCTTGCAATGGGAAACTTCTATAGAATTCCTGTTGGAACTTCAAATAGCATTCCTGATGGAACTTCAATAGAATTCCTACTTGATGCTTCAGAATGTGGAGCATTAAATTTTTGAAACATTCTCGGAGACAAATACCGTCCAATATTTTTCTATACGTTATCAATAAACGAGCACACGTATATCGCAAATTTCGTTGTTCTACGCTCCTATGATAAATACTAGCTCGATCAAATCAACGGTAGATGAAAATCAATAAGCAAGTTCTCTTCGAAATTCATCGTCAATTATAACTTTGCGTAGTAGTCATTACTTTCTAATTATACATTGTAATAAACGCGTATTTATAATAATGAAATTGGTAATGAAATAAAACAAAACTAATTGCACGGGAGTAAATTATTTTCTGCTCACGAAAATTGGGAAATATTGCTGGGATATTTAGAAAACCATTGATTAACAAGATATGAAATAATTCAACCATTATTAAATTAATTTTTCGCTCGATATATTTGTAGTACATAATTTCTATTAGTCTCAGATTTTTTTTAACGCAGAATTAATCGCGTTATAGGAGTGTTTATCGTACTATATTCACACGTGCCGCCAAAAATCTCGGAATAAAAAGTAGACGCGATGGTAATTCGACGAGCGTTAAACGCGATTTCATTTTCGGTCCATTTTAATGGATTCGAAGGAAACACCGACAAGGCTGATACCTAATGCGTCCGATTGACCCGAATCATTAGTAGCCGACCAAAATTATAGGCTCGCCTGTAATTTTAGAATCCTGTCACGCACCAGTCACAATCCAATTGATTTATTTGCGCGAGCCGATTAAACAGAGCTGCTCACTAGTTTTCAATTACATTATTCAGCGATCACTGCCCACGAGTGCGCATTTTATCGAAACGATTGGCATCACTCGTCGAAAATTGCGATCGCGTTCGAGCTGGTCTGCGTCGGAACTGAAGTTTTTCGGATACACATTTTTTAATAGTTTACTATGTTCATGCCATTAATTGAATATTTCCAACGATTAAACGCTCCAAAAAAACCAATGCGGAATTAAATTTAATTTTGATCAAGCAATTGTACATAGTTAATCATCAGTCGTTTTATAATGGAAATAGAGATCCACTGGGTATATTTTCTGTACGTCCTTGAGAATAGTCGTATCAAGATAATATCATAAAAGCGGCAAGAGTGGTTCGAGCAAAATATTGCAATAATATGCTCTTTATCACATAACAATATTTGTTGCGACGAAATACGTCATTTTTGCTTGTAATACCTATTACAGCCACGTGACGCCTCGTTGTGCAATCCAACGTTGTATGTGAGAGGCACGTATAATCAATGGGAGGCATGGTCTTATCGAACAAAACTGATAAACAATAAACTTATGGACACGGTAAAATAGCCTGCGCACGATCTCAAGTACTTTATGATTTTAAGATATTCCAAATCTTAGAAGTTGTATATAGTTTTGCAATTTTATTGCCAAGCACGAAATCAGTTTCAAATGATGAAATCGGATCGTGGAATCTTGAAATTAACATTTTTATCGGTAACTATTTACTTTAGCAATTCCTCACCGATTTCGATGACCTGGAAATATGTTGTCATGGTCACTGTTATGGAGATTCTTTTAAACCTGTTACCGCCGCTCGCCTTTCGTTTTCGAGATATATGCAAAAATAATTTTATGTCTGAATTAGCCTCGAGTTGAGTTGGAGATAAAATATTAAACTTTATTCTTTATTATTATTATCGTTATTATTAACAGAAATTGGAAAAATGTCTGCCATTATATAAAAAATGCAGGTATTCTTGATAATATTAGTAAAGAAAATTGAACGAGAAGATGAAACCTAATCCATTATATTAATTACTGGATAGAATAGTTAGGTTTAAGTAAGGTTTGGGAAAAATGAGTTTTTAAGCAGATCCGTTATACGCAACCATTGCCGACCGTCTCGATGTGTCTATAGAAACAATAAATAATCAACGATTCAACGCTTACACACACGCTGCCACAGTCACGTACGTATAGACAGAATTCATTGTAGTAGCAGCGATCTTTTTAAAGAAAAATTTCGGAAACTAAGGCCGTGCGGCGGTTATATGTATAGAGAAAAAATCTTCATAACAACGACCTTTTAAGGTCATCGAAATTGGTGAGGAATCGCTAAAGTAAATAATTACCTTTTCAGCAAGTAACGATTTCTCCGTAAAATAACGTTTAAAGTAATGTAAATCGTGATACTGCGTTAATGTATCAGCTGCTGGAAGTGTCGAATATTACTTATCCTTATTGGCTTTCCACGTGTAGGAAAGTTTTCACTCGTACTCGATATTTTATAGCATTCCTAATGACAGTGGCGATGTTGACACGAAATACAAAGTAACATTGTCGTAATTTTCTGTTGGTTATTATGTAACATTGAGTGTTTACCACGAGGCAGCGACATCGGACTGATCAACCTTGAGTTTGCTCCGGTCACGCGCGTGTAAATCTTTTCATCACTTCAATGCCGTTGATTTATTAAAACATGAAACTGAAATTGGAGCAATCATTGCCGCGGCGAAGGTTGAATCGGACTAGCTGCGTAACTATTAGTATCGTGACGACAGGGAGCAACGGGTCCATTGAGAGATAATACGTCAATCGAGAACATTGTAATCCGCATCCGCTCGTGGAACGATTTTTGAACAGGAAATAATTCCATTTAACGACAGACGTGATTGTTTTCCATAATTGTTGAGCATAGGAATTATGAGGCGACTGTGACTCTGAGCCGAAAATTTCAAACGTTTCGACTCTCTCTTTTATGAATTTACTCGCGTCATCCCACGATCTTCTCGTGAGCCTTTAATTCCAAACATCTCATTGCGTAAGCTTATTACGTTGAAATCCGCGATCAACTGTTTCTCCGCTGGAACGAGCTCCTAACCTTGAGGCTTCACGACCGTGTTATTAAAAATGTATGCAACAGACGAATCGAATACACATTAGCTTGAGGAACACGAACGAGCGCTATAACAAAGCGTACACGGCATTAAACCAGTATTCCTGCACAGTCATTACCGATGGCTTCGTGGTTTTGATCAGGTAAACAAGCCATTTTTCGTCAAATCTGTACAATTTTTAATCAATTCAGATCGAGAGAATACTTTGAAAATTTTTTTTTAACATCTAGAGATCGAAGGTATGCGTATTATCGTTATTAATTATCCGCGAAGTCGGTAATTTCGGCGATTCAATCGGCGGTTCGACGTTTTATCGCATGGCTGCGGTCCAAATTGTTACATTATCGAGAGGAGCCTGGCAATTTACACCGGTACGTTTTGATACGCGTTGCGTTGAATTATCGAGGCTATCGCGCGATGAAAAATTATATTGCCGTGCACCGGGAAAATTTACAATCGTCACGGTTTATCGATACTCCGACGATGCTTTAGGCCCCTGGAATATACGATGCAATTTTCAAAACGCACCGTGAACGGGGGTGGCTTTATCGTAACGCTCGGGGATAATCGATTTCCAAAGAGTCCACCGAACGTCGTTCGCGACAGAACTGAAATAAGACGGTAGTTTTAAGAAAATTACCGCGGTGCGCGGGGGAGGGTGGAACGCTAGTAACGGCAGATAGGTTTAAAGGCACCGGTAAATCAGAATTTAATTGTCGGGGTGAGGTATCTAAAATGGTTTCGCTTAAATATCTCCTTCTTGGAGAAAGATTCGAACTGGAAAGTACGGCGGACGAAGGAAATGATTCACTCGGTCTTTTCTTATACAGGGTGTTCAAAAAAGTCATTCAATATTTATAGGGTATATAAGATACATAGTACTGAGTAAAGAAGCTTTATTAAACATACGTCGAAAGGTCAACCGTTTCTGAGATATAAACATTTTTGTTTGTTATTATCATAATTGACTTATTACTGAATTCTCGATGTTTACAGAAGATTTTCCATGTGCCCACCTTCCATTTCTATACACACTTGGCATCTTCTTTTTACAGAATCGCGAACTCTCTCGAAAATTCCACATTTCTGTCGAATTGTTTGACAAAAATGGTGGATTCGGTTACGTAATTCTTTTAAGTCATTTATCGGAGAGGAATACACTACGCTTTTTAAATATCCCCATAAGAAGAAGTCCAAAGGGTTTACACGTCCAATCCACTTTTAACCGAACACCATGTTTAAATGGTCTCTCACATTACTCACAAAATGAGGTGGCGCCCCATCATGCATGTACCACATCGATAATCTTTCTGCCAAAGGCACATCATCCAAGTACTGAGGTAATGTAACCAAGAAGTTGAAATAAGCAACTAAGTCAATTATAATACCAGCAAACAAAAAGGGTTATATCTCAAAAACGGTTGACCTTTCGACCTATGTTTACTAAAGCTTTTTTTCTCAGTACAGTGTATCCTATATACCATATAAATATTGAATGGTTTTTTTTGAACAACCTGTATAATGGTAACTTATCCTTACATGAACAATCAATGTGGTACTCCTTGTACACAGGGTATCCTGTAGCATCCCACTTCAGGACTAAATTCCACGCATGAAAACAATAAAAAGAAATGAGCTCATATAAACATTTCTTCTTTAACATAGCTTCACGATAAAAGTTCGAAATGAGCTCCTTCCATCTGAACACAGCAGTAAGCTTTGTTGTATGTTTATGTGAACTTTTTTTTATTGTTTTCATGTGTAGAATATAATCCCATATGCCACGAGACACCCCGTATAGTATAATTATGATATCTGTTTTAAAATACCTCCACGTGACAAGTAATTATATTCCTTGTTTACACAGATACGTGTGTGTTTATAAAAGTTTCAGATTTATCCCTAACATTGTCCTTCCTCTATCAGAACAAACGATTCATTGTTTTCAAAACTGTTTTGTAGATCCGTAATAATTTATTCCCACTTGTTTAACTTGTTTTTGTCGAAAGAAATTACGTTGATAATTCTTGGTCTCAAGGTACGTACGCGCGTGTATCGTTGTGTACGCAAGCATTTCTTCGGATCAATGTTTATGAATACACGGGTTTCTGTGTGATAATTATTGTATGGATAAAAATACGACAAGTTAATGTACGTACGCGGAATACATGGATCGTAGCAGCCGAACGTTCGTTCTACTTTATGGAACGTTCCAAAATTTATTGTAATACCGAAGTCTTGAAATTAGTGACGTATGCACGACCTACATTACGTCGGGAGTAATTCTGATATACGCGAAAATAATAACTTGCTTTACGTTTTCGGCGTTGCAGGCTTGTTCCTCGTTTAAGAGGATTTTCTATTTTGTCGGACGAGAAATCGATATTTCCCGAAAGTTAGTCTGAAACCGGTATACGACAAATTCTCTAAAATCGTTTACGATCGTTTTATATAGTCGGTACCCTGACCTGGATCTTTAAAGGTGTTTTTTCTAAAAATACCAAGACCAGGACTTTCGGTAAGTAATGCAGCAATCGATTTCAAATTTTACAAGCATACGTAGGAAAGCACTCGCCACAAAATCGACTACGGAGAATGGAAGGCATCGAGTAGTATTTTTCGCTCTAGCAGAGAATATTTTTTTTGGTAAGATTGTTATTTTCGTACTTATTGGAATTTGTTGATACTTGTAGTCTATTTTGTACGCTACTTTTCTTTTACAAGTTAGCTGAAAAAATAAACGCCTCGAGCGCATGCAACCCCTGGATAATTTTGGGATTATAAACGACATCGTCCTAAATTAAAAAGGACTTCGCACAGATCTTATGGAAAATGGCCCCCGGTTAAATTATCTGAACTTTTGATATGATGTAGTTCATTATATCTTGATGAAAAGTTCCAATGGGCCCAAGCTCGTATAATTGAACAGTTTCCGAGATATGGGGTATCAAAAGTCAATAATAGTGAGCCTTATTCTAGACTACCACGTTTGAGCATATTTGAGTGTGAGAAGCACTGTTGTACACTGTCCATTTATTTGACCCCTTAAAACTCAATAGTAGCACTGAGGGACCTTAGATATTACCCTTTGACCCCCTGACCCTCTGCTGCAAGAAGATGATGACGATGAATTACAGATTGACACTTCGTTGGTAGATAACAGCTTTAGAAGACTAAAAGTTTATTCACAATTTCGGAACTGTACCAAACATCAAGTTCTTATTTCTCACATTCGACTGGGATATTGGGAAGTCGTTCGAGGAATGTACAGCAACCGAGGGGTCGGTCGAGCGCTTGTGAGAGCGCGACCCCTCTGGTGGAGAGCGTGGGAGGTGACATCATGAACTACATCATATCAAAAGTTCAGCTAATTTAACCGGGTGCCATTTTCCATAAGATCTGTGCGGGGTCCTTTAAACTCCCGTTCCTAGAAAGATCGAATAGACCCAGCGCAAAAATCTTGGTCCAAGTTCCTGATAAATCGTAGAAGGAAAAGTAGAAAATGGTAAAATCGCCATTGTACCGCGTACTTTCGTAAATATAAAAACAAAACCGTTTTCGAATGAACTTTTCGCAGAGGATATCGAGGTGGTCGCATTAGGTGGACCATTCGAGCGGGAATTTCCATCCACTGGCGAGAACGGCATCAATTCTTGTTGTTATCGGCGGCCATGCGCCGCGATTCGAAGACGAGGACTCCGCGGTCCGAGTCCGCGGACCCGTAGCTGGGCACGTCTCTACGTTCAAACATCGATAGAAGGTCCGTTAAGTCCTTGCAAAATGCGACAAAGATCGCTAGCAGCGCTGAATACAGTCGTTACCTTTTCAACCCTCCGCGTTCGAGAGTTTATCCTCTCTGGCAGTGTCCCTCCTGCACCGCTTTGCAGAGTAGAATCTCTTTGGCCGTTTCCTCGTCGCGGGATGGCCCGTGAACGAGAGACAGAATCGAGGATTTTCAATTGCAACGACAATCCGCCATTTAGGGAGACCGTTCGAGGGCCATCCGCCAAACTACCGATGCTTCCACGCGACGCACTGCGCTGATACTTCGATAATACTTAAATGAATTTTGTTCTGCAAATACGGTAGCTCGCGAAAGCATTCGAACGCTTCCAATCTACGTCGTTAACAAATAGAATTCTAACTGTAGATGTTCTTTTTTTGGTGACACTTTCGAACGCGTAGACAAGAAGCGTATTTCTAATGAATGGAATGTAAACATTACACTTTAGTCGACTCAAGACATTGTGTGGTGCATACAGATTTCGTACAGTATAATATTTTATAATTATTCTAATCACGAGCACGAAAAAGTCAGGAACCAGTAAATGTAAACGTCAATTAACACTTTGACGGCCGCTGTCACGTATACGTGACTTCGCGAGCTAGCAGACGGCCACTGTCACGTGCGCGTGATCTACTGTATCAGTCACCATTTCATCATACATTCAACTTATTGCGTTTGTTGAGGATACTTGCGGCCATTAAAGTGTTAATATTGAAGTTGCACAATGAAAATAAATCTTAACCTTGAAATTGCCAAATTATTAAATCGAGGTCAATCTACAGTACATTATATAATAAAGAAGTCAACAACTGAAAGAAATATTACTTACAAGAAGCGTACAGGACGTCGAAGAAAGTTAATGCCCAAAGAGGAGAAAATGATTCTAAGTGAAATTAACCCTTAAATGGACTCTTAATCTCAACTGAATAATGTTACTTGACGTTGATTCTTATCAAATTGGTAAATGGAAATCAACTTTTCTTTAAAGCATTTAAAACACAAGATTACATAAATTTTCAAATAATTACATTGATATATATTAAACAATTATTATTTACAACTTGCAGAGGGCCGCAACGACCCCAATAGTCCACTTAAGGGTTAAGAAAAGTTCATGTACATCTGCATCGAAACTTTTAGCGATTGTTGCAAATAGTTTTGGGAAAGATGTACAACGAAAAAACCTACAATTAATATTCCTTCTTTTTTTATTATAATGTTAACCTGGTCGACGTGGACGAATCTCAAATATAGTCTACAACGACTCTCCTCGAGAATTAATTACTTTTCGATCCTCAGTGAATAGTCTAGTTAACCCCTTGCCTTACAATTTAATTTCCAACTGTGCGTGCCTACAGCGACACCAAGGTTTGGCCCGGCAGACTGTGGCGTCGCCTCCCATGCTCGCCACCAGAGGGGTCGCGCTCTCGCAAGCGCTCGACCGACTCCTTGGTTGCTACATATACAATCCTCGACCGACTTCCCAATATTCCAGTTGTCTAAGGCAGGGCCTGCTAGAAAGCCTTACTGATGAGTCCACTAGCAACTCCTTTCCTTTTCTGCCCTCCTACAAAATTCTCCCGAGTTCCTAACTTTAACCAGCAGCGCCACAAGACTTATCACGTCTCTGAGACGTCATTGTGACCACGTATCGCCAGCGCGCTATAACGATTTATCAGGTCTCGAGCAAGCAAAAGCTTTCGTGTCAATAAATAAAACATCGGTACATTGATGGTTGCGCGTACGTGCGCGTCCTGATGTCTTGAAAATTCTCCAAACGGTCGTTGGTACGCGTCCTCGTCCCCTTTCTCTAAGGGTACTTTATTTGAAGAACCCGCCTCCTGTCGTTATCGTAGCTGCGCCCATCTTCGGGAAGTTAATCCAATCGTCCCCTGCCGGCTCTGCAAAATTTCCGCTGGCTGCCGGTAAAAATAACGGCGGACAGGTTTGGGCGCAGGAGCTCGTTTCTCGAAGCTGCTCAATTTTGCGTCGAAACACGCAATTCCCTTTGTCATTCTTATCGGTGAACGTGACCTTGCCCGGGAATAATTGTTGCCCGATAAATACGTTCGTCAGGAGCAGTATCTCGTGAAAGATACCGCGGCGATAACGCGTCGGGGACAAAATAAAGGAGAAAAGACGAGAGGGAACTGCGCGTGTCGGACACCGGCAACAAGAGCTTGATTGCTATTAATTGGCACGATAGAGCTAATTACGCGGTCGCGCTATCGCGTGACCATTGCCCAGACGCGGTTACCGCATTTATTGCTCGTCGCTTGTCACTCGATAACAAAGTGAATCCAATCCACGTAATTGTTATTATTAATACGTCGCGTCCGATCGCGTAACAAACCACTTGAACTTTTCGACGCGACTTTGTAACAATTCTCTTTGGTTCGCGTTTGTTAGAACAGGATCGGTTGGCGTAGCGTTGATTGAATTATCGATCGAACGCGTAATTAAGGGAACGATTCTATGATCGCTGGCAGTTAGAGGGATGCAGTTTTATCGTGAACAGAGGGTGGATTTAATATAAAGGAAACGACATCGGTAGTCGTGTTCGGTAATTTCGCGCGGCGTGTCCTCGGATTTATGCGCATTTCAGGGGGAGGCAGATGACATCGAAGAGAAGAGATTCTGATCGGTGGAGAGGTCTTGGCTCGACGAGCACTCGACGCCGTTAAGAACTTGGCGAAATCGTGTTTGCAATGACTCCTCGACGAGTGAAGTGGCTCAAGGTTGGCGTGGGTGGTTCCCGTGGCCCGTCGCGGTTATTGGAAGGCGATAACGTAGCGGTGCTCATCCAATTATTATCAATGAACGTCGACCGTAAGGACCGCGAATTTTTACGGTTTGCTGGAAACGCTCGTTAGAATCGTGATAATCGGTCGACTTTAACGGTGATCGATATTTCCGGCTTGGCGATACGCCGCCGTCGGGAACAATTCCCGCGACCTTACCCGTCAAGATTGCTTCGTTCGTCTTGGCGATAATAACAACGCCGTTATCGCGTTAGAGTTTACGTAATCGTTTGACAGGAATTCACGCTAGTTTTTAGCCAGCTGTAATTTATACACCCGATTGCGTAGTTGGAAAACACTGTCGCTCAAATTTTTGACACGTTGCTTGCGTACTTCGATCGGAATTAACCTTTTAACGTTGCGAAACGTACCGTAACAACGATCGTTTTTACATCCTTTGCTTTCCAGAGAAGCGACAATGACAGAAATTGAACAATTTTCCTACGCTTTTAAAACAGTTTTAATAAAACTGTCATTTCGTCATGTTAAATAAAACGATCTGTCATTTTACTTTTATTTCGAAGGGTTTATCTTGTCATATCGATTACCAGTCAGAGGTCCGTTAGAAATAACGTGGAAACAGCTTACCATATATTTTTAAATTAATTTCAAGCGATTACAAGATTACTATGTTACGTCGATACATCTTCGATCTATTATATTTTTCATTGGAGTTGAAAGAATGATTGCATCACAGAATTACATTATTAGTAAGGTAAAACATGATTATCGAAGTGTTTCGTCACACTGATAAAACGATTCTGTTATCGGATTCTAAATAGAATCTGGTAACTGGAATCTTCGGATAAGATCTACCGGTCCGTAAGTAAATATTTCACGCAATCTTTTCACAAAAGTTATTTACCATCGCCAAAGAGTATTGCAACGACTGTCGAAATATTTCCAAATATCACGTAAATTTTATATATCCTGGGAACCCTATTGCAATTACTTGTGAAATGGAACACGATGCCACGGTCGTTACAATTACAGATACACGTTCTTCACGGCTGTTGCAACAAAGCATAACGCGTTTATAGAGCAGGAAACAAAAAAAGAAAAACACTCGAATCAGCGTGCTTATGAATATGACCTTTGTTTTCACAGTCTATAACGCGTAGTCGCCACGATGCAATCTGTGACTAAAGAATCCTAATTTACGATTGTCAGAACATACCGTTCGCATTCAACGCGACTTTGTTCGTACCAATAATTACTATCTACCGCGAGCTGACATCTACGCAACAAAGAGCAGACACGAGACAGATAGACGCATTGTAATCGTTCGCTCAGCCCTCGTCGCGCTATTATTGTTCTACAAACAACTTCGTACTTCGCATCCTACCCTATCGACGAATCAATTAATCGTCGAAACTTAATGCAATCTAAGTGCAATTAAATAATAGTGCATCGGAACGACGATCAAATTTGTCAGGGGATGCTCAACCTTGCAAATAAATATTTCAGCGACGAACGTTAGTCAACTCGATTGCTTTTGCAATCAAGCTGGTTTAATTATTTTAAAAACTACTACCAAAGTGATTGATTCTAGTCTAATATGAAGTATCGTTTCTTCTGTTATTGTATATTCTCTCATATTGTCTGGAAGTGTCGCGTGTTCTTCTTTCGTATCTAGAGAAAAGAGTACGAGATACTTTTCTACGAACTTGTGTATTTCAAATTCATTAAATATTTTCTCGAAATCTTTCTCGAAGATAAAAAATTAATGTGTCAAGGACAAGCCTTATCTTTGAAACACGAAACAGGCTTTGAGGGAACGTCGAGTAGGAAATCTCTCTCTTCAGATAAAAACGAATGTGTAACAAATTTCAGGGCACGTTTTTTGGAATTTATTCTCGTCGTATCTTTGCGCTGGCATTTTATCGCCAAGACGCCAAAAAGTACGAACGAAAGCGAGCGTAATATTTTCTATCGCGGTGAAAATAAAAAAAATTCCTAAAATAAGCTTTATACCTGGAAAATCTGTCGAACTAGAAAACTTGTTAGCACAAACGATCCTAGGAAAGATCCGAATATAAAATTATCCAATTAAACGACATTGCGAGAGAAACAAAAGACTTAGTTTTTTTTCGTATTTTTGGAAAATGAGCAATGATTATCGTGACGAAACAGATTCGTTTGGTGATCGATGGAAAGTGGCGATTACCGGGTTCTTCCATTAAAATAATACCGTGCATTACGAGACGAGAAACGTGGAACGTTTATCGATGGTTCTACAATTAGGGCGTGCATTATCCACGGTGGTGCGAGTGATCTTATCGCGCGAATGCTTTTTTTCGCGGGCGTAATTTCATCATTTCCGAGCAGCAAAGGATCGAGGACTGTTGAGTTTGCATTTCCGCGCGCTGCATGAACGCAAGCATTCTCGCCTGGTAACGAGCAAGTACTCGACGACTCTTCCAACGAGCAATTCTTCCAAACGCGACTCGCAATAGGATAAGTATTCGATGCTCGAAGCTTTTCTGCTTCGCTCTGCTTCGCTCTGCTCGCCGTGTTTCTACTAAAAGCTGACTCACGGTCTTCCGAAAGCCAAGTAAAACCGTACTACGTTACGTACGCTGTCGCCTAAATATTCTTCATTCATGAAAGTTTCAACACTTTTTATTGGAAATAGGTGGTGGAATAAAAGAAACAATTAGGACGCTTTAATTTTTAACTAAGCTTTATTAGAAACACTTGGAAAGCACGTCTGCACGGTTTGAAAGAAACATACAGAATGAAAAGGTCAGTGACACAAAATTCGTCCCGTACCCTCAGACCCAATCGGTCCTATACACAGCTGCACCCTCTTGACTTGTATCTCGAAACGCGAAACGCAACATACGCGTTGATGGTTTTTGTCACACAAAGAAAACTTTCTCTTTTAGAAGAGAAAAACCAACACTTCTCAATTCCCATTTATCTACGTGAATTTATCTGCAACAATTATTAACGAATATTGCGTCACGCGCGCCGGAGTTTCGTGATTCCGCTACACGGTTTATCTCGAAATAATCCTTACCTCGCGGGCAGTATGATAAATTTGTCAAAGTCCGGTCTAGAAATTCGTGACCGACATTCGCGCGCCAAAGCTTACGTATTGATACGGGATATGACCTCCCGTGTATCAGTTATGACGGACAAACGATGTAATTAATGGTGAACTTAACGGCCGCCTGGGGACTATTCGATACGAGCCACATATCGCGCAGAGCGATGTTTTGAACTCAATGACAGTCTTAACCCTGGAATTGTACGCTGATTTCTCAAACCATGTTATTTTCTCTAAAACGAAGCCAACCTCGTGGATCATTTTTCATTTATTTATTTTCGTATAAGTATGATTCACGGTACTATCACTTACCAGTTTACAATTTCGATTTTTTTCAATCAGTCACAAGGGTTTTGCATCGGTGGATGTTCAGGGGGTAATTATTTACTTTAGCGATTCCTCACCAATTTCGATGACCTTGGCCGGCATAAACAAATTTTACCCAAACCTTACTTAAACCTAACTATTCTACCTAGCAATTAATATAATGGGTTAGGTCTAGGTTAGATTCTCTTATACCTCAATTTTCTTTATTAATATCATCCGATATTAGCTTGACACAGTATACATTATTTGTCGTTGGTCGTCATGATTTTAATACAAGAATACCTGCATTTTTTGATATAATGGCAGTCATTTTTCCAATTTCTGTTAATAATAACGATAATAGTAATAATAAAATAAAGAATAAAGTTTAATATTTTATCTCCAACTCAACCCGAGGCTAATTCAGACATAAAATTATTTTTGCAAATACCTTGAAAACAAAGGGCGAACGGCGGTAACAAGTATAAAAAAATCTTCATAACAGTGACCTTGACAACATATTTCAAGATCATCGAAATTGGTGAGGAATCGCTAAAGTAAATAATTACCGCTAAAAAATGTTAATTTCAAGATTCCACGAACCGATTTCTCGAATCATTTGAAACTGATTTCGCGTCTGGCAATAAAATTGCAAAATTATATGCAACTTCTAAGATTTGAAATATCCTAAAATCTTAAAGTTTACGAAGTTGCTTATTTTCGTGTTACGCCGAGTTCAGAGATCGCATACTCGCAACACACCGCGCGAAGATAGAAATTCTTAGGAGACTGAAAAAGTGGCGTGACGTCTAAATATTAATGGGAAATATTGCAGGTTTAAGAGTGAAAAATGTTGGCGTGACCGGCTGTGAACGTGTTTCTCTACGTAGAAGCTCGTCTCGTGGAAAGAGCTTAAACGCTTACGTCATGATTCCAGAAATCCTGTCCCGATCCTCTTCGATCCCCTGCCTTCTGCGTTTAACACATCCCCTCGCATCGAATGCATCCCCCCTGTCGTCAACAAGTTCGAACGATCGTCTTCGAACGTATTACCGATGGATAATATTTATATAATTCGATGCGATCGATAAACTAGGCGCAATCGTATCGTTTCAGGCTTTAAAAGGATCCGAGGATACTCTAACATACTAACATCTAAGTCTCCAATTCAGCGTAGAAACGATCGTTGAGAGAAATTTGTCATTTTTGTAAAGTCAAAGTACTCTTTGCTTTTGCGAGAGAAACAGTTTGAGAAAATGCACCAGCGAAAGGAAACTTTGATTCGTTATTATTGCATTTATTCTACCAGTTCGTTTTCCTTTGCATCTCTGGCATTGACTTCTAAAATAGATAAGCACCATATGTGATATAGGCTTAGTTAAAGTATCTTCGAGAACGAAAAGACCTGCATTTCGTTAAAAATATTGCGACTACTATTTGGTCTCTACCCATTGTTCGTTTTCAATGTTACTTGCACCTTAGGCTCTTTCTCTTCTCCCTTGGCTACCTTTCTTCTTCCTTCGAATCGAAACCCCATTCTGTTTATCCGTTTCCATAGTTTTTGTTTCTCTCCGTCCTCCTCGTACTTACCACGTTTTCTCTACGAACCTATTATCTCTCTCTCACCTAACTCTATTATTCTTGTTTAATCTTTCGCTTAATCCCCTTGTTTTTGTCACCGTCGGTCTGCTGAGCGTCATTCTATCGGCTGCCTCTAATCCTAAGAATCGCCATTTTAAGTAAAGATCCGTACTTAAATGGTACATCTGTTCTCCACTTGCATTTTCTCAGCGTGTTTTCTTATTTAATCACGCTAAGGATCGAGTAAATCCAACAGTGTCCGAACCATTTAATTCTCGACGCCAAGAACCATTGTATGATCTACCACTATTATTTATATTTCCTTTACTTTGATTATACTTGTCTAAAATACTCCTCGATACTCCATAATTCTGGGTCGGAACACAACAATTAGCTGCTCCCATTTGCCCCACAATTTTTTATAATTATTTATTTAGGTCATTCATGGTCGCTCACAAATAGAGCTAGTTTTGATCGATGGATTACAAGTGATACATACCAAAGGAAAAGTAACATGTTTATATATGTCCGAAATTATTACTCGTTACTTTTAAGAGTATATCATATAACATTGCAGTAATCTATTATTTAATTATGTTTTCACTGCCTGTTTATAAAAAAGAATGTTAATACTCTTATAATCCTTTGAAACATGCATAAATTAAAAAGTCATTAAATTTGATTTTTGTCCCTCAATTTTCCTTAACTCGATGCACTGTTTTTCATGTCTCGATACAATTAATTGTTTGAAAGTTGTCCCAGCGATTAGACGCATCGTATGCTGAAACGGTTAGCCAGTGACAGTTTAAAAGTTAAGTTAATCGAGCATTGCACCCCTTTGAGGGAGGGTAAATAAATACCTGGGAGCAGAGAACAGTCGGCGAAGCGGTGACCGAGTGCACGTAGCAATTTCAACCGGCTAAATATTTACGCTGTGTCACCAGAGCCGGTCGAGTAGAAACTGTATTGTTTCGAGGTTCATTATTTGCCGCGAACGTTAGGCGGTCCGGTTAGACGACGCATTGTTCGCCGTCGGTCGGATTAATCATAACGAAACTCGGTAGAACCGGGGAGAGAATTAATGTCCACTAACATGGTGCACGGAGTGCGCCGGAATCGATAACGAGGCCAAACGAAACCGGATGCCAGCCTCCGGGCCGAGTATTAATCATAGGTATCTTGGATAATCTCGCGAATTTCGGGGATGGCCCAGGAGGAACTGGGCTAGCTGGGATATTCCGAGCGTCATCTTTGGCTCGACTTGGTCCGATTATATCCTATCCCGCTCGGTGGATCGTGAGTTAATGCACCGACAACTGGATTTATGGTACTCCCTGTTAACCGCAGAACTCGTTTAACGTTACACGGAACCCGGGTTTGACAGCAAAACCGAGACCTGTTCGTCCCTTGTCCGGGCGACGTCTTCTTACGCGTGGCCAAATCTACTCGACGATGTTTCGAATTAATTCAGAATCACGGGTGCACCGGAATCCGTGGATTATTTGAACTAACGGAGAGACCAATTCGTCATTTTTCCAACTATCGCGCATTCCATCTATGTTCTTAACTCTTGAGTGGATTCTCAATCTCGCTTGAATTATTTAATGTAACGTTGATTTTTACCAAATTGGTAAATGGAAATCAACTTTTCATTAAAGCGTTTAAAAAATAATGAACTAATAGAAGTGCGGCGTCGCCTCTCATGCTCGCCACCAGAGGGGTCGCGCTCTCACAAGCGCTCAACCGACCCCTCGGTCTACCCTCAGCCAGCAGCGCCACAGAAGATTACATAAATTTTCAAATAATTATATTGACGTGTATTAGATAATTATTAGTTTAAACTTGCATCTTTTTACCGTCTGAACTATCGTTTTCTGTATGTTTGTCTTCGATGTTTTCACAATCAGTAGATTATGTCTGATAAATCATCATTAAATTGGTCTTCAAGTAGTTCATCTTTATCCATTAGGGAAATAATTAGACCAAAAATAAGCTTTTCAATTAACTGCTGTGATGTACTTACCTGTCAGAAAAACACTAATAAATGTACTTTACAATACATAAAATAAATATAAAAATGCATCACTGCCATAAATAATACCGTTATTGAAAAAACTACTAGAAAAATACACACTTGTCTTAAAACGGGAATTATCGGTAATGCGTTAACATGCAAAAATACAAGAAATACTTGAAGTAAGATACAAATTATTATATTTAAAGATCGAGATAACCCTCTACAAAGACATATTTCATTAATTTTATTAGTAACAGTATGAATTTCTATACAGATCCGCAGTCTAATTACAAGCAAATTATGCAAAAGGTGGTTTAAAATATTCGACATATTTCCTATCCTCGAGTTCTTCCGAGGGATGAAGCTGAACATTCGTCGGGTAATTATGGCGGTTGTTGCGTGCGTCGATCTTCCTATGTACCGTGGAGGGACAGCTTAACGTGGCTTTAATCTGTTCCCGTAACTTCCTGGTCACTGAATTTTCGCGAACGATAACGGAAGAGCCCCGGCGAACGCGTGGTTAGAATATTAATTGGCCCGATTTAGAGAAATACGGAACTCCGTAACAAGTCCCTTCATAACGACCTGGAACGTATTCGTTCTATCGTGTAATCTACCTCGTAGAAATATTTTTGTTGGTTACTGTTCTCCCTGGAAGGGAAACACCTTGCATAAATTAAACGGTAGCGCGATAAAATAAAATATGCAAAAGCGGGGGGCGTTGCTGTTTATACACTTAACCTCAATTTTCGGATTACGCAAGAATGTCCGGGAATAACAGCATCAAACGATATTGAAACGCGAACAGACGAAGGCGAAACCGTGCCTGGTTTAATTTGCCCCGGCTCGTACATAGCGTAGTTGCTAACAATGTCTGCTGTGTAGACACGGGGGAATCCCGAATAGTTGCAACAGCGTCGGAGAACATCGAATTGCCTCGAAACTGGCGGACGCCGATACTATGCATCTCATTCGTGCTCTAAGAAAGTAATCCGCCACTTGGCAGCGTTGTTTCAACAGCATTCGCGAATCTCCGGAGAGTATCGAAGTGCTATTTTTACGTGCACGCGATCTTCCCTGGGAATTTAACGTTTTATCTAGTTTTAAACCGTTCTATGAATCCACGATTTCCGTGGAATTTCCCCGGAACTTTGACCTTCGCCCAAATTAGATTCTAATTATGTAAGTGGTTCGAAGTGCTCGTTAATTTGTCCCCTTCCCTCGCTCGGTGCCGTTTTAAGCACGAAACGTTGCTTTTAAATCCACTTTGCGCTGCCGGTAGTTGTTGAAAAGTAGTTGTTTTAATTTTCTACATAAACGTTGTACGTTCACGGCGGTACGCGAAACTATGGCGATTAGTTATTTAAACTCCGAACGAGAGCCCTGTGTTACGATCTCGGGCGAGACTCGCGGGTCGCATAATTAGCTTGATTAATTCAAATCTGAAGAGTAGCCAAAGAGACGTGAAAACCCTTTCAGTCTGTGCTGCCTCGATCCTCATAGGCTGAGGTTTTATGTAAATAGACGTGTGTAAAGGGTAATGGCTCTTCCAAGTATTCCATTACCCGCATTCACTGGCTTGAATAAATTTAATCTCTAAACAATTAACCGTATTAATATTCATGACGTATGAATAGTGTTATATTCACGCACCATTGTCTAAGTGCCACGGACACCGCTGTTAATCGCGTGTAATGTATCTAATTTGTCACCGTGAGCAAACCGTCGCGAATTAATTTCGCGCGATACGTTCCCGCGACTTGATTAAACGGGAAAGAAAGGTGCTTAAGTGCTGAAAGCGCGGCGATGCAACCCGTGTTATGGAAAAACCAACAACTTCATCGCCAAAGTTTAAGCGAATGTTTCCCATTACGCGAGCACAAAGCCGCGATAATCGTAGTTCCCTCTAACGGAGTAACTTTCTTCGCTCTCTGCAGAACGTAATAATAAAGGAACGAAGAAAGGTAACTATTCCGCCGTAATCTTAATCCTCGCGAGGAGGGCTGAATCGTTGCATAACGAAACGAGCGCAAATGCGCCGAAATAGTACACCAAACCCTCGAAACACCGTTTTCGAAATCTTTTTCGCCGCGTTATGCCCTTAGAAAACGTAATAAGCAGTCTCGAGACATCGATGGCGGTTCGAGAAAATATTAAATTCAGCTGCATACTTCCGTCATCTTCGACTCGTTACAGAAAGTTTGCTACCACCCTATCCGACTGGACTTCGGAAACAATACCTCCACCGAAGTTTGTAGTCACTTTAACGTCCACCCAACCCCCTGGTCGAAAGACTGTAGCATCCCCAGGGGAAGACGCAACCAGCCATGTTTGGAAACGCTGATCCAATCAAACTTCAACGCACGGAGGTATCGCGTAAACACGTCGAACAACGCTTCTTTTCTTCTCGTTGTTTAACCTGCTACGATCGAGAGACGAGAGGGAACCGCGAAGACGTATCGAACGCGGCGAACCGTGCTGCCTTTTACAACCCTCCTACCTCGAAAGAAACGAAGCAACGCGTGCCGAGCGTTGTTTTATCGGCAAACGCGAGCAGCGTTTCTTTGTGCAGGGCGTATCGTAACACGTTGGGACTCCAGTCGTAGATTCGAGTCGTATAAAACGAAGAAGAAGGAATATTCAGGGTGGTTCCGTTGCTCTTCGTTATCGCTGACGGATCAAAACGAGTTCTTTTAACTCTTAAGTGGATTATTGTCAGCAAGTTTAAACTAATAATCGTTTAATATACAAGGTGTTTCTGCATTCTTCCGTATACACTTCAGCAGTGTGTTCTATAAGTAAAAATAAAATGTTATACATATATGAAGTGATAAAAACGAGGAATATAATCACAGATCATTAGCCACACATATTTGCGGTAAAGAATTTTTTAATCAAAAGTGTGTAGGATTTCGGGGTTATGTCTGTTCACCAAAAATGATTATAATTCTCCCCTAAAACAGAAAATAATTTTTCCAGAACGATTTGAAATTTTTGTTTTTCGCCGAATTTTTTTCTCGAATATGGTTAGGAATTCAGGTGTATGTATCTTCACCAAAAATGATTGTAATTGACCTCCGCAATCGAAAATAATTTTTTTAGAATGATTTGAAATTTTTTTTTCGTCGATTTAGGCAACGCCTACCCCTTGTTGATTTTTCTTAAAAATACGTTTTTCATTTTTAGTAATTTTGTTTGACGCCCTACAGAAAAGTTGTATAATACTTTTATTTAGGTACTCATGAGCTCTACTTCAGAAAAAAGTTTCATTGAAATGTATTCACTATTGTAGGAGTTATGGCTGTTTGAAAATTGGGTCACTTTTATGGGGGTTTTCTCACTTTACGGGATTAAGGAACAACTTTTCGAATAGTCTTAGAATTTCTGCATATACTTCGCCTAAATACGCGTTGTTTGCCTGTGGGAACATTAAAATCGTCCAATCCGTTCAAAAGTTATGACTTTTTAAACATGCGCATGAAATTTCAGGGAAACATGTCAATGTATGGTCAGACATTATACTTTCGGTAATATTTCGGAATTTTTTTCTCGAAGATGGTTAGGATTTCGGGGGTATATCTAATGACCAAAAATGATTATAATTGACCTCTGCAACTAAAAATAATTTTTCCAGAATGATTTGAAATTTTTGTATTTCGCCGAATTTGTCGACCTTCTATTATAGTTATTCGGATGACCGTGTGCTGGATAATCGGAACACTATTGCCTCGTCAGTAGTTGATTTCCATTTACCAGTTTGGTAAAAATCAACATTAAGTAAAATAATTCATTTCGCTTGTTGAACGACTAGTCGTGGTTGTTTGGTTCTTAGTAACGAGGCTTGTTTTTCGACACGGTGTTTTGATGTAAGCAGATCTGAACTGAGCTGATACAATCATAAACACAAAGCGATGCCAGAAACGGCAGTCGAGTTTGAGATCTCGTGCTGTGAACTCGTACAACATTTTAACTGTGCTTTCCTGAAAATTATAGTTTATACGCCTGATAAAAGAATGGTGTACTTGTCAAAAGACCACTTTCTCATGAAATCTGACGAGCTATTACACTATAAAACAATTGGCATTTTTAAGAATCTGATGCATGGTAAGTGAAAGAGAAAGATGACTCAGGGCCCAACAACTGAACTATGATTGAGAGTCCACTTATGGGTTAAATTGGGCGGAAACTTTCAGAATGACCTTTATTCTTTATTTGTATCCGCTATCCGCGATCCGATTAAAAGTTCGTCCAACGCTCGACGACGCCATGATGATTTACAGCCATCCAACGTTTCTCGGGAGAAACGTGCCCGTGCAACGCGTTCGTGCGCTCCGGCATTATTTACGAGCAGGGAAAAAATGCCCGCGGTTGGATAATTCGTTATTTATTTGCGTTCTTCTTTTCATCGAGTGACCAGGGTTTCAACCGCGCGTCGTCTTCCGGCCTTTAAAGCGGGGCTATTTATCTCCGGCATCGAATGACCCCGTCGTTTCGCTTCCGGTCCTCGTGCCAACGAGATTTTCAGCCAAAGAAGCGAACGGATTCGCAACGCCGGGGATCCCCTTTTCAACGGTCGGACGTGGAATATAAGACACGGACGAGCCGTTGAAAAGGGCGAAGTCGTCTTCTTCTTGGTTTGCCGGAGGAATCGTCGTCGCGAGAGGGGATGAAAAGGTCGCGGCGACGGTGGCGAAGGCAGCGGGAAAGAGGGGGGGTTTGTAGTTTCTAAAGACGCTTACGCTTCAGCCAGCCGCGAAGCCGCGGCGAGGAAACCAGGCTGTCGCCTATATTTACTCATTTTCTTTTGGGCGTCTCTCAAAGGGAGCGTCGCCTTGGTCGTCGCTCGGCGTAAAAATGCGCAGCTATTTCGTCTTGCCTGAAGGCTTAACCTCGCATGCGGTAATCCGCGCCCCGCCCGAGCATCTCGTTTGGCAGACGGTTTCCCTTGGCTCGCGGACCCAGGAAATCTCGTTCAATCCGCCGACGACCCACCTTCTCGCGTTTTCTTCGCGAGACCCGACTGATTTCTTCTCGCCACGGCGGGAAACTCTGACCGCAATTACTCGAGAAACGGTTTACCTTGAATCACGGTTAGCTTGAATCTCTCCTTATTCTTTGATCGAATCGTTAATAGATTGTTGTTTATATTGTTTGGTGTACAGAGGGTGCTCTAGCAGAAGAGCTAGAACGAAAAAGAATTTTGAAACTTTGTGTTTACGCGATGATCCTTGAATTTTTGACGATTTTTCGACGAAGAAAGATTCGAGAATGGGTCGTCGACGACACAGAGAGATACGTATACATTAAACGGAAACGTACGGATCGCGAGATATGAAAAAGGTTGACCCGTTTCTTGGCGAAAAAAAATGGCTACGATTTAATTTAATGGAAGACAATCTGTAAGACACTTTTACGGTAGGAAGACGTGGACGTTTGTATCTTTTCGGCGATGAAAATTAGGAAGAAAGAAGGAGTATCGAGCGAGAAGCGGGATTGCAGGGGGGACGAACGAAAGAGGGCAGAAGGAACGCGAAGAGACATACTTCTGCAAAAATGGCCGAATTTAGGAGGTTTCTTCATGGTCTGCTGCCTTCCTTGGCACATTCACCTCGTCTGCGCTTTAACTATTCCAGGGTTTTGCTTCTGCCCATAAAAATCTTTTCTATTGATTTTCAGAGAGAGGAAGGACTGATTTAAAATTTGGCAAGGCCTCGTGGAAACTCTTGTCTTCACCAATAATGTCCGCTTCTTTCTTTTTCGTTCGATCATTCGTATTTCTTGTATCAATAGAATCGTCCATCGCGTGATCTACGGTCTACGACTGTTCGCGAATAAATAGTTTATAGTCCAGTTGTGTCGCACACTAGTCGTATAATCAATAGAAATTGTTGAATCTTCGTTGAGTACGTAGCGTCAAAGTAAATTTAAAAATAAACATAGAAGACAGCATAAATTAGAATAGTTATTAGGTTCATGGGATAGAGGATAAAATGCTCTTTAAAACGAGGGTTCGAACAAGTCGATAGCTTTATTAGTTCCGGAGATGTGAGGATCCGAAGCGTTTGTTTACTTTTTTACTATGGTCTTGTTAAGGTCGTTGACCGCTCGTGATCGTAGTAAACACATTACGTCACACGGTCACTCGGTTAGTGGGTCAACGTGCGACAAGGAGGTCCGACGCTACGCGTTAGACGAAGACAGCAATAGTCGAATTAAGAAAAATTACCCCTTTACATAAATTACGATATCTCGACAACGGGAAGTCGGATCGTCAAAAACCAAAAACCGTTTTACAGAGGAAGCTTTGCCACCGCTAACAATGGCTTAATATTGGAAAAAACACTAGTAATTTTGGAACTGCACGCGTTTAAAGTTGAACTATTTTTAATACACGTTGTTTGACTGCTCTAAGACAGTAGAAACTGAAGATTCTCTCTTTTTATCTTTGATAGGTATTTCTTATTTACATAGGAAGCTAACTAGAACTGTATAACAAATTTTGTCCGGTTTATTACAAATAATATAAATATTAGAGACAGACTACACACATTTCTGAGAAAAACAAACAATAAGAATAGAAATGAATATTGAAAAATTCATTGCATGCTAGAAATTCTAAACGAAATTTATTAAACGGTCATTTAACCAGTCGTAGTAGGTTTAGTGTTAATGACCTTTTAGGAATCAAAGTTTCGTTCATATTTTACAGGGACAGTATTTGAAATGAAATAAAAAAGTTTAAAAAACTATAATACTTTTGATTTGTTTATTTGACATAAATTTATACAGGTTGCGTTTGTTCCTTTTCCAAAATATAGCAGCATAATACGTCTCCTATATATCATTAGAAAATAACCATTTGTTGCGGGAGCAAAGACTATATATTCCAGAGTCAGGGTTCGCGAGCGCCGTTGGAAAGAAAGGTGAAGAATCGCTGCCCTATATATCGCGCACAGGAAGTGGAACGTGGTCTTATTCGATCGTGCCTATAACCGGAGCGGTTGTTTCGGGTTCCAAAAATCGCACGGTTCGGATTCGTAAATCTTGCGAGAATTAAAAGGAAGCCCCAGAAAAGAAAGCTCGTATAAATCGTGGTTCTTGGGCGAACGGAGTACCATTTGGAGACCGCGAAGATGTTGCCAACGCTGGTAAAAAAAACGGGGGTGAAACACACGAGATACACGACGACACATCGAGAAACCTTCGAGATGTCTTTTTGTCGAGACGTCTGCTTGGCCGAACTCTGCGTGTTTCGTCGTGGTCTATCGCTCTCCCCGAGCTGGCAGCTGCTGGGATCCCCCGTTTACGAGGGTGAGCCACGTACGTGAGATCCAAATTTTTATTTATTTAGTTTCTTCCATTCAACGTACACCCGCGCGAGCGTGATTCTAGAAAATAAAGCGTGATGTTTGTAATTGGCGGGTTGAGAGTCGTAGTGGTGTGTGCCACATTTTAGCTATTCTACGTAAAATGATGTTTCGCGTTCGTTGTTTAAAAAAAATCCAGACACGTATTAAAGTTACAAAAACACTTGTACAAGCTCAGAAACGTGTTATAAAATGGCTGTATAAAGGATAAATAGAATGATAAATAAAAGGATGTTTAAATTCTGGAGTGAAATAACACAGTGGTGTAAATCACATTTTAGCTATCTCGTATAAAATAATGTTTTACAATCGTTGACTAAAAAAATTCCACACAAATACTAACACATTTAAAAGTGCAAAGAAGTATCTGTGTATGGAAACAATTGAAGGATGTTTAAATTTTAGAGTGAAATTTCGGAAAGATATCAGTTTGTGAAAATTTAATAATGAATATATTTTTAACATACAATATAATATGTTTTCTAATGTTTATACAGAAGTATTAATAATAGAGCGTAAGGTGGACTTACACCATTGTGGTTCGAAATATTTTGCTATCTTTGTTCAGTGACAAAGTATGAACTCTCAAGTAAATTGATTTTGGTGATAAATAAAAGACAGCTCGAAGGTTTCAAATTCATTGTTAACTCAAATTTGTAGAATTTGGTCTTGCACCAGTGTGTCTCTCAAACCGCCAATTGTCCGGAGCGGTGTATTTCTCTTGTCTTTTCTCAGACAGTCGAAAGACGAGTCTTCCTTTTACGACTCTCTCGATTCTACCCATCGATTCTCGTCGACGACGAATATTCCACTTCTGGACGCGGCGGTAAACGCGGTCGAATCCTATTTCGGGCGGTATAGCGATGGTCTTGGTATATATATTTGGTTCGGAGACGCTGTTTATGCGCCCGATCGGCGATAAAGAAAATATCCCGCGGTATTCCTTGTAAATATTTTCCCTCGGCGATCCGCGAGATCACTTTGGCGAAACGACGCGCACGGTTGGTCGCAGTGCTTGTGAATCACGGATGGATTTCGTTGCTGGTGAAGCGTTGCGCTCGCGTGCGTGTCACGCGAAGATGCCGGGCTATAAACTCGATGTCCAAAGAGCCTTTGTCTTCGTACGTTCCCTACGAATGCACGTTGCCCCGTTTCTGGGTATCGAGGACAGAAGTTTATTCCGCAATGATCGTTTCCTGGGACGATAACGCGTTTATGTTATACAGAATGATTCTACGATACGTTCGGTCGAGAACGAATGGCACTGGAATATCCACGTCGTCGATCTTGAAATCTTCTCTATCCTTCCACGTAGAATGGAAACTATTTACATCGAGCAAACATCCTCCTTCGAACCGGAACTTTCGCGAGAACAATTTCTTCTTCTATCTTTAACTGTTCGCGAAACATTCTTATTTTTCCATTCGACAACGGACACGCTGCGGAAACTGGGACAAGCTGCGCTCGGCTTTTCTAAGCGAAGGTCCAAAAGTAATATAGGAAGAAGCTGAATCCCTCAACAGGGAATATCATTCGAAGATAACATTATTTTCGCTTAAAATGAAGAAAATTTATTAATCGAAAAGCTGTCAACGTTGAACGTAAATACGATTCTCGGAGGCACGTGAGCGTGGGTTTTCAAAGTTCGCCGATATATCTGCGCGATATAAATTTATCAGGAAAAGCTGCGGGCACCGGGAGTCGAGGGTCAATGATATACAAAGTGGGCCATTTAAAGGGGAACGCCTAAATATAGTTAAATCGTTCGTAGGGGCGTGCTACAGCGATGGAAGAGGAATTTCCCCTAAGGCCATTCTCTCGGAGATTTCGAGATATTGCCCCGACAAAAATGTAACGAGCGACACCGACGTTATAATAATCGTTTCGACGATATTCGCGAAGGCGAGATCCTTCCGGCGCGGACGTTCCATTCGCGCGTAATCGCGAGTTCCGTAGATAAGCTCGAGCGTGCAGGAGACGAATCGCTGGCGAACGAGCTTCGAGAATGGAAGGGGCTCGAAACGACGCGTTCCCGCGATCGTTTACTCGCAGGAAACGAACCACGATCCGCTATGGAGCGGCGATATTATACCGGATGATGGGAAAAAATTATGCAGCCAATCAAGAATCGCGGGTGTCATGGCCCCGGGTCGATGTATCACTCGAGGATCCGCCGGCGCAAGAAATGGCCGGGTCGCTCGACTCGGGGTCAAGGGGTGGTTTTAGAAGGCAAAGGACGACGGCAGGGAGCACGGGAGGGCAGACCGCGGCATACATCCGACTTTATGAGCCACCATCGCTCATAGAATCTTCGCCGCAATCTTTCGCGAGAGCCCCTTAGAGAGGCTTCCACGGGGGAGAAAAATGTCCGAGGGTTTGGAGAATCGATGAGTTTGCATTAAACATCTCCGGACCGGCCTCCCGGTGGCCCCGGGTGGCCCTGGATACCCGAGGAATCACGGATCCGCGCCCCGGATCCCGATGGTACAAGGTACGAACGCCAGGAACCGGGTTTCGAATCGGAAGTAGCGAGCTCGAACGACCTTCTTCGACTACCGTAGGCCAAGCACGTGCGATTCGCATTGTTAGGAAAATGTTTCGGCGTCGCTGGATCGCCGGACCCCCGAGAGAATGGAGACCTGTTCGAATCGGTTTCGCTATAACACGCAACTGTCCCGTAAGTATAATCGCAACTATGGACCACCCACCAACGCGGTGTACAATTTTGAGGAAATTTAAGTGGTACGGCGAAAACACCCTTGTAAAACGTCGTTATAACGAATGTGTATCTACAGGTGGCCTATTAGGGGTATTTATACATACAGTAAGGAGCACTACAATTTTTCGCCGTCTTGCCTTTTTTTAAACAATTTGGAGCGATTGACTTCATACTTATTCTTACTTCACTTCCGTGCCTTTCCGTTCGACTGATTGCGGTAAATTGAGTGCTAAGACGTACAATAACATTTGATTAAACATTCCTTTTATTGACCGGTGCAAAACCGAGTCACTCCATTTTCTTTGCCATTGCTAAACCAGGAGACATTAATTATTGAAGAACTTTATGTTACTTCTAAATATAATACAAATTACTGTAATATTTATTTCTTACTATTCTTCCACATTCTTAACGATAAATAAAAATGTATCCAAAGTTGTGGTCATTGGTTCATTTATGCTCCTTACTGTATATTTACTTGCAATTCGAGCGTTCATAATACTTTTTACGAGGAAAAATAACGTAAATTATATGTGATATATTATATGCACGCATGTAAAGTTTGTTGATTTTTAATACACGTTTTAGACTGTTCTAAGACAGTGGAAACTGAAGATTTCCTTTTTTCATCTTTGCTATATCCTTCCTATTTATATCAAAAGCTAACCAGAATTTGACACCAAATTTTGACTGATTTTTTTACAAAAGAATATAAATATTAGATGACCGGTCGTGGTAGGCAAGACAGATTACATATTTTCTCAAGAAAACAAACAATACGAATAGAAAAGTTCATTGTACGCATACTATAGGATTGAAGAGATTTTAAAATGTTTAAAGAACTACTTTTGATTCGTTTTTTGATGACATTTTCTCCGTACATTGTCCATAATGTACAGGTTTGCGCTTCGTTTGTTCCTTTTTCAAAATATAACGGCACAATACGTCGAAAATGCTCCATTTGGATGTTCATCCGTAAAATCATGCCAAAATTAGAAAAAAATCCAATTAAACTTTTTTGTGACAACACACATACAATTAAACGTTAACTATCAAGTAATTATATGAAAAGATTTAAGATTTTAAGATTTCAACTCAAGTTAGTTGCATTTTACAATAGCTGAAAACAAGTAACATAATATAATATTTATAGCGTTCTACGTATCGTTACACAACGTTATACGTGTAATAAAAGTCTTACTATCGAGCGGTCATAATAATTTTTACAAGAAAAAATAACACAAATTATATGAGTTATCATCGAAGTAGGTCTCATTATTTTTAATACGATCCTTTATATTTCGGTAGCGTTCTGGCAATTATAGTACAACCAAAACAGGCAGTGAAACATTCTACGTAAAAGACCAGCCGAAAATGTAGAATAACATTTTCACGCATGAGGCTTTGTTTTCGAGAAAATTCACTTTGGGCGCCAGCGTAAGTAGAAATATCGGGGGATGGTCAGACGCAACATTAAAATTCGATTATCATTGAAAACGAAGCATCGAACGAACAAAATTTATTCTCTACTTCTTCAACTAATACTCTTTCATAGAATCACTAGCTTTTTGGTTGTATCATGATTATGATTAATGCGATTTAATACGCGTCCGACCATTCCGCGATATTTCTACTGAATTTCCGACATCAGCTTTTTCAAAAAACAAAGCCTCGTACGAAAACATGTTATTCCACATTTTCGACTTATTTTTGCACGTAAAACTTTTTACACCCGTTTCGATCATACTACGATCGCATTTTGTATCCGTTTTAAGAGAGCTACGTACGTCTCTTTTTCTATGCACGTATTTTATTATGAAAAATTAAAGATTATCTTCTCTGTAGTTTGATGTTGATCGTAACGACAGAATACGTAAATATATGTTGTCGAAGTGAACTGCGGATAATATCAGTTTAACGCGTAATGAAGTACATCGGAGAATTTCGAATGCTAAAAGCTTTCCGTCCATGGACGCAGTATTTTTAATCCGCCGGTTTTATTGAAAGCGACGGAGTCGGAAAACATACATCGAGGTATATTTAAAGAGAGAAAATGGATGCCATCTCGTTTCGTTCGTCGTTAAAAGCGAACTGGTCAATATCATCTTTTTTACAATATCTGTCCTAGACTGGCTCGTTCCGGATCGCAAGCGAAAAAGAGTCGATTTCAAAAAAAGAAATCCGTACTCGCGTGATTTGCAATCCTCATTTTCCCAGGGAATCGGTTATTCTGCAAGAGTGAGCAGACGTCCGATCTCGTAATCGACCTGAAACGCGTTACACTTTTTGTCGCCGAACGTAGAAACGAAACGTCGAAATGTTTAAAACGAAAGTCGCGCATAAACGTATTCCAGTTTACGACTATCCGTTTTACGACGATTCGCACTTACGATGCTTTCCAATTATATCTTCTGCACCCGTTCTTGTAACACGTCGTCAACGAGAAATCACAAATCCATAATATATCGAGGAAATTTTAAGAAATATTGTCTTTATTTTTAAGTTCGTTCAAATTTTTGTTTCGCGAGAACAGTTCGTTAAGTTTTAAGTTTAGTCTGTGGCGCTGCTTTGCTTCTGTTGCGGTAAGGCGCTGACTTAGACTCCTGGGATATTAGGAAGTCGTTCGAGCGCTTGTGAGAGCGCGAGCCCTCTGGTGGCGAGAATGGAAGGCAACGCCACAGTTCCTTTTTTTGGGGTGTTGATTCCCTGGCGAAAGCGTAACGATGGCAGCACGAAATGAAAAATAAATTCTGTAGAATGATTCTGTACGATCGTAGCGATTCGCAAGGCAGTCGGTGTATGCCAACCGAACCCATAAATGCCTCTGTCTGCGGTATTTCCTATGGGTCGTAGCTCAGTCACGTAGCAACGTAACGTGTATCGTTTACGTGTCCCGCGGTATTTGTTCTTCTATTTCTCGAACCGCTCGTGCTATGTACATTTAGGCCATTATCCGTGGAACCGGATGCATCGCATACGCGTGGATCGTGCATAGTGTACGATGCCCAGGAGAGTTGGTTCGTTTTCAGCGGTGTACCGGCGCGCGCGACGCGATGCGAAACAATGCTTTTTAATCGCGCGGCCATTTTAAATTGAATATCGACTCGCCTCGGCTGGGTACACTTTCGAACCGTTCGATGTAACCGATTCGACGCAAAGTGCTGGATTAGAGACGTTTCCACTAACGTTGATATTAACGCTAGAAATACTGGCAATTATAGTGTATTTATTTGTACCAAAAAATTTAAACGATGGGTACAATGCGATGGAAATAACCGAAAACCAGGGTAAATTTGTTGTGATTTTTATTAGGAATCACGAATTCTAGCGTTAATTTTGGAATGTGTTTTTAAATAAGATCGTAAATTATATTTTGCGTATAAGAGTAAATTCGCACTACACGGAGCAAGGTCGGAATTTACATTTTCTTGAAATATTTCTTTTTTAAAAATCCGTTTTTCTTCTTTATGTAGAATATGAATTTTTTTAATTCTAAAAATTCCCCAGCGACGTTAATTACAAAATAGTTATCAAAAATTAATAAAAAACGTTCCTCTATTATTTTAACGCTAGAACTACTGGCAATTATGGTACATTTACTTGTACCAAAGGAATTAAAACGATGGGTACAGTGCAATGGAAATAAACGAAAACCGGGGTAAATTTGTTGCAATTTTTATTAGGGATTATGAATTCTAGCGTCAATTCTGGAATGTGTTTTTAAACAAGAGTATCGTGAATCATACTAGGTCGGAATCGTACGCTTAAATACGGCCCTGTTACCATAAATCGGTGATTAATTTAGAAATCGTTCCCGTGGCTGGACTTTCCCTGTATCCAAGGGTAAGAACGAACCCGCGGAATATTTTTGTCCCTTCTATATGCGGTGTTCCGGCCGCGGGAGGGGGCAGTACGTGTCCTGCGGGCCAAAAGTAAGTGAAAAGTAAAACGAGAAAGGCAGAAAAGAAAAACGAGGACGCCGAGAGTACAAGGCTCGCCCAGGGCAATAATAATATCGGAAAGGTCGAGCTTATACTGCGGCGAGGTTTTCCCGATAGTTCGAACGGGTAGCGGCGGTGGGCGGGGCGGAGGGGGGGGGGTGGGAGGGGTGCGGGAGGGACTTTCTGCCAAAGTTGCGAAGCTTTAAAGCGAGGGCTTTAACGGGGCTTCGCGCCTAGCGCGACTCTTCCCTCCGGTGGAAGTCGTGTGGGGAAAGAGTAAGAAGCAGAGGGGGGGTTGGCGGGGGAACGGAAAGGAAATGATAGGTAGGGAGAAGAATGCCCGGGAAAGTAAGTTCGGCACGAGATATACTGACCTCTCGCGTTCCCTTCCGCGTTGGAAGTTCATTTTCGGCGGTCTCGAGTGTCTACGTTCCCGCGGAACTTTTATTATCCGCGTGTTTGACTTCCCCGATCGAGAGAGTCCAGCCGGAAGAATCGCTCGGAATCGACGGCGTTAATGTTCGGGGGTTGGGTGCGAAAACTCTTACGGAGTTTGGTGACTTTGCACGTGATCCGCCGACTGATTCCCGAAAGAACGCCCCCGTCGAGGGACGGTGACACCAGTTTGGCTTTATCGCTTTATTAACCTCGGGTCGATTTCTGTTAAGGATTCTAAAGGAATCTTAACATCGCGGGGTGTATGATACGGACGTCATTTCGCTGCTATTTTTGAGGATTAGGCCTTCAAGACATTTTTACTTGGCAAATTACGTTACGGTCATTAAGGAACCTCCAAACTACACACAGGACTTGGAATCTTTGGAGCTCTTCCTTGTCTCAGTAGCGATTGACGTATCGTAAACTCGCGGTAGAGCACAGCTGCAGACCACTGGAGTCTTGGGGGCTTTGGCTTTCCCCAAAATGTTTATTTAAAAAGGGGCAACGTTCTTGCTCACCCTTGCATGGTGTACCTAGACACTGGACAGCAGGGTGGGCGGGAATGTTGCAAAAGGCAAAAAACGTCCTGCCAAGGTGACGACTTAGAGGATTGGCTTGACCAATTCTCCCACCGGTTTTGGAATTAGATTCGTTTGATCGAACCTTACAAACTCCAGTCGATTCTCCACAAGTCTAGAAATATTCTTGTGTAACTAAACAGAGCAAGGACCCCTTCTTTGAAGCAACGGGCTTCAAGGTTTGACCAAGGCTTGACCATTCCTCCCACCGGTTTTCGTCACCTTGGTAGGGAGAGCCGAGGTTAGGTTAAGGTTAACATTAGGTTTTGGGATTGGATTCGTTTGATCGAGCCTTACTACCTCGAGTCGATTCTCCACAAGTCTAGAAATATTCTTGTGCAACTAAAAAGACAACGGCCTCTTCCTTGAAGCAACGAGCTTCAAGGTTATCGGGGTTTTCCCAAGCACCAGTTTCGGTGGTTTTTCGAGCACAAGGAAAAGGAACATAGTAAGGAGCTGTGTATCTCTTATTTTGTTTACTTCGTGTTACTTTTTAACGCCTTCACTTGATACAATTGCTCTTTTTACGCGATTTTATTTAACTTTGTTGAGTTGGAGGATGGTCGAGAAGTTCGTATGGTTCTAAACGTGCAGATATTCAATAATTATCTTATGGTAGGAAATATCTTCGTTCAATAATAAATTTTACGGTCTAACTTATAACTAGACTGCGGATGTTTATGCATATATGGCAAATTTTAATTTTCAAAAAACTACACAATACACTTAATATGCAAATATAGAAGAAATACTTAAAATAAGATAAGAACTTTTATATTTCATTAATTCTATTCATAAAAATATGAATTTGCATAAAGATTCCGCAGTCTACTTATAACCTATTCCCATAAAAAGCTAAACAAACGCTATTTAAGACTAAACTTACAGGCACTTTACGTGACCAGTCTTTCCTTTTCTTTTTCACGAGGCAACATACTTCTAATTTTTGCATTATTTTTGCAAGACTTTTGTGAGACGAAGAGTGGAAATTAAAAAATTGCCTCTTCATTTAACCCTTAAGTGGACTCTCAATCTCAACCGAATTATTTTACTTGATGTTAATTTTTATCAAACGGATACATGGAAATCAACTTTCCCTTAAGGTATTTAAAAAATAATGAACTAATGGAGGATTACATAAATTTTCAAATTGACACATTTACTCCAACACGGAAAGTCGAATCGACATAAAACGGAAACTATTTCAAAGGGGAATCCTTGCCACTTCCAACAGTGGCTCAATTATAGATCAAACTTGCTTGTGTGTAATTCTAGCTTTGAACAAACGTTTTGTTAAGTACGCTGATATTAAACAAGCCTAATTTAAATCACACTTATCTTCAACTAAATATTAGTTCCACATGTGATCATGGTCGTTCCATATTTGATGATGCTGAACTTCGAGCAATATTTTAAACATATAATGGAATTTTATGAAAAACAATAAACCTTACTTTAGCAAAGGCATTATTTCTTGATACTAAACTTCTTTGATTTTTTATTAAAATATAGTTTTACTAGCACGCGTGTAAAGTTTGTCTTATTTTAATACACGTTGTTAGACTGTTTTAAGACAGTGAAAACTGAAGATTCCCTCTTTTCATCTTTGCTATATCTTTCCTATTCACATCGGAAGCTAACCAGATTTTTATATCAAATTTTGTCCTGTTTTTTAAAAAAAAGAATATGAATATCAGATGGCCGGTCGTGGTAAGCAAGACAGATTACATATTTTTCTCAATAAACAAACAATACGAATAGAAAAATTCATTGTACGCATACTAGAAGTTTGAAGGAATTTTAAAAATGTTTTAAGAACTACTTTTGACAATAATTTTTCAAAATACAACATAATACATCGAAAATGCTAAATTCGGTTGTTCGTTTCTAAAATTACGCCTAAATTATAAAAAAAATCAACAAATACAATTTAACCTTAACTATCAAATAATTATATGTTTTGAACTGAAGTTGCATTTCACAATGCCCGAAAAGAAGTAACCCAATACAACAATTATAACGTTTCACTATTTTCCAAAAGTTTTTCGTACACGAATTGGAAAATACCCCGTTCCACGATAGAAAATTAGAACAAAGGTTGCCGTAAGATCAGAAAGTGTAAAAAATTTCAGCGATTCGAAAAGAAGGTACCGAAGCATGATGGAGTACGACGCGAACGAATGGGGGCTCCGGAACTTTTGCATCTCCGGTGCGCTTACGGCCGTATTTTTCCGCGAATTTCTAGGATTATCTTAGAACGTTGCAATGATCGTATAAATTTGACAGGTGACAGCGTCGGATGATGCACGGTCGAGGGAGCTCCTCTCGGGTACGATGTCTTTCGGAAGTAGGCGAAGATTTCGATCACGTCGAAAGGTAATGGTCAGTAAATAACAAATGACTGCGTCTGGCCAGGGGGGAACAGTCGTCATCCTTCATCGGAGTAATAGCTCGAGATGTTCGAAGTTTTGTAAGCGGGCCAACGAAGGTGCCCAGCGTGTCTCCCATTCTCATTCAAGCAACACGGAAGCAAAACTTTAGCCACCGAACCTTCTGTTCTAATTTCCTCGGATGATGAATCGGTAACAAATTCCCACGCAGGGCTACAATCTTTCTTTTCCCTCTGTCAGGCAACGAAAATACTTCTATTCGTATTGACTCGAGTATTTTACATACCATTCACGTTATTTAGCTTAATTGACGTTCGCATCTATCATTCGTTCCATGATAAAAATTATGTTTTCCATCGAGTAAACGCTTAATCTGCACGGGACAGGGACCGGTCGACGTGGACCAGGAGGCGACGAGTGAAATCGTCTTGATGTCCTTCACTCTGGAACAGCGCGGAAGAATGACGTTCCAGACGGTTAGAATATGGCGCCACGGCGTCGGTCGACGTCGCGTTTCCTCTCTCTCCTCGAGCAATAGGTTTCGTAATCCCATCCGTTATGTAACATTCTGAGTAGCGATTTCGCCTGCAAGGGTCAAATCCGATTCCGCCTCGAATTCATGCTGGATCCTAAATCGAACCACGTCCGTCGAACGGCATAGCATTCGGTGCATCTTCGATCGACCTCGTTATCGTTGATGAAGAACAAATATCGAATGTACAAGGTATACCCTGACGCGTGGGACCAGATTCTACGGTCCATCGGGTACACAAAAACAACGTACACGGTTCGTGTAAACATGTGCTTTATTTGATCTCGAGTTATAGCTGTCCTTAACGAACGATAGAATTTTTCTGGCATTTTTTGCTCGCGAGATAAAATATTTATTTCGAGCACACGAAGACGACGTACGAGACAGATAGTTTGATAAAAGAAAGAAAGTGGAATCTTTATTTATCAGGAAGAAGCTACGACAGATATTATTATAATCGTAAAACCACGGATGGGTAAGCGTGTTATCTTAAGCTGTTAAAATTTCACGAAGCTTCATTAACGTTGTTTCGAGAAAAACTGTTTTAAAGTTTTCTATAGCTACACTTTGTCGCAGCAGACCCTCTTCTTCAAACTCTCGTAACTTTGTCAATTTGTCGAATTTCGGTATAAACTTTTACTGGGGCATTCTTAAAACTATAGATTGTATGGAAACGAAATGAAAAAGTATTAACTTTTTTTTTTCGTCCCGTAAAACCTGAAACGTCCCTTAATTGGAATAACCCGGCTGACGAGTCGAAAAATAAGGTCATTCATGCAATTTGCTTTCAGTTCCGTAATTTGTCTTTACTGGAAATTATTAACGCGAAAGAAATTTAATTCGTCAAAGAATAATATAGATGGAGAAGGAATAAAATATGTATATTTTATGTTATTCGTCTCAGCTTTAATAACAAGAAACGAGGAAAAGCAGAAATTAAATGATGAATAATATATTTGAGAATACACCTTGAATATTTAAAGCCAATATATTCATTAAATTTCGTAAAACACGGTTTCGATGTAAATGCGTCCAAACCTTCTGGATCGTGCGCTCGAACAATCTGATACGCTCTCACAAATGGTCGTTATAACTAACGAATGTATTAACAGCTTCGTTATATTTTGGAATTTCGAAGCGAATTCTTAGGAATTTATTTTTAAATTGCTGTAGCTTTTTAAAAAATGAAATATGCAGGTTCTTTATTTAACATTTAATAATAATTTCGTTATTATGATCAGCGATATCGGACACACCTGTCAAATTTCAATCGCCAAACCGTTTTATTTACATCCGTGGTCGGGCGAGAAGCTATTTGAGAAATAGCGATGCCGCAAGGACCTTAATTCAGGAGTTGCGGTTTCGCGGTAAATGAACACGGACAAAGTGCCCTTTCAAATTCAAGGTCCTCGGGTCGTGCACGTCAACCCTTTGGAATCCTCCAATCACTTTCGTCGTCCCTTCTGAACTCCCGTGTCACGATAAACGTGTATACCTGCTAACGTATTTGGATCTTAAAGGACGTACTTACGTTAACGTTTTGAACATCCTTACGAGACCCGGACGTCCGTGAATTTAACCGCTGACTTCGCCAGAGATACGACGTTCCCTCGATGCACACTAATGGATTTCGAAAAGTTTAATCTGTACTTGGGACATCGTATGCATTAGCGGCGTGCTTGTATCGTAAACTTGGTTACTCTTACCTGGCAACTTCGGACGCCGATACTGCCTGAATACACGTGGAATATCGTTATCAGAGCACGACGATCCCTCGACGGACGTTTCTTTAAACGGTTATACCTCGAACAGAGAAACGATCGATCACTTAAGAACGCTGTTAGAAAACTAAATACAAAAGAAAATTTCTAAACGCGTTTACGCAATTATCGAAAGAACCCACCGGGCACGAGCAATTAACGCGAATTAATTGCTTCGTTAATTTACCCGGGTGGGATCACGGTGATTAATGGGAACGTAGATCGGGCCGTTGCCGCGACAATTTTCCTATTAAGAGAATTCCCAGCGCATCTAGCGCATTAAGCGATTTTCAAATATTCCAAATGGCCGCGTAAATCGTTAAACGCCAGGGAACTTTCGCGCCGAGGGAAAGAAGATTCGCGCGTTGGATTCAAGATTTAACGAGTTCTCGAACAACTCGTGTTACGAGCCCCGGAACCGGCCGGAAGGTGTCTAAAAACGTCGAGAGAACAGATAGAAACTTACCGTGGTCATGATTTTGTATGGCGTTGTAACGGAAAGAAAAAGGTTCGAACGTGGTTCGTATCGAAAACAATGGCCGTCGTCCTGTACGGGATCTCTTGAATATTTTTCTCGGAGACGGCGAGCAGATTTTGTGGTCGACGATGCGGTGACACTTTTTTGTTCCCAACGAGATGCATCGTCGCGCGAGAGCGTTGATGAAATTGGCGAACGAAACGGTCGCAAGCTCCGATGGCACCCCGCGGTGTTGGCGCGCGAATCTGTTTACCGACTCTATTTACGGGGCCAGGAACCGTGTAAACCATCCTGCTAATAGAATATGCCCATATTCTGGTCCCGTAGGAAACACGAGGGTTCAGAACTCGTAACGAGTAACCCCCGGGTTTCCCGTTTTCCGCGATTTTCCCACTCGAGCGCCGACCAGCCCGACAACGCCGGCTATTCCGTGCAATCTGCGCGCTTCTGACCGAAACCGTTGAGTTATTTGCCAGTTTCCAGCTAGTTATTGAGAGGATATTCCAAGCGAAACGTGATTCGCGAATTACAATACACGCGCTGTTGTTGAATAACAGCACTGAACGAGGAACGGCGATGTTTCGTGAATTACAATCGTTCCACAAGAATCGTTGATCCGATATTCTCGTTTCAAAGGGTCAAGATACAGTCTGTTACATTTTACGGACACTGTTGTTTCTCACTCTGAAGAGAAAGAGCAAAGAAATTTATTTATTGTTATTTGTATCTTGTAAAATCAAACATAGCCTTAATTCGAGTTTGTTTATATTATTCAGCTTTCGATTAACCCGTTAACTGTGGCGATCTCTTTGCGAAGGGCGCACCAGTGTGTGTATAGTCATCAAACACAAAGTATGTGTAATATAAAATTAGGTTGTATGTAATAAAATGATTTTTATTTTTTTTATTTCATTACTCACATTTATTTATTTACTTAAATTAACATAAATATTTTGCATATGAACGAAAAAAAACATGAAAATCAATTTCTTACTTTAACTTGCTGTTAGAGAATGGTGTTGAGCAAAGCATGGTACAATGAATAATGAATATATGAATTCGAAATTACTTCTGTCATGACTAATAAGAGACAACGATACATTTACGAAAACTAATTCGTAGTATATGAGGTTTTTCTTATATTAATTATTTATAATTTTGATTTGTTTGTTACATTTCGTTTTGACATCTGAACATTTTGAACATATTAAAATTTACGAATATAATTTAGTTTTCGCCAAAATTACAATTTAAATATCAAATTGTAACAAAATTTTACGCATGACGGATATAGTCGTCATGACACAAAATTCTGCCATATCTCCATGACACAAAATTCTGCCATATCTCCATGACGGATATAGTCGTCAAATACACTTAACTGGTTAAGAGACTTGGGACAAATGTAAGCCAGTTAATCGTTTCACAAGAATCGTTGATTCGATGTTCTCGTTTTAAGGGGTCAAGATACAGTCTGTTATACATTTTGTGGACACACTTGTTCCTCACTCCGAAGAGAAAGAGCAAAGAAAAACAATTTATTATCATTCGTATCTTGTAAAATCAAAAATAGCCTTATTCGAGTTTTTTTATATTAATCAGCTTTCGATTAAAACACTTGGACAAAATGTAAGCCATTACGATTAGAAAATAAATTCTATTATGGAAGTAGCGAATCGGAATATACTTAATATTATACAATTGATGAACTACAATAACGAAATTTGATTTTTCCTGTAAATTTTCCATATTTTTGAGATTTGTTTGACCATACGAAAGCCACATGTATTTTCAGGATTTTGTTCGTTTCGCTATTACTCGAAAACGGCTCAAGATATTTCGATGAAACCATCGTCCGTGTACAAAAAGTATGCTTTTTTATATCGAGCTTTGAACGCGATAACGTATTAAACGAAAACAAAAATTTTACAGATTTTTTTAAACCGATAAGCTAGCGTACGAAGCCACTGTGCAAAGCTAATTCGCACAGAAAATAAATATAAAATATTCCGCGATGAACTTATTTTGCTGAGAAAGGTAAACAGCCCACAAAACTGCAGTGTTAGGTTTTTTTTAAAGTAATACAAACACGATAAAAATTGTATGAAACACGCTTGTTTGTGTAAAACGTATATAGTCTAGTTTATTTTCTACACATTTTATTGCTCGCTTCTTTCGCGTGTTCGCCGCTGGTTCTCCATTCGGTAATAACGAGCAAATTGTACGAGCATTCTGCCACGATATTCCAATCAATATTCCGATACTACTTCTTCGTGATAAAGTTACTTGGATCGTTCGATTTCTGTAAAAAGTGAAATAATATATCATTTGGATTTATTAATCACCAAGTTATTCGTTCGATGCTACTTGTCCGGTCTAATGAGATCGATTTGATTTATATCAAATTAGTCAAACGCGGCCGATATTCAATTATCCATGCCCATTAACCCGAACCATTGATTTTAATACAATTAGCGAACGGCAGCGAAGCGAATATCCGTACGAAATTTCATTTCGCGCGTTGTTCGAACAAATTCTCGCCGCGCGTTCGGCCCTGGGTTTGCGTTTAATGATTTTTCTTCTTCTTTTTTTTTTCTTTTTAAATCGGGCGCAAATCGGCCAACGAGAATCGTAACTCGAAAGTCAACAGAAAGACCTGGGCTGGAAATTAATTCGAGGAAACGCTGAATGCGCGCGGGTGGAAGCATCGCTCGTTGGCAAAACGGAAATGTTGAGATTCCGTGCGAGGAGCAAAAAGAATCCTGGGCCAGCAATCGCATAAATAGCCCCGAGTTCAGGCGTCTGCCGTGGTCGAACGCCGTGGAATGAAACGGTTGAAAGGAGCAGACCCTTCGGCTGTGCTCGAACTGAATTCAATGCCGAAATCGACGATACGAACCACTTCGAAAGAATCGACGTCGTAGTTTCGAGCCAACTACGGCTTCGAATGGAAACTACAGGAACTGGTTGGAAAACTCCGTCGTGAAACAAGAAGAGGGTAACAATGGGGCATTTTGTAAAGCGTGTTCGTTCGATCGTCTTACAACCGTTCCAACGACATTAAATTAATCAAAAACGTTTCTTTATTTGCTTTCTGAAACGTTTTTATTACGACTCGTTAACGTGTCCGACTTTTCTCGATTCGAACGAACATTTTTATAATTCTACAAAATTATCCCCAGCAACGCTAGTTACAGAATTAGAATATCTATTATCGAGCGAAACGACATTAAATTAATCAAAAACGTTTCTTTATTTGCTTTATATAACATTTTTAACATCTTGATTGTCGGTATAAAATCCTAAAATTGCTTACGAGACCAAAATTTTGATTTTAGACAATTGCAAACTACATAACTTAAAACTTGTCGTAGTACTTGATTTCGTAAATTCACTAAAATTTACGAAGCGTATTCAAATATATTTTCTTTAACATTTTAACTTGAGAATTAATTGTTTTAGTTCCACAAAAGTTCTCTTACCCATAGATGGATGAAATGGCAGTTAAAGTGTTAATACGACTATTAATGTGTCCGAATTTATTCAATTCGAACGAACATTTTCTTGAAATATTTCTCTGTCAAAAATCTGTTTTTCTTCTTTATTTAGAATATGAATTTTTATAATTATACGAACTACCCCCAACAATGATTCGTTGCATAATAAATATCAGCTACTAGAATAAATATCATCTAATTAGAATATCTATTATCGCACGATGGATGCAAATTGGCATTAAATTAATAAAAAACATTTCCTCGTTTGCTTTCTAAAACATTTTCAATACAACTCGTTAACGTATTTGACTTCACTCGATTCGAACGAACATTTTCTTGAATTATTTCTCTGTCAAAAATCTGTTTTTCTTCTTTATTTAGAATATGAATTTTCATAATTGTACGAACTACCCCCAACAATGATTCGTTGCATAATAAATATCAGCTACTAGAATAAATATCATCTAATTAGAATATCTATTATCGAACGATGGACGCAAATTGGCATTAAATTAATGAAAAACATTTCCTCGTTTGCTTTCTAAAACATTTTCGATACAACTCGTTAACGTGTTTGACTTCACTCGATTCGAAAGAACGATTTTCTTGAATTATTTCTCTGTCAAAAATCTGTTTTTCTTCTTTATTTAGAATATGAATTTTTATAATTCTACGAAACTATCCCCAGCAACGCTACGGAATGAATGTGATCCAGAGAATTGGAATATCTATTATCGAGCGACGATACGAAACAGACCGAACGCCTTAGTTCACGTGCAGCTTTCAAGGGTTCAATTACGCTTCCTTATCTGTGTGATGCATTCCTTTGAAATTATATCCCGCATGTAAATCAGAGAGCCGAAGCATCTAGGGTTTTCGCCTCGCGTGTCAGCGCGGAATACGTAAACCAGTCGGCGTTACGCCATTATTTTCCTCCCCTATTTCCTCGTCTCGCGACACGACACGGCACGGCACATCAGCCTTTCCGTTGTTCCTTTGATTACTCGAAACCTCTTTTATTTTTTCGCCCCCCCCGCCATTTTCTAGGCTGACTCTGAATGCACCGGGGGTGGGTAAACGGCAGGGTGCCTCGATCTAAACGTATCGCGGACTCCGCTTTCGCTCGACTTACGTAATCAAATCGCTGGACGTACCCGTATTTCTGATAACAGGGCGATTAGAAACGCGTAAATGAATATGTAGAGCATGCAAAAATCAGACCATTTTATTATTTTTCGCCATCGGTACCTTCTGTGTACATTTGACTCGATGACTCGGACAATCGAATAACCAACATGGCGACTATAAAAAACGAAAGTTTCATCAAGTTTTATCAGAAATTACTCGCGGGTTATTTCTTTCTTTTCATATTATTCGAAATTTTTAACTACTTAACGATTAACTATTAACTCAAACAGACTTTATTAAAAAGAAAGAATGATCAACGAAAACTAATGTCTCTTGTGGGAATTATTTAATTTTTATATCACACGCCTTTATCGTCAGGAAACCTTTTTTATTCTGTTCTTTTCTTTTCGTATTAGTATCCAGACAACAAACTCGACTATCTTCAAGGACCACATTCAAACGTAAAGTCGCACGTTTTCTCGATTAAAACCAACATAATTTTATTTATACAGCGTGAAATGACAACGAATGTCGGTAAAGAAAATTTTCTAATAATTTGCTACAAGCCTACAAGTTTCTGTTGTTCCTCAGATTCCTCGGAAGCTCCTTTATTATTTCGTCTCTGCCATTTTCTAGACTGACTCCAAACGCACCAGAGTGAACCCTCCTTCAATCAACTTAAAATTTACGAGATTATGAACGAGACCATTTTATTTCCTTGCCTCAACACCTCCTGTATATTTAACCCAGTGACTCGAATAATCAAATAACAAATATTGGAAAAGCCTATATTTAAATCGAACATCGACCCTTTCCGTTGCTCCTCATCTTATTCGAGAGCACCTTCATTTTTTCGCCTCCCCCGTCGTTCCAGGGCCGATTCTAAATGCACTGGCGCGGGTAAACGATAGGGAGCCACGGTCGAAAGGTATCGTCGGCCGTGCTTTCGGCCAAACTTGGAATCTACGGGGCAGATCAAATAACTGAACGTACGTGCAGCGACTGGTAGGTACGAAATTTGGGGAATCACCAAACGGCAGAAGGGATTGCGGCGGGTCGGTGCAGCAGGGTAAAACGTTTGTTTAAAATAGTTGCTGTTTATCGCCGAGGCGCCGTGAAATTCTTGAAAATTTTTCCCCGGATTTTCCCGGGATTTTCCCCGCCCTCGAGAGGCCGTATTTAAATCGACGGCACCGGTACATGTACCCACCGTGGCGGCAGATACTCGTGGGTATAAATTCGAATTTGAATAAATTTGAATAAACGAGGCGGAGGAAGAATATTTTTTTTTCGCGATGCTTCCTGCTTCCTCGGACGGAGGAGGCCCGTGGAAGAACCGCGTTTGACGGATCGACCACCGGAGGAGAGTAGAAGGCAAACTTATTTAAACGCGTCAAAGTCGTACGTGTTCGAGGATCTTGGTATTTTCTGGCAGAGAGACGCTCAATGGTCCGTTCCATTGTCGTTTTTGCAGGATGCGTCGACGCTTACAGGTTTCCCATTTCCCGGATACCTCAAATCGGTTCCCGTTAAATCGCCCTTTCCGAAAGTAACGAGCCACCGTGATCGTTACGAGGGCTGCGATCGGGCGACGGTAAATTAATTTCACGACAACAGGCTCGGCGGTTCGTTATCGACTGCCAATCCCTTTGACGCGTTCCTTCGAAGCGCGTATCGATACCGTTTGGATATCATCCCGACGATTTCCAACAATTTCGCATGTACCTCGTAACAATATCAATTTCTGTACGAGCGAAATCCCATTTGCCCCGACATACAATGGGAAATTTTATCGAGCGCTGTTCTGTTTCATCCTTGTGCGGGTCCTGCGCCGACCGAACGACGCCCCCGTCGTTTTTCCGTCATTGCCACCCACTATCGTGGGATTATGTTAATGGCGACTCTATCATCTCCACGATCGACGAAATCCTGGTTAATGGCAAATCGAGTGATTCATATAAATCTGGAGACCACTCGAGGACCAAAGAGATAGTGCTCACCGATAGCATAGATAGAAATAGTTGGATGGAATCGTTGCTGACTCCGGAGACTACCTTCTCTAACATCGTTTTTGTTTAAAGCAAAATATGCATTGGAAATTGAATGGCAGAACGAGTCACGGATTTCATGCTTATAGATTGAATCTCGGGAGATTCGTAGGAGGCAAGAAAGGAAAGGAAGGGTCGGTCGAGCGCTTGTGAGAGCGCGACCCCTCTGGTGGCGAGCACGGGAAGCGACGCCACAAAATATTTTAATACGAGGGATTTAACCTTTTGACTACGGCGCGTCCTAGGAAGAATCCATCAACATCGATGGCGCGATCGTCACATGCCTGTCGCTGCGACTGGTGACCAAAAAAGTACCCGGAGATTTAAGAGACCATTCTTACGGTTTAAAAAAATAATAAATGCAAATAAATTAAAATATCCAATTTTTATCCAATTCCATATCGAATCAATTGGTAAAACAGTAAAAGGTGTTATAGTAAAAAAAATACAGAGGGCGTAAATTTACGCTTTTCGTATATATTGATAGACTTGTGAAAGCGTATATATACGCCTTTAGCAGTCAAAGGGTTAAAAATCATATCGTCAAAGAAGACTCCGGAGATCACCTTTTGTAACACCAGTTTGGTTTCGCGTATTGGACCAGCATAGTTTTTGTTTGAATTAAAATGCATTGGGAATTGAATAACAGAAAGAGTCGCGGATTTAATGCTTACAGATTGAAAGAGAAATGTTTTAATACAAGGGATTTGAAAATCACAGCGCCAAAGAAGACTCTAGGGCCCATCGTTTGTAACACCGGTTTCGGTTCGCGTATTGAACCAGCATAGTTTTTGTTTAAATCAAAATATTGGAAATCGAATAACAGAACGAGTTTCGGATTTAATGCTTACAGATTGAAAGAGAAATGTTTTAATACGGGGGGGGTTTTGAAAATCATAGCGTTGAAAGAAGTAACGGTCAGCCAAAAATGGCACTTTATTGATTTTTCTGATTTTCGCGACCAGGTGGAAACTCGAATAGCGTTGGCTTTCAATTACTTTGTAGCAAACCAAACGCGAGCGACGCTAGACGCCTGCGAACATTATCGTTTGTTTAATCCGACCGGCGTTGAAGTTTCATTTACGCTGAAATTACAGTGCCGCAGTGACACAGTGGCGAACGAAGTAAACGTCATCGAAACGGATACAGGACGATCGAACTTCAAAGCCGGCTAATGTATGGCAGAGAATCGTGCGATATCGTTAGGAAATGTTATTCCACTTGTTTGTGCGTAATTCTAGGTGTGGACAAACGTTTTGTTATGTACGCTGATTCCGCGTCGCATTTAAAATATACAATACCAGGGATATAATGTTAATAAGCATAATTTAAATCTCACTTACCTTCCAATAAATATTAGCTATTTCCATATGTGATCATGCTGAACTTTCAGCAAAATTTTAAACATATAATGGAATTTTATAGAAAACAGTAAACCTTACTTTGGCAAAGCCATTATATCTTTGATACTAAACTTCTTTAATTTTGTATTAAAATGTAGTTTTACGCTTTTCATCTAAACATTGACATTTTGGAATTGTTTATTCACTAATAAGCCTGGAGATTGTTGTATTTTATTTTGTATTACACTCGGTTTTATTATATGCTAATAAAAATATTCATGTAATCAAAAAATGTCGTTCCTTAAGCCAGTGAGGAGTCCAAACTTCGAGCTTTGACACAATTTCTATTCGTTTCAAATTTTTATGTACTCTTGATGTTAGTCTAAAATTTCAGAAATGCCCTGAACTGACAAACATTGTTTGTTTTCTATTAAATTACAAATTTTGTCCTTATTAGTATCAGAATATCGAACAACACGAACTTATGGAATGACCTAATATTTTGATAGAAAGTGTTTTAGCAACTGTAGTACAACCAAAGATGGAGTGAAAATATTCCACATATATGTATATTTACTTGTATATCGAGCGTTCACAATATTTTTTACAAGGAAAAATACCTCAAAGTATGTGGATTCCCAGACCATCGAAGTACGACTCATTATTTTTAATACGATTCTTTATATTTTGATAGTGTTCCAGGAATTATAGTGCAACCAAAATAGGAAATGAAAAATTCTACGTAAAAGACAAGTCGAAAATGTAGAATAACATTTTCACACAAGAGGCTTTGTTTTCGAGAAAATTCACTTTCTACAAGTAGGACGCCAACGTAAGTAGAAATATCGAGGTATGGTCGGACGCGACATTAAAATTCGATTATCTCGAAAACAAAGCATCGAACGAACAAAGTTTATTCTCTACATTTTCAACTAATGTTCTTCCATAGAATCACCAACTTCTCGATTGTATCATGATTATAGGGAATGCGATTTAATACGTGTCTGACCAGTCCGTGATATTTCTACTGGCTGGAGTGGAAATCGTACTTCATTCTACAAATACCCGATGAATTTTCAACATCAGTTTTTTCAAAAAACAAACCCTCGTACGAAAAATATTATTCTACATTTTCGACTCATTTTTCCACGTAGAATCTTCCACCACCTTTTGGATTATACTAGGATCACTGGAATGCGTTTTATATCCGTTTGATAATAGCTATGTACGTTTTTTTTTCTACGAACGTATTTTATTTTCAAAAATTAATTGTCTTTGTAGTTTGAAGCAGATCATCACGGCAGAGTACATAAAAATAGATTACCGGATTGAATTGTAATTTCAAAATCGTTTCAAAATACGACGCGAACTAGTTGGACGCCATACTGCATTTAACGGTTTAAATGAACAATAATACGAAAGCTTTAACCATCCTATTCATTCTGCATCTCAAAAACTGTTCATATCATTTCGTTCGATAGAAATTATTCTGCCAGGGATCGTCAACTTATCTAATTCTAAAGCCGAAGGAGGACTCGGTCCATTTAACGATCCAGTTCTACATAGTTTAAAGCGAAAGTTAATTCCTTGAATCCCTCTCGCGCGTTCAAATTGAAGGTCAATGGGACCAAAGGCGGAAACAACGGCGAACATGCCATAGGAGGAGGCCTTGCGTTCCCCGAATTATTAGTTCGCGAACTATTTGCATTAACGAGGAGATCAAAGAAGATGGCGTCGGTGCTCCCATCTCGGGTAACGCGGTATTTCATGAACGTTAACCGTGATTGTGCACTACGACCATACATAATACCATGACGCATTGCTACTACCGAAAGTTCACCCTTAATCAAATACTTATTAGAATTACCTGTGTCTACGGTGCTCGCGAGCAACAACTTTCGGGTCCACTCGAGACGGAACTTTCGTCGTTGCAGGCACGGGGCGGCCGCCTAACCTCGTTTTCGACCCAAAGCTCCAAGATTCTCCATATTCATCCCACTCGCTTTGATTCCGAGAAACACAGTCACTACTACGCGTTTCCGTGGAATCTCGCCCCATTTGCATTCCGTCATCGCGATTCTGCAATTTATCGTTGCGTTTCAAGCATTATACAAAGATCATCCTCTTTCTGGTGATTTTTGCTCGCAACTCAGACTGTGGAAAACTTTCGAGGCTCGTCTCGAACTTAAATTCCACTAGATTTAATCCTACGAAGGTTTCCAACATTTTAAACTAAGACATCTTTATTAGAACCTTAATTTTGCATAAGATATTCCATCGTTTCTATACTGTAATTGTGTTTACGCTTCTTTGTGCAATGACCAGTCTGACTCACTATTCCGGAGAACAAAGCTATTTTTTTTCGTGGTCATTCCTTGTACAAATTTGAACAAAATTAAATACTGTAAGTTTAAAAAATCATTTGGAATTAAATTGTACATTAAGTGGTTAATTGAGAGAATTCTTATATGGTATAAGTAATATAAATATGTATAGGATTAATGTCGGATCGGTTGGAAGACCAATGTGAATGGGGCTGAGTGACAATTCAGCAGACGAGTTTTGTCGTGCGTAGCGTTTTGTTTTAAGATGGCGCCAAGGCATGCGTGAAATAAACGGTTATAATTATTTATCGTTTCCTTGTTTTTTGAACCCCTCCTACCTCAAAAACAATTAATATAATAAGTGCAAATTTTGATAGTATTCAGAGGATAATTCCTCTAATAGCGTTTCCTTTATTTGCTTTCAGGTGGCTCGAGCCTGGCAAGCGTAGTCGCTGGAAGCAAGCCGACGAATCCTTTCAATAAACCCGAGTTCGACGACATCACGCCACGAAATGTCACTGCCATCGTTGGACAAACAGCAGAATTGAGCTGCTTCGTAAAGTATCTCGGGGACAGAGTGGTGAGTAACGCCTCCACGACTTTTTATCCCAGGAATGAAATTTTTGGGAACTGCTGTTTATCGAATTTCTGGGATGCTCGACGCGACTCTGTTCGAATCCATTGCTATATGAATGATTACGAATAAGAGATTTATTTCGACGAGAGCAGACACAATATTCTAAATCCTGTGAAGGAACATTTTCTCGGGCGGTGGTCGAAAAATTGCGGAAAAATTTCGTCCCCGTTAGTATGTTTTTAACATCGTTCCCGCGCCAAGTCGTTTACTCGAAATGAAATAATCCGGAACTCCTCGACTGAATACGAACGTAAAAGGACCGCGACGTTTTCTGTACGCGCGTCTTCATAACGGTAAGCGCGTTCAAGATTTCCATTTAATCAGACCGGGGAAGTTCAGGCCGTTTCTTGTCGGTCATTGTAAACTCGCTATTACAAAAACTTGCCCCACGTTTTTATCGCGTACCGAGTTCCCTGCCCGCTGCAACACTCCGTTTCTCTATTCAGAAACCTCGAAGAAGTCGACTTTTCACTCGTTGATTGCACGAGACGTCCGCGCTGTCACCGAAGAAATTGCGTAAGTTTCCTCGTTCGTAATGGTCCGCGGGTTACAACGAGCTCAGTTTACCGTTTACTCGCGAGAACATCCAGAGTCTCGATATTATTTTCGTACTCGAGCGTGAATTCCGCTAGAAAGAAGCTCGGAAAACGTTGCTGCGTTCGTTCGTTGAACAACCTCGAGCAATCAACGACGTTTTCCTATATTCCCTTCCATCTTTATAGTTTAAAATTAAATATTGTTATTCAGTTCCCATAGAAGTTCGAGTTTATTGTTCGTTATCCACTTTCAGGATTGCTAATTAGATAGTGAAGCAAACCATTCCTTAACCCGTGATCGACTATACAGGGTGTTCGATCATGCCTGGGAAAAATTTTAATGGGGGATTCTAGCGGCCAAAATAAGACGAAAATCAAGAATACCAATTTCTTGATGGAGGCTTTGTTAAAAAGTTATTAACATTTAAAGTTCCGTCCGTACTGAATGTTTTTCTCGAAAATGCGTAGGAATTCGGAGGTATGTCTATTCACCAAAAATGATTGTAATTGACCCCCGCAACCGAAAATAATTTTTCGAGAACGATTTGAAATTCTTGAATTTAATTGTTAATAACTTTCTAATGAAGCCTCCATCAACAAATTGGTATTCTTGATTTTCGTCTTATTTTGGCCTCTAGAATCCGTCATTAAAATTCTATCTAAAATTATAAGTCGAATACGTGAAACATAATTCTTGAATAAAATATGGTAGGTCCGACCATTACTCGCTGTTTCTACTCGCGTTAAAATCCAAGCTCTCTATCGCGTGCATACAAATTTATTTTCAACTGTATCGTCGCACGCTTTTATAATTGTCGAATCTGTTTAACAAGCGAGAAAAGAAAACTTGTCGTGGGAAAATGCGAAGAAAATTATGCTTTGCGTGCGATGGGATTGGAAAGGAAATTCTGCATCGCGAGCTCCTCGCGGATAAACGTGCCATACATTTATACCTATATATATACCTACTTTGCAATTAGAACAACTAAATACTGCAATTAAAGAGAAACGACTTGAATTAGCCTATAGGAAAGGTTGGAAGGTTGGAATGTTCCTCCTTGTCTACTCTATCCGCCCGATTTAGCGTCGAAATATCACCAATTCTGTTTCGCGTTAAACTCTGTCCAGTGGAAAAATTATAATACAGCAAATGGATCTCGAAAGATTACGAGTTTTCTTTTTAAATAATTTGGAAATGATATTTCGTCACCGAACACACCGAACACCGTTTTCTTCTTACGCGCGATCAGCACAGGAATTCTTTAAAAACCTGTGCAAACGGAGTTCGCGACCCCTGAGGTTTCCTAGGGATATTTATTTTCCCCCAAACTGTTTATCCGAGATGTTCACGGTTGTGTTGACGCAACCGTGATCGATTTCACCCGACGAAAAGTATCCGTCAGGGAGCGTGGCTCTCGAACAGGCACGAATAAGCGATCCCTGGCTCGAAGTAGTTCACCGAATGCCCGAGTATTAAAAGCGCCAACGGGAAACGAAATAATCGTATAATTATGTGCATTCGGGTATTAGCACACGCGTCAACCGTATCAATATGCATAACGGCTAATTTTCCGCAAATTCACGCTCGCGCCCGGGAACCGTGTAATGTTTACTTATTGGTGCGTGTCCCCATATTGTCGCAGTGTGATTCCCGCCGAGGCCTGTCCGGTTCGAGGATTTCGCGGACGTGCGTCAAATATTAATGAAATGTTAATTATCCGTGGGATGAAAGGAAAACTAATATTCATATCGACATGGAGTAATTCGTTTCTCGTTTGAAGACAAAGGAAATTACATCTCATATTTTTGCCTATATGGTACTATACCTCGCGACAAAAAGATAGCACTCTGTATAAGAATAAAATTTGTTAACTTTTGAAACAATATATTGCATTGCTTTCGATGCTTGTGCATTTATAGGGAATTTTAATTCTCAAAAAGAACTAGAGGGGTCGGTCGAGCGCTTGTGAGAGCACGACCCCTCTGGTGGCAAGCATGGGAGGCGACGCCACAAATTTTATTTTGCAATATGGAAAAACAATTAAAAATTGGTACGTCAAAATTATTTTAACATTTTATTGCTCCACCTATTGTTTGTATCACTGCTAGTAAACGATTTGACAGAGATTGAAATAATGTTTTAATTCAACAAGATAATGCAAGTGTTCATACGCCAAGAATGACCAGCCAGATCACCAGATTTGAAAATGATTAAAAATTAATGAGCACAATTATCAAGATTAGTATATGCTAAGACAATTTCAGATCGTTCAGGAATTAAAGAATCATATCGAGGAAAACTGAAGATATCCAAGTAAAAAATTTCTTAACGTAATGTAATTAGAACTTTCTATTTTTCTATTTATAAACTTAATTACAGTTTTCCCATGGTATCCAATTGCTCCTTCACCACCTTGTCGATGACATAAAATTTGTGGTTCTTTACGCAAATCGTGAAAGTAAGATCGATATCCATCCTATCCATCTAGTGTAAATTCTTCTTCGTCACTAAAAATTACTTTCCGCTATTCATTTTTCCAATGGATGTGTTCTCAGTAAACTGTAAACGTCTAAATGCCGAATAATTTCAAATATTGTGGCAATTTTTCTCGTGAAGTTAAATATCAAAAGCCAATTTATTTTTCAATTTGAGCAGACATCAATTTCTTGTCGGTTAAACTGAAACATTTTTTTGTCAGACCCAAAGGGCTGAAAAATCGTAGGAACTAATGTGTACCTCGCCCTGTAAAATATGAAAAATATTTACGAAGGTTATCAAAATTACTCAGCGTGCCTTCTACCACGAAGCTTACAAATTGGAAAAAAAATCAATATTTTACCGAATTAATAGATGAGACTCGATAAAGATATCGTCTCTCGTTCAGCGGGAAACGATACGAGCCCAGTGGGTTCGGTCACAAATACCAGCGTCTCCTCGACGTCGCGTGTCCGGGTCGAGTCTACTTTAACGCGTCACTGAGCGTCTATCGGGCCGGCAGCGAGAAAGACAGTCCTTAAATCTCTTCTCCGCGGGTTTCGTCCTCCAGCCCGGTGTGCCTCCGTGTTCCCGTGTCCGTGTGTCCGTGGCTGGTCTAAACCCCCGTGGTACGTGTCGATGCACGTGTCGTGTGTCTCGATCGCACAAGGGTTGCCTTTAATTGCCAGATAGGAGAGTCTCGAGCAGCGGAAGGGGCAAGCACAGGTTAGACTAGAATTGGCAAGAGTGGCCAGGGGTGACTGTACCCTCGGCGCCGGCAAACGAACCGATCGTCCAAGTGGTTACACAGGGTATCGGGCCAGACCGTTCTGGCTCGCCTATACCGACCCACCCGTCCATCTACGTACACATCGGACACGCGAGTCGGTCGCAAACGTGCCGGGGAATATGTGGACGCACGATGCGAATGCATCGACGATCGTAGACAGCTGACAAAGATCAAAGGATAAACGCTAGATAACCCCCGACGGTGAAAATCGAACGAACTAGCCGGGCGCTCGACATTTCAGCTGTTTTTGATGCCCGCGTTGACGTATCACTTTGTCGAGGATTTATTAATAGGTTACGGGTTTGAGGTTCAACGATATCGACGAACTTTCGAGACAGAAATTGTCGAAAATTGCCTCGTCTACCGCGTCTTTGCGTATTTAACACTAGAACTACCGACAAATATAGTGTGTTTATTTGTACCAAAGAAATATATAATGCAATGGAAATAAGTGTTTATATATTCTCTTATAGAAAATCATGATAAATTTTCAAAAATTCAGTCGAGTAAATTTTTTGCTAGTTTTATTAGAAATTACGAATGGGCCATTTTGACTGGTTTGGTAGTTCTAGTGTTAATTAACGCACACTTTTCAGTATCAACCATAAAATTTTTTAGTAGACTAAAATTTTGATTTCAGACCACTGTGAACTTAATTTTGCAACCATGTCAAAATTCAAATTTATTTCCCTCGACGTCTCAAATTAAGAATTAATTTCTCTAGTTATAACTGGCAGTAAAATTGTTAAAAATGTTCCATTTCTCGCAAATACGAATTTCGTTTGTTTTCTCCTTTCAATTCCAGAGTTTTGACAATATCGAAACGTTTGGCCGACTCTAGATAAACGTGACCCGTATAAATGTTCCACGATGTTTACATAGGGTGAGAAAGTGGCTATGAATAACGTTTGCACGTATATTTTAAAAAAGAACTTTTTGCTATAAAAACGTGTAATTTAACACTGTTGCTCTTGGTCTCTGACGTGTACACACACCTCTTTAGACTTGTGTGCTTATAGAGCTTTTATGCTCTGGACTTCTTTACCCTTTAACTCTTTGACTGCTACCGCGCTCTTCCGCTCCCTTTGAAGGCCTCGTTAGGTCATCGTACAATCCGTGTAACACGCGGAAACACAGAATTTGCTCATCAGAGAGATTTCCACGTAGAAAAATCTAACAGAAATGTTTAGCAAAGAAGCATGTTCGAGGAAAGCGTGTTTGTTTTGCGTGTGGAGTGGTTATGATTTCACGTTCCTTTGTGTTGCATGTACAATAACAGTATGTTGTTAATTCATTTCAAAAATCACACTTTCCGTTCTAGCGAGAGAACGATGATATTTGCCTGCGATTCAGCTACAATTTTTGTAGCTTTCGTTGTGCAAACGCTAACCACGCAGCCATGTGACGTTTCGTAACGTCGATTTTGTGCGTCGATGAAACGCCTGTCGGTGATTTTTGGTAGACCCAGGCAAAGCAATGTTGCGCTCAAGCAAGATTTACAACCTCGCGAAGTTCATTTCAAATTGTGATATACGGTTCGGGACCACGTGCAGCCGAGTGTGTACCTGTGTACAACTTTGTCAATGTGGCCGGTGTGTAATGACAGTTTTAGTTTCGGTTTTTGAGCGTCGAAAAGTTCAGCCGGCGCGATGAGAGTGGGAGTGTCGAGTTTCAGAGGGAGGAAAAAAAATACGGTCGATGTTTAATAGATGAAATAAAAGCGGTTCGATAACAAAATGTAATATAAAGACTAAATTTTACGTCATCTGTGAATAAGAAAAACAGAACAAAAAAACCTAGTTTAACGGAACGAAAATATATGAAATTTAATTACCTTCACAGTGGTATTCTTTTGCTTATTGAAGCAGCAAATTTATTAATTACATTTTCATAATTTACGGTACGCGTACGCAACTCTAATCCCGTCATTACGTGCGAAGTGATTTTTAATTAATTAACTAACACGAAAGTAAAACAGCGAAAGACGAAGACGATCATTAATTTCTCGTGGGCGATTTAATTTGTCCTCGATCGATTATTGAGACAGTTAACGCAAATGTGTCTGGTTCGTTTCAACTTTGTCTGGTACCGATTGTGCTTGGAACGCGTTGTAAATAGTCAAAAAGTATCCATTCGTCTGTTATTAAGGGGATGCATTAGCCTGAATAATGCAAGAGGTTTGATACGCTGATGTATGGGCTTCTTAAAATTCTGCTGGAAACTGTTGCGCTGCACTACATCACTGTTCCCTTCACCCCCTCCCATCGGGGCCGAAGAAAAATCGACGCGGTTGCATCTCGTTTGCCGGTGTACGCGCAACAGCGAGCTCGATTGTACCGGAAGCGATCTGTTTAATCGAGCCCTTCCCATCGCGTGTACCGCCCGGAAATAGTCTGCACGGCTTAGGCTTAATCGTGTACCTCGTACATGAGCATACGGGACGCGGAAGGAATTCGAAATGCGCGCGACCAGGATTACCGTTCGATTATTCGATCCAGTTAGCTTCTTCCACGCGAAACTAGTTGCATCCGATCGCTGTCGATCCTCCTTCCTACAACCACTCTCGAAACCGTCGCGACAATTCACATTTTTAACACTAAACCTACCGCGACTGGTCAAAAATTTGTAATATACAGTGTTATTTTAGCGCCATTTAACTTTACGACTTTTACTCTTATTGTTTGTTTTCTGAGAAAAATATGTAGTCTGCCTTGCCTATCACGACCAATCACGTCTGATCGGTTGCATGATTTATATTTGTTTGTAAAAAACTGGACAAAATTTGGTATCAAATTCTGGGTAGCTTCCGATGTAAATAGGAAATGTATGTATAGCAAAGACGAGAGGAGAGAATCTTCAGTTTCCACTGTTTTAAAACAGTCTAACAACGCGAATTAAACATGGTTAAACTTTAGACGCGCGCTGTTTCGAAACTATTAGTGCTTTATGCATTATTTAGCCATCGTTGGAAGCGGTAAACCTTTCCCTTTGAGATGATTTTTGGTTTTTGGCGATCCGACTTTCCGTTTTGGAGATATCGCAATTTATGTAAATGGTAATTTTTCTTAGTTCGACTATCGCTGTCTTCGTCTGACGCGTCGCGCCGGACCTCTCTTTCTCGTACGTGACTCGTGACCGAGTGAGGCAATGTTTACTGTTTACTACGGTCACGTGCGGTCAACGACCTTGACACGGCTGTAGTAAACAAACGCTTCGGGCTCTTATATTTTCGTAACTAGCCACCGCATCGACTTGAAACTAAAATCGCTATATCTCCGGAACTAATGAAGCTATCGACTTGTCCGAACGCTCGTTTTAAAGGGCATTTCATCCTCCATCTAATAATCATATCACCTACTATAATTCATTTTGTCTTCTATGTTTATTTTCACATTTACTTTGACACTACATACCCAAAAAAGTTTCAGCACTTTCTATTGATCATACGATTGATGCATGATACAACTGGATTATAAATTGTTTATTTAATTGAAAATCAATTTAAATTCGAATATAGGCTGTTTGCCTAATTATTAGCCAAACCCCTTGACGTACGATTTAATTCTAAATAATTTCTGCTGATCGTACGACTTGTATACGATAAAACTGGACCATAAATTGTTTATTTAATTGACAATGAATTTAAATTTAAGCTCAGGATGTTTGCATAATTACTAGCACTTTTTCTTAAATAGTTATTTTTTCTAGGTCTATGGCATCGACTTGTAACAAAATTCGTTTTCAAGGGCGTTTTATCTTCCATCCGATGAAAATTACAAAATTTTTTAACATAAAAGAGGATACCTTAGGAATAAACATCAAAACACAACTTTCTATATATATATAATGCAAAAATTAGAAGTACCTTGCCTCGCTGAAAAAGAAAAAGAAAGGTCGTTTGACCGGTCATGGTAGGAATGAGTATTATTATAAAATATCGTAATAAAAATGAAATTTGTGTCGGAATATCCCGCATACACGTTCGTTCCTTTTTACGCGACTGCGTGGCATCGAAAAAAAACAAAACAAACGAAAAGTGCAATCAGGGATTCCATAAAATAAACAAACCATGTGAAAAAAACGAGTTAAAAATACGACGTGTAAAACGAGACGCGACTGCGAACAAATTTGCAAAAAAATGGCTGCCTGTATCGACAATATTAAAAATCGCCCTTCGTATTATATTGTACACTAAAAATTTGTTACTTTGATCCTCGTGAGTTTTCTCTTGGTGTCGAATCTATGGCGTAAAAAGCAGTGTGGTAGCGTTGGAGAGGCACACTAGACGAACACAATGCCGTTTCGCGTTCGGCCCGTAACTCCGATAATTGATTTAGCGGCGGATCAGGAGCGTATATACATATAACTGCTTCGCACGTGGGAGGAGGGATCCGTTTAAACTTAGTTTAATTAAACCGTGGATTTATTGGGCACGCCGGGTTGATACGTACACACGAAGACACGCGCGCCACACCGCCTGGCGACAAGGGGATGCGTTTGTGTAGTAGCTCTCCACGGTGGAGGGAGGTTGCAAGGGATTGGGTAGTTACGGCATCGAACAGAACGCTACACGTGTCCCGTTGGCCGTGTGCGAGCGATACAGGTGCGCGTCAGTTGTGTGCGGGACGGTGTACACGCGATCCAGACGGGATAGAATCTTCTCGAATGGCCCCCAGAGAGATATCGTTGAGCATCAATTCGGATAATGGCCGCGATGATCTAAGAAGCGACGGTCCACGGAGAAGAATCCCACGCGATACGCTCTGTCTGTACGCTACACGGACCAGGGCGGATAATAAGAGCGAAATGAACACGGGGTACGAGGGAACGTCGAGGAATTAGTCGGGACGCATATTCAGTCAGGTGAATCGTAGTTTAACGAAGGACAGACAGGTCTTGCCAGTTTCCTGGAAATGGTAAATTGGCGTAGACGAGGGCGTAGTTAATTGAGACGAAGGAGTTCCCGGGGAATTGGGTTGAAGCGCAACGACCAGTTGTTTTGTGTCAGCTGCTCCGTGCCTCGTTTCTTCCCGTCATCGTCGATTGCTCGACTCCCGTTCCCGAGCGTCGGTAACTTTTTCTCCCTTGCACGATAACGTTGGACGCTGATTAATTCGTCGTTGATATTAACGAGACTTTTCGACGGGGACCGTACCGGATCCTTTCCAGAAACAAATCGTCCCGTTAATCGAAAAGTTACGAGTACCGAACTAGTCCATAGGCGGGCCGGATAGAGTGGAATTTAAAGACTGGATGCCAGACGGGTATTTAAATATTTGACTAACCAAAGTTCCGACGGAGCATGTCTAATTACCGGCAACTAATTATACGAAACAGCAAATATAGTCGATCGCAGAAGTTCCAATTACGGGAGAGCGTAATGTGCTCTGTTTTGGAGGCGAGGCGTTCGCGGCAGATATCTTATTAGCACGACCGTTGCGTTCATTAAACTTCGACGAATAATTGATCACGTGCTGTCTGCCGCACAAAGCGAATTTCGCCAGTGCGGTTGAAACGTTGCCTATAGGCATTAATAAGTTAATCGTGCGAATATACCTCTTTGTCTCGAATCATCTTGGGAACTATCTCTGCCGGTGATTTAAGTGGAAACTCAGGTGTTTCGTAGAATCGCGATTGAATCTTCGAAAGGACTCTCCATTCCTATTGCTATTTATTCTAGTTCACCTCTTGACGTTTGATTTAATTTCAAATAATTTGTCAAACGTTTACTATTCAATTTCGTTTTTTGGCCACAAAAAAAAAATTTGTTTTCGAATTACGAATATCTCGTGTTGATTTTGATATACAGAATGGTCTGTGCAGCTTGTGCACTTCTATAACTTCCAAAGTATGCATTGAATGGGCATTTTTTTTTTTATAAATGAAAGCGTTTCGAAGATTCGATGGTCAACTCTGTTTTTTTAAATAGAATATTATACTCTTGATACTAAAATAATATGGAAGAATATCAAATTCTGAGTAAAAAAGTGTTGATCTGTATTAATCCTAGGAGACTCAATCTTATCACAGATTTCTGCAGAACAGTGAAAACTGTCAAGAAATTAAGTGAAATGACCCATTAGTTGTTAGGTTTAGGACTAATACAAGTCAACACGTTTTTACTCAGAATTTGATATTCTTCGACATTTTGGTATAAAGAGTATATCATTCCATTTAAAAAAACAGAGTTTTCCTTCAATTCTCTAAAATGTCTTCACCTATAAAAAACTACAAGTACACTGCATAGTGTACCACTTCAAACCATACAACTTTTTTACAGTTTAGTTACAGAGGTGCACAAGATGCATAGATCATCCTATATATGGCTGTGAAACTTGACATCAAGGAACTTGTAACGAGTCAGACTCATCATTAGTATGAGATCTACGTATATGTACGAGTAAACAGAAACTTGACATCTATTGGCTCGAGACTAACATACTTACCTTGTACGTATGTATGTATGTATTATATAGACTGCACTATGAGAAATTTTTCTGGAAAAGCATGATCTGTTCTAACGAAGTGATCAGAACTAGTAACTTCAATAATTTGTTGTCTTTCCAATGTCAAATTAACAGTGTTAACGTTTCTATATTATTAGGCAAGAATAGGTTTACACAGTGAAACGAGGCGCGATATTTTAAACAGAAAAATTAATAAATTTTTATTCGATGATCATTGAAAAATTTGAAGCGTCTCTCGTGTGATGTAATTTGAGAAAAAACTGGTTACCGATCTCCCGGGATATTTTCACTTGAAGCGGTTCGCGGCGGGCGTGAGTAATTAAAAGAAAGAGCAGGAAAGGAGGTAGCTGGCAGCGATGCTAGGTGAAAAACCACGAATATGCCCGGCCAGCCAACGAACGGCGACGCAATTGAACCAGAAAGACTTTTTAGTTTCCGTGGACCACCTGCAACCTGTGCACGCTCCAAGTTACCGCTAATGAACAAAGAAAACGCAAGTCAGCTCCGCGGAGGGACGGAAGAACGAGCAAAGGAACGAGGTCCCGTGGCTCTTAGCAGATGTTATCCTCGGACAGGCTGCTTTGTCGCAATCTCACCACCCGCGACAAAAACAAACGAAACGATTGTCGTTCCGCCTTTTTAATTACTCGCGACGCTGTCGACCGGCTCGCGTCATTAATCAGAAATTAAGGATCGACGGTTCTTACCATCGTCGTGGCCATTAAACGTTATTTTCGTACCTCTTTTTCCGCCAACAAGTATTTACTTAGCAAGTATCATGCATACAATTGACGTTTGTATTTAATAAAGATTATTGGGCAAACGCTCGATGGAAAAGTGCTCTGCAAAAAACCAATATCGTTTGCGGTTCCATAAAGTTTTTCATACACTCGATAACAAAGGATAAAACAAATTGCGAAAGTTTTCGAAAGTTTTTAAATATTCTCGAAGACTTAGGGGTCGAATTGTTTTCCTCGTAGCGAACAAAAACGCGATACAAGCCTCGATTGTTCCTATTAATCGGTGACGAAAATGAAAAGTCTACAAAAGAGTGACGCCGAATATCGAACAATGTGTTCGTATAATAATTTATTTTCAGCCTTCTGCTCTTCGAGTTTCTATTGTTCTCGCGTTTAAACGTATCAGGTTATATAAAGCCACGGATAATTAAACTTCAAACATTTTCTACCGCGGGATACCTCCCAGCGCTTTTATGCAGATACAATGGCTATAAGACTTTTCCATAGAAATATTTAATATGAAAGAAAAAATTGGGAATTCTGATAATTCTATCGGGGCCAATGGCGAGTTTCGAAGGTTAATTCGATCGCCGTCCGACGCTTGGCAACGCCGCGAGCCACGTGAACGAGCCCTTAATCGCCGCAAATTTAGGAAATTGTTTTCCGGCGCCCGCGAGGTAAGCTGCCTCGCGGAATAAGATGGAGGCTAAGGGAACTAAGCCTGACTTAATCTCGTAATCGACGCGTCGCGGGGGCTACGGACGGGGGAGCCGAATGGAAACAATTTCTGGAGGAAAAAGCGGAGAAATGCAATCGTCAGCGTAGCGGCCGCGCTCACGGAGACACCGGGACGCTTCCGCCTTAATCCTCGCCCGGAACGAGTGTTTGTGAACGAGAGCATCCTCGAGGATATCTCTGACCGAGCTGGGGGGGGGCGGACGAGGGGGTCTGCCCCCGTCTTTCGATTACGAGCCACTGTCCTAGAGTTTGCACAACGGCCGTGAGGGTCCTGTGTCCATTACTCGAGCTCGAACCACACCCGCTTGCGCGCCGCTGATTTCCAATAGCTTATATTTGCGGATCCGCGTACGGACGAATCGCGCGCTCCGTCGGCCATCCGTTCCTCCCGCCCTCCCCCTCTGCTGCAACCATCGTCTCGTGCGTCTAATACACGGACAAAGAACCGGTCGAGGCAAACAATAACACCGGGGAACGACAGGGGATGACGAGGCGCAATCGAGAAGAAGCTTTTATCCTCTATCCCGGGGATTAAAGGAGAACAGCACCCGTCGCTGTTCCCGAGGAACGATTGCTCTCAATTAGCTTTATCGGTATTTACGGCGAGGGTGGAACGGACCCGAGGGCCGGCAGCCGTTTGACTCTTTGGCGAACGGATGAAAGCGTCGGAATCGTTTCTACCGTTATCACTGCCTGTTCGGGGCTCCTTTAATTATGGGAGGGCGACGGGACAACCCCAGCTGATCGCCAGGGTTATCGAAACCTGATAAACTATATTCGAATTAGCGATAGGCCCGGAATCGATACCGTCGACTACATCCCCCGAATTATAATATAATCTGATTTACGCGCGCTTTCGAAAGTTGATTTATAGATGCTATGTTGTTTGAAATATTTCTAACCATTTGCAATCGTAAGAATTAAATGAAAATTGACAGTCGGTGCATTTTGAACGTAACCGCGCATTGGAAGATAATTTGGAAATCTTGGAAAATCGTTTCATTTCATTTTTGTCTGTCCATTTATCTAAACGAGCGGATCTTCTATTTTCCATGTTTCAAAAATTATTTTATTTATTATTTTATGCAATTACTTACATCACCAATCTATTATTATTTTGCCATTATATGTTTTGAGCAAAACATGTGATCTCGGCGTGAGAGTCAAAGGGCTAGACTGCAGATGTTTATGAAAAAATTACAGTTTTAAATAAAAATACGAATTATTATATTTAGGATTTGAGACAACCCTCTACAAAGCTTCCATTACATTAATTCTAAAAATATAAGTTTGCATAAAGATCAACAGTCTTTAACATACTCCAGATGCAGCATTGAACAAGTCTATGCATAGAGGAAGCTCGTTTAGAAATTCTTGCAACAGCGAACTGACTAAATTAGTTTTAAACGGTTCTGTACGAAGGCTTCGGGCCTTATAAATAATTATAACCGATTACACCCAATACTCTAGCGGTATTTCCAACATCAATTAAAATTTCTAAAGCGGCACGCGCGATATTAGCGTTCGTTCTCTCCGCATCAGTTTCATTTCAGCGATCAAAACGAGACGGGTTTACGAACTTTAGGATTAAGTCTTTCGTTCCAGAAAGCGGTAAAACGGCGTCAAGGCGTTCCTTCGAGATCCTCTTTCCCGGGATCGAGGAATTCGTTGCGCTCGATCGCGCGAACGGCGAACGCAGGAAACGCGCGGCCCACCGAACCAATTACGAAACGAGCAGTATCCGTAATTATGACGCGCAATGAAAAGCGCCGCGTAATCCAGGCGCCTGTGAATTTCATCGGGGAACACCGTCGCGAAATTGTTCTCCTCAATTAGCTTTGTTTACGCTGTCGGACAGGTTGGTCGACGAGAGAGGTGAGCGAGCTGACGAGCGTCCCGGAAAGAAACTTTAATTTATGAATGTTTGGAACGGTACACTATTTCTTCTTTGGTCTGTCTGTTGACATATTGCTACATATTTCGCAAAGGAAATTTTCCTGGGGGTCGTGGAAAACCCCAAGTGCACCAGGATCAATTAAATAAATATAAATTCGGTTTTCCTACCAGTATTTAACCCCTTCTTGATGTCAAGTTTCGCAGTCATGAGGCTACTCGTTGTCGAGTCTTAAAACCAAGACATTTTTATATTCACAAAATTTGTGAAAAAAATTCATTCTTTCGTGGCCATTCCTTGTGTAAATTTAAAACAAATTAAATAGTATACGTTTTCGTATATATATATTTCGTATATATAATAGTATTTACGAATTTCTCTTTTACAATGCAACGTAATTCTAAGTTTTGCATTATATGTATAGAAAGTTGTGTTTTAAAGTTTATTCGTAAGATATCTTTCACTTTTATATCTCATACTTTTTCTTAAAGCATACATTTTAATCATCACATTAAAGCGCATAATAATTTCAACAAATAAAAACTGTACAGAATCGAATGCACGATAATGTGATCTATTATAGCATTCATGTAATTTTGCATCACAATGAAAATTAAATAGTGTACGTACGAAAAATAATTTGAAATTAAATCGTGTCTACGTTAAGCGGTTAAAATAACGTAAAACGGTGGAATATTTTCTGGAGTAACAAACATGGACGAGAGTAAGTCTGCGAGGGGAGATTCGCGTGGCGACACGGAACAGAAATTACCAGAACGACGCGTGGGTGGTGCGATCAGCTAAATTCCGCGTCCAACGTCGACCAGAATTGGCTTTATCGTAGCTGGTGCCCGGTCCACGAGCCCGTCTGAAATCGACGTGGCCTGTTGCGGTTACCAGACGAACGAGCCAACCAGCGGAACTCGACGGGTACGCTGAGGGGGGTTTGGTTCTCGCGGTCCGAGATTGGGCCAGAACGATAAAGAAGTCCGTTGCTTCATTGAAATCTGACGTGTAACAAATTGCAACGCCGATAGTCGCGTCTATGGCCGCGGTAATTTTCCGACCTCGAGACACGTGGCTTCAAATAAAATCGCGAAAAAATGTACACATTCGAGGGTCGTAGAAACATTGATTCTCCTTCGTTCGTGTATGTGTGCACGCCTGTGTGCGCGCATGTATGCTCGGATGCTCGCAAAATCCAGCAAATTGTTACGGGTTGGTTTTTCCCCGCCGATAGTCCTGTAAATTGTGGACGGTATCTCGACAGTTTCAGGACGCACGATAGACCCTTATCGGTCTATTATTTCAGCGAAAATATTTTGAAACAAATTACGAAAGGGTTGCACATTCGAATCGAAGCCAGCCTTCGAACATTTATTATTCCTTTAGATTCGCAAATAAGATACACGCGCGAGAAATTGCTCGATCGCGTGCTGAGCGATTTCAGTCGTCTCGAAATCAGTTTTCGATCTCTGGAGTAAATAATACAACGAAGTTAATCTTGTAATACTCTTTATATGCCTGCTGGGAAGTAAACTGTTGTCGTGTACCATCAAATTGAACATTCTCCTCGTATGCTCTGCAGCTATGTAGATTAATCGCGTTGAACGTTTCACAAAAGCCGCCTCGCATAATTACAACGGCCGGGGAAATTCGAGTTCCACCGTCGCGCAAAAGAAACTCGCCGTTTGTCCGGCGTTCGCAGAAAGTTCATTAAAGCGGATTAAAATCGAGCGGGCGAGCGTATTTTCTCCGCTGTAACAAATAGCTGGAAGATCGACTTTAAATGCGAAACTTCTTTCAACACTTGCCGAACGACAATACGGTTCGTTAACTCGAGCAATCTCGAACTCGGGGCTCCGTCGGTTAACAGACCATTTTAAGAGACGTCCGTTATAGAGGGGGGGATTCATTTTCAGCCGTAAGGGCTCCGTCCTAACGAAATTATTTTCTTTCAGAATTCTATTGCCTACGCGCCGACTGCAAACTCGTTCGGATTCATCCCGCCTCGGAGCGTTTCGCGATGATAGAAATCCGTCGTGCGACCTCTCTCCTCCCTTTCACGCTACGCCCTTCGCTTTTCATTCAATCTTTTTCCACGAATCAACGAAACGAATCCAAGTGTGTAACCAATTAAAATATTTACGGTTCGACAAGTAATAATTCCTAACGATTTGCTGTCGTGTCTGAGCAAAGGAAGAGGGGCGACTATATAGGGGTGGAAAGCATCGTTGTTTATAGAGCAACTGTACGCTGCTATAGCATTTTAATTGCTCCATTTTGTTCAAATGGAAATGTTCCTTTAGCGATTCCTGGTACGCGAGGCTTTTTTATTATATTCTTTCTCGTGAGAGAAATATCGGAGGAAGGGTTGAAAGGAACAGCAGGTTCAGGCTTGCTTCTAGTTCGTCGAACATTGGCTAAACGAAAAAATGTATACAATCTCACTACTTGCTAGATACCTAGCTCATTGCTTCCTAGCTACCTAACTCACTGCTTGCTAGCTACCTAGCTCACTGTTTGTTAGCTACCTAGCTACCTAGACTTTCCTCCACCACCGAGGTGAAGGAGGAGTTTTCTGCCAAAATGGGGCAGGAAAATGGGTCCTCTCCCAAGTCGATGGTAAATCAATCGACTCATGATTCCACAGAGGAATCTGCAAAACACCCCCAAGTGTACCTCTTGGATGGGGATCCAAGCTGAGGAGGAAACGGACTCCAGACATGAAAGTCACTCTTAACTTGTCTTTTGGGAGAAGAAGACTCTCAACTTGCCTTCTAGCAGAGTAACGATCTCTGAAAAGATACACGACAACTCGTAGGTCGTGAAGAGTCAGTCATTTTAAACACATTTTTGAAGCTAGAACGGGGGAACAGTTCCTCCTATATTTCATCGAAGAGTCAGTCATTTTGAGCACATTTTTGAAGTTAGAACGGGGGAACAGTTCCTCCTATATTTCATCGCGCTTAGTAACACATATATACAGTCCACTTGTTACTGTTATAAAATAAACGTTTTAAAAATCACAAATCACAACCACATCAATTTCAATCCAAGCATATTCGAGCGCGGGCACAAACGAAACCGGAAACCAAACATTTATATAAGTGAAACCAAATATTATTCTGGCTCGAGGAACCTTACTGCTGTCGGTGAAAAATATAAAACGATCCGTTCGCCAGCAAATAAAGAAAAAGGCTCGCCGGCTGAAGTTTCGGTATTTTGTGAACCTTCAAGTCAAGATTTTATATTTGTTTAATTTTATAGTCGATGGTAATATTGGTACGATTTCTGATGTAATATTCGCGTTATCCTTTTTTATTCAAGATTTTATTTAGTAACAGAGATAGCGATTCATCGTTGCTTTTCGTACGAGTCTCAGATCATCGACGACGAAGAACAGACCCGGCATTTGCAGTATTTATTAATTATTTAGCTCGATGGCGTTGGTGTTTCGGCTGAAAGGGTCGATCTGTCGCGAGGTAATCTATTAAGTCGAGTGAAACGAACTGCACTATGACCGATATCGGAGGAAGGCTGCGACAGAGGGTGGAAAAAAGCGCGAGTCTCTGGAGGGGGTGTGAGTGAAAATGGAAGAGCGGCGAAGAATGCGAGGCGTCGATGACGGCCTGCTAAAAATGCCTTCTACCTTTTTATCGGTCGAGCCCAGGCATAATTTCCACCCCCCCCCCTCAGAGGGCCGGGACGTTATTAAAAATGAGACCTCGCAGGCAAAAAGTAGACACTGCGAGACATTGTCGGGCTCGCGGAGAGGCTATTAGCGAAAATTTGGAAGTAGGTTGCCGGTCCAAGTTTCGCTGCTGTAATTTCCCTCCGTAATGGGGTTGCAACCTTACCGAAATCGTTCGTGCCCGAGTAAATTATGAAAGTTCGATGACGACGGCGGTTCTTTCGGTGAATAATTTTTTCCCTCCGACGCGATCCCCCTCGCTCGGACAATGAATTCCGCCCACGCCCGTCCGCGATTCCGATAATTAAGCGCCCACGCACCGATCGACTTCAGTTTTAATTAAAAAAGTTGCCTCTCTGTTCCTCGGTGGTTCGGAAAAATCATACGATACAGACGGTCCGTTGGCTCGGTCCGTTGAAGAATGCACAGGCCATTCATTAATAAAGCAACATTAACCGTGTCTTTATTGCGCGCGGATCGCGTACTTATGAAAAATTACCTTTCTCGCCCGTAACGAAGGGATATTACGGAGCCGTGCAGCGCACCTTTTACCGTTCATCAAACGATTAACTATTCGTCGACGCAGTTACACCTGCGAAACGTCGACTTCCGTGACAAAGAGTTTTACATTTCGCGTCGTCGAAACTGCCATTTCACGCGAGATTTCCAGAGGACTTACGATGAATGTCGCTTGGTAGCTGTTTTTTTATTATTAAACTGCTCTCTAAATCGAAAAATGGTGTGGATTTATTTATTTGAATTGGCATTCGTTATACAGTAGAATTCCGATTATCCGGAATGTGCAAATAACCAGAATATTTACCTCGAGTATTCTACGGTAAATGTTACGGGTTATATTTCAAACAACTCACAGCCGCATGCATCCAACAGTGACCTCGATACTAAACAGTTGAGGAATAAAGCGTAGGACTTTTATATATTTCATTTTGTATTAATAAATTGCGTTACTACATTGCCTATGGTTGTATTTATTATAAATCAAAATGAATTTTTAAGAAAAATCAACATGGGGTAGTTGGAATTTCTCGGCAAAGTTAAAAAGTTTCAAATCGTTCTGGAAAAATTATTTTCGATTGTAGGGGTCAATTACAGTCATTTTTGGTGAATAGACATACCCTCGAAATCCTACGCACTTTCGAGAAAAAAATTCGAGTAGGTGCTGATATGTTTCGGCGAAAAAAATTTTTTCAAATCGTTCTAGAAAAATTATTTTCGATTGCAAGGGTTAGTTACAATCATTTTTGGTGAGAAGACATACTCTCGAAATCATAACCATTTTCGAGAAAAAAATTCCTTACGGAAAATATAATGTCTGACCACACGTTGGTATGTTTCACTGAAATTTCATGTGTATGTTTAAAACGTCGTAACTTCTGAACGGATTGAAGGATTTTAATGTTTCCACAGGCAAACAACGCGTATTTTAGTGGAGAATATGTATACATTCTAGAAATACTGAAAAAGTTGTTCCTTGACCCCCTAAAGTTAAAAAAACCACATAAAAATGGTCCAATTTTCAAACGAACATAACTCCTAGAATAGTGAATATGTTTTATTGAAATTTTGGGGGGAAGTAGAGTTTATGGGCACCTACAAAAAGGTACTAAACAAGTTTTCTTTAAAACAAATTTACTATAAATAAAGAACGAATTTTTAAGAAAGATCGACAAGGGATAGGTGCCTAAATTTTTCGACGAAAAAAAATTTCAAATCATTCTGAAAAAAGTATTTTTGTCTACGGGGGACAATTAGAATCATTTTTTATGAATACACATACCCTCAAAATCCTACGCTCTTGCGAGAAAAAAATTCATTACCGAAAATATAATGTTGTGACCAGAAATGTTTCTGTAATTTTATTTTCTGTATCATTTCCTCTTGTTTTCATTTCTCTAACATGTTCGTAATATTGCATGGGGCACAAAAATAGTAATGGGCCGAAATATATATTGGATGTAAGTAAACCTCGTCTGTGATTATATTCCTCGTTATTATCATATGTAGGTGTAGTCCAATTATCCGACATATTTGATTTTCCATAATTGTCCCAGTCCCAAGTATGCCGAATAATCGGTATTTTACTGTATTATTCTTTCAAGGTTTAATTAATTCGACACATTTCCAGGGGACTTCCGGTAAATGTCACTTAGAAGCTATCTTTTTATTAAACTACTCGCTAAATCGAGTGGCATAAATTTATTTATACGAATTGACGTTCGTCATATTATATCTATGAATCAATTTCTGGATTCGATTAATTTGACACGAGATTGTCAGGGGACTCCCGATAAATGTCGCTTAAAAGCCATCTCTCTATCAAACTACTCTCTAAATCGAACAATGGCGCAAATTTATTTATTCGAATCGTCGTTCGTTATGTTACTATTTCAAGGTGTAATTTCTTGTTTTGATTAATTCGAAATAAGGGGTTGATGCACGAGTGGACCAGCCATTGTTCCGGAGAAACGGCGTAAACGTCAGGCTGGCTTCTCGAACGCTTTTTACGCGTCGTCCACGTTTCGCCCGTACGACAATGCACACGTGTGCAGTAAACGAAGTAATATCCCCGACGATCCGTCGACGCTCGCAGGCCGATCGTAAAGCGCCTGAAAAAGTCTGGCGTAGACATTGCCGGAAACTTGAAAATTCTCTCTCGAAACGAGCTCACGCTCCACCCTCTCGAAACTACCGCGGGACCATTTCGATGCGACGGGCTCTTCCACGAAGCCACGGACACCGGTACGACGTGGCGTAGAAAAATAAAATTTACGCCCGATCTTGGGCCGTGTTTTCTCATTACCATTTATTCGTCGTATCGGGCGTCCCGGGATCTTAATGTACTATCGTACGGTAGAAACGGCGCGGTCTGGTAAACGACGCGAACCAGAGAATACTCGGCATTGTTGTCAAGCATGCTCGCGTAAAACGTTACGCGATACCGGCTGACTGGCTAAGAAAAGGCAACATCAACGGCCCGGGCTAATAGTATCCGCTATTCGTGTTCGTTTGTTGCACGTGCCGGTCTAATGACGTCTGGCATTGTACCGGGTAGCGGGCCGCGGAGATACGAAAATCTTTTCTTAATGGAAACTCGATGTAAGAACGAGAGAAGGAACTCTGAACCGCGATCATCACGGCATTCGTTCACCGGGGGTTAATAGTTTGCGATTTCGAGGGTGGGTGTATGTCCGCGCGGGCTCGATAACTCCAAGATTACCTCGTGCTGTAACGCTTTTGCCTTTTTGAAAGAGTTCCTATTCATTTGACGTTGATTTAACCCTCTGTGGACCGAGTTTTTTTCTTAGATGTAAACTTGCAAGGCATTTACATTGACATTTCAAGTCGATGGCGCTGACAACGGTCATCAACATTGTTATTGGCTATCTCAGAGACATTATACTGGGTGTTTGGCCACTCCTGGGAAAAATTTTAATGGGAGATTCTAGAGGCCAAAATAAGACGAAAATCAAGAATATTAATTTGTTGATTGAGGCTTCGTTAAATAGTTATTAAAAAATTTCAAATCAGTCATGAAAAAATTATTTTCGGTTGCGGGGGTCAATTACAATTATTTTTTGTGAATAGGCATACCCCCAAAATCCCACTCACTTTCTAGAAAAAAAATCCTTAAAGAAATTATAATGTCTGACCATAACTGTCTGATTACCCTGATAAAAAAAAATTGCAAATCGTTTTGAAAAAATTATTTCTAGTTGCAGGGGTCAATTACAATCATTTTTGGTGAATAGACATACCACCGAAATCCTACCCATTTTCGAGAAAAAAGTTCCTTACCGAAAATATAATGTCTGATCATAACTGTCTGGTTACCCTGATAAAAAAAAATTGTAAATCGTTTTGAAAAAATTATTTCTAGTTGCAGGGGTCAATTACAATCATTTTTGGTGAATAGACATACCACCGAATTCCTACCCACTTTCGAGAAAAAAATTCATTACCGAAAATATAATCTGTGACCGGAAATGTTTCTGTAACTTTTTAACGAAGTCTCAATCAACAAATGAGTATCCTTGATTTTCATCTTATTTTGGCCTCTAGAATCTCCCATTATAATTTTTTCCAGACGTGGCCGAACATCCTGTATAATTAAGACGTATACGTCCTCTTGTGAAAAAAATAAAACTATTTGATATAACGTCGATATATTAACACTAGAACTACCAAAGCAGTCAGAATTAACCATTCGTAATTTCTAATAAACATTTTCTCACGTATTTATTGTTTTAATTTCTTTAGTACAAATACACTATAATTATCGGTAGTTGTAGCGTTAAGGCGATTTTAAAAAATAAAGAATCATCCCATAATCGCAGAGCAAGGATTTAAAAATATCTCCCGTCTGGTAGAGATTTTCCAGCGTGCAGGGTCACTTTACACGAACGTAAGAGGAAAATAAAGCGCCGTACGGGTGCGTCATGTTTACTTACCTGGCGTGTTAGTCCCTCAGGTGTGTAGAACGTAGGGGCAGATTAGTTCGTTACAGTTTATTCCGCGAAATAAAGGGCCGTTATTAATTTCTTGTCTTCAGTTTCTTTTTCACGTGGAACAATACTTTCCGTCTCCGGTTATTTACGAGCAACACGGCACTCTACAGATTTGCCAGATTAAAGGCGGGTCTCCTCGGCTATAAATTAAAATCTTAAGCTCGCCTCTTCCTTTTCTCTTTTTACTGCTCCGGAGACTCTGTCGAGGATCCGTGTAAATATCCGTTTCAGGCGTACCTTCGCGAAGTAGGCGTGGCGGAACGTTTTTATTCCGTTTGAGATCAATCGCGAGCCAACGGAACGTTTCCTTTTCCTCGGGAAATATTGTGCATTCCGGCACAGACGCTGTTGATTACGAGAAACTCGTTAATCTAAAGCTCTGTGTACGAAACAAAGTAACGGGTAGTCGCGCGGATATTTCAAAGAGCGATTACGGGAAACGACGACCACGAGCGACGAGTAATTCACAGCGCCTGTCGTCGCGTTCTTCGATCCCGCGTTAGATTTTTCGAACAAAAAAATCCTAAGAAACGTTTATCAATATTTATTATGCTCCCTTTAGTTTATTTCGAAATAGTACGGTTTGCATCTTTGATACGAAATGGTGAAAATTTGATCGGTACATAAAGCGGCCTAATTTCCTAATTGGTCCCGGAAGACGCCAGGATTTCAAAGTTAGGCGTCGCTGCGCCCACAACAGACAGGCGCTGGGTGCGTGTCAGAGAGACGAGGACTTCCTGGCGCACGGTCGAATTCCAACGACGACGCGTACCGTCAGAACGTTTCGCGACGTCGTAGCCCGCCGCATGACTCATTAGTTCCTCGTAAATTAATAAGCAGCTAGTTTGTTCCGTTGGTTCGTTTGACTTGGGCGAGCACTCCGCACGCCGACGAGCAAAGAGGACGTTCGCAGAGCGGAATATCTCTGCTTCTGGTTACGTTCTCCGTGGGGAAGAAGAGCGAAGCACGAAACGAGCCGACGGAACTTACGCCCGCGGACTCCTGGAGCCAATTAACGTTCAAAAACCACGGGTCAGCATGTTCTATTCGTTAATTGAACCGATTCAAGGGTTTACCTTGGCGGTGGGGGGACGTACGGGGAGAACGGACAGAAGCCAGAGGCGGCGTAAGAAGTCGAGAAACAATCGAGAAGTTCAATCACGCTGAGGCTGACTCGAGTACGGATGCCCCCAGCTTCGAAGATCGGAACGAGTTTTGTACATGTTTAGCTGTTTGATTGAAAACGTTGGTAAACTTGCCGGTAATTGGACACTTTTGGGGGCTGCTTGCGTTGTTTAATGGTCCCGCTTATTTTTCGAAAATATACCAACGAAAAATAAAAAGCAACGAGCTGTATAATGCAACACAGATTCCTTAGGTAGTCTTAAAATCGATCTATTGACACTTGAATGTAGGAAAATTGTTACAGATATGTCATTTTTAATTTAAAATAATTACTAACTTAATTAATTAAATTATAATTTTATGCTTCCACAAGGACATTTAGATTCTCACATTTCTGTCTTTGTCTGATCGCGAATTTTTATCGTAACATCTTGGATTTTTTACGTGCATTTTTGCATCGTTCAGAAACTGTGCGTTTAAACTTTTTTAATATTTAAAATTACCTTTCTAACCTTATTTTGATTATCATGTTCCACCAGTTTGCACGCTAATGGAGCTTCCCATTTGTTGAATAAATAAATAATTCTCTTTATTTTGTGCAGACAGTAAAGAACAATACTGATAACAAATAAAATAACATCACTTCGACATGCCAATTAGCGAGGTCCAATTAACTGCGGATGCCCAGTAAACGTTCCTGGGCTCATTCGATAATATTCGCTGAACTTTCTCTGGACGATTTAAAAGTTTCTCATAAACGAAACTTTCTTTTTGATAATTTTGTCGCTGAGTATCGAATCGAACAAAGCAACGTTCGTCTGCATCTTCCTTTTTCTGGTTTCCTGGTAGAACAGTGTCGAATCGAGAGCATTTATATTAAACAAACAACCCGACTGTCACTCGCTAGTATATGCAACGTACTTGATCTCTACTCGACTATTTCGCTGCAGTAACAAACGAGGACAGTGTTCAATACAATGGTCGAGAGGTCCCATCGAAAAACGACACAAATTTCATCTACCAGAATTCGTCGACGTCGGATTTAATTTAGATTTACCAACAAAACTATAAAGAAGTTATAAAATTCTTTCGAAAGAAGACAGTATAGTATATTTCGTGACGTTTCGAGACCAACGCAGGCGAGGTCAGACAATTGTCGCTGAGTGTACGTTTGGTGTCAGAAGTAGAATGGGACCGCACGAAGCGGGTGACAACGACTAACGAGCGCGGAGAGCACGTGAGAGGCATGCGGTTCAAGAAGGCAAAGAGTGTCGGCGCGAGTGTAAAAGAGTTGTCAGAGCAGTAACCCAAAGACGTTAAAAGAAGAGCAAAGGACGAACGTTGTCAAGCTTTGGCATAAGACTTTGCTCGAAACACAGAAGACGAACATTTGTCAATCATCTCAAAAGTCTAAAGTCCCACTATCGGTAGCCATCTTTTCCCTGGTCTTGGAAATTATTTCGCTAGGAGTATTACTGTTGTCATTCATTTATCAATGGGGGGAAAAACCCTTTGGTACAAAAGATGTAAGGGGCAACAAAATATAGATTGTACATAGTAGATATTATCGCTTATAAAATTTTAGCAAAATAATTAATTTACTTTTAGACCTTCTAGTGATTGCTCAATTATGTATGTATCTGTTATTGCATGAGTAATCTATTTATACAATTTTTAAATCAAAATGTTGTGCGATGGTTTTCAGAATAAAAATATGATTTCTGAGATACTTCTTGAGATTGAATAATTTTTGGATATGTAATATGACCTTTGATCGGTTCACTTGCAAACATAATGTCAGTGATTTTCTGAACAGTTCTAAATTCAGCGAATAAAACTCAATTATAAGCACTATATCGAATACCTTACAATAAAGAATAACTTGCAAAAGGTTCAAATACTCATAACATCGAAATGCTTACAAGTACCTTTTCGAAGCTTGCAAGAACTCGTTGCAGGGTTCGATATCTATTTGTATAGAATGAATACACTTTAACCTCTTACTGTACTATGACATGTCTGACTCGTTACAAGTTCTTGATGTCAAGTTTCACAATTACGAGGCTACTCTTTCGTCATCGAGTCTTATCGATTGATAATCAACAGATTTTTACATTCACGAGGCATTCCACCATTCCTTGGACGTACAAATTTGAACGAAATTAAATAGTATCGATTGTCAAGGGGTTAAGTACAATTATCGAAAGATTATTACTTCCCAGTAATATTCAAAGCCTGCGAAACGAATCGTAATTATTGCTTAAGATCGTTAATAATGATTTCTTTGTAAAACCCTCGGTCGTCGACGCACTCTCGGTGCAATCACCTTGCGTCTCGAGTACACATAAATTTCAACGCAACGGAACACGACACCGAGATTAGGAACGGCAGCGCGAATGAATCGCTACTTTTCTCCGGCGGGCGCAGTTGATCGATGACGTTAAGTAGCTTTCTTTTATTCGTCCGCGAGCGGTCGGTTTCCCACGGCTCGGTTTTTCAATCGTGACTGATTCGTTCGTGATTAATGTCAGCCGTATCTCTTCCGGTTTAGCGATATAATGCCAGAGGTGTTCATTTATTACAATGCCCGGGGCCCCCGCGTTATTTATGACCAGCGTGGCGCTTAATACCGTTTCGTCGGAAGTGGCTTTTCCTTCTGGACGATCCGCGGGTCTCGTGCGTTCCGACGTTCGCGGGGGGTAGGTGGAGGGGCGGTTACGTAAGCAAGATTTATCGGCGCGTTCCCGTTTTCTTTAACTTTTAGCGTCCGTTCTCGTATTCCGGTCGTTGAATCCCTAATTTAGTATCAATTTCGCGTTATGAATCGCGCGACGTCTTGGCTAACCGGCGACTAGAGCGCGTCGTCGGCGGAACGTCGAAATAAATCACGCCCGGGACAGAAGATGGCGGACAGTTATTGTTTTTCAGGGGTCGATCGAATATTCATGGCTGCTTGTTCCGCGTAGCGAAGAAAGGGATCGTTCTATCCGTGGAACAATAGGACGCTCTTGAAACTTTCTTGACTCGTTTTTCTTTTTTCCCCAAAACAATTTCACCATTCTGATCTGCCCCCGATCCGATCGCACGACATTCCGGAGCTTTGATATTCGATGGAAAATGTTGACTTTCCGACGTGTAAATAAATCCGTACGGGTTTCAGGGGAGCTTAATAAAGGGAGAAACCTTCGGTTCCCCGATTCCTCTGGCGTTTCTTTTCGATTACGAGCGCGTCCCGTCGTCCGGTTGTTTCGCGATTGGTCCCCGAACGCGACGGTTGTCTTTTCCAATCTCTTGTCGCTGCATCGACGTCGCCCTGGCGACGGCGGAGGCCAGAAGGTAGAGATAAGACCCTGCGAACGGGGGCGGATCGGGGCTGAAGTCGAAAATAGGGCGGCGAGGAAAGAAAAAAGGAACCCGTGAGCGACGCAATCTCGCACGCCGTGGAAACGATACTAGCGTTAGAATCCGGGAAATCTCCTTCGGGAATCTTCGCCGCGGGACACCTGCGCTCCGAGATCTTCTTCTCGAGATCCCCGGGAAAACCGGGAACGTTAGAACGTGTGTGTGTCCGTGTGTGTGGGGGGTGGATGGTGGTGCGTGAACAGAGAAACCAGAGAGAAAGATATTTCGACGATACTGGGGGTGTTCAGCGATCGCGTCCGATCGATCGTGAGATCGTCCGACAGTTGGTCGATCCACGATGTGTGTGTGTATCTCTGAAAATGGAATGTGGACATTGTACTCGATCTTCCCCGACGTTTTTGCCATGATTCGGGACGCATTATCGAGCCCGTACGTATTTGTTACGGAAGCCGATGAAATCCTATTCGCGGCCGGACGACGCGATATCGTCGAAGAAATCGATGGTAGACGAACCGTGGATCGAGTCGCGTTCTCAGCGGACGGCTGATGCATCATAAATGCACCGGGGGATTGAAAAGTTTACTAAGAATGGAAACGTTGGGCGATCGAGACGGTCTTTGTATCGTACGATGGAATAGGAGGAATATAATGAGTAGATTGAGATTCTTCATGGATTTCTGTTGATAGAATCAATGAAACCGTAGAGGGTTGTCCCCTAAATATGATAATTCCTATTTTGTTTTAAGGGGAATTTTCAAGAATTATTTAGGGATAAGTTTTTAAACTTTCTGTAATAAACATTTAATGTTTTCGAAAGTACATATCTTGAACTACTTCTTGTAAACATTTATCAAAATATTGATTATTATGGACGAAATAGGAATCGGCGTGAGAGGCCTCCGAACATTTGCTGGAAACGGGCGGACATGTAATTGTTCACTACAAATCCTAAAACAAGAAATCATACAATTTTCTTAAATTATAAGACAGTAGCTTCAATGGCACGTAGAGATTTATAAAAATAATAATTTATTATAAAATGGTGGAACTTTGACGAAAAGAACTAAAAAATCTGTGAAAAATTCAATATTTCCTTTAACACCACGTAGGAACTAATTGTTTGATCGAAAATTCATTTCTTGATCATTTTCACTGTTTTACAGAAATCTGTGATAACGCTGAGTCTCCAATTTGATTTTACGTGAAGAAACTTGTCAAGAAAACAAGGGAAATTACTCGTTAGCTATTAGGTTTAGGACTAATAAAGTCAATACATTTTTACTCAGAATTCGATATTCTTTCATATTTTGATATAAGACTTATAGTATTCTATTTAAAAAGACAAAGTTGACCTTAAAATCTTTGAAACGCTTCCACCTATAAAAGAAATAAATGCACTATACAGGATGTTCGGCCACCCCTGGGAAAAATCATAATGGGAGTTTCTAGGCGCTAAAATAAGACGAAAATCAAGAATACTAATTTGTTGATGGAGGCTTCATTAAAAAGTTATTACCAATTAAATTCAAAAATTTCAAATCGACCTGGAAAAATTATTTTCGGTTGCGGAGGTCAATTACAATCATGTTTTGTGAATAGACATACCCCCAAAATCCTACTCACTTTCTAGAAAAAAATTCGAGAAGTGTGAAATTTTTCGACGGAAAAACAAATTTCAAATCGTTCTGGAAAAATTATTTTCGATTGCGGGAGTCAATTACAATCATTTTTGGTGAATACACATACCTCTGAAATCCTATCCACTTTCGAGATAAAAATTCGGGTAGGTGCTGAATTATTTCGGCAGAAAAAAATTTTTCGAAGCGTTCTAAAAAAATTATTTTCGATTGCGGGGGTCAATTACAATCATTTTTGGTGAATAGACATACCCCCGAAATCCTGCGCATTTTCGAGAGAAAAATTCACTACGGGCGAAATTTTAAACGTTAATAACTTTATAATAAAGCCTCCAACAACAAATTGATATTCTTGATTTTCGTCTTATTTTGGCTACTAGAATACCCCATTAAAATTTTTTCCAACATATTTTGGAAGTTATAGAGCTGCACAAGTATTATATATTAGAATAGTTATCTTACTCTAAACACTTCCCATTCGTATGAATACTTGACCACAGCAGAAATAATAAAAGAGTTTCAAATGAATGTCCTAAAGTAAAAAGCAGTTAGTTTCAAGCGTTACGCATATTACATTTTTTACATCTACTAAAACTTCTGCAACTTTGTCATTTTTGTGAATTTTACGTTAACATTTTAGGGGTCATTCTTAAACCCGAAACATTAAAAAGAGATAAAAACGAAAATTGAAAGCATAAAAATATTAAATTTTGAAGTATTCCAGATGTTTTTGCATATTAAGTACATTCTGCAGTCTTTCGAAAATTAAAATTTTCCATAAATGCATAAACATCTGCAGTCCGATAACGAGACTAAGAGCGCTCCAGTCAAAATAATAGGGCGTCGTAAAGTTTCACGAAATTATTTAAATGAAATTTCACAATTGTGTTCCGAAGAATCTCGGTCGATTTTAGTAACGATTCGATTTTAAAATCTCCATTACTTTCTGGCTAATTAATTAAAATATGTTCGACACAACGCGCAGAATTTTCTGAATTTGCCGCTCGCGCTTATACGATTAATTCATTAAATCCACTGCGCTGCATTTCGGGAACGATTTGCGTTCTACAAATATAATATTCCAGTAATCTTGAAAATACAGAAGAACAATGTACACAAAATTTTATATTTCAATTTAATAATAGGAATTATATTTAATCTGTGAAAGGTTATTTTCGTCATAAAGTATTTGTTTCGTTTCATATCCTCCCTTTCGGTATAAAATAACGATGCTTAGTTTGTTTGTAATCGCGTGCAGTTGCAGCTTATCTTCCGCGGATGTCGAATTATATTAAATCTGTGAATGATTATTTTCGTGGAAAGGTATTTGCTCCGTTTCACATCGTCCTTTACGGTATAAAAAAACAATATTTTGTTTGTAATCTTCCGCTTCGTCCCGTTGGACGAAATTTTACAGCAATTTCGTTTTCAAGGAAAGGCTAGGAATGGCGGACGTCGAAAGAAGAAACAATTTACGTTCACGCACACCGGCGAGGGTAGATTGAGAAAGCTCGACAGCTTCGTAACCGTCCACGTAATTTTAATAAAAGCGAAAGTAATTGGAAAGTTTGTCAGATAGTGTGGAGCAGCTTCGAACTTTCGATACTCGAGGGATAACGATCTTGCTGAAACGCAACGAGCTCGGTGGCTCCGAGTTAAGGGTTAAAAAGGCGCAAACTTACGACAATTGGATGCCAGGAGTAAACGTATGGGACGCTATCGGAAACTTTTCGACGCGAAGACGATTTACGCAGTGGATTTTTCTCAGAAAGCGCGTGGGAGGATCTCAAATTTCATCCAACAGTGATTTACCGACACCCGGGGAAATGGAAATCAAGCTTCGAAAAAATAAACATCCCCCGCGAACAACGTTGCTCGTTGTTGCTCGACGATCGATTTTCGAAAAAAAATTTCACCCTTCTCGCGACCGGTACGAAAGCAGTTTGGTATCGATCGCGGCGATTCGTGACTGGCCTGCGAAGAATTCGGGGTACCGAAGAATCCGTGGGAAATTGCAGCGGCGTCTAATACCGAAACCCCGTCGTCGCGTCGAGAATTAAAAGTCGAGCGCCGCGCCAGAGAGTAGAAATCCACGGGGCTCGTCCGCGCGAGGTTTCCGTCGAATATTGAAAACGTTATTTCACGTTGTCCGGATGTTGGGCTGGTTCCAACGCCCTCGAAACGCTCCCCCCGGCTTCCCTCGATCTCTCTTTATCCAGCCTGTCCCGATGAACCGGAACCCGTATCTCCCTCCCTCGTCGGCGGTTCTAGCTTTCGCCAACTCGAACAACGGACGTTTACACGCATCGGCGATTTCGCGTTTACCTGTTCGTTCGATCGATTCGTCGGCCGTCAATCTTGTCCCTTTCCTCGTGTCGTCCGCGGCTCCCGTCACCGTTAATAATTGCATAAACAATCTTCGTGGAACGCGTCCGATTCGCGGGCGACAACCAGCCGTGGCACTCGGGTGCGCTGACGCGAACGAACGTTGCAGGTGACAGACCAACGGGCTGTACACTTTTTGGGGGAAAAAACTGACGATTCGTGATTTCTGCTTGGAGGGATCGCGGGGCCGTGAATCGTTGTCTCGTTGCATCGGCTCTCGCGTTCTTTTGGAGTTGTTAAAAACGTAATATTAAGTCGACGCGTTCTCACAATTGACTATTGTTGGGGCTCCCACAAAGTTCGTGGAGCCGATTATTTAGCAAATAGAAAAGGCAACGCAATGATTTATTAACAATTCGAATATATAAACATTAAATGTGTTGACAGAAAATGTCCAGTGAGGATATATCAATGGTTCAATTTGTGCAAGTTTTTGAAAATTTGAATCTAATCCTCAGTTTGAGCTGTTCGATCGTTGTTTAAATAGAGAAATTCTATTATGGAAGGTGTCTTGAGTAGCAAATCGAAGCTAGCCCATCCCTTATGGGTCTATTCACTAAAAATGATTGTAATCGATCACTGCAACCAAAAATAATTTTTTTAGAACGACTAGAATTTTTTAATTTTGTCGAAAAATTTCACACCTTCTCGAATTTTTTTCTCGAAAGTTCGTACGATTTCTGGGGTATGTCTATTAGCCAAAAATGATTGTAATTGACACGGGCAACCAAAAATGATTTTTTTAGAACGATTTGAATCTTTTCAATTTCGCCGAAAAATTTGTCCACCTATTGAATTTTTTTCTCGAAACTGGGATTTCAGTGGTATATCTATTCACCAAAAATGATTGCAATAGACCCGTGCAACCGAAAATAATTTTTTTGAACGATTTGAAATTTCTTTCTTTCGTCGAAAAATGTATTTTCTTAAAAATTTGGTTTTCATTTTTAGTATTTTTATTTTACGCCCTACAGAAAAATTGCGTGATATCTTTTTGTAGGAACCCATGAGCTCTACTTAAGAAAAAAGTTTCAATGAGACACGTTCAGTATTGTAGGAGTTATGTCCGTTTGAAAATTGAACCATTTTTATGGGTTTTTCTAATTTTACAGGGTCAAGGAACAACTTTTTCAATATTGTTAGAATGTATACATATTCTTCATCTAAATACGTGTTGTTTGCCTGTGGAAACATTAAAATCCTTCTACTCATTCAGAAGTTACGATGTTTTAAACATATACACAAAAAATCAGTGAAACATATCAATGTATGGTCAGACATTATATTTTCCGTAAGGAATTTTTTTCTCGAAAATGGTTAAGATTTCGAGAGTATGTCGTTTCACCAAAACTGACTGCAATTGACTCCTACAATCGAAAATAATTTTTCTAGAACGATTTGAAAAAATTTTTTTCACCAAAAAATTTTAGCACTTACTCGAATTTTTTTCTCGAAAATGCGTAGGATTTCGAGGATATGTCTATTCACCAAAAATAATTGTAACTAACCTCTGCAATCGAAAATAATTTTTCTAGAACGATTTAAAATTTTTTAATTCAATTTTTTAATAATTTTTTAACGAAGTCTCGGTCAAGAAATTGATATTCTTGATTTTCGTCTTATTTTGGCCTCTAGAATCTCCCAATAAAATTTTTTCCCAGGGGTGGCCGAACACCCTGTATAACCAAATTATAATTTATTAAATTTAGGTTGCGTTAAATTAAAATAATATGCTTATGTAAATAAATAAATTTTCGAAACGTAACTCCCCTTGAACCTTGAATTGAGCTATTGCATTATGTTTATCGTCATGACGGCGCCAGAAGAATGCGAAGGATTAATAAAAAATCAAAGAAGTTTCACTGTTTTTGTTGCCTATCAACACAGTATATTTTGTTCCATCCACGTTCTAAAAGCCAATAAACAATAGATATCCATTTTCCAAGGAATAAATTCCGTTTCTCGGCGTCGAATTTACAAAACTGGGTTGTCGCCCGCTAATCGTAGTTGATAGTTCCCTCGAGAAAGTAGCGGTTTGAAACGACTACGACGAAACAGGAATCTTCCCGGAGACCGGAGGTAGCGTTGAAAGGCATCGATAGAATTTCACAAACACCGCGGTATCTCAGAATCATCGATATCGATAACAAGAAGATCCCTAAAGCCGTTCCTCCGTATCGGATCTTGGCGATAATCCTCAGCTAGTATACTTCCCTTTCAGCTGCTTTGACTCCAATATTGCTCCGCGGTGCCGAAGGAGGTTATTCGTGGCCGGAAACCGCATTCCGGACGCGAGATTTTCCCAGACGCCGCGCCGTTCAACCAGCTATACACGAGCACAGAAAAGAAAAAAGATAGCCGCGGGGTACGCGAAGCAACGGGGATAAAGTTGAGCGTGCATAATTCGGTCCACGGGCAACTACGCTAGCCGCGTTACGAAGGGGTAGGGCGTATTTCCAGCGTGGCTTTATTTCGCCAGCGTCGTTTTCCGGTACGTAGCGACGTACGAGCCCCGAAGATCGAAGGTAGCGCGCGCTTGGGAGTACGGACGAGCAATAAAAGTGCATTATTTCAATAACCGAACCGATTCTTCCGAGCCAGCGGCCCCCGACGACAGGAAACAACATCTCCTGGCGTCCGGCCAAACGGTAAAGAAATGCCGAAATCCCGTCTTCCCAATAATCGGATGTGTTCCTGCAGTGTTTTTGGCACAATGCAGTTATCCACTTCAATGAATTTATCCCCCTCTCGACGACTTTCCTGCTCCTAAGTTGTTTCACCCCTTTCCCGTTCTTCGTTCCGACGTCCCGCGATTCCGTATTCTTCGCGTCGCGGCCACTTTTCTCCGCCGGCCGTTCGAAACTCAAAGAACAATGTGGGCGTTTCGAACTTCCGGAGTCCGCTACGATTCTCGATACTTATGGGAGCATTTGCATACGGGTGTACAGGGTGAGGCACGAACTAGCCACGATTCTTCAGCCCCTTTCGATACTCTGACGAGAAAATGTTTCCTATCGAAGGTTAATCAGTATTTAATCGACAAGCAATCACAGTTGCTTAAATTTAGAAACAAATTGAATTTTGATAAAAAAATGAAGGTTACTGTTATATTTTTAAGGAGACCAAGCAGTCAGAAAATCAATTCCTTTTTCATTTTCTATTTTTTTTCGAAAGTGATATTATTCAGAAATTAAGTGTCAAAGTTTCATGACGTTATGGTGAAAACTGAGGATTTGGGTGTGTTAAGTTCTGAAGTTGAATAAATGGGCATTCGTAATGTTTACGTTCATTTGTTTACGTCCAAATGCGTGGCCCTAGTGTTATGTAACGCCGAATGATATCAAACATAGTGGCAATTTTCCTTTTTCTTCTTGTGAAGTTAAATATCAAAAATCAATTTGTTTTTAAATTTAAGCAACTGCAATTTCTAGTCGCTTAAATACTGATTAACGTTCGATAGGAAACATTTTCTTACCAGATCATCTAAAGGGGCTGAAAAATCGTGGGGACTAGTTCGTGCCTCACCCTGTATAGAGTATACACCCTTTATCTTTTTGAAAAGTTATAATAAACTCCGAAATGGAGTGATTTGAGTATCGAAAATAGGTTGAACATTTCGTGCCTTACGGACCGTATGTATAGTTTGTCGCGAATTGCGCCACGCGCGCCGTACCATAAATTGGGATATAATTCGCGAGCAGGGGTGGATACTTCGCCGAGACCCTGACGTAATATCTCGCGTTGGTAGATTATACGAACAATGTGGGTTTTGCGTTCGAGGGGGCCACGGCTGGATTAAAGAGAAATTAATGAGTAGCCGGGCCGCAAGAACGAGTAATAATGGGCATGTGAATCATGGCGGGGACCTAGGGAAACGGGCTCGCGATATTCACTGCCGCCGATATTTTTAATCGGTTTTTCCATCCTCGAAAAATAGATGGCGGTTTCATTATCTCCATTAATGTACCTGACGCGGATAAATAGCGTATGCATCGCCTATTGCTTTTATCCTTTCTATACGTGGCGTTTTTTTATTATTATTATTCAATAATAATACATTTTAACAGGCAATGTCCTTTTTTACAAACTTATACAGCTAAAATAGAATACAAAATACTAAAATAGTGCAAAAAATATTTACATATCGGTGGTGGAACCAGAGTAATATAAACCAAATATAAATTTGTATAAGCACTCACTCATGGGTCCTTTTTCAAATTACACTTATCGTTAATAAGTGAGACACGGTAGCAACAGCAAAGGAAAGTAGAATTTTTCATTTTCTGTCTGTTACGAATTTTCGAAAGTGGTCCTCCTTTTATTATAATATTTCGTAGAGAGAGAAACAGAGAACAAAGAGGACAGAAACGACGCACGGCCGTGTATGAATCTTTCCGAGCAGCGGCGATTTTTCAGAGGTATCGTCAACGATCGTTCTTCCTCTCCTCTCTTTCACCGCATTTCACCCGAGCGTTTCAGCGGCGCGAAACGTCACGGACGAATTCTCCGCATCCGTCGGCACCGAATCGCCGGCTTATTCACGCTGCAACGATGAAAGGGGGAAAAGTGCTTCGTGCCGGCAATAAATAATAACGAGATCCACCCGGTCGATGCGCCCCCGCGAACGATACGACTTCGCGTTTTTCTCTTTTTCGCTCGCGGACTCTCTCGTTTTCATATCTCGCGTACCGCCGCCGCCTCTGCCCGCCTCGTTTCTTTCTCTGCCGCGAAATTACCGGTTGCCGTTCGCCCGAACGCGATTATGGCCCCTGAACCGCTCGCAAAGTTAATTTCTGCGTCCCAGCGCCCCGGTCTCTTCGTTCCAAGGAACCTCCAAATAAGAACATTAAGACCGTACCTACCACAACCGGTCAAATGACCATTTTTTAAATTTCGTTCATAATTTCTACAATGTTATCTCAGCGCCATTTAACTTCGTGATCTTTCTTATACAGAGTGTTCCGCCACCCCTGGGAAAAATTTTAATGAGGGATTCTAGAGACCACAATAAGACAAAAATCAAGAATACCAATTTGTTGATGGAGGCATCGTTAAAAAGTTATTAACAATTAAATTCAAAAATTTCAAATCGTTCTGGAAAAATTATTTTCAGTTGTGGGGGTCAATTGCAAACATTTTTAGTAAATACACATACCCTCGAAATCCTACCCAGTTTCTAGATAAAAATTCGAGGAGGTGTGAAATTTTTCGACGGAAAAAAAAATTTCAAATCGTTCTAGAAAAATTATTTTCGGTTGCGGGGGCCAATTACAATCATTTTTAGTGAATAGACTAACTCCCGAAATCCTACCCACTTTCTAGAAAAAAATTCGAGAAGGTGTGAAATTTTTCGACGGAAAAAAAAATTTCAAATCGTTCTGGAAAAATTATTTGCAGTTGCAGAGGTCAATTACAATCATTTTTGGTCATTACACATACTCCCGAAATCCTACGCACTTTCTAGAAAAAAATTCGAGAATGTGTAAAATTTTTCGACGGAAAAAAAAATTTCAAATCGTTCTGGAAAAATTATTTTCGGTTGCGAGGGTCAATTACAATCATTTTTGGTGAACATACATACCCCCGGAATTCTGCGCATTTTCGAGAAAAAAAATGCACTACTGGCGGAACTTTAAACGTTAGTAACTTTTTAACAAAGCCTCCATCCACAAATTGGTATTCTTGATTTTCGTCTTATTTTGGCCTCTAGAATCCGCCATTAAAATTTTCCCCAGGGGTGACGGAACACCCTGTATAATGAATTTTTCAATATTCACTTCTGTTCTTATTGTTTGTTTTCTGAGAAAAATATGTAGTCTGTTATCTGATAAGTTGAACGATTTATATTTTTTGTGAAACACCGGACAAAATTTGGTATCAAATTTTGGTTAGCTACAGATGTAGATAGGAAATATACAGATACTAGATTTACGTCATAATTACATAGATCTAGATGGTAATATGTAGTGGCCCACCCTGTATATCAAAGATGAATGGAGAGAACCTTCCTTTGTCTTAGAACAGTCTAAGAACGCGGATTAAAAATAGTCAAACTTTACATGCGTGCAGTTCCGAAACTACTAATATTTTATTAATAATTGAGCCATTGTTAGCGGCGGGAAACCTTCCTCTTTACAATGGCTTTTGGTTTTTGTCGATCCGACTTTCCGTTTTCGAGATATCGTAATTTATATAAATGGTAATTTTTTTGATTCGACTATCTCTGTCTCGTTCTCGTACGTGACTCCTGACCGAGTGGTCGCGTGACCTAGTTTCAATGGGCACGTGCGGTCAATGACCTCAACAAGACCGTAGTAAGAATGTAAACAAACACTCTGGACCCTTATATCTTCGAAACTAGCCACCGCATTGACTTTAAACAAAAATCCTCATATCTCCGGAACTAATAACGCTATCGACTTATTCGAACGCTCATTTTAAAGGGCATTTCATCCTCCGCCCGATGGCTATGCCAACTACTATAATTTATGCTGTCTTCTATGTTTATTTTCACATTTACTTTGACGCTACATATCCAAAGAAGTTTCAGCCCTTCCTATTGATTATACGACCACTGTGCAATAAAAGAATTTAAATTTATATACAGTATGTTTTCGTACTATTTAGGGATGAGGGAAACTATTTTTAATCTGCGAAACAAAATTCGTTTATAAGGGCGAAATATCGCGAAGGATCTATAATCACGTCGTGGTTCTACGTATCAGCGGTGAACCAGTTTCATGTTCTGATCGCGGGGGAAGATTTCGAAGAGTTCATTCACAGCTATGACGCTCAGAGAAAGAGAGAGAGAATGGAAAAGCGATTCGCGGGGCAATAAATAATAACGGATCCAGCCGGTGGACGTTCCATTTTTTCCCCCCACCATCATTCCTTCTCCGGGCGTGAAATGACTACGTACCGTCAGCGGAACGTAATAATGGGCCCTGAACTTTACGCCGTCGTATCTCACATCCTCGTTACTCCGGCCCTTCTCTCCTCGAGAATCCTACGTCGTTCGTCTACGTTCCGTCCGGGCTCCATCTGTATTCTCCTCTTCCGCCGACAGCGGCGTATTCCGGTGTAACGGATAACTCTTTATTACCAATGGGAATTCCAAGTTTCACGCCCGTACTCCCCTCCGGAATCCACTGTCTGCCGATATTACGTATGCTAATACCGAAACCTGGAAATCCGCGCCACTTTCTCGCGAATCCTCCGTCCCCTTTTCTCTTTCTTCCTCTACGGTATCCGTCCTTTCGACCGTCTTTGTCCTCCTCCGTGATTTCCCGGCTCGCGGGCGGCTGTTGCTGCAATGGAAATCCGTGAGCTTCGTTCCGTTTCTGTCCAGATATACAGGGCGTTTAACCCTCGCCCGTCTCTTCTGTCGATTCAGCACATTTTTCGCGTAAAAAGTTATATTACCCAGCCACCCATTTACAGACGAAAGGCGATGGTAGAAATTTGGTCAATTTTTGACGTGGCCAATAGGTAATAATCTTCGTCACTATTATTAGGTCGTCCAACTTGTAGCAATATTTTAAGCATACAATGGAATTTAATTTAATTTAATTTTACTTTATTCTCGTTCGATAACTGCCTCCTCTTCCCTTGACAAAGGTATTATATTACTTAGATACAAAACTTATTTGATTTTTTATTCAAATGTAGTTCAACGCTTTTTTCATGCAATCAGGGTCAAGCAGGATCATGAAAATTTCATTCCGTAAAGCAGCGTGGACGCTTCGAGCTTCGATACAATATCTGTGTCTTCCAAATTTCTATAAATTCTCGATGTTAATATAAAATTTCAGAAACCCCTTGAACTGACAAATTTTATCAACTTGGGACCTAGTGATAACATATTTGCGTCGACAACTTTCAACCGACGTGCAATATTTGAGAATCGATTCACGATCTCGAATCGGTACTAAAATTGTAATTGACGTGATAAAGGATTGGTTCGAAGACGTTGATTGCACGCTTCCTTTTAAACCGCCTGTATTGGCGGGTCGTCCTGTCCGAGAGAAGAGAGATTCTGAAAAAAGGAGTAACGCGCGGAACCCGGTTGGGTGGGCCATCGAGAGACCCAGAGAGGCGCGGATTGAACGAACACCGGAGGGCCAACTAGCCAACCGCCACCCTCTTTCGACGCGACACCCTCGGCTTTCGAGCCCCCGAGCGCCGAAGCAGATTTAAATTCGCATCGATTATGCGGCTGCCTGGCGTTTCGAGCACACGGTGGCAATTACACGCCGAGGCGTCGAGTGGAATGTCGTCGCGCGATGTTGCGCTTAGTTTCCTTTTCGAGGACAAGGTGATCGGGACAAATTTTTTCTACTATACTATTACACAAACCACCTCGATTATATGAGATGTGTTCGTCGAGTTCGTGTAAATCGTGCTCCGTTGTACGTGTAACTGGGGGAGTTAAACGTCCATTTACAGTAAGGGACACTGAACATACGACATTTCAACAAAAATAATTTCTTACTCAATATTTTCTTGTAGAATACAAAAAAGACTAAATACTTAGTATTATCTAGAATCTTCTGGATTTTCAAAACAAATTTAATATTTGTGATACCATTGTTATTTTGCTTCGTACATTATTTCTTCGTGTAGCCGGTTTTACACCACAATTAATTTTCAGTAAATATTTCAGATTTTGGTAGACTTAATATTTTATTCATAAACCTTTAACCGTGATAATTACATCAATACATTTAAAGGTATTTAATATTATATGTATTTTCGTAATACTCTGGTGTAATAGAATACCATTACAATATTAAGTATTTTGTTTTTCTTGTATTCTGTATGCAAATATTGAGTAAAAAGTTATTTTTGTTAAAATGCCGTATGTTCAGTTTTGCTCCTTAGTGTATTACACCGATAAGGTACAGCTAAAACAATGCAAGTTTCTGCAACGTACACACCGTACGTTTATTTTCAAGCGTTTGTTATTTTAGTTATGCATTATGGAGCAAAACTGGAACATGCACATTTAATTTTAACATGAATAATATTTTGTTTATTCAATAAACGGGAAGCCCCGCTAGTATACAAACTAGTAGAACATGTTAAACGAAATAAGGTTACAAAGGTAATTTTAATACATAATTCTTGAATGATGTAAAAATATCCAAGGTACCATAAGAGTTAATGCTAATCTGGGTTCTTTGGTTGATAATTAGCAGCGTTAATTTGTAAAAATAATAGTAAAGCTGGATGATACGTGTCACAATCAGTCGTAAAGAACGAATCGAATATTCTGCCCTAATCATTTAACATATGACTCTTTTGAACTAATTCATATACATTAAAATTGTGAACTAAACTATCGAAAGACTGCATCCAGTAAGTATTGGATACTGCGTATAATTCGGGCCATAGTATAGCGAGGTCGTAAACTAAACTCTTGAGGGTTAGGACCGTATATGATGACATCTTTCGTGAGGGTGCTTTTCTAAATGTCTTTGTGTGTGCGTAATTTGACTACCTTTTTTCATTTTCTACATGTATACATATATTATAAGCAGGTAAATTAAAATATTAAAGACTTGAGTAAGACCTTCATCTGTCACAATACCTCTAAAAATGGCTTTCTAAAAATGGCGACACTGGATAAAACATTTCTTCGTACGGCCCTGACTATGGTCTAAGTCCCTTAGCTACTCCTATTTCTGTCAATTCACTTACTCGAGGAGCTGAAACATGTAAACTTTGACACCTACTCGAGTTTACGACCTCGCTATATCGTAGCCCGAACTATACCTCATGTGATGCGAAATAGGTTGAAATCGCCTAGAATATATACTTGAAAACGTAATCTCTATAGTATCGAGACACTAAGAGCCCTTTTTTAATCGCGGAAAGTTCAGGATAAAAGACTTGACGAGTGAAAGCACGCGCACAAGCCTGACGGAAGTAGAGAAAAAAAACGGGGAAAAAGACCGACTCGAAACGAGCCGTTACGATTTCCGAGCGCAATTGGATGCGTTTAATCCATTCCGTCCCAAATTGCACGAAACGACCAGAAACTCCATTCGTTCCCGGCGAACCAGATGACAGCTGATCGTGCAGTTCGTCGACCGAAAATAGTCGAAACAGTTTCGAGCGGCTGCTCGCGGGAACGCGGATTTTACTTAGCAAGTTGATCGTCGTTTGGGGAAACCGGTGGCCCCACCCCCGGTCCACGAAAATCACGCGAGCGCCGGTAAATTAACGTTATTAACCACGCGGCCCGGCGGCGGCGTGTTTGACATTTCGAACTTGTTGGGCAGATTATATTCCCGCGCGAATTATTATAATTTATCGTCGACGCACGTGCGCCGCGCGGACAGAAAATCGCCGGGAACTCCCGTCACTTACAGAACGCGCCGCTTTAAACGCGCGCAGGGTTTTTTTTATTGTTGTTGAGTTTTCTCCCCGATCGATTTCCAATTTTATTATGGACCCCCGAAAACACGGTAAAAGAAACGTAGAAATAGTTGTCTCGGTTTGCATAAAATATGGAATATAAATTGTAGTTTTATCCAGCTTCGTGGAAAAGACTATGGATGGATTTCGATCTCCGAAAGAAACTGAGATTAATTTTGCGATTGATCGACGCGAACGTCCAGGTCTGAGTAACTTCAAAAGATGGAGGGCGAACGAGATAGTCTTCGATGCGTCTGCATGATTCTTTAGCGGTGTTCCCGATAGGAAAGAAGCGAAGCAGAAGGAGGACAGAGTGCTTAAATCAGGATTCATTCTGTACAACGGAATCGTGTCGCTTAATTAATAGTCGATCTTGCAGTGCTTCGTATTCATTCCCTTTTCGTTTGCTTCGCCTGGTTTCATTCCCTTTGATACATTCTGCCGTGCCTCGATGTCTCGATATTCTTTCCGTGATAACCAACCCCCTCCACCCCCCCCCCTCCCCCGCAGATCGTGTCTTTTATTTTTTCCCTATAGAAAAAGAGTTTTCCGAGTCAGCTGATTGGCGTTAATTAAATTCCGTCGGATCAATTTTTATTCGTTGAAATCCGTTGTACTTCTTCTCGCGTTACCACACTCTCGATTCCCCTCGCCTTTATTAAAGCCCCTTTCGTTTCGTTCCTGACTTGTAATTAGCGTCGTTAACTCTGCCAATTTAACAGTTTCGCCTTAATAACGGAACTCATTATCGTCGACTATACGGAAACAGCGTCGAGAAATTATAAAAATCTTGACACCTTGGCGCGGGAGTTTGATTAGGTGAAATCGTCTAACGATTCTTAGCGATTTTACGGAATATCTTTCGACGCTCGGCAAATAGAAGGAAGAATTAATGAATAATTGAAAGGAAAAAAGAACTGCTGTAATTAGTTTTACAAAGTTACGTATTTTATGCTGTTCCGTGCTTGGCTCTCGTTTTACGAAAAGGAACACTTTGATATTTTATACTTGCGATTCAACGCGCACCTTTACGCTTTTTCTTGTGCCGTGTTTTATCTAGCTCCGTTCCTTGGAACGTAATGGCGCGGAAGAGGGCACGTTAAACGCGGAAACGAAAAATAAGAAGGATCATTGCTTCGGAGATACTGCGTACACGTGTTTCGGGACTTATTGCGAAGCAATCTGCCGGCGCAACATGTTTTATTAACTTGTTTTGCCGTTGTTTGCAACGACGTCGGTCGCCCAAAGGCATCCACGTTACTCCGTGGGTCGTTGCGCGGCTTTTCCCGAAAGCACGGAGAATTTATACGCGCCCGTTCCTACGGTTATGGCGCGCCGATATTAAATGTGGAACTTCGGCAAATTCCTAGATCATTTAATTAAGTATTCGTAATGGAAAGGCAGTCGGTCGTGAACCACGAGATATTACGACCGTCCCTGTTGCTCGCCAAACGCTATTATAACAAGTAAAACAAACTTTGGTCATTGCTCGGAATTAACGACGAATCGATGCTCAAGTTTCGCGTCAAAGAATACGAAGAAAAATCGAAACCGTAAACGTAGAGACGTTTCAAAGATCACGAAATGCTCGTAGAATGTTACATGTGTGCGCGGTGAAATCGCGTTGTTACAAATTTCATGGTTCCAAGGGGTGGAAACGAGCCAGCGAAGAGACCGTTCACACTGTCCAAAGTCGTCCGCGTTATATGAGATCTCGTAAATAAAATTCTCATAATCCCGGTAGCTGGGGGACCGTAGACACCCTTATATTCTTTCTTAATTGTTTTCGAGCGTGCAGCGAGCGTGCAAAGGCGTACGAGAAACCGTACGTTTCCGTGGAGGGAAGCTTAAGGGACATCGACGTAGATCGTGCTCAGACCGTGGCCATTTTCCGCGCCGCCGGAAGCTTCCCACGCTCGCTGCTGCGTAATATCTTCCGGTAAAAGGAACGCTCGGTGTTTCGATAACGAGCCGCGCATCGTTGCACCGTCGCACGCTTGGAAATTTCTCAAAACGAGTATATGTTGCACGTATCGAGCAATTAGCAGTATTCCGGAGCAAAAATTAGATGGGAATATCATCTAATTTTGCGTTGACAAGATTCTCGGTGGAAAATCTCCATGGGTGGTCAACAGTGGTCGTTAAAGGTTGTCAGTAGACGTTAACAGTGGCCAGTAGTGGTCTGTAATGACTCACAGTGCTCCTAATTGGTCATCAGTTTCAGCAGTGGCCAACAGTGGTCATTAAAGGTTGTCAGTAGAGGTCTGCATATAAAACCACAGACAATTTGCTCTACTTCGGAGAAATTCTCTTAAAATAACTTTTACTTCTTTCAGCAAACGCGATACACTCGTGCCAAGCATTCGCCTGGCAGAAGTTGTTCGCGTTAGTTATAACAAGTAAAGTTCGAGCCCCGAACGCTACGATTGTTTATTAGGAAATAAGAAGTTTCGCGAGCCGTTAACCCAGTTCGTCAACGCGAGGCGCTCCACGCATTTTATTTAATAAAGCGCCGCTCGTTACTAGGCCTCGTTCAACTCGCGAAGATTTCTCACCTAATTCGCGACGCAGCATCCCCCGCTTTCCTTCGACTATTACTTTTATCGACTACTTTCGCCCGAGACCCGTTACCCAAGTTTCGCAAAGCGGTTCGGCCTTCTTTTTAGTCGGCGCCGGGGATTCTTCGAGAATACGAAATTACTCCGATTTCTTTTAACGAAGCACCATTCGTTACCTGGTCCCATTTACCCTCTGCTTCGTCGAACAGAGGAAACCGGGGGGAAAAACAAGACGAAAGCTCGAGAAATAAGTGCGCGAGGGAAAGAGAGTGTCGCGGGCTACTCACTAAACGGCGTCTAAAGCTCTGTCCGCAAGCTAAGTAACGAGCTTTCGACCAAACTTTTTTCCTGAACGGCTGCCAAGTGGTCGAGGAGGTCCCAAGGGGCTGGAGAGGCCGGGCGACGGCAGGATGAGGGGATGCACGAAGGAGGCGGAGGAACGTAAAAAGAGAGGAATCCGCCTCCCCTTTGCGAACGTTTTCGCCCTCCGGCCAGCTTCTCCCACCCAAAGTTTTTTACTCGCGTCAAGCTCTCATTAAGCTCATTTTCCGCTTAATATTAAGTGTTCTTCCTCGAGGACGGTCCCCGTGGCACGCTTGCCTCCGCCGCGAAAACTCGCTTTCCGTCTCCCGCTACCTTCGACCGTTCACATAATCGTGAATTTCACCGAGGATCAAATGTTTCATCGACGCTCGGCTGGACAATTAAAACGGCTCCGATTGGCGACCGGTGATCCGTGAACTCGGCAATTGGTAATCAACCAACCATGACGCGAGCACAGACACCCCCGAACGGATCTAAACCGGGCGCCATACATCAATGTCACCGGCGTCGAATCAATTTCCTCCGAAGATACGCCTAACGTGCGGATCCCTCGAACGTTCCACTGCTTGTCCATTCTAAAGTTGTCCACCATTATCAGTGGCCCCGCGAAAAATGTTTACGGTCGCGTTTTCCCCGTCGATATCGCGCCCAGCACGGCGGACTCGTCCTCCCCAGCTGTCCATACGTTCGAAAACGAGGCAATCATGCGTTTCGGACGAGCGGGTAATCAACGGGATGCAACGTGCCGCGCCTGCTCTGCGCCGTTCCGCGCGAAATCGTCGCCAACGGCGTTTGTTTAGTAGCTCGATATTCGAAGGCTATCCGCGAGTCCGGTTCGTCGCATATTTCCGTGCTGTTCGCGCGATATTACTCGTCGCAAAAGTGTTGAGCGCGCGTACCCGCTGGAACGACCGGACCATTGAACTTTCAGGGATTTAACGCGCCACGAAATCTCTCCGCGTATTGTAAATAGCGGTTTCGATCGCCTCGAGCCAAAGGGTTCGAAATAATAAATGCTCGCTGGATCGAACTTCAAATTAACCATCGACGCTCGAATACTTACGTAGAGACACAAGTGCATCTTCAATCGCTTGTATATCGGACTGTATTGCGTGGATTCGAGTCTTTTTTTTCAATCAATACGCCAAATATTTAAGAATGTGCAGGTCAAGTTGTAGTATGAGTTTGTACAGTGAACATATTTATCAAAAAGTAGAAGGTAAAATGTAACATTTTAGCAGAAATTTTTGTTGGTAAGAGATAAAAGGATTTTTACACACGGAAGTGAAAAGATCGTGAGTTATGTTTCGTGGAAAAAATATGTTGAATCGGCTCGTTGCAAAAACTATAATTACTTTGTAGAATGAAAGTAGATGAATTTTTACGTTTACGTCATGACTAGCAACAGTCCACAGACGTCAGAAGTTGTCAGCAGAGGATGCCAGTGGCCAACAGTGCAACAGTGATCAGCAATAGTTAAATTGAAAGATAATTAGTTTTCAAAATTAGATTTATAATACAGCGGTCTGAGATTGCTTAACAATTCTTCGCCTCGATGCTGTAAAACTTTTTCCACGCGACTCTGTAACTATTTGGTCACAGTTGATCCTCGTTCTAGCCGTCTGACCGCATCCACCAAACCACACGCACTCCGCACACTGGTGTCGCTTATATGGCGAAACGTCCACGTGCATTCTACGAATCCATTCATTCCATTCTCGCAATCGATACCCCGGTATACAGAGCCATTCGATCGCTTCGGTTTTGTCCCAAACACTCGTCATTTACACTCAGCCATACAGTCGCTCACAGACATCCCTCTCACCTGTACAAACGTGGTTCGATTGGATTTTATCGCACGCTATCTACGAAACAATTGCACGAATTCAAGTATAAGCACAATCAAGGAAAAAACTATTTGAGCGGCTGGAAATTATCATAGGGAAGATTTACGGATGGACCGATTAACCTGAAACTCCCAGCGTAGCAGTTCCCCGGTACAATCATGCGCAGTTAAGCCCCAGAATGCTCCGTAAATGACGACTAACCGTTCCTTTGATTACGAGAACACGGTACTGTTTGTTCGAGGCTGAACAAGTTTTTCCTAATTTCGAAATTAAGCGTCGGTACGAAACGTCGGTGATTCAAAGGCGCGTATTCAGATCCGAAGTAGCGGAGAATAGCGAAGCCTCGGCTGATTGCAAAGTACCAGGCCGTTACAGTCGTCGGTGATCTTGATAGAAAACGAGCCGCGAGCAACTTAATGGCGGATAATGATAAAAAGGAGCGCAAAATGTAGGATGTCTGAAGCCCCGAGCGAGTACGAAGAGAATTACAGGCGACGTCGTAGACGACGCAGCAACGAGGTAATAGCCGAATTTTGGTGACGCTACCGAGCCAAGCGACGACTAACGAGACACATTCATCAGCCACGAAGATACAAGGAACGAGTTTCGTCCCCCGTCAAGCTACTCCAATTCACCCCGAATAACGCGCGCTTCAGCCCCGTCTGAATCCGCCCGTTCCGACTGTGTACGATTTAAACGATATACACGAGTGCGCAGCTGCGCGTCCACCCGGCTGCTACGTCGCATAGTTTCACAAATTCTATCTACGTGTCCGTTTTACGCTTATTGTTGCCCCGGTCAATCTTCGCGTCTGGTCTTTCCAACTGTTTTTCCGCCACCCTGGAAATACGCCGCTAATAAATCTTTGTTATCCGCGATCCGCGTCCCGCCAGTTCCAAGACCGCGATCGAACGAGCTTCTGGATATAGTACGGGACAGCTCCTGGAGAATATACTACCCAGCCATCAGTTTTTAAGCTAGACAAAAGAAGAATGCTGATAAATAGTCACAGGTTGTGCAGCGCTGGAACGGGCGCAAATTCGAAAGGACAACTACGATACAACTTTAATGCGTTGTTTTATTTCGAGAGAGTATTCTAGTGTGAACCTTTCAAAAAATCCATTTCTCTTTTTGCATTGTTTTAAGTAAAATTAACGAATTTATGGGTGTTTGAAGGCGTGAATTTTAAAGCCGCGTCTGACCATAGCTTGATATTTCTACTTATGTCGGCGTCCAACTTGTATAACAGAAAGTGAATTTTCTCGATAACAAAGCCTCATACGTGAAAATGTTATTCTACATTTTCGACTTACTTTTTCACGTAGAATTATTCACTTCCTTTTTGATTGCACTCTAATTACAAGAACACTCTATCAAAAGATAGGTCGTTTCATATGTTCGTACCGTTCGATATTCTGGAATTAAGAAAATTTATAGTTTAATAGGAAACAAACAAAATTGTGTCAGTTCAGGACATTTCTAATATTTTAAACTATCACTCGAAATTTAAAAAAATACATGACAAAAGTGATAATCAAAATTCAAAGTGTTTAGATATCGACCTTTTTCTTTTTTTCTAGTACCAGCTATAGTCAAATTCTATAATAATTAAGAATCTTTCAGGTTTTATCATTTTAAACAAACAAAATGGCCGTAATCATGAACTTTGATGAATTTAATGAACTCTCATGAATTTTAACCATTTTCGCCCAAAAAATTGTGAAATGTCACCGGAACATGTATAAATGAGCCTTGAAAATTTGACTGTAAAAGATGTTATAGTTTAGTCACAAAAAATTCCCCAAGAAAATTTAAATGCATTTCACTCTAGAATACCCCCTTAATTTCACGAAGTATTCCGTAATTAATTTTTAAAAATGAATATGTTAGGTCTCCTACGGTGATCCCTTGATACACGCTGTAACTTTTTTACTGGCCATAATATCGCCACAAGGCCAGGTAGTCAAGTCTGAAAATGACCAAACCTTCGACTCGGCGGTGTAACGGAATCAATGCTACGCCACTGCAGGCGCTCGCTACGAGGGTTGTCGGTTTACGAGTTACGAGGGACTGCCGAGGGTTGTTGCGGAATGGCGGCGTAGCAGGTGGTTGCTCGATCTCTCCTTTTCTTTTCATTTTTTTTCTTTCTTTTTTTTCTTTACGGCCAACGCGAGGGACGAGACCTGCATAATGTAATTGCGCCCTGTTCCTGATTTTTCGTCGGGCACGTGAACGTATTTAACGAGGCGCGAGCAGCTTCGCCGTGGGGGATGGTTGAGGGTTTTTCTGTGCAAACGTTCACATGAAAAGCGCGGCCGATGGATATTTCATCGACCGTCATCGATCACGGAATTAATTGCCGCGGCTTTGACGAGCTCGCGACGATAAGGTACAGATATTGTCACCGATAATTCCAAGTTCGTTCGATACGTTTCGATGAGTATTACCTGCCCTCGCGATTTCAAGTTCCATGTCCACTTTGAAGTCGAGCGATTTCGGGTGACAGCGCGAACAGACCGAAACGAGGGACGAAAATCGATGGGACGTTGGAGATTTACAGTCGAGTTTTACGCGAGGCGAACCGCGAAAGTTCCGCGTCGCAGCCGCAAATTGGCTCCGCGGCTTAATTGTATCGAGGAATTAGAAATTCCATTTAGGGTCGCCGATAACGTCCGCCCGTTCCCGGGGACGTTCGATTATTCAGAAAGTTCTTCCTAACGCGGGAGAAGCATAATGGCGTATGCAGATAAGGGACCGCGACGGTTGCTCTTGCAATTCGACCGATAATTGGGACACTTCGTTTCGCGCCGATCGCCGAACAAGTACGACGCGAAAACCCGCTTGTACCTGGAAAAAACTACGGTTCTTTCCCGCAACTTCTTGCGCAAAGAGTATACACGAGTCACCAAGAATGTTTCTTCCGTTCGTTATTTGAATAACAAATTGTATGTTATGTACGGAATATCCAGGAATATTCAAAGCAAGCTTTTGTTAGTTGCATCGATGGTTCTGACATAATCCATCTGAATCTACATTAATAGTTATCACTACTTTGCAGTGTTTTTGCTCAAAAACCACAGTCCCGTTTTCTTGATCAATTACGTACGATTCCTACTTTGACCATATTTATTATATAGTCTCAATTTCTCATTGATTCTAATCAGGAGATTTTTACTATGCTTACAGGTAAACAAACGACGTAAATATAAGTGGGATTTAAATAATAATATTATATTATTATCGCATTACAAGTACGTCTACATCAATTCTTCTTATACATATAATGGTTTATAAGGAGGGAAGATAAAAATGATGAGAACATGTAAAATTGTCTGTAGGTGTATCTTTTACTAACGTAGATTCATATTGCACAAATTTTCATTTATAGATGTGTCAGAAGTCATCAGCAGATGTTAATAGTGATCATCAGTGGTCAGTAGTGGTCGTTATAAGTTAACAGAAGTTGTCAGCAGATGTCAGCAGTGGTCAGCATTGGTCATCAATGGCCAACAGTGGTTAGCAATGATTTGAAGTGGTCTTCAGTGGCCAGCAGTGGTCATTGAAGGTTGTCAGAAATTGTAAACAGTTTTCAGTAGTTGTCAGCAGTGGTCAGCAGTGATAGTTAGAGATCGTCAGCAGTCGTCTACATATGAAACCATATACTTAAGATAATTTAAGGCAATATCAACAATTGTAAGGCTCTATTTCATCGCAGGATTTAAATATTCCCTGTTTAAATCCGCCAAGTATCCTAAAAAGAAAAACTAACCAATACTCTGGCAGACATCGACATTTTCACGTATGCCTGCTCGAATAAAACATTTTCCCTGGAATTAGAGACCGCGGGCGAATCTCGTACAAATTCGTCCCGTGAGATCGTTCAATTTTCTTAGGATAACATTGACGTTTTTTGAAGCGTGCGGCGAAGAAAATTAACGGCTCTCTTCGAGGGGTAATTGCAGCCAGAGGAAAAGCGTCGGTTCTCAGATTATTCGCGAACGTCGACCGCCTGTAAACCTTTGCCGTCGGAATGCGGTCGCGACCCGTGTCCAAGGAGGTCCAAGAAAATGGATATTGGTGCTCGAGACGCGTGTAACTTTCCGCTCAGAGGCCGCGCCAGCATCCCGTATCTAGCCCCCCGTGAGTCTGGATTTAAAGTTAAATCCGCGGCTAATGCCAGACCCGGGAGTTATACGCCATCCTTTTAATAAAACCACCGAAGAATGGAGTACGCCGTGCAATTTATGTAATTGGCTGACTTAACGTACTTTGCGCTAATTAGGTATACGCGCGGCGAACTCCTTTGCATTTGTCATTCGGGGCTAAGTCGTTCCTTCCCCGAAACCCGCCTTGTTCCTTGGTGCCTTTACGCGTACCGTCTGACAACCGCCAAGTTTGTCACGCGCTTTGTAATTACCGCGGTTGGCATTTTTCCGACGTCGAGTAATTTTCGACGATAAGTCAGGACTCGTACGGCAGCATCTCTCGATAAAGCGTTTTCGTTTGGATGTTGAAAGAGCAATTCACAAACAAGGGTCGTGTTCTTCGTAAAATGTTATGAAAACACGATACTGACAGGGGTTCAATACGACGCGAGGAATATTAATACGGTGCAAATTATAGTTTATCGCCGAAAAGCAAGAAAAAATTCAATGGTAAGAATGTTGGGAACGTCGAGTAATTTTCGATGATAAGTCAGGACTCGTACAGCAGTATATCTCGATAAACTGGTTTTTCGTAAAACATTATAAAAACACGATACTAACAGGGGTTCAATACGACGCGAGGAATATTAAAACTGTGCAAATGATAGTTTACCACCGAAAAGTAAGAGAAAATTCAATAGCAAGGACCTTGAGGACGTCGACTTTTTCGACTTGTAAAAATTGGTCTCAGCTGCGTCCCTTTCTTCAAGAGTCTCCCGGCCGAAAAAATTTGTAAAAATAATCCGCGCAATTTCGCCGGGAACGCACCGACCCGGGTAAATTGACTTACAACGACGTTCATCGATCCCCGTCGATCCCACTTGGCGTCTAATATCGGACTATCTCGGACGAAAATTAAATTAAGGAAGCAGACGGAAGTATTTCCTCCGTAGGAGATTCATCGGATGCCAGTTAGACGCAATATCTGCCGGAGACGACAATTCCCTATCGCGCCGACGGATCCTACGTTTTCGATAATCCGCTTAATACCGGTCGCCCGGTCCAATGGGGAAGCGCGAACGTTAAAGCGATCAGAATCGAATTATTCGATTTCCCGGGTGTTCCCGGTCGCCTGGCCGCGCGTCGGCCACTCGGATGGAGCCAACGCGTAACGATCATCGCGTGAATTGCAACGTTCAACCCGCGACGTGGGCCATACCGCGCCAGATTACGCTGATATTCGCGGCCGTACTCCGCCGTCATTACAATTTCAAAGCGCCGGAATGGCCGGGCGATTCGACGAGCCCGGGAACACGCGTGCTTACACCCGCGAAATTTTTCCTCTGCCGCCCGCGCGCGCCGCCCGGCCGCTTCCGGTACGCAATCAACCGACGACTTCAAAGCGAATTTTCGTAGCCGGTCGCGTTATTCTTCGTGAAATATTCTTGATTCGTTTCGAGGCGTTTGAATAGAAGAATACCGCGAGCGCGTTTCATCGAGGAGGAAAGGAGGATGTTGGAATCATTTTTGACATCGCCTGGCAATGAAACATTCATGCAGGATCTTTTAGAGGGGTCTGCCAATGAACAAACAATGTTCTTCTGTTCTCCACGTCCCTGTCTCGTAGGGTAGTTTTTAGTTGGAGATAAAATATTATCTCAGAAACCATTGTGGCGCTGAGTCGCTGCGGTTAGGATCTCGAGAGAATTGCTTGTGAGAGCGCGAGCCCTCTGGTGGTGAGCATGGGAGGCGACGCCACACCATTATCAGTTGAACAAGTTAATTAATCGAAATTCGTTACAAAGTATCAGTATATTGTCGAAGTAATCGAAAGACGTACAAAAAGTCGTTAAATATTTCGAGGACAGTTCGATATCCGAAGAAGAAGACATTTTTCGTTCCTCGGGAAAGTGATGACACTTTTTGTTCCTTTGAGAACACTCTAAAAGATCCTGTATGAATGTTTCATTTCCAAGCAATGACAGAAATGAGCATTTCTTAACATTCTGCTTTCAGTCGCCGGAACGAAGGAAAAGAAAGAGCTATTTCTTGAAAAGGAGAACGATTCGAAAATTGTTCAAAACAATTTATCGAGCATTCCAAAACGCTTGTACGAAGTCGAAGAGACAAAGTGGATGTTTGAAGACGACGCGTCACAGGTTTTAATCGTTCGAAGTGCGACGTTTCGTCGTCAGCAAACCGTGACGGTGACGGGAGGACTCCTTTAACGTCCTGTTGTCTGAAAGCTCTAAACAGTAATCGACCATGATCCTCCTTCTAGATACATTTTCCACGCGTGCAAAGCACGGGGCGGTTGACTTAAGCTCAGTCGCGTGATGACTACCCCATTATTCGTGCAATCTGCTTGGCATCGTCATGCTCCGTCGCATCCGCTTTAATGACGACTAGAGTCTGTTCAAATTACGCCGTGTCTCTTTGTGCAACTTTCACCGTTGCCTAACGTCGATTTTATGAAAGTATTTCCCCCGCGACATCGGATATCACCTTAAAGTATGGTTAACGAGTATAGTTAAAGGACGCTATCGACGAACAAACTTCGAGGCAAGGAATGGGAAAGAGCTTCGCGCAAACTTCACTCGTTAACTCTTACAGAGCAAAAAGTATGCGATGATCGAACTAATTATATAATAATAATACAAAAAAAAGAAGAGGGAAATATTAAATTCTCTATAGGTATAACTCGCTTTAACACTAAACCCATCACAATCGTTTCTAATCTTTTTGTATAATTAGACTACAGATCTTTATGCAAATTCATATTTTTATTAAGGGAGTATTCTAGTGTGTAGGCTAAATTTTATTGCAGTTCAAGTCACGAGAATTGGATAATTTAATATCATGTTTATTTGAGTCAAATTACACGTGGTACATGTCTGAAGAAAAAGGTGCAATTTTAGCATATGTATCAAATAGAAAGTGTCAAACTTGAAAAATCACACAAAGTTGTGTTAAACTTTTTTGGCGATGTAGATAACAGCAGTGGTTCAAAGAAAAAGTTAAGTACCATAATAAAATCTGCAAGCAATTCTATGAAAAACTATAGTCAAATACTGAAGGAAAATAATTTTAATGTTTCCATAATTTTGATGTACAGTCCATCGAATTCTTAACGAGAGCTCTATCATTATTAGACAAATATTAATGGCTGTACCTAAACTTTTAAAATGTCGTAAAAATTGCTAGATTAGTTTGCCAGATGTCCTCATTAACAACATGTCGAATCACACTATTCAATTAATATAAAATAAAGGAGGGCCTATCGGTCACTAAAGTATACAAAAATATTCTAATCATTGTTATTATTATATTGCACACCTAGCGTTTGGTGCTATAGTTATGTAACAGTTGAACATTGCTCTTTAAGTCATCTAACTCTTCATACAGAAGTAACTTCAGTAATATTTACATGAAAGTTATCGTTCAATATACTCTTCAAATTCGTATAATGAATTTTCTTGCATTCCAATTAAAAATTGGGTCGTTGCAACAGTTATGCACCGCGCTGTATTTCGAAATCCTTACCAGAGAAAAAGTCACCGAAGAATAGGATGCACCCTTGAACAGACTGTCGAGCGTCTTAAAAGGGCCGCAAGAATCGCGAGTCGGCGTCAGAGAGCGGAATAAATCGCGATAAAATGCGCAAGCGAGCGCGTAATCGGCAAACATCGTTCCCGAGGGCGCGTTTTCAATGCGCCCCGCGAGCCCTCGCGGCGTCGACGACGGATGCATCGCGTTTTTCCAATAAATTCATCAGTCAGAAATGAAGGCGAACGAATGGCAAATCCAATAGGAGCGGGTTGGTACCGGGCCAGAGCCGTGTCAATCGAAGGCGTTCGCTCTCTTGTTATATAAAAGATGAAACGCTCTCAATACGGAAGCGAGGCCGCGACGCGAAACTGCCGATGGCGCTGGAACGAGAAAGAACACCGCCTCGACGGGTCGAACAGGAGTAGGAGGACGGTGGAAACGACAGAGGAGGAGTTGAAACAGGGCACTAACTAGAATTGTACCTCTCTGGCACCTTGACGGTGACTCGCGCGCGTACACGTACACGTACACGTAGACGGATTCCGGTGTTGGCTTTGCCTGAGACAACTTGACACGTTTGTCCGCTCCTAGGAGTCCCGTGTCTTCGCTGCACAGCCATTCCCCCGCCTTGGGTCACCCTCTTCAATCTCCGCTCTGCCTTCGACCACCTTACCCAGCCTCGAGATTCCCTCTTTTGACCTAGTGGCTCGATTATCGTTTGCACGGCTTCTATCCGGTCTACGTGCATCCTACGCGTCACCCAGAAACCCCTAAACGCGTCAGCAGCAAAATCTTTGCTGTCATTTACATGATCGGCGTCTAATGCTTTCTTCAATAACACTTTCTGTCGACGAACTAGAACATTTTACTTTAATTTGATAGCGTGTTTTGCAATAGCACTGGTCGTCCAGTAATAATTCTGACGTGCTAGTTTCTTGAGAGACCTATTACAATTTACACAAATCTTTTCCATTTTGTATTCACTATTACGTAGAATCTGACAAGACTCTCTGACACTGATTTGACACTCGCACGGTTCGAAGCTACAAACCAGAAAATAAAACGAACGAAACGAAGCTCTTATCTTGAGTTCAATATAAACTGAGGCATACGATCCTCGCCATAAACACATATTCCCTATACGTCGCGATGGTGAGAGGTTGATATTTAAACAAGAGTTAGATCTCAGGGCCAAGAAAGAAAACAGTTCTGATTATTTTAATTAAGATATCTCTTTCGAGACATAGTTCATTTCCTTTCTTCCAGTTTCTTCGATTACTACCTTTAGTTCAATTGCCCGTTAATTTATTACTCAGTAAGATTTATTAGTTTCCATTAATGAGTCTTATTAATTATTTCCAAGACGCTTCGATATTGTCGATTAAGATAGTTTGAACCGGGTGATATTTTCAATAACGCGCCAGCAGCGTGGAGCAACGATCCCAGATACATTTTGGGGCCGTATTTCGAGAACGATAAGTAACGAGAGGCCTGGATTGGCCCGCGGGCGGGACTTTGTGCATTCGTGGACTAAATGTTGCCGTCCACATTGTCAGCGAAAGGGAAGCACGAATAGAAACTAGCGCAATGGGTAAAGAGTCGGCGCTTGGATATATTGCAAGTAGAATAGAACCGTGTTCGATGGGACGGGTCAAGAATACACGCCGCAGGCTTCGCTGTTTGTACGCGGAATATGTGATTCGTGGATCAACATTGCTAATAATCTCCGTTTCACACCGGAGAATCGATAATAAGAGAATTAGATTCCGTTCCGTTGCAAGTAGAACAGACACACGCATCGTCAGACGTGACGAAGTAGAACGAGGCATGTATGGTCGGACGGTTCTGAAATATTTAAATATGGGCATATACCTTACGGTACGGTACTTTTGCAACGCGGTTGGAGAATCGTAGTACCCGCACAGGCGTATAAAAATTCTGTTTCTCTGAAATATCGTTTTTATAACAATTTATTTCGAAGGATGCTCGTGAAACGCGAGCGCGTAATCAATTTCGAAATCGTCGGTTCCCTCTTCCGGGCACGCATTACAAAGCTTTCATTGGCTTCACCCGGAGCTTCGCCCGTAATCAAATCGCTTTAAATTACAGCGTCGATTACATCGACTCCAGATTCATTAAAGTTTCATTAACCAGGGTGGTTCGCTCCCGACAGCGTATTATCTTACATATTGATTTAAACGATACTATGAAATACGTCGATTCTAAATTTTCTTGCATATTGTATACATTTAATCCGTCTCTTTTAACACGTTCACTGCCACGGTGGTCACTGGTGACCGGCACTTACATGTCGTAAATCGTTAGAAAATTTTCATTAGCGACATTCATTTCGCTTCACTCTGTATTAATAAAATTATGTTGACTTTAATAGATATTTAAATTTAATCGATGACGTTTGGATGTGGCCTTTGAAGGCAGTCGAGATGGTTGTCTGTATACCAGAACGTTTAATATTTATTAATATGAACAAGTAGCAATACCAATTGCAATTTCGTGACGTGACTTCCAAAAATAAAAAAATCTTCTTTGTCCCATGAAAACGTACAAATACCTATACATACAGGGTGTTCGGACACACTTGGGAAAAATGTTAATGGGAAATTCTAGAGGTCGAAATACGATGAAAGTCAAGAATACCAATTTGTTGATGGAGGCTTCGTTAAAAAGTTATTAACAATTAAATTCAAAAATTTCAAATCGTTCTGGAAAAATTATTTTCGGTTGCGGGGGTCAATTACAATCATTTTTGGTCATTACACATATCCCCGAAATCCTACGCACTTTCGAGAAAAAAATTCTTTACTGAAAATCTAATTAAGTGCCTGAATTTTTCGACGAAAAAAACAAATTTCAAATCGTTCTGAAAAAATTACTTTCGGTTGCGGGGGTCAATTACAATCATTTTTGGTGAATAGACATACCCCCGAAATTCTAACCATTTTCAAGAAAAAAATTCCTTACCGAAAATATAATGTCGGACCATGCATTGACATTTTTCCCTGAAATTTCATGTGTTTCAAATCGTTCTAAAAAAATTACTTTTGGTTGCGGGTGTCAATTACAATCATTTTTGGTGAATAGACATACCCCCGAAATCCTGCGCATTTTCGAGAAAAACAATTCAGTACCGGCGGAACTTTAAACGTTAATAACTTTTTAACAAAGCCTCCATCAACAAATTGATATTCTTGATTTTTGTCTTATTTTGACCTCTAGAATCTCCCATTAAAATTTTTCCCAGAGGTAGCCGAACACCCTGTATATTTTCTAAACTCAATTTGTGTTATCATAAATAAAATTATAATCGAGGTATGGTACGTATTATGTTTGTCATCATAGTGGGACCAATGGAGTACAAAGGTTTCCGTACGATGGAGAACTGTCATATAAAAGATAAATAATTCCTACAAAGGACTCATCGGTTTTCAATAATAATTCTTTGTTTTAAATAAAGTTTAGTTGAGTTGTTAGTTTGAAAATATTAAATAATATGGAACGAATTATCCGAAAGAAATATCACTCTTAATAGCCTACGAATAATTTCCAATAAGTATATTTCTCCAGCATATATATTTTTTAATAGTGTCATTGTCATTAAGAATACTACAAAATAACCCAAAGTACTCCATTGAACCATTGAATATTTGTTATATAATTTGAAAAAATATTGAAAATATCCCTGGGCGGAGAAAACTGGTGTATCAGTCAACGTGTTAATCGTTTCTCAAATCGAATTGACAGGTAATACTGATTGACGTTTCCGGGTGTAAACTATCTTCGAAGCAACTTGATCCGACGTTTCGTCAATATCGCAACCAGTTTCATAGCTAAGACACGGCTTGCACCTCGAATCAACTGTCAAAACACGAACCTTGAAAGCTTGCCTAGCATTTTTTTCCTTCGATCTAGAATAAAAAATCGAAAGACATTTTGTTCATAATAGTACTACGCGTCGTATAAACTAAAGACCTCCTTAAAAAATGCAAAATTGTCGAAGATTGTTGCAAAAATTTCTAACTCAATTATACAATAAACATAGTTTAATTAATCATTATTATGAAGAATGTTAGTTCATACGACCTGTGGTACCATTATGAATAAAATATTGTTCGATTTTTTATTCTAGATCAAAGAAAAAAATGCTAGATTGCACATAAGGAATAACATTTATTATTTCATCAAAAATCGATAAAACTTAACGAGAAAAAAAATATTTGTATCTTGAAATGTTAAAGAATATATGTGACAAGTAGTGAAAAGTTTCATCAAAACCTTATGCTGTAAAAAATTCTGAAATATCTCCTCTTAATGTATACAATTTTAACTTGAGTGGTCACCTAGAAGGCTACCCATTCATGAACCAGTTAAAAAGAGGGACAACCACAAAGAATCTGTACAACTGTCGAAAGATGGGGTAAATTCTAAAATTAAATGGTCTTTGTTGTTAACCACTAAGCTTGACTGGACAGATTTCCCAGGTAGTTAAAACCTAAACTCCCCTAATTGGCAGGGGCGTTACCAGTTTCGTGCTGCCCACGAGCATCCAAGTTCCTCTTGGGCATATTTTTCAGACGTCGTCGGAGAGAGGAGTTTTCTTCGTTGGAGAGATTTTGCGAGGTAACGTTTGCTTGGCGTGGAAACGCCTACTCGCGCGGCCAGGGCCGACAAATGTGCCTCGGAACGAAGATTGACAGGAAACTCGAGCGAGAGGGCGGCGCGAGTCGAATCGCGAACGCTGATCGAATCTGTCGAGCGTCGAAAAAATATTGGTACCCGGCCAGCGAAAGATGAATGCGAAGGAACAATGAGCGCGGCGCGTTCGTTTTCTCTCTGCGCACGCTGACACCTAATTTTCCGCGCTTCAACCCTAATCTGACTGATTCCCCCACTGTCCGTCCTGAATATACGAGGACCGAATCTCGACGCTTTCTCGGGATTACCTTTGTCGGTGTCAAAGTCCCCGGGAAACGAAATCCTTCGAGTTCTTCTATTTCCATCGGTTCTGTCGCGAGTCCCGCGGATTATCTGCAATAATTCAGAACACGGCGTCGTCCAAAATGGAACACCGACCGCTCGAATCTCGATTAAAACGTTCCACTCGGCGGGAATTCCAGTTTACGCTCGGGTGGAATTACAGTGGAACTGGTCGTTGTACGAATCAAGTGGTGTTTATCGAGAGGTTTTATGTAATGGAACAACAAGGGGCTCGGCAGAACTACCCTCGCTTTCGATGCTGCGACACGGCTAGCAGCGATTCGAATATCGTAAAGTTTACGCGCGAGACTCTTCGTCATCTCGATGGCGATAGTTTACTCGTCCGGCGTAGTGTGGCGACGCAGCGGAGAAAACGGGGCGTCGATTCCGTATGAAATCGCGGACGGGAACACGGTAAATTATTTAATAAACCGGTCACGAGCGCACATTTTTCTCCGAAGGCAACGACAGGGAATAAAATCCATAGGTGAACTCGATTCCCAAGGCCCGGCGCGAGCGAGAGACGCCACGGAGTGGCTCCGAACCCGGGACGGTGATCTCGGAATTTCCGAGAAGCAATTTGTTAAAGTTCACGATACTTTTCTGACCGTTTTCTTTTTTTTCTATTATTATTTACGAGTGACATAAATCGACGCTGGACCTAGGTCCGGTTGACTCGCCAAAGTTTCGCGGCGAGCGTACGGGATTTTACCGTCCCCGTTGCGTCGGTGGCCGGCAGCCTCCGGAGAACGAAAGCCCCCGATATAAATCGCCACGGGGCTCTAATTCTCGCCGCGGTTTATATGTTATTGCATTTATCACGCGTACGTGACCCGTATTCGTGGCCCGGGACGCTGGAACGCGCGCCCACGACACCCTTAACGCTGTTACGTGATAACGTACACTACGCCCCAAAAGCTTCCCTCCGCCTTCCAATCGTTTCCTTTACGCTCGCTTCTCTTTAATTAACGCTGGGACTGCCGACAATTATGCTGTATTTATTTGTAACAATGGAATCAAATGTACAATGGGAAATAAATGTTTGTTCTTTCTGTGAACGAAATTTTCAGAAATTCAGTCAAGTAAATTTTTTATAATTTTTAATAGAAATTACACATCATTTTGAGCACATCCGGTAATTCTAGTGTTAACCAAAATGTAGGTGATATACATTTTTGGAAACGCGTTTTGATTTATACAGTAAATATGACCTAATATTTTGATAGAGAGTGTTATAGCAATTATCATAAAGAAAGTGAATAATTCTACGTGAAAAAGTAAGTCGAAAATGTAGAATAACATTTTCACGCACGAGGCTTTGTTTTCGAGAAAATTCACTTTCTATTGTACAAGTTGGACGCCAGGTAAGTAGAAATATCGTGGTATGGTCAGACGCGACATTAAAATTCGATTATCTCGAAAACAAAGCATCGAACGAACAAAATTTATTCTCTCTATTTTCGACTAATATTCTTCCATAGAATCACCAACTTCTTGGTGGTATCATGATTGTAGGGAACGCGATTTAAGACCCGTCTGACCAGTCCGTGATATTTCTACTGAATTCCCAACATCAGTTTTCTCCAAAAACAAAGCCTCTTACGAAAAAATGTTATTTTACATTTTCGACTTATTTTTTCACGTAGAATTTTTCCCTCCCTTCTGTATTACACTATGATCACTGAGATAGATTTTGTATCCATTTAAGGGGGGAGATTCATGTAATATAGTAAGTGAAGTGATAGTTGACAATTTTTTTACAGCATAAGGGTTTGATGAAACTTTTCACAACTTTCCACATATATTCTTTAACATTTCAAGATACATATATTTTGTTCTCGTTACGTTTTATCGACTTTAGATGAAATAATAAATGTTATTCCTTATGTGCAATCTAGCATTTTTTTTTCTTTGATCTAAAATAAAAAATCGAGCGACATTTTGTTCATAATAGTACTACGCGTCGTATGAACTAACAGTCTTCATAATAATTATTATTTAAACTATGTTTATTGCGTAATTAAATTAGAAATTTATTGCAAGAACCTTTTTTTTTAGTTCAGAGCCGTGCATCTTCGACAATTTTGCATTTATTAAGGAGGATTGTAATTCATACGACGCGTAGCACTATTATGAATAAAATGACGTCCAATTTTTTAATTCTAGATCAAAGGAATAAAATAAGGAATAACATTTATTATTTCATCCAAAGTTGATAAAACGTAACGAGAAAAAAAATATTTTTGCTATCTTAAAATGTTAAAGAAAATATGTAGAAAGTGGCGAAAAGTTTCATCAAACCCTCATGCTGTAAAAAAATTGTCAAATATCATTTTTCCTTTTATCATTTTACATAAGTCTCCCTCCTTAAAGAGAGAGAGCTACATTCGTCTTTGTTTTACGAATGTATTTTCCAGTATGGAATCGAAGCTTTAAGCTTCGATATCTAATTGTTTAAAATTTCAGAAATCACCTGAACTTACTAATTTTGTTGTGTTCCATTAAATTACATGTAAATTTCAGAACTTATGCAACGAATTTTCTTAAGAAGAACGTATCGCAAATACATTTTGCGATCGAAGCGTATACTCGAGAGCGGTTTATTCGTTTTAAAGCGCCGTAAACTTTTGAGCCGCAGTGTACGGTTGGCGTCGTCGGTGCATGCGACCGCGTCGCAGACCGTAGGACCACCTATAACGAAATATTTCCAGCGCACCGTGAATTCTACAGGAATACCTGTTGTTCGCCAACTGTCCGTGTTGCGTGTGTTCGTTGATTAGACGCTCGCGTCTAATTAGAAACTTGATGCGACGAACATGTTCCGCGAACGTGTCGACATTTTACATGCTGTCAACCGACGTCTTCGTTAACGTAACGCTCACGCGTCTGTCTCGTGAAACGCTCGAATTTGCCATGACAGCGTTGATTTGCCCTAACAGTTGGAGTTTTTGCAATTAATTTCATCGCGACGGGACCGCGCGCAACAGTAATTGAATAATAACTTGCTACGCTCTGCTGGGGGCTCGTCGATTATTCAACGAGCGAAAATCTTGCTTATCGAATCCGCGCCATTTGTGTGTCCTCGACGAGCAAAAATGTGAAATTTTGTTGAAACGTGTTTAAAAGCGAATTCGAGAGGAAGAGAACGTCCTCAAGGGACGTTTCGCGAGCTACCGTGAATCGTAAAAAATTTTCGAGCTAGACGAGTCGCGACGAGCAGAAAAGTTTTGGTCGTTCTGCGCGGCATAATCGTCGAAAAGGCTGAATCAAAAGCGAAAGGACCGGCTGGAATTTTCTCTCCGAATACTTCCTTAATTTTCCCCGTGGACGAGGCGCGTGGATCAATGCGTAATTACAACGAGCCGGACGGCAGCGAATGAAAATTAAGATTCGAAATGAATGCAAGAAATAAATTGCGTTCCTGCGAGCCACGGAGATATTACTGCGGGACGGCCGGAGGAGAGATTATTTCAATTAGAGGATGGCATTGGCATTAGTCTACTCTCGGTCTTTGCACGGTCCAAGTAACTTTGCAAAACTTGTCTTCGTTTCCTGGTCGACGGGAAGAGGAGGGGAGGGACGGTATCGCTGCCCGGAAGGACCAGGTAAGAACCATCCGGGTAGATCGTAGACGCGCTGGCTGAGAAGACGAGATTGAAATCGTAATAAATTATTGAAATCCAATGGCGGCACCCGGGGCCCTGCGGAGGTGATCCAATGAATATGTAACAGCCGATGCTAACCAATCCCGAGCGTTTTATGCGTAATATCAATTTCACGGCAGCCAATATTTTCGACGCAACGCCAATGCCATTTTAATCCTCCTCCAGCGATCGAACCCTCCTTTACCGGGACCAGATATCGCCCATTTTGTTCGATTATTTTCTGCCGGCCCGTTTATGCGCCTTTTTAATTAATTTGCAAATGAATGCCGATGGAAATTAGCGCGTGACCGTGTATCAGAACCGCGCGGCCCTATCTCTTTCGAATCCACGAAATTTATTTCCGTGCGCGAATTAATTACGCGGGACCCGGCTTTGTAACGTGTGGGCGTGACTTTGCCGCTGAACTACGGGCGAGAAGTTTCAAAAAAACCATCGAGTATGCAGCGAAGACTAAACAATGACGATAAATTAAAACCTTGTAAGGTTCATTAACCCTTTGTCGTACGATGATGAGTCTGACTCGCTACAAGTTCTCGCTCGTCATCAAGTATTATGTGACAACACTAAAACTACTGGAAGTGGGTCAAAATGATTCGTAATTTCTAATAAAACTTGTCAAAAATTTACTGTGATTTTCTGTAAAAGAATAGGTAAACATTGCATTATACATTTCTTCATCTATCGTTTTAATTTTTCTTATAATTTTTAGTAATTCTAGTGTTAAAATAATTACATTTTTACATTCACGAAATATTCGTAAAATGAATCTATCCTATTCCTTGTACGAACAAAATTTAAATAGAATCGAATAGTATATTTTTGAAAAATTATTTGAAATCATATATACGTGTTGAGGAGTTAGATCTAGATTAGGTTTCCACTGCATTATGCATTTCTTCATCGATCGTTTTAATTTTTCTTATAATTTTTAGTAGTTCTAGCTTTAAAATCGTCACATTTTTACATTCACGAAGTATTCGTAAAACAACCTTATTCCATTCCTTGTACGAACAACTTTAAATAGAGTCGAATAATATATTTATGAAAAATTATTTGAAATCAAATCGTACGTGTCGAGGGGTTCAATCAAGGTTAGGTTTCCACTGCATTATACATTTCTTCATCTATAGTTTTAATTTTTCTTATAATTTTTAGTAGTTCTAGTTATAAAATCGACACATTTTTACATTTACGAAGCATTTATCCTATTCCTTGTACAAACAAATTTAAATAGAATCGAGTAATATATTTTTGAAAAATTATTTGAAATCATATGTATGTGTCGAGGAGTTAAATCTAGGTTAGGGTTCCACTGCATTATACATTTCTTCATCTATCGTTGTAATTTTTATATAACTATCAGTAGTTTAGTGTTAAAATAAACACATTTTTACATTCACGAAGTTTTCGTAAAACGAATCTATTCCATTCCTAGGAACAAATAGAATCGAATAGTATATTTATGAAAAATTGAAATTGAATCACACGTGTCGAGGGTACCAAGCGAAACAGTTTAGGGTGACAGTAAATAGTGAGTCTGGCAAGCAATACTCGACTTTAATATTTCATCGAGGTTTAAAATTATTTCCACTCGAAACACCCTCGTTTCTCATTATTCTACCTAAAACACCGCGTAAAGGTCAGACCTCCACCCCGAGCCAGTTCTTTACCCCTCGTTCGCGCGTCAGTAGAGAACCCTCTGGGCCACCTTTCGCATGGAAATGTCTCCAGGGGTCAGGGTTATAAAGACGTTAATAATTTTTGTAATTCCAAGCGTTCCCTGCGGTGGATAAAAAAAAGATGAGATTTATATTCACGGTTGTACATCCCTCACGTGTCATATTAAGGCGGTTTCGCCCACGTCTCTGGCACACCGAACGATTCCAATTTTGCGGGGCTGGTTTTGCCTAACCGCGGTCGAGTATCTCGATATTAAATTTCTCGGACGTTCCTCGGCTCGTGTAAATAAAGCAAACCTTCCGAACGCTCGAAACTGTGGCGAACTTCCGCGGGGAAAAAGAGGGAGGTGTCAACCCTTCGTGTTCGGAACAAATAGGATTCTGTGCCTTGTCGCATAATTGTTCAACGATCAGAGGGAAGAATTCTCTGCGGCGCTTTTAACGTATTCTTTCAGTGGGTTTAAAAATTCTTCACAGAAACAATACGCTCTTGTAAAACATTCTCGATCGCGACAAAAAAAAACCTTTTTAAGTCGCATTTTCCATATATCGGTAAATTGTAATAATATATCGCGATATGCACGATATGGATTTCTCATCGTCCTTGACTACTGCATGTAGTTCATCAAATACGATTCCATACTTTCGTTTCTCAAGTTTACAATGACGAGTCTCACTCGTCATCAAGTTTTATATATTAAAATCAACGCATTTTTACATTCACGTGGTACTCGTAAAACAAATCTATTCTACTTCGTGGCCATTGTACGAACAAATTTGAGAGAAATTAAATGGTGCACGTTTGAAAAATTATTTTAAGTTAAATCGTACGTCAATTGGGCCAACAGCCTATATTCGAGTTTAAATATATTTTCATTTAAATAAACAATTTATAATCCAGTTGTATCACACATCAGTCATATGATCAATAAGAAACGCTGAAACTTCTGTAGGTGCATAGTGTTAAAGTTAACTTAAAATAAACATAGAAGACAGCATAAATAATAGTAGTTGATATATTAGTCGGATAGAGGATGAACCCCCCTTTAAAATGACTGTTCATGCAAGTCGATAGCGTGGTTAATTCCGGAGATATAAGGGTGTAAAGCGTTTGTTTACGTCGCGAGGTCAATGAACTCTCACTACGGTCTTATCAAGATCGTTGACCGTACATGATCGTAGTTAATAATACACACTACGTCACTCTGTCACTCACGTGTGAGAGAAAGAGCTCCGACGCGTTAGGTGGAGACAAAGATAATCGAATTAAGAAAATTACCCCTTTATAGAAATTATGATATCTCCAAAACGAAAAGTCGGATCGACATAAACCAGAAACCATTTAGGAGATACTTTATTTTAATGTTACAATGATTTTATTTACAGAAAAGGTTCAATGTAACGACAATGTCAATGTTACATCACGACATTTATACACAAAACACTAGTAGTTTCGAAACTGCACGCGTGTGAAGTTCGCCTATTATTAATACGCATTCTTAGACTGTTCCAAGACAGTGGGAACTGAAGATTCTTTCCACGGCGATAAACTGAGAGACAGTATTATTCCCGACATTCTATTTGAAAAATATATGGAAACGTCGGGCAACGTGGAACAAATCTACGATTCTCCAATCTAAACGACGTTCGATAGGGTAGAGATACACGTCCGTTCGGTTGCTCGAAACGCCCTGCGTTTCATTTTTCCCAGCCTGCGAACGAATATACACCCTTAAATCGTCGTTGGAGCCACCCCCCGCGCGCGACTCAGCTGCCGTTCAACGATTTCCCATTTACAGAGGGACCAGGCGGACATCTTAACCGACAAAGGCGAAACGGCCTCATTAATTTTCGCCGGAAGATCCGGTCTGGGCCGTCGGACCGTCCCGGGTGCCGAATGGAAGTGGCCCGGAATTGAAAAATCAGGGGCGTCGCGACGGGTACGGATCGCATCGTCGCCGACGGAGTAACTCTTCCCATAATTATCGCTTCTCTGAATAATTGCAAACGTCTCGTTATCGCGCCGGTGGACTCGGGAGGCCGGATGGCGGACCGAACGCCGCGCCGGTGCCGTTAAATGGAAATAATTCTCCGAGGACAGCTTTCCGTGACCCGGTTCATTCTTTCCTCGTCCCTCCGCCCCGCGTGTCAGCCGTGTAATATCCTGCCAACCGTTCACCCCTCGAGTTTCGTTCGTCGCCTGTTCCGCGCCGCTATCTCGCCTCGCTTATGTTAATAGAACCGCGTGCGGGGACCTCGTGTCGCCGTGGATTAGAACAGACGTACGGTCGGTCGCGCGGCTCTGCATACAATCTAATATACAGCGTGCCTTGATGGAAATCGGCCCTCTTAGGCGAGCTGCTTAAGGTATTAGCTCTTTGGTATTTTTTTTACAAAGAAACTATGCTACTTCTTCCATCGACGTATTGCATATTCGTTCGTTACTCTTTCAGTAATATTTACAAATTTTTTAAATGAAAAATAGTCAAAATTAGTGGTAGTACGGAGCCTCGTACGAAAAAGGGTTCTAATGGCTTCCATCGTTCCAGCTGTTCCGTTCGTTTAAATGAATAAAATGAAAAATATTCTTAATTGGGATACATTTGTCTACAGGCGGTACTGAAAAGACAAGAAAAAATTGATAATTTAAAATATGGCAGAATTTTGAATTTGTAATCTCGATTTTTTTCTTGTTTTTAATTTTAGCGGGGTAAAAAAAATTGAAAAAATAATGATTTTGATTTCATTGTACTATGGGTTATAGCGACACATGTACTGAAGGTACACGCCAAATGAGAACGAAATCGGTCAAGTCGGTCTTGAGATACCTTAATAAACACTTATATATACTTATTTAAACATAAGGGTCGTATAAAAGAAGCGTAATTTTTCAATCGAATTTTACACTTATTTTTCAGATTTATAAATGTTTAATTATAAATGTATTCTGTACAAGTAAAAAAGAAAACAGTTCATTAGAATTTGTGTGAAATCTATTATATTTTAAATTAATGTGAAGAAAACATAGCTATTGAACTGCATTGTTATAGGTAAAATTAAACGATGCATAACCTGAACACAATTTTACCCATTTTTGTGCAATATATTTGAAAAAATAGTACCCACACAAAGTCATGATTTATTACATCAAGCAAGGCATTGTTTTTGATAAATTAGGATACAGCAAAGGGAGGCGAAGGAGTAGGGTTCCAAAAAGGTGGAAAACTATTTGAAAAATTATTTGAAATGATATGTACGTGGCGAGGGGTTAAAGCTAGTTTAGGTTTCCACTACATTATACATGTCTTCATCTATCGTTATAATTTTTTTATAACTATCAGTAGTTCTAGTGTTAAAATAAACACATTTTTACATTCACGAAGTATTCGTAAAACGAATCTGTTTCATTCCTTGTACGAACAAATAGAATCGAATGGTATATTTATGAAAAATTGAAATTAAATCACACGTGTCGAGGGTTCCAGCGAAACAGTTTAGGATGACAGTAAATAGTGAGTCTCGCAAGCTATACTCGACTTTAATATTTCATCGAGGAAGGCGAAGGAGTAGGGTTCGAAAAAGATGGAAAACTGTTCCTCGTGTAACTCGCGGAGTACCTAGCTCAGGTCTTGGCAATCGATGTTTCCTTACATCGATAGCCAACAACAATGTAGCATGTTGTATCGCCTCAGGAGCTGATAATCGAATATATTTTACGGCGCAAGGAAGGATCTTGTCCAATTCTTGTATACATTGATTATTGCTTGTAAGATGTCGCGCGTGTAAACGCGCCTTTGGCCCAATACGTTGGTTTGGTGGTGGGGCGCGGCTGGGCTCGCAAAACCTCGCGTTGAGCGGCTCTCTTTCGCTACGGATCCGTCATAGTGTAAACACCACCGTCTGAGAATCTGGAAGGACTCGTCAAAAGGCTTCGACAGGACCTGGAAAGGATCTTCCGGCACAGGCAGCTCCAAATCCATGTGGCCTCTGCTCCAGTAATCGCCACTGCCTGCCACCTTCTTCTTAAACAGAGTAAAACCAATTTTATTTCTTTCGATTCGATCAGCATCCTACGATTTGATCGTTCTGTCTTGAACGGAGACGCACACAAAATAAATCAGGAGCTGAACGATAAATTCAGCCTCGTGGCTCTTTCCATCTTCCTGAATAATGTCACATGCTCGACCTGTGCATGCTTGCGTCGATGATACGCGCGTAGACTAAGCATCGAGGCTGTCGCCAGACGGCGGGCGTGTTTTCCGGAAAATGAAAAACACCCACTGCAGGCGTACCGTATTTTTAAGCGACGCGGACTCGCCGGGGCGCAAAAAATCCGAAGGAAACGCCGCGTTCGGTGCAACGGACAAGAGTGCCGGGGTGGGGTCGCAACGTTCGACCGGAAATTAAGAGTAAAAAAAACTGGCCGGCCGCCAGATCGCGTTAGCGAAGCGAATCCGGACAACTAATAATGAAAGCCGGTCGGTATAGTTCGAGGCTGCGGCGCGATGGCCGACCCAAGGGGGAGGGGGGGGGGTGGTAGGGCGGTGCACGACCGTGTCTATAAATTCACGACGATTTACTATAACGACCATCGGCCACGAGACCGACGCCGCCGCCGTCGACGCACGGTGGAAAAGGCTAAATTAAAATTTCGAGTCGACGTATCGGTGGGGAGAAAACCGGGAACGAACGATTGGAAGAACCGGCGAAGAATTGCTTGGGGGCGAGTAACTCGAGAGAAACAATCGCGTGCCCTGTGATTGTTTTAAAAGATCGGGGAAACTGCCGTTTCGCGTGCTGGGCACGCGTAGAATAGCCAAGGGGCGACTTGCGCGATCCGATTTCCGTGGAAGTTGGTCCGGGAAATTGAGACTTGGTCGAAAGATACTCGGGGAAATCGCGTCGTTCTGCGAAACGAGACCTTCCGCGAACCGTTTCACCCACCGTTTTTCAACTTTAAATACCTTTTGTATTATACGATTCGACGAAGTACAGGCTGCTTAAAAAATAATTTTCTTCGAAAAGAATTGTGTACAAGTCGCAGATATATTTAAAAATCTGATACCCATTTGTTTAGTAATGGGTTTAGTCTCTACAATTAGAGATTATCTCTTGACAACTTTAGGCGTGTTTTCTACCAACTTTTCTATGTACGATGGCAATGTAAAACGCGTTTTTTTATGTTCTCTTTGGTATTTTTTTATGAAGAAACTATGAAAGTTGTTGCATCGGTGTTTTACATATACAAGGTGTTCGGTTACCACTGGGAAAAATTTTAATGGGAGATTCTAGAGGCCAAAATAAGAGGAAAATCAATAATACCAATTTGTTGATGGAGGCCTCGTTAAAAAGTTATTAACATTTAAAGTTCCGCCCGTATTGAATTTTTTTTTCGAAAATACGGAGGATTTCGGGGGTATGTCTATTGACCAAAAATGATTGAAATCGACTCCGACAACCAAAAATGATTTTTTTAGAATGATTTGAAATTTTTCAATTTCGCCGAAAAATTCGCCCACCTATTGAATTTTTTTCTCGAAACTGCGTACGATTTCGGGGATATATCTGTTCACCAAAAATGATTGCAATTGATTCCTACAACCGAATATAATTTTTTCAGGGCGATTTGAATCTTTTCAATTTCGCCGAAAAATGTAGACCCCTTGTCAATATTTCTTATAAATTCGTCTTTCATTTTTAATAAATTTGTTTTGGCGCTGTACGGAAATATTGTCTAATACTTTTTGGTAGGTACCCATGAGCACTACTTCAGAAAAAAATTCCAATGAGATCCATTGTCTATTGTAGGAGTTATGACTGTTTGAAAATCAGACCACTTTTATGGGGGTTTTCTCATTTTATGGGATCAAGGAGCAACTTTTCGAATATTTTTATAATTTCTTCATATTCTTCACCAAAATACGCTTTGTTTGCATTTTGATACATTAAAATCGTCCAATCCGTTCAGGAGTTATGACATTTTAAAGAATCGCATGAAATTTCAGGGAAACATATCAGACATTATATTTTCGGTAAGGAATTTTTTTCTCGAAAATGCATAGGATTTCTGGGATATGCGTAATGACCAAAAATTATTGTAATCGATTCCCGCAAGCGAAAATAATTTTTCCAGAACGATTTGAAATTTTTCTTTATCATCAAATTTAGGCACCTAATTAGATTTTCGGTAAGGAATTTTTTTCTCGAAAGTGGGTAGGAATACGGGAGTATATCTGTTGACCAAAAATGATTATAATTGTCTCTTGCAATCAAAAATAATTTTTTTATAATGATTTGAAATATTTTAATATCGTCGAAAAATTTCACACCATTTCGAATTTTTTTCTACAAAGTGGGTAGGATTTTGGGGTTATGTCTATTCACCAAAAATGATTGTAATTGATCCCCGCAGCCAAAAATAATTTTTTCAAAATGATTTGAAATTTTTCAATAACATTTTTAACGAAGCCTCAGTCAAGAAATTAATATTCTTGATTATTCTTGATCTCCCATTAAAATTTTTCCTAGGAGTTGCCGAACACCCTGTATATTTGCTACACCTCTGGTAATATTCACAAATCTTTACGAGAAATAGTCAAAATTAGTAGCAGGAAAGAGCCTCGTACGCAATCGCGTACCGAGAAAATGTTCTAATGGCTTCCATGACTTCAGCCGTTCTGTTTGTCTAAGTCAACAAATGAAAATGATTCTTAATTTATGATACATTTTTCGCGCTCTGGCCCTTATCAGGCAGACTGTAAGAGAGTTTCTTCGTTATTTTGACTCTCTTCCTAACCCTTCGCTTTAATAGCAGTCCGAACGCGGGTCCTATTTTTCTGTACGCGATGATCGACGCGTCAAGAGCAGGGCTCCGAGAGGATTACATTTTTTACATTGGATATTCATAGGTTTCGTCGCGTCGACGCTGTCGAACGGAACCCCGTTCCGAAGGAGGGGTAAAAATCGCCGCGTTGACGCGGTGATCGCGATTCAGAATGTACAATAACAAGATTACCGTCGATGGAACGTCATCAGATAAACCATTAATCACGGCTGCTTCTGGGAGGGGGGGAACGACACGGTCGACGCAAGAGACTGGCAACGCGAAAACAGGGGAGGTTTTATCGGTGTCGGTGTCAAAAATCACTGCTAGATTTCGAATCAATCATTTTAATGTATTCTCCCGCTTTCCCACCCGCGCCGCCAGCACGCTGGAAATCGACTACGACGCGGAACTGAATTTAGCGGCTTTTGATTCGACGCGCTCGCGAGGAGCGAATTATTTCGACGTTTATTCTCCCGTGAAACAGATATTCCGCGTATCCCGCTGATTTAGCCCCGCTGTAGCTGCTGATATACGTATAATCGAGCGCTATTTTACGGTTGCGTGTTTCTCGCACGGTCAGTGAAAGGTTTAACGCACTGCTGATGATACGACATGCGAGCTCAGTTTCAATCTAATTCCATCGAGGGGGAGGAACGAGCAGCTTGCGATTCTGCATCATTCCTTCAAATTTCAGAACCCTGGATTATATTAACCACAGCGATAAGTTCCGTTATCCTTTCGACTCGGTACCGTAGCTCTCTCGAGTTATTTCGAAACATGGCTTATAACAGCTTCGATGAATAAATAACAAAATACATGTAAATCGTTAGAAAATTTTAATTTTGTATAAATAAAATCATGTAGGCTTGTTAGAAATTTTGAAAGACCAACTCTACTCACTGCAAGAAATCAACACGATATTAACTCCACGATACCACAGGTGTTGAAAACACCTTCAAACTACACGGTACATATGTATCTATTCCGTTACAAAAAACTCAAATCTTTGGCTAAACTATTGATGGTACGACAAAAATGTATTGTCCTTTTGAGACCTGAAATGTAAAAAAAAAACGAATTCGATCCGACAACTTCGAAATTTTAAACTTTAAAGTCACTTTTTTCAAAAATGGCTGGCCATAAACGTCTAGTATTTTAAAGATTACATTTGGACATCGGCCCGTACAACTCTGCCAAATTTGGTTCAAATCCCAGGTTGACAGGTCATAACCTCCCCTTGTTAGTCCTCTTAAAAGAAGGCATCAAGGCATCAAGGCTCAAGGAACAAACTTCCTATTCTTTAAAGCAAGACCTAACCTTGTCCTAACATACCCATGTTTCCTTTCAAACAATCAATTCGAGTCACCAGCCATCAACAGGCATCTGGATTATATCCTTGCAACCATCCCTCTTGAGCCACACGCAGGCTAAATGTATATCATAAATCGTTCGAAAACGAAATATCGTCAAGCTAATTGCCCTCGATGTTCCTTAAAAATAAGCTGTCGCTAACAAGCTTTAATCGAAAACACAAACCTACGACTGGTAGTCGAGTTGGTTGGATAGAACGTTTGAAACAAGTAAAGAAAAGAATAAATACGATTTCCGGGCAATAAAGTCATCAGATAAGTTCATCAGTTTTCGTTGATTATTCTTTCCTTTTCACAAAGTTTGTTCCAAGTAATAGTTAATCGTTATTAAGTTAAAAATTTTAAATAACCCGAAAGAAATTTCGAACGACTAATTTCTGACCAAGTTTTTCCAATATACGTATCGATTAAATGAATTTAAAAGGTATATTACGTAATTCAAGAAGATTTCGTGATTTTGAAAACGATTCGATATTACGGTAAACGGCTGTGAAATAGTTAAAAGCTTTCACATCGTTTTCAGAAAATTCCAATATGGAGGTTACCGCGAAGACTGCCTCGTCGATCCTCTCTCGCAACGTAACGACGCTTTTACAGTAAACTAATATTGATACAAACTACCGGCAGAGGCTTGTAATGGAATGAACGCGAAACACGTTGAATTTATAATGTTGCTTGCCAGGCTTGATATATTGACTGACTAGAACGTGTACGACTAATACGCTAAAATCGTGGTATCGAATTAGAACGTGTCCGCGTATGGGAGCTGCCCGGCGTTTAAAGTACGAAACTTTGCTCGAACTGGTTCTATCGAATCTATCGGTGACATTCGGGGACCGGATTATTCCCGCGTCTCCGCAACAATTGTCCGTGTCAATGGATTCGCCTCGTTAATCATAATTAATCGGCCGCTGCGCGTGGAATTATTATACGATTTGCGGTGAGTCGTTCGGTTAATGACTTACATACGGTCTGAATGAAAGTTCCCGCTGACGGGCGCGAAGCCTGTGAATGCATCGTATATCAAACGCTCCCATTGTTTCGTTCGCCCGCGTGAAAGACGACTCTGGTCTCGACAATGGCATTCAAGCTTCAAGATTCGAGCCACGGTTACCAACTTTCGACGTCACGTCGCGCGAATCGCAACGAATATCGCCGGTACCACCGACGTATTTAAGCAGTTTCGATACGTCGACGGATCCGAAAGGGCTCAAAGGGCAAAGGTAGCCAAAGCTCGCAAAGAAATTCAAGATCCCGTGAATACGAGAGGCCTTTGATGTATTTCGTATTTCAAATTTGTGCCATTTAATCTGGTACGCGTACAAAGTAACTTTGATCCCGATTCGAGTGGCTCTGGGCGATTTAGGATCGAACGGTTCTGCAATTTCCAGTTTCTGTAACGTAATACAGCCGGGGCCGTAAATGATTCTAAACTGTATTAGTTATTACGACCGAATAAACTGTATTAGTTATCGTATTAGAATAGCATCGAAGCACGACGCGCTGATATTAGAGAGATATCGGCGATTGCGATCGACGATGCTGGCCGGCCACATAAATTTTGAAGCAGTGTTTGTAAACAAGCGGAGAACAAACATTCGAGAACATCGATTATGTGGATGATCGAAAGCAAAGTGGATAGAGATCGGGCCGTACTGGGGAAACGCGAGCTTGCACAGTAATGCAAGCTGATTTCGTAATAATATTCGATTTGCGCTGAATTCAACGCGAATTATACCATCGGCCATCGTTACATGAATTATTGAGAATGTTAATGGCCGGTGCACCATCGACAGCCGAGCGCCGTTCATTTCCACGCTTTCTTTACTGAAAAGGAAACCAATTGCGAACATAACCTCCCGAATTTCAAAACCACTGCGTACACTCCGCGACAAAACTATAAAACACGAAATATTTATGCATTATTTTTTTTTCTCCCGTCTCTGTAAAAGATATATTAGGTCGTGCATGCCAAAACACTTGAAAAGAACTTGAGTAGAATTTTTCACCCCCTCTTTGGTTATATTATAATTGTTAGGGCACTATTTATCAAAATATATCCTTCCATAAGTTTGTTAGGTTTGATATTTTCGAATTGATAAAATTTGCAATTTAATAGAAAACAAACAAAATTTGTCGGTTCAGGGGATTTCTGGAATTTTAAACAAACGTCAAAAATTCATAGAAATTTGAAACAAACAGATATTGTGTCAAAGTTGAAAGTTTGGGATTAGTTTGGAATTAACACTGGCTTACAGAACGAAATTTTGAGCAGGATTGCATGAATATTTTTGTTAACGTGTGATAAAACCGAACCTTTTAAAGAATAAAATAAACTATCTCCAGGCTTATTAGTGACTAAACACTTTAGAAATGTCAAAGTTTTAATGAAAGGCGTTGAATTACACTTCAATAACAAATCAGACAAGTTTTGTATCAATGATATAATAGCTTTGCCAACAGAAAGGAAGTTGTCAAACGAAAAGAGGTTTATTGTTGTTCATGTAATTTCATTATATATTTTAAAATATTGAACATATGGATTTAATATTTATTTGAAGATAAGTGAAATTTAAATTGCGCTTGTTCACAGAATATCCCTGGTATTTTGTATTTTAAATACGACGTGGAATCGTTGTACTTAACAAAACGATTGTCCACGCCTAGAATTACACACAAACAAGTGGAATAACATTTCCTAACGATATCGCACGATTCTCTGCCATTGTCTGGCTTTGAAGTTCGATCGTCCTGTATTCGTTCCGATGACATTTACTTCGTTCACCAGTGTGTCACTCGCAGCACTGTAATTTCTAGTTTTTAAGATGTAAAATGAATTGGAACGTTAACTTTTGTATTATTATTCATTTAATGTATTGGGTCATCAAATAAGTGGAGTTCGATATTTTGAAATAATTCTGAAATTACACGTTAAACAAATATCATTCGCAGTTCATTTCGGTAATATATTTTTATGTATTCTGTCGAGACACTCTACTTCAAACTACAGAAAAGATAATCTTTAATTTTTGATAGTAAAATACGCACGTAGAAAAAAGATGAACATAGCTGTCTCCCTTTAAACGGATACAAAGTTTATCCCAGCGATTATATTATAATTAAAGAGGTAGTGAAAATTCTACGTGAAAAAATGAGTCGAAAATGTAGAATAACATTTTTTCGTACGAGGCTTTGTTTTTGAAAAAACTGATGTTTGGAATTCAGTAGAAATATCGCGGACTGGTCAGACGAGCATTAAATAGCATTAATCATAATCATGATACAAGCGAAAACCTGGTGATTCTATGGAAGAATATTAGTTGAAAATGTGGAGAATAAACTTTGTTTGTTTGACGTTTCGTTTTCGAGATAATCGAGTTATAGTGTCGCGTTTGACCATACCGCGATATTTCTATTTACGCTGGCGCCCAACGTGAATTTTCTCGGGAACAAAGCCTCGTGCGTAAAAATGTTATTCTACATTTTCGACGAACTTTTACACGTAGAATTTTGCACCCCCCTTTTGGTTCTACTCTAAATGCTAGAACACTCTCTATCAAAATATTAGGCCATCCCATAAATTCGTGAAGTTCGATATTCTGAAATTAACGAGGATAAAAGTTGTAATTTAATAGAAAACAAACAAAATACATACAAATTTGAAACAAATAGATATTCTGTCAAAGCTCGAAATTTGGAATCCACGAATATTTTTGTTAGCATACAATAATACCGAACCTTATAAGAAATAAAATAAACAATCTCCAGACTTATCAATGGGTAAACAATTTGAAAATGTCAACGTTCTAATGAAAGTACATTTCAATAAAAAAATCAGAGAAATTTCGTACCGACGATATGAAAGCTTTGTCAAAGGAAGAAGGTTTTTCATAAAATTCCATTATATGCTTAAAATATTGACCTGATAACAATAATAATAAACTGACGAAGTAATAATTTCTGGTTGATAAATTGAATTGGTCGTTAATCATGGAAGAGTAGAAACCGTGACGGAACCTAGGTCGGCGTTATCAATGAAACGCTCCCCGACAGCGGTCGCATATTTAAGGGAAAAATGTTTGCCGCCTCGTCTTTTGAACCACGCGCGGACCCAGACCCCTGGCGTGTTCCTGACAAGGAGATATGGCGTGCTATGGCATTCATTAGCACGGCACTCCAGCCGCAAACAATCCATAAGGTGTTACACCCGGTAACACGCGGCAAGATAAGTTGGGTATAATTTTTCGAAAGATAACGAAACGTCCGACCGTAATCCGGCGTCGTATAAAAATTAATCGCTCGACAGACCGTGTTTCATATTCATTTCGCGTCCTTTGTCATCGTCAAGCCCATAACAGAAGCGACGCAGTTACGGTTTCGTTTCGAGAACGCTCGTGCGCGACAGTAGAAACGGACACTCGTGGTCAGACGATCGCTATTCACGCGTTGACTCGAACTACTTACACTTTCGATGCCCGACAACTAGCACGCTGCCCAACCGTGCGTGTCATCCTGCTCTTAGTTCCGTTTCGTTCGAAACCAGAGATCCGAAAATAATTGTTTCAAACCGTTGCACAAAGATTCTAAAAACCCTCGCTGATAAGCCAAAACAGAAACTATTTTTTTTTTTTCGTTTACTCTCTAGAGCAAACCTTTTTGTATTTTTCTCCTCGACTGTAAACTCCTTACAATTGGCTCGAGTTAATTTTTGTCTTCAAGCTGGCCTACTTACGTTACATTTAACCTTTACGTTCGACGACAATGGCGTCCATGAGGTTCCTTTTTTCCTTTCAAATATGTACATGTTTTTCACCGATGCGTACGTATGAAAGGATTCGGAGTTTTTTCAAAAGGGATTCTTATTTTGATATTACAACCGGTTCCACGTTCACTGTGGAGAAATGCTGAAAATATTTTTAATCAAAAAGAGGGTATAAATACCAATGCCATGGAAGAACGTATGCGAATATATTGATGAATAAAGAATAAAGAAATTATTTTCAAAAGGAGTTCACGTATAGCTGCATTTTCTCGACGTTTTCAGCGTTTTTGCAGACTGTGAGTCGCGATTAGACGTTCGCTGGCGTTGCGTAACGCGAGAACACACACCGCGGGCGAGTTTTGCGTAAAATTTCTAAGCTCCGGAATTGTGGGCGTCGCACGACGCGCGTTTGTATATCTTGCAACGTTGGTCAGGTTTCCAGCGGCTTTCTCCTGGTATTATGGAACTCGCCGCGAACAATCCGCCCCCTTGGCCGTCCGTTTGTTTAACCGCGTCGGTGAAACGTGTAGTCAACGTGTTATCAACGGGAGAAAAGCTAACTTCCTGTGACCACAACATAATTGGGGGATGGAACGATCGACTCCTGCCCTGGAATCCAACCAGTTCGCTAACGGAGTCGTAAACATCAACCACTCGGACACCGACACGCTTATTAAATCGAATTAAATGGATTACGTTTCATTATTAACTGGGTTATGCCTTTCTAGATTGCTGATACTTTATTTCCTTTTTTAAGACGTGTAGTGTCACGCCAACATTAGTAGAAATAAAAACAGTTTCATTTATACATGAAAGAAAAGGTAAACCGGCAGTCTTTGCATTATGCTGTGACTTTTTTAGTACAATTTTTTGCAGTTGTCCTAGTTTCTTTGAATTCTTTTTCATAAAATATTTTGCAAAATCGCGTAGCATTCAACGTGTTGATAGAAACGTACAATGTATTTATGGAAAATATCGAATATAATTTTTCCCACATACGCTTCGTGTATAAAAAGGGATTTCCTCGATAGCAATTCGTAAACGACAGGTTTTTATTTCGACAAATTTGCTCGTCCGTTCGGGGGACACTGATGTTAAATTCATAACCCATTTGACTGTTCTTATCGGAATGCTGTCGTAAGATTTACATTCGTAAATTGAATACAAATAGACACTGGCGAAATCTGGTTCGGGGGGAGGCGACCGTTAACCCGGGCTTGCACGCTTGAGGGAACTCGATAGACAGATATACAGTCGGGAAGGTAGACGACATCGACTGGAAAGGGTCTGGAACGTCCGAGTGGCACCGTGAAATGGCCCCCGAAGGCGAGTAGAAGCGCCCACGCCCCGAAGAAGCCCGCCCGTGCACGCATTATGAAAGAAACACCAAATGGAGTGGAAAACGCAGGCAGTGGTTCCGTTCTTTGCCACCGTTTCCGCGCGTCGAACGACCACCAATACCCGTCGATTTCATTGTAACCGGACTCAAAGTTTCCCCCGCAGCTGTTGGTTCGACACGTTGAGTTACAGTCGCTCCATCAAGTTCCCTGGAAAGGGGGGGGCGAAACAGGGCCAAAGAGGAGCACGAACGGGAAAAGAGCGAACGAGAATCGGTGGCTTTCACCTATGACTGGCGATATATGCGGTGAAAATAAGAGCCGGCTCGCAAAAACGCGCGCGTCCGAACATTAGTGCAACTACTTGGAGACTTTTTCGGTCCCGGCAGAACGTTTCCAGCGCGTTCGATTCACCCGTTGCTTTCGAACTCCATCAGGGGCTTTCCGTCCCTCGTTTTATTTCCTTTATTTCTTATGCAAAGTGGCTCTCGCCGACTACAGCAGTGCGATAAAGTAGTTTAACGTTGAGGGGGTATTCCAGCGTAATCTTTTTTTTTTACATTGTCTTAAAGAATGTAATTTGAAAAATATATCTGAGAAACGTTATGCCTAAACTCTTACAATTAACGAAGTTATGGTTATAAGGGGATGTAAAACTTTAAAGGCGTTTTCCTTGAAACTATGTTTATGAGTATGATACCTTCAAGTCTATTTGACACATTCAGTAGATGTACGATAGTAGTAGTAGAATCAACCTGAAATTTTAAGTTTATCTTTAGGCTCCCGAGGTTTTAAAAAATACATGACAAAATCGATAATCGAACTATGAAGTGTTTTTGTTCTAGTAACAACTATAGGCAAACTCATGCTAATTAAGAATCTTTCAGGTTTTTCTCATTTCAAACAGTATACTCGGAATCATGGACACAGTGACCTTTGAAAGCGATTATGTCTGAGAGTATGCAGTGCTGTCAATTTAAACTTTCATTCGTCTAAAGAATTTTAAAATATCACTAACACAAGTATAAATAAACCTTGTAAGTTTGACTGCAGAAGGTGTTATAGTTTATTTGAAAAATGTTCCTCGAGAAAGTTAGACAAAACGCATTTCACGCTGGAATACCTACTTAAACGTTCGTTCGAAAATAAGGAGCTCGTTTGGCGATAATTTTAGGGAATCGGGGACAACGAAACATCGCGATAAAAATGAAATTCTGAGTTTATTTGACAAAAATTTGCCTAGAAAGTTGAAAAAAAACGCATTTCACGCTGGAATACCCACTTAAACGTTTGTTCGAAACTAAGGAGCTCGTTTGGCGTTAATTGTTGGGAACCGGGGAGACAAAACATAGCAATAAATATCGCGAGGAGTAACGAGCGGATACGCAGAACGTCGCGTTACAAGCCGCAACCGGAAGCTGGGCGATAGCTCCTGGAACCGCGAACACGAACGGTGACGCCCTGGCTCGAAATACGATGTGCAGAGACGGTGATTGCTATCGCTTGCCGGGGATGTGTACGCCGGCGACGTAAACACGGGATTCGGCATATTGCGTCAGTAAACACTGCATTCATAGGTGGAAACGCGCGGACATGCTGTAGACCCGGTGCACTCAGACGGATATGTGTGTGCACGTAGCGGAAGGGCCGGTGTTAAGCATCCCGACCGAGCGCATACTTATACGAACACACACACACACAACTTAACCCTAACCCACACACCTAACCCAATACACACATCCCTATATACACTCGCGTCGGTACTTATGTTGACACGTAAGGTTCTATTATGAATTATCAAAAATAAAGTTAACGACATAAGTGTAAGAGCTCACTTATTGTGTAGATGTGTTTATTGAAGTTTAATGAGAAGAAAAAAATACATGAAATGCAAACTAATACGGATACCAAATTATGTAAAAAAGCAAAATGTTTAATACAACTGAAGATGGAAAGTATGTTAACATTGTAATTTAATGCACATTTTATATTATTGTAATTTTTTTAGTATGAAGTTTGATATCCTATGGCTCTTATGACTTTTGAAAGGCGACCTAGCATACTTCTAATTAATTTTCTCAGCATAGTGGAGCTTAATTCATTCGATTTCTTCTTCGATGCTTCTATAAATTCTGATCTTATGTATCTTTCAGTTACAGTTATTTGATGATCTAATTCCTCCCACGAATGCTCGATCGGGTTCAGATCTGGTTGCCTTGCCAAAAGACGAACGACCTATTTCTTTCAAATATAAATTAAAATTCAACATATTTAGAACCGGCCAGTTTCCTTTCAATTATTGTTTTTTCAATTCGATCGTTATTAAAACAGCCCCCCATCGTAATGGATCCTCTATATATTATGTGGCTGTTTTATATCAAAGGGTGATAAAATAAATAAATGTGTATCGTAGATTTCACTGCTCTCTTATGCTTGGATTAAAAAATTTCTTTGACGGGTAGAGTCGATAACGCGCGCCCAGTTTTATTCGTCCCCGGCTGCCTTCGAGATTCTGGATGTTGATCCCCCCGGTTGGTCGCCACGCGAGAGACACATGTTAGCCGATATATTGGAAATATTTCCCCGGCTAGGAACATCTCGAGCTCCCATACGAGTCGCTCTTCCGCATACTTTGGCCCGGAATGCCGACATTTACGTAGAGCGCGGCCATGCGCGGAGTCTGCGGCTGTTATTCCTCGATGGTTGCTCAAGGCGGTGGAAGATCTTGGAATGCGAGTAGCTTCGAGCTCCACTTTGATTCACTGTGGATGCACCGTGCTCCGACAAGAGGAGTTCACGAGATCGGGAACGTACGCTTATCGAGTAGAACCGCGCGGAGCAAAGCCTGGGGGACGACGAGCAACGCGATAGCTAAAAATTGTAAGGATATCAGAAATGGTTATAGACAGGTGGTCAGATTCAATGATTCGGATACTTTAAACTTAATGATATGAACTGTATTATTTCATATTGCTATAGCTATTTGACTGAAAAAGAACCTAAAAAAAATTATAAGTGACTCTCAACCAGAGTTCTATGCAGAGTGTCTCTGCTATTGAAGTTGAACCCTCTCGATCCCTATCTACACATCATAAACATTTGATCTTAAAACACTTCCTAAACACTTCCATCATCCACGTCAACGATAACGTTTCTCTATTATATCTACATATAAAGTGATAAAAACGAAGAATATAATCGCAGATCTCTGGCCAAACATTATATTTGCGATAAAGAATTTTTTTCTCAAAAATCCGTAGGATTTCAAGGGTATGTGTATTCACCAAAAATGATTGAAATTGACCCCCGCAACCTAAAATAATTTTTCCAGAACGATTTGAAATTTTTTTTCTCGCCGAAAAATTTGGGCACTCTCAATACTTCTTAAAAAATCGTTTTTCATTTTTTGTAATTTTGTTTGACGCTCTACAAAAAAGTTGTCTAATACTTTTTTGTAGCTATCCATGAGCTCTATTTTAGAAAAAAGTTTCACTGAGATATATCGACTATTGTAGGAATTATGGCCGTTTGAAAATCGGGACATTTTTATGGGGGTTTCCTCACTTTACGGGGTTAAAGAGCAACTTTCTGAATATTTTTAGGATTTCTAGATATTCTTCACTAGAATACGCGTTGTTTACATTTTGATACTTTAAAATCCTCCAATTCGTTCAGAAGTTATGATGTTTTAAACATACGCATGAAATTTCAGGGGAATCAATCAATGTATGGGCAGACATACTATATTTTCGGTAAGGAATTTTTTTCTCGAAAATGCGTAGAATTTCTTGGGTATGTGTAATGACCAAAAATTATTATAATCGACTCTTGCAACCGAAAATAATTTTTTTAGAACGATTTGAAAAATTTTTTTGCCGAAAAATTTTAGCACCTAACTGAATTTTTGTCTCGAAACTGGGTAGGATTCCGGGGACATGTATATTTACCAAAAATTATTGTAATTGACTCCTGTAACTAGAAATAATTTTTCCAGAACGATTTGAAATTTTTTAATTTCATCGAAAAATTTCTCCATCTTGTATTAAAGTTATTCGGATAAACATGTGCCAGGTAATCTGAACACTACTGTACCAGTTTTCTAAACTTCGCGATAAACCATACCTGGAATATAAAGCGATACAGAGGTCGATATTCGTACGTTTTGTATTTTTGGACGCGGGGTGCCTAAAAATATCGAGCAATACAAAACACCGAAGAGGGAGTGACAAATTTGCATTGTAGAAACTGTGTGCTTGCGATAGTGGTTCTCACTCAGCATGAGAAACTCTACTTGCTGACATATCGATAGCCTTACAGATTTGTACAGATAGCCCTACAGGTGGAACTTTAAACGTTAATAACTTTTTAACGAAGCGTCGATCAATAAATTGGTATTTTTGATTTTGTAGCGCTCTCACAAGCGCTCGTCCGATCCCTCAGTTGCTATATACATTCCTCGAACGACTTCCCAATATCCTAGTCGTCTAAGTCAGGGCCTCCTAGAAAGCTTTGCTGACAAGTCCGCTAGCAGGCCCTTTTCTTTCCTATCTTACGAGATTCTCACAAGTTTCTAACCGCAGCAAAGCAGCGCCACAATTTTCGTCTTATTTTGGTCTCCAGAATCTCCCATTAAAATCTGTTGCGACGCGAGCAGGACCTCGCAATTTAGCCTTTATGGCAGGGTTAGTTGGCGACAGTCAAGGCCCTCGGTCGAGCCGTTGGCCGGGCCTGCAAACGACCCTCAGCCTTTTGTTACTCAAGGGTAACCAAGACGGAGTTTTCTAGACAGCTGAAATGCACGTGCGCGCACTTTCACTTGGCTAGCTTTCTCTTAATTATTACTAATATTCAAATTACTAGAAAACTCCGTCCCAACCCCGGAAAGGGCTTCCTCACCAGAGCCTGCCCTTTCTGTCAGTACAGTCAAACCACACCCACACAGAATAACTACACCAATCATTCAGAACCAACGACACTCCTACAACACGACACATTAGCCAATAAGAACATTCCACCATCCATGTAAATACCGACATCAGACCTGAAATAGACATTCCACGTTACACAGTCAAAAGGTCAACTTCGCTCGTTCAGTACTACATTCATTTCTTCCAACTATTCCGATAGTATTAACTTACTCTTCGGAAAGCGTTCTTTTCGCGCCACTCCAATTTTACCGGTCGCGAGAGTACACGCAACAAAATCTTTCCCAGGGGTGACCGAACACCTTGTATTTACGCTTCTTACAAAATACAGGATACATCCGATAAAAGTGTCTTGGACGGCGTAATTATATTGCACGCGTGAATAAGAACAGAGAAGAGCCGGCACCGGGAACACAGTCGCTTCGATCGTCGGACAATAAAAAAGGAAGCACGTTACTGTACTATTTTCATCGGTCCACAAAGACCTACGTTTCCATGTCTCGGCGAAGAGCGTTCCTCGGTATCCGTCCATTCGTTATTTTCTCCTTGGAAGTTCTCCACCCCTCGGCGTCTGCTCTGCTGGCTATTCAACTCTCGGCATCGAGAGAGGAAAAAGGAGGTCCGCGGAGAGCAACGGAAGGATCTCGGATCCGAGAAAGGGAGTGCCAATCTCTGTTCCAGGGTAAAGGACAGCCCGTAGAACGGGGACGAGACAAATGGCCTCCGAGCGCGAGAACACGCAAGAACAAAGCGTCGAAACAACAGACAATCGGTTATGATTTGCGCCCTCGCGACCACCGCCGCCATTTACCTTTTCCTCGGCGTCCACCCCCCTTGAAACCGCCCGCCCTGCCTGGAAGTGACAATGTCGTTACGTAAGACGGGGGACATTTCTCCGTCTTTTGTCGAGATATACGGCCAGCGCTTTTGTTTCACGCGTCTTATCGCCGCGGCACGATCTCGCCGCGGAACACGCGTTGCGAGTTTTCTTAAGGGCGAGCGACGACGACTGCACTCGCGGCCCTTGTCTCGCGAGGAATCGGATTCACCGCGATACGATCTGAAATAATTGCGTGGCTCGGTGCAGCGTCGGGACGACGTGCCAGCTGGCCTTTTTTCTCGCAAACAGATAACGTCTCGACGTCCCATTATGTGCCGCGATCGTTTCGAGCAAAATGGATTATTTATTTATTCATTCGCGGGATTAAATACCCATTGATACAGAAAGAGATGCAAGCATTGAAGATACTCGCATAACAAAGATAAACAGAAATACAAAATTCAATGTTATGAAGTGTAAGACTGACTGAATAATTACAAGGAGATGCCAAGTAAAGAACATTTGATCAAATCATGTGCAGTATTCGCATGAATGAACAAACGATTATGAGGGTTACAGAAGCTACAATGTGAAATAATTCAGAATGACGTAGTATTTGGGAAGGAATATTAAATCTAAACATTTCAATGATATTGGGACACGAGATCGGACCATTGACCCTTTGCAGTGTGACTCGACATCAGTTTCTCAAGTCCAGACTAAAGAGATATACACTTGAAAATTACAAAATAAAACAGATATTTAATTGAATTTCTTTGTCCCCCTATTCGTTCAAATTGCCCTATTTTTTAGTTAACGTAGATTTCAAATAAAACACTTAAAAGCGTTGCAAAGAGTAAGTCAGCTACTTTTCTGCGGTGTTCAAGGGTAGTCAAATTTAATTTGCCTAGAACGTGAACGTAATTATGAGAATATCTAGGCATAGGATCACCATTATGATAACCAGTCAAGCATAAAAATTTGTATCTTTCAAGAGCGTGAATGTAGGTACTATAGTAAGGAGCCAAATTAACGAGCCATATTCCAAGATTGGTCCCACCAGTATGCAGTATAGTAATCTTAGTGCGATCGTATCATTAAAAAGTCTAGCAGTTCCATGAATAAGACCTAAAGACCAAAGTAGAGATTATATCTTTGAGATGACTGATGACTGATACACCGATAATTAAGATGTCATTAGTTTCGAGCAATTATAAAAGGCGATACTTGCAATGGCCTCCTCGTCGAGTCCCGGACCGCGGCGTGCTTCGACTCGGAACCGAGTCGTAAAACTCGATTACGCGACACTCGTCGGGAAAATACGACGCGGCGTTTAAGGGCCGGGGAATAACGTAGCCCAGAAACGCGGGAATTTAACGGGACGAATATTCATTCGAGTCGATGTAGCCAGTAGTCTCGGGGCCCCGAATAACCGAGACACGGCGAAACATAACGCGCCGCATTCGCGCGTAACTCTAACGCAGCGTGTTATGGCGACGAAGGGGCTCCAAGGGGGGAGAGTGTTATAGCTTAACGGAGTTTCCCATAGAATAATAACTTAGTACAGTCTCGTAACGAACATTAACGTGGCCCTCATACCGGCTGCACAGCTGTAATATTCGAGCCATAAAATCTTATAACATTCGCGACCGTGTTTTCTTAAGTTTCGCCGTATACCTGAAGCTACGACGCTAACAGGTCGTCGGATATCTGAATTGTTGGCCCCCGAACGACTCCTACGTTAACGCGAGACGTAACGGCGCCGAATAAAACTGGAAATCCATTCCTCGAATAGAGGAACAAACGGCGAATATATGATTGTTCTGTTTATGTAAAAAAAACTAGCGTCAAAAGAAATGAAAAAGATTCTTAATTGGGATATATTTCTCTATAGCTGGTACCAAAGGGACAAAAGAAGATTGATAATTTAAAAAATTACAGCATTTTGCAAGATTTTTTTCTTGATTCTAACTTTAGCAGGTTAAAAAAAAATAGAAAGAATAATGGTTTTGACTTCGTTGTAGTACAAGCTATAGCGACAAATTTGATCTTTGAAGCTAATTCAGAAAAAACAGTTTTGAGAAAAATGCATTTAAACATAAGGGTCCGTAATTTTTCAATCGAATTTTATACTTATTCTTTAAGGTTTATAAATGTTTCGTATTTTGCACAAGTAAAACACTAATCAATTCATTAGAATTTGTGTGAAAACTATTACATTTGAAGTTAATGTGAAGAAAACATTGTTATCCAACATTTTTGTTATTGGTAAAATTAAACGGCATTAAACGATAACCTGAACGTAATTTTAATCATTTTTGTGGAATATATTTGAAAAAATAGTACCCATACAAAGTCCTGATTTGTTACATTAACCATTTGACTGCTAAAGGCGTATATATACGCTTTCACGAGTCTATCAATACATACGAAAAGCGTAAATTTACGCCCTCTGCATTTTTTTTACTATAACACCTTTTACTGTTTTACCAATTGATTCGACATGGAACTGGATAAAAATTGGATATTTTAATTTATTTGCATTTATTATTTTTTTAAACCGTAAGAACGGTCTCTTAAATCTCCAGGTACTTTTTTGGTCACCAGTCGCATGCGACAGACATATGACGATCGCGCCATCTATGTTGATGGATTCTTCCTAGGACGCGCCGCAGTCAAAAGATTAAGCAAGGCATTGTTTTTAATAAATTAGGATACAGTAAAGGGTGGCGAAGGAATAGAATTCGAAGAAGGTAGAAAAATGTTCATGTAAACAGTAGGATCAGACCGTTTAAACAGGTATAGCTCGAGTAATACGTATACCTTCGTTAATTTTAGGAGTTTGGTGATATGCTTTTGCATATTCTAAGAGTATATCCTTCAAGAAAATGCAAAAAAAGAATCGAATTTTTTGGCAATTTAGAGTAGAAGACCTAGAAGTGAGGTACAAAGGGGGGCAGACAAGATCGAAACGAATGAGCAGAGAAATAAGCTTGAAACAAGATATAAACAGTAGGATCTACAATTGCAGAACTATTAATCGCAATTATAATCGTAAGATGAAGAGGAACTCGTCGTTGAAGCTCCAAAACAGACATGTTGTAGGAGAAATCTCGCGTTTGGAGCGATCGAGGGCCAATCGTCTTGCCCTACAATGACCCTCCCCCAATTTGTCGACACACTTCCACACTAGAAATCGGTCAAGACGGTTCTTCCCCGCGGGAAAATGGAGCGAATGGCGCTCGAGGAAGGAAAAGGGACTGGCTGGATCGCTAGAGCGCCGTTCGCGTTCTCTCGGGCTCGTTTATCCGTCGACGCGAAGCCCGCCGTGAAACCACGAGAATTTAATAGAAGGACTCTCCTACAGAACAGACAATTTTCTCCGTTATCTTCGACGACGTAGGAGGATCGCGTTGGTTAGGTAGGAACGGATAGAGCGACGCGGAGAGGCGAATATAGCGAATCCATAGATTCGGGATCCGTAAATGGCGAGGGGTAGCGGCATTAAGAGCCGGAACGTGCATACATATATATACGTGACATAATTCCCCCGATATGAAGCTTACCAAGGATTCCCGTCGTGGTTTATGGTGTTTCAATTACGCATGCAATCATACTCGTGTTACAGCCGCCCGGTGAAATCAGGTTGGCGTTCCTCCGGCCGAGCCGAACATAAACTCTTGAAGAGAGCCTCGTCGGGCAACGCAGCGCGTCGAAGGGTGAACGTACGTCGATGGAGAGGGGCCGGTGAATGGGTGACGTTGGATTCGTACTGGGTGGACGGTGGGGAATTAGAGGGCCGGTGGCGAGGATAGAGCCACAGAGCTGTCGCAAACCGCACGCCACCGCCACTATTGGTAGCAATTCGACCAGTGTTCCCCGACCGTAGTTCCGCCACTGGATTCGACGGTATTGCCGGTGGCATTGTAATTGGCTGCCAAATGAGAGCTCGACCTCCCCTAAATCTTCCGAAGTTGCGCCACCACGGGATCGGAATGGTCGTAGTTTCTTGGGATCGGGAAAACTGGCTGCTAGCCGACGATCTACTCTCCTACCAGGACCCTCTCGAGTCTTTCGAAACCCGGAATTGGACTTGTTCGAAGCGACAAAAGAGACGCCGAAGAATGAAACGGGCCTGGATGATCGCTCTTACCCCATCGTTCGGAGACGGTATCCTTGGTACGTCCGTCGTCGACCCGCCGCGTCAGGTATGAATTCCGCGCGTGAGCCCCGTTTCTCGTATAACTCGCGTGTACGACGATTTCGAATACGCCAACGATTCCAAAGAGCCTCCAAACTATTTCTCTTGAGGGGGTCTTCTACTGTAAATCGCGGTTTTTTATGGTCTCTTTGGTCATTTTTTTAGAAAGAAACTATGCAAGTTATTGCATCCACGTTTCGCATACATACATGTTACTCTTTCAGTAATATTTACAAATTTTTACAGCCAAAAATAATCAAAATTAGTGGCAGTGCAGAGCCTCGTACGCAATCGTGTACCGAAAAAGTGTTCTAGTGAAAGAAGTCAAATGAAAAAGATATATCCCTGAATGCGTGGATAACTATGTTTACGATTGCTGTAAATTACTGAGACTGGACACCTAATGATCTGTTCAAAGTCTATACCAACGTTTAACCAAAGCTTCAATCAAATAATATTATCTCTTTTGTTGCTTTACATTGATTTCTAATATTGTTAAATTCTAAATTAATGAACGATGCCAAACATGATCATTTTTTAACACCCTCCCTTATATTTTGCCCATGCTGGCTTGACTAAAACGCGTTTCTGTGTCGTAAACCTGGTCGACTCACCGAGGTCCAAACAATTTGTTCGACGACGAAATAAATTCTCCGCTAACTAACTCGTACGATAATATTTTATCTCCAGCTAAAAACTACCCCACGAGACAGGGACGTGTCTGTTCTGAAAGGGTTCGCGGCTCCGTGGAGAACAGAGGAGAAGCCAAGTCGGGGTAGAAAGTCTAACGAAGGGCTTTTGACTGGACCAGCGGCGAGGTATCGCGAGCCTGCACCCTTCCCGTTTAATCTCAGACAATGGCCGTGGTGCCGAAAAAAAGGTCGGAGGGCTCGAAAAGACGCGCGGAAAGAACGAAACCCATTCGACAGTATACAGAATCTCCGTATATATCCACCCTCACCCCCATATATTCACCGGTGGCTGTCGATTCAAGGGGGATTTTTTCCCTTCCTGTGCACGAACGGCACACGCACACCCACAGAAAACGGCGGCGTTTTGTGCTCGCGGAGCCATTCGCATGGTCTGGGCGACAGTCATTAACGGAGATGATGGTTAGGTGTGCAGTCTGCGGCTTGAAAATCATTTCCATCGGAGATACTCGCAATAACGATCGTTGGAATATTGCGAGACGGCCCCTCTTTTTCTCCCGTCTCGCCTCACCCTACGCGTCCAAGTCAGCCCTTCCGTTGCCCAGGGTGTTTCCACCGGCGTCTGCATCCTCTCTGTGTCTCGTCGGCTGAAAACGAGTTTGCTAATCGAACCTGTCGCGACTCGATACCAGACTCCTCGTGAAAAGGAATCACCTGGACAGGGGAGGACAGCCCGCCGAGCCGACTAATCAAAAACTGCGTCTGCTCTTTGACGCGTTAACGGGATCCCGGGCGAACGCTCGTCCCCGCGGTTTTCAATCTTGAGACCACCTTTGAACACGTGGGGGATATATTTCCTAAGTGTCGCGCAAATTCAAACGACCTTTCTTCTCCCCGATAGACGGGGGAATCATTCGTCCCGCGCTGTTGCAGTTCGCGGTGCTTTCAGCGGGGATGAGCTGTCCGGATTAATAACAGGAATCATCGAGATCGGACCGTGGAAAAAATGGCATTCTTTGTCTTGTGGCTTTGAATGATGTTTCGAGTAATTATGACGTACTTTATAATTCTTCGTCAATCTAGACGGCTGAGATGTAAAAAAAATATGTTTCTACAAAGGGTGTAGCACGTAACTGTTGCTACGATTTTTCAGGCACTTACAACAGCCTGACGAAAAAATGTATCAAACAAAAGTTAATTAGTTTCTGGTGAGCTCCAATGTCAAAGAAAACTTTTTTTTACAATAAATCACGATCATCTTCATTTTTTTAAAATGGCTTTGCATATTTTTTGCTCTATTTTATATCGCAATTTATAGCCCACCAGAAACTACCTTCATTTTTTAAAATGACATTGCATATTTTTTGCTTCATTTTGTATAGAAATTTATAGCCCACCAAAAAGTGATAAAGAGTTGTCTGAAATATTTTTTTGAAAATCGAGGTAACAGTATGTACCAATTTGGAATTTGGAAACTACAGTAAAATGTTCAAAAATAAAGCTACAATTTTTAATATCAATTCACGTAGGAATTAGCAGCGAATTGGAAGCGAAAGGTAACATATTTTTAGTGATGCAATTTTGGTTTCTATCCCCCGCGTGTTGTATAATATGGGCATTATTATACTGCAGATTTTATGCATTCTCAGAGTATGTGACTACATGGGACGAGTGCAAAACAAACTCACTTATGCAAAATGTAACAATAATGTTACTACAACATTTGACTACACATGTATACTGCATACGTTTTGCATACATTTTCCATATTTGCAGACATCGACTGCGTAAAATCTACAGCCTAAATAACATAATTATTGATTACGTTGGATTAATGCATGAGTGTACGATGCTAGTACGTAGACGTCACATTTTACCATAGAATATTTATTTGAAAAGAAATAAATACGCGCAGTGAACTCGATCTGTTAACAATTAACTTGAAAGTGCCATATATATTGGTCGGAGGCGTATTTTTTTAAAATACTATTATAAATATTATAAAATTTCAAAGTGTACATGTCGCCTAAGCGAATGCTTTACGATGGTAAAGTCGAGGCAGCTTTGATCATTTCCTACGAAATAATGCAATCAGAATGACATCAAAGTCCTGGAGTTCATTGTGCATAAAGACATAACTCATAAATAGCATTTTCAGTCGAATGGAGAGTTTTCTAGAAGACGTTCCATTTCCGTGTTACGTTCAGATATTAATTGTAATTTTAGTAGGAGAGACCGGGGCTAGAAGATAAGATTTTTAGAGATCAAAAAGAATGACTACGAAATGATGTAGTTACTTCTTTCACGCCTGACTAATTTATTATATTTTAAGATTTTCAGCTCAAATTTCGTATATTGCTCTAAGTTTTTCATAGAAACTCGTTTTTTTGTGTTTCTTAATGTTATTTTATTTATAACGACAGAAGAATAAACGATATTGACATTAGGTAATTGAATACGACAAAAAAAATAGATACGTGACTACCTCTTGTCTAAAATTACACAATTCGCTGTCACGGACATTATCAAAATGTTCGACTGACGTGATCAATGCTATCTTTTTTCATCTTAAAGATATATAAGCGTAGGAACAGCCCCACCCCTGGAATTTCTAACCCCGGTCTCCCCTACGTCAAAAGACCCGAATTTGCATAACGACTCGTCCAAGATAAATAGAAAAAAGCAGCTAATCTTATCTCGCGCAATTACGTTTAGCCTTCATCCGTCCTGGGGTTTGAAACGCAGACTAATTTGTCATTCGCTGAGAAGGTAGAACGTACCAGCAAGCGTAGCTGGTTCTTCGCGCGTCTCAGACACTTCTCGGGGCCCTTTGATTGACCGTGAGCATTACCGCGCGAACAGGTCTCATTATGTGCCATCCAGTACCGCGGTTTCCAGCCCTTTCAACCCCTCTCGTATCCAACCGAGACTACGACGTCATCACCGTAAGCGACGTCTCGGGTTCCGTCACGCCGGTTGAGGGACCCCGCGTCTCCTCGCGTCGGGTTTTCTTCTTTTGTCTGGCTGCAATTACGACGCTTTCATTCAAAACACACCCTTCCCCCACCTCTTTCCACGATTGTCACGCACAACGATTTCTCGCGTCGAAGTGCACCGAGGGAGGGGGGAAAAGGGAACCTCGCGTCCCTGCCACCACGATTCTCAAACTACCTTAATTTCGTTCATTATCCTCCCCACCTTTCGTCTTCTACCAGCGTCCTCTAACAATCACGTCCACGTGACCGTGAATTTCTTTCGGAGTGTAACCAAATTTTTCGTATCATTTTTTAATCCCAATTTCCAAACATTCTGTTCGGTGTTCCCGGCCTCTTTATGTGACTCGAGTTCAATGAATGCCTATGCAATTTTGATTTATATAGTGTACTTAGATATTATTATTATTATTATAGATTAAATTTACAATGTACGTTAACAAAATATGTGATGTATATCTAAAACTTAACACATTCATTCGAGGTTGATGAAAAAAAGGTTCAAATCGTTCTAAAAAAATTAGGTTATCTAGGGGGATTGATTACAATCATTTTTGATTATTACACATACCACCGAAATCTTACGCACTTTCGAGAAAAAAATTCCTTACCGAAAATGTAATGTCTGACCATACATTGACATGTTTCACTGAAATTTCATGCGTATGTTTAAAACATCATAACTTCTGAACGGATTGGACGCTTTTAATTTTTCAAAATGCAAACTACGCGTATTTTGCTATAGAATATGCAGAAATTCTAAGAATATTGGAAAAGTTGTTTCCTAACCCCGTAAAGTTAGAAAAACCCCATAAAAGTGGTCTAATTTTCAAACAGTCATAACTCCTACAATAGTCAATGGATCTCATTGAAATTTTTTTTTGAAGTAGTGCAAATGGGTACCCACAAAAAAGTATTACACAATATTTCCGTACAGCGTCAAACAAATTTATTAAAAATGAAAGACGAATTTATAAGAAAAATTGACAGGGGGTAGGTGCTGAAATTTTTCGACGAAAGATTCAAATCATTCTGGAAAAATTATATTCTATTGCAGGGGTCAATTACAATCATTTTTGGTGAATAGACATACCCCGAATTCCTACGTACTTTTGAGAAAAAAATTCGAGGAGATGGACAAATTTTTCGACGAAATTAAAAAATTTCAAATCATTCTGAAAAAATTATGTTTGGAGGTCAGTTACAATCATTTTTGGTGAATACTCTGTATAGAACTCAGGTATTATTATTATTATAGATTAAATTTAAAATGTACGTTAGCTAAACGTATGATTAATATATTAAGACTTAACACGTTCATTTTGAAAAGGTTGTGCATGTAATTGCAGCCCTTGCATCGAGTATATCCTTGAAAAATATTTAAAATGTACAAATCAGTATTCAAATAGCGTACCTAACGGCAATAATAAGCAAGCTCCATCGGCGATAAAAGTGATATTCCGGTTTACAACGACCGACGACGTCGAGTAATTGCAAGTGTTCGTTACCGCGAAACTCGAAGCTGTTTAAGAAGGTAAATTTGCATAGCCTGGTGCGCGAATATTGAAAAAAACAGTATAGTCGATAGAGGGGCTCGACGCCAGAAGTGGGCACCTGAACGAACTAATTGGCTCTCGGCAATATTTGGATTGATCCAAGCTAATAATTACGGAACGTAAAGAATCCCGATGATTGTTCTTAGCTCGACAAAGATTTTAAGGGTTAATTTTTACAGAGACCAACGCCGCTTTAAATGCTGTTCGTTGAGCGCTGGCTCGACCTATAGTCGAAAGCTTCTGGCGTTGTTTCTTCGAAGTACCTGGAAATTATATTGTAATCAATGGGACACTTGGGCATTTTGGCATTTGATCGAGTGAATAAAACAAATGAATGATTAAAACGCTAACGATGGAACCGAGTGATCTCGAAGCCGCGATGCACTCGAATTACGCGACTGTTGATTCTCGTGCGTTCGATACCAAACCACCAAACATTAAATCGACTGATATTCGAGGCACTCGTATCGATGCAAAAAGTTCGTACCGTTCGTTCGATTAAAATGGACGCGTGCTCCGTTCCGAATTGATCGTGCACCCGTTTACGAAGCCATATTCGGAGATTCCGCGACTCCAGAACAAATAGGATGGCGAACAGAGAGCGATGGCTGTACACAAAGCAGGCTGATAGCGCTTCCAGGGTTTGCTGTGCTATTCTTGAAGGCCTATTAGCGAATCCTTGTCGTCCGACGATCGCAAAGCCTCGCCGCAGAGGTAGGAATAAACGCATCCTCCTCGAAACTATCTGCCCAAGTAATTACACGTACTCCCTTATTTATACCTCGACTTTCCTGCCCTTTGTAAGCGCACGTGCACGCCGTACCTGTGAAATAACCTCTTTCCCACCGTTTAACGGAGACAAAGGGAAACTTCCAAGAAAAACGTGCCGCGACCCGTTGTCCGCCACGATGAAAATACCGATCTTGGAAAGAATACTATTAGACATTTTATTAGTCCTCTTGTATTTATAGAGGTCGCCGAGTATTGGTTTTTGGTAAATAATTTTACAGCAGTAAGTACACTGCTGATCTTTACGCAAACTCATATTTTTATTAGGGTGGTATTGCTGTCTAGACTGTCAATTTTCGACCTCTTTTGTAATTTTTGTTTAAATCTTAAGTGGACTCTCAATCTCTACTGAATTATTTTACTTAATGTTGATTTTTACTAAATTGGTAAATAGAAATCAACTATACTTTAACCCCTTCACATACGATTTAATTGCAAATGATTTTTCAAATGTGTACTATTTAATTTCGTTTAGATTTGTGTGTACGAGGAATGGTTACGAAAAAGAATAGACTTGTTTTACGAATACCTCGTGATGTAACAATGTGTTGATTTTAATGTACAGGGTGTTCGATCAACTCTGGGAAAAATTTGAATGGGGGATTCTAGAGGCCAAAATAAGACGAAAATCAAGAATACCATTTTGTTGATAGAGGCTTTGTTAAAAAGTTATTAACGTTTAAAGTTCCGCCCGTACTGAATTTTTTTCTAGAAAATGCGCAGGATTTCGGGGGTATGTCTATTCACCAAAAATGATTGTAATTGACCCCTGCAATCGAAAGTAATTTTTTTAGAACGATTTGTAACACATGATATTTCAGGGAAAAATGTCAATGCATGGTCCGACATTATATTTTCGGTAAGGAATTTTTTTCTTGAAAATGGTTAGGATTTCGGGGGTATGTCTTTTCACTAAAAATGATTGTAATTGACCCCTGCAATCGAAAATAATTTTTCCAGAACGATTTGAAATTTTTTTCCCCCGTCGAAAAATTTCAAATCTGTTCGAATTTTTTTCTCGAAAGTGGATAGGATTTCGGGGATATGTCTATTCAGCAAAAAGGATTGTAATTGACCCCCGCAACCGAAAATAATTTTTCCAGAACGATTTGAAATTTTTAAATTTAATTGTTAATAACTTTTTAATGAAGCCTCCATCAACAAATTGGTATTCTTGATTTTCGTCTTATTTTGGCCTCTGTATAAGACCCGATGACCAGGAGTAGCCTTATGATTGTGAAACTTGACATCAAGAACTTGTAACGAGTCAGTCACGTTATGGCAATGGGTTAAAGCATTTAAAGAATAATGGACTAATGGAGGATTACATAAATTTTCAAATAATTACAGCTTACCTATCACTACAAAAAAAAATCACGATGAACGTCGAAAGAATAACAAGCTCGACAGCAATACCTCCTTAATAGAATCAATGAATTGGGAGCTTTATAAAGGGTTGTCTCGACCTCTACAATAATTCCTATTTTACTTTAAGTGCATAGTTTTCTGAAAATGAAAATGTCCCATAAATATCCGCATTCTGGTAGTAAGATTCGATGGTTAAAATGAACCGTCGATTTGCTCGCGTTACGAAAGTCGCTCGCGAGCCGAGGATCTGTCTTGCTACTTCGAGTCGAGGGAATCAGCAATCGTTCCCACAATCGTCGTCGGCGGGCATTGTGCCGGTAACATAATGGCCTTGAGTGGAAAGCCGGAGGAAGTTATAAAAAGAAGAAGAAAAACGATGAAGTAGAAGGAGAAACGTCCAAGGAGGGGGGAGAGGAGGAAGAAATTCGTGCACGATGAAACGAACGACGGTAATGACGAGCCGAATATAGACACCGTAAAACCCGTAAGGCTCCTCTCATTATATTCTCTCCGGGCACCCTCCCACGCTACTCTCCCTCTCTCTCTCTCTCTCTCACTCTTTCTGGGAATCCTCAATTTTTTACCCCCTCTTTTCCAGCCTCTTCAGACCGAGAGACTGGTACCGACGACAGTCGCGCTCGGGATGCTCTTGGAACAGACGATTTCTTTGAATGCGGGCCAAAGATTGCCCACGGTAATAATTATTGCGGAGGCTTTCTTTTAAAAATCACCGACCCGTGAATAACAAATGAAAAAGACCAGGAGTGGGCCGGTGTCTGGGAAAAACGGGGTCACTAAAAGGGGGACGCCTGGCGGAGAGCGAATCGCGGGGGGGTGGGCGAGTCGACGTCCCGGTGAGATCGATTTGCGACCACGGTAACGCGAAATTTCGCACAGCTCTTCGTCTGGACCCTTTGAAGTTCCCTATCGAGCGAACGCGGTTACGCTCCGGAACAAAAACGATATCTTACATTTTTTATTATTGTATATTGGGTCGTTCCATACGTTCGTCCCGAGCTTTGTACTGCAACTTAAAGAGGTACTCAAGTGTGAAATGCATTTAGACTTCCTTGGGGAATTTTTTGTTAACAAATTATAGTACATTTTGCGGTCAAATTTACAAGGTTCGTTTGTACATGTTTCAGTGAGGTTCGCAAATTTTTTGGGCGAAAAAAAGTTAATATTAGGCAAACATAGTTGCTTTTAAAAAGAGATCGTCTCACGGCGTCCATGGTTCTGGCCATTATCTTTGTTTGAAATCCAAAAACGTAAAAGATTCTTAATTAGCGTGAGTTTGGCCAGATCAGGTACTAGACAAAGGAAAAAAGTTGATAATTTAAAAAGTGACACACACTTTGAAGTTTGATTATCAACTTTTTCATGTTTTCTTTTTAATTTCGGGAGCCTAAAGAAAGATAAAGTAAAAATTTTGGGTTGATTCTACTCCGTAGTTGTACTGAATGTGCATCTAAAATTTTGACCCAATTGGTCAAGTAGATTTTGGAGATATCGTAAACACTGTTCTGGTAAACATAGTTTCTTTATAACAGCGACGTTAACCATCACGTTCTTTGAACATAACTTTGTTAATTTTAGGAGTTTAGGCATAAGGTTTTGCAGACATTTTCCAATTATATTCTTTATTAAAATAAGTGGAATTTTATGACAAATAGTAAATCCCTTCTCGTTTGACAACTCCCTTTCCTTTGACAAAGCCATTGTATCATCGCTAGTTCAACCTTTTTTCAACTTGTTTACCAACTAATAAGCTTGAAGATTATCGTATTTTATTCCTTATAAGGTTCAATTTTATTATATACTAATAACAATATTCCTGCAATCAAGAAAATTTCAAAACTTCCAAATTTCAAGCTTTGAAACAATATCTATTTGTCTCAAATTTTTATGAATTCTTGATATTAGTTTATAATTCTAGAAATCCCCTGAACTGACAAATTTTGTTTCTTATCTATTAAATTACAAATTTTATCAATTTGAAAATATCAAACCTAACAAATTTATAAAAAGGTATATTTTGATAGATAGTGCCCTAACAATTATAATATAACCAAAAAGGGAGTGAAAAATTCTACGTGGAAAAGTAAGTCGAAAATGTAAATGCGAGAGTAAGTAGAAATATCCGGGTATGGTCAGACGCGGCATTAAAATTCGATTATCTCGAAACCAAAGTATCGAACGAACAAAATTTAATTTCTACATTTTCAATTAACATTCTTCCATAGAATCACCAGCTTCTCGATCGTATCATAAATATAATTAATGCAATCGAATACAGGTCTGACCAGTCCGCGATATTTCTACTGGCTGGTCGACCAAATGCGATACTAAAAACTGAAGAAAATATATCGAAATAAGTTTCTTTCATTTTCTTATCCCCTTCTGCTTCCCCATACGAGTTTCTGAAATTCCAGTGAATCGATACACGATATGTTTCAATTCGACGGAATGAAAAGCATATTGTGAGCGTACGAGATATGAGATTTGTTCGGTTTAAAAATGAATTGAACTTACGTTGCCAGCACGAAACTGTACAAAGCTTTTTAAATAGAGTCGCGACCGTGTACGGTAACGTTGAACAATAAGTTGTCGTTTTTTTCCCGCATTTTTTTTGCTCACAAACAACACAGGGACGTTTCCTTTCGCAGTAACACGGGGCGCGCGGATTCGTCCCATTGTTTCGCCTTCGCAAACTTCTCCGTGTGTACCGTTATTGCGAGTGGAATGCCGAATTAATCCTCGCTACTGTTTCGTTCCTTGGCAATTAGTATTCCGTTTTTTATATTCCGAGAACGTGGAGTAATTCTGCGTTCGTTTCGTTTTCGTTCCGCATCCATTGGTTTCCCTTACAAGGTGAATCACAATTCATGATAATTCTTTTTCCCCCAGTAATGTCTTTCGTTTCGAATATAACTTACCACCGAATGCAAAGGTTGCCAGTTCGGTGTTGGTCGGAACACAGTTAACTAAACCGAACGCGTAGTTATCCCTGCAAGGGCACGCGTTCCCAAAGCCCTTTTACGTTTCGTTTCGGTTTACAAGTAGAATTGATCTGTCAGGTTTTGTCGAATGGCTTTAACAAAGCGCGAAAGGGAGTTTGGAAGAGTAGTTACGTTTCGAGCGAGCACACAGTGATCGAAAATCCCCGTACCGTTGGCCAGAAATGTTTGAACTTTGAATTCTAATCTTTCCGTCGTTGTTTCGGTGTTTGGAAATTCCTTTGTGCGCAACGCGAGGAGTCGATATTTTGAAAACGGCGCGGATTCGCGATGCAACCGCGGAATCGTTTTGTATATTTATACAGGGCAAACATGAGAAAAGTAAAACAAATTGTTTGTTCGCCTTCGCAACAAATGTTCGAAATGAGCTCCTAGCATCTGAACATAGGCCTGGAGACATTTTACCATTGATAAATACTGTGATACCGAGCTCTATTTCTAAACAGTGAAATAAGCATAGTTCCTTCATTAATAATTTTCGAAACAATTATACCAATATGCAACTTGTCATAGCTCGAAAACAAAGTCGAATAGAACGTACGTTTATATGGTCTTATTTTACTGTTTTCATGTGTAGAATCTAACCTTAAAGTAGGTCCTACGGCCCTGTACAAAATATTCTTTTCGATTCGTGGGAAACATTTAAAAATCATAAAGTATGATTTTTTCGTTCGATCGGATTTTTTATTTTAATCGAAACGGGTACGGTTCGTTTGTAATATTCAGAGAGCGTTGGCGGAATACCGATGGACACCGCGTAATTCGGGATTTGCTCTCCAGCGGCGCGGCTCGATCGATATTTAGGATATTTCGTTCCACGGAATGATATGTCCAGTAGCTGCGATTTCGCGCGGCCCGCGAGCATGTGCCTCCCTGCCGCTCTCGAGCGTATTTACGATGAAATTCGAGGCGAAATAATTTCGGGGAAATCGCGGCTAGGAAACCGAGCGTGCTGCCATTCGAAGCAGAAAAATATAACCAGCGGCCGGGCCAGATGCAACCGTTCGAAAACGTACCTTTTCCCGCCGATTGATTTGTTTAATTGAGTGCATTTATACTTGTTCGCGCCATTTTGTCGTTTCGACGATTCGCTCGAGCATTCGTCCTCCCCGAAAAAAAGAGAATCGATTTCCTTATAATTTACCAGTCGAAGGATTAAAAGTATACAACTACGATTAAGTTTATGTATTAAATCGTCTTTTAAGTTCGTGGTTTCTACTAGAACTTACTCTTCTTAAAGTCATTCTTCAACATATAATTTAAGGAAATGCATTTCTTATCAATTCATCTGTATAAAATACATTTGTCTACGCGATCACAATATTTTTAATATTAGAATGGCCAAAAAGTTCATACGGTTTTAAAAATACACATATTTCATTTTATGGTAGAAAATGCCTCCATTCGATAATAAATTTTACGATTAGAATAATTATAAAAGATTATACTTTACGAAATCACACAATGTGTCGGAATCGACTAAAGCGAAATGTTTACATTCCATTAATTAGAAATAACGCTTTTTGTTTACGATATGTTTACTGTAAATGCCCTGTAAATTCTATATATTGTTGTCAGATGTGTTTGTAATGTTACGTATGCATTCTCGAGACTCCTATGTAACTTCACTCACGATCTCATTTCGGAAATTCGAACCTAACGTGTGCATTCTATTTGTCAACGATGTAGATTCGACTGCTTTCTCGAGCTACTGCATATTTTAATCGTTTTACTAGCGAGCGTTCGAATACTTTGTCGCGTATTTCCGTCGGTTTCCCTAAAACTTGGTCCGTTCACGGCTCGGCGAGCATCCGGGCTCCCCGGAATATTTCTCGAGGACCGACAGGTACCCGAATCACCGTAGAGACAGCAGATAACAACTTCCTTCGTTGGTTTTACGAAATTGCACTCGCGCTGGATACTCCTTCGAGTGTCCTATTTTACCAGGAGCTGGTCGAAAGGGGACGGGGCACGTTTGAAATTTACAATCCTCCCGGTGTCGCGCTAGGGATTAATATCTATACGGAAGAACAGGTGAAAATCTCGAGGGTGAGCCGGAGTACAGGGTAAAAGGTTCGTGTATCCGAGGTAACATTTCCTCCTGGCGTGTTTGAGACCCTTTTATTTGCTCCGTTCCTTCCTCTTTCCTTCCAGCTTCCTGGCTCGTTCCTCGACCTAAGGCCTGAGGGGTCAGCCTTTCCTCTTGACTTTACGACCCGCGCCAGATTAGGATTTATTTTAATCCTGAAGGACTGGTCCGGCCTCGTGGTTCTTCTCTCTTCCGACCCATTCTCTCTGCTCCCATTCCCATACGCTGTTTCTTCCACGGTCGACCCTTATCGGCTCCATCCGCGCGACGCGGCTCTTAAAAGCAACCCTTACCCCCCTTATCGCCTCTCTGGAACGTTGCACCCTTGTAAATCAATTGATGCCGTCCGCCCTGGGTACTACAAGGTTGCGTAATTGAACGAGCCAGAGTGTTGACCCCGCCTCGAGTGGAACGACGAATATCGTAAACAGAATTAAAGTTCCTCTCGAGGACCCCTCGCTTCCGGTTCGAGAGCCTACACTATCAACTATTGTCAAATTTCATTTTGTCTGTTATATGTTATATTATTCCTCGCGTGATCTTCCTTACTGTGGCGCTGCTTCGTTGCGGTGTGGAACTCGTGAGAATTGTAGGAGGACAGAAAAGGATATATAGCAACCGAGGGGTCGGTCGAGCGCTTGTGAGAGCGCGATCCCTCTGGTGGCGAGCATGGGAGGCGACGCCACATTACTGTTTCGCTCTTATATTCTTATGGGCAAACTCTCACACGCTACTAACAGCTCCAAACTTATCTACTAATAGTAAACTATAGATCCTCATGGAAAACTCCACAGAATATAAATAGATACTCAACACTATATTTATACAAAACTCAAGGCAACCTTCGTATTTCGATAGAAAAGTTGTATAAAGAAATCAATCACTGTACGTTTGTTCGAGATATTATTTTGTACTGGAAACAATTTACGAATTATTTAAAGAGGTTAGACGACTCAATCTATGTATGCATAACCAGCTGTTATCGTCGAAGTAGGTTTCCTCGAGGCTGGGGGGATAAAAACGCTGCTCGCGTCCGCGGAAGTATCCGAAATCGGTAAAATATTCATATCGGGGGGATAATGCGCTTCGAATGTGGAAGCTTCCGCGACGGTCGGCCAATGAAATGGCCCTAATCGCGTCTGTAATTTCAACGCGGTCGATCGACGATGAAACCCAGTCTCTAGCTTCCGACGTTGGATAGAAACTGGATCGCGAAATCTAATAATTGGCTCCGTATAGCGTTTGAAACGTCCGCATTTTTCGAATCGAGCCTCGTAAGCAACAGTCGCTGGAAAACGGAATGGACGATTCATCGCGATCCACGATTCTATTGACACAGACGATCGTGCAGAATAATCACGACAGATGTTTCATCAGGAACCGGGCGCTATCAATTACGTAAAAGCATCCTCGGTCGTGGAAAGGAAAGGAGCCAATATTTGCAGTAAACAAGAGCCCGACGTCCTGATTTCGGATTACTGGGGGAAAAACTGGGGCTGCAAAAAGTATTCCAAGTACAATAAATAAATACAATCACGGTGCTTTTTCCGGGTACGCGATCGGGGAACGTGTGCGTGCGTGTGCCACGGGTTGACGTCGTTTATCCTTGTGTGGGTTGTAGCTCATCCATGGAGCCATCGTACATAACAGAGGTTCTGGGTTAGGTCTGGGTTAGTAATGGTCGAGCACTAACCAAACAAAGTATCCCGTTGTCCGTGGGGGTGGCTCGGAGGGTTGGCCTGGCTACGGCGATGTTGAGTTAGCTCGAGATAGGTTAGTGTAGTCAGGCCAGAGAGGTCGAGTGTTGTATGATATGATACTCGACAAACGGCTTCCACGACCGAGCGAGTACCTGGGAAAGTGCACCGCCCGTCGGTCCTCGTACCAGCATTCCCCTAAAAATAAACATCCCTTGGCGTGTTCACCCTCGGTGGCGACCCTGACGATCTTCCTCTCGCGATACTTTTGAGGAACTGATTTCGCGACGAGTTCTCTTTCAAAAGTTCCCTTCAAAAGCAAAATCGACGGTCGATGATTGTCGTGTCTGAGAATATACAATGATTTACGAAAAAATAGGAACGCTTCCGATCTACATCGTTAACAACTAAAATGCAGGTTAAATACAGGTTAGGTTCAAGTTTTCAAAATAAAATACAACCTCTACTTTAATGGCGGTTTTCACCCCCTCAACATAGACGATGAAAAGGAAATGAAGGTCAAATATTTTTGATCGCTCTGCCAGAGTGCAAATTTCATCGAAATTACTGATTGACATTTGGTATGTTCTGTTTTAAGAATTTCATCCCTAGTCAATCTAAGTCAAACGACAAGAACTTATGGGACAACCTGATACGTATGTACAATAGCTCATGAAAGTATTCCAACGCTTCCAATCTTAATCGTTAATAAATAAAATGCCCAGGTTAGGATCAAATTTTCAAAATAAGATACAGCCTCTACTTTAATGGCGGATTTCACCCCCTCAACATAGACGATAAAAAGGAAATGAAGGTCAAATATTTTTGATTGTTCTACCAGTGTGCAAATTTCATCGAAATTAGTGATTGACATTTGGTATGTTCTGTTTTAAGAATTTCAACCCTAGTTAATCCGAGTAAGTCAAACGACAAGAGCTTATGGGACAACCTGATACGTATGTATGTACGATAGCTCACGAAAGTATTCGAACACTTCCAATCTATATCATTAACGAATAGAATGCACATTGACGAGCATCATGAGCAAAACTTTGATTCCTAAGAGGTCATTAAATAGTGCTTGTTTAACTTTTTATGGGAATTAAGAAGCTATCTGAAAAATAGGAATAGGTTAGAAGTTAGAACGTAAAATTTATTATCGAATGAAGGTATTTCCTATCATAAAAGAAATGCCCATTTGTACATGACACGTTACTGATGCCAAAGAGGACCAATCAGACATTAACATCAAACAAGTAAAGACTTGTACGTTCGAATACTTTTCTGATGTACGAAAACAGTATGTTTTACGCATATCTTCTCTTGATTCCTATTTGACTTCAATTACAATCTTACTTTGAAAACTTAAACCTAACGTGTGCATTCTATTCGTTAACTATGTAGAGTGGAAGCGTTCGAATACTTTCGCGAACCATCGCGCGTAAAGAAATATTCAGACGCCCGGAAGCAGACTTCGGTTCTCTGAGAAAAAGTAATTTATAAATAAACATCGCGCTCGTCGTGCTCGAGAATTCGATTTCTACGACGAACAAAGCCCCGGAACAGCACGGCGAACGAAAGTGTGTCAATCCGCTAAAAAGAAAGTGTCGATTGCATTGAAATTTTGCCCAAAAAAAAAAAAAAAAAGAAAAAAGAGAGAAAGGAATTACGTTCGAGCCGAACAAAAAAAAAAAAAACAGTCCTGTGTTTATTTCCTTTCGCGTAATTTATCCGCGCGAAGCGGCGCGCAATTTTTTTCATCCGTTCCATCGAGCCAAATGAAACGGTTGCGCGTCAGTTCTATCCGACATTGTTCAAAATTCACCGACCGCGAGTCTATGTGTGCCGATGCTCCTTTGAACGCGGCGCATCTCCCCGAAGGTTTTATAGGAAATCGATATCGGCACGCGTGGAACGTTCAGTTCTCAAAGGAATGATCGACGGCGGCGAGAGGTACGCGTGGACAGTCTGGCAAAGAAGCAAAGTAAAAAGAAGAACGAACACACAAAAAAAAAGAAGAAAAAAAAAATGCAGGAAAAAGTAAACCGGCATAAAGTCATGCGATCAATCACACGGTGCGCGCGACTCGCGTGTGATCTTCGTTAGAATAAACATTAGGTGCAGGGAAAAGGTTGGTGCTTCTAACTTTTCTTTTTCGTTTAGAAATATGTATTTATGAGAAGCAAAGAGTCTATTTTTGTTGGAACTGTAGGTCTATGGGTTGTATAATTGTATTAAACGACAATATTTCACTGTAGAATATTTAGTCTTTATTCTTGTGGCGTTGCCTCCCACGCTCGCCACCAGAGGGGTCGCGTTCTCACAAGCTCTCGACCGACTTCCAGTCGACTAAGGCAGGGCCTGCTAGAAAGCTTTACTGATGAGCCCACTAGCAGGCCTGGACGAAACGCGCACCCTCCTTTCCTTTTCTGTCCTCCTACGAGATTCCATCGAGTTTCTACCCTCACCGAAGCAGCGCCACATTCTTGTCGCGAAGATATATCTTAGACATCCATTCAGTTTGAGTGAACTCTTATCTTTGTATGATAAACACCATGAGTTCGTAGAATGGCCAAAACAGGAAAGAAACTTTAGACATATACAGTCGTCACTGAAAATGATTTTTGTAACATCATAACACGGTTGGGAAATTCACCAATTTTTAAGCGAATGATCGTATAAGCGGACTTAAATTCGTCGCCATATATCGAGACATTACTGTCTCGCTTTCCACAAGATAATTTATTTTCCAACCCACGTTTATTGGGGCATTTTTCCCCCATTTGTAGAGTACTGTCTGCCCCTGAATGTGCTGAATCCCTTTTTTTAGCAGGATGTGAGAATCAAGTCACGTGCGCGAGACTCGCTTGTAATCTATGTTAGAATAAGCATTAAATATGTATTTATGAGATGCGAAAAGTCTAATTCCAATCGAATGGTCGTATGAGCGGACCTGAATTCGTCGCCATATATCGAGACATTACTATCTCGCTTTCCACAAGATATTTAGGATACTAAGGATGTCAGGGATTGTTAACTGGTGTGTGGTCAGATTCGAATATTATATTATTTAATATTACTATAATTATTTAACATAAAAGAACATAAAAACGTAAGCGTGAAAACCATAAGTGACTACTCTCGACCAGAGTTCGATGCAGAGTATCTTTCTGCTGTCAAAGTCGAACCCTCTCGATTCCTATCTACATATTATAAACAAATGAGGTGATCAACACGGAGGACCCCTTTTACTACGCAATTTTGGTTTAAACCTAAATATTATACTTCCATCGACGCCAAACACATATACACTTCTTACAACTTTATTTGCCAACCCACGTTTATTAGGACATTTCTCCCCCATTTCTAGAGCACTATCTGGCCCCTAAAATGCTGAATTCCTTTTTTTTTTTAGCAGCCTGTACGAATCCAGTCACGTGCTCGCGTACGTTCGTGACGCGACGGATCCGAACAATACCGGAGATAGAAAAAAATGCCCGCGTCGCGTTATTAGGGGCGAACGTCGATGGGGAAATTCGATTTAGTCGATTCAGTTTAGCCGCGATATATACGCGCGCCATCGCCGTCGTTCCGCGACGCGTTAAATTCACGATTAATGAAATAAACCGATCTCTTTTGAATGCGCCCGATGGGTCCTGTTTTCGGCGCCACCCCGTAGTTTATTTTCCCCCGGACAATGCGGTCGTTCATTACGTTAAACGAACGCGTGTAAACGTCCGTACCACTTATACGAATAGTTTCGTTTCACGGCGGACAGAGCGGTGTTGTCGTCGCGTTAAACATCCGTGACGAGCCTTCGATCTTCATCCGACTGTCCGATCGACGGTCCGTAATTAATTTCATGCGATGATCGATAGCGGGTATTGCACGTGTCGCGATGTAGCGGTGTGTTTGCCCGCACTATATAGATGAATGCGCGATAACGATGCACGATATTGCAGGAAGCGCATAGAAGCAACGATCCAACTAATGCACGCGGACTAATGAATCCGATAATAAAATAAAGCACAGCGAGGGGAACGTTTTTAATCCGTTCAGGGTCGGTGGAGCGAGAGGGTTTATGATACGGACTTGGACTTCTTCGCTATTTTTGAAGTTTAGGCCTTCAAGACATTTTTACTTGGCAAATTAGGATAAGGTCACTAAGGAACCTCCAAACTCCACACGGGACTTGGTATCCTTGGGGTTCTTCCTTTCCTCAATAGCGATTGTAAACCCATGGTAGCTCACAGCTGCAGACCACCGGGGTCTTGGGGGCCCTGACTTTCCCCAAATTGTTTATTTAAAAAGGGGCAACGTTCTCGCTCACCCTTGCATGGTGTACCTGGACACTGGACAGGGACTATTGCAAAAGGCAAGAAACGCCCTGCCAAGATGACAACTTGGAGGATTAACTTGACCAATCCTCCCACGAGGTTAGGTTAAGAGTAGCATTAGGTTTAGGGATCAGATAAATTTTGACAGAGTTACGCCTTCACAGTTAGTCTCCGCAGCAATCTATTTCTGCGTAACCGAAGCATCGTCTTCTGTGGGTAAAGGACAAGGTTATCGGGTCTTCTCCCAAACACCAGGGTGGCCCTTCGAGCACAAGGTCAAGGGTATAAGGTTAAGGAGCACAGAGTGGCTGTGCAATAAGCATCGACCACGAGCAACATTTGTAAAACATTCGAATATTTGTTCATGACCAAGACACCTCTATAACACAATTTTTTCCTTTGCTTCTGAATAAATAGCGTAACTGGGAAATAGGATTCATCCCTCGATCGATCCTCGGAGGATCTTTTGGACGTCTCGGGGTCCGGACGAACGAACGTTAGAGACCGTTAACGATTAAATTGAATTTTCGTTGGGCCGACTGTTCGTCGGGAGGATCGGGGTTGTATTTGCGTAACCGTGTTCGCAGACGTCGGGCGTAACTTTTTCATATCGCATTCTCCCTCTGTCGTTCGTTTCTGTACGGATGATTGATCGATTACGGGGGGAAAAGTGAAAGCGAGCGTGATGTAAAAAGTTACGTCGGTACGGAGAGGAACGCGTTGCAGAGGAACACGTAACCGTGGAGAAGCCGGAAGGCAGCAACAGGCATCGAGATGTATGAATACACACCTGACGCTCCGAATATTTTCTGCGCTGCTTTATATTCAAAACAGCGGCCCGATGTAAAAACAAAAACTCACGCGGATCCTAAGATAATGTACTTTTATGTATTCATAGCCACGATACTCTCCAGATTCGCGCGGCTATGCTCACATTTCACCCGTGGTAAACGTCCCTTTTTTTACTCTCGTTGAACTTACGAGAGCAGCAAACCGCAGAAAACCGAGGCCCCACGGAAGATTTAAAACCGTAAACGCATCGTTCTACGCTGCCCGGCATTTCCATAAACCTATATTCTCATATATTTTCCAAATATAATATCTGTCATAATACTTCTCTAATACTCGGTTCATCGTTGTGGAGAGAATCTTCACAAAATAGACAAAATTAACACGCGTACTGTTTCGAAACTAATAGTGCTTTATGTATAATTTAGCCACTTTTAGAAACGACAGGGCCTTCTCTTTAAAATGGTTTTTGGTTTATATCGATTCAATTTCTTGTTTTAGAGATATCGCAATTTAAATGAAGGGGCAATTTTTACCACTCTTCGTCTTAGAAAAGTCAATGAACACGTACTGTAAATACTAAAAACTTTAGACGCGTACAATTTCGAAACTATTAGTGATTTATTAATAATTGAACCACTGTTGGCAGCGATAAAGCTTCCCCTTTAACATGGTTGTGGGTTTTTGTCGATTCGACTTTCCGTTTTGGTGATATCGCAATTTATGTAAAAGGTAATTTTTTAAATTCCATTGTCCGTCTGAGAAAAGCTTATTAACGCGTATTAAAAATACTAAAACTTTTGACGCGTGCAGTTCCGAAACTATTAGTGATTTATTAATAATTGAACCACTGTTGGCAGCAGTAAAGCTTCCCCTTTAACATGGTTTTTGGTTTTTGTCGATCGGACTTTCCGTTTTCGAGATATCGTAATTTATGTAAAAGGGTATTTTTCTCGCACGTGAGTCGTGACTGTCGTGACCTACTTACTACGAGCACGTGCGGTCAACGACCTTACTAAGAAAGTTCATTGCTCTCGCGACGTAAACAAACGCTTCGGTCCTCGTATCTCCGTAACTAGCCACCGCATCGAATTGAAACTAAAATCGCTATATCTCCGGAACTAATAAAGCTATCGACTTGTTCGAACGCTCGTTTTAAAGGAAATTTCATCCCCTACCTAATGGTCATATCACCTACTATAATTTTTTCTATCTTCTCTGTTTATTGTGACATTTACTTAGACTCTACATACCCAAAGAAGTTTCAGCACTTTCTATTGATCATACGATTGATGCACGATACAACTGGATTACAAATTGTTTATTTAATTGAAAATAAATTTAAATCCGAATATAGGCTGTTTGCCTAATTACTAGCCAACCCTCTTGACGTACGATTTAATTCTAAATAATTTTTAAATGGCCACAAAAAAAAAATGGATTTGTTTTACGAATACCTTGTGAATATAAAGTGTGTTGATTTTAATATATGAGACTTGATGACGAGTGAGTAACGAGTCAGACTCGTCATTGCACGACAAGGGGTGAAGCGTGAAACTGATTTATTTACTTGCAAAAATGGCGTAATTATATTTTGCATTCATTTTTCAAAGGATGCCACGAGTAAAAGGTATCATACATCGATGCTTATCTATAATGACAGAAAAAAAAAGTTTAATTTAGATAGAGCATTTGATATACTAGTACGATTCTGGCGAATCTGCTGTACGTGAAACCCGAATAGTAAAATGTAAATTGTAAAGGCTAATAGGTGGGCGAAAATTTCAACTCGAATAAGCAGCTGTACATTACCGAAGTACCGAAATGCCTGTATCCTAATTCGGGAATAAGGTCAAATAGGGTACGCGTTTACAGTTCTCTCTCTCAATAGAGCCGCTGAATAGGGTCGTTTCCCCTGATTTACGCGCGAACGTTACCCACACTCTTGGCCAGATAACGCTAAAGCTCGCGATTCAGAATCGACTCACCCCGATAGTGAAGGGTGTCAAATACAAACTTTCGTTTGTTTCAAAACAACCGCAAAACGATGGTCATCAATAAAGGCTGCGGGCAGAGAAAAATATTCCTTTACACTATATGAATTGCGACACACGGTGACGATCGATCGTGTTCTAACGGATCGTTCTCGCGACTTTAAATAAATTAACATTCGAAGAGGATGGTTTTCTGTGCGTTTGAATCAATGAACACGAGACTTTGCCAATATTTACAATTTAATACCAGTTCTGACTATGATGTACAAGCGTTCTATGGTAAGTGAAATCTGAACGTGTGATTCCACAACTGTCCTGACTGAATTCTAGCGCAATGTTTGAAAGTTTTCATTGATGTGTTGTCGATGGTGTGCCAGACCCAGATGTCGATTCCTTGGTTATTTTGTGTGAACGAAAATTTCTACGCCATCTACTCCCTTCCAAGCATCCTTAGGGCAATGCCTTTCTCTGGTTTCCAGTTCGAGAAGCTCACGTTAGCGAAGGATTTTTTCCCCTTCATAAACCTCGCGTAAGAATGGAAGGAGACTGCTTCAGCGCTCAACAAATTCGTTGCTGCGTTCTCGATTCACCTCGTACGCGGACCTAGCCCAGAGAAAAGGCTAAGCAAAGCAGAAGGAACACGGTTCGACCGAGAGTGAATTTTTATTCCGGTCCGGGCCTCGACGTTATAAATTTCTATCGCGGCTAAATTCGAATTCAAGGACGACGAGAAACGTGGTCGTCCGAGGAAGCGCAGCGATCACGAGGCAAAGCAAGAAAAAAAAGGCAGGAGAAAAAGGTCGATAGAAGCAAAAGGGGACAGGGTTCGAATAGGTCCAGAAGAGGGGCAGGGGGAATGGTAGAAACACGAACCCTTGCTCAGACGACGGTGCCGAATGCAAATGTAACTTTTCCTTTCGCGAGAAGGAGGGACTCCGTTCTGAAAGGCGACGAGCAGCCGGATTGCCGACGTTGCTGGATGAGGCAACGGAAAAACGAGCGAAGGGTGGTACGCGGGGCAGCCCCCGTAGCCACCCCTTCGATCTGACAACCGGAGCTTACGTAAGCGTCAGCCCTGCTGTCTTTCAAATTACTTCGGTGTCCCACACTCGGCGCGAGTTTCACCGGGACTTTTCGCCCGGGGAGATTTACGACTTTGGCGAACGCCTTTCTTGCGACCCAACCGCGAATACGTCCCGTTTTAGTTCGATCCCCCGTCTCTCATCGAACTTCGTCCTCCTTTGGGCGAGGAAACTACCGCGGCGAGACGCTTTTCCAGCCCCGATATCGGAACCGTCCCCACGCCCCTCGCCTCTTCCGGCGTCTGGTCGAACAGTAAAACACTGGCCACTCGTGGAACCAATTGCCCCTGGAGTGGCTTCTTCCTCTAATCTACTCGAACGCGCAACAAATTCATGGCCATTTGCTTTGATTCCCAGATATATAAGCCAGCTTTTCCCGGAAATTGTGTCTACCTTGATGCTGGCATAAAATGTAAAAGAAAAAGAAAAGTGAAGCAAGAGGAGAATGCTATGAGTGGCTTCTTTCTCTAATCTACACGAACGCGCAATAAATTCATGGCCATTTCTTACGCTTTGTTTTTACAAAGATATAAGCCTGCTTTTCCCAAACATTACGTTTATATTAAAGATATTATAAAATGTAAAAGAAAAAAGCAGCGAGATGAAAATGCTATGAGTGGCTATTTCTTTTAATTTACTCGAACGTGCAACAAATTCATGGCCATTTGCTTTGCCTTTGCAGAGATATAAGCCTGCCTGTCCTAGAAATTACGTTTATATTAAAGCTATCACAAGATATTAAAAAAAAAGGAAAATTCGTGACCATTTCCTATGCTTTGCCTTTACAGAGATACAAGGTGTTCGGCCACCACTGGGAAAAATTTTAATGGAGGATTCTAGAGGCTAAAATAAGACAAAAATCAAGAATCTCAATTTGTTGATGGAAGCTTCGTTAAAAATTTATTAAAGTTTAAAGTCCCGCCCGTACTGAATTTATTTTTCGAAAACGCGCAAGATTTCAGGAGTATGTCTATTCACCAAAAATGATTGTAATTGACCCCCGCAACCGTAAATAATTTTTCCAAAACGATTTGAAATTTTTTTTCTCGTCGAAAAATTTGGACATCTACTCCCTGTTTGACCCCATTTTGTTTGACGCTCTACAGAAAAGTTGTGTAATATTTTTTTGTAGGTACCTATGAACTCTAGTTGACTACTAAATTTCAATGAGATAAGTTACTATTGGAGGAGTTATGGTCGTTTGAAAATGGGTCCATTTTTATGGGGATTTTCTCATTTTACGGGGTCAAGCAACAACTTTTTCAATATTGTTAGAATTTCTACATATTCTCCACTAAAATACGCGTTATTTGCCGGTTGAAACATTACAATCCACCAATCCGTTCAGGAGTTATTATATTCTAAAGATACAGATGAAATTTCAGGGAAACATATCAATGTATTGTCAGACATCATATTTTCGGTAAGGAATTTTTTTCTCGAAAATGCGTAGAATTTCTGGGATATGCGTAATGACCAAAAATTATTGTAATCGATCCCCGCAAGCGAAAATAATTTTTTCAGAACCATTTGAAATTTTTCTTTTTCATCTTTAGGCACCTAATAAGATTTTCGGTAAGGAATTTTTTTCTCGAAAGTGCGTAGGATTTCGGAGGTATGTGTAATGACCATAAATAATTGTAATTGACCACCACAACTGGAAATAATTTTTCCAGAACGATTTGAAAAATTTGAATTTAATTGTTAATAACTTTTTAACGAAGCCTGCATCAACAAATTGGTATTCTTGATTTTCGTCTTATTTTGGCCTCTAGAATCCCCCATTAAAATTTGTCCCAAGGATGGCCGAACACCCTGTATAAGTCTGTTTACTCAGAAATTACGTGTACATTAAAACTATCATAAAATGTAAAAGAAAAATTAGAAAGAACAAAGATGAGAATACTATTAATGGCTTCATCCACTAATCTACGTAATACGAATACGTAACAAATTCATTTCCAATGCTTTATCTCCACAAAGCTATAAGCTTACTTTTCCCGGAATTTACGTTACAATAAAGCTATTATAAAATGTAAAAGAAAAAGTAAAAAACAGCAAGGTGAAAATGCTATGTGTGGCTCCATTCTCTAATCTATTCAAATTGCATTCAATTCATGACCATTTGCTTTGTATTTGCAAAGATATAAAAATGCTTTTCCCAAAAGTTCAGTTTACATTGTAACTATCATAAAATGTAAAAGAAATAGAAAAAGGAACCAAGATGAAAATACTATAAGCGGCTTCTTCCTTTAATTTACTTGACCATTTCCTATGCTTTGTTTCTACAAAAATATAAGTCTACTTTTCCCCAATCATTACGTTTACATTAATACTATCATAAAATATAAAAAAAGAAGAAAAAAGCCCCAAGATGAGGACGCCATTTCCGCGCGAAAGAATGCAACGATCACGGCTCGATCTCAAGTGATTTTGCAGTTGCTCGAGTGTAGATCGACTCAAGATGAAAGACGATTTCTCATTCATAACAATGACTAACGTTCCCTCGAGTTATCGCGTCGTTCCTTGCCTTGTAAATATCGACTTCCGGGCAAGCATGGACGACCCAAGATGGTTTTCTACGATATCGATGGACGCGCGAGTCTTCTCCAGTCGGAACATCGACGCAAACGAGTAGACGATCACGAAGTCCATAGCTGTTCGAACGCGTTTGCTATCGTGGCGCGATGAACCTGCCAGATTACAAGCAAATTACATCGAATTTGACGGCCGGGTAATGCAGCGCAGATCAACGTGCTCGATGTAATTTACGCAACGCCGTCCATCATATTACTTATTAACGTTCGCGCGGAACAGCGAGATTGAATTATTGCCAAACAACGTTTCGGGTTTCAAAAGTGTCACGGGATACGCCAGGCTGGGAGTGTTTAAAAAAAAAAAATTGAAAGAAACTGGAAAATTGCAAGAGACACGCGTCATTATTCCAGGACCGATTTTTTTAACTTCAACGATATAAAATCCTCTAAAAATTTAACTATTGCAGACAATGTTACGGTTTTATTTCTGTAGAACGATTAGAAAAATGCCACGATAGAGGATGGAAGTGGCGGTCGTTGCGTATAGTTTTTTATTTTGTTCTCTGCGCAGCCGGGACGGGTTCGATCGCATCAGTCAATTTAGCCGAGGACTGTCGATTAAACCGTGCGCGATACATTTAATGGCGACGGCTTGTTTCCTGTCTGAAACAACCATTAATTTTAGGCCGGGCCGCGATATCGATAGCGGAACAGATGTCCGTACTGTTGATAAAAGCGCGTCCATAAAAGTGAGCTTTACAGGATAATAACACGTGTACGCTTGACGTATGGGTATTCCACTGGCCTGCTGGAACAAATGAGTATGAACGTTTTCCAATCAACCCGACATCAAAACGTTCCGCTGGTAAAAGGGATTGGAAAAAGGAACGACGAAAATCCGCGAAAGGTGCGTCGAAACAGACTAACAAACACAAAATGTCAGCATTGCGTGTAACAGCGTTTGCCAAGACTATTGGTTACCGAAAGTTTCGTTTCCAGTAACTTTCGTCGAGTGGACATACTTTAAGTTTTAGTTTAAAACGCACGAAGAAATATAAAAATACAGTGGAGGTAAAAAGTACTTACGCCATCTGTCTTTAGATTCGAAACAGAATATTACAATTCCCGTATTACATTCTCAGTCTAAATAAAAATTTAATGTCATCGATACGTAAAAAAACCTAGTTTATGGCGTTTTGAAATATAAAGCGAAAGGAAAGTCAACATACGTGCACACGCGTCCATACGTGTGTAAAGAATTTTCTAACCGGTTGTTTTGAATGTTTGTCCAGGAGCACGCCAAAACATCGACGAATGCAATACACAGCGAGGATCAAATATTGACCGATAGCAATACATCGGCCTCTGACATATTCAATAATATTCGAGGTAGCGAGATTGTTAATTCGGAGAATTACGTTGTCGAAAATGAAATTATTGCAAATGTCGATGTAGTTTTAACTTGATGGTCACTGTCGAAAGACGTAAACTGTAAAATTGATCGACCAGTTCGGGGGCACGACGGGAAATCGAGATCTATATTGCTTCGCGACGACGCGACGCAGGAATGGCAAGGTAAACAGAGGATCGATATTGTTTGATTTATGAGCCGCGAGAGCATGGCCGATCGGTGCACGATCACGAAGTGTTTTCGTAGCCTGCATTCGCAAGCAATGGCCGAGGCTACGCGACCACAGCGTCGGTTATTCACGTACGGCTGTGTCAGCGGTGCGAAATGTACGCGCGCGAAAGAGCGGACCGTCTACCTGCTCCGAATTTCGAATTTTCGATATCGACGAGCAAAGGACGCCGACCCTTTTCACCTTCTCACCCGTTATCCGGTACTTTCCACCCTCCCCCCCCCCTCCCCCTCTCCCTGGCTATCCCCGCTCGCAGACTAGCTGCCACGTAACGCTTATTGGTGCACCCCCAACACCTCCACAGATTTATAAAGCTCTTCGAACCCTGTCGCGAATTTTAACGCGCTCCCAGTAGACCGAGAATATCAAATTTAAAAGTAATACTTTGCAATTCGTATTACGCTACGAAACATGTATGTATGTTTATTAACCCTGTTGAAATTGTAGACTTATGGGTTACATAATTAAATCAAACTTCGATATTTAAACGTATGAATTTTAACGAGCTCCCTGGAGATCGAGAATGTCTAATTTAAAAGTAATACTTTGCAATTCGTATAATGCTACGAAACATGTATGTACGTTAATTAACCCTGTTGATATTGTAGGCTTATGGGTTGCATAATTAAATCAAACTTCGATATTTAAACGTATGAATTTTAACGCGTTCCCAGGAGATCGAGAATATCAAATTTAAAAGTATTACTTTGCAATTCGTATTACGCTACGAAACATGTATGTACGTTTATTAACCCTGTTGAAATTGTAGGGTTATGGATTGTATAATTAAATCAAACTTCGATATTTAAACGTATGAATATTTTAGGCTTTATTATAGGCTATAATGTATCTCAGAAGTCTGTTCGGTATGAGATCGATTTTTAAATTGTGCGATTCATCTGTCGTGGAAAGGCAAGAATGGTGAGCATCCTGGCAATGAACTCTTATTTTTTTATATTAAACAACATGAGTTCGTGACCAAAACAGGAAAGAAACACTGGGCATAGTATACATCGTTATTACAGATGAATTTTGGTTAGGAAATTCAACAAATCCTTTGACAATGTTCTAAGCTATTATCAATTCACTTAACTTGCTCGTTTCTTCTATAATAATTGGTAATATAAGAAATCTTTCGTAGTCAAAGGGTTAGTGGATTTTATCGAAATATTTTTTAAAAGAAAATATGCACCATGTACACTCGTGTCGATATTTATGTTGACACGTAAGGTTCTATTATAAGCGATCAAAAATAAAGTTAGTAATATACCTGTAGGAGCTTATTATAAAAAGAAGAAAGTACATAGAACGCAAACTAATTCCTATAGGGATATAAAACTATGTAAAATAGCAAAATGTTTAATATAACTGAAGACGGAAAGTATGTCATTATAATTTAATGCACATCTTACAAAATATGTACACAAAATATATCGTTTAAACTTTCTTAAATATAAAAACATACAAATAACTAAATAAAAACCTAATATTCTAATAAAAAAATAAAATTTAATACATGTCAACGTACTTTCTGACGGTAGAATAAATTCAAGAATTACACTTTTAATTGGAAAATCTAAAGTAATATTAACAGTTCGGCTTCTCCCTTTATACTTGTGGCGTCGCCTCCCATGCTCGCCACCAGAGGGGTTGCGCTCTCACAAGCGCTCGACCGACCCCTGAGTTCCTATATATACAATCTTCGACCAACTTCCCAATATGCAGCACCACACTCATCGTATGATGCATGTAAACTAGGTTTTTGAAACTTTTCCCTCGAGCTCTAACCCAAGGAACAATAACACACCTATGTAAACATTTTACAAACACTCTAAGTGCAGGTTATAGGGCGTCAGTCCAAGGTACTGCAGAAGAATCAGAAGAACGAGAAAAAAAAAAAACTTCCCAATATCCCAGTCGCCTAAGGTGCACTAGCAGGCCCAGACGAAACGCACCCCTTCCTTTCCTTTCCTGTCCTTCTGCGAATGGGGGGAAACAATAAACAACAAACGCCAAATATCAAACAAAAGAGGGGCACACGACAGAACTATAAAAGAAGAGAAAGAATAAATAAATAAATAAATAAATAAATAAAATTCTCGTCTCGTCACGATATTTTCGAGACCTCGCCTGTCCATACTAAAAATTAAGAGTCAACGTAAATACGAACGCGAGTGTACTTATGAGAAATAATTAAGGCGATTAAAATTTCGTGTTTACCGGACGCAGTTTCCCCCGAAAAAGTGTCCCGTGATTACAGTTTGCGTTTCAACTACCGAGTATGCAAACTGTTTCCGGGTACAATTTCGAACTTGGCGAACACCGGTACTTCATCGGCGCTTAACCGCTCCCGAAGGCAGGGTACGTCGAACGCAGAGGACCCGGTAGATTTCGCCCACTCTCGGAATAGTTGAACGACGTAGGAGGGGATGGGATGGGGAATGATCCGTTGCAACGGAGAGGATCTAAGCGTAAGGATGAGAGAATGCGCCGAGCCAGGTTAGGAGGAGATCCCCGGGCTGGATATATGGGCACGGAGGAAAAAGGCGTCGTTACCAGAGGCTCATTAACGGGAACTATCCCCAAGACACCCGTAGCAGCGCCTTCGAACCGAGCCAGAAGCCCGGAGGTTTTAGTCGGAGCGTTTGGGCGCGAGGAACCTGCAGAGCTCCAATACTAATTAGCCCATCGCATCGGTTCGATCGTTCCCCAGCAGAAGCTACGGCCGTTTCCTCCGTCGTTTTTCGGACTTCCCTTCGTTAACTCTATTCTCATTTTTCTTCGAGGGTCTGTTTTAGCGTTTGCCAGGTCCAGGGACGCTCTGTCGATCGCGCAACCGACAAGAAACTCGCCGCGAAAACGAACCCCGAAAGTTGCCCCGAAAGAGGTCGCGTCACCTTCTTCGTGTTTTACTTTTTTTTCTCTCTCACTTCGTTCTGTTGCCCTCTGTCTGAAATTTGGACCGCTGCCATGCCCAACTGTCCTACCCGCGGACGTTTCTGGTTGGCACTCCCGAAACTCGTCCAATTACCAGGCATTACTCTCGTTTCATCTCGTCCGGGGGCGCGAAGAGAGCAATTTCCTGGGCGCCCTTTGCGACCGCCATTATTTCATTAAGGGCGGCTCTTCAAGATGCATGCAGTGTTTGTTCAACGACCTACCAAATTAAGGATTTCTTCTACGGTAAAACGCGTTTTTTTTCATAAAGAAACTATGCAGTTGCATTGGCGCTTTTCGTATGTATCTGTCACTCTTTGGATAATATTTACAAATTTTTAGAATAGTTAAAATTAGTGGTAGTGCAGAGGGAAAAGGTATTCTCATGGATTTCACGATCTCAGTTCTCTTGTTTGTTTAAAACAGAAAGACAATAAAGATTCTTAATCAGGATACATTGTGATACAGCAGCAAGACAGAAAAAGATTGATAATTTAAAAAATGGTAGCATTTCGAAGTTGAGATATCGATTTGGTTTTGTTGTTTTCAACTTTAGCAGGCTAAAAAAGAAGAGAAAAAATAATGATTTTGACTTCATTGTACTACAGGTTATAGTGTCAAGTGTACTGAAGGTACACGCTAAAACGAAATCGGTAGAGTAGATCTTGAAATATCATGACAGTCATTTCAGAAAAAATAGTTTTAAGAAAAGTACATTTAAACAGAAGGGTCAAACTGTTCAAACAGGTATAAACTTCGTTAATTTTTGGAGTTCGGTGATATATTTTAGGACTATATCCTTTAAGAAAACGCAAACAAAAAATCGAATTTTTTGGTGATTTACAGTAGAAAGTACTTAAACGAAGAAGCACAAGATATTTGAGAATTGGGGCCGTGCGTAGTAAAGTTTTATTTGTAGAAGTGTCAGATGCGGGTAGAATTTGTTGCACGATCCAGCGAATCGGTCTGCGGATTATTGGCCGAAAAGCTGCCGATTTATTAGGTCGCATATCGAGTGTTATAAACGGTGGACCTCCGTTTCGCCATTGACCGAATAGCAGGCATGGATGGGCAGGTAATGAACGACCCGGCGAGCGTGGAGATCCGCGTCCAAAGACAGAGAACTCCAGCAAGGTGGAGAGAGACGGAGGAAACTGGAACCGACGGGATATTCAAGTAATGACAACGATAACGACGCTGACGATAATCAACGGCTAACACTCGTATCGAACGCAGTTTGCCGCACCGACGACGATGACGAACGACATCGAGAGGCCATTAATTGATACTACCTGCTAATTGGTATCGCTAATTTCTATTGGGCGTGTACGCGACTAGCTTACGATGAAACGATCGTCGGAGTGGCGATCGACGTTCCCGCGGTTGCGAATAATGCTCCTAGTTTACTTCGGAGGATTTACAGGATGGGATCCCTCTATCGCGGCTGTGCACGTATTGTTACGAGGTAACAACATTAATTACAGCGGGACCCATGTACGCCCGCCAAAAGGTCTAAAGAAACCCCCCTGACCCGTAGCAAGAATAAGTTTATGAAGCCATCGACCATCGGTTGTCTTCCACGCCGTTTTATAATCCGCAATTTGGTTCTCTATTTTAGGCTTAAACATTTTTCAGTTTTATTTCGTCTTGCATGGCTTAGTAAGGTCAAGGCGCTTCATAAAAATTATTACCTGCTACGGTCGAGGCACGCGGAATTTCCCGGACGTCATCCGGTGGTGCCCTCGGTACCTAACGGTGACCGATGGCTTGGAGGCGGTCACTTGTAATATGTTCAACAAATACTTCTCCAATCAGGGAAAACGACCGCCTTCCCTGACAAAATTAAAAATAACACAGCAGCCAATCCGCGTGCCTCATCCCCGTCAGAACCCAAGGCCGATTTGTATTTAAGGGTAGCTATTCTGACGGGGAGAGTGATTACAACAAAAAATTTGACTCGGTTAACATCATATATACATTTTTTAAACAAGAAACGTGAAGACCGCACTGTAGTAGACTAAGATAGATTATTAAATATTAAAAATAGTTAATTGTAGCTCAATTATTACACCAACCACAAATATTCAAGCGCTATTAAGTTACCGCTTGAAGCGCATCACAGAATCAGAAAAAGATAAGTGTGCGCCTTGAACACGTATCGCTGAAACGTTTCGCGAAAAGAAGCGTCGCGTGGGTGTAAATAATACGGGAACAGTGCAAATGACACCTGAAAAGGATGAGAAAATTCCTTTTCTTGTTAGCGTCTCGAGGGGTAACGTCTTAAAAGCTGCAGAGAGCAGCTATCGTCCGATATTTTTGTGTCGCTTCATGGTTATATTCGGCTTTTATTGTACCGTCTGGCAATGGAAAGAGAAAATCCAAGTTTTCGGAACTATTTCTTCTAATGACCAGGGTCAGCTGGTCTAATATGGAATACGTTTTTAATTTGGAACACAGCAATATTAAATAATCGTGATTTTGCCATCTATTGGTGATGAATTCCAGAATATTCAAGAAAATATCGCAGTCTGAGTTTTTGCAAAGTGATTTTTGATTTAATATTATACATAATAAGGTAGGTGCATTTGTCTTAGCTCGATTATTTCTTCAAACATAAATATAAATATGGTATTCCATATTACGAGCACTATGAGCCTAACATGGAAAATTAGGCCTACAGTAAATTAGTAAACATTTCCTAAACCGTTATTATGTTTTTAATTTGCCCATTACCAGTCAAAAGAGCATAAAATTTCCTATAAATTCATAATATTTAAGTTCTGCAAGCAAGTGAAACATGTTATGGCATCGCCTCCCATGCTCGCCACCAGAGGGGTCGCGCTCTCACAAGCGCTCGACCGACCCAGGGCCTGCTAGAAAGCCTTACTGATCACTCCTTTCCTTTCCTGCCCTCCTACAATTGTCACGAGTTCCTACCCTCAGCAAGGCAGCTTCATAATGTGTACAAAAAAAAAGTATTCCATATTAAGCAACTGGCCCTACATAAACCAGTGGATAGCAATAAAATTTATTTGCGTCCAACGTGGGTTTCGAGTAGCAAAAAATAACGTTCGAACGATCGTCGAACCGTGTCTCGGGGCGCGACATTTTACAAAATCTATCCCAGCCAAGCCTTCGTTCCAGGCGTCAGTCAATGTTTGTCGCTAGTCCGCCTCGCCGCCTCCCGTATGGCACGAACGAAATAAAATTGAGGCAAACCGATCTGTCGCCCCCAAATTGACTGACACGCTCGACTGCGGCCGTGGATCTCGCGAAAGCGACGGTAAGAGCGAAATAAAGAAAGCAACGGGCGCACGTAGGCAAGCGCAAGCGGAGACGTACATCGAGTTTACCTCACACGAACGCCTTTTCCACCCCCTCCTCGCGACCTGCGTAGGAAACCTTTTATCCCGAGAAATTACCGCGAATGGCTAGGAAAATCATCGTTCGCCGTGGCTTCCATTTTCATCCAGCCCCGAGCGGATACGCTCGAGACGCTTCCAGCGGAAACGCGACTTGGTTGCGCGTCGAGGCTGCAACAGTCGTCGTCCAGGTGCCGTCTGTGTCGTTTAGAAAATGCCTGCACGTACGTCGTGGCTTCCACGGGACGAGGGACAGGGCAAACGAAAACGCCACGAGGAAATATTCCGCCCGCGAAAAAGTTTCTCGTCACAGCCTGGAAATTTCTTCGGTTTCCTCTTCTTACCCTCGACTTCTGTTTCTTCTTCGTTTAAATTGCTACGAATCGTCCCCCACGCTTCTTGAGATTTGGTTAATCCTTAAGTGGTCTCGATCTCAACTGAATCATTTTCCATCAAAGCATTTAAAAAATAATTTTCGAATAATACATTGACGTATATTAAATAATTACCAGCTTAAATTTCCCCCAATAATCTTCTTAAGGGTGAAATCAAGAATTTGAACTTTTTACGAGGAAAAATAATTCAGTTTTGAAATTTTGTTGGTAATCGTACAAAGTTTGATGAATTCGACGCAACTATTTTATCCGAGTGCGATAAACAACGATCCAAGAGGGGTTCTCTGCCGCGAAAGAAGGGAAGTTTCTGTTTAATAAGATTCCTCTCCAACGGGTTAAAAATTGTAATCCCGCGGGAGTACGAGTTACTTGGTTAGTATTATATATTCCGTTCCAGAGGTAAGTAGGAGCTCTCACGCTTCTAATTACTTATTTCTGTTGTACCTCGTCTGGATTAATTACTTTCTACGACGCTGGGCACAATTTCATTATAATAACGTATAATGTTTTAATTCTCTCGTTCTGTCGGGCGAATGTACAATCTAATATTCCTCCGCGTCATTTATTATTCGCTTTAATCGCAGGAACGAAGTATTTACCCGAACAAACGACGCCAGATTATTCGCCTGATATTATTTCAAACGCAACGAAGTGATTTAGAAATGATAGAAAATAGAAACTTTACCCTCGTGACGCTTCTCCGTGCGAGACAAAATTATTTTCTAACAAGTGAAGGTCTTTTCGAGTTTCAGAGGCCAGGAAAACAAGAAAGAACCTTTATCCAGCCGTGACTAATATTACGTTTCCCCATAGAGCTCAAACAACGTCCCTGTTTACTAGGACCCTTTGTACCCTTGTCATTCGGACGGGAAATATTTCTGTAATTAAAACGCTGGCGTTCAGACTGCCAGAAGAATGTTGCGAGCCGGTCTGCGGCGTGCACCGGTCCTTTTATTTGCAGATTTCTCGCCCCGTTGTACTTTAATAGAGGCGAAATTCCGCGATAACACGTCGAGCACGTAACATCCTTGTTCCTGTAATCTCGACGCCCGAGAGCCCGAGAGTTCGAAACTATAAGACGCCCGTAGGGTAACTTACGAAGAGATTCGACTCCTCTGGGGGGAGGGGGAGGGGGTGGAGGTAGAACGGAAGACCTGGAAGATATTTAATTTTCCCCGGAGCCGGTCGTCCGTTAGATACGAAAGGCGCGAAACGATAACCGGCCGTGCCCTGGCGAGAAGAAAACTGATACGCGAAATTTATATTTCAACAACCGCTTTTTCGCTTCTCGTAGAGAGACAATGATAGGAGTGATATTTACAATGTTAATGGGGCCATCTGAGTTCGTTGTACCGTTAAATCCACGGATTAACTCGATGCAGCGGAAAATGCAATATGTACATACGTTATTATTAGAGTAGATTCGGATTAGAACGTTAAGCGTTTAACCCATTTGCATCTTCGCTCAAAATATGAAGCTTGCTTTATAAATCAGAGGTACGGAACGCAGAGTCTTTCGAAAATTATACGTACAGTTCGCGTAAAAAGTATTCCTATAGTATTTGATGTCAAAGAGATGTTTTTTCACTGCGTAACTCGTTTTTAATAATGGTGGACTTGCACTGATTAGCTTCTGAACCGTTCACATGAGTGCAGAAAAAATAGGCGTGAAAGATAATTTTATTCTTGTTCCGAAAACAGTTTGAAAACATTTAGTAACACCTCCACAATCGCCAGATATAAATACATATGTATATAGCAACCGAGGGATCGGTCGAGCGCTTGTGAGAGCGTGAGCCCTCTGGTGGCGAGCATGGGAGGCGACGCCACAAACATATACATTTAAAAAGAAAAATTCGATCACATCATATTTCCACAAAAACTAATTTGAAAAAAGTATTCAAGAGTGAAATAAAATCTCCAGCACAGTAACAGACAAATTGGTAAATTTTATGATCCCTAGACTAGAATAAGTATTAAAGTTATTAAAAAATAACGATTTACAGTATCTTGAACACTAAATTCTTTTATTTTTTTCGTCGACATACAACTGTACGAATACATATTACACATACATTATTGTCAGTTTTTGATTCTTTTCTAGTATTTCTGTAAGATTTGTTTCTTAGACATCCAAGGATATCTATATATTTTTAATTTATTGAAATCATTAGAAACAAATGAAGATTTGTACTGCAGGAATACTTTTTACGCTGGGTGTATCTCAAAATAGAATCATTTCATATGATGTTGCAACATTTATTTTACTGCATAGCTGTACGGTAAATAAACTTAAAATAGATACTAAAATTTCTTACTCTGTATGGTAATCATTAAAATGATCACAAATATCACATTTGAAAACAATTTCTTTTCTAACTGATATCCAATTTACATACAGTGCATTGTTTAAATGTCCTTTTTCATTTAGCGACCAGTATCTCATTATCGATCTATTGGTAGATGAAGTCTCTCTAATCCTTTCGTTTTTACAGTATTGTTCAATAATCGTCTGCGCTAATTTTCGTTTATAAACACGAAAAGCTCGATCTTTTATGCGAATATTCTGCTTTTAACGATAAGCAACAGTTACGCGGATTATTCCGCTTGATAATGCAAACGAGTTAAACGTGCAACCTTCCCCATAGCGTCTGCTCAACAAAATTCCAAAACTCTGCCTCGTCTTTCCGCGTTAGAACGTTCCGTTGATTCACGAGATGCTCTTCGGCCGATTAAACCGTGCGGAGACAACATCGACGAAACGGTAATGTTCGATTAATGCGCGAGTCGCGTACACGGAAGGCGGCCGTGAAATGAAACGACGTACCCTTATCAAACGTCTAACGGCGAAAACTTCTCGGAGAGATCCGCGCCGTTTCGACGTGTTCCCGGTTCTGACGAGAAGGATTGCATTTCTCCCGCTCGTAGCACGACTCCGTCTCCGTCTGTCTTCCTACGAGTCGCGGGAGGATGCAGTCGGGAATAATTAACGAGGGTGAGAAGATCTTCTTTCCAGGGAACATACGTTTAACGATCCCCCCATCGCTGGGGGGGTTACAAGTGCCGCCACCCATGAACGCGAGGGTTGGAAAAGGGGTTCGCGAGGGAGAGTGACTTTTGGCGCAGAAACAGTCGTCGGACGTCACGTGCTTCTATAATTGTTCAGCCATCATGGAGACGTTTAACGATCACCCTAAACGTCGGTGATCCGATAGGGCCGGAAAATTTCAAACATTTTTCGCGCGAGACACGCCGCGTGGTCGACCTTATGAAATTTGTCGCGCGTCTCCATTGATTCATTGCGGTCGTTAGCACCCGGAGGGGGGATTTATTCCAGGATAAAACGTTCAAATATTAGACGATAAAGCCGAATGGTCGATCATCTTTGACGTTGCTATATTGTTTCACGTTGACTAAACTCACTGCGCTTTTATTTCTTTGTTATTTTCTAAACAGAAAACTGTGCTTGCGTCAAAATCGACGGTAGTCGAAGGATTAAGAGGTTTTTGTAACATTTATCCGGATAGTACAATAAAAATTACTATAAAATTTCGCGGTACGTTCAAAATAATGGATGTTAAATACGAGTAGATAAACTAATCGTTTGGTTATGGACTGCATTATTCGATTCTGTTTGAGACGTTAACGAACGTGACGTCGCCGCTATACGATTTAACGGCTTTCGTCTACGGTTTGATATATAATGACGTTTGCGTTACCACAATTTCGTCAATGCTAATAGACATCGAAAATTGGATACGAGCTGCGTGCCGATACGATTATTAGATCGCCACAGGTGCACCGATAGATCAATGGGAATGTTATTGCACGACTGTTAGCAGATTTGACAGATGTATATTCCCGTCAAACATTGTTTCGTCGCGACCGTTTCAGCAATACCCCTTGTAAATCTGTACCATTGCGAGGGCAAATCTTGAAACTCTGTTCGACGCGAAACGATCAATCCCAGTCGATTGTTTCGCGCGATATTTCGTTCCTGCAATCCTTGTTCTGCCTCCCAAAGACGTTTCAATAATTATAGTAAACTCTGGGATAAAAAAATGTTTGAAGAAATATTAGATCGTTCGGAAAGTTCCCGCCAATTTTTAGGGTAAATTAAAATCGAAAAAAATTAGGCTTACAATTTAGTTTATTCAATTATCTATGCACCATTTTGTTCGATGACCTTTTGCCACCTACTGGATAGTTTCATTATCCCCCTCTCGTAAAGTTCCCGCCAATTTTTAGGGTAAATTAAAATCGAAAAAAATTAGGCTTACAATTTAGTTTATTCAATTATCTATGCACCATTTTGTTCGATGACCTTTTGCCACCTACTGGATAGTTTCATTATCCCCCTCTCGTAACATGATCTTGGTTTGTCATTGAGAAACTTCTCCAGGTGCTGTTTGCAGTACTCCAACGGATTGAAATTTTATCTATCATTTAATCTATCAGAAATTGTATAATAGTAAAGTTTTACAAACGCAGTTCAATTTTTCTAGAGTGCACTTGCGCCATGTGTCGGAAATCGGCGGGAACTTTAAAGAAATTTAAAAAAATATGTAAAGTCGAGGATCCCAGAATTTTTATTGAAATTCCGTTGTATGTTGAATCGATTGCATTTTGATTTCAGGTGTCCTGGATACGTAAAAGGGATTTACACATACTCACGTCGTCCATTTACGCGTACACGGGAGACGAAAGATTTTCCGTGAAGCACCCGGAAGCATCCAACGAATGGACGTTGAAGATCGATTATGTCCAGCAACGTGACGCCGGGGTTTACGAATGCCAGGTTAACACCGAGCCCAAAATGAATTTAGCCTTCGTGTTGAGAGTCGAAGGTAAAGCTGCTGTTGCGCGACTATTATCCTACCGGTTAACCCTTTCGCGACCGACGCTTACAAACGAAATCCATGGAGATAAAACTTTGAGCAATCGCCAAGTGCTTCCATGTTTGCTCAAATATTTGGAGCAACCTTTGATCTTTCGAATGAACAAACCTTTTTTCGCGTACCTGAACGATTTAAATATTATCTTTACGTATGAGTCGAGCGTTACTTAAATATCAATGTAATTTTGCTACTTAATATTTTATTCCTGCAAATTCTTAATCGTTCCTCTGTGTAAACTTCCTCGAAAATGACACCTGATCGATGTTCTCCTAACATGAAAGAGTAAACCGAACATTGCGTGCACAAGAGCTCTATTTCTATAAAGATCGAAGAGCGTTGCAAACTTTTGAGCAGTAAAGTATACACACTGTCTCTGCTGTTCTAAATTATACGGTACGTGCGATATCAAAGCGTCACAACCTGAAAGTAAGTGATTCTTCAAGTAGAAATGTATTAGAAAACGTAGAATAAATATTATTCCGCTTCAAACTAGCATGCTATTATAAATTTACATCGTAGCTAGAATCATTTTCCTTCTTAAGAAGTTCAACCGTTGTTCTTTATACTTTTATCTGCATAACAAAGTCGCGTTTAAACTTCTATTTATCAGGAGAGCTTAAAATATGTGTCCAAAAACAACAATACGAAACGCAAAACCTTGCACTTTCCATAACTAATTTTCACTTATTTGTTTTCCACGTCTGTACTGTAAATAAAGTAAAGTTTCTGATTTATTTCTTACCGATCCCCGACTCTGATCTGAACGCTTGCAGATGGATCGCGAAAGGGTTAACTGGCGACATTACAAAAGTCACAGTATCGCTGTAAATATCATGCGTAATGGTGGTAGATGATAAATACGTTCGAAACGCTTGTGTACGTGTCTACCGTTCGATCGAAAGACACTTCCGGTTACCCTGACTACGCACCAGCATGCGAAAAAGGATTGAAGCTTACCGCCTTGCATGCCTGTCACCGTGAAGCGTACGAATCTTTAAGAGAACGGTTTTCTTTTCTCTTACAATTAGTACCGATGCATTCATCACCCACCGGTGAGAAACGTTTGATGAACGTGCCTGCAACTAAACCGTTGATTTCCGTCTCCCTGGTACATTTACCGAGCAATTTTTTCGCCTAATCGATTGCCTTGTCAACGTCGAACGCCCGTCGCGACCATACATCCGGTGATGCAACAGTGTCAATTAAAAGTTCTCGCGAATTATCGAGCATCGTTCTGTTCGCGCGTCAACGAGGCTCCTCTACTCTGGACGTAATCTACTTAGAACCGCAGACGAAGGGTACTGCGAAATTTTCAACCTCCAGACTGGAAGATCCCCTCTACGATTGCGATGAAACGAATTATTTTCAGAGACGTTGTTTTTGGAAACATATTGTTAGAGAAAGAATCCAGCATTGTTGTTTATTAATGCTTGTGGGTGTACGATTTTAACCCATTTGCATCATTTTACATGTAAAGAAGATAGAGATTATTAAAACCGAAAGACTAAAGAGACTAAGCTAAATGAAAAAGGACATTTAAACTGTTTTCAAATATTTGTGATGTTCCATCACGTATCGATCATTTTAAAGATTTTCGTACCAATAAAAAAATTTTAGTATCCATTTTAAGTTTATTTACAGTTTAACTTTTGAAAGACTTTCGCGTTTAGAGGGAAGATGCAAATGGGTTTTCAGTGACTGTGAGTCGACGCGAAAGGGGTTCGCGTAGCACAGTTTGAGAAACACTGACGCAGGGGAATTAGCAAACAACGCCCCGGCGTTATGCGATCGTTCCAGTCGAACGGCTCGCTTATTTTCGCGTCATTTTTCCTCGATTGTTTCGATTCGATTCAGTCAACGTTCCGCGTCATTCCGCGTAATTGCGAATTTCGCAGCTGCGTCGTTTATAACTTCGTTTCTTTCCTCGTGCTCCTCTGTTCCCCCCACCGTACAATGTATTGTCGCGCGCTAACGAGTCCCTATTATTCGGGGGCTGCAAATATTTATCGATCTCGACGATTACGCGTTATCGTTATTAATCGCGCTCGCACGCGCGGGCGCGGCTGCCTGTAACGAATAACAATATACACGGTTCGAGACCAGTTCTATCGCAAATAACCGCGGCAAATGATAACGCCCTCCGTATCGTATCGGTGTTTCGGTAATTTAATAATGCGTTCTATCGTTCCCCGTGTATCGACGTGATTAAACAGCGTCGTTGGTCGATGTTTTCAGCGATCCGCCCGTAATTTCTATCCTAGGTCGACCGTAATCGACATTCCTTCTCATCGTCGAGCTACGAGCTAGGTTCGAACGATATAAACGTTAAATGTTGCAATATTTTTATCATCCAAAACGTCCGCTAACGGCCACTGCTCGAAACGAGATCCAGTCGAGCAATTAGTCGTCGTTTACGTGAAAAAACGGTTCCTTTCGCGTCCGCAAATTGTTAACCGTGGTTCTCGGGATCTCGAAGCCTCCGCGTGCACACGAACGCTGGGCTGTTCATTAATTATGTTCCCCGCCAGTGCCTGTCCTTATCACGAAGAGTAATTGCTCGTCAGTCGGTCGAAAATATCGATCTCGACCGATGAAAACCGCGACGATACAGCCAGTCGTCGTCCGGAGAATTGAATCCTTAATGCGGTCGAAAGATCGAAACACGGAGCTTCAATGGAATACCATTTTGCACGTAATTGAATTCGTAGACCTTCGAATAGGACCGAGGGAAATGGAGCTTTAAGTATGATCTCTGACGTCGGATTTTCTTAGAGAATAAATGTATCTAATGAATAAGGAAACGTTGCTTCGTGGAAGCGCAAAGGAACTATTAGTAATTTTAGAGATTGGGAGTCTCGCTCGTCTGGAATCTGTCGGAACGTAAAACGTATCAGTTCTACGAGCTTGTCTAATTTACATTTTCGTCCGATGAAATCTGCTTACGAATTGTACGGGACTCGCGAAACGCAATGCCGTACGTTAGGGGTTGATTTCTCGCGAGGAGTCTTTGAAATTTATACAAGGTGTTCGACCACCACTGGGAAAAGTTTTAATGGGCGATTCTAAAGGCCAAAATAAGACGAAAATCAAGAATATCAATTTCTTGACTGAGGCTTCGTTAAAAAATTATTAAAAAATTAAATTAAAAAATTCCAAACCATTCTGAAAAAAATATCTTTGGTTGCGGAGGTCAATTATAATAATTTTTGGTCATTACACATACCCCAGAAATCCTACTCATTTTCGAGAAAAAAATTCCTTACCGAAAATACAATGTCTGACCATACATTGATATGTTTCCCTGAAATTTCATGTGTATCTTTAGAATATAATAACTCCTGAACGGATTGGAGGATTGTAATGTTTCAACCGGCAAATAACGCGTATTTTAGTTGAGAATATGTAGAAATTCTAACAACATTGAAAAAGTTGTTCCTTGACCCCGTAAAATGAAAAAACCCCCATAAAACTGGATCAATTTTCAAAGGACCATAACTTCAACAATAGTGAACGTATCTCATTGAAATTTAGTAGTCAACTAGAGCCCATGGGTACCTATGCAAAAGTATTACACAACTTTTCTGTAGAGTGTCAAACAAAATGGGGTCAAACAGGGGGTAGGTGTCCAAATTTTTCGACGAGAAAAAAAATTTCAAATCGTTTTGGAAAAATTATTTTCAGTTGCGGGGGACAATTACAATCATTTTTGATGAACAGATATACCCCCGAAATTCTGCGCATTTTCGAGAAAAAAATTCAGTACGGTCGGAATTTTAAACGTTAATAACTTCTTAACGAAGCCTCCATTAACAAATTGGTATTCTTGATTTTCGTCTTAATTTGGCCTCTAGAATCTCCCATTAAAATTTTTCCCAGGAGTGGCCGAACACCGCTTATAACAAGAGTAATTAGACTGTAGATCTTTATGCAAAATCATGTTTTTATTAATAGAGAGCTTTGTAGAGAGTTGTCTCAACCCCTAAATATAATAATTCGTATTTCAGCAATCATTACAAAGTCTAAAATTATCCTTGCAACGTATTGTAAATGCAAAAATTTTATAAACTATATCTACTATAATCTATATTCTCTTGTTCGTACTAAAGGGTTTTCCTTCCCATTGATAAACGACCAATAACAATACTAAAATAGCATCCATTATAATATTATTTTTCTCGTAAAAAGAAGACGTTCGAGGTGTCAACTAACATTCTGCTCGTGCATTTTTCTAAAATCCATTTCACCGTCGACTAACACGATTTCTTCCAACCCCTCCTCCCCTCCCAGGTCCCCTGTTCGAATAACTCAAAGTTGATCGAAACTTCCGTCCGCCGTTCCCTCGAATGGCCGCGAAACGAGCTTCCTCTTCGCGAATTCGCGTCGCGGGTTAAAGATAAATGCGCGCACTCCCGGGAGAAGCCGCGAAACTGTTATCGCGACAGAAAGAAGGACGAGGGCGTATCAGTAGGTGGGGGTGGGTGGGTCGGGATACAATGAATGAACAGCAGCGTACGTTACACACGTATGCAGATCGAGTCCGTATTCACGGTGCTTTCCGGTGGCAGTGCAATCCCCCGGACCAGCCACAAAACAGTACACCCTCTCGGCTCAAATCGATTAACTCGATATCTTTTCTGTCCTCCCGTTCCAGAAAGTGCCCCTGTCCCTGCCACCACCACACCGAACGCCATTCACCGGACGTTCAACTCAGGTTAGAATCACGCAAGAACAAACTCCTTTTCCAAGCTGTTGAACATGCTGCCTAGACGTTCTATTGCCACCGAAATTGTGTAGAGATCGGTATGCTTGTGCTCGTCTGTCGCTGGCTAGCATGTGCGTTGCTCTACGTGCTAGTATCTGTGTGCCGGCTCGTGCTCTATCAGTGCATGCACGTCTTCTCCATTTAGCGTTAATTAATGCAATCCACTCGACGAACCCCCGATCTCGGATGGTTTTGTTTTACGAGGGCCGGTCGAGCTGACTTTAACCGGTGAGTGGTCCGTTTCGCTGATCATCGCGCTACGCGTTCGCTCGTCTCCTCTAATTATCGACAAATCATTCTACAAAGCGATAATCGTCAAGATTTCGTGGACACGCATGCTCGACCGATCCTCCACTCCTGACATCTCCGCCTCCGTGCTGATGCTCGATAATTCTTGGCGTTTGCGATTTCTTATACGAAAGCTACATTAAACGGAGCATGGATAATATCGAAACTGCTGTGCATTTTTTCGATAGAACAGAACTGAATAGTTCGCACGAGCAACTTTTTTTTCAAATTACAGCGATCCGTTCCGTAGACTATAATTGCGTTCCAATCAACGGACACGCGAGTGTTTCTTTGTATTTATTACGACACGGACGAGATTTTACATAGCGTTCAGCATGAGCTCAATTTTCTTGTATATCAACACGCACAGGGTGCCTCGAGGCGAATTGTAATCGCCTTTGAGGGATGTTTCGATTTAAACTTTCCCATTTAAAAAGTGATGTGTTCCGAATTTTGAAACAGAGGGTCGCTTAAACTAATAACAAAGTGGTCGAGTATAAAGTTGCGTCGAAAAATAATTTACGGAAAATCTCCGCCCGCGGGTGGAGGGGGGGGGCGAAACTCGTTTATCCAATTCTCCGCTTCCCCCCGCGATTAAAATATCCACGGCAATAACTCAAGTTCAGACGGGTGTCCTTCTGGCTCGATTTTTTTCTGTTTTTGTTTTCGTCGACCTCAACTTTCGAAGTTCCATTAAAACTTCGGGTGAAATTCGTTTCGAATGTTAGTCACGGCCGACGCCACGGAATTCGCGGATACCCGCCGCCGGCATTTGCATAGAGTATTACACACAACCGAATTTAAGTTCACTTACCACAATTTGCTGAACCGGATCTCGTAATTCTCTGCATTAATAACGCGCCACGGTTCGTTGCTATTTTCCTGCCTAATTTCGATCCAACCACTCAACTCCGTTTCGCTCGAGTTTTATCGACCATGGGGCATCGATGATCCAACATTTCACGCTCGGAAAGTTAAATCATAAGAATTGGATTAACGCGTTAAAGCGACCATTTATATGCATAGACGTTTTCAACGAAACTCCGCTCGCACTGTGCACGTAATCGTTAACCCAGAAAATGTTATGGTACAGTCTTATGCGAGCATTTTTCGACAACTCAATTTCAACTAGCGTAAATCGAGGTTATCCTCGAATATTACTCGAGTGCAAAATGTTATACAAGAGTGGAATAAATAAGAACAATATTCCTTGGTTATTCGGGCATCCAAAATTAAACTAGAATACGAGTCATTCGCGGTACATTGGGAAAGATTTAGGTAGCTTTCGCGAGCTGCTGTACGTGGTTCCTTAAAATTCGAACAAATTGAAACTTACTCGATCGAATCGAAGCGTGGCATAAAATTGTACTTTGGCATTGAAATTGTCAATTTTTAACGCACGCCGCGTCGCTTGCGCGATGTTGTGGCTTGAAAGCTGCTTGAGGGAGCCTGCAAGATTCATAAGACCGTAGACGCAACATTTCCCCGTGCGAATAAACGAAAGTTGAGTAGGGCCGAGGACGGAATATTTAAACAGCCGATTTCCAATGTGTGTTGCAGCCGCTCAAGCGAATATCCTGGGTCCGGAAGACGTCTACGTGAAGAAGGGCAGCACGATAAGCCTCACGTGCACCGTTAATGTGCAAAGTACACCGCCCAGCAGCGTTTCGTGGCATCACGGAGGAGCCGTGGTGGATTTCGACAGTCCCAGGTACAAGCCACGAGAATCAAGTTCCCAAGTTTGTTCCCATAATGCCCCCTCGTGCGTACCTATCTGCTATATTCTAAACGGCGGTCTATCCTTGCTTTCGATCGTTTGCGTTACGATTATTGCTGCACGATGACCAACACCGGTCGTAAAACCAATTCTTACGAACGTAAATTCGAATTTGAATACCAACGAACGTTCGAAACGAATAAAAGAATCGTAAGGCATTTAAAAACCGTAGTCTGTTCACGTGCTCGTGATAGCGGCCGTCAAGTACTTGCAATTAGTCATGCGACAGGGTCATTGAATCGACCGGGTTTATCGCTGATTGCTAACTAGCATGCACGCGTGTAGATTCAATTGTTTCTTAGCTCGTTAACCTGCAAATTGAGTAATTTCTCGATCGCAAATGCTTAGATTTATTGCGGCTTGTCATGCAACTAACACGAGTAACATTATGCGGTTAAATACGCGTGTTTCTTTATCTTCTAAAGTTTATCAATTTCCATTGAGAATCAAATGAAAAATTCCAAGGCGACTCGCGTCTTTCCCGTGTCTCTGACGGACTAAACTGCGAAAGGATCGCGTAAAACTTGGCGTATACTTCGTCGGTACGTCAATTCGAATGTAGTAGTTTCTACTTGGACGCGAGCCATGAAATTCCGAACTTCGAACTTGCGATGTTCGAATTGGGAATTCGCGAAAACGCGGGAAATAGTGGGCATGTAAACAGCCTCGTTAAACAAGCGATGGACGCGAAAGAGTAGAAGCTCGTCCCGCGAAAGTCGGTAAACCTTAGAAACTAGTAGCAAAGTATTATAAACCTGTGTCGATGTGTGAACAGTACCAAAGTATCTTTGATAATTCAGCGTTCACCGCAGGGGCGGGGTTTCCCTGGAGACGGAGAAGACGGAAAGCGGCACAACGAGCAGACTCCTGGTGACGCAAGCCAGATTGACCGACAGCGGAAATTACACCTGCATCCCCAGCAACGCGAATCCAGCCAGCGTAATGGTCCACGTGCTGAATGGTAAGAGACATTTTTATTCCACGAATTCGACCGTTCCCCTTTCCATCGGGTTAACGTAATATCTACGAGGCTCCGGCAACGATATCAGTCTTGCGCCCAGACGTAGCTGCGCCGTAACACACAACTTTCTTAATATCGATCGGCACTCTTCTTGCGACACCGCTTATCCTGTCTGGAGGAAGCTCGTCACGATTCTTTTCTTGCGAGAAGTGTCACCTAGGCGTCAGCTATCTACCCCACGATCACCTGGCTATGATTTTAGATCGATCCTGCAACGTATGCGCTCCCGAGATTGAGCACGCGCGCAACCTCCATTCGTCGCCCGTGTCGAATTATCCGGAAACTAATATCTTTCGGATAGAAGATAAAAATGTCTTTAAAATCAAATTTTGTTTCAAGTTGATATCGTAGTTCCGAAAAAAGAAATTATTTACGAACAAAATGCAGGTATGCAAACTTAAATTCATTTTCAATTAAATATATAATTTATAATCCAGTTTTATCGCACACCGGTCGTATAATCGATAGGAATTGCTGAAACTTTTTTGGGCGCATAGAGTCAAAGTAAATTTAAAAATAAACATGGAAGACAGCATAAATTATAGTAGATGATACGATCATTAGATAGAGGTTGAGATGCCCTTTAAAACGAGCGTTCGAACAAATCGATAGCGTTATTAGTTCCGGAGATATGAGGATTTTTGTTTAAAGTCGATGCGGTGGCTAGTTTCGAAGATATAAGGGTCCAGAGTGTTTGTTTACATTCTTACTACGGTCTTAGCAAGGTTGTTGACCGCACGTGCTCGTAGCAACTCGGTCACTCGGGCACTCGGTCACGAGTCACGTACGAGAAAGAAAGGTCCGGCGCGACAGAAAGCGTCAGACCTTTACATAAGTTATCATATCTCAAAAACGGAAAATCGGATGGACAAAATTCAAAAACCATTTTAAAGAAGAAGCTTTGCCGCCGCTAACAATGGCTCAGTTATGGAGAAAACATTAATTACTTCGAAACTACACGTAATTAAAGTTTTGGTAGTTTCAATACGCGTTAGTAGCCTGTTTTAACACGGGAGGAGCCACAGTAGAGTTTTTAAAAAAATTACCCCTTTACATAAATCACGATATCTCCGAAACGGAAAGTTGGATCGGCAAAAACCAGAAACCATTTTAAAGGGGAAGGTTCACCGCTTCCAACAATGGTTCAATAATGGATAAAACACTTGTAGTTTTGAAACTGTACGTGTCTAAAGTTTTAGTATTTTTAATATTCTAAGACGGTGGAAACTGGAGATTCTCTCCTGTTATTTTCGCTATATACAATTTCCTATTTACATAGAAAGCTAATCAGGATCGTATACCAAATTTTGTTCAGGTTTCTACAAAAAAATATAAATATTAGATGACCGGTCGTGGTAGGCAAGACTGAATATTTTTCTCAGGAACAATACTCAGTAAGAATACTATAAGAAAAGTTGTGAAGTTAAATGGCTAAAATAACACTGTATATTAGAAATTGTAAACGAAATTTTAAAAATAGACCGACCAATTGCAGTAGGATTTCAATCGTGGTGTTTCCTTTCGTTTTGGAAAAGCCTCCCGATGGACAATTCTGTATTTTGCTGTATTACTCTACATGTTTACGTGCTCTAGAGCGTTTTGCTGCAACTCAAATCACGTTGAAATTTGTTAATAACGCAAGAGATTTCAGATTAAACCGCGGTCGTTCATTACCGTGTACTTTGGATTATTTCAATCAGCCGTTTCTGCGGGATTGATTGACGAAGGTCTGACGGACCAGACCTGCACGATATTCTGTTCGTTATTGACGACAATTTAAAAGGATTTGTATAATGTAAAAATCGTAATTCTTGACAAAACCATTTGATATCGATTATCAAATCTAATTGCATCTTATGTTTCGCGATGCAAACCGTTCTCTTTCCACTCCAAATTCAACTATTCGGAAATCACGTTTTCGTAATAAAAACAAAATTGAAAATACATTTATTGATAAAATATTCCAAGCGTTACCGTGCGTGATACAAAAATGGTCCAAAAGTTCCTTCGAATCCTGTCCAACGTTTCATCTTCGACGCAAGATCGAGGGAAATTTTATCCCCGTCGATTTATTTTTATACTCGGTTGACGCTATCCGTTCGAAATCTCTGCGCCGGAGTTTCCCGATACGACGTCGTTATGCGAACCGTTTTAGGCAGATATCTCTTTTTGCACGACACGCGCGAATCGTTCGAAAGGTTCCGAGTGTCGCGTCATGCACACGCGCCTCCATAAACGTCGCGCGCAAATCCGTTTAAAAGGAGGAATCGCGCACGAAAGGATTAACAACCATCCTGTCGGCCATATTGTAAATACTTTTGCGCCTCGTCTCTCATAATAATATTAAAAACAGACAAAGTGTTAGTCGTATACTTCGTATAAAAAAATCTCTTTGAAATTTGTCTCGATTGCAATGCTTTATCGTGAGTCGAAAACAAAGTTCGGGAACATTCGTACAGAGCGATGAGACTCCACCGGAGGAATTGGAACGTTTACAAAGTTGTTCCCGTGCTTTTAATCGATTCTCCAGCGAGTGCCTCGGTTCTCATAAGTCAACGTCAAGATTCCATCGAGAATTTACATTGCATAAGTACATCTTCGGGCTGTTGCGCCATCGCGAACGAAGCCAGTAACGTTTTCCATAACTCAAACGTCACGGTCAAAGTTCGCCCTCCCGTGCGTGACCGTGAATCTCATTTACGGCGCAATTATTCGACAAATTCAACGAGTAAAGTTTTATAACGCGTCCAACGCGGTGCATAATTTCGTGCGATGTTCCGAGTATCGATAAATCGTTTATGTTACGACGAGAAATGACAATTACGATTTATTCTGTGTTGCAGCGTAACAGTAAATTCATAAAGCCAGCGGATGTAGAGTCAGACCTTTCGAACAATCAAGTTTTGCGTATAATCAAGTGCCATTAAGACGGCTATTTAATTATTAAATTCATTCAAATCTGCATGACACTCGAAATCCAGGCATTCTATGACTTTACTACCTGCAATAACATCGAAAACCCGTGCCAGAAAACTCCAGACGAGGGAAAATTATTAAAAATAACGGTTACATGCCACCTCCCATCGATCAACTTCGCCTCCAAACTGATTGGCCAGCATATTTGCAATATTTGACCAATCTAAGACCGATGCTGCCTCCCATGGCCTTGGATACGCCCATGGCTATGGTTAGCTTCTTGGGGAACCTTGGCCCAGAGACCAGATCAAACTTGACTCTTAAACATCATTCATCATAGTACATTCAAAACTTTGTACATTTCGGCTATCCGACGTAGAATAAATTGTTATTGCTTGTTAGAAGATTCCACTGATTGTGATCAAGTTGTTACCTTCCGTACCCCACAACTATTCACTCGTCATTAACGTTGACGCGTGAAGTTAAGCATAATCAGAAAGTTTCTTTCGCCAAATTTAAATTATTTTGCTCAACCCCTCAACAGTTTATTCTAGTATCGTCCATACGAATGGACGACACCTCGAAAATCAAGGGACCATCGAGCATCCCAGCGCCCGGTTCGACGTCGAAGACGTATCGTCGGCCCTTTACGTCGCGATTGTTCGACAAATTTCCCGACAATGGCTGTCCCCGTGCAGCGAGATGCAACATGAATGGCTCCCGTAACAGAGGCAGAGGCGAGAGAAGGAAAAGGGACGACGTGTTCATTCATCAAGCATCGGAATCCCTCGTCATAAAGTTTGACAGGCTCGTGTATTGGGGCCGCGGCAAGTACTTCGGCCCTCTCACGCATACTCTTGGCTCTGATCTATTGTCAGCCGGCAACACTCGTGGTAACGCGTGCAATATCTTGCTCCGGCAAGTTCGCCAATCCAGACTGTCAATCATCGGCCGGGGCTCCCGCTCACGCACCCTCCGCCAGAAAGTCCCGGTGAAACACGTCAGCCGTGGAAGTCGACGACTTACTTTCTTCGCGGCGATGTAATCTCATTGGCGGATGTACCGTTCGCCCGTTTTCGGAGGAACAATCTCCCGACAGCTGCCTTAAAGTTCGTCGATCGGGTCGTTTGTTTAATAAAATTCCCAACTACGGTGCGCGCTTTCGAGCCACCGGTGAAATTTACGATAAGGTCGACACACCTAATTTCGATACTGACTATAACAAAATTTGCAACATTAACCTGGACAGAAATTTGTTTATTCTTCTTCTTCTTGAGGGTTTAGGTCGCATCAACTATACGGGGTCATTAGGACGGATTTCTGTGCGTTAATATACAAGAGGTTCCGCATTTTTCCATACACACTTCAGCAGTGTGTTCTACAAGTAAAACTAAGACTAAAATGTTGTATAACAAATACTCCATAAATGCTTTGTTAAGGAGTTATAACAGAAATATGAACTGTGAATCTCGGTTGAGATTCAGGACATTGAAATAAGAAAAAAAAGTTTGCAAGCATTCGATATCGTTAGTTTCTTTGCAATTTATTGAACATGGGTATAATACTATATTTTGCCACAGAAGGTCCATAAATTATTACTTTATGTAACGATGAATAACTTCAACATCATTCACGAAGAGCATCAATTCAAACTAATTGTTTCTTTAGGTATAAATATCTTTTAAATCTGCAAATTTCTGCAAAATGTTTCGATTGGATATCAAACTTGAGATGTTTCTTAGCAAAATGGTATGCTATTTCTTTAACATTGTATTAAAGAATGGATAAAATTTGTGGCACCTTGACAAGAGAATGACATAGATAAATTTAAATATTTCTTTGTTTGTATGAACAGTACCTGACACATTAAACATGCTACAAGTTTCAGGGCGTTACGACGCACTAAATGTATAAAATTTATGGCGAAATTTTGTCAGCTTCTAAGGTCTATATAACATATAATAACAGATCTTTATATTTAAAAATTTCAAGTGGCATTTGATGCTCTGATATGTATACAATAAATGTTCCATACAGACAAGGAGCTTTTTGAACAAAAATTGCATTTTGGCCAGCTTTTCGACAAAATGGGCCACTGTGCGTCGTTTCAAAGCTCGATACCGCAGTAATTGCAATAGATTTGAACAATTTTTTGTAACCTAAAGAAGTATTCATCCTTTCGAACGACGCCGCGTTTCGAATTCTCCGATTCTAATCATAGTCACGTATTAATTACACTGTATGCCGGAAAAATAATGGAACTTTTTAAATTTAATGAAAGCTGCTAATGCCATCTATTGAAACAATATTGTAACGACTGGGATATTGGGAAGTCGTTAGAGGAGTGTATATATAGCAACCGAGGGGTCAGTCGAGCGCTTGTGAGAGCGCGACCCCTCTGGTGGCGAGCATGGGAGGCGACGTCACAGTATTATACTTGGGGAATTCGTTACACAGGGTCAAAATGTCAATGGTGAATATTATCTGGGTGTTATGGAGCTTTTATGGGAAAAAAATCGTTCGAGTGAGGCCCGAATATCGAGCGCCAGGAAGTTGGTTTTTGTTGCACGATAATGCACCATTTCACAGGACTGTCGCTGTTCGTGAATTTTTGATGAAAAAACAGGTCTGTGTGCTCCAACATCCTCCATATTCGCCGAACTTATCTCCATGTGATTATTTCCTATCCCCAAAACTCAAACTGGCCATGACAGCTGTTTTATAACAGTGTTACACAAGTCTAAGGCATGGTGACAACAGTTATTGAGGCGATTCCGCAAAATGACATAAAAAAAATCTATGCTGACACTAGTCGAACGTGTACAGCGGTGTATAGATACAGAAGGGATGTATTTTGAATAAAAAAAAATAATTTTGACAAAATGACTAATATTCCTCTTTCAATTTAAAAAGTTCCGTTATTTCTCCGACATACTGTGTATAGCGTTCGAGGCTCGCGGGCGTCCACGAATGCCAATCCGCTCGACGAATAATCATTTTGTTCCCTGACCAGCGCAACGCACCGAATTGTTCCGTTCTCATCGTCGGAATCACGCATTCAACCGAGGCAGAAGGTTGGCCGCGTCCGGTGCGGTGGCCCAACAATGAACTGCTAATCAACGCTGCATGAATTATGGCTCGAAGATTAGTGCACGCGATTCTATTAACGGACTTGAATCGAGCATACTTTCGGGCCGTTCCGATACCATCGATACGATTTCTAGAACAGCCGACGGCGTGCATCGATCGCGAGCGGATACCAACCCTCAAGCGCGTCCCTGAGCGCTCCGCGTCGCGACGATCCGCGGGAAAAGCGCCGCGCCGGATGAAAATTAATGCAGCGCATTTCGTCTGCATAATTAATTTACAATCGGGCAGACGCGAGGTCCTCGTCCCGTTCTGCCCGACCATCGACGTTATTTCAAACACGGCTGATTACTCTGCAAAATTGACCGCAAATTTCAATTATTTCACGATCAGACCGTACGCGACGCAGGATTATCCGTCCAGGGTGCTCGCTATCCGCGCATTAACGCAATTACCGGGCAACGGGACGAGCGCGACGCCATTTTTCGACGGTACGGCCGTTAGATCGAAACCGCGACTGTGCAGTTTGTTATTACAGTCCGTGACAAAACTCTAAGACGACCGTGGATTCGTTGAATTCGCTCGGTTGCTGCCACTGCCACGCGGTATTCGTTAATTTTAGCTCTCGTTGCGTGTATCGCAGGGAACACCGCGGCTCGCGCCTACGAAATTGATCGCAAGTTTCAATTATTCCGCGATCAGACCGTACGCGAGGCAGGATTATCCATCGGGGATGCGCGCTACCCGCGCATTAAGGGAATTACCAGGGTTGTGCGCGCACCGCAACGACGAACGGCGTCGTTTTTCGACGAAACGGCCACCCACTACCGAGCATTCGCCTCGCGGAATATCCGCGAACGCGCGAGATTTTCCGTTTGTTCGTAAATCGCAGGGAACAAGCGAGTAGAGGGACTCGCTTAACCGCGGTTACGCCGGCGTGATTATCTTTATTATGGACGGACGTAGCGCGCGTTCATCCGACCCGATACATCGTTAACATTTGTCTGGATATGGGAAATATATGTATGGAAATCGTGGTCCCTGTTCGGGGTAGTTCCTGATTAACGCTGGTTTGTTGCTTCTGCTGGCGTCCGTGCGTTTTAGCCCTCTGCGCTCGGTTACGACCCCCTCCTCATCCCTCACGCTTCCACTCCCTGGCTGCTGTCGCTGTTATTAATGGTTATTTGTAATGGAAGGAACAGCGCGACGGTGTGAATTACAAGTGTGTCCTGGAAATAGGTTTCGCGTCGCGGCTGAGGAATTTATTGGAACTCTGATTGCGCGGTCGGGAAAATGATTACGGTGTTTAGTGAATTTTCCGGAAAAATTTTTTCCCACGCGTTTAAAGCGTTATAGGAATAGGAACGTTTGTGTGCAGGGTGTTCGACATCCTTTTGGACAAAATTTAATGGATGATTCTAGAGGCCAAAGTAAGACGAAGATCAAGAATTTGTTGCTTGAGGCTTCGTTAAAAAGTTATTAACGTGCAAAGTTTCGTCTGTAGAACGGCAATCTGCGAACAGCTGTGTGCTCGCGATAGGTTGAGGCAGGTCGGTCATAGTGGCACAGATGAGTAGACCTTATGCCTTATGGACTTTCGTGGCTCAATTGCTATACCGGTCTAAAAATTCAGAGGTAATTTTAGCATCCTCGTTCAGTTGAGACACCATTCACTGAATTCTTATTGATAGGCGGACAGATGTAGTGTATACGTAAATACATGTGAGTTGAAAAAGACAGACAATCCAGTATTATCTGGAAACTGTCCCTACACACACTAATTTTCGCACACTAATGCATAGCTACTTTGTATAATTAGTTCTGGAGCCTCGTATAGCTTCAGCGATTCGAGGAAGAAGTAGTTACTTCTGATGGTCGCCTAGAATAGTGACTGTATTTCATTGAAATTTATTTATGAAGTAAAGCTCATAGATACCTACAAGGAAGTATTAAACAATATTTCCGTAGAGCGTCTAACGAATTGATTAAAAATAAAAAACGACTTGAGAAAAATCGACAGGTGCTAAAATGTTTCGACGAAAAAATTTTTTTCAAATCGTTCTGAAAAAATTATTTCTAGCTGTGGACGCCAATTATAATCATTTTTGGTGAATAGACATACCCCCGAAATCCTAACCACTTTCGAGAAAAAAATTCCTTACCGAAAATATAATGTCTGACCATACGTTGATATCTTTCCCTGAAATTTCATACGTATCTTTAGAATATAATAACTCCTGAGAGGATTGGAGGATTTTAATGTTTCAACCGGCAAACAACTCATATTTTAGTGGAGAATACGTAGAAATTCTAAAAATATTCGAAAAGTTGCTCCTTGATCAAATAAAATGAGAAAAAACCCCATAAAAATGGACCAATTTTCAAACAGCCATAACTCCTACAATAGTGAACATATCTCATTGAAATTTTGAGTGGAAGTAGAGTTCATGGATACCTACAGAAACGTATTAGACAACTTTTCTGTATAGCGTCAAACAAATTTATTAAAAATGAGAAACGAATTTTTAAGAAAAATTGACAGGTGGCTAAATTTTTCGGTGAAAAAAGAATTTCAAATCGTTCTAAAAAAATTGTTTTTAATTGCGGCGGTCAAGTACAATAAATTTTGCTGAATAGATGTACCCTCGAATTCCTACCCACTTTCGAGAAAAAAATTCGAGTAGTTGACAAAATTAAAACATTTCAAATTGTTCTAAAAAAATTATTTTCAGCTGCGGGGGTCCATTATAATCATTTTTGGTCAACACGCGTATTCCCGAAATCCTATGCACTTTCGAGAAAAAAAATTCCTCCGCAAAAATACAACGTCTGACCATACATTGATTGATTCTCCTGAAATTTCATGTGTATTTTCAAAAAATCATAACTCCTGAACAGATTGGTCGATTTTAATGTTTCAAAGTGCAAACGACGCGTATTTTGTTAAAGAATATTTAGAAATTCCAAGACTATTCGAAAAGTTGTTGCGTAACCCTGTAAAGTAAGAAAAACTCCATAAAAATGGTCCAATTTTCAAACCGCCATAACTCATGCAATAGTGAATGTATTTTATTGATCTTACCGCTTTGCATTTCCTTGGTCTATACTGTATCGCTGACCTTGAAATCAATCTAATTATTGACCATCTATGACTATACTCCAACCATTCTTGACCATCGAATAACCAATAACTCATTAAAACCATTAGAAACTCGAAAATCAAAGCCTTTTTATGTGGGGGGATATAGAGGGAACAGGACGTTGTCAGGAATTCGAAAATAAAACACCTCCCACTCTTAATAACTGTGATATATTTAAACAAACCGTATATACAATGACAATCATACAATACAGTGACAATCCTCGTCAAAGTCTTCGTTGTAACTAACTTTTTGATATTTGGTCGCAAGGCTCGTTGTTCGATGACCTGGCCTGCTTGGCCTTGCCATCCCTTTGTTGCTTTCCCTTTTTCCAGTAAGAAACAAAACGACCTACGTCATGGGCACAGGGATTTCCCCCGTACCCTGTCCTTTCCAGGCTAAAAAGGCCCGTTAGCCTCCTACACTTACAAGTATCCCCTTAGAATTTGATGCACGATCTTCTTAAAATTTTGTTCCAGGCGAGCATCCGGCGGCCATGCAACACGGTGGAAGCTGCGGCGTGACGCCCACCATTCTGCTGGCGACCGCGACGCTTTTGATCGCCAATCTGCTAAGGTGAGCAGTCTCGTTGTGAACCGTGGCGACTTCGAAAAAGAGGGGGTCGGAACGTTGTGTGAAACGCGACCGTAAAGAGAGACCGCGATCCCTTTCGACCCACGAACCATGGATCGGGAATAACGGTGAACGAAAATAAAAGAGAACGAACAGGAAAGACAGGAAAAAGAACCGCTCCCCGCCGGCTCTCGGAGCCGGGGTAAATCAATTTAATTCGCGCGGTGATCGCTCGCCGTGAAATCGCCAGCGATACGAACGAACGGAAAGGATCGCGCGTGGACAAAGTGCAGCGAACAATCCCGTGCAATATACGCAGCGACGCGAACGTGGATCTTCTTTTCTCCGGACTCCTTCACAGCTCTCGTTCTCGATTGGCTGGGTGATTACGCCGCGAATTTCGAACGTGTGCATCGCGTCGCAAGGACCCTGGGAAATTAACGAAGATTCGACGCTCGTCGCTGTCGGACAGTCGATATTCACCATTGAACGGTGTTGCGTAGGTAGAGTAAGTTCTTCTGTATATAAAAAAAGTAACGGACGTTTAACGATAGGGTTCGTCGGCCTGGATTGTACAGTACAATACGTCCGAGGATCGCGGAACGTCGTCGGATCTGGGCAATGATTTGTACATAGAATTCGCGCGAGGTTACCGAATAACCGACATCCGGTCGATTTTAACGAGCACCGTCGAACGGGCTGACATTTGCACCGCTTTACATCCTCTGGATATTTTTTCAGTACTTTATTCTTGCCTGTCGACAAGAGCAACGAGGGAAGAATTTAGTATTTGCGCGAAAATATCCGAAAATCCGAATTTTACAAGCAACTTCCAACTTTGAACGGACAAGTATAGAGATCGAGGAGCGAATCGCACTTTTCCTTTTACTAGTTTCCATACGATTCGAAATTAGTATAAATGATGCAAAATCGTTCCGTTTGGCGGTGATTGCGATCGAAGCGTGGGATTTTTCTTAACGAACGTTCGTGGTTTGCCGAGGTCCACCGTTCGAAAGATGACTGTAATTCGGAAACGACGCAATCGGCCTGCGAGTTAGCGAACGATCCCCACGGGACGCTAAGATCGTTCTTCCAAAGAGCGTTTCCCTTCTTGGAAGGCTTTCATCGTTGTTTCCAGTCGTTTTAGGAACGATAATAGGTACGGTAATCGTCCTCGATATGTTTCTGTTTGCTCGACGCGGAACGAGTAACAACGGGGAACAGGTAAATCATTGAACGCGTGTTCTTTTTATCGTCCCTTCTCTTGCACACGCGAGCACCCGGACGCGAGTATGTGACCCGGATTGTCGTTTAACGTCTAATCAAAATGCAATCACATTCGATACCTCGTAAGGACCGCGAGCTCTATGAACGAGTCTTAATCATGGAGCCCGTATAGATAAGAATAAATATAATTGTATATTTAAGCGCATCGGTAATAGTACTATTTGCTACGTGCTTGGAAAAGGACGTTCCGTTGTTGTTCGAGAAACGTAACGATTGTGTGTGTAAATCCGATATCGAGAATGTCTGTGAAATCGCCCGATGAGCGCGCTTGAAAGGGCATGATGCAATGTGCATGAATAATATAAATCTCGTCGTTTCACGAAAAATTTCATTTTCGTAGCGTATTTCTGCGTCAAAGTCTTTCCGAGAAAGAAGAAAAAAAAAAATATATATATATATATAATATATATATATATGTATATCGAAAAAATTCATCGTTCCACTTTCGGTCTCGAGAGTGAACGAGTACTCATCGAAACGGTGCTAAGAAATTGATTACGTTCTTCTATTATAGGTCAGGACTGAGAATCTTTTTTCCCCCCCCTCAATTTCTGAAATAACCTCCCCGAAGGACCTGTCGAGGTCTTCGTCGCGGCGTAAGGACACGATAGTAGTTACTTGATTAAGTAGATTTACTACAATGTAACGTTAACGAGTAAACGAAGCAAACCACGATATCATAACGTCTAGCGTGTTAAGGTGTGAACTTACCCTTGATAGTCTAAATAGATTTTTTATAATGTTGTAACACGGAGGCGATAGGATCTACGGTGTAAAACGGACTGCCGGAACACGTTCACGTATGTTGTGATTGAGAGAGGTTTCGAACGCGGAGAAAAAGTTATGGTTCGCGATATATTATTCCTTCCTGTATAGTTTATATACGGTAATTTATGTCGTTGTGAGAGGACAATATTTTGAAGTTGACGCGCGAGAACGGTGACGAGAGCACGAAGCACGGACGACACACGTTTAGGCGAATTAATATATTAACGATCACGAGACGCGACAGAGAAGAAACGAGCGTTCGTCGATCGTCGATCGATCCAGCCAAAGTTTTCGAACGTTGATCGTACGGTATCCGCGCGTCGAGCGATTTGAACAACGTTGGAAACAAGAGGGACGTTATCGGTGAAATTTCATTCCAATCTTTGTCGTAAACTTTTTTCTCGAACCTTCGATGCTCGGTTCCTTTCGACCTCGACTCGGTGTCGCGCAACGAAACGAACGAATGGCCATATCGACCCGCGGGCTGATTAAATCGCTGGTCAAACAGAAAGATATCGAGAAACATCGTTATTACACACGTTAGATAATCGATATCCGCGACAGTTACAGAATGTTGCACATTTATAGGTAAGGGTTAGATCGCATTGTACATAAAATCCATAATCGATAATGTATCATGTTATAGAGGAACGTCAGCACGAATCAAAGAGACACAAGACAAAATCGGCGAGAACGAGTACGGAATATTATACTGTAAAAATATTCATCGACGTGAATACTGTTTCAATAAATGTAATGATGATATAAAACGACTCACGGTTTCGTTTCTCCCGCATCATTCGATTTCTTTTCTATGTATTCTATCGGGGAGATGGAGGGGAGTGGGCATCGACGAGGATAGTGTTTCAATAAAGTAACGTCGATACGAAGACGAGTTTTCTTTTCTACGGTGACGAGCAAAAGAGCAAACCTGCGACGCGACGTATCTGTTTAAATTGTTAATGCTACTATGATCGACTAGAGAACTAAATTTTTTAATATTAGAGCGTGACCAGCATTAAATGTGACCAGCAGGTAAGTATTATATATATTATAACTCCCACTGTGTGTACGTAAACAAATTTTTAAAGATTAGTGAGCAACAAGAGTAGTTAAAACGGTAATAAAATCGGTAACTGTATTTTCGTCGCAGGCCATTTTCCTGAAGACGAGGAACATGCTATCTTGTGTTTATGCTTCTTCAAGACACTGAATCGAGGCTCAAACAAGGATGGTCCTGTCTTCCCTAATAGAACGGCTCTAAGGACGCAACAGAATGGAGGACACGTCCACGAACTTTGTATCCAGGCTTCGCAAGGTAAGATAACCGAGGCCAATCTTAAGTTTAAACGGTAAAAGAGAAAAAATAAATTTCGTTAGGAACGCTCCAACGGTGTTCGATGTTGCATGATTCGACGTGCGTTGCATCCGCTCCGAAAATGAAAGCGTTTAACGGTTGCGCGTAGTTTTGGTCGCGATCCAAATCAGACATTCGCGATCGACACGAACGATTCCGCAGAAAAATTCCGCAGATAGGGCGACCTGAAAATTCGATCCGACGATTCATCATCGTCGACGACACCGCGGCCACAAGAAGTGTCGCTTAATCTCGCGAATGTCAAATTCTCCTCGGGACATTTTCAGATTCAATCTCTCAAGCTTCCGTTTGCCCGCGAGAAAAAAGAAACAGCCGGATAATACGCTTACGACAAAGCGCCATTACGTCATATTTCCCCAGACGCCCGAGTAATCAATTTTGTCCGTCGCCGAAAAAACAATCGACCGGTACCGAAGTGTCTCTCGACATCATCCGTGGGCGCGAACACCGACATCCGGCCTCGAAGGTACACCAGGACTCGATGCAATCATTCGACTGCGAATCCGTCGAGCCCGAAAGAAAAACAACTATAACGCGATGTTATCTGTTCCTAGCCGGCGTGTACCCTCCCCGAAACTTGTTTCCCTGCCCTACGTCGCTTTCGCGTCCCTTGGCGTTCTCTTTTCCACCCTACCGCGATTTCTTTCGTCCATTTTTCACTTTCTCTGTCTCTCGTACCCCACGCTCCTGGGAGAGTAGTCTCACTGACAGCCATTCAAGATTTCAAGTTTAGGGAGATGGATTCTGTCGACGGTCTGGTTAACTCGATTAATCAGGACCAGTTCTGCAAAGATTCTAAAATTCAAATCCCGGGGGGTTGTTATTCCTAAATATGACGGAAATAAAATTCACTCGGCTTCACCTACCTTAGAGGGCTACTACGGTCTTGTCTTTCTCGCAAGCGCTCGACTATATAGGAATAGACAAGAGCAGCCCTCTGGTGGCAAATACAGGAGGTGACGCCATAAATTTAACATCAAAAGCCCTGACGACCTACGATATTTTACTCAGAAAATATCAGTCAGGACTAAGATTAAGCAGAGTTTACTCGACACTGGCCACATTTCCTTACTCCCGTGCCCCTTAATACGGGACTAACTTTTCTTTCTTGTTAAGCTGCTTAGTAGTTAGGCTTAGAGAGAAGAAACGAAAGGTTCGAGGTTCAAATCCCGGTCTGACCAAGTTGATTCCACCTGCGATTCTCAGCGTTGGGATTAATCGGTGAACCTTCGTGTTATGTCAAGTTTCGAGCATGGTCTGGGTGGATCGTGCACGTTATCCAACCGCCATCCGAGGTTTTCAACCAGAGAAAAAGTAACCTGTCCGAATCGGTCTAATCCCCTGACCTAGCGAACCGGCTCGTACAAAACTGTGACACGCGGGTTCCCTACCAGTTTAAACTTTACGAAGTTTCGAGATATTCTTTCTGTAGTCAAGATTGTCCGTTGTAATAATTATCGAAATCTTAATATTCTAGACACGAAGAAACTACCATAGTCGTATAATTGGCGAGCGTTGTTAGGTTGGAACAATGCAAATTTCCGTCAAAAAACGGCGACTGACAGTTCGCGGCGTTCCCTTGTCAGTGTCTAACGAAGATCGAGTCTATCGACAACGCGGCCACGTAATTGGATGATACTGATTTCGAGTCCCGGGGCCGCGTGCTAAGCCACTATTATCCAGTCGTGTGTCCGTCAGCGAGTCTCCGGAGACGATTTCGGAAAAGCTTGCAATCCCCGCCCTCTCTTCCCCGGCCGAAATTGTCGGACAGCAGGTGGGACCGGTTCGATTCATTAATTGTGACAGCAGCGAAGCTGGGTTGGGTCGTGGCCTGCGCGCCGGATAGCCCCGAAAAGCTTATCCCGTCGTTCGTTTTCGGGCCGGGACGCGAGCGCGGGGTAATTTCCACACGGAAAACCGGACGCACACGGAGACAGAGAAATCGTCGCGCGCGCGATCATGGCAGAACGAGAGAACCGGATAAAAAGCGAGGAAAAATTGTTGGACAAGCGCGGCGGGATCAATTTTACATATCCAGCACGGTCTGGGCTCGGAAAAATATATCGTCGCTAGCCCGTATGCGAGCCGTCGTCTTTTAATAGTTGCATGGTTGGTAAACCTTTCGAACAACTAGTTCCAACGATTTACCGATTCCCCGCTAATCTCTCGAGATTGGGCGCGAACGTTCGACAGATTGTTGGACAGGACGTTTCGACGATAGGTACTTTTACTCTAAACTCGGTGCTCGCTTCGACAAAATCTACACAACGTACAGTGATTAATATCTACTGGACTGAGGATGTTCATGCATTTGTGGGAAATTTTTATTTTACGAAAAACTAACGCACTTGATACGCAAATATATGAGAAATGCTTAAATTTCAACTCCCGTTTTATTAATTCTATTAATAAATATATTAATTTGCATAAAATAATATTATCGTTCGTCTAAGTTCTGTTATTTCTTGATAAGTACACATATTTTGTCACAAATGTTTACATGCATGAAACAAAAGGTTTGTGAATTCAATTTAAGGTACCACGAGTACATACGTGCTGGCAAAAAAAGGCTTAAAAAATTTATTGCAAAAATCTCTCACGCGTCTCTTAATTCGAATTCTTTTACGAACGATCAGGGCAGTACTTACGTGACTGCACGCGTGAAATTCAAAAATTTAGCGAAACAGTCGCACGTTCGGCAGGTAACTCGTAAAATGTGGTACCAGGATTGCCGTGTATGACATATTTAAACATAAACCGAGTATTACGTGCTCGTGGTTGAAGCGTGGTTGAAGCATTTAAACTTCCCGAAGAAACTGCAATGGCAGCGGCTATGAAAACGCGCGATAGTATCGTTACGGCGGGCACTTTTCTCTCCCTGCACTTGTAACTGTACGTTAAGTGAAAATTGACTCGACGTAGGTTTACGAGAGAACAACTGGGTTAAGTGCATAGGTCATCGCGTGTAACCCGGTGCCAAAGGGTTACAGGATCGATCGTACCTCGCCCGCTGTTAAAATATCAGCCGTCCATCGAGTCCTGTTTGCCGATATTTTACCAGTTTAATTGTTTTTCGATAGTCGAGAGCAATTTCAGGTTTTCGCGTGCGATTGGCGGGGTAGGCGATGGTGTTTCGGCCGTTCGTTACAGCGAAACTGAATCGCGAGTTAACGGTCCAAGATGGCGTACCGCCCTTTATTGGCAGCATAATTCTCTGTTCGGGTAACTCGGACCGTGACTCGAGTAATCGATTCGCCACCGAAATTTTCCACTTCGCCACTCGCCTACCGACGGAAGCTCCGAACTTAACGTATGGGCTCCGCGTTTCGTTCTCTAAATTGAAATCTCGTGAGCCCTGGGTACTTTCCACGGCAGTCCTTCGAAAACAGTTTTCCAACGGCGTCAGGCTTAAACGATCGTTACGAACAGGATGCGTTTAATTTCCATTTAATACGTTTCACCCATTGCGTAAATTTCTTGAATAATCAATTGCACGGGTCGCAGGAAGAAGTTCCATTAAATGTAGGTCTCGTGTGATTTATGCCCGATAGTGCACCGCCATATTTCAGCCGAATAGTCACATAATTCTTCCAACGAATAATGTTCTAACAGATGGATAGGTCCTGCAGGACCTATAATCTGGCCTGTTCGTTTCCTGAATCTAAATCTCGCTGAATTTTTATTCTTTCGACTGCTTGGGAACATTTGCTTATTCAAGACCCGCTCCTAATATCTCGGGAACCAACGCGGACTGGAAATCTTGCCAAAGGAAAAGGTTGTTCAAAATTTCATCTTTTCAGGAGACCGGTATTCGAGAATCATCGGGATCGATTAAACCTCGATACCGATGGGTAGAATAGCGAAACGCGTAGCGCTCGAAGTGGTTCAAAGTATCCGTTTAACCGACGCCAGAACAAGAATAAAATAACGCTAAATTTACGACGGGCCGTGAATCAACGTGCTTTATGATTGTTCGGGTTACGGATGATAAAGGGTGAGAGCGGAGGGCTAGGTGGACTAGAGAGGTCGAACGGAGGCTGCCATGGTTTTCGAAGGGGGCGGGGAGTAACAGGGTGAAAATTGGAAAACTGCATTGTCCAGCCGTTCGGTTCCCGCGAGACACATTCGTTAGCTGTATCGTCCAACCGATAATAAATTTCGCGTATCTTTCGCCTTTCCGTCTTTCGTTCTAGCACAAATTAAAGATCGACGCGATCGGGCAAAAGGCACAGCGCTGCCTCTTTCCTTGCAATTCGAACGAAGAGATTTGTGTAAGAATTGACCGATATACACAAAATATTATAGATTTCATTGTAACGAAACACGGTGCAGAGAGAATAAAATGAAATGTTAGAGTAACATCTTAATATCTATTCGAGGGAAAGAGTCAACGGAATAAATTTCCTTCTTCCGTTTGAACGAATAAACGAAACGTTTCGAGCTGGAAATAACAGTTAATTTTCATCATCGTCAGCGTAGCTGCCGGAGGCTTGTGTTTCCCTTAAAAAGTGTTTGTAATTTTGCTTTATTGACGCGCGATTCAATTTCGTTGTAACGAATAAACAGCCCCGAAACGGACGCGGAACCCCCACTCCTCTCCGCGGTGTTCTGTACACTCTCCAATTCGATGGATTCGTTCGAGTGAACATCGGCCGAAAAACTAGGCCGATTTAAAGCCACCGGCCGATGCCAAATTTCGCTAAGTGATGCGATTTCGATAAAAATTCAATCTACCAGAGTAATCCGGCGTGATACGGACTGCGCGTAATTCGATCAAAAATTGCAACTATACTGGATATAACCTAACGTGTGGAGACCACTTCGGCGGTCGATCGAGGACGCGAAAACAATGAAAAAAATTCGTGCCAATACGTTCCCCCTTTGACCTCATTCTGAAAATATATACTTGGGTAATATTAATTATTTCTACACGAAGAGACTTTTAAATATCAAAGTTTGAAATTAATACGATTTGTAATTTTGTAAAAGAAAGAGAATTAAACAAATCTGAATTTTATTAAAATGTTCCCCCTTTGATCTTATTCTGGAAATATATACGTGGACAAAATTAATTATCTACGCTCCAAGAAACTTCTAGATATAAATTAAATATAAATATATACTTGGATAATACTAATTATTTGTACTCGAAGAAACTTTTAAATATAAAGGTTTGAAGTTGATATGTTTTATAAGAAAAAGAGTCAGGTCAATTGAAAATTAATTAAAATTATAACTTCGTATCTTTTTCAATTTTCTTTGTCGAATAAGACATTTCACAGTAACTTCATTGTACTTAATCGTAAACTAACATTCCAATTAATTCTCTTGGCCAATTGAAAATTAATTAAAAACGAATCTGAATTTTGTTAATACGTTCCCCTTTTGGCCTTATTCTGGAATTATTTGCACTCGAAGAAACTCTTAAATATAACAGTCTGAAATTGATATGTTTTATAATTTTGCAAAAAAGAAAAGGATCGAACGAATCTGAATTTTTGGAGCATCGAAGTGGCCGTGGATATCTTAATTTCGAAAGCTCCGCGGCGCAACCGCGGCTGACAGCTTCTGGGCGCAATTTTACGCGAGATCCAGTTCGAAGTTTCGGGGGAAACTTATAAATGAAAATTCGCCGGAGTCCCGATCCACCCTTTCCGCCTCCGAATTGGCTGGCTACCCGGGGAATTTTCTATTCGGGGCATTACTGCGTGCTGAATTATTTTTCAAGTTCGGACAGCGCCGTTGGTGGCTGCAGCCGAAGTAGCCGTCGCTGGCGCTGGTAACTGTTTCCGGTCGGGAGCCTTGTCGTCCAGGTTCAACCACCCCCTAACCTTCCGTATACCGTTTCGACCTCGCCTCTATCCACCCCGCGCGCGAAACGATTTCAGAAACTTTCGCGACTTCGACCACGAACGATTTTAACGTTCTGCTTCGGAACGATGTTGTCCGCGTCATTATTTCGCGCGTGACCGGGCGAATTTTTAACAGGTTCACAGCACCGGGCAAACTTACTCGAGAACGAGGACGACGATAAAAAAACATTTCACCCGTTTCGAAGAGTATTCTTCGTCTCGCGACGTCTCGGACCAAACGAAATTTTATTAACGTTCGATTTCGAACAAACGTGCAAATCTCACGGGATACCGTTAAGCTGACCCGCGTAACTGTCAGCCCGTGAAAAGGGTGACGTAGCCTGTAAAACCCAAACGGACAGAGTTACGTAACGTTCAACACGCACGTGTCGAGGTTCGCGATACGTTCGTTTCAACCCCTTTTTTCTACTCGCATGCGATTCACTGGAACGATCGAACGTTTAATCTGTTCGTCACCTCCCTTTGCAAATCGTTGCGCCGCACGGTGGACCAATATCCCCCAAAACGCGACTAAAATGTGTAACTACGAAATTCTTACTATGGAGTCCACCGTTTGTTTGTGGAAAAATTACTGGAATCAAAATTTCGGGGAAATATTAAGAGCCGAGAACGTATTAACAGCTTCGTTCGACGTTTGTTAATTGTGTGTCGAGAGTGTTGGTCGATTGTTTGAATTTTGACCACGTAGCGGGAAAACTGCTCGACTGTGCCGTCTTATTTGTAATTCGTAACACATCGGGGTATTCAAGAATGCTGAAAGTCTGCGAACTGTAAAACGATTCCTCAACCTCCGAGTCGCCTCGATTCACTCTTCCCCCTCGCTTAGGGTCACAAACTTGAATTTAGTCGGATCTCGATTCGAATATCGTTCTTTCTACTCGCGTTCCCGTCAACACTGATTTCAATTTACACAGCCAACCGCGTGATCTACGCTTGTACGTGGTTGTTCAAGTCACACGCATCTCTGCGCACTTTCAATTTATACAGGGTGTCTCGGAGAGGAGGTGATTCTACATGAAAAAACGAATTGAAAATAAAGAATAAAATTATTTCATTTGAGGTTCCATTGTCCAGAAAATCAATTGTGAATATTCACTGAGCACGTGCGTATCACAATTTTATTTGTTGTCTTAGTATGTTATTATCTTCAATTTTGACTAATCATGATCCCCATATTTAACACTCCTTGATTTGTATCTATGGGGTCATGTTAAAACAAACAAGTATAAGAAGAATATTTTGTGCACTCCTCAATTAAAAGCGAGAATCATTTGGCATTTGAAGAATTAAAGATACAGATTAGAATCCATTAGTTTATATAAATATAATTTAGTTGTATTTGTGGGCACAATGGGCAATTTTTAACAATTTTTTGTATGAATTAAGTTAGTTTAATAAGTGAATTACATATCTTATTTTCATTTACATCTACTTTAAATCCACAAACAGAAGTAACACAGTACCATCATGTTGACACTAATGATATTGGTGCAATTTTGTATTGAAGTCAATTCACAATTGATTTTCTCGACAACGAAACCTTAAATGAAAAAATTTTGTTCTTTCAACAATTTCAAATCGTCCTAAAAAAATTATTTTCGGTTACAAGGGTCGATTACAATAATTCTTGGTCATTACATATACCCCAGAAATCCTAAGCATTTTCGAGAAAAAAATTCCCGACCGAAAATATAATGTCTGACCATACATTGATATGTTTCCCTGAAATTTCATGCGTATCTTTAGAATATAATAACTCCCGAACGGATTGGACGATTTTAATTCTTCAAAAAGCAAACAACGCGTATTTTGCTATAGAATATGTAGAAATTCTAAGAATATTCGATAAGTTGTACCTTAACCCCGTAAAGTTAGAAAACCCCCATAAAAATGGTGCAATTTTCAAACGACCATAACTCCTACAATAGTGAGAATATTTCAATGAAACTTTTTTCTGAAATAGAACTCATAGGTACCTACAAAAAAAGTATTATCCAACTTTTCTGTAGGGCGTCAAACAAAGTTATTAAAAATGAAAAACGAATTTTTACGAAAAATCGACAGGGGCTGCTGAAAATTTTCGACGAAAAAGAAAATTTTCAAATAATTCTGAAAAAATTATTTTCATTTCCGGGGGTCGATTACAACCATTTTTGGTCAATAAACATACCCCCGAAATCCTACGTACTTTCGAGAAAAAAATTCGAGTAGATGTGAAACTTCACAACAAAATTAAAAAATTTCTAATCGTTCTGAAAAAATTATTTTTTGTTGCGGGGGTCAATTACAATCAGTTTTGGTGAATATACATACCCCCGAAATCCCACGTACTTTCGAGAAAAAAATTCGAGTAGATGTGAAACTTCACAACAAAATTAAAAAATTTCTAATCGTTCTGAAAAAATTATTTTTTGTTGCGGGGGTCAATTACAATCAGTTTTGGTGAATATACATACCCCCGAAATCCCACGTACTTTCGAGAAAAAAATTCGAGTAGATGTGAAACTTCACAACAAAATTAAAAAATTTCTAATCGTTCTGAAAAAATTATTTTTTGTTGCGGGGGTCAATTACAATCAGTTTTGGTGAATATACATACCCCCGAAATCCCACGTACTTTCGAGAAAAAAATTCGAGTAGATGTGAAACTTCACAACAAAATTAAAAAATTTCTAATCGTTCTGAAAAAATTATTTTTTGTTGCGGGGGTCAATTACAATCAGTTTTGGTGAATATACATACCCCCGAAATCCCAGGTACTTTCGAGAAAAAAAATTCGTTACCGAAAATATACTGTGCGGCCGGAAATGTTTCTATAACTTTTTAACGAAGCCTCCATTACATTACCGACGAGAAACGAGAATTCTCGATCCACGACAAGTGCGTGGTTTTTCTAGTCATTTCTCCGATAACTGTATCATTTATAATGGTAACAAATATTTATTAGTGTTTTTAACACGATTTACGGGCATTGATCGCACATATATTTATTGATACCTTTCATGTTGACGATTACCTTACAATACGATTTTTTTTTAATTAGAATATGCATTCATGCCATAGCATCAATAAAATTCAACAGAAATTGTTAAAAAATAATATTTACGCGTTCTGCAATTTTAAATATGGAATCAAACATCCATCAAATTGACGGCTTCCGTAAATCTAGTGTTAAATATATTACCCGTATAGGAAAGTTTGAATAAAAATGTCCCGTCGTAAATGTGTTAATAACCAAAAATAACAACCTTAAGGATCACAATACTAAAAAAGTTGTACACCCTAATAATGTGGAAAATTTATTTAATCCCTTTTATTTCGTTCGTCTAATTACTAATCTCATATAAATTGGAAAACGCTGGTGCAATCGTACCTGATTCCGTGCGTTCCGAAATCTACTTAAGGTATCGTAACAATAAATACTATTCTAAATTCGACGAAAATTTGTGCGTTATTAGTAGGTATCGCATAATTATTTACAACCCTGCTACGACCCACGCGGGACCGCGCCCGTTTCGACGTGTCCCCGCGAACGAAGTTATGAATTAAAGATTTCATTAATGCCGTCGTTCCTTAGCGAGCAGGACGCAACGCGCGAGCTAAGACGCTGGATATCAAATTATCTCCGCATTCATTGACGCCGGCGCGGCCACTTTAATTCTACTCGGTTCAAGAGGCACGGTCAAAGCAACCGTCGTGAATCGCAACGACGAATTGAAAAGGACGTTCCGATGGATTGAGATCGAGCGCAGCATCGCCACTTACTGAATTATTTATGTAAGAAATACATTTCGCCGTCGACGAGGACGCGGTGAACCTTATCGCGACCACTTTTCCAACAAATTGCCCCTTCGCGATCGCCATTTTACGCCCTTCTGGAATCGCGTTCCTCGTTAATAATTTCTCTCCGCTCGACGTTTTTCTATTTCCCTTCGTCGGTATCTAAATACAGTGTATTCGAAACGCTTGTGAACGAAGATTAGTTTTAATTTTCAACCCTGTAGTTTCCACGAGTTACTGTAATTGGTAGAAATTGAGCAAAATTCACAGGAATATTCGTAGCATTCTACGCCACATCGATGTAAAGTTTACGTAGACGCGCAAGAACATTTTGATTTATTAGTGACATCGTTAAGAGCATTGGTTCTCACACAGAAACGTCTCGAAACAATATAGATTTATTACCCTGACGTTTTATGCGAATATGCAGACGAGATGAAAACGATCTCTCATATTCAGTAATGGAAAATTTATTATCTGTTTCACGTCGCGTTCAACGTTTATACCTTTGAGACAAAGTGTTTCTACCGAACCTTTATTTCTCCTTATTCCTTCCGTAATTTGACGGGAAACCACCAGGAATATCTATGTAACTCCCTTCTTTCATAAGTCCTAGTTAGAGAAACACTGTTCGAATTAAACAAAAGTTTAAATTTGTACTTCAAGTTGTGCATTTTTATGAAAATGCATCTTTCCAAAGGGACCTTAGACTAAGGGATCTTCTGGTTCAGAACTTGCAAGAAATCGGTTCTTTAAAAACATATTCTTAAAGCGTTAACTAATACTGGGTAACTTGTGATCCGGATGCTCCAATAATATCAGTGCACCAAGAATGTCAATTATTAAATGACAGAGGCAGAATAATAAAATAATATTATATTAATTTTATGTTTTAGTTGGAAGAAATGCTGATGATTCGTACCTAACAGTCACCAAACTATTGTGTTCAACTGGAACGATGATTAACAGGATGGTACAGGAAAAGGAAGGATATTTGCGTATTCAATGACTAAATTACTGTCATCTTTTCTTCCACTCTCGGTTAGATTTCTCGAAAAAGTCTTCGACAACACGTTTCGGAAGAAATTGCTAAAGAACAGGCTCTTTCGAAAGTTCTGAAAGCAAAAGATCCATAGTTTCGACGCCAGTCGTTGCACTCTCGTCGATAATTCCTACGTATCTAGCTTAGAATCTAGTCGTCCTTGGTCGAATTTCTAGGCGCTTCCTCGGCCTCCCTCCCACCGTTTCTCCCCCGGAATGAGAGAACAGAGAAGCACGCGTGAAATACTGTCGGGGTGTGGCGCTATTGCAGGAAAGTTTGGCTGTTTCGAGCGAGTATTAGAAACCACGTGAACGGAAGTAGAAGCCCGGGCCAGTGGCTGACGTCGCATCCGGAAGAGACGTATCCGGCGTCACGTTGCATGGCTTCCGTACGTTCTCCTGAAACAGAAATAAAACTCTCTCTCAGTTTCACGGTAGGTAGAGGGGGGTGAGGTCTTCAGTTTCGCGGCGTGGCGAACAATCGTCAATTTATGAACGGATTCCCGGGCGATTCTATGCTGCCCAGAGGATAGTATCGGCGCTCGCGAAAGAATAATGAGACCAGGGTCGTCGTAAATCAACGTCTCGCGGAGGACTGTCGGATTATAGGTTTTTCTGCGTTACCGGACTCAGTGCCGGCGAAAGGTCTTCATTAATTACCAAGCTCTTTAGCGCTCTGACCGCAGACCTGGACGCCTTTTTATTCCACCGTGGCGGCTAACTCGATTGTTCGATGGGATATTTTGACTTATTCGAACAACCCGTGATTCGAAACAATTCATTCGTTTTAATTAAATATTTCTTTCTCAAAACAATTATCTATTGTCCGTTTGAAATGGATATCGGAGAAAGGACTTCGATGGAAATTGGTGCGCTGCTTTACTACGGTTATGAACTCGTGAGAATCTCACAAAAAAGGAAAGGAGGGGGTGATATTGGAATATTGGGAAGTCGTTCGAGGAATGTATGTATAGCAACCGAGGAATCGGTCGAGCGCTTGTGAGAGCGCGACCCCTCTGGTGGCGAGCATGGGAGGCGACGCCACAAAATTATTCGTGGGCTATTAAGAGGGCAATTTACAAGAATTGCACCTCTGTAACTTTTTCTAATTTAATGGTATCGAAAGTATTATTTCTCGAGCTACATTTTGTAAAAATTTCGTATAAAAATATCAGTTATTATAGACACAATAGGAAGTTGATAAAAATATTGAATTTCGAAGAGAAAGGATTCGCGATCGTGGAATTCGAAGATAAAGATGTTGCACGTTCGCCGTAGAAGTAAAGAACGGGTTGCGAGCAGATGGTATCGCACACGTGTAAAGACTGTGCTTACAAGAAGTCCCTTGGCGTTGCCAAAATCTATTTCATACGATTTCGAGCTGCGTGCGTAGACGATTACCGCGGTTTAGCACCGCCGGTGATATTAAATCACCTTTTCAACTCTAAACTCGAAAGGATCTCGGGGAAATTCAGACTTACGAATCACGATTTCCAGAAAAAGTTATCTTGCTATTAGTCAGGGTTTTATAACTCGTTAACTTTTGCTCGAGTGAATGTCAATTTTAAAAAATTTGCAAATTACCAGTAATTAGTGGTAGAATGGGTAATATCGTCGTTCTACGTGAAAATGGGAATAGAAAAAGTACATAGAATGGAGTTTGTTCGTATGACGCTTCGTTTTTGAGAAAATTCGTGGAGTTTGAGATGGAATATTTTTTAATCAGTTAGAACTGGAACTAATGATATTAGGTGAAACAAATAATACCGTGTCAATTTTAATGCTTATAAACACTCGGAGCAAGTAGTAATATCGCGCTATAGTCAGACAACGTTAATACGCAGAACTTGCGTTGAATTTCTCAGAATAATCTAAGGGCTTGGTAACCTCGTAACGAATAAGCTTTTCCAGAGAGCGAACCATCGAGAATAGTATTAAAATCTACATATTAAAACGTTTACCACGAATTCTCACCGTGATATTAAATCGCAGCCTTTTCAACTCTAAATTCAAAAGGATCTCAGGATTATTGGGAATATCTACGATGGGGCATGATATTAACATTTCTTATCGCCAAACACATTCGAAATCCTATTCAAAAATATACTAAAATCTTTCAACCATCAAAGCAGTATTTATTGTACTGTGGAGTCGCCTCTCAAGCTCGCCACCAGAGGGATCGCGCTCTCACAAGCGCTCGACCGACCCCTCGGTTGCTATATATGTATACATTCCTTGAACAACTTCCCAATATCCCAGTCGTAGTTTCTCGTAGTTTCCAAGAGCACGGATCCGTTTCGTCTGGAAATTCTAAACGTTCGATAGTTAATTAGAAGCGCGTGTGATTCGATATCGCGAAAGAAGAAGATTCGAGTGGATTTCTGAAAAGGCTGTCGGAAAACGAAATGGATTTCCAAGATTTTTACGTTTACGGGGTTGAAGTGTGTCTGTACGTTTCCGGGGGCTCGGATACAGAAAGCGATTAAAGTCGTTAACGACGCGGAAGCTCGGGTCGAAACTATTGGCTATTTGCAGTTGGCGAGCAGCGCTCGTCTTAGAAGCGCTTTACGGCCAACGGCACGAACGCGCACCGTCTTGACTTTCATCAAGAACCGCCAACAGGTACTGCATTTTCTGAAATTACTTTTTTATCGATTTCCTCTCTGATTACACAGCCCTGATTCCCTAATGGCGGAAATACGAACGGCTCGCGGAAGAGAAACTGCCCTACGTCGGTCCGCGCGCGTCAATAACTAGCAAATTCCTTCGTCTCCCCGTTTTCCCGTTTCCCGTTTCTTTTCTTTTCCTTTTTTCTTATTTTGTTCCTAATTTCTCCCGTAACAGGCACTTCGTTCTGTGCTCTGAATGCAACGGGCTCGTCGGCAGCAACAATTTTCCGGTCTCCCAACGGTAATTTTCCTTCCATATTCTCGAACGATTAAGCGTTCACGCGCCACTACCTTTAAAACTTTAAATCGAGAGCGCGTTCTGTCGATGGCGCGATTACGAATTGCGTCGTTTAATTAGACGTAATCGATCGAGCGTCGCGAAACGGTTGCGCAGCGAATCAGAAAAACGACGTTCGGAAGCTCGCGAATCGAAAAGGGGGGGTTTGCTGAAATATAAATGAAACACGTAGTCGTTTCGTCTCGCAAATATTTTAACGCCGTCGTTAATTACACGATCGAGAATTCGGATCGAGATTACACAATGCCAGCGAACCAGAGCCACGCGTGTTCGCATTACTCTGAAATATCATATTACGTTCAATCACGGGATTCACGGACGTTAACGCTGTTGCGGAGATCCTAATCTACCGCGTTTGCTATAATAAGATCGAAGGATGATTGATTATGCAACAAGAGCATCGATTTCTGGCGTTCTAGTGGCTTCGTTAGAGCGTAATGCGATTGGAGCGTGTAACCAATCGTTCCTACGAAATTCACGTTATTAATTACGTGATTACTCTTAAAGGAAAACTTCGCTTCACTGCACAGTATATTTATTTTGTAGATTAACAAACGTAAATATTCCAACTCTTAAGATATAAAGGAAAATACACAGTTTACTCCTTGTGATGAAGATTTTGGCCCAAACACGAATATCACGAGCCAGACTCGCGAACGGAAGGTCGGCCCAAACGTAAACATGACGAGCCAGGCTCGCGGACAGCAAATCACGATCGTGATTGAGTTTTATTGATTTGAGTGACTATCGGTACGCCGCAAGAGTCGGTCACGATTCTTATAATCTCTGTTACAAAGCAGTTTAGTCTGGTCTGTTTACCGCGCGAGCTAAATACCACGGAAAGGGGTTAACATGTGTGATCGCTCAGCTCGATACACACTTCTTTCACTCCTTTTTGGATCAACACTTTCTGGATCCAATCCAGTAGATGGTGACAGAAGTTTCATCAATAAATGAATCATCCAACAACTCTTCGACAACCATGAAAACGTTCGCCATATTTGTTTGGGTGAAAGGAAGATTGTATCATGGTAGAGTCAATGTAAGTACGTCTCGATTATTGTGAAAAGATGGAAAAGTTGGAGTCGAAAACAATGAGCTTAGGGGTGTAGGGAAGTTGTTTGCGCACATGCCTCGTACGAGAACCGGCCCTGCCAAGTATAGTAATCCTCGGCTTACTACCCTAACGGGAACCACTGACCCACGCGGCTGGCCTATACGCGCGCGAAGAGCACACGTGAGATTCTCATCGTTAATACAAACGAGAACCTGGGGCGGGGGGTGGAAACATGGTCGGCGTAAATCTTTGCCAAGGCGATTTGGTTCACGGTCGATGGAACGTTTGCGGGCATCAGAGCCTATCGCCTGCGGTTTACAGAATTTCCTCGGAATTCGAGGACTCTGTTCCTACTTGGCGCCTCGTGGCCGGAAGATCACGACGGATTCCGGACATCAGCGAGCGATCCACTCTCGTCCTTTGTCCAGGATGGGTATCAAGGGTAGTTAATTGGCTGCCGGGATGGAGCACGGTCAATTGACCGTTTAATTAGAGTGGCAGGGCATCGACGGATTTTCGGTCGGCGTTGCTTGGCATTAATCGGTGATCTCCGTCCCGAAGCTTCGAATATTCGTCAATGTCATCGGCCAGGGCGGAGGGAGAAGTTTGAAAATTGAAACCACGAGTCGCTATTAAAGAACGGGATCTTGACACTTTGCGTACGGGTTAGGAGATATCTCGTATACGGGGTGAGACACGAACTAGTCCCTTTCGATGATCTAACAAGAAAATGTTTCGTATCGAAATTAATCAGTATTTAACTGACAAGATATTGCAGTTTAAATTTAAGAAGAAATTGACTTGATCGAAAATTAAGGTTACTGTTATATCTTTAAATGGAACTAGGTATTTTTAACTTCTTAGTGTTGTAGGCGACGTCGAGACGAATTCAACGACCTACTACACTACAACCTTTGTCGAAAGAAAAATTGCCACAATATTTGAAATTACTCCGTGATACATGGCAGGCTGAGAGCCATAGTGATGTAAGTCACATTTTAGCTACTCTACGTAAAACGATGTTTTGAGTTCGGTGTTTAAAAAATATCCAGACACATATTAGAGTTACAAAAACACTTCTACAAGCTCAGAAACGTGTCATAAAATGTCTGTATATAAAAATTGAAAGATATGTGGCGCTCCTTTGCTGCGATTAGGAACTCAAAAAATTCGTAGACTGCTAGTGGACTCATTAGTAAAGCTTTCTAGCAGGCCCTGTCTTAACACTTTGACTGCCACGTCACCCATATATGGATGACAGAACTTTTAACAGTGGAACTAAAACAATGAATTCTCAAGTTGAAATGTTAAAGAAAATCAATTTTAATAGGCTTCGTAAATTTTGATGAGGTTAGAAAAGTAACTATTACGACAACTTTTAAGTTGTGTAGTTTACAATTGCCTAAAATCAGAGTTTTGGTCTCATAAACAATTTTAGGATTTTAGACTGGCAGTCAACGTGTTAAACGATTGGGATATTGGGAAGTCGTTCGAGGAATGTATATATAACAACCAAGGGGTCGGTAGAGCGCTTGTGAGAACGCGACCCCTCTAGTGGTGAGCATGGAAAGCGACGCCACAGATGTTTAAATTCTGGAGTGGAATAACTATTGAGATGGACTTACTCCACTATTGTATAAATAGTATAGATATATAAAAAATATATAGTAATATTTATGAATACTTTATTAATGTGAATTAAAAAGGTACATACTGCATTGTATAAATGCGTGAAAATTAGCTCAACAACTTCGAAGAATCTTACTAAAATTCTGCAATCGTATGCTGGTCGTTCCACTTTGAATAAAGAGACTGATCTCGAAATCTTTAAAACGCCCCCCCGGCCAAATATCGCCACTACGTAACGTCCACCTCGAAGCTACACAACTTTTGTAAGAAACGTTCCTTCCTGTTATTTAATCCAGCGAAGATATTACGGTGGCCTGTTTCCCGTGGAACGCCTAGTATTTGCGTACAGCAAGCGGGACACGACGGGAAGTTCGTAGGTAGCTTAACACTTAACGACTCCCCGAGCTGCCTTTTATACGGCTCCAAATTTCATTTCTTCCCCTCTCTTTTTCTCTTCGTACCCCTTTCCGCGAGCTACGTCGCGTTTAAACTCGTTCCCCTGCGATATTATTAAATTTCAGACTCGAAATATCTGCGCGAATCGCAGTCGGTGAATTCATTTTCTTCCGTCCCCTTTTGTCTTCCGTGTTATTAAAAAAATTCAGTGCACGGCTCGCGCGAGTGGCGACGCGAAACTTTTCGACGTTGCAGTTTTGTTTGATCGATCGCGATCCACGATTCCGGAAACACCGATAACTTCCATTTAGCTTTCAACAAAGTGGATGAAAACCACTTTTTATTTGTTTATAATGAAATTTTTCCTGGAGCGATGAAAGACACCCAATTACGGGGTGAACGGAACAGACGCGACGGGCAATTTTCAATACGAGTATTTCGAGCGAGATTTTATCCGTGTTCCCGTTCGGGGAGAATACCATCCGGTTGGAAGCATTGTCGGGGTTGGAGCATCGATCGCCCTAATGAATCTCAAACCATTGCTAAGCTGCGACGAAGTAACGCCCCAAGAACGATCGACTTCAGAAACGCGCGGGACAGGAGAGAATTTCCAAGAGCTCCTACGGGAAACTAGAGGAACTGAAGTGCCACTCGCGCAACTTTCGAAGCTTGTAGATCGTTCGCGAATCCGAGCTGGTCGTAACGCAAACACTTTCCCGCGACAACAGGGGAGTCTTCCACATCGACGCGCCGTACCACCGGAATAAAAGTTCACTCACCGAACCTACCACCGAATCTCCTCGACCTCGCGATTTCGCAAATCATAAATATTTTTACTTTAATTTTTATTCGAGTGATTCGATTTTGACTATTTACTTCTTAAAAGTCTCACCAAACGAGCAACAAATAATCTCTAAAGTAAGAGAAATTTCAAATTTCAGAAAAACTTTATTCGGTGCGTAGAGCTTACAGTAAATAATTTTTTATTCACTATTTGCATGTAGAATACAAAAAAGACAAAATACTGAGTATTATCTAAAATCTTTTGGCTTTCAAAAACAAATTTAACATTTGCTTAACTTTCTACATTTAAACATATTGCTTATCCCTTCACATTCCCTCCTCACATTCATTTCCACTTTTATTTCATATTCGGGAAGAAATCTGCGTCCACGTTATAAATCAGACGTTATTATAGGTCTTTTAATAATCATTGACTAGGAGAACAGCAATTAATAACGCGGAATGCATCGATAACGGAACGACGAACTAATCGTCCGACTTTACGAACGGTGAAAAACAATGAGGATAATCACGAATCGATTAGGAGAGGTAATGGTCGCGCGGTAATTCACAACGAATAAAGCTTTCGCCCCGGCGGATCGTTCAAACGCCAGGAATGGCTCCAAGTGGCCCTAATAATTTTCCTTAATCGCTGCATTATATATTTTAATTCGTAGCTTCTGATAGCACGGGTGCTGATCTACAGTTCTTCGGTAAGCTTGGTAGGCTGGCTTACCGGAGCACTTATGGCTGATTTATACGATCCATTACCGCTGCTACTACTACTGACCCAGTAAGGCTGTCGGCCAACCTCGGTGAGCCAGATCAGCGCCGCTCTTAAAGCTGATTCGCGAGCCCGCCAAGCATTGGCCTTAAACTGTCCTCGGCTTAGAACATTATTAAGGTCACCAATGAGACCACATCGTCCACCGATGACGATGTCAATAACGCATATTGCGAAATTACCGGCAATACTCACCATGGTTAATACCTAAAGCGTCATGCGCTTCATCCTCGTCCCCTAAACAACAAAATCTAGTGACTGGAATTCAAATTTATTGATCACGATTTCTGGAAAATGCTACTTCACTTCTCGTTAGGATTTTAAAATGGATTAACTCGCGTGAGTGTCAATTTTAAAAAATTTTCAGTGTAGAGTTAATACTTTCATGTATGAAAAATTACTGGTAGAATGGATGATATAATCGTTCTATATGAAAAAAGGAATCGAAAATGTAGAGTGGAATTTATCGTACGATGCTTCGTTTTTGAGAAAATTCGTGGAGTTCGAGATCGAACATGTCTGACCATTGCTCGATGTTTCTACTTGCATCGGAGTTTTTGAGGTTAATTTCCCAATTAATTCACCATTTTTCAATTAGTGAGAACTAGAATTAATGATATATACAATTAATTGAAATAAATAATACCGTGTCCGATGTTAATGCTTATACAACACTCGATGCAAGTAGTAATATCGAGATATGGTCAGACAACGTTAAAACTGCGGATACTTGGGTTCTCGAATTTGTCTATTGTACGAGTAAGTATACATACGTTGCATTTCTCAGGCCAGTTTAAGGCCTTGATAACCTCGTGGCGAATAGTCTTCCCCAGGGAGCGAAGCATCGGGACCAGTATTAAAATCTACATGTTAAAACGTTTTCGCGCGGTATGTTCGGCGTATATCGTTAGAGCGCAACCACTGCTTTAACCGGAGTTTCCGCGCTATTACGAGGCGACGGCGACTTACGCGACCCGGAGTCGTTAGCCAAATTTTTCCCCTGGTAAACTGTGAAACTCGTAATCCCGAACGCAACGGGCACTAAAAGCTCGTCGCCGCCGCGGCCCCTTAATGGCGCGCGCGCTGAATACCAGCCAAATATTAAAATCTTCCGCCGCCGAAACAAACATCAAAGACGCGGGCCAGGCCGTGAGCGCTTAAAAACAGATTCCGGAAGATTACCCCTTGGAAATCCCGTGGATCGGGACCCTCGGGGCGCCGAAGGTCCTTGAAAAACTCAAAGCGAGAGCACTCGAATGCAAACGGGAGAGAAGAGAACGGACGTTCGAAGGGGGGCGAAGGAGACACGAGGAAGAAAAAAAAAACAGGGACAAGCAGGCTGCACGGGGGTGGAGGGGGGGGACAAAAAAGTTTGGACGAACGGGCTCGAGTGGCCTTGAAGCCCGAGCCTCGGTACGAAGATATCGAGGATTGGGCTCGACGACGAGTGCCACCGAGGACTTCCCGGTTGATGTGCAATTAGGAAAATTGAATTCCGACGTAATTAACTTTCTTAATTAATAGAATCGCGGAATTGTATCTTTAATCTGGCTGCTTCTGGAAGTGCTTCTGGCAGCTTCTGTCACGAGGAGGAGAGAGTTTCCGCTTTCCGGAGGCTCGGTTGGCAAACGAGAAGGGCACGGGGTTGGCGCGAAGCGAAAGATGAAACCACCAGAAGGAGATAGAACGGGTTGGATGAGAAAGATGGGGGGAGGGGGGAGGTAGGGCCGGTGGTATAAGACAGAATTGTTGCAGGAGATGGTGGCGACGACTGCGAGAACGAAAGAGGATGGGAAGTCGCTGTTAAGTTTTGATATATGCGCGACGTTATTTACGATCGCATAAGAATTAGCTCAGACGGCAAGCCAGTCTGCCGGTAAGCAAAAAGCCGGCTTTGCGCCGTGGAATGACTGGTTGGTACTGTACTCGACCGGTTTTTGTCTGGTCCGCTTCCTCAAAAGTCGTTAAATCTCGCGCGGCATTCGACGAACCGGCCAAACGACGCTTCTTGCCGTAAAACGTATCGATGGGAGCTTGAGAAACGCTAATTCACGTCGCGTATCTCGATTTCTAATGAAACTATCATGGACAGACTAGGAAATATTACAGAAACGTGCATTGGTTTCAACCATGAGCTATCACTTCTAGATAAGTGGGCCAACAATTTTGAAAGAAAAATAGTGTTGTTCGGTTGAAATTGTGTAACTTGTTTGGTTTCAATCAAGAACTGTCACTTCCAGATAAGTGGACCAACAAATTTGGGAGAAAAACAATGTTGTTCGGTTGAAATCATGTAACTTGTTTGGTTTCAATCAAGAATTGCCACTTACAGATAAGTGGACCAACAATTTTTGAGGAAAAATAATGTTGTTCGGTTGAAATCGAGTAACTTGTTTGGTTTCAATCAAGAATTGCCACTTACAGATAAGTGGACCAACAATTTTTGAGGAAAAATAATGTTGTTCGGTTGAAATCGTGTAACTTGTTTGGTTTCAATCAAGAATTGCCACTTACGGATAAGTGGACCAACAAGTTTGGGAGAAAAATAATGTTGTTCGGTTGAAATCGTGTAACTTGTTTGGTTTCAATCAAGAACTGTCACTTACGGATAAGTGGACCAACAATTTTAGAAGAAAAATAATGTTATTTGGTTGAAATCGAGTAACTTGTTTGGTTTCAACCAAGAACTGTCACTTACAGATAAATGGGCCAACAATTTTAGAAGAAAACTAATGTTGTTCGGTTGAAATCGAATAACTTCGCACCGAAAACGATGAAGTTCGCTGAGACAGCGTTTTGTCGACGAATCCGTTTCGCCCCGGAGACCCGTTTGCTTCGGCGAAATTGTCAACGAATCGTATCAGCGGCGTGAAAAATTAACAGGGAACGATTTCAGTGGCCTCGGCTGGCCGGAAAGCCACCGAAAGTCATTTTTCTTCGCAGCTCTTTACGGGTATCCGCGATTAATTAATCACGGGACGTCGATTTTGTTCAACAGGGGGGTACGATTAATAAAACCGACAGTAACCGTTCGTTATTTAAGACGATCGATTCACCTGGTTCGAAGGCGCCAGGCCAGTGTTTCCCAATCTTTTTAGAATCGCGACCCCCTCCGGTGGTGGTCACGAAGCTTGTACCTCGGTGTACGCTCATAAAAATCGTCACGGCAGGCGCCTTTAATCCCATCCCCGATGGAAATGCCACAGTCGCGATAAAATGCGTAAATTCGCGATCTGCAGAACGGTGGAACCCGTCGCCAAAGTTCTGATTTATCGTTCTGGTAAACGCTTTCGAGCGTGCATACGTAACCGTGCTCCACCCCCGACACGCTAAAAATAGTGAAAGAACGAATTTATACCGCTTTTTTCCTTACCTTACGAGCTTTTCGTCTCTGACTATTAGTTGCAATTGCGGAACTTGATACATTAAATCGTTCGCTGTTTTTATTTGAATATAGAAATACAAAATTGGAAGCAAAACAGAACGTGATGGTCAACTGTTATAATTCCTTATTCGTTTTCGTCAGTAAATTACTTGTTTGAATCTAATAAAAAATTAAAAACAATTATGGTACAACGCGGTATTAAACGCGACAGGGGATGTAAGTCTCACGGCGAAAAGAAGGGAAATTAATGAACCGGAAAATGTTACGCGAAGCGTAGAACGTTGCTGGAAAGAGTTCGACGCTAATTTCACTCGGCCGTTAATGGCCATAATTACAAACCAATAATTAACAGACTGAAGATTAATACATTAGCCAATAGGGGAATTATAGCGACCTCTTTTATTCTAATTTTTTTCGTGAAAAATCCTGACTAGACAAATTACGAGTCTCGTTATTTCTCTGGAAAATCTATTTACGAGATCAAAACGGCAGAACCAGCCAACTTCTCAGGATCCTGTTGCATAAAGCGATTGCCGCTGGTCGCCGTTAATAATTCCTTCCTGGCCAATAGCGTTCGATGTTCAAAATTTATTCGACCCCGTGATTGGGACAGTGTTTCATCGAGACGCGCAGTTTACACGGCATTTATGACGATATTTATGAGGGCATTTGCATCGGTGTAAGCTCGTAAAAATCATCTCGTCGTCGAAGCACAGTGACGGTCGCGTTTAATTCCGTTCGAACGGTAATTCTTTTGGTACCGGCTACTCGGCCAGGCCCATAAACATGCGTAAATTCGCAATTTGGAAAACCGTGTGGCGAGTTGCCGAAACTCTGATTTATCAGCGCGATCGATATCGCCGGGAAAATGTTACACGCTCGATGTAACGAACAACGTTTGTTCACCGTATCGTTGTACAATGGGTCGAATTACCCAAAAGAGCCTCCAAGTGGATAATGGTACCTCGTTCCGCGCAGTCCTTTTTTTTAAAAAACACGCTTTTGTGTTCATAGGACAACAGCCACCAGGATAGCCGATTCCTCGAAACGTTGGAGGACGAGGAAATAGGTATTTCCCCTGTCAACCGAAGATCCGCAAACAGAGCCAGTCAAACTCGAGAAACGACGTCCTTTTGTTTCAATATTTGTTCGAACTCTGCGTGCGTATTTCGAAAGTCACGATCGACCGGGCGAACCGAATGTAAATTAACAGAATTCGATCCAATCTTTACGGAGCATGAGCATTGCACGCAACGAATGTTTATTTATTTACAAGGTAAGTGTGCCCGACTTCAACGACCAAAAAACGAGTATAAAATTTAGACCCTGGCAGCCGCGAACGGGTATCGAAAGACAGTTACCGTCGGCCATCGTGGAAAAATCGCGAAGCAACGGGATACTGGCTGCTCCCAGCGTCGCTTTAAAGCCGCGTAAATTCGCAATCTGTGAAACTACGAAACGAGTCGGCGAAGTTCTGATTCATGGCGCGTCCCTTCGGTCGTACGCGGGACAAGGGAAAAGGAACAGAGCCGGCGTGTGCATGTGTACGAGCCACGGAGGGCGACGGTGGGCGTCGGTCGTCCAAGAAAAATGCGACGTCTCGCGGGCCGCCGCTTCCTCGCAATAACTTCCGAAGGAAAATTCACGATAATAGAGACTACTGCCTGTGAATTCCGCATGCAAATGTGCTTACGGTTCTCCTTTAGCCCCACCCCCTCCTTTCGTTTCCCCACGTTCGCGTTTCCCACCCCTGGCGCGGAGCACCACGTTCTTCGTACTCTCCCTCTCTATTTCTCATGCGGACACACGAACCGCCCGTTTTAACCGGGATTTTCTCTCTTTCTTGCGACCCCAAACGACGTCCGCGGCGAACCGAGGGTCTGAGCTAGACAAATAGTTCCGCCGTGAAATACCGCCGCCTCCTTAAAACTTTAAAGTGTTTCGAGTAATCCTAAGGCGCGACTTTAGATCATGGGGTATACCACCCCCTCCCCCACCCCCCACGAACCATCTTTGCTTCCCTCTTTCGCCGCTGTCAGGGTGTTTCTCGGTTTTCTTTCCGCTCGCTTCCTGAGGGGTGCGCGTGACTCGGCCGCTACCGGTCGAATACAAATGCAAATGCAAATGCACTCGGGGGCTCGCAATATTCCGCCGAGCGTGTGTGTTCGCGCGATCGAGTTAACACCTTCGCTGCCAAACGGATTTCGTGAAATTTTCTTTGCCCAATGCTCTCCGCGTTGTCTCAGAAACCTGCCAGGTCCGACGATCAAAGTTTATCTACGTTGCAGAACCTTTCCATTCAAACTTAATCAGGATATACAGCGTGCTCGGCCACCCCTGGGGAAAAATTTAATGGGAGATTCTAGAGGCCAAAATAAGATGAAAATCAAGAATATCAATAGGCTTCGTTAAAAAGTTATTAACGTTTAAAGTTCCGTTCGTACTGAATTTTTTTCTCGAAAATGCGCAGGAATTTGGGGGTATGTTTTATCAGCAAAAATGATTGTAATCGACCCCCGCAACCGGAAATAATTTTTCCAGAACCATTTGAAACTTTTCATTTTCACCGAAAAATGTAGGCACTCATCGATTTTCCTTAAATATTCGTTTAATTTTTAATAAATTTATTTGTCGCTGTATGGAAATGTTGTCTAATACTTTTTTGTAGGTACCTATGGGCTCTGTTTAAGAAAACAATTTCAATGAGATACGTTCACTATTGTAGGAGTTATGGCCGTTTGAAAATTGGACCAGTTTTATGGAGTTTTTCTCACTTCACGGTGTTAAGAAACAATTATTGGAATTTCTACGTGTTCTTAACCAAAATACGCGTTGTTTGCCGTTTGAAACATTAAAATCCTTCAATCCGTTCAGAAGTTATGATGTTTTAAACATACGCTTGAAATTTCAATGAAACATGGTCAGACATGAAATTGTCGGTAATGAATTTTTTTCTCGAAAATGCGTAGGATTTCGAGGGTATGTCTATTCACCAAAAATGATCATAATTGATCCTTACTCCTAAAAATAATTTTTCCAGAACAATTTCAAATTTTTCAATTTCGCCAAAAATTTGTCCACATTACTGAATTTTTTGTTTGAAAATGCTAAAGATTTCGAAGATATGTGTATTCACCAAAAATAATCAAAATTGACCCTTGCATCTAAAAATAATTTTTCCAGCACAATTTGTCCTGTCGATTTTTCTTAAAAATTCGGTTTTGATTTTTAGTCATTTTGTTTTACACCCTACAGAAAAGTTGTGTAATACTTTTTTGTAGGCACCCATGACCTCTAGTTGACTACTAAATTTCAATGAGATACGTTCACTATTGTAGGAGTTATGGCCGTTTGAAAATTGGACCAGTTTTATGGGGTTTTTCTCACTTCACGGGTTAAAAAACAACTTTTCGAATATTGTTGGAATCTCTACATATTCTTAACCAAAATACACGTTGTTTGCCGTTTGAAACATTAAAATCCTCCAATCCGTTCAGAAGTTACGATGTTTTAAACATACGCATGAAATTTCAGGGAAACATATCAATGTATGGTCAGACATCATATTTTCGGTAATGAATTTTTTTCTCGAAACTGCGTAGGATATCGGCGGTATGTGTAATGACCAAAAATGATTGTAATCGACGCTTGCAACCGAGAATAATTTTTTTAGAACGATTTGAAAAATTTTTTTTGCCGAAAAATTTCAGCATCTACCTGATTTTTTTTCTCGAAAATGGGTAGAATTTCGGGGATATGTGTATTCAATGTATAACTTTGTAACGAAGCCTCAATCAACAAATTGATATTCTTGATTTTCGTCTTATTTTGACCTCCAGAATCTCCTATTAAAATTTTCCCCAGGGGTGGCCGAACATCCTATATGCATAGACTCACGAAAGTATTCACACGATGATATATTTCTAATTAAAATTGACACAAACCGTGCGGAATATTAAATATTTTGAAATTGTACATATCGTGTATGGGGAATACCTGAGAATAACATATAAAAGTTGAATTGAAATTAAGTAATATCCAAATTAGAAAGATTTTGATAGTTTTTTTTCATACCGTAGATCACAAAAGTATTCTAATAAATCTTTCTAAGTCGGATACGTGTTACTTAATTTCAATGCAATTTTTACATGTTATTCTAACCTATTCCCCATGCACAATATTACGACAATTTCAAAATATTTAATATACCGTACGGTTTGCGTCAGTTTCAATTAGGAATACATCATCGTTCGAATACTGTCGCTTTGTGTAGGTACGCGGAAAAAGGTAAACAGAAATTGTCCAGCGAAGGTAACGGTTAAAAACGAAATTTCAAACGCTAACCTGGCTCGACGATCAGCATTACAGTGTCCGTTCGTCCTTCCGTCGGCCTGCACGAATATTTTCCGACGTCGTTTAGCGTGACCGACGCCAAAGTCAATTCGGAGACCGTGCGCGCCGCGCCTCTTTCAGTCTCCACGTTTATTCCGCCCCGTGCAGCCTGTAAATAATGCAACCGGCAAATACAATGTAAAATTCCATAGTTTGTTCGACGAGCCCGTCACCGACAAACTTTTTTTCCCCGACGCCGGGCACGGCGAGTGTTTACAATTAATACCGCTTCATCTGTAAAATATACATCGTTCCGCCGCCGCCCGTCGCGTGTTGATCATGCAAATATTACGATCGAAAACCATCGCGAGGGGACCATGGAAAGTTAAATATAAATATCCGGGAACGTTAACGGTTCGTAATTTCATAATAAATCGCTAGGCGAATGAATCGAGACGAGACCCGCGGATAAATTTTCAGTATCGGTCGATATCGCGAACCCCTATCTGAACCGAGAACGTTTTTCATTCTGGTCGAATGGAATTCGACCGTGCACCAATAATTACCACAATCTGCGTGCTCCGTACGGAATTATTGTTATCGTCAACGCGGGCGTCGCGAGATTCCGTGTAAATTAATCCACAACCGGATAGCACAAGATTTGGTTTATAGTTCAAGTGAACCGGAACTGGGAAACTTGCCTTAACAGTTTGAGTGCCAGGCAGCGCGATCCCGTGTTCCCCGTTTAGTGCCAAAACGTGCCGACGATAGAGATGTGCAGATATCCGATATTACGGGACTCGGACGATGTCGAAATAAAATCGTCAAAATTTAGGCCAGCTCTATTCGAGAATGAAAGAAAACCGGAACGATACGGTAAGGCGGAATCGAGATTTCGTTCCGAGAGGGAGAAAACAGTTACGAAGCCATGAATAAAAAAAAGTTTAATTAGCGTCTAGAGATGGGGATCAAGTTCAATACACGAAACCGAGTCAACTTCGATAACTATGCTTCCCAGGTTTCGAATACTACTCGGAATAATTATATAAAGTGTATTTGTTCTAGGGAATGAGTTCTTGCAAGTTTCGAAAAGGTACTTGTAAGTACTTCGACGTTATGGATATTCGAACCTTTTGTAAGTAGTACTCGAATCTTCTAAATCAGAATTTTGTAACAGGTTTTAAGTAAGATATTTGATAGCTGAATTTACAACTATTTATAAATATATTTGCAATACTTGGTTTTAACCTATTTCTTTTTTATTTATAATATACCCTGCTTTTGGAGAAGACTCTTTTCGAGGGTACAGACATGCTGATATAAAAATCGAACACATTATAAAACTATAGTTACATAATTATATGTACATACATATAATATTTATGAAGGTTTCGATTCTATTCGATGAAGATTCGAATATGTTTGAAAGTACTGTTTTCTTTTTACCAAAATGGAGGGTTCTCAATGAAAAACTTAGAGAATGATCGAGTCTACCTCACAGAAGTTCGAGTATACTTGCAATTTCAAAGTAACAAACTGGGAAAATCATAGAGTTTCTAATATAATATTTATGATAGTTTCGATGAAGATTCGATAAAGATTCGAACATGTTTGAAAGTACTGTTTTCTTTTTACCAAAATGGAGGGCTCTCAATCAAAAACTTAGAGAGGGTTCGAGTCTACATCCCAGAGGTTCGAGTATACTTGCAATTTCGAAGTAACAAACTAGGAAAATCATAGAATTTCTAATATAATATTTATGTTAGTTTCGATGAAGATTCGATAAAGATTCAAATATATTTGAAAGTAATGTTTTCTTTTTACCAAAATGGAGGGTTCTCAATCAAAAACTTAGAGAATGATCGAGTCTACCTCACAGAAGTTCGAGTATACTTGCAATTTCAAAGTAACAAACTGGGAAAATCATAGAGTTTCTAATATAATATTTATGATAGTTTCGATGAAGATTCGATAAAGATTCGAACATGTTTGAAAGTACTGTTTTCTTTTTACCTAAATGGAGGGTTCTCAAGCAATAACTTAGGGAGGGTTCGAGTCTACCTCACAGAGGTTCGAGTATACGTGCAATTTCGAAGTAACAAACTGGGAAAACCATAGAATTTCAAATATAAATTTTATGAAAGTTTCGATGAAGATTCAAATATATTTGATAGTACTGTTTTCTTTTCACCGAAATAGAGGGCTCTCAATCAAAAACTTAGAGAGGGTTCGAGTCTAGCTCACAGAGGTTTGAGTATACTTGCAATTTCAAAGTAACAAACTGGGAGAATCATAGAATTTCTAATATAATATTTATGAAAGTTTCGATGAAGATTTGAATATATTTGAAAATACTGTTTTCTTTTTACCAAAATAGAGGGCTCTCAATTAAAAACTTAGAGAAGGTCTACCTCACAGAGGATCGAGTATACTTGCAATTTCAAAGCAACAAACTGGAAGAATCATAGAATTTCTAATATAATATTTATCAAGATTTCGATTCTATTCGATAAAGATTCGAATATATTTGAAAGTACTGTTTTCTTTTTACCAAAATGGAGGGTTCTCAATCAAAAACTTAGAGAATGATCGAGTCTACCTCACAGAAGTTCGAGTATACTTGCAATTTCAAAGTAACAAACTGGGAAAATCATAGAGTTTCTAATATAATATTTATGATAGTTTCGATGAAGATTCGATAAAGATTCGAATATATTTGAAAGTACTGTTTTCTTTTTACCAAAATGGAGGGCTCTCAATCAAAAACTTACAGAGGGTTCGAGTCTACCTCCCAGAAGTTCGAGTATACTTGCAATTTCGAAGTAACAAACTGGGAAAATCATAGAGTTTCTAATATAATATTTATGATAGTTTCGATGAAGATTCGATAAAGATTCGAACATGTTTGAAAGTACTGTTTTCTTTTTACCAAAATGGAGGGCTCTCAATCAAAAACTTACAGAGGTTTCGAGTCTACCTCCCAGAAGTTCGAGTATACTTGCAATTTCGAAGTAACAAACTAGGAAAATCATAGAATTTCTAATATAATATTTATGAAAGTTTCGATGGAGATTCGATAAAGATTCAAATATATTTGAAAGTAATGTTTTCTTTTTACCAAAATGGAGGGTTCTCAATCAAAAACTTAGAGAATGATCGAGTCTACCTCACAGAAGTTCGAGTATACTTGCAATTTCAAAGTAACAAACTGAGAAAATCATAGAGTTTCTAATATAATATTTATGATAGTTTCGATGAAGATTCGATAAAGATTCGAACATGTTTGAAAGTACTGTTTTCTTTTTACTAAAATGGAGGGCTCTCAATCAAAAACTTAGAGAGGGTTCGAGTCTAGCTCACAGAGGTTTGAGTATACTTGCAATTTCAAAGTAACAAACTGGGAGAATCATAGAATTTCTAATATAATATTTAAGAAAGTTTCGATGAAGATTCGAATATATTTGAAAATACTGTTTTCTTTTTACCAAAATGGAGGGTTTCCCAATCAAAAACTTAAAGAATGTTCGAGTCTACCTCCTAGAGGTTCGAGTATATTTGCAATGTACTTGATCCCAGCCCTGTTAGAGTCGCTCCAAGGGAAAGGGAGGGGTGTATAATAGAAATTACCTGGAATGTGAGGAGTTTGTTATCCCGTAGCCACTGCACGCCCCGGATGGGTCGAGTCTGATACGGGGACAATATGACGCACCTCAAGGTGATCGTCGACCCCGACGGCACGCTTTGCTCCCGAGGACCCATTATGGCCGCCACTGGCGCCGTGCTCTCATAACCTGCAACCCATGTACGGACAAATATCATACGACAACCGACGCAGTCTACCAGCGAGATTAAACGGGCTTAAGGCGATGTTAAATAGTTTCTCGACGCACGTTGTTCGTCAAGCTCGTCGTATCAGTCCCTTCTCGCCTCTTTAGACCTCCCGTGGCTGTTACCGTGCCACGGTGCACGGAGATATGTTATTGTAGCAAACAGCTTCCAGTTTTCGACTGGTTCGTTTGACTGTTTGCGAGGCCTCGTGGGCTAGATTGTCGGTAATGTAGAATCATTAGACCCCGAGCGTGGTTATTACCGCTGGCAAACATTTCACTCGGTTTCTAAACACTTGCCCTTCCAATTAGTTGGCGACTATTTGCGTTCGATCCTTTTGAGAAACGAGCCGGTTAAAAAATGATCAATTTGTAAACATTCGAGTATAGATGAAACATCATCAAAGATAAATACACATGGTTTACCACGAGCACGATGAGAAATTTATGCCTGGAAATATACGGGGAAAATTGAAAATCGATTGATAAAGATAGTCCTTAAAATCTCCCTTAAAAGTGAAAGAGTACAGTTTTGAAATAGTACTTGAAAGCGTAAACGCTCACAGCGCGTGAACATCAAACCGAAGGTACCCATTTGATGCAAAGAGATGCTCGGTATCTGTGCGTCTGTGTGATCAGGAGAGTGGAGTGCGGTAGGTCAAGCGAGAATCAGTTGGGGTCAAAAAGTCATTGAATCGGGATCAGAGAACCGAGCGGTGAGGAGGAGGAACGAAGGGCAAGAAATTACTTCGGAGAGTTTATTTAAATTTCATCGTGAGTTTTCAGTGGCGGTAGAGCTCTAGTCGTATTATATTGTCGCGAACTGTATTTAACCAGGTGCAGCGTTTGTCTGTCTACGGTGGAGAGCAAGGGGTAACGAAATCTTTAAAACAATTTCTTGCCTCGGTGTCGTTATACGCGTTCGCAACGAGCGGAACAAACGGGTCGCACGAAAGTGTTTCTACCGAGCTCGTCGACACAAATAAATAAATCACACTCGGATGCCTGAAGCGACGTTAAGCAGCTCGTAGAGTCGAGGGTCCGAAAAGTAATTACACGGCGTGCACCGGGCGACAGAAGGTGGTAAATCCATTTTACGTTCGGTGTAGTTGGGAGAGTGGGTTCGTTAGCGGGCGTATATACGAATAGACGAGGTCAAGTTTCGCGAATCGGCCGCGATCAATGGAGATTCCTTGGTTCCCTCGATGACTTCATTAGAAGACCGGGGGGGTTTCGTTCCTTGGTCTTGCTGATTAAAACACCCCTCGAGGCGAATTAATTACGTTCCACGGGCAGAAATATTACCGGGCGTAAGTTCAAAAAGCCGCGGAACGATCGACCGTCTCCGGGAAAACGAACTTTTCCACAACTTTTTAATTGACAGCGCCAGCCGGCCTGACGTATCGCGAACGTTTCGTAATTGACGTAATCCGTTCTCGGTTTTAGTATCCCCCCTGACAAAGCATCGGCGCGTAACCGTCCTACGGATGGATAAGGGTCGGCCCCGACAGCGGCAGGGCCGCTTTAATGTTACGCAATAATTTTAATTAATGCGAGCCGCGCGAAAGGAAACGTATTTCCCGCCGTTTCAGCGGGAAAAGAACGCGGCACGTACGCGGGACGTACAGTCAAGTTTGTACGTTTTAATTTAGAGGAACGGTCCAAGTACTCGTTTAATATGCGTGCCGCCGTGAAACGACGCGTTCTTCTTTCACCGTAAAAACGTTTTGTACGCTCCAGTTCGCGCTCGAAATCGAACCGCGCGACTTCTTCCTCTTCCACTCCTTTCTCTTTAACAAGGAGAGATCCCACCGCGTAACACTCGCTTTTCGATCAGCTTCTCCACAATCGCCAGGTGTTAAAGCATCGAAGCTAATGGCACGCGGTTTTTAGGGCGGAAGGATTTTTCTTCGCGAGTTATTTGAGGTCAGAAATAAAGTCTACCCAAGAAACGAAATATTGGTGTTGGCAAGAAAGTAATTTCAGTTTTGTAAGGTGAAATACAATTTATTTATACAAAGAATAAACTTCGATCGATCACGTATTTTCCTTTTTGTTCGATCACCTTTTATCATCTTGCAGTTTCATAATTCCACGGTTCAGAAAAATTTTGGTCCTTATCGGCAAAAAACTAAGTTAGAATATTTTCTAGTCAACCCAATATTTCGATAGAATTTCCTGAATTCGAGAACAACTATTTCGTAGCCGCGAGAGACGGCAGAGTGGAAGAAGTCTGAAAAATCTTTGGTCGAGCGGGTCAAAGGTCGAGCGACGCCCCAAAGAGATCACAATTACGATTCACTTACCGTGAGTCGAGCCTTAAGTCTGGTCGGTATATTAAAACGGGACCCATTTCTCCGGATCGCGGGCGGGACGTGAACGGGGGGGGGGAGTTAGTCCGCGGAGAAGAAAGGCGAGAAAAGAGTAGAAAAAGTGAAAAGCTGCTCGTCGGTTGGTTGCTCCGGGTAGCGAGATCCTCGTCCGGAAATTGGAGTTTCAAGTGTGAACAAACGAAAGAGGAGCCCCCGACGTCGCGTTCTTGAGACAAGGACGCGCGGCCTAATAATTCATTAGGAGCGAAAGGGACAAACAACGGGGCGCCGGGAAGCGTGCGCTACATGGACGTTCCATAGCACATGATAATGCCGGGACAAGCATACATTATTCAACGAGAGAAGCGCGGTCGGGACTCGTTTAACGCCACGTTGTCTTCGACCTGAGCTCTACGGAGGCGCGGTTATGCCCGCGGTCGGCTGACGAGTAAAAAGACCCTGGAACGGAGGAGGTTTTCCAGGACTACCGGGATTAAGGATAATCCTATTAGACTCGAATTAATCCCGCGGGAACTGCATTTCTCCGGGGCGAAATATTACGTTATGCTGTTATTACTGTTCGCGACGCGGCAGCCTGTTCTCGCTTTTTCTCCAGCCTAACGTTCCATTCGTGATTATCGACCCAATACGCTGACAATAACTGTTACGACAAATATTCGAATGGTTTACAAATGTTGCTCGTGGTCAGAAGTTGCTCAGAAGTTGTTGCTTCTGACACGCAGAAATGACTTCTTGCGGAGACTAACTATTGAAGATGTTACTCTGTCGAAGTTAATCTGCCTCTTCGCCCTGATTTTCCCCATAGAGAAACCTCGGTTTTCCCTGCCAAGGTGGCAACGACGAACATTGCCTACTGGAGGGAAGATTGGTCAAGCCAATCCTCATCATCGTCACCTTGGCAGGGCGGTTCCTAACAAGTTGCAACATTCCCACCCACTCTGCCGTCCAGTGTCCAGGTAGACCATGCAGGAGTGAGCGAGAAAGCTGCATTGTTATTAACTTTTGGGAAATGCCCAACAACCGCGAGACCCTGGTGGTCCGCAGCTGTGCCCTAACGCGGGTTCACGATACGTCAATCGCTATTGAGGCAAGGAAATGCTTCAGAGATTCAAAGTCCTGTGTGGAGTTTGGAGGTTCCTTAATGACCGTATCCTAATTTATCAAGTAAAAATGTCTTGAAAAATAGCGGAGAAGTCACGTCCGTATCACAAACCCGCTCACTGTACCGACCCTCAGCAATAACGTACAATTGTTTTGGAACGACGAAGTTGCAAGGATTATCGAGGATGGTTAGAGGCGTATGGTCGGATTCAAACACGTGGACAATAAACGTAACTATATAAACTATATTATTTAATATTTACTGAAACTATTCAACATAAAGAACTTAAAACGTAAAAAACCATAAACGTAAAACTGTGACTGCTCTCGACTAGCGTTCGATGATGAGGGACGTTCTTGCAGTCAAAGTCGAACCTTCCTTATTGTTTAATCCGAACTTGAAGTGGTAACGATTCGAATCTTCTAAATTGTACGTGGTGTGCCGACTAAAATTAAGCTCGAAGGACCACCCCTTTTTCAGGGGACTAACGAGACTAACTGAGGTTTCGTGTTCTATTTCAAACTCAACAAGAATATGCACGTGACCGCGATTATACACAGACTATCGAAGGCTAGGAGGTGGTTTGGTTCTATGCTAAAACCAAAGTGTTTGGATGTCAAAAACGAAGTGACCACGGTCCAAACACATGCACTTCTCACAAAGTCAAGAACGACAGAAAACTCTAGAGCAGTGGTTCCTAATCTGTGGTCCACGAAACCTAGAAGAATCGTAAATAGATATCTGTGGATCCCTGAACTTGCAGATAGAAATGTTAAATACAGTAAGGAGCAAAACTGAACACACATACGACATTTTAACAAAAATAATTTTCTATTCAATATTTGCATGTAGATTACAAAAATGAAAAAATACTACAATCCCCTGGCTTTTCAAAACAAATTTAACATTTGTGACACCATTATTATTTCGTTTTCTACAATTTTTTTTTCGAAATAACATTTCGGATTTTTGTATATTTAATATTTCGTCCATAAACCTTTAACTGTACTAAACACTTTTAATACAGTCAGGAGACGTTAGAAAGAACCCGATAAAATTTTCCCTAGAGATTATAGAATTGCATTTTCCGTGACATATTTCCATTCGAAATCTCTCTGCTTATTTTCACGTCGATTTAATATCGTTTGTAATTTCGTGACTGTTCGAAGAGCGCTGGGAAGACTTTCAGCCGGAGTTAGAAGCAATAAAGAAAAGGTCCAGAAATCTCGCGTCTCGAGGATGAAATGATGGAAGTTGGAAAGAATTATGAAGCGTCTAGAGGGATGCTGCAAGAAGAATCGACGACAGATACCGGCCGTCAAAGCCAGCGAGGAAGCGCACTTATCCTTAAGTGATTGATGTCGGCTGGATCCGGCGAAGGAATAAAAAGCGTCTGTCGGATGATTTTTTAACAGACCGACGGTGTATAAAAGTGTCGCTACATTCTATCTCGTACCGGAGAAATACATAAATCTCCATTAACTTGGCGTATTTATAAATAAGAAATCGCGCGATCGAATTTTGAACGCTTATCGTGCATCGAACCTGTCGCCATGTTATTTATCACGAACGTAAAACTGGAGAATTAATTACAGCGCGTGCATTCTTTTTCGCTTGCAGTGTGCTCGCTCTAACAGCTTTGAATGGTACAACGCAGACGACACTAATTAACCGCTTCAAAACGGAAATTTAAGTATCGTCCTGAAAACGGCGGAATACATTCCGCGCGCCGGGGAGTATGCAAATTTAGAAACAAAGTTACGCGGCGATATATCTGCGAAGCTTTCGTAGGGACTATCGTAGGGAACAACAGAAATATGTAATAATTCGTTCGTCGAGAAGTTCGCTCGAAACCGGCGGAACGGCCAACAGCGTGCGTTCTGCTATACCTCGTAAAACTCGTGCGTAATTAAGACTCAAAAATTAATTCGCCCGGCGCTTGAAATCCCAGAATAAGTAGCGAGCCGCGCCTCAAGTGTCATGGATTAGGAATTTAACAGAGATTACGCACCGTCGAAAAATTCTATTCCCTGGAAACTTGGCCCGAAACTCTGCGAGCTGCCTAACAATATTCTCGAACTAAAAGTAGTATTTATATACGATAGAAGAGACAAATTGCACAGTATTAGTCAATCGTCTATAACGCCACGCGTAGCACGCGCAAAGAGTATTTCATTACGATCGTCGACTAACCACGCGTCTAAAAATGGCGAAAACCGTCGGTGAGTCTGTACGGTGAAAAAGGCGAGATTAATTCCCGTGAGTAGCTGACACGGAAAAACTTTCGATGAAGTTTTGATTGCATTCCTGACGTATGTATGCTCGTATGTATGTCTGCGCGCTGTCGGTACGCGTCGAAAAATTTGCAATAAAACGCCGGGAATGAACGACGATCCATCGCTAGATTTTGATTGAAAACATTTTTTAATCATCCCCCGGAACCTATAAAAATATACAATAGTGGAATTGTTTAGTTTCGCGCGTTGGAACTTTCCTACCGCTGGACGGGTTTATATTTTATCGCGATTCCGGCACAAAATTCTTTCGTTTCTCGTCAATACGTTCGAGCCGATCGTCAAATGTGAAGTAAAAAGTATATACACAGGCTCGTGAAAATATTCGAACGATGATATACAGGGTGTCCCAGCATCGGTGGTACAAGCAGAAAGAGGGGGATCGAGCGCTTGTGAGAACGCGACCCCTCTGGTGGCGAGCATGGGAGGCGATGTCATTGTCGAGAAAATTAATTGTAAATTGAACTCGATACAAATGGCACCAATATCATTAGTATCAACGTGATGTACTGTGTTTCCTCTGTTGATGGATTTAAAGTAGATTTGAATGAAAATGAGGTATGTAATCTACTTATTAAACTAACTTAATTCATACAAAAATTGTTAAAAATTGTCCATTGTGCTACATATACTCTTTAAATTAGATTTGTATGAACTAATGGATTCTACTATATTCTGTATCTTCAATTCTTCTTATACTCGTTTGTTTTAACATGACCCCATTCATACAAATCAAGGAGTGTTAAATATGGGGGCCATGACTAGTCAAAATTGAAGATAATAACAGACTAAGACAACAAATAAAATTATGATACGTGCTCAGGAAATCATGTCAAGTTATTTTATTTTATTCTTTATTTTCAATTTGTTTTTTTCATGTAGAATCACCTCCTCTCCGGTTGTACCATCGATGCTGAGACACCCTGTATTTCTAATCGAAAATTACACAAACCGTAGTTATTCAATAGTAAACAATGTAACGAAAATGTTGGAACATTGGATATGTTTTAAAATTTTCTTTGAGAACCACGCAAACTGATTGACCAACCGAATTTCAAAGCCGTTTGAAAAATGACTCGTAATTAAATCATATGTCGAGAGGTTGGATTTATTTCGGGTAGCAACCAATCAACGGCAAAGATGTGCTACAATTAAGCTAAGGGAACGTTCGTACGAATGTACAACTGGCCAGAAATAAGCCTTTGACTACACGGTGCGCACTTACTTATACGCGTCTGTTGAGAATGCGGCTCGTCGTAACCCTCCGGCTTGTCGGGATCTAAAAGCAAAAGTGCAACAGTCGGTCATCAAAACGCAATTTGTCATACACGGTCGCGAACTGCTTAACAGATAAATAACTTTTCAAATTGCCCGAGGAACCTAACCGTTTATTCCCCTTCGCGTTCGCTTCGCGACAGTGTTCGAAATCTTAACGACTCCATTACGAAACGAGAAGCATCGTACAATTTACGATCTACGATCGCGATGATTTTTTCAACGGAATAGCAGCGCGTTTTATTCATTCGGAAAAAAAAGTTTGTTCGGATTTGAAATGTTTGCTCTCCGCGAACAGTGATTATTAAAGTTATTAAACGAGGAACGATTTAAAAGCAATTAAATTTAATGGGTGGATTTGAATAAAGGAGGGAAGATAAATAGCAATTACCTCGCACGGACAGCTGAACAGCATACATCATCTTGGGCTCGGTGTTCACTTGGCACTCGTACTTGCCCGAGTCAGTCTTCCTCGCGTTGTCCAGCCTGAGGGTCCACGCGTCGCTTCCTGGTGTGTGCTGTGGCCCGAACCTCGCGTCCGAGCTGAACGGCATGTTCGCGGACGTGAGGATGTGTAGGTCCTTGCTTCTCATCCAGGACACCTGAGAACACGAACGATGGATGTTGAAATTACCGCGGGTGTAATGAAATTACTTGGACTTTATCCTCTCTGACAACACGAACCTCGAGGCGGGCAAATATTTTACAATATTAAGCTTACGAGTGGACGAGAGTGTTAAATTCTTCTATAATTAATCACAATCTTTACTAGGTAGAACGCAAGTCGATACGATTAAAAAAAACTCAAGTTAAAACGTGCTGTTGCGAAGTCTCCTTTTGCAGTCGCGACGATCTTGATTCTTTCCGAGGTTTCAAAATAAATTGGTTTTGTTTACATTTCACGCGTCTTATAGAATCGTACAATCTTCCTGTTATCTAATGGACTCGTTGCGAAAGTTGACAGATGTTATTTACGACTACGTACGCGATTCGTCCCCTTAAAACCGAAGGCAGAGGAATGCACACTTGCGGTCAGTAAATCAGCGCTCTATTATGACTTATTTTCCTCCCGTTACAATTACTTTACACGGTCGTGCACGTCGAGTCGATCAGACGTAGTTGTCGCTTTGGAACGTGACGAAATATGTCTAATTTTTTAATAAGTACAATACAACTGCTTTTCATATGATATATGTTCTCGGTTTCTGTACAATTTTCTAACTGTCCTTGTACAAGTTGTCGTCGTAAATACTGTTTGGAGTCAGCTGATCTCAATCAGAATAGCTCCACGCTTCTGTGGCGTCGCCTCCCATGCTCGCCGCCAGAGGGCTCGCGCTCTCACAAGCGCTCGACCAACCCCTCGGTTGCTACACTCCTTAAACGACTTCCCAATATCCCAGTCATCTAAGGCAGAAACGCGCCCCCTCCATTCCTTTTCTGCCCTACGATTCTCACGAGTTCCACACCCGCAACGAGGCAGCGCCACACTTCGATAGTAAAGCTTATAAACAGATTTTAAACGGCCGCCTTTGGCGAACCGAACAAACCTTTGAAATTAATATTTCGCATCGCAACACCCGCGTTACGAGGGCTGTGGTACAGAACACAGTAACATGTTACGACATCGTTACTCCACGACCGAGATAAAGGATAGAGACTGTTAAAAGAAAATTCGGCTAAGAGGGGAAAGAGTGGCGGAACGGACGAAGGTGGAATTTAATGGACCGACAAGAGATAATCACCGTTTTCACAGAAATAAGAGGGAAATTTGAGATTTCTGGCGTCGAAGCCAGAATTAAGAAGGTACATAGCAGCTGGAAAAAATGTATTTGCACGGTTTATTTTTAACGTAAACGGAAAACTAGACGCGTTAATAATTTCGTTTTCACCGGCTTCGGTAAAAGTACGAGTATCCAGCGGGTTCGGTGTTTTATGTCCCCTTAAGGAGAAACGGTGGCAAGTTGATATTTATGCAGTTATAATTTTATTAGGCGCGAGCTCGCCGGCCGGAGGTAAACTATTTTTATCGTTGCAACTATTCGCCGAGTAATTTAAACGCCGGTCCAGTTAATATACGGCGCAATTATTCTTTCTTGGCGCCGGACAATAAAATTCACGATTTTCTTATGTCACTGGCAAGCGTCGTTAATAAAACGCAGCAACCAACTCCGGGCCGGCGGCTCCGTGTTCCCGTAGTTAGAGGCACCTTTGACATATCTTATTGCTCCGGGCTAAATAATTAATCCCCATCTCCCACTTCTGCACCCGTAGACGAGGAGGGGGTGGGGTAATGGGAGTTTACCGATTACTCAGTTAAATTCACGAGTTTCTCAACCGGTGTACTATTCCCTGCTACCCCGGTAGCTTGATTCATCAATTCTTACAAGTTTTCTTCCCCCCTCGCGTCTTTCGGCCGAGGAATTTAATCCTTAATTCCCTGCGCACAGTTTACTTTACGACGATCGTTTCATTGGCGAGTTTGTTTTAATTTTGATCGATGGCCCCAATGGGTTTGCCTTGGCTTCCCGAAACCACATAAAAATTATCGATCTTCGTCGTTTCTATCGCGTTGTAATACAATTTTACGTCGGTGGAATACTAGTAAACTAACAGAGAATTAAGATGATTTAACAAAATTGGTATCGACGAAATTTCAAGAAAATAGTGACGAAGGTGGCCAGAAATGCACCGTATGTCGGCGAAGCGACGATTCGCTGGAAGCAAAGTTTAAAAACGCGTTTGCGTCAAGCTGCTCCCGTGCATGCATAATTCCCTGTGTTAATTCATTCCCTTTCAGAGTTTCGTTCGTCATGTAATGAGCAAAGGTTTGCGCGACCCTCGCAAAGACGAGTGTGCACACCCAACTGCTGCGACTCTTCAAAAAGGCGAGCCACCTTCCTCGTTACGATTAAATATTTCCCCGGCGACCTTAAGGGCGAGTCTGCAACACGGCCCGAGGGAAAAAGGATCGACGTGAGGAGGGACACGCCGGTCGAATATGGTTAGTTGGACACTGGGCTTATCCGATCGGTCGTAATTTTTTCGTCGACGAGCCGAACGGCGGAATATTAGACGCCTGGTTATCGGGTTACAGTCACTTCCGATCAGCGTCCCACTCGCCGTTCACCTATCGATCGTTCGAGAGTGCAAAATCGGAATCGCCGCGAAAACGAGAGAAAACGATCGCCGGCGAGATGATTTGTTGGAAGAGGGTATCGAGAACTCTTCGAAGCGGTGGCATGGACGCGATATCTAAATTACAATCGTTCCGTGGGCTGTCCCGCGATTTTTAATAATGTCCTAATACCTAACCGGCGGAATCGAGGCGGTTCCCGCGACGTCTCGCCCCGGCTACCGACAGGAGGACGCGATAATCCCCGGAAGAAAAAGATGAGATACTGCTTGTTGCCTCCGACACTTTCAGCCAACCCATAGATTTATCGTCGTTATTAAGAGAACCGCCGCGATACGGGAACCGTGTCTGTCCGCGCGAGAACATTATTCAAAAGCGAACAAAAGAAGTCCGGATTAATCGGTAATTAAATCGACGCCGGGCTACCGTAACGTTCGCCGTAGCCGTCGATGAACTTACATTTAAGAACGACGCTTTAAAATTAATTTAATTTTTGTACCGTTGCTCTTAGCTTCGGAGGAGAAGTTTTCTGGTCGGAGCAAACAGGTTCTCGAAGCATAGGGGCAATAAGGCCTTTGAAAATAGGTTAGATTCCCCGGCAATAAAGTGAAACAATTGCTGGAACCGAAGAGGACCAGCGCGATATCGGCGTTAGACGTAACGAGAAGAGAATCCGGGCGCCGCGTGCGGCTGATTTATACAATAATAACGTAAGCAGCACACGGCGTAGCGTAATGGTCCACGGCGTTACGGCGAAGGTCATAACGTTAGGGGTGAGAAGAATGTACGGCATGGCGGGTCCCCCCGGCCGGTGTATCACGGCATTTGGTCGTATGCCAGTTTACTCGAGTATACGTCGGATGGCACCGAAATAGAACTGGCTTTGAGGTCGCGGTGGAGAGGAGCGAGAAAACGGAAAAGACGGAAAAAGCGTCGCGGAGCTTCCTCTGGGGGGGGTGTGCGCGCGCGGAGAGTCGTCGCGGGGAGACAAAAGAATGGCAATATACGGTGCCCCGGCATAACCGCTTTCATCTGCTACGTCGACACAGTCTGCCGGATAAAAATGCAACTCCTAGCAAGTCGTTTCGCCGCAACCTTACGAGCCTCGCTGCTCGTTCCGCGCGTCCTCCTCGAGCGGCTACGTTATGCGCGCCATTCCGACGCTCGCGCCATCCCCCCCCAGGCCCGGGGAAATCGAGCGTGTACACGCGACGCCTCGCGTCGTCGAGCGTTTCTTAAATTAGACGCTTCCGTGTCTCGGGTAGCCGCGCCACCGATCTGACCAAATTTTGGATTCCCTCGAAAACCACGCTCTGACGTCGCCTTTCGGGAGAAATGAATTCTTTCCGAGGAAATCCTTCCCCATCGGGGACGGTTTTGAATGCCACTCTGGGCTCGTTGCGACGCTACATCTGCTGTTCCAAAAGGTTCCCACGCGAGATCTTTCTTATTTATAATATACACTCGCGTCGGCATTTACAGTAAGGAGCAAAACAGACCAGATATACGACATTTTATAAAAAATAATTTTTTATTCAATATTCGCATGTGGAATACAAAATACGTAGTATTATTTACAATCTTCTGGCTTTTCAAAACAAATTTAATATTAACACTTAATATTTTGTTTATAAACCTTCAAGGGGCCTTTCTACATTGTGGGATTTTACAAACCGAATTTTTTTTTGCATTTTCTTTTAGTATGTAGTCTCGAAAATATATCTACCAAATATTAAATTGAAAAACTTTAAAGCTGTTTTTCTCGAAACTACATTTTTCGGCACTGCGTATGTGATAACAGAAAAACTATTCAATATATCAACAGGAAATTTATACTGTATCTTTAGAACTAGTCTCCCTATAACATGAACTAGGATAATTGCGATATCTGCAATACTTTTTCTTTTATTAACAAAAAGGCAGCCGAATATATGAAAATATTCAGTATTTTTTCGTAAAATAGCTGCCATTTTTCCATTTTTTGTTCTTTTGAAAAGATCCTAGTTCATGCTATGACCACACTCATCTATATTAAGAATATCGTTGGTTTTTGGATTTCGGATAACTTGTTCGTAACATATCACATACGTAGTCGGGCGCCGTTCCTAGAAACTGTTGTTTGTTGATCAACAAAAACAGCGTAATCAATAGATATTATGCGTTGCAAAAATTCGTAAATATAGCTAAATATATAATAAATGTGTCTACAAAGCACGGAATTAATAGCTCTTTAATAGCCCGCAAAAAAAATCACAAAGAAACATGTATTTTTCGTGCCTACAAGGTAGAATGGCCCCTTAACCTTGATAATTGCTTCAATACGTTTATACATTCTTAATACTACATTTTCGTAATACTCTGGTGTAATAGAATACCATTGTTCTTGCACTCTTTCCCACAAATCAGTTATCGTTGTTGGAGTTCTATATTTATTTTCTAACAAAAAGAAAAAGATACATGAAATGCAAACTTATTCCTATACAGATAAAAAATTATGTAAACAAGCAAAATGTTTAATACAACTAAATGGTATCTTACTAACTATACTTAATCGTGTTAATATTCTGGAATATGGCAGTATAATATATCAATAACATTGAAAGAGTGCAGCACAAATTTCTTCGCCTTGCTGCTAGGCACACTTGTTCTCCTATGCTTCTTGACACTCCTAATTACGATAATTTACTCGATAATACTAATCTTTAAATATTGCATAATAGAAGTAAAATCACCGATATTATGCTTGTAATTAAACTAATCAGAGGTTGTATTTCATGTCCAACAATTACTCAATATACCATAGAAATCACATTCTATTTTATTCTGAAAGCCATTGTACAACGTTTGGATCTCAAAATTGTGTAAATAGATTATCCATCCAAATTCTACATATGGAAAACCGATATAATTGAACAATCATTAGAAAATCCAAAACTACCCTTACAGTGCATCGTAAATAAATTATTTTGCTAAAATTTTATAAGCGATAATATCTACTACGTATAATTTATATTTTATTGTTCCTTATATATTACATCTTTTATACTAAAAGGTTTTTCTTCCCGTTTATTATTGAATAATAATAATTTCTTTACGGTCGCTCTCGCAAACTCCCGAGCGTGTCAGTTTTCAGGGAAATTCTTTCTGGTTCGTAGGATTGATTTTCTTTCATGCAGAGCGATTCATAAGGAACGGTGCAAATGCATCGAAATCGATCTGTCTTTGCTAGATCTTTCGGCAGGAAGTTTCGAACACACGCGTTGGATCTCAACGGGTGTTCGTGGTACCGATTATACGGTAAATGAAAAGTTGTTTGCTGTTACGTCACGTGAACCGCCTAAGTTCGAGCCCCGAAGACGTATTATTTGCTTGGGTTCTTGTTCTTCCCTTCTGCTTGCTATGCCCTCGGGTCTGACGAGGAACAAACCGAGCAAGAACGAGCATGTCGGAGAGTATGTAGGATATTTGTTCACAGAACGGTTCTTCAGTCGTGTCGAAACAAATTGAAAAGGAACGATTTGGCCACAGTAGCTTTCGATTCGAAACTCTTCGTCCCTTAATTCGACTGTTTCGTACGAGAAGTTTTCAGATTCGGTTTATCGATGAAATATTCGCGGGGCACGTTATTAAAATCCCATTCGCGACTGAATTCCGGAACCAAGGAGAACGAAATAAGTCAGGAAACAGCGAAACGAAATTCAAATGGAGCAGCTTTGAAAATTACAGAGCTTCGCCCTTTGGAAATTTATTTTCAAACGGATGTCGGTACCAGCGACGCGCGATTCAATTTACCTTCAATCATTTTAATCGAATTTTTTCTTCAGAAACGAAAAAGATTTCAAATACGTTTTTGCGCCGATTTTTAACGGTGTTTGCGGTGTGCAAAAGTTTTGCCGACGTATGAATAAGAATACCGGGCGATCCGGTCGCGCATGTCCGAGCGAAAAACGAATCTCTCCTGCCGGCTGGACAGGCATTTCGATGCCCCGGAATAATCGATGGTGGGTTAATTATTCGGACATCGACGGATTCGAAAGCGTCGTGGTTGTCGAAGGGTTCAAAAAATCACGCTCCGAACCGGCCCTCGTGCTGCGCGTAATCCGCTTCGACGGATAGACGGCCGGGCCTGTGTATGTCGTTCCCGCGTCGGCGGCGCAATTTTTCCGCGAACGATATTCGACTTTTCTCGATAAACGAAATCGGATTAAAAAACGGACGGGCAAGCATTTCTGTATCGGTCGATGCAAACCTCCTCCCCGCCCCGCTCTTTCTCCGTCGCATCAATGTTGGAACACTTCGCCAGTCTCGTACGTTTTACGATAAAAAATTATCGAAATCTAGCGAACAGATAGCTTTCAATAAAACTATTCGAATAATTTTGTTACGTTCTATCGGTTGAACGACGATCAACAAAAGTACTCTTTGCTTTCGGAACTTAACTTTAACAGCGTATATTTTTTATTGTTTAGAGCGTCGATAGCGTTCGAATGTTTTCGCGAACCGCTCTATGAATATTCGATTAGGAACGACTATGGAGCTATTGAAAATGTCCCTCTCGTCAGCGCAGTTTTTACCGTCGTCGAAACACGTGTCAATCCTGTTTGTAAACGAACAAAATTCTAACCATTCTCGCGGCGCCCGCCCGTGGGAAGTATATTTTTTTTATTTCCAAGCGTAGGACGTATTGTCGAGAGAGAGAGAGCGTAATGGCGAGGACAGCCCCGTTCAACGCGTCGCTCCGGTATAAACCTGACCTCGGCTAACCTAAACTAATCGGTGACCAACAACGGACCCGGGTCACTGAGCTTTTATCGATTACCTTTCTTCCGTTACACGTTGCTACCGCCGGGACAGTAATGCCGTTCGATTAACCGTGCGCTTCTAACCCCTTGCGTAATTTAAAGTCGGCCGGAGCCCGTTCGTTACGTCCGTCGGGCCGCGAAAGTGAGAAAACTAAGTACGCGGAAGGAGAAAAAAAGCCCCCCGTGGGTGGATCGCGGGGAAATTCATTTTCCGGCGTGGCGATGGCGGAACGCGCGACCTTAATGCAGTTTGGAAGAATAATACGCGCCCCGTCGTTCTTTCGAACAGGAATGCCTCGCGTGCTTCCAAACGCATAGGGATAGCCAGAAATTTATCGGGACAAGGGTTGCAACTCGCGATATCTGTCGATACAGTTCCACGTTTCCTGTTAACGTTCAAAGTTGTCAAAGTTGTTTGTTCCCTTGTCCTTTATATTATCCAATTATATTCCGTCGTCATTTGTTCGTCTTTTGCCAGCAGCCGTCCCTCTTATTTCAGTTTATCTTTCTTAGGCCGTTTCTCGCGGATGGACGGAGACTGAAACCGGCAGCCACGGGGCTTTGTCGTGTCCCTTTTGTCGCGCACAATGGGACCGCTGACTAACTCGAAGATATCACGGGGTACATCGGCTCTGGCCGCTCCGGGAGCATCGAATTATGATACGACGTATCGCGCGTGATTCAATTAACTTCCCCGACAGTGTTAGAAGCCAGTGCCTGAGTACAAGAGCTTTCGACGAGAATGATGCACGACATGGACAGACGCTAGCAAATTCGATTTTCACGCATCGATTCACAGGCCAGAATTCTAAAGAATTTAATATTTAAAATAGCACTTCGATTGAGTTCTCGCTTCAAATAATGCTGTACATTTTATTTTATCACTTGTTCAAAAAGGTTTTGCAATTTAAATTAAATTTTAATAATACAAATACATCTGGATAGCTGTATTATAATTTATTTATAGAATACACGTTTATTAAAAACGCGAAACAACCATCGAGCGTTGATTGTTCCCATATGCTTTCCATATCCCGCATCTCGGGCAGAACATATCAAACAAGTCTTACAACTGCACCTCGCAGGTCAGTTTACTCAAGCTTGCTTCCTATTGTTGACTCTCGACCGACTTTTTCGTGAAATGCATATTCTCTGTATTTTTCCGTGAAACCAAACAGACTCTCCGCCGTAAGTAGAAACTCGCAGAAGCTACCGGACTGAATATTTTCAGAATAAAATTTGAAATTGAAATTCTTTCCCTTGAAGATGCGTTTTAGATTACAATTGCATTTCACTGCGGAACGATTTCAAACACACGATGGTACTGCAATAGTCGTCTAAAGGAACGCCAAGTACAAATTCATGAACTTTGAAAGCTTCTGGGTACTATAAATTATATTAGGTCGTCCCAAAAGTTCGTGACGTTGATTCTTTCATTTTATAGGAATATCAAGATACTTAAGACAAGTTTGATTCGACTGAATACAATTACACTCATGTTTTCTGCAGAAACTGAGTCTTCGTTAGAAGCGACAAAGCTTCCCTTTTGAAATGATTTTTGTCATATATCGGTGCGATTTTCAAATCATTCAATTTTCTCAAATCGTTCTGGAAAAATTATTTCTAGCTGCGGGGGTTGATTACAATCATTTTTGGTGAATAGACATATCCCCGAAACCCTAACCACTTTCGAGAAAAAAATTCCTTACCGAAAATATAATGTCTGACCATACATTGATATCTTTCCCTGAAATTTCATGCGTATCTTTAGAATATAATAACTCCTGAGTGGATTGGAGGATTTTAATTTTTCAACCGGCAAACAACTCGTATTTTAGTGGAGAATATGTAGAAATTCTAAAAATATTCGAAAAGTTGTTCCTTGACCCCGCAAAATGAGAAAAACTCCATAAAAATGAACCAATTTTCAAACAGCCATAACTCCTACAATAGTGAATATATTTCAATGAAACTTTTTTCTGAAGTAGAGTTCATGGATACCTACAAATAAGTATTAGACAACTTTTCCGTACAGCGTCAAACAAATTTATTAAAAATGAAAAACGAATTTTTAAGAAAAATCAACAGGAGGTAGTGTTTAAATTTTTCGACGAAAAAAAAAATTTCAAATCGTGCTGGAAAAATTATTTTTAGATGCAAGGGTCAATTATGATTATTTTTGGTGAATAGACACACCCTTGAATTCCTATCCACTTTCGAGAAAAAAATTCGAGGTGTGAAATTTTTCGACGAAATTAAAAAATTTCGAATCATTCTAAAAAAATTATATTTAGCTAGGAGATTCAATTACAATCATTTTTAGCCAATAGACATACCCTCGAAATCCTACCCACTTTCGAGAAAAAAATTCATTACTGAAAATATAACGTGTGGCCAGAAACGTCTCCTCGAAATTTCATACGTATATGTGTATATTAAGATTAATATTTTTTCGTGGAGAATATCGGTTGGTGCGATAAAAAATATAAAATTTTATGGAAAAAGCGTTGTTTCAAATTCAGTTGGAAAACTTTCGAGACAGACCGTGTACAATAAATTTTAGTGGTGCGTACGAAGACTTTTTCGCCTAACTGTATGCCAAAAAAAACCCTCATATCATTAAACAATTTTTAAAAAATAAAGATAAACGCGTTTAACAGAGCATCGACGGTCACCGAAGACGAAAAATGGAATTTGCAGCGAGCCGCATCCTCGAAAAGACTAAAAGTTTGCACGCACCTGATAAATTTCGAAACGTAAGAGCACTGGGGGACCGAGATGCTGAAGCACGATACTCGAAACGGCCGCGAATTATCATCATAGCGATGACTGACTATTCCGGTACTCGAGAAGCACGCCATTTCGCGCGAATTATCCCGCCGCGAGTAACGCCAGCATCTGGGCCATGAATTTATCATACTCGCGGCGCAATCTCGCTCCACTCCTCCTTAAGGCGTGTATTAATTTTTCAAGCGGGTCGGCGCGTTCGCGATTTAAAATTCACAAGTCTAAACAGAGGCTAATGCCTCCGGTACAAACGAGGCTACTTAATTATGCAGCTGTGGAGCATCACCCTCTCGTCGTTCGCTCTCTTTCTCCGGTTGTGTACTCGCATCCCGCAGCTGGGAACGCGAATGCCTATCGCGAGCCGCTTGATGAATAAAAAGCCACGCGTTTCCCGTCTCAGACCGTCGCGGCGCGATCCGGTTACGAAAGCCACCTCAGGGACTCGCGTCCCCGCCTCCGTCGACGGGGTACGCGTGTAAAAGATCGCTCGAGAGGGAGAAGCGTCGCTTAACGTGCGACGACGAAGCTCGTTTCTCCGACCGTCGCGGAAAAAGGCTGCGAGAGTAACGGAGAGAAAGAAAATCTAACTGCCGACGCAGTTTCTTAGCGAACTAACTTCATTAGGACATCAAAGATGCCTAGCCAGCGCGTCTGGAGGAAGTTGCGTCGGTGCGCCGAGGGAATGGGACGACGCAAAGGGTGGGAAAAAGAAGGAGGAACGCGAAAAAGTAGGCAAGCGAAAAAATAAAGAGACAGTTCTTTGAGACGTGCGCGAAGCGACCAGATGGAGGCAGGAATAAGAGTATCCGGGAAAATAAGACGCAACCGAGGGGAACGAAGATAATTATGCGAACCGTGAAACATACACCCGCGCCAACTATTATATCGCGTGCCTTGCGTGGCTGCTAACTCGAAATTTATATCTGGACACGGTCCGCGCCGTTTCCTTAGGTACGCGTTAAGGATCCGCGAACGTGTTTACTCGTGCACGTTGAAAGAGAAAAAAAAAGAATGGAAATGGAATTTCGTCGGTCGCGCGAACTGTTCTCCTCCAGGATGCGAACAAACGGGTCAGACAAGCGACGACGACGTTTTCCGGACGGTTTAGGTGGCTGAATGCTGCGCAATAGTATGGCTGCTGGTAGGGTAAATGGAGGCCACGACGGACCACGCGTGCACCCCATCGCGACTCGTGCATTTTGCATACTGATGAGACCACTTTCGAGCCACTTCGCCTCCCATTTCCTTTCTTCGGCGTTCCCTGCGTCGTTTTCCTGTCTCTGCCCTTCGTCTTGTCGACGTTGGGCGACCGCGTAATGATCAATCCGACGCGAGAATGGAATCGTTTCCCCGCACGGATTCTCATCGTGCAGAAATCAGAATGTTTTGTCGTCGTTCTTTAATTTTTTATTCCCCGTACTTTTATTAAAACGTTTCGCGATGTTGTCGGAGCGGTTTTTGGCGACGAGGAGGTTCGTACGCGGTGCGTTTGCGCGGTTAATGCTATTATCAGGAGAATCTCGAAGCTTTTACGAGCGACCCCGGCTATCCAACATTATTACCATTTCGTCAGTAGTATTCCGCACGAATATGCTGACACAGGAGCAACGGTCTATGACGAAACCGACGTTCGGTCGTAATAATAGCGGAATGTACGAGTCAGCCATCAGATGCCACTGACTTTCATCCTTCGACGGAATATTTCGGAATGTTCCATTCCAACGTGAAAGCATCAATAAAAAGTTTCTTAATTAGAAGAAAACTTAGTAATTTATAAATCGTATTTTATATTTCTGGAGGGGTTGCAAACAGACTCTATTCCCGTTGTAAACATCGAAAGCTACGAATGCATAGCAAACGTACTCCAGAAACTTGTATTAAAATTTCAAATTACTTGCCCGTACAATTTTCTTACGGAACTATCATCAACGAACACCCATTTCCGCTCGCGAATGAGAATACCTTCCCTAAAACAGGCAAACATTTCCCAATAGGAACGGACTGTGTAGGTCAGCCACAATTCCACGCTCAATTTCCTCGGTTCAGCAAACCCCGGAAACACTGGAAAAAGTGCCGTATTTTCTTCCCGGAATATTCATTATTTCGACCAACCGATAATTTTCTTTTTTTTTCTTCCTCGGTGGCATAACGACCGCCGACAAATAGAGATTTACGCGCTACTTTCAGCGATCGATTGGAAACCGTCCAAGAACTGCGTTCTCCGCGAGTGGTACTTTTGACGTTTCTCCCCGATAACGACCCACTTCGATATTTTTCCGGCTGCGTCTTCGCGCGGAGATTATCCACAAAAATATTATTCGAAGCTCTATCGGGGTCTCTGTTCATTAATCAGCGGCGGAACGTAACCGGTGGGACTTGCATACAACCGAGGCTGGATATTTTTGAATAATAAGAACGATTGCACGCGTACGCGATATTATTTACGCTCGTTTTCAGGCTGAAGCGCAACAATCGGCGGTACGGTGAAAATTGCACGCCGACAAGAGACAAATCCAGATGCCCCGTCCAGACTATGAATTTTTATTTTATAACGCTTTCAGCATTCTCGCCGGGAATAGAGTACAATTTTTCCGTCCTGGCCGGTAAGTGGCCGTCGGTTCTACCGATGGCGTTTTTCCACAATACTGTAAAGCTGATGGTACCATCCCGTGACGATGAAAGAGCCCACGATCCACGGTTGAACACTCTGGATTCGGAACAACAGAGAGCGTTTTTTTTTTTCCTGCCCCGCTTCTCCACCCTTTGTACAATTCGTTATCGAGCACTCAGCGTTCCCAACGAAATAACTTCCCCATCGTTCGTCGACGCTATTCGATTGAGTATTATTGGCAAATATTGAATATTAGTACCAGTTACAATCGCTCATCTATCTCCATTAACGTAATGTATCGCGACGCTTTAAACATTCCGTCGTTGTAACGGTCGGGGAACGTGTCAATTTTGTGCATCGATGGAAATAAAATCAAATATCGGGCTTGACGCGCGCCGCGTCCTGTTGCATCGAATACTCTCAGTTGTTGATAATTAATCGCGACATCGTAAGATGTAATAAAATTATGTAAAGATGTCAGGGATGATTGGAAGAGACACTTTAAACGTAATTGTATAAACTATATTATTTAACATTATTATAAACTATTCGACACATAGTATATAAAGACTTCTCTGCCAACGAAGTCGAACCCTCTCAATTCCTATTCACATATCATAAACAAATGGGGTTACCAACACGTAAAATCCCTTTTACTATGCACGCTCGAGGAGAAGATTTCTGAAATATTTTTACGGTTTATACATATTGTATACACTTTTTACAAGTAATTTTGGTCGACTATATCTGCTAGATAATGTATGATGTTCCCGATTGGTGGAAATGGGCAACCTCATTCCCGAAACGTTTGATTTGCATTCTGTATATGTACGCGTGCCCAGAGGAACATCTAGAATCCAGTATTAATTAACGCGGAGCGGTAGTCCAGTAAACTTGACTTAGAGCAACGCCCTTCCACTTTCGTTTAAAATTTCACGGAAGCTTCAAACTCGGCTTAATGCGCCAGCCTGTTTGCCGGCTGTAATTCGTTACCAGCTCAGGCTACTTTAACGCTTAGTATCGAGTTCTATCAGAACCCATTGTGATCGGGAAACACGATTACGTTGGTCTGTCATTATTTCGTTTCACTTTCAGCGAACACTGTGTCTAACTTTATTCGTCGTGCATTAGTCCCTCCCCCATCGGATCCCGCCTGTTTCGACGGGTTGAAAGGTGAAACTTTAAACTTTAACTTCTCAATTTTTAATTAAAAACTTCCATTTTTGCGCCGGGTAAACGTCCAGGAAAAACGGAAACGTTCCGATAACGAGCGGTTGGTGGAGGAAACGGTTTTCTTTCAAGGGTTGAGATTGAGGAAAGGGTTGTTAGAAAGATAATTTTAATTATCAGTATCGATGAACACGATTCGAGGAAAAATTAACAGCGGAACAAAAAAAGACCTGTTGACTCTCCTCCGTTTACAATATAGTCCTGCATCGTTCATAATTCTTTTATATAATGGAAAATTCTTCCCTTAATTTTACGTTTGAAATAATTCACTCACGGATTTTGAAAAGCTTGCGATCGAGTTCGAGACCCCGAGATTTTCTTAAGGAGGCTGAATAATGCCGGCGGAATTCACGAAATATGTCCGGATTTCATCCGTTTGTACCGTATTATTATGGTGAAAGAGGATTATCTAATAATTTTCCAGCGAACGAATGCAAGAGTATTCGCTTCCTGGCGCGAGATATTGCACCTCCGCTGAACCCCTTCCATCTACTGCATAATTCCTTCTGTCACACCCTACTTATTCTGCGTTATGCACTTGGCTGTCACTATTAAATATTCGCTTGAAACTTTCCTGCCGTTTCCCCGACTTGCAAAGCACATCGTCTAATTGTAACGCGTCTATAGGAGATGGAGACCGGAGGTAGCGACGAAACAAAAATCGAGTTTAGTCGACGCGATCCGTCGTCGGTGAACACTTTGAACCATATTGCAGACTCCGATATTTGCCCTGTATCTATCGAAGCCTGTTTGCGTTCCTCATCAAGCGTGAATCGCGAGGAAACTTCAATTCCGTATTCAAGCGGATCGCCTCCGTCGAGTTTCCCCGCAGACACGTGCGCCCCGGTAACGCACGATTCGATGCTTTCACGCTACTAGCGGGGGAGTTAAATTTCAAAGGAAACTCATTTTGAAACTTCGATGCCGGCCAAACGGGCCTTGGAAAAAGTACTTTTATACCGAATACCGGGGTCGGGAGTTGGCGCAGCCGGTGAACTCCTCGGCATTGCCGGAACCCGGACTGAAAGGAGAGATTTCTCCGGCGCATTGGATGTTTCGAAACCACCTGATTTCGACGTGCCGAAGAAAGGGCCGGGAGGAGCCAACAAAGGCAAAAGGCAGAAGCGCCTCGACGCTATGGCGTCCTGATACCAGTCGCGGGGAAGATCGATGAACCACCGACTTCCTTTTCGCTCGGTGCAGCGACACCTGCTCGAGATTTCATTTCTTCGACGCGCTCGCGAACACCTGGTTTTGCGTTCGACCTGTCCACGATTAAGACGGTCTTCTATTATAAAACGCCTTTTTTTATTTTACCTTTCTTATTTTTTTATAAAGAAATTACGCAAGTTCTTGCATCGCCGTTTTGCATATGCAATTATTACTCTTTCAAATAGTCAAAATTAGTGGCAGTGCAGGGCCTTGTAAGCAATACGGATACCTTCGTTAATCTTAGGAGTTCAGTGACATGCTTTTGCACACATATTTCTAAGACTATTTCCTTTGTGATAATACAAAAAAAGAAATCTTATCTCTTTTAAGTGCTTGGAGTTTCAAGAATGACACTCTAAAATATTAAAGTAAAATTCACAAAAATGACAAGGTTACAGAAGATTTAGTAGACGGAGAAAATGTAATATGCGTAACGCTTGAAACTAACTGCTCTTTACTACGGGGCATTCATTAAAGACACTTTTTTATTATTTCTGCTGTGGTAAAGGTTTCACATGAATGGGAAGTATTTTGATGAATAATTAGTTTCGACGTGGTGTTAAAAGAAATATTGATTTTATCACAGTTTTCTGAGATTTATCCTTCAAAATTCCACCATTTTATAATGAATATGTGGCATCGCCTCCCATACTCGCCACAAATAATTATTTTTAAAAATTCGTACATGGAACTAAAAGTACTGTTTTATAGTTTAAGAAAATTGTATGATTTCTTGTTTCACAACGTCCGCTCGTTTCTAACAAATTTTTGGAGGCATCTCACGCTGGTTCCTGTTCTAGCCATAATAATTAACATTTTTATACGGAAATTTGGAAGAAGTAGTTCAAGAAATGTACTTTCGAGAAAATTAAACATATATCAGAAAAAGTTTCATAGTCACGGCCAGAAAATTCTTGAAAATTGACTTTATTTTCAGCCGTCACAGTGGTTTCCCGCCTTAAAATATCGGAATGCTGAGAAAACAACTTCGATTTTCATATATTTTAAATTTCCAATCTCGTACCGTTCCAACGGTCGCTCGCACCATTCTCCATTTTATCGATATTGATCTATTTTCGCTAACAGAATACCAACTAAAAATTATTTGCCACGGATGGACAGTTTTGTTTACAATGCAGACAAAAACATCGCCGGTATCTTCAAAATAAACGAGATATTTCGATGTTTTTCATTTCTGCGCCCGTGTAACTTTGTAAGTCAATATTTTTCGTGCAAAGAGTTTGCCAGCACACTTCCGGAATTTGTATAAACGAACTATCGAAACGATTGTCTCGCATTAGCCGGCACGTAAAGGCTCTTGAAATCGTTTAAGGACGATCCGCTGTCGATCCGCGGGATCTAGCATGGAATCTGAAACGAGCTCGTTAGGTTTAAAAAGTAGATAGAAAGCTGTCCCTGAAATCCTGCTTTCATCTCTTTTCGCGAGCGCGCGCGAGCATCGCGGCTCGAGAATGAAAAGAAATTCCGCGGGAATTGAAACGATTCCGTTTCCACGAGCCTCTTCCAGCCACGAAGCCGCAACACCATCGAATGCCTCGATTCCGATACCAAGAGCTAAACGGGTATCGATCACCGGCGATAAGCAGCGCACTGAATAGGAAATTCGCCCCGTTAGCTTCGGAGAATTCGCGAATAGCGCGACTCCATCGAAGAAAAGAAGAAAGCCAATCGTTACCGGGAGAGAGAGAAAGAGAGAGCGAGAGGCGAGGAGATAAAAAGAGCCCCGAGCGGGACTATCAAATCTCGTTCCCCTTTAACAAATATCCTTCTTAGCTGTTCGTTCCGCGAGAACGAAATCGACGGCATCCCCCAGCGTCCAAAGTGCGGAATCCTTGGAACGAAGGTAACGGTCAAAGCACATTTCAGCCTCTAGCTTCCTGATAGCCAACCACCGAAAAAAGATCGATCATCATCCGCGACTACGATCCACGCTGAAATTCTCATTCCACTCGGGACTCGCTGTTCCTCTTTGCGTCCTTCCCGCTACGTCCTCGCTCGCTCTTCCGTTTTCCCTGTGTTTCGCCTCATCTCCCAGCCACCCTCTTCCATCGGCATAAAACTCCTCCGCAGAACCATCCTTCTCAAGAGCGGAAAACAGAGCGACAGAGAGGTGGTTAGGGTAGGCGGTGGTTTTCTCGCAGGAGGGAAACAAAAGGGTTGCCGCGGAAATTCGTTTCACTTTATCTTTTTTTTTTTATTCGCCCTTGGAAATCCGGAATCGTTCGAAATCAACTCACGAGCCACTGGTTTTCTCGTTCGTTCCGATATCTCGGTGTGCGTACGTGATCGTGGAAGAAATCGCGAGCGGTGGACACCCTCCGTCGTCCATCGCGCGGCGACATTCATCCCCCATTTCCCAACGGCCCGCGGTACGGTCGACCCACCGCCACGCTGATCGAGTTTTCATCTCGGGTTTCCGTCACGAGGACACCCCCGAACCCACCCTTCTGGCCCTGATTTTTATTCGAACCACACCAGCTTCTGTTATAACTTCGTTCCATCGTCGATCCGCCTACGCCAGAAGCAAACTCCGGCCCGCGGGCCAATTCGTTGCGACCCATTATGTTTACTTTAATTCACGTTTCTATAAAATTGTCTTCTTCCACTCATTGAACACGCTGGTTAATTAAAAACATCCTATAGATATGTATATAATTAAATACGCGGCGCGAATGGCATTGTCGCTATGTCGCCGAGTACAATAACAATATTGGCTTCGTTCTAATTATGGTCAATGGCGACCGAATACTAATTACCGTTATACAGTCCACTCGAGGCCCGATCCTGATTTAAGCTATAATTTAACGCCGAATTGTCGCTTATGCGACCGTAATTAATGATTATTCGTGTTAGTTAATGATTTTAATTCCCCCGCAGAATAAGGGAATATTGCACGCGTAATATTCTCAAGCGGTAGACCTTACCAACTATGATCACCGTGTCTCATAAGCCAAAATTACTACGCGATGTTAGGTAGTTTTAAAACCGTGGGTACACACGATGTATCGCGTGGCGGCTGTTCCGCGAGTTCAACGAAGGAAATTAAACCTAATAACCAAATTTCGAACAGGGAGCTTCAAGCCAGCAACTTGTTTCCTAAATTGCATGTCACAGATTTTGATAGGAGTTGAATTACGGAACGGGAATTAATATATTCCAGCAAAGAGTCACGGCGCTATTAAAATTTACAGTCTCAAGATAATTTCCGCATTCGCGTTACTCGAGATTAAGAATCAGGCAATGTAATGCATAAATACTCAAATACATTTACTACGTTATTAATTTTGTTCTGTTTATATAAACGATTTATGTCCATCAATGTATATATAATTATACTTAAAATAATTTCGTTCCTCGGCTTCTTTAAAGTAAATTCGTACATAATTATATAGCTTCGAGCAACAAAGTGTGCAGGAAACTTAATGGAAATATGATCCAAATAACTATATTCCGTTCGAGGGTGGCAATAATTTGTCCAAAAGGCTGCAAGTGGTCGGCTCCCCTGGCCCATAGAATAAATAAGGGACGAGAAAGACATTTTGCAAGAACGCCAAAGCATAGAAAGCTCGGAACAATTCGGTTCCGCCAAGTAGGAAGCGGAAATTGCAATTCTTTTGTCGTTCGCCGCGCATTTTCTGGTCCGTCTGCATCTCTATGCAACGGACGATGTTTATTATTATCCGGAACTAGTTGCGACAGTTGTTATTATACGCCGTTTCCACGGAAATTCGTCCCTACGACCGGGCGGGGGAAAAGATCTCGAAGATGCTCGAAAGAGAACGAACCCCGGCATTGTGCCGCGTACTCGTGAAATTCGTCGCGCATGCGAGCACCGTCGAGGATCAAAATTACCATAACGACATGCATGTATGTAGGAGAATCGCAGGAATCTCTGGAAGATCCTTTTACCAGCCGGAATTGTGAATTTCGGCTGACCTTGAGAGCTTTGTCGCTTTACAGGTTCTGCATTTCAATACGAAGAGTGCTCGCGTGGGTGTTGCGTACGGTGCACTGAATGAACCGGGGAGTTTATGAATCATGGAAATTGCCTTTCTTTTACAACAACGTGCAACTACATATTCGCCGGATGAAACTTGCTTTCAGTCAACCGTCCTCCTCCGTAGCCTTCGTTATCCTCGTCCGTAGCTTTGAACCGAAAAAATTCTCTCTGCGCGCCGGTGAGACGCGATTTTTAATTTACATATTGCCGCGAGCAAAACGTTCACGGCGATGAAACTTTAGTATCGTTTCCCTTGCTCGTAAAAATAAACCGATACATCGCGCGATCGAGCCTTCTTCTACGAAACGTCTACCTTTTTAACCTAATTGTTTCCATAATTCTTTATTCAACCTAGACAGACTCTACCGACACGTACGTTCAGTATATGGGCATTCGAGACAAAATTTGTGGTGCTGCTTTGCTGAGGGTAGGAACTTGTGAGAATAGTAGGAGGTAGACGACTGGGATATTGGGCAGTCGTTTGAGGAATGTATACATAGCAACCGAGGGGTCGATCGAGCACTTGTGAGAGCGTAACCCCTCTGGTGGCGAGCATAGGAAACGACGCCACAAATTCATAACTTCTAAACTACTTGATTCTCGATTTAGGACCGCTACTAGTTTTTTTTTATGGAGAATACAAATACAACTTCATTAGTTAAGCCGACCTTAATTTTGATCGAATAAAGTGCACTTTTCTAAGTTTTACTATTGCAATTTATTGTCACATAATTTGCGATGAACTTTTGTTAGAAACGTTCCTTTACGACTATCATTAAAATTCCTGAGAAATTATAGCGAACGCACTGTGATGTCGAGTCAAAGAGACTTATAGCACAGTTTTTGGCAGGTCTTGGCAGCTAATTTTTGTAGTATCTTTTACATAAGATAATAACGAAAAAATACAGTAAAAATTAGTGAGGAGGTTTGAGGAGTATTTTAATATATTTAGCGTGTCATTAGAAAAATGAAATACGTACTTCTCGCAACAGATTTCAGTACAAACAACAAATTATCACTCATACCATACAAAAGCAATTATCTCATTACCTTTTGCTTATCTCATAAATCACGCGACATGATGATGATTTCTTTGTTTAATTATACAATTTCCTCCTTTACTATGAATTGTAAAACATGTCTACGAATCTTTATCGTCAAAAAAAACGATTTTTCAAGTTTTGTCGATAGGACAACGCACAGTGTGTCGTTTTCCGATACACGGACGTCGCAGAATGAGATTCAAGGACGAAATTGATACTTTTTATCGCTGAATAATATACTACTTTATTTTTATTCGACCGAGCGAATTAATTCGCTGAACGTTCGAAACGTAACGCGATCGAATGACCTCTCGTGAGCGCGAAAAAGGTCCAAGGATAGAATTACCACGTGCATACATATATGGAAGAGCTTTCAGAATCCCTGTAGATCCCTTTACCGATTCTCATCGAGAATTTCTTGCGACCTTCAGAGAGCCACGAAGCTTCACGTCGGGATTACATCAGCATGGATTGCCCGTAATACCGTGTAAACCGCGCGAAGCTTTCTTTCGTTTTTGCGCCAGCTTTCATCCCGGCCCTGAAAAGGGACGTCGATTTTCAGATATACCGGAACGATCATCGTACCGTTTATTTCTCATTCCGCGCGATCGGGAGCGTTTCCTATCGGAACGAGTTTGGCGCTGCGTCGTTCGCTGTCATCGATTTAAAAAATTAAAACGCGAAAGGAAAGGAGGTACCAGTGTTCTCCTCCATTATGTTTCAACGGTTTCACCAGCCGTATTAATTACGCGGCCGATGGACACGCTTAGCGAGGAATTACGAGTCGAAATGGTGAATCGTCGAGGGAATCCTTTGCAACCGCAAACAATCCTTCGGCTAATTAGCCCGGATTCGGGCGTAAATTGCCGATGAAATGACTTTTAAAATCCCCGACGTCTGGGAAAGAAATAAAGTCCGGGTCTGAAGCGAGAAAAATGAAGGAAGAAAGTACAAAGGGTACCGCCCTTCGGGTCATTACTGTACCGGTCGAATCGCGGTGGCATGAAAAGTTTGTTGGTCGGTTGCCAGGCGCGCGCGCGCAAAAAAAGAAGCAGGTTTAAAAAAAAAAATACCCAGCTGAAAGAGCAGGTATACAAGACTCGCGACGTCGAATAAAAGAGACAGCGCGGCGAAATTTTACAGGCCACTTAGAAACGATACTCTTGACGATTCTTTTCACCGTCGTCGTACCCGCGAGTTATGAAATATATACGCCACTCGATCGGGCTTGCCGTTCATATTTCCTTCGAGCTCGTTCGCTCGTTGTTTTCGCCGTCGGGACGTCCACGTTGATGTACTTTCTGTCGGAGATACGAGTCCAATCGTTCATAAAGCTTTCCGGTTATTGCCTGGATGGCGTTCGATGATAGGTTCACCTACGCCCACCGATTCCTCCCCTTTCAACGGCTACCCCCGTACGGGGGGGGGGACTACGTACGCCGGAACATGCTTCTATTATATAGAGTATCTGATGAGAATGGTGCCTGGAAATCTGATAAAGGGAACTCCCGTCGGTAAATCGACCGTTTCAACAACCATTCTTCTTTTTTTCCGTTCTTTTATTTTCTCGGCACGTGTTCGCTTCCTCGGTGTTCCGTATTAAAAGGAACGCGGGGCGGTTTCGCGCGGCGAATGAATCGACGCGAGACTGCAATTCGATGAGCGATATCGAATCATACGAGGGTCCATCTCGAGGACCACTGAGAAAAGACACGGATAACACAGTGGACGAAATTTCTATAAGAACGCTATAATTTTCTGCAAAATATTCCTTTATTTTATAGATATATGGTACTGGTACGAGGAAATCTTTTACCAACTATCGTTACTAGGGTATTGTTAAGGATTCTTAAGGTACCTCCAAAATGGCGGAGTTTATGATACGGACGTGACTTCTTCGCCATTTTCGAGGATTTCGATACATTTTTATTTGACAAATTACTTAACTCCTTAACTTACAATGACGTCTCAGAGACGTGATAAGTCTACCAAGCCAAACATGAATATGACGTCTCAGAGACGTGATAAGTCTACCGGGCCAAACCTTGGTGTCGCTTTTGGAACGCATAGTTGAAAATTAAATCGTAAGGCAAGAGGTTAAAAGAACTCCAAACTCCATATGGGACTTGGAATCCTTGGAGCTCTTCCTTGCCTCAATAACGATTGACGTATCGTGAACTCGCGGTAGCGCACATCTGCAGACCACCGGGGTCTTGGGGGCTTTGACTTTCCCCAAATGTTTATAAAAAAGGCAACGTTCTCGCTCACTCTTGCATGGTGTACCTGGACACTGGACAGGAATGTTGAAAAAAGCAGGAAACGCCCTGCCAAAGTGACGACTTTGAGGATTGGCTTAATTTCGGATTAGATTCGTTTTTGATCGAGCTTTACGAACTCGACTAGACTCTCCACAAGACGTTTCATACTCTTATGTAACACGAAGTGCAACGGACTCTCAATCAGAAACAATGGGCTTCAGTTACCGATATTTTCCCAAACACCAGTTTGGGTGGTCCTTCGAGAACAAGGAAAGGGAACACAGTAAGACGCTGTGTTCATAGCACGTGGGCATAGTGCTTCGCGGCCGAAACAGGTATAATGAATGTAAACAAACTCGTGTGCCCTTGGTAAACAGAAATAGTAATATGCTGATAGAGGTATAAGGACAAAATTTCTATAAGAACAGTAAGTATTCCTCAGTTTCAGTCCATCATGCTTGGAGGTAACATCGATCTCATCTTACTAAGGGTAAATATTGATACTGAAATACCGCTAGGAAAAGTTTTATCTTCAAGAGAGAATGTTAAAATAGATGCATATTGCAATTCTCTATTTGGTAAATTGCAAAAAAAATTAATAGATACTTGTGTATATAATTGCTTAAAATTAGATCTTAAATAGGACAAAAACCACTATATCGAAGGCAATAGAAAATTAACTAGGCCTGGCCACTCTCGTATCTTATAAAAATAATAAATAATAATACAACTGCCGCTCAAGTAAACAGAGATTTACATCTAACTGTAACTACGCGACGTGTACAGCAAATATTGCATAATGATACACGGTTAAAATGGGCAAAACTGGTAACTGAGCCACCGCTTAGCCAAGAGTACTAAGCTGCAAGGTTAGAATTTGCATATGACCTTAAGAATAAAATCGTAGTGTTCTTACAGAAATTTCGTCCACTGTAGAACATTTACTATTTTAAAACAATTTATTTGTCTGATCTCGGTCGATCGTCGGCCGAATAACACGACAAGCTCTCGGTGGATCCCCCATAACGGAGCAGTTATCATTTCGGAAATGAGAAAAGTGTAGGAATGAACGCGTTCCACGTGTTACGAGGGCATCGTAGCCACACATCAGATATGCAGGGAACAGTTTGGCGATACTCCGCGAACGGTAGACAACAGCCGGGTGTTGTATTTGGGTCGGGATCGACTGCTCGTTCAAATAATCTCTCGCAGACACGTCAAGAGGAACGGTGTCATCAGTTTGACCCTGTTTTCACTTCGGTTCGATATTGGGATCCGCGTTCCCGCGGCGTCGACTATTCGACGATCGTAATATCTGACAATAGCAATAACGGTACACAGTCGATTAGACTCCCTTACGCTCGATTTTCCTTCGGGCCCCTTCGTCTCCTTCTGCTTTCCTCGTATTTCCTCGACCGGGTATTTCCTGGCCCGAAAGACGGCTGTCTAGATCGCTGTTCCCCGCGATAGAGTTTTATTGCGCGTTCGCATGTGAATATCGATAACGGCCGCTCCGAATATCTTTCTTTTCGCGGTTAGTATTAATCAACCGGACGCGTGCCACCGGTGAATGTTCTCGCGGCTATAACGACTCTGAAAAATATTACTGCCACGGAATGGCGTAATAACAATCTTCATCGATGCTTGATCTTCATCTTTTTCAAAATAAATCGAACACCACCTTAACCCCTTATCGTACAACGGCGAGTCTGGCTCGTTACATATTCTTGATGTCAACAAGTTTCACGACCATGAGGCTACTCGATTGTCGACAAGTATTGTATATTAAAATTAACAGATTTTTACATTCACGAAATAACTTTATTTAAAACAAATCAAACACCACCTTAACCCCTTATCGTACGACGAGTCTGGCTGGTTACAAATTCTTAATGTCAACAAGTTTCACAACCATGAGGCTACTCGATTGTCGACAAGTATTGTATATAGAAATCAACAGATTTTTACATTCACGAGTTATTCATGGGACAACTTTATTTAAAACAAATCAAACACCACCTTAACCCCTTATCGTACAACAACGAGTCTGGCTTGTTACAAATTCTTGATGTCAACAAGTTTCACGACCATGAGGCTACTCGATTGTCGACAAGTATTGTACAGGGTGTTACTCTACCTATAGTCCGGCCGCCTATCGATATTGGTGTACTGACCGACCCTATTGTCACCGCAGTTCGAATTTTAATTATTTCTCTATTAACCCTTTGCATTCGAGGAATGTTTCGGTACGCACAAATCCAGTCTGCTTTTCCTGTACAGTTTTTAATACCAAACGGTTACAAATGGTTCTTACCGTATTTATTTTTATTTTTATTTTAAGACACACTGGCGAGAAGCGTCACTCGGGTGCGCAGGGTTAATTTCCTAAAAATTCCGAGAGCATCTTCCCACATTTTATTCCTTCTTCCTTGGAAACAGCGAATACAAATAATTAAGAAACTCGATTTAGTAATTTACGTACTAATTACGTAGTAATTAACGAATTAGGTAACAGTTACAGTGATAGTATTTTTAATTATCTGCATTCGTTCTTCGACGTATCTTCAATGCACATGTTGCTACCTAGCCAACGCGTGGGCCACGCCGAGTTCCATGACCTCCGATCGCGACGCTCGAGACCAGGGAGGCCTACAATGTTGCGCACTAGAAAGCGACGAATCTGAAATTATTCTGCATTTCTGCAAAAATTATTCTGCAAAAATAGGGAAAACAGGGAATCCATTGGTGTCACTGGCATACCTATCGACTCGATGAAGAATAAAGAATTTAATTTATCGCATAAGCTGTCTATCATCGCCTGAGCGACTAGACGAAGGTGTAGCGACACATTGTATGTGGTTGTTCATTTGTAACATTTTTCGTTTCCTTCACGCAGCGATTTGACCAAGGTTTCGTCAGTTTGACGACTGTCGTCAACGCGAGCACAGACTACAATCGGCGAGAAGTATTTTTATTGTCGAAAGCAGTCTGCGTTTTTTAATTTAGTCAGAGTTGTAGATTAATTTTAGGTTTAGTTTCAGTTTCAGTTTTAGTTTTAGCTTTAGCTTTACCTTAGGCTTTTAAGATTTCTTTTCTTTTCTTGTCTTGTCTTGTCTTGTCTTTTCTGGTCTTTTCTTGTCTTTTCTTGTCTTTTCTTGTCTTTTCTTTTCTTTTCTTTTCTTTTCCTTTCTTGTCTTTTTTAAGCTTTTTTAGGCTCTGTGTGTAGTGTGTGAAGTGGGGCGTGCGTACGAATTTTCTACGATGGAAGGACAATATTCGTTCATTGAGCTCTCAGACATGCTCATGTGCTACGGTGAAGCGAAGGGTAGTACTCCTGAAGCACTTCGCATTTATTGCCAAAAATATCCACGGAGAAATGTGCCCGATAGAAGGATATTTATCAGACTGTATCAAAGATTACGTGATACAGGTTCGGTTGCGGGTAACAGATCCGGGGGACGTAATCGACAAGATCCGGACCTCGATGAGAGGGTGATGCGGCGAATTGAGGAAAACCCATCGACCAGTACACGAAGAATTGCGGCAGAGGAACGTGTAAGCAGTACCACTGTCTGGAGAATCCTAAAAGAAAGACAACTGTACCCGTATCATTTGCAACAGGTGCAGAAAATAGAAGAGAGTGATTTTGAGAACCGCTTCCACTTTTGCACGTGGATGATGGATATGATTACAGCCGATGAAGGCTTCCTATCCAGGATATTATTTACCGATGAAGCAAACTTCAATCAAAGTGGCAGCGTTAATGCACACAATTGTCACATCTGGGCAGAAGAAAACCCGCATGCGCTGTTAGAAATAAATACCCAGCGCCAATTTTCTACAAATATTTGGGCAGGAATTCTTGGCGACAAGATTATTGGACCTCTTGTTCTCCCTTTTCGGTTAGGAGGCCAAGAGTATTTGGAATTCCTGAGGACACAATTGCCTACTCTATTAGAAGACGTACCGCTGATTGTGCGAAGAGACATGTGGTACATGCAAGACGGTGCACCAGCACATTACGCCATATCAGTACGCCAATATTTAAATGAATACTTCGGCAATAGATGGATTGGACGAGGAGGACCGAACGCTTGGCCTGCTCGGTCTCCAGATTTTAATCCCCTTGACTTCTTCTACTGGGGACACATGAAGAATTTGGTCTATTCAACGCCCGTGGCCACGAGGGACGAATTAGAACAACGAATCCAGTTTACATCGGGGATAGTGCAGAATATGATGGGTGACTTCCGACAAGTACGCGAAAACTTTCGCAGACGAATGCAACTGTGCCTTCAGGAAAATGGTGGTCACGTTGAACATCTCCTGTAAGACAATATTTTGTGCGTGAACACATGGACACTCGCGAATAAACTACTCGCGATGCGTGTGTGTGTGTAATTAAGTGAACACTCGCGGACGGGACAATTGCGGTGCGTGTGTGCCCGTGTGGATGATTTGCACCTTGGTTGGCCTGCCTCGCGCGGCCCGCTGTCCGTCAAGTTGCCGTCATTCAGGCGCTCCAGACGCCAATCTTTAACCATCGATAATTAATAAACAAAGCATTTACCGCAATTTCATCACTCTTGATTTTCGACTTATATTCGCCTGTAGAATCACCCCCCAAAATATTGACTATAGGTAGAGTAACACCCTGTATATTGAAATCAACAGATGTTTACATTCACGAGTTATTCACGAAACAAATTTATTCTTATCGATGACCATTCCTTGCACAAGTTTAACCCTTTACACTCTTCTGTCCCATCTGAAGTGGGACACTCTAAGGAAACACAACGATATTATTATTTTTGAAGTGATTATACAGGACAAAATACATAAGCAAAGAATGTAGAAAAAGATATGTTTAGTTGGAGTATTTACTATCTATGTATTTCGTAAGAAAGTGTGCTTGAGTTAGTAGTAGGTGAACAAACAAAAGTTGTTTGAAATTAAATCGTCGAGGGGTTAAGGTGACCAAGTTTGATTGGTCATCCTGTGTAATCAAGAAGATTGACGCTTGTCTAAGTCTATAATAAGTCGGTGTAAGTAATTAATTTTGAACAATAATCTGCAAACGGTAGAACAGGGAGCCGTTAAAGCCGCTTTCATAGTAGACTACAGATCCGAAATATACTTAGGCGGATACTCCGGAAGTTCCAGCCAGTTTCCGGATTACGATTCCCGCGGAACGACCATCGGCAAGTTTCCCTCCGTGTTTATTAACCGCGAGACAAGGCGAATCGTTGCAGCCCAGCGCGTCGGGGCGCCCTGGATACGACGCTCCAGGCGTTCGACGAATACTAAACTGTCTTCCCCCTGAATTATACTGCGAAGATTAGGAAGGAACCCGACCCGAATAGACCCTGGCCGAGAACGATGCCAGACTCGTGCGAATCGCGCCTCGATGGTCCAAGATCACGACGTCTGGCGTCGACTCGCGTCGTAACTCTCCTGCCCGAATTCTGGCCGCATTGTCATGGTGATCGTGGACGATAATGGACGGTAGATTCGTGGGAATATCGATGGACTTGCGATTCCTCGAAATCCCACGGGATAAAGTCGAGACGATGGACGGTCGAATTAAATAATCTTACCCGTCGCATATTAAAATAGCTTTCCAATATTTCAAATCAACGAAACGTAGAATTTCAGGCATTTATTTACGGACAAAGAAAGGAACATTAAGCAATTTCTAAAACGTTATAAAAAAGACAATTATTATTGTATTACTTTTCATCGAACGATGTTTTAATGAGAAGTGCAACACGATGTAACACGGTTCCACAATTGTTGTCGGAAATATAGAACCCGTCATGATCGAAGTATTCGCGTATTAAATATCAGAATTTGATCGCGACAGCGTAAAAATAAAATATTATTTTTACCATACGCACCAAGTGTCCCCCGCGGAGTATATTTTATTCATATTACGTTTGCCCGGCGTCGATATTTCAAGCATTATTGGATATCATCGAACATGTACAGTACAAGCGCGTAATAACGCGGAAAAATGTTTGGAAAGAGTGAAAATATCATTTACATGAATAAAAACATAATTGAATTTCGGATGAACATCATCGTGCCGGTTCGAGTTCCACGGCCATTGTCATATTGATGTTATTATGCCCGCAAAAATGCGTTTATTGCCGTGCGAATTTTCCTACGGTTTAATTCGATATTTCCATAATAGCAATTTGTCGCGAATGGATAGAAACGATCGGAATTTTTACCACCGAAACTCGTTCCCCCGTGTCGCTGTGACGATCGAAATGAAAACTACAGCGCACACGTAGGATTCCGCGACGTTATTTCGAGGCCACTGTCGAAACAAAAAATGGTAGCTCTCGTTAACTTTCGAAATTTGATGAATAGTCGAGGAAATAAGGCGGAGATCAAAGGTCGTGGAACGCAGAAGTATACGTAGATCTCGATCCTCCGACGTGTCGACATCGACGCAAAGCGTGTGAAGTTCGTGATCCGCGTGGTGTCGCGCGGAACCGAATAGACGGAAGTTTTGATGGAATCCGCGGGCAGGATGCGAAGCAGATGTCTCAAAGAAACTGAATCGAGTAAGTACACGTACTCCTCTACTGCGTTCTTGCATTTTACACGCGCGGAATTTGCCAGCTCGCTATTCTCTCGGGGAATTTCGTTGCCTCGACAGTTATTGCCGTTATTACCGGTGTTCTTATTACCATCGTTATTAGCGGGGCAAACCAGTTCGCGATACGAATACATCGACGATTACTTCACCTAATATTGTAACAGAGCTTTATTAAAAAGATCAAAGATACGCTTAATTGCCGCAGCATTCGTACTTCATCTTCCCTCCGAACACATCAAACGATTAATTTCCAGGTAATTAGTTTTAAGAGGGGAAAATTGAATCAAAAAATTAATCCCGCAATCGAAACGAGAACCATTAAAAGTACGTTACGATTGAAATATTAATTGTCACGAGTAATACTCGTCTCGTTGAAATCGAGCCTCCGCGTATTTTATTTCCGCTAAAAAACCAGCAAATAGAATTATTTCTGGAATACCGAGCGTTACACGCATTTTCATTTCGCTCGGTAAATGCCCTTGTATCAATGAGAGACAAATAATGAAAATGGTTTCGCAACCGGTGCGCTTCGCGATGAAGCTTCCCAGAGCTTGCGGTGCGCAGTGATCATATGAAAAAAAAAACAACACACTCGACGTTAAAGGAATTTAATAAAAATGGTCCGTACGCTTCCCGCATCGCATTATTTTCGTTTCTGCGATTCGCGTGATTGAATTCGTCGCATTAATCCACGGAATATACTGAACAAACAATTAAACATTTCATTTCACCGTAAACAAAGCTAGTGTTTACGTTCAATGTTTAATCGTGGCGCAATGTGACGTTTTAACATAAATTAAGCGTCGATAAAAGTCGTATTTTCATTTCTAAACTGTGTATATTGTCCTGGGATCGTTGTTTATTCTTATTTTCTCTATTCGTGGTAAGAAAAGCAGAAATTACTAATGTTGTTGGGTTTATGGGAAACGTGGTGTTAGAGCCAAACAATTATGAAAAATAGAGTGTCGAAGAGTGTTCTGTATAATCTAATTTAAATATTTTGAAAACTTTCCCGGAACGATACATATGTGGCGCTGATATGAGGGTCGAGCGCTTGTGAGAGCGCGAGCCCTCTGGTGGCGAGCATGGGAGGCGACGCCACACATACATACAACGATGTGAAATACCGCTGACGGAAGTAAACGATGGAGACAGTAAAGTTAATAAATTCGAGGAGCAAATATGTCACGGTGCCGCGAATTCAGGTGCAATCTCTACAATAGAGGTATGGTCGACGTAGATTACGTTTCGCGTCATAAATAGTGTAAGTATCGAAAGTGTAACGAGATAACTGTCGTTGCTTGATTTGTAGGCAGATCGAGCGCGGGAAATTCGATGTTATCGGTGGTGTACGCGTAACACGGGTTCGCGAATCTGCGAAACCACTTTGGCCAATGATACGAAATACCAGCGGTTCGATTCTGGAAAGTGGATCAGCTTTCTGCTCCGCGCTCCTACCAGCAGAAGCATGACGGTATGGATACCCGAAACGCTGAAGCATGATCGTAACCATTATACGATACTATAACAATAGGCCAGAGAAACGATCTCAGTACCGGATGGTTTTCAGACTGTTGTGGCCGGAGTTCTTCGATCGAATATTTGAAAAATTGACAAATTACTACAAGCTCGTATTTTCTCACATCATTTCTTTTTGTATTATTAATTAATTAACTATTACTGTTAAATGATCCAGTTCGAGCAACTCTATCGAGTTGGCAAGGAAGTAGTTTCGGTTGTCACGCGTAGATGTTGTAATTGCTTTGCAGGAATTCCGTCAGTTTTATGTTTACCATCCATAGGGATGGTATTTGATATCAGTCACATTCAGGTTTCTCTAGAAGCAAGTTGTGCCTAATTTTGTTCGTAACTGTTAGTTTAGTGTCCATTTTAACATAGAGTGCAGAAATTAACATTTTCGTTATATTCTACTTTTTTATTTCTGTTGAAATATAAATTTAAAATAGGGAAAGCTTGTGGAGGCCTGATGGCAAGCCTGAAGTGCTTAACGTGTAAGACCCATTGTGGTGCAGTTTTTAGTAAGACACGTTTTATTCAGCGTTGTATTCTAGATTAAACAGTTACATATTATAAGCTACAAATGCGTTGTTTCATAAACTTCACTTATTGTAACAATTTTCGTAACGGGGAAAAAGATGTTGAGACTTACAAAGAGCTAGTAGAAATCTATGGTGTTAATTGCATATCAGAACGCAACTGTCTGAGTTGGTTTAAAAAATTCCGTCCTGGAGATTTTTCACTCAAAGATGACCAACCTGCTGAAGTTGATGATAAACAAATCAAAGCCATAATTGAAGAGAATCGTCACATAACTGTTCGGGAAATTGCAAAGAAGTTAAATGTGATCTGGCACCATCAGATTATCATTTATTTCGAAGTTCACAAAACTCTTTGAACGCTAAAACTTTCAAAACTGATGAAGTCTTCAAATCACAACTGGTTCAATTTTTTGCCGATAAGGATCAAAACTTCTATGAACGTGGAATCATGAAACTGCAAGGAAGATTGCAAACGGTGATTGAACCGAAAGAAAAATATATACATATGTCTTTCTATTTTTATATAGAAGAAGTCCAACATTGATGGTAGTTGCAATAATTTTCGTTGGTTTCAAAGGCTCAGGATGCCCTAAACGGATCGTCAGGTGATCATAGTTGACCGATGACGCGCCTGTTAATATCCTGCAGGGCTGTAGACGGTAAATTATGCCAGAGCAACGTAAAGATCCACCGGAAGCGCATACAATCAACTGCTACGCAATATGTTGTAAGCTCTGCCACGGTCAGGGATATAATTAAATTAGAGGACCCGTGATTTCAGTGAACGTATCACGGATACCCTCGGGGTATCGAACGACCGATATCCTTCGGTTCTTTCTGGCTGGTGCAACACGCGTGGGACTCGAGTACACGAATCGAATCGCAAACAGGGGTCGGTTTATCGGAACGGAGAAAACTGGTCGCCGCTTCTCCCTCGGCTGTCGTATCATATTGTTCTGTCGGAATATATGTTCAGAAGGTGCATTCCCTTGCCCTCGATCCACTTCGAACCTCCAACCCTCCCGCGAGTTCGCTACACTATTTCCGGCGAGATTGTCGAAAGGACCGAAATGAAGTTATATCGTATTTCCGTACTCCCTACGGTCCATCGATACTCGAACTTTCGGTAATTGACGAACCGTGGAAAGCGTATATCGACGGCCGAAAATCTTTAACCTCGCGTTATTGCCGGCTTTATAAAGGAAGACACTTCCTGATGCGATATAAACGGATCCTCGACTCGACGAAATTCCGACGATTCTGTTCTTCTATTTTCGGGCAATTTAATTTAGACGAGAATGGAATAATGTAAACTAGCTTTAAAAAAGTGATATTTCGACTCCTCAAACCCTCTGAACAAACCATCAGGAACTCAAAACAGTCCCCATCCCCCGCCTTAACAAAATCGATGATGTGCTTGAACTAGTCAAAAAATATATAGAAGACCAAGAATACAACCATGTACTAAACTACCCCCAAATTAAAATTTTTCTAGAAAATGCAATCGGAGCACCAAACCCAATAGCTGCAAAAAATTCGCCTTTTACTCAAAGAGCGAAAATTGCATGCTTGTTGGGTTTGGTGTTAAAATTTTATGAGAAGTCTGATTGCTCAAGACATTATCGGCGAATCGTCAAGGGGATTTTCACGATTCGCAAATTGCGCCACGTTTGAAAAGATCGTGGTGTCGGCGCAGCGTCGGTTCGATCCTCGGATCGATTCGCGAAACATCCAAATCCGGATGATCCGACTGTATGACGTTCGTTTATCCTCTCGACGATAAGCCGCGGGTCTGGGCGTCGTCGCAAAAACCGACGCCTTCCAAGGGTTTCCGTCGCCAGACGCCTCCTCGAGCGTCCCTATCCTGTAGATAGTCTCTTCCACGATATAAAGTTACAATCTTTTGAACGTCACGAAGATTACTTACCCAAGGCGGCGCAAAAAGTTATTGGTTCGCGGTCGATCGATAGGCGTTGATTCATTGCGTCGAGCGACCCTGGGAAATTGAAAATGACGCGTCGAAATCAAAAGCTCGTCGGGAATTTTCGGGACGAGGAAACGATCCGCTAAACGGCGATCATCGCTTATACAATTACAGCGTCTTATTAAAAATTTACAAGATAGAAACGTTATCGTGGGGAACGTCGAAAGGCAGGTGGTCGTATCTTATCGCGGTGAAACGTTCTCGCTGAAGCAATTTTGAGAACGGTGCGGTCGCTGTTTCGTTGGAACGGCGTTCGCGGTTCCCGTGGATTCGCGAATTGACCTCGTAACAGCAACTCTCGATAACGTAGACGAGGAACGAGCCTCGAACTTCACGCGTAAAGAGGATACACGTCTGAAAGCAGCAACGGAGGGGTACTCGAAGTTCGAGCATTCGGTTTCGAGTCGAAACGTACGGACCGACGTGCTCCTAATTGTAAAGCCTCGATCCGAGGAGAGTTCGATCGACTCCGCGGGGAACTCGGTTATTCGCAATACGCCCGATATGTTTATTGTACGATCGTCTTAATTGACTTCTGCCAGGATCGTTACCGGGATCTCGCGCAGAACGCGCGATTACAACTTCTTGAAATTGCAATTTCGTCCCGTTGTTCATTACGCGATGGCTCCTCCGACGTTGTGTTGCGCGACTGAGAATAATCGAAATCGAAGGCGCACCGTCTTGTTTTAGACTATCGTCCGTGACGAACTATCGGGTTCGCGAGAAAGTAATTTCAATTCTCTAGGGTGAGACGAAACTCATATTTTTTATACAAAACATAAACTTCAAGTAATGCTCCTTTTGTATTATAAGAGTTTATTCGTTTACGTTGATCTCACGTCGAACTCAACTATGAAGAATAACGGAATTTGCAATGGAATTTGATTCTTGGACAAATAGTAGGTATATTCTTAACAATAGTAGGGGAGGAAAACCCTTAGACCTAGTGACTAACAGACGATGATGTATCGATGTTTGGCCTATTGGTCATCCAACAATATAACAATGAGCGAGTAATGAAATGACAAATTGCAACTCTACGTAAACGTAACAGAAAGTATACCTAGTTATAACATTTTTAATATAATTATATCAGAATTAGTTCTTTTAAAACGTATTTGATTTGGGAAGAACTTAGGAAACCTCATAACGATATAGGTACGACATTGGAAAGTTGAGGCCCAGAATGTCGGACGTTCGAAGAGAAATTCATTGGGAGTCCGACGAAAACGGACCGCAGACGTTAGTGATTCGTCGTCCAGATAGCGGGGAGGGGGCCATTCGGGGCCGCAATTACGATGATCGAAGAACTTCGATGAAACCATCCGCCGTCAGTCGGCAGCCGTGCGACCGTTTCGAGTTTTCCAACATCTGCAACCACGGCTGCGAGCGAACGAGATTTCGACACTCGACTCGAACCTTAACGAGGAAATCGAGGGCGAAACGGCGTGAAACTTCGGACCGGAGCTCGCAAGGATAATTCCCTCGCCAACCCTTCAGTTTTCGAGCCCTAGCCGCCCCGAACTCTTGATCGAGCGTAATTATATCGGAGGCGGAGGCCCAACTCTAGTTCTAATAAACGATTTCTGATCGCGAAATTTCCAATTCTCTCCAAAACTGAACTCCGTTAACAAGAAACACAGTTTAAAAATAATTCTAGTAGTAATGTTTATATCTTCGAGCTCAAAGCTAATTTCTTTATTTTGTTTTAATTGGTACAGGTGTATCCTAGTTGCAAATTAATGCTCGCCCTACACAATGTATCGTTTGCGTTTGAAAAGGTAGCATACGTTTCAGTTTTCGAGATCAGGCCATGTAGTTAGTGGATTCGGTGTACAAGTCGGACGAAAACTCTGTTTCTTATGTTGACCCATCGATTTTCCCCCGAGAGACGAGATTTGACGGAATTTAGTTTTGATGCCGATGCTCTTTGCTCCGTGGAAATCCGGCAAGGGGAGGAACAGAGCGATATCGTCGACGCACCAACCCCGCCGATATCTCCTTTCTTTCAGTTCCGATTTTTCCGTTCGATTCCAGCGCACAAATCGAATCGAAAGTAGGACGGAGGGAAACAGGCTTCGTTTATCTCGCGCGTTGCCGCGATGAGCCATGGAATTTTGGAATTCTCGAAACGCGAAACGGTCGTTCGATCCCTATCAAATTATATTCCTATTTCTGACGAGTGTATTTAGACAGATAGGTAGATTTATTGGACGATATAACTCAAAGACATTCGCAATTGCTAAAAGCGGTACAGTTACTTTAGAAATGCCGGTACGTTGACAAATGCACTGTTTGGGGGTCGAAACAATTTTTGGTCGAGATTTAATATGCTCCCGTCGCGCGAGGTGTCGTATATCTTTTCGGAATGGCACTAAGATTGCAAGAGGTGCGAGGAAACGGTGAACCGGCGGCAAAGTAGTTTCCCTAGGCGTGGAAGAAGCGTACAAAACGACTTGTTGGCAATTCATCATCTAGCCCTCATATTGACTACGCGCCGTATATGGCTCTCAAGAAATTGCGAGCAAATCGCTGCATAAAAATGTCGTGTCGGTCGTCTGTCTGGGCCCCGTGCCATAATAAAGTACGCGTAATGAAATATCTCTGGATACGGTATAATTTTTTCCCCGCACAGATGGAAAATGAGATTCAAATACGAATCAGTACGAGTGAGAGCCTGTTTGCCAATTCAACGCCATTGAATTATTAACCATACTGTTACTTTTCACTTTGTGCTGATGATTTAAAGCTGTTTCATGCTATTGTTTACCATAACGACCATAAAGCCCATAAGGACCGTATGTACGATTGGTGTAATAAATTATTTCTAATTTTATCTAAATTTCTGATAATGCGTTTCTCGCACAAACACGACATCTTGGGATATATTTTTCAACAAACCTTTCTTTCGAAAAACGTATCGTACACACGAGTTGTGCAGCATTTAGAACTATTGGCTTTATTAATAGGGTTGCCAAATACTTTAGAGATTCTAGTACAATACTTGTACTTTGGTAAGTTCTAAAATAGAATATGCATCAGTGACTTGGTCGCCCTATTACCTTGATCAAGCAAACATTCTTGAAAGGGTTCAAACCTCCTCTGGCAGCAATGGACCACGAATGTTTATCGATTCAAGTTAATCTAAATATTTGGCCGCTCGAACATCGTCCTACGAAATCGGACCTAGTTTTCATTTATAGAGCTCTTAATGGATTGGTTGTATCTCATGAAATACTCTCTCTGTCGCATCTAGCGATACCTAAATTAACTTCAAGAAGACACCACAGGATTATATATCAAGAATTTTAGGTTTTATGTCAAGTTTAACTGCCCATAATTTCTACGAACATGTAACTTCTTTTATACCGCATTCACGCAGAGATTAGATAATACAGTAAGATTAAGACAACTTACATAAATTTTGTAACTAGTATAACCAGATATGGCGTCTATTATGTTTGTGGCGTTGCCGCCCATGCTCGCCACCAGAGGGGCGTCGCGCTCTCACAAGCGCTCGAATGACCCCTCGGTTGCTATATATACATTCCTCGAACGACTTCCCAATATCCTCATCAACTAACCGTCCACAGCACCACACTCATCGCATGTTGCATGTAAACGAGGTTTTTGAAACTTTTTCCTCGAACCCTAACCCAATAACACATCCTCATAAACATCACAGACACTAGCAAACATTTTAAGTGCAGATTATAGGGCTCCAGCCCAAGGTACTGCAGAGGAAACAGGAGAACGAGATAAAAAAAAAAACTTCCCAATATCCCAGTCGTCTAGCAGCGCCACATGTTTATCTTTAATTGCAATTTGTCATATCGTCGCTCGCTCATTGTTACATTTACATGCATTCTACACTTGTGTATCTCTATCTTTGCATACAAGGGGGGTAGATAAATAAATAAATTGTCGGAAATTCGTTCCAGCTCTCCTTTCAAGTATAGATGAAAAAAAGCATAATACGAACTCTGTGAAGCCCGATTTGGTCATACTTTCGCGTCGTTGGAGGCTACGAGCTCCCCCCGGGGATGTGTACTCGACTGATTCGCCCGTTATTTTTACAATGCTTTTCCGCTCGATGCCCCGCGACTGCTTCCATTATGCGAAATTACCCAGAACAGAGCAGCTGAAAAGGGAAAATCGCTGTGCAAAGATGGAAGCGGTATTAATTCGAGATAAGTAGCGCGGCGAGGTAATCCCTCAAAGAAGCCCGCGGTGTCAGAAAACGGGAGCAACGGGGTGGGCGAAAGCGTCGGACAGAGGGAAACCGGGAATGGCGATAAAGGCCGCGCGTAAAACTGAGGATGCATCCTCTCTCCGGGGCTCGAATAGGAAGAATTTCTGTCGGGAAGCCCTTCTCAGCGAGTCTCCTCTCTCCCTCTCGGTAACGATTGCATTCATCTCGAGAGAGAGGTCGTTTTTAAGGCGAGGCGCGGAGAGCCTGGCCCGAGAAAATGATCGATCGCGCTTTCCACGGCCAGATTAGGGGACGGAATCTCTTCTCACCGAGCCGAGTGGAAGAAGGGCGCCATTTAACTTGTTAAAACTCCGTTCCGCGGCGGAACAGTTTTACACGGACCCTATACATGTACGGGATTCTCTCGCGAGGGAAGAGGAGTACCTGCGAGAAACTCTCTCTCTCTTGCTCGTTATTGTATTTCAGTCTCTCGCCAGGCTAGGCGCGCGCGTGGATAACGACGTTCGCTACGGGGAAATTTTATTTCCACCGCGGGGGTAACGTCGAGATGACGGGCCCTTATGCAGCTCGTCGACGAGCGAGCCTGACAACGGCGGGGAAGAGGGTGTGCCGGAGCACAAGGTAGACGACACAGGGAGAAAATACGCCGCGAAGAACGAGGGATGAGAGTCGCGGAGGAAAAATTGGAAGGAACGTACGTACGACGAGCGAGCAAGAACAGAAGAATTTGAGCGCGACGGGTAAATTGACTCGCTGATAAGATTGAGGGAAACGCGAGGAGACGGGGGATGAAAGGCTGAAAACTAAGAATAAATAACTTCGAAACAATGTGTTCCGGATGCACTTCGATTGGCGAGCTGATCGACGATAATTCCAGTGCGTGGAATCTGATTGAGGAGAGGGAGCGTGAGCGTAAGCGAGGGAAAGCCTTCGAAGGGAGTCGAAGGGCGAGAAAAATTCGAAGGCAGGTAGAACCAAGTTTCGACTCGTTGGTAGATCGTAAAGGAAGTCTGTTATCGGAGGTCGTAGCTGGCTGCAGTTCGCTAGGAAGTCGAAGGAGGCAAGGTTGAGGGACCTCCGGCGGCTATAAGGCCGAGTCGCGTCGCAAACAATTCCGGGGAACGTTCGCAGCCACGTTAATTCTCGGAGTTTCATTCTAATAAAAGTAATCGAGAAGTTTGGAGCGCGCGGAAAATAATGTCGTGAATAGAAGGAGAGAAGTTGTGGGAGCAAAGGCGAGCTGCCTATCGAGTCGAGCAGTCTCGCTCGAGTTAAGTTTCGCAGTCTAAAGGAAACGAGAAAGAGAGAGAGAGAGAGAGAAGGTGGTCTGTGTCGGGCTGAATGCCGATGCAAGAACTGCATCGTACGAGGAAAATGAGAACAAGACATACGTAGGAGGAAAAAGAACTTAGGCTACCTTTGGAGGAACGTTGTATCTCTAATTTCTTGCTCCTGTAGTTTTCCTATCGACTGCCTGCCAAGTAATTGGTTATTTTCTGATTAACATACATTTTATGAGAAATTTAAATCTGTAAAATATGTTTCCACCGAAAGAATGAGTGCAAAAAATGCAGTATAGAATCATGCATAATTAATAATTACTCTTTTAAAGCAATTTTGCCTATAATCGGGAGTAAAAATTAAAAGTTGGATCGCTTTATCGTTACGAAAAATTAAAACGTGGAAGAATAAACTTAGGAAGGTAAACAATAGATACTTGTTTTCGAACAGAAACAAATAAAAAACACAAAATGTTAGCTGTGTATATTTACCTACTCCCTCTTTTGTTAAATATTTTATTATCACCCGTTTTTCACGTAACAAATTCGAATACAGCAGGTTCAATTTACTAATTGAAAAGATTCGATCTGACTGATGCATATCACTGATTGCAGCATAAATAGTACACGATATAACTACTCTAAACAAGCTAATTACTTATATAAAAATGGCTTAGCACGGATGCATAGTAATCAATTTCATAAATTAGTATAATAACATTAATGTTTCGTATATAGTAATAGTTTGCATATGTATATTTATCATGTTTCCTATATTCGCATGCACTACGAACGTACGTAAAATCCGCATTCTATTAACGATTAACGGGTTAATTATGCTCGCTGATTAGATTCCTTTTAAATATTAATGGGATTTCGATCTGTGTTACTTTGGGAGTTGCGAGGGACGGTATCTCGTTTCGAGAATCGAGTTCCAAATTTTAATCCCATAAGAAAAAGGGACAGTCAATAGGGAGGACCTAAATTCGAAGATAGTTCGCCGCGATTGCCCTCCCGAATTCTGCATCAAGGGAGATAACATAAAAAACATCGTCAAATCCTTAATCAAGAAGTTCCGCGAAAGTTCACAAAGAAAATAGGGGTGGATCGAGGAAAGAGTGGAAATCGAACGAGAAGCGAGAATATATGGAAGGGCGAAGGTGAAGCAAAGACACGCGCGAAACGTTGGTTTAAACGATCCTGCGAAGAAAAATTTGTCTTTTCGATTCGTTAAAAAATTTCCACGTCCATGTCCAATATTTAAACCAAAAAAGAAAAAAATACATAGATGAAGCCTTATTTTTACCACCACCTAAATTGCATTACGTTAATGAACCGATACGTTTCGTTTTTTATTGTTTTAACATTTCGATTAGAAAATAGGCATATCTTTTAATATTTGCATAAAATTTGTAGAACCTTCAACAGTCGTCGAAGAAGTCTCCCCGCCTCAAACTAATAAATATTCTTGGTTGACAGTTTTAAAGTCGATCGAGCAAGATGTACGTTATCGGCATCGGCGCGCCGAATATTCCCCGCGATAAATTATTTTTCCACGGTCGGCGGAACGCTCTCTTTCCGCAGATAATTACATTTATTAAGTCAGCCCTGTTTACACGGCGTTGGAGCACGTGATTTATTGAAGAGGGCCCTTCACCCGAGGCGATGGTAAAAGGGAGATGAAGAGGACGCTTATTACGGAGATTATGAGGTGAATTCTTGTCCCTCCTTTCGTTTCTCATTACCGTCTCTTTCCTCCACGTTCCTTCCAACGCTCTTTAATCAGCTTTGATAAGCCCGCTGCCTCGAACGAAATAATCACAGTTTCGAGAATTGCTGGGGGTCCGTGTCATTGCCAAAAATTCGCCACGCAGGATCGAAACTTGGTCGAATAAAAAGTATCCGGAGTAACTCGTTCAAAGTTTCCACTCTCGAAACGACCATAAAAAACCGTTCGTTGACGAGCCCCGTGACGCGTAAATTGGACAACGTCCGTATCGTTTAAAAAAATTCGTAGATTCAACGTTGGGTGCCAATATCGGGAATCGTGACCGAGGAAATCATGGGCTGCGCGCGAAGGCGGGTCGAATCCGAAATATCAATTACCGAAATATTCCAAAGCACGGCGGGGCAGTTAATTTCCATACTCCGACGCTTCGGTCGCCCGGACGAAAAAAGGAACAAAGAAGAAGGTGGGCGAGAAAAGTGATGAAACATGGAAAAGAGGATCGTTATTTCTCGCGGCACGTGTACCGCTTTCATTACACGCGCTTTAGTCTCGCGGAGCTCTAACCGATATGCCATCCGATGAAATTTTTATGCATTCCCTGGGAGCCTGAAGCCTGTTAGAGACCGGCTCCCGGTGTTAAAGTTAATCGGGGATGAGAACTGTTCGATAGCGAAGTCGCGTATAGGCGTTTCGAGCCCCGGGGCCGTGTACACCGGCGCCAGTTGATACGCTTAAATGAAACTAACCCACCCCTTCTGGCCAACCCCGTCACCGGCCATCCTCGAGGACGAGCCTCGTTTTGCCCGCGCGGCTGCTGTTCGAACCGATATACGGAAAGAAAAACCGATACTGTTTCATTGTTTAAAATACTCGAGGTGTCAATGAATAAATTAAAACGTAATCTTTCTTCGCGCCGTTCCCGTCGCGACCTCGTCCCTCTCTATTTTCCTGTATTTATCGCCATCCGCGACCATCTTTCTCGCTCGTGTTCGTTATTTATTTTCCATCGATGGTCCTTTGACTGCTGCAACACCGTTCAAGGCACTCCGGCACGGCGAGGCGCGTTGTAACGTCTTTACAGACGGAGAGCCGTCGAAGGAGCATCGATCGTGATGTAATTTACAGAAGACTGTGTACTTTAGAAGCCGATGGTTAGTGCACGATAGAAGGGGAGGTGTTCCGTGTAGAAATTAATATTTTATATACACCAGGCGCCAATTTAATTTCCCGTGACTGACGATTAAGGTAGAATTCTGCGGCTCGAAGGGAACGCGCCGCGTGTCTCGAGCATTTTTGCTCTCGAGATTGTTTCGAACGTCGCACGGCGGTGTATTCGAGCTGAAAAGCCGGCCAAAATACGATTTTTCAAATCTTGTGTAAGATGTAAAACTTTCGTTGTTTGAGCTAAAGGAATATAAGCTTTGTTTTGCATCGAAACTAAACACTTTTGTAGTACTAATTTTTCTCTTCGTCCGTTTCTGAAATATCACTCGGTTATTAGTATCGTTTATGTATAACGAAGATGTTATGTTCACTTTTTGTGTAAATTTTAATTGTAATTCGTTGCATCAAAGTGGTCAAAATAGTTTTGGCCAGCATTTCCGGTAAAATATTCCATCTTTCATTTAGACAACCCATATGATTTTTAAGGCACCACGTTCCCAACGAGACGATCCATCTTTGCCTGACAGCCCGAGGGTCCATTAATTCGGCTGCGTTTAAGATTTTTTCCAATTTCCGCGGATCCTCGGAATAATTCGGCGCGATTAAACTGTTCGAAAACCGCGACGAAGTTGAAATTACAAAGTCACTAGGAGAACAGCCCGCGAAGTCCTCAGTGACCGACATAGCTGAACGTGGCTGATCCTAAGCGACTTTAAATAATTCTTCGCAGGGACTCCGCGCGGCTTCGGAGTATCCGGTCTGGATTATTCAAAGTAGAAAGAAACGACGGCGGCGTGGATCGAGAGATAGCTTCGCAGCGAGGAACGCAAGGACGTAAAAGGAATACGCGATCCTGTGAAATTCTGTATGACCGTGGTCTCCGGTGTCTTTTCGTTCATCCGAGTCGCTCCTTCATTTTACGACGAGTATTGTGCTTTCCACGTTTCGACAAGCTGGAGTCTTGTCTGGTTACAAATATCGATCGCTATCGGCTCGTCCTCGGGATAGATATCGATACTTCGTGAGGGGCTATGTCCTAACACACATTCGAAATTTTAATACGTAAGATAAAACGTATGTACACCTGACAATTTGGCCATCCACTGTATAAGTCGTAACAACGACTCAGTTAAACGCGGCGTTAGGAACGAACTATGAATACGGATCAACAGAGTGGACGTTATTTCCGGGTGGAAAATATCACCTGTCCGGTTACCAGAAAGGAAACAATTTCCCCGGGAATTTCCATATTCCCATCACGCAGAATGGGAAAGGAATCGGAGCCTCGTAAACAGTCCACGTTGAAGCAGAAACGGTCCGTTTCGGTTGATCCCGAAATCACTTGATTCCAACGAGTGAAACGAGTACCGGGAGCGAATAGGGGTTAAAACTGCGCCTCGAAAAAGGGTTGAAGGCGTGGCGGAGGAGTTGGGAGGACCGGGGCCGATTAAGCGACGAACGTACCGAACTTATCTGCCCGGCTAAGCTCGAAATCTCCCTCATAAAAGTGGTAACAACCCCTGTTTGGGAAACAATGGTGGCGCTACCAGACTCCTCTCGAGGGTTCGTAAAAGTTTGGATGCTTTGCGGGGAGAACGAAAGGCAGAGGCGTATAACGAGGAAAGAGGGCCGATAGAGGACCGCGCTGGCCGAGGCGGAACACCAGCTGGATTCGACTTTAACCACCCCCAAAGGCTATCCAATAAATATTGGCCGCTGGTTATTAGCGTTTTAATTCTGCGGGCCGACGGTGTAACTTAATCCACGTTCGTGGAATCGAAAATGCACCTGTAGAAGTCGGTTCGTAAAGAATAAAATAATAGCGGCGGTTGCCAGTTGAACCGGTGAATACGACGACTTTTCCCCCGATCGAATCATTTAAATTGAATAATGCTCGAGTGTTGCTTAAGAAGAACTATTACTTCACCGATAATTCAAGCAGAGCAATAATAAAAACAGTTTCGTAGTTTTTAAATTGGGACATTTGAAAAGAATAAATCCACGTAATTTTTGTCCAACTTTCTCGAGCCAGGAGGAATTCGAGAATTCCGGCGCCATGCGCGTCCGCGACGGTCCACCGAGGCCGGGCTTAAAATTTTTAATTCTAATTTTCCCTTCTTAATTGTCCGGTTTCCATTCCCGTCCGTTTTCAAAAACTTTCTAATTGCGAGCGGCTTCTCTGGAAACCACGTTCCGCCGACAGCCATTAAAAACAACGAAAGTTCTTGTTTGAAATTTTACGCGGCCGTTTCTCCGCTTGCGACACACGAGCGCCGCGAGGCATTTTCCGAGAAAATCACCGGCCACTTTTCCCTCCGTTCCTGATCGTCGATGCATTTTTTTATAGGAATAACTGAACGTCGAATATGGGGTAGGCGTCGTTTGTCACAGCCCCGAGACGCCCCTAGGTGAAGCTTCCCGAAGAAAACAATTAGATGACCTCTCGATGGATTTTATCGACATCCTTCAGTAGAGGAAGCTGCCAGATGGAAGTAAAGTATGAAGCCAGATGGCATCGACGTTTCGCCAAACACAGCGTTTCAGAATTTAATTGGTGAGTCCACAATTTTTCTCCTTGGCCATTCTTCTCGATCGAAGTCACGTCTTCCCATTTCCGTTGATAACGTTTTATTGATCTTTATTCCGTCGCGAAGGGTCTCCGTTCATTTTAAATCTCGGTCGACGAAGCGAACAGGCACAAAATAAAATTGATAATTCTGTATTAAATTTTTTACAACTTAAGGCGACCTCTCGCCTTTGAATAACACGCGAAAATCATATGTTTCTGTTATTTTGTTGAAAGTATTACATTTACTCTCCTTATCCGCAGCCTAATTCCATGACTCTAAATGCAAAGCGATTTACGTATGAAATCGTCTGGCTGTCGGACCGGTAATCACCGAAAAGAGAATTACGGATTCAGATTATAAATCCGTGTACACGGAAATTGTGAAATGTCACAAAATGGTAAAGGGTCATTTAGTTGGAGTAAAATTAGTTTCGCTAATGAACCAAAACCACGGCTAACTAAATAACCGGCGGTCATCCTTGATAATCGAAAGGCGAGGTTGCTTTGCATATTTACATCCCGTTGTAATTCGAATGTTCGCGAAATTCGGTAGCAAAAGTTAACGGTTGCAACTTTTTTACATAAGGTGAATTCCCTTAATTATCCAGAAATTATTTGACGCTCACCACTTAGAATGATAATAGATTTCAGTGAATAAGTTTTCGACGGTAAAGTAAAAAATAACTGCTGTTCTACAATTTATGCATAAAATTGGAACAAAATTCTTCGCGAATAATTCAAACTCCTCGACAATGTTTCGCCTCCGTGCTATCGGCAAGAAGAATAAGAAAAAGTACCGTACGTTTCAGCAATAATTGGACAACTATGGGACCCGTTTGCAATTTTAAATTCTTAAAGTTCGAAACTCCTATTGTCGAAGTCGACAGCGGCGACAGTACATCGTTAATATAGTGCATCAGGAACTTCAACATTTTCTTAAACTCCAGACAAGAGGAAAACCCAAGTGTCTGATAAAATTTTTACCGGTAAATCGCAAGTTGGTTCGAGAAAAGTTCCTCTCCGAGGCCCATTGACGTCACCGAGTCTTCGAAATCCAAAGCTGGTTGTGTCAACGGACTTTTATCTCGAACTCTTTTGATATCACGTTCTTTCAGGCCTTGTCGGGAATCGACCGAGTCGATTCACACATTCGACTTCTACGTCTGCCGCGAACTTATCGCGAAATTTTTTCCATTCACCGTTCTCTCGCCAACGAAGCACATTGCTTCCGCGAGCAATTGTGATGGAATTTTTCCAATTTCATCGCGGGTTAAAAACAATGAATTCTATCAGTTCCGATAATCGAGGTTACGCCATAAATAATTTCGCGCTGTTTGTTTATTAAATTCGAAGTATTCAACGTAAATCGTGTAACTCTCGGTAGCTGGTAATGGCTTTCGAGCTAATGCGGCGTTAAATAAATAAACGAGAGCAAAACATGTCGGACCTAAGGCTTTGCATCAAACGCTATACATTTACATAGCGCGTCATTGTCGATGGACGTGTCCGGCACGTAGTCGTTCGCGTTATTTTTCTTTTTTTTCCCCCCGTCAAAGGGAATATCGAATCTCTTCGAGTAGTCGACGAAGCGGCGGGGGCAAGGAAGGAAAGTCGGAATCTTAGCCTCAAAGCCTGAAATCTCATCTTTCGACGGTCGCGAGCGTCAAACAGTTCCTCCTCTCTAGTGCTTTACAGCTTTTCCCGACCAGCCGAGTTTATCTGCTCTGCTTGTGACACATTGGTGAAGAACTCGTACGACTAACTTGCTCCCCGAACGTCCTACCTTTCACAGAAATTGTGTGCACCAAATGGGAAACGTATACGCAGCTACACGCGACGGTAGAATTCTTCTCGAGATTAAATTCTAACAAGAGGAACGCTTTCAGTGTGGACCATGAAAAGAAAATAGAATTAACGTTTCGACATGGTCCTTTTTAAGATTCATGAAATTCAAAGATTGTCGATTCCTTGTTAGGCCATTTTCATAATCACCGGTATGTTAGAAAAATCTCTGAACGATTCACGTTTCACAAAAGTTCTGGGGCAAGTGCCGTGGGGTTCATCACATACTATGTATTCCCCACTACGTGGCCAGATCCTTCTAGAATTCGTCGCGCCTCGAGTATCAACTATGTCGGGCCCAAGACTGATGACAGACTTATGGTTCCGGTATCGACACCTACGATACTCTTGAGAAACAGGTCAAAGCCTCAAATGCATTGACCCTGACACGTGTCACCCCTTGAAGAAGGAATTGACGCTAACAGGTACGAGTATAGTTAAAGGGAGATTGGTGTCTAGCAGTCGTTAACAGCAAGAGAAGATGAAGATTTAAAGGTTTTCGTCGCGCAGAACGCGTAATCGCGACGGGATCGTTCCTCCGGAATTATTCGTGGCAGTCGTTGCGCTTTCCTCGAGGAAAGTAGAAACTTTCTCGCGCGTTGCAATAATGCAGTCGTCAAGGACTAATTCTTATAGCCTGAAGTGGAAACGAGCGAGACGGAGACAGAGCTTTGGAATTTTAATTACATAGAGGCGGCTTCAAGAAGGAGGCAAAGGACGGGGGAAGCTTTTTTCATTAAGATTACACTCGACCAAGTGCGCCCTCTCTTTCTCTCTCTAAACAAAATGTTCGTTTTCCTGTTATGTCGAGGCAAGACGGGAACGGTCGGTGAGAATGAAACAAAGTACACAAGGCGAGAGAAAAGGGCAGGCGGTAGAAGAAGAAAAGAACGGAGAATGCACGCGTATAAAACAGAGGGCGAGTAGCTGGGTATTTCAAAGATGAGAGACCACTTTGCGCTCAGAAGGAACTCCTTTACTTTCACGGCTTACTAAATGCACGAGGTATGCTCGAAGGAGGAACCAGGCATCCGGGGCAAAGAATAAGAGGAAAAAAGAAAACCGCGGCAAGAATGAATGGAAAAAGGGGAGGAAAGTGGTAGAAATGGGTCTCTTCTGTCCAAAACCAGCGACGATTCCACGCTTTCCCTGTCGGGAAGATTTATATGCAGCGCCGTGCGGCCTATCTAACCGCGAAACTGCGTAATTAAATTAGCGATACGTCGTGTAATTCGGTAATTAACGGCCCACAGCCTGGCATCGATAGATCAACGTGGAATCGTCGGAAGAACAGAAGGGGGCTCGGAATTAAAATTATTTGAAAACAGTTACCAAATGATTTGATCTCCAAATGATCGATAATTTTAATTTCAATGACGCGCAACAACAGAATAATACAAGACATATTTACACCAAAATAATTCACAATAAATAGACACAAATATGGAGATTCCTATATTAAATTATATTCGTCAAAGATAGCAAATAAACAACGGACCTTTTGTCCTACGACATAATTACGGACTGAAGGAATAAAACATTGCATCCAACTCACCAATCGTTGAGTATGGCGAAAAAATCAGCGACGAAATTGTCTAAGCAGTTTTCCTCGATTCGGGGTTGCAAACACGAGATATAAAAAAACTGCAGAAAATAAGAAAAAAATTTTGTCTATCGTAAAAATTATAGATATTTCATAATTTAATATGAAAGACTCTACGCCCGAAACTGAGCACAGGTTCTTGATAATTTAGAAAATTTTTAACTGGTAACAAAATTTGAAAATATCATTTTCTTTCTAAACGTGCATAGAATAAAGTAGTAGGATGGTACTTACATTTCTTTCTCATAGATTTTCGCCCAATATTCCTTTTCAACGATGCACTGACTCTAGTATCGGTAACAAATAATTTTTATTTAGAATAGAAAAAGTTGTAAAAAGTATAAAAAAAATATGAGAGCATAGTAAATTAACACGGCCGAAAATCAAAATCGGCGAACAAATAACTTTACTGTCGCGATTTATAAAGCATATTCCAGTCCGTAATTATGTCTTAAAACAAGAGATTTGTGGCGTCGCTTCCCATGCTCGCCACCAGAGGGGTCGCATTCTCACAAGCGCTCGACCGACCCTACGATTCTCACGAGTTCCTAACCGCAACAAAGCAGCGCCACAGATTGATTCATATTTGTGTCTATTTATTATTAAAGTTGCTACCTTATATAGTATTTTGTTAATTCCTGAAAATTTAGAATAAATAATGTATAGTTTCATAAATATTTTAAATTCATTAAAACCATCGAAGTTTGCTCCCAATGATTGTTTATAATTTGATATGTAAAAACCTTGCAATAAAGAGTCGAAGTTATTCGCGTTAGTTTTGAATCGGAACACGGAAACAGCGCGGAGCTCGATTTTACGTGTACGTGTTTTGTTCGTCGCGCCGGAGAATACGTTTTTGTCATTTTTTCACCGATAACGCGAAGTATTTTCATCGGTATACTGGATGCAATTGAACAGTTCCAAACCTTTTCATCGCGTGCTGAAAGAATTTGAAAATTGTACTGAATTGTCCACCCCAAAGCCAGTTTAACCGGCATGATGTCAAGCCGAGCGAAATACCTTCCCTCGGAACGACATTGTAAATTTTTGGCCCCCGAATTATTCCACAACTACTCGGAACGGAATTAAAGTACAATTGTACTGCAATGTAACTTTTTCCATGCTGCATTGCTTCCCATTATTATTTGCATTAATTTGTAATGGTCGAGTTTTCGTAAGAAGGTTTTTAATTGCATTCCCATATATCGCGTATGCGCAAATTATCGTCTTTGAGAAGGATTTCTGGCGATAGTTGCATGGATTTAGTCAATAAATACAGTGAATATGATTTAAAGGTTACGTATGCAAAGTTTAAGAGTTATCGCCCAGAATGGAATTATTATCGAAAATTCATTCAAATTTATTCCACGTTGTTCGTCGTTTATTTAATGCAGGGTCAAATTAATGTCCCCTCTTGAAAAATTCAGAAGTCTTCCCCTTTAGAGAGTCCCGTGCTTTATTGCTGGATCGTAAAAATATAGAGGAACCATTCTCCCAGCAGATTCTCCTTTATGCGAAATTATGATGTAACAATACACATCGAGAATTTTGTTTGCAAATTGAAATTGGAACAGCTCCAACAATAGAGATTTCCCTCGAGGCGGAACGAGAGTTACCATCGCGTTTTGTAGAATTTTTAAAACTATAAATCCATGGGGTCAAAATTGGTGCATTTTTATTGAATACCAGTTAGTTTAGGTCGAAGCACCAGGAAACGTCCAAAATTTCGATCGACCGCATGTTTTTCAAGAGGACACGCGTTACAATTTTTTTTACTTGCCTCTTCGCGCCTAATTCATTTCAAATTTCGATAAAATATCAAATTCTTCGTAAGAAAACATATCATATATGATTCGAAGTTAATAGTTACCGAGATTAAAATAATTTATCTTGTTGGCAAACGCGATCAGTCAACGTGACTGTCAACATAATTAATAGATCAACTTTGTTCACGGAGCTGGATGATGTTTGTAAACACAGTGTTTGCTAGATGAAGAGACAAGGTTCTCGATCGCTCATAGGCTAATTATGCGCATACATTAACTGTAATGTAAAACAGTTTTTTATCTTAACGACTTTATTCGTCAAACAAAGACCGAGGAAAACAATGCACTAGAGAAAGTGTACTAAACAGAGTTTTCTTCTACGAATTAGCCACGAAATTATGTCCGCGTGTTTTGGAAGACCCTGACATAGACCCAACAAGATCTGTAACCTTACGTTGCACAACGCAAACAGGGGATCGATGACCCGTGATCCGTGAAGAAAGAAACACCGTTAACAGAACAGGGCTGATTCGTGACGAGTATTCGATTGCTCCCGGCATTTCGCGGGTGGGGAACGAGGAAAAGAAGAGGGAGGGTTCGTAAACGCGATGTATTTCCGTTCGACTGATTATCCCAGGCGGGGCACCTGGTTTTTCGGAACCGAACGAAAATTAATCGTATTTACGGCTGCCCGCCGCCGACGCCATGAATAATGCACACCCAGAATTCACGGATGTTCAATTTATGCCGTGGAAACGCAACGACAGGGCCAGGGGGTGAGGGTTTCGAGTCTTACGCGTCGGGAAATCGATCTCGTTGCGGGATAAGGCTTCTCTTTTTCGCGACGATCCATCATGACACCGCTGTTTGGCCTGTCTACCGGGTCAACAAATCACCAGTCACTTTTCGCCTGGGTTCGCGAAACTGTTCGAGCCCCGTGTCCGATTCGTTTCGTCCTTCTTCCATCGTTTCGAGCACATTAGCGAAAAAACAGGCTAGGGGTGAACTAGATGCAGTGACGATTCACGAATGGACAACGACAATTCCGAATTATTGTATCGATTCACCGCGTTAAGAGAGAGGATCATGCTGCAGGATTGCAAATGTCTATTTCTTATGTCAAATGTTTATTTCTTAATTTTACCATTTTATACGCGACGTCGATTGCGAAGTTATTAGCTGGTGTTGGCCAGATACATATTTCTACTCTATTAACGTAGAGGGACCGTGTTTTTCTAACTTCATTAATTAAATTGGTAAAAATATTTCGAATTTAGAATCCCATCAGCTTTTTCCGTGACCGACTGTATATTTTCAGAATCTGTTGGCACGTAACCCGCGCGGACAGTTGAAACGGTCTATTCGGTTCGTCGTTTAATCGATCGTTCGATAAAGAATAAATCGATAGAAACACAATACAAAAGATAACACGAAAAAAAAACAAGAGGAAACTAGTATGCTTTGTATAGAAAAAATTGGTCAAAAGCACGTCTGGGTACGTTTTCGTTCGCTGCTTGGACGAAATAAAAAACAAAAAAAATTTAGCCACCGGTATCCAGACCAATGAAATATCTAAGTTAATGAACAGGCGACACGACGTTCGTCAATATGCGCCGCGAATAAAACCCGACTTTACTGAACCATTAATTCAACGTCTGCAAATATAGTTTATTGCCTATGCGCTGAAATATGTGTAGCACACCCGAACTGTCCGAATCGACTTTCTACAGTTTCTTTAATCGTAATATCAACAGCGAGTAAATGAGAAATATTTTTAGAAGACAAAATTGTATCAGAAAAAAAAGAAATTCACGCTTTACGAATCGAAGATAAACAATTTCGGTCTTCTTGGCCAAATTGCTGATATCATAAACGTTTGAAATCGATCGACTCGTCGCAGAAAAGGCTGGAGTTTCGCATTAATTCGAAACGAGATTACGAGCACTCTCGACGCAAAGCCGAATTAACCTAACCTAATTGGAATCGACCGGTGGGCCGATAAGACCCAGCGATTAACCTTCATTTAATTTTCAAATTAACTCCAGACGATCGGCGATGAGCATTAATTTGCCCGATATTCGGTCCGCGGCAGGCGCGATTGATCGCCGTCAAGCCCGATCAAACAGCGAATCGTCGCGAATGCACGGGAGAAAAAATCAATCGTACCAATCGAGGCGATGCGACGCGACGGTCCGATCCGGACGGGAAATGTTGGAAAAATTGATAGCGTTCCATTCGACGCGTTTTCTGCGTTTGATGCTGGCTTTCAGAGGAAATTTAGAAATAACAAGTCGACGTTCGACAGGGGATAGGAAGCGATAGAGGCGAGCGCGGCGCCAAGCGATCCTTAATCTAACGAGTATCTACGAGCAAAACGAATCAAGCAGGCGGGATTATTGCCTGTACGCGACGACCCGTGGTTCCCGTCAAATGATTATGATCATCGATTAGCATAAATTTCACCCGTTTCTTTTATACCGCTTCTCTCCTCTTTTCCTTTTTCGTCTTTGGTCTCTTTCGGCTCTTTAACCGGGCGATCGATTTTCAAAACTTTTACATTCGCCGACCCGCTTGCCCCGACGATCACGCAACGCGGGGAAGATTTTATCGAGAATCGCTGAATCTGGAGAATCGTTGATTACTGCTTTCAGCTACGTTCTCCAAATTTAACCCGGCGCCGTAATCGTCCATGAACGCGAATTAAAAACGCGAATCCGCGAGGTTATTAAAAATATAGTTCCTAATACTGACACAAATGGCACTACTAATCTTGTAGTATCTCTGTCATCTTGTCTATTTTTTACCACAAACTTATATTTTTTTATTTCGGAATCATATTCTACGCAGAAAAACGCACAAACTTTGTTTGAAACATTTTTTTGCTAGTTCTATATTTCTTAATATATTTAAATACTCGTATTTGGATTGGGAACAACTGTATCTAATACGCGATTTGCATTATTTTCATTTGTGCGTGTTGCATAAATTGTTTAACAATGCGGTAAAATATACTACGTAAAATTAGTAGATTCTTTCTAGCGACCGAGAAGTCGGTCGAGCGCTTGTGAGGGCGCGACCCCTCTGGTGGCGAACATAGGAAGCAACGCCACAATATCTTAAAAAATATTGAACTTACAAAACATGTTTCAAACAAAAGTTGTGCCATTTGACTCCCCGCTTGAAACACTAAAGGACACGTGTCGGTTTGTTTCTTTTAAATCGCGTCTTCGAGATTTTGTACAATCTAAACTTAAATAGGGCAGCCTATATATTCCTTATGATACACAAGATTTCTTAAACTTTCGTAAACAATATTTCTACTTTTAAACGCTAATATAAACGTGTAATAATTTTATTTGAAGAGATGTTTCCGTGCATTTTCGAATACGATAAATGCATGTCCATTCTATACGTTCGATAGTTCCAGAGTAATTGCGATACATTCATGATTCCACTTGAAAGCACATTTACAAACATTCGATGCATTCATATCTGACGCTGTCGAAAATATAAAACAATCATTCATTTATATCGTGAATAATACAGCTGTATGTTCGAAAATGAATGGGAATTGACGGTCATCGCGATACACGCTTTCTAAAATAAAGTATTATCGAGTAAATTGTGTACAGTACCTTTCGAGTCGTTAACAAATAATTTTTGCGTGTTAAGGTTATTTGAGGATATCCTGTGTAATTGAATTTATGTTTTTATGAGTTACACCACTTGAAATGCCTGGCTTAACTCGCGTTAGTGGAAAAATAGAATATCAGTCAGTAGTTTTATTGATTCAATGTCTTAAGGACATAAAATATTTTCAAACCTCTTTTCCATTATTCTAGAGACTTTGAATAATTCTTTATCGTCTTTGTGCATCTTAAGGCTCTTCGATGCGGAAATATCTTTTGGATCCTTGCGCAAAATCATGCTATCTAAGTAGCTTTTCGTCAATCTGTCGTACATTGATAAAACCGTATCAAGGAAATTCTTCTTCCTAAGTAATCTGATATTCTTACTACTATCGAATTCTCTTCCTTTTGCGATAGCATATTCATACACGGTGCAGAAACAGCATATGACCCGAGATCTTATTTCATTCACCAGACGGAATTTTTTTAATAATTTTAGTGGCTGTCAAATCGTTAATAGATCCGTGTTGCATTAGTGTCATGGAGGAATCACTGTTGCTTCTTCGTTTTGCGAGATCGTAGAGGGATTGTTAACATACGAACGACGAATTAAGATAACAAACGGATTGCTGGAGGGGGAAAGAGAGGCACGAGGAAGATAGAGATCGCGCAGATATTTAGCCCCGAGGGGAACATGCTGATGTCTGTGTCCAAACGTTTCGTTTTGATCGATTGTCACAAGCACGCTAGGCGCACTCGAGCGCCCCAGCAAGGCATCTACATTTTCGTGCCAGGTTCTCTAATCGCGACCGTTGTATATTTATTGGACGATCGTTATTGCGGAAACGACGATTTGTCATGGAGCGGAGTATTAATTACACGGGAGTCCCCTTTGTACAGATAACGGAGGCAAAGGGCCGCGACGTCGTCGTCAGAGACGCGAGACAACCTGTTTGAATAGAAATTGGCCTTCGAAATGGGAACCGGGACTCGAGCAACTTCCTAAAATTAATTGCTACACCGTTCGTAACGCGTGTGCCGGGACGCGTGGGTGTTTCGAATCGAAATCGCGGTCCCCGTGACTCGCGGAGCACGTCTCGCGGATATCGTTGGCGAAATTACCTCGATTGCTAATAAGGATCCACTTTCTGGATGAGAAGACGGTTTTTTAAACCTTAAGGAACACGGAAAGATACACCGACGATAAATTCTCGTATTCGCGACGCGACGACGCGTGGATAAAGAACCGGAAGTTTCGGATTTTAAAAACCGCTGAGAATCTTTATTGGCGTTGGTTAACGAAACGTCGGCTCGGGGACAGTTTCAGGCTTGGAATTTTTACGCCGTACCTTTACGATGTAACTTTTCATATCGGCCATAAAACTCTGCGGTTATATAAAATATGGGCTACGGGACGAAATTTTTTACCCTCCGGAAACGTTTTTCTTTTCTTTTTTCCACCCTAGACGCCGCTCGAGCGTCGCGGTTAAACGAGACCCTGGTCGTCTCGATTCGTTTTTCTCTCACTTAAACGACGCCTCGAATTGGTAATTTCTGTTGTTTTTTTTTTTTTTCGTTTTGAAAACAAATCGTTGCGGCTTACCACTTTGTCTCCCAAATTTCGCACGCGACACGGCAGGTACACCGTCTGACCGACGAAGGCGCTGACGTTCGCCGCCGTTGGTTCGAACACCGGTGAATCCCCTTCGGCTGAGTCATTATTGGCGTCGTTCGGACGCCGTTGCGAGTTCTCCCTCGATATTTCACGAACTTGCATCGGAGCTGGAAGCAAAACAACATTTTCACGAAATTATGTTTCGACGGAAGTACCGCGTTGTTGTAATAGTTTCGAACGGAAACGTAGCGCGAATCGATACAGGCGACAGTGTGACAATATTTTTATATCGTCGGGCGAAGTTTGAAAACTAGCTTCGACAAATAGCAAATTCTGTATTAAAGATTCATTTTGAAGATCATCTTCGTTTCTAATATCTTCCAAATCCATAGTATAAACTATTGTTCTCTGAATTCACGTACCCATCCATACACATAAAGATCCACAGTCTAGTGACAATCAATGTGCAAAAATAAAAAATTTTTGAACGTTAGTAAAAGAACGTAGAAATTTTTTTTAAATACGTGTCAGTCAATTTGTTAAGAGAAGAAAATTAAATGGATTTTTAATGAGACATGGAAAACTTCTATCGGTAATTTACAGCAACTCCAATAAAACGCTTCACAATGAAAACGAACATCAATTTCATGAAATACCAGTACGCGTCAGTGATTCAGAATTTAACGGTATTTTTCATAAGCCGCATCGCAGCGGTAATTAATGTTACAGAGAAATGCATACCTTGCTAATTATACGAAATTCCACAAATATATTCAGTGCTATTAATTTCGGGACGCGAAGTAATTATTCAAAGGTTGTTAATTTCACATAAATATCCGATAATTGAATAAAATGTAAAGGAAAAAAGATCTATCGTTCGTCGATATTATACTTCGGAATGTACTCGATCCGACAAATGAAGTGACACAAATTAAACTGTACGGCCAAAAAATCAGTTAGAATAGGAGAGAAATTGGCAAAATTCATAAAATTAATCATTTTTATAATTTATACGATTCGTCGTTGTTGCGCCTCCTCAAAATTCCGACTGGCGCAACGAAATCACCATCTAGGAACGCGAAATAATCGTCCGGGGACTGAATTTTGAGAACCATCCATTTTGTTCAAAGATCCAGGCCACGATAATAGCTAGGTGGAACGCGGAACGAGAAACGTATGGTCTGACGAGACGGCGTAATTTTTCAAAAGCACGCAGCAGCACGTAAAAGGATGCTTTCGAAGGATCCCGTAATTTCTCAGTTTCTAACTGAATCGCGCCGGAAGCACGTCGTCGTGCACCATACGCGCTTCCATCTTCGGCAAAACTTGTACGCAAATTCTGGACAGGAAGCCGACACTCTGGCTGTTCTCCGCGGGGAATGGAACTCCGGTGCCTTCTGTCTGGGGCAGCCTCATCCTTAACCAGACACCCAGAATCCGAATGCATTACACCGGCAAGTAGTAAACTACTACCGGTTGAGCAAACTCGGCTCATTTCTTAAGCGGATACTTGATTATGCAACGCTCGTGTAACGACCTCCCCGCGGAGAACTAGAAATCCTTCGGCGTGGTACAACCGCCATTCTGCAACCGTGGACTGAACGCTATTTTTCGTGGTGGCTCGTCGCTTCCGTTAATCCTGGAATTTCTTCGAACAGCCGGGAACAAAGACCGTTGTTAACCCTTATCCGGACATTAAATTTAATTCTCTAAATGAATTTTTGGGCTGCGCCGCGCGGGTGGATACGAACGACCGTGTTCCCGTCAAAGTCGTAGAACTTTTAACAATGACGAGACAGAGGGAATCTTGGACGAAATTAAAGCCAAAACGTGGCGGAACGAGAGAGAAAAATACTATTTTCGACAAGCAGAAACGCGTTTAACAATCGTGCCTTTCCTCTTTGCACGGATTAATGTTTCGCGAATCTCAGGAGCGGGGTTGATATTTCTAATTAAAACTTTCTCTGTGGGGTTCGTTTCTTTCCTTTTGATTCGTTCGGTTCCTGCTGGTCATCAGGGTACGTGTAACGCGATCCCTCTCCAAGTTTCCCGAATGGCCTCGGCTCGTCGAATAGCCGTCGGTCTATTCGGAACGCTGCCTCGTTAGTATACCTTCGAACCGTCTCTCCATCATCATCAATCATCATCAGACCAAGCGACGATATCCATTGCTGGTTGACAGGGATTGATCCGGAAGGGAAGTTGGTGTAATAAAACCTAGCTTGGCTACGACTTTGCTAATACTCCGCCGCAAACCGCACCAAAGATGCAGCTTCTCTTCCTTTTGATGTTTTCGGGAACCTCCTAATCGAGAGACTGATCCGGGAACCTAAATGGAAACCTCTGCGAGCGTTTTCTGAGAACTTGGTAATAACGAAGAGGATGTAATAGAAACAGACAGAAATTAATCAAGTATTAATCAAGTAAAAAGTGACTACGATGGAATATAAAATATCAAATGTCGTGTAATACTTTTTACGCAGTCTGATAAACAAAATTGATATATGCAATAAAGAATGCATGTTTCCATTTAACAAATTGAGTGCCGAGCTAATTTTGCATGCCTTTTCATTTCCGCCGAGCGCTCCGGGAGCGATTCGGATTATCCTCGACGTTTCTTCAAATTTATTATATTCAAATTGGCACAAAGGACGGGCGAGAGTTAATACGAGCCAGAAATGGCCGATATTCGTCGTCTAAAGGTTAACTCGAACTGGAAACGTACGAACATCAATTCTCGAAAAGCATTAAAGAACGTTATCAGACTAAATTGGATCGTCCCCGGCGGGCGAGGCGTGCGCGTCAATCAACGCAATTCGAAACGAGCGAACCGCAAGCTTTGAAAATCGCCGGAAGAAACAAAAAATATGTATGCACGCGTGTATATATGTATATATATCGGAAAGAGAATTCTAATTGCATTCTCGCATGGTCTCGTTTGCCGTTCTCCTTTTATAGGCAGCGGATCGCATATTTTCCCCGAGGTCGAAAACACAGCCGGATAAATTTAATTGGAACGGAGCCCGGGCGCGTGTGTAGCTTGACGCGGAAAGAAAGAGAGTGTAGCGGCCAGCACGAGGTGCAAAAATGGTATCGAATTATCAAACGAACCCAACCAGAACGAGCCGCTGACATCGTAACTCGCTGCGCTGACCGTTTCGCATAAACAACGTCCTCCCCAAACACAGCGGTATCCCGTTTCTACCGTTGTGCAACATTCCTCTCGCTCTCTCGCCCTCGAGTTAACGCGCCGCGAGCCAGATTCAACCCCCCCAGGGGGTCAGCTCAGAGTGCAGATAACGCCCCTATACACACCAGCACGCCTCCCGTCATACAAATGACCAACTTCTCTCTCTCTCCCCACGGTTGCCTTCCGCGCCGACCTCGCCCCTGCCACTGATAACTCTAGATTAATTGACAAAAACCACCCCGCTTCAAAATCCTCCGGCCGCTGTCGTTCCAACGAATTGGGGCTCTTTATCCCGTTCCCGTTCCCGTTCCCGTTGTACCGGGAAATAGCCTTGCAATTGAAGAGTAACAAGTTTACTGACACCGTCGTCAAGGGGACCAGGCAATCAGATTGAGCCCTTTCATAAGAGCTTATTAAAAAAAAACGGTTTTGATAGCTTAAAATGTAGGCGAATGCAAATTTTTTATTGCAATATCTTGTCAAACAACCGTGTAGCGAACACTTAAACAAATACGAATTTACCAAACTTCAAAATACTCGGAATAACCCCTGCTTTTAAATTAAATACGGAAAATGTGAAATTTATTCCAATATCTTTTTTACAAAAAATAATAAAACTTCAGTAAACCTGGAAAAATTATTTTTAGTTACGGGGGTCAATTACAATCATTTTTGGTCAATAGACATACCCTCGAAATCCTGCCCATTTTCCAGAAAAAAATTCGAGAAGGTGTGAAATTTTCGGACAAAATTAAAAAATTTCAAATCGTTCTGGAAAAATTATTTTCGGTTGCTGGGGTCAATTACAATTGTTTTTGGTGAATAGACATACCCCCGAAATCCTTCGCATTTTCGAGAAAAAAATTCAGTACGGGCGGAACTTTAAGCGTTAATAACTTTCTAACGAAGCCTCCGTCAACAAATTGGTATTCTTGATTTTCGTCTTATTTTGGCTTCTAGAATCTCCAGTTAAAGTTTTTCCACGGTTGGCCGAACACCTTGTGTAGAGTGTTTTGTTCCGGCCGCGAAGCGTTCGGTTTGACCAAGCGTCGTCCGTTTCTACTGTTTTCTAGAGCACTCGCGGGGAAAGCTCGTATACTACTCCTTCGCCGGTTTTTTCGCCGCTTTATAATATTATAAACGGTACAAGGAGGCCCCGTAGCCGGAGAATATTTTCTTTCTGTTCTCCCGCCCCTCCCAGCGCTCGCGATGCCGCGGGCTATTTTTCCTTGGGTATTTTATGGGTGGCGTCGAGGCATCATTTTTCTCTTTATTCCACACATCTGGGAAGCGTATAACGCCGCCGGGCTGGCACGGCTACGACGAACGCACGTTGAATTTCGTTTTCATTGGCATCGAAAGCCCGGCTAGACGAATTATACCGCGAATATGGCTCGCGGTCATTACGCGAGTAATTAAAACATAATAGGCGCATTGTTCGGAGCAAAAAAAGAGACTTTACAATGCGTTATGGCGCCCGCAGTGAATCCCAATGCGGGATTTCTGTAATCATCAGTTCCTTGAGCTTCGTACCATTTTCACGAACGTACGCGTGTATCTCTTCTCGCGCGACAGTTTTTTGCACGATTAACTTTTACAGATTTGCTTCGATGCGGTTGCACAAACGTGCATTAGTTTGTAGAGAATATTTTAAATTACACTGCAGTTATATTTATTTCTTAATTCTGTGATTGCAGGTGTAATTCTTTCAAGGCGTGGTCCAGACCTGACTCTTCAACAACACTGGCAAGATTAAACTTTAACAAGCATTTGAAGGTATAAATAATTGGTCTCGAAAACATTAGATAAACAAATGGAAACGGGCACATCATTACGCAAAAGCTCGACTACGATCTCGCGGAACTATGAAAGATTCATAAAAAGAAGTTTACGGGCACATTAAAGTCATTTATCGTCGCACATATCCCGCGATGCAATATTCTTTTTTTTAGCGAGGTCCAGTATGGAAAGATATAAAAAAATTCTATTGTTTCTAAACGCCTTCATCGGAATATTAAATTTTAGTAGTCCGAGCTTCATTTAATATTTGATAGTCTGATTTATAACTTCGAATATAAACATAAAATCTGCTGCAGTTTGCGCCACGTAACGGCGAACATTCGCAGAGAGCACGAAAGGGTTACAAAAATTAAGATACAATTGTGCTCGAACCACGAAAAGCCAGTGTCTTTTTGTTAAAAGACACCGATTGCACCCGATGCGTTTTTCGCGGGGGTCATATCTGAGAGCTTGGCGAATAAAGGAAACGAGTGACAGTTTAACGTCGGCGCGGTAACCGATAAAACTTTCGTCGCGGGCTGGGAAAAAGGAAGAAAAAGGGGGAAAAAGCACTCGTCTCGTTTCGCTTGCAACGTAAGGGATCCGATAAAAGGGAGACGCTCGGCAAATTTCCTCGCGGCGTTCGATAAGCAGGCCGGGCTCCGTACCCGGAATACAAATATCGCTTTCGAATGGAGCGTCGACGACGCGTACGTACGTCGGCATTAAGGCGAATTACTACGTGCTAAATCTAGCAGCGTTACGCTATCTTTCGCAGGCACTCGACTCCGGGCTGCCCGCCACCGGCAACCTCTCGAAATCTCTACCGTCTATTACGACCGGGTTTTTTTTTTCTCCACCGCGAAACGACATTTTTATTCCCCGATAGCATTATCCCCTGGTTTTCTCCCTTTACACGGGCGATCCTTGCCGCGTATTGCGTGCCTTCTTCCCTCCGTGCGCCACCCCCGCGAGCAACGCGTAGCGTGCTGCGCGCAAAACGATGACGAACGACCTCCGGAATCCGCCAGGGATGCGAGCCACAGGGGTTGAAAAGAGTTTTAACTCGGTTAACCGATATCTAAATGCACGCAGTTACTCCCGCAACCGGAAGAAAACCGGTATGGAATTTATTTACCGACCCTTTGACCCACACTACGCAAATCGATAAGTACGTACAACCGGCTGCATAAGGGATCGTACACCTACCGCGTTCGGTGTATCTATGGGGAAAAGAACAGAAACGTACAAGTGAAATCACAATAAAATATGTAGAAATTAACCTTTATGAATACGAGATAAATTGACATTTTGTAGAACTCGTAATTGGAAATACCAGGATCCTGCTTAACAGCTCTCAGTATGCGTGTTTCCTCACGATTAGTCAGTAGTTTTAGTCTTCCTTGACGAGGTTTATTTATAATGTTTTTGTATTTTTTAAATTTGTGCAATATACATATATTGTATCGTAGTTCCTTCCATTATATTTGCAATTTCTTTTTCAAATTTTCCTTTTTTCCATAATTTTACAATAACTTCACGTTCGGGCAAGGATGTTTTACATTTCTCATCCATCATTTTAGATACTTTTGCGTTCAAATCTTCCGATACATTATACTGTTCTATTTAATTTTTCATTACGTACATCAAGTACGAATTTCGTAGGATGTCAAACTTGTATTAAACAAAGATTAATTTCTGTATTTTTTATTTAAATTTTGTCTGTATTGTAGTGCCCATTGTATAGTCACTACGCCCCTTTAGGCACCTACCCCCTGTTGATTTTTCATGAAAATTAATTTTTTATTTTTAATAACTTTGGTTGGCACTGTACGAAAAAGTTGTCCAATACTTTTTTGTAGGTATCCATGAACTCTACTTCCTCCCAAAATTTCAATGAGATATATTCACCATTATAGGAGTTATGGCTGTTTGAAGATTTGGCCATTTTTATGGGGTTTTTCTCATTTTACGGGTTTAAGGAGCAAGTTCTCGAATATTTTTAGAATTTCTACATATTCTTGATTAAAATACGCGTTGATTGACTTATGAAACATTAAAATCGTCCAATCCGCTCAGAAGTTATGACATTTCAAAGATTCGCATGAAATTTAAGGGAAACATATCAATGTATGGTCAGACATTATATTTTCGGTAAGGAATTTTTTTCTCGAAAATGCGTAGAATTTCTTGGGTATGTGTAATGACCAAAAATTATTATAATCGACTCTTGCAACTGAAAATAATTTTTTTAGAACGATTTGAGAAATTTTTTTGTCGACAAATTTTAGCACCTATTTTTAAAAATTTTTTTCTCGAAAGTGGGTAGGATTTCGAGGGTTTACGTATTCACCAAAAATGATTCTAATTGACCCTCACAACCAAAAATAATGTTTCAGAATGATTTGAAATTTTTTAATTTAATTTTTTAACGAAGCCTCAGTCAAGAAATTGATATTCTTGATTTTCGTCTAATTTTGGCCTCTAGAATCCCCCATTAACATTTTTCCCAGGGGTGGCCGAACACCCTGTATATTGAAGAGAGGTTTAAGAAAGACGACCAGTCCTGTTACGGACGCGTTACGCTCAGTCTGGTAAAGACGTCGTAGTATCGTTGTAACATTAACCTACGTGTGGTTACATACCCACTCACTCGCGAATAAACATTAATAATTGTGGGGTAGATTGTCGGGTTTGTTATCTGCCCCCCTCCCAGCCCCCTTAGTACATTTTCTTTCGTTTCCCTATACATAAATCCACTGTAGACATTCGTTGACCCAAGATAACATCCGTTAACCGATTATCGTTGATGGTTTTAAATAGGGTAGATAAATTTTCTGACCCTTTCCTTCCTCTTATTCTTTCTTTACCCCTGTCACTTTTCGGAAATATATTCGCGACGATGGCTACGCAACCGGACCACCGATGCGTCGACTGCTAGAGCGACCACATTTTACGAGCTTTGAGGCGAAAATATATAATTCTCCCGGTGGCCTATCGCGACCGTAAACTTTCGTCCTCATTATTTCGAGCGGCAGAAAAGGCTCGGGGACGGGGGTGGTCCGGTTTAAGAGCGGCGAACCTTCACGCGATTCGAGGCGGACGTAAGATTAACAGCCGCTTTGCTTTGTAGCTTTACAGCCATCTCCTTTTCCTTTCGACCAGTCGATATTCGAACGGAGATTTATCCGAATCCCCGGACAGCGACAGCTGGAATTAATCCTAGAAAGGTCAAGCTCGCCTTGAATCAATATTATTCAACGATAAAAATTCGTATCGGCTGGCGAACGTTTGCTCGCCCTAAAATCATGCACGCGTAGCAAAATATCGTACGACCCCATCGTGTATCGTGTTCGAGTGGCTGTCTGGTCGACAGGGGGTTTTCAAGTCGACAACCGCTACTGTTTTTCAAGCCCCATGGAACCTGACGAGCTTGTTTTGTTCGCTGTTCCCCGGGACGCGAACTTGGAGCGATCGTGAATTCACGCCGTCGCTCGCGCCGTTTCTCGTTCGTTCGACGAACAATTCTGATCACGGAATTAGCTCTGTGTGTATGTACGGAGTGTCGATAACGTTACGGGGACAGTGTTCCTCGGGGTTGACTCTATACGTCGGTGCAACGCGAACGACCGGTGTAAAGTTGCGTTCGCGGGCGTTTTGTTTCTGAGCTACGTGTCCTGTTTCCGAAACGAAACGCGCGTGTGTCTGGTCCTGTTCGCGGACGACTGAAAAAGTATCGCGACATAACACCGAGTTAACCCTGCTTTCGTTAGCCGTCCGTTCCGTTCGCGCTACCCTCTATAATAAACCTCTTTCGCGTTTAATTTCTCGCCGTGGCGATTCAAACGGGCGGCTTTGAAAGTCGACACGACGCGCCGCGGGAACGAAAAACGAAAAGGTGGAAAAGCTCGGGGAGAAATTTTTAAATTCCATTTCGAAAATGCGATCCGTTCGACTGCGGTTGAGAGGCGAAAACAATGAAATTTCAATTACACCGCGAAAGGAAAATTTTCACCCGTTGTAACGGCGAACAAAGGGCATATCCGTCGGGTAAGATAAAAACGTCAGAGAATCAATAGAGACAATTCGGTCGGGCGAAACTACGCGAGAAATGCTTCTATCGCGGATACTGTTCGCCTTTGCGCGAGAGAAAAGACGCGGAATCGAGTTACCGCTTCGCTCGCCGATGTAATCGTTAATACAATTTTAATTATCATAGGAGAGACGGAGAGAACCGTAAGTGGGGTTGGTCCATTGTTCGCGGAACTAGGCCACTGCTATCGACATAACCGTAGAACCCTATATATCCCGTTATAGCGTCGAGTAATTTCAAGACAGTACACATCCCGTAATATAATAACAGTTCCTGATAACAATAGACACGGGATTCCGATCGACAAACAGTCGCCTCGCCGGATAGTTAAGCGGAAATGACGCTCTTCGCGCAAAGTATAGTCGTCGGTGTGTACACATTGTTGTAGAAATTCGTGCCAGATCAGGGTAAGATGGCCAGCCAGAAGCAACCCCTTTGTTTCCTCCGTTCGTGTCCAGACCTCGCATATTATCGACAAAGTCGTTTGTTCGTTCTAACCGTACAATATACACATACAGTGGCTAACGAAAGTATTCGAACGCTTAGATTTACGACCTTTAACACATTAAACATGCATGCAGGTGTCAAACGAGCCTTGTTTGCAGTGATTCCTTGGGTTTGTGATTTCTTTATTATGTAATGTATCGTAGACTTAATTTTAGTATTTGTTTCTCTTTCTGTTACTCTTTCTCAGGACACGATTTAGAATCAAAAGAATATTTGTCGTTTAAATTTGGCGCTACTGTTTACATTCATAGTTGAGATATGCGAATACACATCAGTAATTTTGGAGTATTGGAGTTGGATTATTTTCTAATAAACAATCCTGAGACTTCCCCCTTGCTATAGATGTACCATATTGTTTTAAACATTTTAGCTTAACATACATGTTTAATGTGCGTTCGAATACTTTCATTAGCTACTGTAAGAAGGTACACGAGTCTAGGATCGAGTGGACGATAAAGATTGCTAGTTGCGAGCATTACGAAGGTTGATTATAAACGCCGAAATGTACCACAGGACTAATGTTGCTATCTGCGTGGAATAGGGACAATCCTTTACTGGTTCGGAAATCCTTATGACGCATCGAAACGCGGTCCAACGCGCAGCCATCTAGGCAGCTTCCTAGCGTCGAAGTTTCCATCGAGGCGCAAGCTTCCGTAAACCGCGCGTCTACGGTATCCAGTTCCCCGTGTATTTACATATGATGCATTCACACGTACGCTATCGTGTCCGTGTGTGGTTCGAGGGCGCGAGATTTCCGTGTGCATGGGCACGGATACGTGCAGTTAGACGCTGGTAACAGCGCCCAGAGGTAATGGATGCACTCCAGGACGCTGTCAGCCGGCGTTTTCACTGCGAATGCAGTAACAACGCTTAAAGCGGAAACGCGGTTAATTGTCGCGGACGGACAGCGAGATGATCGAACAAACGAAAACGAACAGAAGCCGTTCCCGTCGCAAATCTAGGCTCCGGTGCTGCCTCCCTGCCCGCAATTAAATCGAAACCGATACTATCGATGGTATTAATTTGATACCACGCTCGAGATAGAGTGAACATTCTAAGTTAAAGTCGGGTCGAATTCTTGCTGGAGTTTGAAGTAAATTATCAAAGAATATTTTTTAGTAGCGAACCAGGTTTTAGTAGCGTTACTCCTGTGTATTATAGTGTGAAATCGGAGATCCCCAATGCCCACAGAAAAGGAATCCACAATTACAGAATGGTGGCGTTGGGGCGATGGCGAGGCGAGTAGGATGGCTGGCCAGTAATCCAAAGATCGTGGGTGTTCGAATCCCGTGCCTCTCTTTTTCCTCGATTCCTACAATTTGGAACTTCGTCCAGGGCAGGGGGAGGAAGGGAATCGTCGACCACACGAGGTCGCGATGAACGACCGAATACCAAGCGTTGTTGAGCGCACATCTCTGGCCTCGAGCTGTTCAAATACTCGAAAAAATCGAACTGCTCCAATATATTTCAATTATACGTACTACATAGTATGCACTACTATTTTAGATAGGTACATTTGATCTAGCATTCGTTTAATAGAAAATACAATCAATTATTCGTTACTATAATCTTTATTTTTCATTTTACTAAATTTTAATACATAATTGGATTTCTCTCAGATAGTTCAAGGTGTTCCTGATGTGATCCTCTGAAGTCAACGATGTTTCTGGATTGGAGTCCATATTTTCCAATTTGCACAGTAAATCTTTGGCAATTATGCAGTAGATTCATGTTTATAGTATTCATGGGTAATCCTTGAGTGTCCAATTCTCAGTCCTGATAGAATTATTCAATCTGTCTTGGTGAGGTACTTGTTGGAAGAAGTCCTGTAATTTGTAGATTTTACTATAGTTGATGTAACTGTAGTCTAAGTGTAGGAAATCCGATTTATGTTCCAAACTACTTTTTCGGTTTTTTTAGTGACACCGTTGAAATTATACGAAGATTTTTGTTGTTCGTTTCGTATTAAAATAACGGTTTGCCCGACTCTGCTTAGTAACCCGTTATCCGAAATGGCGCTTAAGGGAGACGTGGTCGCGCACCGTTCGAGACGCACGCGCGCGCGAAACAATGGAACTTCCTCCATCTCGCTGGTAACTCCGTTTCCTAACTACGGCGGCTTAAGATCGTAAACGATATCCAGGAAGTTCGCCGATCGCTCGAGAAAAATTCTAGCCGAGCCACTCGAATACGGAAACGGTTTCCTCGGCCGCCGAGACCGGGAAACACCCGCAATGTTCGCGCGCAATGTCGCCAGGCGCTTATTATTGCTCGAATCGATGGGAACTCGTTCGTCAAAACGATATCAAATTTATCGGATAGCATCCCCGCGGTATTTCTATCGCAAAGTTTCTACCACTTTGTTTGCTTCGTCGGAGGTGGATCCGAGGAAAGACGATGGAGGTGATCGCCTGCTATTAAAATCACAATAGATTCTGCAAGTACGGGCAGCACGATTTTAGCGTTCGTTCGTAATTCAGTTGGCAAGGAAAAAGGCTAACTCGAGACGGTCGTAGTAACCCTCGGTATTTCAAATAATAAAATTAAACGACTCGGCCCCGCGCTGGAGAGCGTGTGTGGCCGGAACCGCCGCGCGTGGTCGTCGGGAAATTATGATAACGTTTGTCTCGGCGTGGAAAAAAGCCAAGGCAAAAGGATACGAGGTTAAAGGGACGGGGGAGCGCGGAACGAAGGTGGGTAAAGGGCAAAAAGAAGGGCCGAGAATGGTGCACGAGGGTGAGAAAAACCGAGCAGGTCAGCCGGGAAACTTGAAAAATGCGGGAAAGGCGAGAAAGCTTTCTGAGTTTCGTGGGTGGAAAGCACGGTACTGCTAGCCGCACTTCTAAAGAGAAGAAATCACTCGACCGGGTACAGTCTATTTTTTCTATTTGCCTAACGGTCCGTTCAGAGGCCGGTTCCTGCCCGTCAGAATGACGGAACACGATATCTCAACGTCGAAACAACTTTCCGGGTACAGGTGAATTTTTTCGCCCGGTAAAATAAATGAGCGACGATCGATTTGAGAAATGACGCCTTTTCCGATACGAGCCTTATCGCGCAAAAGCGCGATATCGTAAAAAAAATAGGCGGATAACCTCCCCGAAGCTTCCATACTACGTGCTAATGTTTTAACGATATTTGGAGTCTTACGTAGAAATTGCAATTTCGATCCATCGCCTTTATTTGTCGTTACTCTAAGCAATAGTTTGTAACACCTGTACGTCGTTCCCAGTCAGCCAACTATTAATTCCTTCATAATTCCTTCGAACGAAGTCCGTCTTGTGCCGCGAGTACGAATCAGTTTTAAAATCGTAAGCCAGTTCGGCCGGTCGACGAAGTTTCGTAATTAACCGACCTACTTTAACGACTTAATTTTTCGTTCCGCGGCGGCCGGAAGTTCGCCCACTCGTGCCCAGGAAACGCGAATGCAGGAATCCGGGCAAGAAAAGCGTAGGTCGCTCGTCACCACGCGACACACAGGTATATTCGATCAACCCTCTTAAATCCAAACCACATTTGACAGTAAAGAATTTGTTCTCGAGTTATTCTTACTGGCAGTGAATGTCTGTCAGCTTATTTAGCGCCTGTGGCGGGCTGTATCGTGCCTGGGCTTTCGCCTATACCGGTGTTAGGGCGTTAAACCATTGCCAGGGGAAATATGCAAGGTCTTGTACTATACAGCGATGACTTGATTGTCTCTCACACGCATTGTCATTATTGGCTAAGTCGCTCACAACTACAATTCCATCGCGTGACAAAGGACGCAAACGAAACGTATAGGAACAGAGTAGGATAGGGCAAGACTGTGAGGCATTCAAAATACTAGCCATGAATAGAACAAAAGTGTATCTCTTGTGGTTATGGAGACCCTACTACTATGTAGCCTGACGTCAGAGCGGGCCTCTATGGTGGGAATAAGGCGGCGCGTAGACCTTCTCTCCTTGCCCTTGCCCCGTTTAGTTTGTTGGTGCCTAGCCAACAAGTCATCTCTGGATAGTACGCATATGGGCTTAGAAATACCCCCCCTTCACCCTTTCAAGATCATCGGAGGGGTTGGACCGTCCCCATTTCGGGAAAGTGAGTCTCTCAGCCACTTCCCCGACGGGCCCTCCTGGGCATGCCCAAGAGAGGATCGCTGGCGAAGCGTTTCCAGCGGGGGCCACGAGGAGGCGGAGTCACCAGCTTCTGGCTCAGTCCCATGCAGGCTCACATATGAGTACCATGTGTCCACGAGAAGAAGGCACGGCGTGTTTACATCCCTCACACATAACATCACTCACAGGCATTGATCGAAAACGGTGACGAAGATCGGTGACAGCCAATCAGCGGACTGCAGCAAGAGTGGGGATGTAAACACGCTGTGCCTTCTTCTCGTGAACACATGGTACTCACCTGAACACAGTGTATCCAATCCCAAACACAGTGTATCCAACCTGAACACAGTGTATCCTATTCTTACTGGCAGAGTGAGACGGATGAACATCGTCCTTTTCGTTCTCGTTTTCTCGGAAAGGTTTTCGAGGCAGTGTGCGATGGTGGTCTGGTCACCGCCCCTTCCCCGCAGACCGGATAACGCTTGGAGAAACTATCGCGTTCCGCGAATGGTTTTTTTCCGGCGCCCTTTCACGTAGAACGGGCAATTTTCTCTCCTCTCGCGTTTCCACGGTTTATTGAAAAAGCTGAGCAGAAGAGGAGAGCATCAAAGTTCGCAATTTGCACCAAGTGCGAGGCTGTCGGGGCTGAAGCGTCGGCGAGAGACCGGGTCGAAAGTTCAATCTCGTCTCCGCTCGCGTTTCGACCGATATTTTGTTCCGTACTGGCGCCGCCCAACCCCCGCCGAATCGATTTTCGCGATCCTAACTTTTATATTGTCCCCCGCGCCGGGCGTGGTCAGGGCGCCCAATTGTGCTCGATTTCAATAAAATTAATTATACACTGCCGACTTAGGCATCCAAATCGACGGCTCGCCGGCAGATTTTAATTAGTGTTCCGCAGGAAACGAATAAACGACCGCGAGCGATAATAAAACGATCCGGGAAATATATTATATAATAGTTATCGGAAAAATTATCGAATCATCGAAACAATAAACCCTTTTAAAACACTGAGCAGGGATCTTTGCATCGAATTTAACTCTGTCGAACTTTTTATTTAATTAATGTAAGGTTATTACGTACAGTATCTAGACGCGTAAGCAATTCAGAGTTTCTTGTATAGTTCATTATGCTTTTTCCTTCCGAAGGAAAGTCGTCGAGCGAAGTGATTATCGGTTTCGTTTAAACGTAGATTAAGATGGATGCATCTAATAGAGAGTTAAATTGAAGATAAATTACAGGGAGGGTTCAAAGAAGTACCCTTGGTTATGTTCCTCCATAGAATTACTTGTTCGCAGTGCAGGGAGCCATTAACGACAATTGACCCCTCGATGTCTAATGTAGATTTCAAGGCCGTAGAACTCGATTGACATGCAACGCAGCGAACGTCGTCGCGAAAGAACAAAGAGGAAAAGGCAGAGTTTCGTTTAATCCTTCGAGGTGGAAACTTTTAAAATAAAAACGTCCTAGATTGCTCGGTAATTTAATTTTAATAAAATACATGGAAAATTGCGCTTGACACTTTTTCGCGGCTATAGAAAAAATCTTTGTACGCGTTATCGAGGCTGAAAGAATCCAGGGATGGGTTGTTGTATTGTCGCGAAATGTAGTTGAAGAGCGCACGGGGCGATATGTAAAATTAGTGACGCGGTGGAAGACAGATGGGAGAAAACAGAGAGGAAGAACGCTAGCCCGGCGTTTATTTGTAAACCTTTGTGAGATTAGTTTCTGAAGCCCAGAAAGCGGAAGTCGCAAAACGAAAAAAGATCCGATGCACGGCGCCAAGTGTAACTTGCTCGTGAAAGCCATATGACGAGGACGCATTCCAAATAATTTATTTCTGGCCGTCGACGGCGGAGCGCGTTCCAAAAGGAAACGCTTCGCGCAAGGATAATACCGAGCCCGACCAAAGTGCGAAGCACATCCCTCCAATTAGTTGCACAATGTAATTACCGCGGGTATTATTCCATTACGATGCCTGTTGTTCGGATAATTTGATCATTGTGCAGCCAGCTCCTAATGTATTATTCCGAAAACGGGGAAGACAAGAGACAGAAACTCGGCAACGAGGAATCTAATAATTTTCTCCCGTGGAATTGTTCGACGTTGGGAAATATTTCGAAAAAATTACCGATGCTCGAAGGAATAATTAAACCATCGGGAACTCTGCTCTGCTTATTTTTAATTTTGGGCCCTAGAGAAATATAAAGTAACAATTTTGGGTTTGTATATGTACTGAATGTGCATCTGCAATTTTAACCCAAATGGTCAAGTAGATTTTGGGATGTCAAGAGCACAGTTCTTTAACTTTGTTAATATTAAGAGTTCAGGTATCAGGTTTTGCAGACATTTCTCAAATTCAAAGGTTCACGCCAGAATATCAGCTTAAAAATTTATTGAGAAATGGAAGCTACTCTTCAAATTGAAGTAGTCGGGTTCCCGTTGAACGAGCAATTTGGAAAGTTGTCGAAGAATTGGAGGAGGCTTACTTCGTCCAATGAGACCCGACGATTCGTCTCTATAAAAGGTTCCTCCATTAACGTCACCGAATTCCACGACGATAAGCACGAGTTTCCTATTTTCCAGCATGCCATTCGACCTAACGTCGCATCGGAATTTCCCCGGTGGCGTGATGCGTGCGGGACACGCGGAATTCCGTGTACGGTCGGAACGCGAGGATCGTTATTACGGCCGCGAGAATTCGTTTTAATTGCGCGAACGATCGTGAAAGTCGATAGGCGCGGCCGATAGGCATACGCGTTCCGTTTTACGGCGCGTAATCCGGGACCGGAACACGTGTAGAAAGAATTGATCGAACGAAAATGGGAAGCGAGGCGACCGCGCACGGTTGATCCGTAGAAAAATGTTTCCCCGCCGCGCGAACGATATTTTTCGACGGTAACGATAATTGCATTGTCCTCCGTTCGTGTCGCGCGATAGCGTCGACGTGCACGCAGCGCGGAAAGTTTAATTCGATAATTTTTATTCACCGGAACGGATAAATTTAATATGGAAATACGTAACAGATAACTGACCGAAAACCTGACCGAACAATATTTTGCCGTTACGATTCCCGTGCACGTTTCTCGCAAATATGCATTTCAAAATACCATGTATTTGTATCGCATGATAAACAAACCGATTAAATCGAAGCTAGTTTGCGGGGGAATAACACTATTTAAAAGGGCGAGTTTGGGAACTGGGTCTGTAGAGGCCAACCCTAGAGATTTAAAAGCTGGATTAATTAAATATGAACGTTTTATAACGCGAATGAATGCATTTAAGCGCAAATTTAACGCATTTCATTTTCCAGAAACGAATTCAGAGAGGAACGTGAAAGATAAAGCTATGAAGGGTACAATTTTTCCAGTTTCCACGATGTACGCCCGAAATTATGTAAAATTTTGCAAAAGAATTATTTTTCAATGAAGAAAATGGGATCCTGCGGAACTCTACGCGATAAATAGCTCACGATTTTTTCACTCTTTCACTCTTCTCGTTTCTTTCTTTAAAATCAATGTCAAATTCAACGAAATGCTAAGATTTCATTTAACCGACTTTTTTTTTTTATTTCATTATTTTAGCTGTTACTCGCCATAACAGCATAGCGTTCTTGTTCCACTTTCAAAAGGAACATTAGAAATTCACGTCATCGTAGATAATCTGGCGGTGAGCGACGTCATTTATTAACCTTTTAACTCTTTTGTCGTGCAACAGCCGTTAAATGTGTACGACGTCCCAGAAATTCCCGGTGTTGTTTTAATTATCTTGTCATTAAGACGCTCGTTAACGGGAATTTTTACTGCGATATTAATCAAAGGCATCGCCCACCCTTCGCCCAGCGTCGGCTTTCTTTTTTCGAGGGCGTTTTTAACCGTCGCGAAATTGTAGGCGAGCGACACTTGCGGCCACGTTTTTTGCCCCCGGCAAGACAACAATTTATATAACGACATGAATTTAACGAATGTACATCGACGGCTCGCGTTTTTCGACGACGCGCGCGCGCGACGCTCTCCCGGAAAAAAAGATCATTTATCTTGAGGGTCGTTAATGCGAGAAAAATTCGGTGAGTCGAGCGTTCCGTTGCAAGAAGGCGTCCCCAGCGTTGAGACGCGCGCAAAAAAATATGGCTAACCGAGGCTTCTCCGCGTCGCTTCGAAAATTCGCCCGAAATTGGCTGCGGATCGGAGCTCGTGTAAATCCGTGAAACCATAAACGGACCCGAGAACGCGAACGCGAACTCCCGCTCAAGTTTCGTTGGCACTTGAAACTCCGGCAAACGGTTTCTAACTGCCTGAACGAGAAATCCTATCCGTACGGTTGCTTCTAAGGCGGAATTTGCAAGGAAGAGCACCTCGGCGTGGCCCGACCGAAGATTTTCGCTCCCGACCAGCCGCGCGGGAGTTTTAATTCGCAATTAGACGGTTCGAATCCGATTCTGAACGTTTTACAACTAACCATCGACGCTTCGGGCCGAGGAAACTTGAAACGAGTTTGGAAAAATGCCCAACCGAAATACACAAATTCAGAGACACGAGCGAGACTTCAATGGAAGAGTATTCCACGTTCTATGCGGAGTTCGAAATTACAAAAAGCTCTATGATCGGATATTCGAACCGACTGCGTAGCTAAATTCAAAGAAAACACCGCGGAATGAAGTCTGTCCCTTCCGTATCGTTTCTCGGATTTGCACGTCGAATTAAACCGTCCTAAACGAAACTCCTCTCCGTTGTTATTCTATCTCGGACGCAATCTGTGGCTAGTTTGATTCCATCTAACATAACGCCGCGAATTTCTCTAACGGCGTTTCATTAACGAGATTGGACGTTCACGGGGACGCGTGTAACTGCAAACAAAACTTCTTGTACCTCTGCTTTCGGGGATATTAAAATCACTTGGCCGTGACACGGTCGTATTAAATCTTGGTAACTTGCGTACCCATAGAGATGGATCCTTTTTAGTTGGATGTTATTGACCCTTGGACAACTTTCGAAAGACTTGAAAAATACTGGAATGCCATTTTACATAAATTTGTCTTCGTTTGATGGAATTTTCCGTAGTCTAATGTAAATTCCAAGAAATCCAAGAGAATTCAAAAGGGAATTAAATCCCCCATTTAAGTGTTCCTCGAGCTTTGCTTAATGCGTGGTTCACGTCAAGAGGGCTTGATTCTTCTTGGTAACTTGTGTGTCCATGGAGATAGATCCTTTTTAGCTGGGCGTTATTGACTTTTGGACAACTTTCGAAAGACTTGAAAAATACTGAAATACCATTTTACATAAATTCGTCTTCGTTTGATGGAATTTTCCGTAGTCTAATGTAAATTCCTAGAAACCCAAGAGAACTCAAAAGAGAATTAAATCCCCGGATTTGAGTGTTCCTCGAGCTTTGCTTAACGCGTGGTTCACGTCAAGAGGGCTTGATTCTTCTTGGCAACTTGTGTGTCCATGGAGGTGGATCCTTTTTAGTTGGATGTTATTGACCCTTGGACAACTTTCGAAAGACTTGAAAAATGCTAAAATGTCATGTTACGAGCCAGGGGCGTGCAGAGAGTATGGAATATGGTATCAATTTGTTAGTTAGGTGCACGGACGAACCCGATGCGAAATCGGGGAGTCACTAGGATTGTTGATAACGATGCAGACGAACTCGATGCGTAATCGAGGAGCTGCTAGGAGGTTGGATCACAGACGAACCTGATGCGAAATCAGAGAGCTGTAGGATGCGGGCGAGGGAACGTAACCAGGGAACCGCTAGGATGGTATTAGATTGCGTGGACTCAACTCGATGCGTAATCGAGAAGCCACTAGGTTGTAAAAGTTCTTATTTGGATTCAGGATACGTTAATTGACCTCGTAACTTTCAATTATTAAATATAATATAACCCGAGCGGTAAGGTTATATTATTGTGGGATCGTTTTAATAATAATCGTAATAATAATCACTTTATATAATGATGGGTTAAAGAAGTTGGGTACTCCGAGTTAATAATGAAACTAGATATATTCTTAAACCAACAAGTAAAATACAAGTGTTTTGTGTATGTTATGTCGCGTTCGAAGAATAATTATATTTACCTAAAATGATAATAGAATTTATGCCGGTTCACGGATTCTATATGGTTTGATATTGATACGACAGGGTACTGTAGCCCGATCTCACGAAATGCAACTGACTATCAAAACCGTATACGCGTAACGAGAGACGTGACGGTACGATTATGATCCCCAGAGTAATGAAATCACGGGGTTTATATACTCAAAAATCTGTGGGGGCGGATTGAAATGTACACTAGAAATTACCGCATTCAGTATTCTCCAAATTGCGTTAATTACCGGCTGCTGTATTCTTGGAAATGCGTTCGTTACCGGGCTTCTATATCTCGCCGGAATTGAACCCCATTTCAAGGGTTAGTTTCCTAATGCACGCAAGTGGCAAGGAAAAATTGGGGAATGAAACGTTCGGCATACGTAACAGTCATTTTACATAAATTCGTCTTCGTTTGATAGAATTTTCCATAATCTAATGTAAATTCCAAGAAACCCAAGAAAACTCAAAAGAGGATTAAATCCCCTATTTGAGAGTTCCTCGAGCTTTGCTTAACGCGTGGATTACGCCAAGAGGGCTTGATTCTTCTTGGTAACTTGTGTGTCCATAGAGATGGATCCTATTTGGTTGGACGTTATTGACTCTTGGACAACTTTCGAAAGGCTTGAAAAATGCCAAAATGTCATTTTACATAAATTCGTCTTCGTTTGATAGAATTTTCCGTAGTCTAAAGTAAATTCCTAGAAACCCAAGAGAACTCAAAAGAGAATTAAATCCCCTATTTGAGAGTTCCTCGAGCTATGCTTAACGCGTGGATCGCGTCAAGAGGGCTTGATTCTTCTTGGTAACTTGTGTGTCCATAGAGATGGATCCTATTTGGTTGGACGTTATTGACTCTTGGACAACTTTCGAAAAGCTTGAAAAATACTGAAATGCCATTTTACATAAATTCGTCTTTGTTTGATAGAATTTTCCATAGTCTAATGTAAATTCCAAGAAACCCAAGAAAACTCAAAAGAGGATTAAATCCCCTATTTGAGAGTTCCTCGAGCTTTGCTTAACGTGTGGATTACGCCAAGAGGGCTTGATTCTTCTTGGTAACTTGTGTGTCCATAGAGATGGATCCTTTTTAGCTGGACGTTATTGACTCTTGCAGAACTTTCGAAAGGCTTGAAAAATACTGAAATATCATTTTACATAAATTCGTCTTCGTTTGATGGAATTTTCGATAGTCTAATGTAAATTCCTAAAAACCTAAGAGAACTCAAAAGAGAATTAAATCTTCGGATTTGAGAGTCGCTGGAGCGTCGTCTGACGCGTGGAGCACGCCAAGAGGGCTCGATTCTTCGCGAATGCGACAGCTCCGAAAGAGAACAATGCGAGGGAGCGGTACAAGGCGCGAAAACGCGCCGGAAATTAACACGCATCGAAACGAGCAACAAGTACACGACCCTACGCTGAAAACGACGACGACGACGCTATTCTACCCGGCGCGTATTTTATTCCGGGGCAATCGAGCCGAGTCGTTTAAGCGGTCCCGTCGCGGGGAAGATGGCGAAACGGACCGCGACCGGTCACCCGGATTCTCGAGTACGATCCGAAACGTTCCGGACGACTTCTAATTAGAGCGGCTCGGCCGTCTGTCTCCGTGATATAGCCGACGAAATTTTCGTTTCTCGTCGACGGGACTGGACAAAGACGAGGCTCGCGGAAGAACGGAGAAAGAAACGAGAAAGAACACTGAATCATTTCATGAGCATAAATTAGCAGACCGTCGCAACGCCGGTTAATTAATTAAGGTAAATTGTCCTAAGCGTAAGTAACTACCGGGCGCTTGGACCAAGTCTTTCTCCCTTTCCTTCTCCCTCTTCCTTTTCGAGGAGTCTGGCCCGGCCAACGAGTTTCCAGAAGAAGATCGGTTTCGCGCGGTTTGTTCTTCTCGACCATTGTCATCCCCCGAGTCGTGGGTGAAACGTGTCTCTTTTCGTAACGTGTAATCGCTTTGTTTTATCAGACAGTAGCGTGACTATAGCTCCGTGGCGCACTTCGCTAGATGGGTAGGAAGTAGTTTCATCCGGGATAGTTATTCGTCGATTCGAGTCACCAGACGTTAACAAACATTGGTTACATCTCGTAGCAGGCCGGTATTAAATTTTAGCTTGCAGGTTTTCGACTCAACGCATCGTTTAATCGTTCAGCTATACATATACGAGTAAAAATATACATATACAACCGCGACGAGTCACGGTACCCTCGATAAAACACCACCGCCGAAATTTGCATATCATTACACGCAATTGGAATTTTATATAACGGGCCGTTGGAGCTCGATTTCCCCGGCACAAAACTATGGAAATCCACGTGACGATCCATGAAATTCTACCCTCCATTTAATGCGCCAGTCTCTAATTATCCGGATTCATACAGGCTGGCAAATCGTACGCGCAAAATTATCCTCTAACGTTTGCCTCGCGAACGAGCACGCGAGCGTGTCGCGACAATGGACAAACATTGCAATTAAACGCCGTCGAACCGTTGCCCGTTTGTTTGTCGCGTTAATTTACGCCGCGAGACGACGTGCTCGAGATTCGAACAAAAAAATAAAAATAAAAATAAAGAAAAAAGAACCGAGAGAGAGAGAGAGTGGGGTAAAAAGGAAGGAATTCAAGTGCCGCGTACGAGCTCGCGATGCAAAGCATGCGTGCGCGCGATTAAGGGAGAAGAGGTTGAAGGTTCAAGACCCGAGGTCGGGACCAGTCAGTAACGTTAATTGCTTTCCTGCCCGCGGTAATTTGATATTACAGCCATTCCGCTACGCGCGTACCTGTGCCATTATCAAAATTATTTTTCACGTTCGGAAAGTTTCATTATTTTCTACGAGCAGCCGCTCGTTAACGCATTGATTTCATCTTTCTCGAGAAGGAATCAAAACGCTTTCAGAACATAATCTGATACAGTAGAATTCCTATATTTCACATAAACAAACAAGTCACAGCCGCAAACATCTAGCAGTGATGTTGATACTAAACAGTTGACGAATAGAGGGTAGAAATTTTATATATTTTATTTCTCGAAAACAAATTTTTAAGAAAAATCAACGGGGGTAGGTGGACAAATTTTTGGGCGAAAAAAAAATTTTTCAAATCGTTCTAAAAAAATTATTTTCAGTTGCAGAGGTTGATTACAATCATTTTTGGTCATTACACATACTCCCAAAATTCTTCGTACTTTCGAGAAAAAAATTCCTGACCGAAAATCTAATGTGAGGCCAGAAATGCACCCCCGAAATTTCATGCGAATCTTTAAAAAGTCATAACTTCTGAACGGATTGGAGGATTTTAATGTTTCAAACGGCAAACAACGCGTATTTTGGTTAAGAATATATAGAAATTTTAACAATATTGAGAAAGTTGATCCTTGACCCCGGAAAATGAGAAAAACCCCATAAAAATGGTCCAATTTTCAAGCGGTCATAACTCCTACAATAGTGAATATATTTCATTGAAACTTTTTTCTGAAGTAGAGCCCATGGGTGCCTATCAAAAAGTATTAGACAACTTTTCTGTAAGGCGTGAAACAAAATTATTAAAAATCGAAGACGAATTTTTAAGAAAAATCGACCAGGGGGTAGGTGCTGAAAGAAAAAAAAAATTTCAAATCATCCTGGAAAAATTATTTTTAGTTGCAGGAGTTAATTGCAATCATTTTTGGTGAATAGACATACCCTCGAAAACCTACCCACATTCGAGAAAAAAATTCTTTTCCGAACAGTTGGTTTGAGGCCAGATATGTTTTCCCGCATGCGTATGTTTAAAACGTCAACTTCTGAACAAATTGGAGGATTTTGTTGTTTCGAAATGCAAACGACGCGTATTTTGGCAAAAAATATTTAGAAATTAGGTCATATTTAATGATTTTATATTTCCAATGAAATTAATTGATCGATGCCCAATTCTAGCTCGTACAGCTTTCATTCCGTCAAAAAACAGAATTTCTGTAATTTCATCTTGTGCTTCACTTCCTTCTGTGTTCATTTCTATAACTTACTGGTAAATTTGCGAGTGGCACGAAAATGGTAATGGGCCGTAAAAATACATTAGATGTAAGATTTGCTCGTATACCTCGTCTGTGCTTATATTCATCATTTTTATCAATTCATATCTAAGTATAGTCCAATTATCTGACATTGCCCCAGTCTCGAATATGGCGGATAATCAGAATTTGACTGTAGGACGCATAGAAAATTTCGTGAACGATGCAAAGTCTAAAGTATGGCAAGGGTCGTACTAGATGGATGGATAGTGTTTGCAGATGAGAAGTTACGTGTATATTAGGGCGCGCGTATCCCCGTTAATTTTCCTTGGGACCCGTAGGTTTTCCACGAAATTTCGTACGTATGCAAATTGCGATAGCGCAACAGCGTAAAATATTCTGAAAGCATCGGTAATGCGCGACTTTCGACGTAGCCGCGTTCCACAAGTTCTCGCGCGCGTATTTTGAATGCACTTGAATTTCTCAGCGTGACGCATTAAATTTAATACGGCGAAGTTTTTACGAGCAACCGGTAAAAAATTAAATATGTAGCGGTACGAAAGTTTTTTACCAAACTAATTTCCCTAAACTGACAAGGATAAGAGTTTCGCGAACGTGACTCTTCCATTATTTACGTATAAATAGTTACAGTTGCGTGCCGTTAGGGGGTATGGTAAAAACACGTTAGGTTTTTCTGAATTTTAAACGATGCTGCATAACCCCAAACTTCGTTGAAAAATGATTAAACTTGTAAATAGGACAATTTGCATATTTCCTGTGATCTCGACGCATTAAACGAAAACCTGTACGTGGTCCTACTGGAATCGAATTTCAACCATATAAAATAAAATTTATAAAAGTTTCACTCGGAAAGAAACTTCCGCGTAGCTAACTGACGAGTAATGAACACGGTGTTTGAAGAAGTCGCGTGTCAAAAGAGTCCGTACAGTCGTACGATTATTTGTGCAGTCAGGCTGGAACACTGTTTTAGCTCAGTGTTCCCGTTTGAGAACGACGAGGCCGGGTTTGGACGCAACTGTTTACGCCGTTGAAACCAGATGTTTAGTTCGCGGACTAGCTCGAATGTGGCACTCGGTTCAAGAAAGCAATTAATATCGCACACCGCGTGCCTGGGGGCGTGTAAACGCTACAGACAATATCGAGTAACCAGTTTTCCTCTAAACATACCCCTTTTCGACATAATTCTTACAAACATATATGAATCTTTAACGCATTGTGCATGTCGAGAACACGCGTTCACGTCACAGGCAATCATCCACGAAAGATTTTTACCTCTCTTTGGCAGGCTACGGAAGGAACGATCCATTTCGAGCAGCTGGGATCCAATCCATCTATATGAAAGTTTATTATCGTCAACTAAAACGAACGTGATAATGCTTGATCACACGTGTCAAATACGACGCTGGTAGAAAATTGATTAAATCTAATAGGAACGAAGGATGCGCTTCTCTTGCTACCGGATTATTACTTATTGAACAATTTGTGAAATCATCTTCCTGGAAGAGAATTTTTTTTCTTACCCGATCGGAAGGTATCTGAATTCTCCGATCAAAATTTATATAAAAGGAAGATCGAACGTTTTGTAGACCGAGGGAGGATACAAGCTGTACTTCAAATCAGTTATCGATACATAAACTCGAATAACCTGTACTTGAGATACATACAAAGTAGCAAATCGTATTTTCTTCTTGGCACGTACACGACATCTGCGTCTTTTATGTGTTTCGGGAAAACTCTGAACTTACTCTGAACCGTGCAGTCATCTCGTTATGGTTGTTCAAAAATTTGTAACACCGTTTCAATGATCCAAACGTGTTATTTTCAATCTCACTTAATGTCAGAAAAATTGCATTTATATAAATAAAACGGTGTCTATTTTGATTGTTCGCTACCGCCAATACGTGTACGCTGCTCCGTTCACAAATATTTTCACAGCAAACACGTACAATAACAAAATCTGCTAAAAATTAAATTAAATTTGCAAATATTTCTTTGCTATGCACATGTAAAAGCAAATCGATAACAACCTCAGATTAAAAAACACGACTCTGTTGACACGTCTGTTACTACAATATTTTTAAAAAACTGAAAGCATACATGTAAGGGAGCTGGACTTAAAATCTGTCTGGACTAAAAAATTACATCTTACACGGTATTGCGGATGCAACAAAAAGCATTGAAAATGAGTTCGAACTTTTTTTGTTTACCTTTTCGGTGAAAACACGTTTAAGCATCGAAATTAAAAGGAAGGGTAGTTTCTGGTTGTACCAAGCTTCCGATTTAATTAAATCCTCGTAGGTTTACTATCGGCGTAATTACCGGGCACATGCGAACGTTTTAATTGGATCGTATCTTTTAATTGTGCTCAGCTTGATACGAAAAAGAATTCAGATTAGGACGCTAGAGATGTATGAGGCGCGAAGGGTACGGCGACGAAGAAAAAATTGTCGTCCGTGTTCTCTCTGACACAGATTTAACGGAAGTACTTATGCAGCCTGGCACATTTGGGATTGCTGAAGCCGTACGAGCACGTTAGTGTGCGCTGGCTCGACCGTGTGCAGACCTTTATGGCAGCACGTGCGTGTCATAAAGCGAGTGTTTCCTCGAAAGAACATGGAAACGAAGACAGACAGGCGGTCTTAATTCCTCCTCTCTTTTTACAAAACAAAATCTGGACAAATTGGAAGGCTCTCGACGCCTTTGAAATAATTTAACCTTTGGAAACGTCGATGAAAAGGCGAAGCAAGGTTCTGTTTTTTATCGAAGCATTCGAATCTCAAAGGAGATTTAAAGTAACGAAAACGTGGATACATCCAGTTTCTATCAAGTTACGATATCGACTGTGAATTGGTCTGTTATCGAAAAGGGAATGATTTCACGCTCCAAAAGAAATTGGAACAATATAATAGATTTTTGAATGTCAATGGGCTTAGTATCCACTCGAGTGGCTGATCGTTCAACAAGTGCATAATTCATGCATTTCTGCCAGCGAGGGCAAAATTGGCCTCGTCCTACTATTCGAGTCGGAAGAGTTCGTATCAAAGTACAATCTTTTTCTTATCCCTCGACCCTTGTCGCATTCCGTGAATTTATTTTTCATGCCCGCGTCTCTTAAACGACGAACAAGGGAATCGTTTATCAGCGAGGTACGGGGAGTCGAGTAAACAAACAACAGCAGCGTGATACGTAATTTTCAAACAATTGAAAGCGCCGACGAACGGTACGGTCGTCAAACGGGGACAATTTCTCAAGGAACAAAGCAGCGCGCTCGGGCTTTTTAAGTAAAAATTCAATTTTACGGTCGACCGCACGACTAAATCGTCAAAATTGCAACAAAGCGCCCGTAGTAACTACAATGGCGAGGATCCGCGATAGAGCGCTGGGTACCAGAGTGACATTCGTGTAATGGAATATCGCGACAGAAATGTAATTCTGCTTCGCAAATCCGTCGTCTGGTTTTCGCAGACAATTACGAGGTAATTGTTAATACGACTCGCAATTTCCATTACAAACGTCCAAAGTGCTACCACCGCCCCGCTCTTCTACCTAAACGAGATTATCGAATAAATTATTATTCATTATTTTATTATTTTTGGGTTTAAAATAGAAATATCCTTAGGAAAGAAACGTTTAAGTTACTCGTATCGTTCGGCGTTAAGTTTGTTCTTTATTCGTCGTCCAGCGCGGCGAAGATCCGAGTTTCGTCGATGGAAAGCCGTTCATCGATCTATTTTTAAAAGAAACGCGCCTCGTATTGTCTCGCGGCACGAAAATGGGATCCTCCTGTTGTTCGAGCTTTTCGAACGACAAACTTATCGCCGTGACGATGAGTTTCCCAATCGCCAGGCCCCTCGTAGTTCGTTAACGCGTGTCCGCGTTCAATCGAATTCACCGGATCGGGCACGATGTTGATTAAAATTCTCTACATTAATTATCGAGCGTCAGATTGGAACGCGAAACACAGTTAATTGACGACGAACGGGAATTTCGATGACTGGGACGCGAATTGTTGGCTCCGCCGGAAAACCGATTCGAGGGGAAAATATGAGAACGTACCGTCAATACTTCGTTCGAATTAATCGATCGAATGACGCTCGATCGAAATTCCCACCGCCGTGACCGTTTGCAACAAACTTTGTTTGCGTGCACGCTGGGATTTTGAAGCTTCATGCTCGTTTCAATTTCAGAAAGCAACGAATTTCGATGCTCTTACAGTTGGCTCGATCGTGCTCGATCGATTTGATATAGAAATAATTTCGCGATAGTAGTAAATTGATTGGCTCGTATATTGTATAGTAGTTTATAAAAAATTGCAATAAAAATAATATCTAGCATTCTTTCACAGAAAACCGACGAATCTTTGAGCACGATAGTCCATGAATATTTCCCTGTCGCGTTTGTTATCGTTACGCAAGTAGCTTTTATTTCGTGAAGAACAAAAAAAGTTTTCGCTCGTTCTAAAATTGACGCCGTGTCGCGAAAGGCGAGTAGGTGGAGGAGGGGGGTTTAAAAGAATTCTTTAAAGACTGAGACGGCGACGGCGACGACGACGCTTAGCCACGGACCGACGATTTGTGAGAAAAGTTTGGTAAAATTGAAACCATGGCAGACTCGATGAGCGTGTCGTGATTCATGGCGGTTCATTTCTCAGGTGGGACCGTCACAGTTCATATCGAGAAACAAATGCAGGGAACTTTCCGCGGTTTCCGCGTTGAGGAATCGCGCGTCGTCGTCGATCCGTTCTTTTTCGTCGTCGACGAAACAACGAGAAACGACGAGTCGTTGGGTTTATTCCCATTTCGCCGGCGTTTCTATTCAATGCGCCTACGCGGATAATCATTCGTACGAAAAAATGCCGATATCGAACACGGAGACGTCGAATGTTTCGTCTTGAATTTTACCCGTGGAAAGCGTGGAAAAACATCGGGAACGTTCGCGTCGTTGGAACGCTGAAACTCTGACGAGCCAGACGCGGCTAATGGAGTAACCGGAATCAGGGCTGCGTGCAACGAGACGTGAAAAAAATCACTCACGAAAACCTAGCGAGGCCAATAACATAACGTAGACTTTTAACACAAGCAGATATTTTATTCAACGTTTCCGTATGGAATGAAACAGATGAAATCCTTGGCTACGACGTGCACCGAACCTAACAGTGGATGGTAGGAAAATAAAAAGTAGAAAGCGACGATATCGAGTATACTAACCGGTGAAACAGGCGATAGGCAGCAAGGAGCAGACACCCAAGTATAACAGCAGCAACACTGTCCAACCATGACGCGGCTCTTGGCAGAAGTCCAGCATTTTCTCACTCGGCAGGCCACCGATTCTTAGACCCATCATCGTGCCTCATAGTTTTCGTACCGGCCACGTAAACGCGAACGTTACACCCGGATCGGGGGGAAACTTTAATAACGCCTCCTCGGGCGGCTTCCTTCCTTCCTTCCTTCCTTCCTTCCTTCCTTCCTTCCTTCCTTCCTTTCTTCCTTCCTTCCTTCCTTCCTTCCTTCCCTGCGGCCTGTTCACACGTAACGCAGACTTCAGCAGACCGCCGAACCCGTCAAACTTTCGAACGCTTTCACTCGTCGGCTCGTCGCGAACACAGAATCTCAGCGAACACTTTGCACTCGATCGTTCCGTGCACTTGGCCAAGCTTTTCGCTCCACGGGCGCGGTCAGGGGTTTATTTACGACGACTGCTCGGTTCGTTCCCGCGAAACGATCGTAGATAAGCGCGAGACCCGCGGATAAGAAGAGGAAGCTGCGATAGGTGTGTTAACGCGTGACGTTTTCGCAACGGCCCAGGCTGCGGAAGGGCTGCGCGATAACACCTCGTTTACTTAAGAACGCATTCACCGGCGACAGCCGCTGGATAGACCCGAGAATCTTGCAGCTTTCATCGCTGGAGTTCTTCGAGGATGAAACGGTCTTCCCGTGGCAATTGTTTTTAACTGCATTTTTATCTCTTAATAACGCATCACCATCGAGTTGGTATCTCGCAGCGATGGAACACCCGATACCAGGAGCTAACGAAATATTCTGAAGGATAAAGAATCGGTATTTAACCCGTTCGCGTTACACGAAAAGCGTGTATTCGAGTATCTCGTCCAGCAGTGCGAAAAGGTTAAACGCACGTTGCTGTTCTTTGCTCGAAAGGTAAACCAGGCAGCAGGATGTTTTAATATTAAATATTAAATGGCGGGAACGTTCGGGGTATGTTTAAATTTAATTTACCACAAATGTTACGGAGTTAATTGAAACTAAACTGTAACGGAAATTGAACGATAATAATGTGGGGCTGCTGGTTTTTGGTCCGATGTCGTTGCGATGGTTGGACCGTGAATGCGAATCGTAGATTCGTTTTTCGACTTTGTGGAAACTTGTGCAAAATAGAAACGTAATATGCGTTTGAAAATAATATAAATAGGATTGCTTCTATTAAATTTTTCTGGAGAGATACACAGGCTCATGGAAGTGTTCGACTGGTGACATATTCATAATTGAAATTGACACAAACCGTGTCTTGACTTACAATTTTGTAAGAATATAGCGAACAGTGGATTTATTCCTGTTTATTCATTCATAGATTTTCCTTCTTTGTACCATTTTACTATCAGTTCTCTTTCTGACTTTTTCCGATTCATTTTGCAAAAATTCAATTTAAAATAAATTACGACGCAAGATTTGAACAGTGTTTGTCTTAGACCAACTGTGTATGAACTGAGCAATATTATTAATACGATGGTTGCCCTTACAGTTCAAATACTTTCGTGACCTACTATATGCCATTAAATCTGATAAAGTCTTTCTAACTCGAATATGTGTTATTTGCATATTTTTATTGTAATCCGTTGTGTTGGCAGTTGCATTAAAATGCAGTTTTTCTTTTAATTAGGGTATACAGGATGACACACAAATTGGTCTCCACGATTTTTCAGCTTCTTTCGATGGTGTGAGAAAAAAATGTTTCCTATCGAAGTTAATCAGTATTCAACCGACAAATTGCAGTTAAAAACAAATTTTTTCCGATCAAAAATTAAGGCCACTATTATACTTTTAAACTAAACTAGGTATTTTTAACTTCATAGTACTGTCATGTATTTTTAACCTTCTACTATATGCTATTAAATCTAATGAACACTTTCCAACTCGAGTATGTGTTATTTGATTTCAATGAAATTCCATGTTATTCTCGCATATTCCCCATACGCGATATTTACAATTTCAAAATATTTACTGTACTGTGCGGTGTACGTTGTACAACAACTGAATTATTTTACTTAATGTTGATTTTCACCAAATTGGTAAATGGAAATCAATTTTCCTTTAAAGCATTTGAAAAGTAATAAATTAATGGAGAATTACATAAATTTTCAAATAGTTGAAACAATTATTAGTTTAAACTTGCCCAAATAATCCACTTAAGGGTTAACACTAGATTTACGGGCATTGATCGCACGTATATTTATTGATACCTTTCATGTTGACGATTACCTTACAATACGATTTTTCTTTTAATTAAAATATGCATTCATGCCAGTGTTCAAATTCAACATAAGTTGTTAAAAAATAATATTTACGCGTTCTGCAATTTTAAATATGAAATCAGACATCTGTCAAATTGACGGCTTCCGTAAAGTGTTAAAAAAGATGTTCATCCACATATGAACATCTTTCGTCACAAATTTACGGTTTGTGTCAATTTCAATCAGCAATATGTCATCGTTCGAATATTTTGGCGAGCCTGCATATGTCTGAAGAAGCTCCAAAAGAATATTGAATGTTGTAAATTCGGATCCAATGTGCAAACAGTTGTTGGCCCGTCTCTGTTGGCCGCGGCGCGCTTTCCGTTTTCACGAGGACGTAATAAAACTGGAAGAAAGATGATAAAAAGATCGCAACACGCGTCCGCGTTTATCGTAGCGCTTAAAACCGAAAGTACACGGTCCACTTAGGAGCACGGGGTTTCCCGGGAACGTACGAGCGATAAAAAGACGGGGGAGGCTGTTCGAGACGGGCTCACGGCTACCTTTGATATTAGAATAAACGTCGTTCCGTGGCAGCTACGGTGAAAAAGATCCTCGAGGAACAAGCGGGAACCCCTCGTTTTCGCGAAATGGCATCCGTTGGAGCGGTAGCTCGTCACGAGCTGTCAAATCTCGCGAGATCTCCTCTCTCGCGCGCGCGCTATTTATAGCGAAAATTTGCCTGACACGGTGCCGGTCGCACGCGCGTGCATCGTTCCCCTTAAAACCTCCGTTCTCCACCCCCTCACCCCCACTTTCGAGCGGAACGTGCGCAAAGCCCTTCTGCCCGGGAGTACACATAATTACCAAAGTTAATTAGAGCCTTGGAGATGAAAGAGAGTGAGAACGAGTGCTGGATGGTGGCGTGGGCTACGTTTAAGGATGTATTAGCCGGCGGATGCCGGGGCCAGAGACGGCGTTAAAACGTGGCAAAACGCTCGAGACCGAGCGTCGCGAAAAATCTGGAGGGTCGCGTGTCCCTTCGTTCCCCGTCGGCGTATACTTTGCGTAAAAAAAAAAAATAATACCACGAGTGGTTCCTCCGGCAACGTGGAAACTTGTTGAATACACCGCGTTAATATGGAGCGATGGTTATATACTTTCAAACGTCGATCGGTTCGATATCCAACGGGGAAGAATCTTACGACACTCTCGAAATCGATGCAGCGATTTGATAGTCTGGTATTGAGAGAGAATATTAGAAGAGACTTTGTTAACAATAGTCATGGTGGCTGGCACGCTTTGCTCGCGTAAATTTCACTTATACCCGAGGCTCGGTATTTTCTATTTTGACGCAATAGCGTTTGCTCAAAGGATGACTGTTACATTGCCCTCCCACACCCTCCCGTTGGCCCTGACTCCCCTGTCGCGCGCCGCCCCGCCGAAACAGGTCGTCATCCCTCTATATACCGCTCAACCCCCTCCGGCTGCTCTCACGTACACTCCAGCAATTGGTTTTTCGTGTTCGGCGCACTCCGATGTCCTCGAAATCCTAATTTCACGTTTTTCATTCTCGATTCGGCGTCCCGTGGAAAGCAGCGCCCCGTCATCCGACAGAACGGAAGTCCCTTTCGCGCGATATCCGTCGCGGACATCGCGATTCTTTTTTTTCTCTGTTTTTTTGCGGCGAACGAAAAAGAGGGAAATGGAATTAAAACTTCCTACTGCCGGTGTCGCGATGGAGAATAGACGAGCAAATCAAAATGGAAATGGTAGAGGAGAACGGAAACAGAATTTAACGAAATGAGTATGATTTACTCGAACCTCCGGCTCGCGATTTCACTTCTACCTTCGGTACCATTTGGCATCGTATCACTTGTCACCGGATTCACCAAACTGGAAAACTCATCACTGATATCGCGAACGATTTCGAACGATACTGTTCGAGAGGATCGATTCGGGGAACGATCGAAAGACGCGTGGTACCGGTATGACCGTGCAAGACGCACTAAATCCTGGTGGCACGTCCGCGGCCGGCCGAACCCTCTAACAATAAACTTAGGTGAGAGACGAGAGACAAGCACGAGCAGACAGTCGACCGCACGCGTGACAAAGCGGCGAACGCTTGTGCTCGTGGCGTGCGTGCGTGCGTGTACCACACTAGCGGTGCGTGAATCAACGCGGGACGAGCACTCGAGCCTCTACGCGTATCCCACAGGATCATGTTTGTGGGAGTGCCCGAATCGCGGCTGTGTGCGAAGAAACCGCACTCTGCTGATCATCCTCGTTCATTTATTGCCATCAGCGGGGACAGACTCGTATAAACCGTGCGAGTAACACTCGTTTTTGGCAAATTTTTTGCAACGTAAAACTGTAAAACACAGTAAACTGTTCTTCTTTAACGTTCCAAGGTACTTCAATTTTTTTTTTACTTTTCTAACGCTAGGTTTACCGACATTCGTTGCACATATTTCTATTGGAATCCGTTGTGTTGACAGTTAAAATGCAGTTTTTCTTTTAATTAGGGTATACAGGGTGAGGCACAAATTAGTCACGATTTTTCAGGATCTTTCAAGAAATTGCAGTTGCTTAAATTTAGAAACAAATTGATTTTCGATAAGAAATTAAGATCGCTGTTACATTTTTGAATGAAACTAGGTATTTTTAACTCCATAGTATTATAGACGAATTCAACAATCTTACAAACTCACTTACAATAAAAGCATGAAGTTAAAAATACCTAGTTTCATTTAAAACTATAACATTGATCTTAATTTTTTATCGAAAATCAATTTGTTTTTAAATTTAAGCAGCTGTAATTTCTTGTGAATTAAATACTGATTAACTTCGATAGGGAACATTTTTTTGTCAGACCATCGAAAGGGGCTGAAAAATTTGTGCTCACCCTGTATATGTATTCATATCATTACATCAATTGAATTCAACATAAATTGTTAACAAATAATATTTATGAATTCTGTAACGTTATTTTTATGATTATATTAATTATATTAGTATAATATAATAATATAATTAATATAATAATTTATGATTATAGTTAATTATAATATAGTTTAAAAATAGTTAGAATACGCGGCTTTGTAGACAAAGGGGTGGTTTTTCCGTAAAATTTGTATTTGAATCATGAATTAATTAACACGGATTAATTAATATTACGAATGAAGTAGGTTCGTGCGCAAAACGAGGTCGCCCCCATAAACGCGCGTCGATGGCGCTTTTCGTGAAAGCGATCCGTGATTTTCAACAAGCCACGCGGTTTTTCGGTGACCCTCTCTATTGGCCAATCGGTTTTTAGAGGAAGTTCGCGATGGGTAAATTGGATTTGGACGACTCGAAAAAATTTGTGCCGTCGAAATCGCTCATCGCGGTACGTTCTAAGCGGTTTGTTGTGTACGGTAGAATTTTTGCTGGTTCCCTTTCGGAATATTTGACGCGTTCCCAAATTGAGAAATATTTTTATAAAACACGATTACTGCTAAAGTATCGCTTGTTTAACCCTTAATATAATTATTTGAAAATTTATGTGATCTTCCATTAGTTGATTGCTTTTTTTTTTTATAAGAACCAACATTAAGTAAAATAATTCATTTGTGATTGAGAGTCCACTCAAGGGTTAATAAATGTTATAATTTTCTTGCTTTTTAATACGATCCTCTGGTATGGTTTTACACTTGTCTCTGGCAGCGTACGAGCTCCACGGGGGTTGAATGACTGGTCGAGCAGGAAAGAACGAAAGAAGGAGAAGCGTTAAGGGCGTACGTGTGAACGTACGAGATTGAATGTGTACGAGATATTATGCAGATAAAATATTCATGGCTATCGGGACTCGCGATCGGGCACGCCTTTATTTTTTTCGATGAATAGAAACGGTGCTCGCAGCCCCCGGGGCTGCCCGTGGAACACAAATTCTTTTCCCCTCGACGGCAATGAGAAGGAGTAACAAAACGATAAAAAGGAGGAAACGAAGATGGTCCGGGGAATCGTGGACACCACTCGGAAAGTAATATCGATAACGTATATTTATCGTCGCGGATTGCGCGGAGCTTTCGACACGGCTGTAAAGAATATCTTCTGACGCTGTGCAGCGAACGTAACAGTTGTTTTGCAACATCGTTGGGCGTAGAAATAATCATAATTGTTAAAGAAATATATGACACCATCGGAGAGAGATTTCTCATAAATCATCGGTGACGTTCAACGATATCCCGTTGAATTTAATTGAATTTAATTGTTATTTTTGTGCGTCGGACCACCGCGGTCGAAACGATCCCCCAAGATTTGATTAAAATCCTAATTTGCGTGGTTCGGAAATTAACTCGGTAATGGAATATATGTAAGTTCGCTGAATTAATTATTAACGGCTCGCAACTCATTATGGAACTATTGAAATTTTCATCGGGGAACAACTTCTATATATTCCTGACGCAATAATCCTTCGCGCTTAAAACTAAATTAAGCAAACTTCCGAACGCGTGAATCCCGCCGAAATGGAAGCAAAAATCGTTAACAACGTTATCGTAGGAAAAAGAAAGACCAAATTTACTTTGTTCAAAAGTAATTACGAATTTCGCTGAAGGCATTTATCAGGTTTCGCTGTAAATTTTACGTTCGTACGTTAACAAATACGCGGAGGAGCAAAGGTGTGCGTGAAGTAGAAAACGTTTGGTCGGTCGACAATTTTTTTTAAACAAAGACCTTTTCTCGAAAGTATCTTACGATTCGAGGATCCAAGATATTCTCAGACTATCGCATACGTCTCGTAGAAAGACAAAAGACGAATTAAAATCCAATCGAACCGTTGTTAATAATACGGTCAAACGATACGTTACGATGTTACCAGTCGGCAAATTAAATTCAATTAATTTCGTCCAAGTTTGTTGCGCGGCCGACCTAAAAATTGCGATCGTGCGGACCCTGTAATTAAATCGACCGTTCCCCGGAAATAATTGGCTGTATAATTGACCGGCGGACAGGCCGTGTAAATAATTACCTGGCCGGTTCCGTCGAACAGTAGGTAAATAATTCTGGAGCTCGCCAATACGATCTTTCAGAGTTATTGAACAAAGATAAAGAGACGGCGAAGCTATTAACAACGACGCGCGATTAACATTTCGAATCAGCGGAAGTAATTCAGCTTTGCTCGACACATCGACGACTCTCGAAAGAATTGATTTAAAATTAAGCGGGAAATATTCATCGTGAAAATAATGTTCGTAAAAACATTTACTCTACACGACCTTGTTTACAGAGTACAAGCATTTTTGTATTTAAATAATTCTCGTTATCGATTAGCGCGCGAAATATTGGAATATTTAGAAAATAATCATCTATCGACTGTATACGATCCCAATTAATGGAAGCATCAACATCAGTTTATCGTTATTGGAGCATTTTTTATAACTGGAAAATTAACTTGCGAAAAATACACCAACTTTTTGACGAACGAGTCAAATGAATCATTGGTGAACGTCCAGCTCGAAATTGGGTTTCATGTGTGATTCCTGCTCGTTTCAGTCGTTTGACGAGACAATTTTTATATAAACGACTTCCAAATGAATGAATTTGAAGGATCTATCGCTTGGCTACCTCGATCCCTAAAAGGGGGTAAATTGAATGGAAAAATTCGTACCTGAAGCTATCGTTTGGAGCATTTTCTTGAACCTTTGAACGGCGAAAATTGTGAAAATTTCTATTCAACGTGTTGTAAACATTCGATTAAGGATCGTAATTTTCCTCGTTTACAGAAAACAGAACTAGGACGCCAGAAATAATATGTTGATTAGAAGAGCTAAAATTGAACTCCGACCCAACGTGCGATCCCACCGACGGGATAACGTGCAAAATAACAAAAGAAAAGAAACGGGGGCCGGGGGATAGAGGGACTATTATGTCTCTGGTGCAACGGTACGTCTTGGCGAATTCTATTCGCAGCCCCGGCGCAGATAATATCACGTATGCCAGTCTGTGCGTTAATCACGTAATAGTGGGTGGCACTTGAATTCGAGAGAAAGCGTCTACAATTTGCAGGTCGACGGTATAATAATGGAGAGAGGCCGGGTAGAACGCGGGGAAGTTCAGCTGCTCGGATTCCCTCTCTCTGGTCGCCTCCGCTACTTCTATTTATAATCCTATTCTCTTTATAAGTGCACAAGTGCGAAACGGTCTTGCGTGGCTCCAAATTAGCCTCGTTATCACGATATAATTAGATACGGCCCGCGGTTCCGACATGAAATTCGCCGGGGTCCCGATGTAATAACATTTCAACGATACTACCGATTTATTTTCCGCTCTTCCGTCCGCGCGTCCGGGCTCGCTTCGTTGGAATTTATTCGCGATTTCGGGACTCTCCCGCCCGGGTTGCTCGGGGTCTCGAAAAATTATCGGCGGTAATAAATTCCAATCCGTTCGTTCAAACGTTAGAAAACTTTTATTTACTGCAGGATTTTGTGAATATTTTTAATGTCTGCGCGATATTGTAAGTGGCGCGATGATCTTTTGACAAAGACGACCGACATTTTTGTAATTATGCGTCATTCTGAAGTGATCTCGAACCTTCGAGAGGGTGTTGGAAGTGGGAGATTCTCACCCTTGTGTTTCGAAAGACACGAGCCCGGTAACTATCTAGTCACCGAACCAGTAACATTTACAGTGATTGTCACTTAAAATTGCATTCAGTCGATTTCCATTTATGAATCGTAAAATTCAGAATAAGTGACTAAAATACATATACAGGTACAAGTAGGCATCTTATAACACGGTTTCGCTATAACACGATTCATAAATTGCGAGAACCCTCCTACAACACGATTTCGCTTTAACACAAGAAAATTACGAAAACCTTTGTACAACACTGTACTTCTACAGCACTGGATAACATGATTTTTGCTTAACATATTTAAAAACTAAATTACCTTAAAATAATGACGCGATGGAACAATGAACTATAGTGGCTTTACATGAAAATATACAGGATGTTCGGCCAACCCTGGGAAAAATTTTAATGAGGCGATTCTAGAGGCTAAAATAGGACGAAAGTCAATAATACCAATTTGTTGATGGAGGCTTCGTTAAAAAGTTATTAACGTTTACAGTTCCTCCTGTCCTGAATTTTTTTCTCGAAAATGCGCAGGATTTCGGGGGTATGTCTATTCACCAAAAATGATTGTATCTGACCACCGCAACCAAAAATAATTTATTTAGAACGACTAGAAATTTTTTAATTTTGTCGAAAAATTTCACACCTCGAATTTTTTTTCTCGAAAGTACGTATGATTTCGGGGGTATGTCTATTGACCAAAAATGATTGTAATTGACCCAGGCAACCAAAAATAATTTTTTTAGAATGATTTAAAATTTTTCAATTTTGCCAAAAATGTGTCCCCCTATTGAATTTTTTTCTCGAAACTGCGTAGGATTTCAGGGATATATCTATTCACCAAAAATGATTGTAATTGATCCCTGCAACCGAAAATAATTTTTTCAGCACGAATTGAATCTTTTCAATTTCGCCGAAAAATTTCAGCACCTACCCTTGTCGATTTTTCTTAAAAATTCGTTTTTCATTTTTAGTAATTTTATTTGACTCCCTACAGAAAAGTTGTCTAATACTTCTTTGTAGATACCTATGAGCTCTACTTTAGAAAAAAGTTTCAATAAGATACGTTCATTATTGTAGGAGTTATGGCCGTTTGAAAATTGGACCATTTTCATGGGGTTTTTCTCATTTTGCGAGGTCAAGGAACAACTTTTCGAATATTTTTAGAATTTTTACATATTCTTCACCAAAATACTTGTTCTTTGCCTTTTGAAACATTAAAATCCCCCTATCCGTTCAGAAGTTATGACATTTTAAAGATTCTCACATTAGATTTTCGGTCAGGAATTTTTTTTTCGAAAATACGAAGGATTTCGGGGGTATGTATAATAACCAAAAATGATTGCAATTGACCCCCACAACCAAAAATAATGTTTCAGAATGATTTGAAATTTTTTAATTTAATTTTTGAATAACTTTTTAACGAAACCTCAATCAAGAAAATGATATTCTTGATTTTCGTCTTATTTTGGCCTCTAGAATCTCCCATTCAAATTTTTCCCAGGGGTGGCCGAACACCCTGTATAAACAAATTATAATTTATTAAATTAAGGTTGCATTGAATTAAAATAATATGCTTATGTAGTATTAAAAAAAAATATTTGTTTTTAATAAGTTTTCGGAACGTAATGTCGGATAATTAGGGAAATGTTTTAAGAACTTTAGGGCAGTTATTCGGTAGCCAGCTTTGAACCACGTAAAAATTATACTGCGAGTCGTTGTTGTAATTAAAATTATTTAAAAATCCCATTTCTTCAGTACTTTGCTTTGAATTATTTTTTAATATATTCAAAGGGACCCATTTGCCCATTACATTATCTATGAATACTAAATTTCTAATGTCATTTACCCCATGTTTCAAGACTTATTAATGAAGATCGGCTGTATCGCTAGGTATACGATTTTAAATGACCCTGTAAACATATTTACCGTCGTTAACCTGTGGCTATCGTTTATTTTTATACTTTCCCCGAGTCACCGGGTCATCCTCTACATTACGATTTTATCTTCCGTGCACCGTAACGTAATCGTGCGAAAGGAAAAGACGATAGTTGCAGCTACGAGGACGAAGGACCGTCGTGTCGGTGAAGGAAATTGGAGGGCACGGGAGAGAAGCGGGAGAAATTTCGAAACTTCCCCGGCGATATCCAAGGGGGTGGGGGGCAATTCGTCCGAAAATCGGTCGCTTAAGGGGGTCTTCTACTGTGAAGGCTGTTTTTTTCAGCTTTCTTTCGGAATTTTTTTTGAGGAATAATAGAAACACACACAGTTATAACTTTTATATCGAGTGTATTAATTATTGAACTTTGTTTACAAATTTTTGTAAAGCATAATAATAACAATAATTAGCTTTATAGCACTGGAATGATGACCATGTATAAAAAATGTTGACGGATGGCGCCCATGATTGACGATTGTTTATTCATCTGAAATTGAAAAATCAAATAGCATTTTAATATGTAGATCTATGGCTATCGTGTGAACTAGAATTAAATAAAAATATTCAAATTTGAACATTTGACAAAGCTTTTAAGAAAAAAGTCAATTCTTCGTATTTTTTTTTCAACCTTTTAAGCTACAGAACAAGAAATTAGTAAAATATTTCAATTATCCTAGTTCACACGAAAACTAGAGGTGTATGAAAGATGTGTACGAAATTATAGCGAAATCGGTTGAAGACTTTTTGAGATATCGTGGGCGCCGCTTCAAGAAAATGCGTTTCGAGAAAAACGCGTTTGAAGTTCAAGTACGTATGACACAAAGATAATTTTACTTACCATTAATCTGCAATGCCTGGACCATACAGTACACCTTCAGTTTCTTCCTGGAAGTCATGCAGAAGTGAATTTTCTTCTCGATTTTGAATCCGAGATTTTTTGACGAAGTCAGACGATTTTCGTTCGGAGCGGTATAGGCGAGCGTTGTCACGGTGCGTCGAATATGTGCAAGAATTGGTGCCAATTTTCAATCCCATTGTTTTCATAATTTTTAATACTCCTTCAAATCCATCGTTAAAAATGATGACTGCCAAAAAAGTAGCTATTTCAACCACCTTAGGCCCAGAATGAATATGTTTTGGGGGGAATGTCCAAATTAGGGAATTCAATTACTCGTTATTATTTTGGGTCTCAGCTCCCAAGCATCTGATTAATAAATCATCTTTTGATAAGTCTTCGTAAATCGGCTTAATTATTTCTAAAACTTGACTTTTTAAAGGAACTCTAGAGTGGTTAAAATTCTTGAGGAGTCCTAAAGCTTCTGCTTTACGCCATTTGCACCAGCTGATTTCACCCTTCGGGCAATAATCGTGCTGCGGATTATCATCAGAAGAACTGCAGTGATAAAAAGAAGCTCAAATCTCTCTCTTCATATCATCTATTGAATCAGGATGCCGTCGTATGGCTAAGCCATAGAAATTCGTCAATTCACCAAAGACTTTTTGAGTTAGTTTACCGTGTCCTTTTCCACCGATTCCCTTGTGATTTTTTTTAATGTTGCGAAGTCTCGTGCACATCCTCTTTTCTACATGACCTACGCACTCCTTTTTCACAACTTGTTTTTCATCTGTATACGGATTAGCATTCAAAATACCTCTGAATGTTTTGCTATCTCCGTCTCCAACGTATGTTAGGTACTTTACGCCATGTTTCTCCATAGAACGTAAAAACATTTCAATAATAGCGTCAATTTCCATTTTACCAGAGCTGCCATTATGATTTATGGAACAATCCTTGTGGTTCGATAACCATTCTTCGTGGAATTGGAGTTTTGGAGTTTTCAGTTTCTCGAAATATCAACAATTGTCGCGTACTGCACCGACTAAGCGAACGTTCTTAGAAAGTTCACATATTGTTCACATATGTAATTGTCAATTGTCACAATTGCGTCTGATATGAAAAAAGACTCGGTTGTTCATAAGCAGAAATCATAATAAACACAAGTACATGACCGAAGAATGACATAATATTGAGGAGGAACGCACGACAGCACCCGCCACCAGCGCGCTCCGAACACCTATTTCGTTCTACGCCTACAACATCTGAACGGCATCGAATTTCAAAAAATCCATTTAGCCACGTATTCTACATGAGTTTTAGATGTTATTCATGTAAAAAAAAAAAAAATGAATTTTTTTGACCCGACACAGTAGAAGACCCCCTTAACGAAAGGGCGAAGAGATCTTTGGCGTGTGGGGGTTCGTCGAACGAGGGCCTCCGGGACGCGTGTACCGAGGCTGATTATAGCGCAGGCCAGGTGGTCCGGGTCAGGCAAAGACTGACTTAGAGGCCGCGCCTCGGTACCCGTGGTAATCCTTTGATTACAGCGTGTTTCGAGCCTCGGCTGAATCACGAGGACGCGCGCGTAAGGTGATATTCCTGAATGGCGGGGCCGGAAGCCGAAACCGGGCCGCATAAAGGAGGATATACAACGGAACGAGGGCGAGAGAGCTAGGACCGGCGCGGTGGGGCGCGTACACGTATAGCTGGGATAGCCCGGTGCTGATGCAGGATACACGGGAACGAGCCAGCATAGCGCATCCGGTGTACTCTCGGGTAATGAAATACAGTAACATTATATCCGCGATATTCATCCGCGATGCGGATGGCAAGCCGCGGTGTACCGTTACACAGAGAACGTTCGGCCGTGCATACGACGCGACGCAACATGCGTGTCACGTCCTGGGAATACGTGTCCAAGGGTATCGCGTACCGTCTGAATTAATCAGGATTCGGGGAAGCCCGCGAGACGACGATGGGGGCGCGAGCAATTAAGAAAGAGGCCAAGAAGCTTAACGGGACCGACCATGGACCGCCCACGCGCCAACTTTTTTATGGCTCGTTCTAGCAAAAATGATAGTTCCGCGAACGGACAGAATTGTCGCACTTTCTTTTTTTTTTTGCTCGTTCTCTCGAATGCATCGTGAAACGTGGCACCGCATCGAACGATATCCACTTACACGCGAACGGCTGACCATACGGAAGCGCCATAAAGCTAATGATCCCTAAGTGATCCGTACCACGACGACATGATGACTGTTGTGTTAGGGAGGATGGGATTACAACCGAATAGAATGGAACGGGATGGAACATCCCATCATTATCCAATGATCTACGTCTCTTTAGCGACGTGCATTGCCACACCTCTTTGCCTGCGACGGTCAGAAAGTCGCTACACGATTTGCCTTTCGTCGACTGCTCTTAACAGAAAATCCAGTTTTAAGATGCATATTATAATATGAAATCGCGTATAATGGGTTCGAGTTAACACTGAATCTACCAAAATCAAATAACCGTTTTTAAAACTTGGTTTAAAATTTCTAACATACAATGTTATTTTAGCGCCATTTAACTTCCCGACTTTTCTTATAGTATAACGTGCAATGAATTTTACAATATTCACTTCTAATCTTATTGTTTATTTTTTGAGAAAAATATATAGTCTGCCTTGCCTACCACGACCGGTTGAATGATTTATATATTTCTGTAAATAACTGGACAAAATTTGATATCAAATTCGAGTTAGCTTCCAATAAAAATCACGTGCGATCAACGACCTTCCCTAAGACGTAGTAAGAGGTTCATTGATCTCGCGATGTAAACAAACACTTCGAACAACCCTTTGTGGTGCTGCTGGCTGAGGGTAGAATCTCGGGAAAATTTCGTAGGAGAGCAGAAAAGAAAGGATGGAGCACATTTCGTCAGGACCTGCTGGTGGACTCATCACTTGGATATTGAGAAGTTGTTCGAAGAATGTATATATAGCAACCGAGGGGTCGGTCGAGCGCTTGTGAGAGCGCGACCCCTCTGGTGGCGAGCATGGGAGGCGACGCCACACCTTATATCTCCGGAACTAGCCACCGCATCGACTTGAAAATAAAATCGCTATATCCCCGAAACTAATTAGGCTATCGACTTGTACAAACGCTCGTTTTAAAGGGCATTTCATCCTCTATCCAATGACTATACCAACTACTATAATTTATGCTGTCTTCTATGTTTATTTTCACATTTACTTTGATGCTATATACATAAAGAAGTTTCAGCAATTCCTATTGAATTTCTATATAACGCCACGCCCAGCCACATCGTACTCAATAGTACGCGTACCAAATTTATTTATCGAGAATAACTATAAAACTAGTCTGCAACGCATACTACGAATCGGTGCCTTATCTAAAAGAGTGAAAGAATAGAAAACTAGTGCTAGTGCGTAGGTAAATTTTAAAAGGAATAAATTAACTCCCAAGCTTTAAATATTAAAAGCAAACGCTAGCTAAAGATAATGGTTAGAGGACACGATTGTTGCAATTTGATTGGTATATCCAATATCGCGTTTCACCAGTGAGTTTAACGTTATCACCACGCTACTTGTCTCGAGCGAGCTCACGCGTATAACGACCTCGAAGACGAATCCTGCGAGGCTTGCTTTACCAAACGTTCCACGGTGTTAACGTATCAGTATGTTTGCCGTCTAAACCACGGTATACCGCAAGATCGTGCCGGCTATCCATCAAGCTCTATATCCGGAGTATAGGATGGCCACCTGTATCTCGCTAAACAAGATTTACCTCGCTATAGATCATCGAGTGCGTGATCGAGTGGTGTTCCCTAGTACGTTCCACGAAAGAAACAATTAGTCCCGGAAGGATAATGGGTACATCGGCTGTCTAGAGGAGGTGATATCAATCGCAGGAAACGCTAGATTTCAGACAACGGACGTCCCTTCTATGGGGCTTCCCAGTCGAATCAACAGAGCTGACGACGTCGAAGATAAATCAAAGCTCTTTAATAGACATTTTGAACGGTACTTATCGGGATTATCAAATTGATCGAACGTAATTTGTAGGCAAAACTATTTATTTCAGCGCGTTTACAGGCACATACACGTTTATGTATATCCGCTACAAACGCACGATTAATGGAACGTTAGAATTGCCCATTGAAAAGTAGACACAGAAAAGGTTTCCGGTGTTGCGGAGTAAGTTTTACCGCAGAATTCCGTGCAAAACCACGGGAACAGAATTACGAGATGGACACAGGGAGACGCGAGAATCGATTAATGGGTGAAATGGCAGTGCGGTTTCACGACAAGTAACAGATATACTATCTTTTTTATGAAACTGGCACGAAGGTAGAGAAATTCGTAAAATATAGAATTTTAGGCCGTAAAATGATTTACGAAGGTCATTCGATAAATAAAAAAAGAAAAGCAAATTATGTAAATTATTTGAATGTACGTACCTCTTACCATTCACTTGACAATGAATTCTTTAATAAAATCCTTTCGAGAAGTGTACTTTTAGAAAAGCAATGGCCTGCTAAGAGATTTTTGGTTTTCGATAATATTACACCACTCGAAATTGTTATTTATCTGTGGGTCTACTAAAGAATGTTAACTGTTTTTTCCAATTGAAAAATCTATCGAATTGACGCGTTCCAAATTTCTAGTCAATGGTGACGAGCATGTGACTGACAGTTCTGGCGGGAGATCTATGGCGCCGAGCACGTGCGAATGGCGTCATACACAAGACACGTGTTGTAACCACGAATCGTGTCCATAGAGTAAACGTTCAAGATGTTAGAAAATTATTTACTAAAGAATCATTTGGGTGACTTGGAGGAGATTTTAAACGCAATGGACGTCAATATTTTCTATTCGATCCACGTAAAGTGAGTGAGTTTTAAATGCGTTTGTTTAATAGTAACCTATGGGAGGTCGTTTTGCAGTTTTGTATCGCTATTCGAAGCAGACGCCGATGTAGCGCAAAAAATTCTGCGTTACCCTAGGCATTATTTGCCAATGTGCGATGAGGCAGCAATAAAAACACAAGAACAAATAGCAAAGCCAGAGCAAAGTGTGAAGAAAAGAGTAATAACAAATTACCATAATTAGTGACATAAAATATAGATATACTTTGAGTTGTGTGCTGCATTAGATAATTTCATTATTCCAAATGTTAATTTAAATGCCATGGACAGGTACGTATCAGAGTTACAGCCGTACCAGTCACGGTGGACCAAGGGCAGATAGGACAACTGGTTTCAACCAGTGGCATTGCGGTGAAAATATCACAGCCAACTGTGCTAAAGCTTACTCAAAGATACAGTTGTAAAAAGTGCAAACATGTCGCTCTTATTAAAGTATGTTGTGCATGTTATAGGATTTCATCTTAAGCCAGATACTTTTGTATTAAATATTATCCCTTTGTAGTACCAGTGGGAAATACAAAACTTTATAGATATTTCTGAATGCGAATCTTGTCATGCAACAAAATTAACAACCCTCACAGATTTTGATCTAGAAGATTCATCTGATTATCAGGAGATAAGAATTCAAGTACATCATTTGACTCGACAATTACTTTACTATTCATTGCTTTGTTAGCTTTTCTAACTTTCAAGTATTCTTAATTAGGATAAAGGCAGAGTAGACACCAACAGGTCTTTTGCTGAAGAAATGCAGATCATCTTATTGGATGATTTGGTAGATAAGTGTAGGCCAGGGGATAATATTGAAATTAGGTGAATTTTTCTTACTTGTACATTTTAATAATAAAAGTAAAATTTCTTGATTAACAAACGTACATTTTTAGTGGTGTAGTTGTACGGATATGGGGACAATTAGAAGTAGGCGAGCGTTCGGAAGCAACGACCATTATGTTAGCAAACAGTGTCTCGGTACGTCGTAAATTATCCGAAACAGCGTCTACCCAAGAGATGAGAGACATTTTCAAGAATTATTGGAAGCAATATACTGATAATCCTTTACTTGGTAGAGATAATATTTTAGCATCAATTTGCCCCCAGGTAGAGCAGTTTAAAGCATAACACTTACTATAAAAAAACATAAATACAGAGATTTATAACCACCATTGTAATTACTCGTAGCTTTATGGGATGTATACAGCAAAATTAGCGTTGGCTATCGTTCTAGCTGGTGGTGTGCCAAAGTGTAATGAAAGCGGTAATTATCTATTGCATTCTTTTATTATATGTTCTCGATACAAAATATACTTAATATTAGACAAAAAAATAAAGGGTCACGGGTACGAGGTGAGCCACATCTTCTTTTAATCGGCGATCCCGGAACTGGCAAGTCGCAATTGCTTCGCGCGGCGTCCCGTCTGGCTGCAAGATCGGTTCTTACAACCGGCATTGGATCAACAGCAGCTGGACTTACAGCGACTGCTGTTAGAGTTAGTTAGCTTAATGCGCGATCTTTTCTCTGTAATAATTAACATTTAAAGCATTCTCGTTTCACATATGCATTATGTAGGATTCGGACGGTTGGCATTTGGAAGCTGGAGCCTTGGTGTTAGCTGATGGCGGAGTCTGTTGCGTAGATGAGTTCACGACAATGAGTTCACAGGATAGGACTTCCGTGCACGAGGCCATGGAACAACAAACGATATCAATTGCCAAAGCTGGGTTAGTAAGTACGCTAAACTCTAGATGTTCGGTCATTGCAGCTATTAATCCAAACGGCGGCCAATTTAATGACGAAGAAGAATGGGAGACGAACTTAGGGAATCCCCTTTTGTCACGGTTTGATTTAATACTTCTTTTAAAAGACAACAGAAACCCGGAATGGGACAAACTGACGTCAGATCACATTTTGAGAGCCGCTTACGAAATTAGAGAAAACACAGCACAAACGTAATCAAAATTTTCTAGTTTTTGTGTTTCGTTTTTATTTATCGTTTCAAGCAGTTTTTATTTTATCAGACATTCGAAAAATCATATTGAGCTTTTGAAATCAGAAGGTCTCTGGAAAGAAGACACTTTACGAGAGTATTTGGCGTATATACATTCTTTGCATCCGGTATTGACGAAAGAAGCTGAACAGGTTCTTAGGGCGGCTTATCTTTATCATAGATCTCACCCAGATAGAAGGGAAGAGAGAACAACAGTACGACTTCTAGATAGTCTTATTAGGTACAAAGAGACAAACATCTTTGAAGAAATGTTATAATTTCTTTGAAAACATTTGAAAATAATTTTCTTCAGATTAGCTGAAGGCCACGCGAAATTAATGTATAAATCAAAAATTGAACTTATGGATGCCGTATACGTAGTTAAATTAATTGGAACAGAAACTACCTTCGAGACAGATCTCGGTTGTCCGTTTCCAACAGATCCTATGGCGGTATACAGGACTGAAGGTATATAGTGTATTATTTTCGTATTAATTAAGTGACTCGTATTGTAATTACTAGAATCGATCATAACCTTGTCTAATCGCGTTCAAAAGTTGATCCATGACGTTTCCCTGATTCCAGCTAAAAAGTTATTACGGATCATTGGCTTAGAACAGCTGATAAATTTGTTGTAAATATTTCCAAAAACGTAAAACCTGTGATCGATTAGTCCGATAAAACAAATTTTTTTTATGAGCAAACTAAATCTTTTATTTGTCACTTTTTATGTTACCGCTTACATAAGTACAAATATACCAGCATATTTATAAAATTTAAACAACTTTCTGTTTATACAAAACGAATTACATACTCTATTGTTCATTGTTATGTAATAAAGGTATATAATAATCATTGTAATCAAGTTAAACATTGTTTTTTTTTATGTAAAAATATATTTAGAGGGCATAATCTGTTTGATTTAAATTTCAACAAATAACAAGGTCTTAACCCTTTTTTTCATATCCCGAACATTTACTTGATATCGATTTTCCAGTTCAATAAGACGATTCGATACACCGAATAAAGTAACAGCAACGATATAACCCAATTTTTCATAGTCTATAAATAATTTATCGATAATTAATAAATAATTAAACATGCGTAAAAGTCATATTTTAAAATATCCTTTACATGTATATGTATATACCTTAAACTTTACAAAGTGATATAATACTTTAAGGACCTAAATAACAAGTACTTAATAAAGAAAGGCCATATAATACACAATGCAAGGAATGTATAGGACATTTAGGAGTAGATAGAGAACATTAATAATATGTGTCTAATAGATAATTAAATTAACGCATATCGATCAACAATTGAAATTAACTCTATACTAATGGACATAACCATTCAAGTTATTTTGATTTTCAGCAAACCGAGTGCTTTTCATTAATAAACCACAACATGATAACATCATAAAATAATGTCACTAAAGTAAAAAAACTAGCAAATATATTTATGTATATAGAAGCAATAATACAAGAATTAGTGATATGGTTATTAATAGCTCACTCTTATTAGATGATAAATAATTTGATGACATTCGTTAGTTAATAAAAACGAAACGCGGCATACAATTTGCATATTAGATGACACGCACATTACGCGATAATCACATTTGAAGTTATTATTGCGGAAAAAAAAATAATACACGTTACTTTTTAAGCTTTCGTAAAAGTATGGGTTCGTATTTATGAATCGATCAATAAATTATACAGTTTCGTTAAAAAAAGCATGCATATACAGTATTTAATAAAATAATGACTCTAAATAGGTAAATACAGCTTTTCAATGTAAGAATAGATTTTCCGTGAAACATTATAGTTTCATGTATGCATTAAAACTAAGAACTATCGGTTTACTGAGCGGTAAGAGGTTAGGATACCTGAAGAATAAATTCTGTAGAGTTGCGTAATCATCTTAATAGCGTGGTTGATTAGCAGCGTTAGCCATCTGGGCGCGGACAGCTCTTTCACCGACATCACTTGCTACATTTTGCACATGTTCGTTGCGCAAAAATGTTGTAGCAAATTCTTGTTGCGCTTTCGACATACTCACAGCATCAAGAGAACGATAAATACGATGGATCTATGGGAAATATATTCGGTTTCTTACTTGAAACATATGACTTTATGATAGAAACAAGATTTCCAAGGTACCAACCTTGGTCAATAGTAGGAAATCACCGCACGCGGCAAGAACAAAACAAAAGGCAACAAAGAGTAGTACAAGGCCAACAAAGATTCCTTTGACCGATGAGTCAAACATTGTAATTGCCGTTATTATACCGCTATAAATTTCAAAAATTCAAAATCAAAATGTTGCAAATATAAGTTCGTTTTTAAAGATAAAAATCTTACCAAGTTCCAAAACCGGGAATACCAATGGCTTGGATCGCTGTTACAATTAATTGAAAGAAAAATACGAAGAAAAATACCATAAAGTTGAACGAGCTGTCATTTCTAAAATGGAAAATCATTTTAATTAAATAACAAATGTCAAATTATTAATATAGTAGAAAATACGTACTTGAAAGCTCTGTATGCAGGTCTAAACCAGCATAAAAAGGAGAACGGTGTAAACAGTATGAGGAATAATATTCCAAGACCGAACGTTGAGAATTTTTCATTACATAATATTAATATAAATCCACCAATAACATTCAAGACCAACACACAGCCATGGACTGTAATTTAAAAATAAAGAATATTTTGGACTTTGTTTCAGAGAACAACTATTATATCAATGTTTAATACATCGGACTTACACATCCATAAACGATACAGTTGCCTGACCACCTTCTGGAACTCTGATTGAATCTCAACCTCTATATCTTGGTAGAAACAAGGTTGGAAGCAACATTTGTCAGGCAAAGGTGGCCAATTGTTCCGTTTTGCTTTAATGTCAAGAATTTTTTATTAATATATTTATTTTTTATTAATAAATATATAGAATATATTATTAATTAAATACTCAAACTTACGATAATATAGGGTATTTCTCATGTCTTCTGTACTTGCTTTCAATTCTGGCTCTGTTTCATTAACAGTTGGCCGAGTAGGAGCATATGGAGGTGGTGGAGTTTTTGGAACGGATGGAAAAAGTGTCGCTGGTTGCTGGGTGGTTCCAATTCCATCATAAATTGGAGGATTTGCAGCACCTCTAACTTGTCCAGTCCCTTGTGTGCCTTGCTCTGCAAAAGGATTATAATCCTCCAAACCTCTACTAGCTGGTGTAGAGGCTACGGCTCTCTTAATTGCAGGATCCTGATTGAATTGAATCAATTAACAAATAAAACAGATTTACATACAGTTATGATCACTGTATGTTCATAAATTGGACAGTTTTATATATAGAATTAATGGTATGTAATGTATTTCTTTATTTGATACATGTTAATGATATTATAAATATGATTTGATTGATAATTACAAATTTACATATTACAGAATATAGTGAAAAATGTATTTGACTGAAACAGTTTCTTCAATATTCTTTCTGGTACAAATAAAACTAAATATATATGTGAAAAAATATAATATAGAAATATTATTAAATGATACGCGGTGAGACGCAATAAACATATACATTATTTAGCTTCCTCAAGAAAATGTAACTAAATTACAAATATTTAATTTCCATTTGACAGTTCTGCACGCAATATTGAAAGAAGCAGTGCATGCCTTGTTATAGCCTGCATTAAAATACTCACCGAAAATGGATCATTGATATTCGGTTCCCCGAAGGGATTCTCATCAAAACCAGACATCTTACTCGATGTTCACCAAAGCACTTTACAACGTACCGTTTAAAATTAATAAGACTTTGATACACTCAAAATAATCTTATCTAAACTTGCCTATACTTGATAATCCATTTCGTTGCAATTTCATACGATATCGCCGGTAGAGCAGTCGGGGAACATAATAGCCGTATGTGAACCAGTGATGCCAGATTGAGCACCGGGTGCACTACTCACACTATGCCAGATCACGCGTACGTGAGCTCGTGGAGTATCGGAAAGTCGACAAAGGCAAGCTGACGCATGCCCTCTTTCTCGATTCTCCGAAGCTGCCCGAAGTAATTTCGGACCGCCTCGTGGAAGTCGAGAGAGGAAGGCTCGCATTTGCCTTCTCGCTCTTGAACAACTGAAATTCGACCTCACGTCAACGACATACGATTCTAAGTCTCCACTGCCCAGGAAATTTTTACTTTCCGACCTATGTAGGCGCACATAAGCAAAGTACTATAATTAACAAAAATTTTGTGAAATTTTTCTTACGGAAATACACGTTTAAAGACCTCCTAATCATATTTTAACTATTGAAGAAAAAGAAATTTTTTTTTATTATTCCTATGTATGAGCGTACATATGTATATCATTTCAGATGTCACTTCTGATATATCTGGCAACGTATAACCATTACTACTGGCTACTGCCAGCCTCTCGCAGCCTCTGTTGGCTTCTGCTGGCCTCTGCTAACCTCTGCCAGCATGTGCGGACTTCTGCCTGCCTCTGCTGGCCTCTGCTGACCGCTGCTGACCACTTCTGATACTTCCGACAACGTATGCCGATTACTACTTGTTACTGCCTGCCCCTGTTGGTCTCTGCTTGCCACTGCTTGCCACTGCTGACCCCTACTGACCACTGCTGACCACTGCTGACCCCTACTGACCACTGCTGACACTTGTTAACAACTTCTGCCATGATATATATGTATTAAAACATTGTATAATGTAAATCTATGGCAATAAATGATATAATTACAAAGAATTCCATGTGTTCTCATCATTTTTTACCTTTCTTTTCCTCTCCAAATCATTACCTTAGTTATAAGACTCCCTGAAACTCCTTGGTTTCCCTGAACCCACTAGGAAGTCCTGAAACTCAGAACTTTGCTAAAAATTCAGGGTTTCCAAGAATTTTCGGCGTTTCCAAGAAATTCCAGGACTTTCCAATTGTTTCAGGACTTTCCAGCTGTTTCAGGACTTTCCAGCTGGTTCGGGATTTCCAAAGTGGTTTCAAAATTCGAAGGAGTTTCAGGACTTCCCAGTTGTTTCAGGGCTTTCCAGCTGTTTCAGGACTTTCCAGTTGTTTCAGGACTTCCCAGTTGTTTCAGGACTTTTTGACGAAAAAAATGAATTCTCGATTTTGCCAACAGGTACGAGAGCTGACAAATTCTGGACACTTTGGAAATCCGGAAATGTTCTGGGCAGTTTGGGATTAAAGTTTTTATTGGAAAAACGGAAAGAAAGGTAAAAATGATGAGAACACATAGAATTCTTTGAAATTATATCATTTATTGCCATAGATTTACATTATACAAAGTTTTAATACATATATATCATGGCAGAAGTTGTCAACAAGGCTCAGTAGTGGTCAGCAGAGGTCAGCAGGGGTCAGCAGGGGACAGGAGAAGCCTGCAGAGGTAAGCAGAGACCAGCAGGGGCAGGCAGTAACAAGTAGTAATCGTTATACGTTGTCGGAAGTATCAGGAGTGGTCAGCAGCGGTCAGCATAGGCCAGCGGAGGTTGGCAGAAGTCAGTAGTAATCGTTATACGTTGTCAGAAATATAAGCGGTGGTCAGCAGAAGCCAGTAGAGGCCGGGAGACGTTGCCATTAGCCTGTAGTAATCGTTATACGTTGTCAGAAGTATCAGGAGTGGTCAGCAGCGGTCAGCATAGGCCAGCGGAGGTTGGCAGAAGTCAGTAGAAATCGTTATACGTTGTCAGAAATATAAGCGGTGGTCAGCAGAGGCCAGCAGAGGCTGGGAGAGGCTAGCAGTAGCTAGTTGCAATCGTTATACGTTGCACGAAGTACCAGGAGTGGTCAGCACCGATCAGCAGTAGCCAGCAGTGGCAAGCAGAAACCAGCAGAGGCAACCAATAGCAAGTTCTAATCGTCATACGTTGTCAGAAGTATGAGGAATGGTCAGCACCGGTCAGCAGTAGCCAGCAGTGGCAAGCAGAAACCAGCAGAGGCAACCAATAGCAAGTTCTAATCGTCATACGTTGTCAGAAGTATGAGGAATGGTCAGCAGCGGTCAGCAGAGGCCGGCGGAGGTTGGCAGAAGTCAGTAGTAATCGTTATACGTTGTCAGAAATATAAGCGGTGGTCAGCAGAGGCCAGCAGAAACCAGTAGAGACCGCGAGACGTTGCCAGTAGCCCATAGTAATCGTTATACGTTGTCAGAAGTATAAGGAGTGGTCAGCAGCGGCCAGCAGAGGCCAGCGGAGGACTGTAGGAAAATTCAAAAGTGAGCCTTTCTCTCTCGACTCCCGCGAGGCGGTCCGAAATTACTTCGAGCAGCATCGGAGAATCGAGAAAGAGGGCATGTTTGCCTTTGTCGGCTTTCCGAAACTCCACGAGGTCACCTACGCGTGATCTGGCATGTGTGAGTAGGGCATCGTCGATGCTTTTCTGACACCTCTAATGTGGGCTAATGTCACGTCTATCAATAGTGGCGTTAGGTACGTTTCACAGAACGCAATATGATATTAAAGGGCGTTTTCAAGGCGATGGTTGAAAATTCTTAACACTAAACCTACCAGCACTTCATATATATCCATTCCTACTATGGCCGGTCAAATGACCAGTCTTTCTTTTTCTCTTTTACGAGGCAACGTACTTCTAATTTTTTCATTATATGTATAGAGAATTGTGTTACGAAGTTTATTAGATATCCTTCTCTTGTATGTCTGATATTTTCTCTTAAAACATTGAATTATAAGAACCTGTACAAAAATATTCGATACTTCTACTCTGAACGTGCATTAGTACTTTAATAGTATTAGTAAATTAGTAATTTTCATCGGATGTAAGATAAAACGCTCTTGAAAACAAATTTTCTTTCAAGTCGATACCATAGTTAATTCCAGAGAAAGCAATTATTTAAAATGTAGTGTATTGTATACAAATTTAAATGCATTTTCAATTAAATAAACAATTTATGATCCAGTTTGATCACACACCAGTCGTATGATCAATAGGAAGTGCTGAAACTTCTTTGAGTATATGGCGTCAAAGTAAATGTAAAAATAAACATAGAAGACAGCATAAATTATAGTAGTTGGTATAGTCATTGGAAAGAGGATGAAATGCCCTTTAAAACGAGCGTTCGAACAAGTCGATAGCTTTATTAGTTCCGGAGATATAGCGATTTTAGTTTCATGTCGACGCGGTGGCTAGTTCCGGAGATATAAGGGTCCGAAGCGTTTGTTTACGTTTCATTGAGATCAATGACCTCGCGCTGGCGAAAATAGTAAACAGTGCGAATTAAATTCTTGGACATATTACGCCGAAACTAGGTCACTCTGTCGCGAGTCACGTACGAGAAAGAGAGATACGACGCGACGCGTCAGACGGAGACAGAGATAGTCAAATTAAGAAAAATACCCTTTTACATAAATTACGATATCTCGAGAACGGAAAGTTGGATCGACATAAACCAAAAGCCATTTTAAAGGGGAGGCCTTGCCGCTTCTATCAATGGCTCAATAATTAATAAAACACTAGTCGTTTCGGAACTGCGCGCGTCTAAAGTTTAACTATTTTTAATACTCGTTGTTAGGCTGTTGTAAGACAGTCGAAACTGAAGATTCTCTCCTTTCGTCTTTTCTATACATATATTTACTATTTTTATCGGAAGCTAACTCGAATCTGATACAAAATTTTGCCCAGTTATTTACAAAAATATATAAATCATTCAACCGGTCGTGGTAGACAAGACAGACTACATATTTTTCTCAGAAAAGAAACAATAAGAATAGACGTGAACATTGTAAAATTCATTGTATGTATAACAAAAGTCGTGAAGTTAAATGGCGCTAAAATAATATTGCGTGTTAGAAATTCTAAACGAAATTTAAAAAACGGTCATTTGGCTAGTCGCGGTAGGTTCAGTGTTAAAGAATAAGTCCGTTCACGAAATACAGTCCGATCGAAATATTTCTAAACAATTAAGCATATCGCTTAAAACGTGTCATGAAACCAGGAAACGTATTAGGATTTGAAAAATTGAAATTTGGTTGAAAATTTAAAATTGAAAATTGGTGCTAGGAATTGCAGAGATAGTAGGAGCAGTGGAAGTTAGAGTTGCAGTTGTGATTGAAGGACTACTTGCAAGAATAGTTGCACTAGTAGATGTAATAATAGATAAAGTAATAGTAGAAATTACATTAATTATAGAAGTACCAGTAGCCTCAGCAGTAGTAACAATAAAAATAGCAGCTGCAGTTGCAATAACAGTAGTACTAATAACGATAGTAACATTAACAACTGCAGTAGATTATGCCAGCTACAGTGATCCTCTTACAAACACAGTAAAGATTCCCGAATTAGAATCAACGAGAAATTCAATTGCCACTCGTCGCAATTAACGTCTATTCTGTACCATGCAACAGTAGTTTCGGGTAAAAATGGACGACAGGTAACCGAAAGGAAAAGCGCACGTTGGTTCTCTTTTACTATCGTTAAAGATTTATTTCATAATATTACACCAACAACTATTATTGAATTTTTATATAATAATAATTAATAGATAATAATAATAATAATATTAATAATAATTAATAGATGATAATAGTAATAAAAATAAACATAATAATAATAATAATAATAATTATAAAGACAATAATAATTTTCTTTTTTTACTGCTTGAAAAATACGAATGAACGCTTACATACATACATTAATTAATTGCAATGTCTTACAATTAATGCAATAATAGCCTAAAGACGCGACGCGCGTTAGAAAATATGTCGACATTGTTCGCCATATATGTATATATATTTGTAGAATTATATATCATTTCTTTTACTCTCTCTTCTTCGTTTTTCAATCTGGGTCGCGTGAATCGATCGTCCTCTTTTTTTGTTTTTTTTTTCTTTTTTTTGTTTGTTTGTTTGTTTTGCTACAACGCCTTGAACCGTCTATCCTCGGTTACTTTCCGTCGTCAACACACACGAGTGGAATGCTCGACCGCGGCAAGTTCGTCAACCGGTCTAGCGTTCGAAAATCGTTTCTCGGCTACAGCGACAAAGAAGTCACAGGTGCGCAATTACGAGCGAAGCCTCCGTCGCGGAAGTTTCATACATACTATGCTACATACGTTTAAATACACATCAACCTCCGATCGATCGATCGTTCGTTCTTCGTCATCATATTCCCTGTCATTTCCAATCTCCTCTTTCCATTCTCGGTCGCATTTTCATTCGTTCTGTTCCTTTATTTCCATCATTTACGCAAGAAAGACAAGAGGTACGTTTGTTACAATGATAATCAGAAAACGAAGGTTCCCCGGGGTTTGCATCCACAGACGGCGAAACAACCGGGCGGAGAATTTTATTTATATATTCATTTATTTATATATATATATATATATATTTATTTATTTATTCATTTATTTATATATGTATTACGCGATATTTTATAATATCATTAATATACGGAAAAAGAAGCTCGTTAATCGTTTACGGAGTACACTGAAGAATTTTTCTCGTCGGTTAATAAACTGCAAATTTATTCGCAATGTTATATGTTACACGGATGGTATAACGGCGATAACGGAACAATATATATAATTTCATTTATTTATTCATTTGTTTATATATCTATATTTTGTATTCTGTAAAATATAATAATACGGCGACTGTTGCGCGCTCGTGGTGCACGCGCGACGTTCCCATCTGTGCAGGATGTTCCAAAGTATGTGGTGAAACTCAAATACAGAGGAAAGGGAGGAGGGTGATTCCTTCTGAAAAAATCAATTTAGAATACGCATGTCTTTGGTGGAAATTTCTGAATGTAATTTACAACCAACAGCATTAGTAGATACGTAAAGGGGATATGTCTGATTATCGTCGATCCGTAAATCTAAGTAAAAACTGACACTAAGATGCCATAAATTGTCAAAGAACAAGTCACGATTATTTCAAAATTTTCTCATCTCAAAGAACTATGGATAGAATTCTACAAATCTTGGTAGAAACGTCCTCTTTTTCTTCGTCTTTAATTTTTTGGTCGTTAATCGAAAGAATCCTTTCCTAATATATACCAATAAGTTCATCCAAGATTCAGATGAACGCTCGCCTTGTATTTGTTATTCGAAATTGTTCTCTACACATAATTTGGAACATGTGTCGCGTTGTCAGAGATTCTTCAGCGACACTGTAGACGCGCTTAAACTTCCGGTCCGCGGGTGAAGCGTCATGGCCGCCCGGGGGAACGACGCCCGTCACCCTGCTCGCATTAATACCCAGACAATGTAGTGACAAAATAGTAGACAAGTAAGTACAACAACTATTGTAGCTTAGATGAAAATCTGTTGTTGCCGGGCCTCAGACGCGTTTGCATTCCCACGACCTTCGTCTCGATTGTTGTCGATCGGCCGAAAAAGCCTCTTTCGACGCTAAGTTTTCGTTTGGCAGTGACGTCTTGCGTTGGACTAACCGTGACGATTTTTGCGCGTTTTCGTCCCCAAACGACGGGACGATATGCTGCTCGATTCCCAGAACCGTCCTCTTTTCTCAACCGCGTGACCGGTTTTTGGTTCGTGCGGATACACGATCGCGAAACGAATTGTTCGCGGCGATCGAGCGCGAGATTTCATCGAAAGGAATCGTGAAACGTGTTAGAAGAATGATAGTTCAGCGATTATTCGATCGTCTGAGGCCACGGCAACTGAGGTATTTGTGAACGAACGCACGCCGTGTCGCATACTCTCACTCTCTCGTTCTCACTCACTTTCTCTCTCTCCCTTTCTCTCTTTCTTCCTACACTCTGCACGAACAACGGCGCTGCTTACTACGGAGGTTCGTTTTCTCTTTCATTCCCTACAAATTGAACGCTTTGTTCTTCTTCAACTTTCTTTTTTTAAATTACTTTTTTTTTCTCGCTCCCTCTCTCGTACCTCTTTTTTTTTCTTTTTTTTCCCTTTTTTTCTTTTTGATATCTTAACTACCGGAATCAATTTCCATCCATTAAATCGAAGACATGTTTTTTTTTTTTTTATGTATTTGTATTCGTTTTGTACTTGTACTGTTCAGCAAGGCAGCGTGTTGCACTTTGTTTACAATTACAATTATAGTCGGGCCGTGATTGTCCACGAAAGATTCCACAACGTCGCGAATGGTTCTTTTGTTTATGTTTTTTTTCTTTTTTTTCTTTTGTGTGTGTTTTGCATCTTCCGCGTGGATTCTTCCCTTTTTCTGTCTCTCGACCTGAGTTTCGGAAATGGAAATACGTGAACGATTGAAGAGATGGACAAGCAATTGAATCGAGAGCGTAAACACAGTGGCCAGATTCTGTTTTCGACGACAATGAAAAGGATTCTGCGATCGTAGAAAATAAGTTTCAGGAATGATTGGGGGTGGGAAACGGTGGTTGCAAACGCTTGCTTGCAAACCCGAATTGCGTTGCTATTTTCACGAAATGAATACTCGAACCGAGAAAAGTGGACTGTAGACGCTTGCAACACGTGGATCCTTTTGCGCTCGACGACCCGGTCTATCTCTTAATAATTTGTGCTTCGTACGGTGAGTTACGTATGGGACTAAAATTAAGTTTACAAACGGATGGAAACCATCGACGCTTCGCGATCGTGACAAGGAAGTAGTAAATCGCAAGAAATCACACGCAAGCGAGAAAGCGATAGTGGTCGCGATGTGTGGGCGATTTGTAACTGGCCTGAACGGTTTCACGCGTGTAATTTGACCGTGCACACATCGCGATCGATCGTCATTTTAAAAAAGAATAGTAAAAAGAAAGAAACAAACGACCGTAATCGCGACAAAATCAATAATAAAAATAATAATGCTAATTGTAGTACTAATAATTATTATTACAATAATTATAATAATAATAATAATAATAATAAAAATAATTGTAATAGTAATAGTAATAATAATAATAATAATAATAATAATAATAATAATAAGTATCCAGTAAGTTCTCCTTAACGCGTTTAAACAATCACTCTCATAAGTCGCTGTAACAAATCGAAAAAGATTAACATAAAAATAAAATCAAGGAGAAACCTTACAAAATAGGCCTATATATAATATTTTATGCGTGTTATGTATGTATACGTACATATCTGTATATATATATTTATGTACATAAAAAGTTAACATAACGTGCCATCGACTTCTCGTCAGTATCGTACATCGTTCCTCTTTCTTCTCTTTTCGAGCTAGCTAAACGATCGAACTATCCCTGGTGATCAATTAATGATAGTAGTAGACGTACCGATAATAAACGTTACCGATACATACATCGTACACACACGCGCGCGCGTGTATGTACACATATATGTATATATACGCGTATAACGTTGAACAGGCAAAAGACTCGACAGACAGAAAATTCATACATAATAATACACTGAGCAGAACAACGTAAAGTGGTTCCGATACGATGTCGAAGTGACACGAAGACCCGAATATCCATAGGGAAAGTACACTAACAGACGATATGTAGAATCAAATGAAACGATGATATTCGATGTGGTTCACGCGTCGCGTGGTACAGAGCGAACGAACAAAAAGGAGGCTCGAAATCTTCCAAAAGAATTCTGCGTCCTTCCGCGCGTTTCGATGATATTGCGTAAAGAGAGAGATCCGTTAGAATCCGCGAACCTCTTTTTTATTTTTTATTAATTCGTTTGTTCGCGTCGGGCCTCGTTTTCGTGCGTTTCGCGCCCTCGCCGCGTCGTCGAATGCATTCGAGACGCTTCCTCGATGCGCACTGACCCATTTCGTTCGAACGCCGCTGCGCAGCGTGTTGCGCGCGCAACAGCGCGGCTCGTCGTTCGAATAATCGCGCGTACCTCGCCCGTTCATCCCTTACATCGAGCGCGATCCCATCATCGGCTCGTTTCTTCGTCGTTCTTTGCATTCGGGACGGTTGATTCCTTAACGCTGGCTTGCATCAACGCCGATAAAAAAAAAACTTTTAAATAAATAAGACCCAGCAAAAATATTGGCAAGCAACGAGACGATGATGTCGCGTTTTCGAGACAGTACTTGATACGCGGAAGAACGGCGAGTCTTAGTTCTATATTAGCTCTTTTTTTTTACAATCTTCTTCCCCCCTTGCTTCCGACACAGAAGCGATAAGGGGGACGCACGCGAGTCGTTAGTGTTACATGATGAGCGGAGGTGATAAAACCGTTGTTATTTAATCCTAGCTTCTCTTGTAAATGCGGTGTGTTTCACTTAAAAATGACGCGGTCCTTTCCTTAATAACTATCGTACAGTTAATTATCGATAGACAGTTAAGTGATATCTTTTCCTTCCTCTTAGCTTTTTTTCCACTCTTTTTTTTTTATGATTTTGCAATTTTCCCCTTCCGATAAATTTAAAAACTTTCGTAACAATTAATTTATACTTAAGGTTCTGTTAATATTAATTATGGCACAATATAAATATTATATTTAAAGTCTTTTTGAAGACATAATAAAAATAAATTTAAGTAGTCTTTCTCCTATGCTCGACGTTATTTTTTTTTTTTCTATCGATTTCTCGTAATTATAGATCGTTCTTAAGCAACTTTTGTCTGTTTTCGATTCAAAGATGCGTTTTCTTACTTCTGTTCTCTTTTTTTTATTTCCCCCATTATACCCTCGCGATTTCGCTTCACTTTTAATACCCTTTTTGAAAAACAATAAGAATTTCGTTTTTCTTCCAAACGAAACCGAAGAGTGTTTGTACCCAAAATAATATATCCGCAACGCTTTCTCGGACTTTCGTAATATCCAGCTTTTTTCGAACTATTCGATACCTTTTACGAGATCGTTGGCGTAGTAAATGCACAGTGGAACGGTTCTGTTTCTATCAGAAGGTAAACGTTTATTAATCGAAGAGCAATAAACTTGTATCCCCCATCTTGAACGAAATATTTCTCTTTTCACTAAAAGTACTCGCTCACGGTTGGACACCGCTCGAAAGTCCGAGAAGCTTTCACAATTTCCCGATGCTCTTTGGTAAGACAATATCACATGATCAAGAAGTTAAACCAATCGAAAAAAAAAACAATCTAATCAGTCGATTTCTCCCTAAATGTAGGGATGTTTTTTTTTTTTTAAGTCTGGAAACTAGTTAAAAAATAAATTTGAGTCTTTGATTAAACGCGTTAACGTTTAGAAATTATAAAAATCAGCCTTCTCGAAAGTAAATTCGCGTATCAAAGTATTTCGTCACAGCGCCAGGAAATTAGCTTGAGCACTTGCGAGAAATGCCGGCTCAAGTGCGATTACGAGTCGTTAATTAAACAAGAAAAGAAAAAGAATGTTAACCAACGTAAAACCTCGATAAACGTTCACGTATTAAAGTCCAACGACGGCTCTAACGGGTCAAACGGAAGCTAGAATCTACGTGTATGATTGTTTGTAGAAAAATCCGTCGAACGTGCGCGGGCCACGCGATTAACGCTGCGTCTCGTTCGTGGCGTTCGCGTACGCGTTCGCGCGAATAATCCTTTACAATTGGATACGGTTATTTAGTATTACAGTCGGGGCTTACAGTATAAAAAGTCTGCGCACAAGAAAAGTCGGCCACTTGGTATCGTCGTTGCGATTATACACGATCGACAAGAAAAAAGGAAGTACGCGATACAAACAGCGTTATTCTCGAGACAACAATAACCCACATATCGTTCACACAGAGACGCCCAGGGTTTTTTAACGTCCAGTTCATACGGATTGCATTCCATTGCCGATACAGTATATAATGCCTATGCAACTACCAGTTTACGATGATATATCGTTTACCTCTGTTAATTCACACGTCAGTCACACTCTCTCGTCCTCTTCTTACGTTTCTTCCTTGTAATAGCATACGAGACAAAAATCCATGCATTAAAGTTCGAAAAAAGATTCATCGATAATATTCTGTATAATAATATTCGCTTTAAATTCTAGAACGATTAGTAGTAGTAATAATGTTGGTAATATTTCGTTTCGCGATAGAAGATGCAAACGCGACGCCTAACTACATCTTTTTTTTATTTTCATCACGTGTAAACAGTAAAAGACCTAAAGTTCCTTGTTTTTTTTTTTTAGTTTGAAGACGTTGGCACATTGGAATAGATTTTGTGTGTGTGTGTGTGTGTGTGTATATGTGTATCATTTTTTTTCCGTTTTTTTTTAAGTTTTTTTTTTTATACTTTTTTGTAATTTTCGATTCAACACCGTATGACAGTGTACAAATAGGGTCGAGTACCCTGAAGAGATATGTTTATATATCCAAACACTGAGCTTTTGTCCCTCGATCCGTGGCGACGGCTGATCTCGCGAGAAATACGCGCCCGTTTCCGCGCATCGTCGTCGAGAATATCCTCGACGTTATTCGCTTTGGTCTCGCTTTTTAAAAACAAAAAAAAAAACAAAAAACCCAGAAAACTAAAGAAAGAAATAAAATAGTCGCAACAGCAGTCAAATTCGCTTTGGTATCGTACCGATTATTACGTTAATCCTGAGTCTCGGGACTCGTCATTGTTTTTCTCGCGGAGATTTTCCCGCCAAAATTTTTCCACGATGCGCGCCGTTCAGTTCTTCGCTCGTTTCTCCGGATCGTCGAACGTCGACTACACCAAAATGGATCAGCGGTCGCCCATGATGGATCGCGAGACCTTCGACAACATCCGATTCAATCTTCTCGGCTTAAAAGAGTCTCGTCTCGGCTTTCTTGGCTTTTTTTTTTACAATTAACTTACACAACACCGAACATCGACCTAATTCCGTATACTTTTTCTGTTTTCTTCGTCATATACCTCTAATATTTTTCGTTCCAGTATACCAAACTGAAGGACATCACAGAATTTCCCGATATTAATTAACCAATTAATTTCCTTTCGCTATATACACGATCAGCATGCACGCCGGCAATCATAATGTGGAACCGTTCGCGAGACTATTTTTTATATTTCCTTTAATCCCCTACAATCCCTCCCCCAACCCGTTTGCCGCGTTCCCTGTCCCCCTTTCATTTTGTAGCGCCGAATATATCGTATCTTTGATGCTTCTTCGCTTTCGACATAGAGATATATATGTATATATCACAGAATTATAAAAGGTTTCCAAAATGACTAGGATAATTTTCACTAACGAATTCTATCTTCAGCTTTTCCCGAGTCGAAAAAGAAATTTTCGAAAAGCAAAGATGTACACGCGCAATGGTGCCCCTCCCCCATTTTTTTCCGCGGAAGAAACGTTTCTCGTATTCTTTGCTATCTCCACATTATGCTTTGGCCGGTCGTGGAAAAGACATTTTTTTTTTTTTATTATTATTCATTTTATCTCTACGAATGTATACGCAATATTTTAAAAACTCCCGCCATCGGAAGACACCTAAATCTAAAATCGTATAATTTTTTCTCTCTCTCTCTCTCACGGTATACTTTTTCATTCTCGCGAAGATATGTTTTGGAAAACTTCTTCTCCCGTTCTAGTTTATCCGCGTTTCCCTCTCTACTCGTTTCCGTTTCTCTTCCAATCTCTGTGCTAACGCCGTCGAAACCCCGAGAAGACGAGCGCGACTCACTCAACTCCCCCATTTTTAAATACTTTTTTCCCCCATTTTTTCCATTATTCCCCGCTTAGTACGGACTCTAAGAATTAGACGTAGACATAATTTGTTTTATTCATTTTTTTTTCCCCTCAAATAATTTGTACTTGCTCGTTAGTTATAATGGCATTTCCTTTGTTTCATTATCTCTTTTTTTTTTTTTCTTTTGTTGCTTCTTTGTAATCCCCTTACGATAAAACATCAACTTTGTTTAACGCTGAGCTCTAAACCTGAATATGTTGCGCGACGAATAACTTTTAGGGTGTTTCTCTTCACCTTGTACGATCGTAAATATGGATGTATCCAAGATTTAAAAGAACAGGGCAGTGCTCGACGGTTCTCGCACGAATCGTTCCCCGTCCCGATCGGTTTCCATTAGCCTGATCGGGTTGTCTCTCTGTCGTTTATCAATTCTATTTCTTGCCACGAAACGAAGAGAAGACGAAAAATGATCGAGACGGAAAGAAAAGAAATCCGTGCCGTTTCAAGACGAATCCAAATTCTACTTTACCACTTACTCGTAATATTGCACATTCGCCAACGAGACGCGTTAATTAATAGCCGTATTCTATTTAATCGCGTTGCATTCGATTCGTAAATGAAAATGGAGGACGCTTTTCACTGCCCTGCTTTGCCGTTGTCTATCTACGTCGAACTACTTTGTTTCTTTTGCTTTCTCACTCTCATTCCATCTTTATCCCCCACTTATAAAACCTGAACAAGAGAATATCATCGTTATCAATTATCGTACGAATATAATATATATATATATATATATAATATATATATGTATATATGTATGTATATATATATATGTATATATATATGTATATATGTATGTATATATATATGTACAGCTCAAAATATTACTTTTAAAGAGTTAAAAATATAGTCTGTGTAATTTGCGCGCACGACGGACCTGTACACGTGTAAAAGCCCATATAACTTCTACTTGCACTTTTCCACGCTCCTCCTCCCCCTTCCTACTCTCATCGTCTTTCGGTCTGCCTCGATACATCCAAAACCTCGTCCCTTCCGTCCCTTTCCTCTCTTTCGGTTTCCAAAAATTTGAGCACGTATTCCGCAGACTATTGTAATTGAATGTCGCTTAGGCCTAAGATCCTCGGATCCTCGCGATCCACGATCGCCTATCGGTTCCAATTACCGCGATGACACACACGATTACGTATCCCTTCACACCCGTGTTTCTCTCCGACCTCTGCACTCGCGTTCCGTTCCCCCGCGAGCGGGGACGCGATTCCGCGAGTGACCCGCGCGTGACCGACGTCCTCGCGACCCCCTCGTCGAATGTCTCGAAACAACGCGCCTCGAGACCTTGTTTAAAATCGGTACCTTAAATGGAATGTATTCTTCGACCATCGAGCGAACGTTTATGGATCGCGTCCCGGTCGATTACTCCCTCCTTTCCTCTTTGGATTTGATCGCAGTCTTGAGACGAGGAGGACCGCGAAACGAGGGCTGCGACGGCGGCGGGAACGCGTCCCCGCGACGGAGGAACGCCGATCTGTCGTCGACGCGAGGAACCGGATGGAAACGCGAACGCGTCGCCGTGGATGGCGTCGCATAAGAGAGTCCGGGGACGGGTCGATCTTAAGACGGTCCCGACATTTTCATTGCGGCTGCTGCTGCATCTGGGTCTGGTGCATGCTGCCTAGTACGTTCTTTATCGACGTGGTCTTGAGCAGCCTCTTCAGCATGCCGCTCGAGCCGCGATGCTGGAGGCTCCTGTGCGTCGTGAGCGAGTTCTTGGTGCGGTACCTGCGGTTGCAAAACTCGCAAACGTGCAGGGTGTCCGATTTCTCGTGCTTGTCCTGGAAATGACGCTTCAGGGAGTAGTAGCATGAGAAGTTGCGACGGCAGTACGGGCATTCCTGAGGCTCGTTTATGCCGCCCGCCGTTGGCGGCGGCATCCGGTACATGGCAGAGGGAGGCGTCGATGCTGGATGCATCCCGTTGCCCGTACCTGAAAATCGTCCCTCTGTTAGTCAAATTATTTACGACACCTCGAATCTCCGATTCTCCCAAGGAGGACCTCCCGCGCCTGTGGGGGGCCGTCAATTTTATCCAAACTTTTTCTGGCGGTTCTAGAGACACGTATATCCCAGCTTTTTCGTCAATGCTCATTGTTTTTAAAGATATTTAATATTTTATTTTCAGATTCGGATTGTATGGTTTATTTTGAAAGTGGTGTACAAATAATTCAGTGTAAATTTTTTATTTGCAACGAGTTAATATTTAATGCTTTGTTCGATTTAAAATTGACCGGTATAAGAAATTGCTTAGCTACTGATTATGAAAATGGTGTAAGTCCAATTTTCTTTATAGACTGCTGGCTACATTTGGTTTATTTCACCGTTTTAGGTTACTTATTTTATGGTTGAAAGTATGTTGGATGAAGTTTTGTAAAAGTGCACCATATACTATTTTATATAAAAGATAAATGTAGGACACAGAATTTAAGAGTTGGGATTTATCACCTACATGGCTGGGAAGACCGCCAAAATTTAAAAAAATCACCCTGGCCCCTTTAGCCTATTACATATGAAAAATATAAGGATACGGAGCAGTTGTTACCTTATATGCCTCCTGTGCATCATGAGATTTTATGTCAACTTTAACAATATATCAAAATAATTAACGTTCAAAATAAAAAATACTACTTCTATTTTACTTCTTGTTATAAAGAAAATTGGATTAATACGAAATATATTTTAAGTGATATTTAATTTTTCATAACAGAAATTAAATGACCTTTACAACTGACTAATTATGAAAGTGGTGTAAGTCCATTTGCAGCTCGTAAATATATATTATTTTAGTTAAATACGTTTCGTTTAGTTATTAGATAAACAAAAATACCAAAAAAAAATGAAAAAATGGATAATTTTTCATCTCTAACGAGATTCAAAACTTCGACTTTTGAGAATAAGAATCCATGTACTAACGTAACTGTTACGATCCCCTGACGAAACTACATACAATCCGAATCTAAAAATGAAATATTAAATATCTTTATAAATAATAAGCATTGGGCAAAACAGCTCAAACACGTGTCTACATATATTTGTTCTAAAATCACCAGAAAAAGTTTGAATAAATTTGACGACCCCACAGATGCTAGATCTCCTTGTCAGAGTCGACCAAAATCTGACCACGATTACGAAGGGTTGCGATCGAAAAGTAACTTTGGTAAAAATTGTCAGATCTGATCAGATTTTGCCCGACTCTGGGTCCCATAGGTTCGCTAAAGTTCCAATGTATGGTAAACGAAAGGATCGATTTGGCTGCGAGAAGGCATCTCCAGAAACTCGAAACAGCAAGATACGTATTTAAGTCGATCCTTTCGTGTACCAAAACAGTCGTTCGATTGGGGTTCGATCTTTCTCAATCGTCCTAGATGGGAAGTAAAAGGAAAGGATGAAGAACACGCGTTAAACCAGCCTGTCGGACATTTCGATGTCGGAACATCCGCTGTAGTCCTGGACCAGCGATAGGCCGGAAGCTGGAACGTTCGATCTCGTTCCTCGTTTCGTTCTCGAAACGACCTCGGCCCCAGTGTAACGCAACTCTACCGTCTGTCACGGGATCGATCAAGGATTAGCACAGGTTGACTCTGTTCCATCGCGCGAGTAGCGAGGTATCGTTAATTAAACCGAGTGGTAATTAGTCGAGTGAGCAGAGACGAAGAGGACCAAAACCACCATGCCAGACGCGTCGCGAGTCGAGAACCAGTTAGGTGTGTGTGCTTTTCGGATATCGTAACCTCCCGGAATATTAACTAGCCACGCAAAAACAAGAAAAAAAATATGTTACTCGACGCTTCGGAAGTGCAAGGCTAATTTCTATATTCATGCATGAAAGAAGCGATTACGCGGGTTTCGTGTGCGTGCAAAAGAATACAACCCGGTCATGCTTGCGCGATCAGCGAAAGAGAAAAGGTATCGATACGCGACAGTTTTCGAAATTAATGTTAGCAAGAGAATAAAATTAATAGAATTAACAAAAGGTAAACCAGTTTAGAAAAGAGAAATTTTTGTCAAAAGTCTCGAACCGATCGACGGATTCGTCGACCATCGATCCGCCGTTCTCGAAGGCATTCCGTGTTAGGCGAGTATCGAAGCTGCAAAACGAGCATCAAAACTACGATACACAACAACATGCACACAACATCGAACATCGAACATCGAAAAAACCACAACAAATTAAAAAAAAAAAAAAAAAAGAAAAGGAGACCAATGGAGGGAAAAGAAAAGCGAAACTATGTTAAAAAAAAAAAGAACAATGCACAGGGTGTTTGCCACGAAACGTATACAAAAAAAAAAAAAAAATCGTTGGTGGGAAAAGGTGGGGGTGTTAGTAGGAAAAACTTGAAGCGTAATCGTAAACCCTGTACGACGAGATCCGAAATCTCCAGACCTGTTTGCAAATTCGTGTTTGCGATAATGCTCGGATAACTGCATCGAAATGAAAAAACCCTCGGTATAAAAATGTTTTGATTCGTATCAATGGCGGCGAAATTTGAAGGAACAAGAAATTTGGTAAAATCGGTGCAGTTGTGGCGAGCATTACCGGTTAATCGAGCGTTAACGATCTTTCCCGATCACCGATCAACGAACGAGGCGGTCGGATTCCCGCGTCTTCGGCGCGGCGCGGCGTCGCGTCGGTGCGGCGAAGGACGACCCCGACGCGTCGATTCCGAGTCATCGACAGGGGGTATGGTATTATAACGGAGCTGCGAATACCGGAAGAATTCGATCGGCGACCGTACGGTACCGAAGAGAACGAAGGACGACTGGAGGAGAGGAAAGAAAAGCAGTTTCGCGCGGAGGGAGGACGGAGGAATGAACTTGACGCTGGGACGAAAGCTCGAACCGCACGAAGAAGACGCAGAAGAAGAAGAAGAAGAAGAAGAAGAAGAAGAAGAATAAGGGTCGATCCACGTGGGAGTTGAGACCGGTTTCTCTGGCATGCACTCACTTATGGAGGGGACAGGGGGAGTACCGGAAAAAGGAAGAGGGAACGAACTGTCGACGAGGAGCCGAGGTCGTTGCGAACCAACGATTATGCGATTGTGACCTACGCGAGCGCACCAATGTGGTTAAGAGACAGACGGTCGAGTAAAGGGGGATAACGGATAAGTAACGGGGGGAATAGAGGACGGGACCCGGACTTTTAAGGAGGATCGAATCAAGAAGATAGAAAAGACGAGAAAGCACACTTTTTGAAAAAGTGCGCGGCGTTGACAGATACGTATCAGCCCTACCTTATCTAAACCTTCAAAAGAACTTAATGTCAATGTCGCCGGGTCTGCTCTTATGATAGGTATATATATGGGTCATCAGGGAGTTACGCGAGCAGTACACCCGCTCGCAGATGACGCATCTGTACTCCTCCTGTCGCTCGGCGTGCTTGTCGGCAACGTGGCGTTTCAGGGACGCTTTGCTGCATAGCACCTTGTTGCACAGCTGGCAGGTGAACAGCTTCTTCGCTGACTGGGTGTTCAGAGAGTTCAAGGTCATAGAGGTGAGCACTGAAACACAACAATGCACCTCATGCAGCTGCAACCCCCACACTTATACCCTACGGCCGTGTCAAAGGGTCACCACGCAAACCGATAAAACTTCTTTCTCTGTGTGTTCGCGGATTCTCTGCTTTCTCTTCTCCTCTTTTCCCCATTAGTGTCGTTTACGCTCTCTCTTTGCTCGTGCTCGTACTATCCCGGACGCGAACGCTCGCGACAGGTCTGACGCAACTAATGCACAGTTTAATTTCCTCGGGCTTCGAAAAGACGCCGCTACAAAAACAATCGTACAATATTGAAAATTTTACTTTCAATCTGAGATGGGTTGCTCGGATAAATCAGAGTACTTTTTATTTTTTATGCAATATAATTCGTTAGTAAGTGAAATAAATGATCTAGAAGAGAGGAAGCAGAGTCGTTCTTCTCATGAAAATTTACCAAGAGTGTATGCATCGCGTTTAATGAAACACAAACGAAAGTTAAAAGTAATCTGATTTACGTTTTGGCAAATTGCAAAGGGTTGAACGTTCGAAGCCGCGCGATCGCTGAAACGTTTTCCTCGAGTGGGGTCTCTTCTTTAGAAATTATTCGCCCGAGCAACTAATAGAGACGCGCGGCCATCTTCCGCGGTACTCGCGGTTCCGAAAGACGGCGAGAACGATATATTCGTGCAGCGGTGCCGGTTTCTTTTTTTTTCTTTTTGTGGGAAGCACACGACGATTATTTCATTGAAACGCGACGAGATTGAGCACGGCCGCGGATTCGAATGGGGACAAAAAGAAATCGGAAAAAAGGGGTAAGGAGAAGCGCGGCGGGGCGTATTCGACAAACGAAGAATACAGGGGGGTTAGACCCGTTGGAAACTCTTCCGACGACGTTACGAGACGCCTGGTCGCCTTTCGGGGTAGCGAAGTAAGAACTTTCAATGCCAGTCTTTTCTTCGGGCCGCGTAACCAAAGGCTCGAAAAGGGTTAAGACGCATGTACGCGCGTGCAACCATACACGGGGGAACGGAGTAGAATGGCTCCCGTGCATATCGCTGATATAAGCCGGTGTGCTGCGCGTGTGACTTCTGTGCATTCACGGGCACCACGCAATTCAAGACCCGAAGAGATGGCCGAGAACGAGAAAAAGAACGAGAAAAAGAAAGGGAAAACTAAGGGTCGCGGATGAAGAACGAAGCATGGACACGGAAACGCGGCGCGGTTCATTTGTAATGGACGGCGTGCTCGTTAATTAAAAAAAAAAAAGATCCGGTCAGACGTTGGCGTTCTCCGTCACTAAAGTCCCCCGTTATGCTACCCCCACACGTATATGTCTGCGTACACATGCGTGCGCGTGCACGCATAATGCCGTATCTGCCTCTTTTCTTCGTTCTTTAGCCATCGAACGCGCACAACCCTTCGAAATGCCTTTCCCGTGCGAAAAATAAACTCTTTATCCAATTTCTCGAGTTGCTTCTCGTTAAACTCCGGGCCGAAAGAAACTGTGAAAAACCAGCCAACACCTCGCTGATGAGGTCGGTCGACTGGATTTCTGATAGAATATCGTGAATATTCCTTGTACACGCGTACACGACGCACATACGCTTGCACGTTGCTCGCTACCGAGCAATAGAGGGGAATGGAATAATAGGGGGAAGGTTCAACGTGGATAAAAACAGACCAGGTATGCACAAAAACTGCGCGCTCGTTTCCGACGATAAACACTTTACCAGTCACTCTCAGTACGCGCATACGTACACGTATCGAACGTATGCTTCGTTAGACTCGTAACAAAACGTGGGGGGATGTCAAAAGAAATATTAAAAATAAAACCAGACGAGAAATAAAGGACGACGACGAGAAGGAAACACTGAGCATTCTGGGTGACACTTAAAGCATGCAATTCGAAGTAAACGTAATAGTAATGCGTGAGCGGCGTGGCGGCTTAACCCTTTCGCTGCTTAATCAAATTATACGGTTTAAAATTTAAAAAACAGACATTTGAAAATTTCTTCTTCGTAACCGTCGATGGTACAATAAACTGTCTCTCTATCGAATGCAGTAATTTTTTACTAGAACCTGGTCAAACTGTTATATTTTTTACTGAGAATTGAAAATGAATTTTTAATCCACTGGACAAGCGAGTAGCTTAAAATAATTGAAAACATTACTGTACATTTTAAAGAGCCAAGATATTTTCGAGTCCAAACATTTAATCCAGCACCGGTGGCGGTACTTAACAGCGAAAGGGTTAATCTGTTCTCCCGTTTATCCTGGCCGCGAATGGCCCTCTCGAACGTGATCGAGAACGCGTGGTCCTTTGGCTCCCAAGGGCGCCTCGTTATCTCTCCTGAATTTTCTTTACTCTGTTCCGGTTCGTATCGCTCTTTGCCTTCCGAGCATCCAAGTATCGCGGTCGCGTGCACCTGTTCCACCTCCGAGAACCCTTTTTACGACCGTCGTGTCCGCGGCCTCCTGGTTTCTGAATCGTTCTTACTTCGTGCTCCGCCGCGACCACGCGTATTCAAAGCGAAGGCCGTTTTGGTTACCGTTCCGCCGTGTAGAGAGTGCGCCCGCCGATGGAAATGCGAACGTACACACACGGAACAATGGCTGCGGATCGTTACACGATTTATTGAATGATCGCCCCGTCGTCCACGGACGATGGAATTTCGATCCGTGTCCGCTTTCCATTGACGACACGGATCCTCCGTTGTCCCGCGTGTAAACTTACCTGCCGGCTGAAAGAAAGAAGCGTGTGGCGCGTGGGGTAACGAATTACCTGAGGTGCAAAACGGTAATCACATCGGTTTCTCAATCTTTTTTACCATTTTTTTTTTTTCATCGAGGATGTGATAGGTGACTAAAAATACAGAAAGAAAGAAAAAACGAAGGAATACAAGCGAGTTATTAAACCAAATAGTACATTTCATATTACATATATATATATGTATATATATATATATATGTATGTGTGTGTGTATGTATATATATATATAAAAAGGTGAAAATATATTAAGATGCATTTGACATTGCTTAAAAATAAAAATAATAATAACTATAATAATATAATAATAATAATAATAATATTAATAATAGTCGTCAATAAATATATATTATAACCAGAACACCTTGGCAGATAACAAATAATAAGTAAGCACGGTAACGCTCGACATACTCGCTTAAAAGATGACACGATTTGTACCCGAAACGGAGTCGTTACCGGGAAGAATTCAGACTTTTTTTGTTTTTTTTTTTTTAATGTTTCTCGGACGTTTCGAGATGTTTCGAGCCAATGGCACCGGTTTTCCCTGTTTATTTCTTTTTTCCATACAATTTTACATATCTCACGAATTTTGAATAAGCTCGTTTTTTTGTTTTTTTGTTTTTTTTTTTCTTTTGTATCTATCAGTGCTTCGCTGCTTTCTTTGCTCTCCTGCTCGGTCTCTCACTCTTTCTTTCTCTCTCTCTCTCTCTCTCTCTCTTTCTCTCTTTCTTTCTCTCTATCTTTCTCTCTCTCTCTCCCCCCTCCCTCTCTAACTCGTGAATACAAAATAATTCTATGCAACGGTAATCGCGATTTGCTTTCGCACAGGTAACCATTATCGTCGATGGTATGTCTGCTTAGTATCCGTGGGTGATTGCTAATTTAACTCTATATCGTAGGGTAGTTAAACGGAATTGCGGCTTACTTTATTATTTAAGATAGATGTTGTACGAAACTGCTGCTCCCCTTCCCGTCCGTACACGTGAATACGTACTCGCGTCAAGAGCAGCAAACAAAAAGGTAAAAGTAACTCAAAGAAATAAAGAACAACGTAAGATCCTATCGTCCCTATTTGTCGTTAAGTCTACGGATTAATAATTACGTGAAACAAACAAAAATAAAAAAAAAAAGAGAAGAAAGAAAAAAAATATGAAGATTCTAGGACTTGTGCGTCCGTGCGTGTGTGTGTAACTATGCGTACAAACGTACCTCTTACCCATGACCATAAAATTAAACAGTGGTTAAATCTGCAATCTGTGCGCTAAAAAGCCTATCGTGTAAACAAAAAAAAAGGGGAAAAAAAAGAAACGTAAAAAAAAAAACAAAAACGAGAAGCGAACGAAGGAAACGTGGATATGTCAGATAGTATAAAAAAAAAAACGATTCACAAAACGTTTTGCCGTGTTCGACGAATGAACCTCACTGCGTGTTGCAAAATATAAAATTTAATATGCGTTCGTCAATAATCATTCTGACCCTCTTCTTTACTTTCCCAGTTGATTCGAACTCCTGCGGTGCCCTGCCGAATCTAATCGCGTTCGCATGCTTTCCTCTACCCGTGTTAACTTAGAAATTAGATACTTTTAATTAACATCGTTTGGTAACATCAGTCAAGAAACGTTTAAAACATCAGTCCAATGTGTAGACTAATTCGAACAATTAAAAAGTAGAAAAAAAAAAAGAAAAAAAATTAAGATAAATCAGTCCCAATTCAGTCTGACAACCAAATCGTGTCGCGGATGGCGGCGGCCAACTGTAATTGCAATCAGGTACGCGTCTCGAGCCTTTTCTCTTAGGTGTCGTTTGCTCTCTCCGTTTTCGGTCGAACGTTTCATTTTAATTTCACGCTTCGATCCTCTCTCTCCCTCTCTCTCTTCCTTTCTCTCTTTTTCTTCTTCGATGAAAATGGCGTTGAGCACGCGACCAACCGCGACACGTTCAATTCAACGATTCAGTCTTTCAAAGTTCGACAACGCCTTCGAACAGATTTCTTTTGCACTGGCCAATCGTAAATCAATAAGGAAGCACCTTCGCTCTCCTTGTCTTTGCGACCGAATTTCGCAAGGCCAACTACAGAGCGCGAATTCCGAGAACGGCGTGACGCGTCGGCTTATAACTCCAACGAGCCGTCGACAATAATTATAAATTATCTTTAAGAAAAAAGGAAAAAAAAAAAAAAAAAAAAACCCCGCGGCTTCGCGAGATCGCGTAATTTCATTAACGCATTAACAAAGAGCGAAATTAATAGTAACATATATAAAAAGAAGAAAAAAAAAAAAGAAGAAACGAACGTCAAAACAAATAAAAAGAAAATACTCGAATAAACCTCTACTAATATATAATTTGCAGTTAAATATTCATTCAATTTATATTAATTTCATTAATAATTTATTATTCTCATAATATAGCGCCGACCGCGGATCGGAGGGCGAATATATATTCCGCAATTAATATTTGGCCATTTTTACAGTAGTCACAAATCAATTTCTTTGAATAAACCTACTAGTTTAAATATTATCAATATCAGTTCTTTCTCCAGTCCTGACTACTATAAAATTGTGTTCGTTACTCTCTATCTCTCTCTCTCTCTCTCACTCTGCCTTTTTCTCCCTCTTTCGTAATTTAAAGCTTCGTTCTTCTTCGTTTCCTCTTTCCAACCGAACAAAGAAACACCACACTCTTTCCCGACATCGTTCCTTTTATCCCCCACTCATTTCTTTATTTGCATAATAATGTTCGGCGTCGGGCGTACTTTCGAAATGCTAAATAAAAATCTGCTAAACGATCTCTTTCTCTCTCTCTCTCTCTCTTTCTCTCCCTCTCTATCTTTCTCTCTCTCTCTCTCTGTCAATCCTTTTCCTATCGATCGAAACAACGTTCGCGGAGAAAATCCTCTTCGAAAATACGAGCGACGCGGATCACTTGAAACGGAATATAACCTAATTTAAATTATCATAGCCTATCTAACGATGCACAAGTGTGTTTTTGAGTCGACTTGCTCCGTGTTCGTCGATAAATATCGTATCGAGCTGCTCGTGTCAGTCCTGTGTGTGTGTTGTACGCTCTGCGGCGTGTGCGTGTGTACGTGTGTCTGTGTATGCCTGGCTGAGTTCACCGTTTGTACAATGACGCACAGTGTGTGCTATCCCCGGTACGCTGTAAAATATATATCGTATGTGTCGTCTATGTGTGCTCTGCGAATTACTTTGCGAATCGATCTTCTACGAATGTCGACGCACGACGGGACCTAGTCTGTCTATATGTTTATCGTTTCGGGGACCTTCGAAGTCTTCCTGACGCGCGCCATTTTGTTCGACAGTGGTCCTGGTTTTAGCGTCCCGGAATTTTCCCCGCTTAGAATGATCGGAAATTGGGACCTCTCGGAGCTTTCCACGCGATCGAGTGAGAATTTTTTAGCAACAGACGAAACACGTGTCCCTCCTTTTGAACTTGATAAAAAAAGGGGACACACGTTCCAAGACATTTCGTGCAACGTCCTAAAGCGAGGACCACTGCGTTATATCGCAAGCTGCTGGTAAGTTGCCACAAGAAACGGGAGTTTTATCGGTTGGTAACGGATCAGACACGCCTAGTCGCTTCTGTTTGTTAGCTTGGACCGGTCGCGCGTATTCCCTCTGTGCCAACTCGCCAGTAACGCGCGATACTTTTCCCTGGGACGCGACGCGAACGAAAAGCCTGAACGGAAAAAAGGATCTCGCGATCGTCAGGAAGTCCTCGCGTGGTTGCTTATCAAAGTTCTACTAAAATATAGGTATATGCTATGTAGTCGGTTATATGCATTATATGGCTATTATCGTTTAGTATATAAGTAACCTGTCAGTGTTAATGGACCGTGTTTCCTCTTCTATCGCCCCTTGCCCCTTTTCGAACACGTTTTAATTCGCGACGCGGTTTCCGTCGCGTTGACAAACTCTTCGCCGTGAAACGGACGTAGTCTTGGTAACGCGCGCGCGAGCGCGGCAGAAAAAAGAAAATTGAAAAGCCGCGAAGAAAGTATAGACGGCGTGTGGTTACGTACGCGCGGAGAGGCGGCGAAGAATGGAAGTGTATGGAAATGAACGCGCCAAGGCCAAATCGTGTCGAGGGTTGAAACGCGCCTTCCTTCCTCTGCTGTTCTCACGCTTGAGTATTTCTGACGGACTTTCAGTGACAACGACGGTACGAAACAGAACGATCGGTGGTGGAAACGGACGAATTAGAAAGTAAAAAGAAAAAAAAATTATACGTAAAGAAACGAAAACACGAACGAGCGGTTATCACGCACGGCGATGAGGAAGGTGTATAGATAGATCATTCGATAATAGTAAACAGAGATGCAAGTGCAGGTCAGAGTTCCCCGGAGAATGTATCCCGTAAAATCGGTATCGTTTCCTTGTTAAACGTTATAGTACGAACAGAACTTTTTGTACTATAAGGGCTGGGAAAAAAAATCGATCGATCGCGCACATTTCCCCTAACGTGGTCCAGTGAAACATCCCTGTGCATCTCGTTCGTACGTTAATAATAGCGATAGTAATAATAAAAAATAATAATAAGATAAGGTACTTTACGTAAAGCCCGGTATATACCAATAAATGAATATGTGTCTGTGTGCAAGGTACCCCGCTAAAGCATTTAATATGGAATGAATATATTAAGATAAAATATATATGTATATATTATATTATATTATATCAATGTGTACGTCCTTTCCCGCGATCCGTCGCGAAACGACAACCATAATCGTCACGGAGGAACCGTCGGGTTTCCCTCCGGCGCCGCGGCTCTACCCTGACTTCTTTTGACCTAACTTTTTGTAACTTTTTTGTTATTTACTTTTTACAAGCGCGTCGCCGCGTCACCGATCGTTGTCGATCCGCGACGGACAGAGGTTCCCCATTTTGCTTCTCCCGCGCGTACTTTTCAGCCCCGTTTCATCCGAAATTCGCCCCCCTCCCCCACCCACCCTCCCGTACCCCCCATCGAACATCGAAACAATTAAAAATTCTCGAGTCTTCTGTTAATCAATATTCGTTTTACAGTCTTTTCGAAACGTTTCGGACGTTTCCGCCTAAAGTTAGTTGGACGATGGTGTCTCCGACACCTGGAAGTATTCGTTTCCTTTCATTTCCTTTCTTTCGTCGAAATACGTAAATCTAACTACCGTGTATAGCCTGCGGTTAAGCCGTGTGTCCTATCGATACGCGACTGGATCGACCGGACGCGTCTCGTACGCGATTCGACTCGAGAGGACGTGTTTCGTGCGAACAAAAATCGTGGCTGCAAGATATTCGACGATTCGCGATCCCTCGACGCGACGACGATCACGGACGAGCAACATTTTCATCCGTACGATGATCCCCAACGACGTACAAACGACAAGCTTTCGCCCGTTACTCCGTTCGACGGAAATCTCGATTCGACATCGAACAAAAATTTCCGCCGAACGAATCTTGTTCGTCGACTACGAGACTGGGCCGGAAAGTCTTCGTGGAAATAAATTTACGTGCTACAAGAAGAATTTTGAAAAAGTAAAACAAAACGTGACACGTGTTATGACAACGGAGACAGACGAACGTGTTACTTTCCATAACACGTGTGGGTCAAGGCTGAATTTTTTGTTAAAATTTTAGATTAAGCTCTCGATGAGAATATTTGAGAGTATTTTTTGTACAATTATATCAATTTGGTATTTCGATTCAACGAGGAGCAAAAGGAAACGTAGTAAAATGTATCCAGAACTCGATCGAATAAATTAGAAATTACACGTAACGAGGGAAATGAATTTCCAAAAGAACTTGCTTTCCATCCTCGTATCGTTCGAACGAAATGTTGCTCGTTTTGCTTCGCACACGAAGGACATTTGTCTCGCGAATGATCCTCGAAACTCTGGGATCAGGTAAGGACAGTCGAATCGTCGAGAGTCGTATAGTCTTCGTCGGCAAGTATCGCGTAAAGACCGAGAGAACGACGGTATAAAAGTAGACGAAAATAACTATACCCTAGATGTTTTCCCCCCTCGAAGAACGCAAATTGCGCGGGACCCGAAGAGACATCGCGTTGGATCGGTAGAGAGTTTCGTCGGTCGCGAGACGCGTCGAGGGTGACGCTTGAACCGATGGAAACCGAACGTTCGTGACGTCGAAGCAACGAGCAGGCCTCGACCGAAGGGACACGTCCGGAAGATCGGTTGATTCCTACAGACTTCAGCCGACGCGGGGATCGAGGAACGTCCTCGATCCGTCGTACGAGGATATACAAGAAACCCCTTTTGTTCGTGGAGAATCGCCTGTGGCGGACGAGCCCCGTTCGTCTCGCTGTTTTTCTCTTTTTTAGCGCACGATTCGCGATTAATCTCATTTTGTATCGCTTAGTCCTAACAATTGATAACATTAGTCCGGCTGTAAAGACCGAAGAGGCCGAATCGTTAAACGTCGGAACACGATGAAAATATACAGATTCGGAAACGTAGCGTGACGAAAGATCCGAGACAGATCTTGGAATAAAAATCACCACGTGTCCGTGAAATTCTTCGTCTGGAAGCACTGATTTCGTTTTCTCTAAGCCAGTCCCTTTCGATTTCCAGGATCGCTTCTTTCTTCGCTACGGACGTGCACGTTTTTTTTCTCGCTCCTTCGTCGACGGAATGAGATTCTCGTCGCGAACAGCATGCTCCACGCTTCGCGTCGGTTATTTCTACTATACTTTCGGCATCTCGTCGACCATAATCTCCCCTCTCCACCCACCCCCGCCCCTCGCCCCTCGTTTCACGACAGGGAATAAAAACTATCAAACGCGAGAATTCTCGTTACTGCAACTGGTCCCATGGTATCGCAAAAAACGTCAACAGAGTGAATCGTGGAACCAACGAACGAACGCGAGGCGTCTCGCCGCTGTCGCGACGCAACCGAATTCTAATAACTAACAGTAACAACAATATTCCGTTATCCGCGCGGCCATCGACACACGGGGCCTGTGTCGTGATTGGGACAACGAGAAACGCAAAACGTGTCGCGGGCCGCGTAACGCGCGTCGGGCACGTCGAAAAATTGGAAAGAAAATGAGAAGAACTCAGCGCGATCCGTCCCTCGAGCGGCCATTGCTGTCGACGAAGTCGGTCGTTCTCGTCCCTCCAGAGCCCGTCCCCCGTCCGTCGTCCATTGGCACCGTTTTCTTTTTTTTTTTGTTTGTTTTACTTTGTTTTTTTTTCCGTTTTCGTTATTTATTTTTTATTTTTTTTTTATTTTCATTCTTGTCTACTAAGCTCGTTTCACAGTGTTCCTCGGCACGGTGCGAGCGTAACGCGACGATAACCGGCTCTATTTCTGTCTACGATGGTAGATGCTCTTGTGATTGTTCAGGCTGTTCAGCGTCCTGAACACCTTGTGGCAGAGTGCGCAGACCGCGCTGTTCAGGGGCTGGAAGTGCTGCTGCTCTTTGTGCCGTTTGAGGGTGAGCTTCGTGGAAAGGGTTTTACCGCAAACGTCGCAGGTATAGCAAACGCCCGGGGGTAGCAAGCTGCCGTGCAACGGGTGCGACAATCTCATCGCGAGGATCGCGGACGGTGGACCTGCTGCACCGCCACCGACTGAATTGGTTGTTTTTTTTTTTTTTTTAATTTTTTTTTTATACGGAAAGCGAAAGGAGACGACCGCACGGTTATCGTTACGTGAAAGTGAAACGCGGCCGGTAGAGGTTAGGCGGAAACGAAAGAGCAAGAAAGTGACGCGTATACGAACGAGTTAGATGAATGAGAGAGTTTTAAAGCAGCGAGAAATATAGAGACATAAGCAATGAAAGAAATAAAAGAATACAAAATAGTAACCAAGAGTTTAGGAAATTATGTGAAAGACAGAGAGAAAGTGAGAGAGAGAGAGAGAGAGAGAGAGAGAGAAAGAGAGAGAGACCAAGCACCAATATGTCCGTTATAAATATCGACACCCAATTAAAAAGAAAAGATATTTTCCGTTACGAACCAATATTTGTGGCGTAGGAGGAGGCACACGGAGAGCCACGTGTGTGGATGGACCCCCAGCGCAAATCCGTGTTCGTGAAGGTAGCGGGTAGGTACACACAGAACAATGACGAACCAGAGCCGAACGTATAGCCGAGCGAGCGGGACCGGGAACAAACAAGAACAAAGATACGACTGCCATTAATATCACTGGACAAGATTAGTGTACGCTGGTGGTATTCTTCGATGCGCAGGGCCAGGGGTTGTATGATGTGATACTCGGGTTGGGGGTGGGGGCATTAATGGTCGGTAAACGGGGAACTGGTGGGCGTTCGTACAAGGGGGGGAAAATCAAGGAAGACAGCGAAGGAAACGAAAGGGTTCGACGGAGAGGGTGTAAAAATAGGTTGATAAGGAGATACATGCGTCGATAGGCCGCCGATCGCCGCCATGGTGGCAGCCATTCTCCGGGATCGTTTCAACCCCCGGAGCTCGAAATTCTTTTTTTCTATTTTTTTTTATTTCATTATTTCGATTTGTTTAATCGTTTCGATCGCAGAGAGAAAGGTGGCTCGGGGCTCTGGTTTGTCATTGACCATAGGTAACGCAACGATCGGCGATCGTCGCCACCGGAAGTCCGGGATTCTCTACGAATCTCGAGGTATGGTTATCGATGCACGCGCGTGCGCGTTCCAGCGCGGCCCTGAGCCGTGACTGAGTCGAGGTCTCCGCTGCATTCTCCGAATTTCTTCCTTTCCTGTGTGTTAACGCGTTCGCTACCACCATTCGGTACTCGTCGGGTCGACATCGAATCGAATACTGTCTATCGAAGGTATCGATACCAGTTCGATACCTCGCGCTCGGTACTCGTCGGATCGATATCGGAATCGATAGTTATCGATGTCAGCTAATTATCGTGTCGAATCGAAAGCATCGATACCTGTTCAGTACCTCACAAAACTACTTACTAATAAAACTACGACCTGGGAGATAGTTATATTATTTTTATTTAAATTTATTCGTACAAGTATTTACCACGAAAATGAATAAATTTGTTTTACTAATACTTCGTGAATGGAAAAATTTGTTGATTTTAGAATATAAGACTTGATGACCAGTGAATAGCTTCATGATTGTGTAAACTTGACATCAGAAACTTGTAACGAGTCAGACTGGCCATTGTATGGCATGGGGCTAAGATTTGAAACGAGTATTGAAACTCTCATCGAAGGATCAAACAGGTATCGATACATTCGTACGAGTATCAATTGATAAAGTATCGTAAGTGGTACTTGAAATTTGATACATATCAATACTTTGGTATCGAATCGATCGAATATTATCGATAGTATCGATATCGATCCGATCGCTACCATACGATTGGAAAACCGTCTGCCACAGACCACGCCTACGTTTCTAATAATCTTATTCGTTGCAGTGCATGCTTTCGATTAGGTACAAATAAAATATATATTTAACACGTTCAGTGCCAGACAAAACTTGTTTTTAACCTGATTAGCAAGAATCCTATTTCGATTTATTTATTTTGTTTAACATTTTATTTTGAGAACTAATGCTTCTTAGCTGTTCAATGACAGTTCTGATATTCAATTTTGGGCGACGCGTGGTAGCGAATGTGTTAAACGCTCGACAAAATCTGGGAATGCAATGGAAGCCCCGAGGCGTCGCGCAATATGTTCAACAATGGATAAAAGATCTATAATACTCTACTCGTACCTTAAAATACTAATAAAGGAACGCGTGGATTTCAATACGATCCATCATTTTTACCGTATTTTTTAAACTGTTGTAATAATCGATGCCCAGGAATCGAATTGGATTTTATATACATAATGCCTGAAGAAGCCATGGACTTGGTAAATTTAGCGTTAAAAAAAAGGATTAGTAGCATGATGTCGAGAATGAATTAGTCAACAAGTGAAGATTTTCGTTGCGAACGTTCCCATAGAAGCGACACACAGTGTTCGAAAACGGCGATTTAGACGCGAGAAACTCCAATTTTTAAGTTTCTAAATCCTTGAGGATCTTCATTCGAAGCATTATTTATCCCTAGAAATTGTTTAAATAGGTTAATTTTTACGCGGAAACTCAACGTTTCTATTTTTCTTGGAAATATTGATATTACAATGATTTCATTCAGTAGTACATATATGAATCTTGCACAGGAAGGTACACATTTTATTTTAGAATAAAAACAATTGATCAAAAGTTTATTACAATTTTAAATGCAGGCTATCAAAGAGAACCAATTTTAGTATTTATCGTTGTTTGAATTTTGAATCATTAAAATCCTTCAATCCGATCGGAAGTTATGATTTTTTAAACATATGCATGCAGGGAAACATTTCTGACCACACAGTATATTTTCGGTAAAGAATTTTTTTCTCAAAGGTGCGTAGGATTTCGAGGTTATGTCTATTGACCAAAAATGATTGCAATCGACCCCCGCAACCAAAAATAATTTTTTCAGAATGATTTAAAATTTTTGTTTTTCAGGGTAACCAGACAGTTATGATCAGACATTATATTTTCGGTAAGGAATTTTTTTCTCGAAACTGCGTAGGAATTCGGGGGTATGCCCATTGACCAAGAATGATTGTATTTGACCCCCACAACCAAAAATAATTTTTTCAGAATGATTTAAAATTTTTGTTTTTCAGGATAACCAGACAGTTATGATCAGACATTATATTTTCGGTAAGGAATTTTTTTCTCGAAACTGCGTAGGAATTCGGGGGTATGTCCATTGACCAAGAATGATTGTATTTGACCCCCGCAACCAAAAATAATTTTTTCAGAATGATTTAAAATGTTACAATTTAATTTTTTAATAATTCTCGATTTCTTAAATATTCTTGATTTTCATCTTATTTTGGCCCCTAGAATCTCTCATTAAAATCTATCTCAGAGGTGGTCGAACACCCTGTTATATGGGTGACGTAGCAACCAAATTGTTCAGGTGAAATATTAGTTTTCGCGTCTAACATCACCCTTTTCGAACACTGTGCGTCGACGAGGAGAAAGCGAGAGCGGTTGTCGCTTTCGTCGAACCTGACCCGTTGAACACGAAAGCTCTCCGGGTTTCTCTCGTCCTAGGCCGCGAAAGAGCTTCCGTTCCGTGGGATAAAAAGAAAAGAGAGGCGACCGGCGCGGGCGTGTGTCCTCGGGGCTTGCGAATATAACGGCGCGGCGCGACGCGACGCATTCTCGATGGTGGCTGGCCTGACCCTCGGCCGCTGTCAAGCGTGAACTCGCACCCATTGACTCTGGGGATGAACACGAGAGGGACGAGGAGGCATCTCGGGCAAATATACGTGTCACGGGGTCTGGGGCTTACGTGCTATACGGTGGGGTACGCGTGTATGTGGGTCGACCGGAAGCGCACGCAGGGCAACGAGGTGTAACGCAGCAAAAGAGAACAAAACGGAACGGAACGGAAAAAGAAAATACAAAACTACCTCCAACCAGAAGGTTGCGTAATCAGCTCGCGAAGGTTAACGAGCGTGCACCGACGTTGCCCGCGCGTACACCTTTCTCCGATCCACGCTGCCGGCCATAAGCGGAGGAAGAGGTAACCCGTACGGTTATGAGACAGGGTAGAAATATGGGACATCAAGGTTTTCTACTATCGACCAAATTAACTGTACCAAAACTTCGTTTATTCCCTAAATATATATTATTAACGCGATGATACCTTACGGGCCGGTATCATTATCGTGAAACGGCGTGTTCTCGCTTTCGAAACAGAAATGTCGAAGTTGAAACGATATCCGTGTAAGAACAGTGAGAGTTCCTCAAGAGAAAATAAAAACAGACGTATACCAGAACGCAGGTTCCTCTATTTGAGATACACACTGCGTGCCATAACTATAAAATCACCCAAGAACTTTCAATTTTATGTATATTCTTGTTGAAATTCGAAGAAACGGAATATACCATATTTGAGATTATATTTATTTTTAAAAAACGAACTACAGAAAACTGGTTTCTTACTGTTTCATAACTATAGAACCAAGCATTCTAGAACAAGCAGTTTTATTTTGCCTAGTGTGATAATATTAATTTGGTTAATAATGCCACGTGGAAGTTATTTAAGTGAGCAAGAAAAAGGCAAAATTTTAGCTTTTCGCGAAAGTAATGTGAAAATACCTGAAATTGTACATAGACTTAATCTATCTCACAATGTTGTGATGAATTTTTTTGAAAATCCCAATTAATATGGGCAAAATAAAAAAGGGGGACCAAAAAAGTAGCTTTCTCTCAGATCTCAACGTTTAATACTTAACACAGTGAGCAATTCTAGTAAAACAATTACTGAAATTAAGTCGAAACTTCAATTAAATGTGTCTCATTCGACGATACATCGAATTATCACAAGTAGTTCTTACATAAGAAGACAAAATTTTATTAAAACTCCTTGACTATTAAGTCGGGACAAAGAAGCTACACGAGAGTTAAAAATTGAAAATTTCAGAGTGGTTTTATAGTTACGACACGCGGTGTATGTAAGGAACAACAAAACATAGATTAAACATAGTAGAATCGTCGCAAATTTTCTAAATTGATATGTTCTGTTAGGTCCAGGCTATTCATTCTCATACATTATATTTGTTATGAGTTTCTCTAAAGAATACAGTGAGTATTTCATGTTCCTACCTCTTCCTCTATCAGGACATCAGTAACATCGGGGAAAAAATCGTACACTGATCTTCCTGGAGTGATTTTAAAGGAACCGTCTACTTTCACGCGCCCGTGTCGAATTTCCTCAAAGATCATTTCACGCAAGGAAGAACGAGAAAGCGAAAATTAAATACGATTGATAAATCTTTTGGAAGTCGTTTGAATTTCAAACACTTTTAACGTGAAAGCACTTTTGTTCTTTCGTGCTCTTCCTATTGCAAGAATATCTCAAAACGAGTTCGTCTCAGGGACACGAAAGCGCACGATTTAACTTTCGAAATCGCTCCCAGGAATCGACATTTATACATACGACTTTCTTTTTTAAAGTTACAATATCCCTGACAATGGAAACGTTTCCAAACATTTTTAATACTTATAACCGGCAATATATGTGAAAAGTAAGGGGGTGGTGGGGGTGGAAGGGGCCGCTCTCTCTCAGCGTGCAAAAAGAAAAAAAACATTTTATTCATAAATAATAATAATAATAAATCATAGTAATAATATTGGTATAATAATGACAATAGTAATCGTAAAATGGACAAATCCATCGTCGATAATTTTGAGAACCCGATTAATAATAATACCGAAACGGGGGAACAAGGATACGATATGCACCATTGGACGTACGCTAACCCCGAAAAAACCGATAACGAAAAAAAAAAAAAAATAATAAAAAGGAACAATGATAGAGATTAAAAAAAAAAAAAAAAAATATATACGTATATACGCTTGCGAATACAATGTATAATGTGATTGCGTTCGTATCGATAAATTCCAATATAAAAGAGACATTCTTATTTACACGAAATACGTACACACCGCGCGTTCTACGCCGTTTATTCTCGATCGGACTTTTTTTTTTTTTTTTTTATTTACATTCTACGTGCAGACAAACGTCCTACTCGCATCGAAGTCGGTGTTTTTTTTATTGTTTCGCGCGAGCGTAGAGGTGTTCGAAGACGGCGCACGGCGTTTATCACAATTTCGCATCTCGATATAGTAATTTAGTCGTCGAAACGTCGAAAATCATCGATTGCTCGCTCGAGAGTGTACCGAACATCGTAGAAATAAACAGAGGATGAGTAACGAAAGATACGAGGGAACGTGTTCCCGCGTCGAACCGGTCGTAATCGATCGCGCTGAATGTAACTAATTTTGCAATCGACGTTGATTGTCACGGGCGAAAATTGTTCTCGCGGTTGTACGAAAATTCTGAAATCGTTTCGATCACGCATTGCACCATTTCCCGCGAGAATCAGGATCGAGAGGTTTCCGTTGGTCGCGTCTTTGGGGCGGCAACGCGCGTTTTAAGTACCCCTAAGCGCGTATGTACCTCGAGCTCGAGAGAAAGGTTCGGAAACAGGACGAGAAAAGATCCCTCGTGTTGCACGGTTTAGGAAACGGAGAGCACCGCGAGACGTTAACTTAGATACATTAACTTATACTTTACTTTAAGGTTTGTACTGCGACTATCCTCGTGACACCCGATAAACCACCCATCCGTAAATTAAGTAATACAAAAATAACAAGTTTTCCTATTTCTCGGACAGAATTAAATAAAAAAAACGTCTTCTAAGTAAGTTCAGCCGCGAGTGGAAGTACCGATGCTTCGGCTCGACTATTTACATACAATGCAACGTATATACAGACCGAGTCGTAAATTCGTGACGCGCGCTGGACCGGCTGGACTCCCGTGATTCGAAACGGGACGAGAATCGAGAGCAACGAAATTGACCGATGTTTTCGGAATAAATTATTTTCCACGCGGACAGGAATCCAATAGGTGTTGGGTCGTTAATTAAGTACAGGTTCTCGTCTTATTTCGAGCGATGAAATCTACCCGAGCCCAATTTGCATCGCGAATTTACGACCCGCTTCTCTATATGTATATATATTTCTCTCTTTATAACCTTAGTAGAAAAATTAAATTTCCAGCGCAGACTCGGAGCGCCTCGTTTGTTTCATTTTTTTTTCTTTAAATACGAGATTTGTCTGCTCGAACGGAGACTCCTTCACAGTATCACATAGCGTTTCCCGCGATTCGAATTCGAACACGCCTCTTTCTCCGGGTGTGGTATCGAAAAGTAACTGGACACTCATCGCGGAATCGATTATCAACGAAGATTCCGCGAAGAGGGTATTCTCGATGCCGCCTCGTAAATGCTAGAGAACGCATGGAAAAACCGACAACCACGCGTGACGTCTACATAACCCAACGATACTGCCGAGAAACCAACGTTTGAATCGACCATCGGCGTTACAAAGGAGATTCTTTAACGACTCGTCGATCACGTGTACATTAAACGATTAAAAAATGGTTCGCCAACCAACGCTGTAACTCTGAACGGAAACGGACAACGAACGCGTGGAACACCGGCATCGTTCTCGATCCCTAGATCTCAGATCCATCCGGAGACACACACGCGTGAAATCGTTCTACGGAAACTGGTCGCGCGTTCCACAGAGTCGAGGACGCGGAGGTCCCGCGAAATCTAATCAAGATTCCAACGGACGTTCCGTCTATCCCAATCTCGATTGTTGATGATGTTGTTGATCCTGGTGCTGTTGTTGCTGCTGCTGTTGTTGCTGCTGCTGCTGCTGCTGCTGTTGTTGCTGAGAGCTTACTCTCTCGGAATGTTCTCTCTGCTCTCTCTCCCGTTCTCGCATCTGTTCCATCTCCTTGCGTTGCTGCTCGTTCTTGCTGTGTTGCCGATGATAGATGCTCTTGTGGTTCCGGAGGCTGTTCAGGCTCGAGTAAACCCGCTTGCAGATGTTACAGATCGGTTCCTTGCTGGGCCTGGTGTGCACGTTCTGTATGTGCCGCCTCAACCGCGTTAAGGAGGTCAGGATTTTGTTGCAAGGCTCGCATCGAAACTCATCGGACGCGCCGCTGCCAGCCAACTGACCTGGCGGCAGAACCAGACACAGGGGTTACTTTTGGTTTGTTTCTGCTCGAAACTGTCAGATTCGGACGCGTGGGTCCGGGCACGCACGGGAAAACTCGTTTCTAGAGTCCTCTCTCTAGTCACGTGCATCGCGTGTACCGTGACACGTGGTCATTTACTTTATCCATTCTCAACACCACCATCTACCACCTTTTTTTATTTTTTTATCCGAGAGAGAGAAATATTCGTGCGCCCTTCTCGCTTAGTTCGCGCACAACGTTGCACCGTCACCCGACCAAGCCGTGCTCAAACTGTCTTTGTCTTTTGCATCTTCATCGTATCGCCCATTCTAGTTTCCGCTTTTTCTTTACGCGCGCGTGCTATTCGACGGGAAACCCCAGTCTTCCGCCAGCCATCGTGTCCGCGCCATTGTCATCGTTCCGTTTCTCGATCGTCTCACCGTCTCTAAAACTGATTCGCTTTGTCTCTCTTTTTTTTATAAATTACTTTGTTCCATGATGAAACTCAACGATCGCGAGCATAGCGAGAGAACTTTGCGAAATTGAAATTTATGTAAAATTAACTATACGACAGATCGATTTATCGTTGCAACGATAACACTGGTCGACTGTGTTCTTCTAAATAGATCGAAAGAATTTAATTGCCTCAAGAGCGGGCCGAGGAATTTAATAAGGTAGTTCGAAGAAGGCCATCGGCATTTTGATACAACAAAGTATTGTTCGTGGATGGAGATACTGTAGTTCGAATCGGGAATCCATTTATCGCGATACGATGACAATGGCGACGACCGTTTGGCAGAAGAATTCCTCCGATTCGAAAGGCAGCGGCGTGCAGAAGTACCTTTACTTTTCACGATTCATCGTTGTGCTCTTTTTGTTTTTTTGTTTTTTTAGCGCATTACGATAGTAGAGTGCAAGCAATTCCAAGATTCCAGTGAACGATCGTGAGCGATGACGTTAGTGTTTTCAGAGCACCAGAGATGGATCCATGTCGATGCGTATTATTTACAGCAAGACAGAGCAGAGTAGATTCTTGTAGGTATACGTGTGTGGATATATATATATGTAAATATATATATAAATATATGTATATACAAGAGTGTGATATAATTGGTCTAACGGAATGATGCGATGAAGCGAACGGTTGATTTGTTGGTTTTATTTTACGATCGCGAAATTGCCTATCAGGGATCTGAGAGTTCCACGGTTCCGCGGGTTTGGCGTTTAACAGCGAAACAACAGATTTCCTTACTTCAGAAACGTATTTTTATTTTCTCATTCGGCTCTAACGACAAACACGGTACACGCTAGTAACAGTTACGCTCGATCCTTGTCGATTCGACGATGCTGGATCGCGAAGAACGAGACATGAAAACGAGGGACGGACGGAACGATACGAGAAACGAGAGACGCGAGGTCCGTACACGAAAAATTATTTTCAAAGGTTCGCAGATACATGGGTCACGGTCCAATCTAACGATAAATTAGACGCGTCGTTGGTGCGAATAAGCACACCCGAGATATTCACCTCGAAACGGTGACCAAAGCTACTTCGATACTCGTTCGATCTTCAAACTTTGTTAAAAATTTATTCAAATTGAATGAAACGATCGAGCTACAACTAAACAATTCCTTGGTAAATACTTACTTCGCATCGCTTCTTCGTAAACCGAATATAAAACGCAAAGTTCAATTTTTATCGTATCTTAATGTATCTTAAGTTTTATTAATTATTTTCAAATATAACTAACGATACAAATATACAGAGAAAATGAAGAAGATGCAGAGTAGGTACCTATTTGAAAAGTTTCTCGATTACGATTTACGGTGCTTTCGGTGATTACACAGCTTTCTTTAATTAATTAATTTTTATTTTTATTTGACGCAAAATAATATAAAAATTGTTAATCAAAATTAATGTTAACAGTGTGAATGATCCATAAACTTGTTTCCAAGGATTTATGTACTTTTAAATATCATTTTTCGTTTCTAAGTCGCCGTTCTCGAACACTGTGCGACGCGTCTGTTCGTTACTCACTGTTTCTACTTCTATGTCCAACTCGAATCTATCAAACGCGTACCCATATATCTTGAAAAAATGTTATTCTTTCCTTTCGACAAAGACTAATCGAATACCGTGTCTTGTAATCGCTAATAAACTTTTAGAAATTTTAGATGATCGACGTTTGGCCAGCTTTTCGAGGCAAATATCGCGCTACGCGGAGATGGCCGTTCCTCCATCGATTGTTCGCAGAGCTGGCGATCAACGGAGGAAGGAATGACTACAAAGTCGACTTTATCGTGGGTGAAGTACCCTCGGTTAACCCTCGAGGGTGGATGAGGAAGAGCACAATCGTACCGAACGAGACAGATATCGATTTCGCCGCGGACTTGGCACGAGACTGGTTCAGATGGCGGAACACATTTATTTCCGAACATATTATACAGTCGTACCCCGAACTTGCGTGCTAATTGGCTCCGGAATAGCCAACGCGAGTCGAGAAAGGGACCCGAATATACAAAGAAATGAAAATAAAAAAAATTCAGGACTCGTTTTCCACTCTTCGGTAAAGGCGAGGGAGATAAAGATTAGCGTACGGTTATATTTATAATTCTAAAATATGTAAAACGAAGCACGCGAGCACGAAACGTGTATCGCTGCTAGAAACGACATAAGTGAGAAACAGGGTACGACTGTATATGTTAACGCTGTATTAGATTAGCTTTTTCCCCGTTCATTAGTAAACGCGATGAGGGAGGTGAAGTTTAGCGTACGGTTATATTAATAATTATAAGATACGCAAAATCTGAAGAAACGTCGCTGCTATGGAAACTGGGATACACGCGTTCTTCTCTTTTCAATTTTCGTAATTTTTATTCGAGTTAATTGCTTCGTTCTTCCTTAACGTATACTACGATCGTCGAAGAAAAATTCTAAAAAGAAAACGAAACCATATAAATAGTCAACACTAAATTGTAGGTACGTATTTTTATTGAAATTCGTCTTTTTTAAAATCATTATACATATTTGTCGTTACATTGATCGAATTCAACATAAATTGGTAACAAGTAAGTTCTGCAACTTTAAGTATGAAGCGTTATCTTCGAACAACGTAACAAGAAATCAAAACGATTCGGTGCGTTCGAACGAGTTGGATAATTACTGAACACTGGTCAACAACAAATGCAGGGTGTTGGATCACCTTTGGGAAAAATTGTAATGGGAGATTCTTGGTGGCAAAATAAGACGGAAATCAAGAATACCAATTCGTTGATCGAGGCTTCGTTAAAAAGTTATTAACGGTTAAAGTTCCGTCTGTAGAATGGTAATGCGATAGTGGCGCACGCAACTTTAAACGTTAATAACTTTTCAACGAAGCCTCGATCAACAAATTGGTATTCTTGATTTTCGTCTTATTTTGCCCCCAAGAATCTCCCATTACAATTCTTCCCAGAAGTGGCCACCATGCATGTACTCTTCGTTCGAGTAGACAATCCTCTGCGACTCTAATACTAATGTCTCCGATACAGAATGTAAAACCGAAAGTTCTGTCTTTTCCCGTAACGCGATGGAAACGACGCGGGGGTACGACTGTACAACAGAACCGTGGGGGAACGTCCGCGCGAAACTTAAGCTAACGCGAGTCATTAAACTCTCTTTGGCGTGTGTAACGAGGTAACGCTTCGTCGCGATCCGAGGACTAGGAAGGAATGGCCGTCTGGCGGACGAGCTCGAACGGAATCGGAATCTGTGCCTGGTGAACATCCACGCGAGCGCTTGAAACTCCTGATTTCAGCCTGAACGCGTCCCCTGGGCGGTCGATGTGTTCTCGATTTCGAGACGCGAGACGGGACCACCGACGCAATTCGGTCAGTAAACCGCGTGGAAGGTCGTTCAATACGTGACCTCGCACTGTTCCTCGTGCTCCTTGCGGTCCTTCCTCGCGTGGTACTGGCTCTTGTGGCTGACGAGGCTGTTCCTGGACTTGTAACTCCTGCCGCACTGGTCGCACGACAGTGACTGCGGCACGTAGAAGTGCGTGTCCGCCAGGTGCCTCTGAAGGGACCAGGCTCGCGAGAACGTCTTCTGGCAGAAGCTGCAGTACGTGGCGCTGTTCGATCGGTTCGCGGAGCTCTTGTGGTCCGCGTCGCGATACTTGGACGCTGTCTGCAGGTTACCGTTCTGCGCGAGCCATCGTAGATCGGCGAACGGGCCGGTCTCGGTGGTCCTCGCTTGCTGTTGCTGTCTGTTGCCGATCTGCTGGCGAATCTGATGGTGGGCGGTCGACAGCGGATCCGCCTGCAGATCGATCTGCTCCGAGAGCAGACAGGACTCGAGCTCGTCGATCTTCGGCGACAGAGGCTCCGACTTGAGCACGATCTGCATCTGATCGTTAATGTCGTCTAAGAGATCGATAATGGGCAGTTCCTGGTGCTGCTGGTGGCCATGCTGCGCCACCTCGCACTGACTAGTTCCTGTACTTTGGCCCGATTCGCCGGTTTCCCGTTGACCGTCTCCGTTGGTAGCGGACTGCCAACCCCCGTCCTCCTCGGCGACCTCCCGGTCTGCAACCAAAGAGGAGGGGGCTGAGTCCAACCGAGAATCGCGCGAATTAATAACCGCGTCGCGATTTTACTCGTCTTTTCCGGGCGTTCTGTCGTCGTCCCGGCGCGTCGAATGGCTCGCAGGCGGCCACGACGACCGGGATGGGGTCGAAAACGAGGTGGAAAAGAGAGAAAAGAACAGAGAATCGAGAGAAACGCGAGCCGCTTTCCGGCTAAACGGGCACCGGTATGTTGTTAATCGTCCGCGAGAGGTTCAGGAAGGGTGAGAGAGAGAGAGAGGAGGATCTCGAAAGGTGGATGGGGCTAGGGGAGCTGAGCAAGGTAGGGCGTGCGTACATTCATCGTCTCATAAAAGCGAGTATAACGTCCGCGAGGATGAGATGTCGATACAACGAGAGAGCGGCAGTAGTAATGGGAGTATAAGAGCAAGAGCAACAGCGGGAACGTAACGGCGATGCTTCTTCTTTGCGGGATTTTACCCAGCCGGTTACCCTAGCAACGGAACCCCCTACGAGCAACGTTTCTTCCCCCGATTTTCCGTGGTGCCTTGCTGCTTGGCCAGGAACAAGGGGGGGGGGTAGAGAGGGGGGATATATACGTAGGATGCGTATTATTCTTAATAACCCCCGTATGCCGTTGCGCTGTATTATGACTGATGTTGACTCTAAGCGCGGAGAGCCACGGCGATCGATAACTCGACTACCGCCGTGACTACGAAACCAACGACGAAGGGAGGGCCAACGGGGTTGCAAAGAGTCGAGGGCCGGAGGGATCGGCGGGGAGAGAAAAATCTAAGTAGCTTCCGGATTGGTTACGCGAGTCTTACCAACTTTTTGAAAGAGTTACGCGAACGGTGGTGGGGACGAGCCAAGACAGGGGGTTGCGAAGCAAGGAGGACGAGTGGAACAACTACCCTCCCTTCGGCCCTCCCAGGCCCTCTTTCCCTCCGATATGCGGTTGCGCGTTTCGCGAAATCACCGCGATTACAGGATTCGAGTCTTCTCGAACCTTCTACACTCCCAGCCAAAAAGATACACTCGCTTCCAACGGAAATATCTCTCATTGCGTGCAACCCTAAATAATTAGTCGCTTCTGTCGGGCAATTCCCTTCTTGCGGGTGCGTATTTTCGTTGTCAGCCACGAAAGCTTTCGTCGTTCTATGTAATTCAATGTAATTAAATTCTTCTATATAATTGATATAACTCAAATGCATGATTTACAATACAGCCCAACTTCGATAACTTGAAAACCTCTGTAAGTCGAAACAACATTTACTTCAACCCGAATTATCTGCCACATGCGTTATATGCATTATTTGATCTCTATAACTTGAATTTAGAATCCTTGAACCTCTATAAATCGAACTTTTATCATGGCTACCTAACTGGGAACAAAATAACGCTGGGAAACGTAAGATGATGTTTTATAGAAAAGTGTAATGACATTGAAAACAATATATTTTCTGCTTTAGTTATCGTTGAAAATGCCATTGATCAGCAATCTATTAACCCTTAAAATTGGGCCCGCTGCGGCCCTCCTCAAGTTTAAACTAATAATTATTTAATATATGTCAATGTAACTATTTGAAAATCTTTGCAATTCTCCATTAGTTCATTATTTTTTAAATGCTTGAAAGGAAAGTTACTTTACATTTACCAATTTGGTAAAACTTAACATTAAATAAAATAATTCAGTTTAGATCGATGGGTCCACTTAAGGGTTAAATCTTTAACACTGTTGAATTTCCTAACCGTCTCACGATGTTACAAAAATCATTTCCAGTGACCACTGTACATGTCTAAAGTTTCTTCCCTGTTTTCTACGAACTCATGGTGTTTATTAAACAAAGATAAGAGTACGTCGCGAGGGCGAACTGCTTGTTACTCTCGCCTTTCTTCCGCGGGTGAACCGCCCAGTTTAAAACCCGATTTCAGAACATCTTCGCGTTACGAATAAAGACTAAATATTCTACAGTGAAATAGTGTTGTTTAATTCAATCATACAACCCATAGCCCTACAATTCCAATAAACACAAAGTAAAATTACGGGACTCTTTTAGTAATAATCAGTAATAGCAGCCTTTCGTCTGTAATAGAACTTGCTTATGATTATGATTATGTTCTGCATATGTAAAATAAAAAATTGAACTTTAACTATCATACAAAGCCTCCGTAAGTCTCCTCTTGAGAACCTCTCTTGGTCGAAGACTTCGATAACTCGAAGATTCTGGCTCTTCCCCCGAGATCGAATCATCGAAGTTCGACTGTACGGATATTCCTCTTCGAGACGTTTCAAGCGCGTAAAAAGAAATGGAAATAAAAGCGTACCGCGATGGAAAACGTTAGTTTCGTCGCGTATCCGTAACACGACGCGGGACCGCGAAGGGTTAATCGCAGAACAAGCGAGGAGAGCCTAGCAGAGTATAGCGCGAAACTAAAGTGTCTCGATGAATTAAGTACCGGCGCAACCGACTAGACCTTCACCTTGTCTCTCGACATAAACAGCCTTTATCGATTTCCGATTGCTACGCGCAAAATCCCGCGATAACGCGGAACGCGCGCGTAAGGAAAATTCGCGTCGCTCCGCGGGAACGGACGACGATCGTCGATGCGTTTTCTTTCTTTTTTTTCCTGTTTATTTCCCCCCCTTGTCCACGGATCCGTACGCAACGCGCTCGAATTTGTGCAAACGACGCACAGTCTTCGGAATCGATTGGGCGGGGAGGAAACGCGCCGCGGTCGTTCGGGACGCCAGGCACTAACTCCTGCCGCTCGCGTTACGCACACGGTGCGCCTCCAGATGAAATGTAAATATATTTTCGTGCGAATTTTTCGAGCTAATTTTAACCGATAAATGTTGCGTCGACTGATTTCTTTATTGTCTTCGAGATAGGAGAGTCTTAACGCGCTCGTTGCGGAACACCAGATATACAGTAACGGACAAAAGTTTCGGGCGGCCTCGTTATCGCCGAATAACGGACACCAGGCAGGGGTATTAAATTTTTATTAGGAGGGCAACCACGTTCGACTAAGTTTCGTCGTATCGCGCGAAAGAATAAAATATATATTCGTAGAAAGATACCGGAAAGTATTGCATGAAAAAAAAATACAGATCGAATCGTGACAGCGAACGACTATGGAACGAAAGTATAAACGCCCCTGTCTCCCTCGCACGTTCTTGCTCTCTCTCTTGCTCTACAGCCCCTCCCTGGCTCCTTCCTAGCCCCACGCCCCCCTCCGTCCCCCTCTGCAGTCGGTTCTCTCTGTCTGACGCCCGCGCTCACTGTTGCGCAGTTTTCGAGGTCACCTCAAGTTCATCATCGATAATAGCGCAAGCAAGGCGAAAACAAGCAGCTAGACCTGGGCGTCCCCGATAAGTACACATACTACAGATAAAAAATTCCGTCGGATTTGGTTCAGAACGAACTTTCGTTTGGCCTTGGCAGGCGCCGCGTCCGCGCCCGCGCCCGCACCCGCGCCCGCGACCTACGAAAGTAAATTGCCAGCCGCGCGGATCGTCGGCTACCGAAACGAACCAACGACAAAACCGTCGGAGAAGAGACTGGTAGGGTCGCGGGACGAAGAAAAAAAATTGAGAGAGAGAGAGAGAGAGAGGAGAGATGAGTAAGTATCGAGTAAATAGACGTATGCACAAGGAGAAGACTCATGGACGTCGTGTAAGCAAGAGGCAGAAGAGAGCTCCGGGGGCACTTGCACACAGACAAACGTATGCACACGCCATCGAAATCGCCAACGACGACAGATGGCAGCATGAATTCCGCGTTTCGCAAACAGGCCATTAGCAAACGGGTTACGCAACTCTGCGAATTTCTTTACCTCGACTAGTCGCGCGAGCCCCGATATATATATATATATTGGATCGGCCAAAACGATAAGACGCTCGATATTCGTCAATGTTTCCTGTTAGAAAACGATCCATATGTTTTGCACACCCCGCCAGCGTTTAAACTTTCGAGTAGAGAAACGAACTTACGGTTACAGAGTCGAGGAAGAAAGAGTAACATTTTTCCTGTTATAAAACGATCCATACATTTTGTCTCCCCGCGTATCGAGCGTTAAAACTTTCGAGTAGAGAATTTACGGTTACGGAGTCGAAGAAGAAAGGGTAAACAGTTTTTCGTAAGAAAAATATAGGAGATCGCGCGTAACGGTTGGACAGGGCTGGAAGTGGAAACGGCGAGTAATGAACAGACGCTACGCGCTCGGACGCGCCAAGTATAATCATATTTGAAATTTTATTTCACATTCCAATATGTTCGTGCCGTGTTCTGTACTACAACTTAAGGCGACATTTTAAACATATAATGGAGTTTACGAAAAACAGTAAACCTCTTCTCGTTCGACAACTCCCTATCCTTTGGCAAAGTTGTTATATCGTTGATGCAAAACTCGTTTGATTTTTTATTAAAATGTAGTTAAACGCTTTTCGTTAAAACGTTTGACATTTTTAAATTGTTTGCCCACTTGTAAACCTGGAGGCTGTTGTATTTTATTTTGTTGAGAATAAGCATTGCATGCATGTATTTTCAATGAAAATTTGTATCCATTGGTGCAGTCCCCTTGCAAAGTTCAGTACTGTCCGAGGACACTCGTTTATTGCACCCCTTGAGCGTCTTTTTTTCCAGGCGTCAAGCTCAGTTTGCAGAAAACCGTCAAAGAACAGCATTTTCGTTTTGTAAAACTACATTAATTAAACTCTGTTGTGTTTATTTAGCAAATAAATAATCAACATATTCCTTGTAAGGCCAGGTTTTCTTATATGCTAACAAAAATATTGGTGCGATTAGGCTCAAGTACAATCAAGAAAATTTGTATGAATCGTTGATGTTGGTATGTTTAAAATTTCATAAATCTTCCGAACTGACAAATTTTATTTGTTTTTTATTAACACGTTGGCTGCCAGACCAAACCCCTCAAATTGGCCACGAAAACAAAACTTTGTTTTCAGACAACTGAAAACTACCATAACTCATCATTTGTTATTGACCTTATTTTTACAAGCTCGTTAAAATTGAAGAGTCCTATTTAGATTTATTTTTTTTTAACATCTAATCTTGACAATTAATTGTTTTAGTTCTTTAGTGAAAAATCGTGTCAGCCATATGTGGGTGACGTGGCAGTCAATGTGTTGAATTATACATTTTATCAATTTCGGAATATCGAACAGAGCTTATGGGACGACCTAATAATTTACCACGAAGAATCGAGAGCACGCGTTCGTTAAAAATTACCAAATTACTTTGTCGCGTATCGTCGAGAGGGGTCGGATCGTTCGAGAGAAGAATATCGATCGCGCGGTCGTTGCAGCGTCCCAAGAATCGAGAGGAAACGCGGGATCGATTCTCGAACGGGACGCGAAACTGGACCGCGCGAAGCCGTGGAGCGCTTTCGTCGTAGGAATTCGGCCAGCCATTAAAAAGAGCACGCCGGAGTAAAAACGAGAAGAAGAGTTACAGTAGACGTTGGTGTACGTTACGCGCGCGCGTATGTGTGTGCGTTATAGGCGGCAGGGAACGTCCCGTGAAATAAATATTTGCTCGATGCGCTGCAACGGTGCCCTCCGATACAAAGAGAAAGAGGATAAAGTGCTCGACGACTCCGGGAGGAGCTCGCCACCCGCTATTTTTATGCAGCCGGGTTTTACAACAGGTCACCACCGCGGGTGCAGTCGTTTGACGGGAAAAAGAGGTGAAACGCGGAGGGGGGACGGGGGGTGTAGAGGAAAAATAATAACGACGAGTAAGAGAAGGAAAAAGGGAATCGTCGAGAGAGAGAGAGAAAGCGTGCGCGCGGGGGAGGAGGGTTTATTCGTACGCGCGGCGCGTATCGGTTTTTGCAAAGCAATTTTCGGTGCTCGGCCGTGGAAACGGAGCTAAGAATATCTAGGCCCGGGCAAAAAGAATTTTCTCCTCTCTTTGCGATAATGACATCGAAACCGGCCGCGAACCGCCTGGCATAGACACGAGCGCGCGGAGAGAAAGGGGGCCGGAATGAATAGATTTAAAATTAGACCGCGATAAACGCATCTTTCTCCCGAGTGTGTCGGCTCTATGCGAAACTTCTCTCTCTTGGGCACGCTCAATAAACAACGAGGAGGCCGCGAGACCGCCGCTTGTCTCCGCGTCGCGGAAAGAATACGCGTAAAACGTCGACACGGTGCGCAAAACCACCCAAAATGCGGGGCAAATTATACCTAAATAGGACGGTTCCCTCGTAGGGGTCCGTGACTCGAATAGTTCGATAAAGAATCGGGGAAAAATTAACGATAAAGTAAATGCAAGCGAAGAAAAAAAAACAAAAGAATCGTTCGATTATTTTAATTTCAAATGTCGACCGCGTTACGGGGAGAAAAATAACAATTCCGAGTGCAAAAGGTTAACTTAATCGATCGTATAATTCCCATTGTTTGGAACCTCTGGCCCATCTATAAAACCGCGTATCGAGTAGCAATAAAAAACTTTGCGAATCGACAGAGTCCCACGGTCGTGCCAGGGATCCTCCTCTCTTTTTCGCGAAATCGATCGTTCCGAGGCGATTAACGAGTTCTTTTTTTTTACGGTTCTTCTGTATTCGATTTTCAAACCAATCGATCTTCCCCCGTTAAGAACCGTCCGGCGAGTTCGTTTTATATTTCACAAGGATCTCAATCTTCTTTTCGCGATAAAAGCAAGCATTATCGCCGGACATTACCAAAGAATTACTGGAAAGTACATATACGCGAGATTATTTGTCCCTCGTTAAGCGTCCTTGTCGGACAGTATTTGCTAATTATCGAAGACATCCATTCCAGGAGAACGCTCTCCATGAATTGCTAATAAACAGTAGTATTCGCCGTTCTGAATTTCTTTCGCGATGTTTAAAAACGAAAGCAATTTTCCAAATTGAAATTTCAGAATTTTACAGGGTCCGCGGTGAAATATCAATTGTTATGCAAGGATTGGACATCGTTGGAGGCGATAAAGATTTTCCAAATTAAAATTTTAGAATTTTACAGGGTTCACGATGAGAAATCAATTGTCTTGCATCGTTGGTGGCGGAAAAGTGGTGAGAGAGAGGGAAAGAGAGACGAATAGAAATGTTGTAAGAGAAAAATGTTGGGCAAATCCCGTTGGCGAGGTCGAAAATTTTTCGACGTCGCAACGAATCCGCCTAGAAACGCGCAGACTGTGGAGCATATGCTCGCAGCCGGCTGCTGGAATAAAAAGATCTTAACGGAGCGGGCAGAAGTGGCGTACGAACAAAGAAGCTCCGCGCGTTTAAGTCTGATCGCGCGACAAGTGGTCGTACGTTGTACTTTCTATCTGGCACGATTGTTTTTTACGTAACCACAGCCATTACGAATTAAAGACGATTAAAGAACGCGCGGTGCTGCGAGAGAACGATCCAACGACGCGAATAAAATTTCACTTTATCGGGCCCGATGATAACGCGCTTTCTAAATTTGATCTACGTAACTTTTAGACCTTGCTCTTTTCTTTCGATACGCCCGATAAGAATCGACGCGCCACTACCACTATTATCGACCATAATATTGTAATCCACGAAACGTACGACTCGACGTATCCGCATTGGCCGAAACTCTCTCGATTCGCCTAACCTTCTTGCGCGTATAATTGAATCGTTTTTTACACAAGGTCGCGCCAACAATTATTACCAGTGCAAAAATTTCGCGTATCCGTAATTTCGAAAGCAAAAATCACTGTCTTTTGAACACATTGTCTCGAGGAAGCCTCTTAACCCTTTGTAATTAAAGAAACGAGTTTGTGATTTTTAAAAAATTTCTCATTGTCGTTTAGTCGTGCTGGGGGAAAAAAAATGATTGGAGAGTTTTGCAAAGACCGACGACCCTGCAACTGTCTCGCGTTCGACGTTTGAAACGTTGCCAAAAAGTCACGGGCGTTGCAATTGGCCGCGCAGGAAGCGAAAAATGCCTGTCGCGAGTATCCACAGGGCGCGGCGCGCGACACCCCGGCGATAAGCGAAGGTCTTACCAGGAAAAAAAATTGCGAAAAACAAACACCTCGGTCGGAGCAAATGACCGATTAGAGATCGGCACCGTGGTCGATGGAATTTTTAAACGGTTCGAAATTTTCGAACCGAGAGCGAATAATGCGCCGTTATCGTTTTTAACGGCCCGTCCAAACAACCGTCTATTTTTGCGTCGCGAAAACGCCGCAACGTCCTCTGCCCGTTCGCTGCGTTTTCTTCTTTCTCGCGACCAGATAAACCGGAGAAGAGAACCGACAACAAAAGTCGACCTTCGAAACTATTGAAATTCGAAGATAATTCAACCAAATCAAAAAATTTATTAACGCGATATAATACGTTTATTGTTTGTTCTTTGAACATAATTTTCGAATAATCGACGTTTCGCTGTATATACATATATTTAGTGGTACCGCGCGTCGAATTTTTCTTCGACGCTTGAATTTGTATTTTAATTCAGACGATAACGAAAAGGAAAAAAAAAAGTTGTTTGTCTTTTATTTGTTGCTCGAGATCGTTATCTAGATAAGAATTTTGGCCATCTGCGGGTAGAGGTCGCGAGAAAATACGACGGTCGAGACGGTACGGGTCGAACGACGAGCCGCGTATAATTTAATGTGTCTAATGATTCGCAACGCGCCGCGGGAACGTGAGTGGCGTACCAAGGTCGTCGTATTTTTAGTTAGGCCAATGTTTAGCTGGCCACGTTCGACGGAGATAGAGGGACCTTGAAATTCGCGGATAACATCTGCGGCCTTATCGACGGCCCCTGATAACTTTTTCAGTACTAACCTAGTATAAGCCAGCCGTTCAAATATTAATCGAGAAAACGACGAGAGGCCACACCTGAATTTACTCAACGACGCTGCTGGTGCTGCTGCTGGTGATGGTTGCTGGTGATGCTAGGCGCTGTCAGGACGCGTTTATATTAAAGGCCTTCTCTTTTCGCCCAGGATCGCGTCGAAAACAATGTCGGGAATATTACGGAGGCCGAAGTTTCGCGCGAAATCGCGAAACCAGCTCGCCGAACCGCGGTTAAAAATTCAAACGAATCCCCTGGTGGAACGTAACGAATGTATAAAATATGTACGCTGGTAATATCGTGGAAAATACGCGACAGCGGGTACGCGATCCTCCTCTCCTCTTCGGCGAAGAAACAAAAAAAAAAAATATTATATTTGCCAAAAGTTGGGCAAACTTTATTTCACCGGATCCCTCGATAAATTCTAATAAAATTTTACCAACGATGGTATTCGTCGACTGGTGAGTGATTTCTAAGCATGGAAACTGAGAACACCTTCCATTCTGTCTGTAGAGACCGAATGTTGAAATCTGTACCGATAATAATCGTGTTTACAGCTAACGCCCCCCACCCTGCGCTGCGAGAGCAGACATTTCGCGGTTGCGCGAATTAAATAATCGTCAATAAGTCAAGATATACACCGTAGCAACGTCGTTGCCGTATGGTATCCGCGTCAGGGTCAAATGTCGCTCGAACGTAACGCATTAAGGAGCGTGACAAACTTGGGCCTGACCTATCACATCCTCTTTCGTAATTGAAAACGAGCAAGCTGCAAAGTGGTGCCTCGTAACGAAACATTTCGCGATTATAATTACGTACAATTACGGTGTGCACTGTAAACTTTCGAATTAAGTAGATAACGTTAACGTCTGCAAAGTACATACAATAAAAAGTAACGTAGTAACATACGTTGATACATACTTGCTATACGTATGCCTATACAGAGAGCGTTTGGTCGAAAACTTTACGTCCAAATTTTAAATACGAAACTCTCTCGGTTCTCTGATCTTCAAGGTTATTTGAAGGTCAACTTCCATTTTCTCCCACGAAGAAAATGAAAAGACTTTCGTATCAAATTCGTTCTATCAACATTTACATTGCTAGCCTTTAGAACTTTTCTACGACGGTATTCCCAGCATCCTCGATGCGCCGTCTTAACTTTAGAAACGTTGAACGAATAAAAGATACGCAAGTCGATCGACGCTACACCTTGAAACCGAGCAAAAGTTTTATATTTAATATTCGTTACGTAATCGATATTTCGATGCAAAAGTTTTTAAACGGTCCGCTCTGTATATAAATGTGTATAGTCGTAAATACGAGTCCGGTAAGCAATGTCATAATGTTGTCCTATCGGCGATATCGCGGCAGCGTCGTGTATATTCCGTTACCAAACGTTAATGGGACAACAACACTGATACAAAAAAATACTTCAACGACGAATTGGACAATACGAGCACGGCACGTATAAATACACATATGCATATGGTCGACGAGCGATCGTCGATCGACGCTCGACGCGGTTTCGCGTATACTCGAAAAGCGTCAAGTGTTAATAAATCGGCGACAATTTTACCCGAGAATTCTAGGTGTACACAAAGAAAACAGTCTGTCGCTGCATCCGTTACTTGTCGACTTCTTCTGTCCCTTTTTGTTCTTTTTTTTTTTTGTTCGGGCGTGGGGGGAGGCTGGGGTCGGGGGGAGAGAAATTCTCGTTTCCCTTAGATCACGGGTAGAGATTACAGCGGATATTTTGTACAGTGATTCCAAACTGATGGTTTCATCGATCGTTTTTCTGCCAATTAGAATGATCGCAGCGAACTCGACGGCCGATCGACGGGAACGTATCTGCCGAACGCTCGATTTTTAACGGTTCCCGTGGACACCGGGCGCGTGTCTCGAATCGACCGTACATTCGTTTCGAACGGCTATTCTTATCCTTCGAAGAGCGAAAACCTCGAAAATTCGGGGTAAGAAAAGAAAGGAACGTCCGCGCGATCGGCAGATAAATTCCTTCGAACGACGGGAATTCGTTGGTAAACGCGAAACGTAATGACATCATGAAATGCGAATGCAGGCGAATTTGTAAATGGTAAACCAAATAAGGAATGATGATATCGATGATTTTTTTAACGCATGCCAATTAGAAGAAGTTTTAATCGTCCAAGCAGACAGTAGTGCTCTTTCACCGCAACCAAATAAATAAATTATATATATATGTATATATGTGTATATAAATATATATATAATGAAAAAAAAAAGAAATATTTATTCTTGTAATTCGTGATTTGTTAGTTTGATATAACTGCACAAGTCTTTTTTAGTTACTTTTATTAGAGCGAACCGCTACACCGCAGACGATTGCGGCCACGATGTATCGACTGTCGGTGGAAAATAATGGAATAGCATAGAGTGCGCCCTTGGCAAAATCAAGAGAACAAAGGATCGAATCGATCGGATATCACCTCCCGTTAACATCGTTCGACTACGGATCAATCGTCAAAAAGCATACGACGCGAGCGCTCGAGCATCGATTCTAATGATTTTACAGGGCAGAGCTGATTGTAAATATTCTTACCTTGCGAGGTTCCTGCCAAGTCCGGTGGTTGCAACCCGTGGCCCAATCCTGGAAATTTCACTATCGTTACACGTAGTAACGAACGTTCTACCGCGACGTGGGATCGAACGACGGCCTGTACGCAACTTCGCAATTACCAGAGAACCCGAGCAGAACAATCTTTCTAATCGTCTTCGATCCGTTTATTAACACGTTTCGCTATCAACGACGCAGATCGTACATGATCAACCCCGTCGACGTACGATTTAATTGCAAATCTTTTTTCAAACGTATACTATTTCATTTTGTTTAAATTTGATCGTACAAGGAATGATAAAAAGGATAGATCTGTTTTTAAATGGATAATGTGTTGATTTTAATTTATAAGACTCGAAAGTACTATTTAATTTTGTTTAAATTTGTTCTTACAAGGAATGATAAAAAAGGATGGATTTATTATACGAATACCTCATGAATGGAAAAATGTGTTGATTTTAATACATAAAACTTGATGACGAGTTCATGATTGCCAAAGTTGACATCAATAATTTGTATGAGCAAAGGGTTAAACTTGCAACGAGCAGATCAAAAGGAAAAACTTTACCCTCGAATGCACGAATAAAATGGGCAGCTAATATGGAATCGTTGTACAATTGATAAAGGAACGTCAGTCGAGTGTCCATTAGAGAAAATAAAGCATATTTTTTTTCACAGTGTATAAAAATTGTTCGAAAATAATCGAAAGGATTAAATACTTTAACCGTAGAATTAGGTGTTTCAAGAGTGATTCGATGAAAGAAAAGGGTAGAGTCTCGATGATCGCAATCGGTGTCTCGTTTAATTCGATCCCTGGTTGTACCCTTATTTGCTGCTGGATACCAGGTCATATTCTGAATTTAATTCTGTATTTAGAATATCTATATTTCTGTAACGTCGTCATCTTGGTATCGATTATCAAAATGAATAATAAAAGAAAGCATCATTCGGTATTCTTAAAGGAATATATAGAACAATGGGGGAAAAATACCGCGACTAAATCAGGTGGAATAGAAGCGATCGGAATGATGACAGAATATTGGAAATTGAGCAGACTTTTTTTAAACCGAACACGTTCAACGAACAGATATATTTCCTTTCGTTTCTAGTACTCTAAATTCTGTGTACAGTGGGTTAATTATGCGCGAAAAACTATGTAAAAAATCGAAAACGAGGATAACAATTTTGTTAAATACCGCTTTGATTTCCGTATAATTGAATTTAGGTATATCTCCACCATCATGGTTTCTACTTATGGTAATATCCAAGTCTTACTCCATTGCACGCATACATCATGAATCGTTGACCCTTTATGGGCCGAATTTTTATCTCAAATATAAACTTGCAAAGCATTTACGTTAATATTTCAGGTTGTTACCAACCGTCATCAATATTGTTATTGGTTATCTCAAAGGCATTACATAATTAATACGTATACTGCCTGTCGAAAATGTCCTTATGACTTTGTGAAATTTGAAGAAACGGAATATACCATATATTTGAGATTACGTCAGCAACCTATGTTTTATTAGAAACAGTTGAATTATATTTATTCTAAATAAATTAACTACAAGACACTGATTCGTTGTTGTTTCATAATTATAGAACCAAGCATTTGAATGTTGTTTTCTGTCGATACTTCGTCAGTTTTGTTTTGTCTGGTGTGTTAGAAGTGTGATAATATTAATTTTGTTAATAACGCCACGTGTAAGTTATTTAAGCGAGCAAGAAAAAAATGCAAAATTTAACCTTTTCACGAAAGTAATAATAATAGACTTAATCCTTTTCATAATGTTGCGATGAATTGTTTTTTTAAATCCCGGATCAATACGGGCAAATAGAGGGTTAAAGTCGATCTCTTGTAAACGGACTCTTCATTTTCGATATTCTTTCGCGAACAATCACCAGAATTACCAAGATTTCTAAATTGAAAAAGGTTTCTAATCGCGCAATAGGTTATTTCACTTTACGAAGTTCGGTTGAATCGTTGACCCGAATGTCTCGAGTCTCATTGCCCATAGACAGATAAGAGAAAAGAGCACCGAGAGTTCGTGTTACCGTTGTACCTGAGACAATCGAGACTCCGTTGAAACGATAAAAATTGGTCAATGCGTACAGGCCTACGTGCAAGCGGAATTTAGTTGGCGTACCTGACAACGGCATGTGGTCCGTGGAGAGCGCCGCCATACTGAAATTATAGCCCCCAGGCGTCGGCGGGAAGATTTTCGACTCTGACGAAAAATTCAGCGTGGACGTGTGTTCGGACTCGACCTCGTGCTCGTTACTGCTCGCAGACGCTGGTGGTCGGTCCGACGCAGCCGCTGCAGAATCCGACGAGTCCTCGTTGTTGCCTCCGTTTCCGCCGTTACCACCTGTCAGCTCCAACGGCTCGCACTTAATGTTGTCCTCCAGAGGGCTGGCCTCCTCGTGCACGCCGTTACCCTCGACCTTGCTCGAAAGATGGTTGTTCTTCACCATCGAGAAGTCCGTGGGCGTCGCGTCGTTGTTGTTCAACGGCGGCGACAGCAGCCTCGTCTTCCTGGTGGGCTCCTCGTGCGGATCCGGCGTTCGTCTTTCGTTCTTACGTATCGGCGGCCTGCGTATCAATTGCTGCACGGTGGGTGGTATCGGGGTCACTGGCGTGGGCGGGGAACCACCTCGGAGAAAGCTTTCGTCCAATTTCTCGTGGAAAGGAAGATGATTGCCACCGGCGGCCAACGCGCGGACGTGGGACAGCTGAAGAGAAACAATTGCAATTGCAACAGAGGCACAAAACCATCGGTCGAATGCCGCTTAATCGACGACCAGGAGCGTGTGCCCGCTGTCTCGTCTTCCGGGACGTTCCAGTTAACGGGAAAAGCGGAAAAGGGGAAAGGATCGGACGAATCATCGGGCAGACAAATTCGACACCGATTTTCAGAATCGTGATCGACATAGAGGATGTTTGACTACCTCTGGGAACAATTTTAACGGGCGATACCAATTTGTTGGTTTTAAAATATTTCAATGGACGATTCTAGAGGCCAAAATAAGACAAAAATCAAGAATGCCAATTTGTTCATTGAGGCTTTGTTAAAAAGATATTAACACACTATCGCGCGCACGTAGCTGTTCGCAGATCGCCGTTGTACAAGCGGTACTTTAAGCATTAATAACTTTTTAACAAAGCCTCAATGAACAAATTGGTATTCATGATTTTCGTTTTATTTTGGGCTCTAGAATCTCCCATTAATATTTTTCCCCGACCATAATCGGATCAAGTCATGAACAATCGAATTTTTGCATCACATGGACATCTCATTTTTCCCAACGATGACCCAATAATAAACTAGGTAACGAATCAATAATTTTCCAATAATATTAGATCGTCTCATATGTTCGTGTCGAGTTTTCTACTACAACTTGAGGGGGAAGACTACATGTAAAATGGTAAAACGAGTAGTGCTATTCGACAATTTTTTTACAGCATTAGGGTTTGATGAAACTTTTCGCCACTTTTCTTCAAGATAGAAATATTTTTTTTAAATGTTATTCCTTGTATCGTCGCTACAAAACTTGTTCGATTTTTTATTAAAATGTAGTTCAACGTTTGAGAGAATTTCAAGCGACACTTTCACGTTCAATCGTCATGAAAAAGATAAATAAAAAGACAAATATAAACCATTGACTTAATACACTATTAACTTTACTCTCTCGGTAAAACAAGCATGACTGTACAAACTTCTCTTATCGTCAAGGCGAAGTACTATGACCGTGGGCGAAGCTTATTGCCCAAAATTCTACAACGCGACAGGATGCTTTTTCTGATCTAATTCAATAATTCACGTTGTTTGCTCTTTAAATTAATTTCTAACGAAACACGTATCAGTATTTTCGTCCAAACACGAAAGCGGGACAATTTTTGATCGAATTAAGTATTAACCGCGATAGAAATAACGTTGAAAATGTGTTCAAAGGCAGACAGATCGACGCTATTTTGTTATTCCATAGGTTCATGGTTGGGTCAGAGACTAAATGGGATTGTGACATAAACCATACACCCTCACAGACTCCGAGTCACGTAGCTATCAGGTATCGTAGGATTGATTGTTTAGATTAGGCTTGGTTGTGTTGAGAGAAGCAAACAGCTCGGCGTTACATCGCCTAGAGAACCAAGATATTGTTTCGAAGAGCATTTTTAACGATGAGACGACTACGTTCCCAGAATTCGAAAGACCTCTCCGATCGGAATCGTGCCACCAATGAAATTACATAATTCATAAAGCTGCGAAACTTCGTGTAAAATTACAGACATTAATTCCCGTTTTGTCCAAGTTTCGCTGACTGGCCGAGCAAACATCGCCATAGTCGCGCCTAACAATAAAATGCGATAGATCCCGACTTTAGAGTATTTCAAATCAAATCTTTAACAATGAGCATAACAATCTTATCAGCAGACACACGATGACGAAATAAAATAATTTTGCTCAATCTCGCGACAAGAGTGTAATAAATAATCAAAAATTAGATCAGTTCGGTGATTCATTGTTCGATAACTATAATGTAATTGACTTTTTCAATCAAGAAACTATCATGGAAATTTTCTATAGATTCGTTAAAAAAAACAAACTATTGATCGACTAGCGGAAAATGGATCCGCGAACGATTACGATTGTTCGGCTCACTATTTGTAACATGGTCGGTTATCTTTGTTTGCTTGACCTATGGCAATTATGGATCGAAATCAAGATGGATATACATTGTGCAGCGAGATAAGGTGGTACTTTAGTCGAAAGTCACGTCTCTGTCAGAGATAACATGCAAAGCATAATCAATTTGCGGGTTGGCTGGCGTAGTTAGAATTTTTCAATTTTTCGAAACCAGGTGCTCCTTTCAAGCAGGGCTTGTAGCAACTTTAGGTCCTCGAAACGGTTACCAAGAATTTTTATTTCGAGAACTGGATCGAAACGTTTCCAAGCTCTGCTCGCGAGGTTGAAGGGTAAAAGTCGAGCTCACCTCGTCCCTGTCCGTTTGGTCCGCCTGTTGCGTGAGCCCCGATACCCTGAGGACCTCTGCGGTCTTCAGGAAACTGCTAAGGGAACGCTGATGCACGTTCACTTCCCCGTGATAGATGAACTCCACCAAAGCGTGCAAGTCGCTGAACGCTACGTCCTGAAGTACTATCACCGGGTGTTTGCACGGTGTGCTCTGCAAAAGGGGAAGGTTGGCGGGAAAGAGAAGAAGGGACATTTTCTCGGATTAGTTAAACATTGACGTTGCGCTCGACGATGCATCGAGTCGCGGTTAAGGCAGGGATATGAAAAAAAAAAGAAGAAACAAACAAAAAGAAACGAAAATAAAGGGGGGGGGGGGATAGGAAACGGACGGAGCCGCGTGTATCTTACCTTGAGCAATTCTCTAAAGTAGGGACTGCAGGCGGAAAGTACGACGCGATGCGCTTTGAGGCTCTTGCCATCGCAGGCCAATGTGACGTCCACGAAATCCTCATCGTCCCTCAAGTTTTCAAACGCCGACGTTATACTGCTTTGGTAATTGTTCCATCGCAGGCAAAAGTGTTGCGTATCTACCATCGTTGTCTATTCACCTATAATCAGAAATAATATGTGCGCTATTTAAACCGACGCAAGACTTATCTTATCGCTTAATAAAACATTATGCCCCGCTACGAGTCAATTAAGGTTCGATAGACTGGCTCGGATCGGTTCGAACGTTCGCGGGCACCCGAAGGGACCGGAACACGAGATCGTCGAGTTGCAATTTCTAGTCGCGCGGTGAACCTCGTCGATAAACGTTCCGAAAACCCGATAATGATCGATGAAAAAACATTTCGAAACGAAGAGCGCTGTTGCAAATCGATAAAAAAGAAGAAAATGATCCAATAAACAACGAAATTATATAACGATTCGATGTGTCGACCGGTATTTAACCAGCGCGCGTTACCCGTAGGTGTGGCGTTAGAACAGATGTCGATTCGTTTTTGTTCACGTTCTCTCTGTACCCGCGAAAAAATAACTTATATAACGAATTAATACGCAGATTCGGTTCGGCTGCGGTTCGAACCGGACCGAAGGTGTCGCGCGCGGAACATATGTCGTTAATTCCGACGGAATAAAAATACGGTGGCGCAAAACGACACTTCTGAGTCGGCGGTATTTTTACGTGGCATCGAATCGTGGGCCGCGGGGATCCTTCGAGGAATCTTCGCCGTGGGCAGCCAAAGAACCGCGACGCCCGCGCCGGGGTACAACCGTTACGAACGAAAATCGGCTACGGGACGCAGAGTTCTCTCGCGAGCTCACGAAGAATAAAAATTGAAGAGTGCATGGCGTAAAAATAGTCGCCGAGGAATTACATACACTACTTTTTATTTGCACCATACGAGAAAATTAGGTCGCCAGGCTGGAGCGAAGCCAGAACGTACGATTAAATAATTCTCTCCGCCACTTATAAAAGCGCAGGCATTAAATGTATGCTGATAGTGTTATCTTAGCAAAATGATAAAAAAAAAAAAGAGGAAAGATCTTAAAACAAATTTACAGTGCTCGCCTGGCTACGCGTCCGTATGTGTTGGTATTGCTATGACAAAAGCTTCGATGTAGAGAATGGAATTAATGATCGTCGATTGTATAGTTTCTTTTTTTTTTTTGTCTTTTTTATAACGCGTTTATTTACGATAACAAGCACCACAGACACCGTGTACACTATTTTATAACGTTTCCGTTGATAATCGTCGTATCGCTGATTCGTAAGGTATTTTTACGCTCGTATATTTTTCAGGCCCGTCCGCCGCGAAGAAAATAGTCATTAACGCAACGCGATCCGCGACACAAGAGACCAAACACGCAACGGTCATTTCGGTAAATATATTTACTTCAACATTTTGGTTACGTGCGAACGATTATCGTGTGGCCACTGTTAGCGACGTACGAGGAGGAAAAAAAGAAATTTCTTTCTCGATACTCGTTTATCATAAGCCGGCGGTGCGATTCGGAAACTGTTTTCAGACTCTTTTTTAACTTGGCTATCGCGCACTGCTAAATTTATATGTGACCAATTCGCGATAAGTTTCGCAGTCTCGTGAAAATTCTGACCAGCGAAACGCTTTCATAATAGTACACGTTCAAACTATCCACTGTTTCTAACCGTTTCCAATCGTCCGCTCCCCCTTTTCAAAATTAATTCGCCCCCCCTCTCCCCCCGACGTCAAACGCGTGATTATCCAAAACAGGGTATCCATATTACACGAATGCAACATCGAACCCTTTCCTTCTTATTCCACCGATGCTTTTCTTCGCGAACCTTCCAGATCCGCGTCAAGTATTATTTAAAAATTTCGTAACACCAAATTGCACGCATTTTTATCGAAACGATTACATTCAAATGCACCGTTTCTCTCAATTGCTGAATCACTAACGATAAAGAAAATTCAGCGTTAAAAAGCGCTATATTTTTAACCAGACGAATTTTTTACTTTCTCCAAACGTTAATGGTAACTAATTTTCGCGAATTAATTCCGGGGCGTAATTTATACTAGACACGCTCCTAGGACGTTAAAATTGTGTATTTGTCATATTATTGTTTACATCCGTATGCTGCGTGTCAGCGTGGCCCCATAAGAAACCCGAATAACACAAAAGTCAACTTTATTTACCATGCACGATCCTAAGCGAGCGTGAACACGATAGTCGAACGAACGGGGAAAAAAGGTACACGGCGAATCCGTCTTTCGATTTGTCTCTGTCTCGCGAAAGAGAGTCGCAGTGCGGGGAAATACGCGGATGATTATTTCGTGCACGCGTTTCGAAAATGGAGAATGACAGAGAAAGAGAGAGAGTGTGTGTGTGTGTGTGACCGGTCTGACCACTGATTACCTTTTCCTTTGCGATCGCGGCTAAATGGCTGTTTACGATATTTGCGTAATTTCTAAGGCACATTCACCACCACACTATCCAGAGAGGAATCACAGTTGGAAAAATGCGGATGCGTTATCGCGAAAGCACACCTATCACTCGTCATGCCGCGTAAGCTAATGACCGTAACAATGAACTGAATCGAAACTGGTTTACGTTTTATCTCCACAACGCCACCTCGCAAAAAAGTGCGCACTTCACAAGTTCGCGAACGAGTCCCCTACATTCGACCAGTAGTGCTTCGTGCCGGAAAGTCATTCTCGATCGCGGAATATCTGCAAGCTGGTCGTGTACGACCAACGATGATGGTACGAGACGCGGCAGAAACGATTCAGCAGGAAGGAAATCCGCGTGCGGTTTGATCGCGTGACCGACGTTTACGCGTACGCGCGAGGGAGAAAACCGTAAAGGTGTCCAGAGGGAGCGTGTAAGGCAGATAAAGCGCGTTTGTTTCCCGCTTTCCGTGGACACGGGGGCACGGGGGCACGGGGGCACCGGGGCACCGGGACTCGCGATTCGTCGACTCCGGCCAACAAGGATCACATGTCGCGAGCGGGGACCCAAGGCGCCGCGCGAAGCAGTTGGAAAAACCGGAAACGCACTACGACCAGAGCAGTCCACCGGTGGCCTCTTTCTCCGTCACATACCGTGCGAACTAACCCCCGAAACGTCACGTCACGACTGTGCAGCTGTGCCTTCGTCGACGACGCGGGCGTACGTCGCGGCGAGGCAGCACGAAAACGTACGAAAAGCCGGCGATCGCCGGTACGACGAGAGAGAACGACCGAGAACGACCGAGAGGAGAGAGAAGCCGGTTCGAGGGGAAGACGGAGCGTCGTAGGGAGAGAGAGAGAGATAGAACGAGACGTACCACGGGGACGCAGCAGACGAACGCGAGGAGTCTGGCCGCGAGGGAGGCAGCAAGCGGGAGGGAAAAAAGCGAGCGAGAGAACGAAGACGGGACAGAGAAAGCGAATAAGTAGATTTCGACAAGGATCGAGAAGAACGGGGCAGCCGCGCGCGGCCGTCTCGAATTTTCACAATTTTTTTCAGATCCGACGAGAGCTTTTCCTCCCAGCACCTGTCAGACCGCTCACGTGCGTTTCGTTCCTTCTATCCCTCCAACCCCTAAAGCCTCCGCCACCATCGCCCCCACCCAGCCCTGCCCCCGCCTTCTACCCCCTCTAACGGCGTGCGCGAGAGAAAGAGAGAAAAAGACGATACAACGCCCAAGCGAGCGCGCACGGGAGAGTGGAGCTTTCTTTGAATCCTCTTTGTCGCGGTTCCCGCGAAATACGGAAGCATCGGTTCCCGGCCAGCGAGAGGAGACCCGTACGCGCGGGAATTTCAAACCGCGCTTGGTCGCACGCACACACGCACGCACGAGCTACCCACCTAGCCACGTGTTCGTTCTGTTCGGGATGCGAGCAGCCACCGTGACGCAAATTGCCGCGCGCTCCACGCTCCACACTCTCCGGAATGCGAAGGATCTCTCTCGACCGGCCTGTTTAGCGCACTCGGACACCACCACCGCACCACCACCACCACCACCACCATCGACCACCACCACCACCACCAACGCCGCCGCCGCCGTCGCCACACCACCGAAGCGCGAGAGTTTATCTCCTCGCGTGGACACGACGGGATCGCGTTAGCGGAGCGGACACACCAGTCAGCCAGTCAGCCAGCCAGCCGTTGACACGTCGTGGAACAAAGTCACTGTCACGGCGGCGCAACACGTTCCGAGCGCATAAGAGAGGGGGGAGAGAGGTGGAGCCCTCGCTCCAGGCGAGGGTGGCAAACGAGAGAGAGAAAGAGAGAGGGGGGGAAGACAAAAAAGGTGTGCGTAACGTAAGGTAACGTAACCGTGTCGCGTCGCGACGTGTCACGACGACACCACGAGAGCCACGAGAAGCGCCGAGAGTACGGGCTGCAGCTCTCGAGCCTGGATAGGACTAGCACGGTACACGCGGGGGGGGGGGGAGATCGGCGACCGCCGTTATTCTTTATCGGAGCATGAGACATCTGTCGTAATAAGTGCGGACTAAAAAATAGTGCGTACGCAGGGAGAGAGGAGAGTGAGAGAGAAGAACGGAGAAAAGAGAGTCGATGGTGGGGAAGAGCTTTATGCCTGTGGCCGCATCGGCCGTGGCCTCCCCTTTCACCCCACCTCACTCTTTGCTTCTCCTCGCGCCCTCTTCCCGAATCCCTCTCCCTCCCACTCCACCTCCCCCCTCCGTACGCCCTCCGCGAAACCGTTTCCATCTCTTTCTCGCGCCCTCGTCGAGGCCCACCCCGCTTCATCCGTTGGCCCGCGAGACGAAAATGCACAAAGCTAACGACTTCCAATTAAAAGCGCTGGACTCGGGAATTTTTAAGGCGACGAGTCGCGTCACGGACAACGCGTGCCCCGATCCCGATGACGGTACCACCGGGGATTATCGCGCGCGGATAGGCCGCGCAACGCTTCTCGAGTATATCCGGTTCGGTTTAGATACCGTTTCGCTTTTTCGTCGACGGTTAGCCAGAAGCTACTACTTGTCCAACAGCGGCGTGAACGCGTTACACCGTTCCCAGGAGCCTCGAGGAAACGGTACAGGGGCCACGGAACGTCTAATTACTAGATCAAGGGAAGATATAGGTGGAACACCCTTATAGAGATTCGATCTTTTAAAGAATTAAATTTTAATCGATCTTCGAATTAGACGGATCACTCGAGGTGCACGTGACGTTGTATCGCATCTTTGGGTTTTCTGCCATGTTCCCTCGGCGAGCCATTAATTTTTCAGCCCGTAGCCTCGATTCTGCAAACACGGAGGTGTACGGGAAGCGGCGCGAAGCATCCTGAATATACACGTTCAAGGGCAACTGACTCATAAGAGTCACCGTGGCGTGTTCCATAGGAAACGGTGGCCAAGGTATTCGTCCATCGATAGCCAGGGGTGGGGAATAAAAAGGCCGTCGCGTTTGTTTCTGTCTCAATGGCGTACCGTTGAATGAGAATAGCGACGTAGACAACGATGTCGAACGCGCCTGGTGGTTCGTTTCTAGATCATTTGATCGCTAATCGGCGCACGGGCCCAGAGATATATTGAAAAAGCAGTCTTGCAAGCTTCCTTTTCCTGCGTGTCTCGCTACTTTATCAACAATTTATCAATTGATATTTGCAGATTCGCTCCTTTTAGACTTGTTAATTAACGAGAGAAAAGTTTTCTTTGATATTTACCCGAATGGCGTAACTGTATTTCCCGTTGATATTGAATTTCAAAGCAGTACTTTAAATTAATGATCGTAAGTCGGATAAAATTTTTATTCGCGTAAGATAAGGATCAACTATCGTCAAACGATGAAAAAGGGAAAGGAATAAACAGACGCGAATAAATGATTTACCCCATACGAGGATTAGGCTTCCAACGCAGCCTTACTTTCCGAAAACTCCGTTTACCCTGTGAAATGCAATGTTTCGTCCACGCGTGTTGTCTTCATTTTTAATACAGCAAATACAGACGTTAAGTAAATAGAGGAAAAATAAAAAAATTTACGGTTTTCGCGCTGCACAGTTGGTCTAACGGGGTAAAAATGGAGTGCGAACCGTGTGATTCATCGCGCAAACACTCGATTTTTCTGTTTTCAGACTCGGTTGCGCCCGCGAAGCGATAAACGTTTTATTTAGAAATATTTTGCCGCTGAATTAATTCCGACATAAAAGGATTAATTCCTGTACGCGATGTTTTTTTTCTCTCTCTCTCTCTCTCTCTCTCTCTCTCCTACCCCTACCACGACGAGTCAACGATCGCGAACGCATCAGGGTATTTTCACCGGGAACGTTATTTCGCACCTATCGTCCCGTTGGCGGGTCGCGTGACGGCGATTGCTCGACCCAAGGTCAACGGAAACGTTCCTCCGTCGAGGACTCGGACGTCCAAAGAAATCTCCCAAGACCCAGGATTAGGATTGCTCGGCGGGAAACGTTTCTAGGCGATCTAGACGAAGTATAGGTGCCACAGCCCTCAGCTTCGGCTCCTAGGAATCCAATCAATAAATATTACAATGGAACCCCTAGAGAAGTAGGGGAGCATCCTCCTCTCGCCCTCGAGTCCCTCCGTCACCGCGCCACGTCCTCTTTCTCTCTCCCGGTGCTCCTCCGGCTGTCGCGTCGGTGGAAAAAGGATCTGTCCTACGTCGCGCTCTTGCAGTCGTCGCGTTCCTCGTCCTTCCACGCCTCTCGTCCGCGAAACTCTTCTTCTTTCTCTCTTGCTCACTTTTTTCCATCGCTTTACCCTACTCCTTTTACCCTACTGCAGCCCCTCCGCCTTTCTCGCCCCGTTCCACGGTCTCCCTTGTTCCCTTGCCCTTCCTAAACCCGCGCCAACCCTCCTCCCCTACTCAACGCGCGCGCACACACGCACACGCACACTCACACACGCACACGTACACACGCATACGTACACACACACGCACACGTGCAACCCACAGCCCACACCTCTTCGTCCCTCTCATCCAGCGGCGTTTACATTTTACTTTTCTAGTAGCGAATTAAAACCGCGTTCATGCGCAGCCCGCGGAAGGGCGTAATGATTTTTTGAGGGGCGAATCGAGTGGGGTCGCCTACAGCACCGTCGGAGGGGGTAGTAGCTGCGGGCGCGAGCTTAGCAGGAGCAGGACGGCAGAAGGGATCGCGAGACAGGCCGACTGTCGAATAGATGGATGGAAGCTAGACTCTGCCCGAGAGGAGGGGAATAACCAGATGAATAGAGAAAGAGAACCCGGTCCGTGATAAAATAGCAACGATCATGGGAATTCGACTCCTGTCTGTCAGAAATTTCGGCGACGGGGCGCCGGCCGGTATCTAGCGGCGCAGACAGAAAGGGATCCTTGGACAACCCTGCCCTACGAGCTACAGACAGCCTCCGGAGTCCTTTCGTACGCGAAAAGAAACGCCACCCTTAACTACCAACTAAACGTGCAAACGTTTTAGGATACAATGTTTTCTGAAAATGTGATACCCATTGGTAATAATTATTTTGTTTTACCACGTCACAGGACTTTGAACTGTGAAACCAGAAAGAAACGAATTGGAAATGTAGTCTAGAAAGAAAGAAATGGACTCTCATTTGAAGTCGAGACGAAGGACAAAAATTTGGGTAGGACCTGTGAATATTAACGAGGTCCTAGACCAGGCTGGACCCGACATACTGTTACGAGACAACGTATTTTATCGTTTCTATAACTCACAGGCAAGGGATGACACTGTACCATCGAAAATATTTCAATGAATTACCGATTGCTTAAGGGTTCCTGCGAACGCACGTGGAGTTTTTACACACACGATATGAGCGTGTAGTATACGCGGAAGGCAGGGGTTTGACCTGAGAAAAAACCCTAAATCGAATTACGTAAAGCAGTCCAGAATTTATAGAATTCGATTCCCGTCGATCGGCGAGAAACAAATCGTAGGATAAGGAGAACGATGTGACACGATTTACAGCAAAGTTGCAGATGTTTCGATCGATCTTGGTCCGTCGCGGCTGCGTACAGTTTCGCAGCTCCACCTGCGTTTAGATTAGATCTACGCGATACGTCTCGATCCTCGTTTTCGCGATTCGCGAGGCGCATGCGAGCCGAGTTACAAAAATGATTATTCCGTTTGGAGAAATTTCGAGTTGTACAATTTACGATTGTCTGAAATCAAAGTTTTGGCCTCGCATAGAATTTTATGGCAGTTGATGTGTTAAATCGCGGGGCAGAGCGTCGTTCCCACGCTTTCCTCGCGATCTATATTTTCTAAACGGGTCGAGAGCCATCGGGACTCCCCGAGATACGGGTCCTCTCGACGCGTTAGCCGAAACTACGGGAACGGAGGATCGGAAAAACTCCGATATCATCGAAAATACCTTTAAAACAAAAGTTGGACGAAGAATGGAACAACGTAAACGCGGATTATTTGAAGAGTATAATTGGAAACATGCCTCGATGCGTAAAAATGAATAAAATTACGTCTGGTCTCGCCATTTTAGAAATAAGAAGAAAGTGAAAAATCGTAGGTGATGTAAACTAACTCGAAATATTCACACAGTGACAAGATTAACAAATACGTAATTACTTGCAATCCAAGACTTTGATTTCTTAGTATCGTGTAAGTTGGTCAATTGTTCGTTCAAAATTTGCTTTTACAGAATTGAGAACATTAGTTTCGTTTCTATTATCGTCAATGAACGTTTAAATTGGCTCGAATGTGTGGTATCATCTATAAAACGTATGCTTTTTAATTTTTCATAGCAGCCTGTAGTATTTTCGTATCCCGAAGGTCTAAATTAGATTTGTAATTGTCCCGACGTTTCGACCTTGTTTCGGGTCCACTTCGTGAACAATTTAAATTGAGGTTAAAGCAACCGCGAATATGTATATATACATATGCATGGATTGTTTTAGCTATTTTTATGGATAATATAAAACGTAAAGTAGTCGATCGATTAAAGAGGTTATAAAAAATGGAAACTGCAAGTTTGTTTCAACCTTTGTAATTTATTGGCCATTTTCGAGTTTGTGCTATCCGGGACAAATTCGACGCTCGTACTAGTTTATTTTCATTTCATTGAAATAAAATTAACTCCGACAATCCATGTACACGCGGCCGGTTTGACCTGAATCTGAACTGTTGGCGAAGCGAATCTGAAACAGGACCGAAACGTCGAGACAATTGCAAATGTAATTTAGATCTTCGAAATACGAAAGCATACGCGTTGCTCTGAAATTCCAAAGAATATTTTCGAAAAATCTACAGTCAGACATTTAAAGGAAGTATTATTTAAACATTTCTATTTGTAACGAGTGTCGCAAGGAAATGCTATAATTCTGTAAATAAACGTAAGTTGTTCTCCATATAACCCATAAACACACTGCGTTTCGTCTATAATCGAAAGATTCAAAGTTGTGATCGTTTTCGTTGGAAACCCCGTCAGATTCCTTAATTATTATCATCGTTGTCAGCTGTGGAAGGTGGCAAATGGCGTGATTTTGCGCCACAGTGTATAGAAACTAGATTCGAAGGGAATAAATTGAACCGCGAGAGAGGAGACGTTGCGTGGAGCGTTCGAATGGGACGCGACGCTGTGCTCCTGTCCGCCTAGCAATAGACGTGGACTACTTGCATCGGCGGCTAGTGCGTGTCTAGTCCTATAGAGTCTTGTTCCACTGCAACTATCGCTGTACTCGTACTACTGCAGCCGGCGTCGCGTCTCTTCTTCACGCTACTACTCGAACGACGCGTCCGAGCGCGTGCTTTCGCGAATCGAATTCTTAACGCGTTCAGCGCCGGGGGAAAAACGATAAAAAAGCTTGTAACGTACGATGAAAGAATTTCTCCGACGCGTAGCACGGTAACATCTCCATTATTCGAGCCACCAGGCGGTCACGACCGTTCGATTAATGCGATTCCTTTATGCCTACGGTGAAATAAATTTATCCTTTCTTTTACCGTTCCGTTAACACTATTCCCACCTGCGTCAGCATTCAGCAATTTATTATTTATTTTATTCTTTTCTTTTCTTTATTCTTAATTGTTGAATCTTCCTTGGTTGTCCACGCGTTAATATATTTCGATGAAAGTAACCGTGCCTTTTAACACGTTGAGCGCCACGCGTAATTCTAAGACAATCCCGTTCAGGCCACGCAATTTCGGAAATTAGCAGTCCATCTTACAAGTTGTGACAAAGAAAACATTCCACCGAGCAGAATTGCAAGAAGATCCAAAAAAGAACACAAACTCCAAAGAAAATCGGGAAAAGTCTCTGAAGTTCGAAAGTACTGTAAATTATGTTATGACAAAAATGTAAGAAAAGATGGTAGAGAGATGGCAAGGAGAAAGACCAAGCGTGTTGTAACATTTTGTAATACTTGTGAAGGAGAACCATTTTTATGTTTGCCATGTTACAATGAATCCCATTAATCCTGTAATGATACCAAATTAAGTAAATTTTCTGTAATTCCGTAATAGTGTAAATTTTATAGTTCTCATGTTACACGCTGTCAGCCACCGATGGGTGACGCGGCCTAAACGGAAAGTCTAGTGTCAGCCACCGATGGCTGACATGGCGCTCAACGTGTTAATGTATGAAAAGTGTTAACGAAGAGTAGTGTTCTGATAGTTCTAGCGGACTGATCTTTTCTTTATTCTTAATTGTTGAATCTTTCTTGGTTGTCAACGCGTTCATATTTCGATGAAAGTAATTGTGTCTTTTGATGTATGATAAGTGTTAACGAAGAGTAGTGTTCTGTTACTGCCCGAGAGTGAGTATTGTTCATTGGCTAAGCATCGATGATATCGTTTTGGCTGCGAGTGTATAGCCATGATATGTCTATTTCAGGGAAGGACGGGATAGTGAATCGGTAAAAATCCGTGGTTCGAACCGTTTTACTTTTCCCAGCGTGTCCCCGAGTCTCGCGCCGACCCAGTTTTCCATCGGTACTCGCGCGATTAATTGAGACACGATGATCCGCCGAATATATTTGCGTCGAATATACGTATTCTCCGACCTAAAAATACGGAAAATAGGTCGCGGCGGCTGTATTTTTAATTGCGCTGCAGACATCCACGTAGACGGGTGCATCTGTCACCGGCTGCCCGCGATCGGGACGTACGAAACCGCGCGGGTTCGATTACGATCTGCCAAAAACGCTGGATCAAACCGCGAATCTAGGTGGGGGGAAAAAAGTCGAGACTCCCAAGGTTTCCAGAACCAAGAAATTTCACTCTCGAATCTGCTCGGTGACCAGCTGCGCGAACAAAAATGACACGACGTCGTAGCGTTTCCTTAAAATATTTTTCCTCGATTCATTTTTTCACTTTATCAGACATTGTTTGCATCCAAGTACAAAGACTAGGTGTACGTATAAAACCGCGGTAGAAATGGCGTTAAGATATCTGATGCTCTTATCAGCTGCACAAAAAAAGTGACACGAAGTCGAAGCATTTCCCTAGAATATTTTTCCTCGATTCATTTCTTCACTTTATAAACAATTGCATCCAATTACAAAGGTGTAAAAAAGGCCTAGGTATATGTATAAAACCGTGGTAGAAATGGTGTTAAGAAATCTGAAGCTCTGATGAACTGCACAATAAAAATGACACGAAGTCGAAGCGTTTCCTTAAAATATTTTTCCTCGATTCATCTTTTCACTTTATAAACAATTGCATCCAAGTACAAAGGTGTAAAAAAGAGTAGGTATACGTATAAAATCGCGATAGAAATGACGTCTGAGGCTCTAAACGAGTTTACAAACGAAACGTAAACCTGTGTAAAATTTTGAATTCGATATTCAGAAATAACGTTTGCCCTGGCGATCTGCAAATGGAGCGCGGGGCTCGAGTTGGCGAAACGCAGACGGCCGTAGACATGGGCCAACGAGCGAGGCGACATTTTTTTCAGCCGTACGGTGGTTGTGGGTGCGAGCATATGCACGCGTGCACATGTGCATGTGCATGTGCGTGACACACGACGAGAAACAAAGAAGCGACGAAAGAACCGCGCGACCGCTCGCTCGCATAAATACCAGAGGCCGACTCACGCCTCTAGCGATGAGATCGAGTACATAACGCTGCAGTTCGTAAGAAATTCCAAAATAGCGGTTACTATAGTGAGAGAAAAAAATTTAAGCAGGTAACGAGACGGAGATCGCGAGAAAAAGCATAGATCGACAAGACGGATCGATCCGAAAAGGAACGAAATAATGGTCGCGTAGAAAGTTTGCAAAGTTGGAAATTCTGGTAATTAGATACGGAGAAAGTAAAATTTGTTCGGAATTTACGCGTACGATAATGTGGCATATTATGGGAGCGACCGAGGACACGCGTTGGATTTAATTGACTCACGTAGTTCGGAACAGGTAATGGAATGGCTAACGATTTTAAATATAAAGAGGACTCGAGGTGTAAACAGCCAATATATGCGACGCTACGCTGTTTTACAAAATACTACGTTTATTTTCTTGCTCTTTATATCGTGGCTGAACTCCTCAAATTGTGTTTTGCCCGTTTAATACCCTGGTTCGTGTGTCGACGTAGGTATGAATTGGTCCGTTCGCGGGACGCGATTCGTCATAATCAGCTGTGTCAGTCGAATTTTAAGGAGCGCGAAAACCCCGGCCCATTGTTTCTCTCTAATTCGGCGGCGGTCGGTTGCAATACGCCGTGGATACTGTTACCTTAACGATATGCGCGCGCTACTAATTAATCGGGATTCCATGCGACATCCGGCCGCCTTTACGCGGAAAGAATTTCTACCGGCAGAACGTGGAACCTTGACGCCTCCTCGTTCGCCAAACATCGTGACAGCGTGTCGCTTACACGGCAATTCGGAGGAAAAATTATTCGACGGTTTGAACGGTACCAAATGTAACCTTGAATAAATCAAATTGAAAACACAAATGACGCGAATTTGAAAAGAATGCAGTTGAAGTTCTTGAAATGTGCGTTCCTTTATTAGTATCTTAAGAAATAGTGTTGAGAAAATTTGTGCAGTACTACCTGAGGAGTCTCGAGCTCAGTTATTCAGAAAACCATCAAAGAACAGCGTTTTCGTTTTGTAAAGCTACGTTAATTAAATACGTACTTAGGTCGAGACTCCGTCGTATTTACTTAGCAAATAAATATTCAAAAAATAGGAATTTGTAGAACAGACATGCATGTTCGTTGCAATTTTCGAGCGATAATAACGTTTGAACATTTTTGCAGATTCAGCTTTCTCCGTCCTTGGACGGCTCTGTAATACACTCGGATATTTTTCGCGTTTATATTTTGGCGCGCGCACGTTTCAGATACGCATTCTGTTTAGTCTAAGCACCCTATGTAAATATTTTTCGATCGCCGCGGGGCAGTCCCAAGTATTTCCAGAACCGATACCGAAACCGACCACGCCGTCGACAAATCGCTGTCTAAAACCTATCGAATATCAATTTTTCTACGTATTTGTTCGAAACGTTGCACATGCTTTTACTGGAGCGTTCGAATACCGTTCTGGGAAGCGTTTCGATCAATAATATTCAGGTTAACAATGCCATCCGACGCGAGACGTTATGTTTGTCAGGCCACGATTTCGAAAGTGAATTCCATCGTATTCTTTAATATAATAATAGTAATATAAAAATCAGATTCTACGGCTGGAAAATTTTTTAAAACTGTTTTAGAGAATGTGCAAATAATAAAAGTATTAATTTGACTGTTAAAGCACTGTAGGCGAAGTGTGTTCGAGAAGGAATCATCGGCGCCTCGATAAGAGCCCGAAAGCGAGCTGGTTTCGAGTCCGGGGCACAAAGCTCGTTCTTTGCCAGATCAACGCGTACATTCAAATGCATGCATATTCGCGAACGACGTCTCGCCAGTGCTTCTCATAATGGGCAGTGTTTCTCTGTAACACGCGCTCGCTAGGAGACTGGCCGGAGCCTGGCGATGAATTTCAATGAACGTCCACGCGAAATGCATATTTGCCTAGCAGCGGGCAGACCCGATCGCGATAAGATACCGGCCGCGACGCGGCGAGATCGCGTTTCGACGATCGGAGGCGATCGCGAATTTTCAATACCGAGCCGCGCGGTTGAACGGCACGACGATCGCAGAAGGAAACCGAGGCCAAACGCAAAAATCACGAAACTGCGCGCCATTTCGTATTCGCCAATAATCGAAACGATCCACGGGCGACGATCGTAAATCACGAGCCAAAGGCCAGTCGTGTTAAATCCTCGCCGAGGTTACTCTAACATCCGTCTCGCCTAAATAACGTATTCAAGCCGGGGCTCTAATTTCACAGATAACGCGGACGTCGCGTAATCTAGTTGCTAGGCGTCTAATCTAATCGGTCGATTCGGATTATGTGCATGCATACCTGCGGCGCAGACCGAAAAATCCGACCGAATAGAATCGACGACGAAACGAACGAGCGAGCGTGACTCGTCGAACGCTTCGCGACAACCGGCTGCCGCTCATTAAATTTAATTAGGCCCCCCTTTATTTTTAAAAACGCCGCTTAACTGGGTCGATCCTGTCCTGGAAGCTCGTTCTCTTTCGGCCCCGCAGCCACGACCATTTCTTTGCTAATTCCGCCATCGACCAATTGGAATTTTACCAAGGAAACGATCCTCGCTTCCATTCGGACTCTTTTCGCGCGCTGAACGATAGATTTACGGAAACCGCCATTTTCGTACGAAATTCACGCTCCGTGTAATCGTGTAACACGTTACGAGCAACTTGCCGTTTCTTGCCGCATATATCGATTCGTGGAATCGATTTGAAAGTTTCGAGCACTCGTTAGTGCGAATAATAATAAATTTATATCGAGACTCGACGATAGTAGATAAATGTACACGTGTCGTTGATTAGACCGAAACTATCGTTCCTTCGAGCGTAACAATTTTGCTTATTGGTATCTCTGTTTCAAGCCACTCTTTTCGACGAGAGAACATAAAATTGGCCATTTGGTTTAATACTGTTTCTACCAAATACGTCGAATGACATTTTTATATACCATGCAATTTTTATGCTTCAATCAACTGTCATTTATACTTAGTATTAATCTACATTATTTTTAAATGTTCTTTGCAATCTCATTACATATGCAACAAAACAGATTGTTGCACGTTACTGAAGGAAAAAAAAGGACCAGGTTAAAAGTTTCTTTATCCGAATCTCCGTTACCCAAGTACTCCATCATCGGAACACTGCGTTATTTGAACGTTTTATTATACGAACATAACACGTCCTTGTAGAATATCTCACCTCCTATCGAAACATTCGTCATACTTTAGCACGAAACTGACAAAGTATTCGGATAAGTACTCCTAATTTCGACATTAACTCGATTCAACAGAGTCCATTTCATTTCTATCTTTGTCTTCAATACCGAGATTACAAATTCCATCTCTAGGTTATAAAGTGATACGTAGATGGGAAATTTTTATTCTCAAAACGCTACAGAATGCACGTAATATGCAAAAATATAAAAACCAGTACTCTAAAAAGCTTCCATTTCATTAGTTCTATTAATAAAAATATAAGCTTTGTCCTCAATACCGAAATTACAAATTCCATCTTTCGGTTATAAAGTGATACGTAGACTTGGGACTTTTATGCATTTATGGGAAATTTTTATTCTCAAAAAGCTACAGAATGCACGTAATATGCAAAAATATAAAAACCAGTACTCTAAAAAGCTTCCATTTCATTAGTTCTATTAATAAAAATATAAGCTTTGTCCTCAATACCGAAATTACAAATTCCATCTTTCGGTTATAAAGTGATACGTAGACTGGGGACTTTTATGCATTTATGGGAAATTTTTATTCTCAAAAAGCTACAGAATGCACGTAATATGCAAAAATATAAAAACCAGTACTCTAAAAAGCTTCCATTTCATTAGTTCTGTTAATAAAAATATAAGTTTTGTCCTCAATACCAAAATTACAAATTCCATCTTTCGGTTATAAAGTGATATGGGGACTTTTATGCATTTATGGGATATTTTTATTCTCAAAAAGCTACAGAATGCACTTAATATGCAAAAATATAAGAAACGAGTACTCTAAAAAGCTTCCATTTCATTAGTTCTATTAATAAAAATATAAGCTTTGTCTTCAATACCGAAATTACAAATTCCATCTTTCGGTTATAAAGTGATATGTAGACTGGGGGACTTTTATGCGTTTATGGGAAATTTTTATTCTCAAAAAGCTACAGAATGCACTTCATATGCAAAAATATAAGAAATGCGTACTCTACAAAGCTTCTAGCTAATTCTATTAATAAAATAATAAGTTTAATATGCACCCTTCTTTACAAAGTTTTCGAAATGTACAATAGTTAACCCATTAATATAAAAGGAAACTACTAGCAGAACTGTTGGACTTCGGTACGTCTATTACGGTGTTCGAATAATTTTTCTACGTAAATGATAGCGGAAGTAGCGAATCTTGGAGATTTCTGGGCACAGAAAAATGCAAAGTTACGTAACGTGATGGAGTAATTGCGAGTTTTCGACGGTCAGACACGCGTTTAAAAAGACTGCGAGACGGCGGACGCGACGGGCCTTCCGCGACACGCAGTTCCTGCGGAACTCGAAGAAAGGAAACGGGAGGGCGGAGAAGAGAATGGGAGAAATAACGGGTGCGAGAAGCAGTGCCCTCCGCCGTTCAAGGAGAACAAACCGTTATCGGAGGATGTATACCCCTTTCCAGGTGCAGGTGCCAAGCGGGAAGACCGAGAACGCGTTAATGCCAGAGATCGGCTGGAAATTCGACGACATTGTAATTTCATCCCGTACGAATCGGGCTTCGAGACACCTGTTCCGCGCGCAGATTCTCGCCGTTGCGTTGCCTGAAAAAAAATTTCCAGCCACGTTCGTCCCCCGTCGATGTGAATCTAACCCTTCGCGGTCGCGCGGAGAGATTCGGAATTAAATTAACGGATAAAAAATTGGTTATTTCAACCCCCATAATTTTCAATCGGGTTTACGTCCGCTGGGCGGTTCGACCGGAACAAGATACGAGTCCAGCTCGAACGGGAAAAACGAACCGACAGATTCCAAAATATTTATTCGCGAGCGATCGAGATTCTTTCCTGCCTCGATCGTCCTGACGCGAAACGAAAACGAGGCCAATTGGAATTTGCAGCGCGGTGGAGGGGGAGGGGGGCTGGCGAAAATATCGCGGCGCATTTTGCAACGACGACAGATTGCTTTCTCCACGTGTTATTGTTTTACGAAAACACGAACCGCGCCGCGGCGCACACGATCGCGCGCGAGCACGACGAAAGTGTATCGTTAGATGTCGAAACGACGCGATCGAAGTGGTTCCACGGTAAACGAACCGTTTCGCCAACTCATCGAACCGCGGGTTGCTTAAAAATGGCACCTCGATCGTGCAAAAATCCGTCGACGCTCGTTGAAAAGGCGGGTTTTCGTCGACGAGAGTGCGACGTCGAATCTCTCGGTTTTGCGTCGCACGAGCTTGCACACACTGGTGCTCGCGCGTACGCGAGGTACGTGTGTATGCAGGCAGGAGCACCTGGGCATCTATGCGTCATTGTGGACGATAAAAAAAAAAAAGTCGTAAGGCTGCCATAACGCAAGGAGAACGTCGACAAAACAGTGGCCCCGACTAGTAAAGCTGGTTTGTCTTTTCCCTCTTTTCTACGGTCGTTCACGGTGTTGCCCGATAGAGATCATCGACGCTCCAAAGCGTTCTTTTTCCCCCAAAATCCGGCCGCGATTTTAACGATATTTACGCAACCGCCCGGGACGACATCTTTATTCTCGCGTTTAAGTCATCCACGGCTTCGCGAGTGCTATTGTTCCGCGAACCGCGAGGAACTATTGTTTCCCTACCGTATTATACCTTCGTTACGTTTCCAATTTGCTAACTCTGCTCGACGATCGCCGAGAACGCAACGAAAGGTAAACAAAATGAATAAAAAAAAAAATCCGCGTATCCTTCTAGCGAGGACAGAATCAACGGCTTCGTAGGCGAGCGTCGAAGCCTCAAGGCTCCTGGGATCTCGCTTCCAAACTCACGTTCAAGGATCGGCTTTGTACAGAGGAATTTTTATTGGCCGCAGCGCTGCGTCTGACGCGCGCATAATATACGCGCGCAGGCGGTCGAGTGAATTTTTTTGAGAAGTCACGCGCGCGCCAGCCAGCCACACACACACACACACACAAAGAGAGAAAGAGAGAAAGAGAGAGAGAGAGAGAGGCTTTTTATTTTTTACCGTTGCTTCCCCCTCGCTTTTCCTTCTTCTTTATCCGGGCGTTCGGTATCGCGAGATCTATTTATACCTAGTCGGACGGTGTTTTCAACTTGCAGCGGCATCGTGTAACAAACGCCGCGTCCATCGTAAAAATAAGGGATCTGCACGGATACGTTGCACGTCCCGCGGCAAGAGAGGGGGAGAGGATTCGCGAAACGGGCGAAGTGACGCGGCACGTAGGGTAAAAACGACGCTGTAGGTTCCTCGGTGCGAAGGAAAAGAGGAATCGTAAAGTCGGATCGGCACCGGTGACCTTGGCGAGTAACAGGCGATTTCCTCGTACGGCTATTTTCGTCGGTTTTTCCTAATTCGACGGTGCAAATACAAGCCCGTGAAAAAACAAACGATCGCCCCGGCGCGATCGCCAGCGACCAGAGAGGCTGGGTTTAATTGAATCTCGTCGGGGCGGGAGGCGGGCGAGGGACGGGGGTTCTCTCTGTCTCTGTTTCTCCGGGGCAGCGAGAGCACGTCGGGTTTTACGAGACGCGAATTTTTGGTGAATGAACCAGGGGGGGCGAAGCGAAAAAAAAAAAGGAGAGAAGGGAAAAACGTGACGACGAGCGGGGGTGTGTGAAAGAGAGACGGACGACCGAGGGAAAAAGCGAGAGGAGGCGCGGAGCGCTTGGTACGCAGGAGCGACTAGGAAAAACCGGGCAAAAAACACGGAGAAAACGAGAGTGAACGAGGAAAGCCAGGGTCGAGCTTAACCGTACGTGGAACGTACACACGGTACTCGTAACACGCGGCCCGGAGCGATGCGCGGCGCGCGACAAAAGGATCGGAACGCTCGCTCGCTCTCACAGAGAGATTACGTCATTTCCAGCCAGCCTCTAACGTCTGGCATTACGTTCGTCTAGCGGTCGTCTAGCCGGCTCGGCGTGGCGCGGCTATCCCTGTTCGGACTAACACACTAACTATCGGGGCCGGTTACGCGTTTCTCTGCTACCTTTCGCGCGTAGCTACTCTAGCGCGACGCGTCTCGACTAGGTGCCACCAGACCAAACGCACACACCGAGATGATGCGGTGGCGCGGCGCGTCGCGGCGTGGCCGTGTGGAGGCCGTGCGTATGCGTCGCGTCGCGTCGCGCCGCGCCACGAATAAATGCACACGTAGTCGCGTCGCGTCGACAGGCGATAGCAAGCGAGATCGCGCGCGGTGTGCGTGCACGCTTAGCTAGCGCGACACCACACGACACAGCATACGACGCGGCGGCCGACACACACGTTTCGTTTCGTTTCGTTTCATCTCTCTTTCTCTCGCGGGTTGCTCTCGCCGCTGCCCGCGGGACGCAGACGATCGGTCGTTTCCTTTCTGCCACGCATATACACACGACGCGCTCTCCCGCTCCTCCTTTCTCTCTTACGGGCGTCCCGCGCGCGTACTCTCTGTCGGCGGTCTCTCGCTTTCGAAGCCGACAGAGACGGGCGGCCGAAGGCCACCGCTGTCAGCTGTGAACGTACCTTGATCGTCGAGCGCGAAGTAAAGTGTGGGGCTCCTTTGCCCGGTGTCCTTGTCGTCGGTGCTAAACCCACCGTTTGAGACTGTCGGATGCGACGACGATCGCGAGCAAGCCTTCTTTCCTTGTCCTCCGCGACTCCGGGCGGCCGGCTCCTCGTCGATTCGTCGGTCTGACCTATGCTCGCTCGACCGTCTCTCCTCCGAGCCGTCGATGAAACGCACAGAGACAGCAGACCGGGAAGCGTATGGATTTACTCGAGTTTCCTTAAGCCACGCAATCGTTTCTCGCGGTCTCGTGCGTTCCGGAGGGTCCCGAGGACTCTCGTGGGTCCATCCTCGTGAGAAACGACGCACGATGCACGAATTCTCGACGTACAAAGAACAATCGGATCCACCGAAGGTGTAACACTTCCTTCCGCGATCGCAACAATCCCTTGTTCCTTTTCCTTCGTAACCACGTTTATTCGACGCGAATGCGCGTACAGTTACGGTCACACTGTTATACCCCCGTTAGGCCTTTTCTCGCTGCTTTGCACTGCGTTTCTTCGAGCCCTCGGTTACGGGGGGGTTGTCACTCGCGCCTCCGAGGACGAAGAGGACGAAGAAGATACGCGTAAACGGAAATGGATCCTCTGCGTAACGTGGCCGGCGATGATTCCCATACGTTTCGACGGTGCTCGGCTTCACACGGTCGCTGTTCTTCCTTGTTCCGTCCTCGCGGCGACGAACAGAATCGAGGCGCGAAAAAGTAAAAAAATAAAGAAAACGACGCACGCGATACGCACTCCCGTGTGTCTTGTCTCCCGATGGCGCAGAGGACACGAACGCGAGAAACGTTATCGGCGATCGACGATCGAGGGGGGGATCGCACGATCGAAGTTTCTTGAAACGATCTAAAACGTTTGATCTCGCGTCGATGAGTAAGAAGGATCCCGCGTCAAAGTATCCGGTATTATCTTGCGGGACGACACCATCGAGCGAAGGACCAGCTCCCTGCCGCTTCTTTGGGACACACCGGGGGACTACCTAGTCGTAGAGTGATTGGGAACGCGACTGGCCAAAGCACTTGATTCGCGCGCGGTTCGGTTTGCCCGTTGCTGCGCCTCTCCCGTGCAGTTTTTTCGGCGGTCCCGTGGTATGCGTGCATGCGCGTGCATGTATGCGTGCGCCCGCCCGCGCGCTCCTCTGTGTCCGTGCGTGCGTGTCCCTCGGACTTTTTCTCTGTCTCTCCTGCCTCCACGCTCTTCCTCTCCCTCTCTCCCTCTCTCGCTCTCGTTGCTTTTACACACCACCGTGTTTCTCTCCCTGCACGCGTTTACACACCGGCTTAGCTCCCGCTCGGCCGTGTGTGTTGTCCGTCGTCGCGTCGTCCACACGGCTCAATTTCCTCCTCGTGTTGGTGCGCACGGGGCCTCCTCTACGCGCGCGTCTCTTCGCCTCCGTGTCTGCGTATTTACGCGTCCTCCGTTCGCCGCGATCGCGTATATGCGTGTCGTATACGTCTTCGTCTTCGTCTTCGTCTACGTCTACGTCTTCGTCTACGTCTTCGTCGTCGTGGTCGTGGTCGTCGTTGGTCGTCGTTGGTCGTCGTCGTCGGCGTCGTCGCGTAGTCGTCCTCCCGATCCGCTCCTCGGTTCTGCGTGCGTGCGCGGCCTGGGTAGGCAAGGGTATAGTTACCGAAATGTTAACCTCGTGGAACCACTTTTTATTGAGTGTCGCAAAATTCATAGGAACCTCGCGGAAGGAGGAGAGGGGCAACGGCCCCCGCTCTCTCGCTCTATCTCCGTCCGTCTCACGATTCTCTCCACGCTGGCGGGGTTAACGCGTGAGAGGGGCGGCAACCCCCACCTATCCTCTCGCTCCTGCCCCACGACACCCCTCCGTACGCTCGACTACCCTCCTCCTCCACGCCACCTCCTCCTCCTCCTCCGCCACCTCCTTCTCCTCCTCCTGCTACGAGCAGCCTGGTCCTCGCCAATTCTTTGGCCCCACCACTTCCTCGCTAGTGCTCCCCCAACCCTCCCTTTTCCTCCCTCTCTCTCCCTCCCGCCCTCTCCCCGTCCTGCCATCCTCCACGGCCGTCCCGCTCCTCGTTCCTTCCCCTCGACCGTCTCTGCTATCCACGGTTCGTCTGCCCTCCCGCTCTGCCACCTCGTCACTGCGTTTCTCTCTTCGTCACCCCACACCCCGAACCTCGACCCCTGGCCCTCCTTTCTACGTCTCCTTCTCGCAACCGCCTTTCGCGTGCTCTTCCCTCTGTACTCGCTCCACGCGCTCTGCCTGCACCCTTCCTAACCCTCTCGCTGTTCCGTTCCGTTCCATTCCGTTCCGTCCTCATCCTCCCTTACCCCCTTACCCTTCGTACTCCTCGTTGCACACCCTTCTCTCTAACTTCCTTCTCTTTTCGTCCAACGTGCTCGCTCGCTCGCACCCTTCCTTCTTTCCGTGCCTCCGCGCACCACCTCAGACCGTACACCATGCCATTTAGCCGTGCATAGCCGAACTTGTGTACAGTTAGCTGCGCATCAAATAGTCGTGTCGATCTTCCTGCCGGCCGGCCGGCCGGCGACTCGTGGATCTCGCGATGCCCGACGATCCACGATCTATCTTCCTTCCTATCCTTTTTGATCCTTCTTAAAAATACTTTTCAGATTCTCAGCCAAACCAAATAGCAACTTCCTAAAATCAATTAGTCAATGTGGAACAAACAACAAGTGTAACGCCCAACACTTTCTCCAAACACAGAAGACATTGTCGCGTCGAATCGGACAAGCGTTTCCGCCGATCGATCATTTTCACAGACGCGTATTATTCGTTTGTAATTTCGCTGCATCTGTGTAAACGAGTTGCAAGGTGCTTGCCATTGCCTGGCTCCGCGTGCGTGTCTCCAGATTAGACTAGAATCGCGTCCTTCGTCGAGTCGATCGTTCGTGGTCGACGATTCGCGATCTAATTGCGCTATTGATCGTAAGAACGCGACGAAGTATTCGATATTTCGTACGCCTTGGAATTACGCGGGTTCCGATTATCTGCCACGAGGACGCGCGAGCGTCAAACGGTTCCAAGAAAACTGTACTAAACCAGATCGACGTCGACCTCGATTACAAGCTCGTTTACAGATACAGCGAGGTCAACGAAGATAGCTGCTTTTAAAATACTAATGCAACGATCGAGTCGCGGGTCGATCGACAAAAATTAACCGCGAAACCGAGTTCCTGCATCTTCGCGCAACGTTGTCGACAAATACACCGAGAATGCGGAAAATATCCGAAAAAAAAACCAGGAAGTAACCATCCTTGTTTTCTCGAGAACATAAGAACGATTAATGAATAATTAAATTTGTATTAGCAGCGAAACATTGTATACCTGAAATTTTAAGGATAAACATTTGTTTATCTTGCACTCGATTTTCTTCAGATAAGAGTTTCGAGAGCGAGCGAGAAACAATGCGAAGATAAGTTAATGACATAACGGAAGGCAGGAATCGTGACATTACGCGAGACAGTATTACACCGTGTAATTATTCTTATCGGATTGGTTACCAGGGGACTCGCAACAACGTTGATCCTCGTTTAGCCGCCAACCATCGTGGTTCGAGCGTGTTTGCGTTCCGAGGCTGAGAAGCTCACGGGAGCACGCGTCGTATTTTCGCAAACCCGAATGAAGACGTTCCCTAATGTCGTGGTCTCTTTGTCCTCCGGAGCGTCGACGGAATCGCTGGCAGGTGTTCCACGCGAGCCCACCGACTATCTCGAGTTTCGTTTATGTGTCGATCCGCCTTCGAACGCCGCGTCCAGTCGAGTCCCAGGGCCAATTAATATCTTGCGGGTCATTAGCGAACTCCCGTTCGTTCGCCCTTAATTGACCGTCTTCTTCGATCAGCCCGTACTTTGCTGCGAGCACGTACTTGCGAATCTAATTGGCGGGTAAGACGCGTTCGACCGACTCGAGGTCGGGTGTTACGTGTACACCCGTTCGCGAAAAGTGCCTTCCCTTTTTCGTCGTATCGCCGCCTCGCATCGACCATCCACGCTGTCGTTCATAAACTCTTCGACAACCGACATCTTCTTGTCCCGTGAATAGCTAATCTGATCGTTTCACCTCGACCCTTACTTCACTATTTTATTACATTTACTCGAGACATTTTAATATAAATATGCAAAGTAAACACTCGCTTCCTATCTTCCCATGTTTATATAACCACGTGTAACCAAATCATTTTTTTTATTTTAACTTTATAGTCCGGATTAGGTTGGGGTTTTTATTGGTACATTTTTATCGCGGCAACGATTTAACGATTTACCGACGGTGCGCTTTCGCGTGGACTCTGGTAGATTACGACACTTTCTTGCATCACCTGCGTGCATCGACAGCATTGAATCTTTCGAGCTCGTTACGCCGTCGATCGGCGTTTTCCGCGTATCGAAGACGTCGAGGAATGCGGTGATTCGTCGGTGCTCGCGTACATGCGACCTGAAAAAGAATACGGCGCGTCGTCGATAAAAAGTTACCTCTGCATCGGGTAGATATGTATGCCATTTCTAAAAATACCATTTCTGAAATAGCGTTTTCGCGCGCGTGCACGCAAGTACACGCACGCAGGAATCGCGCGGCGCGGACCCCGGTATATATTTCGTGTCGCAGAACAATCGACGTGGTTCGCGAGCTCGCGCGAATTTATCGCGACGACGCGCATAATGCATCGACCGATCCGAAGGAACAACAATCTACGCGCGAACCTTCGGCAAAGCCAGCCATTTCCTAACTACCGAACACGCCGAGTCATCGAATTATTCCCACTACGAAACGGATATTTCGGTAAGAAAACGTTCGTTCTTTCTGCAGACCTAGTTTCCTCGTACGCGTTTGCTAAATTGCAAATTGTTTCGACAATTTGAAACGTTGCAAATTTTTCGTCGAACGCGAATTTTCAGTGACGAAACACTGTGACCGATTATAGACGATAATTATCAAACGCAACATATGGAATATCGATCACTGTCTTCGCTTAAAACATTTTTAAACAACCGTCGATGGTACAGGGATAGATTTCGACTAAACTAAAATGATTTTCCAAGAGAATAATTTTATTAGTCAATCGCCACACAGTGCATCGTCGAAATGTGCACGTCTAGCGTTTAGTTCGCAGTAGGATTTCGTCAGGTCTGTTGCGTTATCGCGAGAAACTGTCGTCGAAGTACGTACACGGTGAGTCAGAGAATTATTGGCACAGATATTGTATGTTTGAAAAATAAAGCAAACGACATCGCGAATCGAAATGTTTGAATTACCCATTGCTTTAAACGTTGCAGATTTAGGATCTTGGTTTACATCTATTTATAAAAGTCCTGCCTTTAATGGAACTCGATTTCGGTACAAAATCTATCCGATACAAATTTAATTCCCGTCTTTTCAACGATATAACGATTTTAGCGAGAGACTAACTGGGAATTGTTGGTCTCGAGATCTTCAGCTTTTTACGAAAGAGCGTCGTCGAGCTTCCCCCGTCCGAGAAACCGGCATTTCAGCCCGAGTACCGATGGATGTAATGGAACGTGTAATACAAAGTGTAATGCAAGCAATTCATACACCCGGACGTGTTACATGCAATGATCGTCGAACGTTTCGCGGCAATCCATCCTCGGCCAGTTTTTTTACTGGGAACGTACAACCATTCGCGGATCCCGTCTGGACACGTTTATTGCAACTTTGCCTCGCGTGGGCGTCTGACTGAACGGGTGGAGCGAAATTATTGATTTTAACGAGAAAAATATGTGTTGGCGTCGGTGCATTTTTCAGCAAACTCTATTTTTCGAAACGCGTATGCTTTTGCGTACGTTTTCGAGACACGGATTAAACAATAAATGCAAAGATCATCCCAGCACGAATGGGCATAAGAGAACGCTGAAACCCGAGGATCAAAAGAACCGAATTCCCAGTACGATGACTCCTAATCTGCAACTCTCTTCCACGTTCCTTATCGACTTTCGACCGCGTGCACGAATCTTCGCAGCCATCGATTTTTCTTGCGGTCTCGACAAAGTAAATCGAGCCGGATCCCTGGCCGCGACGAGTTCTCGAACGCCTTCTGCCCGTTCTCGTATTACCTCTGACCGAAATTCGCTGGACAAAAAAGAATTACAACATCCAGCGAGAATCCCGAATTCGGTTCGTACGATTCACCGCCCGAAACCCTGGAAACGAGTCTTTTATTTATTTATTTGTCTAGACGGGAAGAACCCATTAACCCCTTGTCGTACAACGACATACCTTACTCGTTATAAATTCTTTACGTCGAGTTTCACTATTACTACGCTTGCACGTGTATCGAAATCAACGTATTTTTAATAATTTCATAATTTTTTATTCTAGTTTAGCTGTATGAATTTGTAAAAAAGGGCACTGCCCGTTGAAATGTATTGTTCAATAAAAATAATAAAACAAATATCAAAGGTCATATTTCGTGTTCAACAATTATTCAACCCTTTGTATGTACCATCTAGATATTTAAGAAATCACTTTCTAATTTACTCTGAAAGTTACCGCACATCGTTTGGATCTCAGAATTGTGTAAATAGAATGATAAAATTAATTTATTTTGTTACATTCACTAAATCCACATCTGTAGTTCCTTACATATTACATCTTTGTACTAAAGGGTTAATACCCGTTAATAAACGAATAATAAATAATAAATAACAAAAACAAATCTGTCTCCTTTCTCGATATCGCATCTACGATCAAACTTAAACAAAATGAAATGTACGTTTGAAAAATTACTTTTAATTAAATCGTGGACGTCGTGGGATTTATTAATCTTACGCTGGATTCCATGCGTCAACGATATCGTTTATAACGAGACGAGGAAAGTTAATGTAGTCGCTGAGAAGATTAGTATTCTTTAAACATTAGTCGCTAGAAGTCGTCTATCATCGCGACGGTGTAGAATTAAACCTATCGCTTTCCTGTGTACAAGCATATTTATAGCGTGACTAACGCGCGTGCAAGATAAGATTATAAATTCACACTCGCCGAGATCTCGGTTGCCTAATGTCCCCTGTCGCGGTTAGAGCAAATTATTTTTATTATTTCCCAAAACGATCGTTCCTCCTTTGTCTATCGATTCCTTTCAAATGAAAATAAATGAAAGTCGGATGTTCTTTAGATTATCTCAATGGCGTGCATACTCTTCCTCTAAATGACAATAGGTTACAAAAAAAATTCATTTTTCATCATACTGTAACAGAGTTCCTGTATTTTTCGATTCCTTTAAAGTATCTTTATATCATGACTGTGAAGAAGACAGCTATTTGTGTCAATTATTGTAAATTTTCAATGTGCAATTTCTATTTCGAGTTAAACTATTTAAATCACACTTCCATCGAATGAGTAAAAAAAGTATGCAATAAAGTTTCATAGTGCCTGTACTGTAAAATTAAACACGACAGAAACTTCATACACTGTCGTTATTGAAATTATCAAGCAAAATAATGATATACTAATCTTATAGAAATTTCGTCCTGTATAATAACGAGCCCAGATGTGGTTTACGTAGTTCGTTAAATCCTGTATCGAACTTTACTCCAAAAATTATTCCCGGATGAACGATCCTTGACCTGACTCATCCGATCGGTCGAGCGAAACAAACTTCGTATCGTTTCGCGCGAGCAAAAACGACCGTTTTCCCAACGCGAATCAATTCTAAATTATAACCACTTCGGCATCGCGTTATATCCTGTCCAGTAAATAAATCTCCCCCGAACAGTATGACGGAACAGCCAGAGAATTCGTAGCTGAGGAACCGCGGCGTTGGTACGGTCAGAAAACTGGTTCCTGTTAGACCGTTCCCCCTTACTTTCTCGTCTTTTCGCTTTTCTCCTCGTCGATGATTCTTTCGCACGAAAAAAAAAGAAAACCAAGACTCGGAAGAAACATCGAGGTACGAGTTAATCGCTGAGAAAGAACAGAAGCGACTCGGTTTCGCCCAGAATCGCGTGTCTCTACGGGGCCCAACGGGCCCTACGAACATTCCACGCTCGCTGCATCCTAGATGTGCATCCCGGAGGCGTCCTTGAACGTCGACCGTCTATTCCACGAGCTTATTCGCGAAGGCCCCGCGTCTCGTTGGGCCAGGACGCCGCGGTTCTTCGCACGGGCCGCGCTAGCGGATTGGGCAGGATGGCTTCCTGCGAGTTTGCTAGTCGACAGAGGGCCATGAACCCCGAACAGGTTGCCCCCTTGGACGTTCACCTCCTGTGCCGCCTCGACACCCGTCCCTCTGGCCCTTGTTCTTGCTCTATCTCGCTCGGAAGGGTCCGTTCGCCTCGTACCCCCTCCCTTTCGCCCCTTCTCACTCTTTCTCTCTCACTCGCTGCTCCTCTACCACCATTTTTCTGGTCAGCTTCAAAAGCTAGCCACCCTGGCCCCAGGGACCTGCGATCCCCCTCCTGCCCGTCGTTCGGGCCCCTCTCTCTCTCTCTCTCTCTCTGCACGAGAGGACTCGCACGTTTCGCTTCTTACTGAATCCACGCTATATTCACGCCACTTTGCCGCTGTTAGATAATCTCTCGTGTTAAAAATCTCACACTGGGCCCTCGGGGCCTGCGCAAAAATTCCTCTCCCGTTCAGAAGTGGCCGCGCTACGATTCGGATTCCGGTCGGGGGCCTCTCTTCGCACGGTCATTCTCTCTTTTCCTTTGACTGCCATATTTTTTTTTTCTCTCTCTCTCTTCCTTCGCTCCCGTTTCCGTGTTTTCGTTTTTCTGTTTACAGTAAAGCCTCGTTAATGCGGATTAATTTCGGCGGAGTGGTGGGGGAGGGGGGTGTCAACCGGATTAAGAGATGATCCGAATTAGCGGAGCGAAAGATGGCTTTGGATTTTTCAAATACCGAATAACCGAAATATTACTTTCCCTCCTATCGGGACTCAATCAGCTGTCGCGCCCGACAGCGACGATCGTTCGATGTTCGCATTTTTTTATCAATTTTCTTTACAAAAAAAACTGATTGTTTTACTCCGCGTGCTACCTTTTCATCCCCCGGAGCGTATGATAGATTTAATTTAAGTACGGCAATCAATATTTCGTTTATATTGTTACCGTATTCTTTTTTTTTTCCACGACGGGGGGAGGGGGATAAATCGCTCGTTTCCATCGCAGCCCGGAGTGGCGCGTAATGACGCGAATTTGCATCCGCGCCCTTTTCACCAGCGGAATCGAGATGATAGTATGTGCCGGGTAATTGTGGAAATTAATTGGCTAGCGTCGGGCATTTTCGGGTGTCTAGCGATCGTTGACGAGCGGAAAGACAAACGTGTCACGTTTTCTTTATTCCCGTGGACGATCGTTCGGGATGCAACGTTTTCGAAATCGTTTGCTATGCTCACAGGCTGTGAATCGGCTGAAAACGTTCTCCTCCATTTGTCAATGTTGACACTCTATTTATAATCCAATAAAACTGACAGCAACATCGTGGATAATTAGCGATCCACCGTCGTAGAGTTTTTCTAATCGTACGATAGGGGATGCAAAGACAAATTCAGAACGCATGTTGCGCTCGGTATAATTCAACAATATTCATGCTATAGATTGGTCATATTTTATGTATGATAGTTATACCACAGGTGGGTAGCATACGACCCGCGGGCCATTTGTGACACGTGAGGTGTTTTCTCATGGACCGTCGCTCATTTGAGAATAGTGTTACGTATCGTCGTGCTGTCGATGACAATTGCTTCGACGATAGTTCGTATCGATTTAAATACAAAGAAATTCACCAGAAATTTTGATCCTCTTGGGGACACTGTTGCAAAATCGCCAAAAAGTAAAAGCTTTTCTAGGCGATATAGCAATGTCAATTTTGCGACAGTCTTCGAGAGATCAGTAGAACCCTGTGAGGATGATTGGCTGCGCTATCGCGAGTGACCGGTTACGGGCGATTTGTAGCTTGCTCGTGTTTCCCGTCGATGTATCTCGCGTCTAACGTTACCACGATCGATCGCACGCGACCGCCATTCATCCGTGAACCAGTCGGCTGATCTACGACCGCGTGGTGGTTGTTCGATCGATTTAAATCGACTGTTGCTGTCCCGAGTCACAGTGCTCGACTTGAGGGGGTCTTCTACTGTAAAACGCGTTTTTCTATGTCCTCTTTGCTATTTTTTTTTATAAAGTAACTATGCAACTTCCTGCACCGGCGTTTCACACATATATTTATTATATCGGTAATATTCAAAAATTTTTACAACGAGAAATAGTCAAGCGGCAGTACAAAGCAGAGAATAATTGATAATTAAAAACATGGCAGCATCGAACAAGAGACTTTCGAGACGTAGTTAATTTTACGTGACGTTTCCGTATCGAACGTTTAACAAACAGCAACGAGTCTGCCAGCGATATACTAGAAAAATTCACGCAACAAAGTGTCAAAGGACTCGGAAGGGAAAGAAAGGCGAAACGTTGAACAGTCGATTTGAGTTCCCCGGTCGATTCGTGAACGAGGGAACTATTTTTAATATCGATACGCATAAGCGCTCGGGCGAAAAGGGCTCGTCCCAAATACACGAACCAGGTTCAGTGACCGGCTACTTCCCTGAATGGCCAAGGGTCAGGAAGCAAGAAGTTGTTGGACCAAGCGGATCGAGGCGAAGCGACAGCGACAGCGACAGCGACAGTGACAGTGACAGTGACAGTGACAGTTACAGTGATGCATCGTTCGACGGAACCGCAATTGCCAAATCCGACGAGCCGGTAATAAAGCTTTTAAAATGGCGACAACCGAGGTCCAGTTCCAGTTCCTTGAACGCCTATTTCGTCATTGAACGTTTCGCCATTCTCCTCTAAGTGACGACGTTGCACCCACTACCGTGCCGCGACTTCTATCGTAACGTCTGTGTGTACGTGTGTGTGCAGTCGCGCGCATAATCGCATAAAAATAATTTATATCGCTTGGCCGTGATACGTATTCCTTTTGTAACGTCCTATCCGTGTAGCCAGCGAAGCCGCGACATAGTCAGCGTAATTGAAGCTCTAGGAAAGGCGCGCGCGATTGCCTAAGAGTTCTATGTGCATATTTAGACGAGTCGTTGCATTCTAGTTCAGCGGTTCCCAAACTATTTCACTAGTCCTTCAGTCCACGTACGATTTAATTCCAAATAATTTGTTTTACGAATACCTTGTGAACGCAAAAATGATTTTTAGCCTCAACAAGATTGTCTCAAAGAACTTGTCAACATTATACTAAAATAATATGAATATCGTGGAATTTACCTACTATCAAATATCACGATTGCTATATAATTTATTTATCCAATTGCAAGCATCGACAAGCTCAAAATTTGCGAATCCAAACTTGGAAATAATCTTCTATTTATCCTTCGCGACACTTGATCGAGACATTGCACACTTTTCAGATATTTTACAAGTCGAAAGTCCTTTCTCAAACAGGAATTTGTGCTACTATACAAATGGATGCTATTTAAATGAGTAGAATCTTGCTGTGTATCCTACGAAAAACTGGTTTGCACCGTTTCCAGCTGCAGGATCTCTTCTGCATCTAGCCTAGAACTTGCTCTCTCGCGGTGCATCGTAATTTCGCGTCAGCAGCCCTGACGGACTGTAGGTCTTCCCGAAATCAGGAACATGTGCAACGATCCTGCATTGCATAAATGCATGCTGCGTGCACCTGGGTTTCGACGGTGCTCATGCAAAATTCAGGAAACCGCAGGGAAGAAAAAAAGAGACACGGTATCGATTATCTCGTGCAATCAGCCGCGTTCGCAGTTGTCCAGGAACGTCTCGGGAGGAGAGAACACGGTTTCATTAAGTATCGAGGCTCCGGGCGGGATTAGAACGGGTTTGGATTAGAGTTAGAAATCAATACTTGGGTCCAGAACGCAGTCGGAACGGGAACTGGAACTTTTCGAACAGCTCAGCGGACTTGGCGTTACACCGATGAATCCAGAAACGCTCGACAAACTTTTCTAATAGAAATAGAAACTTTAGATATTTGGGGCTCCAATTTCCGTCTGCTGAACACTGGGCTTCGAGACCCTGAAGACGCCAACTAGATTCGTTGTACCTTTGTTTACGTTCATTATTCGTCGCGAATTCGATCAAAGAAATCTTTCCAAACTATTTTATCCATTCGATCCGATGTTACTATATCCTTATCCTTCAAAATTTTCATTACGAAGTAATTTTTTAGCGACGACTTGGTGTTAGGTTCATTTCTTCTAATGTGGTTATATTTTGTGGTAGGTGTTGATTTCTTTTAGATATTTCAGGGTATTTTCCATATGTTTCTGTGACATCAAGGTTATAGGTGATGTTATCTTGTATTTTTGTCTTTGAATGTTGTATCTTCTGCATTCATATAGTAAATGGTTGGTCGTTATGATTTTGTTGCATAGGTTACAGGTTGGTGGTTGAGTTTACAGTGTCCTGTTCGTAGCCTTGTCATGATTATTTGGTCTTTCCTCTTCACATTATTCGAGGGTAATGGTTGACAATAATCTTGTGTTATTTCGTGCCATTTTGTTTTTGTGGACCAGATCCATAATGTGTTCCATTCTTGTTTCGTGGCGTGATTTATTGCAACAGCAAGGTCTTGATATGAGATTTGCCTTGGAGTTCTATTCCATGGGAGCAGTGAAGTAACTTTCTTATTTTTGTAAAGTCCTTAACACTTTCAGAACTATATTTTTCAAACGTGATTCTCTTTCATTCGAGTTTTGACACCTTCGAAGCACCGTTTGCTCGCGTTAGGTGTTGCCATGGTCGAATTCACCGAGATGCATCGCGATGGCACGCAGACATATCGAAGAGACAGTCCTTCGACGCGAGAAAGCAGGAAACGCTGCTGACGTTTCTGCAATTTTACCGGGAGGGGGGAAGAGAAATAAAGAGGATACCGGGACCCTAATTCACCACGCGGCTCCCAATTACACGCGTGTGCATTCTAACGCATAATGAAGAACCGGAAGCGTCTTCCCCTCCTGGCTCGTGATTCCAGCGAATTTTTGTGCGCACGATGGACGAGCTCGGTCGCTTTGGCCGCACACGTTCGAGCTAATAAATGAAATTTCACCGGCGTAACGAGCGCCGGATGTTCGATCAGCTTAAGCGCCCCTGATATTAGGACTATGCAAATGTTTTCATCGTTTGCACGTACCCGATTTCTGTTCGAACATTTCATTCTTCTACGTTAGTTTTCGTATAGTAAAAAGCATTTCTATTCGAGCAATCGCTTCTTTAACTCTTAAGTGGATTATTAGTGCTGCTGTGGCTCATATATAATAACTAACTGTTTAATATAAACTTGTCTTCTTTCGTGGAAGGAACTTCTCTTGACTTTTTTCGATTCATTTTGCAAAAATTCGATTTTAACCTCTTAGACCAATTGTGTATGAACTGAGCAATGTTTGTTTACATTCGTCATTAGCTGGAAATATTATTAATACGATGGTTGCCCTTACAGTTCGAATACTTTTGTGACCTACTATATGCTATTTTTAACTATATGCAGTTACATGAAAATACAGTTTTTCTTTTAATTTGGTGTGAGATCCAAATTAGCCCCCATGATTTCAGCCCCTTTCGATGGTCTGAGAAAAAAATATTTCCTATCGAAGTTAATCAGTATTCAACCGACAAGAAATTGCAGTTGCTTAAATTTAAGCACAAATTAATTTTCGATCAAAAATTAAGACCACTATTATAATTTAAAATGAAACTAGGTATTTTCAACTTCATAGTATTGTCACGTATTTTTAACCTCCTACTATATGCTATTAAATCTAATAAAGACTTCTATTCTCACATATTCCCCATATTTACAACAAAATATTTACTATACTGTACGATTTGTGCCAATTCAAGGGTTAAACTCTGATCGAAGCACCCAAAGCGAACCATCCATGGCGCCGCTGTATATTTAGTTTCCTCGTCTACTATCGGTTGTTAAATTCAAGACGAAACGTTTAGTATCTCGCGAACGATAACCCAAAAACCGGGGACCGTTAGTTTCGGCTCCTCGTCGCATCTACGACTACTTTTTACACCGTAAAAATAGCGAGCGCGTCTCTGCGGGCCCCGTTTCAGCGATTTCATAACCAGTCTTGCGTCATCCTGCTTCGGGGAATGTTCATGCTTATCCGACGAATGTTTGGCTGATTGTGTTGCTCGACTAGTTGCTTTGTAGTGCATGAGCTCGTGCTTAATGCCGTGTGCATTCGACCAATCGCGCGCAATATGCCCGATACGCACTTGCAGATACTTCCATCGCCGCTTTCAAGGTGCACACAGCCGTAGGACTTTTTGCACCTTCGTGAATAAACTACAGGGCAGCCGTCACCTGGCCGACTAAACCAGCCGAGAGAGCCCCGATCGAACAGGGCCGGAGAAGTCGTTCTACCTGCTTCGATCCACCCTAGGATCTTTATTATAGACTGTCGCGCGCGATGCGTTTATAGCATGCACGGGGGTGATCTCTATTTCGCGAGAAATCTATTTCAAAACGTTCGAACGATCGCTCCGCCGGAGCTGTTAATAAAAATAATGAGAGGAGTTAATTTTCGAAAGTTCCTTCCCGCGACCCCGTTGGGGCGTCCGGGTCCATCGGCAAAAGTAGATCGGACGTTTGTTCCACGGCACGCGATCAACGCACGCACGGTCTCAGATTAAATCGTAAAACGAGGTGTTAAAATTCCCCGTCGTTCGACATTGCTACTGGTTTTTCTCGCGACTCGATTTCCAATGTCACTGGTTCCGGAGCGGATGAATCGACGGTGAAATGAAAACACCAAAACAAAACAAAACAGAAAAAAAAAACGAGAGGAATGCACCGATGGAAAGCGAACATCGTGTCACGGTATAAGTTAATCGGCCAAATCGCGTACAGCTTGTTAAATTCGCAGAACGGTGAAAATCTGGCTTCTATATCGCGCATAAAAATCGATGTTCACGGTTAAGCGTTTTATATTTGTTTCACGGCCGGCGCTTTTAATCCGGTCAAGTTTTTCGTGGCCGTGTTTTTATTTTCGCGTTGGTTGGGGTTTATCTTCGTTTCCCTCGCCCCCCCTGCCCCTCGCGCCCGTTGATCGACGGCCGAACGGGTCGGTGAAAACGTTTCCCAGCGTGGACGAATCTCGTGCCGAAGTCGATCGCGAATCGATCGTCGACGACGAGCGCGCGTACCCGCGATTACGTGTGATTGAACGGTGCGTGGGAACCCCTCTTCCCGGACGTAAGTGACTGCATAATGGCCGATTATTATGCGCATCCTTGCAAATTTCGTCAGAAACGTTTGTTGAACGTGCCCGTAACGGCGTATCGCGGACGGCCTACGCGCGGCGCAAACAGACTGACGGATACATTTCGGCTTAATAATACGATGCGGTAGATGTAAGATAGTTATAATTAGGTGTGTACCCGGTCTAGCAACCGCGCGTCGTTACCCATGTGAACTTCCTTTTTCCCAGTTTTCGGCAGTTGCCGGGACCGGTCAACTATTTCCCCGCTCTGCTGACCGTTTTCTGCCGCACGGCTGCCGTGCATCCACACCGAATCAAATTACGAGGGCGGATTTGACAAGTTTCCCCCGGAACGACTATCGAAAGGAAACAAAATTTCACCGATAGGCCGATTTTGGACCATGCTGGCGACGAAAAATTTCATCAGAAATTTGGAATACACTATTATTTATCCGGGGAGCGATGGTGAAGCTATTAAAAATAAACGTAAACTTTGAAATATTGCCGACTGTAATATTCACTAAATACTTTGATATTTTCTTGTTTGCAAGGTGATTTATCAGAAAATTAATTATTTTAAATAGTGGAAGGTATTTTCTTCGTAATTTAGTGTCAAGTATATCATAGAAATGATACAATTTGGTTACGTAAGGGTAAGAATTGTCAACCATGCACCGACATTATGTTCACAATAAGGTGGAATGTTTAGATGCAGAAATTTTTCGACTAAATTAAAAAATTTCAAATGGTTCTAAAAAAATTATTTTTAGTTGCAGGGGTTAATTGTAATCAGTTTTGGTCAGTAGATATACCCCCGAAATCCTACGCAGTATCGAGAAAAAAATTCGAGTAGATGCAATTTTTCGGCGAAATTAAAAAATTTCAAATGGTTCTAAAAAAATTATTTTTGGTTGTGGGGGTCAATTGCAATCATTTTTTGTGAATACACATACCCTCGAAATCCTACGCAGTTTTGAGAAAAAAATTCCTCAACGAAAATATAATGTCTGATCAGAAATGATCTATTGCATGCGCAACTTTGATACATCATAACTTCTGAACGGATTGGAGGATTTTAATGTTTCAAAATGCAAACAACGCGTATTTTAATGGACAATATGTAGACATTATAAAAATATTTGAAAAATTTTTCCTTAACCCCGTAAAGTGACAAACCCCCATAAAAATGGTCCAATTTTCAAACAGCCATAATTCCTACAATAGTGAATATATTTGAATGAAATTTTTTTCTGAAGTAGTGCCCATGGGTACCTACAAAAAAGTATTAGACAACATTTCCGTACAGCGTCAAACAAATTGATTAAAAATGAAAAACAAATCATTATGAAAAACCGGCAGGGGGTTGCGTAAATTTTTCGACGGAAAAACAAAATTTCAAATCATTCTAAAAAAATTATTTTTGGCTGCGGGAGTTAAGTACAATCATTTTTGGTGAATAGACATACCCTCGAATTCCTACGCAGTTTCGAAAAAAAAATTTCTAAATGCAGAAATTTTTCGACGAAATTAAAAAATTTCAAAGGGTTCTAAAAAAATTATTTTTAGCTAGGAGGGTCAATTACAATCATTTTTGGTCAATAGACGTACCCTCGAAATCCAAACTATTTTCGAGAAAAAAATTCCTTACCGAAAATATGATGTGAGGCCAGAAATGATGCCTCGAAATTTAATTCATAGCTTTAAAATATTATAACTCCCGAACGGATTGGAGGATTTTAATGTTTCAAAATGCAAACTACGCGTATTTTGGTGCAGAATATGTAGACATTCCAATAATATTCGAAACATTCTTCCTTAACCCCGTAAAGTGACAAAAACCCCATAAAAATGGTCCAATTTTCAAACGGCCATAACTCCTATAGTAGTGAATATATTTCAATGAAATTGTAGGGGGAAGTAGTGCTATTGGGCATCTACAAAAAAGTGATAAACAACTTTTCCATAGCGCGTCAAACAAATTTATTAAAAATCAAAAACGAATTTCTAAGAAAAATCGACATTTTTCGTCGAAAATGAAAAGTTTGCAATCGTTCTGAAAAAATTATTTTTGGTTGCAGAGTTCAATTAGAATCATTTTCGGTGAATAGACATACCCCCGAAATCCTACGCACTTTCGAGAAAAAAAATTCTTCACCGAAAATACATATTATATTATTAGGTAAGAATAAAAATATATTAGAAAGTATTATTCGACATACGTATGTAGAGTTGGTGCAGAGGTTGTTGCCTGTTGGAAACTAGTATGTGAATCTACAATAGAAAATACGGACTATATCACCTTCAAGTATCCAAGTATCATCTGCGCATTTAAATAAAATTAAATTACAAACGTTCGTCCATGTATTTAACATTTTATCGTCTGAAATAACTCTGTCGCTTTGAATTCTGTTATCCTTACGCAACCAGCCTGAGAAATCCGATCGTGATTATGTAAAAGACTGATCCACTCGAGTTCTTGAATCGAAAATCTTCTTGTGTATTCTACCAATCAATTCCTACGCACTCTTCGCTTACAGCCCGATACTATGGTCTAAACATTCGTTCGATTCCGCCCCTTCTGTTTCAAACATTTGTCATTAACACTCACAATAGCTACACAATTCGCAGTACAGAAATATCTCCCGCAGCTACGCTCGGATAATAAAAAAATTGAAAGGAATAAACCTTATTGTACGAGGGTCGTTCGACGAGTAAAAAACGAACGACTTTCTATGTATAATTTTCGAAAACCTCCAGATCGGTACAAAGTAATCGCAGCCAGGAGTAATCTGTGAACACCCAACGAGAAAATTAGAAAGTGTGCAAAATATTTGAGTGAAAATTATTAATAAATAAAAACAATATGGTGAAAGTATTAAATAAAGATTTCTTTTGAGATTTATCACGTAAAAAGTACAATTGCTAACAGAAAGAGTTAATCACTCGTTACGACTCCGATCAACGAAACTGCATATACTAATTACTTATGTAATTGTGTAAAATGCATTATTAAGTCCGCCCTATATACACAGCGGAATAAATAAGACAAATAAAACGAGAATTAAATATTAATAATAGCTGCACAATGAAGAAAAGAAAGAAGAAATGGCGGGTAGTTAGAATCGTTATCGGATAATTGCGAGTATTGAAAATTCACGAACCAGGTAAATGCAAGAAAATTTGGTAATAATGAGAAGGAACGGTTCAGAAGGACATATCAAATTTGTTGGATTAATTGCTTGTTTTGCCTCGAACAAATCGTACTGTGCGAAAATAACGAAGATTTTTCTAAATTAATGAATCGAACTGTATGTACATTTTAGACAGATTACCTACGAAGTTAGGTTCTTCGACGACGATTCTAGGTTTCTTTGTAGTTTTGGTTAACCACTTCAGGCCAGACTGATGCTAAACTGCTTTGTGACAGAGGTTATAAGAATCGAGACCAACTCTTGTGGCGTACTAATGCGAACTAAAACTCAATCACGATCGTCCACGAGCCTGGCTCGTGATGTTTACGTTTGGGCCGACTTTCTGTTCGCGAGTCTGGCTCGTGACATTCATGTTTGGGCCAAAATCTTCGTCACGAGTCGGACTCGTTAAAGTACGGGAAGGGGTTAACTCGTAACCGATATCTGACCAGTCGATGTTAGAATAAATTGCCATATCGATAAACATTATCTGAAAATTAAATAGAAATTTGATCATTTTCATCCTTAATGTAACGTGGAGTTCATTAACATTCAAAGTACTGTTATCGTATTCTGCTAAATTAACAAATTGATAACAGTAATCGAGATTCTAAACTTGATGTACATTCTTGGTACATTCTATTGCGAGCGTAGAAGTATTTCTATTACAATATCGTCCTCGTCATATATAATAGCGAGACTCAGCTGCTCTACAGTGAAGCTTAATCCATTATGATCGGTCAGAAAATATTGCTCTGCTCAAGTCACTTTACTTTCTACTGTTTTCAGACCGTCTATTAAAACAAAATATGCCTCTCGATAGATATTGTTAAAAAATTCTGTTTCCACCACAGATTATCGTACCTACTTAAAATCGTTATTGTTACGACAGAAATAAATATTACAAAATGCGCGATACTTTCTCCAGCAAGGTAATACTAAATATTTTTATAACTTCTCGGAGCAAAAGGAGGAAAAAGTTCGTCTCTGCGTAGAGTCTGTAAAGAAGGTTCGGTTCAACTAAAAAGAGTTGGTTTCGGGATGAAGGTTTTATCCGCATGTATAAAGGAAAGAATAATGGCGAGTGAGCGGATATGAGCAGATAAGAGATTGAAATAGTAAGGTGTAGCATACGAGAAGGAACTAGAAAATTTTGACGAAGCAAAAGGCGAGAATAGACGAAAGAAATTCAGCTTTTGCAGAGTAAGAGTAATTATAAAGACCGTTGGAAACGTAAATAACGATGAAGACCGTTGGATCATCAGGTTATTATTACGTTCCTCGAAGTAATAATTTAATCAAGTGCAGACAAATTAAGTTAGTAATAATCTAGAACGTTGTTACTTTGGATTATTAATTCGTGTAGTGAAACATGCCCACATATTCATTGCCATTTCTATTATAAAATTTTATTTACTAACCGTATCAATCTCAACTTGATACTTTGATTATTTATGTACAATTTATTTATTTCTGAGATTCCATATAACGCGGTACGAATTCATTCAATTGTATTATTTCTGAGTTTCTTATAGCGCGGTTTCCATATAACAAAGTAAAAATTAATCTGATTTGTCTTATTGCTGTGCTTCTCATAACGCGGTTTCCACAGAACGCGTTTCCTGATTTCAATTAATTCTGATTTTCTTACAAAACGGTTTCCATATAACGCAATACGAATTAATCGCGTTATCGCGATTCGTCTAGTCGAATCGTACCGATGTGGACTGCGTTTGGGGCGAACCCGCCATCTTGTTTGGCGCGACGCTCGGTCGTTCCGTTCGCGGACCGATCAGCGTCGAGGATGAGGGCAGTTTCTAAGGAGGCTCGGTCCGGAAACTCTAGGACCGGAAGCCGAGGGTATTTTAGGCGTACCCGGTATCGCAATTAAATTCGCGACGCGATACACGGCCGAAGGGAAACGCGTCGGTCAAGGTAAACAGGGGCGTTTTATTATTTGCGCGGCTACTTTGTTTGCGAAAATTACGTATTCGCGCGACGATCATTGTGCCTCGGTTACGTAGACCCCCGGAGGGTGGTGTGGGGGGTTGGAGCGCGGAGGTAGGGGGCGAGAGAAGGCGGGGTTACGGGGCAAGAGATGAGGCCGGGCTGCGGTGCTGGTGGGTGGTTGCGCGCGAGATCTCTGTTATTTTAACGTTTTTGCGAGGTCGAATGGACAGGTACCGGCGCTAACCGATTCGTTTGCTGGCACAACGTTATAGTTTTGTTCGAGTGGGGCCGTAGATGGGAAACCTGGAGGGGGGTGGGTTCGTGTGGGATGGGGTGGTCCGGGGGCAGGTCGAAGTGTTATTAATGCTGGTACGCGCGGCGGGAGGCAAACAAAAATAATTAATATTTATCATTCACGATTTCCGCGTGCACGTCCAATCGGAACGCAATATTCCCTCGAGCGGACGCGCTAATGCAAACGCGCCCGCGGTACCATCGAAAATTTCGTTCCCGTAGACCGTCCGCGCTAATTCGATAATGCTGATCACGCTCGACGGCGGATGGCTTGCGCATTTATTTCGACGCTCGCCCCTCTTTTTTGATAAAATTGCAAAAATATAATGCGCCCGGCTCGTCGATAACGCGGCCGCGCCACCCGCCGAAACGAGATACAGATCCGCCGCGCCTACCGCGTCTCCTCCCCTGCACGCTCCGCTGATCCCATAATCACCCGCCGGTTTAAGCGATTGGCTTTTCGAAAAATTAAAAAAAAAATGAACTTCTCTTTCTCTCTCTCTGGTGCTTGGATTTCGTTGGACAGTCACGTCTCTTAATTTTTACGGGCGTTGCACGAGCTGTTCAACGTCCCTCTCTTCCGGTCGTTCCTTAACTCTTTGAGAGTTGAGTTGTAAGCTAACTCAGAAATTTCATTGCAAAATACGTTGCTTGTAACTGAAATATTTTGAGCAGCAGTGAATGGTTGTGTGAGAATCCACATATGCCTTCATAGCACATGGTGAACGATTTTACCGAACACATCTCCATGTTCATAGCGCTCGAAAGGTTAATATTGCCGCTAAAACAAAGTCTCCGTTGTTGGAAACAGCAGCTATCAAAAAAATTACGGCTTTCCAACGAGATTATAGTGGAACCATACGAGCTGTCGAACGACTCTCTGTTCCGATGATTCCTTAACCCTTTGAGCGCTGGGTCGTGGGCTAACTCTGAAATTTCATTGCAAAATACGTTGCTTGTAACTGAAATAATTTGAGCAGCAGTGAATGGTTGTGTGAGGACCCACATATACGTTCATAGTACATTTTACCGAACATATCTATGTATTTATAGCGCTCAAAAGGTTAATCTTGCCGCTAAAACAAAGTTTAAAAAATAATTACCTCCTTCCAAACGAGATTATAATTGAACCATACGTCGAACGACCCTCTGTTCCAGGTGGTTCCCCAACCTTTCGAGCTCCGAATCTAGCTAAAACGAAGTCTCGGTCGTCGAGGACACTGTCCATCGAAAAAATTACCGCATTCCAGACCATACTGTAGCCTCGATAGGGGGAGAAACTGCAATTAGTACCGGCTAGAGTTTACAAGGTGGTCCGTCGCCGGTGCAGAACATACGGGTGCGAGTTTCGGGACCCCCTCCTCGCCACCCTTTCTCCTCGACTGCTCGTTCGTTTCGCGGAGACGGGCGCAAAATATATTTCACAAAGCATAGATACGAATCGGCGAAACGACGTGCGGCAGTCTGATTCCCAAAGCTTGTGGGAGAGTGCGAGCGGGCAGGATGCAACGAAACAATCGTGTCCGCAGGAAGAATGGAAAAAATTTTTAGCTGGTTCACGGGGCCGTGACCGCGCCCGGCCAAAATTCAGCTCCGCAGGACGCCGTTGCTAACGTTTCTCGTTAATATTTCCAATTCCCCCGCGAACGATGCTCGGCTCGTCTGCGTCTTGACCGCGTTTCGACGGCTCTGCACACTGTCCGACCCGAAACGTTCGCGAAACAACATCGAGACCGCATCTTCCGCGAATTTCGCGCCGACGGGGCGGACGAGATTAGGAGAGGACCTGCGTTTTCTCGTAACGCGAGTGGCCTATTTTTAACGGGGGCCTCGGCGTAAACTTTCGCCGCGCCAACTTTTCCGCTGCAACCGGCCCGCTCTAATAATACGCTAGCGGTGCAAGTAACATCGTCCGTTACTATTTTTTCGCTCCCTCGCGGACCGAGCATCGAGAACCCGTTAAATTCGACGCCGGTTTACAACACCGCCGCGGTCCTCGGCTATTTCTTTCGCGGAATCAAACATTCCCGATGCAAAGTTTGGCCGTTTCATGCGCGGACCGGTGCCCCCGGGTCTCACGTGCACGCAAACTCACGCACGAGGAACGGCTACACGCGCGCTATAGTCACGCACGCTGCAGGGAGTTTGGCCCTAGAAAGATTAAGGCCGTTGCACCGGAACCCTCGAAACACTCGACTTACACGATCACGCTACCTACTCGCTACTGGTTCAAGGCATGAGCCAACGTTCGATTCCTTGCTGCTCCATTTTATCACCGTCTTTCGATAATTAACGCGCTGTCTAACATATTTTTTCATATTTCGTTGTATCTACTCCATTCAACTATTTTACACAGCTTAGGAGCATGATTAAAAATTTTCCATGAAAATTGATAATTATTTGTGTAAGAAGAATATGTTTGTTTGCAATTCTAATTCTAAAAAAACTATAGAATGCACTTCATATGCAGAAATATAAGAAATACTTAATTTAAGATATAAATTATATTTAGGGGTTGATGTTAGTTTTTTAGTGGGAAGACACACCTCTTATAATAATAAGTATTTATAGAGGGTAAGTATTGTAATGTGACGATTTCAAATAACTCATAAATTATTTATTGTATCGTATAAAAAGGTATATAGTAAGGTCATCGGTTTTATCAAGATATGAAGGACACTTTTAATTTTTTAAATGGAATAGTATTCTCGAATTTATATAAAAAAGTATTATACCAAATGGAGCCTGAAAAAAAATAGTTACCGAGATACTAGCAAAAATAAATTATCTTGTATTAGAAAATGTCACGTGTAATCAACATGACTGTTAGCACAACGTAGTAAAGCAACTTTGTTTGCAACTTCTCATTCATACAGTTTGTAAAAAAAAAGTTATTGAAGCTTATCCTCAACAGTTGAGACAGCCCTCTGCAAAGCCACCATTTCGTTAATTCTATTAATAAAAATACGCAGTTCAGTTGTAATACAACAAAATGTAAAGGGGAGTCTTTGTTTTGTAAACTCTGGGCGAGATGGTCCACTTTTTTTTCAAGTATCATTATATGATAAATATGATACAAAATATTTGTGAAACTAAATACGTACACAATTATAATACTGGACTGCGGAGCTGTATGCAAACTAATATTTTTGTTAATAGAATTAACGAAATAGAAGCTTTGTATAGGGTTATCTCAACTCCTAATAATAATTTTTGTCTTACGTATTTTTTGTATTCTTGAACATTGAGGGGGTCTTCTAGTGTAAAACGCGTTTCGTTTGTTTTCTTATAAAGAACCTATGCAACTTCTTGCATCTGCGTTTTTTGTATTTGTCACTGTCTCGACAATATTTTCAAATTTTTACAACGAGAAATAGTCAAAATTGGTGGTAGATACGAAATATTATATTTAGGGATTGAGACAATCCTCTACAAAGCTCCCATTTCATTAATTCAGTCTATCGATAATGGCGAAGCAAATACGTCTACTCTGTTCGTGAAAAATGGATTAGGATACCGATTTGATTCGACTCCTCGCCGTTCGATACAATTTCGTGCAGAACGAAAAAGGATTAAGTGGTATCGAGGCGGTATTTATCTCCGTCGCGAGGACGAAACGCAAACAGCGCAATTGAGATTCCCGTGCGTGTTTCCCGGGTGGATCGGTGGACCAGCGTCGCTTCTAAGTGGCTAAGTCAAGTGAAGTGAAGCGAACACCGAAGGACGAGGGCAATGCACCAGAGTCGATGCACGCGGGGCGGGTCTCTCGCGGGCAGGTGGTCCTCGGCTCAAAGAACTTTTGTCGGGGCGTTGATCTTGCCGAGCACGGGCTAACAGAGTCTCTCTCTTGGGAAAGACACCTCTACGCGAGGATGTTGGCGCGAGTACCGACGACAGTTTCCCTTTTTTTTACGAGCCAAAGGGAAGGAAGAAAGGAAGGAACGGGCTGCTTTCAAATATTCTCGGCGCGCGGGCCCCGTCGTCAAAATCGGCCGATTTTCGCATGAAATTCGAAAGCGTGCAGCGCGGCTCGCCGGTCCCCGGAAGGCCCTCGGTTCCCGGAGGGGCCGTTTTATCGAAAGTTGCACACGCTGGCGGGGAGAAGCATCTTACGGATACGCGTCTTGTGCAACGATGTTACGCCTTCTCCTCTCGGGACGCCATAGAACCAGTCACGGCGAAACCATCGGGTCCGCGTAACGAGGTATTTGGCGTATTTACATTTCGTGAATCCTGTTCGAACGAGAATTTCGATTCCCGACGGTGGTTTCGGAACGTTGTTGTTGTTCTGGCCCGATGGCGGGTCGTCGATCCGCGAGAAGAATGCAAAGTCGGTTGAAAAGCTCGTGGTTCTCAGGAGGAACCGGGTACCCCGTCGAAGCCGAGGAAGGCGCAGAGGACGAGGCCAAGGGCTTCGTGCTAGCCGTAGTACACGGAGCGGGCATCGTATTGCATGCACGACTCGCTGCTAGTAAGCCGAGACGATTGCACGGAAGGGAAGAAAAAGAAGACGACGTCGACGCGGAGCCGTGGAGAGCGGATGGAAGCGGAACGCGGCGCGGAGGGGCGAGGCAACGCTGCCGAAAACCGACTAGCGATTGCATTAAATAGAAGAAGCACGATGATTCTTCGAGCCGGCCGCCACGAGGAACGTCTGAGCTCCTCGTGGACGAGCAAAGGGCGCGCGGGGCCAGGGGCTAACGGCGAACAGGGTCGCGAGGGACGCACGGGGGCCATCGGGAGGATGAAAACGGAGGCGGCGGCGGAGGCGGAGGAGGAGGAGGAGACCGTGCAAAACGGCTGCTCGAGGGGAGTGGGGGGGCCTCTAGAAATTAGGTTGTTGCACCGTGCCACGGGTGGGAGAAGCCCAAGGCCCTTGTTACCTTCCCCTACGTGAATTTAGGCCGTTGCACTTTTCGGCCCCGGTATGGTGGGGGGCCCAAATAGGAGGAATGCGCTTGGTGGGGCACCGAGGCGCAACGACGAGCCACAGAGGGATAGCGCATTTAGGTGCAGCCTCGGACTCGGTAGAGGGGACTCTAGCAAAGAGACAGGGCCGCATCTGGCTTGCAATTTTTTTACACGGCCCGATTTCTTACCGAGCCTCGCTCTCCTTTCTTCCCAGCGAGCCGCTTTTCCCTCGAAATTCTTCCAACCACCACTATTACGTCCAACAAACCAAACCCGTACAGAGACTTTTATAATATCGTGTCGTAGACCATTAGAAAATATTCATTACCAACATAAATAAAATTATGTTGGCCTTAACCCTTAAGTGGACTCTCTATCTCGACTGAATTATTTTACTTAATGTTGATCTTTACCAAATTGGTAAATGAAAATCAACTTAAAAGCATTTAAAAAATAATGAACTAATGGAGGATTACATTTACATATATTATACCATATTAGTTTAAACTTGTGGAGGCCCCAATAATCCATTTAAGGGTTAAGGGGGCAGACTCGTGTAAAATGGTAAAACGAGAAATGATATTTGACGATTTTCCTACAGCATAAGGGTTTGATGAGACTTTTGGCCACTTTCCACATATGTTCTTTGACATTTCAAGATACACGAATTTTTTTTTCGTTACGTTTTATCGACTTTGGATGAAATAATAAATGTTACTCCTTATGTGTAGTCTAGCATTTGTTTCCTTTGATCTAGAATAAAAAATCCAACGATATTTTGTTCATCATAGTACTACACGTAGTATGAACTAACATCCTTCATAATAAGAATTATTTAACTAATATAAACTACGTTTATTCCATAATTAAATTAGAAGTTTATTGCAAGAATCATTTTTTTGTGTTCAGACCCGTGTATCTTCGACAATTTTGCATTTTTTAAGGAGGATTTTAGTTTTATTAGGGTTTTAGATTTTAAGATTGGCGTTCCTAGGTCTGTCTTGGGTTTTTTCAATTGTAAGACAAGGAAAAACATAAAAATGGACGTCGTTTCGACACTCGTGTGACCCTGGTCTTAACTAACATAACTTCACAGGCTTTATTAAATACGTTTGTTTCGATAGAAATTACATGGTAAAATGGAGAATCAAAAAAGTTATTGAACTTTGACTGGGATGTTCTGATTTCCACCCGTTTCTTTCACTAAAAAATTAAAAATCACCTGGATTTATTTTGAAAGCAAAGGTATTATACAGTTACTCAAAAAATGAGTCAAGATCATAAAACAAAACGGTGCATAGTTGGTTCAATACAGTTGTACAATAAACAAAATATTGTGTTTTGAATTCACGTACAAGATTTGAAACAAATTTTCCGAATAACCTAATAGTTTCGAAGCTTTCGTTTAAATCCAAGTGTCTCGAGAATAGCACATTTATGACAAATATTTGTCGAAAAGAGACGCTTTTTCTCTGGAAAAGACTAAATCGTACTAAATTTCGTAGGTCCAAGAGTTAACGTTTAAGAATTTACACGATTCAGCAAAGTTTCCCAGCAATCTTGATAGAATCGAGAGCAGGGTGATTCTTCATGCAAAAACAAATCGAAAATGTTGAATAAACTGTTTGTGTACGACCTTCCATTATCGAGGAAAATAACTTTCAAGGTTTGTCAGGTAAGCACGCACTTGACTATTTCTAATACAGCAACTTTGACTCCGTGTATAGTAACATGGAAGGCGTTTTCTGACTTTGTCGTTTCATATTTAAGACGACATTAAAAGAATATTTCACTCACAGGAATGGGAAAATAATATAAACGAACGATTCTTTTAAAAGTTTTCGAACCTGCAATCTTATTCTTCGTGACCGGGGCTAGAAATTCCGGGGGTAAGTTGTTCCGACGATTATATTTTAAAGATGGAAAAACATAGCGTTGTACTTTCAATTATTATATAAGTTCTGTCGTTATATATCAAATAACATTTAAGAACATGTTGTAATAGTATTTATTAGAATATTTGAATATATAAATAAAATATATTTGTAAACATTGCCACATATGTCAATTAGGGGCCAATTATTCCCAGGACTCAGGTCATGTTGTCACCGTAACAACTTACCCTAAATGTATCTTTTACAAATGTAAAAATAATCCCTGTTGCGTTGTAGCATGCGACATATAAACGGAAAACGGAAAGAGGCATTAATCCGTGTTGCAAAAAGATCGAATTGTTAGTTAGTTGAAAATTTTAAATAATATGAAACGAATTACAAGACAAAGGATTGGTCGCCCGAGGGGATCCGAAAGAAATAGCCCACGAATAATTTCCGATCATGTTGTTTCTCCGACATATATGTATATTTGTGTTAGTCCGAAATTAATAAACTAACCTTATTAATAAAATTGTGTTTTACTTCATTAGAGAATGAAACGTCTCATTAGAATATAACACTTATTTCTTAGTAACAACTTACACCAGAGTGACGACAATTTTCTCCACGATGGGGTAAGAAGTTCCGTTTCGACCAACCACAAAAAAATATTCTATGAACACCTTATTGCAATCTATTAAATTTGAGCTGAAAATCTTAAAATATACTAAATTTAACAATAAATTAGTCAGGTGTGAAGAAAGTAACAACGTTATTTCCTTCGAGCCCCAATCTCCCCTACGTTCGATAAAATAATTTGTAATTAAATCGTACGTCGACGGGGTTGAGGATACGATCGCAGATGAATCTAATGCCGCTTAAAGGAGAAAGCCTTTGAACAGCAGCAGCGGCAGCAGGAGTAGCAAACGGGGCCCGGGCCGAAGAAACGTAGCCCGGGGAACAACTTGCATTTAGGCCGTTGCACCTAAGGTGGGGTTTGCCCACGCCGTTCCCCCGATACCCACCGATCGTCCAAGTGGGTATAAGTTATATACCTACATGTCTATTCCTGAAGAAAGCGGGTAAGTGGACCTAGCAACTAGAGGGGAGTGCTCGGTGAAGGCTGGGTAGCTGCATTACGTGGATGAAAGGGTAGGGGTGAGAGGAGGGCCCAGGGCCCAGGCCGAGCAGCGGCTTAAAAGTTAAAGCTGTAGAGAAGGTGATCGCGGGCTCTGCGATCGTGGTGGTAGAGGCTGTGTTCGGCCACGACGACGTCGTATTGGTGTAGAAGCCGTTGCACTTGGAGCCCCTCCGTCTCGGTCCCTCGCATCGGCGCGGGCGGTTAGAGGGACGAGGAACGGGGCACCGATGCATTTTGGGACTATTTGCCAGCGTCCAACCGACGCGACTGTACGAGCTGCACCGCGAAGGGGGGATCGTCGATGCTGGGAAAGGATAGCGATAGGCGGTCGGGGGCCTCTGTTCCTACGTAGCTTGCACCTCCGTGCAACTTTGTCGTGCGACCGTTTCAAATCCTCCAAGGGCAACGCTAATAAATGTACAAGTTCAGTTTCTTGGAAGCCTTCGGGTGTTACGACCCGACACGCAACGGTATTGAATTATCAGGTCCTGTCCGGGAATTATGGCCCGCCCGGAGCCACGTTCCCGTAACGCTCCAAGTCTCTTTCGTTTCTCCCTCGAACCCTACTTTTTCTCTCGAAATTTCCAGTACCTCTGATCCACCGAACGAAATTTATAAATCTTAAGCAATAGGTTGATCTTCGGGGGAAGTAAACGAAAAGATATTTCACGGGACAGCTTGTACGCAGCTTTCGCGATGGGTTCGATGCAATTCGAGGCGCGCTGGTCCCCGTCGCTAGGTTGGGGACTGATCGTCAGAGGGAAAGGAGGTTCGAGTGCATGGGGCCGTGGCAACCAGAGGAAGATACCTAGCAACGCTCTTGGTGGGGAGAAATTTTGGTGGGCGGGGGCGCGAGCGAGCCCGGGGGGAAAGCCTAGCATGCATTTTAGGTGCACGGCGAGGCCCGGTCGGCGGGGAGTGGGCCCAACGAGACGAAAGAAAGGAGCCTGGACCGATGGTGGGGGGTACGTAGGGTTCACGGGAGGTTTTCGACTTCTTTGGCCGCAAGAACGCCAACTAGTTTCCTCAGTGGTTCGCAAATTTTTCTCCAGCGACGTTTTGCCGCGACGTGCGTTTGCTAGACGCGTCGCGTCGCGGTTTCACGTCCCCCATGCTATTTTCAATTTGTTTCGAACGGGACACGAGGCTCGAACGTATCCCCGTACGAACGATCGTCGCTCGGTTGCGCAACCTTCGTCAAAGAGAAAGTTTCGCGTATCATTTTCACGAGCGTCCCTCTTACGGTTTCGCGAGTTCTATCGCAAGGTCGATTTCTCCTCCGCGATGGGAGACGATCGTTTTCTCAAACGAACCGGCTGGCTCCGGCCGCGCAATAAAGCAGAATCGAAGGTGTTGTCAGACAAGCTGTTCCAATGTTCCCCGTCACTCGATACGCATAACCCCTGTCCTGTAGGTACTGCACGATAAACCAGCGACGGTTACGCGATTTTCGTGAAGCTGTCGGCGCAGCTGTCGGCGTCACGCTTCGAGAACGTGTCGCCAAAGAAGATGGAGAAGGAGGGAAGCAAATTCTTTTCGTATCTCTTACCGCACTCCGTAAAACCCACGGACGCTCGTCGGGACGCGGCCAACTCCAATCTCGTCGCTTCCTATTATCCTCGACAATTTTTTCGACGCTTTGCAACCGCGTGCAAAACGGTAACTAGATCTCTAAAACGATTACAGGCGTGAACGAACGTCGTAAAGCGACGATTAAACTGCATCTGTACCATTCTTTTTAAACGAAAGTACGTAATCTTTGTTGCATTATTTCATATAGGTATCTTAACGCTGGAACAATCGACAATTGTGGTGTATTTTGAACATTTTGAACCACTTCCGGTAGTTCTAGCGTTAATGTATCGCTTAATGTATAATGCAATGGAAATAAGTGTTTGCTCGTTCTTTTATAGAAAATCATAGTAAATTTGTAAAAATCCAGTGGAGTATACTTTTTACAATTTTTATTAGAAATTACGACTCATTTTGAACCACTTCTGGTAGTTCTACCGTTAATGTACGAGTCTTACGAGTGACGGAGATTTAATATATGTCGATATTTATATTTACATGTATTATATTTCTAAATTTTGTATTATTTTAATATTTCCCAGTTTGTTTCAGTTGTATAAGTTTGTGAAAAGGGCATTGCCCGTCAAAATGTATTATTTCAATAATAATAATAAAACTCGACAGATGTATGTTCACAGGGTGTCCCTCGGACCATAGACGATCGATTTGTTCGATCGACAATGCGACTATTTATTCATTTGACGGACAAACACTCTTTATGAAGAAGTGTAGGAATAAAAAGTAGCACGATTACATAGAAACTTACACAGGAGGATACATTATTACATCAGTTTTATTAGAAATTACGAATTGGTCATTTTGACTGCTTTGGCAGTTCTAGTGTTGACAAGAAAATATTACGTAACATTAACGTACGATAGTTTAATTATTGTTTTAGTAAATATGGAATATATTGTAGTATACTAATTTTGACAATCTATGTTTCGTACTAGTCTTCTGTTTCCTATAATAGAGCACTTCTTAACTACCTTGTTATGGCAGGGGATAGCGGTATATTTTGCTCCGTCATCTTTACTTAATTATTTTAATAAACATTGAATATATTATAGTATACTTTTGTCAATTTTGATAATCAATGTTTCATATTAATCTTCTGTTTCATATAATAGGACACTTCTTTACACTAGGTTTACGGATACTCGAGTATATATTTGTTGTAATTCGCTGCGTTGACAGTTACATTAAAATGCGCTTTTTCTTCTAATTAGGGTATATATTCCTATCATTACATCAATTAAATTCAACATAAATTGCTAAGAAATAAATTTTATGAGTTGTAATTTAGGTTTAAGATCCGAATGCGTAAAATTGACGAGTTCCGCAAAGCTAGTGTTGACTACCTTGTTATGGCAAGGGACATCTGTATATTTTAATTCGATTTCTGTCTATTTTACGCGCAAGTTCGCAACACGTGAACAGTTGCTCGCCGCCATGCTGGCCGACGGTGACGGCGGTGGCGCGAAAAAAATGGCGAATTTCGATCCTTCGACGGCGCGCGTATTTGCATAAAATATGTAACTATTCGCGGCTCGGTGAATTTAAAATAGGAACCGCGACGCGTTGACTATCGATGCGAAATCGTCGCATCGGCATTTTCGAAAATCATGCGCATCGAATATTTCCGTTCCCAACGGCGGATTTATTGCCTCGCGCCTCCGGGACGAAGAGTCCCCGATAAAGTGACACGAGAAGACCCGCTTGCTGGTAAGCTAATTGCCGCACACACGCTACCGACGACGAACGTGCACGAGCCCGAAAACCAGCCTTTACTTACACGCGAGCCAGGCGTTATCCGCGATTCGGACGCGGATATAATTCAAGATAACCAGCCGTTGAAGAGCTATAAAATCGCTACGCTGGAGGGGGAAAGGTCGCTTCGTGGCCGCTCTGGTCGTCGATACAATACAGTTTGCAAGCTTCTCGTTACTACCAAACCAGTCAAAATTACCCACTCGTAATTTCTAATAAAAATTGTAAAAAGTATCCTGAAATGTTTGCAAAACCTTGATTTTCTATACAAGGATGAGTAAATATTCATTCCCAATGTATTATACATTTCTTCATTTATCGTTAAAATCAACTTACGTTAACTATGAATCGAACGAGCGCGCCTGGTAGAAAAAAGACAGGTGGGAAGGGATCGAGAACGAGATTCTGCATTAATCAACGAACAATGCAAATAATCAATGGAAATAAAATTCCTAAATAGGAGTTAGTTTTAGAGTCGAACGAGAATCCTCTAATTAGAGTGCCGTTCCCGGGTCCCGGGTACGTCCGGGATAGCTATCGGAAGCTATCGCGAATGACTTTGACGCACGACAGAAACGTTTCTAACGAGAGCATCGAACGGAGCAATTACGGTTGGCACTCCGGGTATCGGGGCGAGTGTGGGAAAAGTGCTCTTTTCGAGGGTGGATAAAGCGTGAGGTGGGGGGGGGGGCCCTTAACTTTGCAAAATCCTTTCGAGCCTCGATGACAGCCGGGACGGGTTCGATCCCGGGGCAAGGAATCGAGCTCTTCGATAAATATCCACCGCGCCCGCTGAGTGATAGACAAACTTCTGTCCCCCTGCTTTTTCCTTTTGTCTGGCCTTCGAAAGGGCGGGTTTCTCATTTCCTCTGTCCGGTATCCCCGACGTCCGCGTTGCTCTTACGCTCGTCTCCCCGTTCTATCGACCGACTTGTTCGATTGTACGTCGCTACTCGAGCTCGTTGTATCGTCGACCTACCCCCCGCAGCTTCCACCCCGTTCGGTCGGCTTTGCTCGGAGAACCGATACCGACGTAGGTGTTCCGTTTCCAGCTCGAGCCACAAGTGGGGTGCACCTTGTTGCTCGCCGTCTCTTGTCTACCGGCGAACAATGCTGGCGCAGATACCGTTGGAATAATAATGCGTTGCTTAACGACGCGACGCCTTCTTCTCTTCTCGGCGCTAAGCGTTCCCAGTCTTCGGATTAGAGACCTCCGGAGACTCGACGAGCCGCCTAAACGTTAACCGAGTGCAGATCGATGGATAACGCCTCTAAACAGATTACTTCGCGCGCGTGATTTAACGTCGCACCCGGCGCGCGACTCCTGGCAAAATTTTTTCGCAAATGATCGAAGCGCCCGTTGCGGGCTGGCACGATCAAACGGTGCATCATCGTCCAAAAGATTGACGCATTTTAAATTTTAGTGCGGCTGTTGCACGGTTGATTGGCGCCGATCGTCTAAAAGATTGACGCACTCGCTGTGGACTGGCGCGATCAAACGGTGCATCATCGTTTAAAACAGTGTTTCTCAAACTTTTTGACAAAGGAACGCTTTCTTGTTGGACCAAGGACACCGATATTAATCACTTTTTTTTTTATGTAATTTACAGTCCGAAACATTATTTCTATAAGAAATTTACAAGAAAAAGTTGTACAAATCTGATGTGTCAAACAGAAAAGGTGATACTTTTTCATGCACGAGACTTGAGAAGCCAATTTGTTTTCATCCATGGCACATCGAAACTAATTAATGTACAATGCATAATAGGTAGTATTTGTGATAAGTAGACTGCGGATCTTTATGCAAATTCATATTTTTATTAATGGAATTAATTAAATGGGAGCTTTGTAGAGGGTTCACTCGATCTTACTTTAAGTACTTGTTATATTTTTGCATATTAAGTGCATTCTGCAGTTTTTTGAGAATTCAAATTTCCCATAAATGCATAAATATCTGCCAGTGTAGTGATAAGAATGCAATTTTTTAAAGAGACGTCCGACCAAAAGATTCGCAAAGAAACCCTAATTTTGTTAATACCCTGGATTAAAAGGTTCTTTTAATGAGAATAAAATCGAGAAGCCACCGCGTCGAGATCGCGGTTTGAGAAACGCTGATCTAAAAGATTAACATACGCTCGTTACGGACCGGCTCGATCGAGCGAACGGTACATCACGTTGGAGAAAAAGATTCAGCGCGGCGATTAATAAATTACGTCTACTTCTGGTAATATACAAATAATCGCGTAGATTAATACCTACTTTCTTTCGCTGATAAATATACCTTAAAATAATCTTTGAAACGTTTCACCCTTAAGTGGACTCTCGATCACGACTGAATTATTTCACTTAATGTTGATATTTACCAAATTGGTAAATGGAAATCACCTTTCCTTTAAAGCATTTAAAAAGTAATGAACCAATGAATTTTCAAATCATTACATTGACATGTATTAAAAATTTGTTGGTTTAAACTTGCCCCAATAATCCACTTAAGGGTTGAATTCGAGGTTCGATTCACGTGTCTGACAGGTTCTAAATTCTTTACAACTTTCGGGTTAACTGAGTTTCGTGTCGGAAATCAAAGTGTCCCTATACGAATTTCGTCTACTTCTAGAAATATACAAATAATCGCGTAAAGTACTGATAAATATATCTCAAAATAACGTTTGAAACGTTTAAAGTCTTAACGAATTGTGGCTCAACCCCACGACGAGTCTGACTGGTTCTAAATTCTTTACAACTTTCGCAATGACTACGTTTCGTGTCGCAAATTATGGTGCACCTATACAAGTTTCATCTACTTCACAATAATACACAAATAATCGCGTAAACTAATACTGATAAATATATCTTGAAATGATCTTTGAAATGTTTAAATTCTTTACGAATCGAGGTTCAACCCCAAGAGTCTGACTGGTTCTATTCTATGACTATATTTCGTGTCGCAAATCATGATGTGCCTATACAAATTTCGTCTCCTTTTCGTAATATACAAATAATCATGTAAATTAATACTGATAAATATATGTGAAAATAATCTTTGAAATGTTTAAATTCTTTACGAATCGAGGTTGAACCCTAAGAGTCTGGCTGGTTCTATTCTCTGACTATATTTTGTGTTGCAAATCATCATGTGCCTATACAAATTTAGTCTACTTCTCGTAATATACAAATAATCATGTAAATTAATACTGATAAATATATGTGAAAATAATCTTTGAAATGTTTAAATTCTTTACGAATCGAGGTTGAACCCTAAGAGTCTGACTGGTTCTATTCTATGACTATATTTCGTGTCGCAAATCATGGTGTCCCTATACAAATTTCGTGTACTTTAATACTGATAAATATATCTTAAAATAGTCTTTAAAACGTTTAAATTCGAGGTGCAACCCCCCACGACGAGTCTGACTGGTTCAAAATTCTTCGGAACTTTCGCAATGACTGCGTTTCGTGTCGCAAATCATGGTGTCCCTATACAAATTTCGTCGACCGTCTGGTCTGAATGCCGACGAAAGGTACGGTCCTGCGGCAAGACACCCCGTAGATTCATCGTAGACTATAGCTCAGGTAATACGGCAAGTTTCTTCCCTTTATCTCTCTCCCATCGACTTTTGCGTTCGGTGTTCTCTCTCCGTATCCCCTCGCGGCCGCTCCCTAGCCCAGGAACGCGAGTACAGACTCCTTGGTAAGGAGGCCATATTTCATAAGACTCGCTGCTTTCCTCCGGCTGCTTTCCTTTCCTCCTTCCTTCTTCGCCGCCTCCTCCAGCCGCTGGTGTTCCAGCTCCTCCGGTTCTTCTTTCCCTTTCCTTTTTCCTCTTTCGATGGTCGAACGGCCGAGAGCCACCGGAGCCCCGTGCCGCTGTCAGAGTTTCTAGCAACGCTTGCGCGACCCATTCCCATCTCGTTTTCCCCATCCAATCCCATGGCCCCTGCCAAGCTCAGTACTGCCAGCCGCCGATGTAATGTTTCTTTTATTGATTTTGCGGCGACCCGCGGAAATTATACGGCCCATGGATGTATGCACGCCCTAGCTCGTCTCGTCTCGTCTCGTCTCGTCTCGTCTCGACTCGTCTCGTATCCTCTCCTCTGGGCTCTGGATGCCCGGTTGACTGACTGCTGGCTCGGCAAACCCGCCATCATCCCTGACAACGATAACGATAACCTCGCCTCCCGAACGCTTCTTCTGCTACGCCCCTTCGCGTGCTTCCGGTATGCCGAGACCCGCGTGGGTACCCGTGGCCTCGAGGATTCAGAACAGACGTCATGGAAATTATAAGCTTTCTCCTCCGCGTGGATCCACCGTTCTCCCTCGAGCTCCTTCGAAAGATCAGTTTAGGAGAACCGGCTCTCGCGTGCCGCGAAACTCTTACAATACCGTCCACCGAACATCTAGTACCCACAGTACCACCACATCAAATATTCCTTTATTTCCAACAAGACCAGTTGAATGCAATTGAAATTATATTCCAAATGCAATTACATTCATTCCTCTGTTTCTAACCAATTTAGAAGTATGGCCTGAAACTCCAAATTTATAACCCTGTTGCACCAACGTTCGACATCCGGATCCTCGATATCTCTTCAAATATTCGTTTCTTTCTAACAAGCTTTAGATAAGTGTATTGCAATTGAAATTATATTCCAAATACAATTAAATTCATTCCTCTGTTTCTAACCAATTTAGAAGTATGGCCTGAACGTCCTGAATTTACAACCCTGTTGCACCAACAACACGTTTGATATCTTTTTAAATATTCGTTTCTTTCTAACAAGCTTTAGACATGTCGATTGCAATTGAAATTATATCCTATTTCAAAAAATATCTATGGATAAAAATGGATACAATTAAATTCATTTCTCTATTTCTGACCAATTCAAAAGTACAGCCTGAACATCTTGAATCTACAACCCTGTTGCACCAACGACGTGCTCGATATCTTTTCAGATATTCGTTTCTTTCTAACAAATTTTAGACAATCTCGAATGCAATTGAAATTATATTCCATTAAAAAAATATTTATGCATAAAAACGAATACGATTACATTCAGTACCACATTTTTTCTATTTCCAAACAGTCTAAAAGTACAGCCTGAACACCTTGAATTTACAACGACTTGACATTCGGTCTGCTGGAAAATGAGATCCGTGGACCTAGTCGAACGACCAAAGGGATTACGATCGACTATTTTCACGAGCCAAAGAGTAAAATTAGATTCTTTACCGATCACTGGGCGTCCCTATAAGCATCTCAGATATAATTTACATCGGGAACTTTTGTTTGCGTAAATTCGATTATATCCTTCGACGATTTGTTTGCGAACGAGGGAGCAAATACGTCTCCTTCCGGTGATCGACGTTGCGCGTCGACGTCGATAGGTCAAGGACGCTCTCACGGTTCTCGAGGTCAGGTCGACAAATCACCCTTTCCGGACCGAACATCCGTAGAAGCGAGGATAGGGAGAGCGGATCCAACGCCCTTCGAGTTTCCTCGCCCATGGCCGCCTCCCTTTGACCCCGAAAAAAAAAAAGAAAATACAAATGGCGCGACCGATCCGGGCGCAGCCACCCTCCGTCGTTCGCCTCATCGGCCACAAAATTACGTGACTCGCCTACAATGCTCGGATAAACCTTCGAAACATATGCTGGAAACGATCGGTGTGTCCCGAGGGCGACGACGCTTCTGCGTGGGAGGTGGAAAACGCTGATGGACGGCCGGCGTTTTAACCCTCTCGTCGGCGAAGAGTTCGATGGACCAGACTTGATTTCGCTTTAATTAATTGAAACGAATTTATCGAACCGATCGCTTACACGAATTGGCGGCGGCAACAATCAGTGATTTTTCGGTCGGTGGGCTCGTGTCCCTTGAACCGACGCGGATACATAGAATATCGATGAAACGCGACTGTTTTCAGGCCCAGCGCATCATTGTTGTTTTTATCGCGGCGCGAAACCAGTTACGCGAAACGCCATTCTTCTGTATCGAACTGTGAATACACGCGTGAACGTTGCTCGACGGCCGTTCATTTCGAGAGAATTGGTCAGATTAAGAGCCAGCTTGATTGCTAATTGTCTGCTAACGACGCACGGACGGACGTCGCCCGATCAATCGTTCCGGGGGATGTAAATACATCCCCCGGTTTGTAAGACCTCTGTCGTTTCCCGCAGGACGCCAATCTCCCAGCTGCGAACGTTTCGAACATCGAACGTGTTTCTCGTTGACAAATTATCCGGGTCATCGATCGGTTTCAACCAGGCTTCGAAAAAGTTTTGAAACTTTGAAGTATAAGTGACACGAGCTGAGAAAACAGTGAAATTTCGTGAATAATAACTCTACAACGATATCGAGAAAAGGATTTTTAAGTTTATACTGACCTTACGTTATACTAAGTCGATAAGATTCGGACATACATACAGAATTCGAGATAATATTTCATAAATTGCGTTTAAGTCTAATTAGAATTGAGTTCACTAATACTTTAATATTGGCAAAAGGAAAGTCGAAGAACTTTTATTTTAACTCTTAGGCTTAATGGCAAACTACATGAAGATTGTTCTGTATGTTCAAACAAAAATATTAAGGGCAGAAGATGCCAAACTAATTATTTTTGCGACACGAGGAACTATAAAATGTAGTTTTTACATATAATTTAAACATATTATTGTATTACACGTAACTAAAGTTTAAAAAAGAGTTAATAAATTTTGTTTTTCCTTCGTAATCTTGCATATTATAATCCCGACCAGCATGGCGTCCAAGTATAAACTTAATACGACCGCAAAGAGTTAAAGCTTTGGTTTTTTAAATGCTGTAAAACGATTTTCTCGGTGATGTTTCTCCAAGCACCGTGTCAAATCGTTTAAAATTCCTCAACTTTGGTACCGTGCACGCGGTTTGGACAATTTTTTTTTAACTTTTATGAACGAGACATTAAACATTACAGTCTCCGCTTTAGGTCTGTCTTTTTTAATGGAGCGATTTATTTTCGCGGAATCACGAGCGTTTGAAACGAACCCTGTATTTTGAATCTGCCACGAGAATTGTATGGTTCAGCTCGCGCAACTATTAATTACTATATATTTTCAATTATTACTAGTATTTAAGGCTAATTTTTCAAAAGGTTAAACCTACAGAGTGTTACCAAACTGGTATAGAGTATAGAGTGACATTTTTTTGTGCGAAGTTTCATTTTCGAATAAATTGATGTTGAATACTTGACTGTATTATAAACTAATCCTCGTTGCATTTGAGTTTATAAACAGTGCCAGTATCGTGGCTCGTTATCATACCTCATTCAGACATTTAAAAATGCATTTGAACATTCAAATACCTTGAAAAACGTTCATGAAAGTGTAATACGTACGATACAATTATTTTGGCAAAAAAAACAAATATTTTCAACAATTTTTGTATTTATTAAAAACTTCTTGATCGAACAGTAATTTAATTTCAATGTTTATCCTTCAAAATCTCAGCTAAACAATAGAAACAGCAATTCGAAGGACATAGTATTTATTTTGGCAAAAGAAAGAAACATTTACAAAAATTTTTGAATTTATAACTTTCAGCAATTCGAATGACATAGTGATACTTTATCATCATTCTACCTTCATCATTCACACGTAAACGTAAGTAAGTGAAATCATATGCAAGTGTACAGGTACTCTACGAACATTTAACATTGGTTTATTCGAAAAAGAAACTCTCCCCGTACGAAAAATGTCGCTCCAAATTTTCGACTTATTTTTCCCCCGTAGATTCACCCACTTTTCGCTCGTATCGTCAGTCCTGTAACGCCCCGTGCGTCCTAACAGTTTTCGAGGCCATCCAGAACGAATCGGCAATTATTTTTGTAATAGTATCGGTCTCGAGAGACAAACGCGCACGCGAGCCTTCTTTTTCGAATTCCAACGAGCCGCGAATGCAAAATGCAACGGAAGCGATCGCTCGTTCGTCCAACAACGAAAGGGTTAATAGAAAAGCAACTAGATAATCGACTGGACGGCGGACAGGTTGTCGAAGAGGGGTGTGGGAGGAGGGAAAGGTGAGAGGTCGGTCGACCACGTGTATCGGTGCGTGATGGTACCGGCGTCGCGTCGGTGCTCCGGAGCGTACGTGACTCTCGTTTTCGCCGGGTGTCGTATAGAAAGCGAAAACGGGTTTCCTACCTACATTTTCGCCCATTCACGCGGAGAGCCCGAGAACGAGGCTGGAGGGTGGCCACCGAGGGGCGCGGGGGAGGAGGCGCCTGCCAACGAACGAGGGGAGGGGTAGGGTAGGCGAAAAAAAAAGGAGAAAAAAAGAAACGGAAAAAAAAGGAAAAGTAAAACGACGAAGGAGGAAGGAAAAAGCACGGTAGAAAGGGGGAAAAAGCAGGACGCTCGTGGTACAGGCAGCGACGCGGCGAAAAAGGGTGTTTTGCGGCGAACGGCGGGAAAAGGAGGGAGAGGAGAAAAAAAAAATAGAGAGAGAGATAGACGAAAGAGAGCGTACGGTGAACCGTGCACGCTAATAGCTACGCGTACGGAGGTTCGTGCGTAGGTTACGTTTGCAAACGGATACGCGTACGCTCGGGGACGGGGGGGCGAGCGACGCGCGAGGGGGATCGCGAAAAAGGGTGTAGTTTCGTCGCGGATGGTTCGCGGGGTGGAAACGGGACGGTGGAAGAAAGAGGGAAGTAGAGCGGCGAGCGGCGGAAAAGAGAGAAGGGCAAAGAGGGGCAAAGAGAACGTAAAAGAGAGAAAGAGGGAAGTTGAACGCGGGGTAAAAAGGGTGACCAGGGGGTCGGAGCGAGCGGGAGCGGGATGGGTTCGTTGCCAGGGATGAAGTACGTAGGTATTGATCTATTTAAAGCCTAGAGTTCCAAACGAGGTCCTTATTAAAAAGCGGAATGAAACAAGGGGCGCTTCGTTCCCCGCCGTGGCCGCGACCCTCGCTCCGTCCTGTTCCCGCCCGAGCGGGCACGCCTTTTAGCTTCTTTCTCTTGCTTTCTTGCCGCGTTCGCCTCGCTCGGTGTGGCTCTAGGGTTCGTCAACGAGGGAGAGAAAAAGTTGCGTACCCAGACGTTAGGTGGGCTCTTCGGGCCGATCTCTCTCTCTCTCTCTTTCGGCCGAGAGCCCGAACCCACCCACGAGTCGAGGACCTTCGTGGCTCTCCCTTCGTTATAAAAAAAAAAAGAAGAAGAAGAAGAAAAAAAGGAAAATAGAAACCATCGTCGCAAAAAGTCTCGGCTCGATCGGGGCCCAGGAAAAATCGTGGATCGCGGTCGTCGTCGGGCGATCGAGGCTGCATCGGGCGAGGCGCGTGTCGGTTGTCCTTGAACCGAGCGAAGGAAAGGGTCGGGCATAAAATTCAGGACTTTAAAGCATTTTAGTATCGATCCTACCGTTTTTAGTACTAGACGCGAAACTCCCTCATCGGCGGTCGGCTGGTGGGGATGTACCTGGACCGCGATGGTGGGAGACTCAACATCCCTCTGGCAGCCAGCCCCTGTCGCGGGTTGGCTTGCCATCGCGGAGAGAGCGATGCGTAGTTACACTGGCTGGTATATAAGTGTGTAAATGCATAATAAAACTCGCGCGCCGAGCATCGGAGGGACTGTAATTCCTGCGCCCCTGATTTTACTAAAGCGGCAAAAAACATGCATTTCCATTTGACGCGTTTCAAACCCCTCCCTCCCCCTCCCGTACGCCCGCCGTTCGCCCCCCGATCCAGCCCCGGCGTTCGTCGCGTAATTCGATGAATTTCGTTTATAAATTAACACGACCATTTATAATAATTAGTCGCGTTACCGTACGAAAGTATATACCTATCGTTATTTTCCCGTAGCAACGAAATGCATTTCATAATTATCCCGACAGTTAAACAAACACGAAGTAGAGCTCTTTCTGTTCCCTATGATCATTGTGTCCCCACCTCGCTCTCGCCCCCCTCCTACCCCTCCCCCTCGTCGCTCCACCCCTTGTCTGCTGTCGGCCGTCGGGCTTGTCGTAAATGTTCGATTAATAAATTAAACGAAGGAAAACGACTATCAATTGCGCTCGGCCGGTATCGACGCAATATTTGCGCGATAAACGGCAGCCAGATGTATATCGGCGCACCGGGTATCTGAAATATCCAGTTAATTCGTTGTGTTCGTCAAACGGTTCACCGGATCCGATTTACACCGGCAACGGGATATCTTCCGCGCTCTAACGAGGTTTAAAACCAACGCTGTGTCGCTAAAAAAAAAAAGACTCGCGGGGGGGGGCTTGGTCAGCGAAAGCTTCCGAGCGTCCTTCTTAAATTATTCAAACGATAACGCTCTAACCCTTAAGCGGACTCTCAATCTCTGATTTATTTCACTTAACGTTGATTTTTAGCAAATTTGTAAATGGAAATCACCTTTTTTTTAACCTTCCACCGTATAGTAGACTTTTTCACTCATTTTTGTTTTTAAAGCGATAAAAGTAGATGAAACAATAGTTTAGAATTATTATTTTTGCAGCTTTTGAAAACCAAATAAAAAATATTCACAGAAAACTATTAAAATAACACAAACGTATATATAGTCTCTTACACTCTTGTATACGTTTGTATTATTTTTATAATTTTTTCTGAATATTTTTTATTTCGTAGTACTATGACATTTTTAGAATAAAATTTTTCGGGGAACTTGAAGAAACATCTTGTTTCATAATTACATTTTCTTTTTAGCCCAATTACTTCAAGACAAAATAAAGAATTAAGTAAAGAGGAAATTCACCGCAAATTCTGAAGACTCTTGTATACATTTGTGTTATAAAAGTATACTATTCCGTTAAGGGTTAAACATAATGGAGGATTACATAAATTTTCAAATAACTACATTTACATATATTAAACAGTTATTAGTTTAATCTTGTCCCAAGAATCCACTCAAGGGTTAATATCTAACGTATCTTTTATCGGAAATATCGAGATCTCGACGTTTCAGACGAGACCTCGATACTATCTTGTCAATCAATAATTCCATGAATTTCGAAAATTTTCGGGTTCCCCAAAGTTCAAGGAGTTTAATTGAACAGGAATATAAGAAATACATGGTATGTAATTAACTGTACAATATTTTATTTAGAATGTACACGTAAAAGTGCTAATTTTTAATGATTCAGTCAGGGATAAGGAGAAGACCAGCTATAAATGGTAAACGATGATACTCTCATTGTACATTCGAGATTGTCGATATTCTCGATCAACAAGATACTTTCGAGGCCTTTCGAGACCCCGTACACCCCTAATGAAAATATATCGCAACGTTGCACCTCTAATATATTAACTGAATTTGCAAAAGGGATGAAACGAACTTTAGTTGCGTTGGATAGACGGGGTTGCAGCCGAGCATAGAACAACCCCGTGGTAAACGCGTCGCAGGATGTTGACAAGCGACCGACCCGTGGACTTAGCCGGAGTCGATGACACGGTCGGACAAGATTTTCGCGCGTTTCTTTACGCGATTGGATACACGCACGTCGCACGCAACCCTTCCCGATATCGTAAGCAGTGCGCCGCGTTTCCACCCTTACGTTCTTGCACGCGCCGCTGATCGTTGCGTTCTCCCCTGGCCTGGATTTTTCTATTAATAGCGGAACCTCGAGCTTTCCTTTCCTGCGTGCACGAAGGAGACCGTGCGTTTCGACGGGGACGCTCGCCTAGGGGGAGAAAAAAATCCCGGGATCGAACCACTTTCAGGAAGAAAAAAATATTTTCTAAGTCACGTCTCGGTCCCGTGCACCGTTTCCCATGGAAACGTCCAAGCTTCCTTCGCGTTTCCTTTTCGCGAAACGAAACAGATTCTCGACTATTTAAACTTTGTAGTCCAGCAACGTCTTAACAATTAAGACGGTTTGGAGGTATTCAAACATTTGCGTTTGACTCTATTGAAAAATACTCCTCCAACGTTGTGAAAATTTACCAAAAGTTATATGTATATGTTCTCCTAATGTGAAAACTGTGTTGAAAATATTACTTTTTCTGTCACAACACGTAGAAATGAAGTTGTAATAGGTAATAATGAAAATGACTTGGCAAAATATCTCACCTAATAATAAAATATAGTTGATATGACATGATACTAAATGAAAATCTCAATTAGTTTGGCCACTTTGAGCAGGGTCACTTCCGACCCACAGAGTGAACATGGACAGATTTCTGTTTTCAAGTAGCTGACGATGTAAGTACATTTAATTTGTGAAATTTTGTGAATATTGAAGAAGCTCGTGGTTCAAGATGGGGGAAAGGATGGCTCGATAGAAGCGCTAGAGTCATTTTGGAACGAAAGTGGCTGTCTTCGCGAGATACTGAGCAAGAACAGCGCGGCGTGGCGTTCCGGCAAATTAGTCAGGGAAACGTTGGAAAAAAACGTGTTACCCGAGGCTTCCACGGTTGGAAAGGACACCGAAGGGGTGGCACACGCAAGCGACCACGTTGCCAAGGGTAGCTAAGAGGTCTCGACTCGTTCAACTCGCGCCGCGCGTGCATCTATATTCGTCGGTTGCTCATATCGCCGCGGTTTTTCCCTCTAGCGTTCGCTAAAGACACGCGTCGTGACGCGCAGTGGGCCAAACGAGCGTTACAACTGAATAAAAACAACCAAACGAGCGCCCCCGGGAATCGTAAAATGTCGATAGAATAATTCTTTTGTCGTCGCTATCTTTTTTGCTATTCTTACAAATTTGTCTTCTGAATATGCAATTGACACGGACAAGAAATTTCTATTATCGTATCCGTGATGTTACGTGTCAGTTTACATAAAGGCTTTTCAAGGGTTAACGAAAACTGTCGTAATCGAGCAATTGGTCTGTTAGAAATATACCGAAGACCGATTGTAACTGAAGTTCTGGGGTGAGTCAGGACAAACACAGAAGACACCCTCCTGTCCTTCCTACTCCGTGGTCCTCATCAGTCCTTGTTCTTAAGATTACCTAAACATAGTTTCTTTGTAGAAACATACCTGCAACTAAAGAATAGCATAATTAATATAATAAGTATAGGAAGAAAAACGAACAAGTATCGAGCAATGTGATTCTTTACAAATAAAATTGTCATTGTCGAAATATTATCAAAATAGAATTAAAGGATAGTGCGATAGGTCTACGAATGCCAAAGCATAATAAAGCAAAATAAAGATAGAAGTGGGTAAACCTGGCGATAAGTAGAAATAGAAAATATTTTCATTTAATATTATACACATTATATTTTTGTACTTTTGTATTTTTGTATTTAATTATTTTTGTTTTTTATAGAAATGCTAAAGAAATACGTTATGTTGTATTATGTAATGTAAGACAAATGTAAAACCGGATAAGTGGTGTAAAAGTACCGAATGTAAAGTTACTAACCGGATAAATAAAAAACTGAAACTAAAACTTTGTAGAAATATAAGCAATTTAAAATTGTGATCGTACAAAATAGTATACAAATGAGAAGAATAGGACAAGAGGGCGAGGAGAAAGAACGTGTATCAAATAGTACAATAAATTAACGAATGCCAAAGTAAATTATAAGATAGAGATAGGAAAACTTAGCAATAAGTAGGAATGAGAAATATTTTTTATAATACGCTTATACACAAGTTTATAGAAATGTTGAAATGTTTGTTATACAATGTAAGAAAAATGTAAACCTGACGAGTGATGTGAAAGTCTTGTATGTAAGCTAAAACTAGAACTTTGTAGAAACAATCAGTCCCAAAGACAGTTGATAGCTGGAAGACCCAACGCTCGTTCGCTCTTCGGGCTACACTCACCCCTGGATCATAAATCTATCAAAGAAACGATCAGCTTCGGGAAATTCTAAATTCTAAATTATATGAGTCAGCTGTTAGAATAATCGATAACGCTTCACTGTAATTCCTCTGACAATGTAAACCAACATTACCTAACATCTAATTATGTAATTGATAATCCGTATAGCTATCGTTTAATTGTAAAACGGAGCTCCATACGCTAAGTCGTTGTTTCAGTATTTCTATATTAACCCCTTGCCATACAATGACGTGTTTGACTCGTCACGAGTTCTTGATGTCAAGTTTCACAATTATGAGACCTCTCACTCGTCATCGAGTCTTATAAATTAAAATTAACACATTTTTACATTCACTAGACTATTTTTTTCGTGACCATTCCTTCTACGAACAAATTTAAATATATTTGTTTGAAAAATTATTTGGAATTAAATCGTGAGTCAAGGAGTTAACAAAGTTATAAATAAAAATAATGGTGTTCTGGCCCTCAACACCAGCGAATTAAGTTGTAAGCTAAATTTCAGGAGCGATCAACTGCGTTTGATTGGATTGGAATATAATTGGATAAAAATGGTAGTTGGCGTAGGATTGATGTCTAATAAATATGCGTGTACGTGGTCCCGTGGACGTTTTCACATTCACGAGTCTATTTTTTTTTCGTGACCATTTCTTGTACGAACAAATTTAAACAAAATCAAATAGTGTGTGTTTGAGAAATGATTTGTAATTAAATCGTAAGTCAAGGGGTTAATAAAGTTCTAAGTAAAAATAATGGCGTTGGGCTCTGCCAATGATCCTTAACACCATCGAATTAAGTTGTAAGCTAGATTTCATGGGCGATCAAGTGCGTTTGATTGGGTTGCAATATAATTGGATAAAAATGGTAGTGGCCGTAGGATTGATTTCTAATAAATAACCGTGGTCCCGTGTACGTTGTATAGGCGCGAGGCGATAACGGCTGAAGGCGTTTTGTCTATTTCCGTGATTATGACGCGCGGCTGGCGACACTCGAACCCCTGTTTTCTAGATGGTCGTGCGGCGTGGCGTGGCGTGGCGTGGCGCGGCACGGCGCGAGGTATGCGTGCACTATATTTACGCACGCAGGGAGGAAAATTATGCGCGCGGGGTGGAAAAGAGAAGGGCAGCTCTCGGCATCTCCGGTGTGCTCATGCATAATTCAATCAGAGTTAGACTAGAAACGTCAATACAGCTCGCAGATTATTTCTTTTCCCGGGCTGCTGCGCTCTCCCGCCTAGTCTTGTTCTTTCTCTTTCTCTCCGGCGCTTTCCACCCTCGCCCCGTCCCCGTCCCCGTCCCCGTCCCCATCCCCGTACCCTGCTCTCCTGTCCGTAGAGAAGAGGAGCAAAACCGAGAGGGGAAAAGAGATTTCTCCTTCTGGCGCCTATCCCGCCCCCGCGCCGTCACCGGCCCGTCGCCCGCGCCACACCTCGCCCCTGCCCGAACCCTCCTCCATCCCCACCGCTCTTCTTTTATATTTTAATCAACTAATTCTGCGCAATGCGTACATTTATTGCGCCCTTTCGGTCGTCGGTATCCGCCTACCCCTTCCCGCTTAACAGCAGCCCCACGGCCCTCCTCCACCCTCGCCGCGCACCCTTCGCCGCCACCCCGCGGTATACCATCCCGCGTTTTAATTGCAAATCTCACCTCGTCCGCTGATTCGATGGGATTTTTTCGCTGCCGGCCAATGAGAACGATCACGACCGATGCCGGCTTTTGGCAAAGTCAATTTTTTGCCGCTCTTCTTTCCCTCCCTCTCGACACGCTGGTTATACCACCGTATCCACTCCCCCTCCTCCCACACCCCTCTCGATCATACCTGACTCGCCTATCGCCAGGAAAAACACATCGTTGTTTCTCTTTATATATTTCCCCCGTTCGCCCGAACCGGCGCACCGCCACCCTCCGCTCACCTCTCTGCCACCCCCCCCCCCCCTCCCCCCCGTCGCCCCCCCGAGCCGATTCGTAATATTGTTAATTAAATGTCGTAACTCCGCTCTTTGTGTTTCGCAGGACGTAATGATATTAATTATCCACCGCGACTCGTTCGTTCGTTCGAACGAGTTCCGATGCGTAACGCCGTTATTAATCGGACATTAATAATAAATAGCCATCGGCGGACGGACGGACCAACGGACGCCAATATACTTGGCTATACTTACGGGGCTCTTCGTCGTCGTCGACGTCGTCGTCGTTTCTCTCCTCGAGAGAGCAGAGAGCGTCTCTACCCTCGCGGAGAGAAATCCTGGCTGCGGGGAGGGAAAAAATATTGCATTACCTTCTACGCTAATAGTTTCCTTTGACGGCCCATCAGCGTCTGCCTTTAATCTAGGCGGCCACAAAGGAACTCATCCTTCACCCTCTCTCGCTCTCGACGCGTGGAGGCGCGTACGCGCGTGCACCCGTGATCGAAAAAACCGAGGAGGAGAGACCCTACCCCGTCCGGTGGAAGAAAGAAAAGTCGTGCGAGGGACGACGGGAGAGAGGAGTCGGGCGAGAATTATCGCGGAGGTCGTCCTCGGTTGCTGACGAATGGAGCCGCGTGGGACGAAAAGGGGTAACGGGTACCCGAACAAGACACGACGAGGACCGCGATCCGTGAGCCAGAGAGAGAGAGCCACCACCGTTTTTTAAACGCGAAACTCGCTACGGCACCGCGAACCTCTGTGTTTTACACAGTCGAGGGTATGTTCTCCTCTTTTTCGCGAGCCCTGCCCCCCGTTCCACGCTCTCATTCAATAGTACCACCCTCCTTTTACCCTCCCCCGTGGTATCTCTCTTTTTCTAACCGACTCACGCGGTGTCTTTCCACCGGATCGTTCTCTCCCTCGCTCTCAAACTATCTCGTCCTCCCCCTCGTGATACGATTTCACCCTCTTGCTTTGCCTTGCCTTCCTTGGCTCGCCTTGGCTCGGCTCGCCTTGCCATGCCTGTGCCTTGGCTCGCCTTCCCTCGGGCACCGGGATCCCTCCCACCCACCCTCGGCAACGACTACCTTTGCCTTCGGCTAAAGAGGGAAATGAAAGCGAAACGGTTCAGCGGTGCTCTCACCCGATCTTCGCGTCTCCCTCTGGCTCTCTTTCGGTCTCTCACGCGGGTACGCGTCCTTCTTCTTCCACCCTCGCGTTTCGCTCGTCTCTTCCTTCCTCTCCCTCTGGCTCGCCGCGACTCGCTTCAGCCCTCCCTTTTCTTTCCTACCGTGTGTCAGCCCTCCTCGTGCCACCCTTCTAATTTTTCCACCTCTTTCGCTAAAATTAAAATCAATAGTAGCACCACGTGCCCGGGGACCCTGCCAGGAACATCACCACCCTCATCAGCCCCTACAGCCCATGAAAAGTAACCCGGAATAGTTGTCGTGCCGATACAATTTCTGATTTCCACCGTTCGCGGACCCGATTGCTCTTGCCCCCTTTTGCTTTTCACTTTCGCGTCCCGTTCGCATTCCTTTCGACGGTACTTTGCCAACCGGATTGCTCATCGTTGCGGTTTACGCGCCAACGTTATCCTACGTGCGATCCAACCGATGGCGAGCCGTCTCGATTCGGGAAACGGCGCCGCGACGCGATCACGGAAGGATAATCGGCGTACCTGTTGTTCCCGCGCAACGACGACCCGTTCGTTAAATCGAACCGTTTTCCGTGGTCACGCTCGGTGATCCGATTTGTTAGTCAAATTATTCCTCTCGACCGAGAGTGTTCTCTATTCGATACCAACGACCTCGTTCTCCTTCGCCCATAGCTCCATAGCAAACCTTCTCCTTCGTTCTTTACTTATTAAGAAATATATTACAGTCCATCGATAATTTATTTCAGATTTTTATGTTTTCAAATATTTTCAGATATGTTCAGAGTGTTCTCTATACAATCGCAATGAGCTCTTTCTACTTGGTCCCATAGGATACCTTCCTCTTCGTCCCACTTTTATTAAAAAAAATATTATAGTCCATCGATAATTAATTTCATATTTTTATGTTTTCAAATATTTTCAGATATGTTCAGAGTGTTCTCCATTCCCTTTTCCCTTTGTCTCTTACTTATTAAGAAAAATATTATAGTCCATCTATAATTAATTTCGTATTTTTATGTTTTCAAATATCTTCAGATACGTTGAACAGAGAAATTAAAACGATAGATACTCGAAATTTATAATGTAATGGAAATAAGTGTTTATTAATCCTCTTATAGAAAATGGCAGTAAATCTTTAAAACTTTACTGTTGAACTATTGCAACTCAACTGTGGTCTTTTTAAAGGCTAAATCTCTACTTTCATGTCCCTAGATCGAATTTCTTTCAAAAGTTTTTTACATTCAGTTTGCGAGGAAACGTAAGTAGTTTTGTTTTAAAAAAAATGTTTCAAATTCAAACGAGCCCCAGGAATTTTAAAAATTTGCTACGTATCTGAGATTAAAATAGAAAATAGAGAGTTCGTGTTTTAAACTGACCCCGTGAAGATTATTGTAGGGCTTCCTTTCGCGCTGTTGGAATAATTAAAACTGTATGCAATCTAACGTTGAATATAAATTAAGAGAACCCAGAGACACAGGATCCTTCCGAAAATGAGTAGATAAATATTTCATTTACGCGATAATGCAATGTTTTTTTTCTAGAATGTAAATTAAACGGATTAAAACTATTTCTATGAATTTTAATGGGCCAAACGCGTTGAAAAGCAATGGGATTATATTCAAATAAAATTGATAGCAACGTTGGCTCACTCTCGTACAGTTTAAAAACGCCGAATTTATTGAATATATATATACATATATATCCTTCGATAAACCGTCGAGAGAAAACTATTGACGCCAATGGTGTGTATTTTGATTCGATGCAATTTAACCTCCCGTAGGCAACCTGGCTCGCCGAAGGCACACCAAAAATTTCCATTTCTCCTGGACTGACCTCCGTGTTTCTATTTTTATCGAGTAAACTTTTAACCCTTAAGTAGGCTCTCAGTCTCAACTGAATTATTTTACTTAATGTTGATTTTTACCAAATTGGTAAATGGAAATCAACCTTCATTTAAAGCATTTAATACGTAATGAACTAATGGAGGATTACATAAATTTTCAAATAATTACATTGTCATGTATTAAATAGACAGACTTAAACAAATCTCAAATATAAAGAATAGATCCAAAGGAAGGATTGCTAAACAGCAACGTACAGATACTGAAGAAGCTCTGGAAACATCGTATTATTCTGCTGGAAGTTTTTAAAAGAGATATGTAATGGTTACAGCAATAGAAAGCTTCTCTAAACTTTAAACGCGTTTTTCTCGAAAACTTGTTTTCGTTTCATTTTGCAGTGATTGGAAGAAAACAGAGGTTCAGATTGACATGAAATTTTGTTTACCTACGTAAAAAATGTTCCTTTATGCACTGAACCACAGTATGAACCTCTAAAATCTTTTAACTTCCAGAAAAAGAATTTATAAGACAAGTTTTCTAACGAAGAGAAATCACCGCAAAATAAAACTAATTCGTATTTGTTTAAGTACTCGCCACATGGTTGCTTGACAAAATTGTGCAATAACAAATTTTTATTCGTACACATTTTAATCTACCAAAACATCGTGTAAAAGGGAAATTATTTATTCCTAACAGTCTTCTTTTACTAAGCCCTTATAATAAGGCTCAATACATTCGTCTACACTTTAAGCTACCAAAACATCGTGTAGAAGGGAAATTATTACACCAAACCATTCTTTTTTATGGCTCGATCTGATTGCCTGGTCCCCTTAAGGGAAGAAAAGAGTCGACTCGGTGCCGTATGAAATTTAATCGAAGCGCGAACCCGTCACCGTGGCCGAGATTCGAAAGACACCTGATCGGAATCGAACAAAACCATCCCCGTTTCACCATCCCCTCCTCGTCGATCCCCTTGTTTACAAACAGGACACACAAGGTCGGGGATCTTGAGGGAACGGAATGACTGTCGTTCAGCGGCTGCCCTCTCCGCCCCTCGGCCAAATTCCTTCGCCACGGTCGTCGGTAGAAGGGTGCAGCCTGTTCGCCGGATGTGTCGACCGGGGGTGGGTTTTCCGATACGTAACCGCCGACGGTGGCATCGGTGGCAACCCCATCGTTCGTCGGCTGTCCTCTCGCAGCTTCTTATCCGATATCGTACCGTTCCCTCTCCTCGTCTTCGTGCTCGTAAACATATGTACGCCCGAGCGCCACGCACACACGCACCGCCAGGGACACCTACGTGCATCTACACGCTCGCACACACGCACACACAGACACGGGGGACACATACACCGGCACGTGGGAAGGATGATGAAAGCGTGCTCGGCCACCTGTATGCTTTAACCGTGGATCGAACCTTACCTGTTACTCGTCCGGCGCGGCGAGGTAGTCGGCCCGAGGCCCTCGACCGGGGGATTTCCGTTTCCGGTTAAAGACATCGCTAACCCCGATTATTCTCTCCTCCGCGGATCCATTTTCCCGCCTCTCGCGACACAGACCCCGGAATGGACAATGGTCTAGCGACGTTGCAAAACTTTAACGCTCTTTCCACCCCCGGGCTTATGATGCTTATCTATTCCCCCAGAAAACTGACTTCTCGTACCTTTGGGAAGCAATTTTTATTCGAAGCTATTTCATCGACACGGGTCTCTCGGTGTCGCCAATGTTGCGAGTTCAACGTGGCAAAATTTAAAAGGCTAGCAAATTAGAAATAAAGTATTTAAAAAATGTTCTTAGTTGATTATGAATCTAAATTATATTTCGATTGGCAGCGATGCAAATTTTGTCACTGGGGTGACTTCAATGTGGCAAAATTTAGAAGGCCACCGAAATAGAAATAAAGTATTTAAAAAATGTATATATAAAATTACCAGCTTGTATGTGCAAAAAATAATATTTCTTGGCCAGTGCACCAATTTTCTCTTTACTTTCAGACAAATTATATGTAAAAATATGAATAATGCTTTGCTTGCCAACGATTAAAATTTTGTCACTGGGATGATTTCAATGTGGCAAAATTTAGAAGCTTACCGAAATAGAAATAAAGCATTTAATCCTGAAGATTATTGGGGCCGCAGCAGCCCTCCACTAGTTTAAACTAATAATTATTTAATATATGCCAATATAATTGTTTGGAAATTTATGTAATCCTCCATTTGTTCGTTATTTATTAAATGCTTTTGAGGAAAGTTTACCAATTTGGTAAAAATCCACATTAAGTAAAATAATTCAGTTGAAATTTGGAATCCACTTAGGGGTTAGAAAATGTTTTGAGTAATATATACACGACTAAATATATAAAATTACCGACTCATATGTACACCAAATAATCAATATTTCTTGGCCAGTGCAATAATTTTCTCTTCACTTCGGGACAAATTATACGTAAAATTATGAATTATATATCGATCGACAGCAATTAAAATTTTGCTAGACCATATTAGACAGTTCCGGATGGTATTTGCGCCGGCCCGCGTAAAATAACGCGCGGAAGTTTGTTTGGTCGCGTTCTTCTTGCGTTTCTAATCAACGTAATTAACCGGCGACGAGACCGGCCGTTCGCCAGAACTCGTCACGGGGCGTCCCAATCGACTACGATAATGTGTTTAGCAAATAATATGTCCGTTTTGCTATCATTGTCTGGTCCTGCTGGTAATGGCCGCGCTTAATTAGCAAAACCAATTAAAATAATTAACGTAAACTCTAATTTCCCAGTGGGTATAAATTGGCCGGTCGTCGATGCATTAAAACGGCCACGAAAGGGTACATCGGGAGTCGCGGGCACATCGATATTATTGAAAATAAATATTCCTCTATCGACGAATTTATTCGCGTTTGGCCCCGTTCGCGGAGCGAAAAGCAACCTTCGCTCTTTATTTCTCTATTTTTTTTTCCTCTCGTTTCTTTTTTTTTTCGTTTTTTTTTTTACACCGTTTTTCCACCCGTCCATTTTTCAATCATCTCTCCCCGGTGGTACTTTCTCTGTCGCGCATCGATCAAAATTCAGCTGACCGGATTAATCGATTCTAGCATCGCGGCATCCGTCCCAATTACTTCGTTTCGGTCGACGGCCGTCGCCTGGTCCCAGGACGAAGGACGCCGCGTCGATTAACGACGCTCCGGCCGTGTCCCGCGGAGCGTCGCGTCGCCTCGACGAGGACGGATCGAGCTGTCAAAAGCCATTCTCCACGGCGGGTGCAGCGCGTTGGTTGTCGTCGCGAGGCTGAGCAGCGACGGTAACCGGTGTTCATACTTTTCACCAGGCTGAATCGTTCCAAACGGCACCCTCACGGCCACCACCGCCACCCCCTGTGGCAACCCTGTGCCCATGCACATCTCCTCTTACGGCTCCTCTACCGCCCCCGTGTCCCGACGACCTCCCTCTCGCTCCTTCCTTTTCTCTTTCGCTCTCTTCTCCTGTATTCCGGGATGCGAGCGTTCCGCCCCCACCAGCTCGCTCCCCACAATGCGATGGTGGTATTGATTTAAAAGTACATTCGTGTTTTCATAATGCCGTATCTGTACCGACGCTCAAGCGCACCCTCTTCTCTACCGCCCCCGCCGTCCCCCGAAACGCTCGGCAGGTTCTCCGATTCGCTTCCACCCTCTGCTCTCGGTGGTCGTTTCTCTCTCTCACTCGCTCCTCTCTCTCTCTCTCTCTCTCTCCGTCCCTGCCGTTCTCACCCTTAACCTGCTCTTCAGCCTCGCTCTCTTGTCACCCACGCGTAGGTATGACGCTACCGCCCTTCGCCGCCCCCTCTCTTTTTCCCTTCTATTTTCGTATCTCCGCCGGTCGGCTTCTTTCCGTCCTCGTCCTTCCAACGGCGTTAAATTCGCGTTAATCGCCGCGGCCCGATAATTCGATTCCACCGGTAAAAATAATTGGCCAAGAGCGCGGTGCCGCGCGTCGGTGGGCAGTCCCGGTTCGCTCCATTCGCGGATGGTGGGACGTCGCGTCGCGTCGCGTCGTGTCGCGTCGGCCGACGAACTCGCGACGAGCCGCTCGTTAGCCCCAGAATCATACTGCTTCCTTTTATTACGGTGTCCTTGTCCTTCCTTTTCCCTTTCTTCACCTATCTTAGGTCAACAATCACGCTCACGACTATCCGTGACATCTGGAAATCCGACGAAACGATACTCTTGCAAAAATTCGCCTCAAATCTTCAACCACTATCACTGTACAGCAGGGTGGACCTTATTTTGCAATTTTCGAATTTTTTTTGGGGCTCACATTTTGCATAGGCTATTTTTTCATTTAGTGACACAATTTCAGAGGGTGTCCCAAAGAGAATTCGAAAATTGAGAAATAAGGTCTACTCTATTGTACAGGCCCAAGAGTGTGTATAGGTGTCACCAGGTGTAATTCGGTAACTTCTTTATCTGTTGCATCGACAAATAATGTATAGAAATATGAGTGTAAGGATGACTGTTGCGTTACATTTAAGTGTCCTCTAGTCTGTAAAGAGATACAGTTAACACGTGGTAAGTAAGGTCGTCTATTATGTGTACGAAAGTCGTAATAAATTAAATGAAAACTTATCACATACAGGTTTGTGTTACTAATTCATGATTCCCTACTGTCTACGAATCTGAAAATCTGATGAAACAATACTGTTGCAAAATTTCGAAACAAATCTTTAACTACTATCACTGTATAGGTTCCTACTGTAAAGTGAGTGATGCCACCACATGTAATGCTTATCTGTTGCATCGACAAATCATGTATAGAAATATGAGTAACATTAGTACATTCAATAAACACGTGATAAGTGAGATCGTCTATTATGTGCACTAAATTCCTAATAAATTAAATGTAAAACTTATCACATACTAGTTTTGCAAAGCTAGCAGAATCCACGCCGAAAAACTTATTTTTCAATCGAATTTCTGCAAGATCCCTTTAAGGGGGGAGACTCATGTGAAATGGTAAAACGAGAAGTGATATTTGATCGCTATTATGAACTAAAATCCTCTTTAAAATGTGCAAAACTGTCGAAGATACGCTGCTCTCACACAAAAAAATGATTCTTACAATAAATTTCTAATTTAATTATGCAATGAACATAGTTTAGATAATTATTATTACAAAGTATGGTAGTTCATACTACACGTAGTACTATTATGAACAAAATGGAGTAACGGAGTAACATTTATAATTTCATCCAAAGTCGATAAAACGTAACGAAACAAAAAAATATTTCTATCTTGAGGCGTTAAAGAATATATGTAGAGAGTGGCGAAAAGTTTCATCAAACCTTTATGCTATAAAAAAATCGTCAAATATCGCTTCTCGTTTTACCATTTTACATGAGTCTCCCCCATTAAGAGATTGTTACATGTGTTTCATTTCGATAGAAATTCTCGGAAGTAGAACCTTGTTTACACCGTGAATGCATGCTTGTTTACCCCGTATCGTTTTCCACGCAAAAATATTGAGGCACGAGCATCGAATACCTTCTAAGAAAATTTCATACTGCGCGTAACAAACTTACTTTGTTCCATCAGATGTTCAAACGTTTCACCATCAGCGCTTAAACGCTTAATTACTCGCTTCTTCGAATTTTTCATTACATTCCGGAGGCAGCATACTCGTGCTCAATTAATTTTAATTCTACCTTTTATGTTACCGATTTAAACTAAAGGCAGCGAGTACGCTTTACCTTTTAATAAACCTCGCAAGAAAAGATCGAGCCGATTCAAATCGAGCGAACGTGGCAGCCAAAGTGTGCCAAACCACTTTATTCGATACGTTACCGTTATCTACATATTGTGTCTTAATTGGGGCGTTACGAGCTGCCCGATAGCCCTGTTGGACCTTTCTTCAAAGACATAGTCTTTTAGCAACCTTTTGTCTCGATCGACGACACTGAAGTCAAGATTAAAACCTCGTGGTCAGAAACTACGTGTATTTATTTGTACCAGAGAAATTAAAACGATAGAAAAGAAAATGTATAATACAATGGAAATAAGCGTTTGTTCATTCTCTTATAGAAAATTACGGTAAATTTTCAAAAATCCAGTCGTGTAAATTTGTAACAATTTTTATTAGAAATTACAAATCATTTTGAACCACTTCAGTTCTAGTGTCAACAATCTAATAAAATATTTAACCTATCGAACGAAAAGGGGCTTGGACCAAAACGATGAAACTTAGTCAGATAAAATATTAAATAAGAATACACGAGTATAGTTAAAAGTCTATAGGTGATTGTTTCACGAATATTTTCTTTTGGCCTGCTCGATAAAATAAAGTTACTCGTTTAAGATTATTATTTTCTGTCAAGCATCAAGATCGTTTGTTAATAAAGCTATTCCATCAAATTTCACGGTTTTAAATATTGCCTCGAATAGTTATAGAAAATCTTCTTTTGGCCTGCTCGATAAAGTAAAGTTACTCGTTTAAGATTATTATTTTCTGTCAAGCATCAAGATCGTTTGCTAATAAAGCTATTTTCCATCAAATTTCACGGTTTGAAATATTGCCTAGTCGTGATAGAAACCCCGTCACGAAGATGACCTAATATTTACGGCAAAAAGCGAGCGTGACTGTAATGTTTAAGAGTAACGTGAAGAATAATGCATACGTCTGAACAGCTGAACAGCGGCTGGGAGTGTGCGTGTTTGTACGTCCGAGGGTGAGTGTCCTTAAGAATGGTCAATGCGCTGCAAGAAGGGTGCAAGTTGTTCCAGAGGGTTTAAACGAAAGACTAGGAGAATAGGGAGCCGGTACGAGTGCATAGATTTGTAGAGAGCACGTAGTAATGGAGGTTTTCGTTGGCCCTAGCCTCTGTGCCTAACGAACAATGCGTGCCTGCATCCAGCTTCTCGAGGAGTCGTCTTAGCGAAAACGAAATCGCAAAGAGGCAAGGAATTTAGCGCGAGGGCCCTGAACGGGGTTACAATAAAACCGTCGAGAACTCGCGTCGAACAGGTATACACAGTGTTTCGAGGGTTTAACCGACGGTCTCTCTCGCTCTCTGGACGGAGCACCTGCCCGGTTTTTGCAATCGTCTTTAATAAACAGTAATTATGGTCGAGCAAACGTTCGTTCGGGTGACGTGCGTGCCTCTACGGGCCGTTCCCCTCCTCACGTTCACTCTTTGCTTCGCGTCTTTCACGGCGTAATAGGCTTTGCCTTGGAAAAATTATCGAATAAAAGCCCGCTGTTCATGCTTTGTCGCCCGACGATTTCACTATCCTCCGAATCTTCGTGGCATCTTTTTGCCTTTCAAACGCTCGTAAGAGTCCGCTGCAAGGAGACCACGGTCAACGATATTAAAAAATATATTTCCAGCAACGGGAATTAATCAAACACAAGCACTATTCACACCCATGATTCACAGGTTCGCTTGGTCCTTCCGACGCGAATCCTAAGTGTCCTTTCGAACGTTTCACACGAAGTCTCTGGGTACGTCTTTCGATTACCCTTCTTTAGACAACACTGACTCTTAGATCTCTTCAAAATCAAGACCCTTCGATGAGGCCCTACCAGGCATACCTCTTTGCGCTGCTTATAAACATTCCCAACGTAAATTATTCGATGGTCCTTAAGCAGGGCTATTTCTCTAAATATACAAAACTCGTAGCGCCTAACAGTTTTGTAACTTAATCCTAAACAGATGTTTCTTATAAATTCTGTCGACCATAAGTTACACGTTAGTCGTTGTCATCGTATACTTGTTTTTAATCGCAATTTTTTCGTTGCAAACATTTGCACCTATCGTTTTTTGTAATTTTATAATATTTCAACGCTTGTTTTCAAACTATGTATAAGCGTATAATCATCTTTCTACTTTATTTCATAAATGATTTCGATAGGATCCAAGTCGGGAATATACATGTGCTTGGTAGCATTGTCCAAGATAAAACTAACAATTACTTGGTAAATTCGATTTTGTTACGGTCTCTTCTATCGTCCAAAAAATTATGTTTTATAGGAGATCGATTAAATTTGTCCATTACTTTAAACGATACGAAATCGAGACAACAGCTACAATAGCGAATAAATATTTATAATTACGTTTTCCAATGGCGACGTCGTCATAAAATCGATACCTGACGTGTGTCGATTTTAGTTAAACTTGTACAAAACGGTTCCTGAATAGATTGAAGGACGAAAGAAAAGTACATTCCTACAATTATTGATGCAACTTGGAAACGTTTCTGCTAATTACAACCAGCAGCGAATGATTCTTTGTCTTTTAGTTACAGCCAGTTCTGGACATTTTCTTTTCGCTTCTTCGAATAAGAAATCTGACGATATGCAATGGAAAATATAAGGCGTAAGCGATAAAATGTTTTACCGGTTTCGAGCGATGATTTTTGCGATACGTGGACAAGAAGTGTCTCGAAAAAGGTGCTCTTTTTCTCATATTTTAGACAATAATACACTGTTCTTCGAAAAAGACACAGAAAATTGAGCCTATTAATGGAAGGTTTCGAAACCGGAGTTGATAAAATTGATCTCTCACGCACGTGAAACATCGACAACACTTGTCCATCCCACTTTCGAACGATAATAAAGAGCGTTAGCGTGGCTCGTGCGTTTCGTTTTGTGTTCCGATAATCGACGTTCTACTGCATTTAATTTCGTAAATTGTACTCCGGTTCGACGTACGGAAAACAGGGGGAAAAAAGAAGTCCTCCCTTTCAAAATCCCGCCCGGGTCGATCGCGGTAATAGTACAGAGCCAGTGTTTGGCGGCTCCACCCACGCGAGATCGTAAAGGGTTGCCCGGTAGTTGGGCATTGGCGAATCCGGAATAGCGGAAAAATGGTGGGGATATATATTAGCGGTTTTTACTATTGATTACCGAATTAAAAACGCGCATGTATAATTCAGCGATATTTCGCGTTTACTCGGGTTCGCCGTTGGCACCGCCAGTCTCGCGCCCTTATTTTCCACCACCCCCTCGAACTCTATACCGATCGAGCCATCCCTCGGACACCTCTTTCCAGATGGCGCGTCGCGTCGAGGTCGATTCAACCCCTAAAAAAGAAATCGATGGTTCTCACGGGCTCTGGGGGGTGTGTACCCTCTGTGATCAAGCTCGAAACGATACTAATCGAGCCGCCTTACCGACACGGTACATTATCCACCGTGGTTAATCGCAAACGAACTTTCCGTCGGAGTTGTCAAACCAAAGAGGAGTACACCTTTCAACCAATGTATCTTTTCGACCAATTTTTATGGGGGTTTTCCCACTTTATGGGGTTAACGAACAACATATCGAACATTGTTAGAATTTCAAAACTTTCTTCATCAAAATACGCGTTATTTGCCGTTTCAAACTTTAAAATCCTCCAATCCGGTCAGGAGTTATGGCGTTTTAAAGATACGCATGGAATTTCCTGGGAATCCAGACATTGGTATCATTGTATCTTCGGTAAAGAATTTTTTTCTCGAAACTGCGTAGGATTTCGTGGGTATGTCTATTCATCAAGAATGATTGTAATTGAGCTCTGCAAGCAAAAATAATTTTTTCAAAATGATTGGCAATTTTTTAATTTCGCCGAAAAGTATCAGCACCTAATGAAATTTTTTCTGGAAACTACGTAGGATTTTGGGGATATGTCTATTCACCAAAAATGATTGTAATTGACTCCTACAATCGAAAATAATTTTTTCAGAACGATTTGAAATGTTTTAATTTCGTCGACAAATTTCACATTTTCTCGAATTTTTTTCTCAAAAGTGGATAGGATTTCGAGGGTATGTCTATTCACCAAAAATGGTTGTAATTAACCCATGCAATCAAAAATAATTTTTTCAAAACGATTTGAAATTTTTTTTTCGCCGAAAAATTTAGATTTTTAGTAATTTTGTTTGACGATCCATAGAAAAGTTGTCTAATACTGTTTTGTAGGTACCTATGAGCTCTACTTCAGAAAAAAGTTTCATTAAAATATATTCACTATTGTAGGAGTTATGGCTGTCTGAAAACTGGACCATTTTTATTTAGTTTTTCTCACTTTACGGGGTCAAGGAACAAGTTTTTCAATATTGTTAGAATTTCTAGATATTCCTCATTAAAATACGCCTTATTTGCCGTTTGAAACATTAAAATCCTCCAATCCGTTCGGGAGTTATAACATTTTAAAGATATGAATTAAATTTCGAGGCACCATTTCTGGTCTCACATCATCTTTTCGGTAAAGAATTTTTTTCTCGAAAATGCGCAGTATTTCGGGGGTATGTCTATTCACCAAAAATGATTGTAATTGACCCCCGCAACCGAAAATAATTTTTTCAGAACGATTTGAAATTTTTTTTCCGTCGCAAAATTTCACATTTTCTCGAATTTTTTTCTCGAAAGTGGATAAAATTTCGGGGTTACGACTATTCACAAAAAATGATTCTAATTGACCCCTGCAACCGAAAATAATTTTTCCAGAACGATTTTAAATTTTTTTTTCGCCGAAAAGTTTCAGGACCTACCTGTAGGTTACGAAATAATTTCGATCTCCCCCTTTTTGGCGAAAAATTTAAAGCAAGAAGTTCCTTTTTGTAATCAATTGAATTTTCATCAGACATTTTATATGGATTTTGTACGTTCTATATGGCATTAATTTCTTCAACCCATTATAGTAACAATGTTATTATTGAAAAATTTATCAGTATCGATATTTACTCTAATTATGTATTTTTGTTATTGGTCGCGTCGCCGGTCACCGGTGACCCCCACGGCAGCCAACGTGTTAATTTTCACAGGGGTAGGGGACTCACGATCACTCACAGCTCGTGTCCAATGGTTTATTTTGCAAAATAAATTGACATATACAACGTGGTACCTTAGCGAAAATGAATGTCCACCACGCGTTCCTTCTAAAATGAGTCGCGCGTGTGCTTCGAGCGTACAACTATGCAGCGCGATGGGCAACGTTGCCTCGTTCGGCCTGTGTGATTCATCACGATTTTCCCCTAGGCGGGGCTGTGCTGGAGGAGATAAACGAAGAGTGGGAGAGGGGGGGTGTCATGCCGGAAGATAGCCGAAGGTGAGTGAACGTAATCGGTGCGAATCGAAAGCTCAATATTCATCCGAGCCCCAAGTTTAAACTGACTTGCTCTCTGTCCACCATTCGCTTAACAACTACGATTCGAATTTAATTGATCATATGGAACGGTTGTGTGCCGGGATCCCCGTCGGGGGATCCGCGTCTCGCTTAATCGTTAATCGAGTCTTTGACGAGTCTCTACGAGTAATTATCTCTAAAGTGTCCTTACGAGCTCGTGACGCGCGTTGCGATAGAATACCAGAGCGTGTTGCGTCAAAGAACCAGAGATAGAATCTCCACTTACAAACTGTAACGCGGCCTCTCGCGTCGAACTCGAATCGCCTGAACTCGGATCACGTTCATCCATTTTTAATAATAACGTTCTGCTTCTCGTTACGTTCAGACTATTGAAGATCGACGGGTAGGTCGGACTAAATGGTCGCGCGATCGACCGCTACGCGATCAGCTACTTGTGTGAGAGTTATTTTCTAGAAATACGCGAGACATTCAGGTGTTATATAAAATTTATGCTTGCCCACAGTTAGACCTCTAACACCATTGACAGCCACACGAGAATCGCTATACCTGGAAACTAGACTTACCCGTTAGCGGTGTAAAAGCGGGGAAGGGGGAAATGAATAATCGATTCTGCCCCGGGGTATCGAGATTACGGCTAACTTCTTACGTATGGGTGTGCTTAATTCCTAGACGCGCTATAGTCTATCATCTTACGCCGACGATCCGCCATTACATTTTCGATGAGTTACGCGAAACGTGGAACCGCGGTCCGGAAACGGTGACGAGTTTCGTTCGTTTCCGGAACGCGGCCGGAAGGATCTGGGATCCTCCCCAGACTTGGGCACATTTTATTTTCGAATAACGAACGAGAATTTTTAGATTCGCAAACGATAAATCTAGATCAATTTTAATGCACAAAATTATGATTCAAGAATGAGAAATTATACGTTTATACATTTAGTAAAATACTCAATAGTGGTTTTCATGCTCACAATATGGAAACATTCACAAATTAAAACAAGTTATATAGAGTAATTTATATTAAAGAAAAACTTTATAAATCGAGTGATTAAGATAATAGAAAATAAAGGATCTACTAATTATTAAATAGTTAATGTTATACAGGATAAGGCACGAACTAGTCCCCACGGTCATAGTGTAGCAGGTCGTTGAATTCGTCTATAATACTATGGAGTTAGAAATACCTAGTTCCATTTAAAAATATAACAGTGACCTCAATTTTGTATCGAAAATCAATTTGTTTTTAAATTCAAGCAACTGCAATTTCTTGTCGATTAAATACTGATTAACGTTCGATAAAAAGCATTTATTTGTCAGACCATCGAAAGGGGTTGAAAAATTGTGAGGAACTGATTCGTGTCTCACCTTGTATATTTTGATCACTTTATAGATGTGTTTTGGCATTGATGCAGTTATCGTTTTGACAATCGATATTATTTTTGCCAAATAAACAAGAACTCGATTTGTCGTAGAGTAAATCGAAAGGGGTGTGTTATCGAACCGATTAAGACCCTTCGTTGTTCGCAAAATCTAATATCGTGAACATTTCCAGCCCCTAATGTCACCATATTATCTGTACTGGGGGTATAGTTTACGAATGAAACGTAAACGGAAGTCGGAAGCTTTTATTCGTTATTTGAAAATAAAATTTGACAAACTCTGAATCGTCGCGAGAACGCGAACCTGGTCCACGTCCCGTGGATTCGCACGCAAATAGCACCGTATCAATAACAAACGTTCGCACTAATCAACGGAAGCGTATAAAATCTGGAATATTGGTAACGCAGCATCTGCTCGAAACGTACAAGTAATAAATAAGATCATCAAGAGTATAGTCGTTCGGCATACGTTCGTCGAGTTGCTCTCGAGAAACCTTAAGGAACTATTTTGGCACTAGAATCCACTTTGGTAGCGTTAATTTAAAGCCTCTGTGTGTACGTATGTGTGCGTGTGTGTGTGTGCGCGCGCGCGTGTACGTGTACGTGTGCGTGTTCGACTTAATCGAGTCGCGAGTCCCGCGTTTAACGTATGGTTTATGGATACTGTATACCTAGTTTACTGGTTCTGATTATCTCTGAAGTGAAATCTTAGATCGAGAAGTTTCAGGCGTACAGAACCTGCTAAAACGACCGTGGCCCTCGATGTTTCGAACTGATCCACGAAATGTTATCTGGACTCCGCGATCGTTCGAACGATCGACAGCCACGATCCGTGTCTTAAATTCTACCGGTCTGGACACTTAGTAGCGTTTTTCAATTACGATGCTTAATTATCTGCTATTTCGTACCTACGGTCTAGGACAATAGAAAATTCTTAGTAAATCTGATTCGTTTTGTAAAACTGTGTCGATCGAGCGGAACCTGTCGCCACGATTACAAAATTCGGCATACGTGTCCGCGCTAAAGACGTACGCGCTAAAAAGATTACGAATTCGCTCGAAGACGCTTTACGATCGGCGTGTTCGGAGAAATTTCTTCGAACGAACCGAATTTACCATATCGGGTGCACTGTTTCATCTCGTACGTGGAAAAACTACGCGAGGAAATCTCAGTTCTCCCTGCGAACGTTCCGTCGAGGAAAGAGCCTGCAGCCTTTGACGCAGAAGGTGACGGTGCAAACAGGACAGAGGGGGAAAAAAAATATAACACTCGTTCGTACGGAGCGTCACAAATTGCATGGTCAAACTCGAAAAGGGATGGGACCATCCTTCTTTTTTTTCGAACAGTGTCATTTATTTTTGCAACACTCTGTATTCGTCTCCCGTGTACGAAACGGGCTTCACCGGTTCAGTTTTCAGATGCAAATCGCGCAGGTCGCTGGCAACCAGGACGGCTTTGTTTTCAACGATATTCAGCGTTACAACGAATCGGCCACCATTGTGCGGACTCCCTTTCCCTGAAACCTCGCGTTCAAAATATCTGATCGACCGTAACGCTTCGACCCATACTATCGACTTTCCGTCGACTGGCTTGGACGATTATATTTAAAAATAACTAATTTGTAATCGAGTGTGTTGGTTTAATCAAAATTCTGGTTAAAATCGATAATATTTCCATTGTAAATGCGAGAAAGTTCATCGCTACTAGGGAAATCAGCTTTGGAACCAGTACGAGGCAATACTCGAGGCAAAATGTTTCTATTTAATTCGTGTCTTGTCTCGTTTTAATCAGGAAAATACCCAAATATATTAAACAGAATTTTGAAAATGAAAAATAAAAAGGTTTTGCCTTTTTCCACGTTGTTGATTGGAGACCTCAACCAGATTCTCGGTGCTTGTGTGCCTTTGATGTGTGATGACCCACAGTGTTCGAAAACGGCGATTTAGACGCGAAAAAGGATATTTCAAGTGCATAACGATTATTAACACTGATGACATCAATTTTGCTCAATAATTTTTATATTATTTTATGTTAAATGAAAATTAAATTATTTAATTAAAGAAAAAAACGAAATGTATTTATTACGAAAGTTTCACTGCTGCATAACATTTTGAATTCTATAATGTATGTAAATAATGAAGAAATAATAAGAATAAGATTCGCTAACTTTAAAGTTATATTATTAAAAAAGTAGTAAAAAGTAGCAGTCGTGATGGAATTTTTTAAAACGTACGATAACTGCATACTAAAATTGGTTCTTTTTGATTACCTGTATTTAAAATTATAATAAATTTTAATGAATTGTTTTTATTCTAAAATAAAATGTGTATCTTCCTGTGCAAGATTCATACAGTACAAAATGAAATCATTGCAATATCATTATTTCCTAGAAGGAGAGATATGAACTGCAAAAACTGATTTCCAAGAAGAATAGAAACGTCGAGTTCCGGAGTAAAAATTAACCGATTTAAACAATCTCAAGGATTTACAAACTTAATGACACCCAAAGTAGAATGATTGGAGACAGTCAACAATTTGACTTTTTGACGTCTAAATCGTCGTTTTCGAACACCCTTTCGATGATTGCATCCCTTCGATCTCGAAGAAAGCACATAGATCGTCAAGCACGACAGATGGTAAAGAAATAATCTTCGATCTGGCGTTTGGCTTTGTTCCTACTTCGATTGCTTTTCTGTTCCGGTTATCTAACCAGTCTCGATGTTTCCCTGCGGGTTTTTCTCGCGAAACGGTCCCTCTTGGCAAACAGACGCGGACTCGCGTGTCGTTTCGCGCGATATTCGAGCACTGGTTGCGGTCTAAGCTTGCACACAGAGCCACGAACGCGGAATCCGCGGCGCCGCGTCAAGTTCGTTAGCCGACAATTGTTCTCCGCGGTTCGTGTATCCTCGCTTTGGTAAATTTGCCGTGGCGTGAGAACGAACAGAGGAGGAACGGAGAGGGAGCGCGAGAGTTAAGGGCTGGGAACTGCGGAGAGTCATTAGGATATATTGTCAAATCCGACGCTTTGAAACACGCTTTCCACCGGATACGACCAACTTGCCCTTGGTCACCTTCTGCCTCCCGAATCGATCCGGCCCGCCATTCTCTCCCTCGATCGTTCCATTCTGGACAAACCCGAGCCATTTTCTTCTTCTTATCTTTCCTTTTCATCCCCCATTCTTCGAGCGAGGCTGCAACGCCGACGACGCACAGCGTGGCGAAATACATTTAGTTGCATTAAATACTCGAATAATACGACTCAACTATCCAAAGACGAGGATAGTTGAACCGATTTCAACTATTTATGAACGGAGACGTTGTCATTTTAATAGAAAAAAAATTACCCTAAATATCTTGAGAAATATTGAACTTACAAAAACATGTTTCGAAAAAAGTTGTGTCATTTTTTTACTGAGAATATGATTCCGAAATAAAAAATATGGGTTTATGGTGAGAAAAGTCAACATGACTTAAGTGGATTATTGGGGCTGCAACGGTCCTCCGAAAGTTTAAAATATATAATCCTCAAAGTTGAAACATTAAGTAAAAAAATTCAGTCGAGGTTGAGAGTCCAGTTAAGGGTTAAATCGTCTTCGACACCCTGTCTGCGATAATAACGTTAGTATTACTTTTTCGATCCCGCACAAAAAATCTGCAGAAACCAAATAGACTTCTTTTATATCAAAAGATCAATTCCAAATTCAAAGTCCGTGTTACGAAATGTCGCAGCGTATCAATTTTCGTAAAAATCAAATATTTCGTTAGCTTTTGCACGCCGTGCGACGTCGACGGATGAAAATGGCCGTTCCGCCCCCTCGTCGCGTAAGTTCCCCGAAATGGGTCGCGAGACGCGCGAAACGGCGTTGATGAGATATCTACAATGAGTTCGGGCTGCGCGTTTAAATAAAAACCGTTCCCCACCGGTTGCATTCATTTTGATTTCGCTCCGTGCGGGCAAATCCGAGGAACCGCGATTCCCCGATGAGTTTGTCGATAATCGGCACGCGCAAAGCGACCCTGTCCGGCCAGGGCCGGCGAGGCGACCCTCGATGCTCGATTCGATCGTTCGATGTCGTGCTATCACCTGAGACGGAACACGATGGGACGACTGGCCGTACCCATTAACTCTCTTTTTCCTCGATGGGACTCACTTCGTTCTGCAGAAGCTCGAACTTCGGGCTCAGTCCCGGAAGTATGCTCTTGGTGCTGGTCTTGATCTGACTGTAAATGTCCAACGACTTCTTCCGGTCCAGTTCCAGGCTCTCCTCGATCAGTCGCGGCGGGATGCTTCCGCTACGCTTGTGACTGGGCACGAACGCGCTACCTTCCGGTTTCTGATCCTTCGGTCTGTCGCCTTTGTGCTCCGGCGTAAGGGTCCCGTTGCCCAGCTTTCGCTGCTGTTCCTGGAACGTGTCTTCCTGTACGTCGTCCTTCAGCAACGCCCCGGTTATCACGGGCTTGTTGCTCGCCTCCGATTTCCCAAACTCGTTGCTCACCGCCTTCTGTTCCGTCGTCTCCAGCTTATTGGGGGTGGCGCCGTTCGCTTGGAGGTTGGGGTTCGACCGTACCGTCTCCGTCGAGATGCTCGCGTCCGTCGAGTCCTGCTGGTCCATCGATCCCCCGGATCCCTGCGACGCGTCCAGGTTGTTCTGCTTCTCCGCCATCGACGGCTGAAACAATTTACGGTAACATGAAACGAGAAAGAAAGATGAAAGAATCGAGTTTTACGTTTCGACGTTGTTCAACTTCTTCGAGGATACTGGCTCGCGCAGTCAGGGACAAAAGTAAGTGGATGAAAAAGGATATAGGATTTTATTGCATGTATATTGGAGTAAATATCGATACTGATAAATTTTTCAATGATACCATTGTTACTATAATGGTTTGAAGAAATTGATGTCAAATAGAACATATAAAAATAATTTTATCAATATTGCGATGAGTTTGATTGATCAGTATGTCACCACTTTTCTACTACGATTCTTTGCTTCTATTCTTCCTAGCTGCTTTGAATTTTTCTTGCAGCATACTTTGAAAAATTGCCTTACATTTCGAGAATTTTTCTGTATGTGAACGCTTAGTATTTAAGTTATTTTGAATATCACTAGAGTCAAATTTTCCAACGATGTCACATCGTCAGAAAATTGTTGGACGTCGCAGGTGAATGCCAATTTGTATTTATTAGGAACAAAATAATTTTGTCCTGAAGAAGTTATAGCTTTCGAGATCTCGTTTGGTCGCAGAGAGCGTAACGTATGTGTGTTTACTTACGCTTTCATCAGCGTCCTTCTCGATGCTGGACGTTTTCGAGACGTTCAAGAGCGTCTTCTCGGTGTCCGGCGACTTATCGAACTCCACCCATTTCGAGCCACCCTCGAGTTTCCGGGACAGCGTATCGGACTCGTAATTACCACCGTACATCGGATACCCCAGATGGCCCGCATCGTACTCTAGTTGATTTCCATAACGATAGCTGGGATTAACCGAGCCTTGGCTAGAGATCGAGAGATCCGACTGCGACAGTCCCGTGTTTGTGCTCCCGAATAGCCTCGTGTTCTCGAAACCTGCATACCGTCAAACACACAGTTTCAGCCAAACATTACCTGCGACCCGACGAAACAGAGCCTGCGATTTCTTCGACGCGTCCTTTGGTTAATTTCGTTCGAAAAGTACAGCCAAAAGCAAAAATGAAAAGACGATAATTTTCTAAAAAACGGTGTTTCAGAAGTAGCAGCTTCTGACCCAATGTTTCTAGGGTTAAAATTGTTTCTGTACCCGGCGATCGATCCTCTGGAATTTCTTCTCTGTGAACCAGGGCCTGTTGATCGGTGACGCCAGCAGTCATGTCGTCGGAGGATCCTTTGTTAGCCTCCGTGTCGTCGTTCTGGTAGCTGGGCTGCACCTCCACCACGAACGAGCATCCGTTGTCTTGGTACTTGCGAGTTTTAGTATCCTCCATCGTCACCTGAAACACGAAACGACCAGAGTTCGTTAACTTCTTTCCAAAAATATCGCACACGATGAAAGGGGTAGGTAAATTACAATGTGAATAAGTGAAACTTTTATCTCTATCTACCGCCTCTTACTAACCTCGATATTTATAAAAATCTTTCTGACTGCGTTCTAAACATTTTAAATAGTTATCTAAATTGCGATTTTAATCTATTCCATATATGTTGGTCTGATTAAAATAACACCATTCAATTCTCTTTGCGTCAATCAGCTTCACAGACTGAAATTGCCACTGCTGAGTTTTTTACTGAAACCTTTAATTTTCATAATGCATTACGGATAAATCCAGTAACAATAATTACGAATGGGTCATTTTGACCACTTCGGTAGTTCTAATGTTAATGTATCGCTCGTCACCCTCAAAAGAAATAACGAGTTTTACAAAGTGTAATTGTATTATATTTCTAAATTTAGTATTATTTTAATATTTTCTATTCTGCTTTAACTATATAAGTTTGTAAAAAAGGCAATGTCCGTTAAAATGTATTATTTCAATAATAATAATAATAATAAAACTCGACAGATATATATACAATATGACTATTTATTTGACAAGTAAACACCCTTTATGAAAAAATGAAAAAATAAAAAGGAGCACAATTACATATATATAGTAGGATACATTGTTCTATATCGTAAGTATGCAAAAAGGGACTACGAAGTTACTGCTTATAACTAAATAAACTAACTAAAGCCTTAAAACTATGCAAGGACGAATTGAAAAGGTTCAAGTGCTATTACCTAATTAAAATAATCAAACGACAATATGAGAAATGTTTGTATCTGCGAAGGGTTAAGATTCCTCGCGAGGTTGGGGAGGCCAAAGCAGTCCAACGCCCGGCGACAGCGAACAAACCGCCACGCTTCATCGAAACTGGGAAATTAATTTCCACCCTATGGATTTCCTGACCGATGTTTCTAGTTTACCCGTAACCAACCCCCACCGCGGGCGTGTATAAATGCGACCACGATGGAAGTTGCTCGACTCGACGGACCGCAGAATTAGTTCTCGCTATTGTCCCTTACCTTCCCCATTCTCCCGTTTCGAGGAACTGAAAACCAAACAAATTCTATTCTATTACCAAACAGTTAGATATTAGTACTTCTCTATTACCTATTACTTTCATTATTTGGCTTTTCATTCTCAAAATTAACTTCGTCTCTTCGGTCCAGTGAAAACTCGATAATTACTGTACTTTTCAGCTATTTTTCGTCTCAAACTTTATGATATATACAGGGTGAGGCATTTTAAACAGGTCACCTGAATAACTCGCTTGTTTTTGAAGATAGGAGAAAATGCATTAGACCAAACTTATTTGGTATCGGGGGGCTCATAATCTGGTATTACCAATTTTTTTGTAGGTGGAGGCGTCAAGGAGATATGAAGGTCAACTTTGTTTTTTTAAATGGAACAGTATATTTTATTACTTACATTCTGATAGAGTGTTTCAAGGCGAATACAATGACCTATTATTAAGGTCATTCAAGGTCACCCAAAGTCAACTGCAATAGAAAATAAATTGTGTCAAAGCACTCTTCGAACACTTGGATACTTTGATACTGCTATTACAAGTGTTCAAAATGGCGACCTTGAACATGGATACATAGTCTAAATCGTTGCAATACTGATGACACTGCCTGGCAAATTTCATTTGTATCTATTACAGAGCAAGCTCTTCTTATACGTTCTTGCATGTCAAGTTTGGTAGTTGGTTTTTCGCGGTACACTTCTGCCTTTAATTTTCCCCCACAAATAAAAATCGAGAGGTGTCAGGTCTGGGGATCGTGCCGGCCATTTGTTACTTCCTGATCGACCTACCCAAGAATCTCCAAATTTTCTATTTAGAAATTCTGTAACATTGCGTGCTGAATGAGCAGGGCATCCGTCTTGCTGGAACCACATGGATTGTCGTATGTCCAGTGAAGTGTCTTCTAACAATTCTGGCAAAACGTCTTCTAAGATTCTCAGGTACTTACTACTATTTAGCGTGCCATCAATAAAATATGGACCAATTATTTTATTATGAAGAAGACCGCACCAGACGTTTACAGACCAAGGTCTCTGTTTGTCGACTTCTCTCAACCATCGTGGATTATCTACCGACCAGTAGTGCATGTTGTGACGGTTAATTGCTCCATGGTTTGTAAATGTGGCCTCATCGGTAAATAACAATTTACTCAAGAACATTTCATCGTCTTGTAGTTTTTGTAAGCCCCATTCACAAAATTGTAAACGTTTTGTATAATCATTTTCAGTTAATTGTTGATGAAGTGATATGTGGAACGGATGAAATTTGTTAATGTGTAATATTCGTAAAATACTTCGTTGACTGATGCCACTTTCGCGTTCCAGTTGTCTTGTACTAACATGTGGATCTTGTATTACAGCTGCTACAATATTTATCGAGTTTCCATCATCAGTTGCTCGTTTGGCAAGATTACGTGTTTTGTTATCCACAGTTCCAGTTTCTTGGAACTTTTTTATAATGTTTGTAAAGACAGAAAGTGAAGGTCTATTATTACGATCGGGAAATCTTTCACTATACACACGTACCGCTTCCCTCATAATTCTATGACATTCACCATAAATAAGAACCATTTCTACTTTCTCTGCTATCGTGTAACGCATTTTAGAAAACTAAACACTTAGACTGAATAAATGTTACGAAGCTGTGCTCTAGTCGGTAGTAAAATTACCAATAATGTTTGAGGATACGGATAAGCGTACAATGTGATTGAATGTTTGTTTATCTTTTGTGACCCGTGTCACGCAATACACACACGTGATACACAAGTATTCGAAATGTACTCTGACACAATTTATTTTCTATTGCAGTTGACTTTGGGTGACCTTGAATGACCTTAATAATAGGTCATTGTATTCGCCTTGAAACACTCTATCAGAATGTAAGTAATAAAATATACTGTTCCATTTAAAAAAACAAAGTTGACCTTCATATCTCCTTGACGCCTCCACCTACAAAAAAATTGGTAATACCAGATTATGAGCCCCCCGATACCAAATAAGTTTGGTCTAATGCATTTTCTCCTATCTTCAAAAACAAGCGAGTTATTCAGGTGACCTGTTTAAAATGCCTCACCCTGTATATTTACATATATTCCTCGCGATGTTTGAAAAAAAGCTGACATATCTATATTAGGTTGGCTTTCATTATTTGGCTTCCCATTCCCAAAATTAACTTCGTCTCTCCGGCCCAGCGAAATTCTACTCGATAATTGCTCTACTTTCCAGCTATTTTTCGTCTCGACCTTTACGACATGTGTATATATATGTACAAGATTTGTATTAAATATTTGTGCCGCGCTGCAGTTTAGTCGAATATTAATTTATATGCAAAAGGGTTGAAGGTGTTTCGTTCATGAGAAAATGGGTAATCATGATTGTGAAGAACAGACGTGATTCTTATATAATATTAATTTGTGTAAAAAGATTGTGTGCTTGGTGTGTTTTAAATTCGTTTATATAATTCTATCGTTTGTACATTTGTTCCAAATACGAATTCTCTTTGTTACATGCGATGGAAATACCTGTCGTAAGATTATGTACGTAAAAGCATGGTTCAGTGGATGCATTTTTTTGACGGGGTTGTTCGAAAAAGAGAGTCGATTCGTCGTTGGGGCAAAGAGGATCGTTCGAGAACGTCTCCGTCCATCCTCGTCGGAAAGAGGAGGAAACGACGAGGGTAAAACGACGGTGGCTTCTATTTCTCGGTTCCTCGAAGAAACTGTATCCCCGAGGCGTCGTATAAACGCGGCCCGAGTATGGCAGTTTTTCACCAGCCGTCGCAAAGTGCCGACTCTGGTCGGAAATCGGAGGCGATCGCGTCGATTCTTCCACGGATCGAGAAACGAATGGTTCGCAGGAGACATTTCCCTGGGTCGCGCGACGCTCCAAGTGTCGGTGTGCCGAGATAAGCAGAAGAGAACGCACACGTAGGGGGTGGAAGTGTTCGAGGACGCGCGAAAAAGGAAAATGGGACAGCACCGCCATTCGTTCCACTTTAGAGATCTCGCTCGACGTCTCAGGTAGGAAACTCCCGGTGGCCGTTTTCGAAAAGTCGCTGAGAGACAGTCCATAATTCTGGAACTTTGTTCGCCATCATGATCGACCGCCGTCCATGCAACTATGCTATAGGCGAATATGATTCCGAAATAAAAAATATGGGTTTATGGTAAGAAAAAACAAGATGAAATAATCTTGAAAACGATCACGTGTTAAAACATTAGCAGTGCCATTTGACTCCCCAATCGAAACACTAAAGGGCACATATCAGTTTGTTTCTTTTAACTCTGAAGTGGATTATTAGTTTGCAAGTTTAAAATATATAATCCTCCATTAGTTCATTGTTTTTTAAATTCTTTAAAATTGATTTCCATTTACCAATTTGATAAGAATCAACATCAAGTAAAATAATTCAATCGAGATTGAGAGTCCACTTAAGCGTTAGTATTACTAACTGTCGATCCCTTGCAAAAATCTGCAAAAACTAAAATTATTAATTGTTTCTCAATATTTGCAAACTTTCTATCTCGTTGTTTGCCACGTTTAACGCAAAATATCCCAACCAATCTTTCTTTCTCCAGCCGAATCATTTATTTACGCGATCGACGCTGCAAACACGCCCGTACGCTCGCGATCGATAATTGCACGGATGCCATTTTAAACAATCAAGAGCCGACCCATCAATCACCATCGTTCCCCGATAACAAACTACTCACCCTGGCTATTAGTTTGCATCGCTCGGAATTGTTGTTTACGATGGTAGAACGTTCTGACAATTTAATACTTTCACGCGTGTTTATGTCGCGGGGAACGTTCCCGCGTGACGGCAAATAATTAAACGCATTGATATTCCGTGTCTACGACCGTTTAGGGTCGTCGGTGTTTGCAACGGCACAGAATTAGAAAGTGTTGCGTCGCGGGTACAGCGTCGAGGATATTGTACCTTATTACCATATTACACGTATAAATATGTTTGCCTATCGAGATCAGAGAGGGAACGCTTCGCTGAGAATTTAATCTTCCGCGTAATAAATTAATCGATGCATAATAGGGTGCGAGATTACCGATCACGCGTTACTGATCCCGGATGCTCTACTAAACGGATGACGCGTTCTCCGTACCCCGTTCTTGTTGCTATTTATACAGTTTGCTAGTTAATAACCTATTACAATCAACATTTCTCTAACTTCCGATCAACACGAAGAAACTCGGGAATCGTAAAATGGAATTTCTTTTTTTCTTTTTACCTTGACTTTACCATCGTGGTTATTCTTTATATCTGTCGTAAAATGGGCGCGTTCGATAACGAAAACGAGGAATAAAGTTGAGAAACGTTTGTTCAATATTAACTAGTTCACGTTTTTTATTTGTGCGTTGAAATTCCCGGAGGGGGCCGCGCACGCATCGTATCGCCGAAACGTCGATTGATTAATTAAACCATCGAACGAGAATCTGCTGTTTCCCATTAATCGTACTAGTTTATAAACTGGATTCAATTAGCGAAATTCGGCAATATTCCAGGCCAAGCGATCGAACGCGGTTGCTGAAAAGGTTTCGATGATCGCTATTGAAACTTTAAACGATAAAAATATGGTGGGTTTATTTGGGGGGAGACTCAAATAACGGATCAGAGGATATATTTTTACAAGGCTCTTACATCTCGAGAATGCTGAGAAAAAGCCAGCAGGAGCTAATAGTTGGTACCAGTGGCTAGACAAAACAAAACTGCTTGGTTCTATAATTATTCTTTTTAAATAAATATAATTCAACTGTTTCTAAAGAAACATAGATTGCTAATCTCAAATATGGTATATTCTGTTTCTTAAAATTTGAGCAAGAATATATATAAAATTGAAAATTTTTGGGTGATTCTATAGTTAGGACACGCAGTGTATTACATCTTGTGTACTAGAGGGGTTTTCTTCTCGTTAATAAATGAATGGTAATAACGTGAAATGCGCTGATTCCGCGTTAGTTTCGTCGAGAGCAAGGAAAACACTCGGAACAGCGACAGGTTAATTTCTCCGTTTTATCTGTTTCGACGGCAAAGCAAGCGTCGCGACGCCTACGGTAGAAAGCGCGGCGTTGGATGGCCTTCAACGAAGCGCACTTCATTCGAAAGAAGCACTCGTGGCCCCGATAGTGTGAATATTTCTCGAATTCTGAGGGTATTCCACGCGACCAAGGGTGAACACCGCGACTTGGCGTCGGGCCAGGTATTACGTCCAAGCATCCCGAGCATCCACCCCTTCAACTCCGTCCCGTTCCTTGTCTCATTTCCGTCTCTTCTCCTCTTGGGCGAGCGTAACGCACGGTTTTTGCATTCCGTTACGAGGAAAGTGGCCCGCGACACTTGTCCTGCCCGGGACCCGACTACGAGAAGGCATCTTCTCGATCTATTTACCTACCCTGCTTGGAATTTCCCGCCACCCTTCGTATTTCCTCAACGTTTCGCTGCGGCAGCCAATTCTCTCAAACTATCGCTGGTTCTCGATCTATGACGCAACGCGTTACAGAGAGTCTCAAACCATTACAACGCTCGTTTACTTATTAATTCTTTAACGATAAAAAAAAGTAACGAAAGTAACTTTGTAATTATTGCACGGTACAAGTATCGAATTATGAAGAAATAAAATTTGAAATAAATGTACATTCGTTAGGAAATAGTGAATAGAAATTAAATAGGCGATTTTCTAAATGCTTGCAAACGTTGCGTTTAAAAATCTTTTCCCAAAAATGTTGTAATAATAACTGGAATATTCACTGCTCCCAATTGTTGGAGTTAATGCATTTCTATGCTCCCATAGGGACGTTTAGATTCTCCCATTTCTTCCTGATGTCGATAGATCCACTCAATCGTCTCTGTCTGATCGCAAACTCTTATTCTACTTGGATTTCTTTATAAGGACTATTGCACCTTTCAGAAACTGTGTATTTAAACTTTCTCAACAGTTTGTCCTTATATTGTTTACCCATTTGGCGTTAAAATTACCTTATTTTGACTATCATGTTCTACTATTTTGTATACTAATGGGGCTTCTTATTTATCGAATGAATAAAAATAAATAAAATAAAATAATACGTATATTATTAGGTATTGAAAAAAGTTCATGGAGATTTATACATGGGGCTCATTATACACTTATTGAATAAATAAGTAAATAGTGATAGTCAGATAAGATACAGGAGTTGGACGAAATATAATAAATAATAATATATTTAGACGTACAGTTCAAAGGTCGAGCCTCGTGTTTCTTGACTGGCGTTCGTAACTTTGAGAAAAGGGGTTGGAAATCTCCCAGTTTCGACACCTATGCAGGTGTTTAACCTACTTTGGTTCCCAGTTATTTCCGAAGAATTATTTCAATGAAATTTTGTCGAGATCCGTTCGCGAGGAAGGAAGGTGTATTCGGAGCGGTAATTCGGCGGATTTCGAGAATCCCTGGCAAGATGAGTTTCCACGGATAAGCCTCGACCGGTAAGTAGGACGATAGGCGGAGGCGAAATTGCCTGGTAACCTTCGACCTTACAGGGCCGTACGAGCACCGATAATTGCGAACCTGTTATCCTTGTCAAAGGGGGAGCCAATGGATGACCCAGCTGCGCAAATCTCCGGGCATCGTGGATCGATTTCGCGTTGTCGAATGCCACGAACAAAGGGAGATATTAATCCGACGCAGCGGCTAATCTATTTCACCCGCGGACGCGCGGCAGAAAATACGAAAAGGAACCAGAAGGGTCCGCGCGAACCACGAACGCCAATCGTGACGACCCTTAAGAGAGGCCAGACCTAACAAGAACAGAGAAATCTCGATGGAAACGAAACCGTCGCGCCGTGCACAGCGAACCGATTAATTAGTCACCCGTCGACTTTTCTCGACCCGATTCTCGTCGATTCGACGACCTTTCAGCACCTGTTGCGCCTTTATTGTACTCGGCATGCCGATTATTCCGACGTCACGCCGACAAGAAATCAAACTTCCGCTCGATTCGACGCACCCCGTGATTCGAAAATTCCTGGCAACGAGGACGATCGACGGACGTTCGGTTCTCGCTCAGCGATTCAGAATTAAGGGGCCTTTCTACCTTGTGGGATTAAAAAAATCGATATTTTTTTTTTTGCATTTTCCTTTAGTATGATGTCTCGAAAATATATCTACCAAATATTAAATTGAAATTTGAAAAACTAACGAAGTTATAACCTGCTGAAATGTACCGCGCGCAGGTATAACAACTGGACGTGAAACTTTAAAGCTGTTTTTCTCGAAACTACATTTTTCGGCACTGCGTGCGTGATAACTAAAAAACTATTCAAGATATCAACATCAAATTTATACAGTATCTTCAGAACTGGTCTCCCTATAGCATGAACTAGGATAATTGCGATATATGCAATACTTTTTCTTTTATTAACAAAAAAGCAACCAAATATATGAAAATATTCAGTATTTTTTCGTAAAATAGCTGCCATTTTGCCATTTTTTGTTTTTTTGAAAAGATCCTAGTTCATGCTATAACCACACTCATCTATATTAAGAATATCGTTGGTTTTAGGATTTCGAATAACTTGTTCGCAAGATATCACGTACGCAGTCGGGTGCCGTTCGTAAAAACTGTTGTTTGATGATCAACAAAAACAGCGTAATCAATAGATATTATGCGTTGCAAAAATTCGTAAATATAGCTAAATATATAATAAATGTATCTACAAAATCCGGAATTAATCGCTCTTTAATAACCCGCAAAAAAAAATCACAAAGAAACACGTATTTTTCATGCCTACAAGGTAGAATGGCCCCTTAAGGGGACCAGGCAGTCAGAAAATCGATTTTTCATTAATTTTTTTGTTTCGAAAGTAATACCATTCAGAACTATTAAAAGTAGGACATATTAATAATTGTGGGAGTTATAATCATATAATAATATAAGCAGACCGATTAACTTCAAATTTGGAGAGAATATTTAGCAGACAAAATAAAATAAATAAATTTTTCCTGTGGATGTTTGCTCGTAAATGCTTCCTTCAAGAGATACTTACTACTATAATGAATGTAACTGTTAATAAATGTAAATTAACCGTGTATAACGCGTTAGAGATCGAACGTTGATGAGTCGAACTATTATATTTGGTAAAAACTTCCGTCGTAGCCCTCGTTAACGTCGTATGGTTCTCTTTCCAAATTTTTAGGAAATATCAAATGGTACCATTGTCGACCGTGGCTAGAGTTTGAAGCTTTATAAAACGTCAGTCTTCTCCAACCTAATTAATGGCTCTTTTTTTACCTTCACCGCGACGTGACTCCGCCTTCTATGCAGAATAATCGACATTTCAGTTATTACGCGAGTGACGAAACGCTCCGTACCCGTCTACCCCTTCTTCCAATTTCACGGATCGCTAATGAAACGGGCTTCCAATTATCGACAAATCTCATTTAATTGGTTCCGCGGAAGCACGCCTCTTGTACGTCAACAAAGTCGAGGCTCGAATCCTTGACGAACACTCGAGTCAATCGAGTCCTAGTTGACGCTTACTCTAACGACTCCTCGACGCGTGTTTTCTAGTATTGTTTCGTGTAGAATTTTAATTTGAAAATTCGTGAAAAAACTGCTGGTCTTGTTGGGTGGTAGAAGTAACAGGGAAAAGGGTCGTTTCACGCAAAATTTGACACTCTTTGCATGTTCAAACGTATTTCAAAACTTAATTGAAAACTTATTGAAAAAAGTGTTCGATTTCGAAAAGTAAGCAGGAAAATGATTGGTAATATACTCACTGCCCGTTCCTCGGATTCCACGATAAGCTGGTTGTTCTTGAGGGTGAGAGTGATGATGTTCCCATTGGCGTTCTTGCTAGTATGATTCCCTGGTGGAGTATACTCCATCGGGACCGCGTTGGCTACGTTCGCTTCTTCCATGACCTCGGTCTCGCAAATGTACCTGGGTCCATCGAGGCCGTTCACCAGCTGAAACCAGAAAGAAAGAAGAGAATCGATTGCTTCTTTCACTGGTGCCTCGACTTCATCTATGACTAATAATAACAAAACCGTCGTTTCTTGGACGATCAATGATAGATTGTAGATCTATGTTAAAAAACATTCGCTTTCTTCTATTAAATATATTTGTGTAATTTGGATTTTTTTATTAAGGGGGGAAACCACTGTGACGACTGAAAATAAAAGCAATTTTCAAGAATTTTTTGGGGGTAACTCTGAAACTTTTTTTAGTAAATGTTTAATATTTTCGAAAGTACATCTGTTGAACTGCTTCTTGCAAAAATTTTGTATAAAAATATTAATTATTATAGCATGTCCTATTTGCGTCGATACGCGTCCGCCTGTGGTCCAATTTTAATATCGAGGACCTTTGTTATTTGCAATAATCCTGAATAGCTATCGTCAAATTGGATTACAGTTAAATAAGATGCCAGTTGGAGCACTTTAGCTGTGCATCGGTACATTTTATTCGCACCACTCATCGCTCTAGACTAAATACTCTTGATTCACATAGCTATCTCGATCAAAACACTTCCCACTCGTACGAAACCTTCATCACAGTAGAAATAATAAAACAATTTCAAATGAATGTCCCGTAGTGAAGAGCAGTCAGTTTCAAGCGTTACGTATATTACATTTTCTACGCCTACTAAATCTTCTGTAACCTTGTCATTTTTGCGAATTTTACTTTAATATTTTGTAAGCATTGAAAAGAGCTAAAAAAAATTTCGATTTTTTTAGTCCGTCACAGTGGTTTTCTCCCTTAAAAGAATACACGTTTCGAGTCGCGAAGGGTTGAAGCACCCAGGGACCGATTTCCTGGCGACGAGATGTGCACCCAGTGGCCCCGAATATTTAGTCGGGACGCAACAGAGTGCGTTTCTGCTTTCGAACGAGTCGAGAACGATTCCCTCGCCGGTCCTCCGGCGCGAGAACTTTTCTCCGTCTCGTTGGCGAGAGGAAAAGTGGGTCAATGTCTGCGAGAGATCCAATCTATGCCCGAGGAAACGGTTGCTACCGTGCGCGATGGATGGTGCACGCGCGCGCGCCGCGATCTCGCGTATCACCGGGGCTCGAAATTCCCGGGGGAGATGCTGAATAACGGAAGAGGAGAGTTATCTGTCAAGGAAATTGACAGCGAAACGGAAGAGGCCGCGCCTCGTTCCAAAGTTCGTTTCCTCCGGGGCAATTCCCAATGCAGAAATTCATCCCTTTCTCGCGTAGCTGCGCGCAAATCAACCGGAAACGCGTGAAAGCCGTGAAACCCCCATCGAACGGTTCGCGTTTTATTCGTTCGACGCGCAGATGATGGCCGTCGCGGTCGACGAGTGACGCGGCAACTACGATACCCGATAAGAACGGAGATAAACGAAGAATGAAATGTCAGAAAACACGCGAGACGACTTTGTCGCGTTATCGGCGAATCGAAGGTAACGCCAAAGCAACGTTATCTTGCCTAATCTTTACGCAAAGGACAGTCGCGTTAGACTTTGTTACGTGCATTGTCAAGATTGCTAAATTTTAGCGAAATTTTAAAAAGTAAATTTACCGTAAATTGGACCATAAATCGTTTGAGGAAGAAAATTGTTCCCAATGTAGGTACTTCCCTTAATTGATTTGTTTAAAGTTGAACCGATGAAGACTTGAAACAAGTAAATACTATATAAACCATGCAACTTTTTTGTACAAAATTTTTTCGTGCAACGCATATTTTGGAAGTTATAAAGCCGCACAAGCAGCGTGGATCACCCTAAATGTTCATCTGAAAGAATATCCTCGATTCTGCTTTTCTATTTCTGATCAGTTTTATCTAATTCATGAATTCAACGTGCTCTGGAGAATTGCAATTTATGTGAACAATGCTATAGAGTTTTAAGACTCTGTTCAACATATCGGACGACGTAAAAGGTTTCAACCCCAGAGTATCCTTATGGGATCCAATCTACTCCAATCTATCTTCTACAATTTAATCTTTAATTTTTCTAGTTTCATTTAGCCAAGTATCGTGCTAAGGATGAAAGCCCCTCGGTGGATTTCCATCAATTTAATGTTACAATTAGTATATGCTGTATAGCTGCGAGAGCTCGTGTACCGTAAGAGAAAAAGAGTACCAATTACGTTCGTAATGAACTAATCTCTGGAATGCTTTCATATGCAAATACTACCACTGTGTAGATCTTTTCATGGGCTTACCTCGTTTATTCAAATTTAAACTAAACTCGATCTCGTTAGCGCGGTTTAATCTAATAATCTAATATTAATTCACTCCCTCCGCATAATTTGATTTGTATACATATTTCTCCTCCTTTTCTTGATTTGCTTTATATGTATAACTTTACATAAAAATGTCGACAGACATTTATTTAAATTCTCGCTTGAAATCACTTTCAAACTTCTAACCGTATTTCCTCGACGCCATAAATTGCCAAAAAACAATGCACGATATATTGTTATTTTTGTAAATTTCTTTAGCTTTCCTTTCGCGGAGTTAATCGATTCGAGAGCTACCGTATTTTTATTTTCGTTTCCGGTGGCATAAACCTTTTTCCAGACACCTCCAAGACGAAAGATGCATTTTTTTACGTTCGCCAGCAGTCTGGAAGGCCGCCATTGTCTCCGCGGTCGTCGCACGGAGGTGGCTGCGACCCCGTTCTCAACCCTCTCGATCGAAGGCCTGATTGGTTCATTGCCTCCTCCGCTTCTCGATGATCGTCTCTCACCGATTTAGAAAGGGTGAACGCGGGGGCACGTTCGCGAGCGTTCATTAAAGGAGCGACATCGAGAGGAAAATAATTTCCGGCTTTCTCGGTCCGCTCTTAACGACTCCTTTATTCCGATTACGACGTCCACGGGCACCGAAAGCTGCGACCAACACCACTGCACGAAACACGAAACACCAAACGATACAACAACTCGATCGGGGACATTTTAAAACGAAATACGACGCAACTATTCTCGAAAGACAGCTCTTTCTACTCAAATAATTTATATGCACGGTATTCGTCGAAAGAGAACTCGTTGATGCATCGATCCTATGGAAACAATGTCGTGTTTTATGAAAGACTAGTTCAGTTTCAATGCTGCTTTATTTCAGGTGCTCAGAATCCCATATCAGATTCTTTTACATCGATTTTTCCATTTTCCATTTTTTTTATTCTCACTTCCATTCTCATTCTTCCACTTCGCCCAGCTCTCCTGTTCCTCTTTCCTTTTATTTCCTTTGAAAGAATAGTTCAGAATTTCAGAATGTTTTTATTCGGTGCTCGGATACATTATATTTTGTTCCTTTACACCACTTATCCGGTTTTTATATTGTTCTCATTTTACTTTCTTTATTTTACTTTTTACTTGGTCGCAAATGGCCTCGAAAACTTGCATTTCATCGATGGAATAGCAGACCAACATAAATATTTAGAAATATTTTAAAATCAAATTTGAAAGACAGCACACAGAAATTAAGTCTTTCGGTCAATTACTATTTTCAGCAAGATAACGCTCCCCATCCACAAGACTCGTTTAATGAAAGTTCTGGAAGCTCGACAATCGAGCATATATGACAAGAATTGAAACATCGTTTGCAAAAATATAAAATTACAAAAAATGCTTTACAAGAAGAATGGCAAAAAATGGAGGGAAATGTAATAAATAATTCAATTGAATCTATGCCCAGGCGATTTCAACTAACTATTAATAATAACCGATACCCCATAAAACAAAATTCTGTATGGATACTTTTTTCTCGCTGATTTTCTTACATCCTTCGTCATTTGAGATTTGTCTGTTGTATTTTTATTTAAGTTATAACAAAATTCATACTATTTGAAAGCTGAGTTAATTTCCTGGCTGCTTATGTGCTTTTCATGGCGAACTAGCCTTCTATAATCAAAGTGTTGCGGTGTATAGATACTTCTTTCGGTAGCTGTATGCTACTAATTGTAAGATTTTATCCTTTGAGCAAATGCAAAAAAAGATCGAATTTTTTGGCAATTTACAATGGAAGACCCTCTTGAGCGTATCGCTGGTGTACGAAAGGCATTAGATTCATTGAGATATCCAAATGGTTAGAAAGAGAGTGGATGGAGCGTATTCCATCGATTGCAATACCACGGATAGAATCGTTCAATACGTTCCGCGTTTCTGCTGTCCGGAACACTATTGTCGGGTCAAAATCAATCGGCCGCTCAAGGCCATCAAAGCTTTTATCCCCTACTATAGCGTTTACTCACTCGACCGTTCTATGTAAGCACGTTCTTACGCGTTACCTACACTAATACTCTAGGCACATATATTGCGCGTTAAATTGCCAAAGCATTTACCGTCCCGTGCAGGCTGAGCCTCTCCACCGACCAATCGAACGCGAGCCAGAGAGATTCACGGTGCACAGTGATCGATTACGATTATCTGATCCCGGCAGGATCGACGCGGGGTCCCGATCTCGCGAAGATCGGGATGAGGACGAAAGGGAATCCCTCGTTACAAGTAATCGCTGCCTTCCTAATTACCCGAATCGAAACCATCTGTCGGTCGACGCGACGTTTAGCTTACCAAAAGTTACCTCTGTTATGAGCCAGATACGCACCGGTAATTACCTTCTGCAACAGAGTAACCAACCGGTCATTTGCACCGCGAATTTTACCTACAATTTTAGTTACGCGCATCTGCGCTTCGAAAAGGAAATCTGAAAATCTAGAGAGTTTGTATACAAAACATTGAACGCAGTTACGAGTTATTATCTTTAGGAGCTGAGACAATCCTTTGCAAAGGTCCCATTTTGTTAATTTTATTAATAACAATATGAATTTGCATAAAGATCCGCAGTCTATTTGTAATACTTCCAATGTTACTTGATACTAAAACTATATTTAACGTTACAATAATGTTATATTTATTTGTACCAAAGGGATAAAAACCACAGTTTATTCGTTCTCGTATGGAAAACGACGGTAAATTTGCAAGCATTCGAGTAAATTTTTTACAATTTACAAAGCATTCAAACGAGAAGTGATCTATGCTGGTAATAAACAGTATCAAAATATATCCGAACTAAGGAATGACAAAATTTAATAAGAAGTATGAACAATGGACTAATAGAAATTCTTGGAAATAAGGAATATCCTACGCGTTGCTAAATTATTGTTACAACTTAATTCAATTGTATTCTCAGCTCAATATTTGTATGATTTGTTTAAGAAGAATACCCTTATACAGGGTGTTCGGCCACCCCTGGGAAAAATTTTAATGGGAGATTCTGAAGGCCGAAATAAGACGAAGATCAAGAATATCAATTTGTTTATTGAGGCTTCATTAAAATGTTAATAAAAAATTAAATATAAAAGTTTGAAATCATTCACGGAAAAATTATATTCGATTGCGGGGGTCAATTACAATCATTTTTTGTAAATAGACTTACCCCCGAATTCCTATCCACTTTCGAGAAAAAAATTGAAACAGGTGTGAAATTTTTCGACAAAATTAAAACATTTCAAATCGTTCTAAAAAAATTACTTTTAGTTGTAGGGGTCAATTACAATCATTTTTGGTCAATACTCATACCCTCGAAATCCTAACCATTTTCGAGAAAAAAATTCCTTACCCAGGAACAAATTTCAGGCCAGAAAAGTCACTCAAACATTTCGTACGTGTCTTTAAAACGTCATAACTTCTGAACGGATTGGAGGATTTTAATGTTTCAAAAGGCAAACAACGCGTATTTTAATGGAGAATATGTAGGAATTCTAAAAATATTGGAAAAATTGTTTCTTAATCCCGTAAAGTTAAAAAAAACCCATAAAAATGGTCCAATTTTCAAACGGGCATAACTCTTACAGTAGTGAATATATTTCAACGAAACTTTTTTCTGAAGTAGAGCTCATCGATAGTTACAAAAAACTATTAGAGAACTTTTCTGTAGGGCATCAAACAAAATTACTAAAAATCAAAAACGAATTTTTAAGAAAAATCGCCAAAAAAAAAAATTTCAAATCGTTCTGGAAAAATTATTTCCGGTTACCTTATTCCGGTTACTAATACTTTCGAGAAAAAAATTCTTTACCGAAAATATACCGTGTGGCAGGAAATGTTTCTATAACTTTTTAACGAAGCCTCAATCAACAAATTAGTATCCTTGATTTTCGTCTTATTTTGGTCTCTAGAATCTCCCATTAAAAATTTTCCCAGGGGTAGCCGAACACCCTATATAGCTTTCAGTAATTTTTCCTTTTTCTAGTGGATACAATTTATCCTTATCCAGAATATCGTTTCTTAACAGAATTTCAAATACAGTACACTTTGCTTTTCATTATTTTAACAGCAACATATAAAAATTGCAAATTTTATTGTGATTTTATAGTTATGATACGTGAGGAAATTACTGGTGAAAATAATTAAGAATGTCGAACGGAGGTTTTCTATAATGTTTAGAGGAATTATTTTCGAGCACCGGTTTAAAATGGTTCGGAATCGATTTGATCGCGGTAGCGTCCTCCGGAGTCCGATCGCTTCCTCGCTCCGAAGCTGATCCGGACTCGAGCGGATTTACCCAGAGCGACTAGTTGTTTCCGACGCTCACCGTTCCAGAATCTATGCAAAAAAGATTCCCGATGATGGCCCGGACATCGTTACTAAGCCGTCGCTACGCCGGTGTGAGCGATCTAACAGAAAAGGAACGGAGAAACGCACCGTAGGAGCAATGCCCCTTGGGTCAGGGTCAGTACCCTTTGGCACAAGCCACTCGAACCAGAGCCACGCACGTACACGCACACGCACACGCACACACAGCCAGGCTGGATCGCTCGCGCGTCTGCGCACTCACACCTGCACGACCCACAGTGGGCCAAACCGCGAATCTAGCTGGAAAAATGGCGGAACTTCGAAGCTCTTGGGACCAAGAAATCTCAACTTTACTCCATACTTGACGACCAATCGATTTTAAACTCTGCTTTATCGAACCTAAAAAGTTGCCCAATACTTCGCTTAGCGCGTCAGTATTTACATTTTTCGATCTTTTTCTAATTTCACCCTATAATTTTCGATCGTTCATCACAAACATGAAATCCTACGTGCACTGTCGAGGAATTAGCGCGCCTGGTTTCCTATTCCGCTGGAAACAAATAACAGTTCCGACGAGTTATTCGGTATTCCAGAGCTACGAATATAATATCCCTACTCATCGTTCCCCCGTTTTAGACTCGGTAGTGGAATTTCGCGAAAAGTTGGCTCGTTTCGCTGGACAAGGCGATGGCCGCCGCCTCCTCGTCGAGGACCAAAGTCGTTACGTTCCACTTAGAGACGGTCGAGCGGCTCCGTGCGATCTTGTTATGCAAAGAAGTGCTTAGGTTTCGTTTCTTTTTCGGCCAGCTGTAGCCGAGACGCGATCTGAAATTGTAATCGTAACGCAAGTCGGAACGTATTACCGTTTCCCGCGGTCCCTTTGACGTTGTCGTTCCCTCGATCGTGATTCAGAGACCGACTAGACGCGAGCAGGTACACCTGAATAGACTCTTGTTAGACAACCTTGGCCCGACCGGTCTAGGAATTCGCGTCTAGCATGCGTCTAGCCAAGCCGAGCGTGACTAACGACTATCGCTCTTTCTATCGTTCTTCTCGAGGTCGCGCGCCAGCGAAACCACTTCCTATTCGCACGATACGCGCCTCGTATTTCTTCACGGTTTCCTTTTCATTCAGGAATCCACCAGGCATCGGGCAAACAACGTCGCCTAATGGAGATTATTTTCTAACACCGGCCGGTTAATACCTTTTATTCGCCGAGCATACTATTCTATTATAGCCACCGTCGCGACTCTAATTACGAACAATTAATTATCATTCTGTTTCGAACAATTAATTTTATCCGACGGATTTCTACAGCGGCGTATAAACTTTCCTATGTTCGTTAAAATTAAATCCGTAAATCCAATTAGCGGAGTCGGTCGCTTAACGCGGATCGATATTGTTTATTTGTTGGAAATTATCGGGGAAAAAGTTACATCATACGTATACTTATTCGCGGCGAGGATAATTAAATAAATTACTTAGATCGCGTGTGTTCGTGCTTGTTGCATATAATTATTAATTAGTCTGCATAAGCGTGATATCGTGGTCGACCTTAAATCGAGTTCTTGAAACAATCTACAATAAAAGATACGTGAAAATTCTTATCGAGCCTGTATGTGCAGAATTTATTTAGCGTTTGCAATTAATAATACGCCAACTTGTTAAATTTAAATAAGTAAGATCCTTGTATCGAACTTTCAGTTTTGTTAACATATAAGACGAAGAAGAAAGGGAATCATTGTATGTTTAGAAAAAAGATTGAATCGAATATCCTCCAGGTAGATTTCGAAAATCGATCGATTGTCTTCAGAGCATCGACGAAACATGTACGCGAATCGATATCGAGAATGCGTTTATCGCGTTGAACCGTTTCTCGTCCAATTATCCGACGCCGCGTTTGCGTTCCCAATTAATTATTATCGGAACGACAATTACGGGTACGCGCAACCTGCAATTTAATACAGCTCGACACCTATTACATAATTACGATTTAAATCTAATTCCGGTATCGTAGAATACACAACCCGACTGTGTGCCACCGACCAGCTCTACGAATCGATAACTATTTGGTACCAATTAAAACAGAGACGAAGAATTCCCGGCAAACCGCACATAGAAATATGTAAATTAACATGCTGGGACCTGGCCTTCTGCCTCTATCTGGTCCACCCAATATTCGTTTCTTAAAATCGAATTATTAAATCTGTCTAAACATTTCCAAAGATTCGATCTGACGATCGGGGGTCTCGGTTTACCGTTGAACGATAAAACTCTTTTTACCAGATTAACCCATTTGCATCATTAAGCGGAATAATCCGCACACAATAACGGTTGCTTATCATCAAGAGAGGAATATTCAAAGACTATAAAGAAGATAAACAAAATTGGAGAGGAAAATTATTGAATAATATTGTACAAACCAAAAGACTAGAGAGACTTCATCTACCAATAGCTCAATAGTGAAATATACTGGTTGCTAAATAAAAAATGGTATTTAAACAATTCACTGTATGTAAATCAGTGAATAAAATAATTTAATTAATTGAATGTTATAAGTGGATTTATCGCTCCAAACTTGGATCTATCGACATCAGGGAGAAATGTGAGTGAGTATAAAATAATTTAAATAATTGAATGTTATGAATCTATCGCTCCAAACCTGGATCTATCGACATCAGGGAGAAATGTGCATGAGAATAAAATAATCTAATTAATTGAATGTTATAAATGGATCTATCGCTACAAACCTGAATTTATCGACTTCAGGGATAAATTTGCGTGAGTATAAAATAATTTAAATAATTGAATGTTATGAATCTATCGCTCCAAACCTGAATCTATCGACATCAGGGAGAAATGTGCATGAGAATAAAATAATCTAATTAATTGAATGTTATAAGTGGATCTATCACTCCAAACTTGGATCTATCGACATCAGGGAGAAATGTGAGTGAGTATAAAATAATTTAAATAATTGAATGTTATTGATCTATCGCTCAAAATCTGAATCTATCGACCTCAGAGAGAAATGTACATGAGAATAAAATAATTTAATTAATTGAATGTTATAAGTGGATCTATCACTCCAAACTTGGATCTATCGACATCAGGGAGAAATGTGAGTGAGTATAAAATAATTTAAATAATTGAATGTTATGAATCTATCGCTCCAAACCTGGATCTATCGACATCAGGGAGAAATGTACATGAGAATAAAATAATCTAATTAATTGAATGGTATAAGTGGATCTATGGCTCTAAACTTGGATCTATCGATATCAGGGAGAAATGTGAGTGAGTATAAAATAATTTAAATAATTGAATGTTATGAATCTATCGCTCCAAACCGGAATCTATCGACATCAGGGAGAAATGTGCATGAGAATAAAATAATCTAATTAATTGAATGTTATAAATGGATCTATCGCTCCAAACCTGAATTTATCGACTTCAGGGATAAATTTGCGTGAGTATAAAATAATTTAAATAATTGAATGTTATGAATCTGTCGCTCCAAACCGGAATCTATCGACATCAGGGAGAAATGTGCATGAGAATAAAATAATCTAATTAATTGAATGTTATAAATGGATCTATCGCTCCAAACCTGAATTTATCGACTTCAGGGATAAATTTGCGTGAGTATAAAATAATTTAAATAATTGAATGTTATGAATCTGTCGCTCCAAACCTGAATCTATCGACTTCAGGGATAAATGTACATGTAAATAAATGAATAAAATAATATAATTAATGGAATGTTACAAATGTAAGCGTTCGAAATACTTTCGTGGTTGAGCGTATGCGGAAACGTTTCGAAATCGTCGATCTTGTCGCGGGGAATCGAGGACGCGAGAATCGTCCTCCGCGATGAATCGGTCCCATCCCATCTTCGTTAGAGTACTCGAGTCGAAAAAAGAGCATAGTCAAGCGATTCGCGTTCCGATTTCTCGGTGGTCGTTCGCCTTCCCCATAAAAGGTTCGGCTAAGATCGTTCCCCGGGCCCCACGGGCCCCCCCGGCCCGTTCATCTGCCCCCTCCATCACGACGTGCGGACGTACCGTCAAGAAAAGGATACCACGTAGACGAGTTTTGGCCAGCCGGTGTCCCATATACCGGGCCTTTCACCTTTGGCGCGAATCGTCGACTCGCGCGAGCCATGCCACGATCTCTTGGGGCCTTCGACTGCGCGATTTTTTGCCAGCATGCTCGCAAGGAGAAATTGCCCAGCCGGAAATCGCACGACCAGGCTTCTTCTTTCTCTCTCTCGCGCGTCGAATTTGCACCTCCACGCCGTGGACGATTCTTCGCGTTCGACAATACAAACATTCCTCTCGTACGAATCGAGTATCGAGAGTGAACACAACTTCATTTTTAAACGAACATCTCGCGTTGGCTACGGATCGATCATCGCGCGGTAAATTCGACTTCGAGAGGAGAAGAAAGGCGAGGCCGGGCCACGTTTCCAGGATTCAAACTCGCCCGGCCATTTCTGTCCGGTCGAATTCCGGGGAATCGAAGCGTCGCTCTTCGCCCCGTCGCCATTTCTTTTTAAATGCCCATCGCGCCAGACCACCCAGGATATATTTCGCGACGTTCAACAGAACCGCGGGTTCGCGGAATAAAAATAGTCCAACAACGGAGTTTCGATGGATGAATGAAGCCACGCGATAAACACGATCGCCGTAAACTGTAAACACCGTGCTCGATGAGTATTCGGAAATCCTGCGGTTTCGCGTTACGCAACCGATCGATCCATCGATCGTTTGTCGCGCGTCACTCTCGGTAAACGTTCAATCGATGCTGATACCCGAGCGTGAAAGTAATTCCGCGAAATTGTTTCTCGTTTGTACCTCGATGCACAATAGCGACAATTTTTTGGGGGCATCAAGCAGTCAGAAAATCGATTTTAATTTTATTTTTTATTTTCGAAACTAATACTATTCAAATATTAAATGCCAAAGTTTCATGACGTTGTGGTGGAAAATAAGGATTTGGGAGATAAAAATATCAAGCATCGGAAGTCAATACTTCGCGATTATATTTTTAAAGTAATCTTACATATTTATGAAGACTGGAACAACGAAAAGCTACTTGAGCGATGTATTGGTAGCTATACACAGAATGCAAAGGAAAGTTTTAATAATTTAATCTGGAAAATTGCTCCAAGAATATTATTCAGTGGGGCAGAAATTGTTGAAATTGCTTATTTATCGATATTATTACAATTTTTGCAAAATTTGTATACATTTTAAGCTACCAAAACATCGCGTCAAAACCTTCATGCAGTTTTCCGATCTTTTTAGAACGCAATTCAATTATTAGTTCGTAACATTACATCGAAAGCAGAGATTTTCGGGGATCGAGTAATTAACACTCGTAGTAAGTTCGTTCCGAAACGGCGAACAAAATTCAGCAAATTGAAGAATCCGAGTCGTCTTGGCGGTGGCTTTCGAGCAGCTCGTTGCGCGGGTCGAGTTTTTCAGCCGAGTCGAATGAGAATTATTTGCAACGGACGTTAGCCGGGGTCTGTGACCAGCGGTCAACGACGAGGATTAGACTCAAGGCCGAATTAGAGCGAGCGTGTGGCCCATCCGTCCAGCCTTCGAACGAAAACCAAGACTATCCAACCGTTCTTGTTCGTTTAAAAAGCGATACTTTTCATGCAGCGATCTATTGTTTCCAATTGAATAAATAAATCGCTTTTCCCTCGTCCTTTCTCCGCTAGGTGCTCGTACCTTTTTCATAAAACGCGCTTGTTCGCGCTGGAAAAATCAACAATTGGTTTCAGTTTCGAACAATACGGGCCGACCATAAAATACGCTCTCGTTGGTTTCGTGATTTTCGCGTTGCACGGCGTCCAATTATGGCCTTAACGGACCTTTCGATGTCGTGTACACATGCTGGTAAAACGAGTAAGTGTAAAATTGGTATTTGTCGGCCGCGAATAAAATTTCCTCGGATTCCGGGGTGAGGTTAAATAATTTCGTTGCACGCCTCGTCGTGAATCTATTCATAGGACAAGTGGTTTCCGAGTACGCAGACACGCCTCGAGGTTGTCGATGCTAGTTCAAGGCTAACAGATTTCAAGCGGAAGTCTGGCACCCGGTGTGTTTAGAATACATTACGAACTAACGTGCTCGAAGTCGTTTTATTCTTGGAATCGTTTCAATCGTAACGAACGATGTACAAATAATAATATTTTTAATTTAGTTGGCGTTTTCTAAGGTCCGTCCCGACGACTCGCGCGGTAACATAGGTTAGTGACACCGTGAAGGTCGTGCCTAGCACGGCCAGACCAGGCTCTGAGTCAAACAGAGAAGCCGGAGGAGGAATTGAGTCATAGATCGTGACGCGATCTAATGGCGTTTACGCCAGCCGTTTAAAAATATGCACCCAGTCACTCCATAATCATGCGTCCGCTTAAAACTGCGACTGCAGCCAACGCTGACGTCTTTTTATATCAATCAACAAGCGACTGCTACGTTTCTTCGTACGTCTACGACCCTCTTTGTTTCAACGTTCTTCTAGATAGCCACTGATAACGTTACCGTTACTGTCACCAGTCAACGACATTCAATTTCACGCAAACGAATCGTGTGTAATTTTGATCGTTGTTGAGCGTAAATCCTAGCATTTTGCTTGAATTCGTAATAATTTAAATTATATTTATTGTACATTGAAATTAGAAATTTTTTGAGGTTCAGAGCCACGTATCTTGGACAATTTTGCATCTTTTAAGGAGGATTTTATATTATTATGAACAAAATGTTGTTCGATTTTTTATTCATTATTTCATCCAAAGTCGATAAAACGTAACGAAAACTAAATATTTCTATCTTGAAACGTTAAAGAATGTATGTGGAAAGTGGCGAAAAGTTTCACCAAACACTTACGCTGTAAAAAAATTGTCGAATATCGCTTCTCGTTTCGCCATTTTACATGAGTCTCTCCCCTCAAGTGGAATTTTCCACTGTTCGGTCAAATTCGTTGCACGATGCTTCGTGGGATACCTTTTGCAATTCTAGAATCCGTCGAAAATTCTCGCCTCGAAATTCTATTTAATTGGCCCGCGTATCGAGAGTATCAAACGTTTAGCCGATCAAACGTTCGCGTGATTTCGCGAGGTTCGTAAATTCGGTGACCCGGATTCGCTCGATCGCCGCAATTTCTCGCGCGCTTGATATTGTCTGTCCCCGACAATGATTCAATTGTATCCGGAGACAAAATAGATCGTATGCTCGAGCGCTGTACAAAGCGTCCCCGTTGCAATCGGGGGAAAAGCTGGTGGATTCTAAATACGGTGATTTATTCATTTTTTGTTTATTCGTGCGTCGAAGAGCGTTATCGGGCGTCGCGACTAAAACCGCGTTTCCGGTTTTCGCAGAAATGGCGGAGGTCGTGCAAAGTGGCCGCAAGATTAGACGCGGTCCGATTGCTTAGTCTACGAACGAGTGTTTACGTTGCGCCGATGGAGAGCCTCGTACACTGCACATGGCTACCGACTCTCTAACCATGAACGACCACCTCCCGATACATCATTCTGCTTTCGAATTTCTCCACTCCTAACGGTGTTCGCGGCCCACGAGAACCGACTCGTTGCCAGAATCTCAGCAAATATTTTGATCCGTCTAAAAAATACCTCTCGAATCGCTGAATACAGAAAACGACGAGGGCGAACCATTCCTGTAAATATTTATTTCACTTCGCATTTTCAACTTACAGTTGCTCCCAAAAATATTCGAAAACGACTCAAATCGAAATAAATCTTGAAAATATTGTGGCAATAAGTATGGTGAAGTGTCTACTATCGATTGATATCGCACACTCGAGAGTTAAACCGCAGTTGGTTGCTATTTAGACTGCAAAATGACAAATATTGTCAGAAATTGCACAAATTTTCTGGCCAATCTAATATTTTGTAATATGTATATCTTTTGAAAGACTTTCAGTCGAGTATTTCTGATTTGTAAAGCAAGCTTCACGTTTAGAACGAAGATGCAAATGGGTTAAGTTGTTGCATCTGGGAGGACTTGGAAACTGTTATAATCTATCGATAGTTAATCCCAAAAGTATTCGAACACTACCTTTTGATTTTAAAGTGCTGTCATTTATTACTCTTTAAAATTATATCATATACACTATTGTAACATAAATAAGATAGAATCATGTTCAATAATTGCGTAACAAAAGTATTCGGGCACCTTGGATTTCTATACGCGAACCTCCTCGTTGCCAAGTTCATTTATATTTTGTATGTGACTGGACAATATTTTGGTTACCCATCAGTTTGGAATTTTCAACGAAAGCGTAAACACCACGTATTAATAATGGGATGTGGATGAAGAAATACTAATTTTGACGAACGTAAATTAGTCATATTTCATAGAGAAAAAAGCCCCTCCGCAATTACAGAGAATCTATGGGGTGAACTTGATTCTCCACAATCCGCAGTAAGACAGAATTAATAACAAGATCACTAGAAGAGAAAAAATAAATAATTTCAAATATGCTCAAAAGACTGAAATACAAGATCCAGCAAAATGGGCAGCTAACCAAAAATAATTAATATTGCATTTATTCCATTCGATATGTACAAAAACAGTTTTTTTCATAAATGTCCGAATAATTTTGTTATGCAATAATTGAACATGATTTCTACTTATTTATGTTACATGAAATGATAATGCATAATTTTAAAGAGTAATAAATGACGTTCAGAGTCTAATCTAGAAATATTCTATACTGAAAAATGTTAGTCCCTCAAATTCCATACGTACGTTCCTAGATCGAACCACCAAAAAGAAACGAACGTTTGTTCGGAACGAGCGAAAGAACGACCGATTCGTCCGCTAACGACGAGCTAAATCGTAGAAAATGGTTATATTCCAGAGGAATAGAAGATCGTAGGAAGTACGTGGGTGGATGTGTACACATGTATGCCGTGTCTATCGCGCGCGCATTAGCAGGCTCGTAGAAAGTCGCCGCTCCCTTCCAAAGTGCTAGACACTCAAGGATAAGGATCCTTATTTAACGACTGGCTTTTTCGCCAGCGCCGTTAGAGGTCGTAGACGGTCAAACAAGCTTTAGAGGACACTTACAATTAGACAAAAACGCTGTAAACGCCAAGGTTACACGGACGAGGATCCTTCCTATGACGATTCTAAATTGCGCGTGCAAAGAAATCGAAATCAACGACAAACGACGAATTTAGAATGTGCAAAATATACGTAGACGTATATTTTTCGAATGCTCCAATGAAAAGGACAAATTTCTGTTCGATTTTCCTAACTTTATATTTTCTTATGGAAACGTGCATTCTTGCAAACGTACGCGACCTAATCAGATTACGTTTCGTCCAGCTCTGGTCGCAGGCGACAGGAGAAACCCGAGACTTCTCTGCTTGTAATTTCTAATCGGAATCACGAGCGCGTCATCGCCAATTAAATAATTGACCTGTCGTTAAAACGCGCTCGAGGTGGGGCGGCGAGCAGCCAATCCTATCGCGTCAGCAAACGTCGGACGTATTAATATAATTAGCAACGCGGTAACAACGCGAAGGCGGGCCTTTGCTAATATTTTCAAGCGACTTGACGAGAGATTTTGTTCCCCCTTCGAACAACACCACAATCTAATATTTTTCGAGATTAATCAGCAGCTCCTCTCTGCGCGCGAGAGGATGCACTCCATTTTTACGCGTTCGAAATTTTGTTTTTAATCTTCGAGACGACGGGAAGTCCTATTGCAGCGTGCATTCTAACCGAGACTCGGTAACATTTTAATCAAGTAAAATCTCCTATAAAAACGAAAGTTTTGCCCCGACTAATCTCATCAAGTTTCCAAGGTATTGGAAAGACGCTGGGCCGTTTCCAATCAAAGGAGCATCGAAGATCTCGTTCGTTTTCTCGCGTCGCTAGGAAGACGAGCCGCTGGTTTCGCTAACGTAGTTCATGGTAATAGGCTGGCAGAAAAGAGAATCAAGGCCGTCTCGGGAGGAAATAATCTTGATTGACTAGAATGAGTCGGCAGCCTTAACTTTTGCTTTCTAATGGTAGGGTCGCAGACGGTCGCTCGGAGCTAGGCTCGTTAGAACGATCAAGGTTCCTTATTATTCCGGCTCGGTTGCGCAACTTTGCCGTAACGTTCGCTCTCACACCGGTTCTCGGCATTACGTAACTATCTAAGCGAGAACCTAAGCGAACGCGACTCCGCAATAGCAAACTTTGAATGCCAATTCGTTTCTTCCTTTTCTATACGAGGCTCGTACGCTACCTCGAAATACCCGGCTTTACCGTGAAAAAGTGATTCACGGTCGCGAAATGTAGCGAACAAACGCAACATGACTAACACAACCAAATCCAATTAATTAATAGTAGCCTACAATAATGGATCTTTGGGTCTTACTTACAGAACTAAGATTACTTTACTGCACACTGGTTAGGCCAATTTTGAAGGACCACGTTGCAAATTTTTACGCTTGGCTGCTTAGACATTCTCATAATTACGATTATGTTCTAGCCAAATGAAATTTGACCACGCTTCAACACCGCGGAATAGTAGCTGACTTACTCTTTGTTAACAGGGTACTTAACCCTTTGCACTCCGAATTATATTTCAATTTTGTTGCCAGCAGCTCCCAAACGATTTTAAGTGTTTTATTTGAAATTTACGTTAGCTAAAAAATAGAACAATTTGAACGAATAGAGGGGCAAACAAATTCAATTAAATATCTTTTTGAAATGTATGAAATGTTTAGATTTATTTATTTATTTTTTAGAATTATTTCACACAGAACGCCATCAAACACTTCATGGCTTCTATAACCCTTTAATCGCTTGTTCTTTCAAACGAATACTGCTTGATCGATGTTTTTAACCATTCAATTCTATCATTTAAATTTTTCTATACTTGGCCTCTCCTTGTAATTATTCACAGTCAATCTCACCACATTCAATTTTGTATTTCTGTTTAGTTTTGTTGTATAACTATCTGCTATGCTTGTATCTCTTTCTGTATTAATGGGTATTTAATCCCGTGAATAAATAAATAAATAAATATCCTGACCGCTGTGGTATGGCTGGCGACACTAAAACTATGATGTTAAAATATCTTCTAAGCGAATTATCTTTTGCTACAAGTAGTTTTGTCGAAACGAGCGACGAATTGCACCGATCGACGCATCGTTATTCGTTTAGATCACGCATGACCTCGAAGACCAATTTATGTCACCGTTTCGCGAAATAATGGCACCTTCAAAGTGGCAAGTAGCACCATCTTCCTGAAACCAGTCATTGGTTCTAACTGTACCATCTAAAAACGTCTAAAAATACTCGGTTATCATCATTCGATATCTTTAGTCGCTAACAGAAAATGCATCGCTCGTTTTTAAATAAATAAGGACCAACGATATCGCCTTCGCCAAACAGTGATTCTTTCGATGCTGTTGAATCTTTTGCAAATTTCCTTATTTACGAAACCAATTAACCAAAAATCTGCCTCGTCGCTAAAGATAACGTTTCTCGACCATAAATCTCGCGTAAAGCACGAAACGTTACATCGATCATATAACGATTAAACGACAAACAATACAAAATAGAAATTCTTCGAAATGACAATCTATTGCCAAATTTTTATTGTCTCGTTAAAAATTCGAATAAATGACGGGCAATTTCTGTTAATTTTTATATAGTTATTTTATAGAATTGTTAATAATCTATTTGCTTCACGAACTTTGTGGGAGGATCCAAATAACCAAATTACGTGCCATTAAATGATTCCACGGATTTTAAGTGCTATTACTTAATATTCGAAAAATGAAGAACTACGATAACCCATGTTTTTTAATTCCAAGCAAATCATTTATAATTAATAGACTGCGGATGTTTATGCATTTATGGGAAATTTTAATCCTCAAAAAACTACAGAATGCATTTAATATGCAAAAATATAAGAAATACTTAAAGTAAGATACGAATTATTATATTTAGGGGTTGAGACAGCCCTCTGCGAAGCTTCCGTTCATTAATTTTATTAATAAAAATGTGAATTTGCATAAAGATTCGCAGTCTAATAATTAAAAACAGTGACAAGCTGTAGCTCGGTGTTTCTAGGATGTACACGAGCTGCTTTCGCGAGGTTTCGTCGGGATTTTTACATGCAAATTTGGAAAATGTAACGTGGCGCAGCAACTAGACGACACAGAGAAACAAAGGCCCTCGGTTCAGGCCTGGCTTTGAATTTTAAAACGCGGAGAAACGTCCGGCCGACCGGTTTGCAGTCAGAAATAAAGAGGTAAACAAACGGACGGAAATAGCGGGCCAGGCTGTTCCCATTACCATTATTGCGAGAACGTAATTATTCATTTGGACGTTTCAAAGGCCGACTTATCGTCCCGCGCGAAACTAAAATCGCCGATTAAAATCGAATTTAATCAGCGCGCGAGCGTGTTTCGTGCTAATTACTATCGCCGCGGAGTTCGACCGCGATCCGCAATAAACTTGCACGCCTCGTCGAACCAGATGCTGGCCACTTTGTCTTCGAACCATTCTCTGTCATCGTGATACAAGAATAATTATTCCTATAATAAATTTGGAGGGCCTAAACCGTATGCACGGTTGGTGTAATAAATTATTTCTATTTTTATCTGAATGCCTGATAATGCATTTTTCACACAAACACGATATCGCTTTACACAACCTGTGATATACTTCTCAACATAAGTTAAAAAACACGTTGTATAGTCCGGGCCACGATATAGCGAGGTCATGAACTCGAGTAGGTGTCAAAGTTTACACGTTTCAGCTCCCGAAACAAATGAATTGATAGAAATACGAGCAGCTAAGGGCCTTAGACCATAGTCAGGGCTAATACTTGTAACTTGTAATACGAGTATTTACTTGTATTGTACTTTAGTAGATTTTAAACTGGAATATCCCTGATTTGGTCGCCCTATTATCTTTATCAAACAAACATTATTGAAAGGGTTGAACACAGATTTTTACAACTAACTTCTAGATATTCGGAAACTTCTATGGCAGCGATAGATCATTAATATTTATCAACCTAATGTAAATATTTGGCCGCTTGAAAATCGTCAAGACACCATAGGATTATATATCAAGAATTCTACGTTATATGGAAAGTTTAACTGCATTAATCGTCAAATAATCAATGCCAATAAGTTCTGCGAACATATAAACTTCTTATCCTCTTACACCTCATTCAGAAATTAGATAATACAGCAAGATTAACACAACTTACATGAATTTTCTATGTGGTATAACTAAGTGTGGCGTCTGTTATGTTTACGTTTAATTGCAATTTGTTATGTAGTTTATGTGATTTTATAATCACATATATTTTATACTTACGACTCTCTATCTTTGTATACAAGAGGATTTGTACCCGTGAATAATAATAAAAACTATCCCGCGAATTTACTCGAAAGAATTCGAGCATCGACTCGACTCTACGTCAGGGAATCGCCAAGACTCGTCCTTTCGTTGATCTTGGCCGACTTGTAAGGTACGTTGCCGTCTGGCAAGACGGTTCTATTCCGGTTCTAACTGGCGTTGGTATTAGAAACGCGTCGATCGAGGCCGTCGCGCGAACTTGACCAAATTTTCTGGCCGTGTTCGCCAGAGACGAAGGACGTTTAATGGTCCCGCAGCCAACGACCGCGGTTTTCGAGGTCCTTTTCTAATGCCATTTCATCGCCAACGCTTCCGCGAATCTCGATGAAAATAATTGTAGAAAGAATCGTTGAGAAAAAAGTAGAAGTCGATCGAGAAAATTTCGAAGCTGATTTTAAGTGCAAATTTAATAATGCATTCTTTCACGCTAAAAATAGTTTCGATAGAGTTTATTTGATCATCGAACGAAGCTATCGACGGTACGAAAACTGGGCTCAGTCTCGTGGCTGTTCATTACCAAGGTTCGAACCGAGACAATGACCTCGGCTCCAGAACAGCCAAGGTTCTCCGGTGGCTTGGCCGGGACACGAATGCTTTTCTCGTACCCACTCAACCGCCATTATCGTCTAACCTAAATTCCAACGGGAACTCGGGATATTGTGGGACGTGCCTTTGACGTATTTGCGATCGCTGAGCTATTTATTTCCCCGACGAAACCGACGCGACGCGACGTTAAGTTGCACGCGCATAAGAGAAACACTCGTTGAAAATGGCGAGAAACCACGCGAGGAACGCTCCCCGTCGAGCAGCTTCCTTATTCGTCCAAGGGCCACGGAATTTCGGGTGGAAAGAAGCAATCGCAAATTGCTAGCATTACGACGCGTTGGGGAAGGTCGAAAAAAGTCAAAGGGAACACGGTGATGGAAACAGGTAGAAAGAGTTTTGACACTAGAACTAGCAAAACGGTTCAAAATGATTTGTAATTTCTGACAAAAATTGTAAAAAATTTACTCGACTGGATTTTTGCAAATTTACCGTAGTTCTTTTTATGAGAAAATGAATAAACATTTATTTCCATTGCGTTATACGTTTCTTCAAATATCTATCATTTTAATTTCTTAAAATTTATATTAGATCGTCCCGTAAGTTTTGTTCGATGTTCTAAAATTGATAGTAATTTAATAGAAAAGAAACAAAATTTGTCAGTTCGGAGCATTTTTGAAATTTTAAACTAACATCAAGAATGCATAAAAATTAAAAATAAATAGATATTGTGTAAAAACTTGAAGTTTGAACCAAACTGTTTGTACTAAAACTTTGAGTTTAGAAACATAAAATTTGCTTCAGTACTTATTTTTGTAACCTTGCTGAAATTCACAAATCCTATCCAGATTTATTTATAAAACCGAACCTTCTAAGAAATAAAATACAACAATCTTATTAGTGTGTAAATAATTTGAAAATGTTAACGTTTTAATGAAAAGCGTTGAACTACGTTTCAATAAGAAAATCAAACAAGTTTTTTTATCAACGATATAACAGCTTTGTCAAAGGAAAGAGATGTATTGTTTCTCATAAAATTTCATTACATGTTTAAAATATTGCTACAAGTCGTAATACAAAACATATAGGACGACCTAATAATAAAGAAATCTTGTATTAAAACATAAAACAATGGGTTCTGATGAATGGACTCGTTCGATAAAATCTAGCGGGGGCATAAATAATTAAACCACGACCTTATGCTAAAATAAAATAAATCGCGGAGGATCCACGAAGTGTCCTTTTTTCTTACTCTCCGAGCAATGTATCAAATCGCGATCCTGGTATCTCGTAGGCCTCCGAGACGTAACCATAGTCTCCGCTAGAGACGAACTAAGTTTTCTCTCAGTGGGCCACCATAAACCAGTCGCCCGTTATGCGAGTTCGCGTTTCGCCGTATACCGTTAGTACAGGAATAGTGTAGTGGCCGAGTATTATGCCCACGTTTCTCGTATAATACCCGAAAGCAATCTGCGTCGGAGAGGTCACCGAGACAAAGACCAAAGATGGCCCGGCGCGATACTCAGCCGCCAGCTTTGCACCGTCCACGCCATTATTATCCTACTCCCAGCTCGAGTCTCCGATTCCTACCTCGACAAACTGTTGTTAACCCCCCTTTAATATCGGCCATCCCCTTGACGTCTTCCTTATTGTCTTCTGTCCGGTCCACCCACTCCCCTAATCGCCGACTTCCTCCGCGGATAGAAAATCTTCAGAAAATAGAGCAAAGTTCGTATCGCTCGAACCATCTAGCCTGTAAGTTCGTTCCAACCCCCGGGCTCGAATTTGTCGTTTCAGTTTGCGACTAACGAGTCGCGTGGAAAAGTTTCTTCGACCTACGCTACAGAAATTTATGCTAGAATTCGATCAAATGATACAGTGTGTTAGCAAACTGGCGGTACGAGCGGAAAGGGGGCGAATCTAAATGAAAAAATAAGTCAAAATGTGGAGTGACTGAACTGTGATTTAATGTTTCCAAAAATTTTCGTCGAATAGTAGTTTTAGTTCAATGTTTATTCCATAGAATTTTAACCGAGCAATGAGAATATTTTTCGCAATTCGAATGACAGAGTGATATCTTTCGTCATTCAGACATAAACGTAAGTGAGATCGTATACAAATGTACACATACTCTACGAACACTTAATATTAATTTATTTATAAATGAAATCTCGCACGAAACAATGTCACTCCACATTTTTAACTTATTTTTTCATGTAGATTCACCCACTTTCCACTTGTACCACCAGTTCGATAACACTTTGCAGAAGAACCAGCATCTTGGCTCGTAACGTTGTCGAATTCGGTATAATCTAAATCGTGGTTAATCGAGCGCCGAGTAAACCGAAATACCAAGTATTATTATTTAGCGTAAAACTTGTAGCACGTAGGTACAAGTAGAACACTTGTAGCCTCTTCTGGAGTAGCGTCCCCTGGGGATGATGTACACTTGCTCCAATGTACCCACCACACCTGAAAACACCTATGGTTTCAGTTTCATTTTCTTGATCGTACCGGTGAATAAAAATGTCTATTCGATCAAAAGTAAACCAATCAAGTAGATAAATAAATACGTATATTTCAAGTATAATAAATTTAGTTTATACACCACAAAATGATTTAACATTATCATACGAATATTGTATTTCAGTGTCAATACTTGCTCGTAGTGAGATGAGATCGATGTTACTTCTATGAACGACGAACTAAAACTGGGGAATACTGTCCTTATACAAATTTCGTCATTGCTCCTATCACCGTATTACTATTTCTGTTTACCAAGCGTTGAGCGCTCGAGTTTGTTTACATTCAATATACTCTAGTAACGATGGTTGGGAAATGATTTTCTCGTACCAGTACCAGATGTTTATAAAATGAAGGAATATTTCATAGAAAATCGTAGTATTTTTGTAGAAATTTTGTCCACTGTATATGTGCGGAATCCCAATATAAAATTGCCTGTGTTCTTTTTAAAAAATGACAATACTGCAAACCTAGATCGGAATAACCCCGAACGAAAATTTGATTAAGTAGAAATTTCGTCCGCTGCATTAACCCAATTGACATAACGAACGCATCGCCTATCCGGGTTGACGCGTTCATGGAAAGAGAATAAGAATCGTATCGTCGAACTATAATGAGCGGCACTCGCTGTATCCGCTACTAGATTTATTTCGGGCCGCTTTTATTATAAAGGTCAAGCGAATTCGCTCAGGGCGAATCGGCGAATCTCTCGGCCGTGTTTCCTCGAAACGCCGCCTCCCATAAATGTTACATGAGTGCCCAAAGCAGCTGACATTAATAATTTAAGTCTCACGGCGAAAGGAACGCGGACGCGCTCGTTTGAAGCGCCGTGAATGAAGCCGCTCGCGTTCGCGCGCTCCTCGGACCATCGCGAGAGCTCTGCCCTCCTTATATTCTCGCGACAAATTATTTCAACCCCTCCCCTCCCACGCTTCATCCCCCACGGACGGTCGGAATTAAATTTCGACGACCCTTAGCGATACCTGACCCAAGTTTCGTATTCCGCAGCATGCAAATGAACTCGTTTCCAGGAATCTTCGCGACTCTCCGCCGCTCGAAATACATATTGGGTCGAGTCGTAAATAATTGCCGTCTTTTCCTACCAATTTTGCTTCTCTTTCGTCGGAGTCACGGAACAACTTACACGCGAGGAAAGAACAACACTTTCGTACACCGATTTAAGATGGTATTGTTGTTTAAACTGTCATAGACCTCTTTTGTGATTTTTTTTTAATGATAGGGATTTTGCAGATATATTTATTCGTCTTATAAGTGTGTACAGTATTTTTTTCATTTAAAAATATTAAAAATTGTGGGAGTTATAATTTCCTGTTTAAATGCGTTTTTTTTTAAACTGTCTTCTGTGATATTTCATGATTTTTCAGAACGATTAATTTCTAATTTGCAGAGAATATTCAGCAGACACGCCTTCATCGCTGGAACTACAGATTTTTAAAAATATTAAGTTTTACTACTTTTTTTTTAATATGCTAATGACAGAAGATTAAAATTCCTTTATTTATCGAGATTTTAACTTCTCTCCAGTTCCTGCTATAATTACACCCTTCCTAATGAAGGTACTTTAGCTCTCTTTGTTTCAGATTAGGCCAGTGAAGTACCCTTTTCAGAAGACCCATTAAACAAGAAGTTGTAACTCCCATAATATTTAATATTTCTTGATGAAAAAAATACTGAGCATGCTCGTAAGATGAGTAAATATATCTGCAGAATCTCAGTACAAAACAGCTTAACTAGCATTGAAAACAAAATCACAAAATGAACCTAGTTAGCAATAGCCCCTTAACCGTAACTTTTTTTAGAAATATACACGTGTTTATGAAAACATCCATTCGAAAATGTTTTGACTTGGAATTACTTTACAACCGAAATCATTTTTCCTGAGAGAAATATTGTTAAATTGAATGTATTGACGGCGTATGGATATTTTTGTCGGTAACTACAGTTCAAAGAAACGCGTTGAAACGTCTTCATCGACGGATGTGTCGCAGTTCCGAAGCATCGCGACGCTGTTTGCACGACGACGGTCACTGAAATAATATTGACATAGTACCAGAGCGACTGTACAGAGACTTCCTTGTGGCTCGTAGTCGAGATAAGCTATCATAGTCTGGAACGCACGGGTAAACAAGCAGCCTTATCGTGTCCGTGACTGCTACGTCACCCGATAACCAGACCGCGCGCGCCATTTCGTGCTAAAAACCTAAATCCGCCAGCGAATAGTTCGTGGATCCGTTAGGTTTCCAGCATCCCGGAGCGGGCGGTGTGCGGATCGATACCAAACAAGTTCCCCATTTCCCGCTAGAGAAATAATTTACAGCGCAACGCGGTTTATAGTACACGTTATTCGTTCGCGTACGGTGTGTGGGGCATTTATGACGTTTCTTATTGTTATATAAAAATGATTAAAACGACACGCGGGGCACCGATGCGTGCAAAAACGCTTTGCAGAATTTCAAACGGGATATATTCCAATAATTGATTCGATTCGGTTCTTAAACTGTATAATATTACCCATAATACTGGCCGATCAAACGTTAATTATTTGCGCCGAAACGTTAATGCTACATCGATGTCGATGCCTCGATTATGCAATGGTGCGAAAATTTTCATTGGTCTATTATTAGGTATTTGTAAATTCGATATACCGTTACTAATTAATTGGTATTTGCCAGCAAATAATATCCAGCGCAGAAAGATCCGATTTAGAATAGAAAGCTGCGATAAACGTGTGCGGAATATCACCCGTACGATTCATAGAATCGTTAAAGGTTCGCGATCCGCTCGATTCTCGCGATCGTGTCTCTTTAACCGTGCGTTAGAGTGTTACTGATCGAGACGGTGTACGCGTCTAATTCGCGCGCGAGTCGCCAGGAGCGCGTGAAATGGGAATCGCGATGAGGCACCGGGAGGACCGCAATAAAACACGAGAGGGCTATAATCAGGATTGCACGAGGATAGCTAACCTCCTCCGACTCCTCGCGACTCCTCCGGAGCGGTAGAACGTGCGGCGAGGAACTTTTTCTCCCCCTTTCCCTCGGCTCCGTCAGTGTTGTAGGCCAATGGCCCCCTTCGACCAGGCAGATTTCTTCCCTCTCTCGTCTCCATTCTATGCGCTTCCTCCTTTCTCTTCCTCCCCTGCGGAGAGGACTTTTTGTCTTGGGCCAGGTTTCGTGCCACCGCTGCACGACCGCGCTGCATTTCCGTCATGCACGCTTCGTGAATCCCGTCGAAACAGCGTGATTTCCTTGGGCCTCTTTTTCCCTTCCCCGGCGCCCCCCGTCCCACCTCGCCGCCCCTCGACGCTCCACGATGCTCCGCGTGCCGCCGAAAAGGCATTGACTCCTGCGGAGTGGATCGCGGGACCGAACGAATCGCGATCTAAAGGGCCCCTCGATAGAAGCGTCGACGAACTCGACAATAGATCGCAACCGTCTTCGTAAATCATCGATTTTCCACTCGAAATTCACCATTTCGCAGACCATAGCCATCATTTTGATAATCGAATCCGCCCTTTTGTAAATTAATCACCTCGTCGATTAGTGGAAAACGAGCTAGATCGAATATTAACCCCTTGCACTCGGAGACTTTTCTTCGACCACCTACTCAAACACACTTTCTTACGAAATAGATAGTAAATATCCAAGCAAAGTACATTCTCTCAATATTTTGTTATATATGTATAATCACTTTAAAACAATAATGTCGTTGTATTCCCTTAGAGGGGGGCATACTACTCAAATATTTGAATACTCGAAATTTGAAAGTACCTAATACAGGTTAAGTTACATAATTTTAAGATTTTAACGAATCTTACTAATATAAAAATTTATGGAACGTTATTTAAGTTTAAATATCTATACGAAAGACCGTTTAGGAGTATCGCCTTTATCGCGTTCGATTCGCGAGTTAGCAAAAGGTTCCTCCGGCGATCGTTACTGCCTCGCGATGAGAAGCGGAGGAAGAGAATCGGCGAGTCGAGCGTCGCGTTGCTCGTCGCTCCAGGGAATCATAATTTTCACGAGATCGCGCGACGAGATAGGCGAAACGCATGCGATGGTTATCGCGGGTCCCTTGTCAAAGAAAAAAGGAAAGGGCGAACGGAAGGATTTCTCGTTCCTCGACATCGACGATGCGAACGGCAGCAACATCACCGGCATTACCAGCCCTCGTCCACTCGGATCTCTCCTCCTCGACTCCCCTCCAACGGTCGTCCATCCGTCTCCGTCCGACTCGTTCTATCGTGGCTCTCATCCCTTCGTTTTGGGCCGAGCAAAGAAGTTGTCTCTTGGTTCCCAAGTCGAGTTATGCCTACAAGAGAGGGAACAACTACCGCGAAATAACCGACTATCCGAAAGGGCCGACGGTAAATAACTATAATTTCTTTTGGTGCTGGCCACGGGTACACCGAGGGTTGAGTAGGTTGGCCAACACGCGCACGACGCGACGGATAGAAGCGAGAGGGGGATCGAAGAAGCGGGCATCCGCGTCGAACGGCGCAAGAAGAGGAGGAAGAAAGGAAGGAAGAAACGGGCCGAAAGTAGACGGAGAGGAGAAGAAGAGCGGTTAGGTCCGCGAGGCTGACCAGAAGAACCAGGAGGACGATTGGAGGGGATGAAAGCGGGCCCAACCGAGTGCAACGACCCCTTCCGTTAGGTCAGCTACCCCACGGACCAAGCAACGCGACCGGACCGGACCGGACCGGACCAACGGACGGACGGGTGGTCGGACGGACATACGGATGGACAGATGTACAGACGAATGGACAGTCCCGATGGACGAACTTGGGGAATCGTGTAATCGTGCATCGAGAGCAACCAACACGCGCTCAACAGAAAACGCCGCGACGCAACGTCACGCGTCACGATCCTCTTCCGATTACACTCATCTTCGTTTAAACTATTCGCTATTTAATTACTATCTCGAACTACACAGCTGTGGACAAAATTTAGTGGACAGGTAAGGAAAATAGATATACTATAACTATCATGCACTTACGTTTTATATATTGTACAACTTTATGGGGCATAGATCATTTAGCGAATAATTGAAATTAATATTTACAAGTATACTTAACGAAAACGTTGGTTGATTGTCGAGGGACAAAAATTAGTGAACACTTGTTCAAGAGGTTATTACAACGCGAAAAATATATAGAAGCGCGAAGTATCCACAAACCATTTGGTTGACGTGTAAGTTTTGCACGAAACAAATTATTTGTAAGGAAACAGCAGAATGTCAGTAAGAAAAAAATTTTCAAATCAAATTCGTAATTTGGTTATAGCGAATTGACCAAATAAGTTAAGTTACTGTATAGTAGCAAAAAAGTATAATTTTTCTGAAAGTGCAGTCAACAAAGTTTATAAAAAAGATTTACTACATAGTACCGTCGAAAATTTAAGAAAATTACTCGTAAATATCGACAAAACCCAAGAATCTCAGCGCGAAATATCATTGAAATGTTAAAATTATGTGGGTCATTGAAAATAGTATGACGAAAGTTGCAGGAAACGAGGTTAAGATACTATGAATCCAAACGTAAGCTGCACATTAACAACATCAATACGAGGAAACGTTTAGCTTTTGCTAAAAAATATATAAACATACCAGTATCATTCTAAAGAAAAATAATATGGAGCCATGAAAAGAAATTTAAACTGTGGCAACTAAAAAAGAAGCATCATGTATGGAGAAGAAGAAATGAAGCATACAAAATGCTGTTTTTGGAGGGTCATTAATGTTGTGGGGGTGTTTCTCGTGAAATGAAGTTGGCAATGTGGTACAAATTGACGGGATAATGAATGCAAGCAAGTATATTGAAATAATAAAGGAAAATATGGAAGAGGCAGTTGGAAAAATGAGATTCAAAGAAGAATTCATTTTGCAATAGGATAACGACACAAAGCCCAGCCATTCCGATAAATAAATTTCTGTAAATATTTACGATTGGCATTGGAAAATATTCATAAAAATTCCATTGAAAGTCTGATAAATAGAATTTCACGATGTTTAAAAGTAATTATTCCAACAAAGGATGGTCATACTACATATTGATTTTATATTCTTGCATATTTTATTACCTGTCCATTTATATTTATTCCTCGGCAAGCAACCAACATTTTCGTTAAATATATCCTATTTCAACACAAATGTAAATTTTAATTTCAATTTTATGTTAAACAATCTACGTACCATAAAGATATATAATACATAAAACTTGAACTCATAATAGTAAATACTAGTTTAGATAAATTTAATTTATACTCATTTCCTTCACCTGTCCACTTCATTCTCTAAGAACACTATAATTTTCTGCAAAATAGAAAAGATAAATCAAAAATCATAGTGCTCTTAGAGAAATTTCGTCCTCTGTATATGTCATATTTCAATTATTTGCAAAATATTCTAAAATAGAAGGATATCTCGTAGACGTAAGTCCCATTTCCATGGAAGCACGTACTTCTAACCAACAGTAAACCTCCCTTCAGCATGTACATATGTAGCGTAAGCTAGCACTTTCAGGGAGCGTTGTTAAAGCTTTCGAGGCAATGTATGCAAATCTGAGAGATCAAGATTCATTACATCGTTCTATAGGTAGCTTTACACGAAACAATGCCGGTGATCCGAACGCAACGATTTGGAAAGGACTAATAATTGTTAAAAATTATTTAGCGTGGTATCGTTTTGTCGCAGAGCGTAGACGGATCGAGTTGGTCGGGGAACGTGTGGCCCGCTTTTAATTTTAGAGTTTCACGACGCGGAGGCACCGGTGGATCTTCCCTGTCGACTTTCCAGTCGAAAGTGTAACTGGAAAACTCGTTTCGCTTTTGCGAACGAGTACCGTTCCGAAAGTACACATCAGCGGCGAGCCCCGATGGAGGTGGCTGGTATCGAGTTTCCACGAATCCATGTTTTAAGATCGAAATGGAATTTCGGCGCGCGAGTAGAACAAAGAGACCGACGAGAGTCTCCGGCAGCCGATGCACTTATTGGTTTTCACTCGACAGAAGTCAGAGTCACAAAGCTCGCCTATGATATTGGAAACGAAGGAGAAACCTACCGAGAAGAGGAAATACAATAACAGAGTCGCGACGAGCACGTGGTATGTATCGGGAAACGCGACTCCGACACGATCTAAGGATCGATCGCGTCGCATTTGCCTACGCTTCGAGAACCAAATGAAGTCGATCTTTTGGGCATACAACTTTCAATCGAAACGAAATGAAAACTAGAAAAAATAATCTCGTGCTTCTTATTCTTCTTCATTTTATTATTTAATATTATTTAATCCTTAAGTGGATTATTGGGGCAAGTTTAAACTAATAATTATTTAATATATGTCAATGTAATTATTTGAAATATATGAGTGTTGATTTCCATTTACCAGATTTTAGGGTGTCATTGGAAAGATCTGTATTTCCGGTTTGCCGTTCGAACAAAACGCGTCGAGAACGGATTCACCTAAATTCGCGGTCAAGGGCAACGCTCGCATCGAATCATCAACCGTTTCCATGGGATTTTGTATTCTAATTACGCGGAACGAACAATGAGCGAACCGTATGGAATTTTGCCGCGCCTCGCATAAATTTCCTCGCGAATCACGACGACATATTGGCGCGTGCTTTGAAAGATGCAAGGCCGCGCATGCCACTTTCCTCCCGACAACATGGACGCGAGCGAGCGTGTCGTGTTATTTAACCAATTCGCACGCCGAGAATAGTTTTTAGAGATCCAAAATAATCCATAATTGTTTAATCAATAACTCTTATACGAATTGATTAACGCCAATATTCATATTCACTGCTCCCACAAGGACGTTTAGATTCTCACATTTCTTCCTGATGTCGATAAATCCACTCAATCGTCTCTGTCTGATCGCAAACTCTTATTCTACTTGGATTTCTTTATGGGGACTATTACACCGTTCAGAAACTGTGTATTTAAACTTTTTCAACATTTTGTCCTTATGTTGTTTACCCATTTAGCGCTAAAATTACCTTTGTAACCTTATTTTTACTATCATGTTCTACAATTTTTAATAAATCGTAGTAAAAAACTCTGTCGAATTTATAGAATTACCTAATAGAATCCTTGCTTATCCTACCGTTAAAATTACACACTCGTGTGTTAAGAGCATTTTTTTCAGACGAGCTCGACGAACAACCATCTATCTACATTGTTCTTTATTATAATAAAGCTGTTATCTAGAAATTATGCAACAGCCTTTATTAATCTCGCGAGTTCATTACAGCTTCGTTCATCAGCCGGTGTCCGTCAGGGTTGAGACATTATCGGAAAAGGTGTCAGCAGTCAGCTACAAATGCGACAGCGACGTTTCCGTGATCGCTGGCTGCACGCTCCGAAATGGCGATGCATCGATGCATCGAAAAGAAAGGCGAGGGGAACGGTACGAGCGCGAGCGTGTCGATTCCTACGGGGAATACCCGCCCTTTCGACGTAACTCTCGCCGCTCGACGCACGCCATGTTAAATCCTTTTAATATCAACGCGGCCGTGTAAACAGGTGTACCGAACGGCAACTCGAGCGAGTTGCATCCTTCCGAGAGAGACCAGTGCAACCTGCACCGGCAATGTGCACGCCAATTTGCACGGTTCTACCATGTGCAACGTTTCAACTCGCGCGACTAACCGCCGGGCTCCATCGTGTTCTAGCAGCGTGAGAATTTAATTCGGATACAACCGATACAAATTTCGACAAAAATACTATGTACATGTACTCGCAACATCGGTGAACACAGTGGACGAAATTTCTATAAGAGCACTATGATTTTTAATAATCAGGCTTACGGTTTTATTCTTTCTTTAATTGTGATTCGAGATTCAACTTTTTTTATCATTTTTTATTAGCGAGATGAGATCGTATGATGAAGTAAAAATGAGAAATACTTACTCTTCTTATAGAAATTTCGACATTGCCTCTATCAGCATATTTGTTTACATTTATTGCACCTCAGTAATGATGCAGTGGATGGCGAAAGATTACCTCGTACCAGTACAAAATATTTGTAAAATAATGGAATATTTTACAGAAAATCATAGCGTTATATAGAAATTTTGTCCAATAAAATTGCCCAAGGTTTTCTTTTTAAAAAGTGACAATGCCTAAATACTGGGAACTTGGATCGGAATAACCCCGAACGAGAAAACAATATTTCTTCAGATCGCGTTTCTCTAACGTTTTTTGCTGCACAGTTGCAACGAGTGGGAGCTATGAAAAGAGAGATAGAGTGGCAAAATGGTGGGAGGTAGCCCGATGGCAAGACGCCAGATAAGAGAGCTCGTCGGATGAAAAAGTTATAAATAAGCGTTGCGTTAGACGACGTGTTGGTTGCTATTGCAAACATAGAGTCACGGATCTCTCGACACCGATCACTCCCCAATTAACGCTTCTTCTATCTACCGGGATTCTCGAGTGTCTTGCTCGCATTTGGTAATCAAATCGAGCGTTCAGTGATTGCTTTCGCCGAGAATCCAAATTGATATGCCTCCCACAATTTGATTCGCGTTTCGAGCGAACGACCTAAACGAGAGAGCTAAGCGAATCTGAAAATTCGACCATTCTCCGATGGAATACGATTACAATCTGTTATTTTTCATTTCTAAATCAATTTAGAAAAAATACGACTACATCCTCTATCATTTTGATCAATCGAAACAGTGTTTTAAAAGTTCTTATTTCTATCCTCTCCGTTCCGAGAACTTTTTAATCCACCCTCATAGCAACGAGCCGAGAACACGATGCTGCAGTTTTATTTCTGGGGAAGTTTATGCGGTGCTCGGGGATTTTAATAATAGGCAGCGCTACTATGGGCGGGGTCGAGCTAAATAGTGCAGTCCGCTGTACACGAAGCACACGCTTCTCGCTCGAAATAGCGGTCCGCGAAACGCGGCCGATGCAGCGTTATCGCCGATTAAACACACGCCTGCAATCCTCGTCACTGATAATGGAATTGCGTTTCAACGTAACGTGGAAAGTTTTCGGTTAGCCAGACAAGTTGACGCAGATTTCTGCCACTTTGGAATCGTGACAATATTTTCGATTTAGGCTCCGTCCCGATAACGCCCGTCACCTATCGAATATAACCGTACCGTTTACTTTTTCGCCTTCTCGAAATAGAACCGATTCGATAATCCCATTTCAGCCGGCGATAAACAAGCGAAACTAAAGAAACTCGCTGCTGCCAGTGGATAAAACTTTTACCCGACTGCCATTTGCACGATGCGTGGATTCTCGTTGCACGGGGCCGGACGGGAACCCGAGTATTCTGCAAACGCTCCGAGCAATTTAAAATACCGACGAAACAATAATAAAAACGAGTAACCAGTCACGGTGATTCGCAAACGGAAATAACTTTCCAGCATTCGATCCAAAAACAGTTACCGCGAATTCTATATTCGTCGCGGTGGAACGTTCGCCTATCGATCGCGATCGATTCCCGCTCTTTCCAAATATTTCTCGTACCGAAATACCATATGTCAATTCGCCAGAATGTTCAAACGTCTGACGCAGAAATTGCAATTGGAGCCTCCCGTAAAAAATATTTTCTAACAGCGTTGATGAAAAATTGCTCGTTACGATAGAGAGATAAAGAAAATTCTCGAAATTTCTTTCGCGTGGTTGGAACCTATCAAAGTTGAAAACTGAGATTCGATTGGTAGCTATCGAAGATAATCGATGCCAAGAGTCGAAGTCAGAGTCGAAGACGAAGTTCCCTAGCAGGGACTAAGCGGACCGAACGAGTGGTTCAAGCGGGGACAAAAGGGGGAGGGGAGGGGGCAAGAAACTGTCGGTGGGCGGCGTGGCAGCGGGCGACGAAGACTGCCCGGGCTCGCGAGGGGCAAGAGGGGGCCAATGACGGCAGTATAGGGGCAATGGAGGGCAACGCACCCAGTCAGCCTTGGCATGAATTGAGTCTAGCAATGCGAAAGTAAGGTTAGCAGGCGCATTAGCGCCGCGTCCAGCTAGTTCTCCCCGCTTGCAACCAAGTGCATCTCTCCCGGCCCCGGCCCCGGCCCCGGCCCCAGTCCCGGCCCCAGCCACGATCCGGCCCGGCCCGGCCGCCACGTTTCTCCTCTGTAGGATTTTATCTCTCACTGGGCTGTCGAATGGCCGCGTTCTTCGGGCCCCGCGGTTCTCCATATCGACGCCACACAGTGTCCCCAACAACGAACAAAACCAACAAAATTGAAATCTACGTTTCCCAAATTCCTACGTCCTCAAATACCGAAAAAGAAACGTACGTTTCAATGGTATCCATCAATTTCAGCAACGATTACCGTGCAAACGTGTTCCATACACATCTGTGCACTTAAATTCGTTCTATTAGAATCGAAGAAATCGTGCCTTATATTTCTGAAACTGGAGCTAAATTTCCTATTTCGGTATATGCAAATGAACGAGACGAAAGACTTATTTGTGAAAAATATAATTGTAAAAAGCAAACTGTAAATAATCTATGTCGATATATTGTGTATTGACCGACTGGTTTTCGAAAGTGGGGAAATCAGCCTTGCGATTCGTCGCAGATCGAGCGTATTGTAAATTTCCCCGAATGCGGGTCATGGAGACTCGGATTGCATAGGAAAGGATTCGAGGCTGGAGCATCGATGGGATCGGTATCGATACTATCGAGGATACCGAACGAAAGTGTTCGATAAGAAGTATCGATTCGGATCGAGAGCTTAATGCTTCTCGATGCTACGGTATCGATCCCATCGCTAACCCTCGCTAGTCGTCGAGGAGGACGCAAAGGTCGAGATTCGCGACGAGCCGGTGCAGGCGATCAGCGCGAGCGTCGGAAAAAGAGGCATGCTAGAGGCGTGCAACGGTTGGGGGGAGGAGGAGGAGGGAGGGTTCGGTAAGAGGGGGCGTAAAACGTCAGGCTTAGAGAGAGGCGACGGAACAGAGAAAGAGGAAACCGTAGAGGGAGATAAGAGGAGAGAAAGAGAGACAGAAGGAACGAGAACCGCGGTGGAAAAGAGACGCGACTATAGGTGGTGAGGGAACCAGTCGGTAGGAGTGGGGGCGACGCGGCGCTTTTGAAAAAACCGCAAAGCTTTAAGAAGGCGCGCGCCAACCCCCCACCCTCGAGTACTACGCGAGCAACTAGCGGTCGACATAGACAAGCCTCGCGCGTACTATTGCTGGAAAATAGTTGCATCGTCGTGGCCGAGGTTCGCGGCGGAAAATCGATGGAAGTGCGGCCGATCGGGCCGGTTTTTTTAAACTCTGCGAGATCGCGTCCGGGAAATGCGACTGAAAAAAGTAATCGCGAGGATCTCCCACGCGTCGGAGCGCGGATCGACGCGACGAGCAAACACTCGACGCCTCGTCCGGAAAATTTACTATTTACCGGCAAAGCGACGCCCCGTCGAGCTGGAATTTCGACGGTACAACGACGAACGGAACCGAGGACATTCGATTAAACCCGATCGAAAGTGGCGATCGAAAAGGGCTCCACGACTGCGGATCGGATTTCGTGAAAATTCGATTACCGTCTCCGGAATCGGCCACGCGTCATTGGCGTCCCGAAAACGCGGGGGAAGTCATACCCGGTGGCCAACCACCAGGAGGAAATTGAATTGGACGTATCACAGCCGGATCCTCTCGTCGATCTTCGCGACGTATCGCTTCGGAAAAATTACTACTGGCACCAACGACGGATAAACTGTGTTCGGTGACAAAGTGCGCGTCGGCGATCATGCCACTTCCTCGATACCGTAATTCGTAATTCATCGCGCGAATATCTTCCACATAGGTCTTTACGTAAATACTAGCAAAAATTCTTAATAATTATGCATATCCGATTGCTCTCAAGTTGGCAAGCAACCACAAAATTTCAAAGGAACTATGGACGCTTTATATTATAACGATTTATCAGGCAGCCATCGCTCACGATGAAATTTTCAGAGTATCGATCTCGATAGAAGTATTTACAAGTCCGACAGAACCGTATGATTTATCGCGAAACCCTCGTCTCTGTCCTATTACAATTTTAGGGGTTGAAAGGAATGGCACGCCCTGTCGACGGGTAATTTATAACTCGCACAAATTCTTTTTTATCGAATTCTTTTATCAATGGTTTTCTTTTATAAATCTACCACTCAGGTTATTAGCAACTAACATGTAACTTAAATTTCCAAGACGGGTTTTATCGATGGATCAAAACTGTCTGGCATTTTTAGATTTTTCTAGTAACGAATATACAATAAATATTATTCAACGATAAAATTCAGAAATTAGAAGGTCTTCTAAGGTTCTTTTATCTGCCTTTAAATTAGTAAAAGAATGAATGAGAAACAAAAGAATATTAATTATCATACACGAAAGAGGAATTTCCTTACGATTATTGTACTTGACGTTATTTAGTTTCCAAGACTATATTTTCTCTGGCACGATGAGCGGAAAAATATTCATGTATATGCTTTTGACGAGGACATTACAGCGTATGAAGAATAAACGATCGTCCAATAAAATCACCCTTTTTCTACGAGCCATTCCTTCAACATTATTATTCGACCCTTTCGATCAGGTCATCCCGTAAATCGTGATACATGCATTATTTTCTATCAGCCTCGAATATTTATCGCGTACGCGTAATAAACGCTCCCCGGTATCGACTCACGCGGAAATTTATTTATTTATTCATTTATACTGGGATATAGCCATTAATATGTACATAAAATACATTTGCAAGAAAATAAATACGATACGTTCTATCTGGTAAAATTGCAGCGAATTACTATATTTAAAAATTGAGAAAATTCGGTTAGAAACCCGAAGCTCGTTCTTGACTTCCTCGAAAAAGGAAACACAAACAAGGAAGACAAACGAAGACACGGTGGCAATGTACCACGATATCAAAGTGAGCATCGGTGCTTCGTAATAGTGATGAAACGTGTGATTATGTGATTGTTGCAAGCATTACGTTATAGTTTTCAGCAAAAGGGATATACGTTCTTTCGAGTTGTTAAGGTGTTATCGAACGGAATTATATGTATATCGAAAGGTACATTTTATAATCACTAAAATTTTATTTCATCTTGCTTAAATGTATACCCCATATGTTATGTCACGATCGCCACACGCGAATCCCATAAAGAATCGATGTTATTACCTATAATGGCTGCATGTCCTCAGTCGCAACGCGTTTTCCTCAATAACGTCTGGCGACGAGGAAGCGAGAAATTTTTGATTTCTAATCCGCAAGCATTCTGGGCCATTGTGACCCAGACGTCGTGCCGCGTCTTCCATCTTCTCCGGAATTCAATCCGTTTGGAGCATCGTTTCAAGCTCGGGGGCTTCAATTTCCTTCCACATACGAGAAATCGTTCCGTCTAGAGCGGTGTTGCAATAAACAAGTCGAAAAGCGCCGTGATCCTCGCCAGTCGGTATTCTTTATCCAGAATCCTCGAGCTTCCCAGGGTAGCGAACCGTGTCCTCGCATCGTTTGCGAGATTAAAGTGCAGTCCCGAACACCTACCGACCTGAACCCCTCCTCTACGGCACTCCATGTGCCGTGCACGTCCAGGAGATCTAATCTTTTATCGCGGCACGTCCTGAAATCTCGATAATCGCGTCGTTTCCGACGCTGAAACACCGAACGACTCGCCCTGTCGTCCAACGTCTCGCGGCAATTTTCACATCGAACAGACTACTACGAAACTACGTTAACTATATTGATTCTATTCGTCAAGAAATTATGAACAATTTGTACTCTTCGCGATCAATCCCTCGTTGTACAGTTCTAGATTAAAATCAACACGTTTTTACATTCATGAAGTACTCGTGAAACAAATCTATTCTTATTCGTGACCATTGCACGAACAAATTTAATCATTAACGACATGTTTTCGACGGAAGTCTGTCGACCGATATTAAAAGTAACCAAAAAAATATCTTTTCCGATAAATAGTTCTCAACACCTTGACATTTTTAAATGGTATTATTAGCAGTCCGTCGTCGAGGATCTATTCTCGTGTCAATTTTTTAACAGCGGACGCGGAAAGGTGAAAAACAATTCGGGGTGCATCGAGATATAAAGCGTTTCATCGTTTACCGTGATTTGCATTTAGAGCGCGATTGACGTAAACGTCCGTCGAGTAATGAATTTTTCAATTGTGTCTATTAATAATGACCCCCTTTCGGTGGCGAATGAACCGCGTTTCGAGTAATGTTAGCCGGTAACGGCGACAAGAGGGTAAAAGGAGTTGAAATAAAGTCGATCAGATAAAAGGGGATCGAGTCGAGTACATAGACGGACGACGCGATATGTGCACATAGGATTCCCGTATGCTTCGTGAAAACGTTGTACAGGGTGATTCGTTGATGGTGGTACAATCGGGAAATTCATTGACGAAATAAATATTTATCGAAGCGTTTCACGCGTTTGTCCAAGTTTGCGTGCGATCGAATGGGATCTCGTCTAACCTCGAACCGCAAGTTTCGGATTACAAAAAAATAAGCACCGACTAGATAATGAGCGTACAAGCTGGTTACTTGGTAACTCGAGCACTTGGCTGGTGCAGAGGACCGGGAAAAGGGTGGGTGCAGCCCTAGCCATCTGGCGCTCATTGTCCGCGATCCTGTGTGTCATTCGTCGCGATGCACTTGCCGCAAAGCGTCGCGTCGCGTCGCGTCGGTTCGTTTCGCTGTTCCCGAATGCCGCACGTTACGAAACCTGCGCTTGCGGTCGCAGCCCCGTTTTCTGCCAGTCGTTTGCCCCTTTGGTACGCCGCACGCTGGCCAAATTCGTCCAATTCATGGTCGTAACATTAAAAAACTCAATTTCTACGTCAAATTCGGCATTTATATTTACTAATACGGTAGACTTTCGTAGGAATTTTATGTATTTTACTTTTTATTAACAAATTGTATTATCACATTATCCATGGTTGAGTTTACTAAAAATCAAAAACAAATTTAAAAAAAAAAATCGAGAAGGGGTGCGGAAAATCGGTGAAATTAAAAAATTTCAAAACAATTTGGAAAAATTATTTTTAGTTTCAGGGGTTAACTACAATAATTTTTGGTGAATAGACATACCCTCGAAATCCTACGTACTTCCGAGAAAAAAATTCAAGAGTTGGACAAATTTTTCGGCGAAATTAAGAAATTTCAAATCGTACTAAAAAAATTATTTTTAATTGCAGGGTTCAATTATAATCACTTTTGATGAATAGACATAACTCCGAATTCCTACGCTCTTTCGAGAAAAAAATTCTTTACCGAAAATACAATGTCTGATCCTGAAATTCCGATTCCTCTGAAAGAGGTGTGTTTATACCTCGTCTATGATTATATTCCTCGTTTTTATCACTTCATATGTTGGTATAGTCCAATTATCCGGTATATTTGATGTTCTGGCATCGCCCCAGACCCGAGTATGCCGTATAGTCGGGATTTTACTGTGCGTTGGTATAAAAACAACACGAATACACACCGCAGCCCTAAAGAACAAACAAAGTCTACTTGTCCATTTTTCATTCAACTGATACATAGGTATAAAATTATCGTTTTAAACGCGGATATGTATTTTTTACGTGAAAGTTTAAATAAGAAGAGAAATGAAAACAGTTGTATCGAAGGTACAGAAAGATATCGCGTTGTGGTTTCGACCATGGAATCGCCGATTTTTCCCCGCAGTCGCGATAACGCGTTCGTACTTCCAAACGCGATGGCGGGTTTGTTCGACTCGGCGGGCTTAGGAAGAGCAAATTCTGATCGTTTAGCGAACGAGCGCCAAGTGGCGGAGCAAATATTGGCACGGACCGTACCGACAAAGAGACTTCGACGAAGACTTGCTCGGCCGACCAGTTAAGATCACAGAAATCGCGGCCAACTGCTCCGACGTTGCAGCCGGGCACCCTTATGCCCTACGGGTTTCTGTTGGGCGGGCAAACGGTGGCAAAAGGGGCGTACAAAGTACCTTCGCTCTGCCGCTTCAACTTTTGCGGTCCGGTGGCGGTCGCATAGAAACGAACTTGTCCTTTCGTTCCACCTTTACAACCCTCTTCATTTTTTTTCAGATAAAAACTTTAGTCTTTTTTACACCACCGCAAACGAATTATTCATCCAAACTTTTAACCTCCCCTTCGAGATACTGCCCCCTTTCCTAACTACTCGTTCTTTTCCTACCTTTCCCTGTTTTCGAAGACTTCTAGCGTTGCTTAATTTTCACGTAACACCACAATTTCGCTTCCTGGATTCGTGTTTAATTTCTCGTCAAGATCAATATTTAGACATTTTAGAAGTTGGAAGTTCCTAATTAGAGCTTCTTAACTCGCGGATAGTCTCGATTCGGGATCCGCGCTTGGTCGAAGCTATTCGGATCGTCTCGGAGGAGAAAAGACACGGAGCGTGGGTATGAATGTTTGAAACCGTGGGAGGAAAGGTGGGAGGCGTCGCGAGTATGAAAAGTCGTCGTAAAAGGGCGGAACGCGGTCGTAAAGTTGAATTCGCGCCGGGTGTTCATCGACGCGCGAGGTCTGTGCCTGCGAGTAGAGTCGAGTCAAGTCGTTTGACCTACATTGTTCGGCTTCGAGTCGATCAGGGCTTGAAAACTGTTGCAATATATTGTATATGTGAGTCATGATCCACCAAGGTCCGCTTGGAACGTAAAAAACACAGAGTTATGGCATTTTCCATCGCCAGACATCGGCTTCCGACGATTTCACGTCCCCCAAAATTCAACTTTCTTTTCCGATCCCTAATATTGTATCATAACTATACATTAGTATCATAGTATTTTCGTTCCTTTTCGGTATAATCAACACTGGTAAAAATAATATACTGTCAAAGTATATTATTAAAGGATCTAGTGTGTAAAAAGAAATTGCCCCATTGCAAGTTTAAGAAAATACACATATGGATGAAATAGATCTCTTTAATGCTAGAATTACCGACAATTAGAATGTACATATTTACTGTACCATAGAAATTAAAACGATAGCTTCTCGAAGAAATGTTTAACACAATAGAAATAAATGTTAGAAAACCACGGTTTGGAAAAATTCAGTGGAGTATACTTTTTGCAATTTTTATTAGAAATTACGAATCATTTTGAATCATCCAACAAGTCTTACGAGTGGCGGAGGTATAATTTATATTTACATGTATTATATTTCTAAATTTTGTATTATTCTAATATTTTCTATTTTGTTTTAGCTATGTAAGTTTGTAAAAAGGGCATTGCTCATTAAAATGTATTATTTCAATAATAATGTTATTCAATTTCCCACGTATTTAAGATCTATTTTGATAAATGTTACCCTGGATAGAGACTCGCAATCCTTGCTTTCGGATAGTTTCTTGTTACTGTACAACGACTACTTTTCCAAATACGTCGGCCCGAAACTAACGAGGAGGGTGTTGGGCCACGAACGGAGAACGAACAAAGGGGAAAAAAGATAATGGACAATCCCCGCGAATCGGTTGTCCGACGGATGGGAGCGACACACAGCAACAATGCAGCCATACACTGTTTTTCCATTATACGGCATTAACCGCCTCCACGGACCTCCCTTTCCTTCTAACAGCTTTTCCAATAACAACGATAGAACTCCAAATCGAATAGAATAAAATGGAAAGTACAAATATAAACGATACTCGTTGCTTCAAAAGTTGTTTGAATTTCAACAAGAATCTCTATAATAAATTTCAACGCGTTCAATGACCGTCTGTCTCGTCACAATCACTAGTAAACCTAGAGAATACAAACGTCATGGAACTCGAACGAGCGAACAACAAGAAATATGGCGACGTGAAATCGTTTTCCCGGATTTTGTCCTTTTCTTTTGGACCAGCTCGATCGATGGTTGAGAGGCGCGAGAACTATTCTTACGGACACCTCGGGATCCCTTCCGGTTTCTACCTATTATTCCGGATGAATGCGCGCGGGGAACGGGCACACGATTATGCCAAAAGTTTGCAACGGCCACGCAATTATCCTCGATTTAGCCTGCGGCCTGGTATCTCGAAGAAAACACTCGCTCGAGAAAGGAAGCATAGGTCGTCGGTCAGAGTAAATCCCTCTCCGGGGCCGGGATCTCGGCATTCTGTGCATTCTTCGGCATTACGAAAGCCATGATACTTTAAGCGCGCGTCGACGAGACGAATCTAGCCTCGCATTCATTTGCCGAGTTCCGCGCTTGGCTACAGCCCTTCCGAGTTCAGAGACCATCGATCTTTCCGAAAACTATGGTCTCCAAGAGCAACGCAAAACTTGGTCGACTGTTCTTTGACCACATCACGCCTCCACACATACCTTCACGACTAGAAAATTGTCACCTTTTCAGAAGAACTTTTATAGCTTCTGGAATAACTGTAAATCATGCTGATAAAGTAATATGCGATCTACGAACATAATATGTACACGTGTAGACAGACGCGTGACATCTATTGTCTCGGGACTAACGCACTTACCTCGTACGTATGTATATAAAGGGTGTTACAGAACTGGTGGTACAAGTGGAAAGTGGGTAAATCTAGATGACAAAATAAGAAGAAAATGTGAATAAAACATCCTTTTGTCTGCAGGATGAAGGATATGTGTTATTCGAATTGTTGTTCCGATTGCTTAGCTTAGATACTAGGGGATAAACATTGAAGTAATGAAGCTACATTTTGATCGAGAAGTTTAAGCCATGACGTTGGTACCGTCTATGAATTGAAACACAACGAAGACTAGCAACACAGTCAAGTGTACGCTTACTCTACGAATCATTAACATCGATTTATTTGGAAATAAAGCTTATTCTTTAATGTAGATTCACCCACTTTCCGTTTGTACCATCAGTTATACCCTGTATATGTATATGAAAGCGAAAAGCGAAAGCCATTGTAACGAAACGACGTAGACAATAGTTGTTTTCCTAAAATAGTACCAAATTAACAGATACTTGTTGATACCTATGATACAATTTGGTATAGAGTAAAAAATTATAAAGTGGCGTAACGGACGCGCGTTTTATTGCAAAAGCACGTCGAGAAGAATGGGCGCAGAGTCAGAGACCAAGTTGAACCGAGATCCGTGACAACTGGGGCGCGAGAATTTCGTTTTCCACGCTCGAGAGGGTGGCTCGGTTTTCGAGCCGGGCGAACGTTTTATTTATGCACGATGCCCAGTCAAACTTAGCATCGTAGGCCACCGAATTATCGACGGGAAATCGATTTCCGAACTCGTCAGGGACACTCGTCGTCCATGCCATGTGTGCAGCGACCTAAACCCTGACGATGACGATCCATCGCGACGCGCGCTCTCGTCTCCCGTTTATCCCCCTCCGACAAGGGGGGAGAAAAAACCTCGTTAATCGTCCGCGTTTCAGATAACGGAAAATGTACTCACGTTTTGCGCGGAGAGAATTCTCGTGGCCGACTGAATGGTCGTGCTTCCCGAGTGGGGCCGATGACGCAAGGATTCGGCCGTATTGTCTCGAGAGCAGACACTCCTGTACCAGGGCAATCCACTCGAGCTGTCTCGTCTGTTCCGATATTTCCTCCACACGTGTCTGCGAAACAGAACAAAACGCGTTTTTCAATACTCGATAAACGATCCCTCCCGTTGAAAACCCGACGATCTTTAATCCGCTGGCTCCGTTTCACGGGCACCGAGCGTTTCGGGAACAAATCTTTTTTCCATCGGCCGTAAAAAGTTGAAAAAAACAGTCGCGATCCCAAGTAGCCGAGCATTTTTACAATTTTCTCCGGGCAGATTTATGAAACCGATCGCCCCGCGATCGCGACGCCACAGTTTCTGCAATAACGTGGGATTACTTGGCTTAGCATCGGTTACCGCGAAAATTTCCGAGCTCCCAGCGGCGCACGGACGCGTAGAACACGGGGGCTATCGGTTTTTATCGCGGAGGCCGGAGTTAATTTCTCGGGATCAAAGGATCGCGCGAAATCAGAATTTTACGAGGCCGTATCCGGAAAGTAAGTTTCGTTTGCGAATGCAACCGCTGCAACGTTGCAATCCCAATTATGCGTACGCCTGCTGATACTGTATATTGCCAAGCCACGCGTGCTGAAACAATCAGTTGCGTGCTTTTGAACTAAACCTAATAGTTGAAGAGTTCTACGCTTGAAACTTTACTGAATCATGTTCCTGTTAACCTTTTGAGTGCTGTGAACACATATATGGGCATTCACTCAAATTATTTCAGTTACAATCAACATATTAGCCCACGACTCAGCGCTCAAAGGGTTAATCGATACATTTTCCGCCGACAAAAGCCTCTGTTTGAGTCGCGAACGTTTCAACGTGTCTCTGTTTCGCGAGAAGGAAGAAAATTCGAGACTCCGCGATGGAAATTTCAAGCTGGACGATGGAAACCGAAATCCTTGGTGGGTTTTAGTCCCTCGTTAACGTCGGGGGAGGCGAAGCAAGGGGCGAGCCAGGATTTAGCCGTCGATACGACGCGGGGGGATGAGAGATTACGATCAGCGGGGAACAATCGATCACGTCACGAATATCCGGCGAGAGTGGGCGTTATGGCAGCAAGTAAGTTCGACAGTGATCGAGTCGCGCTCGTCGCGCTGCCTGACTTATTGTTACCCTTTAATTGCTCCATTAATCAACGTCGAAGCTTTCGCTTTCGCGAGCCGACCGCCGCGCTTTTCGTCCTCCTCGCTGTTGTAACGCGACTGTTACTGTACCGTTAACTTATTCGCTGACTTAACGGTCTCTCGTGCTGCTCTTTCCACGGTTGCAAACGAATCTCGTTTCTGCGCTTTAACGCGCTCGAATTACTGCAATTCACCGGAGGCGAACGTTATGTTTTTAGACAATCGAGAACTACGGTCAGGCACCACATTGGGTGAACTCCTGTTTGTGATAGAAAACAATGCAGCAAGTCAAGAATTTTTAATGAAAACGTTAATACCATACTTTGAAGCATTGTAACAAACTTTTCTACAGAATTCTACAGAATTTTTTTAAGGTTTCAGCCATGGAACTTTTGGAATGGTCACCACAAAGTCCATATTTGAATCCTGTTAAAAACCTATGAACCTTATTGAATAAAGAAATATCAAGTACCAGCAGAATGGACAAAAGTTCGTTTTTCACCGGTTACAACATTCATGGGAATGTATAACGTAAAAAGTATTCCAAAACATTTAGAAACAGTCATTAAGACTAAATGAGGAAATAAAAATATTAAAAGAACGTAAATAGAGTAAAATATAGAAAAAATAAAAATTTCCACACAATTCTGTCCACACTGTTCTGTTTCTCTCGGGCTTGTAAATATTCCCATTCAAAATAAACTACTTTATTTCATAAAAAGGCGTACGAAATATCTTTGTAAACGTGTAAACTATATCAAAGAATTAAATAAGTGGCAATTAATTAAAAAAAAATCTTGGCTTACTGCATTTTTTTCTAGCGCAAACGAGAGTTCACTCAGTTTTCAAAAGTTTCCGCTGTTTCAATATTTTATAATATTATTCGCCTGGCTAAGAGAAAAAAAAAAATTCTCACGGTAATGAGACGCGAGCGGTTTGTTTAAAGCGGAGGCAAAAGCAAAAGTTTCCGACAGCTTTTGAGGCGCACGGGGCAAAGAAACAGTATGCATATATCTTACCTAACGCCGAAGGCAATTCCCAGCGCAACGATCAGAGGCAACAGCGTCGAGATGCACGCAAGGAATACTGTCTGTATATCTGAGAAACCAGCGAGTATACCTGTAAAACACCAACATTTTAATTTCAAAATGTCTTAATTATTACACGGGACATTTACACATTTAATTGACTGGACTCGTAGGACCAGGAAATAAATTATTCGACCAGTGTCTAATAAACAAATAAACGGGTTTCGTGGCCACTCCGATTTTGCAAGTCGAAATATACGAGCAACGCGACGCGAACGTGCGTTTTTCATTCGCGTTGAACCGATTTCGACGACAGCTGCCAGGGACCGCAAGATGACATCCGTTTAAAAGTAATGGACGAAGTTGCAATTTCTGGTTTGAAACGCTTCGTTTTCGCTGACGAACGAATCGATGAAAAGTTTCAGGTTACACAATTTCCAAGACCCGCGTCGACGATGCATCGAGGCGCATCGAAATCTACGATAAGCAGACGGGCCCGAGCAACGGGCGCAAAATGAACGAGTGTCGCGCGGGGGAGTCGAAATGGATCGACTGTCATTTCCGGAAGCTGATCCCGCTTTACAGGAAATCGTCGTGCCTATGGAAGAGGGACTCGAGGCATTATCTCGACAACGAGCGCAGATACCGCGCGTACAGGTATATTCGCGACAACCTGGCTATACCGGGGGTGAGTTTGATCGAGATCCTGCTGAGGATTCGCGAGATGCGCAGGCTCTACGTGCTGGAGCTGAAAAAGCTGCTGGAGGCCGAGTCTAGCGGCGACCATCGCGCGAACACGTACCCATGGTTTTACGATTTGCATCGATTTCTCTATCCGTACCTGGACTACGAGGAGGCGGTCGAGCTGCACGTACGTATCGATAAATTCGTTACGCCATTAGCAACGACAGTGCTCGACGGTTTTGCCAATAATAACATCGCTGTAGCTTCTCGTTAGGCAGACTACCCATCGGGGACGATTTATGAAACGCGTTTGATACTACGATTACCACGGCGCCTCCGATAATCCAACGCGGGCGAAACTGATGTCGTTGTTTTTAATGGAACGCTCCGACTCGGGCGAAACCGGAAAGCCGGTCGAGCTAACGGGCGACATTTTTTTGTTCTACTTCAATTTTTTCGTCCTAGTTCGCGGCTCGCGAACTGCGCTCGCAAAACTGCTCGAACGGTTACGTTTAGAACATCCAAGCAATTAATTATGCATGTTAAACAGAAGCATTTTATGCAGTTGCGGGCAGAATTAAGTGGACAGGTAATGGGAATAAGTATAAATTAAATTTAACTAAAGCAGTATAACTACAGTAGAGGTACGATTATACGGCATCCGGTTATTAATGTTACGCATTATATTTCACACAAACAAAGAAGTCGCTGGCGCATGCATCCAGCAGTGACATCAATACCAAACAGTTGACGAATAAACAAGAAATTTCATATATTTTATTTTTTATTAATATATTGCACTACTACATTACCCATGGTTGTGTTTATTACAAATGAAAAACAAATTTTAAAGAAAAATCGAAAGGGGTAGGTGCAGAAATTAAAAAATTTCAAATCGTTCTGAAAAAATTATTTTTGTTTGAAGGGGTCAATTACAATCATTTTTGGTGAATAGACATACCCCTGATATCCTACGCACTTTCGAGAAAAAAATTCTTTACCGAAAATCCGATGTCTGATCCTGAAATTCCGATTTCCCTGTTTCATGCGTATGTTTAAGAGATCATAACTCCTTTACGGATTGAAGGATTTTAATGTTTCAGAATGCAAACAACGCGTATTTTGGTGAAGAATATATAGAAATTCTAACAATGTTTGAAAAGTTGTTCCTTGACCCCGTAAAGTTACCTAACTCCCTTAAAAATGATCCAATTCCTCGTTTTTATCGCTTCAGATGTAGGTATAGTCCAATTATCCGCCATATTTGATTTTCCAGCACAGCCCCATTTTACTGTATTCTGCACTTCAGTTTTATACAATAAAGTTTTGTACAATAAAACTTAAGTTCATAATAGTTACAGCACGTTGATTAATTCATACCTATTTTTCGTACCTGTCCACTTAATTTTGTCCGCAACTGTATATCCTGAAACTACATAAAATATAACTGCGTCTCTTACTGTTAGCCTGTGCTTTTTCAAGATGTAGTTTTATACTCCAGTTTAAATATTACTACGTAAAAGCTACTTAGATAGCTAAAGCTGCTATCCAGTGACATTTGTCGCAATGAAAATCCACAGGACGTGGGTCAAACAATCTGTGAGCTAGAAGAAACGGACGGAGAAGATGGCCGTCGGAATCCTTCAGATCGTCGGTGCCTCGACGGTTCTATCAAATGTTTTTCACTAACCCGACGAGCTTTCGGCGCCCTGGGTTCGACTAGTTCCCCGACCGTTTCAATGCCAGAGGTCGATACTCGTCCTCGAACTTGTCCTCGATCCTGCAGCAGGATTACTCGCCCAACAAAACAGCTGGACGACGATTTATCGGTAACGATATAACGAGATTGATCGTTGCAGAGGCATAAATCGAGCAGTAACGAGTCGATTGAATCGATACCGCAATTTCATCCACGCGTAATTAAATCGTCCCGTTGCAGCGTAAGAAGCATCATGAATTTGTAATCTGTGGATTGCATAGCGCGTCGTCGAACAGTGACTCTTTCGAGACCGATTCGGATAACTATGACGCGTTCTCGACGACCGTCACGCGTCTCTTGAGGAAATTGGACAGACCGTTCGCGATCAAAGCGCAAAGGAAAATTCAGAAGATCTTGTCGATCTTCCTGGCCGAATCGAACGTAACTATCAGAAACTTTCGATCGAGTTATTTATGATCGCATCGATACCGTGTTATTTTTAGACCGAGAAGAATCGAACGATTTGAAATCTGCGGACGCGTGTGCTCGACAAAATCTTCACGCCATCTTTTATTTTTCAAATGAATATTTCTCGTGTACAAGCACGTTTAATTGGTAAGTGTGAATTGAAAAAAAAAGAACATTAAACCGAGGTGAGAATCGAAATTCACACTGTATAAATGTATACGAAACGGTTAAATAATTCCGTGGGTTCCGAGCTGAGAATGTTTCGCTCGATTCCTCAGATTACCAACGTCGGAGCGTCCAACTATTCTCGAACTGTGCCACGCGGGAATGTTTAAAAGAAGCCGATGGCCGATCGCGAGTTTCTACCGTCGTTGAAAATGCTTCGATCGGAAACTGAATTTCGTCGTACATCGCGGTTGTAGCGCGCGGGTGGTATCGATCCGACTTTGGTAGACCGCAGCGTTGCGATTAGTATTCCGCCTGTGTTGCAGTCGGACAAGGACAACGATGGTAAGATTTGCTCTGATAACGGATTATCCTCGGATCGAGACGTACGCCAGACCTTTCTTCTATACGTTGAAACCGTATCGCGCGATAGGAGTCACGGAAATGTTTGTTAATAGAATAGAAAACTAGAACTCTAACTACACTGGCTTTTAAAATCTAATATTTTCAAGATTGTTGTTTCCTAACAGTTGTTTTCCGTATCGAGTACAATTTTATTAACTAGTCTGTACTAGTCGCGCAAAATGCCACGATAAGACGTTACGACAGTATGGAAAATACCGCTAGTAACTAAGGGTAGAAACAGGAGTCTCGCGCAAACTTGGAATAGCAGACGACGGAGCTTAAAACTTCTTGAATCTCCAATATCCAGCGAAAACTTCCCGGGGATCGTCGCGAACGAGGACACAACGCCGTGGAAGATATTTTTCCAATAGGAAAACACGACGGTGTAATAAATTCAGGGAACGGGATGCTAGGGGCATAAGTGGAAATCCACGTACAGGTACACGGATTAAACAACGTTTAGGCCAATTCGAAAAATCCTCCCGTTGCTCGATGAAACGAGATTCGAACGCTCCGCGGAGTGTGGTTCGACCTTCGAACGGGACCAACGGGAACACGGAGGTCGTCGACATTTTTCCGAATGAAAAATTGTCGAGTGGAAAGAATAACGCCGAGGGGGGAAAAAACTGAACAGCGCCGATTGGAGTTTCGCGCGGCGTTCGGTTAATTCAATGGAAACGCTTTCGAACGAACAAAACGACTTCGTCGCGTTGCGTCGCGTCGCGTCGACGAAAGCTGGATCGAAGTCCCGACGAGTGCCGCGCCCTCTGTGACCTACAACCCTGCTACATATTGGAAACGCAATTTGTATCGAAAGGGCATCGAAGCTGCCTCGACTCTTCGACGAGATACGCCGAAAAAGGAGAAAGGACGATGGGAACACTCGATAAGAATGACGTGAGACGTTTCCGAACGATACGCAGCGCCATCTTGAAAATGTTCCGAAAATAGATCGTTTAGAACCAGGGTGGTTAAAAAACTATTACGAACCTATGAGTCGAACTGTGTATATCGATTTAAGTTGTTGGATCTCGAATAGGCAGTTCTCGGAAACTGTTTTGATCTATGTAGGATTAGAAATTTTTCGACGAAATTTAAAAATTTCAAATCATTTTGGAAAAATTATTTTTGGTTGCAGGGGTCAATTACAATCATTTTTGGTGAATACACATACCCCCGAAATCCTACGCACTTTCGAGAAAAAAATTCATTACCGTAAATTTCATGTCTGACCATACCGTTGATATGTTTCACTGAAATTTCAAGAGTATCTTTAAAAAATCATAACTCCTGAACGGATTGAAGGATTTTAATGTTTCAAACGGCAAACAACGCGTATTTTGGCGAAGAATATGTAGAAATTCCAAAAATATTCAAAAAGTTGATACTTGACCCGGAAAATGAGAAAAACCCCATAAAACTGGTCCAATTTTCAAACGGCCATAACTCTTACAATAGTGAATGGATTTCAATGAAACTTTTTTCTGCAGTAGAGCTCATAGGTACCTACAAAAAAGTATTAAACAACTGTTCCATGCAGCGCCAACCAAAGTAATTAAAAATGAAAAACGAATTTTTAAGAATAATCGACAGGGGGTAGGTGCCTGCGAAAAAAAATTTTTTCAAATCATTCTCAAAAAATTATTTCTAGCTGTGGAGGTCAATTACAATCATGTTTGGTAAGTAAACATACCCCCGAAATCCTACGCATTTTTGAGAAAAAAATTCAGTAAGGGGACAAATTTTTCGGCGAAATTAGAAAATTTCAAATCGTTCTGAAAAAATTATTTTCGGTTGCGGGGGTCAATTACAATCATTTTTGGTGAATAGACACACATCCAAATTCCTACGAACTTTCGAGAAAAAAATTCAGTAAGGGGACAAATTTTTCGGCGAAATTAAAAAATTTCGAATCGTTCTGAAAAAATTATTTTCGGTTGCGGGGGTCAATTACAATCATTTTTGGTGAATAGACACACATCCGAATTCCTACGAACTTTCGAGAAAAAATTCAGTAAGGGGACAAATTTTTCGGCGAAATTAAAAAATTTCAAATCGTTCTAAAAAAATTATTTTCCGGCGTGGAGGTCAATTACAATCATTTTTGGTCATTACATATACCTCAGAAATTCTACGCAGTTTCGAGAAAAAAATTCATTACCGAAAGTACAATGTCTGACCCTGAAATTCCGATTCCCCTGAAATGTCACGTGTATGATAAAGAAATCATAACTCCTGAATGGATTGAAGGATGTTAATGTTTCAAAATGGTCGCTAATTTTAGTGAAGAATATTTCGAAGTTAGACCATATTTAATGATTTTATATTCCCAATTTTCAGTTTAATTCTTGAGTGTGCGATATCAATTGATACTTTCAAGCAGATTTTCAAGATTTATTTTAATTTCTTTATGCAATTCCTTCGTAATTATCCCAGATACAGTACTTTAAAGTAAAATTTAGGTAGTGTCCGAATACTTTTAGGAGCAACTATAAGTGGAAAATGTAAACTATGGTTGTACGAGTGTGTCAGGTTGGTCTAAAACAAATGGTACAAGTAAGCAGCCCTCTTGTTACTCACTGTGATCGAGCTCGTCATGTTCCACGAGGTTCCCGGTCGTGTTATAGACTTGATGGTCGGGTTTGGCGGTGCTGGTGACCGCATCTCCAGCCGTTACCGTCGTGGACGGATTAGTCGGGATCGCTGTGCCGGCGCTAATCGCGGCTGCGACCACCGCGCTAGGTGGCGACGAGGATATCGTCGATACGAGATTCATCGTGCCGGTCGGGGTCTCGACCTTCGTCGCATTCAGCTCTGTCATCGTCGTTTCCCTACGCTCGCATATCGCCTCTTGCAACCTCGTTATTGCACGAAATTCCACGGACCGGGACTAGTCCCTGTTCATCGATCCGATCGGCTGGCTCCGTCGTGTCGGCGAGACACGATCCGCAACGTTCCGATTCGCAATTACGATTCAATTTAGACTTACGCCGCACCGATTAGGCCCGTTTGAAATCGCGTTTCTCGCAAAGGCCACGGGGATATCACGGTACGCGTTTCTCATCTCTCACCGAATTCGACGCGTCAAAGACGGTCAATTCGATCCACCGATACCCAATCGGACAGCCAACGTACAAATCTCGCCCACCGGACACACCTTCGCCACGACGAACGTTCCCCCTTGTCTTGTCCTGTTCGCGGGTGACCCGTGGGCAAGATTTACCGGTCGTTTCCCGAGGGACAATCTCGGTTCGTTTTCCGTATCGCGTTCCGTCAGAGAAACGATACAGACTCCCAGGCAGAGACGAACGAATCATTCACAGTTGCTGGGTTCAGGCTGCCGGCGGTTTCTGACCCACGCCGCGGCAGCGGAGCGGTTTTCGCGAGTGGATTAAGCGAAGAAATTCCTACGAGGGGATAGAGAACCTCGTTTACCGTTTCTCGGTTCAATTTCACAGGCGCAGACGATGATCCTGTTGGTGTTCGTTACCCACTGAGCGAGCGTCGCTCATTCTCGCTACTGCGCTCCCGGGAGAATCGTTTCTGTAACAGAAAAAGGAACCCCCCGTTACTGGATTGTCCGTGTAATTTCATTTCCCGCCCAAGGTACCACCATTTTTAGCGACATTATTCCCGATGCGTCAGCCTTTTAAAACCGCCGTCTAACCAAAAACTATTAATAACGCTACTTCGTTTAGAAATTTCAAAACGTTTAGTCTGCGATATTGTACTAATAATATGCGACAACTCCTGCACACGCTTAAAATATAGTTATTATTAACCCCTTCACAACCATGAGGCTACTCACTCGTCATCAAGTCTTACACGTTAAAATCAACACATTGTTACATTCACGAGGTAATCGTAAAAGAAATCTATTCTTTTTCGTGGCCATTCTTTCTACGAACAAATTTAAATGAAGTTAAATAGTATACGTTTAAAAAATTATTTGAAATGAAGTTGTATGTCAAGGGGTTAACACGTACCGTACCACGTGTACCATAAATGGTTCACGCAGACATATTTATTTAATACCCTGAAAACGTACATTTTATGACAAATTTAATTCTGTAAAATATATTTCCACCAAAAGAATGAGGCATTATAAAAAATGCAGTATAGAGCAAAGCATACGTTTAATTGTTACACAGAGTGTGGCACGTAACCGTAGCTACGATTTTTAAATATAAAAAGTGGCAAAGAAAATTCTTTTATTATACAAAGTTAAAGTCATTTATACATATTGTAACTCGTGTCAAGAGGAATTCAACGACCTGGTACACCATGACCTTCGGATGACCTTGTACTTCAGAAATTTGTTTACAATTTGCTGCTCTATCGTTGAGCTTCCGTCTTCCTTTTCGGTGCTATTTTCCATCGAAAATAACCCAATTATCAATATTTCACTAACGAGTTGTTGCTCGTCACTGTTCTGAACACACGCAGACGGCGAATCTGCCGTTTGACGATACAGCGATTAACCTAAGGATAGGACTGATTTCCCGATTTGCACGGACCGTCCATCGGCGATGCGTGCGACACTAATTAGTAATAGATCTAGTTCGATTTCGGAGCACCTACGAACAACCAATTTCGGAATAGACAGTCCCGTGCCACCTCCCAACAACGGTTTGCAGCCCGGCGCGTGCTCGATAATTAAACTTGGCTGTTAGTTAGCGCGGCATTGTTCGGCTAACAGTTTTCCGGGCACAGAGTAATTATTCATAAGCGCAAGTTCGTAACGAACGTGTACTGCACGCGTACTGGGAGGCGGGCTTGAAAATCTGGCCCCGGTGACCCCGCCGGTTTAAATTATCCACCAACGTTCCTTTCCGTTCCGTCCTCCTTTCCGTTAGTCTAAGTCAATTATTAAATTAAAAATAAGTCAAAGATACATGTTATTTTAACCCACCAACAACGGAGCATTTTTATTAAAATACCACGGTTGATTTTAATGACACAGGTCCCCTTCAACGTGTGTATTTTTGTAATTAATTATTTTACTGAAATTTTGAGGAGCTATATGTGGATAATATTGGAACTTTTTTTCTTGTGCTATCAGAGAAATTACTAGAAAAACACACACTTGTCGTGAAACGAGAATACTTGTTTCCCAATAGGTAATGCATATTTATTCTGACTTGCATCGACAATTCTGGAACCAATTGCAAGTAAGTCCGAAGTACGATGAAAGAACGATCGCAGAAAGGATTTGGGTCGATTCAACGAGCAAAGAAATGTTACATTTTTAAAAAATAATGATCCAGCTTGTGTAGCAAACGTAGCGGTAGGAAATAAAGAAAACCGTGGAAACAGCGAAAGGTCGATAGTGGAGTGTAAACGTTCCAACGCTGGAAGCGCGCGTTTACGTTCAACTATTAATTAGTTCCCCGGGAGGCCAATTACTAGTTGAAATCATTTCTCGAGCCATGGAACGCGCGGTCGTGCCTCAGAAGGAAAATAGCATTCGAAATGGCGTTACTTCCCGAGTGGTCAGCACTGGTTCGTAATATGGCAAACGAGGTCGATCGAATCGGACTTCGCGGACCAATGGAAGCTTAAAAGTCGTGAAAAACCTTCTTCGCGACGCGTCGTTTCACTCGACGATTATGCTGGAACGTTGTTAACTCGAACCATCGACAGTTTCAATTAGAATTCGCATTAACTACGTCTACTTAAATTTTCTTTGATATTGGCGATCGTGACGAGTGGTGGACAATTAAACATTGTTAAATTTAACCCTTTGAGACTTCTCTTCCACCATCCTCCACTGACTCAAACACACTTTCTTACGAATAGTATAACACGATAGTAAATACTCCAAACAAACACGTCTTCTTTTTTTAATTTTTCGCTTATGTATTTTATTGTAAGGCTATTTGTCTTATTTTGACCTCCAGAATCTCCCACCGAAAATTTTTCCCAGGGATAGTCGAACACAAAATTCTATGTCAGATATCCTTTCAAAAGGTACAACCAAGTGTCTTGAAATGATATTTAAAATTGTACAATATTCTCAACACATTATACCTATATTCTCTGTACCTTTGTTTACTTATCGTAGCTCTATGTACTCGTATCATAAAAGGTGCTCTAAGAGCGCAATGTATTAAAATATGTATGAATGAAAAATGAAAATTAGATTTTTGCCCCGAAGTTCCCCTCTATTCAAGGTATTGTGCATTGAAATTGCAACTGCGGTCGCCTCGAGGACGGTCGGTCGTCGTCGAAGGATAAATCCACCCTGAGCCGCGGCTGACGTCGTATAATGAGCTCGAACGAACTCGACGCTACGGTAACGTAACAAGCGACACACTCAAAATTATTAATCGGATTGAAAAGCGATCCAGCGAGTTTCGACGGAACGCGTCGCTGATGGTGGTTCTTTCTCGAGGGCGGAACACGCCCGGAACGCGGCAGCCCGTTATTTTATTAGAGCTAGGAAAGTTCGCCGATTCAACGGGAACAAGAGAGTAACGGTGATTACGCGGCTCTCGTGCTCCTTTGCAACCTGTTTTACCGCCATCTCTCATTTACGTCGCGGAAATTCCCGGCTGTGTCCAACGAGCGTGACGTATCCGACTCGGAGAGACATCCCCCAGGCAACATCTACTCCCATCGCGCTCGTATCGTATAACGATCATCCGCGATGCTCGAGTGTTCCTCCTGACTCGCTCAAACTCTAACGAGAAACCATCGATGCACAGCTGGCTGGTCGGACGTAAATTTAAACGACGATATCCACGGCAGAATTTCGATTATTCTTTGGCACGACATTGCCAATTCTCTATTTCACGGATCAATGACGCCCAAAATATTCGCCCGGTCGACGAACGCAGCGAAACAAAGATTCTACGAGTTACCGCGTCCGCGTAATCAACGAAACGCCACCCAACTCGCAATCAGAGCCGCAGAGAACATGGCTCTGCTCGTGAGCCGTGATTTTAATGAAAATTTACATTCTTCCCAGTGCCTATATTACCCGGAATATCTGTCAGACCCTCGTACGTTCGTGGATCTTCGCGAGAACATTGCCTCCATTCGACTGGCTCGTCTACAATTAGGCGCGTACCATCGACGTAAATTCTTTGGTCGAACTGGTTTTTTTTTTTACGAACCTCCCACGGGATTACTGTCAGCGTTCTGGTTAATTAAACTTGAGAAATAATTAATAACATTTAACGTTCAGAAATGTAAAAATATGTTTGCACGTCGTTGTAAATGTTGTTCGAATTGAACAAGAATTTTTATGATAAATTTTAATAATTCCAACGCGTTAAGAGACACTACCAAAAACATTGTCAAGTCTGCGGCGATCGAAAGTTGGAAAAGTTTATGGATGTTAAGCCATGCGATCGCGTATAAGCGGATACAAAGTGTGCTTCGAAACCGATTCTTTCGACCTAGGCGTGGCTCCTCCGTTATGGTTTTCGTAATCGTTACGCAACTTGGCGAAGGATCGCGGCGGTGATTTGCATAATCGAACTCGGCTGTTCAGTCTCCCGAGTTACTAACTGCTGCGCCAGCTAAACGCAATTGCGGCATCTGCGGCGTTAATAAGAAACTTTCTTGACATTAATTCCGTTAGGTTCGTTAAACAGGCGCCGTGGCAGCCGCCTTACGTGGCTCTTCGTTTTAATGGTTCGGTCAAAAATGGCCGTCGGCCACGACAGTGGCGGGGGAATCGAAAGATAAGCCTGAAAAATGGCCAGTTTTGGCACTCGCTTAAAAATATTGAGTCGTCCCATGCGTTCGTATCCAGTTTTCTACTACAACTTAAAGCAATATATTAAACATATAATGGCATTTTATGAAGTGTAGTAAACCTCTTCTCGTTCGACAACTCCCTATCCTTTGGCAAAGTTATTATATCGTTCATACAAAATTTCTTGAATTTTGTATTCAAATCTGGTTCAACGCTTTTCATTAAAATGTTTACAAATTGTTTACCCACTAATAAACCTGGAAATTGTTGTATTTTATCTCTTATAAGGCTCGGTTTTATTACATGCTAACAAAAATATTCATGCAATCAGGCTCAAGCACGATCAAAATACATAGTTGAATTGTTTTCTATTGTATTATAAATTTTATCCTCGTCAATTTCAGAATATCGAACGACTCGAACTTATGGAACGATCTAATAAAAATATCTTACCCGCGTATCTTACAAAATCAGGGCACAATAACAGTTCAATCGTTAAAAGAATTGTTAAACTTCCTACTGAATTCATTATGCTTTGAAATTGTTTTCCTACGATATATTTTGCAGAAAATCATAGTGTTCTTAGAGAATTAAGTGGGCAGGTAAAGGAAATCAGTATACATTAAATTTAATAATTGAAATTAATTGAAAATGTTGGTTAGTTGCCGAGGGACAAAAATAAGTGAAAATATAAAATCGATATGTAGTATGACCACCCTCTGCTGGAACGATTGTTTTTAAACATCGTGGAATTCTATTTATCAGACTTTCAATGGAATTTTTATCAATATTTTCAAATGCCAATCGTAAATATCTAAAGCAATTTATTTATCGAAATGGCCGGACTTTTTGTCGGCCATTCCAATAATTTAATATTGGAATCATTAAAAATTTGCTTGTTTTACTTTTAGCAGTGTTCCTCGGGTCGTTGCCCTATTGCAAAATAAATTCTGGACGTCCCATTTTCGTAACTATTTCTTTTAGACGTTCGTTTATTATTTTAATTTTGCATTCATTATTCCGTCAATCTGAACCAAATTGCCAACTCCATTCCACAAAAAAAAAACAACATTAATGACCTTCCACCAAATTTAACAGTTGACGTTACAATAAAAAACAATTTTTTGTATGCTTCATCTCCTTTTCTTTAAATTTGTTTTCATCCCTCCATATTATTTTTCTTTAAAATTATTCGCTAAATAATCTATGTACCACAAGGATATATAATATACAAAACTTAAGTGCATAACAGTACTTTGATTAAATTTAATTCATACCTATTTTCCCTACCTGTCCACTTAGTTTTGCCCGCGAATGTAGGGGGCAGAATTAAAGAAGATTTAAAGAGAAAATTGTGGAAAACGCACAGAGAATATGACGATAGAGGAAAATAAAATTAGCTTGGTACATTACAAGGAGGGACAAAAAATTGTATGCACCTTAGGATTTTTGTACAGATTTTATGACACGCGAAATCAACGACACGTCGCTGTTTATTAGTTTATTAAACGGTTAATTAATTTGTACGAGTGTCCACCGTTTCGCGATATAAATTTCACGAGGGCATCGCGACGACCGGAAGCGTCGCTAGGACGTTTTGGACTTTGATACTCGATAGTAGCCAGCGGGATCGCGCTTTATAATTAACTTTGGCCGGGTGCACCTTTCGCCTCTCTCGACTTTCAGCGAACAGCGGACGGTACTGAACCTGATTAACTATTTCCTCGCCGCTACCAATCGCTGATTCCATTTGCGAGTGGATCGCGAATGAAATTCGAGCCGGCGCGTCGCGTACGAAAAATCAAAATTCGCTGGGAGAGAGAACCCGGCGAACGGATCGATCGAGGAACGGAGACGTTTTGCAATCCTGTCGGCGGACGATCGAACCGAGGCGAGCGCCATTAATTTATCGGGAATCTCTGATCGATCGCTGGCGGTACGCGCGAGCCATCAGCGAAATAATGAATGACCAATTCAATTATGCGACCTTTTCGGGTTTAATAGCGTTAATTACAAAGCCAACGGGCTCGTTCTGTTCGCCTTGTATAACACGAATTATGCTGTTTTCGCTCGTGATAAAGGATGCCTCTCGTATATTCCGGGCAGCGTTCTACAATATAATCATACCTATTTACGAAGGCCGTCTAAATCATTATACGTCGTCCTGTATGATATTTTTTATCACGATCCTATATTTTTACTCGCAATTTAGGGTTACTTCGAGTTAAAGAGCAACCTTTCATGATGGAATGTCAAAACTGTTTTTGTTCGTTCTTAAATATTTTTATAAACTTTCCTAGATTTTTCGTTGTTGCAAGCGCAATTTTATCAGACCTAACTCGCCCATGAAAAGCTAACTGTTTGGACGGAACTCGACGGATTGCTAAACTTATGATCGCGCGTTTGTCGTTCTATACTAAAACTGCTTTGTCTACGATACCTGCACGGGAAACAATCGGTATTCGCGTTCAAAGCGAACGCGATAGAATAGAATGTCAGACACAATGTATAACACGTGTACCACGTGTCAGACATACCAACGTAGTCCGAGTTTGTCGGACGTGCACGCAGGCCACAAAGTGCATGCGGTGCAATTGGATGCAACGTCTTGGCGAGCAACGGCCATAAAGAGAACGTGACATTCAGAGTTGCAATTTAACCGAGCGTTAAACATTTACAACGAACGCCGCGCGCAAAACTGTCGCGGGATAAGTAATTTACAGGAAGAAACGGATTTACAAACAAGAGAAAGGATTCGGGATACGCGATCTAAGCACGTGGTCTTGCTTTGGAATATTCAAAAACAGTAAAAGGTTGTACCACGTTATGTAATTTTGGTCATTTTCGTAAATGTCATTGAATAATAACGGTTCAAAGCTACAAATTAATTTTTAATCGACAACAGACTGCACGTTAATGTTACGGTTAATACTGTGTTGGAATAAAATAATTCTCCATAGAACTAACCCTCTATGTAACTTTTAATTTTACCAAATAATTTTAGTTTTTTCACAAGATGTCGACAGCACCATCAACCTGAGATATCAAAGTTACAAATTAATCGACAACAGACTACACGTTAATGTTACGGTTAATACTGTGTTGGAATAAAATAATTCTCCATAGAACTAACCCTCTATGTAACTTTTAATTTTACCAAATAATTTTAGTTTTTTCACAAGATGTCGACAGCACCATCAACCTGAGATATCAAAGTTACAAATTAATCGACAACAGACTACACGTTAATGTTACGGTTAATACTGTGTTGGAATAAAATAATTCTCCATAGAATTAACCCTCTATGTAACTTTTAATTTTACCAAATAATTTTAGTTTTTTCACAAGATGTCGACAGCACCATCAACCTGAGATATCAGAGTTAGAAATTAATCGACAATAGACTGCACGTTAATTTTACGGTTAATACTGTGTTGGAATAAAATAATTCTCCATAGAACTAACCCTCTATGTAACTTTTAATTTTACCAAATAATTTTAGTTTTTTCACAAGATGTCGACAGCACCATCAACCTGAGATATCAAAGTTACAAATTAATCGACAACAGACTACACGTTAATGTTACGGTTAATACTGTGTTGGAATAAAATAATTCTCCATAGAATTAACCCTCTATGTAACTTTTAATTTTACCAAATAATTTTAGTTTTTTCACAAGATGTCGACAGCACCATCAACCTGAGATATCAGAGTTAGAAATTAATCGACAACAGACTGCACGTTAATGTTATGGTTAATACTGTGTTGGAATAAAATAATTCTCCATAGAACTAACCCTCTATGTAACTTTTAATTTTACCAAATAATTTTAGTTTTTTCACAAGATGTCGACAGCACCATCAACCTGAGATATCAGAGTTAGAAATTAATCGACAATAGACTGCACGTTAATTTTACGGTTAATACTGTGTTGGAATAAAATAATTCTCCATAGAACTAACCCTCTATGTAACTTTTAATTTTACCAAATAATTTTAGTTTTTTCACAAGATGACGGTCGACAACACCATCAATCTGAGATATCAGTTTATATTTAAGAAAAAAATTCGGCCCATAACAAATCTGATCAAAATGTTTTTTCCCCAAAGTGTCTACCGATCGAAAACTCTTTAATAAAATGTCGTATCTCCTCCCTAATAAATAAAAGTTTGTATGACGTCAGTTTCCCACGATATTTAACCGAGTATAGTAAATTTCGTGTTACTGTGTCGGATCGGAACCACTCTGCCAGGGGTTGTATTTTCCGGAAACCTTCGATCCCCTGAGAAGGTTAAGACCTTCCCAGCCTCGGACGAGGAAGTTTTCATTAATTACTCGAGTCGGTTAATTACGGAATTCCTTTCCGGTGTACATCGGCGCGGAGCTTCTCCGACGCGCCGTTTCCGACGATCCAGACTGCAGTGATTTCCCCCGACTAAATTTTTCCCTCGTGCCGACACCATTAAACACTGTGAAAATAAATCAACCCCGCTAGTAAATCTCCACGGTTTACCGCGTCCTCTTTTAGCTACGTTATTAAAATGCCGCTAGTATTTCTTTTCGTCGGAAAAATAAACAGCTAACTCGGGCGAGAGAGCGAAAAACTCGTACAATGCGCGTTGCAGATCGAGCAACCGCGGTCGGACAAAAGTCAACGACCGCGTCGGATTACTTCCCGAATTGGCAATCGCAACGGGGTACGATACCAAATAATTTTATTAAAATTTCAATTAGCGTCGAATCTACAGGGTGTCGCTGGGATTTTTCTCCGCTACGGTTGGAAAATTGCTCGTCGACGCGACGGGGCCGAAAAAGGAACGGACGAGAGTACGTTAAACACGAGACGACCACTTCGGAATGATCGTACAGCGAGAAAATGGTTAGAAGGGGTCAAGGGGCACTCGGCGCAGCTTGTTCCAGTTAAAGTAAAATGTGCTGACTGCGCCGGGTGACGATCCGACAGATCTTTCGCCGTTCCACGGGAACATTCATCGCCGGGAAAGAATCTGTCTCGGGAACCCTCGATTCCGAGAAGAAGGAGGTGCGTCGTTTGAGAACAGTAAACGTTTAGCTGCACTTGGGGGTGCAGCGAGTGATAATAGAGAGGAAGTGCAGGTCAAGGAGTACTCGTCTCGAGAGCGGAATACGACTTGCCCTGCCGAAACCACCCGTCTGATCCTATTTCCTCGACCAACCGCCGACTCCGAGTTTCACCAAGCGTCTCGATAATTCCTTGACCAATGTCTGTTTGCGCCGTGCCGCACAGAAATTTCGAGAACGATACCCGTGGCCCGTTAGTTGGTACGTTTTCGACGATAGTTTCAAGCTGTGCTATGATTTCGCGAGAGGACAGGTCTGATAGACGAACACACTCTATTTTTCGTCAGAGACGAATTAATATTCAGAGTCGGTTGATCGTAATCGATTGGAATAATTTATGAATAGCGTCGGGGAAGCGAGAATAGCAGAAGGGAAAACGGAGACTAGACAAGACAGCTCGTTATTCTCCGCCGTAGACAGCCAACAAAATTCCTGTACAGTTTCGCGTATTCTGTAGCCGAAACGCGAGCAGACGCCCAACGTGTAAAGCCATTATTATTATTGACGTTGCCGTTGTTCCATCGCATTGTTCGAATAAATTCTGCTATAAATCTCCACGAATCTTACGGACGGAATGGCTTCACGCCACGACCGACTCTAATATTGTAATCGTTCGTAGCGAAAAATTAAGTGGATAGAATTTGCCCGAGTCCGCGACACCGCGGTTGATTTATTCGCCCGGTAGAAATCGCGAACGAAAATTGCACCGAGGCCAATTCATTCTCGAGACCCCTATTCGGGTCACCTATTCGCCCGGCAAATGAATGGCTGAAATATTCAAAGGTAATCGACACGCGTACGCCATTAACATGCGCACATTAATCGCGAGGCGATCTGTGGATCGAGACGATCGGCGTTGCGAATATTTATGGTTACGGACCGTTTCCATGTCTGTACGCGTAGCCTAAACATCTAGGTGGCTCGTATTCCTAGCTGCACGAAGACAAACGTTCCTTCATAGGTTGTTGGAAACTTTGCTTCCAAGAGTCATTAGTCCCGGGGATATTGGCACGAGCTGTTGCGACTAGTTTCCAACTTTCCATCGGGTCGGTGTTATAAATAAAACCAGGGATCGATCGACCAACGAGATTGTTTACCGACTTAACGACGCGTATTTTTGTTTTAAAACGCATCGGTTCTCGTACGGTTGTAGGAATTATTAAAACGTTCGATTCCAATTTCGTCAACGAAACTTTGATTCGTTGTTCGTGAATAAAATATACTCGATTACGCACCTTTGGACGCGTGCTTGTGTCTTGCGCCCCGTTCTCGATGGAAATGGCACTCGATTCGCATGCACGCGAATTCGATTGTCTCCTATCGGCCATCTAGTAATTGCGATTGCACGTAGATCGACGCACAGCGGAAACGGACGCTCGAAAATCAACCGGCCGGCCGATTATTTCAAACGAGCGGACGTTTGTCGATGCATCGTTTAATGGAACCCGCTTTTGGTCCGGTTAAATTAGATGGAAAATACCCTGGACTCGAAATTAAACGCGAGTACGATACCTCGTTAACTTTCATGTCGGTTACCGAAGCTTGTAACGTTCTAATGTGTTTTTTTCCTGCAAAAAGAACCGCAAATTAATATTCAAACATTGTCAACAAACTCTTGGCAATGCTTGGTTCGTATTATTTACGATTATCTTCCTATTCGATTCGAAACAAAAAAGTCATCTATGGCTAAAGAACGAAGTTATATTTTAACTATGAATACAAATAGACCAGGACCAAGAAACCTGTATCGTACTAGATACTTTCCTTAATCAAATTTGTGATTTCACAACGAAGAATCGAAAAGTTTCAGCGTCGCGAATGGTCGCCGATATTCCTCGATCGTTGTTCGCGGATGTCGGATAACTGCAATATCTAGCGGGGAAGAAAATAGCAGCCACTGAATAGTAAAGCAGCTCCCAGCGCGGCGCGCGCGAGAAAACTCGTTTGAAACTCGTAAAATGATTTCGAGTTCAAGTTTGACACAATTTGCATGTGCAATATACAGTGTCGTGCATACACTTACGAACCCTCCTTGCATGTTAAACTCTATCGTTGTTAATATCGCGTAGAAAGAACATAAATTAATTTCCATTAGAATTTTATAAAACTACGCGTACGCGTATATTATATTCCAACATCCCCATCTTTGTTCTCTGGTATAGCAGGAGCTGTACGCCCTGTGCATCCTGACTTCCGCTCTCGGATCCAGTTGTCCTGCCGTGCTGCGCCGGTCTCCACGGCGACCGATTTCCCAACGATTAGGCACATTACGCGTAATGACGGAGCAAGGGTTCAAAGGGTGCTTTACCGTCCCAACCATTGGCTAGAACTTCAGAATGCGCTATTCTCTCGGGAGCACAAAGCGATTCTCGCGGTATTCAACACTGCGTGGCGCAATACCAGCGGCGGTTAACATCGTCCGAGCAACCCTAAACGACGATCGGGAACGAAGCAAAGATCGAAAACATGGACATACACCGTACTCTTTAACCGAATCTACAGAATTTTCGACTTTATATCAATCGACTACGTGTTTTATATTTTACATGAAACTTTCTCAAATTTCTTTTATTCCAATTTCTCTTCGCTATTAATTTCCAACGCTGTTCGTAAACTGACCAATGTTTGTTTACATTCTGTCATCTTTCGGAATTCTCAGGGAGAGTTCAAATACTTCGTAACCCACTTCTGGTACGTGTTTACGATAAACGTACAATATTGTTGAATTATTTTCTAATTTCGTTTGTGTAGTTTTAAAGCTCATCCCTTGCTATACATATCATAAATCAATAAGTTGTTCGTTATAAATATAAGCGTTTGAATAATTTCGTCTACCGGTGTACGTATTTTTAAATTATATTTATAAGTTTAAGGATAGAAATTAGATCTCACGCGAGCCTATATTTCTTTAGTTTGACGCGGGGATTGAAAACGTTTCGAAAATACCTGTCACGGGAAACCTAACAATCGGAATATAGTTTAATTTGGTGTCAGTTTCTGTAAACTTATACGCCCTCGAGCAACGATGATATTAATCAAGAATGAAACGTATTAAAAAATCATCGTGACTGTTATATATCCGACTAAGGAAAACGAGATAATAAAACATACCTAGATTGAAAAAATCGATTAATGATCCCATTATTATATGCTATTATTAATACGTGGCAGTTTGGAACAAATACCATATTGTTAGATTCAATATTTTGAACAGCTTTTCCGATACATATGTATAACCCACGTTTAGTTTGCGAATGCATCGATATCTGATCTGGTCTCCGAAAACGACCAGCGACAAATATTTACACTATATACATTCGAAACCGTTTCAAAGCCTGTACAGAACCTATATACATGGAAGCTGATGCAACAACCTTAACTTAAACCGATATAGTACCAAATCTCGGTTCTTCGTAACAGTTGCTCGGAATAAAAGTTCTTCGTGACCAAATGTACAACAATTCTCAAGCTTTGAATATCGAGGCATAGTATATTACGTTACGGTCCACGTAACGTTGCGAGCGCATATATACGCTGCCCGAGAAAGAAAAAAGAGGTTGAGCATGGCTGCTTTATCGTACAAGTTGAGATTGAAAGCTACGTCGTAGCCGTGGGGTTGAGCCCAGGAGGAGATCGTCACGTAAACGGATACGTGTTCTTACCAAGTGACTCGCGCGGGTAGCTCCTGGTCGCGCACCATAGTCCTCGGGAATCGACGCTGAATCACCTATGGCACAGATAACATACTCCGAGAGAGAGAGAACGGTGCGCGCGGAAGTCGAACGTCGTAGCCGATTTCCACTCTGTTCCCCGATCTTTCGCGACTTTACGATCGGATCTGCCGTGCGCAGGGGATCGTCCAAAACACGAGCGACCGTACAGATGCGTCGACGATACTGTCGGTGACGAAACACGACGAAAGAAACGCGAATAAAACGACACACCTCTGTATCAGCGAGCCAGAGTTGATGCGGACCGCGGAAGGGAGGCTGCGAAACTGAGATGAAACCACGGCGCAACCCCGGTGCGCGCGCGCACCAAAACCACCCCCGGAATACACGGAAGCAGCCCGGCCAACCGAACACTACCCCTCCTTCTGCTCTGCTTACTTCTCCCCAGGACTACCACGACGACGACGACGACGACGACGACGACGGCGATGCCCCCGCTTCCATTTTTCCTCTCTTCTTTCCTTTGTCGTTTCGCTCCTTCTTTCGACGTTCGTCCTGCTGTCCGACCGCGGAACATCCTCTGCGCGAATCAAAGTCTCGAGACTTTCGCGACCAGCGTTCCTAACGTTATCGGTGAATGCTTCCGGGTCGGTAACCCGAACGTCCACGATCGTTCGTTACTTTTTCGCTGGCGCGTTTTTGACTGGTCGATCGGACGATTTCCTGCTGACCGTTTCGAGCATCGAGCATTAGAATGCAACATAACGTCTTTGTCCGCCGCATTCTAAATTGCACAAGCTTAACTTAATCTCCTACAGTCCGCGTCAAAACTACGAGACACCCCTTTGCGTTTAATGTTTATCGGAACCAAGGATTTTGTACAAGGATCTATAAACAGCATCCCAAAACCTAACGTCAGTGGTACCAGGATCGACCCTTTCATCACCGAACTCACCAACTTTTATTTACAATGTGCTAATACTAATGGTAAAATATATAATTAAACATTTATTATAAAATTTTCGGTAATTATTATATTGGGACCCACCTCAGACTTCGATCGCCTTGAAATATTTTATCAATACATTTGTACGAATTTTTCTTCTCAGTTTAGCGTGCTGACCATGCGTGACCTCCGCCTTAGAACTGTTCCTAAAAGGAAAAACACAAACGTTCTCTTAAAGTTATTTTTGAAAAGGTTGATATATGTGTATTTTGACAAAGACAAGTTTTCCTAACATCGAAGCACTGTGAAAAACTGTTTAGATGTCAGAATTCAATGAAAAAACTTCGCTTCGGTTCGCGTTTTGACGATTTCCAACCACCGTGCGTCGTAATCTTTTAAGCCCCGTAACAGACTGTAGGGGAAAATAAGAAGAAACGGAGATTCCGGATAAATTTTCGAGTGTCTCGTGGATGGAACGCAAGGGATTAAAACGAGAACTAATACTATCAGGACGGAACTCGACGTTCGCGCGACGAAAGAACCAACGTGACTCGCATCGCGGAACGGGTTGCAGTTGCAGTTTAATGCGGCAAATGCAACGTTCCGTAGCAAAGAAGTAAAAAAGAAAAAATGGAAAAAAATAATGGAACGAATTCGAGGTTTTCCGAGCCAGTGGAATTCACGCGATTAGAGCTCGCACGAGTGAGGCTCAATGACTCATCGATAGAGAGCTTGAACAATGTTGCTCATTCCGGCGACTTTAATTGCCAATTATTGGCCCGTTGGCAACACTCGTGCTATTTTAAATTCGATTAATCGAATCGCGCGCTCATAGAAACTCCGTTTCCAATTACGCAAGCTTTTCGCGTTTCCCGAATTCGCGGTAAATCGCCGAATAGATCGTCGCCCGGATAATGTTTGGATCGACGGAAGTTACAGTGGACGATGTTTAGAAACGGAGAACCAAATTCATATAAGAACAGTACGTTCTTTCCTCGTCAATAAAAATTATAAAGTTTCAAAAACGAATACAATTACATTCAATTTACGACACCCTGTACATCGACTCTCGACGCTGATTTACTTTGGAACAGATTATGCGAACTTGACCGACTGCTTGGCCCTCGACAACTAACGATCGAAAATGGTTATTATTTCTTGGGAAAGTGGATTCGTTCAACAGTTTTACAACTTGTATTTGTTAAATTGCAACATTAGTCAAGGTTCCGTGTAAAAATTAATTTATAGTACCGTTATAAACTACTCTTAAAAACTGATCACCTTCCTTAGCTTTCGAAAACAATTAACACGCGAATAATCACCGGTTAATTTCAGAAAGCGTGAGTCATTGGCAATTACACGTAATATATTTCGTGACGTGGCAAAGTGTACGGTTTCTTCTTTGCTTAATTACCATCCACCGTAGCTTCCAGTGCCTGAAAGGCAAACGATTGCCTTCCGAGCGAACGTTATTTTATATTCCGCGTCCCATACAGGTCGCCGCGGATCGAAATAATTTCAACCGCTAAAGTAGCCTTACATCTTTTCGCAATTTAAGGTACGTTGAACGTTACGCGGAAACCAAGGAAGACTCCATGTACATAGAAAGGCTTCTCCGAGAGGAAACCTTGCCGGGGCTCTGCCGAGGATCCTTAATAAAAATGTACGGTCACGGAGTAGCCTTAGGTGGTAAAGATTGATGAGAACATGGTACAATACAGCCAACAGTCAGCCGAAACCCGGAAAACTTGGCCGCGCGTTAGAAACATTAGAAAACTGTTGGATTACAAACCTTGGATCAGGATAGACAACAAATATCTACCATTTATATTAAAAAAAATTAATTGGTTTAGGGGGTGTAAAACTTAAAACTTAAGAATCTTTTTAAAAACGCTTCGATCGAGAACAGAATAATTTCTAATAAAACCGTATAAAAATAACGAACACACTATCCACGCGTTAATGGTTCAAACTGGTATTGTTCCATGCACGTAGTTTAGAAGCGTTATTAATTAATTCGAGCTACTCGGTTCTTCCGAGTCTCGCACTTACCCAGTCGATCAACAGCACTACCTCGAACCACCTACTGTTCCGTGCTACGATCATTCTCGTGATATTGCCGCGCAGCTTCCTCCGACACTTTCGTCTATCTCGAAGGATTCCTTTAGGGCGTTGCCGTAATTACACAGCCTTCTATTCAACGTAGCCTCGAGCGTCTCCCAAGATGGCAATTCGTCTCCATTCTTCGAGCCGGAGTCGTCGAAGATTCGTCGCGAGTCCAGCGTGCTCCAGATCGGCGACTCCTCGCGGCTGATCATCTCGTCGAATTTATTTTCCGCGATATTACGATCCGCGGCGGGGTGACCGGCCCGCGCCGGCGAGCTTCCTGAAAATTGAAAAATCGATTGCAGTATTGTTTGCACACCGTTTACTAGGCGCGCTCGTTCGTGAAAAAAAATTAGTCGCCGTGCTCTCCGAATAAATTGTCGCTGCGCCCGTATTAAACTGAACGGTAGCTTCGAATCTAGGCGAATGCAAATACAATCCCAAACGCCGGATTCAGAGTCGCGGCGAGTAAAAATTTCTTGGATTTCGGTTGACGCTATTTTTCAAAAGTTTCACGATATTTTCGTTCGTTCTTTGTTATCCTGTACTAATATTATTTGTTCCATTAGTAATTTGTAGAAAAATTCTGGCTATTAATGAACAGCTATATGCTTTCTTGGCTATCCTATTCTATTTTATTCTGAATACCAACGCACAACATTTGGATCTCAGAATTGTGTAAATAGAATGATTACTCGTGCAAACTCTGTACACACACAAATAGATATAATTAAACAATCATCAGAAAGTCTAAAATTATCGTTGCAGCGTATTGTAAATTAATTATTATAATATCTACTATGTACAATCCACATTTGTTGTTCTTTGCATGTTACATCTTTTGTACTAAAGGGTTTTCTTCTCGTTAATAAATGAATAATAATAATAATAAAAAGAAACGACACCGTAAGTAACTAAGAATAGAGAAATTTGAGCGATTCGAATAAGCAAACTAAACCTTTGATGGCGTCCCATATCGGCGCGCGATATTTCCTGAGCGTTATTGTCCCCGCGATAGAATCGATCGAGGAGCTCCAGGAAGACACGGAGTACGTGTCCCAAACGGAAGGACGGTGTCTCGTCAGCGCATTGCGTCTCAAAGTGTCGTGCATTTCCTGCATCTCTTTCTCGAGCTGTTTCTGATGCTCCGCTACGATTCGCCGTTCGCTACCGCCGGGCGATAATCGCAGCGATGAATCCAGGAGATCCGAATCCGGTCTAAGGCGGAGAAAGACGGATCTATTATGCATCCGGAGGCAACCGAGTGGAACCGTGGCCATTAACGACTCTTTAAAGGCGACGATTTTCTTCAACGCGAAACCGTAGTACCTCGGTCTATAGATTTCTCTGGGCAAATTCGTCGCGTCCAGGCTGCTGGTCTTCCTACACCGGCGAGACGATTCCCTGGCGACTCGCTGCACCATATCCAACATGGCCGCCTGCTCCTCCCGCGGCAAAACGCTCGTCAGCTCTTGCAAAATCTGCGGACAACAATTATTCTCGATTCGATAGTTTGATATCACCGGGTAATCCTAACTTACGCTATAAGCGATATCCGTTTTCGATAGCTACAGATACTTGAACGTATCGTCCTCGTCAAACGTAATCGTGCTGATTATTTAAAGGATATTGTATTTTATCTACAGTATTATACAGTATTACTTTTGCTTGTAGTAAAAACTGTAACACCCTGTATTTATGTATAAGAATTGGCTGATAAGTATAATGTCATAGAATGTAGATACAAACATGAAAATAAACACCAGATTATCTTCTGTAGTTTTCATTTCATTTCAAGTAAAAGTTCCGATCTTGTTGAAAACCCCTATACGTAAGGCTAATATTCGAGTATTTATAAAATGTTAAATTACAAAATTTCAGATGATGGAAGAAACAAGTAGCGAGTTATCATCGAGTTGAAACTGTTACGAAAATTGCGTTAATTCCTAATCTCGCGATACGAATAGAAAGATTTCACCAAGCTTGGACGAAAAAGTGACAGAACCGTCCCCCGCTCCATTTAGTTCGCGATATTACAACTGCTTTACAAGAATCGCCAATGAAAGTAGTCGCGTCGTTACGCGAGCAGTTTCGAACGCTTGTCGAGCCGTGGACGATGGAACGAATACGTTCCCATAAATTTCCCTCGAAACTCGTTCTTTATTCAAGGACCAAACGGGAGACGGGGCAGTATGTATGTATCGTTGTGCAGGTTCGACGGTAGCCGGGATTAAACTTAGTTTCGAAGCGCAAAACGCATTTTCCATAAGCATAAGGAGGCCTGGCCTCCTGGCCTCCCGATTCTCGGGCTGTCGCTCTTTAAGTAGAAAGTTAGTTGGCACACGGAGGACGGAGACGAGGAGCAGGAGCCAAGAGCTCCTCGGCGAGTATAGCTCGCGAGGGCGCTTCGGGAAAGTAAATACGTGTCCACTTTTTCCCTTTTTATTCGCCGACGGTGGCGCTGGAAATACATACATCCAGAGTACCGGGAACACGGCCGAGTTTTCTTTTTATTCCGCGTTCGAGAGACAGTTTCGTAGCTCGACTATCGACCGAGATTCCCTCGAGGGGGGGAGGGGACTGGTGCAAAGGAGGCTGAGGGGGGTTTCCGGACGGCGAAATCGTCGGGAAATACGAAAAAGAATCGCTGATGCCTTGGGGGGGTGTAATTTAATCGAGGGAACCTCGCAAACACCTTCACGATTCGCGAGCGGAATTAAGCACTCCGATCTTCGTTTCTGATTGATTGGCAGAACGAACATTTTTCTCGACAGCTGGACGAACATGTAAAACTAATTAAAATAGGCATTTGTTCGTTAATTCGTTGTACCTTCGAGATGACAAAGTTGTCGAGAGAAATGAGAATTATTCGTCGCGATAATTGAGCGAGACGCGACGAAGAGCCATCGATCCCGGGCTTTGATCGTTATATCGTACGATGAAAACCCTTCGTCGCGGAGTCCTGTTGCTTCGTAAACTCCGGAAAGGTTCGAGGACGTGTCGGACCCGGTTATCTCGCGGGAGATTCGAGCAGAGAAAGAAACGAGCGTCGCGTCGCGTCGTTTAATTTGTTCGGAGAGAATGGCTCGAGACGCCAATGGCTCGATCGATGGGACCGTTAATCGGGTAAGTAGCAACCACCTCGGAACCCTTGTATGAGAATTCCGTTCTAACTGCACCGTTCTGCGCGGAACGAGGGAATCAGGCAGAGTTTTATTGATCCCGCACGGAAGTCTCGTCGGATGGCGTAGATCTGGCCACTTTTCAGGCACAAGCGTCCGACAAATTGTTCCAACGTCCCACCTTGAAACCTACTTTGTACCCAACACTCGGCGTTTATGTCTTCTTATATTTCTCCGGCAAGTAAACGATAAAATTTTTATAAAAATGAAACATTGTATAATTTGTCGAGGAGGAGAGCATCTCTGGGTATGAAACTGTCAATTCGATCAAAGTTAATTAAGAGAGGTCCGAGTCGAAGGGTATGCTCAAGAATTTTATCATCGACAGTTTAAGGATATCGACGCAAGGGCTACGTATTGGCTAAAGAGAACTTGCTGACGCCCATTACGTCTGGTTTAACTCGATACTTGGGCTCCCCAAATGCTGATACGAAGTCTCGGTAACCTTTAAAGAAGTCCCTTTTGATCGCAGGGCGGAATTACTGCGGAGGCGACTCGTTGGAAGAAGGTAAGTCCAGATTCCAGTAGACGGGGGCGATATTCCTAACGGGCCGTAAAAAAGTTTCGGTCCTCCAGAGTGCAGGATCGTGTCCCGTCGTTTGCATGACTTCCGTTCGTCCGTTTCTCGCGGCACGGTGGCTTCCGTCTAATTATCCGCAGGGTTAATCGACTACTACCGAAAGCCCTGTGGGATCTCCAAGAAAATTAGACTGTCGAAACCGTATTAAATTGCCAGAGCTTGATGGATTGATATATCGCAAAGAAGCTTCCCCGAAATTACGATCCGCCATTATATCTATAGGTTCGCGTAGCCTCGTAATCATGAACTTAAAACTCGCCCCTTATCCAAACGTTAATCTTCCTCTCGGTTCTCTATTTTCACGAGGATGCAACGCAATATTTTTCACCGAATGTTTTCATTGCTACCTTCCTGTTCGCTGTATCGGTAAAACACGGAGCTTCCGAAAGTAGCTCTTGGGAACGATTCCTTTATCCTTAGAAGAACCAATCTGTCTAACCTTCGATAAACTCTCCATGGAATCTAGTTGGAAATATTATACAGTGGGTATCATAAATATACCAACTCCTTAAAATGTATGGAATTTGATCTTTTTGAAATAAATTAAGCTATAACAATACTTTCTATTCTTAGATACAAATAAATATTCAAAAGCAGTTTCGTTAGATTATTGTAATTAATAATACTAAACTATTACAATACTTTCGTTTTATTCACTGGAATAATATTATACTGACGCACCACCAAGGCAAAATCGATCTTTCTTTCTCATTCTTTCACGATTCTTTTACTGCAACTTTTTACACCGATTTCGCATTCCTTATTTTTAATTAATAAAAATAGTATTTTCTAAAAGTTAAAAAGAAATTTAACCAACCGAGTAAAAAAACAAAAGATAACGTGGGAGATTTACCCCTGTTACGTCGGCCAGTAATGCGTTAACGCCTACGCAAGTAGAAATGCCAAGTAATAGTCAGACGCGCTAGTCAAGTAAGTAGTATACACATATACGCTTTCCCACGTTCAATGACCGTGTTATAAATGAATAAACACGCAAAGATTCAAAAGCTATTATCAACGATATCTGAGCGAAAGATTCATAAAAAAAAAACGTATTATTCTCTATAGGAAACCAGAAGAATCTCTCACATACGCAAGGGTGACCACGTGAAATGTCTATGCTTCTAAAAGTTTTTACTATCGCGAGACGTCTAGCTTTGGCTTTTCCCCCCTTGCAAGAAGAAGAAAAGAATAATGTTAATCGCGGTCAAACATTTCATTCACGGTACCGGTTTGATAGAAACAACAATTCAATATGCTCGTCGCATTAACGCTCATTTACGGCCCGATTAAAAGTAAATTTATATTCCCTCGGAGATTTATGCGAAGGGGGAACAGCAACGATGCAGTGTCGGAGCCGGTTTCTTCACGGCGACGTGTGAGCGACGTTTAATTCGCGTTGTCAAGGAAGAAGCCTCCTGGAGGGAGATAAACGTTCCTTCGTTACACATATATCATGCATGCATGTGCATGAGATGCAGATACCAACGCCGCGCAAATACTCCTCGTCGCTTCGTTCAATTTTTCCCGTTGTTTCTACGGTCGCAACCGAGATTCGACTTTGATTCGCTGCCTAGCATCATCTTTCGTTCTTGGTTTTCCCACGCGAATCAGTTTTCAATTCAAATCGAGACTGTTCGTAGATACTTTGAGGCTGTATAGATGTCGATCTCGAAAGACATTAACAACGATGCATTTTTATTAAAACTTTCCCACACAACGGGTGATGTGTTTAGACCAAAAATATGCTTTTAAATTAACTACTGTCATGTGTTTAACTGTTAGAAAAACACTAATAAATATATGTTACAATGCGTAGAATAAATGTAAAAATGGACCACTGTCATAAATAATACCGTAATCGGAGAAATTACTAGGAAAACACACACTTGACATAAAACGAGAATACTTTTTCCTGCTAGCAACATAAATTTCAATAAAACGAGAATTCACGTTTTCGGTAATAAAATTTTTTCTCGAAAGTGCGTAGGATTTCGGAGGTATGTCTATTCATAAAAAATGATTGTAAATGACCCCCGCAACCGAAAATAATTTTTATAGAACGATTTGAAAATTTTTTTTTTGACGAAACTTTCAGCACCTATTCGAATTTTTTTCTCGAAAGTGGATAGGATTTCGGGGGTATGTCTATTCATCTAAAATTATTGTAATTAATCCCCGCAACTGAAAATAATTTTTTCAGAACGATTTGAAATTTTTTAATTTCGCCGAAAAATTTGTCCCCTTACTGAATTTTTTTCTCAAAAGTGCGTAGGATTTCGGGGGTATGTTTATTTACCAAAAATGATTGTAATTGACCTCCACAGCTAGAAATAATTGTTTGAGAATGATTTGAAAAAATTTTTTTTTACCAAAAAATTTAGGCACCTACCCCCTGTCGATTTTTCTTAAAAATTTGTTTTTCATTTTTAATAAATTTACAGAAAAGTTGTCAAAAACTTTTTCGTAGCTACATATGAGCTCCACTTCAGAACAAAATTTTAATGAGATACATTCACTATTATAGGAGTTATGATCCTTTGAAAATTGGACCATTTTTAAGGTGTTTTTCTCAGTTTACGGGGTCAAGGAACAAGTTTTCTAATATTGTTAGAATTTCAACATATTCTTTGCCAAAATACGCATTTTTTGTCGTTTGAAACATTAAAATCCTCCAATCCGTTCAGAAGTTATGACGTTTTAAAGATTCGCTTGAAATTTTCGGGCTACCCCCTGTCGATTTTTCTTTAAAATTTGTTTTTCATTTTTAATAAATCAATCATGGGTAATGTAGTTATACAACAGTCAAATATTTAGGATGCATGTGGGTGTGGCTTCTCTCTTTGTGTGACATATAATCCGTAACATTTACCCTAAAATAATCGGTGTAAATATGCCGGTTATTCGGACATTTCAGATAACCGAGTGAAGAATAATCGGAATTATACTGTATACCTTAAAAAGCCTATGTTTATATCATTAATAGCTTTCTAGAAAGAAATTATACAAAAGTCACAAGTTTATACTGCCATTTCATGCGAGGCCTCCCCTAACGGCCAGTTCGAAGGCATTCGATCGAGGCAAAATTGGTAAAGATCGATTTTCAACCGGGCAGTCGTAACAGGGTTATCGTCGACGCTATCGAATCGACTGCGAGCCGATTATATAAGCGCAGGATAATTCGAAGGAAGAAGCGGATCGCCGGAAACAACGGTGCTCGAGCACCGAAGTCTACACAAGTTTCCTTCCTTCGAGTCTGTCGCATCGATATTATTGTCGTAGAATCTAGCGTCGTTTTCGACGACGTCCCCGCCGCGGCGCTCGTTTCCTACGCGGACGCTCTCCTGCGAAATTACTGTCCTGGAATTGCCTTCTCCGCTCGCGTCGGAAATCTGTGCTCGTCTAATCTAATGAAATTGCACGAACTGTGTGCGTGTAATTAAGCTGGCTCGCGTCTGCTGCACGGAACGAAAACCACGGCCGAAACTCCGACGGACAAACGGCGGAACGCGTACGACCGAGGATGAGAGTTTCACCGCAGAAATTACTTTCACAAATAATCGATCATCGAAGCTGGACCGCGTGCAACCACATACACCGAACAAGACGTTCGAAATTGTAACACGCGACTCGTTTAATCACATACGTCACCGGACACTTAACTAACGTGAAATGAAAACGAGATTTACCATTGGAAAATAAAATAATATTTGTAAATAATCGAACCAAACTATTTATTAGATTACAAAGGAAATGAAATCAGCCTCGTTTGAAAATGGTCGTCAAAGTCAATACTGTTAATCTTTGGTGTTTTTTACTATTTTTTCATTAATTTCATGTAATATTTTTCATCAGTAAGTGTAGTATTAAGGACTAATTTAGCTTACTTTGCAAGATATCATATTACGAGAGGCCATATTAGAAACTTCTTAGGTACTTTTGCCCTGCTCTGTATGTTACCATTGCGCGTGAGTTCGCAAGTTGCCTCTGGCATAGTGTTTCACGGCTGGAAAAATGGCTACAAACTGTGGAAGCGGAATCGAGCAGGGCACGAAACATTGGATGGATGGCGAACCAAAGTAAAACTTATTTTAACAAAGTAAGAATTACGTGTAAAAATAAAGGAACTCACCCGGAATTTGCCGAGCGAGATCATGGCCGAGATCAAATCTCCCGGTCCGCGTTGTCGAGCCTGCAACCTGCTCATCGACGCGACGTATGTCAAAGGGCTGACATCCCTCAGCTCTATGTGTCCTGCAATGCCTAGCGAAAATATTGATTTTGCGCCACATCCCGCGTACACTTCACTTACCTAAACGTTCTACATACTAGATCTAGTTTTACACAACCCCCGTGAAATACGAAAAATCTGTTGCTTCGTTCTAAAATCAATTTCGATAGTTCCTCTTATTTCAAACATATTTTATACGGTCCAAGAATTATCTTAATCGTCGAACAATCCCGACATTTCACATCACATTGAACAAATTTTTGATAATCTATTAAGACAGTCAAGACTTTCAGGACTACTGAAACATTTAACTCTTGTAAGAGACTTGTAAATATCCAAGACTTTCGAGACTTTTAAAATATTCATCGCTCTCAAAACTTTCAGGACTATTGAAATATTCAACGGTTCCAAAACTTCCAAGATTTTCAGGATTTTCAATCTTGTTTCAGTCGCAAGACAGTCTCAACGTGTTCTGAACTTGCTCGAAAACTCGGAACCAGGAGTACTGACGCCGGCAGACGCGACCAAATTAATGCGATTACGTAAGAAAAATCATAGTCCTTCGGTTCATAAATATAGATTATAGTAATGTAATTAATATTTGGTACCGTTATCCTCAGCCCTAATCGGAATGAAAACTAGAAAATAAGAGAATATAAGGCACTATAAGACTATAAGAGAATTACCATGAAACAAAACCAATCAAATTTTTTCGTAGATTAAATAAAGAGTCAACGTTGCATCTCCCGCCATCTTACAAACAGTTATAAACGTAAACGTTGGAATACTTTCACGTACGAGTGCATACCACATCTGGCTTTAAAATGTAAATAAATATCTCGGTACACGGAGATTGATCTTCTCTGCGACTTTACGAGCACCGAGATCGCGTGCACAGTCGACAAGCAATTAACCTCTTTCACGCGTGAAGTAGAATATAAAAATCTCACTGGAGGTCTGGAGGGACTGAAGGGTGGATTTTTACACCTCGGTTTTTTTTTCTTGTTCGATCATCGAAAGCTTAGATTACGATCGGTGGTGTTGGTAGCGGGGCCGATGTTTCTCTCTCTCTAGATTGCCGTGAAAACGGGAAACGACGAATCTAATTAATTCTCTAAACTCGAACCCGAACGACCGATCCCGTTGCCCGAAGCACGCTTATTACGTCGCGACAAGTTTCTCTCGAGTACAACGGAACCGAGGGCCACCGGAAGCTCCGCGATCCTTGCTTAAGTTTCTATCTTAATACCTGATTTAGTGGAGCTATTGCTGTAATTACTCGCGTGCCGCTTCGTCTCGCCTCTGCAAACTATCGAACGAGCTACCATTCTAAGATTCTTATTCTCTTAAACTCGATCCAATGATAGAGGCTAAGAATCATAATTTTTTCAAAAGAAAAATGTAGATAGATCATCGTATTATATATAAAAAAAATTTTTCCCCTAGTTACATGCTCGCCAGTGATCGATAATCTATTTCTCCAGACTATCCGTAATCCTAGTACCCCTAAACAGGTAAAAACGAATCGCATAGGAGCGAGAAATGCTGTGTTTCAGGGTTTCATCGCTCACCGTTCTTTCCTCCAGACGTTCCGTGGGACTCCGTCAGATACTCGATTATCTCGCTGGCCCTCGAATTCATTCTTCTTCTCCTGGCAATCGTGCTGACTCTCCTCGCCTTGCTCCACTCGGAGAAAGCACCGAGTCCCTTGTTTTCGGCGAACGTCAAATTATACCTCAACACTTTGTCCCGGGAGAGGAGGACCAATTTCAAAGAATTTCCCGAACGTTCGATCATCTTAGTCATACTTTCCGCCCATCGCCAGCCCTTGGACAAATAGTCGACGATCCCGACGGCCGGCGATACTTGCTCGGTTATCACGGATTTACAAAACGCGGATAACGACTGCATTTCGGAAGTGTAAATCTCTTGTCGACACTTCCAAGGGTTCGCAAACCAACCGTTCTCGCGAAGGCTGTTAAAGAGGTTGTTCAGGTACGGGCGCAGAACTGGCTCTAAATATTTTCTGTCGTAGTCCATTGCTGGAACAGTTTACGCGAAAGTGAAATTAAACGATTGAAGTACTCATTGTTGTAAATTGATCAAAATTCATTTTTTTTTAGTTCCTCTGTGGAAAATCCTTGTTATCTATATATGAGTTATATTAATCTACTTTAATCTACAGCACTTGAATCGAATAAATCATTCCTTATATTTTTCACACCAGAGGCAAATAATCTATCTACGTACCAAAGTGTAACCATTGTAGTAGCATTTTCGCCATTATGAGGTAACCTTCTAGATCCGTATTGGCGGTTTCTCTGTCCGTTCTGACTGCGTCGATCAACAGCCCGACCGAGTAATCAAACTGACTGGTCGTGTTGTAATTCTTCCTCTTTCTGAATACCTTACGGTGATCGCGAACAAACGTCCTATGGTTCCTCATCGCGCGGATCTGATCCCTGGCTTGAGTCGTAACTAATTTCAGCAGGAACACAAGGTTCTCCAGCTGTTTCGTTGTGTGACGCGATATATCCGGGAAATTCAGGTACGTACAGTTATCCGAGTGCCACCAGTCCTGCGAACGCAACAAAACTAATACGGAGAGGGACTCGTCCCGATGATCGATCTATTATGCTGCTGTTATACCTGTAAAGAGGCGTCTTTTGCTCGTAACACTTGCTCCAAGATCAGGTTTAAATACTCCAGTTGCCTCCAGCTGTATCCGTAATTCGCGTCAGTCGTTCCCCTAGGCAAAGAAGCCAAGACGTCGCGCCACCGGACAATGAGCTCGCTCTCCATAACTTCTAGAGGTCTGGGTACTCCTTCCGTCATTGAAACGGAACGATGATGAAGGGTTTCTAGATAAGATTCCAACAGCCTCGAGTCCGAGACGTAAGAGCCCTCGTGATGCACTATTCCACCTTGAAATGCAACAACGTAATCGATCAAATTTTTCATCGGTAAAATAATAAATCATCCGTGAATAATAACTGTACATTGTCCGTAGGTGGAGTAACTTTTTGACAAACTAATGGTTAACAAATGGCGGGGGATGTTCAATATGGCCGACAGCAATTTCTCAAGTTCGCGCGATGCGATGAAATTGCGAACGCTGGTCGTGTCGCGGATTGAACGGACGATTGTCGAGGGAATCCCAACGTTCTGAAAAACGTTGATGAGTTCGAAGTGTATCGTCGAATGGCTTATGGATGCATACAAATTGCCGGTACGCGTTCGTCGGCCGCGATAATGGTACGCGTCGTTATCGTTACCAATTAAGATTTCCATGGAAACCGGAGGATCGTGCCGCGAGCGCGTCACCGCAATATTGCTTGTCACACGAACAAAATAACGGGGAAAAATAAAGACGGGGCGCGAAGAAGAGCCAGGCCCCGAGGCTCTGGCGGTCCTTTTATTTCCATCGACCGAATTACTTTACCTCTCGCGCATTGTAGCATCACGTTGCACCGCGGCTGAAAGTAACACCTTAGGTTCTGGCATCTCAGAGCACCGACCAACTCGTCCAGCGCTGAAAGAACATGACGCGAGAGAGTATCGGGCGACCAACTCGTCAGAGGATCTACTCCTGCTCTTTCCAGAGACCACCGGTGCACCGTCCTCACGATATGCCTGGAAATCACTCGTGGCTGATCTTGCGAGTGGGAGCCGCCTTTCCGTCCTGCCTGAGAAAACGTTTCGATCGTATTCTTCACCCTTTCAACCTCAACGTAGATACTACTTTACTACAGAAAAACTGATGAACATACTTTCTTTGCGTCGTATAAATTCTTCGTTCTCTATTTAACTCGTATTGGAGTAATATATAACGACTTATAAATAAATAATCAACTAAAACAAAACGTTTCGATCGTATTCTTCACCCTTCAACTTCAACATAGGTTATACTTTATTATACTTTGTTATAGACTTATAAATAAATAATCAACTAAAACACTTTGCAGATAGGTACCCATTCGTTACTAAATGAAAGGAAAGTTAAAGTTTCTCTTTTATGTGTAAATATCGATGGAATTATGGAAGTAAATAAGAGTCGAATTATGTTGAGCAGGCGATGAATATCTCGAGTGGATAATCTCTCGGATGTTTCACGATAACAACATCTACTTAGATTTCAGGCAAAGATTGCAGAATAGATTTATTTATATACTCGACCGACGCGTAGAAAATCCTTGCTCGTTTACGATCCGTGGAGCAGGACGCAGCTAAACAGGAAGCAGAGGAAGGGGTGAAGCGAGATGGAAATTTTTAAAATCGATTCAACTTTTCTCATTACGTATTCGCCGGGGCTGCATGTTCGGTTACCGTGGCTGGGACGGATAAATTATTGCCGAGTCGCATCCAACAGCGTTTTTATTAAACATCCAGGACGCAACGGCGCGTCAGGGAGAATAGCGTTTTCAGCCGCGACGCCGTGCCGGTATAGGGTGTATCTGAAATACGGGAGAAAGGGCCAAGAAAAAAGGAGGAAGTTCGGTCCGTGTGTTTCGAGAAACACAGCCCACAGAATCGAGAATGCGCGAACGCGAGCAATGGCCGCGTCGAACGAAATGCAACGACCGGATACGCGGGGGTTAAATTATTATCGAGCCACCCCGTCGCGTCGCAAAGGTGTCAAACTCGTCTAATATACACCGTAGATGAAAATGTCAAAGGAAACAGCCTGAATACCTGTAAAAAAAATCTGATTTTGACGTTACCTTTTTTCCTACCAGACAATAACTTTTTGAATGAATGTCTACAAAAAAAATTATGAGTTAGAAGTTGTTTTCATCCCTGTTACTCGCACAATTACGTTCTTGAAGAGCACAGTTATCGATCACCGTGTGCAAGCGAAAGACAGCATTATTCAGGGTGTAGAGGATATTAATAGTCCGTGAAAAGGAGAAAATGTCACCTTCGATTTGACCGGTGGATTCAAGGGGCGTCCCTCGCGCAGCTGGTGCAAGATTTCTATGAGCAGAGATTCCGTCAGGGCGGGTACACTGTCGGTGGCATAGTGTTGACTCATAATTTTCTCCGCTGCTGGAACACGTACTCCCCAGAGAGTTACTCGATCCTCGCAGCGTGCACCAGTGTATGGTCCAACAGCCACGGCATACATACCCTGAAATAGTCACAGGTAAAACGAGGTTGTGAAACAAAACAAGTCTGTTCATTTAAGCAACGACCTATAGGAATTTCCTAGCTAAAGTTGAATCCTGGACTCGGTCAAGAATCTCACCGAACACGTGTCAAAATGATTTTAATAATCATACACTGCTGATCAGACGTAAGTAAATACTAGAGCACTCGTGGGCTCATTTTAAAGGTCGAACCATTTACTGAAGCGAAAATGGTTTTAATTTAAGAAATAGTCCAACTAAAACTTGCATGAGTTTAGAGATTAAAACCTTCCGACGAGAAACGTGGATTTTTTTTTAACGCTCCTAATGAAACATCGATCGCGTAAAATGGTGGATAGGGCGTGCTATTTGGTCAATACGTTTAAAAAGTCGGTGGCTCTGCGACACGTTTGCGGAATGAAAAGAGGCTTGGTTCGCGCAATCGTGTACCGGCACTCGCATTCATTAATTAAACTCGCCGGCGATTCGGTCGAATCGCTGATAACTGCGACCAACCAAGGGTTTACCTTGCGGGTCTCGCGCGTATCGATATTTCAAACAGTTTGCGTTACCGCGAGGAACAAGCTTACACTGTTTTTGCTTGATTATCGCTATGCTTGTACATCGATAGATCGTTAAAGCACAAATAACAAAAGAGTACCCCCACGGCCGTGATTATATCGATACCGTTCCGAGCCGCGTATTTAATTTCTAAAGTCGCATTTCGCCCGACATTCCCACGAGACGTTCACGTCAATCTTTTGTGTTTCGTATCTGTACTCAGAGAACCAATTACGCTACCTACAATAGAACCTTTATTCGGTTATTGATCGCGGCGAGCAAACTCGATAACAGTATCGATTTATTTTTATACCATTTCGACTCCTCGCGCGATATTGATCTTTTTAGCAGATAATCGCTTACCTACAACGCGTACAAACGATGAAATAGAAATAATCAATGCTCTAATTGCACGACGCATGCGTAGACCGCGAGTCAATAAACTTCGCTTTTCGATAATTTTGTTCCCGCGAACTAGAGCGGAACAGAAATATCGAACGCTCGACAACGGGCCCCAAAAGTCGACAAACAAATTGCGCAGCTAGAAATCCATAGAATACCAGCACAATTCGTTTTTTCATTGTTCTTTATTTTGTCGAACTCGCGGGTCTCCTCGATAAACTAATTCGTTGAATGATAATTATTAAAAATCTTGAGAAATAGGTCGCCAAACTTTCGTGCCGCATTCTACTCGTTCTAAGAATGGTACCGTAATAGAGGTCTTTTATTACTTTTTATTTACTACGTGGGGAAAGTATTGGCAGTTGCCTTAGATGCGCGACATCATTTTAACGTCCAATCGAATGAAACGTACTCACACTTTGCGCCGCGGTATAATGAAGAATAGCGTCGCAGTGATGAAGGGGCACTCTTCTAGGATAGTCCGACAAACTGGGCCAGCACGACACACCGATGCCGATTAATAGCCTGACCTCTGCCTCGCGAGTCTTGCATCCATCCAATCCAATTCTGAGTAGTATTCCTCCAGCGTCTTCTATTAGAGCCACACGGTGATCCCTGGGTTCCGGTAATGGTCCGTTCGAAGCAGCTGCAAACAGTTTCGCGAAACTTCGCTGGTATCTATAGTCGAAACAAAATCAACTTGTTCATCGACTGTGAATCACCGCCAGGCTAACTCCCGTTAGCGATTCAAAACTTGTTTCGATGCCATCGATACATTGACGTTTGCTATTCATACGCGTACATCAAACTAGAAAATTATCTCTAAAGTGTGGAATACCAGGGATTTCGTGTACACAGCTAAAAAAATCAGTTGATCGTTGCATCTAGTTAGAAGCTATTTTACAAAAAATATTAACAATCTATTATTAACAGCAACTTCGATCTCTGGAAAACAAACTGCGCTCTCGTACCAAGTTGAGCAACCCCGATGTTGGAGAAAAACAACCTCTCGGCGACCAGTTGATTTTGTTCGGACTATAGTTCGCGTTTGTTAAAAATCGCGTCGTTAGCCGAGCCTGTTGTTCCGCGAGACGCGGCGCGGCTTGATTTACGAGGCGTTCCTTAATCCAGTTACACGGAAACCGGGCATATTTCGCGGCGCTCGTTATTCTAAATCCCCAGCAGTCGTTATTAAACAACTTTGCCCGAACGTCCTATTCTGATTTATACAACACCCGGTGTATATCGAATTACCGAGTCGCCTCGCGCATCGGTTATTTAATACAAAGCGCGAATAGCGATCTTAAACGAACAAGGGTTAAAAGCGATGGACGAGAAGAAGAAGGAAACTGGGGGAAGCCGAGTACCCGAAATCCTACAAGCTTTCTCATAACATAAACATGCTAGCTTTCTCGTTCGAATTTCCAAATACTATCATGTTCTATAATACATAACGAAGCTGCCAGTGTTTTCTTGGAATCGGGTTCTTTTCGTTAGCTACGCGCCGTAATATCTCAGGATAGAGAAACGCATCGTGGCTACCGCGTAATCCACCTACAGAAATTTATCGCGTACTTTTATCCTCCTTAATTAACGCCAGCATTTATGTTTCACGATAATTTAAGATCGTTACCTGGCCCGTAAAATATCCTACAGTGGATCGGTTGCTTCAGTATTTTGTCCAGCACCTCGGCGTCGACGACTTGGCCCGGCGAAACGGGAATCTCGTCGTCCATTGAACTCGTCGTGTCTGAAAACATTTGTTCGATATTAATGTCCAGCGTTTCGTATCCTCGAGCGATCCTAATGAATGAACAGACGCTTCCGACCGACATCGGAAGCATTTAATTATAGAACGGTTTCACTAGAAAGACAATACACGTTACCGATAAGCATTAGAACAGAGCATCAATATTTCAATTAATCTAACTTCGTGAAAATTCCTAATACCCTATCATTTGTGGTTGGTAGTCTACAGTCTATAAATATAAATTGAAATTCGTAGGTTGCGAATGGCGACTAAGAACATCCAGCAAAGGCCAACAGACCTGTCGGGCACGAGGTAGCTAGTTTAATGGCCGTGGCTAACAAATTTGCTAATTTCGCTTTCACTAGATCCCTCCTCAATCTTCCTGCAGCATCCGTGTACTCTCGCCAGTGGTCCGCCCCAGCGCCGAGTATCTTTAACCGAATAAAGCCTGGCAGAGCCGCATCCTCCTCCACGCTTACCCTCGAGACCTCTAGCTCGGAACTTGCGGCTGGCTCGGATAGAGCGTCTATTCGCAGTAGGTACTCGAACCTGAGACACTGACCAAACAAACAAAAAACGGAGTAGCTTACGCGAGGATCTTTTGCGCCCCGTTCACGCAGCATCTTTTCTAAACTTCACGAGGGTCGTTACGGTAACGGCACACGGGGTTCCCGGACCTCTCAGCCTGTTTACCTTTATCCGTCGAGGCTCGTTCAACGAAACGAGAAACACGGATGAAAATTTTCGATCGAGATCCCCAACAGCCAGCATCAAACGTTGAACCAATCCTTCTACGGTGGCTTCGATCGTGGAATCACCCCAAGAATCTGTAAAACATTCGTTCAACGTTGGCTCCGTAAAATAATCGTACAAGGCTTTCCATCGCTGGACATTTTAAGGGGGTATTACTGTGTACTATTTTTTGTCATCTTTTTTTAACGATAGGTAGGTTTATACTGCTTTGTACTGAGATTTTATAGATGTATTTATTCATCTTGTAAGTAAAAAAATATTAAAAATTGTGGGAGTTCAAATGCGTTTTTTTTCTTTTTAACTAACTCCCATGATATTTCAAGATCTGGCAGACCGATTGATTTTAAATTTGGAGGGAATATTCAGCAGACACGCCTTCATCGCTGGAACTAGAGATTTAAAAAAATCTACAGGCGGTACTTTAAATGTTAATTACCTCGATCAACAAATTGGTATTCTTAATTTTCTCAGTACAAAGGCTGAAAAATAGCAGTCTAGGCAGCAATACCCTTTTAATTGCAGAGTGCGTTAAAAATAGCGACCGACCAATCTCTCTATTCCCGGCGACGTCCGACGAAATACATCGATTAACAAAATTGATTTTGCTCGCGGCCAACAACCCACAAACTTTCCGCTCGGGCCAATACATATATCGAGATAATTCTCGGTTAAACATTCACCGTTTTGAGCCTCGTCGAGCAGTTTGCGGAAATATACGTTCAGGTTATGCAGCTGACCCTTGGTGAAAGCAAGCTTCGTGGCCATTAATCGAGTACCGCCCTTCGTATACGAAGGCCCGCTAGGTGCACAGCCCATCCTCCTCCGAAAGAAAAAGACGGAAACAAACAAGGATTGTTAATTGAATTCCGTGCGCATGGTCTGGCGCATACATATGCATGTATGCGCTGAGCTATCAACATTTCCCGGTTAAAGGGTTAGCGAGATGGATAAATTTCAAACGGTTCCTAATTCTGCCGGAAACGCGTCGGCACAATCTATGTATTGCCACGAATCGCTCAGAACAGTGGCAAGAAACGGGTTACCTTCCGGTTACCAAACGCTTTTTCATCGACAGTCAGTATCTACCAACGAATTACAACTTACAACCTCGATCCGTGATAAATGACACCGTTATGTAATTGAGCTACACAGGAAACTGAAAGTTTGTATATTTAAATTAAACACTTGAGATTACAATTTCTTTATATCACCGTTTTACTGGCACAATGGCGTTGTTGGGGGCTTTAGTTATTAATCAACCCTTGTAAATAACGCTAATCAATTGACTGCCTATCCTTATGCATAAAAATACGAAATAAATATTCGTATTTCCTGCATATATAAAAACGCTTTACGATCGATCTATTTTACTAAATCGTACCTTGACGAACTTTACTTAATTTTTTAATATCGTCACTTTTTTTGTGTAATCCTTTTCTGCTACTTAGACGTTCTGTGGTCACTGTTAGCGCGTCACTTATTTCTTCTTTCCATACTCTTCGTGTTTTAATAAATCGAATTAAATTCGAGTGAAACTTGACGCGTCGATCTGGCGTACATAGTTGTCGATTTAGCTCGCGACGAAATATACATATGTACAATTTGTTAATAAGTACAATAGAACTGCTTTTCGGTATTGATCCTAGCTCGGTATAATATGTGTTCTCGGTTTCGATATAATTTTCTAACTGTCCTTCTTGTACAAGTTGCCGTCGTAAATACTGTTTGGAGAAGCTAGCTACCAATCGGAAAAGTCTTTTTTCAAGATGGTGAGCACGTTCCAGGTAGAAATGCTTAGCCTAAAAGTAAGGTCAGGCCTCGCGGGACCCTTTATGACGGACCATTCTGACGCCTCGTTTAATCAAAGGTATCCTAAACCGACTCTGGTAATAGCTTTTTACTTCAATAGTAAAGCTAAGCAGATTTTAAATTACTGCCTCGGGTAAACTGAACAAATCTTTAAAATTAATATTTCGCGACAAAACTTAAAGAAGTTTAAACTCCAAGGCTGATCGATGCGCACAAAACTATCAAACGCAACGAATTTCGATCGCTAATAGAAAATAACTAGGCTCGATTTACTTTTGATACGTACATACGTAGCGAGCGACGATCGAGTCACAGGTATAGATCCACAACGACTGAACGAACGCTATATCGTGGAGCAAAACTGCCAGGTGACGTTTCTGTTCCATCCGGAAAGATATTGACGCTTCACGATCCTGACCATGTGAATGTACCGAACGCCAATTATTATTCAGCGGATCGGCTAACAATGCCATCGCGGCGACCACGGCCACCGGAATTACTTCCGATCCTGATTGTGCGCGCTCGACTTCCGCTCCCGTGAACGCGTACCCGTCCGTCTACCTATGTGCATATATGTTTACGTCACAATTACGACGTTCCAGACCGTTTCGCCTGCGCGCATACAAGACCCTTTTAACCCTTTGCGGTTCGAGACATTTTTAATATTTCGCTCCAGCAGACCCGTACGCGATTCATTTTCACTCATGTCCACGACTTACGGCTGACATATACATATTTATGTATTTACGAATATACGAACAATTACATTTTTGCCCTATTATGTTTCACTCCGCGAAACGAGAAACAACAAATTTTTACAGGACATAGGGTAAAAGTTGTTAACCAGTAAATGAAACCTATCTGAATTTTTACCATTGTTACATATCATTCGTGTATGGGACCGAAACGTTTGGTAGCTTGGGCGTTGGCCCGATGATCTAGCGCGCAACCCCCCTGGACGGGGTTGACTCATGTCGTATATGAGCAACCGGCACAATTTTCATTTTTAACTGAGCACAAGCTCAGTTGCTTACAGAGCAATTTCGAGTATAAGGACCGCGTTTTCTCACTCGAGGAACTCAGCTTTTCTGAAACTCTCGATGCAACGTTACTTTGACACTCGAGGCAAGATCGGGCTACATCCCCATCAAACGACGTATCTACCTTAGCGGCTTTATTAGTGAGTGCCCATTAGACTAATCGAGAAGTACGCCGTCAAGACAACCTAGCAATAGTGCTAGTTCTGTTAATTGACTATTCTACTTGAGCATCGACTAGAATATATTCAAATAGTTATCCTCACTTAATACAACCCTGAACCATATTAACAGTAAGACTAGGGGTATCTCACGAACCCGGTACACCTTTACCGCTCGAGGTGACAGAGCAAGATCCTAAAAACATCCTAAAAACCTACGTTTTTGAAACCATACATTTTCCTTATAAATCTAACCCCGTGGCTCTCAGGGAATCGAACCCCTAATTCATCCACGTAACCTCCTCCTACGGCTCCCAGGGTATAGAGCCCCTGGTTCGTCCGGAACTCCTTTCTCTTTCCTAACCATACCTAAAACCACCGGTCCATTAAATTTGTGCATCCATCAAAATTGTGCAATTTGTCCATCTTATGAACACCTATTGCATCTTCTATCGATGTAACGAGGAGAGGTTCCGAGGTGCGCTGTTGACTAATCAACGTTTGCATAGTCGTAGATGTTAAGAAACTAAAACTTAAAATATTACACTTTGAGTTGTTATTGATGTTTATTTGATAAAGTATAATTACATGTTTAAAAAATCAATGTACTACAGCCTGATCAGTAAGACGTTCGCCTTGTGGTAATATGATGACGCGGTGTAGGTTTTTGAGTCTTACTGAATCAATCTGTACAGGATTTTTTTTTCATTTTTACAATTTTTTTTCAATCACACGCTTGAATACGATATTCTATACTTTTCACCGATATTCAGATGTATGTCTTTAAGAATTGAATTTAATTGCTATTTTAAATTTATGAAGTGCACGAACTTGCGTGGTACTTTTTCATAAAAAATAATCGAAATATTTAAATTTTAGTAATCGCGTGTATCTAACGAAAGCTCTATTTTTGCACATACAAGACTTTGCGTATTCAATTCCATTGGGAAGGCCGCCTCATTCACATTGATCAAATGTGAACGATTTCCCGATAACCCAAGCATATCTATAATAAGGATAAATATTTTAAAATTCATTGTAAAAACAAGTATAACTACAAAATGAATGTAGTCATATTTACCTTATTGTGTCGTAAATTGGTTCTTGTAATTGATTGTGGCCGAGCATTTAACTTTTACGACTAATACGTTGCAAGAAATATATTTTTTAAATATCATTTTTCGAAATTTGACCTCTGAGGACACAGAGGCCTAGCCATTTTCAAGCAATTTATTAGTTTATCAATCTATCGTTCACGTTAAGTTACTCAAAGCAAGAGAAGATTGATATAATTTTACTTTAAGATAAGTGATCAATAATTAAGAAAAACAGTTTTTAATTTTCAGAGTCAAAAGTCATATCAAGGTCATATCATATACATATCTGAACATATTTCAATTTCAGTTACACAATACAGTAAAAACAAATATGTACTTACACGCATAAAACATCCATAAGTGACCTTAGAAAAAATATTTGCAATATATTGATCTTTCAATAACACTTAAATTACACATAAAATAGATTCTGTGTTGCCACAATTGGAGAAGATGTTTAAACAAGATGCTATTTAACTAGTCTTATTAGCCTGTGCTGGTACAAAATAGCACCGTATTTGGACCAAATTACAAACCCACATAATTCTATCACTTAATTGCTCACAAAAATTCTCACAGTTTGCAACTATTGATTGTAACTTCACTGTACAACACATGCAAAATTCAACTAATCTTAATTATCATGTTAAATTACTTACAGCTTCTCACCATCCAGAGCATATTTGTACCCAGAGTTGGTTCCATTTCCATGGGGGCTTCCATAGCCATAAATCTAGCAAAATTGGACGAAAGAAATTCATATTTTTTCTCATCAGCTCAGACTTCCTTGGTACTCTACAATCAATCAATGAGAAAATGAACACACTAATAATTATAATATTCGAAAAATTGTGTTTCCACAATCAAAACCTTACCAGGTACAGAACCCCTTGAGTTTCTAGGTACAGGAGCAATCTTATAACCTTGGTGCCTGCTTATCCAGAGTAGAATAGAAAACAACTTCGTTTCATGTGAAATTTTCATTGCAAAACATTTGGTGCCAATTTTTCCAAATTAATTTCTTTGCTATGGCAACATTTCTTTTTTCTAATTGAGATGCGAAAATTCTACAGTGCCTACGTTTCATATTGGGCGCCATCGTACCCACTACTATCTTTTGAGGTTATGTCAATTGCAAAGTGTAGTAATCTTAGATCATATACAGGGATGTTCGCCAACCCTGGGAAAATTTTTAATGGGAGATTCTAGAGGCCGCAATAAGAATACAATTGTTCACTGGATTCACAGAAAGACACAAATATTACGCACTTAGCACGCATTGAATAGGTACGGAGTCCCAACTACGGACAAGTTATAGGTTAAAGCAGATAATTTAAGTGGACAATGCTAGCAAATATATATATTTAGAGAAAAACTATCGAATTAATCGAAAAACGGTTGCTTGTCAGAGTGACACAGTAAACCCGTAAAGATAATAAACCATTAGGGAACGAAATGTTCTCGAATCTTATTGTATTTCTTTTACAACCGCGGTTACTATCTAGGATGCTGTGACAATTGAGCTGCCGCTCTCGTCAAAAGCAGTAGCGCCTATGGCAAGTATCACCAAAAAGCGAACGGTGCTGCCATCTGTCGGGAGAGCGGCAACTCAACCAGTGTGGCCAGATCTACCGCACGAGCCACGTGTACGTGTGCTCGGTACTTCGCACAACTTCGGGAAATCGATAAAGAAAGCTAGTGTGTGCCCTTCTTTCTTTCTCTTGTACAGCTGAAATACGATCTCGCGATAATCGACATACGATTCGAAGTCTCGACTGCCCCACACATATACATATACGACCCTTGCGGTAGAGTATGTTGCTTTCTCCATCATTCGGTTAGATGCTAAGGAAATTCGTCGTTACTAGTGTTACTGTCGATTCACTGAATTGTGCCAATGTGGCCACACTGGTGGGTACAGAATAAAGTTCGATAAGAATAAATTCTCGCCTTCAGTTTTACTATCGAATTAAACTTTACATATAAATGTATATGCGCACATTACATTCTAAATAGATTCCTCAAAAAACACATACATACTGACTTTTGCCTATCAGAGAGTCAAAAACCAGAGGTTTCTCTTTCGAAATAATTTCTAATAAATTTTAAATATGAAAAAAGAAATTATCATCTGTGGCATATTCTTATTATTCTACGTCGAAGCAACCAATAACGCAAAATCAAGCAAACAGAAATCATGGCGAGACAAAGATATACGAGATATGACTGATGCAGATTTAGAGCATTTATTAGACCAGTGGGAGGTACACTATATTTCTTTTTATATCTCTTCAATTTTGAAAGAAAAAGTAGATGTAACCGATGGAAACAATAAATAAAAATATATTTTAATATGTAATATATTGTAGGAAAATGATGAACCTTTGGAACCAGATGAACTTCCAGAACACCTTAGACCCAGTCCACAAATTGACATATCAAAGGTAATATTTTGGCAATGTAATTTAAATGTCATTTATGTATTTTGTTTATTTATATAGCTGGATATGTCAAATCCTGATAATATACTCAAAATGACTAAGAAAGGTAAAGGTGTTATGATGTTTGTTGACGCTAATGAGGACATGTCATCAGAAGAAGCAGCTGTAATAATGAAGATCTGGCAAACTAGTCTTCAAAATAATCATATTATTGCAGAAAGGTACCTTATTTTCTTGATACAAGCTATTAAGTAATAATGAACTTCAATATTAAATTTTAAACCCTTTAATCAAATAGAATATTGTATTCTATCCATAGTAAAACATTTGGACTTCCTTATTTTCTTGCGAAGGAATGTAAAATTGTTTTTAATTCAGGTATTAGTTAACATAGTTTCTGTATCAAATTGTTGGATTTCTTTTCAGATATCCAATTGATCCAAAGAGATCTGTATTCTTGTTTCGTGAAGGTTCTCAAGCTGTTGATGCAAAAAATTTTTTACTGCAACAACCAGAATTATCTCATGTTACCCTTGAAGGGCAAACTTATTATCCACAAAAACAGGTAAACCTTTAGACTATATTCAAAACAGAAGTATCCCTTTCTAAATAATTAAATTTACGGCTTGTTACAGAGAGGTACTGCAGCAAAAATTAACAATTTAAACACACGAAATAAGACAAACAAGGAGAGGAAGAAAACCGAATTATAATTTACTATGAACAAACATTGTTTAAAGATACTAAATATTTTTTTTGTATATTTTTATAACTTGTATATATTTATACAAAAGCTACTATGTATAGAACCGTTTTTTATACAAGTATTTTTTTGTTTAATTTACAAAAGTAAATTTATAATATAAATTACCTGTATATATATTTTTTATAATTCCATTTAATACTTTGTAGAGGTAAGAATATAAATCATAAATACTAATCTAACCTGTGAAATATCTGAAAACTATGAAACCAGATAAAGAAGTATAACGAAGACTTTATTTTGGTCATTTTACAATACCAATTACATTTTTAACATTATTAAAGCAGCAGCAATTGAAATAACGATTAATAGTAATATTAGTTCTGTTAAAAATAATGTAACATATGCAAAACAGAATGTTAATGGATATGTTTTGATTAATAAATTATAATACAACGTGTAACTACTCATTTGTTCAAACTTGATCTGCTACTCTGAGAATCTAACTGATTAGGGACATTCATTGCTCGTACTTCTCTTTGCAACTCTTTCACCACAGTTGCAAGCGCATATGGATTAACTCCATTCTCACATAACCTAATGCATATACTTAAGGTTGTTGGATCCAGGTTTGTGTTCAACAATTTTGAAATTTGGTACAGTGTTTGGAACGTTTTCCGAGCAGCGTTGATCTGGTGATGCACAGCCTCTGGCATGCTGGCTCGAGTTCGTTCCTTTCTATAAATAAAAAATGAAAAATAATAATGAGCACAGCTATATATAGGTTCTTAATTGCAAAAATTGCGTCTTTAAACGGATGAAATCAAGAAAGGTTAAGCGTTGTATAGAACAGATTATTTTATGAAATACATACTCTCCGTTGTGAGACAGTTTTGCGGAGATATTAATCCACAATATCGAAATAAAAAAAAGATCACGGTTCGTAGAGCAATCTTATTCAATGTCACATCGTTAGAATATTCGTAATATCGTTTACTTCAACATTAAAACATGACAACAGACTACAAACGAAACTGAAAGGAGCTTTTGAATTTGACGAGATAGATTGAGTCACAGATGCAGTATAGAATAGATGAAACATTCAATATGAGTTTATGCTTCGTTTGACCTTGTAAGAAATTACGTCGCGACCTCTATACGAACATATAAAATGTCCATTAAGGAATATTTCGATTTAGATGTGTATATAATTTTTTGCAAATGAATAGGCAGGCAAAATGTTAATTCACAAGTAAATCTAATATTTTTATTCGTTATTCGTGAATAAAATTTGCACAACTTTGCTGCCAAGATACTAGAAATCGCGGAATGAAAGATACGTTTGGATGGTCGGTCTATTCTTTACGTTATTTGTGGCCAGAGCAAGAATCGTCGAGCTGATCGTGCACAGTTTGTCGCATGGTAATACCTAGGTCGATGAAAATAATTAGGAGCCTATTTTTCTGAGTGGAATCTGAAAGAATGTGGCTAGAAGAATGCGACAGTTTTGCGGAATTATGTCGAGGATATCTGCCATACTATTTATTAATCATTTTACCAATCTTTATCATTATCTCCCCGGTTAACCCAGTTGCGGCATCGCACGAATTTCCTGTATATCGGATGCATCAGTATGACTTGCACGGCGAACCTCACGGTAATAAAATTCGTGCATTTTGATTGATGAACGATTAATTGATACAATCAAATACACGAAAATGTTATCTCGTCAAATCCACAATAAGATTGAATTTTTTCATTCAGGTTGCCGTAGTGCCCCTGTTTCTTTGGAAGCAAGATCTCTCACTGGATGGAGCACCTCTAGACACTGTGTTGTTGCTAAAGCCTTGGACCTTACACCAAATCACTTTTACTCGATTAAGAACAAGGCAGGAGCCCTGATAGTAGTTTTGCCAGAGAAAATTGCAGAATTGACGATAGAAGAAAAACAGGTTAACAAGTCTATATACATATTTACGAGAGTTCCAGCTTCTAATAGATATTATACCGACATGGTGACAGTTGCTTAACACTTTGAAGGCCGCTGTCACGTATACGTGACTTTGCAAGCTAGCAGACGTTGGCCACTGTCACGTGTGCGTGATCTACTGTATCGGTCACCATTTATGGTGTTAGAATTGTTGCATTGTTGCATGGAATGTTCCATTTTGCGATTGCAAATGGATCGAATAGACCAATCAAATATTCTAAATAACCGTGATGTTGATAAAAAAAATTATTGTATACATAATTTGTTTGTTTCAGCATATTATGAGCTTAGAAGATTGTATGATGTTTGGACCAGAAACAATGATACCAGTGTATTTCGCTTCCTGGCATCCAGATCTTCAAACTATTTTGGACGACCTTGCCAGTGGATTTATCATGGATGAAAAAACAGGTTCTGCCGCCGAAGCGATGTTTAATTTTATATCCGCCAGTGGTTATCAAGTGGTGGTACCAACTGGGCAAGCGCTCGCCAAGACGGACGTTAAAGTAGCTACTTTGCACGGAAAGTTAACCGGTACCAGAGCGGAGGAAAAATTACCCACAATTGCCTTGGTAACGCATTACGATAGCACGGGAGTTGCGCCCGAATTGTCGTTTGGAGCAGACAGCAATGCATCTGGAATGGCTATGTTATTAGAAATAGCACGATTATTCTCCACTTTGTATTCTACCAGCAGATCAAGGCCACAGTACAACCTTGTCTTCATCATAACTGGTGCTGGAAAGCTAAATTACCAAGGCAGTAAAAAATGGTTAGAAGATCAGCTGGATGGTCTCGAGGGCTCCATAATACAAGACGCAGCTTACGTCATCTGCCTCGATACAGTATCTACTAGCGATAATATTTATGTGCACGTTTCAAAACCGCCGAAAGAAAATTCCACGGGCGGTCTTTTTTACAAAGAACTTAAAGCAGTGTCCGACTCATTGAACGGCACTACCGTGGAAGGTGTGCACAAGAAAATAAATTTAGCCGACAAATCGCTAGCTTGGGAACACGAGAGATACAGTATGCGAAGATTACCGGCAACAACTTTATCCACCTTAAAGAGTCACGAAGATCCAATCAGAACGACAATCTTAGATTTAATGAAAGCAGGACAAATAGATAAGTTGTACAAACATACTCAAGTAGTCGCGGAAGCGTTAGCAAGACATATATATAATTTGAGCTCTAGTCAAATTTTCATGGATCCACTGGAAGTTTCGAAGGAATCATTAACTTTATGGTTTAGTTACTTAGCATCGCAACCAAGAGCTGCCCCCTTATTGGCAGACAAGCATAATACGTTAGTTGGCACACTGGAAGAAGCAATGGCTAGATATCTTGGGGATGTCAAAGTTACCTTGCACAGTCCTGACAAACAAGATCCAGAATTCGTATTTTACGATGTTACAAAAGCTACGCTGAACGTATACAGGTAAGTTTATTGACTACTTCGATTAGTATAGATAGAGATCCCTGTAGATAATGTAATTTATTACGTTTCAGTGTAAAACCCGCTGTATTTGATCTCTTTCTCACAATTGCCATCATTGTATACCTGGGGATACTTTATGTAATCATACACAATTTCCCACGTGCATATTCGTTAGCGACTCGTTTTTCAGTTAAGAACAAAGCATCGTGAAATTGTTATTAAACATTAAAACTTCATTAACTGCATTGTAAAATAAGAAACTTGCTGCAGATTTTCTTAACGAATCTTAATATATAACAAGCATTGTAGGTTCAAATTGAAGATCAAACAAAGTTATATGTACATTAATTTTGCTCGCATAAATCCTGAATTAAAGACTATCTATCGTTCTACGTCTTATCCAGATCTCTAATCGTAGATATCTGTATTACTATATAGTTACGAATTTAAATTTAAATTTCCATCCTCCTATTGCTTCCAATAATAATTATACGAACAAATGTATGAACATTTGAGAAAATTGGCAAAAATCTATATTAGAAATTACCATCCTGATAATGTATTATTCGTGGCTTAATACAAATTATTGTGTAAGATTACGTGATAATTAAGACCAAGTTATGACAGACCAAATAGTGAGATTTCAGAATGCAATTTGTGACAAAAAAGACTGGCAGATTTAAGCATAAATGCAAAACAAATACAGAACTTTAATGTTACAATGTATTTAGTAATAAAAGTAATAATTCCAAACCTTATATAGGATAATAGTATGCTAATTTTATTCAGATGCATTATAACGAATTCATTTAATGTATTTGCTAAACAATTGTTGCTATGTTTCTAACATCATATACAATATTCGTATTATAAATATTACATTGCTGCACAAGTTCTGACTACTGACTTCTAGTTGAATAAAAAATAATAAATGTTAGATACAAACCTTATTGTTTCTAATGTGGTACTCTTATAAATGTTATCTAAACCAGCTATAAAGGTATTGCTCAAAATAATCAAAGGGCCTTGCGTTTGGAGAATGAACTATACATATATTGGGAATCGATTTTTACATTTTCACGAATTTTAGGATACTATACCTACTTCCTCTTTTGATTAATATTGCCAGCGTTTAAAAATCTCGAAGATTCTCGGAAATATGAAGCTTTTTATAGAAGTTAATCTCGATTCTTTATGTTTGTATTATATAAAAATAATTACCCTTTAAACAATTTCTATTACAAAAGTAGAGAAAAAACAATGAAAATTAGTAATTTTAAGTGAAAAATTATTTTCTTTCTATTAAATTGTATAAAAACAATTATTATTAGGCTAAGACTTTTGTCAAGCGACTAGTTTTGTATAATGTACTTATATTTAAATAGTTTAAAAAATATTGGTTACTTCATTCGTGTGGTAATTTGAAAAAATTGCACAATTGTGTCTAAAATAACAAAAAACACAAAAAGTGTGAGGTACTGTCCGAAGTACGAGTTTTCTTTTAACAGTAAATTAACTGAAGAATTCAATTCCAGTTTAATTTTTACTGACAACATAGAATTTTTGCAGTAAACTAATAATATAGCTCTGAATAATATTACATTACATCGCGTACGAATTACTAGTATAAAATGTTAATATACGTAGCAATATTGTATAATGGAAACAAATTTTAAAAAGCAAATCTCCTCCGCTAGGAAATGTGAACAATTTAATTGTCAAATACTATCATAATGTTACAAAAAATATGCTTGTAATTAATATATTTACCAGATGGGACAAGGAAAATTTAGGAAATAATTTATGTTTATAAGTCATTATAATAGGTATTTACTGATAATAATATTATTTAAATAAAATTACAAAAGAGAAATGTAAGAAGAGTGTAAAATAAATGTCATGGAAATTAAGTATTCAACTTCTAACAAAGGTATCCTTTAATTCTACCTAACTATTAAACACATACTAGCAGTCACTAATATCATTGTTATTGTTCCTACGATTTGGTAAAATATTTTTTATGTGTTACCGCGCGATATGAACATTATTTAATTTGAAAGGTCAGATACAAACCATCATTAGCAACATAAGAACAGGTCCAGGTCCTTGGGAATGAATTAACTACTAAACAGGTTTGACTAGTTTACCACCTTCTATTTTCTACATAAGCAGATATCATCCAACATATGTTGAGGTATACTACATACTGTGAAGTGCTTCAAGATATGAACTCCATTTTTCATAAAAGTATCTATGTAACTTTAATGTAAACGCTTTGAGAATATTTGTCGGAAAAACACTGTATTTGATTACTTAATTTTTTAACAGGTTCGAAAGTTAAACAGAAAAGATGGACGTTACAAAAATGTATGAGCTCCTTGGTAGAATGTATAAAGCCAGAATTGAAAGCAATAAAAGAAGCTGGTACATGGAAAAATGAACGACTAATAGCTTCGTCTCAACGGACACGAATTGTACTGGCAAACGGGAAAGAAGTTCTTAATTTCTGTGCAAATAATTATTTGGGCTTATCCGTGAGTATGATAATTTGAAAAAGGGCTGTTAATTTTATATAAATTGTTTTACCTCGTGGTTAATTGGTCTTTTACATTTAGGATAATAAAGAAGTCGTTTCAGCAGCAAAGATTGGTCTAGATAAATACGGGGCTGGTTTGAGCTCTGTAAGATTTATATGTGGTACTCAGGACATTCACGTAGAATTAGAGAAGAAGATTGCCAGATTTCATGGCAGAGAAGACGCTATACTTTACGCATCTTGTTTCGATGCGAACGCTGGCCTCTTTGAAACCTTGCTAACGCCCGAAGACACGGTATTAAGCGACGAACTTAATCATGCCTCTATTATCGACGGTATTAGGCTATGCAAGGCAAAGAAACACAGGTGAGTGACATAAATAAATGTAAATAAATATTATATATCTTGCTCTGAACTGCCAGTCGTTTAAAAATATTTTGTTTGCTTATTTTTAGTTTTAAAGAATAACACTGATTTACAATCAAAATTACTTTTAATTCAACATATTGACCCTGATTTGGGTGTTGAGTAAGTATAATCAAAATTATAGTTTCATTTAGGGAAAGGATGCAGTTGCATTTTTCGAGCAAAAGTTAGGGTTGAAATGTTGGATTAGAAATAATTTTGATTGCAAACCGATATTCCTCTTCGAGACTAAATATAAGGAAACAAACCTTGTTACATAAATAAATATAATTGTTTACTTTATAACTTACTACTAAAGGTACAAACACAGAGACGTAACAGATATAGAAAATAAACTGCAAGACAGTATGTCTTCGCGTTTACGTCTTATTGCGACCGATGGTGTTTTTTCTATGGATGGTACTGTGGCGCCATTACCAAAAATACTTGAGCTTGCACAAAAATATAATGCCATCACTTTTGTGGACGATTGTCACGCGACTGGTTTCTTCGGAAAATCTGGAAGGTGATTATTTTATTATAATTTGTACTCAATTTGTACTTTCTTACTAGTACTATTAATGGAAAATAATTACAACGTTTAAACATATTCGAGACTGATGTATTATTACAAGATTGTTCCTAGTAGTCATCAAGAGTTTTGTAAATCTATTCTGATCCATGTGTTACATCTTCGAATACATTAACAATAGCATTAGCGTAAGAACTGTGTTTATTGCTTACGGGTTACGATTCAAAGAAATTGTAGAATTAAAAAATGTTTAGGGACTATAAATTATAGAACATTTTTCGATAACATAGAAAAAATAAATAAATACAATATGTGATATATCAGTTTACAGTAATGCTTCTTTTTTTTTTATATCGATGAAATTATTCTATTGCAGAGGAATAGAAGATTATTTCGGTCTGTCGGGAAGCATCGATATAATTAATTCGACATTAGGTAAAGCTCTTGGCGGGGCAGCAGGTGGTTACACGACCAGTAACAAGGAACTGGTTAATTTGTTAAGGCAACGCAGCAGGCCATATTTATTTTCAAATTCATTGCCTCCTCCTGTAGTCGCATCTGCAAGTAAGGTATGCTATAAAAGAAACGTTTAAACCGCTGATTAATGATAACAAACGACAAATATGCAAAATTGGAATATGTTTTTACAGAGTAGTGTTACATTTTCTAATTCGCATTAACGATTTTGTCTTTTATAATAGTTGTTATTTCCAGTTGAAAATATTAACTGAAAAATCACAATTCACTCGAACGACCAAATTTTTAATCGCGTCGCACAATAGATCGATTAGCTCAGAAGAAATAATCGATTAATGTCTAATTTTGTTATGTAGGTGATGGATCTGATAACAAATTCCACAGAATTTCTGGATAAACTAAGAAACAACACCGATCTGTTTAGAAACGGTATGAAAGCAGCAGGATTCACGATCACTGGTGACAATCATCCTATCTGTCCTATCATGATAGGCGATGCAAGATTAGCCACTGAATTTGCCGACAAGATGATTGGTGCGTTTATTTTACAATATACTTAAACATAAAAATTTGTACGTCTTATAAATAAGAAAATACGAGATATTTAAAAAAATTCGAACCTATGAAATGATTGTCTTTCTTTTACAGAAAAAGGAATTTATGTAATTGGTTTTAGCTATCCCGTAGTACCGAAAGATAAAGCTAGAATACGTGTACAGATTAGCGCTGCGCATACAGTGGACGATATACAACATGCTACAAGTGCGTTTATACAAATTGGAAAAGAACTAGGAATTATTACCTGATATCCTTTTTAATTTACATCTTTAAAAAACAGAAAGCGAAAGTGTGATTAAAATGTAATGCTAAATTAAGTTTTATAGACGAACACCAAGGCTAAGATCTTGCATGCAAAAAAAAAAAATGTTCCAACTAAATATTACGAAGATATTACCTTTTATACAAATTTCACAGAGTACAGGATTTTTTGTTTAGTTTACAAAAGCTTTTGATTACATGTAAAGTTTATATATTCTTATTAAACATTAATTAAATAAACATTAAGGTTTGTATGGTTTAACAAGATTTTCAGAGAACTCTTTGATTTGTTGGACTCCACGAACTTCTGTTTCTAACAAAGGAAGTCGTGTCACATGGAAATCTTCGTACAAATCCACTATCTGGAAGAACGTTTCGCTAATTAATTTATAATGTTTTTGGATTTATATGATATTACGATTAAAATATACTTCAATGTGTACCTGTTCTAAGTATTTATTTTGTAGTTTATGCCTTGCGAGACAAAGTTTGCAAGGTGAATCTTCCTTCAAATATATTAGCTGGTTTAATATGATGTTGTGAGTGTCGATACCACATTTTGTCAATTCCTGTACAAGCCTCTCGGTTTCATAAAGCGACAAAAATTCTGCTATGCATACGCAAACAAACGTTGTTTGATCAGGGTTTTTGAATTGTTCGTTTACTTGCCGCATCACCACGAGCATATCCTCTATTTTAGTAGAAAATGTATCTACATTGAAATCTGTCACACCCAACAAAGAGCTTATCTGTAATTCAATGCGTTTGAAATTAGAGTTCTTCGTTTGAACGTCAATAACGATTGGCGCGTATCTTTCATAGAAAAGTCAACATTGGGCAAAAAATTAATCGGCAACTGACCATTAAATTACTGCTGTTAATCGTTAATCGCAATTAATGATTACATTATTTTTAATCATTAACTCCAAAGGCATGACGCGACTTTTGATCTCAAATGATAGGGTACAGCTTTCTGTCTAAATGTTGCTCATTCTTAGAAAAGTGATGTCATAAAAAAGATGTAAAAGAAGATACATAACACGACAAATATGAATTTTATCCATAAGTGTTATTTGCTACTCGAATAAAAATGCACCCAACTCTATATTCTACCTGTGTGATGAAAGGACTGATCTTTGTCTTTAAACGCATTAGTTTCCCCAGGCTCTTTTCTACAATTTGTGGAAACGATAGTAGCCTTAATGTATGCCCGGTAGGTGCAGTATCGAAGACAACAACCGAAAAATTCATTCCTTTAACAAGCCTGAAAATATATAAATATCAGGTAAGAGTAATGCTTTTTGTCAACATAAGGAGCCTTTCTAACTTGTGGGTAGAAACCAAATATATGAAAATATTCAGTATTTTTTCGTAAAATAGCTGCCATTTTGCCATTTTTCATTTTTTTGAAAAGATCCTAGTTCATGCTATAACCACACTCATCTATATTAAGAATATCGTTGGTTTTAGGATTTCGAATAACTTGTTCGCAAGATATCACGTACGCAGTCGGGTGCCGTTCGTAAAAACTGTTGTTTGATGATCAACAAAAACAGCGTAATCAATAGATATTATGCGTTGCAAAAATTCGTAAATATAGCTAAATATATAATAAATGTATCTACAAAATCCGGAATTAATCGCTCTTTAATAACCCGCAAAAAAAAATCACAAAGAAACACGTATTTTTCATGCCTACAAGGTAGAATGGCCCCTTAAAAGCAGACAATATGCTAAATAGTTCAACACTAACTTCATAACTTCTACGTAACTCATCGCCTCGTCGATACCAGGAAAAGTACCCACAATTTCTTGCGTTACAGTCCTACTCAATCTCATTGCTTCTCTACCTGAAACTATAGTACGAAGCTATAAATTTCATATTCGTTCGTTAAAAGATAAGTGAAAATAAAATATCAGTGTCGATTGACCTTACCTGCTTCGCTTTCGAAATATTCCTCGGGCAGTTCGGTGATGCCAACATTTGGATCTATTTCCATAGCGAATAAATTATCAAAACCTTTCACTTTCGTCGGAATTCTGCTAAATTTCTGATCGAAGGCATCGGAGATATTATGCGCGGGATCCGTCGAAATGATGAGTACATTTTCTCTCACTTTCGACAATTGCACAGCTAACGAACAACTAAAGAAAATGGGTGTCAATGATGATCGAACAGTCATAAAGAGGAAACTATATTCGTAAATTCTAATTACCAGCATGTCGTTTTACCAACTCCACCTTTACCGCCGACGAATATCCATCGTAAAGATTGTTGTTCGATTACGTTTCTAATGGAAGGCTCGTATTCGGTCGGTTCGCTGTTATTTGTGTTCATGTTTTATCGAAACGCAACGTTACGCGTTTTGAAAAATTTTAACAAGTCATCTACTATTGTCACTGTTACGGATGAAGAAACGTAGAGAAAGCGGAACAGAAAAATCACACCACGTCAACTACGTAAGTACATATCATCGAACGCATAAAAACAAAATGGAATAGACGAACTATATGTGAGATGGGAGATGGGAGAGAGAAGCCATCGATGTTACACTATCGATATGTCGCGAGTTTCGCTACAAGTAGCTACATATGATCGCATTCGTTGAAAACGATAAGAATACTTAAAGAAGATATGTCCAAGCATAAGTAAAGATTGCAAATATTCGAAACAGAAATAGGGGTTTCACTATAGAAAACAGATTTTCTTTGTCTGTTTTACCTAAGAACATAATAGGGCACGTTAAAAAGAAAATATATATATTTAATAATCATTTTTATCATAGATGTTTGATTTTAAAATAAAACGTCACATTGGTAAAGGAAAAAGCAAATCGATTGTACGGTATCGATTACTCGCTGGCGACTATCCATTCGATATCGACTGCAGGGTACCTACACACAATGAATGTAGTGGTTTTTAATAGTAGGCTAATTTGGAAATGTTCGAAGTGTCTCTAAATTGCGATCTGAAACATTAGTTCAGAGTTGTTTGTTAGTTTTACAGTGATATCGTGGATTCCAGAGACTGGTCGGAGCGAAAGAGCTCGCACGTATTATGCCGCAATTTCACAAAATCGAAATAAATAGGACCGAATGGGAGGTTCCGGAACGATATCAGATGCTCACTCCAGTGGGATCAGGAGCTTACGGTCAAGTGTGGTAAGAAAGACAGCAATTATTTATCAACGATCGGTCAGTTGCCGAGGATTATTAAGATTACTATGAATTTCGTGAATTGTCTGGAAGGTTTAAACAATCCCGCTTCAGAGTTCACGAGTAACCCAATATTGTGTTACGACCATGAACTAATCATAACCTTGACATTTCTGGCGTTTCTATTGCTTACTCTTTATACCGCTCGAAGATGTACAAAAATTTCTCTCCCGATTTAAACACTCGTACGGTTATTAAATTGTACAAGTTACGATTATAAACACTTGTGTAAATACACGAAGCGATCTCGTTTCGATGTCGCGGGACGAATTAAAATCAGACCATTTGAAAGAAGAAACTCTTAAATTGTACGATTCGGTTTCATTAATTTTTATAAAAGAGTGTGCATACATTGTTTCAGTTCAGCAGTTGACACGACTACTGGTCACAAAGTAGCAATAAAAAAATTAGCCAGACCATTCCAGTCAGCCGTACACGCGAAGCGCACGTACAGAGAACTTCGAATGTTGAAACACATGAATCATGAAAATGTAAGTGAAGTTGGGTGTGCACATAATGTATGCATGTTTGTGTAAACATTCTCAAAGTTGGCACTGCAGAAATTAGAAGTATTTGTCTTGGCATCTAAAATTAAGAACTATGACATTCTGCACCAAATTTTATTTTTACTTTCTAAAGTCCTGGGCTATAAAAGTAATTATTCAATCATTAAAATTTTCTACAATTGCCTTTACATATACAATTGATATTTATTTCAGGTAATTGGTCTTCTAGATGTATTTCATCCGTCTTCCTCGTTGGAAGATTTTCAGCAAGTGTAAGTGTTTCTATACAGGGTGTTTTGCCTACCCTGGGAAAAATTTTAATGGGATATTCTAGAGGCCAAAATAAGACGAAAATCAAGAATACCAATTTGTTGATGGAGGCTTTGTTAAAAAGTTATTAACGTTTAAAGTTCCACCCGTATTGAATTTTTTTCTCGAAAATGCGCAGGATTTCGGGGGTATGTTTATTCACCAAAAATAATTGTAATTGGCCTCTGCAACCGAAAATAATTTTTCCAGGACGATTTGAAATTTCTTTTTTCGTCGTAAAATTTCACACCTTCTCGAATTTTTTCCTCGAAAGTGGGTAGGATTTCGGGGGTATATGTAATGGCCAAAAATGATTGTAACTAACCCGTGCAACTAAAAATAATTTTTTTAGAACGATTTGAAATTTGTTAATTTTGTCGAAAAATTTTACACCTTCTCGAATTTTTTTCTCGAAAGTGGGTAGGATTTCGAGGATGTCTCTAATGACCGAAAATAACTGTAATTGACCCCCGCAATCGAAAATAATTTTTCCAGAACGATTTGAAACTTTTTAATTCAATTGTTAATAACTTTTTAACGAAGGCTCAGTCAAGAAATTGATAGTCTTGATGTTCGTCTTATTTCGGCCTCTAGAATGTCCCATTATAAGTTTTCCCAGGGTTGGCCGAACACCCTGTATGCTCTGTGATACAATTGTTTTCTTCATTGCTGTTTGATGTACAAGAAAGTTTAAAATTTTGTTCATCATGGTTTAGCAACATTATGTTCTTTTAATAGATATTTAGTTACACATCTAATGGGCGCGGACCTTAATAATATTGTAAGGACGCAAAAACTTTCGGACGATCATGTACAGTTTCTTATTTATCAAATTCTTCGTGGTCTCAAATACATTCATTCTGCGGGTATAATACATAGGGTAAAGTATTACGTATCATAGTATGATCATAGGAACTCAGAATAGTTGAAATATTAAGAATTACTTATCATATTCAGGATTTGAAACCATCCAATATAGCTGTAAATGAGGATTGTGAGCTGAAGATTTTAGATTTCGGATTGGCCCGACCTACAGAAAATGAAATGACCGGATATGTTGCCACAAGGTGGTATAGAGCTCCAGAAATTATGCTTAATTGGATGCACTATAATCAAACAGGTGTTTATTGTGTATTTTTATTTTTCATCTTTATGAAAACTTCCTTATCTTACTTCTAACACATTAAAACGTACTTTTCATACTTTTTAGTCGATATTTGGTCAGTTGGATGTATAATGGCTGAGTTATTAACAGGGCGAACATTATTTCCTGGAATAGATCGTATCCTTTTTATAATTACGCTTTCCGAGCTCATTGAATATCAATAACTAACAACTGTAATCATTGTTTGCATTTTTCTGTTTACTTATGTATCGTACTAACACGTGTACGAACTTTATTTCATGATTGTATATGAAAAGTCACGAATCTTTAACTGTCTCAGAATTGAAAGATGTGCTTTTTGCTAAGGCTCTACATATGGCTTCTTTTTTGCTTTAACATCCTTCTGCGCTAATATATCAATACTGTTTAGTTTGTTCGTCTTGTGACACGCGTCGCTTCGATCTGGTAACAAGGAAAATATACGAGCACAATATATTATTTTTAATACGCTTCGTTGCACAAGGTCGTATTAACCGTTTCATTGTGTAATAATTAAAGTATTCAGTGAAAGTAGAGAAAGGTGTGGTGGAACCTTAGCAAGAGCAGATATACATCAACTGAACTTAATAATGGAGATACTGGGTACTCCACGAGACGAATTTATGCAAAAAATATCATCGGAATCGGTAAGTAATTTCCATAATCATTAAATAACGATTCGTTTTATATAAAAAAGTCAACCGGTGCATGCTAGTTGTTTGTAATGTGTTGCATCTTAAATGCCTCGCATGTTAGACGTTTTTTTTATGGCAACAGCGTATACAAGTCCTTACTCGTTTCCTCGATTAATAAGCTTACCTTAAATGTTAACTAAAATAAGCATTTAGCGTTTCTAAAGTTCGCGAATTCGCTTGGTGAGTACGTATTAATTTCTCTACAAATATTTCGTTTGTTTGTTATTAATGTTTTGGAATGACAACAAGAAATGCTTTAAATAGGTGCAGTTCTAATACAATTTTGTAACAATTAAAATTTTTTCTATCAACATATAATGAATTATGCTTTAAACGTACCTTAACTTTAAGCAGACATTGATCATCTAACACGAGTCTTAGTACTCTGTGGTACACCCACAGAAGAAACTTTAAGCAAAATTACCAGCCAAGAGGTAATTTTTTTTAAATAAATATTTTTTTTTTTATAAATCCCTGTCCAACGATGATGGAATTTCTTTTTTATTTTTTACACAGTCTCAAGTTATTTTTATATAACTTATCGGCTCACCGGTTTTGCGATCCGAGAAATCGAATAAAATAATCTTATGCCTGATAATACGATTTTGCTTTGAGTTTATATTGCGTTGTACGAATAAAACAATAAGGAATATTTGTTGTGAGCGAAATACATTAAAAATATGCTGAGTGTGAGGCAAATTAATAACTTCGTAAACAATTTATACTTTTGTTTGTTCTAGAAAAACTATTATATATAATTTGTACATATATACATACTTATATAAACGTAAAGTTATACAAGTTATTTAAAAGTTGTATAGATAACAAGCTTAAATGTTGTTTTAGGCAAGAAATTATATACAAAGTTTACCTCCTTTAAAGAAAAAGAATTTCAAAGATGTTTTTCGTGGGGCTAATCCTTTAGGTACACTTGCATTATATATTCAGTACTAGGACTGGGACTATTCAAATTCTTTATATGTATTTAAATAGCGACAAGCGAAGGTCGAAAATTCAAGTATTTGAATATTATCATTCAAATAAGAAAATATTTATACATCCAAGCTACATAAATAATGAGGATTGTAGATGATGCGATTCTTAGAAGATGTTAAATAATCCGAGAACAATTTTAATGGGAGATTCTAGAGGCCAAAATAAGACGAAAATCAGGACTATCGATTTCTTGACTGAGGCTTCATTAAAAAGTTATTAACAATTAAATTCAAAAATTTCAAATCGTTCTGAAAAAATTACTTTCGGTTGCGGGGGTCAGTTACAATCATTTTTGGTGAATAGACATACCCCCGAAATCCTACCCACTTTCGAGAAAAAAAATCGAGTAGATGCTGAAATTTTTCGACAAAAAAAAATTTTTCAAATCATTCTAAAAAAATTATTTCCGGTTGTGGGGGTCAATTACAATCATTTTTGGTCATAACATATACTCTCGAAATCCTACGCACTTTCGAGAAAAAAATTCGAGAAGGTGTGAAATTTTACGACGAAAAAAAAAATTTCAAATCGTTCTGGAAAAATTATTTTCGGTTTCAGGGATCAATTACAATCATTTTTTGTGAATACACATACCCCCGAAATCCTACGCATTTTCGAGAAAAAAATTCATTACCGAAAATTTCATGTCTGACCATACCATTGATATGTTTCACTGAAATTTCATGCATATCTTTAAAAAATCATAACTCCTGAACGGATTGGAGAATTTTAAAGTTTCAACAGGCAAACAACGCGTATTTTGGCGAAGAATATGTAGAAATTCCAAAAATATTCGAAAAGTTGATACTTGACCCCGAAAAATAAGAAAAACCCCATGAAACTGGTCCAATTTTCAAACGACCATAACTCTTACAATAGTGAATGGATTTCAATGAAACTTTTTTCTGAAGTAGAGCTCATGGGCACCTACAAAAAAGTATTAGACAACTTTTCCATACAGGGCCAACCAAAGTAATTAAAAATAAAAAACGAATTTTTAAGAATAATCGACAGGGGGTAGGTGGCGAAAAAAAAATTTTTCAAATCATTCTCAAAAAATTATTTCTAGTTGTGGAGGTCAATTACAATAATTTTCGGTGAATAGACATACCTCCGAATTCCTACGCACTTTTGAGAAAAAAATTCAGTACGGGTGTAATTTTAAACGTTAGTAACTTTTTAACGAAGCCTCCATCAACAAATTGGTATTCTTGATTTTTGTCGTATTTTGGCCTCTAGAATACCCCATTAAAATTTAAAATTTAGTTAAAATATAGTGCAATTAATTATTAACAGTTTAGTTTGCATTTTGGTCGAAAAATGCAAACACATTATTTTTTTCTTTATAAAACTAGTAAATGTTGTATAAAATATCGAGCTAATATATTTTAAACGAAAATAAAGTTTAAAGATGAATATCAAACTTAAAGAGCTTAATTTACAGTAAACAATTTTGCACTTTTTTGTATCGAACCTGTGTAATATTTAAATACAAAATAATTCAATAAGAAGTCCCAGTCCTACTCGGTACATTTATTTGAATTTAATAAAAATCAAAAAGATTGATATACTTTCTATTGCTTTTTAGCCATAGATTTACTTGAATTAATGTTGGAGTTAGACGCAGAGAAACGAATTACAGCCGAGCAAGCTTTAGCTCATCCGTATCTCGGACAGTATGCGGATCCAACTGACGAACCAGTATCGTTACCATACGATCAGAGTTTCGAAGATATGGATTTACCTGTCGAAAAATGGAAAGGTACAGATAACAGGTTGATTTTTAATTACCTGTCGAGGGAAATTAATTTTTATACAGATGTTATTTTCAGAACTTGTTTATCACGAAGTAATAAACTTTGTACCTCAACAGTTACCTTCGTCGTCTTCAACAATTGAATCTGCTTCGTAAATTCATGTCAGTAGCTCAAATAATATAGATATAAGCGCAGTAAGATAACATTAACAAGGAAGAATTTTAAAAGAAAGTATATAAAATTGTTATATACAAAAATGTCATTGTATATAATGTTACGTAAGTAACAAAGTTAATCATACAAAATTTATGCATACTAAAGACAAAATGTATATTTTTGTTAATGACGTATGGATACGAGAAGAGTTATTATTCTTCATATTACACGTAAATTATTTTAAAATGTAAATTTACCAAACAAGCAACAATTATTCATATTTATAGTTATACATGAACGTTTCATTATGTATCCATGTATTTAAATGCTTTGAAGTTGCAATCATATTACGATGAATTCATAATGTATTTAACGAATATATTAAAAGTACGATTGAATAATCAAAATGTCATTTGCAATTGAAAGTGATGTCTTTTGTAAAATAAAATTTTCTGATGCGAAAAAGTAACAGTTCAATGACAAATATTTATTATAAAAATGCTAGCTTCAAAGCATTCAATTGTATTTCATTCAATGCTGGTTCTAGTCTGTAACAAAAAGAAAACATATTAGTTCAAATTTATCATTAAAAATAATTCTATTATTTCATACACAATATAATTTAAGATCATTTCATCTATTTGATAGTATTAGATTAATGCTTTTAACAACGAAACTGGCTAAATAAAATTTTTGATCTTTGTATATTGTGAAATTCTTACAATTAAAAAAATTAATTTCATTGTTCTTGGCGATTAATTGTTTAAATATATTGGATACATAAATTATCCTTGTAAGAGAATATTTAATAACTAAAAGGACTTTGTGTATACTTCATGTATTCTTTCACTTTTTTTTCCATGTATATTTTTCTAAATTCTAGTAATATTTAAAAACTTGTGTAAGTATAATGAGTGATCCAAATATAATTTGTTCATTGCATTCTTTAAGAAAAAAAAAAAGAATTTCTTGCAACAGATTCTAGTATGAATTTAACAGTCATAAATACGATATTTTAATAATATGTAAGTAATGGCATCTATGTAAATAGAAGGTTAAATAACCTAATTATATCAAAACAATTGGAGCAATTTATCATGCCAATTGTATGGACTGAAAGTCAAACTTTGGAATTAGTAATTCTTTATAGTCGGCATGAATGTTTAAGGAATCCTTTTCATCCTGATTTTAAGAACAAACTCTGCCGCTACAAAGCATATAAACAAATCGTGGATTGCATAAATATCTGCGGTTTAACCGTTTGCGATTGTATCAAACGGATTACTTACATCAAGGCACAATATTGTTACGAGTTATCGAAAATCAGTGCAGCAATATCTTGCGAGAAAACTTATAAACCGAAAGCAAGCTGGTTTCCAATAATGCACGAAATACTTTTTCCGTTTATTGAAACGTACGGTTGCACGAACAATTCTTGGAAGGTATAATAAAAAAAGCTGATACATTTATTAACAAGTACACGTGTATATACAAGGCGTCTCATTTTAATCTTTTCACGCCATTGTTGCTAAATTCGACGATAATGAAGTGGAAAAATTAAAGAGTAAAACGTGTATCGTGCAATTTCATAAATTTTTATTTATTTAATCGGTGTTTTGGAATTACAGATAAGCAAAAATAAAAACAACAATTTCAAAAATTATTATAGTAGCGAAAACAATGATCAAACAGCGTATTTTAATGCAGTGGAATTATCGAAACCGCGGAGCAAAGATTGCAGTTGTCCCTATGAAAATTGTTGCTGCTGCGAACCGTATAAGAAAAAGCTGCTTAGACAGGGTGTTCAACCACCCCTGGGAAAAATTTTAATGGCCGATTCTAGAGACCAAAATAAGACGAATATCAAGAATATCAATTTCTTGACTGAGCCTTCGTTAAAAAGTTAATAATTAAATTCAAAAATTTCAAATCGTTCTGGAAAAATTATTTTCAGCTACAGGGGTCAATTACAATCATTTTTGGTCAGTACACATACCCCCGAAATCCTACGCACTTTCGCGAAAAAAATTCCTTACCGAAAATCTAATTAGGTACCTAAATGTTTCGACGAAAAAAAAAATTTCAAATCATTCTGGAAAAAATTATTTTCGGTTTCGGGGGTCAATTACAATCATTTTTGGTGAATAGACATACCCCCGAAATCCTGCGCATTTTCAAGAAATAAATTCAGTACGGGTGGAACTTTAAACATTAATAACTTTTTAACGAAGCCTCCATCAACAAATTGGTATTCTTGATTTTCGTCTTATTTTAGCCTTTAAAATCTCCCATTAAAATTTTTCCCAGGAATAGCCGAACACCCCATACATACATCGTTAAAAAGACTGATTATCCTGTTCTTCTTTATTTAGGAAACATTGGACTCGACCAGAAAGTGATAAAGTCATAGATTCAGTTATTACAAATTATTCGCCTTTGCATTCACAACAAATAACCAGAGGCAATAATGGAAACACCACCAGGAAACATATTACCGCCGAACGTGAAATGCAAACCGACGCCTCCTTCTTCAAAACTGAATGCAAGACGTGTGAAACACGTGTGGAAAATAGTATAGTCCTTACAAGTGATTTGGTACATAATAAAATTATTAAGGCGTGGAAATTTGGTATTCAGCGAAAATTAATTTAATATTTATTGGAGGGCGAGAATACACTTGGGAAATATTTTACAGAAAGATATCGTCCCGACGGTCGAAGAGAAAGAAAAAAGAAAGGCTCACGATGAGTTCGACATGTTTGGAAAGAGTATCGCGTTTCAGTTACGAAATATAAATTTCGGTGAATATTTAACGGTGCGTTGTGCGCGTAGGGCTGAGATTATTCGAATATTATACAATTATTCAAATAATTCGTATAAACTTCAAATATCATTATCAGAGAGTCCTTATTGCACTGTTCTATACTTGGCCAGTGGACAAACTTTTTAAATGGTATTTCGATTTATACTTACTTCGACCTATTCAAGTTCTCGAATATTTGAATACAGAACAATTTTGACAAGTAATCCCAACCCTAATTGCGTGTCGCGGGAACTATTGTTAATGCAGTGCTGTTTGTTTCTAGAAATTGCGATTAAGTTGGAAAAACGTATACAGGATCTGATTGCGCAAGAACGTCTTAATAATATAAAATTGAAATGCGTATCGCACAGTGTCCCTATGGAATGTTGTAGCTCTAGCTGTAACGATTGTAAAGTCAAGCCCAAGGAAATGATTTGTAGCTGTGGTTTACCGGTGATAATGATCAAAACCGATCAGTCTTGCGAATTCGGTCGCAAATAATAGACGCAATATACATTTTATACAATTTTCGTTAATTTATTGTAGTTCACTAGTATGTAGAATCCTATACAGGTCGTTCGGCCACCTCTGGGAAAAATTTAAAAAATTTTTAGAATCTTGAGGGCAAAATAAGACGAAAATCAAGAATACCAATTTGTTGATTGAAGCTTCTTTAAGAAGTTATTAACGTTTAAAGTTTCGCCCGTAGAACGGTAACCTGCGAACAGCTACATGCGCGTGAGAGCGGTTCTCACTCACTGACGCATCGACAGCCTTACAGTTTTCTAAATGAGAGTCACTATCGCGCGTGCGCAGCTGTTCTCAAGTCGCCGTTCTACAGGCGGAACTTTAAACTTTAATAACTTTTTAACAGAGCCTCAATCAACAAATTGCTATTCTTGATTTTCGTCTTATTTTGGTCTCTAGAATCTTCCATTAAAATTTTTGCCAGCGATGGCCGAATTGTTTGTCAACATTTTTTTTATTAAAATGAATTGACGATGAAAACTAAGTGAAATGATGTAATTAACGCTGTTAATTTTACAAATTCAAACAAACTCTTGTAAATCAGAATCAATTTGACAAATGCACTCGTTCGATGTATCGCGCGATCAAGTTCACTCGTGTTTTTCAATTAGTATCAACTTTTATGTCATTGCGTATAAAATTTTAAACGTGTAAAGTATCATATCTGCTATTCTCGCAACGAACACTATCGACGTTGAAAAACATTCGATAATGTCGTCCAAATGGAACGAAAGATTAGTGACCAATTTCTTGAAAGTATATAAGCAGTATCCGTGCTTATGGAATCCTTACCACAAGGATTATCACAATTGCAGAGAAAAGAACGAAGCGTTGCAGAAAATTAACGACGAGTTCGGAACACATGGCTTCACCGTAACCGACTATTTGGAACAAATCAAGATAATAAGAGAAAAGTAATGTACGACAAAAGAACAAAACAATTATAGGTTATAATTAGATTTAATAGTATCGATGGCGGCGTATTTTGTATAATTTATTTAATTTTGATGTTACAAGTTGCTTCGTCGACGTTTTAAAGAGCATGATCGTAATTGCCATAATTGATAGAATTAAATAATTTGAGCGATTTTAATTTCAGTTCTTAAAAATGTTAGGATACGCTATGTAAACATTTCTTATATCAGTAATGTCGATGTTGAAACGAATGATTTTCATTGTCGTAGGTACAAGCAGGAGCAAACCCGAACGATCAAAGGATTGCAATCGCAGAGGCAATATAAATCACCGTTCCCCTGGTACAATCTAGTCACCGAAATGTTAGCAAAAGTGATCGACGATGAAAAAAAAACGAGTTCCGAGATGATTTTGAAAACCAAGCATCCGGGCGTGTCTGTATTGAAATCATTGAGCAGCGACAGCGTACGAGTCTCGCTGAGAAAAAAAACGAAACCCCTAAGAGTTCGTCCGTGCACAGCCGCGACTTGCGACGAGATCGTTAGGAGAAACAAATTACCTCGTTCCGATGGAAAAAGTAATCCAATACCGGACAAAGTTAACGAAGCAGGAACGAAATACGTACCCTGTCCAAGAGCAAGGACGTTGAGAAGTATTTCCAAAGACCCAGAAGAGGATAGACTTTCGAATCACAGGCCTACGAGAGACACCGAGTCGAAAGCAACGGGTAAAGAATTTATGGAAAATTTGGTAAATATGGCCAGTATTAAAAACAACCTTGCAATGTTCTTTCGTGTTTTTTCAGGCACTAAAATAAAAAGTGAACAATATTGTCAACTTAAAAATTGCATCTATAAATTCGAATAATTCAGACTGTTGATCTAACGTTTAATTTTTTGTTTTTTTTCGCAGGACATCCGGTGACCGTTCCATACACATCGATTGATTCGACACCCGACGATATAATAGGAGGATCCAATAAAAATTACGAACCACAATTTCTGCAGTGTCCTTTGTGCGGTTGGGAAGACGCAAAATATAAACAAACCGAAAGAAACACAGCGATACCTGTACTGGCGCAAAGAAATTTTATTCCCTGTTCCGATTACTATACTGATTATTCTCAAGGACGGTATACAGCATGCACCGGCTGCGATAGAAGTATGTGTCGTCTTTCCGCGAGAAGAAGGCACAGCGTGTTTCCATCCCCACTCTTGCTGCAGTCCGCTGATTGGCTGTCACCGATCTTCGTCGCCGTTTTCGACCAATACCTTGCAGTTACAGTCAGCGGACAGCAACAGGAGTGGGGATACAAACACGTTGTACCTTCTTGTGGAAGAATGGTAAATGAACGTCTAATACATTTTTACGTTTTTGAAAAAATGTCAAATCGAGTGGATATATAAATAGAATTCTATTTGCTAGAGACGATATCACGTTCCGATTATTCGACCAATTATGCGGATAATTCCGGAGATTTTGAGATTCTGAGAGGCCTGTTGAAACAAGTACCTGTTAGATCAATCATGAAGTCGGTAAAGGACGTTGATGTTGAAGTACAATGCGACAAAGAAGCCGAGAAAGTGATTAAGGATGGAATTTTTGTACGTGGACCCGTTCAGTCACAAATCGTACAATTCGATCCTGCGTTAACAAATAAATTTCAAGGTGCCACCATAGAGGCGTGCACTCGATTGGAAATTGTCCTGTCGAACTCGAAGGAAACTGAGAAACAGAACAGGTTCCCGGCTCAGAGCGTCTGTCAAAGTACACAGGGAATTCAATGTATGAGATTGAAATCATCTACGAAAGAGACGCAATTCTCTCCTGAAATAGTTACTCCCGTGGACAAGACAAAGGAGACAGGTGTCAACACCGTGAATTACGTCGAACGAGAGACACAAGACACAATTTGCGTGTCAGATAGAACGAGACGTTGCGTCTCCCTTCAAACCTTGAGTCAACATTGCGTTAAAGATCCGGTCCGTACGATGGAATCAAAGGAAGTAACAGTGAATATAATAGATAAAGCATCGAAAGGGATTCAGAGCACAATGTGCGTGTCGCGTGGAAGTTTGGCCCGCTCTTCGTCCTTCGGAAGAGCGAAGGCCACTGAAACTACACCGTTTGTTCATAAAATTCGTAGCGGCCTTTGCGTCGCTACTAATTGTCCTGACGAACATAACTCGAACTTTGATCGACACGTTGGTACTAACGCGCAATGTTCATCCGTGACTCGAGCCAAGTCCCATGAATCTATAACATGTTGCATTCAACGTACGGATTCGAAGGAATCACAACAATTCGAGGCTCCGTGTAAACTGGACACATGTCCACGCAACATAAGCGAAATTATTAAGGATCCTACCGTAGCATTCATGTTGCAACAATTACTTTACAAGATGTTGTCATCCAGGATTGAATCCAGCACACAGAATACAAAATCATTGAAAACGTCGGACGCTCAGACTGATCGTAAGTTAATATAATTCTTAATAGAGAAAATTATAGAGTCTCGTCGCTGATTCTCAATCCTTGCAGGAATTTCAAAGACTTACGTAACAAGTGTTGATTTCAGACAGACCTAAATGCAACGAGAGAAGGAATTGCAAGGTCGACGTAACCGAAATGGTAGGGAAAATTAAAGAATTCGCAACGAAGGCATTAGGGTCGAAACAAATATTTGCAGAAGCCGAGGCACCTAACGCTGTCGTGCATAAACCGACAATGATCGAGAGAAGTGATTTTGATCCATTGTTCGAGTCTACCGGGATTATTGAGGATAAGGTTCAGCGTTTCTCTGCGGACGAAACGGGATTATTGAAAGAAGGAAACAAATTTCCAGCTGAGAACAAAGAGGTTTCGGTTTGTTCAGAGTGTCGAGATATTGGAACCAGTAGGTCGTCGTCGCAATTGCCTGTTTACGACGTCGGAATTCAATATAGATCGCGATCGTTAGAGGATTCCGCATTTACGAACAAATATGAAATGAACGAACGAAGGAGGATAAGCGTCGGTACTCAGAAGCGAGATCCTATATTGGTTCGAGTGATAAAGTGCAACGAGAGCCAAACGATTATGAAATTTGATAAAGAGACGCTAACCACGGCCAGCGATGTTGATCTTGGAAAAAGATACATCGACAAGCATGTAGAAACGTGTGGTCGATCAACTTGTCTGTCTTCTGCAGTTTATCGGAAATTGAAAGGATTAAACTTAGAATCCGCTTATGAGAAAAAATACAATTATCAATTAGAAAGCGATGATCGTCAGCGGTCGTATAAGAATTACATATGTGATGAGAATTGCAAGGATAATCACGATCAGGATTGGACGGACGTTACGAATATCGAGTCGTTTCGCAATCCCAATAATTCCAAAATCCCATTATGCGTGAGGCCGCGTAAATGTACTTTCGCGAACTGCAAATAATTGGAAATCGACGATGCAATAAAATGTTAACAAAATGAGAATATGCACATAATTTTATATTAAAATACTTTTAACCCCTTCCCGTGGCATTTAGCTGGACGAAATCCGTAACAGAGATTATAAGAATCGTGACCGACTCTTGTGGCGTACCGATAGGAACTAAAACTCAATCACGATCGTCATTTGCTGTCCGCGAGCCTGGCTCGTGATGTTTACGTTTGGACCAAAAATCTTCATCACGAGTCAGACTCGTTAAAGTACGGGAAGGGGTTAAACAATACCGGTTTTCATTTTCAGTTACATAAATTAAGGAGATGGTAAAATAGGCCAAGAACGTAGAAGAACAAACTTCGTTTTATTACCTGAAAATGTACAACGTTCTGACAAATGGAACATTATATGAAAATTGAACAAATTTAATTTTCGTGGTAAATTATGTTCACATTGTTGAGTCGAAGGCAAACACTTGATACATGCAAGTACGTGTGGTAAGTACCAAACATTGGCATCTAATTGTAATAAAATAGTATAAAAGAGGTCTACGTCTCCTCGTTGTTTACTTATTTTTTTTTTTACATATTTTATAATAATACCTTACGCGGGCGATTTTGATTTACGTATTTTATTATCGGAATCTTATCACTGAAATATGTATCGAAATTATGTAACGTTCAACTTCGTCAACCTGAGTATGTTTATTCATCTCTTTGTAGTAAATACCACACGATAAATTCGACGATTATTTGTCGTTGCTAGCTGTATGCCAGTATTAGGATATTTTTAACTGGCCTTAATAAGTTCTAACATGCACTTATATTATAAGAGAATTTTCATTTCCCTCTATAAACTGTCGTATCAACAACTTTTAAATTCGGTCGCTAGAACATGGAGAGGTACTTGCACTCTCGTCCATAAGTCATAATACATTACACGAGTTAACAATTATGAAATAAAATAATGGTCATAAATTATAAAATGAAACTGACAATTATTTGTTCGTTATACGTATAATTTTTACTCGTTGCATATTTATTCTGATTTTATACACGTTTTATAAAATGTTAAATAAAGTTGCAATTTAAAATGAATAAATGTAATAAAGCAAGATAATAAGGTCGCTTCGGAAAATTGTACTTGTACCTTAATTTGCATTTTCCAAGACTTATGGACGGTAGCGTGTAAAAGATATTTCCCCTAACACGAGAATCTAGTATCATACTCGCGTTAAATATAATATTTATGAAAAATAACGCATTTATAAATTAATTGTTGTCACTGAAAATGACATTAAAGATACGTTCGTTAAAAAACAAAATTGGATTATTTGCGGCGAGCGTGTGCTTAAATTACATCCTTAGTTACGTCACCAAGGTATTGTTAACAGCTATAATACTGTTGATTCGCCCAGTTGATTAACCCCTCGACGACCTAACCCATATCTCATACGGACCCTATGTTTTTCACACGACTCCCGAGTCCGTATCGGATACGGATCTATAAAATAGATCGCATCTGCAGTTCCCTTGTTTACAGTCCAATCCATTATAATCCAGTTGATATTATGTATTGCGTAGATTAAAATTCAAATATTTTCGTTATTCGTCTAATTTTGTTAAAACTTGGTACGAGTAGTCTTTATACGTTTATCAAATCAAATTACGGAACACCCCTATAGTGATTGAAATCACACTCCCCTATACGCATATCGCTCGTCGTTATTAAAATATGTATAGTAATAAATTATTGTACTTCTGATATTTAATGATTTGTCGATGGTCACACTTTAACATGCGAGTATCGTACGACTAGTTTAAATTGAATCCATTCATTGCTTCCAATAGCAAATCGTTGCTAATATTAAAATCAATTTCTTAGATGGCTTTGCGTACCTATCGAGAGGACAAGAGAAAACGAAATATATGTTTCCAAGTATTCTGTCTCGTTTTCCCCAGGTAAACTTACGTAATATGCGTGTAGTATTATTAAAGGGTGTACGTAAAAAAATATACGAACATTTTAGTCCTTCTTCTTGGCATCTGCTTTCTCGTCTTTAGCTTGGCCGCGGCCCAGCAATTTGGCTAACGAATCCCAAATTCCTCCGAGGAATAATGCGCAACAGAGATTTTCGAAAGGTACAAACGGATCGTGAATACCTAGCAAAATGGACGATAGCTGAAACAAAGTTGATGCTTAATTAATATAAGCAAATGATCCATTTGAGCTGATATTTAAAACAAGCTGAACACAAAATTTCAAGGGTAACAATTAGTACAAGAGAAATAATAGTGCTTAAAATTGAATAAAAAATTTCTGTACCTTGAAGTACACAAAGAAGATAACAATACCAAAGTAAACCAATGCATGAGGTGCCGAAATGAGATCAGTCTTTTTATCCAGGACGAAGATGATAGATGCAACCATCGATGCTTTTGTAGGGCTGGATAAACAAATTTTTATGTAAAATACCTGCTTTTCATAAAAAAAAACGAACTGCACTTACAAGCTGGGTTGCATAAGTTCCATAGCTGTTGGAGTCCATACCCCTCGTATAAGACGCTCGAACAATTTTGTAAAGCCTGCACCGTTTCCTGCAAACGAACACAATTATGTTAATCTCATGATTATCATAGATATCTCTTCAGTTTTAATTTTTTCCAATGCTGAAACTAACCCTTGAGTGTTCCAATTAAAATCATTATAAGATATGCATTCGGATACAGTTTTCCTGCATGAGTTACCCCATCGTACACTTTTTTACACCTATGAACAGTTAAACCAAAATCGGAAGTATAAATTTGAATAATAGGAACGACAAAATGGATAAAAAATATTTACCTATATATTTCTTTCAGAGTAGCGCATACAAGTTTTACCGGTAGAAATTTGGCTACCTTGTATCCAATATCAAACGGTGTATAAAATATCACATACCTGTATAATTAACAAACTAATTTAAATTAAAAGCCACGCAAACACTTATCTCTGTTTCGATGCTTTTGATTTAAGAATAGATCAAGTGTATAAAATGTATTAACAAAACATGTTAAAGCAATTCTCAAACAGAATGTTTGCAAGTATATAACAAACTATTATCCTTGCTGCGATTAAGCATATACTGACCAAACGATGGTTGCAACTATCACTTGTGGTGTATTTTTCAGAGGCGCAAGGATCGGTTCCCCTAAAAGACCATTGCATAGCATACCGCTAGCAAATACTACCAACATCGTTGAAAGCCAACATGACAGGGGATGTTTCCGAGAAAATGCTTGAGCACCTATACGATAAAATTGTAAAATGATATAAAATCAGACTACTTTCTGGAAATTTGAATCAGAGGTATTTTAACAAATTGGTGCAAGTTATGATTTCTGAATTTTGTTTGCCATATTACTAGTACAGTTCCTATATGCGAATAAGAAATTTAAATATTACAAAAATATTGGTGAACAAAAGTAGAACAGAATATGAAACAAGGGATAACGAACGTTTTCAAATAAATTATTCATAATATGTATATGGAAAAGACAAAAATAAAATTAGTGTATATGATAATACATTTCAACTTACGTTAATTAAACGGACGAATCGACAAATAAATACATTCTTTTTCCTTTGGGGGGAGGGAGGAAATTAATTTTTATTGAAAAAACGTTAATTTTTCGTTTTGTCAATAAATGGAATATATTCCTTGTTCGACCACGGCGCATATTTTGTGTAAACATTCAAATATTCGTATATACACGGGGTTGTATAAAGATGACATTATAAAGAAAGTTGACAGAAAAACTGTCTGCAAAGTTTATGAACATTTATGATACAATGAAATATCAAGGGGTCGTGCTGTTTCAAGTAGGTCGGTTAGAATCCCCACAAGTAACACTATATTTCACAGATACGGGCAAACATGAACATGTTTTCCTAACAAGTATTAAAAAATAACCTTTTAATCGGTGGTAGGAAAAGCTCCTATACCGAATTAATTTTACAATTTATACAAGTTATACTTTTAAACATAAGGGCAGAAAATTCTATAAAGTTAATCACAATGGTCAAAAAGTTTATACGTCTGGTGTCTTGTTTTTAACTCGAGCCTTTAAAATAATATTATTACCCGCGCTCGATTATACTCGAATGCACCAATTAAAAAGGTTAAAATCATTAACGTATACATTAAAATATATAAGAATTTTCAAGCAATAGATTTGACATCACAAAGTAGTTTCATATACGGAATTTAGCAACACGAATTTTTAATAACAAAGTATAAAATGCAATGTAAATGTTACAGAAAGTCGATGAGACGACTCTGATTGTCGAATGATTTGTCCTTCGTGCTTCGTTGCATAAGGAAGTCATTGAAAGAGAAAAATTCGTAACCGAATGTAAAAACATTTTATATTATAAATTTTCTCTTCGACGAATGTTTAGAAACAAATTGTCAAATATTCGTAGACAGTGAAGCCACGGAGCAAATTTTGAATAAATCTGGCCTATCTACAAGGGTGTATACTGAAATAGATTAGCTGGGTTGTTTCAGTGAATGCCACAAAATAAGATTATTATAATTGTGCCAAAAACGATATAAGAACGAACGTCCGATATCGTACGATATTCGCATATCTCTCAGGCATCGAATGTCACGAAAGGAACAAAATTACGTTGTCATTCTTCAGGAAATTTCCTCGATGTCAACAGTATTTAATTAACATATTCGGAGATGTTTGCTGTTCGCGATACGAAGGCCTAAAATTAAACGAATCTTCGATTTGCAAATAGTGTGGTGTAAAAATAGTTAAAAGCTTAGAGGCGTACGAAAATACAACCGATATATCGATAATCTGATAAAATTAAACGATTCTCGTTCCTTAAAAATAAGGGAGAGGAGACCGCGATATTTTGCCCGGTAGAGCGAAAATGGAAAAATGATATCGAATCAAAGAGATGGTAAAACGATTACTGAAACGTTTAGAAAATACAAGAAACACCACTGTGCGTGGAGAAAATAAGGACAGAGGTTTTTTAGGAGCGAAACATAATTGTAGAAAAGGCATAAGCTAGCTCTGGGCGGATTAAATTTAGAATCGGTCGGGTGGGCTTGGGCTTACCGGGTCCTAAATCTTCTCTGACGTGTAGTGCACAGAGAACACAGTGCGCGATGTCGAAGTACGGGAACATTTTCAATTTAATGACCTGATTGGCCATGTCCAGGAATGCTTCAGGATCCATTTTGATTAGATTTTACACAATTTTCGAAACACCAGCGGCTTTTGTTCACGAGAAACGTGTCTTTCGGCGTTCGACGATGTTCGATTTAAAACACAGTCTCGAGCGCCCGCGAACGACGCTAGCTATGCGCCGTCTGCTAGACTTGGTCGTCTGCTAGTTATGGAACCCAGCCACCTACCATTATAATACAAAAAAAGAAACCTTATCATCGAACGAGCAAATTTTCCAACCTCTTTGAAACTCTTCTCTACAGATGTCAGTAAATGATCATATACCCCGGCGACATCGCTATCTTCTTCCTTATCGACGAAGAAGCAGCGCCATCTAGCATCGAAACCACATCGATTTTTGCAGAATACACCGTGTATTCTGCAAAATCATTAGATCTAACAATCTGAACGTGTATCACGTGTATTCAATACACGTGATACACGTTCAGATTGTTAGATCTAATGATTTTTTATTTCAATATAAAATAAGGTTTTTGTTATACAATATACACGTTATATCGATTATAATGGACAACGGTTCCTGTTAATATAAGAAATTATCGAAGTATACGATAACTTACTGTCATTTGTAAGGCCAAATTTTAGAAAGACCAAAATTTATTCGTTTGACGATAATTTTTTGCGCTGTAATGGCAGATGGCCGTGTTTCATATCTAATCTAATCTAGTTGTTTACCACATAATAAATACGTATTTTTCCAATTATTAAAAAATAAGGTTATGTAACGAGCCCATAGATTCAATAGCTATGTATAGTAGAATAGAGTATGCTTTAGAGCACCCATTTTAACACTATTTTTACCCCGATTTTATTTATACCTATTTGATAATTGTTAATGTGTACTATGTTATTTTTAATATTATATGTAGAAGCGTCTTTCGATGCTTTTAGTAGAAATAATGTTAATTATGTTTAAAATAATTCACGAACATTCAATTGTAATTATCTAGTCTGTGCTTTTGAATAAGGCTCTAAACGACATATGTATGTTTATATAACATTCTTTTGCTTAAAACGCTGTTAAAATTTGTGTTGGTCCTTAGCAATGGAATATAACAATTATAAATAAATTCTTTAACGCATCGAATGGAAATTTTCATTTGCCTGACAAAGCAAAGTGGCTAATGTTTTTATTCGTTACGAATTTCACTTTCGTTCGTATTGTTCTTTGGGGGCAATGGAATTTATGTCATTAATAATTAAATATCTTCGGCAGAAACTAATCGACCGATCACCCACGTTTGTGATATAACCGCTGACCAAGTATAGAACCTATATCGCGTCGGTGACATAACGTTGCGTTGTTTTCCGAAGATATACGACGATAATATTGATAGTGTAAATGCGCACATGATCGCAATATAGCACTTTTCATTCATGGAGCTGGAATATCCTGATATTTTTCGGTCATTTTGATTACATTTTTTAATGATCCTCTAGCCCGCAATCTTATCGCAATAAATAGCTTGTTTCTACTAACTCCCCTCCAAAGGCTATATTCAAATCGTACGGGGGTCTCAAAGTTCGCGTTATCTAGCATCAGGTGAATGAACATCTACACGAATCTTTATTAAAAAAAAATATGATGCACATATTTGATCAGCGTGACACACAAGTACAACGTGAAATTATGTAAACGAAAACACGACCATAGTTTGGTGAATTATCGTGACTATTAAGTAAAAAGAATAACGAAAGGTGGACGTATCGTTCTCGTTTGAATATTGCATTCATCAAACTATTATTCCATGTGAAATCGTTACCAAAACGATCCGCCGTTACCTTAATTTCTTCAAGGAACACAAGTATTAGCTTTGACCATAAATGCTTTCGGAAGACAATTAAAAAAACAGCGTGTTGTTTTGTTCGATTCGTGCAAGAAACTGAACATCGGAAATTTCGTTATTACAAAGTGTATATTTAACTGTCCACGTCTCGATGTACAGAACAAAATTAAGCAACTTGTCTTTCGCTTAATCCTAATCTAAACGTTTCATTATTTATTGAAGTGCCTTTTATCTTCCAACTTGGACAATGGTAACATTCTCTTTTGATTATTATGATTTCTACTGGTTCTTTCTGTTTTTTACAAATCGAATAATTTACTTTCAGAGAGATGGAGTTAGATTACGTCAACATGTTACAAAAAGATCCTCCAGCGATATACTATACGAGGACAAAACTTCTGCTAAAAAGAAAGACACACTGCCAAACGAAACGCAACACTTACTTTTCCTGTTCACATTTTTCCTTTTCATATCCCTTGCCATAATTGCGTTTGAAAAAAAGTTACCTGAACCACTGACGATAAGCAAAGAGGGGCTGTATCAAGGAAGGTTTATAGCAGAAAGAGCGCACAATCATCTTGTGAATCTTACATCCATTGGTCCACGAATCGTTGGAAGTTACGAGAATGAAGTGTTGGCCATTAAATATTTAACAAGCATCATTAATAATATAGTTAAGGAGGCCAATGAGAATCACAAGATTCAGATCAATGTGACTAAACACAGTGGAGCGTTTCCCTTAAAGTTTCTTGACGGAATGACAAATGTTTATAAAAACGTTCAAAATGTTATTGTTAAGATCAGTCCACACAGGCCCACACAGAACAGTTTGCTATTGAATTGTCATTTCGATACTTTTCCTGATAGTCCTGGTAAGGATCGAATGTCATTTGCATCGCATCGATACTTCTCAATCTAAATGTCGTTTACATAAACAAATTTGTTATAATGACTTTTCGTTATAGGTGGGTCGGATGATGGAGCAGGTTGTGCTGTGATGTTAGAAATTATACGCGTGATTGCTCATAGTTCAAAATTGTTGAAGCATAGTGTTATATTTTTGTTTAACGGCGCCGAAGAAAATTTATTACAGGTATCATTATGTTAAACGTGCAGAAATGAATAAGGAACAATGATTTACTGTATTCTTTTAAGTGCACAGTCTGTAATTGCATTTTATAGGCTTCCCATGGCTTTATTACTCAACATCCTTGGGCCAAGGAAGTCCGCGCTTTTATAAACTTAGAAGCTTGTGGCGCAGGCGGCCGTGAATTATTATTTCAGGCTGGACCTGATAGTTCTTGGATGCTTCAGGTAATATTTAATTATCTGTTTCTCTTCATTAGATAATTTTACCATTTGTGCCATTCTATGTTGCCTTTTTTTTTTATAGGTATATTCCAAGTTTGTTCCCTATCCCTATGCATCGTCGCTAGCTCAAGAAATATTTGAAAGTGGTATTGTACCTGGTGACACCGATTTTCGAATATTCAGAGATTTTGGAAATGTTTCTGGTACTCCATCAATATCTTACTTGGTTCAATCAACTGCTTCTCCGTATAATTGAAAAATTCGTTTATAACTGTATTCTTTTCTTTTAAATTACAGGTCTCGACTTTGCTTGGGCAACCAATGGTTACGTATACCATACGAAATTTGATAATATCGATCAAATACCGTTAGGATCTTTACAAAGAACCGGGGACAATATCCTTGCTTTATTGCAAGGAATAGTGTTAGATAATTATTTATCCGAAGTGGCGATTCAAGAGAATGCAGGGAATCTTGTATTCTTTGATTTCTTAGGCACATTTGTTATTAGATGGCCACAGTACGTGGCAAGTACAATTAATATCGTTAGCATAATTTCTGGTGTATATTCTATATATCTGAACACACATAGTGCTCGGAAAGGTATGTATGCGCTATTAATAACTCATTTACATATGATATTTATTGAAACTTTCTTACGTACGAACAGTGTTATACAGAGTGTTGGGCCACCCCTGGGAAAAATTTTAATGGGAGGCTTCGTTAAAAAGTTATTAACATTTAAAGTTCCGCCTGTAGAACCTTACTATTGTTTGCATTTTAAATCATTAAAATCCTTTACTCCGTCCGAAAGTTATGATTTTTTAAACATACACATGAAATTTGGGGGATACATTTCTGGCCACACGGTATATTTTCAGTAAAGAATTTTTTTCTCGAAAGTGGGTAGGATTTTGAGAGTATGTTTAATGACAAAAAATGATTGTAATTAACCCCCGCAACCAAAAATAATTTTTTTAGAATGATTTGAAATTTTTTAATTTAATTTTCTAATAACTTTTTAATGAAGCAGACAAGAAATTGATATTCTAGATTTTCTTCTTATTTTGGCCTCTAGAATCTCCCATTAAAGTTTTCCCCAGGGATGGCCGAACACCCTGTATATAATTGTAATAAAAGTTAAATTTTACGAATCTCTAATTTAGATGTAAAAAGGTCAATATACTTAAAGCATTTATTACTGTGTCTTGGAGCAATAACTGTTTCGTGGCTGGTATGTATAATTTCGTGCACGCTGATTGCTCTTGTCCTTACCAAGCTCGGAAAAGTTATGAGTTGGTACGCAAGACCGGCATGGTTGTTTTTCCTTTACGTATGCCCAACCATTTTTGTGTCGATGATGTTCTTCTTGTTCATGGGATCGCGTCAGAGGAAGGCGAGTAGTATTTTAATTTATTCAACGAACAATTCAAATATTGGTGGCAACTCCATATGGTAGGAAGTTGACCAAACTATATTACAACATTATTTATTGAATTCCATATCGATACTTTGCAGGAAGTTAAGTCTACATGGATTTTATATCAAATATACTGTGATGCATATTCCACGATATGGATGTCGATTCTATTCTGTTGTGTTCTATTTGAAATACGATCTGGTTTTATCCCGTTACATTGGGTCGTATTTCCTACGCTTGGAAATTTACTTCGATACAATTTCTTTAATAAATGGAGAGGTACAATTACTATTTATCATATTTAAAAAGAAACCGTAAGATTTGAAAAAGGATTAAAAACAAATCGATCTTTTTAAACTTCTGGATCGGAATATCTCCTTAGTGTACTAATATTTCTAATTCATTTTTGCTTTCAGGCTGGAAATGGCTCTTCTATTATTTAATTACGATGTTTTTACCCTATATGCTGTCGTTTTATCTAGTAATCGGAGCGTTGTATCTTTTCATTCCTATAATGGGACGATCTGGTAGTAGTATAAATTCGGAAGTTGTCATGGCTAATACGTTATCGATAATATTTTGCCTGCTTCTTAGTTTCACGGTAAGCTATGGAAGTTACCGTGAAAAAAGAACACACAAAGGAGAATTGTCGTGTATATTTTTGTAGTATACGTTTCTTTTTAGTTACCAGTTGTGCTTCTAATTAAAAATGCCGAACGAGTTCTAAGTGTATTACTCGGGATATTCTTAATAACTATAGCCGTGTTAATTTTAACACCGCTCGGTTTTCCGTACAGTGGCGATTTGACATCGTTGGCGCCGGAACGTTTCATGATCGCGGTAATCGATATTAGAAATTAAATACAATTATCTTTTACAAAATACAAAGTATTCCATAATATTAATGTTTAATTTGTAGCACACACAAAGACAATATTACGATGTTAATGGCAACTTACGGTATTCTGGAACTGGATATTGGATAGCAGATTTAGATATGAATAGTCCACATAGTGTGGAAGCTATGGTACCTGAAATAGGTGCTGCAACGCCAACAGTCAAAGATTGCGAACAAGAGCTGTATTGTGGCTTACCATACTTTATGCCAGTTACGACCTTTTTATGGTGAGCACAGTCAGTATTAAAATGTTTTAAAAACTGAAACAAAATTTAATTAAAATATCTTTAATATCAAAATATTAGGTCGTCCCATAAGTTCGTGCCGTTCAATATTCTGAAATTGATGAGGATAAAATTTGTAATCTAATAAAAAACAAAGAAAATTTGTCAGTTGAGGTGATTTCTGAAATTTCAAACATAGTGACATCAACAATTCATAGAAATTTGAAACAAATAGATATTGTGTCAAAGTTCGAAGTTTGGAATTCACACTAGCTTATGGAACAAAATTCTTTTAATCGTGGTAGAGCCTGGTTGCGTAAATATTTCTGTTAGCATATAATAAAACCGAATCTTATAAGATATAAAATATAACAATCTCCAGGCTTATTAGTGGATAAACAATTTGAAAATGGCAACGTTTTAATGAAAAGCGTTAAACTAAATTTGAATAAAATATCCAGCAAGTTTTGGAGCGACGATACAATGGCTTTGCCAAAAGAAGGGGAAGGAGTTGTTCAACGAGAAGAGGTTTACTATTTTTCATAAAATTCCATCATATGTTTAAAATATTACTTCAAGTTGCAGTAGAAAACTCGGCACGAACATATTGGACGACCTAATATTAACGTAATATTAATCGTAACCAGAATTGAGTTACGTCTAATGTCATTTAATGATAAAAGTTTTATTTTCTAATAATTTAAAAAATATTTCCAACAGGAAAACAAGTTGGATTCCAGGCCCTGCGCCACTTATCTCTACTCCAACGAAGCTCGACCTTATTTCAAAATCAATAAGGCAAAACATTGTCAGCTTCACGTTCAATGTTACAGGTAAATTTGTGACGAGCACGTGTATTCTTAAACGATGATTGAAAATTGCATTAAAATTTTTTTACACAGGACCCGATCACATCAGTATAATTTTGTCACCGTACAAAGGGGTTTATTTACAAAGATGGTCTATTTTAGAAGGTAAAGCATTACAAGGACCTAAATGGAACGATAGAGAAACATACTTCGTTTATTATTCCTGCGCATCTTACTGTGCTCCGTATACGTTTTCTCTGGAACTGAATGTAAGTGTAACGAAGAAAACAATTAATTATATTTTGTATACAGGGTGTTTGGTCATCCCTCGGAAAAATTTTAATGGGAGATTCTGTTATAATTGTTAAAAGTTATTAACAATTAAATTCAAAAAATTCAAATCGTTCTGGAAAAATTATTTTCATTTGCGGGGGTCAATTACAATCATTTTTGGTGAGTAGACATACCCCCGAAATCCTGCGCATTTTCGAGAAAAAAATTCAGTACAGACGGAACTTTAAATATTAATAAGTTTTTAACCAAGCCTCCATCAACAAATTAGTATTCTTGATTTTCGTCTTATTTTGGCCTCTAGAATCCCCCATTAAAATTTTTCCCATGAATGGCCGAACACCCAGTATAATGTATATATGTAATGTATATATATTTTTCTACTTAAATAGGTGACGACTATGCAAAAGACTCCGTGCCTATCAGTAGCATTGGGCGGTCATTTTCTGCACGGTGAACACAAAAAATCTCTAAGATTTAAACGTTTTTTGTCTCAATTTCCATCTTGGACGGTAGTCACATCGTGGACTGCGACGTATACTTCTTGGCAATTTTAATATGCGATATCGAACGATTATTCTAGATTGAAATAGTCAGTGGGGCCTAACGAAAACTGCGCTGTACGGAGCGTATTACTTGATACGTTTCGGAGCCATGCAAAAATAACATTGCAATCTATAAGCTTAAGACTTAGGGTAAACGCAGATTATACGCTAATTTCTTGCAACTGCAATACAATAAGATACATCGATCAACGTTAAATGAGTATTGAAGAATGAGATGTTTGTCATTCTATTTATATAAATTTTTTACTAGTACAGTATTGGTATAGATAACATTTTTGGAGTAGTAAGACGTTGCTTTCAACGCGAAAGGTGCAAGAGTACTTGGAGTAACATTTATCTTATACAGTTGAGATTTCACTAATTACAGTTAATCTATTTGTAGAGATTCAGTATGATGGAGCATATCAACTCTATGCCTTAGAATAATTACCGCTACGTTTAATTTTTAAACGCTAGAGAAAATATTGTTACAGACCAATTAATCTGTAATAGCGAACTAGAGGATTATAAAAATTCATAGGTTCGATATCTATCGCCGTACGACGGTTGTCTTTTTATCTTGTTATCTTCGTATTAGGAAGTACAATTTTAAATAATCATTCAAAATTTTACAAACCGATGTAAAGAACAGTAATACAACAAACAAAAGTTTCAAAGCACAAATGCAACAGTCTGCTTCACAAACGTATTAAAATAATTGTAACGATTGTTTAATATCGTATTAATTATTAATTTTAGTATAAATTACCGAGCATAATAATTTTAACATCGCAATAGAATTGTCTGGTTATTGCATACACATATTTTTTTTACGAATTTCGTTCGTTCATTTCCTTTATTTATTCTGTTACATAGTTGTACATTATCTCTTTGTTTACGATATGTAAAACGACAATTTTATAATGAAAGAATAGCTTTAATTGTTAGCATTTATACAAGCGATACGATTTGTTTGAGTCATTTTAGTTTATATCTGTTGTTGTTTAGGAGACTGAACTTTATTTATGTTTTATCGTTCTTTATGGTTGTTTATTTAATGATGTTAATGAATGTATGCAATAATTACTACAATTTAGTAACTAACGTTATACGTTTTAATTCTCTTGGTGCATCGATAACGGGCAGTCTACCGAATTAAGATGTTTCTAATTAAAATACAATTTCGAAGAAAATGTAATTTAATTCAAGTATTTATCGAAACGCTACACGTTTAAATCTAATTCTAAGAAAGTTTTGCCAATATCGATAGCCAATTATGTAACCACAAGTAAGTCCAAAGTATTAATAGAGCATAATAACAAATAATTTACCAAATTTGGTAGACCCGAATTCATATTTCGCTACAAATTTGATCAGTTACCGATGTTGAATTCTTCATTCCTACGTTTGATCCTTTGCGATTTACTTGTAAGTACGATTCTTTGTTGACTGACTTCTTTTAAAAAAAACTACTACGTGTTCAATGTGTATTGCCAAACATGCTAAGTACGCAACTTTCATTGCACAAATGTTATTGCGATTCTACTTAATAATGTTGCACAATGTTAAGCGTCTAAATATGAATTAATTTTTTCTATTGTACGATCTTCGTTTATGGTATTTTAATTATACACGCACGGAGACGGATTTATAATGATTAAAATGTTATGTTATTTTAATTTATAAACATAGATCTCTGTTACTTGAGACGACGATTTTAACTGATTTACCGTTATTAAGTCGCGTCGTGAAAATTAATAATGGTATCTCGATAATTTTGTTGTTCCCAAGTTTTTATTTTTACTAGTTTATTCAGTTACCTACATGTTCCTGCTTGTATGTTATTCTTATTTAGTGATTGTTATAAAACGAGTAAAGGTTAATAGGAATGATCAATAAAAAAAGTTGAGAATTGATTTTTTTCTTTCACGATGATCACACCTCCTGTTAACTAAAATTATACTATATGTATAGTTATACTATATGTATTAGTCGCTGTAATCGTTTGCTGCTGTTCATTGATCGATCGAATCAATTTCCTGTTTCCGAAGCGCTGTCGATTACGTAAATAATCGAGTTCTATTACCGAATGGAATCAGTATGACACACATTGCAAAAAAAAAAATAGAAGAATTATCGAACCGTGACCATTTTAAAAAAATATAAGGTAAAGGTACCCAGTTTTCGATACTCTAAACTGCTTTTGTCAGAGTTCAAATACTTTTGTGGGCCACTTCCAGTACCTGCGTACAACAAATCTGTTGTAAAAATGATATACATGGTACTCAGCCACCCCTGGGAAAAATTTTAATAGGAGATTCTAGAGGCCAAAATAAGACGAAAATCAAAAATATTAATTTGTCGATGGAGGTTTCGTTAAAAAGTTATTAACGTTTAAAGTTCCGCCCGTACTGAATTTTTTTCTAGAAAGTGGGTAGGATTTCGGGGTTAGGTCTATTCACCAAAAATTATTGTAATTGACCCCCCGCAATCGAAAATAATTTTTCCAGATCGATTTGAAATTTTTTTTTTTTTCCATCGAAAAATTTCACACCTCGAATTTTTTTCTAGAAAATGGGTAGGATTTCGAGGGTATGTCTAATGACCAAAAATGATTGTAATTGACCCCCGCAACCGAAAATAATTTTTCCAGAACGATTTGAAATTTTTTAATTTAATTTTTTAATAACTGTTTAATAAGGCCTCAGCCAAGAAATTAATATTCTTGATTTTCGTCTTATTTTGGCCTCTGGAATCTCCCATTAAAATTTATCTCAGGGGTGGCCGAACACCCTGTATATTGTTACATTATTTTCTAATTTTACTTGTGTAATCTTAGGACCTGTCCGTTGTTACGTATATCATGTTGTTTCAAACGCTTGAACGTTATAAATGTAAGCGTTCGAATACTCTCGTGTAATTCTGGAGTCCGTCAGTCGCGGACGATAAATTCTTTTGTGGACTCGATGGTGCACTAACATCCAGGTTTCGAACGATCAAGGATAGGTCGAATATCCGATTGTTCCCTCTCTTTCTCTCGTGTTTCGTAAGAAATGTGTCAATATTGACGCGCCGGTATCCTGTAAGACGAGACCGATTTCCTGGTTAAAGCGAGCCCGTGGCTTTCGTGTCGTGACACTGATCTGCAAACGGGTCGTGGCCCCCGACGTTCGAGGTACGGTTCCTCGAACGTTTTGTCGTTCGCGAACGAAAGAAAAAAAAAGGAAAAAAAAGAAAAAAGAGTGTCGATTTTGGAACGCATAGCGATAAATCGCGAATACGCGATCGAGGAAGATATCGGTCACGGTTACGCGATAAGCGATACACTGCGCTGATATCCAGATAAGAAGTCTCGAGCGCCTAACTGAAATAATATACCATTTTTCGTGTTAGTCTCATTAGGCGTCGCGCTTTTACAATTACCGTAATGGAGATTACCGTTTGAAAAATTATAGTCGACAATAAAGGTTCGATGTAAACGGATCGATGTAGTGTCGAACTGTGCGATATCGGACTGATTGGCGGGAAATCACGGATGTCAGCGATCGTTGGGGAATCGATAGTGATTGGACCTCGTCGACTATTTAGTTGTTCGAGTCCTCGACGAAAGGAACAAGGTAACAATATTTTTTACATCTGTGATAATGTTGGTTGTTATTAGTTGAGAGTATATACTTGAAAAGAGTTTAGAAACCACTACTCTTACAAAGTGGTTCGAGTCTAATCTTCTAATCAGTTCGAGCAGAGTATCGAAGGTTTGTATTAGCGCGACAGTTTCAACATACCTAATCATCGTTAATTGTATCGGGGTCTTGTAAATTAAGGTATCGTGCAATTATGAATCGACTGTAAAATGGCTTGTTGGCCGAGCGGCCGACAGGTGCGACTCGTTATCGTCTGCCTCTCAACTGAAGTTAATTATTATTTTTAATGATCGCTATATTTAGGATGCAACGAACGCTGCTCGCATGGCAAGCCCCGTAAAAGGCAATTAACAATCAATTATTTGTCATGATTAATCTTCCTCCTGACATAGCAACAAGATACAACGAAATCCTAATGAATTATATTTACGAGAAAGCCTTGTCCTAACATTTAAGATGATATCGATCGATTCCTTAAAAATGCCTATCTAATTAAAAGCCCTGAAAATTATTCGACATTTGAGGTTAATTCTTTTTTTACCTCCTTCCACTGTCCACGAGTTTCTTCCGACAGATATTTTCGAATAACGTTTTACGGTTACGGTATCGCGATATCGAATATTGTCGCGGCCTGAGATTCTTTTGGGCTAATCTTCGCGATGAACTGTACCTGTTTGTTCTTCGATTAGCACAGACTCCTATCGTTGCAGAATTGCTCGACAGACTAACTCATTTGCACGGCCTACTTCTCGCGAGATTCCTGCTTCGTTACGCCTTTCGTTCCCCTCTTCCCTTTGCTCGAAGGGTGGCAAGCGTGACTTTCTTTCATACGATAGCATTTTTAGGAAAAGTTCATTGGCCATCGAACACGTACACTTTCGAACGGCGTAATAAAAACGTTATTACGAGATGACTCACCCTCGAAGCCACTAGCTGCAAAAGAAACATTTGACCGTTGGCGAGTAACAGGCGCTTCCGTCGGTCCATTTTTCACAACAGAACGAAATTAGGCATCCAAAATATCCAGAACCGGATGGACGGTACGCGCGCTCATGCATAACGTTTCTTTCGTTTCGTTCGTGTAAGTACTACGCCGTTCCACGGTCTTCTATATGCATCCTCGCGGTACGTGTTTCGCTTACCGATCGATTATTCCTCCATGGGTTTTTTTCTCTCCTTCCTTCGGCGATGGCTTGTCACGTGAACGCGTCGTCGAAGAACAGAAGGAAAACGGTAGCTCGCGGATCACCAAACACTGCGAGGACTTTCTCCGCGATCGTTCGTCGTTCTGCCTACTAATCCTTCGCATTTTGCTTTTCCTTTTCCTTTGCGTCTATCTCCGCGTCTTCTTTACGTTCCCCAGGTTCGATCCTGTATTTGTCCTTCGCAGGGCAGATTCACGATCGTACGAACTCGATAAACTTTGGTCTTTCCTGGGTTAACCTAAACTTGCGGACAGTTCGCGTAAGAATTATCGATCGATTCTGTAACTCGCGGAGGGTCAAGAAGTCGAAGATCGAGACGGATGAGCCTGCAAGCAACGAGGGAACGACAGTCGATAATATCGATTGCAGTTCACGGAGGCGTTATCAATATGCAGATCGATAGTATTCGTACCGATGCAATTCTTAACCTCTTTAGACTATTTTCCAATGAAATAAATTTGCAAATATCGAAACAAGTAGTAATTGTATGATGCTATAGTTGGTGAGTAGGGAGGATGAAGTAAAAGATCTCAGCCAAATTAATTTTTATATGTTAAAATAAAACAGTTCCGCTAACTTTTTATGTGCAGGTTCAATGACACTAAAACTGATGAAATTGTTTGGATATTAGTGTTCCAATTAACCCGTTATAGGTTATAAAATCATGACACTAAAAATACTATATTTATAAAATAAAAATTGCTGATCAGGATGTCAATTAGGGTCATGATAGAGACTAGATCCATAGTTATTGTTGACCAATGTTATCAACGATAGCTTATAGTTAATATCTCTTTCGATGTGTTATTCAATCAAGCTTACGGCTTGTATAATCGAATCACATCGAAGCGTCAATCTATCGAATCGGTAACAAAACCTTCGAGCGGACACCCGAAGAATCGACTCGTTACGGTGTCATCGATAACCGTTCTATCGATCAGTGGAAACGCTGGAAAGGGTCGGGCGTAGAAAACAACGACGGGGCCGGGTAAAGCGTGTCCAACGTTTGCCTGCGTGCACGTACGAGCATGTATGCGTACAACGACGAGAGTATGATGTCACCGGTCCGAGGTTGGTATTTGGTACAGGGGAACGCGTGATCTGCATGAAAAAACCGCGACACGAAGCGGCGGCTTGCCGAGCGATTTGGTCAGTCGGTTCTTCGCCATATCCGGTCACCGTCGGGCACACGCGCGCGCTACCGAGAACCGGAAGTCACGGAGACCACGGGGGATCCACCGAGCGTGCCCCAAGACTCCTCGCCTCGGACGCTTTCTACATCTCTGCGAGTAAGTTTTCGTCCAACCTTAGGACACTTGCCACGAATTTTTCGGACGCGCTTCCGGCAGCTCGGTCGCGCGATTCCTCGTGGAACTTCTTGCGCGCGAGCGCGCGTAGCCTTGCTTCTCGAAGATTCCGAGAACGTTGCCGTTGCACACAGCGATCGGATTTTAAACAGTTTTAATTTATACACACTCGTGTACGAGTCCTGAAATTACATTAGTAAAATTAGAAAATGATTCTACAATTTGTACCGCTTTTATTGTAAATATGTACAAGTAATTTATATTCTATTATTAGTTCGGCGGAGTTCCGGTGTTCGTTTTGGCCACGTTTTAAAGGGTAGGATCTTACCATTTTTTAAACAAAAATTGGCTGTTACTACCTGTTTTGGATGTGTCCGGAAAAAACAACCACCATTGCGCTACCTTCGCCATGCTTTACAGTAGGAAATTGGTAAACCAAATCTTTTTTTCTTTTTCACAACTTCCTTTTGTCGCTAAAAACTATTTTTGCCCAATCAGGTGCGGTTCAATGGTCATCTCGTAATTTTGGCAAACAGTGATTCTCTTTACGAGATCCTAAGAATTATTTACAAACTTTAATGTTTGATTAAAGAACAATTGAATTTTTATTCGCTGGAATCGCTGTTTGGCCCACCGTGCATCGTACCGGAAGATGGTAATGCTTTAAAAATGGGCAATACGCGGATCGGAAACAACGGAAAGCAAAGCAAGAAGAGGAAGGACCGGTGAACGCCGTCGGGTATTTCCCCCCGACCAATGGAACAAGAAGGGAGCCATCATCCCCTCTCGAGTGGCTAAGGCTTTGCTCTTCTCCACATCCGGCGTCGTTCCTCGACGTCTTCGATGCCGCGACGCCCACGCTATCAGTTATTTGGCTAGCCTCCAGCCTCGTGCAGGTGTCTCTCGAATTTACGCGTCGATCACGCGCGACTTTCTATCCGCTGTTGTGTCCTCTTCGTCCCCTCGGAGACGTTCGTTGGCGCCGACGAGGACGTTGGAGCATTTCGAGTATTCGATCTCCCTTATCGGAGATATTATTCAAACGCGATCGTACGATCATCGATACCGATCGATATCAGCGATTTATCTTGTGAAGAACTTCGCCGATCGCCGCGAACGACACTGGATAGATCAAGTGAGTAATTATCATTATCATTATTTGAAAAAAAAAACTATTATTATAAATCAGAGTGGTAATTTTGTTTATTCTTGTTTGGTCGAGAATGTCTACTATGAAAGCGCAGGAAGAAAACAAACTTAAAATTGTATTTCTATAAAAGTTAAAGGGATTGTTATTTTTAAACAAATTATTTTTTACCGTTTTAATAAATTTAATTTTGTTGTAATTTCAAGGCAATCGATAAATTGTCAATTGCAAGTAACAATTTCTCGTGAACGGGCTTCTTCTTGCGTACTTTTGATCACCATTATTATCGCTATCATTACGATTAATTATTTTCAGAATTTGGATTGTTCCAACTGGACGCCTCGAAGGCAAGATGTCGGCATAGCTGATGTTTTCCAAAATTCGGCTGTGTCACATCCAGCCAGCCGAACGTCTGGACATCGACGCGAACCTCGTTTGGTAATATGTTTAAAACAATAACGACGACGGTCTTTGCTCGATGGCCCTCAAATAATGTACACCAAGGTGTTTTATTCGCGTAATATTTACAGTTATGACGAAATCAAATATCTCGACGGGTTTTATACGCCTAGTAAGTAAAATATCCGGCAAAACAAATTTTTCACACCGTGTATATGTATAACGTTCGTTTCTTAACCACTAAATCTTTGCAATTACGATAGCAAAGCTTGTTCTACAGGACGTAAGCGATAGGATCTTCCGCTTCTAACGATACAAGTTTAAAATAGCTTGAATAAATGAATTATTTTCTTTGAAATCCCTAGACAGTATTGACGTTTCAAACCAAGTGTTCATCTACATTTACAGTGTAATATCGAAAAGTCGTTCAAAGATAATACAAGATCATTGAAATCACTAATGACCATATTTACTATAGCTTTATAAATATGGATGTTATTTTATAAAAAATGGATAACCTGTTGAAATAGTTAATTTAACAATGTTTTACTTTTAAGGACGTCTGTCTACGCCCTCGTAACATGGTATCCAGGGGCACGTGCCCCTTTGGCCCCCGATCTTGGCATGCTCCTGGTTTTCAGAACAATTTGCTATTTAGTGGTCGTTTAATTTATTTTCGATTTATATCGAAATCCAGGGACGTTGCGATCGTTTCACGGTGGAAGCAGCGACGTTCACCGGCTGAGATTAAAACGGAGATTAACGACACGGATTTTTATAAATATCCAACGTGTCATATGCGATACACGTAAATCGTTTTTGACCGAACTTCTACCGGATGCGATGCCGTCTTCAATGGAAAGCGTTGTAACGTGCTGTGCACGCTAATTAATACATTAGAAGGACTATTCTTTCGATTCGCCGAGCCTGAAGTCTCTGGTTTAACCCTAAACGTCCTCCACAGGACGTACAGCCATTTAATATGGTACGAAGAAGGCCCAACAAAGCATTCATGTAACGTTAATGACAATTTTTACAAACATTAATATTTCTATGTACATTTTTCGTGACATAGTAATTTATATTTTGGTGCAAAAAGTAATTGTTGCTTGACAACAGTACCATTTCAGATCATTATGAGCGACTAGCAATGATCTGATTCTGTTTAAATAACAACGATAGTGAATAAACAATTCCAAGTTCGAAATAAATTATAATTATAATTGTATAGTGACGCTCCTAACAGTAGGCAACTCGATGCTTTGTAACCGTCGGAACCTCGACTGTGGAGCATGAATTCGTGCTGTAGTTGGATGCAATATTATTCGTATGCTAAATAACCAATCAAACCAACGTATAGTAATTTATTTGATCGAATGGTCAAATTTTTATATACGAATAGTCCTAATATCGACAACGGCCAATACTTATGATCAGCAATGCATTCATTGTTCTGCCGTTTCTTCGGTAGATGTCAGGAGAAGCTAGAAAAATGCATGTCAGCGGCCAGTAAGCGCAAGGATGCGCAAATGCAGGTTTTGTTACGGGATGTATGTGAAGAGGAAGATCATTTTGTCGCAACCGTACTAAATTAATAACATGTGAGAATTAGACAGAACGTTTAGTCGGTACATGTAATATGTTGTCGAAGAAATTAGAGCTTGAATATTAGACAGTTATCGCTAATTAGTTCCTTTAATGATCGAGGAGTCAAACAGTGAGGTTATGTTATTAAATCGGTGGTGGACACGATTTATCGTCAGTTTATTAACTTCGTGACCCGTACTATGAGCTTCGAACAAAAATGAACAATTCGAATAACAAAGAAACTATAAATCTTCTCGATTTGCTGTCGGACAGCGATACCGACGTGTCAGACTTAGTGCCTACACCCAAGAAGAAAAAAGTTAAACGGTAAGACGAATTGTATTATTCACCGTTCGCGTAACAGAGTCATTAGTATCCACATTTCTAAAGAGATTTCTTTTACGTTTGCAGGAAACACAGAAGAGGCAATGCAGTCAAAATGAAGCAGACCTACTCTTGCGGATGCGGCAAGTCAGATATGAGAATTATATCCCTGTGGTTGACTGCAATCTTAATCGTGTTCTGGTTAATTGCTTTGTCATGGCTGGCCGTAATTCTATATGGGGAAATTAAAAAAATGGATATTTCTATAAAATCAGGTAAATAGATTGTTACTCTACGCATAATATTAAGATAAATTGTTATTTTTCCTTCGCTTGTGGCAATGAATATTAACACATTGTACACCAACCGCTTAATATTGTGTGTTTTAAATGTTAACAGGCACCTATTAAACCTTTGCATTTTTCTTTAAATACGTACTATTTTGTGAAAATGTAAAAGGACTCCATTATTTTTAGAAAGTTCATTCCCTGTAGATAATGTCGGCAACGACATTTAGACGATCAGCAGCCGCTATTTAGCCAGAGTACAATGTGTTAAAAATTCTAATAATATTTATTATCGATTCGCGGGAAAGAAATACATCGTAAATGTATCTTGAAAGTTGCTTAAAAGTTGTTTTACGCCGCTTTTATTCTGGAACTAATAACGAAACATGTTTAAATGGTAAAGAATATTCGTTTCATCCATTGTTGTTAAATAATCTCACAAACAGTTCTTTACTTTATACACTTATTTTTCTTACTTTTACTTTACACGCTTTATGCTTTTTCAAAGTATCAATAGTTATTTATTATTGTTGTCGATAATACAGTCGATCGAGTGCAATAGAAAGTGAGCTATGTTGTGTATTTTTCTTAGTTCTTTTATAGTAATTTTCTTAGAAATATTTTAAATTCTCAATTATCCGTCGTGTTTAATTCCGATTTGTGATACTAGGCCGTGCAGTCATGCGAATATTAGGTATATGTATAGTTGAATATTCTACACGCTACTGTAATACATTATTGTATAAAATAAGGGACAAGTACTTCGCTAAGAAGAACTCGATGCGTTCGCGTTTATACATAGCACGATCAAATCAAAATAGTCGTTATATCCTTGAATCTTCGATATGCAAATATCTATTTTCGTTCTTTCCGACAGAGCGCTATAAATTTAGATCGTATTCCGTTACAAAATAATTCGAATCCTTCGAGGTGTAAATACGGAAATGCAGTTCGAACAACTCGATACGCAAATCCTCGTAAACACGGCCGCTTTAAATTTGATCAGACACAGAAGTGCTGCTAACGTATATCGATTGGAAGACGCCAACGTATCGATAATTGTGGTTACACATATCGAGGTTATAATTAGTGATCATATTACTTCGGGATCTTTGTAATTAGTTTGCGAACCGAGATCGATGTTATTCTCAATCTGTGCTTGGTTTCAATTTGTCGTGGCGTATCGATTCGAAATTCCCTATGTACGGTGAATTGTTATCGTTAAGAGCCCCTAGCAAGCAGGCTCGAGAGTTGCAGTCGCGTACCAACCCCCGTTCAGTCGATATCTGGCGCGCGTCGCGTGTGTCACGCAGTTACAGCGGAGGCGGTGTCTGCGCCGTTCGTCGTTAGTTTCTCTTGCTGATAATTCGAACGGATAAACGTGTCACACCGATCGAACGTCCCCGCGAGTGGAATTCTGCCCGTTGTGCCGCCGTTAACGAATCCAAAACGTCGACCATACGTCGTTCGCGTTGCCCTCGAAACGAACCCATCGATCGCCAATCGCTTCATAATTTATCCCCCGCGTAGGTCAAGTTCCGCGTGCACGAAGACCCGTCGCTGGTGGTGAAACCGTTCGACGACCGACAGGTGTGCACGGTTTTCATTCGAACCGTCCCCATCGATTCCCAATCGTTCGTGTCTCGCGACGGAGCACATAAAAGTGTCCCTAATGCAGTGACGTACGAAAACGACACGACGTGACCGGTGCGAAAAGGGTGGAGGTACGAAAGGGGTTGCTGTCGTGAGTCCGTGCAGCTTCGTTCTTGATTCTTTTCCCCGTCAGCATCTTCGCCGACGTTGCACAGTGATCTGGAAAGCGGTATTTCTTAATCAAAATTTCAAACACGTTTATATCGATCACATGTTTCCTGTAATACAACATGGTTATTTACAGTAATTTCTTTTTTCGAAAAGAACCTTACATAATGAAAACAAAAGTTTCACAAGCATTACACATCGTCCCTAACCTTGATACTCGTGTCTTATAGTAGTTATATTAATTTTAGAACTTAAGTTTAGCACCCATATTTTTATCGTTTCAAATTTTCGTAGCGTTCGAACACTTTTGTGGGTCACTGTACGCGTGTGTGTTCCTTTTGTTTAAATTCGAGGACAATGCATACACGTACGTATACGGAAGCATCGATCATCTACGGAGTGAGTTTTCGGTGCGATTTATAACCTAGAATTAATGTATTGATATACAGCTCGTAAGAATTGATTGATTTCTATTGTTTCAGTTTAGAAATAAATGCTGTGTCCTTCGTTGAATTCGGATAGCGAGCAATGCCATTCTTCTTTAGGCTCATTTCTAATTAAAATATATCGACGGTCGCGTGGTCAGAGTTACTTCGAATGATGGAAGGCTGAATGTAAAAAATTCATGGTTTACTTACAGTTTGAACGGTTAAGGTTATGTTTATATACAAAAAGGCCGCGCCAGCAATGTACATAAAGGCTTATGAAACGACTTTGGTGTATTCTTAGACTTTCTGTATAGCTACAGGCTTAATTCTTATAATCTTGTTCCTTCTGGTTGCTCATTAAGGGGTAAGACCATTGTGAAAACCTGAAGTAAAGCGTTTTTCTTTCAAGAGGATAATAATATTCAAGAATGTTATTAACCACGTCGTTAAGTGTTAAAAAAAAAATATTTATTCATAAATAGTGCAAAGTGACGGTGCTGGAGCCATTTGTTATGAATTTAAGGCGCTCTATGGCACACAGTGTAACTGACGCAAATTTGTATCTGGAAAAAAACAAAAAATTTTCTCTTAATCTACATGAGTATAGCTAGAGAAATAAGGGATTTTTGAAACATTAATTTTTGTGTGATTGGCGACCATTTGAAGTAGAAAGTTCAATTTTGTACAAAAAATGGGGCAATCATTTGTCAATAAATAACGTTAAAATTAACTTATCGAAGATCCCCTACGTATTTCTCTAGCTGTACTCATGTAGATTAAAATTTTTCGTTTTTTTTCTCAGATACAAATTTGCGTCAGAGCGCCTCAAATTCAACGCGCCTCGTGAGAATGGTTCCACCGTCGTCTTTTGTATTATTTCTTTTTTAACGCTTAACGACATAGTTAATAACATTCTTGAATATTATTATCCTCTTACTATTCCATCCATCCAAAAAAATTGCAAAAATACGCATATATGGTACGAATACGCGCGAAAAAAAATATTTTCCTTGAATATTGTCGGTTATGTAAGAAATTTACGAATTTGAAAACGCTTTGCATACAGTGTAATTGCCAGCCATACTTTCGAGGCCATTTTGAGGACAGATATTGATACTTGTCGTTTAACCGTATTTACCGTTAAGTAAATTGCCTGCATAATTTGTCAACACAACACTCTAATATTCGTTTCTCGGCATAATGTATTTCTCCGCGTCTATACTTATGCAAGTCAGACTTTAAACCGAAAGAAGCGCAAATAAGAACCGTGAATCGGAGATTTTAAAACCTAGGCAATCGCGTCAGAATTTCAAAATATAAATTAAGGCGACAAACAATTTATCAGAAGGTATTAAGCGATTACCAAGCTAACAGAACATATTTCTGAAGTAGGCGTGGGCTTGTAAGAAAACTTGAACCGATTATTCAAGAATGACTAACGTGTCACGATTACGCAAATAAGATACAGTAAAAAGCGGGCAAAAAATATTTTATACGAAGACCTTTGAAAGAAGAGTAACTTAAAATAGAATCCATGAATGTAGAACGATTTTCGAAGAAAGAGAAAAATCGTGGAAGTCTTTTTTTTAATGAAAAGATCGAATCCTCGACGATAGATCCTCTTTCAACGAAGCGAATACAGTCTCCGGGAATAGAAGTGTCTTCATTGAGAAAAACATAAAAGTAAAAATAACTTTGTCTTGAATTTATGGTTTACAGCGTGGTGCGAGTCTTCTTATGGTTTCTGGCTCGTAATTTCCTGAAGGTCGAGCGCGCATGAACTCGCGTCGCGACAGGCAACTTGGTCATTTTGAAAGTTGCAATTAATGGCGATCAACGTGGTAATTCTGCTATCGTTTCCGTCACGAATTACGTTACGACTACGAAAACATCGTTCGTGCTCGCCGGCGAGTACAATGGAAAAATGCCGCATCGTTGTTGTTTTTTCTCTGCGACGCCTTTACATGTTTATTCCGCGAGTTTGCATCGAAAAGGTTAACACCGTTGACTGTTTTGCATGTTAGGAATGTCCTCGACGTTTCCTCGAATTTTAGTGCGAAAAAACGTTCTTATAATTTCTTACGGTATCTCTGACCGTCACATTTTCTTCGTTCAACGAGAACTTTTATCAGGCTTGCTCGACGACACGCGATGTTCTAACGGATTTCGCACTGTTTTCAGAGGCGATACGTTATCAGCCCTTAGTCCGCCATATTGGTCCCGACGCCAGAAATTTTTTTTCTTAGCTGTTCTGTTATCCTTGCTTCGTTCGACAAGTGTCGCGGCTCAAGCGATCGTTTATCTTATCTTCTTCAATGGTATTTTGTAAATATTGGGTTCTGCTCTAGGTCAAATTAAATGTTTTTTAATAGAAATAATAACATAATCAACTGACGCATAATTAGCGATTCCGTTTGCTTTCTTTGTTTCCAAATGCACCGTGTGAATAGTGCAAACAGCTGAAATTAATATAATTCTTTATTGTCATCGCATTCTGCATTTTCTCTGCATTTTGTTTTATGCGTGGTATTTGTATGTACTATTTATGAGTTATCTACACAGGGTGTTTGGTCATCCCTGGGGGAAATTTTAATGGGAGATTTTAGAGGCCAAAACAAGACGAAAATCAAGAATACCAATTTATTGATGGAGGCTTCGTTAAAAAGTTATTAACGTTTAAAGTTCCGTCTGTATTGAATTTTTTTCTCGAAAATGCGCAGGATTTCGAGGGTATGTCTATTCACCAAAAATGATTTTAATTGACCTCCGCAATCAGAAATAATTTTTTCAGGACGATTTCAAATTTTCCAATTTTGTCGAAAAATTTTACACCTGGAATTTTTTTCTCGAAAGTAGGTTGGATTTGGAGGTTGTGTTTAATGACCAAAAATGATTGTAATTAATCCCCGCAACTGAAAATAATTTTTCAAAACAGTTTGCAATTTTTTTTTTCGCCGAAAAATTTAAGTACTCTCCCTGTCGATTTTCCTTAAAAATTTGTTTTTCATTTTTAATAAATTTGTTTGACTCCCTACAGAAAAGTTGTCTAATACTTTTTTGTAGCTACCTATGAGCTCTATCTCAGACCAAAATTTTAATGAGATACATTCACTATTATAGGAGTTATAGTCGTTTGAAAATTGAACCATTTTTATGGTGTTTTTCTCATTTTACGGCGTCAAGGAATAAGTTCTCTAATATTGTTAGAATTTCTACATATTCTTCACCAAAATACGCATTATTTGTCGTTTGAAACATTAAAATCCTCCAATCGGTTCAGAAGTTACGACATTTTAAAGATTCGCATGAAATGTTCGAGCAACATTTCTGGCCATAAATTACATTTTTCATCAGGAATTTTTTTCTCGAAACTACGTAGGATTTCGAGGTTATGTATATTGACCACAAATGATTATAATTGATCCCTGCAACTAAATATAATTTTTTTAGTATGATTTGAAATTTTTTAATTTCATCTAAAAATTTCACTACCTACTCGAATTTTTTTCTCGAAAGTGAGAAGGATATCAGGGATAGGTCTATTTACCAAAAATTATTATCAGTGACGTCCTCAAACGAAAATAATTTTTCCAGAACGATTGGAAATTTTTTAATTTTGTCGAAAAATTTTACACCTCGAATTTTTTTCTCGAAAGGGGGTTGGATTTCGAGGGTGTCTCTAATGACCAAAAATGATTGTAATTGACCCCCGCAACCGAAAATAATTTTTCCAGAACGATTTGAAACTTTTTAATTTAATTGTTAATAACTTTTAAACGAAGTCTCAGTCAAGAAATTTATATACTTGATTTTCGTCTTATTTTGGCCTCCAGAATCTCCCATTAAAATTTTTCCCTAGGGTGACCGAACACCCTGTATAATGTTTGTATGTATGTACGTGTATGATGTCTATGTGATATTTGTGTTAAATTTACTTGTTATTATAAATTTAATTCGTTTGGAGCATCATCGTATGTAAGTGTCTATCCGATACTAATCTCATATTCCCAAGTACTATTAATGTTTTGAAAGTTGTTGGGCCGATTATAAATAGAGTATACGTGTAGATGTGATTGTAAGACCAACTACAAATTGTTCGCTATATAGTATCTGTAATATTGCGCGATTATCTATCAAAAGGATTGACGTCTTAAACTCTTGTCCGTCACGAATCGAGTCTCCTCCAGCGAGCGATCTTCCAACACGCTACGTGTAATCCGCTGCCAAGTGGCATCACAGACGAAAATGACGAAATCAAACATTCGTATTGGAGGAATTTCCGTATCGTCTGATCTTCGAATAAAGGTTATCCATGGTCGTTCCGGATCTCTGTATTCTCGCGTTGTAATATTGTTTACCATGAGTACACCCGTCGGGCTCGGCCAGCCATACAGTCACACGTGTTCAATTTATATCTTTTGAATCGCGGGCGTAGGTAGTCACAAAAGCGCCATTCGTGCGGGGAGGCGCTCGCGCGATGTCAGGTATTCCAGCAGACGATGATAAGGGGCCTCCAGTGCGTAGCGTTTCGTGGCGATGTTAGGTTCGCGACGAACGTGACTTGCGTCGACGTGTGACCTTTGTCTCTTGACCGTGTACTGTGATCCACCTAGTGATACCGACCGTCGCCAAAATGATATGATATGTATATGATCGTTCGAATCTGGACCCTCCGAAAGTTTCGAAAAATTTTAACACTTTAATGGCCGCACATATCACGCGAAGACCCGTTGTCCGTCGTCACTGATATTGTAGACCAAAGTGAGATACACGAAAATGCTAGGAATTGTATTATAAGGAATTATGAATGTAACCTCAACAAATGTGATAAGTTGAATGTATGATGAAATGGTGACTGATACAGTAGATCACGCACACGTGACAGTGGCCAAAGTCTGCTAGCTCGCAAAGTCACGTATACGTGACAGCGGCCGTCAAAGTGGTCAGGGGGTACTATGGTCTAGAAGACCAATTTTTAATCCTTCGAGAATTCTTTGCAACAAAACCGTGAGACTTAGTCGCATGATTTTATTTGTTACCATATTATGCATATACAGGGGTGTTCGGCCAACCCTGGGGAAATTTTAACAATAGAACTGCCGACAATTATAGTGTGTTGATTTGTACCAAGGAAATTGAAACCATAGGTGCGTGAAGAAATGAATAATGCTATGGAAATAAGTGTTTATTCATTCTCTTATAGAAAATTACGGTAAATTTCCAAAAATTCAGTCGAGTAAATTTTTTACAAGTTTTACTAAAAATTACGAATGGGTCATTTTGACTGGTTGGTAGTTCTGGTGTTAATGGGAGATTCTAGAGGCTGAAATAACATGAAAATCAAGAACATCAATTTCTTGACTGAGGCTTCGTTAAAAAGTTATTAACAATTAAATGCAAAAATTTCAAATCGTTCTGGAAAAATTATTTTCGGTTGTGGGGATCAATGATAATAATTTTTGCTGAATAGACCTATCCCTGAAATCCTACCCACTTTCGAGAAAAAAATTCGAGTAGGTACTGAAACTTTTAGACGAAATTAAAAAATTTCAAATCCTACTAAAGAAATTATATCTAGTTACAGGGGACAGTTACAAGCATTTTTGGTGAATAGACATACCCTCGAAATCCTACCCACTTTCGAGACAAAAATTCGAGTAGGTACTGAAACTTATAGACGAAATTAAAAAATTTCAAATCATACTAAAAAAATTATATCTAGTTACAGGGGTCAGTTACAAGCATTTTTGGTGAATAGACATACCCTCGAAATCCTACCCACTTTCTAGAAAAAAATTCAGTACGGTCAACACTATAAACGTTAATAACTTGTTAACGAAGTCTCAATCAACAAATTAGTATTCTTGATTTTCGTCTTATTTTGGCCCCTAGAATCTCCCATTAAAATTTTTCCTAGTGGTGACCGAACATCCTGCATATTGTTTATTTTAACTAAAAATGATGATGATTAGGTATGCCACGTGTGATTGAATGTAGATGTATAAAAAAAAAGTGGTCTGACGGTGTTCAAGATTCCAGCCGTTCTGTTAACGAGGAAGCAAATTAGCATCTTGGTTAGCATGAATACATGGCTGTCGTGTGAACCGCGATAAACAGATAATCTGAATAGTTAAAAAAGTGTTGGTGCATTGAAGTTCGTGCATCGATTTTTTTCTTAAACTTCTAGACCAGAATACCCCTTTAAGACCCTTATTTCGAGTCCAGACGATGCGGGAAGTCTTGATCGGTCTTGAATTCACGGTTTTCCGAAATTTTCAATCAGTATTCAATATTCTGCGATAATAAATATAGATTCATAAATCTTTACAAAGAATTACAGATTTATTAGACACAAAAACAATGAGAAAAGGTTCTGTAAACACCGTGTCCTATTTTATCTTCTTCGTATTTGACTTGGAAGTGATTAAAATGGCCACCAAAAATTTCGGGCCAAATAAAAGCCTGCAGGTGTGTCACAATCTTCCAAATATGCCAGGTATTGTGTAGGATTCATCAGCAGCTTTCTCGCCATGTACACGTTACCAAAGTATTTCAACATTAGCAATGAGTGTTGAGTAAACAAATGGTCTTGTGTGGCTCTAAAAATAAAAATTCAACGAATATAAATTCTAAGAAACGTTGATGACATTTTTAACATGGGAAATTGACGTGACTACTGCTGCGGTCCACCTGTTAATCGCTTCTTTATATAAACGCATATTAAAATTTTGTTTATACAGCTTACTCTAAAATGAATAATACATTTTTTAAAGATAACTTGTGGGGGGTGGTCACCGCCACTGTCCCTCTTCTGGATCCGCCCACTGCTTAATCGACCGCTTATGTAGGTCCCACGTGTTCGAATCTACCATGTATAGTGAAATTTAGTACTTCGTCCGACCTCCCTTATCTTCGCTCAGCCTTGAACGGCTCGAATTGAGATACACTTAAATCGTTACAATTGTACTGGCCCCGTTATCTATCTGTCTTGCTGTGTTGTGTCGGCCAGGATGATTGCAGTTGTCACCGCTTATCTACCCCCTTTGTTTTCTACGGCCTCTTTTTCGCGACATTGGCAGACACGTTTCGAACGAACGCGAACAAATTCTATGTAAAACGAAAACCAGAAACAAGATTTCAATCGTTATGTGATTCCCCTTGCCTGAGAATCGCGGACGTTTTGCCGTCCCGGTCGGTTCGCGAAATCTTGAAGAATCGAAAATTGTTTTCAGAAGCAAGGCGCGTTCGCGCGAAACGACGCCATCGAATGGTCGCGATAGAAGGTGCCCGGTCCGATAGGGACGGAAACATGTGAAGGAAAGGAAACGATGAAGTGTGGTCGGGGTAATCGTTGACGGGCGCCGGAGCCCACGACGACGTCGCGACGCGATACTGTACGGAGTGCCTACGGTGACGCGGATGAACGAGAAGCGGTCGTTTCTCGACCGCGGAAATGAACGGTAGGCGACACAGTGCGTCGTGCTGGGGGGGTTGAAGACCACGTGACCGTAACAAAGTTTCGGGCGCAAGCAAGAAGCGGCACCGTTCGCGAAAATAGGCGGCTCGGTGTTGCTTGAGATGGACTCTGTGGCGGTGACGGTGCCGCTTCGTCAGCCGACGAAGAAAATGAAGAAACGGAAGGAACTCGATGCCCTAGCGCCCCCGCACATTGTCTCCAGACGGAGTTCCGGGAAACGTAGCTCCCAAGTACGTATCCGTATCAGGGATGTCTCGATACTTGTGGAAAATTTCCAGAAATGAATACGGCGGAAGAAATACCTTTAAGGACTATAATATTTTCAATCGAAATGACAAGAATTTCGATAATATTTTTTAAACGCTAAGAAATAGGAACGATAGAAATAACTGATATACAGGGTGTTCGGCCACCCATGGGGAAAATTTTAATGGGGGCTTCTAGAGGCCAAAATAAGACGAAAATCAAGAATACCAATTTGTTGATGGAGGCTTTGTTAAAAAGTTATTAACGTTTAAAGTTCCGACCGTACTGAATTTTTTTCTCGAAAATGCGCAGGATTTCGGGAGTATGTCTATTCACCAAAAATGATTGCAATTGACCCCCATAACCGAAAATAATTTTTCCAGAACGATTTGAAATTTTTTTTTTCCATCAAAAAATTTCACACCTCGAATTTTTTTCTAGAAAGTGGATAGGATTTCGGGGGTATGTCTATTCACCAAAAATGATTGTAATTGACCCCCGCAACCGAAAATAATTTTTCCAGAACGATTTAGGCACATAATTAGATTTTCGGTAAGGAATTTTTTTCTCAAAAGTGCGTAAGATTTCGGGGGTACATGTAATGACCAAAAGTGATTGTAATTGACCCCCGCAACTGAAAATAATTTTTTTAGAAGGATTTGAAAAAAATTTTTCGCCGAAAAATTTCAGCACCTGCCCGATTTTTTTTCTCGAAAGTGGATAGGATTTCGTAGATATGTCTATTCACCAAAAATGATTGTAATTGACCACCGCAACCGAAAATATTTTTTCCAGAACGATTTGAAATTTTTGAATTCAATTGTTAATAACTTTTTAACGAAGCCTCCATCAACAAATTGGGGTTCTTAATTTTTGTTTTATTTTGACCTCTAGAATCCCTCATTAATATTTTTCCCAGGTGTGGCCGAACACCCTGTATAGAATTTGAGGAATTTAAAGGAAGCAAAATAGTTGACTATATTTGTATAAGAACTTTTAAATTTGTTTCGAAAAGCCTTGCCAATGGATTGGTGAGGCTTTCTCGGTGAAAACGAGTCCAAACACGACTATATTCGGACTACGTTTAATTAAACATTATTTGAATAATTTATAATTGAAAATGTTCCGAACGTGGTCGTGTTTATACTCATTTTAAACGGCAGAATCACGCCAATCCATCAACGATACTCGGGATATAATGATAAATATAAGAAATATTATTTTTGAAAGATTCGAGCCCAGAGATATCGGTTGCGTATCTTATCGCTCTCTTATCGAGGTGTAGACAGTAGGGAAGGATGGTTCCATTACTTGAATATAGTGTAAAAATATTATCAGTTGAATGCGGAAATCGCAGCACAGTGTATATTAAAGTGGTGTATAAAAATAAAATAATACTTTACTAGGAGTACAAGGAATGTTGATCATCAAGCATCGTGATACTGTGTTGGAAAAAAATTTTTCTTGTATTTCTTCAATGAATTTCAATTAGTTCGGCAAAAAACAATTAATATCAACGCTCCATTTACGAGATTAAATGTCAACTGCTAGGTTATATACACGCGCGTGAAGTTAAACACCATCTATCGATAAGAACGTGCACATTTTATCTCCGATCCAATAATTTTTCAAATCGCCTCATTCTTTTTAATCCTTTTATCATAAAATTTTTCCATACTCCTAATTCTTTCTCAGATTTCAATCGTGCAATTAAACGAATAAAGATACACGACTCTCGTAAAATTTATTTCTTAAGGAAGGGTGTTTTAATATCGACTCGAAGGACCGTTCGATACGCGACGATCGGAATAAAATTTCCTAAATCGGGGGAATGCCCAGGGAAAATTTGGTAAATCGACAGAACGATCGAGACGCGTCCATTTTTTAAATTAAACTAACCGACGTAATGATATTTACATAAGAGCCCGGTATTTATTTTACCTACATTTCTAGGAATTACTAACCGATAGCAGCGACGAACGATCGGAATACTGGAATATATCGACTAGAAATGGCCGCAAATGCAGAGGCAGACGAAGTCGAGCTTGTCCCGGATTTTTTAAAGCTTGTAGTGCCTTTCTGGCTTGTGCCTCTGTATTAGCAACTGCTAGTTTAATTTGGCTGTTCATCGATGTTCGTCAGCAACTCACTGCTCTCCGGACCGAGCTGGACCAAGGTATTGACATCGTGAAACGTATTCCTGGCACGATCTGACAAAAAAAAACAAAAAAATTAGACACAATTTAATTACGTTCCAAAAAAAAAAAATAATCGAATAGCTCGTTATGAGTTCCAGAATAGAAACGTCGCGCGTAAAACGAGCTTTGTCCCTTTAGCCGGTTATGCTACATTATGGCTCATAAATATGTACAAAGATCGCTATGATAACACGATGCTAAGTAATCTGCTTACGATGCAACGATTACCGCGTTGTAATACGCTTATCCACTAAGATCGTGAGCCAGACCCGTTAACAAATATTAGATTATGTATGTTCTTTGCTGGTTGAGTAGATCGACATCTTAAGTCGCTCAATTACTATTAACTGAACCACTGATAACGGTAATGGTGAAAGTGAAATTTACAGCGACGGTCAATTACTTAAGAACATTCTTAAGAAAGATGTTGCAACGAGTGTTAATTAGTATTACTTGCGCATTCCTCTGCCGAAGTCCTACAAAATACGATTACATTGTATATGTTTATTAGTTTTGATAAGATATCGGACCCTAATAACAGTTACATAAACGTGATATTATAATAGTATAATAGTGTTTATTCTAGAATATACAGGGTGTTCGGCCATCCCTGGGAAAAATTTTAATGGGAGATTCTCGGGGCCAAAATAAGACGAAAATCAAGAATACCAATTTGTCGATTGAGGCTTTGTTAAAAAGTTATTAACGTTTAAAGTTCCGTCTGTAGAACGGTGATCTGCGAACAGCTGCGTGCGCATGATAGTGGTTCCCTACTCACTGACGCATCGACAGTAGAACTTTAAACGTTAATAATTCTTTAACGAACACTCGATCGACAAATTGGTATTCTTGATTTTCGTCTTATTTTGTCTTATTTCTCCCATTAAAATTTTTCCCAGGGGTGGCCGAACATCCCGTAAAGTTGCACAGTTGTAGTATAGCAACATATATGTGATTATTCAATTGTGGTATTGTAGTATAACATGTTACACAACTGTAACACAAATATATGATAAAAACATTACTACACTGGCATTATATAGTTTTGCTACTGTATTATACTAAGCACAGTATTGCTGTGTAGGTGTGGTATGGTCACGTCGGTCACTGTAATATAAAAGCATGATTAGTCGTGCAGCGACAGCACAGCAACATACTAACAAAATTTAGACAATGCACAGTAGTGTAGTATAGTAGCACAACCTTGGATCGTCATACTGTGCCTATTTTTGATTAAATCGAAATAAGGATGAAGTCTTGTGTCGTAAACGAAATTCTTTTTTACGTTGCAGCGATCGCCGGCAACGAAGGTGTTTCAGATTCCCTGCAAAAATGCTACTCTGTGTCGAGAGACCTAAAGAACAACCAAACAATTATTTTCTCCCGTTTGTCAGATTTCAAGCTTCAGATCAGTAATTTCACGACGCAGGTAAAATTCTATAGATAATCTAGCTTTTACGATGGGGCTTCCGGTTTTAACAATTATCGAGGCTATATAGAGGCATAAATATTAACATACAGTTCGGTTTCCGAGGTGCATTGATGTCGAATTAACTGGCACTGTCTTTGTATATCGGTATTCAACGTCAAAACAAGTGGTTTTATCAGTATTTTTAGCTCCAACCCACTTAAATGTTTTCTATCATTTTTGTGTACAGGATGTTTGGCCTTTCCTGGGAAAAATTTTGATGGTAGATTCTGGAGGCCAAAATAAGACCAAAATCAAGAATGCTAATTTGTTGATTGAGACTTCGTTAAAAAGTTATTAACGTTTAAAGTTCCGCCTGTAGAACAGCATAAGAAACACTACTTACTGACTCATCGACAGCTTTACAGTTTTCTGAGTGAGAACCACTATCGCGTGTACGCAGCTATCCATTTTCAAGAAAAAAATTCGAATAGGTGCTAAAAGTTTCGGCAAAAAAAAAAAATTTCAAATCGCCTTGAAAAAATTATTCTCGGTTGCAGGAGTCAATTACAATCATTTTTTATGAATAGACATACCCCCGAAATACTACGTACTTTTCAGACAAAAATTCTTTACCGAAAATGTGGCCAGAAATATTTCCATAATTTTTTAACGGAGCCTCAATCAACAAATTAGTATCCTTGATTTTCGTCCTCTTTTGGCCTCTAGAATCTCCCATTAAAATTTCCCCCAGGGATGGCCGAACACCCTGTATATGCTATGTATATGGTCTCATAGGTTGTCCAGAAAAGCAGGATGCATCTTGTAAAATAATTCCAAGAATATATGATGCATTCTTTAGAACGTAAATTCGATTTCCAGCTAGCCGTTATCCAACGTGATCTCCATAGAGTCGAGGAGTGGTTTAAAGCTGACCCAGAATTGGCCAACGTACCGACGAACATGTTGAAAGCGCTCTCGAGTAGCGTGGTATCGTTTGGCAGCCAAATACAAGACTTGAGTGCCACGGTGAAGGCTCTGAAGGAGTCGAACGCGAGGGTCCAAGATGCCCAGACCACTATGCAGCAGAATATCAGCAGTATCAAGGTCTGATGAACGAAACGGTTACCTAATATCGCTTCCACGACGAACGTGAATTGCGGGATAATAATTTCTATTTTACTGGGTTGCAGAATACCGTATCGGAGTTGTCTGACGTCTCGCAGAAGCCCCAAACGGTGGCCACCAACGAGACGAAAATAAAGACTGATGAGCTGGACGCAGCGATATTACGTTTAACGAATAATCTGACGCGAATCAATGAGACGCTCTCGAGAGCGGTGCAATGGGTCGCTGAGGATCAGAAGAAAGACCATGTAAATGTCGTGCACTATAATTTTTGACGCTTTGCTTGTTTTCTGACCGACAAAATACGAAACTAACGTGCAAGGTTCAAGTTAAAAGTGAATGGCGGCTAACCGTTTAATATTCATTTGCAGGAAACGTTGGTGTTGCTTCAAGAGTCGTCGCAGAACGTTAGTATGAAAGTGATATCTTTGCAGAGGGAGTGCGTGAAGACTACTGTGTTAACGTCTGTTAAAAAGTTGAACGACCAAGTACGTGTACACGCTACGTGGCGCATGAAATTTTTATTTAGCACGGCATCCGCTGACTGTAAATGTTCCAGGTGAGCGAGATCCACGCGGTGAACGCGGAGCTGAACGATAGGATGAAGCAGCTGGAAAAGTCGTATGGCAATTTAAAGAATTCCACGAGCGTGATGCTGGCCGCGATACCAGAGATTCAGGGTCAGAAGTTGAACAAAGCGAAGGGTTTGGAAGAATCGATCGACGGAGACGTGACTACCGAACAGGATCGCAGTGGAGTAGGTGAGTCGATACCTTTGAGCTTTCCGTTGGTTTTAAAGGTGAACGTTTGTTTGGACAGACTATACAGGGTGTTCAGCCATCCCTGGGAAAAATTTTAATGACAGACTCTAGAGGCCAAAATAAGACGAAAATCAAGAATACTAATTTGTTGATGGAGGCTTCGTTACAAAGTTATTAACGTTTAAAGTTCCGCCCATACTGAAATCTTTTCTAGAAAGTGGGTAGGATTTCGGGGGTAGGTCTATTCACCAAAAATTATTATCATTGACCCCCGCAACAGAAAATAATTTTTCCAGAACGATTTGAAATTTTTGAATTTTGTCCAAAAATTTTACACCTCGAATTTTTTTCTCGAAAGTGGGTTGGATTTTGTGGGTGTGTCTAATGACAAAAATTGATTGTAATTGACCACCGCGACTGAAAATAATTTTTTCAGAACGATTTGAAATTTTTGAATTTTGTCCAAAAATTTTAAACCTAGAATTTTTTTCTCGAAAGTGGGTTGGATTTTGTGGGTGTGTCTAATGACCTAAATTGATTGTAATTGACCACCGCAACCGAAAATAATTTTTCCAGAACGATTTGAAATTTTTGAATTTTGTCCAAAAATTTTACACCTCGAATTTTTTTCTCGAAAGTCGGTTGGATTTGGAGGGTGTGTCTAATGACTAAAAATGTTTGTAATTAATCCCCGCAACTGAAAATAATTTTTTTTAAATAATTTGCAATTTTTTTATCGTCGAAAAATTCCCTGTCGATTTTTCTTAAAAATTCGTTTATTGATTTTTAGTAATTTTGTTTGACGCTCTACAGGAAAGTTGTATAATACTTTTTTGTAGGTACCCATGAGCTCTAGTTCAATACTAAATTTTAATGAGATACATTCTCTATTGTAGGAGTTATGGTTGTTTGAAAATTGGACCATTTTGATGGTGTTTTTCTCAGTTTAGGGGGTCAAGGAACAAGTTTACTAATATTGTTAGAATTTCTACATATTCTTCACCAAAATACGCATTATTTGTCGTTTGAAACATTAAAATCCCCCTATCCGTTCAGAAGTTATGACATTTTAAAGATTCGCATGAAATGTCGGGGGTGCATTTCTGGCCTCACATTTGATTTTCGGTCAGGAATTTTTTTCTCGAAACGACGTAGAATTTCGAGATTATGTGTACCGACCAAAAATGATTGTAGTTGACCACTGCAACTAAATAGAATTTTTTTAATATGATTTGAAATTTTTTAATTTCGTCTAAAAATTTGTGTCTACTCGAATTTTTTTCTCGTAAGTGGGTTGAATTTCGAGGGTGTGTCTAACGACCAAAAATGATTGTAATTGACCCCCGCAACCGAAAATAATTTTTCCAGAATAATATGAAATTTTTTAATTTAATTTTTTAATAACTTTTTAACGAAGCCTCAGTCAATTTTCGTCTTATTTTGACCTCTAGAATCTCCCATTAAAATTTTTCCCAGGGCTGGTCGAGCACCCTGTATAGCTGACACAATTCCAGTCGTTCAGTTAATGTCGAAAGAAAAGGGAGAAAAAGAATATCCTCGTTGGAAAGTGTGTAGTTTTAGAACAGGGGAAAACATGTCTTTTCTTATTTTACAGTCCCGGACGACGAGGTTTCTATAAAAAACTCTTCGACGGATAAACCGAAACGATCGAGGACGACCCCGTAATATATTTTAGGCGATATATTGCAGAAATACTCGGGCGAGGAACTCGCTTTATTCTGAAAAGCAAGTCTGTCCCCGAATACGAACACGTGTGTATTTGTAAATACTATTGAATTAAGTGTGTTTAAATTCCATGTATATAGAAAGGTTAAATATTGATACCATGGATAGTGTCATTCCGATGCATAGAATAATCAGCAAAACTTTATTGCTCGATCATTTATGCTGAAACGGGTGTTCCGCGTGGCCGAACACGACCAAGCTATTTATAACGAGCAATAACGTATACGTTTAATCTAGTATCGTCGAAATCGAATACCGTGTATTTTGAATCGTATTTCGAGTATCACGGAACGCCAATCTTTAGAGGATGCTGTATGTAATTACTTGAGTATTTGAGATATACCATCGAAAAGTACAAAGAGCGTTTACACTTGTTCTTGCGTTAATGAAAGAAAACAAAAAAAAATTTAGAAACGTTTAAACCCTTGAATATCCATGTATAATTGCAATAAATTTTTCTACTCTTCTACCGTTTGTAGCGCAGTGTTAGTCCACGAGTTTGCCAAACGTTTGGTGACGCTAGAGGGTACACCCAGATTTCTGCAGAATACAAAACTTTAGGTCCTGTTATTCCCTCCTTCGTTTGTAGAAAACCGACCGGTTTAGTACTCCGTAGTGTACAGCGTATCATTAAAAAAAAAAAACAAGGAAAGCTATTGCAAGTACGTCGTCCATATCGCACCAAATGGATTATTTGAGGTTTAAATAACGAATAAGAGAAACAGGGAGCAAGAAATTTTGTGAATTCTTTTTGCCGAACTTAAATAAAATGTTAAAGAGAGTAATATGGTGTGTCTTGATCGATTCGATGTTATACTCTTGTTACTGGATACATAATATTTCAATCATCGCAAGAGAATCTGTTTATCTGTATACAAGGGTGGTCCATTTTAATCTGAATCGAATAAATGACCGTGGAAAATCGATGAAACGTATAACAAATACAAGAACAATACCTTTTATTTTTAATACTAGAACGCCTGTACCTGCTTTATTTCAAATTCTGATAAAATGCAATTCAAAAGATTCCCTAGAGAAAAACAAAATGTTAACGTCTTCTATCTCTCCTTATTATTTATTTAATAAACTCTCGATTTCTTCTAACGGTCGTACATTCAGTTTTTTTTTTTTAAATCAAATGTGTTTGCTGCGGTACCTTGATTCATGGAAACAAAATGGGACATCCTGTGCGTAATTGAAGTTAACTATACTGTATTTCGTAAACGGTCGATAATTAGCGTCATTATCTTTTAGATGCGCTTCAATATCAGTTGCATTATGTAAGAGAGAAATGCACGTTTATTTGTCTGTCTTATACTTGAATATGTTATGCAACGTTTTTGCGTATAGACGTCGAGTGGATTGTAGTAATTGCGAATATATTTAAACGACTGTACGTCCATTCTAGCGGGGAACGAGATTGTATTTACAGGGAAAAGAACAAGAGCGAACCGATCGCAGTTATTAATAACGGATTATACGCGAGGAATACATGAAAATTTATGAATTTATAAAGAAGAATACAAAGCGAAACAAACGAGACAACATTGTCGAAATAAAGAACCGATTATTCAAATTTCACTGTTCGACTATTATTTTATTTCCTGTTGTTAATAGTAATTTAAAAACAAGACAAAGCATCGTGGTTCTAGACATGACACGTGCAATATTAGCGAACTCGCATCCAGCTGCTATTTCGATTTTTCGAATATGCAGTTGTTCAACATTACTATCTACGTTAAAATATTGTGGAACACTTGATAGTCAGGGGCCATTTTGTAAAAAGGCAGGAACGTTGGAAAAGATTGTGGTTCGCCAATAATGTGATTAAGAAATACTAATTTCATACTTCATAGAACGAATGTCTGTGACAATGAGTTGTATATTAGTCTGTTACGTTACTCATCTTTGAAAGTTTAGAAATTTATTATATCGTAGACGATGATTGAAGGGTATCGATGATTGTAATACAGAAAATAAAATAAATAGCCTGTACTACCACAGACGAGGTACACGAGTAGACCATTAACACAGACGAGGTATATGAATAGACCTTTCACCAAATGTAATTTTTCGGCCCGAGTTTCTGGGGTCCCGGGACCCCATTACCATTTTCGTGTCACTCGCAACGTTATCAACAGATTCAGAAATTAACACAAGAGGAAGTGAGACAGAAAATGAAATTACATAAATTTTATTATTTTTTAACGGAATCAAAGCTGTACGGTCCATCATTGGACATTAATCGATTAATTTCATTGGAGTAATCAATCGATTAAGAGTATTTAAAAATTTCAAGATTATTAAAATTCCTAAGGATGTATTTCGTTGATACGTACACCGCAAATTCTCTATTTTTTATTTTAAATTGTAATACATCATTTATTAAAAAAATAACATGGCAGAAAACGTATTTGCGATTCGAAATCGGTGTTATCAGACCGCACACCGGGGCGAAGAACATATGTGAAACTATAAGAAAAACGCAGCCATTAGCTCATATTATTTGCTATGTAATTGATAATTATATTAATTATATAGTAAATAGTATGACCCAGGTCTCACCGCGTGGAGGTTGCTGCGAATGGAGACCCACCCTAGCCTCGCCCCAACCACCCTTCCTTTGGCGAGGAATTCGAATACCTATCTAAGGAAGAAGCTATCGAAAAGTTAGAAATGAGCTACAAAGATCGAGTTCCTAAAAGAACTGCCCAATCAAGAGATGAAGAACCTAACAAAATGTCAATACATGTGAGATGATACACATGTTTTCTAGAAACGGAACTGAAATGTGCAACTGCACGTACGAACTCTGACTGATGAAGAGATCGAAAACCTAACAAAATGTTGATACATACGACATAATCCATCATATGTTTTTTAGAAACGAAATTGGAATGTGCAACCGCACGTACGAACTCTGATGAAGAGATCAAAAACCTAAGAAAATGTTGATACATGTCAGATAATCCATCTTATGTTTTTTAGACACAAAATTGGAATGTGCAACTGCACGTACGAATCCTGATTATTAAAGTACCAACATGTACTTTATTATTAATTGTTTCTCCTTAAATTGATCCTTATATTATGATAGTGTCTAATAAGACACTTAGAATCCAACCAGAAATGTGCAACTGCACGTATGGACCTTGCATATTAGAATACTAATATGTACCTTAATATTAATCATTCCCACTTAAATTTACGCACACGTTTCGGTAGTATTTAATAAAACGCTGGAGAACGCTTCTTTATCTTATAATCTATACATTTGTACTTATATTCTAACGCAATCTGTGGAAACGAAGAAATACGAGGAAATATTTTTTTCTTGGTGTCTTCATCAATCCCACGATGGTTTTCTAAAACATACACTCATATACAATAAATATAATCGATATAAAACGAAGATATGACAAGATATTTTCTTCTTGTCGTCTTCGACAATCCCACGATGTTTCCCTGAAACAAAAATTCATATCCAATAAATATAACTCATATAAAACAAATAAATATGAAAAGATACTTTCTTCTTGGTGTCTTGGTAAATCCCACGATGTTTCCCTGAAACATAAACTCAGACAATAAATAGAATTGTATGAAATATTTCTCTAAGAACACACAAGATGGAATCCCTGTACCATTTCCAATTCCATTTTTCAATGATTATATATCCTGTAACAAGAACTTGTTCAAAGAATTAATAGCTGAAATGAAAGTGTATTAATGGACACAGAAAAAAATAATTATGTACCGTCAAGATAGACTCATGGTAATCGATCATAGTAAAAATGACATAATGAAAATAATATTTTAACTGAAGCTTCCACGAGTAAAAATTGATATTAAAAAGTTTAAAAACATAAATATTGCGTGAAATTAAATGAAAAGTTAAATTCGTCTCAGTGTTAAGATAAATACGAAATAGATCGAAAATTTTATTCATTCGTTACCGTAGATTTTATTATTCGTTTCGTTTATCAAATAAAAAATTTTTCAAGACGTATACATTGCAATAATTATATTTTACTATATTGAAAACAAAATTAGGTTCGTATGGAAAAAGCAATAACGAACGAAAATGTCGATACTGCGCGGAAATGAACTCTCAACATGAAATATCAAATTGCAATTTGCATACGCTTTTCATGCAAGCATTCTATTTTCCATCAATTAAAACAATAATCGCGAACAAACTTTGATTTATGCAAAGAATACAGAATATTTATAAAAAATTCACTATTTATAAATAACAATTGGGTTGCAAAGGTTATTATATCCCGTAAAAATTACCAACTCTAATAATGAATAATTGGTGATATAGATATATATATATTGGAATCATAAATTCAATCTATGACACAATTAATCACAATACAGCATTTTTAAATGCATCACAAATCTGTGATAAAAATATATTCATAAAAATTACAGGTTTTAACACGTTCTGAAAAAGGAAATCATTAGTCTATTTACCCCAGAATTTTCAAGCAGTATTTTCATTGACAAACATATAAAGAAAAGGATATATTTCACATAGTTAGGGTCAATTTTCCACTCATAAATTCAAAAAACAACCCGTGAGTGGATTTCCTTCGCAACGCTAATTTATAAAATAAAAAACTATACGCGAATGGTGCTCGTTATTCGTAAAATGAACCACACAGGGTTCCTTTATTAATTAAATCGCGTGCACCCATATTCAATCATGCGCAACGCTAATTTTAATAACGATGTTGAGCCATTCGAGGCTTTGCAGAGGCTTCTTGATGATCCTGGTGCAGTGGCCAGCGTTTTGGCCAGCTTTTGGGCATTGAATCGCAACTCTGATTAATAAAAAACGCGACAAATCAAGATCGCAACGCTAATTTATAATATGAAAATTCCAAACGCGATTTAAAACAATAAAAGCAATCGCGAATGGTGATTATTCGCAACGCTACCCTGAAAAGTAAACGCGAAAAATAGTAATTCGCAACGCTAAGAACAAACCGATCGGTTCATTCGCAACACTATTTTTAAATAACGATAAAAGCAATCGCGTATGGAATTCGCAACTCTACGAGCAAACGCGATTATTGTATATTAGCAACTCTATCTTTAATGGAAATATATTTATGTTTCGCAACGCTAATGCAAATCGCGTTTTGCCCAAAAACGCTGAATCAGGTGCTGGCGTCTTCAGTTGTAGCTATAAACATATATCCACAAAATAAACTAACTACATCAAGCTACTTCAAACTACAATAGAGTGGCACATATGGGGATGAATTTAGACGTTTTAAATATCGCAACACTACGGGGCAACAACGCGATAAATCAACAATCGCAACGCTAATTTATAATAGAATAAATTCCAAACGCGACTTGTAACAATAAAAGCAATCGCGAACGGTAATTGTTCGCAACACTACCCTGAAAAGCAAACGCGAAAAATAGTAATTCGCTACTCTAACAGCAATCGCGTTTACTAATAATTCGAGACGCTATTTTTAAAGCAAACGCCCGGTTCCTAGGTTTGCATAAAGACAATCGCGAATCGTATTTATTCGCAACACTGATATATCAAACGCGATAAATATTTGTTCGCAACTCTACGAGCAAACGCGAACATTGTATATTATTCGCAACTCTAACTTTAATCAGGGGCTATCGGTACATGTACATACACATGTACTGGCCACAAAATAAACTAACTACTTCTATTACTACAGTTAGGGTAGAATTTTGGCATTGAAAATATCGCAACTCTAAAGAAAAAATCGCACGATCGATCAAGATCGCAACGCTAATTTATAGTATGAAAATTGCAAACGCGGTTGATGTCCATTATATGTATAAAAGAGTAAAAAAGCAACGCGAATCGTGATTGTTCGCAACACTACCCTGAAAAGGAAACGCGAAAAATGGTAATTCGCAACTCTACGAGCAATCGCGTTTATCAATAATTCGCAACGCTACTTTTAAAGCAAACTCCCGGTACCTCAGTTTGCATGAAAACAATCGCGAATGGTAATTATTCGTAACACTACCCTGAAAAGGAAACGCGAAAAGTAACAAATCGCGACTCTAAAAGCAAACGCGATTATTGCATATTCGCAACTCTATGTATATCATAACCGCGAGTTATGGGGAGGAATGGCTGGTATGTATGATGCAATCATGTACCAGGTACATGCATACGTGAGCCAGTCAGAAAAATAAACTAACTACAACTACAGACGAGTTAAGTGACAAAGTAGTAACAGGAATGACTTTCCATTCTCATCCGAGGATGAAGATGAAAAGCCATTTGTTGCAGCCCACTCTTGAGACAGTTTGTCAGGGCCTCTTCGGCTCATTGAGAGCCTTTTCTTTCTTCGGCGGTCCTGCCGATGCCTGAAACTTACTTAAGACCGGGCTCGAGATTTTGTGCAATACGTAGTCTTCCAACAATATACGAATTGTTGCAAGAGCATACGTGGTGAATCTCGAGCGGGACGAACGTTTCGAAAGGGACCTGATCACGACCGCGAGCGCGAGAGAGCAACTTTAAGAGTCGCGCGATTCGAGGAGTCGAAAATAAAGCCGAAACAAACAGCATACACCGTTTGAATCAGCATGATTTCTACCCTCGAAATCGTAACTACAGGAACAGAACTGCCACGCGAAAACGCGCCTACCCGAATTACTAATGTGGACAGTCCTGCCCTGACCCTACCTACTTAGGTTTAAACACACACGCCAAAGAATAAGTTACCTACCTACCTAACCCTATATTTAAAAAATTGCAAAACTCAGTCTCTCAAACAAACACTCCACGGTTCTCATTCTAAATGTCCGGGCGCGACCTAAACTAGAGAGGACTCCCCGGGGTTCCTCCGACACCCGGACACAACCTCATTCATACTCTAATTGTGTACGTACCAGTTTTTGCAGTGGACTGACAAAGCTGGTGCCCATTGCGTACTTTTATTATTTATGTAAAACATTTTAATATATCTGATATAGTCTTTATTAAAATATACTCTATACATATATGATTATATAAGATTGAAAAGCTAACTCATTATGCATTTTACAATATTATCGACGTGTATGCAATACGAACAATTTCCAAATAAATAATAACTATAAGTTTAATATTACTATTGTGATTGTTATGAATCTAATGTAAAAAAATTCTGTATCTGAATTGTAATAAACTTTTGAAACGATGCACTTCCACATCCTAACCACTAACACACATATGTGGACAGTACATCGTGCACGATACACTAGCATTGTCAGTCGCACGGATAAATTATTATTATAAATGTTACAAACTAAGTCATCGTGCCCCGTTGCCTTCGCTCGTGCAAATAACACTTGGGCATGTGCATGAACTTAGGCAACGAACACGGAAAAGTATCCTGAAAATCCTGACTAGAAAAACTGGTTATTAATAATTAACTAAACGGTATCTATTCTCAATTAAAATGACTCGACTCGTTATATGTAATATATCAACAACAGAGTACGTTAATATCGAAAGATATTATTCAAGAAAAATTTGTGATTGAAATTTAATTGTTTAAAATGTAAGACTTTAATAAAGATTTCATGATAAAATAATTTACTTTGCAAATTGAAATAAATTTATTAAATTATTATTCAAAATATTCAATTAACCTTGGTCGATTCTGTCGTCAAAGTAAATTTTTTAAGAAATAAAATTAACATGCATGTTCCTTTGAGTTGAAAATCGACCAGTCGCGAAACGCCTTCTTGCACGTAAAATACATCATATGATGGATTAATTATTAAAACGAATATTTAATAATTATATTAATAATGTAAGATATTTTACTCAATCGTATGATTAATATAATGTTTTCACATTATATTAATTCATATTCTACTCAATTATATAATTCATATAAAGTTAATAAACATATTTCATATATTTTATCAAAATTGTGTAATAATCATATTGTGTAATATTTATTGATAACATTAAAAAACGCGAGTGCAAGAAGACCCTAGCCTGCACTAAAAAAATATAACTCATGGGTATTTTTCATACCCGCGGTCACTTAACTCGTCAAAAATACTAAGTATACAACTGGTCACCCGTGTTGATTCGGATCTTTCATCCTACAACATGGTTGGGAACCAGAGGAACACAAATAGCATGCGACTTACGAATGATGAACTTGTACCTCTGGGATGACTGCATAATCATGCTGCTGCTGCCCAGTGGAAGTCATAAAAGCCCCTTACATAGTCCTGCTATAAAGAATAAGAAAGCAATTATAATCTATTGTAAAAATTATAGAGATTTTTAATTAAAAATGTCAAAGTATAAATTTATACTTACGTTGTTCGCTCGTGGTCCACCGCCCGATACCCCCCGGGTACTGCTGCTGGATACCAAGATCAGGTTCAGAGACTGTAAGAAAACTGTAAGAAAACAGTTAGAATCTATTGTTAAAACTACAGAGATTTTTAATTAAAAATTTTCAAAGTATAAATTTGTACTTACATTGTTTGCTCGTGGAGCATCGGCCAATAGTCCTCTTCGGTGATGCACTGACTCTAATTCCGGTAACGGGGAGTTTAAATTTCAAATTGAAAAAATAATTAATTTGATTGAAAAGTATTAAATTAGATTACCGCGACCGAAGATTGAAATCGGCGAATAAATGATTCTATTATCGCGATTCAGAAAACAGAAAGAGCCACGATGCTCTGGAAGTAATTTAATATTGCGTAGAAAACACTGCTTCTATTCTCGCGTTTGCCTAACACCGTAAACGACAACGTGCTTGGGGTCACTTTGCCCCGCGAAACAAACTTGTTGCTACGCACAAACACTGAATCTACCGGCCGCATTGCGCGCGGCCAACAAATTTCCTGGAAAGAAAATAGCTGAAAAGAAAAGGACAGGAGACAAAAAACACAACAAGCACGCCTGTGCTTAGCCTACTGGTTTTCTTTTTTCATCTTCTTACAAGAGTTCGTCAACAGAAATACTGCTTTACTTAGTTCTATGGCATACATAGTTTGCCACGTAAAAGTTCAATGCGACAAAGGCGAAATATTCTCGATCAATGAGAATTTCAACGATAAAATATTATCTACAATTTATAAATATTATATCACCAAGTTTCATAGTTAGAGTTGTAAGCATGATCATGTTTACTTTATCGGATGTTAGAATATGCCGTAATTTTTATAAATATTCCGAAATTTGCAAGAATTAAAATTCGTTGGTTATTTATGCTTCAATATTCCAACTCCGCAGTTACTACGTTTACTGAAACTTGTATCGAAATATATATGGAAATTGCAATTACAACAATTCATAAAGAAAGAAATATAAACAATCAATTAAATAAATAACGCTCGGAAATATTCAATCGCGATCAGAATACAGTTGAATATAAATTATTCCAATTTATCGTTTATATCTACCGACGCCATTTCTGTATACTTCGATATACATCGAAGTGGAGAACAAGTGTAACGATTTTCATATTTTATCTTAACGATGGCCGATTAGAAAATTATAATCATGCTGGCAACGAATGATTTAATAAAGAAATAAAAATATATAAATATCAATATGCCTGTTAATTTTTGTTATAGTTGTTTAAACGTTACCAATATTCCCACCAAAATTTGTCGAGTTGCCTGCCATCTGTTATGGTGTCGTTTACGCGCCAATAAAAGTTTCCATGGCGTCGAATTTAAATCAGAGACTGCAACAGAACTAAAATACAAATTAAATCATAATTAAACAATAATTGATAACAATGAGGAAATATCAAAAGGTTAGAAATACGTACTTCGTTGGTCGCGATACACCGACACGTCTTGACATGTTTCAACACGTCTCGTATATTCGAAAAGGAATTTCTTGACTTCGAATTCCAATAAGAGACTGCAACAGAAACGAAATAAAGATCCATTAAAGTACATGCACGATTATTGTAATTAAGTAATGATTAAATCGAAACCGTATTGCAAGAGATCGTAATTAAAACGCGAGTTGTAATTAGTGACGAAGTATGAATAGGTTAGAATTACGCACCTCGGTCGCGAAACACCGACACGTCTTGACGCGTCTTACTAGGTCAATCGTCAGAGTACAAATGGCGACACCTCGGCAACGCTCGCGAATTAAGCGGCGGGGTGGGGGAAGGGCCGATGTCCCGCGAAACTTGTTATTACGAATCCGAGAGATGCCTCAGGTAGAACCGCAGATACAAAACAAATGAACGAAGACGAGAATAGAATTCACAACTTTGTAGGAAAAAGGACAAAATTTCTAGGTTACTTACTAGAACAACGTATGATACCTTGATTTTAGAATTATATTGATGGATGGCGATATAATGTACAAATTAAATATAACTCACACTTTTGTCGATTTACAATAGCAGATGACAAGATTCTTGAATTTGTTACCATTATTCGAGAAAATTTCCTAGTAACCGCTGTAATTCGATTAACGGGATAATATTTATCGGGGACGAGAAGTTTGAATCGACGAAGAAAATGTTCAAAGAATCGAAGGGGAAATCGACGACTAAGATCGTCGGGGATCGTCGAAAAAAATCCATAGTGTCGAATAACCTGTACGCGTCGCCTTCTGTCGTCGAAAAATTTCACAAGTGAGTTGTATTATATGAGTAAGTATTTTATGGGTAAGTTATTCGATAGAAATGTACGAGAGAAGGTCCAAGAAAATTATTAATATACTAATAACTGAGGCCTAACCTACATCGATCAGGGATAATATACAGGGTGAGGCATTTTAAACAGGTCACCTGAATAACTCGCTTGTTTTTGAAGATAGGAGAAAATGCATTAGACCAAACTTATTTGGTATCGGGGGGCTCATAATCTGGTATTACCAATTTTTTTGTAGGTGGAGGCGTCAAGGAGATATGAAGGTCAACTTTGTTTTTTTAAATGGAACAGTATATTTTATTACTTACATTCTGATAGAGTGTTTCAAGGCGAATACAATGACCTATTATTAAGGTCATTCAAGGTCACCCAAAGTCAACTGCAATAGAAAATAAATTGTGTCAGAGTACATTTCGAATACTTGTGTATCACGTGTGTGTATTGCGTGACACGGGTCACAAAAGATAAACAAACATTCAATCACATTGTACGCTTATCCGTATCCTCAAACATTATTGGTAATTTTACTACCGACTAGAGCACAGCTTCGTAACATTTATTCAGTCTAAGTGTTTAGTTTTCTAAAATGCGTTACACGATAGCAGAGAAAGTAGAAATGGTTCTTATTTATGGTGAATGTCATAGAATTATGAGGGAAGCGGTACGTGTGTATAGTGAAAGATTTCCCGATCGTAATAATAGACCTTCACTTTCTGTCTTTACAAACATTATAAAAAAGTTCCAAGAAACTGGAACTGTGGATAACAAAACACGTAATCTTGCCAAACGAGCAACTGATGATGGAAACTCGATAAATATTGTAGCAGCTGTAATACAAGATCCACATGTTAGTACAAGACAACTGGAACGCGAAAGTGGCATCAGTCAACGAAGTATTTTACGAATATTACACATTAACAAATTTCATCCGTTCCACATATCACTTCATCAACAATTAACTGAAAATGATTATACAAAACGTTTACAATTTTGTGAATGGGGCTTACAAAAACTACAAGACGATGAAATGTTCTTGAGTAAATTGTTATTTACCGATGAGGCCACATTTACAAACCATGGAGCAATTAACCGTCACAACATGCACTACTGGTCGGTAGATAATCCACGATGGTTGAGAGAAGTCGACAAACAGAGACCTTGGTCTGTAAACGTCTGGTGCGGTCTTCTTCATAATAAAATAATTGGTCCATATTTTATTGATGGCACGCTAAATAGTAGTAAGTACCTGAGAATCTTAGAAGACGTTTTGCCAGAATTGTTAGAAGACACTTCACTGGACATACGACAATCCATGTGGTTCCAGCAAGACGGATGCCCTGCTCATTCAGCACGCAATGTTACAGAATTTCTAAATAGAAAATTTGGAGATTCTTGGGTAGGTCGATCAGGAAGTAACAAATGGCCGGCACGATCCCCAGACCTGACACCTCTCGATTTTTATTTGTGGGGGAAAATTAAAGGCAGAAGTGTACCGCGAAAAACCAACTACCAAACTTGACATGCAAGAACGTATAAGAAGAGCTTGCTCTGTAATAGATACAAATGAAATTTGCCAGGCAGTGTCATCAGTATTGCAACGATTTAGACTATGTATCCATGTTCAAGGTCGCCATTTTGAACACTTGTAATAGCAGTATCAAAGTATCCAAGTGTTCGAAGAGTGCTTTGACACAATTTATTTTCTATTGCAGTTGACTTTGGGTGACCTTGAATGACCTTAATAATAGGTCATTGTATTCGCCTTGAAACACTCTATCAGAATGTAAGTAATAAAATATACTGTTCCATTTAAAAAAACAAAGTTGACCTTCATATCTCCTTGACGCCTCCACCTACAAAAAAATTGGTAATACCAGATTATGAGCCCCCCGATACCAAATAAGTTTGGTCTAATGCATTTTCTCCTATCTTCAAAAACAAGCGAGTTATTCAGGTGACCTGTTTAAAATGCCTCACCCTGTAGAAGCCACCGGAAGTAGAGGAAATTCAAGATGGAGGAGTACGGTTAACGAATGTGGAATTGTCTCCAATGTATAATAAGTGGTTTGTTATAAATATAAACGTTTATTGTCACGCATGGATCTCGCTGTAAAGATGAATCGATCGATAAGACACCCATAGTCTTATTGCTAATAGGTTTCAGGGTTTCTTTAACCAAACAAAATATAAATATGCACCCCTTACAACTAGAACTACCGAATGTGGTCGAAATGATTCGTAATTTTTTATAAGAGAACAAATAGACATTTATTTATTTAAAAATTATTTTTTTTTAAACAAATACACCACAATCGTCGGTAGCTCCAGCGTTGAAATCATTTTACTTTCGAAGAATTTTTAATACCGTCGACGATTTAAAAAATATTCGACTAGATTTAAATCGGTCCAGATTAAAATTCGATCGAATCTAAGGTATCGAGATACTCGTGTATCCAGCCATCGTTACTTTTGATATACGGTTATCGTCGTTTCAAGGTCCGCGGCGAGGAAACAGAAGTCTCACTTTTCGAGAAGCACGATGAACGCGACGGAGAACGATACCGGAACGTGCAAACTTCCCAGAGGCTTTGAACTGGCCTCGAACGTTCCGAAAGACGCGGCCGTCCACTTTGGAAATTTCTACGGCGTCCAAAAAGGATCGATACCGCAAACCGGTAAAACGAAAAATTCTTTCGAATCTGCTTTTTCGTCGCTGAGAACCGCGCCGAGGCTCGAGTTCACCAGACAGATGGTTCACAAGTAAATACAATAGTACTCCAGGATGTCACAGAGTTATTTTCACAAGTATACTTTACTTAAACATAAATGTAAATATTAATTTCAATTATACATGAAATAATCTATAAAGGTATACAGGGTGTTCAGCCATCCCTGGGAAACATTTTAATGACAGACTCTAGAGGCCAAAATAAGACGAAAATCAAGAATACTAATTTGTAGATGGAGGATTCGTTAAAAAATTATTAACAATTAAAGTTTCGCCCGTGCTGAATTTTTTTCTAGAAAGTGGGTAGAATTTCGGGGGTAGGTCTATTCACCAAAAATGATTGCAATTGACCCCTGCAAACAAAAATAATTTTTTTAGAACTATTTGAAATTTGTTAATTTCGTCGAAAAATTTCAGTATCTACACAAATTTTTTTCTCGAAAGTGAGTAGGATTTCGAGGGTATATCAAATGACTAAAAATTATTGCAACTGACCCCTGCAACAGAAAATAATTTTTCCAGAACGATCTGAAATTTTTTAATTTTGTCGAAAAATTTCACACCTCGAATTTTTTTCTCGAAAGTGGGTAGGATTTCGAGGGTATGTCTAATGACTAAAAATGATGGTAATTGATCCCTGCAAATAAAAATAATTTTCTCAGAACTATTTGAAATTTGTTAATTTCGTCGGAAAATTTCAGTATCTACACAAATTTTTTTCTCGAAAGTGAGTAGGATTTCGAGGGTATATCAAATGACTAAAAATTATTGCAACTGACCCCTGCAACAGAAAATAATTTTTCCAGAACGATCTGAAATTTTTTAATTTTATTTTTTAATAACTTTTTAACGAAGCCAAAGTCAAGAAATTGATATTCTTGATATTCTAGAATCTTCCATTAAAATTTTTCCCATGGGTGACCGAGCACCCTGTATAAAGCTCGAGTGCATTTGTACTACTTTGGTTAAATTTCATTTATACTTATTTCCTTTACCTTTGCCTACAGTTTTGTTCGTAACTGTGTGCGTATAACGGACAACGGTGGAAATAAGCTGGTCGAACGAGACGTTTGAACGTCGTTCTCCAATGTTTCAGATTAGAACGAACAGCCGGCACCGAGGAATACGCGCGACAAGTGTCGGCTTTGTTGGAGGAGACGGTGGAACCGCCGCATTTCAAGCTGCATTCGGTACCGGCCGAGAATTCAATTCCCGATGGGAGACAGAACCCATCGGGGTATCCGTTGTGGTACAAGGAGCCTTTTAAGACGCCGTTAGTATTCCCCGGTTAATTGCGTAATTCGATTCGTTGTCGATGGGATTGTTCGCGTTACCAGAAAATGAGATAGACCGGGCCCGGGGACCCGGTGTAATGGGTCCCTCCCCTGCTGTTCGCGTAGAATAACTCAAGGGCACCCCTGTCGACGGCGTGATAACGAATAACAGGATTTAAAAGGAGCTCCCCTGCAGGGATCGACCACTTCCGGTGTTCTGACGGAACGACCAACTTTCAGGTACGCGTCCGACGAGATTTACAAACTTCTGATGGAGCACGATAATACTTCGGGAAACGAGAAAGACATTTTCGGGGAGGAATCTTCGGGGAAAGAATCTTCCGAGGAATTCAGCGACGACGAGGAAATTAGTAAGAAAGTTCACGGGATCTACGCTCCATAAGTCACCCTGGACACTCGACGAACGTAGAGTAAAAAAAAACGAATTAACGCGATGTAAATTATAAAATGGAACTAATATTTATCCGTCATATTGGAAAAGATTTTTACCAAAATAACAGCGAAAAATTCGAGATTTTCTAGCAAGTGAACTCTAGCGACAATTGTTTCTTTTTAGTATTTTTTTCATCGATATCATGCCAAATTTTCCACGAGACCTACCTCGATTTTACTTATCTTACGCACTTATACACTTATCTTCATTTGCTTCCTCTTATAGAGGGTTAACAAATTTATAGTAAAGTCGCAACTCGAAATGACCAAATGTAAGAAATCGAGGTGAATTATGGACGGGTAGTGTAAATGCTAATGGTACAGCCAGGAAAGAAGAATCTACGTTGAACGCATTGATCAGTGGATAAACTTTTGTTACAGAGGCAGACGATAGGGATTCGAAGGAAAACGACGATATTTCGAACGAAAGTGTAAAGACTACGTCTCCTGAACAATAAATGACTCTTTAACGCGTTCGCTGTCACACCAGCTTCCCCTGTTTAGAGATATCCTCGAAATTTTGTCAAATTATACCATAAATAGAAATATTTAATAGTTGCAAGTTAACTGTTTAAAACATCAAGGCTCATTTATTAGAAGTATTTTAAAGATACGTTTATACGTCAACAAATTTAAAGGGTGATTCTAGAAGCCAAAATAAGACGAAAATCAAGAATTTGTTAATCGAGTTAAAGATACGCCTGTAAGACGGCAACCTGCGAACAGCTGCGTGCGGCAGAAACCCTACTTATCGACGTTTACACGTGTACACGTATCTACGAAACACCATTCGAAAGTGCACTCGCTATTATTTATAACGTCAACGATCATACTAGACTGAAAACACCGGTTCTCGTCCTTTTAAGTATATCGTACCTGATAGAAATTAGGATACCGCAATCTGTATACTCTTAACAGGATATTATATTATACAATATAATACACCATAGAGAATAAAACTAGACATAATAGTAGGTAAGCTTCTAGTAAGTAGGCACTACTGAAGACTGCAGGCAAAAGTATTAAATGTTTTCATATTAGTATGTTTATATTTTTGTATATAATTGTTATGTAAATAGAAATGTTTAGAAAGAAGGTTCTCGTCCGATCACCGAAGTTAAGAAGCGTTGGGCACGGTTAGAGTACTTGGATGGGTGACCGTTTGGGAACACCGCGTATTGTTGACAATTTATTTTCTCTTTTTTACTGTTTTTTTCATTTGGTAATAAAAGGTGAAATTTGTTGTCCCAAAAGATTGCTTTTCGCGTCAAAGGAAAGTCAAGATGTGTACATATATTATACAACATCTCCAAAACAATTTAAAGAACGAAAACGGTTATTTTTTATGAAACTGCTATCTTTGAAATTCCAACTTTAAAAAAGCAACGTGTCAACGATGGAAAATCTGTAAAGACAAACACGTGGCCTGGAACATAAATTAAATTTATATGAATGTTCTGGGTATTAATGATCGTAATTACGAAACACAAAGCGAGATTCCTAGTTCAGTGGAGAATCGCAAGTCCTCTCCTTGGGAATCTAGCAATTAGCATCGCGCTACTAATGGATCGGCCATTATCAGAAGGTCCGTACCACGATGCAAAATTCAACGTAAGGTTCTTTTCGAGCGTTAATTAAGAGCGTTGATGATTACTTCGTTGCGTATCCTCCTAATTAAGCGCTGAGATTGCTTCGAATCTAATATTGCATCTGAATTAATTAATTAATGTACCGTACTTCCGGCACATTTTTACTCCATCGATTTCAACATTTGCGTATCGTAAAAATGCTAGCTCCAAATTTTCGCAACTAGATTTTTATATAAATTCGTCACACTATAAAATAAACAAAGATACGTCAAAATAAGTCTACAAAATTATGAAAAACTACGGAGGTTCATTTTAAATATTTTACAAAACTCAAAGGTACCTAGCAGAAATAGTAAAAAATTAATTGTTAAGTGAACAACTTTCGTTCGAAACAATTTTTTATACAATATGTAATGTACGAAAAAAAAAAAATTAAAATGAGAAAGTTAAATAACTCGCCCAGTATGTGATGCACGACGCGCCAAAGATTTAATGCGGTTTTCCGTTTGCTAAAAGGGGGTAGCATCATCCAAACTGGAATGTTCGCATTGTTTTCGGTTCCGTGGAAATGCAAGAGGGCGCAGGATGGGGTCGGCTCTTATCGATTACTCTGTCCGCCACCCCAAAGACGCTTTTCGTGTATCTTCGATGTAATCGAAAATTAGATTCTTGTATCAAAGAGCACTTTGAGGTGGACAGAGGTAGGTAGCGAGCCAATAAATTGAGTCGAATATGTTAAAAGGGAAAAGCGCACCAAGCTCTTTCGCGAATGATTTCTACAGTTTTCGTGGCGAATAATTATATACATTGATTTATTTCTTCGTGAAACTATACAGAATGGTCCACAGCGAATCGGAGCTTATTCAAATAAGTTAGTTCAACCATCGAGGCCATCAGTTCGTGAAAACATATACGTGCGTATATGTATTTCACGAACGCACCGGATTAAATTACGCCTGTCAAATGAGGGCATAGTTTGATATACATGCGAGTGAATCACTGTTCGTCAATACATTTCCCCGAATGGATACCATCGATCCATTCATAATGCAATGTCTGGTGAATGGCAGTTTAACTTGTATTCGAGACTAAACTCTGTTCCTTTGGAATCAATTGCTCTACGAAGCTTTAATTAAAAATCTATCCGCTTCTATTGTTTTTTCCCGAGCGAGGAAATTCCAGCAACCTGTCGCGAGGATAAAAAAAAAAAAGAAATTGCACCGCCGTCGATAAGTACGAGGAATTCCTTCCGCGTACATCTCCCCGACCTTGAAACTAATATCAAGGCTATTGAAGTACAATAAAATATATCGATCGTTTCTGATATAAAGAGTGCAATCGTTGCTCTGTACTCCACGTAGTACGAATTGTTTATAAATTTCGGAGCCCCGTGCGACTAGCTCCCGTCGGATTGATACTTCCTAGGCCTTCCCTAGGTCTTCTTCCATGAATAATACATTTCCAATGGTCGATTGACGCGCCAGAATTTATCGTTGACCTGTCTCAACGTTTGAGATCCGCTGAGCACCACCAACTGACCCGGCGAAGGTGCTATATAGATACAGAAATTTAATAGCCTATCCGATTCCGACAATTCTGTATCCAGATCCAACGTTAACCTCATAGCCAAGTATTTACTTAAATGGTCCACTAGAAAAATAATCACGAGCATCATTATTTGGGAACTTTTTGTTACTTAAATTCACGAAATTTGATCGAATGGCTACCTGTCGCGTTTGCCGTGGTTTTAATATATCTAATGCTATTTTCTTTCAACGCCTTTATCAACGAATTGTCACCAGCCATTTCCGTGGGATGTGGTTTGAAAACAAGTTCGATTTCGTTGAGCATTAACGGCTCGCTAGGACCCTCGCCTTCCGTATCTACCATGGAATCACCACCGCCGGTCTCGGCTTCAGCACTGGACGAGTCATTCTCTGAATTCTGTAAACTTTTCTGCCGTTTAGGTGGTTTAGGGATCTGATTTGCTGGATTTGGCGATGGCGTAGTAGAGTTTCTGGATGTTGTGCCTGAAGCATACAAACGATCAATTTCACTCACGTTGGATATAGTTGCTGAACTACTCTCTTGTTTAATGATGTTACCAGAAACGGCTGGGCTACTGGAAGGTTGGGAGACATTATTGGAATTTTGGGAATTACCCCCATTACTATTATTTAGAGGTCCGGTCGCGCTCTGTGAAGAGTCACTTTGATTCGCTGAATTAGCAGCATTTGGTGTAGCTGGCGCACTAGCGTTCTGAGAATTGGTGTAAGGCGTCGCGTTGCTCGCATTTTCGGACTCGTTAGCAGTTTTCCTAGACCGTTGAGGACGATTCTGGCTTTGTAACTTAATTCCCTCTGTAATAGAATTTACTAGCGCAGCCTGGGAATGCGATTTATTCAATTTTGCCAGAACCCTCTCTTGATGCGCCTCGTACTCATCACGACTTGGATATATCTTAGATATCAATAAGTCAAAATTGGGATCCGGTCTGAGGGATCTCTTAGATACCAATTTCTTTCTACACGTTGGGCATTCCTACAAACAGCATTAAAATTTTTTCGGAACCATTCTAACCTATAACGATACCAAAAACTTATCGAATACAATCGTTTATCGTCGATAAACTTTACTGCATTGTCAGGATATGCTCACATGGAATACAAATTAAAACATCTGAACGATTAGACTAACTAAACGCAACAATGGAAACGCAAAAAACAATATATCGTACTACGTGTAATTCGGTTCAAAAAGGGCGCTAAAATCGCAGTGTCTGACAGAGACATGTATCCAGTACGGTTTCGTTTTTATATACTCGTTCGCAAAATCTAAAAGTTTCCTATTTCAATAATTGTTGATTCGTTCTACAAACTTTTGTATCCGTATTTTTTAGACAGTGCAATATATGTACATTTCAAACACGAAAAAAAGAACTAGTGGGTCAAAGTACTCGACACGTACACTGTTTACCTCTGGCGAAATAGAAAGGCTTTCAAAAGTATCACACGACAAACACCAGCACGGAATTAGAAATCACTGTGCCGTACGACAGTTTCGTTATAGTCACGTACCTTATTACCGCTTCGAAGTGCCGTAATGATACAATCGGAACAGAAGCGATGCAGACACTCCTTCGTAGTCATGGTCTTTTTAAGCATGTCCAAGCAAATGGGACACATGAGCTCACTGTGCAAACTCCGCGGACTAACCGCGATTTCGGTATTGTCGGTAATTGCATCTTGAGGAGTCCGGTGAAGCTCGTATAACGATAATTCCCATGATTTGTTCAGACCGACCTGTTCCGCGGAAGCCATCTTGACTACATACAAGCCGTCAGCTGAACACTGTACACAGACAACCTTCTGTAGGGAATATAGCACCAGGATCGCCATTTCCCCTAGGGCGATCGGACACCATGCAGTTGGCAGCGCTGCCGCTAACGGTGGCGCCAGGGGGAAGTGCGCGAATCGCTGGTCTTGGCTTCGCCGCTCTCATTGGAGACGGACTCGTGTACATTTTGTAAAATAAATTGTTCTTTCTTTAACGTTCGTATTGGACAATAAACGCAGTGTTCTTTTTAATTGAGCCATACTCTCCGCTCGACTCCCTACAATTGGTGACCCCGACGTGATCCTGTTGTTGCTGTTTACCGCCGGCACGTGGTTTTCACCATCCCCGTGCAGGCGTGCATCCTGACCGACTCAAGTCTCAATTGTAGGGACGTAACCTACTGTGTTGTCGAGTGGAGAGTATGACTCAATTAAAAAGAACACTGCGTTTATTGTCCAATACGGACATTAAACAAAGAACACTTTATTTTACAAAATGTACACGAGAGCGGCGAAGGCGAAGCCAAGACCAGCGATTCGCGCACTTCCCCGGCGCCACCGTTAGCGGCAGCGCTGCCAACTTCATGGTGTCCGATCACCCTAGGCGCGACTAGAGCACGGCTAGAGTCATCTTGCGGCAAATACGACAATTCCTGTACATACCGCGGCCAACAACAATAAACAAGATGAGTCAAAAAATAGACTATTAAAACATTTTAAAACCGTGTAAGGGACATATGTAAGTAACATTGTGCAATCATAAGAATAACAGAGAAACAGCACTTTTAAATTGCGTGTTTTACATACGGTACTGAACTTTCGACTTATACTTTAAGAATGAGAATTCGATTACGTCTGCACATATAATATATTATTTACATGATCATTATTTACATTGTCATTACAAAATCCTTTGTCACTTAATGATATTTCTACATCTGAGCTCCATCGAAAGAAACGCTCTCATGTTGGGATCTTGTATTTTTTCCATAATCAGTTTTTGCAGGTCCACGTCGCTTTTTTCTAAGGTAGAGCTTAATTTTTCCGCGTATTGAATCCACACGCAATTCGCGCAACCGGACATGCAACAATTCGTAGGTTCTGACATATCATCTATCGAAAGCAAACCCTCTGTTTCATTTTTTTCAATATCGTTTTCCTCGGACGATAACATTTGTTGCGTGCCATGAACACATTGTTTAAACGTAGAATATATGTGTCGACAATTACACGGTTGTTTTTTTGTAATTAAGGACAATCGCGCTAGATTCATCACAGTTCCCTCGGTAGATACACCTGATTGTAAATAAACGATGATTAACCCGTGATCATGGTGCTGAGTTATTTGTACGATTAGTATTCGTGATATGCAGTAAGGTATATCAAAACAATGAATAATCGAACGAATGCACAACTTGTTGACACAAATGTTTCACAAAATGAATGACATTGTCCTCTAACCTCTTTGACCACTACAAATCTGTTGCAAATATGTCTCGATACGTCATGAACAAAACAAATTTTAGATGCATCTACATTGATACGATGTGCATAATATGTATAGCAATCTTTATTTTGAGATTCTGCGTATGCATTTCAGTTAGAGCGAGTCAAAAATGGACAAAATTTTTATCTAGATAAAATTGTTGAAAACTGATAAAAAATAAATTGTTTATAATATTCTTTGACTTTTATTTGATTCTTATTTCGTTTTGACCATGCGACACCTAATATGCATTTCAGCAGATAACATTATCGACCACGTGTATGTCATTGTTTATTGAAGTAAAATGGGTCGGAAAATTCCTGGAAAAAAGCATCGAGGTGTGAAAGATCCTTTTAAACAGCAAGCGAAACGACAAATAGAGTGAGTTCGATGTTAAATAAGTTTTAACCTCGAGTTATTTAAATAAATTAGAAACCTCCGTTTTATAGGTTAGAAACAAAAATAAATGCACCGCCGAAAGACGCGGACGAACAAACAATACCAAAAAGTTTGGAACGTGTAATAAAACTAAAAGAGGCAGTAAAGTTGGGAAAAATAAAAAAAATAAAAAAACGAAAAAAGAAAAAGGACAAACTTATATCCGTCGGCGGTCAGTATTCCAAATCCTTGCATCCAAACGCAAAACCAGACAAGGTTGTTCCGTTGTTTCAACAGAGGCCCGGTGAAACCACAGAACGATTCTTGCATCGAGTCCAAAGAGAGACGCATGCTTTTCTTAACGAAACTGCGTTCGAGAAAAAGTACGACGTTCAGGTGACTCGAAATCCGGAAACTGGAAGAATAGAGGGGCTCACAAAATGCAATTTGACCGAATTGGATATAATTGAGAGATTAAGAGCGAAACATAAAAATATTAAAAAGAAGAAAAAAAAAGATAACGATGAGATTAAGTTGACAAAAAGTCAGAAAAAGAAAGAGAAGTTGCAATTAAAGAAAGAGAGAAAAAAGGCGGAAGGTACAGATGAGTTTGAGAATTTCAAAGATCAAGTAAAATTCGGCGAAGTTAATCATGAACCGCCTCGATTAAAAGTTAAACCAAAGGCAGCTGACTCTACAAGTGGCTTGAAGGTGTATATTCATAAATATATGTATTTTCTTGCCCTTTCGTATGTATAAATAAAAGAATATTCATTTTTTTTTTATAGCCTGGCAAGAAGGATCTTCTGCTACATTCGTTGTTAAGGAAAACCGCGACACCAAAAACAGATTTTAAAAAGGCAGTTTCCATAAATAGATCGGGCAAGCGTAAAAATTTGCCAGTCGGGGAAAGAAGGCAGCTGGAAAAAGATCAAAATGATGTTGTAGTAGCATACAGGAAAATGAAAGTACAACGTTCTACCGGCTTTAACAACTAGGGTATGTACATACCCTGTCCTTCGACGCGGATGTTAAAAATTATTGTCTTGTAATTGTGAAGTTGAATATTTTTATTTAATAAAATGTACAAGATTTTCGTCATAGGAAATTGTATGCATTTTTGAAACTAAACATCACTTTTTTTTTTACCGTATAATTATAGAGTTAACACGAAAATAAATATATAGTACAGAATTTTCTGTGCAATATAAATATGTACTACTAGATGTCTTTGGATAGAGATTAATAGTAGAAACTTGGTACAAACAATAAAAGGAAAGAAAAATTTTAACAGTTTTTGTATCAAGTTCATTCAAATTTTTAGCACAAGTGCAATATACTTTAGACATAATTTAGTTTTTAAAGCTATTCGTTTGATACCTTTGATGTTAAATTCTATCCTGTAGTCCATACAAACGGTTCCAACCTCTCTTCTATAGGTAAAAGATTATTTAGTGTTTCTAGACTCTCCAAAGTTTTATTAAGAAGTGAATGACATTTAGTCAGCTGTTTACTAAGCTCGTGTACTTTGTTCAGTTGTTCTGCAAATCTGGCAAATTTCTTTTGCCTTTCCAACGCCAAATTAAGGATCTTTGTAACTTCTGGTTCAATATTGATACAGAGTGCAGCTTGTTCCCCAGCAATCATTTGAGCATTGGTATTGAGGTGATGCTGATAGCGCGCGCATAAATTGAACAAACCGATTGGATCTAATCTTTCCAGGACTTCCGGATCCCTCACCCCTGGTGGTAAATTGAGAGTACCACGCATGATAGGTAAAAACATTGGAATGCTTTGAAGTTTAACCAAATCAGGATCTTTATCGGTCGTCGGATCAGCAGCAGCCGGTTTTACTACCACTATATTGTGAATTTTATCAGAGGTAGTTTTTCTGTGATTAATAATTGCATATCGATTATATAAAGAAAATAAATTATTGGTAAAGATAAACAGACATGTGTATATATTACCTATGACTGCTAGTATTTAAGCTATTTTTACGTCTAGATATATCTTGTGCACCCAAACTTTTGCCTCTGTATAATTGTGATTGTTTATTAGTCATTTTCGGTGAATCGCCGATTGGTCTATTTACCGTATACGATATATAAGGTAGATCAGAGTCCGAACAAATGCTAGCACCAGGACTCGTGCATCTTGGCGGCGTATCCTCTGGTACTCTTTCCCGATTTGGTACACTTTTGCCACGCCGTAATGGCATCATTCTTGTCCTACTGGCATTTGCATTTTGCGTACCACCCTGTGAACTTTGTTCCGAACCCATTTTGTTAATTTTTTTTTTTTCGAAAATTCTGGTACCTTCTCCGCAAGAATTACATAAAATATATACACAAATTTAACTCTATCGGAAATACAGACAATCCAATTTGTGTTACAACGAGAAATATTAACACCATCGAAAAATTTCGTACAATTCTATGATTAATTCTACGACTGTTTTACAATAAATATAGTCGTGACAATAACCGTCATGTTAGATTCAAGGCAAACTGATGTTGCCTCTTTGTGCAGAACGTCTTAACTGACGGTTCCTTCATTTCTATTCATTCTGCAATTAAAGGAATTTAGGATAATCGATAACATTAAAGCAAGCTGGTTTTATGTGTTATGGTACTTGCTTTCTTGCTCGATCACGTCACAACAATGCCGCTCAAAGACTAATTACATCAGCGTGCCAATCATCCAATAATGGGCTTTTTACGAAATCGGTGTCTCGTTTCTGTTGTCAAGAATTCATTTTTTTCTTTTCGTCTTTGATTGTTCACGGTGTCAGATCGTATTCATGCGTCGCAGCTGTTCCCACGATGGAAACACCATCTATCGAACGCAATTTCGAACTTTGACATACACGTTTTCGCTCGATAACGTGAAAAATATAAGGTATACTGTGCACGCCCCCAAAGGGGAGTTCCCTGTTTGAGTCTACCTCGATCTAATCCACAGAAGACTCCCCCACCTTTGACAAAATCGAAACGCAGGTACAGAAATCTTGTACCGCGCAACAGTTCCTTTTTTGAAAAACGATAGCACTCAACGTTACGCGTTTGTAACTCCAACAATTTTCAAAATTTTTGAAAATCAATCGAGATATGTTTAACACTAGATTTACGGGCATTGATCGCACGTATATTTATCGATACCTTTCACGTTGACGATTACCTTAAAATACGATTTTTCTTTTTATTATATTGCACCAACAAATTCAATATAAGTCGTTAAAAAATAATATTTTAAATATGGAATCTGACATCCGTCAAATTGACGGCTCCCGTAAATCTAGTGTTAAATATCATTAAAGACTATAACATATAAAAAATTAAAAAGTAATACGATACTATACGATTAATAAAAGAAACAATGAAAAAATATTTATATATGTGTGAAATATAAGTATAGGGTCGTCGGTATTATAATGATCACAAAAAGTATAAAGAAACAAACTATAATTTATCGAAAATTAAACACGTATGCGTTATAGATAATATGGTATATTTTTCCAAGTTTTATTGGTATCATTACATACAGATTTCCTATACGTTTTGCCCAATTATGTAACTTTCATCGCCTTATATACTCTTCGTTAATATAAAACACGTATATAAACATAGATTGAGTGTATTGGTGTTTACAATAATGTATAGTTAAAAAAAGTCACACACCACGTCGTTATTTTAATATACCTACGCTTACGCGAAGACATCGTTTCTTAAAATGAAGTGATACACAATTCTTTTATTTAGTGTGCTCTACTACGTACAAGTTTTGCAGTGTTATATACCTTTGTATTTAAACGTTTGTAAATCATACCTTAGTATTTAACAATAACTCGAAGTAAAGTACAATATCGTTATTAGACAAACTGAAAGCTCGATTCAAATTCGATCGGATCGAAGAAGTAAAAATTGGAATCGAAGTTAAAAATTTTACACTCGTTGATTAATTATACCAATTGTTTGTATCAATAGCAAGGGTGGGCGGATATCCGAAATCTCGAAATTTTATACATATGAATTATGGATTCGTAGCAAATTGCAAAATTATTTTAACTTATGCACTTTGACATTTTCACAAACTTCATACACGTTTGTTATAAACTCACAAAGACTTATAAATTTACACATTTCCACAACTTCCTCGTCGTACATTTGTTAAATATTTATAAAATTTGTGAATTTATAAACTCTTATAACATGTTCGTACGTTTGTTATAAAAGTATAAAGTTTCTCGATTCGAAAACTAAATTTATGCAAATTTATAAATTGTATATATTTATAAGAAACATGTACACTTCTGTGAATATTTGAATTTCATAATGTAAAATGAATTCGTAGTTTGCTACGAATCGAAAACTTTCACGTGAAATATAAAGGTACGGGTGCAGATATAAATGGCGTTTAAAAATGTAGATGAGTAGCTTTTCAAACGGGAACAAGATAAAGAAGTTTTGAATAAAATTACTTCTTAAAGTTTTGCAAGATTTCCAATTTCTTGCAGCCCGAATCCGTGACTTCGATTATTCGCGTGCCCTTAATTATCAGTAATTGAAATTAAATAACATGGCGGTAACAAGTTGATGCAAAAATCGTTCGTAAAAAAAATTTGATTTCAATTTACAAAAACTGTGATTCGATGAGTCCTTGCAAAATTACGAAGGCTATGGCGTTTGCTCGTAAGCAAAGTAAATGTAATTAGAATAGTTTTATGAAATCATAAGGTCACTGTAAAATTTCACGTATATTTAATAGCGAAAATTGAAAAACCTTTGTACAAAAGTTAAGTAGACATTTAATATAAACAAGAGAACACCTATATGCAGAAAATAGAAAAGTTAGACACTGCAGTTTTATAGGGAATGTACAAACGTTCTATCCAAGTTGAACCGATGGAAACTGAAGAAATTGGCACACCTTACGGTACATATTCGTTCTACGTATCGTACGTGCAAGTACACGCACGAATATGCACGCGTAATATATTAAATTATCCATCATGTTTATGTGCGTAACTTTTCTCTTTTTTTTTTGGAAAATTCATTTTCGCCTTTGGAAGAAGACTGTATAAATCCGCTACGCGAAACGAGAATGTACGTTTTTCCGACTTATACGATTATCCCGTTCGCGTGCAAAACGTTTTCGCGAGATTTTCTTTGTACGATAAGATTATAAAATTTATGGTGTTTTTCTTTCGACGCAAGAAAAAATTCTCAATCAGTTTTTTTTTTTTGTTAATTGTAAAGAGGAATATCTTCGTTTTTAAAGAAACTGTACGCCTCGATAATCAATAAATGTAATCAATTTGTATGAAATTTTAATATACGATTCTATTTACAGAGAAAAATTTTTAAAGAACATCTTACGATCAGACTTTTCTGTACATAAAATTGTACGCAATTCGTTTGCGCGGTAATTTTTCTCTGCAAGAATCCTGCGTTTCGACGGGCAACAATTGCCCACATTTACATACATGTACAAGTGTCTTATATAGGACAACTCTTCAGCAGTCGTGACAATGAACGTATCACGATTAGTATGTCACATATGTATTTATAAATATATATTGAGCATGTTACATAAGTATTTATAAATATACACATTAGAAATAATGGTTGAAAACAAAGAAAGTGAACTTAAAAAGTTCTACGAAATAGTTGAATTCATTATGACTTTAGAATAACGTTATTCTTCTTCGAGAATCTAGATAATTAATGCGTTCTTTACAACAACGCGACTGCTGGGAAGTTGATCGTATGCTTTAATAATAAGTGTGTACTTTCAAAAGTTTTGTCACTTAAATGATCATGTTCATATACATCGACGTAGTAACTTAAAAATTTGGTAAACTTCGGTGTTACTTTTGTAAAAAAGGATTTACGTAGAATCGACACCGAGTGTATTATTTATAAATGAAGCATAAAGGTATATCGAATGAACGAGAGGTTTTTTTTTTTTTGCCAATTTTTCTGTAATTCGAGATCGTTTTTATTAATTTTAGATGGTGTATAAGTGTATGAAATTACTGAGACGGTATTGTTTAATGACATTTTTTTAGCACATTCCGTGCAATTTAATGATAAACAGTTTCCAATATTTAATATACACGCATTATAGTTACGAATAGTAATTTCATTTCCATTCAATTCCTTTCGACGAAACATCCACCTTACGATTTTGTGCTTAACAGTTTGTGGAATTATTGTCAGCTAGAAAATAAGTACAGTTACAAAAATTGTAAAAAAATTATGCAATATAAATTAAAGTATCTTCCAGCACATTAAGAATGCTGTTACGATGCTGTTGAAATCAAAATTTGAATATAAGTGAAATTATTTCATTGAAATATTTGATATCACGGAACCAGTTTCAAGTATTTAGCGGTAAAACTATCTATAGTCTTATTAAAATTATGCTGTTAATAAACATGACCGTGCAAACATATTTGCGAAGTACGCGTTTCTTGGCTACTAGCTTTTAATTATCAAAATTTCATGTAGCCGTTCGATCGTGTACAAAATAATTACCTAAACGATGATTTAGGTAAATTTATATTTAATATTAATCACTTTGTTAATTATTGAGCAATTAATTATAACGTACTATTCTCTAGATACATACAAACGTATGTAGTGTTTGGAAAAGATAATAAATTAAACGTAACAGTAACATTATTACTATTTATATGTTTTATAATCAATAACTTATTGTTCCCTTGATGCGACGATGGCAGGGTTAAAACTGTTTGAATAAAAGTAATGACTAGTCGTAGATGACTATACATTTTTGTAGAATATAAAACTAATGGTTGAGAATTTCATTTTACATGCAGAGTGTTTCGTAATTCATGATAAAAATTGGGTCATCGTTATCCTTGATTTTTGTTTTATTTCGAGCCGTAGAATCTGGTTCAATTTACACCATGAATTATGGAACAGTTTGTTGTATCAGCGATTCTTAATTTGTGATAAATATCTGGGGGTTCCCGAAATTCCACAGAAAAATTTTAAATATTATAAAGTTACGTATTATTTCAGCGAAGAATGCAATAGAAAATAAAATAGAGAGATCCAAAACAACGAGCGTATTAACGACAATTGAACTTAATTTCAGAATGCAATGTTTTATTAATGGATTTGGTAATGTTTCTAAAAATTTTGATTTCCTTTCATTCTTAGAACTTTTTCTGACATTCGAAATACAAATGATCATTTCTTTGTATTAAATTCAATGTAAAACAGTCAAAGATTCTATAATACACTTTTGTAATTTAAAAAGGAAACCTACTAAATTCCGTGTTATTTTAAAACCCTGCTTATATATTGGCAGGCACTTTAATCGATTTAATACAATGCAGCAAGTAAACGTTTGAAAGGACACATTTATTAAATTAACTCCTTAAATTCATCGATACCTTAAAGCTTCATTTGGCACGTGTGATTACAATGTTACTTAATACGAAAAAATTGATGTGGCGCTTGTCACTCAGTTTGTTGCCTTTATACTGCGACATCTTCTATTTGTAATAGCGCTTGTTTGGTTCGCCATGTCTAATAACACTTAAAACACTCATTTACAATCTGGGCTACTATTTAAAATGTACATCGAGTGCGTTATATCTTTTTTTTTTTCTTTTCTTTTTAATAAAACGCACAAAAAATGCTTGTCATTACTTTTCTTTAGACTTCGAATAGATTTCTTTTTGTGCGGTGTAGCTTTATAGACTGTTCACGGGACCGAGTCAGTTTTTTTTATTTTCCATAGACAACAAGGAATTGTTATCAGTTTTATTCACGAAAGTAAACGATAACGATATCAAACTCCTGAAAAAAATCGAATTACTCTATTTTCTAATTTTTTTTATCAGAAGGTTCGAATAAATCGAATAAATTCACAGAGTATCGCAGTAGCAAATAATTTGAAAATGGTAAATTTATATTTGTTATATTAACTTCTTGCAATTTGCCTAATTCGTCTGATATTTGATTATGAGTACACGTAATTGTTTATCCAATCGATTCGTGAATTATTCAATGATTTCAGCTGACTTTATCCCGCGAACCGTGGAAAGACGTTCATTTCACGGTAAAACGACGCGATCTCATACTGTCGCACAATCACCGTCGCAGTCGAACCATAATAATTCAGTACGGTTGAGAACGTTTTGAATATCTTTCCCTTTTTTTTTTTTTTTTTTTTTTTAATCTTTCCTTTGTACGGTTCAGAAGTATATTTATAAAGGTTATTTTCATGGCAGTATTCGTGTTGCATTGCCTCAAATATGAAAATCCGAGCTGTCGTAATTGCAAATGTTTTTTTTTTTTTCAGAACTTCCATCGATCCCTCCGGCGATTTAGAATAAAAATTCCTTTTGCTTTTAAGTTGCTCTCGTCAGTCGTTATTAAGTTTCATCTCAGCGACGTAAAAATAAATATCTATTATTATTCAAGGAATATTCTTCGTCGAACACAATCATATACACACGTATTCGTGTAGTCGCGTTCACTTAAAAAAAAAATAAAATTAATTTCAAATCGAAAGAATGATGTTCTTCTAATGATTTAATAATATATAGTATGTAACACGATATATGGGATTCGGATTCGTAGATTTAATTTTGTTACGTTGAAATAGTAAAATCGCTTCGTATAAACGTGTGTCCGATTTCGTCTTGTGTCCAATGAGAGCTTTGTATTCTGTTAATACGTTTACACGGATGAAATCATTAAACTTATTGTTAGTAATGCTTTTTGATTGCAAATTCACACATTTGCAAATTAAATTCATTCCTTTGTTTCGGAGTACGTGGTCTTGTTGATCAGATAACGGATAGTTTATTTTTTCTACCACCGTTTCTCAAAAATCAAATTGTGCAGCGATTACGATAAAGTTTGCTCTCTTTTTTGGTACAAAATGGAGGCAGCTCCAGTCTTATAATAAAATAAACAGGATACAGATTTCAAGCTCGGTGTAAAAGTTTCTCCAAAGGGTTTCTTAAAGAGGTATTTGATTAAATAAAATTAAACAGTGATTTTACACGGCCCCCTCTTCGTTGTTTTACTGGAACAAATTCACATCTCCTTATTACAGCAGACCCTTCAATTTAAATTTCGAGCTGACATAAACAGTAGAACTATTATATTCCTGAAACGCGAAGTTACAATTTGAAAACAGCGCGAAACCAGGCACTCGTTCATAGGAACTTATTGTACCGTATCAATCAGATGTCCATGTCTGAATCGGTTCCCACATATTATGTTACACCCTGTACAAAGTGCACGTATCGTGCGTAAAATGTGTTTTATCAAGTTTCTCTTTTTTCCCCTTTTTCTCTTTTTAAATTGAATTGTTTTTTAAATTGTGTTGCTTGAACACTCCAGTCCTGTTCCTGTTATGCCACTTACACTTCAGGATTCTCACGTAGGTTCTTCGGAAAGCCGCGTTACAGAGAGCGTAACACATCGGGTTCACAGTACTGTTAATGTAACAAAGGTAATAGAAAAAGTCCCAGAGTTCCTGCGGAATGTACCACGAGCATTGCGTGATCGATTTTATCAGGACAAGAATGTTGTACGGCGCCCAAGTGATGATGAACGCCAACAAGATGGCTGACAAAGTCTTTGCGGCTTTTCGTTCACTTTTCTTCTCCTGGATCTTGTTTTTCTTGTTGTCGTCGGTCTTGCTGGCCGTTTCCTTACTCGCTACTGGTTTCGGTATGTACTTCGTGTTCAATGGTATTTTTATGTCGGGCATTTGCGACGGCCTCCTGATTATCGAGGGCGGGCTCGACAGCGTGCTCTCGAGCCGAAATATTTTACCGTTCTTCTCGTCTACGTCCTCTATCATGCTGTGAAGCTGGCTGGGCACGATGTCGTCGTGATACATCTTTATGCTCAGCCCCTCCGTGTACTTCCCTATACCGCTGCTGTCCCTTTTCGGAAGCTGAATCAGAATTGTGTAGACCTACGACGAGATTCTTATTACACCAACAAACTACGAAACAAACGCGACGGTTACATTTAATTTCTTTCGAGCAACTTCGAGGGAAGTCCCTGAACGCGCGGGAAAACGCCACTGGGCAGTTAATTTCATTTTCTCAAATGAGAATAATAATGCTAAGGTTTGATATATGAATAAAACGTGATGGCTAGGCACAGGCTACCGGGTTACTGGGCTACCGGGCCGCCATTTGCAAAGTTCTGATGCAGATAATTCAGGCTGAATGGAAGCGAACAAACGATTCTTAAAAAGCATAGAATAATAACGAAAAATATTTTCACAATAACGAAACACACAACAGATTCAATAGCATGCAAACAGCCTCAGAAATTCTTTTAAAATACGAACGTACAGTATCGCTGGAGATACTTGTTGTTGACAATTCACCGATTTTCTCAGACTTTCTGTATTCGTGGTTGTCGGCGATACTGATGCTTTTGTCAGTAGTTAGTGTTGTGGATTGAATTCCGCTTATGGAAGCAGATCGAGACACCGTACCAGTTAGAGGAGTTTCTGCTGATAATGGTGTTATAGTTTCGTCGTAGCCTTGTCCCGTACGACTGCTCTCTGCGCCTTCGATATCGTCCTCGTCGTCGTCGTCATCGTCGTCGTCGTCGTCGTCGTCGTCACGGCCGCTCAGCCACCATGCAATGCACCACATTTTAAGCCACATCCACGAGAAGGGTCTGTATTTCTGTGAACAATTTTAAAGAGGAATTTGCAAGGCCAAGATGTGTGCCCATAAATATCGTTTCGAATACATACTGTTTTATATTGAGGATAATGTTTCTCAAGGTACGAGGCTGCGATATGTGTCGAATTCATGTCATCGGCTGTGCTGGACTCGCTTCTGGGCCTTTTATAGTCGTCCATATTTAATGCGCTGTTAGTAAAGGAGCAAACGTACAATCGATAATAATTTAAATTCTCATTTTGTGTTAAAAATATTTGGAAAACCACCTAGATGGGTTATGTTTGATGGCGTCCTGTTTTCCTGCCTGCAAATACGGTAAAATCTTCTGGCGGTTCGTGGTCTTTTTCCATATCCTCCAGTATAGAATACACATCACGGAAACGGGGACATAAAATGCGGCAATTGCTGTACCAAACGTGATGTAATGATTTGTCTCGATGAATTGTATGTAGCAGGCATTATCGGGTACTGTTCTTTGTCCCTCGATATATGGCCAAGCATAAATCCATGGTGGCCACAGCAGTAACGATATTCCCCATGCAGAAGCTAGAATAAAAATTATCTATTCACTCTTCCCTCCGTTACAACGTTTTTCTATATTATTATTATTTGGTACAGTAAAGTTCCGATTATCCGGAATGTCCGACTATTCTTAAATAAATGTTACGAATTTTATTTTTTATTAACAAATTGTATTACTACATTACCCATGGTTGTGTTTATTAAAAATAAAAAATGAATTTTTAAGAAAAATCGACAGTAGGTAAGCGCGGACATTTTTCGACGTAATTAAAAAATTTCAAATCGTTCTAAAAAAATTATTTTTAGTTCCGGGGGTCAATTACAATCATTTTTGGTGAGTAGACATACCCCCGAATTCCTAGCCAGTTTCGAGAAAAAAATTCAATAAGTGGATAAATTTTTCGACAAAACTAAAACATTTCAAATCGTTCTAAAAAAATTATTTTTACTTCCGGGGTTCAGTTACAATCACTTTTGGTGAATAGACATACCCAAAAATTCCTACGCACTTTCAAGAAAAAAATTCGTTACCCAAAATATATAATGAGTGGCCAGAAATGGTTCCCCGCATGCGTATGTTTAAAAAGTCATAACTCCTGAACGGATTGGAGGATTTTAATGTTTCAAAATGCAAACAACGCGTATTCTGGTGAAGAATATTTAGAAATTCCAAGAATGTTCGAAAAGTTATTCTTTGACCCTGTACAGAGAGAAAGCCTCCATAAAAATGGCGCAATTCCTCGTCTTTATCACTTCGTATGTTGGTGTAGTCCAACTATTCGGCATATTAGATTTTCTGGCATTGCCCCATTCTCGAGTATGCCGGATAATCGGAACTTTACTGTACGAAGAACCAGTTTACCGATCATAATGGCTGCCTTGGAAGTTGTTCTCTTGGCACGATAGGTAAGAGGCCACATTATAGAGAAATATCTGTCGAAACTGATGATCAGTAGATTTAAAACCGATGCGTTGCTTGCCAAATAATCTAACGCTAACCATGTGTCGCAGACATGCGACCCCAATGGCCAATAACCAAGCACAGTGTACACCGTGAAAAGGGGCATTGAAATTAGACCGATTGCAAAATCTGCAATTGCTAAACTGAACAGGAAATAATTGGAGGTAGTTTGCAACTGTTTGTCGATTTTGAACGAAATCATCACCATGACGTTTCCAACGACAGTCATCACGCTGAGAATAACTGCAACGATCACAATAAGCACGCGCTCCCATAGTCCGTAAGAATGTGGTTCGCCACCACAGTCAAGACCATTGGTCGCATTGTAACTCTCGTTTCCGGAAATATCCACAATTGAAGTTACATTCATGTCTGAAGAGTTCACCTTCTCGAAACAATGTTTTTATTCGTCCTGAATTTTGTTCCCTTCCAAAAAACTCAAATGAACCTTCCCGTTTCTTCGTTCCTGTTCTCCTTTAATACTCTCGATTAAAAACTTCGTCTTTGGTTTTCAATGGTTTTCTTTTAACCCATTTTCATTTCAACTATAGATTCTTCCATTACGTTGACATTTATCATTCCTATTTTTTCTCTTCGAACCACTTCGAGTTTTAGTAAAATCCGTCCGTTTGTTGAGATTGTATAATTCTCCTGTTACTTAAAACAATCTGTTTTACATACAAAAGTTTCTTATTTATCTTTCATTTTTTTTTTTTTATCGTTTAGAATTCATTTGTTTCGCTTCCAACTAATTTCCGTAAAAATTTTTCCTTCCATCTCTCGCTATTCAAAACGTTTCGCATTCGTCGTTGTAATAGAAATATTTTGCAACTATATCCACGTTTTTATTTCATTATTCGGGTATGTCTATTTTGTTGCTCGAAAGTATTTACTTGCGATTCGATGAGAATACTCTTAATGAAAGTTCTCCCCTTTGTGATTCCCCTCTTCTGTCGCGTTCGTTCTCTCTCTCCCTCCCTCTTCCTTCTCCCTCTCTCTCTCTCCCTCTCTCTCTTTCTCTCTCTCTCTCTCTCTCTCTCTCCCTTTCCCTCCAACTACTATTTCTTTTTCGCATATATTTAGAAATATTGTTATTCTTGTATGTATTTTTTTTTTTTTATGTGTCACGTATTGAGCCAAAGCATCCTCCTCTGAGTTTCAATCTCTTCGTAAACTGTTCTTCTTGTCCTTCATGTGCAACCAACGTAGATACATGCGGCACGGACGTACGCACACGCGATTATAAACTTGCTTTCCTGCGCAGAAACTGCCACGGAAATTTATGTACGAACTTCTCATTTACGGAATTAAGGGATGCGTCAACTGTAAAGCTTCCTCGATGTTTGTGTCGATGTTGCGCAATCTATAAAGAAAAAAACACATTTAATTCTTGATCTTAGCTCAAAACGTTCGTGTATTGAATTATGGTACACGAATTAAGGGGGGAGTCCCAATGTGAATGATAGAAAATCGAACCATTTTTCTTAATTTTTTTTAAGGAAACGTTATATCTGACGTTATGATTCTTTTTTGCAGTTTACTTAGCTATCCTTTGGGAATACGAGATAATTTTTTTATTAATTTTTATTAACTTTTAATGTTGTCACCTGGCGTAGGTGATTGCAGCTCTCAAGGTTGGCTAAATCAAAAAAATCAAAAAGATTTTTATTTGGTAGGTTTACAGTTATCGCCCGTACAAAAATAATTAATTTATGTTGCGAATTGACAAAATGGTGAAAGCTTGAAGTAAAAATTGCAAAATTTCGTCGTTTCTTTTGCAACTTTTTAATAAAAAAGGTATGATAAACTCGTTATAACAGTTTGATTTTGGTACGGGCGAGAAGTGTTAGTATGTGGAACAACGTGTAAAAATTTCAAAGCAATCGAACGTATAGTTTTTGAGATTTTATCTACGCCAGTTAAGAAACTAACGTTTCGAGAGAAAAAATGTTCTACAATCCATAATACTTGACATTCGTCTCTCAAAATTTAACAGTACATTCTTAAATATATATACTTTCAAAAAATGAGGGAAAAAAACAATTGATATTTTTAGGGTCTCGCGTGAGACTCCCCCCTTAAAAAACTATAGGCTGACAAAGTAAAATCAAATATAAATCAATCGAAGAGCGAAGATAAACGAGCTTGATTCATATTCATTACCAACTAAGTAATCCATACTAGTATCCAGGTTAACGTTGCCACCATCAATGCGAATATGTCCTGGAATGTGCAAGCTACCATTCTCAAATACGCCGCAATGTACTGGTGAATGGAGGGAAGTCATTTTGTACATTTATGGTGACCCTGTAAATTGATGTTCGAAAATAAATAATAAATGTTTTGAAATCCCAACGCCAGGATGTAAACGTAATAAACATCGCGTGACTGTTCTTTCACGTTCGAATGCATCAGGTAGCCGCAAATTGCAGATTTTATAAATTGGTGAACGCAAAAAACCTCGAAGTATTGCGAATAATATTTTTGAATGGTCGAAAACGTGTATCGAGTATTAAATAGAGGCAATTAGAAAATGGGGAAAGACAAAATGTCCTTCCATTGATGCAACCAATAGGTATCAATGTCTACGTTTTAGAAACAAAGTCAAGGAAGCCAAACATTCGTGTGGACGTTCCTCATTGTTTTTCGTGCGCCGAATTCATTCTTGATGTTACGTTCGCGTGCTTTGATGCCTCGTATAACGCGGTTTATTATTAAGTGGCACGGTTGTACGTCAATAGCTTTGCATTAGTTCTCCTTATTCAAGCTATAAATAATTTTCCAATATTGTTTCATCCTCGCACGCATAAGCACCCGTAAACCGTGTCAAGCGATAGTTCTATTAAAATACATCTTTGCATATATTAAAAATATCATCCTAGGAAAGGATTAGTCTGCCGAAAGGAAAACTGCCGCATAATACTTTCGTCGGTGGCTTCGTCGAAATCGGCTCTAACTCAAACGAGTATTAAAAGATAACGTTACGTGTTTCGCGTTCTGCTTGCAATGTTTGCAAACTAATTATAAACTAATTATAGTATCGTTGGAACGATTATCGTGCGGTCAAAAATAAACTTTACAAGCAGTTTTCTCAAAAAGGAAGACCAAGAGAGCCCCGCTATTGGCAAAATCGAAACGCAGACAATGGCACAGAAATGTTTCCAATAACCAGTGCCATCGACAAAGGTTGAGTCCTCGGCATCTATTGCATTAACCGTATTGAAGCAGTGATCGCATACTCTCTAGAACAATGGCAGATATAGACGCCTCGTCGACGGAAGCCCTTTTGAAAACGATGCAGCGCTCGACGTTACACGGGTGTTAATTTAATTTTACTTACTTCTTGCAGACGTGCACTCTCTGCCATTTATAGCTGTTTATTGATAACATGTCGCTTTCTCTTTTATATCCGTGAATTTTGTTTCAGGATCGCGTAGCGTCGAGGTTTAATGAGCGCGGCGCCATTTGCCACTGACATGTTGAAATTAGTGATCATAACAGCAATTCCAGTCCCATTATTCACCATTTCACACAACACGGTATCACGATATCTTTTCCATCGAATCTCAGACCGGCAGATATAATTACTGCGCATTGAAAACATGTGTAAAGCGTATAAATAACAATACATAGTATACGAATGTGCATATATACATAGGATCTTACGTAAGATTAAGTTTACAATTTTTTTTTAAATTAATAACAAAATGTAGAATCAAATTTGTTCGTGTGAAGCTTATCGAAACGATTGAATTGGAAGATTTGTCGTCTGTCCAATACGCACTATTTCTACTAGTATCATACTTGCATCGTATATTAACACTTTAATGGCCGCACGTATCACGCGAAGACCGTTGTTCGTCACTACTGATATTGTAGACCAAAGTGAGATACATGAAGATGTTAAGAATATTATTATAAGGAATTATAAATGTAACTTCAACAAACGTAATAAGTTGAATGTATGCAAAGTCACGTATACGTGACAGCGGCCGTCAAAGTGTCAAAAATAGACAAATTTCTAACAGTTAAAATTGTCAATCACGATCACAGCCTGAGAAATTAAAGACGACACGCGTATCTTTTTATTTAGGAAAGTAGCATAAGAGCGTTATGGTCAACCAGTTGTAGCGGCCGGGCGCGTGGGTCGTTTACCTGAAACGGACCGCACTGTGGCTTTTAACAGTTCATTATGATCCAATTATAAAACGACCATCCTAGAAGTGACCTTATTTTATAACGGGCGCTTTAAATAATGCGCTAATATTTATCTTGTTTTATTTTTAATTAGTTAATTAGGCTCGAGATTTGTAAAACAGCACGCTTATAATTTTCGTAGCGCAAACACGAGTTTGTCGGAGTGAAAGAAAATGTCTGAAACGCCTTAATAAACGAAGAAATAGCAGCTTTATGCAGTTGATAGTTTCGGAGACAAAAATTGATTTGCACAACATGTTTCCTCTCAGCCTCTCAACGAGCACACTCGAATTAACTCGAGCGAACGATACTGTCAGAAATGTGCACCCTTAAGTTAACTCGAGCAGCGTTACATTTTATGTTACTATAATGTGCATGCTCGAATAAATACGGGCTATGAAAAATAATCCCAAGAAAGTCGTAATTGTTTTTAATTCTCCTGTGATACCTCGTGATTGTCCAATATCGTACATTTTTTTAAAAAATTATGTCCTATCTTCGAGACCAAAAAAGCGTGGACGTCGAAACGTAGAGAAAACGTTTTCATTTTTTGGACAACGGTATTGTAAGCGAGTAAAAAAATTAAATACAATTAAGAATCAGCGCACTGTACGCGCAATTAAAATTTAGTCGATTAATTATCGTCCACTAATTATATAATTTATTAAATAATACTGGCGGTTAATCAAAATGAATTGCAATTAAGGTTTTATCTATTGCGGAAATGAAGGGTTCACGACGATTGACAGTTAAATTAATCGTTAATCACTCTGAACAAGTAGATAACGGTTAAATTAATCGTTACTCGCTTGCGATCGTTGATTAATTAAATTACTGATCGACCCACGGTGAAGTCGTGACGAAAATATCGAACATTTTTTTTTTTCTGCATATTTAACCGTTTAACAATCACTTTTTTGCGGTTGACGGATACAAATATTTACATGTACAATAACAATGTATAGTAGCGTATAATAGTAAGTTGATAATTTGTCGAATACACATGCGATTGAATATGATTTGGCTGATGCGTCTGACCATTAATTACTTCTTCCACTTGCACTTAAATCTAACAATAAGTAGCACTCTAATCAACGCATATCTGTAGGAATACTGTTTTTAAATAAAATTGACGGCACGAACAATAGAGAAATAGTTGAAATTATTACTATATTACATAGAACACCAGGATGTAGTAACTGTGCTGATAATGATATCATAAAGTAGTTTCATGCAGCAAAGATAATGATAGTATCGTCAAATTAATATGTATGCAAATAAATTATCATTTTCCAAAATAGTACTGTTATCGGTTTAATGTTGAATATGAAAATTATAATTAGAGAGTGCATATAAATATCATACATAACATTCGATTAACAAGCTATAAAATATTTAGAAGTAATTGATCACATTACCGTAACAATAATTAAAATTTACTTACTTCGGGGTAAAATATATTTACAAAGTCTAGAATAAAATTAAGATTAGAGAATAAAGGCATGCAAAATAACTCGTACGTATAATGAATTAGATATAATGCAGAGTAAATTAAAAGTGTTCTTTATACGAATCAAGGCACATAAAATCTCTCATAAAAAAAGTGTTCTTAGAATGTTTGAAAGAGCACAACATGCAGAATGAAACGTCTAAAAGGGCAAATTAGAACATTAATCGCAAAATTAAACTGTAAACGAATTTGTAAGTTTGTAATGTCGGTCACCCGTGACCACCATGGCAGTCAACGTGCTACAATCGAACTCAAATCCGTTTTATTGGCACAACAACACTTTGATGTGTTAAACAGTCCATAACAATGAAAGTTATTATAATTAAAGCGTGGAAACAGAAACAAAAATGACGAGGGATTTATATCATACATTTGTATTAATACTAACAGTGATAATAATTGTTGCTATCGCTGCTAGTATTGTAATTATAACAATTATATTACACAGCTCTCCTGTAAATCGATCGATTCTTCTAACATATTAAACAAATTATACCATGAACGAAGTATTAACTATAATGTATAAATATAATAATAACGATCGCTATAAAGTGCAATCTTTTGAAGCTATTTACCTTTTTCCATGTGTTCACGCATACCACATAACCACTTGGATAAAATTCATCGATTCCTTAATCGTACAACACATATTACATCTTGTTCCTTTCTCATGCTTTTCCCTGCATCGAGGCATTTACTACAAAACGCAGGAAACAAAAACACTGAATTAAAGACACTAAAATACAACGTGGAATGTTTACTTATTTTAATATTAGAACTAGAACGGCGAACTATTAGGCGTGGTAGGAAACTAACTTATGGTAGGAAACTAATGATCAGGGTTGGGGTGAAACGCAAAAATAATTTCAATACTTTTCGAATAAGAAACAAGGATTAACGAACGTTTCTCGTGGTACTTGACGAGCTTGGATTGTACCAAAGTCTCGGGCGTTTAAAGGCGAAATAGAAAATCTTCGAAATTGTCATCGAGCAATTTGGACGAAAACACAGCGTACCGATCGAACGATAATATTTACGATAAACCGGGTCAAAGTGGACAACGAAAATCCATAGAAAAATCGTCCGTGGCTTCTACGGTGTTGTTGATGTTAAAAACATCACTGGCAATAAACTCAAAATACGCAGCTCGGTGTACACAAAAGATCCGTATAATGTTTTCAGTTGTTTCACCAAATTCAAGTCACTCGAAGACCAACGTTAAAAGCCGTGGGGATACGTAGAATAAACTGGATTCCAAATATCGCGTGCATCGGGCGCACAAAAATATTCTGAACCAATTATTGACCACCAAAGATTCCGAAGTTGAATAAGTACCGCCCTTTTCTCATCAATCATCAACGACACATTCTCGTCATTTTGATTCACTCGAATTCGAATCCAAACCCAAGGGGGATAGACAACACAACAAGTAGACACACGGATCAAGGGAGGACGAACCGCGTGTATGTTATATAATGTACCCCGCGTACGTGTAGATGTGTGACAGAGTAAGTGAGCGAATAAGTGAGAAAGAGAGAAATCGAGAGAAACACAAAATGAGAGAGAAATAGAGAGAGAGAGAGTGTGTGTGTGTTATGTGTACATGAGAGAGAGAGAGAGAGAGAGAAAAGCAGAGTGAGGGAGAGAGGAGAACGCAAAGCAACGATGATTGCACGAAGGATGCGTTCGCGACGGAAGTACGAGGCACACTAAGGGCGTGGGCAACCAGAGCAAGGCCGGTGTGGAGTTCCGAGGGGAGGACCACATTGATTTTGATTTTCGAAGCGCGCGCATGAGTCTTCGCGTTCAGCTCTGCCCATTCATACGTATGGGACGTTGGTCCTTAGCTAGTGGATACTACATATTCTCTTGATCATTCACACTTAACATCAGAATTTGTTTACAGACTGATTTGCGCTCGGTTCCCTTGAGAAAAATATATTGCACGACGTCGGAACGGATCCCAGCCGCAAAGAGAACGGATTAACGCGGCACAGTTGCTTATTGTTTTTCACAATCGATACGCGGTATCGGGGTACAATTTCCATCCTAAATCATAACGTATAACAAGAAATGGTTCCTGGGACTACATACGCGAAATTAGAAAATAATTTAACAATACGTACCATCGTTATGATAGATTTATTGTAAATATCAGAAGTGACTTACGAAACATTTGATGGTTATTGAAATTAAATAATTGTACATTTTAATAGAAAATGGGCCCATCGTTTGCTTTTACAACGGCACTAGGTCTGTGATTATTTAGTAAATTCAATTCTGATACACTGTCTTTTACGTTTTTAAGTAAAATATTGGACTTACAAACTTTTCGGGGAAAACAGTTAAGCTTTCATCGAGTTGAAACTCTCGTGAAAATCACCGGTGGTAGACACAGGAGTCCTTACGCGAAACGTGCGGCCATCAAAGTCGCTGCAAAAATATACCGAAACAGAATCACAAAAGTATTCGAGCGCCCAGAGATTAAGCGAATAAACAATTATTTGCAAAAGAAAATGAAAATAAAAATAATGCTTTCTGGAAAAATACAGGGTGTCCGGCCAACCATGGGAAAAATTTTAATGGGGGATTCTAGAGACCAAAATAAGACGAAAATCAAGAATACCAATTTGTTGATCGAGGCTTCGTTAAAAAGTTATTAACGTTCAAAGTTTCGCCCGAACTGAATTTTTTTCTCGAAAACGCAGAGGATTTCGGGGGTATGTCTATTCACCAAAAGTGATTGTAATTGATCCCCGCAACCGAAAATAATTTTTCCATAACGATTTGAAATTTTTTTTCCCGTCGAAAAATTTCACACCTTCTCGAATTTTTTTCTAGAAAGTGGGTAGGTATTCGGGGGTATGTCTAATGACCAAAAATTATTGTAATTGACCCTCGCAATCGAAAATAATTTTTTCAGAACGATTTGAAATTTTTGAATATAATTGTTAATAACTTTTTAACGAAGCCTCCATCAACAAATTGGTATTCTTGATTTTCGTCTTATTTTGGCCCCTAGAATCCCTCATTAAAATTTTTCCCAGGGGTGGCCGAACACCCTGTATATTTTGGTCGGACGGATATCGTTGTATCTCCGAACGCCTAATTTAGAAACGAATTCTAGACGCCCTACTGTAAAGCACGGCGGTGGTTTCGTGATATTATGAAGTTGTATAATTGTGAATAATAAAGGAATTTTTCATAATTTTTATTTAGAAAATGAATTATTTAGTTTCTAAAATAATAAACCAATGAAACAGAACAACAATATTATTATTTGTTCAAATTGTTCAATATAAATTGAAAAATCCTTTACCATTTTGCAATCTGGAGCTTTGTTTGCGAGATGTCAGCAGTCAAAATTTATAAATCCGACTTTCGGGCGCACTGTTTATATTTAAATCGGCTGAGCACGTGGTCACACATCACACACGTTCACATACGTATACTGTTAATACTAATGCTCTGAACGTATCTCTGTGAAATTTAACATACTGCTACACAGGTTTAAACAATTGTTCACGCATCAAAACCTGATGCTATAATAATAGCAGTTTCTGCTGCATCTAAAAAAATGAACATTTGCATACTTTTATTTTTATCACGTCATTACTCTATTGTTATAACACGGAACATAATATGTATACTAGCGATTACTTTGTAAAAAAAATAATAAAAATTATGAATTATTCATATGAATAGCAATAGTATTGTCATTAAAGAATTATACCAGCCTTATGTTGCTACCACAAAAGTAGCCATTAAATTCTTATTTATACCGCCATGTGTTTATTATCTATCCTTTTCTGTACTCCTTTACTATTGTATTCAATAGTAAGATACTGTTATTTAATTATTGACTATGAACATTACTGCCATATGTTAATTTATATATTTCACAGATGTAATTGAATGTAATGATTACATTTCGGCAGTGGTTTTAATAGAAATGATGAATAAAAGTATGAAAAGACAACTTTCCACCCACCGTCCCAACAGTCTATTTAGTTCCGAGGCTTCTCGCCTGTAGCGCTGTATTGAGACCAATAAAACCTTGAAAGTTGCTTATCTTTAGCTTGGACCCCCTGGTTTCAAGCATTTCAAGTAAAGAAGCATGTGTTTATTGTTTAACTAATACTTATTATTATTAACGTAATGATAGTCGTTTAAATTACAATTTTATAAGAGATATTTTACGTAAAAACATACGTATTATTATATTAAAACGTAACAAAAATGATCTTCATTAATATCATGCAAAGTACTCTTCGTCCGCTTCGAAGTTTAAAAAATCTTCAAACAATTAACACACAGTCAAATGTAACGAGGACATACGCAAAGTGGATGAGTCGAAGACCAACTAAAATTGTTAACGAAGATGAACTGTTCGAAGCCCAGGATACTACCGAGGTTAGTACCAAAAAAAAATTCGTTCGAAACAGAGCGATTTCTAATAGAAAATCGAACAGAAGGAAGACAACAGAAGAAACACCGGTAGAGTCTAAAAAAACTTCTACAACCAAGGAAACAAAAAGCTCACCGCTCACAGTTCTTAAATTAAACGAGAAAGTTGTATCGTAAGTCCTTTAATTATATTACCAATGCATTGCAAATAAAATCATCCATAAATGTCACAGGTATACATTTATCATTTTGGTTTAGATCTTTAATGACTAACATTAAGTCTCGAAAGAAAAGGGAAAAGAATAACGAGATAGTTTTGGAAGGACGTAGATTAATTGAAGAGGGGCTCAGAGCCGGTGGAAAACCAATTGCAATATTATATAATAATCCAGCAGATATAGATTCATTCAAATTTCCTGGAGATGTAAAATTGTATAAAGTTCCATATAACACGATTCAACTCTGGTCTAGTTTAACTTCTTCTCCTGGACTAATAGGTATTACTGCACTATTGTAATATATAATATGATTTTCTTTTTATCATTATTTGTATTTTCGGTGCAGGAATTTTTCAAACTCCAGATACAAATAAAGATCCTGCGAACAACGCATTGCCGCTTACTATTATATGTGACAATGTGAGAGAACCAGGAAATTTAGGATCTATTATGAGAGCTGCAGCAGGTGTAGGTTGCGAGAGATTAATATTAATGAAAGGTACAGTATTACAGAATTGTATTGACTAGGGATGCGCGGGATCTCGCGAGAACTCGTCTCGTCTCGAACATCGAGATTTCGCAACATTCCTAATATTTACCTTAACAAATTGCTCGTATAAATGATTAATTGCATATTACATATTAGTTCTATTATCTGTCTGCCTAGGTTGTGTAGATCTGTGGGATCCAAAAGTTCTTAGAAGCGCAGCTGGAGCTCATTTTCGATTGCCTATTAATGCGTTTCCGATGTGGGACGAGATTCCATCGTTGATCGGCGAAGGCTCGAATATTATTTTGGCAGATAGTAACTTTGGTGACGAATTTATATCAAAATATAGCGAGGATGTACTTGAAATGAGTCTAGGGGTATTCGGAACTGATCCAGAAGAACTCAGAGCAAGTGTTATCATCGACGATAATATCACGGATAAAAGCACAAACTCACCACCAACAATTCCAACTAATAAGCAAATGATGAAAAATTTTTTGTTGAAACTACCTATCGTACCATACTATGCTCTGGATTATACAAGAAACGAAACTGTACTTGTCTTGAGCGGAGAAACCGAGGGTTTTAGTTTAGATTCATATAAATTATTAAAGGAACGAAAGGGCATTCGTATTAACATACCTTTAGTAAACGGAGTTGATAGTTTAAATACAGGAGTGGCTCTTGGTATTGTCACCTTCGAAATAAAAAGACAATTTGTAAAAAAAAGAAGTGAACCTTAATAAAGCTTTTTCTTAATATACTATGCGTTCTCATGAACAAATCTTTATTTTTCGTTTCCCAAAAAGCATTAAAATTTTTAACGTTTGTAATACAATACCTTAATTTTCATTATTGACGGGTTGTGCCGCAATTGGTCGAACTATAAAATTTAAGAAAAAGAGTATTTATCATTGATGTTTATGTAATACGTTTACCAAGAGAATCTTACTTGTGCAACTTTGGGGCTGAAATTTTATATCATCGATTGCGAAACCTCCATTACTAGCGCTTCCTCTTAAAATAAGATGATAGGGTACGCGAGCATCTATGGTCACTTGTGCAGCTGTCCATACAGGTCTTGGATTATTAAATCCTTTCGCTGTTAGCGACCATAACTAAAATAAAGAAGTTTTAGACTACAATTCCGTATTCAATGACATAAGCTTCTAGAATTTTTGTACAAATCTTACGGGTTGTTCCTGTTTCCCAGCGCCTTCGTCGTCGTTCTGGTCGTCTTCGGTATTCGCCTTAATGATTTGCAAAGTCGTGGATTCCTCGACTCCGAAAGCGGCAAACCAAAACGTAAAACACACGGATTCTTCGTCGGGTGACGTTTGTATAACCGGTGATCGTAACCGTACGTCGGTAGATTTTTTATTCGTTGTAAAAATGTCGAAAAAAACGAAGTCGCCTGTCGCACCGAAGGTTTTGTCCAACAATTGTGCTGGACGATGAGCAAGAAATGCGCGCTGCCAGGTGACCGCACGCTCGTTATCCGAGGAAGTAATATTTTCCCAGCCGCACAATCCTTTCTCAAAGCTACAATCCTCTGCTCTTACCGATGCACTAATCGGTTTCACTGATACGATATTGAGAAATTTATCAATTAGTGTTGGGGATTGAAAACGGTTCCGATATCGATTCCGATTACTGAACAATTATAAGAACCGAAACCATAGTGTAACGGTAGATCCTAGTGTACGGCAGTGGCCATTTATCCGGTTGTGTAATAAGTCCATTAATATTTTAAGTAGATAAGAAGAACAACTTACCGGTACAATTGCCAGTATAAAATGAAATATCGTCGATACCGATGCTGCCGCTGGCACGATTAGGACCCCAAGTACCTTCGAACACTACGCTAAAGTCTTTCCTCTCGTTTATATTAATCTGTGCATAATTCCAGGTTGGTCCTTGGTTATTGTACAACTGCCAGATTGGTCTAGATTCCGACGAAGATTCCCCGCTTGTTTGAATAGACACGCGAAGCACTCCTTTAAAGGTAACGGGTCGTTAAAGAACTTAAAACGTTTAAAAGTAATTACATAAAGCGTGTCACGCAACATGACAACTCAAAATAAACTCGTTTCGAACAAAAATTACGAGCAGCTCAGTAAATAATTTTAGACCTTGCTTTCTAGAATATTTTTGTATATAAAACTTGATGGCGATGTACGAACCTAAACTTGGCCCGGTTGAATCGATGAATGATTCGAACATGAAGTACCAAAAAGTGACACAAAGTGGCTCGTCGGTGCCTTTCATCTCTCGGCTGACAAGTTGCGCTGTCCCACCGCCGGATGATCGCGGTCCTCCTCTTGGACGACCCAGACCAAGGAAATGCTCGTTTCTTCGGTTGATCGTATATCCATTACTGTACGGTTTTCGTTGATTCCTCGGACTCAATGCTTGAATGGACACTCTCTCCCATTCAACTCGATCCGGATCGCGAGAATTGATCCAGTCACATTCGTCCACTTCGAAAGTACAGTCACGCGGTGTTGGCGCGGCAACTTGAGGCGAGACTGTTAATGAACATATTTTTTAAAGACAGGATAGCAGTGCTTACTGTGATACCTGTATCCAATACTGAATTGTATTGAAGTCAAGAGAATTAAAAGAGCGAGAAGCAATTTTCACCAGGACAGGAGCCTTGCGTGAAAGAGATGTCGTCGATAGCAATGTCTCCCATTCCTGTGTTCCCCACGGAAGCTTCGAAGACAAGTTGAAAGTCATCGAGAGAGCTGATCGTAATTTGAGCGACAAACCACGTGTTTCCAGCGTTCCCGTTTAAGCTCCAAATCTCTCGTAGCGGCGCGTCCATGCTACGGAAGTAACGCAGAAAGAGCTTCAGGGTACCAATTCCAGCGCCAAACATATGGAACCAGAAGTGCATACACATGGGTGTATTAGCACTTGGCGCGGGGAAACTCGTACTGAGGAGCCTGGCTCTATCTCCTGGTCTACGTGGAAACGAAGAGTCTATGTAGGCGTATCCTCCAGACGCTGAACGATCGCTGGAACTGTCGGTTGCTGGTCCGGTCGTTGGATTTCCACTACCCCGACTCTGCAACATTTAACATTATCGAAGTCTACAGATGTTTATTAGGATGGTTTAAATGGCACTCAAGGCACACGTAACTTACAATCGTCCAGTCAAAGTCATCCTCTGCATCGTTGCTCCAGTCGCAAAATCCGCTAGCAAAATTACAGAAGCCAACGCACGAAGCACCCGGCTGCAAATCTATATCGTCCACAGCTAGGTATCCTCTGTACAGACGCGCTGGATCAGTAGGATCTACAGGAATCCCCTCGATGATCACCTAATGACAAATACTCGATGTAACGCTGTTCCGTTCATAATCAAACAGACCCGAACAGAACAGATGAATTAAATCAATTATCGGGGAAAGAAAATTACCCAATTACCGAATGCAACAGAGGATAAGTATAGAGCAATTGCGCTTGTTGCCAAACGCCTAGGGTGTAATACTGTGCGTTCCAAATAACACGCTCGTTAGGAACTTCCACCGATTTACAGGTTGATATCGTCACGTTCTCCGGTGTGATCTCCTCGGTTTGTGCTTTCTTGATAGAGTATTCGTCCGTACCCATGTGAAGCAAAATCCTTAGACCAGCGATGCTCAGGCCATCCATGGTATATTTGAACATGACGCAAGTCCCGGTTACCTCTGTACTACCTAACTGAGGACTGTGCAACAATCCTCCCAAGATTTTCAGTTTGCCATCTTTCAATGGTAATTGCGATGTTTCTAGAAAGGCGTACCTAGATCCAAGGGGCAACAAAAATATATTTATTCGATGCAGCGTGGAAAGTCTTGAATGGCATACCCTCCCTCCATGGTACCAGTGGTATAGTCACTTGGGGGACCACCCATCCAGTTCGTGCCCATGCCGGTACCGGCTGTCCATTCCAACGCGTCGTCGCCATTTTGCCACTCGCAAAGTGTCTGCGCCGGAAATGATCCAAAGTCGCAGAAGACCTCATCGACGGATGCTGTGGGTGGTGGTGCTGTCACGGAGGGGTATCTAGATTTTTATATAAAACAAATGAAAAAGTGAGATTTGGATGAAAGTTTGCAGCAACGGATTAAACGATAAGGGTGAAGAATTGTATCGAAAAGTCGAAAACTTTTTACCTTTGCGTCGACGGGTCTCTTTGAGCAAGAGTGGGAGGATTAAGCGGATTCCGCGGTAACGAGATCTCTGTAGTGGATGGAACAGCTCTTCGTGTGTACAATATATCTGGTCTGACTGGCCAATGTCTGGGCTCGATGCGTTCCACCTCGTCCAAGGGTTCACGATCACGATCGATTGAATTGAAGGGGATCTGCGTCGAATTGAACGCATCGTTCGAGTCGGGACTATCGATCGTACCTCTGGTCTCGTCGTTCTCGATGTTCCAATTAGGAACGAAACTCTGGTTTATCGGTCCAACTAGGTCTATTTGCTCACCGAGCATTGGGTTCAGAGGACGCCATGGGGTAGCGTATGATAGATAGTACAAACAATAACAGATCCATAAAATCAACCACATCTTTCGAGTCTGCAAGCCCTTTTATAGACATCAAATTCTTAAATTCAATACAACTTGAAGACATTCGTAAAATACGCAATATCTTCTCGAAGATCTAAGTAAAAGACTTCACCGATCGATTCAACCGTGTGCAAGATGAGCCAATAAAATGTATTATTTAAAGTAACTCTTACCGATAAGCGTTTTAAAATATAATAAAATTCATTAAAAATGTACCCGATACAATAAACAGGCAATGAATTGTTTTAAATAATGATTCTTACTGACTCACTCCGTATATTCTAAATAATTAGTGCGCCTCGCTCCACGTTCGATGAACCTCTGTAACGTTCCAGAAGTTCGCAACACGGTTATTGTTGGCTTCGTCACGCGCGGAAGGGCGATATTCTTCTGACTAAAATACAGACTGAACGGTTTTCGAGTGGTATGCACGTGATGAAATAAAACGAGCATTCCGCAGTTCCGGTCTTTACTTCCTGTCGTTACGCTTTTGATCCTGACACAGAGGCCGAGTTCGATAACCGTTCGTTCGACAATTCCATCGATATACGGAGAATAGTAATAATTGCATCGTTGCGTCGTTTCCTTTATACTACATATATACATTTTTTTTTTTACACGTGATTTGTTCCGCGTCGAACCGGACACCAGTAATAAATCAAATATCCAAGGAACGCAAAGTTCACCGACGACCAATCGCATTAAAATTATTTAGATCTCTCACGAGGTTTGAGGAACTTTAAAAACATTTTCGGACCGAAGTTACTATTATTTTGTTTCGCTGTACAATGAACTCGGCCCAAGTTTAAATGCATCAGAGTAATGAGAGGCATCAGATAAGGACAAAGGACCAATTGATCTGTCTTTGGCCGAAATGACGGTTGTTTCCTCAGCATTTTTGATATTAAACTGACGGTAGCCTCCGATGTATGTTTAAGAAGAGGCCGTGGTTGTTCGTTGCACGCCCTTTCCATGATTTCTGCCAACGTCTGAAAATTATGCAACGCGTATGACTTTGCTTAGAAACACATTGATCTTCATTACATTGTTACAAGAGAATAAAAATATCTTTACCGTGCCAGGAAACGGGAGCCTTTTTGTAACCATCTCGTAAAGAATAACTCCCATGCTCCACACGTCGCATTTAAAATCATAAGACTGTCCATTCAACATTTCAGGGGCCATGTAATAAAATGATCCGGCCCGACACGTGATCGATGGATCTTTCGAGCTACAATAATTGTCCCATTAAAAGTTACATACAGGGTGTTCGGCCACCCATGGGAAAAATTTTAATAGGTGATTCTAGTGGCCAAAATAAAACGAAAATCAAGAATACCAATTTGCTGATAGAGGCTTCATTAAAAAGTTATTAACGTTTAAAGTTCCGTCCGTACTGAATTTTTTTCTCGAAAATGCGCAGGATTTCGGGAGTATGTCTATTTATAAAAAATGATTGCAATTGACCCCCGCAACCGAAAATAATTTTTTCAAAACGATTTGAAATTTTTTTTTCCCGTCGAAAAATTTCACACTTTCTCGAATTTTTTTCTAAAAAGTGGGTAGGATTTCGGGGGTATGACTGTTCACCAAAAATGATTATAATCGACCCCCGCAGCCGAAACTAATTTTTCCAGAACGATTTGAAATTTTTTTTTCTCGTCGAAAAATATAGGCAACTAATTAGATTTTAAGGAATTTTTTTCTCGAAAGTGCGTACGATTTCGAAGGTATGTGTAATGACCAAAAATGATTGTAATTGACCCCCGTAACAGAAAATAATTTTTCCAAAACGATTTGAAATTGTTGAATTTAATTGTTAATTACTTTTTAACGAAGCCTCCGTCAACAAATTGGTATTCTTGATTTTCGTCTTATTTTGGCTTCTAGAATCTCCCCTTAAAATTTTTTCCAGGTCCTTATACTGAACCGTACTCTTGAAAATTCTTCGAAACGCCGAAATCGCCGATTTTGACGATGTTACCGTAATTTCCGGTTAGCATAATGTTCTCTGGCTTTAAATCCCGATGCAGGATCTTCTTAAAATGTATGTGACGGACGCCGAGTACGACTTGCGAGAACAAGTACAGCGCATCCTGTAGAATAAATTCAACTTGACTTTTGATGTTCGAATGTATTTTGTTCTTGGGAACATGTACATATTTAAACCTACGTCTTCTTTGAGCGGTTCTTGCCGTTTCTCTAACAAATCTTTCAATGTGCACCGCGTGGCGAATTCCATAAGAATGTAACTGTGATTGTTTTCCATCCAGGCTCCGTAATAAGCCACTATATTAGGATGTCTCAGCGTATGCAAACATTCTATTTCTTCTAATATATTCTATACACCAATATACGTACATTTTGTCGTGTAAATAAACCGCAAAAAATTTTAAATAACTGTCGATTCGAACGATTTTAATGCAACGCAAAACTGATTCCGCGAGGAAACTAATTAATCGTGAAAATCCAATTGTTTTACGTTCTATACTCAAACGATGAATAAAATATTATTCATGTTAAAGATCCATGCGTTCAGTTTTGTTCCCCGCTGTATAGATTCTTAATGAAAAAAGTTTTTTAAATAAACCAAATATACGAGGGTAGAAGACATTACTGTTAAACAACAAATATATTAAATCGCTACGCACTTTACGATGCTCGCTATTTTATTAAAAAAAATATACTGTTTTCGTATGCAAAAATCGTAACAATAATCTCAAACTTCTTCAAGCCGCATATATGTACATTTATAAATAAAAACTGATTATTTTATATAAAGAATTACTATTTAATAACAAACTGACTAACAATAACTTGTGTCGATTTCTCGCAAATTGTTGCAAGTTGTTTCCTTTGAATGTTAATGATCGCGATGAAATTCTTTCCGTATTTTCTAGTTCAATCGAATCTTTTATATGACAAAAATCTGTAAGCATGGAAAGCCAAGTATTTCAAATAAGTACCATATATAATAATGGAAACATTCGTATATGTACAATGCCAATAAAATTTAGATAAACGCTACCATTCCGCCATCTTCTTCGACCCTTAAGCACCATAATGATATCGTATTTATCACACAAAAGACCCCATAGAACTCTAAAATCCAAGACACTATTAACAGAATTGTAATACGTAACACTCTGTACAATTGATATCCATAATCATTCGAAACCTGCTGAATTGTTAATAGAAATAATAATATAAGAACAGGTAATAAAATAACGCCTTATCGTTAACCGACAACGAGAATATCGTATGGTAAAAGATTCACGTGTAAACAAAGGAAACGAACACAAAAATGGTATCCCGTAACGGAATATAAATCGTTTAACCCTTTCAGTACCCAAAACCCGAAAAATCGGTTCCACGGACATTGGCAAAAATGCCCAAAGTTGAGCCATTTTTGACATGGTTCGATTTACGGAAAATAAATTTTTTGTTTACAATGAACTTTACTAAAAAGTGCAAAGTTTATATTTGTTTCTAGGAAAAATGGATCAATTTGATAAATATCTTCAAAAATGTATATTTTCTAAGGTATTTCTAGACAGTACACACAAAGACTGTAAGGTACTAAAAGGGTTAAACTAATAACACGAATTGCACGGTTTTATTATATCTTCTCACCTTGAAGGGCAAAGCATTTATGGTATTATTAAGAACCTGTTCTTTCACGACAAACGGCTTAGAGTCTCTCTTTCTTCGTACTATATAAACGGATCTAGAAACAACGAATAATAAAAAAAAAAACGAAAACATAAAACTTAATCTAAATACGCACCCGAAAGTGCCACGTCCTAACAATGCTTCGAATACATAATCGTTTATATGCATTGACATTTTCCACAAAAATTCCTGCACATGATAGACGCACAACGTAAACTCGCGAACGAAAACAATGATCGGATACCAACGGACGTTATGATACAACGATACAAATATCCTGATCTATGACATTGTTGATATTCAATACTTTCGATACACCAAAAGTATATATTTACTCGTTAATTGTATCACTAAAATTTAGCAATCCAATTAAATAAAAACGATCGATCGATTCTCCTTTAATTTTCGCAAACGACAACATAAAAATAATCAAATGTTAATTTGACCAATTTTGCCAAATGGCGCGCTATTACAAATAAGCAATTAACAAAATACAAATGGTTGTAAAAATTTTATAAATGTTTCCAGCAGCGATTACAAACAGTTCTCTTCATTCATTATTCTACTATATTGAATTTGATAGTTACTATACTAAACAAATAAAAATGTAGAAAAATCATTCGGGATTACTGTCAAAGATCAAACGATATATTAAGACTGGGCAGTTTTCTTTAAAATTAGTGAACAATCACTACCTATTCTTATATTCTCATGACATTAATGTCACTTTAAGTTATTTAGCAATTGAAACTCACAAATTCAATCTGAGCACATTTTGGGAATGTGTTGTGCACGAATCGTGGATTTATTACTCATAAAAGGTGTTTACAAAACACATCATTCTAGTTTATAATTTATAAAGTATTATTTTAATACTACTTAATGCTCGTAGATTTGATATCTTATTAAACACCCTATACATATCGTTTAGTTCGCATTTTAAGGGATCTTGTAACATTGCATAATAACGTATAACCTCAATTTTGACCTAACAAAGGACTAATGCGAAAGGGGAGGGAAAATTCGGGTTTTAACTTACGGCGTAGTAGTTTTATTTGTATTTTTTTACAAATAACGCAATAAAGATTTTCCCTAAAGCGTTTAGACGAATCATATCGTATGACGAAAAAAAATTTTACAATTACGCAGTTAACCCAACTGGATTGTATAGTTCGCGATGGTGAACATTGCATCCGAGAACACTCAGAGGATTTAATATAGATGAATAATAATATCCATGACAATGAGGAAAAGGGGGACTGCTTCTCGTTGAGTCACAATCGATTGCACAAAACATTTCGATCATGATGAAGTGAAACGCTACGGACAAAAAAAATATAGCTACTCTGGTGTTCGAAAGGTGCGACGGGAGCGATGTATGTACTATTTTAGAGTACCAGTGCACACATCGATAATCCCGAAATGGAATCGAACGATGATTATGCTCATTGCATAACATCTACTCCAATGGAAAAAGCAAATCACCTTATACCCTAGTGCAATGCAGAATTAGATGATACTGCAATATATACAGAGTGTCCCATAAGATGCACTTTATGTATTCGTCAAACGACAAACGTTTTAACTAAAAATAAAACAATTCTCGATGCTTTTACGTGATCATCGTCGTTAATGATATTTCGACTTGTTAAAGCTATAACAAATGCACCCTTAATATACTTTCGTATCTGTTTTTGCAAACAAAAATCTTGATTCTCTCTCTATCTCACACTTTTATAAAACAGTTAGATTTCTTAACATCTTTATTAAACAGGATTCTAAACATTGCAACCGTTTCGTAACATTTCATGGAGTTACGATCGAACCATCCTTTTGGGCACTCGGTACATAGCCTAAATTCAAATCTAACTTGACGTATACAATGGTAGTAGAAACCGGTGTAGTATGATCTGTCGACGATAAATAAGTCTATTAGGCATACATTCGATATAATCATCAATGACTTTTAGTAATTAACGATCATGCGTTGACACTAAGAATTGCTTCATTTTTTACTTCCAACTATCCTATTTTCCGGATATATCACATCCTATGAAAAACACTGCATATAAATGCATATATACTTTTGCTTCAGTATTTCTTTGAACATTATCAATAACGATTTTAAGAATTAACTGTTACTGGAATCTAATATATTGTTAGTATCATTTCCGGATGATGCGGAACTTCGTGATTGTTTTAAGCTGTCCAGATATTCCTGTTGCGATGTTGCCAACACTTTTGAGAGTATATCACTGTCCTCCCAATCGGTTAAACCTAATCACAAACAAATGTACTTGTTTCAGTTTTCTCGTAAAACAAATACGATTTTCATTTAATAGGTACTATTTTTAGATTTCACTATCTCTGCTCAAAAAATTATTATATTTCTTGATTCAGTAAAAGTGTTCGTTAAATAATTACCGAATACTTCAGGGGGAAGACGATTGAACAACGAAATATCTGGCGAGGCGTGAACTTCCTTACTACTGCCTGGCATTGGCTCCTGAGGAATTTTAGATTCGAAGTCTGAGGCTAGGTGAGATATATTAGAACCTTGGGTTGACTGATGCTGAGGCGACCTTTTATTGTACCTTACCGCATCATTTACCTGAAATTATTCATACAACACAAAATTCATAACATTTATTGTTAAAGCATCAGTACGAAACGGACCTTCGGAGAATTACGTAAAGTGTCTTGGCTAGTTTGGGTCGTGGTCGGAGAAGAAGTGTGACTACGTTGTTGCCCACGACCTCCATGAGGATGAAAATGAGTATGACTGTGCTGCGCACTCGTCACCGTACTTGTACTGCTACTACTGGCTGATCGCTTTATTCGAAAGGCACGAATCAGTGTTTTAGTATTACCAACGAGGGAAACCTCGGCACTGGCCTAATTTTTTAATTATATTCTTGTCGATCTTCATCAGATGGTCTTTAATTTGGTTTGTGCAGACACATATATGGGGGTGATCGTTCGCAAAGGGTTAATGAAAATTCGTGCGCAATTGCTTCATAACTCAATCAAAGAACACCTTACAAACATCTGAATAAAATTTGATCAAAAAATTCGGAAGACAGTATCGAGATTGCCCTCGTAAGCGTAGCAGAGCAGAATAAAATTATTCACAACTTACCGCTTTTCGCATTTCATTGTCCCTTAACCATTGCAGGTAACTTTCTCTGGCAACTTGTTCCTCTATGGCTTCGTTTGTTGCTTCCCAATCTGTTGCTTTTATTTTGTCTTCCAGCATCGTCTGTACAGAAAAAGTTTCCCCGTTCATAAAATATATTGAATTTATTTAAATCTTAATTCGTATACCTGTTCAATGTGTAACTCTTCGCTCTGACGAACTGCGTCGGATATAAGTTGTCGATCTGCGGCACCAGGATTGTACGATGGTAAACCAAGTCCAACGCCGACGGTAGCTTTATATGGATCTACTATGCTATTATAATGACTGCCACGTTGATAAGATAATCGTATTGGTTCATTATCACTTTTAACCATTGTATGGAAGATATTGATAGGTTCTGTGTAAAATTACAAAAACTAATATTATTGAACGCCCGAATAGATTGATTTCATGTGTGGAAACGAAGTAATAATAGAGTAACACGTACCATTACTATAGCAATACAATTGAATGCTGCGATTATACATTTCAGACATTGCTTGCATTTCTATATGATTTCCATGGACATACTCCTGCCGTTTCCTATCTACATACGTGCTGAAATCTTCTGCTACGAAGTGAGAAAAAAACTCTTGATTGGAAGCCTAGAAAGTTAATCCATACAAGTAATGGATTTGTTTCGAAGCGCCGGCTCGAATCTCACTTGTATTAAATACTTACAATATAATCCATGCAATGCTTCCGCACAACGCCATGCATTTCTTGATCGCCGTAAACTTGATCTGCAACAGCTCTGAATAAACATGCTCCATCTTCACCCATTTTTTTCACAATAAATCCCATCTTGCGCATTCGTTTTTCGAACCACCTATCCCGCTAAATTAAAAAGAACCGTATATATTTAGATTATTAAATTTTTTTATAATCAAATACCTGATTCTGAATCTTCCAACAATGTAATTTTAAACCAACCTCTTGCCACTCGGCTAATGTAAGGTTGTTACCAGTTCTACCAGTATATTCATCGCCGCTATTGTAACCATTGGCTAATTCGTGTTCTAAATTTGCAGCAGCAATAGCCATCCGATTGTTGGTTATTACACCAGCATCTGTAGCTAAATAAGTTATTGTATATTGATTTTTTCGAAAGATATTTTTTATTTTTTATTAAAACACACCTCTTCCAGCAAAAATTCAGACTATAAAAATTTCAATTTTTATACTATACAATTATATATTACAAGATACAATTTGTTATGCAAAGCATTAAAAATGTTAACCTTGTAAACCACTGCCAGATGCAGTCGGAGGTGTAGCCTGTCTTTCACGTTCTCTTTCCCTCTCTCTGTCTCTATCACGACCCCTGTCTCGTTCTCTTTCGCGTTTAGAACGCGAATTTCTTCCAATGCATCCACTGGAAAGCAATAATCTCACTTGCAATATACAAAACATAACTTTATCAATGTTAGTTAACAATCTTTTATCAACGGAAACTACAACTTTTATCAACAGAAGTACTATATATTTGCTATGTAACTAAGCAATAACTTGGCATTTTACATGAACTATATACCTATGTGGACTTGCTCGTTGTCTATGACGCTTGCCATGACTTGGACCGCTTCCTTCTTCAAAGTGTTTATCTTCCCTTCGATCAACACTAGCCTATAAGTACATACGAATCAAGCTATATAAATACTACAATGCATACTTATGAGTCATAGTAACCTACAAGTATTTAATTTAATTTTATTTCTACCGCTGTAACAAATTTTGTTGGTAATAAGGAATGGTAACCTTCTGTGGGAAAGAAGATATATCTAAAATTTCAGTACTATTTTATTATATTTATAGAAAAAAAAACACAAAGCTATTTTTTACAAAACTATTTTTTAATCGTACAACGCGAGAAACGGAGCATAGTTAACATGAAACTTTAGGGTTGGGGAAAAGAACCAAACATGAGGAAAAACAATATTTTTCAAATTTCTTACCTCGTACGAACTACCCGTAAGAACGATAGAACCAGATCCATGATCGGTCTGAACCCCGTGGAGATCGACCGCGAAACCGTTCGCTGCACGTACCTGTCACGGTTCGCAAAAGGTCGTTTAAGGTTCACTCTTGCAAGTACTATGCAAATATCGTGCGAGTACCATAGTTGCAAAGAGGAGATTATTCATTCACCTGATATGGGCTATTAGGTAGTGCGATGGATCCAGAGCCATGCTCGTTTTGCACTCCGTGAACATCGACTTCGGAAGTGCTGCCTCCTTCTCGTCTATCTTTCGAGGCGTTCGTCTTCTTCTTCGACAGAATGGTCATCTTGCGTAATCGATCGTCGGTGGTCGTTAGACGCGACGCTCGTTCGACAAGATTTCAGAAGAGAACTTCACAGGCTCTCACTCACCGCACCTTGAACCCCGTACTTCCTTCCTCGCTGCAATCGCTATCTGCTTATTTATTATTATTCTCTACTACGTCCACGAAGTGCGTTGATGTACATGAACTTGAATGAAATTTCAGGGCCACTATGTTGCCAATAAACTCTTCGAAATTTGAATCAAGACAACGTTGCACTTTGTAAGAAACACGACATGATACTTTCGATAACCAACTACTACATTAATTCTTGTTATTTCGAATGTTTTGTCAGACAGCCATGACTACACTTGCACACACTGCCAGGCTGCTCATGGTGCCAATCTATCGCATGGTATTGTCCCTATTCATATCGATAAAGTCCCTACGCCATAAGATATACTAAAGTAACCAAACTGCATCAAACTATACGGATGCGTAGGGATATACGGGATTACCACTGGTAATTTACCAGTAACGACACGCGTTCCTTGTACAGTTGTACCAGAGCTTTATTCCGGCTGTCGTGGCGTGGCGCCCTATACGGTTGCCACCCCAACTTTATCTAGGGGTTTTCCCTAGGGCACTAGGAAAATGTCTTTAATCCAGAAAAATTACTAAAAATATCATAACACCTTTGATAACTTCAGATAGTAAATACATACTTATTAGCTTAGATAAAGATAAACTAAGTGTAAATATTATTGGTACATTCTCATGTAGTATTGCAGTTTTGCTACTTCACCTTTGTATCATAATTTTTTAATAAAACTCTAAACAATATGAGTTTAAATACTTTTTAAACAAATTTTTTCATTTAAACCCAAAAAATACGCTAAAAAAATTTGGACGTTAAAATCTGATACACCCTGTATAAAGTGTGTCCATATAGTATGCTGTATACATACTTTCTGAAACACCATTTCGTAAAATTTTGTACGAGACACCCTGTATTTATTTACCATTCATAACTGTAGTACTATATGTGTAGTAAATCCATATATGACAGGACATTCGTAACATTTAACGAGTTTTGTGCTTTTGATGAAATATTCTGTTGCTGAAATATTTTTTAGCGAGAAATATAACTTCTAATATTGTTTTATAATAATTTATAAGGAATCATATGGAAATATAGAACTACAACCCTCTGCTTGAAGCGTGTTCTAAAACAAAGTATGGAGCACATGTTCGTTATTTAAACAGTGACAAGTATTTAATGCAAAAACTTTGATATTTTTAACGATGAAAATAAACTTTTCAAATATACACAAGACGTGGTCTCTTAACACCGAAATACTTTTATAACACTATTTCATTGAATTATACGTTCGAAATTAAGTATGGTAAATGAGTGCCTTAAAAGATCAAGATCCCGACTACGGGCCGTCCGTTGCAAATAATGAAAAGCATCAACGAATTTACGAAGAAAACGGTAATATTAAGATTGTAACAAATATTTATACAATGTTTCATTTAAAACTAATATATCTAACCTATTACTATACCATTAACCAAAGTCAGTAGATATAAAATTTTTTTGTTTCCGTTATTTAGTGAAATATTGTATAATCAAGGATTGAAAACAGTTATGATATTGATTTCATGCTAATTTATATTTTTAGCACGAAGCAACACTGCAAAGAAGATAACGACTATCATAGAAAGGGAATTTTCTCAAGAAATAAACACAAAGGAGAAAGAAGTTTTAGAAATTCAGGAAAGATTGCACAGAGCATCAAAAGCTCTACATCTTTTACGTTACGTCATAGTCGCAGACTTTTATAATCGCAAACAATGTCAGAATTTACAAAGCGCAGAGGCAAAGCAAACCCAAATTCATCCTGCGATTAAACAGTTAATTGGTAAATCGCCAAAAGTATGCAATAGTTCGTTAATTTCCACGTCAGTGGCAACATCAAGCAACGAAAATTATTTCATGGTGTCGCAAACATTTTCAACGTCTCCTACGAACGCGATCAACTACGCTGCATTAAAATCGGAAAAGTTAGAGGAAGATACCTCTGAGCATTGTTATTCGGGAAAACGTAGCAACGAAACGGACGATGAATCGCGTCCAAAAAAGATACCTCGATATATTCCTCCAAAAAGTGGAGTCCCGGAATCTCCGTGCCCGTCAAGAGGCATCAGACATAAAGTCAGAAAACGTGTAATCATTGGTAATATATCAAAATGGATACCTCCGGAATGGAGAGAGGACGCAGCTAGTCACAAGTGGACGATGTACGTTCGAGGAAATAAAGAGAATCCTGGTATCGATGATTTCGTTAGTAAAGTCAGATTTTTTTTGCATCCCAGTTACAGACCTAACGATGTTGTGGAAGTTACGACACCTCCATTTTGCCTCTCAAGACGCGGTTGGGGTGAATTCCCTCTAAGAGTACAATTACACTTTAAAAGCGCATTTAATAAACCAATGGATATAATTCATCATTTGAAGTTAGATCGCACTTATACTGGTCTACAGACCTTAGGATCCGAGACACTCGTTGATATATGGATCTATGCGGATCCACGAAATTTGAAACGAAATATTGAGAAAAGCGTCGTTCAGTCTATTAACGAGAATGGATCGCAAATAGAAACACATTTCGACGATAGCTGCAAGATAAAAGTAGAAAACAATGAACATTTTAATTCCACCTTTGATTTCACGAACGCTGAAAACGAATCAACGGACTCGACAAATAAAAATTTCAACCTAAGTATCAAACCAGAACTTCCACAGGATAGTGAGATCGATGAAAATTCAATAAGTACCAAGCAAATACGATTTTACATCGACCTTGATCATGATTATTGTTCTTCAAAATACTCGAACAATTTCAAAGGAAATTTAACTATCAATCACTCGTCGATCTCAGCGAGATTAACAGATTCATCGATAAATAAGGTTTTTAAAGAAATTGAGCAGGAAAAAACTGTAGAGACAACAGTTGAAAATAGTATTTTAGCAATTACTGAATCTTCCATAAATGGAGATTCGAGTAACATGAAAATTAAAGAAGAAATTAATCCAATCGCACTGTCGTTAAACGAACTTAATACGAGTAAACCAAAAGCGCTTCCGTTATCAGGTTCCAAAGTGCAATCGAATCTCCGTCCTCTAGAAATTACCATTCCACCATTGTTCGAATCGTCGAGCAAACATGTTTTGGTTCTCCAAAATAAGAAAACTATCTCCGTAGATATCGCGATGCAACGCACCGACGAACATAAACCTAATAATAATTCAACAAAATCGAAAGTAAATTTGTCTGCTTGTCGCGGTATTAGTTTGTTGAAAAAGCCTCCAAATTCGAACCATCACGGAACGGAAACGCAACTTTGCAGAAGCATCCTTCTAAACGTAAATTCCAATATACCGGCGTTGAAGATAGCCGAAAGAAGAACTTTGCAAAATAACCACCCTCTTGACGCGCAAGACGAGGTAGGATCCGATGAGTTCGCGGCGAATGCCAACAATCTGGAAGAATTGAAAGAATCGAGGCTGCAATCGCGTCAGAAGATCACATTAGGCAAGGACAAACACAAGCTTCAAAGTAAAAAAGAATTTTGCGACGATGTCTTCCGAGCGATTAAGACTGCAAAAATTACGAATATTCAGGGCTTACTGCGATTTATTATTAGAAGAATGCCTATGGTGACTCGAGACGCCACTGACTCGGATTACAGACAACTCCATCCTTATGCCTGCGCCAGCGAAGAAGAGTTTTTTGAGTATAGCGTTGCAAAACGCACCGCTTGCGAATGGGGTCGTGCGAAGATGGTACGATGTCTTTTGAAAAAAAAATTGTTCCCTGAGGAGGAATTATGGACCATTAAAGAGATAATGATTTGGGCGCGGTTACATGGCTACGCGCCTTTGTGTTCCGACATCGCCGTTCAGTCGTTAAAGCAACAAAAGAATTTATTTGACTCCGCGATTACCAAAAGTGTTTCTACGTGCACCGAACCGGACAATTTCTGTAAATGGCTTCAAATCTGTCCAGATCGACCGAACGATCAATTATTTGATTTTAATTTGCGGCAATCTAACATGTTGGACGAGGAGGTCGATATCGTCAATGATGAAATTCCACTGAAAAATCAGAACATAGGCACAAAGAAAGGCACAAATGATAAAGGATTTCCAAATGCAAAGCTCGCGGTACTGGAAATAGAGGAAAAATTGGCGCCACTTCACGACTTTGTTTGCGAAACTGCACGTGAGATCGGCATTAAACTGACTTCTGAAGAGATTCTACCCAATGTGATAGATTGCACGGCTGGTCGAATGATAATGCGGGTAAAACATGTTACCGAGTTTAGTATCAAATTCCCTGGTAAATTTCTTAAACGTATGTGTACTTTTTCAGGCTGTCGAGTGTCTTGTCGATGATCTGATCAGAATGTCTTTAGCAAAAGCTTGGGAAAGATGTAATGACAATGGGTAAATATTCCTTTCTTAACCGAAATACTTATACGTGTATATATATTTTGTATAAAATTCACAATTATTTATCATGCTGCAAATGTTAATATAAATGTTATATCACGGAAACGAATCGTGACAGTACTTTTTTTTTCATTTAATTTGTAGATATCCGAAGATAATCGTTTTGGACGATGTACGTGGAGCTCTCTTAAATCGCGAAGAATTCGATATCTTTACGAATCAAGGATTAGGATCGAAGTATCGACTAACGACAATGGATTAATTAAAAAATATATACAAAAAAATAGGAACTTTAGTTACAAGTAAGAAAATATTTTAATTGAAAAGAAATTGCTGCCATATTTAAAGCTCGAGCAATATACTTCTTTTTTACTAATATGCTCCAGTACCATTCCGAAAACGCAAAGCCTCGCACATGTACAAATCTGTAAGTTTGAATAAAGTATATAAAATTTTGTACGCATAAACATTAAGCATTTCTTAATACTGAACTATCAACCTCTTTTCTGTCATCTCCGCGTGTAGTTAAATTAATTTCAATTATATTTCGTCTTTTTCTTTTTTGCATATTTAAATTTAAAAATGAAAAATGATATTCTTTTTGAATACATACGAGTGTATTAAACAAAATAATATGAATGAGAAAAGAGGTCAAACATTAGATACTAAATGTCAGTTAATTTTTTCTTTTTTTTTTCAGAAAAACATGCTCACTGCTTTTGTTGAACTGCTCATCGCATGATAACATAGTCATTTTCTTGCAGAGATGCCTGTGTCTGTAGTTGATGTAGGGTGATATCTTTTAATCGAGGCGACATTGGAACATAATTACAAGTGTCCATTATTTTTTCTATTGCAAAAGCGTTTCCTTCGCCTAGCACGGAGCTTCGAGTAGACGTTACAGACATAATGTTGCGTTCACAAATTAAAATATCTTGCGACCTTTAAATCATTAAACAAATACATCGTACATATTTGACGTCGATATATGTAAAGTAAAATTGTAAAAATATTAATCATTGTTAGTTGCAAGTACGAACCTAGTACCCTTCATGGATTCTGAGGCACATCTTTGTCGTGGAGGTAAAGGCGGCGGTTCTTCTGATTGATGATTATAAAATAATCGATCCATATAGAAATGCGAAGTAGTTGCTTTACTACTGTCCATCTCATCTGCAATTTCCTCATAAATTCCAGACGCTATTGAGATATCTGAAATCCTTCTATTATATGGAAAGTTGGGCACATCTAAATTGTCACTAATATTTGGAACACTAGCTGGTTCTGGTTGATAGACGTTTTCCGTCATTTTGCTATGTATCTTAGAACTTATATCTTCGTTTGCTATGTTACTGTCTCTATTTTTGCTTATCTTTCGCGGCAGTTCCTCGCGTATCGAAATTCTAAGATCACCTTCGCTTAGGCTCAGTGGTCTTCGATTGATTTTATTTTTCGGACCACGACCCTGAGTCACTAAATCTTGCAATAATCTACTAGCTTCTAAACAAAATATATGAAGCTCGCCAACCCCTCCACAGAATTCTTTAGTCGTATGAATCACACAAATACATTTAACATCCTCTGGTCGACCTACCGTAATTAGATGAAAATGATTAACTTCTTGCCACTGAAGATTTTGTATTACTTCACCCGTATAAACATCTTTTACAAAGATTCCTATCGTACTAGCTATCAAATCACCATATAGCCCTGCATGATTATAACAACAATTAGAAATATAGTTAAAACATACATCAGGTACTAACAAATAGACTTAAATGTATGGTGTTTGAATAATCAGAAATTCAAATACCAGTCAATCCTGATGCTTTTGAATGCACATTATCTATTACAGATATACTATGAGATCCTGGCACAAACAGATGCCTTCTGGGTCTTAATAGCTGTCTAATATTTGCTATCCAACGTTGTGACTCTGTCTCTGAATTACCAGCCAGGTACAACAATGGCTTTCTTTCTTTGACAGGGAATATACCAAAGGCAAACTGTTTCGATCTAGATTGTGTACGACAAATAATAGCATCCGACGGTATTATTACTGAATTGTCTCTGCCATTCGGTGATGTAGTACCACCGTTGCTAATGCCATAATCAAGTTGTACTTTGACACCCAAACCAGGGCCTAGTTTTTTAATAGAACACCAATGTCTCTCCCAAACCTTCCAAGGAGCTAATGTCCTCTTTCTCACCTTATGAACTTTATATTTACCACCAAGATATTTAACGTCTAAAAATCCAGAGATTTCAGCGTTCTCTTCAGCCATTATAATATATTTTTCTGGAAGACATTATAAAGTTAACGCTTATAAAACAATAACGATCGGTACTTTTTTTCAAGAACAAAAGTTCTATGATACAAACATCACTTACTCCGCTATTTAAATAATAAAAGAAGACTCAGACTATTTTTGCGAACGAATTACTTTCAATTTATCAATAGATACAATTACGAGATTTCTCGCGAAACAAAATTCAATTCAACAAATATCGTGGTTTACCTTTCAGAAGACGAGCAGGTTCAGCAAACAGCTACATTTCCATTCAAATACTAACAGCGAAACTTCTTAATGCGAACATTCACACGTTTTTATAAAATCGCCCGGTCGTTTGACTTAAAGTTCGATGTTTGTATTATTGTTTACTAACTGGTCAACTCCTTAATCTTAAACTCAATACTGCCAACAAAATAAAACTTTGAACGTTGACAGCTAGTGACAAACTACAATTCCCTAAGAAAGTCTATTCAATATAATTTGAGATTATGATCGGTATTACATTTAAATATAAATAGTAAACAATAACGCTATGTATAAGGCAACGCAAATGTATTGTTACTTTAATTTCATCGTTTTCAAAGTAGTTATTTTATTGTTTACATTATTTTTTGTTATTAATATTATTTTTAAAATAGGTAATAGCGTTATATGATAAGAAATATTAAGTTCGATTAACACACTGACTGTCATATCAATGTTCCATATTTAAGAATATCCTAATTCTTTATTCCACTTACTGAGGGAAAGTTGGAAATATTTAATAGTTCAATGATTCGTTTTTTGTTTTGTAACAACGTAAGTTTGAAACGACTGCCACCAATGACAACCATGCCAATCAATGTGTTAAACCGTATACTGAAACAGAAAAGCAGAAGGAGTCCTAATTGGAATTAATCTTCGATCGCCATCTTTGTCAGTGACTACATAGTAACTTCTTCCATTAATAAATTGTTGCTTTCTTTGCATCAGGATATTTCCAGCATCATGGCAAATATTCGCCGTGTTTCCCTTTATGAAGTTTATCCGTTTTTCAAGCGGAGAATTTTTAATCGGACGATTCTGCAACGTTACCCTCGGGAAAAGAGAATTACGTGTTTTCTTTTGTTTACTGTTTTTCACTCGAATCAATACGAACGCGTAAATTGTTTCGAACAGAAAAATAAACGCAGCGATCGCGTATCCTGCCACGATGACTTTGTACGTTAGAAGAAGATCGGCGTTTCGCAGTTGTCTCTCGGTTGAACGGAGATCAACTGGACAAATTTCCGCTAATGGAAGATCCTCTTCTTGCCTATGATGTATAATACCTGTCTCTACTAGTCTAAGCAACCTGCGATTAGACAAGAAACTTTTTAAATGACCGAGTTTTCTCGTTGTTTTTAAAATTCGGGGGTGCTCGTGTCTTGGTAACCTGACGCTATCATTGTAAACGCACAATACAGGGTGTCTCACCTGAACCAGGTCACCTAAATATCTACATCATTTGTGACGATACAGCAAATATTTGATGTGCAATTTAAATGTTATCAATAGACCAATATATTACAAAGAATGAACTATAAAAAATCAACTAAATATTCAAGTTTCTCCGAATATTTTTTACACTAATCGTAGATATCTTTGTACAACGATCGAGTTAAATTTAAATTACAATTAAGGAATAAAAGTGTAACGGTTACTTACATCTTATTAACATGCTTCTTAATGACGGAATCGTGAGGAAAACCGAACGCACGACTTGTTACCAAAATGCTTCCGGGCATAATAACGTACGTACACCGCAGATTATGGTCCAAACGATTGCGAGTTTTATTCATGTAATCTTGAAATATTAAAGTTTGCAGATAATGGGCTTCCGCTAGAAACAGCTTTCCTAGACATAGGTAAAAGAGACAAAGGAAAATGTTAGTTCATTCATAAACGTAACTTATACAGGGTGTTCGGCCAAACCTGGGAAAAATTTTAATGCAAGATTCTAGAGGCCAAAATAAGACGAAAATCAAGAATGCCAATTTGTTGATTGAGGCATCGTTAAAAAGTTATTAACGTTTAAAGTTCCGCCTGTAGAACGGCAACTTGAGGACAGCTGCGCACGCGTGATAGTGATTCTCACTCAGAAAACTGTAAAGCTGTCGATACGTCACTCAGTAGAGTTTCTCATGCTGAATGAGAACCACTATCGCGCGCACGCAGCTGTACGCAGGTTGCCTATCTACAGGCGGAACTTTAAACGTTAATAACTTTTTAACGAAGCCTCGATCAACAAATTGGTATTCTTGATTTTCGTCTTATTTTGGCCTCTAGAATCTTCCATTAAAATTTCTCCCTGTATAGATAAGTTACTTGTATTTTTATTCATTAACATTTAAGTTTCATTCCATTTTATCGATCAGTATTTAGTACGTACTCTTGCTCACAGATTCTAGAATGGCTTTCGACGGCTCGTAATATTTAAAAACTCCTTTCCCTTGTCGTTGGCTCACTTTTAACAAGCTCAAATCGTTGTAACTATTCTGAAAATTATTTATTTCAATTTAAAATACGTCTCCGCTGATATGTGTATCGAACAGAGATAGCCATTGTCTGAAATCCTACTTGGGAAAGAAGGAAATCAACTGTACGGCCCTTGTAGGTGACCCAACTGTAGCCTTTCTGGACTATGTCCTGTACAGAACTAATGGACAGAGTAAATTGAGGCTTTGTGAGGAACGCCGTGAGGTTCGCTGTATAGAAGGACGTCAGTATCAATATAAAAATCCACCAAGTAGCAAAAAGCATTCGCGTCGAATCTAGAGTTTCGGTTAAAAAATCTTACAATGTTTATTACCTGTTTATGACCAATGTCGGACAAATTTTATTCATGACCGACGAACACAAATTTTAAATTCAAATTGTATTTTACCTGCTGTAGCGACAATGTTCGTTCCCTGTTTCAAAAGTGAACTATAAACGAACCAGAAACAAGAGGTCAAACTAAATCTCTCAGAGTCTAAGTCGTGCCATAATTTTGCTCTACAACGAGAAATCAAATACAATTGTCAGTGATTATTTAATTACACAAGAAGACAATTCTGTTTGTTTCAGGCACCTGATACTGGCGAATAGGTAAATGACCGGTCCTACGAAGATCAAAGATGCCAGAACTAAAATCCAAACGGTCCTTTCGAACGGTGCTAAGAGACCAGAGCCAGTGGCTGATTCGTGAGGTCTTTTCATCACGGCTGTTAATCTCATTTCGTCCAGGGAAATGCTGAACGTGCAGAATTGTCGCATTTCCGGTAACACCGGAAGAAACGCGACAGCCATGTCTACTTTCTGCTTCAATGTAATAAATGTTTTACCAGGCTCCTTCTACGACCTCTTCGTATCCCGAATTGTAAATCATTGTTTTCTGCGCCCCAAACTCGTTTATATCAATAAGAACTCAATATGTTTATTAATGAACTTATTCGATCTATGTTTTTTTTTATACATACAGGGTGTTCGGTAAGGAATTTTTTTCTCGAAAGTGCGTAGGATTTCGGGGGTAATTGTGATGACCAAAAATTATTATAATTGACCCCCGCAAACGAAAATAATTTTTTTAGAACGATTTGAAATTTTTGAATTTAATTGTTAATAACTTTTTAACGAAGCCTCTATCAACAAATTGGTATTTTTGATTTTCGTCGTATTTTGGCCTCTAGAATCCCCCATTAAAATTTTTCCCAAGTGTGGCCGAACACCCTGTATATCAGCAGAAGTAAACTGACGATTTACACTTCGAGATGTTTCTTCTCAAGTCTGTTACCTTTCCGTAAAGTAAACCAAGAATACCCTTATTCTTATTGCCAAGGATATGCTCCTCTGGCGGAATAATAGTGTACGAGAAGTTCAACTTCGAGCTGATCATATTGAAAATATAAAATGCGTATCCTTTACCGACCCATATCCCATTCTCCTGCACTATTCCAGAAAACGGCATATCCTGCATATGTTACAAGGGAACATATTGAACGTTTAAGGGAGTTATTGTAAAAGGAAAGTTTTAATCTTTAAATTTATGATAATTTTAATTGCGTACAATGAAACTTACATTCCAGGATGTAACTGTAATATGCGACGGTATCGAAGTCTCTGCCTCGCTGTTCGTCTTGTTTTCAAAATTATCTAAAAATTTTAAAACACACGTTAAAATAAAAAAAAAAATACAACCGTATCGTTATCTTCGATCGTTTCAGAAAATGGATTCCGCAAGATCTATCGGTGATATATGAATTGTAAATTGTCCAGTAAATGAAATGTTTTACGATTAATTTAGTACCGGAGATAAAAAATGTAAAGAATACGTTATTCTACGGCGATTAGACGACATATAGGGAAAATAAAATTACAATAAATTAAAAGCTACAATTGTAAGATTATATCTCGCAAAATATTTTTGTGAGCCACCTCTGCTACGTGTTTATAATAAATGTATTGTAAAAATGGTATAAATCGTTGTATTATTTTCTAATTCCTCTTGCATAGTCTTAGAACCTATTTGTTGTTATATGTGTCACATTGTATAAAATGCTTCAGTTTAACATACATATATATTTTAATAGTTAAATGTCATAAATTTAAGCGTTTGAATACTTTCACGTACGAGTAGTATATTTTAAAATAAAAAGGTACGTTATTTACTTTAAAAGTTAGACGTTATTCGTTGGTCAATCTAATTTTCGATCGAATTTAAGGAACCTCATACCTTGACTATCAACGTAACGAGTGCAATGTTGCGACCAGATGACCGTTGCAACAAGCAAAGCGCGGGAGATGTGCATCCTTTGACAAGAATTTAAGTTACATGCGTATCCCTTCACTGCAATTCGATAGAAACTATTTTAAATAGATAGATAGGATCTAACAACACAACAGACCTTGCATTAGGGTAAATCGATACTGACGTGGTCACATCCTTGCTGACAGCAACCCGGCTGACATCCACGCAGTGACAGTTGACGCATTAGCACCTTATACAGAGTGTCCCGTAATTTGTAATCTTGCCGCGTAGAAAGCCATTTCAAGAATAAACTATAAAAATTTGAAAGTCGAATTCGCAAAAATAACGAAGTTACAAGGAATTGTTTTAAACGCGTAAAAGTGTGAAATGGCAAGCGATAAGTATATCTTGAAACTTTGTTAAAAACTTTAAACACGTTTTTTCTCGAAACCACATACTTCGAATTGGTGTCCGGGACAACTGAAAAAGTAATTGACTGGTCAATATCAAATATAGCTGAATCTAAAATTTAAATTTTAGTTTTCATTTATAATATCTTTTTCCATCAGTATACAGTTAACATCATTTTTCTTTCAAATACCACGTACTTTTCAATTTTCAACAATTGTGACGGTTGTACAAAAAACATAAACAGAACAAGAGCGCGAAGATTTGTTAGACTAACAATTTCCAACTAACAATCGGAATATCGAAATAATACAGATATTTATTTCAGTTTTCGATTATATATCGGATTCGATATTATAACAATATCGGTATTTTGATATTATAGCGATTTTGGTATAGCTTTCCTGACACAATACCAGTATCAAAATCATATCGGTGTTAAGTTTCTGCTGACATCCTCCAAAAAAAATTTCAATCGAAATTAACATTAAAAAAAAGTAATGTATAAATATGAAATACGTACATACTTTTAAAGTTGTTACACGATAGTCCCTTCTTAAAACGAGGATTTACTGTATTCCTGTATTTACGCACGCGCCTAATCTAGGGAAAATATATTTTCGTTGCATTTTCGAAATGATCAAAATTTAGAAGCATATTATAATACACAACAAATTTAGAAGCATGATGAACACCTTACGGTATTTAACAATATTTGAAACGATAGATGCATCGTGAACGTTGATAATCGGCACATCAATCAAAATAGATGCGATCGTTGCGATACATTCAATTCCAAGGGCGCATCCTCTAACAGTGGTTCCCAACCATTGGTTGAGATGCAGCCAGCGTCAATGGTGGATAGAAGAGCGACGATAGCTCGTACACTGAAATGACAACAAGTGATTGATATTATTGACGACGGTAGAATGTGAGTTACGAGAGGGAAGATATTTCGGCGCGAACGGGAGCGCACTTTGTTGGTAAGTAACCCGACAAAGCATCCCGTTCGTGGAAATGATCGTGCATTCGGGACTTTCATTCAAGGTGTATGAAAAATTCCCTACCAAATTACCGTCTGTGAGTGCAGGTTATGTGAGCTACGAAACGCGTCGTCATTAGCCGTTTCTCTCAAATACTGGCCAGGATGGGCCAGGGTACGGACACCTGCACTGACAGGCCTACCGAAGTCAGCGTCATTAGATTTGTATCGAGGAATCGCACCATTGAGGAAATCGCCCCAAAAAAGGTAAAACCGCCGGAGCCATTTAACAGGTTCAATGACCCCTTACTCAAAACAAATCGCGAGACGTTTATCCGCTTTTTTTCGAGTTATTCCAGTTCTATTGTTACTTGTTTATACATATTGGCAATCAACGAATCCCTTTAAATAACGAACTATATTTTTCAGGAAATATATACATGCAAACAACGCGGTTGTGGCAAAATATTCACCAATCAAGATGAATACAAAACACACGAAGCTCTTGAAGCTTTAAAAATTAGGTTTATGTAAGTTAACTTTTTATTTTCAGGATATAACATTAGAAAACTTTTTTCATATTAATTTTATTCGATATCCTAATATTCTTAAAAATGTTAACCCTTTGCACTCGAGAGGTGACTCTTATATTGTGATTTTGAGAATAATTGTAACTTTTTCTTGTTTATACAGCTGTCGGGAACCCGGATGCGGAGAAGAATTGTCTGATCCTGGAAGCATGTGGCGTCATTACCAAGAATGGCATAATAATGAAACAAATGTATTTATATGTCCCTATACAAATTGCGGGTCTTTACATACAACCAGTAGTAATTTAGAAGAACATATCGAAAGCTGTCACAGACAACCACCAACACTGCCAACCGAACCAGAAGTAATATGTTTCGAAGACCTTGAAAGTGCAATGGATGAAGAAATTGTACAAAGCACCGACGATTGCTACGAGAAAAGGACGAATGAAATTTTTGCAATAAAAGGACATCAGTACGATGATAATAATAAGCAAGGTATTCTTAGAAATGACATTATGCAACAACAAGAAAAAGAGGTTTCACATGATCGGAATACTCCAAATGATAACTCAATTAAGGAAGATTATTCTTCTACTAGCGAATCCTTAAAAGAAACTGGTGGATTTCCTATAACTGAAAATCTAATCCTAAGTACAGAGAATTTTCTATCCAAGTATGAAGGCAATACGAACAAATGTTCAGAACTGCAAATAGAACATTCCCAAGAAAAAAGTAACGTAGTTTACGTGAACGGTGATATTACCATTACAAAGAATTCAAAGAATGAGATGTGTAATATGAATTCGAGAAATCAAGAACATAGAATAGAATTGGATAATCTTGAGAGAATCTTCAGAAGCGATCATGATCGTGATACTTCGAAAAGCGAAGAGAATACTGTGGAAACAAACAGTAATTGTTCGGACGACGAAGAATATACTCCAAAGAAGCAACGTATGTCTAGATACAAGCAAGAAATCTACAAGTGTGCCACTAATGGCTGCGGGAGAAAATATAAATACATATCCCATTATCGTCATCATCAAGACAGTCACAAATTAGTAGCCAATACAATTAGTTCAAATTCTAATAAATCGATAGTAAAACTAAAACAAGGGAAAGCTACGACGGTCAGTTTTTTCTTGTAAGTGTACAATATATTTTAAGTTTTAATATCCTTCGAATTTCAAGTAATTATTGTTGCTTTAAATTTTATTATTGTTAATTTATTGTTCGTCGATTAGGTGTAAAATTCCTGGCTGTGGAGCACAAGTGAGCAATGTAACTGGTCTATGGAAACATTACCAGGACAATCATGCTAATTCAAAACTGCCAGTAGTACAAGGAACTAAGAATAATGAAGTATTTCGGTAAGATCATAATTAATATTAAAACGATAGTAACTGCTATTCTATATTATGTCACCGATCGTAAACATGCTTAATCTCGTTAGTATAAAACTTGTTTCTTTTTTCTACATTTTTAAAAGAGAACATGTTCCAGATGCAAAATTCCAGGATGCGAAACAGAGTTCAATACGACAGTAATGCTATATAAACACTTCAGTGAAGTGCACTCAAATGGTTCTGGCAATAATGCTAGCACAAATACAAAGACTGGAAATGGGAGTAGTTTTCATTATACTGAAATATTCAAAGATGATACTACTAGCCCGCAAACAAACTTCAAGACTGACTTTAAGGCAAAACATAATATTAATGTAAATGATTGTACGAAAAATACCGACGAACAAAGATTATCGTCAATAGTTAAAACGGAAACTCGAGATTGATTCGAGATAAACTAGTGTCTTTAATCGCGATAAATAATTGTAGCAGTATAAAGTAGAGTATTTTACCAGGGCCATATGTATTTGACTTACGAAACGAATTATTGTTCCTTCCTCTTTACGAGCTATTCTATTCCTCTTTTATTATACTTTATCTCTTTGACTAGTCACTCTTTATTACGCTTGTATTATTATTTTGAATGCTACGGCCCTTGTTAAATACTCGCGTTTTTATGATTCTAACTCTGAATAATAGAAGCATGAGACTGGAGATCAAACTTGAGAACTATCTAAGTTGTTTTTCTATGACTTCTAATTATCCAAAGAAATAATAACATTATATAATAAAAGTTTCCTAATTTAACGTGGTGGCAATGCTTGAAAAAGCATTAAATTTCTTTCTGTATCTTGCATTTAAAGATTTTGATTGTCTGTACTTCGATGCTTACTTATATTTTGAATAATAGTAAAAGAAATACTAGATTGTTAAGAAAACAATTTATGTAAGTTTCCATGTTTTTAAAAATACTTCAATTTAAAAAATGACTCCCAGTTACCTTAAAAATGTAACAAGTAATTCGATCAATTTCGCGAAATAAGGTCTTGTTTAAATACTCAGTGATTGCAATCATAAATGCAAAGTAAAAGTACAGTTTCATAGATTGATGGGCCCGGTTTGGGCAAACTTAAGAATAAAGTGCAAAGAAAAGAAACGACTTGCTGCAGTAATTTGTGCGCATGTTATATAAAACTCTTGACTTTCCATACTGATTTTTACTATTTTATATTATTGTATCATTTTGATGTAATTTATATTACACATGTAATTGTAGTTACTATACTAGATATTGTAGAATTGTAAGTATTACACAGCATTTTTATTTGTATGTCTGTACGTTGAGAAATAAAGTGCAATAGTGAGTTAAAAATAATTCATGTAAATCTTTATTTCGCAACTAATTATTTCCTTTTCTGTTCAAGATGTAACAAGATTTTTAAAAGAAAAATTAAATGATTTTATAAGACAAATGTAATGCAAAGATAATATTCTCATAAATCGTTTCCATTCTTTTTTTTTTTATTCGAAATAATCAAGGTTGTCAAGGTCAATATTTTTTCAAGTACATAGAACTAAAATAAAATATAATACATTGCATTTTCTATTTTTAATTAAACTTAACGCTTAGCCAACCGTGTAACTTAGTTTAAAGCGGGAAAATGGGAAGATCTTCCCATTCAGTTGGTTAAGTATTAATTAGCCAAGATGTACCGTTTCATCTAAGTTCTTCATTAAATTCAAATGAAAATATCTTTCATATAATCACAATTACTGATGTGCTGGTAGTTTAAAGCTTGCGTTCGGTTCGTCATAAAATGGCGAATGTCCCGAAGCAATTTCCCCGAGATGTAATCGGTTTTTGCCATAATTTGACCGTACTCTGAAATAAAGCTTCGAAGCCACCCACGCATCTCTAATTGTAATCATATTGAAAAGATGTTTTTCACATTATGCTTGATGGCTTCGATTGCATGGTGCACTGCACAGAAAGAAAATTTTCTTCTGATAATCGTTGACGATTTGAGAACAACTTTAGGATGTTACGGTGACGCGAAAGCTTATACACCGAATATAGACCGATTAGCAAGCCAATCTGCTATTTTTTCGCGAGCATTTGCTCAGGTTAGTTATAAATTAAATATCTTTGGAACGCACTTGTATCACTTAAATCTGAAAAGCGATATAACGATAAATTGTTTCAGCAAGCTTTATGCGCGCCAAGTAGAAATTCGTTTTTAACGAGCAGAAGACCAGACACACTTCAACTTTATGACTTTTATAGCTATTGGCGGAAAAATGTTGGCAATTTTACGACATTACCTCAGCATCTTAAAAATAATGGATATATTACCAAATCTATAGGAAAAGTTTTCCATCCAGGTCTCTGATTCATATTTTATATTACGATTATTGCACTAAATTTGTCTTAATCTTTTACAGGAGTTAGTTCAAACAATTGTGATGATAGCCCTTACTCGTGGACAGAAATACCTTTTCATCCTCATACAGAAATATACAAAGATGCTCCAGTTTGCCAAGCAAATTCGCGATTATTACCTGCACAAAATCTTGTAATTCTTAACGATTATTTGATAAAACAATAAAATGCAATAGGATGTCAATTTTGATATCACTTAAAAAAATTTGGAACCTACTTTTAGATATGCCCTGTAAAAATTTCATCAATGCAGAATAAAACATTGCCAGACATAGAAATATTGAAAGAGGCTAAACGTTTTCTACAAGATCAAACAAGCAATATCAATCCTTTCTTTTTGGCAGTTGGTTTTCAAAAACCACATATACCCTTTAAATATCCTGAAAAATATCTAAGTAAATTTAATTTGTATTATGATGATGCAATATCAAAGTAATAAATATGTAGGTCATGCTTATGGAAAAGATTTTACAGAATATCATCCACTGCACAAATTTGATGTGCCCGATCCATATAAATGGCCAGAGAATGTTAGTAGCATTGCTTATAATCCATGGATAGATTTGAGGAGAAGAAAGGACATTGAAGCTTTGAATCTTAAATTTCCATGGGAAAAAATACCAAGTACAATCAAAATCTACACAACAACTAAAGGTGATACACTTCTATCCTTTTTCAATTTCTAGGATCTTTTGGAAAATTAATTATACAATCCTACTATGCGGCTGTAACTTACATCGATGATCTGATTGGTAAATTAATATATCAACTGGAAATGTTGTCCTTTCGGAAAAATACTACTATAATATTGATGTCTGATCATGGTAAGCCAAGAGATGTTAAAACTAAAAAAATAACAGTCTATTCTGAATATTTAAAAATTGTTAAATTATTAACCGATATGTTATTATATTATTATTATCCAATACCTATCGAATTAACATTCTAACAGGATGGTCGTTAGGAGAACATGCAGTGTGGGCAAAATACAGTAATTTCGACGTTGCTCTAAGAGTACCCTTAATAGTATCGATCCCAGGACTTACATTGAATTTAAAAAAAAACAATTTTTTTAAACAACAATATTTCATGTACCTTAGGAGAAAATTAAAATTGCATCAAAAAGATGATACCCTTAATTTATTTAAAAACCGAATAATTATAGATTCAATAGTGGAATTGGTTGATATTTTTCCAACCATCGCAGATTTAGCAAACATTTCAATACCTATTTGTTCGAGCGAGAAGAATGTTCCTCGCACAGAAATCACCTGCAGTGAAGGAATTTCTCTTATGCCGCTAGTGAAAACCGCTTTAAAAGAACAGGTAACTGTAATTAAGGCTCAATGTTCAGTCACGTTAATCTTCTGTAGTGATGTGTATTTAAATAATTCGAATAATATATCGATAATTATAAATATCGAAAACTCGTATTTAAAAATTCGAATAATATATTTATAATTATCACTTACAGAACCTATCATGGAAAAAAGCGGCCTTTGCACAGTATCCAAGACCGAGTGTTGAACCTTCGATAAATCCAAATAGCGACGAACCACGATTAAAACAGATCAAAGCTATGGGATATACTGTCAGATCAAATAGATACCGTTATACTGCTTGGCTACCGTTTAAACCTGAAACGAAAGCATCAGATTGGAATAACATTATTGCAGAGGAATTGTACGACCACGAGAATGACGAAACTGAAACTCGAAATTTGGTAAATTTGCAGAAGTATGCAGATATAAAAGAGAAACTGAAAATTTTATTACAACGTGGCTGGAGAAATGGTTTACCTGAAAAGTTCAACATTTAAATAATTTCTCAATTTATATCGAATATTTTCACACTTATGATTACGTACTTTTAAATATAAAACTATTAAACTACGTATAATCATTAGAAATAGACAGTTTTATTAAGCAAAGACTATTCAAATATCAGTAATAATATTGCAATAATAATATTACATTACATTAATACTGATACTACTTAATATATATTAAAAATTACTACTATTCTTAGTAATCATTAAGTTTATTAATACTTATAATATGTATATAAAAAGGAAAATTATAATAATAATTCTCTTAATTCGAGTAACAAAAATCCTGTTTTCAATGAATATAAAACAATGCAGAATTACCATTGCAATTATCTAATCTACTGACATTCATTTTTTTCATGCTGTTCACTCTTCTTGGGTCTTGTTTTTCTTACTAACTGTAGGTGAAGTAATCTGAAATCGTAGAGTAATTCTTGTAATTGTTATAAATTCAGAGATATCGTAAATCTAACAAACAACTCGAATGCCCCTTTTAAGGGATTGCAAGAAGATTATGCAGGACAAAATTACGTAAGCAAAAAATTATAAAAAATTCCTTGAAATTCTATGCTCGAGCCATCGAGATGAATCAGTGAAGAAAGACAAAGTATTCGACGTGGTCGATGCTGTGGCCGCAATCATTGGTTGCCAAAGGACACTCACGAGTCACATTCAGGGACGTTTGTTTTCGTTTCCTGACTCGTCTCGTTGGCCCGAATATATTCACATTAGATGAAAGAGCAAATAAAGAAACGAACAATATATTCAAGCAAACGTAACAGAATATCAGCCGGCGATGTCGTTATCAGGGAGACCAAGTAAACATTCGAACTTTTCTTCACTACTCATTCCTCGTCCTGATTCGGCAAGGCTACCTCTTTGCTTGCATCACTCACAACGACTCTACTCCGACTGATGCGCGATGTTGCACGAAACCTAACCCCTACCAGCGCAACACGAGGAATATTGCGAAGTGGGGGAAGGTGTCAATCTCTACCTGATCTCTCTAGCCGGCACTTCTTTGTAACACGAGACAACAATAAAGAGTAATTCTATATGAAGGGTAGTTAACTTTTTAAATTGAGCATACCGTTTGTACATTTGTATCATACGATATTGCATGATACTTGAGTGGTCAAATAGAAAGACGACAAATTACTGTTACTTGCTCGAACGATCCTGTATTTCACATCGGTGATCGTTTCAAACGTTATCACACATTAGAAAAATATAAGATGTGAAAGTTTGATTTTCTTTTTCGCATAAATAAGTTTTATAACATCACACGGCAAATATCAATCTAGTAAAATCATTGGTTCTAATGATTCCTTTTCTACTATGTCGTAAGAAAATTTGTTTGAGCTGGTGGTAGATGATCGGATGAAAGTCTCCAAGTGCAAAGGGTTAAAATAAGCATGGCCAAGTATTGAAATTTCACAATTTGAAAGAAATGATTATTGATGCATAAATGTTACCTCTACAATGTCGTCATCGTCACCCGTAGATTTTGCATCATTATTTTTATTATTATGTGGAATCTCATCTCTGTTTTCGCTGTTACTGTTCATACTAAGATTCCGCACATATGACATTTGAGCCAAATTCGGTACTTGTGTTCTCAGCAATGTTTGCAGTGGACCTGTGTTCTGTCGTTTATAAAACTTTGATTAAATTTTAATCAAAAGATGATTTGATCATTCAAGTACCTGATTAGTAAATTGATGTGCAGATGCACTATGGTAAGTCTGTTGCTCCCAATAAGTATACATGTCTTTTAACACTCGATTTGTCATCATTTGTTGACACTCGGGTGTCACATTGGGATACTGCAATGTAAATTGTAATAGGATTATTTAACAGTTCGAAAAATGTTTCGAATATAAGTTATTCAATACTTTGTGATAAACAATAATAATATGCTTACATCTTTCCGAATTAGTTCTTGGAATTTTTCATAATCTGTACCAAAGTGTAGTGGCGTTGGTAAGTTATAATGATTTAAAAATTCACTATTTGAAATAGATGCCATTGTTGGATACATCGGCATTAATTTGCCTTCCTTCTCTTCCTCGTACTCTAACCAGGCTTGCTTTCTCTCTTCTTCGTCCAATTCTTCCTCAGCCTGCGTAAAATTAATTTATATTAAAAATTTTAATAGTTTCATTCGACTCCTGTTCTTAAATGTCTTCCAATTTTACTTTATTTTCCAACAGAGAATCATGCTCGTGATAGTTTTCCACAAAATGTTTATATTTCAAAAATATTTCCGCTAATAATCTATCTTTTGGTAAATTCAAAGTCGGCTTTTCTCCGGTTGTATTTGGTTCGAACTTGTACAACTCGCTTAAAACATGATTGCTGTAATGACGTTCTATTTGTTGTTCATCAACAACTCTGCAGGAAAGCGATAACTTTGTCACTTGTCGATTATATATTTTTTCTTCCATTGTTCCAGCCGCCAAAAACCGATAAATATAGCACGGTTTTTTCTGACCAAATCTATAAATCATATGGATTTTAGAAAATGATTATAAAACACTTTCTCAATAAGTCAATGAATCGTACCTATATACACGAAATATACTTTGAACGTCATGGGAAGGATTCCAACTTGCGTCAAATATAATGACGCGATTGGCAGCAGTTAAATTGATTCCTAATCCACCTGCTCGTGTCGATATTAAGAATAATCTTGCTCTCGTGTTCGATGGTTTATTGAATATTTTGCACCATCTATTTCTGTTGTCGGCAGAGGTTTGACCATCCAGTCGAAAATAATCCAAACCGAATGACCAAGAGCCACTGTGTCCATCAATGGATTCCGTTGACGTACCGTTTTGTGTCGCGTCATCGATTATTTCAAGAAATTGCTCAATTAAAGTTAACGAGTACAAAGACTGTGAAAATACCAATCTAAAAGATATTTTTTAAATTAAATGTAGTCACTAAAAGCTTCAAAAACCAAAAATTGTTAGACCGTTGATGCGACACATGAAAGACATACATTTTATCGCCTATTTGCCCGCACTCCTTTAAAATACCAAATAGGAGCGTCAATTTAGCGGAAATTTTCATGTCGTTGTAATGTTCGGGTTGAATGAACTGTGACCACCACTCTTCTTCTTTTTCACATTCTTCTGGTTCCGAAATTATATCAACCTCTAAATATAATAATAGTTCATTCGTTATGCAATTTAAAACTGAGATTATTTTTATAACAAATTGACATTGTTGGTTATTAAATGATGAGGCCGTAACAGAGTGACAAACAATTATATTAAGCACGTAAAAAAGAACAAAAATGTATATGGCTGCATGCGTGAGACAACAAAATTATGGCAGGGCACATAAATCTTCAATAAATATCATACCTTCGGTGTTACTTCTTGTATTTTTTGTATTCTTTGACTTATCATTATCATCATCATCTTCGGTAGAACTCTCTGTAGTAGTATCAGACTGACAATCAGAGTTGTCAACAACGAAATCTTTTAAAGAACCTTCAGTGTCAGTTGAGGAGTATTTTCTTTCAAGCATCTTTCCCGTCTTTTCCGAATGTAAACGTAAAATTACGGGATGTGTCCATATTCTCTGGAGTACTTGAAAATCTGCAAAAAGAGATCCACCCGCAGCACGGTGTTGTCTAAAAAAAAAATAATACATATTAAAAACTTCAAATAAAATATTATAATTACTATGAAATCTATACCCTTTGTAACAAAAGAAACAGTTATACATTTCATAAATTTATTTTGCTTATGAAGTTTCATAAAGAACGAAATATTAAGAATACAAAAATTTATCTCTTATACCTTGCAAAGTTATCCAAATAATGCCGATATAGTTTAATTTGTACATCTGTTAGGCTCACAAATATTACATATTCCTGTTTTGGTGGTAAAAAAGGCATTAACACAGAGTAATCAAACCTCTGTACACTCCCTTTTAACATTTTGTGCAACACATAAGCGCGTTTTTTCATTAGTTTAACATCATTTTCAGTAGAATCGTCGAACTGTCCATTGGTTATTGGATTCGCAAATCTATTTAAAAATTCCTTCTTTGTTCCTAGAAGGTTTGGTTTTATAAATTGTACCATGCAATGATCTGTAAAATCAGAGTTTAAAATATTTAAATACCTAAATATCGGGCATCCTCTTATTTTACAGGTTCTTATTATTCAATATTATTAGATATTTACATTCTATTAAATTATTTTGAAGTGGCGTTCCAGTAAGGATAATTCTCCGTAACGTTTTAATACGTTTTATAGATTTACTAATAGCGCTATCTTCGTTTTTCAATAAATGACCCTCATCGCAAACTATCATATCTGGACCAGGATCAACCAAGCACTGTAGGATTTCTTCTTTCATAGCTTTTCGCATTCTATTATTAGTATTGCTGAGATTTCTGAACATCTCGTAACCGATAAGGAGCACGCCACCAGTCCTTTGCCAACATTGAAGCTGAGTTTTTCGCTCTATGTTTTTCTTATATCTTTAACAAATTTATGAATAAAAATTGTAAAAGTGGAAATGTCGTCCGAATGCTTGTGAATTGGCGTGGTTAAGGAATGTTTTGAATGAAACGATTGCAAAGTTGTTTCATTAAAAGTGGCCGGGGTGTAAAAGAAGAATGTTTGGGATATAAAAATTACTTACTTAGTCAATTCATAAATATCAATGTCACTATTATCGATGTCCTTCAACCATAAATTAAATTCATTGTACCAGTTAAGTACCGTACTTAAAGGACAAACAATCATAATGGTTCTGATGTTAGTTTCTTCTTCATGCGCCAAAAGTGTATGCGTTAGAGCAATTACTTGAAGAGATTTTCCAAGTCCCATACAATGCGCGATTATACATCCAGATCCAGAAGAAGATTTTATCCTTTCAAGGGACTCAAAACAAGCATCCCACATGAATTTTATTCCTTTAGCTTGATGCGGTTTCAGGCGCTTCACCAAATTTTTGTCAACGCTTAAAAGTTCTTCTTTTGTTTCAGGATTAAAATCTAATACCAAATTTTCTACCCTTTCTTCGCTAGCCAATCTTGCTTCGTACATTTCATTATACTAGATCACATGAGATATTGAAAATTGATAATCATTTTTATAGATTTTTACGGAACATTTAATTAATTCTTTATCTATTACAAATACATACCAATTTTTGTCGCTCAGAAATGCGTTTAAGTCTCTCTTCCTCTTGCTTTGCAGCTTGCTTCGTATCATCTGCAATATGTTTGTCCTTTAGTACTTTCCGAATATTTTTGCGACCTTTTGTGCCAGGTACTTTTGGAGAACTTTTAGTTCCATCACTATTGGAACTATCATCGCTATCGGAGTCCATCATTTTAATTCGTTTTCGTTTTACCTTTGATCTAAATATGTAAAGGCGTAATATCAATACAAATTTTTGCATAAAAAAAATTCCATTCTTAATGTCTTGTTTCTTTCAGGGAGTCTTCTGATTTTCAGGGTAAAAAGAAGAATCTACTTTCGTACATATATTTCAATAACTCCTACATGTTCTCAAAACACATATTAACGCGTGACAAAATCACTGCATTAAAAAGTTTTATGGATTTCTTCGGAAAAAATGATAAAAAAAGTTCTTTTTTTCGACCTTAAAACCAAAAGATTCCTTAAGTAACAGTTAAAAACATACCTCTTTTCAGAAAGTGAGGAACCCGAATCAGAAGATTTATTTGTCTTACGTTTACGTGTTTTCTTTTTTTTCATTCCTATGCTAGAATCAGTATTTGATGATGTATCTTCCAATCCTAAAGACTTACTGGAATCTGAGTCAGAATCATTTAATTGTATCTCTGAATCGGAATCAGTAATTTTACGATTTCTTCTTTTACGTTTAACAATTTTTTTTTGGTAATCTGAAGAATCTCTGTTTAAAAAAAAATGTATAATTTATTTGATACATTATTTATTTAACACAGAATTATATTAAGTAACCCACGAGTGACTATCTTCCGCTTCTTCGCGTAATTTTTGTCGGTGTTTTTCCAATTTTTCCCTCGCAATGTCCGAATCCGAATCTGAGAACTTTAATGTCAATATTTTATTTTGTCTCCATTTACTTTTATTTCGTTCATCTTCGTTATCCTGATTGCAGAGAAACGAAAATTAATATTTCTTTTTATAAATTATGAATGATTATTTCAGATCACAAATTTTGTTTGCATTCTAATCTTTACCATTTCGCTGGTCAAACTCTTTTTCTCAGTATTTTTCAATGATTTTGTTTTAACTTTTTTTCCCTCCTGGTCACTATTATTATTTTCCGACTCGTTCTTATATTCTTTTAAATTAAAATAAACCATGTATAAATTTTACACAACGTATAATACAGCTGAATATGTAGTGTTTTTCAATCTAATACAAATTAACATTAAAGAGTAATTAATTTAAATACCCTTATCCGAATCAGAAGAATTTAAAAGCATCTTCTTTGAGGCCATATCTGCTTCCTTTATTAACTCTTCGGTAGTTGGAAACTTAGATTGTACTTCTGTGATTGGATTCATGCCTTCTGAATCAGAATGTTCTTCAGAATTGCCAATGAATTCTCCATTTGACACTTTCATTAAATGATCCAAAAGAGTGTCTTCTGTTTCTTTTTCTTTTTGAGCTTTTATCGCGGATGTGGAATATCGCGTCGAATTTGTCTTTTTACAGTCTCTTTCAAGTCTGTCCAAATTAGTGAGACTGCAAAAAGGAATTAAAGACTCGTTAAAAAATAATAAAAAAGAAAGATATATAGAGTATTTATTTTATGTGCATTTTCTGGAATACCTCAGAAGAAACTGAGAATAATGAAAAAATATTTGTACAAAAATTGTTTAGTATAAAGAGGGGCATAATATGATATAAACATTTTTTTCTTGTGCGTAGAACCATATAGGAGATTTCAAGGTCAAGTTAATTTTTAACAAATCCAACAAAGTGCTATCATAGACATTTCCTGTTATGTGAATTTGGTAAAATTATGAAAAACCTTGGTATCTGATCAACATATGTTGCATACCTTCAACCAGCTGAATCTTATTTGACTGTGCTACTAATACGAACTAGATGCCTCAATTCTCCTCAATGAAGAAGCAACTAACAAATGAAAAAGTGTAAAGTAGTTCTAAGACAGATAAAATTCAGAAAAACTATAAATTAATTATGTTTATTCCCATTTACCAATCTTTAATTGAGAGTTAATCATTATTTTCTTTTGGATCTCCCTTTAATGTATATCCTGTCATTGTAAATATAGTTTTCTAGTTGTGTTCAAGATTTTTGTTGAACACTTTGCAATATTCCTTCCATTATTTGAACACATGCATTTGTAATAATTATTTTAGTCATTAATATCTTGAACAGATGCTTGGAAGATAATGTTTTTTAAATAGTCCCAAAAGAAGAAATCACATGTTGGCAAATCAGGTGATCGTGGAGGCTATGGAATAGGTCCACCATGTTCAATCCACTTATTGTTAAATTTTTTATTTAACCAAGTACGTACTGGTAGAGTGTATCAAAGAGGGGCACCATCTTGCTGAAATCATAAATACTGCCTTAAATGTAGTGACATATCATTAACACTGGACAAATATGCTTGCAACAATTGTAGGTAAATTTAGCCATTAATAGTTTCTTAAGAACATGTAAAAGAAATATGGCATATCATATCATACCATGCTATAACAGATTAACAATATTGATTATTATTTTTATGAATCCATTCAGGATTCTTTACGTCCAATAATCTGAAATTTTTAAGACAAACTAGTTCATCCGTATAAATATATTCAGCTATTATCACTAAGTTTTAGATAAAATTTGAGTTATCCATAATTTTCTCAGGCACCTACAAAGTAAATTCAACACAGAGTTAAAAATCTCATGGAAAAGGTTTATTTATAATAACCCATTTAAAAGCTTCATATCCATTCTTTTTTAATATATTATATACAATCCATGTAAAGATATGTTAGCTGTCAATATCCAGACAGATATCTTAGCGTTGTATGCAATTGTTGCCAATACATTTATTTCATATGCATCCAATGTAATAGGAGACAGTTTCTCTTTTTTAATAACACTTCCAATAGTCTTAAATAATATACCTATATTTCTTAACATCAACAGTACGGGTTTAGATCTATTCAAATGTCTTTTATGAAATTCATCACTAACTTCAAGGTACAATAAACAATCATCACCACGTAGGATTAATTCCATTTTTTCTTTAGTAGTCCAGAACTTTTTTTTTTACAAAATATTATTACAGCACCAAAATCATCCTGTAGTAACAAACTTACAAACTTCACTAAACTAATACACGACACTCTGAACACTTGTGCTAAACTGACACTTCGTAAAAATTTCATAAACTACAGTATCGTTGCAATAAACATAAAAACATGGACTCGACACGCGATATTCAACACCTTCGTCAGCACTTCGCCGTTAGCGACAATTGTAGATCGAAGATTGAAAAACAAAAAAGAATCGAGCGTCGAGGCATTCTTTGAAGTTTAAAAATCATCTTACCGCTTTCCGATGGAATACAATGTTTGATAAGTGACACCAAAGGACCAGAGAGGCCAGATAAAGACTCGCACCTTCCCCCACTCCTTAATATTCTTCGTGCTGTGCCGGCAGGGGTACCCCTTCGCTTACGTCACTCAGACCGACTCTGCTCTGACGACTTCTGCCGATGCTGCCCGAAACTGAATGGCGGAACCCATGGAATACTGAGAAATAGGGGAAGGTGCAAACCATCCGGCCTTTCTAGAAAGGAATCATATACCGACAAAATTTGTTCATGACACTTATTCATTCAATTTCATTCCATTTTTAGAATTACTTAACAATCTTTCACTTGTTAACTACTTCTTCATAGAGAATTGAGGCGACTCATTCGTATTAGTAGCATGGTCAAGTAAGACTCAGCTGGTCAAAGGCATACGATGTGTGTTGACCAGATATGTATCATGGTTTTTAATGATTTTTACAAATTTCCAACAACACGAAATACCTATGATAGCACCTCGTTGGATTTGTCTTAACAAGCACCATCAAACTATAAATAAAAAAGTATAGCATTCCATTAAAAAAAAATTAACTTGACCTTGAAATCTCCTATATGGTTCTACACACAAGAAAAAAATGTTTATACCATATTATGCCCCTCTCTGTACCAAACAATTTTTGTAAAAACATTTTTTTAATATTCTCAGTTTCTTCCAAGGTATTCCAGAAAATCCAGATAAAACAAAATCCTGTATATTTATTAGAAATAATTCGATTCAATAATCATTCAAACGTTTCTTTTAAAATCACACAAAGATAATGGTACTTATGAATTTTAAAAAACTTAGTTACTAAAACACAGTCATACTACATCTTCTTAATTTCGCATACTTGACAAAAGTAATCCTACGTTTTACAGTTAACTTTTAATTTCTTTTAACAGAAAAAATAACAAATTTTTAAGTATTTACATGTACTTTATACCTTTTAATATTTTTAGCATCCAAATAATGTCGCGATTTGTGCAATGCATCCGCATGATTTTTTAAAATTTCTTCGGATAATTTTTCAATGGCGACATAACAATTCATCATTAGTTTTTTATCAGATTCTAAGTCACTGTTTTTCTTAACACCAGTTCGTCTTCTCTTTACCCTTTCGCTAATGCTAGTATCAAACTCTGACAACGTTACATCTAAAGAATTCTCTTTGCTCTCTTCCTCTTGTTTGTTCAATGAGGGGTTTACTTTTGTAACTTGCAAATTACACTCGCTATCAGAATTTGAACTTTCACTGTTCGACGACGCCAATAGTGTTGCTTTTGCGTGTATGTTCTCGCTATTAACACCAGATTTGTGTGTTTTACACGACGGTTTTCTCGAATAAGAAGAAATCATAGAATCGTCTGAATTTGAGTCAAGAAGAGCACGTTTGGCACAGATCTCATCAATAATTGTATCCTTCTCATCTGACGAACTGCCTTCGTCAAAGAGATTAGTTTCTGGATTATTTACTTTTTTCTTGCTATCGGAGTTTATTTTTTCAAATTCTACTGTGTCATTTTTTTTTGGACTATTATCCATAAAATCTTTTTTTGAGTTTTTAGATGAACACTCTTCATTAGGAAACATTTCTGAATCAGATTCCAGCATTGCTTTTTTAGCTTGTTCTTCCGCATTAAGTTCATTTAAAATATTATGTATCTCTTTTTCAATTATAACTGTTGCAATTGATTCATTATCATCTATCTTTGATGTTACTGTTTCCTCAGAAGAAAAGGTCTTAAATGCAGTATTTCTCTTTTCGTTTGTATTCGTGTGTTTATTATCAGGTTTCCCACTTGTTTCTCTAGATTTTGTCAACGCGTTATCTTTATCAAAATCAGCTTTTATAGGTAGTATTTTATCCTTATTTGTTTTTGATACTAAACTAGCTTCTTCCTTAAGTCCATTTTTCATTTGTTTCTGAGTATCAACAGCTTCAACGTTCACAATTGATTCTTCAAATATATCTTGCAAAGAATTATTCATATTGTCATTTTCCTGTTCATGGCATTCTTTATAAGTTTCGTTATCTTCATCAATCGCTTTTGATGTATCTTTTACATGTAATTCATCAGATATTGCTTTTTTCTTGACATTGCCTAAAATAGGAGAAACAGCCCGATTATCTTCTGAGGGTACCATGTTTTCACTACTATCAACCACAGACTCTTTTGATATTTGAGTGGATGCTGATTTTTCTCCTGTTTCCTCATTTTTGTCAGAAAAAAATATTTCTTCGCTATCGCATTCTGAAACTAAGTTTTCTTCCTGTGAAGAGGAATTATTCTTTGACAGACTAGAGTTTTTTTTAGAATCTGCTGCTTGCAATACTTCGTTTTCATTTAAGTGACTATCTTCGTAATTTCTATTTTGTAAAATGTAGTTTTTACTCCATTCTTCATAAAAACTTGTTAAATCTTTTTCTTGCGTGTCAAGTTCCATTTTAAATTTGTTAATTACATTTTTCACTTTATTTACTAAATTGTTTGCAGATTCCATATATGTTAATTCTTTTTTAAAATGTTTCCATTTTACGCTCTCTATACATAATTCATATTCAGAGCAACTTTCTCTAAATTTATTTAAAATTTTAATAACATTAGATTTCAAATACAAACTGTTTTCTTTATCAATCACAGTTTTGTTTTTTGTCTGTTTTCTGGATATTGAATGTGACTTACAAGATTGACCGCAAACCGTTTTGACCCCATGTAACTTTCTTATCTTCTTATAACTAGTGCTAGCATGAGAAAATTTTGATTTCTGAAATTCTTCACCAGAACTAGAGACAATATCATCGGTATGTAAATTAACAAAACTTTGTTTATTTGATTTCAAAGCAACGCATTGTCTTTCCTTTTTCTCAGTGTACTTTTCATGCATCTCAACATTCGAGTCACTCGAATCTGATTCTTCATCCTTGTTTTTTTGTTTCCTCATATTGTTGTCAACTATTTTACTTTTTCTAGATTTTCTATTTTCGTTGAATTTTAAATGTTTTCTGTCTGATATCTTCTGCTTGTAATTGTCACTATCACTATCTTCACTAACTACCGGTAACAAAGGTTTTGTCCTATTTTGTGATTTTTTGGTCACATTGTTGTCAGACAACATAAAAGAGTTTTGTATTTCTTTTACATTATCGTCGGATGACTTAGATGTTTTTCTTTTCTTTGATTTTGAGTTATCATCTGAAAGTAATTTAGGAGAATATTCTGTTGAACTACTACAACACTCACTGTTGTGTTTTGATCTTCTTTCATTGTGCTTGGTGTTTTCTCTCGCTGTTTTGCCCAAATGTTTTATATGATTCTCAGAATTAAGCCCAACAGAAGGCTGTGTATCTTCTGCAGAACTAGAATCATCACATAACGTACGTATTGATTTTAGAATATTATTAATTTTTTCATGCTTATTCCTCCCATAATTTCGATTAAAATTAAGAGTTGATTGTAAACATTTCTTTTTATTATTCCTTCTGAAAAGAAATCTATTAAACATAATACATGACAGTTGAATAAATTATACATATATTTTATCGAATGCATTGAAATTAATATTTTCTTTTTGAATATCTTTTAAAACTCTAACAAAGAACATAGTTTTTAGAATAATTACTTACTTGGAAGAAGAAGACATGGCGACTGCGCAAGTGTTTTCGAAGTTGAAAACAGATTTTATATTAAATATAAAACATTTTTACGCTTTGACTTAAAAGCCAAAGGTAACAGAATTACATTATTTATCGTATACTGTTAGAAACAAAGTCGTGTTCTAATAATATTTACATAACTTCTACGTTACAGTGTAACTGTTACACTACAGAGAACTTGTACCGACTTATACCGCTGATCTTTATATACTACACTAGACATGGTTCTGGTAGTTGGTATTAGTGTGGCCAGTATGGCCAGATTTGGCATAATTGAGTGCATCGACATTAGTAACGACGAACATCCTTAGCGTTTAACAGAGTGGTGGGGAAAGCCGACATATAGCTATATGTAATTCTTTTTTTATTTCTTTTAATTTTAAAATTTAATTTAAAAATTTGTCCACCTACCGATTTCGTAAAAAATTTTTTTCTCGAAAGTGCGTTGGATTTCGGGGGTATATGTATTCACCAAAAATGACTGCAATTGAACTCCGCAACCGAAAATAATTTTTTTAGAATGATTTGAAATTTTTTAATTCAACAAAATACAAAATTCAACATATAAATAAAATACAAAACAGACTTATCGTTTACCAACACTTCGTGACCGTCTACCGTTTGATACATGGGAAACAATAAAATTTTTCTTATAAAATACGAAAGGCGCGAACTGTAATTCAGTCACACAAATTTCGAAGGACTGAAACGAATACATATCATATAAAGTATGTATAGGTATACTATTGAAAAAAAGAATAGATTTTGTATGTACTATGTATATGTATGGGATAATTATTAGCTTGTACAATTTTCTGTTGGTTTAAAATTACATTAAATTGTACATAAAAAAATTTACCTGCCAAGAAAATATCATTGTAAAATGGATTATTTTATCAAACTTTTGTATATTCAACAAGTAAAATGAAAGTAATGAAAATATAGAATCTTCTTAATCTAGGACTAGTTAATACAAAATGTATTCTATCTTAAAAATTTCCTGATACTTTTAAGTTAAATATCAGTTTCAAATGTTTGAATTCATATCTCAAATTGTACTTCAAGTACATGTATTTCAAGATTCTTCGGTTATTACCTTTATTTATTGATCTTCTGCTGGTTCTGAAGTATAATTCTGTTGTCTAGATAAACTTTTCTCTATAGAGATGTAAGACTTTGAGTTTAATACTCTATTTTCCTGGATCGCGGGTACATCACAAAAAAGACACCTTGTTTCTTGAAACACATGGTCCAAACATGGATGAAAAATTAAACCACATATTTGGCACATTCTGTAGTGCACAGTAGTTATTTGTAAAAGAGTAATAGCGCATCTAGGCAGTATATGACCCTGTGTACATTTAGTCACTTTCCAAGAAAGATCATTTATCATTTCTCCACACAAATTGCAAGACTCAACGATATTTGAACTGAATTTTAATACTTTCTGTAAAATATCTTTAACACGCTTGGAAAGCGGAGTTACTTCTTCATTTTCTTCTCCTGCAAGATATACTTCCAAATACATTCTTAATAAGTTTATAGAGACCTTGTGTTCTTCGAGCAAAGAAAATTTATTTTCAAGTTGCTCGAGATAATTACAAGCAGAATGGACGAAAATTAAAGGCTGCACTTCCGATATCTCTCCAGCTATACTTCCTATCCCTTGAATTATTTTTTTTTTCTCACAAATTTCCATTATCACCGATATCCACATTGCTATTCGTAATTCATGTAAAGACAAATATTCCAAGTTGGATGATACTTTTGGCAATACAGATGCGGGTTCCGCTGCTTTAGTCGCTTTCATCCTAATTATTTCTAAACAGTCCCATAGCTGTTCAAATCTTACTTTTTTATTTTTATGCAATACAAACAATGGATCCCAATCCTCGCTTTTCAAGCAAAACATATGTATTTTGCTTGGTTCTTTTATTACTAAATGATCATATAGAGTATTTGGAGAAGTTATATTTACAAATATCACATAACTTGAAGAATGAGCAAGACCCAGATATCGTACATGAGCTTGTTGCAATCCATTCTTGACTTCAATTTTTAAGAAATTATTTTCTCGTGTATCAATTGCAAACATAGAACTATTCTCTGTTGTAACTAGTGCATAATCTGCACTGACACAAATTACTCCTAAAAGTTATCAATGTACTTATATTTGTAACATGTCTTTATTGTGTATAAAAGAATAGCATTTCATTTACCTGAAACCATGAATCCTTCTAATTGCAAGTGTTGTATACTCTTTAGTATTCCTTTTATTGTAAAAGTCAATAAAAAAAGAAATGTTCCTTTTGAAACAAGAACTTTTGTAATCGAATCAACTTGTGGAAACATTCTTATAGCACTAATAGGAATACGATCTGTATAATCATAATATTTAATAAGGGATTCAAGTTCAATTGCCTGGTCATGTTCTTTAATTTTAAGACCGTAAATACGTCCGTCAAAATATCCAACCATAATTATATGTTCTTTTATATCAATTGTAATCCAATGTAGAACATTTATTTTAACATTTTCATTTAATCGTATTGTACCTGCAATCTTCAGATCAGATATTTGATCATAATCTGACATCTTTGGAAATTTATAAATAACTATGTCTCCATTGTAATAAGCAACAGCAAGGTACGCATAATCTACAAGGAGTGTGCTCCAAGTCATACAAGAAGCTTGTAGGGCTTTAATGCAATTTTTTAACATTAGAAACGAAATATTGTTGCTCCTAATATCTTCTAACTTTGTATTAATTTCGTCCTTTATAGCCCTATAGCGTATAGAGCACAAGTCATATGCAGGGTACCAATCTGTAGAAATTTTGTGGACAATTGTAATAGCACCTGTCGATGTTAAAATTGCAAGAAAGCATTTGCTTGGATGTATTAGATTTTGTGGTGACCACTCTAAATCAGCTATTTTTGGAATCATCTCCCTAACATTAGATATTTTTGGAGTCAGACTTTCTTCCATTAAAAGTGAATAAACTGCTTCATGGTGCATGTTGTACATTCTAGATTCTATTTTATTCATTATTATTTCTGTTGGAAAACTCGATGGCACGTAAATGAAAGATCGAGAAAATTTTATAGTTGAGTGAGGAGACATTGGAGTAGGTATTAATTCCTAAATAAAAAATAATATAATTATTATTGGTAGTCTTATTACTAATAACATTTATAATTAAGATTTAAAAACAATCTGGTATATTATACAGGGTGTTCTGCCACCCCTGGGAAAAATTTTAATGAGAGATTCTAGAGGCCAAAATAAGACGAAAATCAAGGATACTGATTTGTTGATTGAGGCTTTGTTAAAAAGTTGTAAAAACATTTCCAACCACACAGTATATTTACGGTAAAAAATTTTTTTCTCGAAAGTACGTAGGATTTCGGGGGTATGTGTATTCACCAAAAATGATTGTAATTGACCCCCGCAACCGAAAATAATTTTTCCGTGAATGATTTGAAATTTTTAAATTTAATTTTTTAATAACTTTTTAACAAAGTCTTAATCAACAAATTAATATTCTTGATTTTCGTCTTATTTTGACTTCTAAAATCTCCCATTAAAATTTTTCCCAGGGGTGGCTGAACATCCTGTATATTTTGTATTCATATTGTATATACGTGGAATAAATAAAAAATAATTTACATTAAACTTACAAATATATGAATTCCCTTCTCACTAATGATCGATATATGATTGTCTTGAGACCATTGAACTGCAAATCTTGATACAATGGGTGGTGTAATTGTAAAACTATAAATTTCTTCTGTTTCCATTATTCATAAAATATTTGTATAGTACAGTACAATTATTCACAATATTTTTCTAGCATTCAACTATAAAAGCTTTATATTCTTAAACCAGAATTTTGCTGAACAATATCTTTGATCGTATAAACCTTTATATATTCTTGCTTTACTCGTATTTAAATGTAAGCTTATAAAACTTATCAGATTATATAAAAGCTTTATAAATGTTGTCCTCTTGTTATTCTTGATATTTTTATAACTTATGTACATACTTAAATATGTGTAATTCACCTGGTAACAACAATCTAAATAAAACAATGTATACGTAATCTTATAACAGAAATGATAACGAAAACTTATTTTATGAAAATATATTTAAAATTTACAGGTAATATCTTATTAAAACAGACTATATTTTCACATATGAGCACTGAAAATAATATATTCTATCGTGTACGAAGTGAAATTTTAAGAAACCTAACCTATAAACTTCAACTACACACTTCTTGACTGCTTTCATGCTCATCGAAAAAGTAACAATGCTAAAGCAATACATGTATAATTGACAACATAGAATCATAGAATATATTATGCAATATATATCGGTTAAGTACAAATGAGATCAAATTTTATAGAGAATTTTAGTACATATAATAGACTAAAATCGATCACTATTACAGTTAATTCTGTTCACAAAATAATATTTAACAATATTTCAGTACTTTTTAAGGCTGTAATTTTCAGCGTGAACTATCACGACAAGTATGTATTTAGAAGGTTTTCTTAAACAATAAGCTAATTCTTTTTTTTTTCATGTTTAAAAGGTTAACAAAATAATTCGTCAACGACTACCGCAGTAGGAGCGCAGCTCTTGTGTTGAACACGTTTTTAGGCAGCACTCTTGGTAGATACCCAATGAATTTCTCCGAAATCTTAACATTTTTCTAGCGCTCTCGATGGATTTATAAGGATGCATATCTTTATTAAATCCATAGTCCATTTCCATTTCTGAAAAAAATATCTCTTACATATACAGTGCTGGATAAAATGTATCAGAATCATACAAAATTTTAGAAAAGAGTTATTGCGTTTACTACATTAAACGAAATTGTAGTGGTCATTCAAATGATAATGTACCTGGAATATTTTTTTTGAACCGGGAATTGTAAACGCTACCACAGATCATTCGCAGAGTGCTTGCAAGATTACTGCCGCAATATTTGCGCCCTTCGTTTTCAGCCTGTCGCTTTAATCTGTACTGAAATACAACCGATTGCGCGTGTTCCGTTTCTGGCATTAGAATCGCTATTACGAGTATCAAACTCACGATCACGTGTAATTGGTACGCGAACATCTAGAAACAAAACAATACTTTTAAAATGTCAATTGTTGTTCAATGAAACTTGCAATAATTTTATCGATAAAACGAAACAGGACTTGATCCTAAAAAATTCAACGAAAATCATTAAAGAAGTAATTATTTATTGAATTATACCTAAAAAGAGGAAAACACTTAATAATGCTCGTGGGCTTTAAATAATTTTACACTGGATAAATAAAACGGAACGTTTAATAATACAAATTTTAATGGGAGATTCTAAAGGCCAAAATAAGACGAAAATCAAGAATACCAATTTGTTGATGGTGGCTTCGTTAAAAAGTTATTAACGTTTAAAGATCCGCCTGTAGAACGGCAACTTGAGAACAGCTGCGCATGCGTGATAGTGATTCTCACTCAGAAAACTGTAAGGCTGTCGATACGTCACTCAGTAGAGTTTCTCATGCTGAATGAGAACCACTATCGCGCGCACGCAGCTGTACGCAGGTTGCCTATCTACAGGCGCAACTTTAAACGTTAATAACTTTTTAACGAAGCCTCAATCAACAAATTGGTATTCTTGATTTTCGTCTTATTTTGGCTTCTGGAATCCCCCATTAAAATTTTTCCCGGGGTGGCCGAACACCCTGTATATTGCCTGTAGAGAATCCTTTTACTAAAAAACATACAAACAGTCAAATAAAATTTAGTGCCAATGTGCAGTGTGGAATCCTCGATACACATTTTTTCACTGATAATATCTGAAATGCCTTGTCTGATCCTCAATTGTGTCTATTTAAATTACTTTCGTTAAACTTTATCAGACTTATCAATAATGCTGCCCCATGCTGTTGCTGTCGTGTACCAGACAACCTATTTTTAGTTATCGTTCATGCAAATATAAATCTCGAGCTGTAAATCTTCCCTCGGTGCAAACGATTTACAAATATCTTACGAATTTCATGCGATTTCTATTCCTGTTAGTAGTGGTTAATTCGAAAAGATTTTCAGAGAAAATTATTTAATAACATGTATTAATACCGTAAATCGTTATCTTCTGTTTTTCTTTAATTAAATTTACTTTTATTTTATTCATCGCAGAATTTTATATACCGTACATTGATAAGCATCGACAAAGAAGAAAACATTTTAATTTGCCACGTTTGAAAGATAAGGGGCATTAGTTGTCAGTACTTTTAGTACAAGTTTATAAATAGAGATCTAGGTGGAAAAACTCATACGTGATATGAATGATACGTTCTGCTTTTATAACATTAACAGAATTATCATTCCGTTGAGTGATTCATAGCGATTGATAACGAATTGCCTCGATATAAATTTCCTTTGCCAATACGGATATTGTTTAACCAGCATTTTCCGAGGATAAGCTGTTGTTTCACCCTTCCCAAAACATCGGTTAGTCGAATTATGTCTCAATTAATCACATAATTCTTAAGGTCTATTTCCATAAAGTGCTTATAATATAATCGAAAATAGATGAATAATGAAATAACTATTGTAATAAAAAATATATGTAAAAAAAATCACTTACTTATTATACATCGATAAAACAGAGATCAGCAAACTATATATTCATATACATATGCATATATTTTGTGTGCGCGCGCGCGTATGTATGTCTGTATTATGCTGGCTATCACAGTTTGGTACTTTCCTTTCTTGTTTTATATATTGATCGTTACATTAACCGAAGAATAACTTCCAATCTAATTTTCGTTGTTGACATTGACATATCCGGTAAAGAAAAGAACGATAATACTTAAACAAACGGAAATATATATTTTCAATGTGTGTAGTATATTTCGAAGTGTTATATAAAACGAACAAGAATCTGTTCGATAAGTACGGTATGTAAAAGAGCACGTTATTATAAATATTAATTTTGTCGTTCTTTTTATTTTGATAAATTTTTAAATTATGTTTCAACACTGAAAACAAATGCAATATGAATGATAAGAAAGCTGTAAAAACACTGATAAAATGAAGTTAATATTGTAAACGGCAGAAAAAACATAAACTTGTTTCTACTTTACACGAATTTACAAAACCGAAAGTCTCGATATATCGAATAAATCGTTGGTAAAGTTTCTCTTACGGGCTACAATATCTGTAAAGAAAAGAAAAATAATTTGCCTAGTTTTGGAAAGTTACCCCTCAATTAATGTTAACGGTGATTGAAAAACTCCTCGGTATATTCTGACATTTGCATTCTCTCGTGTACATCAGTATTTTCTTCGTAGTTTTTTCCTTTATCCTTGAATGTTTTCTTACAAATTGCAACGTTTCACAGCATGAAGAATTAACCGTTCGTATCTACAATCGTCCACATTGTTTATCGATTTCTTTGATTCGAGAAAGACAATCGATTAATAACACCTTCCATTCAGTTATTCGATATATGATCCACAGTGACAAGTTATTCCTCGTCAACATCAGGCATAAAACGATCTTCCTGTATCGGTAATTTTCTTCAAATTGTGGACGTTCCTCGGACGAGTTCTGTTTTCTGTTTTCGTGCAAAAACATTTACGTAAGAAACGAAAAAGAGTTTGTAACAATTCATCGAACTTTTTTCCTTTTATTCGTCATCATTTCATTCGCTCTACCGACTCGATTGAAAACGTTCGTACAGTCATGATTCATAAATCGCGAGAAGGTAAGACACAGTAAAAAAACACGTTATCGTATCGTTACAATTTAAATATATAAAACATATCACGTATTACGTCCCGTTATTGTAATTAAATGTCCTGAATATAATTTATGGGAACATTTTTCATTCACCGTGTAAGCACTTGTAACACTCGTTTCGATTATACTTCGTTAATTTTTCGCGGTAGAATGATAGAGAGAACGATATTAGAGGCACGGAGAAAATGAAATGGCAAAATATAGGAAGGAAAATAAAAGACAGAACATGCGTTCGACACTTAATTCTTTGGCAACTAAAGTTATTCTGTTCTGTTTAAAATCGTTAACTCGCATAATACCCGTTTGCTCAATCCCTACTTAACACGAATCAGTCGCAGAGAGTAAACGCACGAACAGTTCGCGCACATCAGCTTTACTCATTTTTCTTTTCCTCTCTTACTGAGCTACAGTCGTATTTCTGACATTATCGCACTACTTTAATATCTATTATTACTGCTTCTTACTATTATCGGTATACATGCCATTAGCAAGGATTCCACTTTTAGCTATAAAAACGTAAGTTAATCTGAACACTAAACGATGAATCGTGTCGACTGTATTTTTGCATTTTGTAATTTACTTTTTGTCTTCTTATTACTTAATAATTAATTCATTTTAATTTTTTTTACGTTTATTAATTTAATAGAGAACAATACAAAATTTAATCCTCCAAGGAATATGATTAGAAAAAACAAAAAGAATAAAGTGTGCGATTACGCCACTGAAAATACCTTTTAAAATAATGATAAATTATTTCTTAAAAAGGCTATAATAACATTAAATACTATTTTGTGATGTATCATTTTTGTTAACTAGCATATTCTACTCCTTTCATATAACATATAAAACAATTAAATTTAAAATATGGATCTCCATTAAATTATTATTTACGAATAGGGATGGATGACTATTTCACATAGGGAAACCTTAAAGAACAAGAAGGAGGGAGATACACATTTTTTAAATATATTTTACAAAACGTTCTATTCGTACAGCATATAAAACAATACTCTGTATTTATTTTATATTCACATATTAGCTCTATACGGCTGTACCACCATTCTCTTTCGTTATACGTAGAATATAACTTTATACAATATTCGGCGGATTTTAACGTCATCATTAAGAGAGAGCAGTGTCCTTTCTTTGACGTGTGGTGCCAGCATGATTCCCGCCAGTCGAAATAATTGGCGCGACTTGATCAAATTTCTCGGAATTAATTGTTTTGGTTGCACGTTCCGGATCGATTGTCAATTCCGTCGCGTCCGTGTTTATGTCCTTGTTAAAATCTCTTCCAGAGGAAAATTCTTCCATGTCTTTCGAATTTGAGCTCGGGCTCAAATACCTTTCGTTATCATCGAACACTTCCTTCACTTCCGCGCTTACTTCGTTCAGTGGTATTCTTCCAGGTTTCGACGGGCTCTTCAAATGTATTACGTTATTATTCAATGAGTCCGTATTGCTTTTCTTATTTCCTATGTGATTGTGGTGATTAGAAAAAACAGAGTCCGTTTGTCCTAAATACTGGTTACCACTATTAACCATGTTTCCAGGACCACCTGTGGCAGCAGCGCCGCCAGCGCCGTTACTACCGGAAATGTCTTCCATGTTGAAATTTCTTTCCTTTGGGCTAGCTTGCCAGAAAGAATCATCGAATACTTCCGTGTCGCGTTGTTCCGGTGGTAATCGATTGATACGAGCCTTCACAATGGCAAGATGCCTATGCACGTAATCTTGATGGGGCGCTAATGCTGCTACACGTTCTAAACATTGAGCAGCAAGACCTAACTTACCACGTTCCACCATTACAACACACAGATTATGTAGACCTTGAATATCTGTTGGATCCAATTGCAATATTCTACGGAAACACTAGAAAGATTTCAGTGTTCCCATTAATATTTGTACCATCTACCAAATATATGAAACAATTTCGTTGATTAATTTTTACTTACATTTTCAGCGGCATCCAAGTCTTTTATATTGTTAATATAGATATCGCCTAAAAGGATTAAACCTTTAACGTGGTCCGGGTGAAATCTAACTAACTGATTTAAAAAAGGTGCTGCTTCGAGAGGACGTTGTTCGTCTGCCAATAAAAGTGCCAAGTTGAATAACGCAGATCGAAAATCTTCCTTTAAAGCGACTGCGTTACGGAACCAACGTTCCGCACTTGCGCTATCGTGGTCATCCATCGCTAGCATTCCAAGATTAAAATGAACTCGTTCATTATTGGAATCCTGAAAATGAAATCGCTTCATGGTGTCATTCCATTTTTGGATTAACTGCGAATGATAAGTACGGGAAAAATGTACTTTTCTCAAAAGTTTTAGAAGCCTTTCTCTGGCTACTTTCCGCAATTCTGCGCGTCCCAATTCCTGAAGCAACATGGCTGAATTTAATAATGCTTGCTCGTGCTCTGGGTCGAATTCTAATGCTTTATCCAAATATGCCAGAGCCTGTGATGCTTTTCCTTGTTCCAAAAATACGACTCCCAGCTTAAGAGATAAGGTCATTATAAAATTAACAAATGAAATTTTAGCGCAATCTATTTTTAATACTCACGTTGTAGTAGATATCCGGATTGTTGCTATCGTAAAAAAGAGCTCGCTCATAAACTTCCTGAGCTTCTTTAGTACGATTAAGTTTAACTAAGACATCGCCTCGATTAATATATGCTTGCGTGTAATCAGCACGCATACTAATGGCTTGTCTATAAAGCAAATCAGCTTCCTCTAACCTAGTTGCGTTCTTTGCTATTAAATTTGCTAAATTTACGAAAACATTTAAGTGATTCGGTGCTATTCGCGCCTGGTAAGATTCTCCGGGTTTTGCTTTAGGCAGCAAAGATTTTGCCTAAATAAAAAGGATTCTTATTAACTTCAGTATTATTTTATGATTTACTAATTCGATAAATACGTATTTTAAATTATGGTACTCGCTTTCAGGTATGCATCTTCGGCTTCCTTAAACATTTTAAGATGATTGTACGTTCTGCCAACATTGATGTGCGCCCCAATATCGTCGCCTTGAACTTGTACAGCCATATTAAAGAAATTCAATGCTTCTTTAAATCGACCTTGACTTTCCAAAGCATGTCCCACGTTATTAAACAATTTGGCATTGCGATCGTTTACTTTTAATCCTGACATAAATATAGAATATTCATCCAACCAATCATAGTTCCTCATAAAAGTCTTTGTTGTGTGGGCAGCCAGAAGTGTTACTAATAAAAATAGTGTAAGTTTCTTGAACCTATAAATTAAAATATTTCGACGATTATAAAAATTATCGAAATATATCTAGATAAGATTTCAGAAATTTAAGTATATGGGAAATTTACTTTTTGTCACACAAAATGCTCCATCCATAACCAACAAGCATACAAAATCCCATAGACGGAGCATACAATACTCTTTCGGCAATGACGAATCCAACCGGGAAGAAGAGGTTCGAGGCAGGTAAGAATGGGAGTATCATCATAGCCAAACTCTATAAATTTTTACAGAATATAAATATTCGAATACAATGCTGTACAAAAAAAAAACAAGTTACTAATACATGTTTAATTCTAACCATTATGAGAATGATGGAGGTTTGTCTATTAGGTGTTAAAATTGCTGTTGCCAGTAATCCTAATACCGTCATATGAGTCGCCACAGTAACCAGATTACGGGGGTCTGTGAAACTGTCCAGCAACGGTATAGTTCCCATAGTCCAATCACAACATAAATCGCTCGGAAGAAATAGTAGCCTTAAATTAACTGCTGCGAGGTAATTATATGTAAGCTGCCTTACAGGCGTTGGTGCCACAGACGCGGGATTGTCGAATCTGAAATGCATTTATGGTATTATTATTTATTATCTTGAAGATTATAAACATTGTATGCATATAGCATTGTTATATATGTAATCTTTCGTAGGTACCTGGTGAATACAGGTAACTTTGAGCCCATTACATGTAACCGAAGAATGAGTAAACTGAATGTAACAAGTGTAAGAGCAGTCAATCGTTTTGTACCTTCGCTGGTCCAGGCAAGGGATATTTTCTTCCCACCAAAAACTGCCTTTAATGTCAGGAAAATATCCATCGCTCTTACCTAACCAAGTGATATAACATGTAAGTTTAAACAAATATTTAATAGTAAACAATTAATATGTTACTTAAGCACAGTTTTACATCTTCATTTACCTTTTGTATGACAAAAATTTCATACAATACGCAAACTGCCGTAGCCGTTATTCCTTGTTCTTTGCACAACATAGCAGTAAAAACAAAAAACATAGATAATATCAAGGATCTCCATCCTAAAAAAAATTGTAATGACTTAATATCTGTTTGTATAGAATGTAAAAATAATGCTATATCAAGTAGAAAGCAAATTAGATATTATACAAGAAGAAGTATCTCACCTGTTGACCGTCTACTTCTGCAACATTTAGTATATGTGATTAAAGCTGCTAGGTAAAATAAAGAAGACAATGTTTCTGCTCTTCCAACCACTCCTGTAACCTTAATACACGATTATCCACTGATAATGTATCTAAACTCGAACTAGGAACTACGACGCGATCGATCGCTCGACGTCGACCCTTTGAACCTGGATATAGTTTTGAGACATTGTCGCCGAAGGGAAGAACAATGACTAGAAATAATTACGAAATAGTATTCTCGTACAATTTCAAGGTAACGTCGATCGATTCGATCGATGAGAATACCAATTTGTACAACTTACTGCTTCTGTATGTATAGGATGAACTGCAAACAGGAGAGAAGATATAAAAGTTGCAGAATCGGATAGAAACATTAAACAAATCCTGCAACAAACATTAAACCTTATACCTTTCCAATAACTAAATTCTTAACTTTTCTAATCCAATTTTCATTTTTTATAGAAGAACAACAAAATGTGAATTTTATTACTAATACCATAACAAAAGAGGAAAAAGTCACTCTATTAAAAATAAAGAGACACACCTGAAATATAATAAGCATACTCCAACATGTAGGATAACATTTAGCAGATGATATCCCATAGGATCCAGTTGATGAATCAGATAATTCCATCGAAATGTGAGAACGCACAATGGCCTATATGATTTGTGTGATTGCTCCTGTACAAAAGGGTATGATATTTGTATTGCTTCAAATATGATTATTACAAATGTATCTATAACATATAATTATAGATTGCACAAGAACTTTGCAATGAACAACCAAAGATGTTTAAAAGAATTTTCATTCTGCATGTAATTATTAAATGAAAATTGTATGGAACTCAATGTTTGAACTCATACAGGTAACAACTGAAAAAAATTATTTATTCAAGTAACATTAATGTGCATCATTATCTAATATAATAGTCTTTTTATTAATTTCTAAGTATAGTTACATTACAATATAACAAAAAGGAGTATTAAAACGGGTTTAAAATAAAGAAGTCATCTTAATAAATCAATTTAATCGAAGATTGTAATAAAATCAAAGCTTGATGCATTTTACCAATAAAGTACAACAGATATAATCAATTAGCGGCAAAATGAAATTAAAGAGATACTGATGGACGCATAAATAAAATTAAATAAATACAATTCGGACGAGATTAACTTAAATTTGATAAGATTGAATTGGATCGAACCAAATCGAAAGGGAGGGAAAGGAGGAGAAGAGTTCAACGGATCAATACACAAGAAGGTAGACAAGAGTGAAAGGGAAGGGGAAATCGAAAGCGCCTCTATCGTATTACCCACCTTGTGCATAGGAGTACCCCAAAAATCATTGTAAAAGACATTTTTCAGAGGTGTATGAGGCCTCAAATCCCGATTATCCTTAATCGCTGAAATATCATCGAAAACGAAGCCACAGTTAAGGCTGTTTAGATAGACGACGAAAGCGCTTATGGCGACGATCGCCGCGAGTGCTCCCCTCGCAGGCACTCCCATCACAAATAAGACATCAATCGACTGTTTTTTTGTTTTCGCGATTTTCGATTTAGAAAGTCTGTCGAAAACTCTCTTTTTATCTTCTTCCTCGCCGTCTCTTTCGCCCCCTTGATCTCCTTCTTGCGCTACCTACTTATCTACCGTGTCTGTTTAACTATTCGTCTGTTGAGTCGAGCTTAACCCCGCGACGTCCAGAATCTCTAAGCACGTAGACGCGAATTCGTTACTATCGAAGCACATTGTGGCACCTACGTGCCCAACGCTTCCAGATACAAGCGCGCATTTCCACAGACCGATCCCCGGAACTCGATTAAATACATATTAACGGAGGGCAAGGTTTTGTTTTCGAAAAACCTTTTCACTCCGAGCAGACGCCCGGCAAACAAATTAAGCGATCACCTTATTGCGTCCGTAGGATCAAACTGTCAAACGATAGATGTGTATATAAAATCTAACAGCAGTACACGCTACGTATCGTGATTCGAGGCACAACGCAAATATGACACTACGACGGCGACGACGCGGATTCACTTTAGGCCGAATCCGCATGCGCAATGTTAGACTGAGCGCGAAGTACACGCTACATATGTACTTCTTATACCGGTGTCCACTTCGAAAATTCGTTTTATTCCGTTGAATTTCAAGTTTCGCACGATATTTGCCACCACATGTTTATAACAAGGATTCTATTTAAAGAATATTACATTTTTTTCCAAGTACTTTGTTTAATTTCTAATTTCTAAATAATCTTGGTGTACATTTAATTAACGTAACGTTCCTTGCATAAAAACACAAGTGACATATTTATTTGAAATAAAACCATATTTCTACTTTTATCCGTGATCCAAACAAGTTACTATTTCCGAATGTGTATTATTTAAGAAACTAGATGTACATTAAATGTCTTTTGTTTTGTATCAGGCTAGAAAATCAAACTAATTCGCTTATTATTTATTATTTAAACAGTGTATTTTATCATATCTGTTATGTCGTATGTGCAACGTTCAAAATGAAGCGATTGCGCACGGTAGGGGGGAGGGGTAACCAATAGGAGCTTCGCATCGTGTTTAAACTGTGGTGGGAGAAGGCTCGTAGTGGAATCGTAGAACGACAGTCGAGGTAAGCACGCGCTTGGCGTCGTCTTCGTTGACATTTGCGCTGTTTCAAACTGTTTTCTTCTAAAGTCTAGAATTGTATTTGTGTATCACGATCGATGAAGTAATCGTTGCCGACAACGTGAACACACTTGGCCCCAACGCCGGTAAACCTTTCGAGGAGTTCTTAGTACGCGAAAGAAGAAATTTCTCCAGAAAATTCAATAGCGTCCTTCTTCGACACACCGAAAAGCGTGAGTGTTTACAAATTCTTATTTATCTGTTAATTATTACTACACAATTCATACGATTCGTATAACAATGAAACAAATTGTACCGAATTGTTAGTAAACCGTCCACTTAACAGGAAAGCGAAACAAATGACTAGAAATTTCTGAGGGAATGTTTAAGGTAGCGGTTACTGATCGTAACCGACAGAAATTGTGCAGTACAATGTAGCGATGGAACAATGCATGAAATCTCATAAAATACGAATGATGTATCCCTCAAATTCTATAAACATTATACGTAGAAGAAAGTAACTTTTCAAACAATTTTATAATTTGGATATCTTCCGACAATGAAATTATGGAATATTTTATCTAATGAAATTTAAGATAGTTAAATTAGATTAAGGAGTATATTAAGTTAAGGAAGTAACAAAAAGAACGTATCACGCTGTGTACGAACTCTCTGTGCCTCTCAAAAGAGAAAGTTGAACACATTTGTTTCAGAACTGCACCGTAGTACCGATGCGTGAGACATAATTATAAAGGGATTGAAAGCTAGGGGAGGAGAGATAAACAAAAACGGATCGTTTTACATTTTGAGCGGTAAAATTTGGTCGATTAAATTTTTACGCGTAAGCTTACTGTTGCCATCCGATGCGTTTTACCATAACATTTCTTTTTAATACAATTCTATATAAAAAAAATCATTAATGCATGTACGTTATTGTAGTTGAGTCACAGACGAATAATACTTCGAAAAAATAATTAATTATCTAATATACTTTAAAAAATCATTTATAAAATGAAATCATATAAATTATGTTATATTATACGTCCGTATAATTTGCATCCTGTGATAAACAAAGCATTTAAGTACAAAGTAACAATAAAACAATTCGAAGTTATTTTAATATATAGAATTTCTTTATTTTCACGATATGTAACGGTCTTCAAGATCTGAAGATCGGTTACATTTTTAAGCATTGTATATTTATATTTATGCATTTATTATTTTATTTACCATATGTTTGTTATGCTCGTATATGTTGTTTGTAAATACACATATTTTGGTTCTATTCAGTGTTGAAATTTATATGCGTCAATAATGCGTAACAATTTGGCAAAGGAGGGAATATTTCTGCTATTGGGGAAATGTAAGCCAGGTAGCTATGTACGACTAGACTTCTGAAGGCAATAGGCTCAGAGAGCAATGCCATCCGATCGATCGGTTTACGTCTGGGCGTCCCGACGCCAGCTGCACCGCTTATACGTACAGGGCGATCCACATTGCGGTTTCCGCGCGTTTTCTCTACGATGCGATTGTTTGAGCTATCCTGTGATACATCTATAGTCCATGTTTTCTTTAAAAAAAAATCTCCCAATTTACCGTACAGAAAATCGCCAAAAGTAAAATGTACATCGCTACGATAAAATCAGTATAATACTTCCTATTGTAATGTTCTCACTCCTATGGAAAGGTAACTGTTCTATACATTTTAAGCAGAATTAAGCAAATTTTATTTCCTAATAGCAATTGAAAAGTTTGACTCGTTAAGGGTGTAAACTAAAACTACAAAGAATTTTCTTCTACCGATAGAAGTTATTTATAGTAGTGATTGTATTTATCCATAAACAATTTTGTAAATATTTTTATTGAATTGTTCGTTCCAAAATTATTCTCACAGAATTCGACAGAACAAATTTAATTCAACTTAAATCGGATTGGTCGATTTTTAGCAATAAATCATGAGCCAGGGGGATCAAGAGAAGAGCATGGATAAGAAGGAAATTGCTGAGGAGGAAAGGGAGAAGATGCTGAACGCTGAAAATACGAAGCATACGGTGGCATCGCCCGCGCCAGACTCGGAATCCGAAGAACAGAAGCCCAGAAAGAAAATCCCAATTGGTGGTATTAAAATGCCTGGCTTTTGCCGCACGAAGAGCAAGGAACCCTGCAAAGTAATTGTCAACGATTTTATATTCCCGTCCAATAGTTAACGATGCTTAATTTGAAAATAATTGCGAAGCAGGATGATCATTAATTTAAAAACATCCTGTACGCGATTAAAATTTATGTGGAACATGTTTTCTACGCGAGATTTCGTTTCTTTTAGATAATCAGTTTTCTATGTCGAAAGTCAGGTATGCGCACACGCGTCGAAACCCCGAATTCGATTTTCACGCAAAAATTCCATCGTTCGTTATCGATTCATTTTCAAAACTACGTTTACCATTGTACTGTAAGAACTACCGGGCAGCCTGCATATGAATATTAATGCAAGGCGTGTATTAATAATTTATGTAAAGTGTGCATCAATGTTAACAGACAGATATGTTTCAGTAAACATAGATTTAATGGGTAAATATCATTCGTTGCATTTTGTCTGTATAAAGGTTGGTACAACCTCTGCATATTACGGATACGTATAGTACGTGAAATAATAAAAGTTCGTAAAAATATCGTTCGATGCACGTGTTATTGGTCACGCGATCTTTCCCAGGGACAATGCACCGAGTTAATCTGAACGGAACACGGTGCAATACGTTTAATTATTTCGGCTACGTTTAAACTGCTTAATCTGAACGGATGCGAATAAACAAGGGCGGTTTAGATACGCAGTTTCATTTTGGTTGATTAACATCTGTTTACGACGAGGCGACTTCGCTCAAAGAGCACAAGTTCCTGGAGCACCATAGCGTGTTCACGAGGGGTGACCATAGCCCCGTAACGATTTTTTTTTCCAACATTAAACCAATGGATGACGTCAGCGGAACAGTACACCTGGCATTATTGATTACGCGCTTTTAAATAATAATAAGCATCGATACAGTAATGACGAGGGTGATGCTTTCGATATCAATGACAATATTCGTTAGAAATAGGCGTCCTTTATATTTTTGATACACATTTTTTACCCTAACACGTACGCATAGACGTGTAACGTAGGTATCGCTATGTTTTCTTTTTCTGTATTATTATTATTTTTAGGACGATGAAAGTAAACCCGTCGAATCGAGCGATGGCGAAGCGACCGAGAAAAATGCTAAAGAAAATGAGCAAAATGTTTCGTCAGAAAAAACGAACACGCCTAGCAAAGACGCAAAGGAGAAAGAAGGACGAAAGGGAATCCTTGATGCCATAAAGTTACCCTTGGTCTCTGTTTTTCCTCGAAAAAAGAACAAGGTGACGCAATGTTTATCAATATTATCGATATAAAAATTCTATCAATGTTGAATTCGACGGTTTTTAGTCGAGTATCGAAAAGATTGCTCGACGGTAGAGTCACGATTTTTACCGAGCGAAACCCTATAGAAACTCTCAAGACGGAATTTACAGGCACTTGAACACGTACGATCTTTTGTTGAAGTATTCTCCTATCGTTGATTGGCGTTTTTCTCTTTTTTACGTCTCCGCTAGTCACTTTTTAACACGTGAAAGCGTAATATGAATTTATACTCAACAGTCCAACGCGTGAAACAATAATTAATTAATTATTTCTAAAACACATATACATATATGTATTAAGTATACCTGTATGCATATGTATTAAAGTGTAACAAAACAAATTGCTTGAATCATAAAAATAATTCTTTTAGGAGGGTGAAGTAGAACTAGGTACAACTGGAACCGCCGGATTAGCCAGTGTCGAAACGCTCAACGATGGAGCGGGTGAGAAAAATCCCATTGGCAACGAAGACGGTATGGAAACCGTTCGGCTCGATGGAGATGCACCAGATGGTATTGAATCTCCGAAGCAACACTTTCTTGTTGCTTGCATATCCGCTGCAAGGAGGAATTTGTTCGCGCTAGGTACGCAGTAATCAAAATTGACTAAATATAATTTAAAAAATGTTATATAAAACAATTAAATACGAGTAATATATCTTTCAACAGTGGCAACGCTATGTATTTTGATATCTGTCATCATCATCATCTGCGTTGCCTCCGTCGGCCCAAGAAAGGGTTCTACGCAGTTGGTGAAAGATGGAAATTACGTCGAAGCCGTTACTTCTTGCGGTCCTGTGCAAGGGATATCAGAAGACGGTGCATTTGCATTTCGTGGCATTCCTTTTGCAATTTCGCCGCTAGAGAATCGTCGTTGGCAACCTGCAGAACCCTTACGAAGAATCGAGCACTGCTGGACGGGTACTTACCTGGCGCACAATTCTTCGGATGTCTGTTTGCAGCGTGACTCTTCCGGCGGTATGATTGGTACCGAAAATTGCTTGCACCTCGACGTTTTCACGCCTGACGTTAGATACGATTCACCTTTGCCGGTGGTCGTTATGATCGGCGCAGAGACGCTTAGCGGCGGCTCTCCAGGTGTAATGCAACCTTCTGCAAAGCTGGCGCGTGTTCGTGACATGGTCTTTGTCAGACCAAACTTCCGGTAAGCCTAAATTTTGCGGAACAAAATTTGTTTTGAACAATGTACTTGAATGTAGTCAAGATACTGCTCAAAGTAATCAAGACATCATAGTTATCTTTTCATATTTCAGATTAGGAATCTTTGGCTTCTTGGCTGCTGAACCACTCTCAAGAGCAACGCATCCTCCCACATCCGGAAATTATGGGCTCTCTGACATTATAGCAGCGCTTCAGTGGGTTCAACTCAATATTGAAAATTTCGGTGGTAACAAGAAATCTGTAACTGTGTGGGGTCATCGAGCTGGAGGAACCCTCGTCACGACATTAGTCGGCACTCGGCGAGCAAGAGATCTATTTTCGAAAGTTTGGATATCCAGCGGAAGCGCGATATTTCCAGGAAGAGAGTTAGAGGTTTCAGAGAAACTTAGCGAACAATTTCTGAATTCTATAAGGTGCAGCGACGCCGCCTGTTTGAGAGGTAAGAGCGCCGAAGAATTAATGGACTCTATTCCAGAGACTTGGCATTTGGGTAATGTCGGGCTTCCTGAGACCAGAGAAGCAACATCGAAAGACAGGAGACACGAGTGGCTTGTCCTTGATCGCGCCATTCTTCAAGAACCTGTTGGTCAAATTTGGGCAGGGGATGACTTTTCAGTGAAAATCGTGATGGGCACTACAGCTCATGCTGGAGCTCCGCTAAAGTACCTGAATTCAAACACCACTCTCAATTCCACGCAAGTCGAAAAAATTGTACGAGAGTCCCTGCTGGGGACCACGGGTTTAGCCGATGAAGCTCTCAAACGTTACAATGCAACATTAAAGGGTTTGCTGAGCATGATTTCCGACATTCGTGTAGTATGCCCATTGCTGACAGTCGCTCGAATGAAAACTAACATTCCATTCTACGTGGCAATACAACCGCGAGGCCAAATTGCAGACCCTGACAGCGACGCTGCAGCGATACTTGGATCATTTGCTGCACGTACGCCCGAAGAAAAAAGGCATGTCTCTGCGATGCAGCAACTTTTCAATCACTATGTCTGGCATGGCGAAGTAGCTCAGGCAGATTCTAACGGTGTGAAACGAGTTCTCATCGTTGGGCAAGACACGCTTCCCGAGCGTGACTATCCGAATTGCGACGTTTGGATAGGAAAAGATATCGTACCGTCTTACGGCCGAGTGGATTGAATTGTTTTTCGCGTTACATGTCTGATGGAGATTTCAAGATTTCGACCAAACTCGAGATATCCTCCACGAAGACAATTTTGCTTTCGAGCTTTTTAAATCTGATGAGTTGTTGCCGAGACACTCGAGACACAAGAAATGAAACGAAGATGATTTAAAAGATCGCACTGATCGTTGAATCGAACCGACAAAAAGGGGAGGGAAGTTTTTTTATACGTATTGTTTATTCTTAAAACAGATTGTTTCGGTTTTAATCTTTCGTTTGAACTGATTTTCTCGTTCTTCAGACTGTAATAATTATATTTTAGCTACTTTCTTCCGAGTAATCAAGGAAAAGCGTAACGATGTTTTATTGCAATTAACTGCTCGTTTCTACCATACAAATTTTGTAAAATAACGGTAAAATCACTTACAAGATACGTATTACTTATTCCCCTCATTAAATATTAATGCAAAACGAGCAGTAGTTAATCAAAGAAAAAATAATTTCAAAATTCTTAGTAGTTATATGGCGGATAATTGAAACAATTTCCTTTTTTTCAACAGTGTTTTATTTTATAACTTTGTAATTTCGTGCCGTTTTCAAAGAAATTGATATTATTTATTCTATAAAATATTAGTTATACTCTATACGTATATAATGGCTAAATGAAGGATAATTTTCACACTTTAAGGTAGCAAAGCTCTGTGCTTGATACGAAAAAAATATTTATTAACAGAATTTTGAAAAATTATAGCTTAGATTACGTGGTAAGATTTGCCCTCCCCTGAGTGTGTCTTTCCATAAAACTCGAACTCAGGCACGAGTTATTCAAGTTTATCGAACATCAGGAAACGAAAGCACGTTTAATTATTTCGCTTTGATGTGTTGTTTTGTGCACACAGACGAAATAAGTATCGTCATTTTTAACAAACTGCCAGATATTCACGTAATAAGTATTCAGATGTCTGTATTGACGGTACTTATTAATTTTGCCTCTGTACATTGCCGTTCCACTCTGTTGTTTTTTTTCTTTCTTATATATATATATATGTACTTAAATGTATTCCTGCTCCCATAATGTTACGAGCACGGACGAAAGATCTGATTTCTAAACTGTAAGACTGATTTTACAGATTGGCATTTCATTTGCGTAGGAATGTCTTTTATATTAGTTTTAATCGAATAGCTTTACGGTATACGAAACCTGTTCTATAAGCAGAATTTGTTGTACTGTAAATTAAGATATGTGCAAAGAATACTTTAATCTCATTATTTCGACATTGATGTACACTCATAAAATTTGTGATCACGATCACATTTTTATAACAGAAAATTGCACCGTAGCACGTACGCATCTATTCTATCTTAAAATTTTGCTAGATTTGGAGAAAAACCATTTATATATTTGTACAATTACTATTAAGGAATTAAGAAGGAATACATTTCTGATTAATTTTAGTGGAAATTGCAGTTCTAGAAGTCAATTATTTATTGATGAAAGGTGACATTTACGACCATTTTAAATCTGGTAAAATTTTAAGAGTTGAAATCGTTTTTTATTCACTATGCATTCGGATGATTGTATACAGTATTTGAAGAAAAAAAAAATAAAATGTCATTCATTTTTTTAAATTAACAAGCAAAAAGATTGTCATCTATCACAATGAAGTATGTGATAAGTATTATTTATTAATATAATTGTAACAATCAATGGTCTCTAATAATTTAATTACACTGTCTTATTTTTTGGTACTATAGGGTAAATTTAAATATTGATATATTTAATGTTCTTAAACATATCTGATCGTACGTACGTATTTATTTATAAAAAGTTAGAATTAAACTAACAAATTTAAAAGAATTCATTTTTTGTATTAAATTTATTATCGACAAAAACATTGCATAATAATATAATTGTGCAATTTCATTTAAAAAGGCAAAATGTTTCATACAAATTACATAAAATATAATATTTTTTATTAATCCGTTATTTGTACAAACGGATTTGACCAAATTAAAAATATAAAGGTATTAGGACATTTGTAAAATATACTAATATTTATATTAAACAAATGCTATCAGCTGTAATCGTGTAGAACCAATAATATTCGTAGAATCTTTTGACATTAATACAATTTTTAATTGGCCTCACAATTACATTAAGCACGTATTTACATTAATTAGCAAAACTATTCAAATAAATGTAGACGTTGCTTCGCGTAAAGTACAACGAATTCATGACAATAAATTGTTATTAACATTTGTATTAATATTTTTGAATACGCGTATTTATGTTTAATCTTGTCACGTGATTAAGCATTAATAAGAATTTCTTCATCGATAATCCTATAATTTACATTTTCTTTCCTGAAATAAGACAAATAATATTGATTCGCTATGTGTATCGTTATTTTCTTAAATTTTACTTTTAAACGCAACTTGGTAGGCTTTTATTTTTTACGTTTGACTACAACATTGCTTTTTGAGCACCACTGACGAAGAATGCGAAAGATTGATTAATCGTTTTTATACATAGACACAGAGTACATACAGAGACGACACTTCTCAGTTTTTGCGAAACTAAATTTGAGGACGCATGCGCGTAAATTGACCAATAGGAGTCATAAGTGACCACGTGCTCTCTCTAATGCGCAAGTCCAGCAACGTTGCCACATTTATACAATAGAAATATATATACGTTAACGTAGCGCGGGCTCGATTATATTTGGTGTTTGATTTATTAACGACGCTATTTATATGTGAAAAGACACATCGGTCGAAAAGTTTTGCCTACCCTGTATCTATAAGGAGTATTAACATCGGCAACATTGCCTCTAAGAGATACGTTCAAGGTCCCCGAAATTGGGGTATCGAACATCAAAGGTTCCGACAGAAGTGTCGTCTCTGTATGTTATTCTGTGACATAGATATTACTGAGAACCACTGTTCGGAATTCCTTGGCTACTTGGTCGACAATCTTACGTTTTAGAGTTAGTGGAGTAACGATAAGTAGAATGTTATATAGTGTTGTATAGTTATCCTCTGAATCAACAAGTATCTTATACAGTATTTCTTTAAAATTAAATAAACCGTTTTCTTTGAACGTGTACTTGTGACAAATATACCAACACGATTTGAGAGGAATCCAAAGTACGATTAACCGGTGAAAAAAAGTTCTATTTTCGAAAGCCTTCGCGAAGTATACGGATAAATTCCTTACATTCCAACAGTGGTCCAGACTCTCGCAGAGCAGCATCTAGGTGAGAATGTACTTTTATGATTACTTATTTAGTGACATCCGTGGAATGTGGTAAGCAAATTCGTTTCCACCTACGCTTCGCAATATCTTTTCTTTTTTTACGTTACTATTCTACAATAATGCTCTTTCCGGTTTGGGCTATTATGATTTTTATTTGTCTACTTCTGATTAAAATATCGACAGATTTTAAGTGACAATCTATTTTCACCACGTAGAAAAATAATTTTTTATTTTAAAATTCGTGGACATTATTTCTAACTTATCGTAAAAACGTTATTATATTCTGTTTATCTTAATATCTCACCTTTATATTTTTCAACGTTGTCATCTATTGAATATTAAAATAAAAAGAATCAATGACATGCGGGGACGCGGATTAGAATCGGTTTATTTGAATTCATATCTATCGATTGCGACCACCTGTTAATTAAATGCTAACTTCACGAGAAACTTAAAAATGATTGTCATAGAAAAAATGAAAAGTAGTGTTCATTTTTTTTTAAATAAATTTAATAACTTTAAGTTATATTCGTTTGACAGAATGTCGTTATTACAGCTTCACCTTCTTTTATTAAATGCAATTATGATTTTTTCACGAAAGTAATATATTTTCATTTTCTCGTATCCTCGAGTAATAAAAATTATTTAAACGCCAATTTAAATAATGTAAAATGAATGTGGATGAAAACAGTTTAATACATTATGTGTTTATAATTTTACAGAAAACCTTTAATATTGTGGAATGTGTGGCATAGGTTGACAGAAAGAAAAGGTGCTGGATAATCCAAATGGATAACAAAAGCCCATTATGGCCCAGCATCTGCAGACACAACATCAGCACGAATTCTTACCATTGTGTGATGTATTGTTTAACATAATTTCTTTAGCATCATACTTCTGCGACGTTGTCTTTGATTTTGCAATGGTATATGCTCTCGCGCATCATTCTGTAGCTCCTCCAATTCTTTTTCCTTTGAGCATTGTTCTTATAGGAACGTCGTTAATTATTTCTCAGGTTAGCATTTAAATTATAACAAGAAATCTTGATTAGTTTCTATATAATTCATTTATGTTTATTCTTTCTTAATTTCAGATTATTAGCGTACGATGGTATTTATGGGGTGCCAGAGGCAGACTAACTGGTAAAAATATTACAGACTGTAACATAAATGAGAAGAAGGAAAATGGAAATTGGGCAATATGGTGTGTTTTATTATTGCATTCAACTCAAGTCGGTGTATTGTGGAGATACTTTAAACTATTTATTCCAGTTAATTTAACTTATGTTAAACACGAGGTAAGCTAGATTTTCCAAATTTTAAAAATCTATAATTATTTTTTTCTATGTTTTGTTACTTCGATGTTTTATTAATAAAACGCACAACATTATATGTTATTAGGTGAGAGAACTCTGTGTATTACGCCTTATTCATGCATTCTGTGAAGCTGCCCCAATGTTACTTTTGCAATTGTATTTATTGTCAATTGGAGTTAACAACGAGTCAAATGCAGATGTTGGAAAAGGAAAAGAAAATGAAAACAGAGACAGTGACAAGTTAGCAAAGCTAACTGCAGTATCTGCTGGACTTTCTCTGTGGAGTGTGTGTTGGGCAGTGGCTAGTTTTAGCAAAGGTGCAGCGCGTTTGCGTAACTTAGAACGTTTGGTGTTGACATGGCTAGGTGTGCTGGCACAACTAGCATGGCGGCTAGGGACTGTAAGTGCTAGAGTAGGAGTATTGGTGGCTTATGCTTCACTCTATGGTGGGCAATGGCTGTTAATCGTAATGGCTCTCCACTGGTTGTCGATGTTGATGTGGTTACTACTTACACCTGATGGTCTTTTTCATGGTGGTGAACATTTGCCTGTATTAAGAAAAACATCTTTAGCTTCGCTTCTTGCATTTGTTTACATATTTGCATATGTAAATTTACATGAAACAAATCATCGTCAAAAAATGGTAAGTGTAAGTGTATGCATCTTAAGTAATGCCATTCTTATGAATAATCTCATTCTGTCTGCATAGGTAATTTTTTATACAGTAATGTTTTTGGAAAACAGTCTGCTCATCGGTGTGTGGATAGTAGGAGTTAATAGAAGCGATCTTCTTCCACATCAACATCATCCAAACCCTGTAACTTTAGTACTGACACTTTTAGCTTTATTTTTCGGCGGTATGTTTTTCATGGGCCTTTATTACAGGTAATTATAAAAAGATACAATTTCGTCCATTCATTTTGTAAAAATTTTTCTTGAACTGCAGTTTTTTGTTTATCTTTAGGTTTTTTCATGTAAGAAGATTAAGGTATGAAGCTGGTGGCAGAATGACAGCTTCGAATCTCACAACGTTACCAAATCAGGTATATAATTTGAAATCAAGAAACACAATAAATAAAGCTAATGTAACGATTCTCATAGAAAAATGAGAAATTGGTTTTTAAAATAAGAAAATAATATTTGTAGGACAATTTGGAGGAGAAGCAAATAGAGTATATGGAAGACAAAAAAGTAAACATAAGTGTAGGGATGAGAAGAGTTAAATTGAGCAATGGAGGAATACCAGGGGTGTTTAATTGTCGTTTTGCCAATCCAACTGTAGTGAATCCAAATCGAAAAAAGAAAAAGCCAACTACGTTTGTACCACCTCCGCCACCGCAATCTCAAACAGGAACAGTATCAGCTTCTATGAACACGGTAGGAGATGCGAAACAGTGGCTTGGCATGAACAGTAGCTCGCGTCAGTTAATACCATTCTGGAAAAAATCCATAATATCTTCTAACGTAATACAGGTAGCGAATTATTATATCGATTGTTATTAAAAAACTTTAAATTCATACACCTTTGTTTAACTCATACTAAATAATTTATTATTTGAGACAGAATGATCATGACAATGAGCAAAAAATCGGAGCGGACGCTGGAACAGGTGGTGGTTCTCTGAGCGTTAATCTGATAAGAGAGAAACTTCAAGAGAAAAAACAACAGCAGCTACGAGAATTACGGGCTATACAAGAAGAAATAAAAGAAGGAAAGCTGTTCCCTCCGCCTTCTGCATCGGCATCGTCATTCTCGTCATCGCCTGCGTCGAATCAGCAACCGCCGCCTAACACAAAATTACACACTTCTCCTAGTTCTCCTTTATTTACATCTGCGCCATCTGTACTTGATCAAAATGGAGGAGTAACGTTATCTTCGTGGCCGCCCGTAAAAATGCATTGCCTTTTACCGCCACCACCATCCTCTTCTTATTATCCGAACGTTCATCCTTCGAATTCGTGGAGGACGACGCAAAGGGAAAGAGCGGATACGCCGGAAATTTTACTTGCACCGCGATGTCTTCCTCATCATTATTCTTATTGGGCACCATCCGCTCACGTTAATCACAGGTAATGAAAAATCAAAACATAATATAACGGTGACCGGCACTACACTTTCCGTTCAGGCGGCGTCGGTCCCTAGAGGCCAACAGTATCAAATTAAAACATTAAAGTTGTCTTTTGTTTAAGTAAACGTTTTATATTTACACGCCGCCTAAGTGGAAAGTGAAAAAAAATTAGTTCGGTGTTTAACGTGTTAATACCTGAATTTTATTACATTTACAAGATTGTTGACGACAAAATATACATTTGAATAAAAATAAATCGCAGATTACGTTCAAGTCAAAATGGGGGAGAAGACAGTTCTAAAGGCGAAGGAGAAGTAGAAGGAGAGATTAGCGATATGGAAGGTAGTCAAGTATCGTTGCCTCGAAGTTACACGCTTCCTCGTGAATTTAAGTATAATCATCCAAATAATACTGCGAGAGAACGGGAACGACGCGTAGGAAGCAGTAAGGTCACAGCCTCGCGTTTCTACTTACCTTCTACCAATAGCTCTGACGGTAGGCATATTTTAAAATTTTTATTATTATTAAAACTTGAATAAATTATTCTTTAAAATTATTCTCTGTTAACACGTTAAACGCTATGTCGGTTCTTGAGAACCGACACTAAACCAAATGTTTAGGTAGCGTCGTACAATGGGCCATTCGCCCCGAAAATGCAGTAATCTAACCTTCTTTTTCCTTCTCAAATCTTGCGATTGATTTCTTAAGCACTTTTAGTCCGCTTGGAACTGTGAAATTTTTTAGAAACGAGTATTCTAAATGACAATATAGCATTATAGAAGAATTATTTGTTATTTTACCTTTTGTAAATATTTTACAAATTATTATACAGTACAATATTACATTTCTGCGTGCGCACGCATGTTACAGTGTGCTCAAGGTTACTACAAAGTTAGTTTACTCTTGCTAATGAAAGTGAAAGTGTTAAAATCTACAACTTTTAACGATTTAATATTCAGTTTTACAAATTGTGTATGTATACGTTAATATTTGCCCAGGAGATGTAGATAGTGCAGATAACGAAGATGAGACGGATTCTGAAGTACAGTTTCGTATGAAAAACAATTACGGATACAATAATCATTGTGGAATACAACAGCAACAACAGCAACAGCAGCAAAGATATGCGTTTGAAGACAATGATAAAAACGAGTTTTTACATTCCAATCCGGATTCTACGGCAGCTGCTATAATTTCCGGGAATTCTTATCTAAATAATTCGCAAGGGCTGCTACGACCAAGTCAATTCTTCAGAAACAGGGTTAAACACGAAACAAAGCTGTAAAGCTTTTGTTTTTTAATAATATGCCTTGAGAGATTGTATAATAGTTAATTGAAGACTTGAGATAAAAAAGACTGTACATGTTCTATTTTTATAAAATAATTTCTTTTTTATGTGCGTGAGATGTCTTGTAATATACTATATTCAGATAGATTTCTGAGACACAAAGCAGAAGCGAACATGGATTTTAGAATTTTGACAAATAATTTGTCGTTACTTTTCAAATTTAATAAGAAAGTTTCACTTGTTCCTTGTAAAGAACGGATGATGATAATACTCTATTTTATGTACAAACTTAATGCACGACGGATAACCAAGAACGTGTTTATTTAAATAATTGAGTTTTAGAAAGTAAGTACTTAGGATTTTATACGAATTTAATATTCTACACCTACAAATTTTTCAATAAATTATTGATTTTCTTAATTGTACTTTATTATAAAATATACAATTTATAAATCAAAAAATGTATTGTTGTTTTTACACGATATAAAGTATTTGGATCAATCAATTTATTTCATATTGAAAAAATAAATATTAAACCTCTTCTTACAATGGTTAAAAGTATTCAAAATCTTTCAGTCTCTTTATCGTATTTAGTGTGCGTATGTACATTTTTGTCAATGTATACATCTTTTTTCATATTACAATTTAATACATGTATTATATACATATATATATTTTTATACAATATTGTGTAAATTTTCTTATCTTCGATTAACGATAAGTATTTCAATCAATATTAGAATAATTCTTCTTGGTTATAACACAAATATTTATCATAAATCTTTTAACTTATTGATCATACAATTAAATCTGTATTTAATTTACAAATGCAAGTTGTATAGATATAAATATAGAAAAATACATAATACAAACTTCAAAAAACTTTACGCGTGTATACTTCGTTTAATATACAAAGTATATTTTTGTTATATATCAATAATTTACAAACGAATAGTTGAATGTACAATAAAATCATTAGAAAATATCTATATCCATATAAATATTTTATGGATTCATATATTGTGCGTTAATACTAATTTCAACAAATAATAAAAGTTAACAAGAAATGAACGGTATATAAAAAATTATTAAACAGAAATGCATTGTTTTAGATATTTCAACAAATTTCAATTTGGACGCGTCAGATCCAAATATTTTAAAGAATAATTTCGTTCTTAAAGTTTTTTGTAAGTTCTTTGTGTGGTAAGACAATGGAATTCAGTACAATTTTTTCAGCCGCCAAACGTACACTTGTGCCTGTAACATAAGTGGTGGAAATGCATAATTGTTTTTTTTTTTTAAAATCGCCAAATAATAAGTTAATTACCGAGAATCGTTATAGAGGGGTTTAGCTTCCCATTGGTATTAAACAAGGGCAAGTTTTCCATTTTTGCAAATGGTTTGTCAGGATTGGGATCACACGGCGTCCCCTCTATACGCGCCCATTCTCCAATATAACTACTTCTTCCTACTATACTATGCAAGACAATGGAATGTGCTTGAATGTGAACATTAGCTAATATAATCGACTCTCTGATCCTAACTCCAGGTGCAATAATAGCATTTGGACCTATGCTCACATTCGGACCCAACTACAAATAAAGTAGTATTACGTAATTGAATTTGTGTTTTATAAAAAAACAATACAAAAGTTTCATTACCACTGCTGTTGGATGTACAGTAGCTGAAGGATGAATATAAACATCGCCAATGATATGATGAAATTCATTAGTTGTAGGAGAGAGACGATTAGAGTGATTTTTCTTGTAAAGAGTTAAATAATGACGGTTGGCATATATAGCAGAACTGGCCGTTTTAACTTGCGACCACCATCTCAAAACAGGCAATGCAAATAAGCGTCCAGTTCCTGCTAATCGTGTTAATATATCTTGCTCGAAAGATATGTGAGCTGGATCTCTACCATTATCATTAAACTGTCTGTAAAGTAATTGTTAAACTAGTTCATGAGATACTAAGGCAAGTAATAATTTTTAAAAATATCTTACATAAAATTCTCCTGTTGCTGTTTGGCATAAAAAGCATCTGCCATAGTTTGGAAAATTTCTGGAGAAGCAAGATAGACACCACAGTTGATCAATGTTGACACAAATGTTGATGGTTTCTCTACATAATGAGCAACCTCTCCTTCTTTACCAAGGACCATACAACCGTAATTCAAGGACTGTTGTCTCGTTGCTTCTGTAGCCATGATAGTGAGCAATGCCTGTTTCTTTGTATGAAATTCAACTATCTCTTGCAAGGGAAAATCAGCACATACATCGCCATTCATCACAAAGAAATATGTAGGGTTACCAGATCGTATTTGATCACGGAAATGATACATGCCCCCTGCAGTTCCCAGTTGCGTAAATTCTTGAAGATACCTAATGATTATACCATACATATTCGTCATTTCTTGAATAAATTGAGACATGTCACTCGCAAGATAAGACCCAATAATCAATATTTCGCTAAGATTTTCCACCTTTGAACATGCTTCTATATGATGCTGTATTACAGGCAATCCAGCGACTGGAAACAATGGCTTCGGTATATCTAAAGAAAGGGGTCTAAATCTGGTTCCTGAAAAACATAAATCAATTTGATCGTATAATTATTACTCAAATAAAATTCAGTCTAAAAAATTTTAAATTATAGTCAAGGTTATATTTCGTATAGTATAAAGTGCATATTAGGAATAAATATATTATAAGAAAACAAACCTTTTAAAGGACCTCCAATTAGTATAATAGATTTTAGTATCATTTTTATGATCTATATAAAAGTTCCTTCAAACTCCAACAATTGTTTTGCCACGACGATAAAAGTACCGATCTCTATATGCTGGATCAGTGCTGGATGCGGTACGGTAGGGGCCCCCTCCTAAGCACTTCTCAGAAAAAAGTTCCTTACCGAAAATATAACGTGTGACCAGAAAATTTTCCCCAAAATTTTATGCGAATGTTTAAAACATCATAACTTCTAAACGGATTGGAGGATTTTAATGTTTCAAAATTAGGGGTGTGCGAGATCCCGATTGGGACAGGAATTTTTCTCGAGATCGGGATGGAATCCCGAAAACATCCGTGATTCCCGCGAATTTTCAGGATTCCCGAGAATTTCAAAATCCCGAAAATGTTCGGGATTCCCGACATTTTAAGTTTCTCCATACTTCCAACAATTACCAGAATCCGAAAGCCATTGTGTTCTCGAAGATTACATATCTTATTAATCGGGAATGTTAATGTTAGTAATATTGTAGAAAATAATTACAAACTTCGATAATTCTGACAATGCAGAATTTTAATATCGGTAGATATTTCTGAATGGATAGTCAATCACACAATTGTGTTCCGAGAATCCCAGATATTATTCTATATCCCGTACATTGCCGGGAATCCCGCACACCCCTATTTAAAATTCATCTAACACACTAATTTGCAAATAATTTGGATATTAGGTGGAATGAAAATGAAAATTCTCTAGCAAAGTCAGAATGACGAATTTGTGTGGATTTGGAATAAATTTTGAAGATTATTAAACAATTATAAACAGTTGTAAAAATATATATTTATTTATGAAAATAATTATAAGAATATATGTTTATTTATGAAGAAATTATTATTTTGGGCTTCTTTAATTCTTTATACAATCTAGATAAAAAAAAAACATGCACAATTGAAAATAAAGTTCCGAATTTAATTTTTATTTGCAGTTATAAAAAATTTATATAAAATATTAACAAAATAAAGAGATTACGGCAGGAACAAAATACATTAAACAGCTCCATTACAAATAGACAAAAAGTAAAAATCAATTAATATAATAGTACTAATTATTACAATAAAATAAGGTGTGTACGTTCATTTAATTTTTGTTAATAATAGTGCTATTATATAAACTTTTGAGTCATATTTTATATCTGTGAATATTACTGTTTATAGTATCTTTGATTAAACAATGTAAAATACTTTACAAATATACTGTCAATATGAAATTTAAAATAACGTCGATATATACTAATAGTGTTTCTGTTTAAAAAAATTATTATACACAAAAATTTCTATTACAAATTAGGTGCCACCAAATTCAAAAAATTCATAGCAATTTCGAATCCGAGGAAACATGCTGCATTTGCTGGGAATGCACGAAGCATCACAGGTGTACATCCTTTGTATAAAGCTTTTGGTCCCTCTTCTTTCATTAAAGCTATGAACACGTCTCGAATTCCACGTTTGTAAGTACCGTCTGGAGCTAAAAGAAATAGACTAGCAATGAACAATACATTGTATGATATTAGTAAATATTAAATAAAGAATTTCAAACAATGCATACCACTTTGTAAACGGCTCTTTAGCACATCGGGTGGCATTCCAACAACCCAATTTGCAATACCAGCTAAACCACCAGCTAAAATTGTAGGAACTATACCGAGTGTTTCTCCATCTGAAGTCATCCACTTTTTCAAACATTCATATGTCATAAAATACATTCCACTGGCAGGAATATCTGAAAAAAATTTATAAAAAAACAGAAATTTTTATGTTTGTATAAACAAATAATGTATTGTAGGGTAGATTTAACGTAATAACTCCAAAAGAGGATTAAATTCTATATGGATCTGCATAATCCAGGCATTTTGTGAAAACGTTATTTATAATTATAAAGCAGGAATAGTGTATGTGGGTTGCTAGATAGGAAGCATCCTGTTTGATAGGGAACATCAAGGCAGATAGATAATGGTTAACAAAATTCAGTTTCCTTTGAACCAGCGTACCATCACTGGTTTTAAGATCAATTTTTCTTCGTTCCTCGAGTTTCAAACGGATAATGATGACGGTTACACTACTTTTTCTTGTCACTTTACTGGTATATAACTCTTTCTCCTACTTGAAACAAGTTTTACACATTTGAGCATAATACCACTTCACATAAATCTGAGACTATTTCTTCTGTAGTTGTTTTTAAACTTGCTTCTTTACAATACAGATTTTCCTACAAGCGATATCACGTTTAATCAACATGAGAACACGCGCGTAGAGTTAATTGAACAATGAATTAATGAATAAATATGTCATTTAGAACGAGTGCTTTGGGCAAATAATCGATATCGGCAGTGTTTGGGAAGTAAAATGTCCACAAGGATGTTCTTGTGAGGTTCAGAGATTTGCCGATTTGCCTTTACATCGATGGATTCGAACGAGTCAAGATCAGGTATGAAGATTACCTGTTCATCGCTCTTCAAGATTTAATCAATTGGTTCCTCACAGAACTTATCCAATGATGCTGATTTTGAACTTGGTTTAAACATGGATCATACTATGATTACGGAATTTTTGAAAGTAGCAATCTGCGTTGTTGCTGAAGATTATGAAGAACTTTTAGATAAACTTCCCTCAGACATACAGGTCGATATTATTAAATAAAACATTATAATTATAATTCAGTATCAGAAGTACTCAAAATTAATATATACTTTTGTATTTCAGATTTTTACAATACTCGAGTCTGGCATTGGAGATTTTGAGATTCTTTTACAATCTACAACATTTCAACGTTTTACAGACCTGATATCCTTAGATATACAAGGCATTGATTACAATGAACCAGGGCGAAAGAATCTAAGCAATGAGCAAAGAAAACAAGGTGGAATTATATTATCCGTCGATTCTTTGTATTCGTTAGGTTTAAATCTCCTTTACTTGAATTTGGAACGAGTGAAATTAACCAGTCTGAGTCCAACAAAAAAAAACAAAGCCAACCTCGTAATTAAACCAATGAATACAATGACCGATGATGAGAACAGGAATGAACAATTGTTAAATACAGGACACAGATTAATATTTTTAAGTCAACAAAATAGTGGAGAAAATTATGACAAGGAAATACTTCCTTACGACATTTATAAACAAGAAATGGAGGGTTACAAAGAAACTGTTGGGCTTTTTACTGGTTTAGGAGCTTTAACCCATTTAAGAGTTTATGATTGTGCTTTGAAAGATATATCCTGGCACATGTTTGATGGTTTGGATAGCCTTGTCCATCTCTCATTACAAAAAAATAGCCTAAAGTTTATTCCAGAATTTTGTTTTTATGGCACACCTAATTTGAAAGTGCTTTCGCTTGCAAGCAATCAGTTGTTAACGCTTAAAAGTATCGACTTAGCTGGTTTACTAATGCTCAAAGATCTTGATTTAAGAGGGAATAATTTAACATTCTTGTCAGAATTATCTTTCCCACCCTTTCCAATGCTGAAGTCTGCAGATTTTCGAGAAAATCCTCTGGATTCCGTATTCCCAAGGTATTTTATAAACTATAATATATCGAACAAACAGAACATTGAACAAATACTTTTTGATTTTAGTACTTTTGAAATTATGAACACAACACTGAGGCTATATCTGGGTGGTGAGGATTCAAAACTATATTTGCAAAAGAATTCTTTTCTTGGATTACGTCAACTTCAAATCCTACATTTATACAATGTAGAAATACCCGTTTTGGAGCGTTTTGTGTTTCAAGGAATGCCAGAGTTGCTAGAATTAAAAACATGCGGGAATATTTCAAGTATAGAATTTGATGCATTTGTAGATTTAATCAAGTTGCTAGATCTTGATCTGAGTTATTGTCATATTCGTAAGATATCTATGGATGCTTTTTATGGATTAGAAAATATTAAGCGCATAGATTTGTCCAATAATGAACTGGAATTTATTCCACCTGGTTTATTTGGGGTGCAACAACAAAAGGAGCTTAAAGAGATCATCCTTTCGAAAAATAAATTGACCTCGTTACCTCTGGATTTTTTCAAAACGTTGCGCGTTCCAAATAAACAATCGCAATTAACAATTGTAAGACTAGATGGAAATCCATGGGACTGCACTTGTTCTATGACTACATGGAATCCTCAATTGGTAAGTCCAATGAAATATTTTTATTCCGGTTCACGTACAGTTTTTAAAACATAACTAAAGTCAAAGCAATTGTAATCTGTCTAAAAACAGGTAAATAGATTGCGAGAAACAGCACCACGATGCTCGACACCAAAAAGGTTGAAAAATTGGGGAATTTTTCATGCATTGCGCAAAGGTGGTTTACAATGCAGAACTTTAAAAAGAAAACATTTAAAAAAATCTTTAATGGGAAGAAACTATTACGAAGATAACAATATCATCAGTTAGCTAATTCACAAGTAATTAATGTATATGTATAAAAAGAAAATTAAAGTGTAAAGAAGTCTATTACTGTTTAGCTTTTATGCAGTGATTTTATTTTCTTGGTCATGCGAGTTTTAATAATTATATACCGTAAGGAAATTTTATTAATTCTGTATTATAAATTCGTACATAGATAGATATATAATATACAAATATAAACAAATATAAAATAAAAGCGGAAATAATTTGATAAATGTTAATAAAAATATAAATGTACTAAATTTTGTTCGTAACAAAAATAAATTAGAAAGATACGTGATAAGTTGATTCTACATACCTCTTAAAAGGGTAGCACAGGTACCTTTATAAATACTTCTTAATCCTCCCTCTTTATAAAGTTGTTTTATGCAATCAGTGGGCCCTTTGTACTTTGGTTTTGCGTCACCTTGTTGTATCTGAAGAAGACATTTTATTCTTTCACCAGGAGCCATTATAAAGGTTGTAAAGATGCCACTGAATGCACCAGCATAAAATAATTGTAAAGGTGTCAATTGTTCGTCGTCAGTCTTCCTTATCAGTTGTTTGCCCAGCCCATATCCATAAAAACTTATAGCAAATATTGGAGCCACGCCACACAGTGGTACAGCCATACCTAAAGAAAGAAATATTCTACGTGATCTGGTAAATATAATTTTATATAAGAATCTTTTCTATACGTTAAATCTATTTTATACTTTATATTTACAATTGCGGTACATTTTCTCAAATAAAGCAAGATTTGTGTAACAATAACATTCACAAAATATCATTTTGTCAAGTGAAACATAATAGTCAAACTTGTCCCATGCATGAATTATAAAAACTTGATTGAAGAATGAGGAATACCATACAAATTTTACACTTCCAATTCAAAATGGAGGTATAAGATAATTTTATAAAGTGTTTTGACTTATTTTATGTTCTATTAAAACAGTGTAATTGTAGACTGGAATGTTTCATAGATTAAGGATTATATAATATTAAAGTATTATATACACCTTTATATAAACCACGTAATCCTTCACTTGCTATTGTTTTCTTAGCACAGTCCAGTGTTCCACTATATAAAGCTGCTTCATTTGGACCTGGCAAAGGCATAGTTTGAAGACGTACCTGTTAAAATAATTTCTCTTTTTCATACATTTATATAATACAAAAAGTTTTTTATTTTAACATAATAACATTTTTCAAAGAAAAGTATACTTCAATATAAAATATACTGAAAAAATTTTGGAAAAATAACAAAGGAAAAAGGAAATTTAAGAATTGTAATTCATTCTTATCTCAGTTTCAAAATAAATTCATTTTTGTAGTTTATTGCAATATAAAAATATACAAGTTATAAATATTCGTGTAATTTAAATATAAGATTCCAATTAATATACCTCATTGTAAAAAGGAAGCTTTATTTATCTACAAAACAAAATGTTTGGTGTTCTTGCATAATAAAAGTTAAATCTAATTCTATATTTATAGATAATACAAATTAATTACATATTTAATAATTAAAAGTACAAATAAAACATTTTCAACTATAGATTTATGTACAAAATTTAATGTTGTCAGCATACACAATGCTTCCTTTACCTAACATTTCCATTATGAGAGCCAGTCCTCTTCAAGGAAAAGGAGCTCAATCCTAAGTAGGATTTAATAATCTTACTTGGATTAGGTACAGCTGAAAAATGGGGGATGATCTTTTACATTGAACCTTACAGAAACTTTCATTCTATCCTACATATATATCTGTTTATTTTTTACAACAGGGCTGGCAAACTTTTCTGTGTTACCATAATGTCAATTTTATTATGTTTACAATGTTCTATTTTGTTTATAGTGTACAGTGGAAGAATCAAATGGATATGATGGGAACAAACAAAGTGGAAAAGGAATTGCATGAGGCTCAGATTGCAAGTTCATCAGCCCTGCTTTTTAACTTAAAAAAATGTTTTTCTCTTCTAATGATTTACTAGAAACGATTTTCTTTTGATTCTCTATCTATTAAGTATTTAATAAGTAATAATGGACAACTAAATTCCTTATAGAAGAGACGAATAAAATAAATTTTTAGTTTCGTCTACCGATGTTACGTGTGGTTTAGAAGACTTTTTTTTTATATTAATCCATTATTAATTCATTTACTCAATTACAATAATACAACCTTACTTTTATCGTGTCTAAAGGATGTCCTGCGATTACGGTACAAATTCCACCGAATCCTCCGCTCAAGAAATATTTTATTGGACTTTCTTTATCCGACATTTTAGTAACAATTTATGTAGAACAAGGTTCGGAAAGAACTCATAAAACAAACAATCGATGATTACTAATTGTCAGAAGTAACAAGTCACAAACTCTGCTGCCTATCACACTAATTCAGTGAGTTTCTCAACTGACCGCCATCCATAAGAAGAGGCCGTTAAAATCACCTCTGAATTTTCAGGTCGGTATGGCAGTCAGATTGGGCCACGAAAGTCCATAAGGTGAAAGCACAGACGAGGTATACGACGATATCGTATACCTCGTCTTAGCTTTCACCCAATGTATTTTTTCGGCCCATTTTTCTGGGGCTCTAGAGTCCCATTACCATTTTCGTGTCATTTGCAACATTACCAACAGATTTAGACACGTTGCAACTGTTTGACCATCAATACTAATTCAGTGAATTGTTTCTCAACTTACGAGGGCGCTAAAATCACCTCTGAATTTTTCGCTCGGTATGGCAATTGTTCGAACTGACGTACAAAAAGACAAAAATTAACGAGATACACTCTTCCAAAGTGGAACAAAATGTTAAAAAGATCATGCATCAAATTGTAAGGCGATCCTCGTAAGAAGGCTTTAATCTTCGTAATGGTTTTAATGGGTCGATGATCAACAATGACGAGGTTATGGTCACTGGTGGTCAACAGTGAGGTTGACATCAAGGTCAGCGGTCCAGTGAAGATCTAGAAATGGTCAAGAGGTGGGACCAATCGAAATAGTTTCTTTGTAGACAAGACAGTCTTAACTGTTAACTTCAACCTTGGCTCTGACTGGTCTCCCCACCCTTTCATCACTTTAATCATATAAGCAGGGTCTCTGTGAAGAATTCTTCAGTCTCGTCGCGGATTCGGGAGTGGGCAAGTAGCCAGAAGTGAACGGGGGACCGCTGATGACCTCTGCTGGCAGCTGCTGACCATGGCTGACCATGGCTGACCAGTGCTGACCACTACTGACCAGTGCTGACTCACGTTCCTGCCACTACTGACCACTACTGACCACTGCTGACCAGTGCCGGACGGTGATGACTACGGTAAGAACTGTTTAAAAATTCTCTCCCCTCCTTTATTCTATCGTTTGATACCAATTTCGCTTCACTAAACTGATTTTGCCTTGGTTGTCTAACTGACGTTGCTATAATATGAATATTTTCTTACTTTACAGCTGACCCACTGGTAAACTACCCTATGTACTGACAGCAAGTAGTAAGTCCACTCCACTTATTTATATTTTATTATTTTTATTTGTTTGTTCGATGTGAATTCAACTTCATTTATCTATCTGATTTTATTTGGTTACTATGAATGTTCCTTTTCTCGGTTTCCACTTTTACATTGTTCTTCGAATTTATGTGATTGCTTCGATATGTATAATATTGCAGGATATATTAATGTAACATTGTTTTCGATCATATACTATATTTGTTTCTATACAATATCATGAATTTTTATTTTTGAGCTAGGTGATAGGTTGATAGGTCATTTTTAAGTGTTTAAAAACCTCCTTTTTAACCTCTTAGCTTAATGATGTTTCAGAGACGTGATGAGTCTACCAGGCCAAACATGAACAAGACGTCTCAGAGAAATGATAAGTCTACCGGGCCAAACCTTGCTGACGCTTTTGGCACAGTTGGAAATTAAATCGTAAGGCAAAGGGGTAAAACAACTGGTTGTATATGTGCTTTCTTTGGCAAGTGTAGTTAGTACCTTTTGCTTAAAATTATAATCTTCTTGCACACCGCGATTTTTAAGATGACAAATGTCATAGTAGATTCATTTTTAATTTGACACTAATTTTAAAATGAATATATAATGAGTACATATACATATATGAATAGTTCACTTTCTCTCGTCCGTTCGTTCTCTGGTTCTCGCTTTCCGAGATTATGTCTCGACCGAAAGGACCGGAGAGTTTTGCTCGATCACCTCTGTTTGATAGAATGAAACATGTGACACCTGTGTAGTAGGTGTGATAGCTCTTACCGCTTCAACCCCGGTGCAGCTTGGTTCAGCTTAAGTGGGGCCTCACCGAGCGCATATATTCTCCTCTTTATACGGAAAAGAGAATGACCTCCGGTGAGAGTTCTTGACCCATATCCGTTCTCGAGTACTAAGCGGGTCCTGTTGTGACCGTGTGTCCTCCAGGGCCCGGCGGTTGTACGTAGAGAGGTCCGATAGACGTGGGTCAGGGGCGCGACTTGCTTTTCTGATAATCAAGGCCGGGGGGGATCAATCTGATACCCACACTCACTGCACGCTATGAGCACGCGTCGCGTCGCGTTTTATTTAAGCGTGCGATGTTTTTACACGCCGCAATTTTTAATATGACAAATATCGTAATATCGATCGAAAGTAGAGTCATGATTTTAATATCTTTTATAATACTTATAATTATATTAATTTTAGACTGAGTGTCAAATTAGTAGCTTCCGATTGTTCTTTACATTCTTCAATAATAAAATTCACTTTCATAATTGAGTCGACGACTTTGGGTATCTTCGATATCGAGGATACCCAAAGTCTTTCTTTACTTATTAAAAGTATATCATTAGATTGACGTGCAAGAAGATATTTCGCGACGAATACATTTTAGAGTCAAAGTAACCTCGTATATTATGTACTATTTTTACTTTCTCACTGCACTTGCCTGTAGTTGTAGTATTTGTAGTTTTACTTGTTTTGTTTTGTTTGTTCTCTTACTAATCTATTAAACACGTTTCTGTTACAGAGCATATTCCTATGGAAGTTTTAGGTTTATAAAGGTAACAATTAAGAATTGCTACAATTTTGTTTAATATTGCTTTGGTTGTGTTTCAGGAAATCATCGTGGGATAAATAGAAGATAGAAGAAAGAAGAATGTATTTCATGTATTTTGTTTCAGATTGCTTAGTTTATGTTTTAATAATTTAGATTTATAGTTAGGTAGAATGTAACAGTATGTTTCAGGAAATCTTCGTCAAAGGATCAACAAGGAAGAATATATTTTCTATGTATTTTGTTAGATGATTAGATAGGTAGGATGTAAACGAATTTAGATTTATAGTTAGGTAGGAATTTGATTCTCTATATTAATCATTATATCAGGCAGGCAATATCTTTGGTCCATTTCTCTGTTTTGTTGATGAGAATTTAGAGGCAAATTCTTTCTCAAAAAACTCTTTCGTTGGTTGTTTCTTTCGTTGGTTGCACTTTCGTTTATTGCTTCTTCGACCAACGATTGTTGGTCACAGGTCTTTATTAATGGAGGGTGGTTGGGAATCGGTTAGGGCGGGTCTCCATTCGCAGCAACCTCCACGTGGTGAGACCTGGGTAATATTATTTAGCGTTTAATTAATAATCGTATCACTTTTAGCTGGGTAATGCAATTATTAATTAAAAACTAAATAATATTAGCAAATTGGCTGCGATCCGCTTTGCATAGGTCATCATAAATATAGAGCTTCTTCGCTAGGTTAGTTTTGATTCTCATTGATTCGTCAAAGATTCTAGAGTATTGTCAGAGAAGACGAGGTATACGAGTAGAACTTTCACCCAATGGATTTTTTCGGCCCATTTTTATGAGGTCTCGAAACCCCATTACCATTTTCGTGTCATTCGTAACGTTACCAACAGATTCAGAAATGAATTTTATGAACAGTTTCTCAACTGACCGTCATCCATGTGAAGAGGACGCTAAAATCACCTACGAATTTTCAGGTCGGTATGGCAGTCAGATTGGGCCACGAAAGTCCATAGCACAGATGAGGTATACGAGTAGATCTCGTCTTTGGTGACACGAAAATGCATTGGATGGTAAATCTATTCTTTACCAGTCTATGGTTATATATCACTGGGTCGGTATACCTACTTTATCCTGCATTTCAACAGAGACATTATCACAGGCCAGGTATGCCATCGTATACCTCGTCTATGACATTATTGTTAATAGTAGAAAGTAAAATAAAATAAATGTTTAGGCGTCACATTTTATCTCGCTTCAAAGATAAAAACAATAGTTAGCTTTTATCTCTTCTATTATTTTTACTATTCATTTTTCTTATTTTTAAAATACTAGGAATACAAATGTTTTGGCGCACGTCTGACTTTGGGTTTAAATTTCGCTCTTTTAATGATGGAAATAAGGTATTATCATAAATGGTCCGAATTAGGTCGTGTTTGAGTTCATTTTTATCAGGGAAACCTCATTGATCCGTTATAAACGTTCTTGAAGTATAATAATAAAATATTATTTACGTTTTCGAAATGAAAGTATAGTCAATTTATTTATCACATTCACATTTAGAATACATTTTTATTCACTTACCTTTTCCAGCAATACTCGATTGTTATTCGTGCGAAGTTTTCAATCGAGAAAACTTTATTCAAAAATTAATTCGAGTCGCGTATTTACTTTCAATTCCGAATTTTATTCCACCGTTTTAATTTTAAATTATTCAAGTAAAATCCGACTCCATCGGCCCGAAAGAAGATCGTGTCCTTCACCCTCGGGTGTCGTTCGTAAAAAAAATTATTAATAGAAGTTAATAATAAGTGACCCAAACGATTCCATTTAGTAACGCCATTCGTTCAAAGCTGTAGCAACGTTCCAGTATTGATATTCGATGTTATGTACCGCTTTCTATTTATAGAGCGTGAATCGAAATTTGGTACACGGGTGCTGTCGACCAAGGATACCACCCTTGGACGTCAAGCCTGAAAAAACTTTCTATCATTGTAGGAATTTTCGCGGTCATTCGGAACTAGCTACATAGAAATTACTAAAACATCAGCTCCATATATTACTAATTACACGCGCTACAGGTGCTTTCTGATCAATTTCAAGCTTGCTTTCAACGAGGTTCGAAAGTACACATATATGTCACCACCCTCTCTAAAGTAAATCTTCCGGTTCCCCTGGTGGGGTCAGTAGTGAATACAATGAAGAAGGATGATCGATAAAAAAAATCTATTATCTCACTTTTTTATTCCCTGACAAATCTTGAACGATCGAAACATCAAATCTCTATTTCTCTTTATAATTCCCAGGGTTGGGATTTTTCAATCAAAATTTTTTGTTAACCCTGAACAGGCCACGTGTCCACGAATTTTTCACAATCCCCTTATGTACATTTACGCGTGATATTGTGTGTCAGGTTACATCATTCCTCAATTTGGCTCCGCATTGAGTTCAGATCGGGGGAGGAACGGTCTATACTTCCGGTAGTGCCACGATAAATCCTCGAGATCTCCTCTGATCCCCATAGATTCAATTTTTTTCCATAAAACGTCCTCTCGTGCGGCGGTTGGACGCATTAATGGCCACCGGGATGGGAAATTAGCTCGGGGGTTTCCAAAATTCGTGCCTCGCTGTCTCGTGGCGTGCCGAATTTACCAAACTCGCGATCCTGGCGGCGATCCAGACCGTACAGAATGGCCGTGCTCGAAGGCTCGTAGAGGATCGTTCGATTGATACGTGGCATGGAATTTCGAACACGGCTGTCCGGCCGGAATGGAACGAATTTCTGCGCCCGGTTGGACCGACGAGGATCTCCCGGCGGCCATGTTTTCGCAATCTCGGCACCTGGGACACGCAGGCAATGCCCGCTACCACGACATTCAAAGGAATCGGTGATGCTACGCGCTCGAGGAATCCCCTTTTTGATGTTATTGGCCCGCAGCCATTTAACCCCTTCGACTACGAAAAGCCGCACAGTAAAACGAATTCGCGATACACGAAGTTTCGCATCCCTCTAACAAGACTCGTTATATATTTCGAACTCCTGCAATTTCGTTTCTTTTTTTATTTAGTATTTGATTTTAATATAAAATCGTGACACGATCATTGAATTTTTGGTGGCTTCAAAATTTCTTTCGTCTCCGTGCTCCATTTCGATCGTTTTGCCGGAAAAGGAAATTGTGTAGACAAATACCGTGTGCAAACTACTAGAAAAAATTATTAATAAAAGACTCCGATGGCATCTAGAAGCAAACAGCATTCTAACGCCAACCCAGTATGGTTTTCGACAGTATCGTTCCACAATAGACAATAGTAAAAAGTATTCGTACACTAGTCAATTTGAACAAAAACTTTGCAGAACTTTGTTTATTGCAAAAGTATGTTAACAAAAACATGCATACATACTCTTAGAAATCTCTGGAACAAATGTCATTAACAACAAATTATTTATTTATATTTATTATGAAAATATTAACAAATTTCCAGAAATTGGCGTGAAATGTACGTGTAATAAGTATTCGTACACTTCTAATTTTACAACAAAAACTATAAATTTTGGTACATAAACGTAACAAAAATCAGTCTATTTGCTATTTTAGTATCTAGTGGGATTTCCTTTAGATTGTATAATCGCTTCAAGCTGTTGCGGCATTGAATTTACTAAATTTTTGGTTATAGTACTAGAAATTTTGTTCCATTCTTCTAAAAGTGCATTTTTTAAATCTTGTTTCGAAGAAATGTGATGGTCTCGAATTTTTTCTTCAAGATGACTCCATAAGTGCTCTATCACATTTACGTCTGGAGACTGTGGAGGGATTTTTAATTGCTGCGGCACATTATATAGGATCCACTGACGTGTATTATAAGCATTATGCTTTGGATCATTATCTTGCAAAAATATATAATTGCCCTGTAACTGCATTTTATTTGCACTGACCTGAAGATGCTCTTTTAGAATATCGATGTACATTTTCTGATCCATGATACCATCGATAAAATGGAGGGATCCAACCCCGCTCGCACTCATAGAGCCTAACTGCCAAACTGTGACTGGTCCTCCTCCATGCTTTACGGTCGGCTTCAAATTTCCTTTTTCGTACTTGGTATTTTTTTTCCCGCCATACTGTACATCGACCATCTGACCCAAATATGTTAAATTTACTCTCATCAGTAAATATAATACGGTTCCAGTGCTCCATAGGAACATTAACGTACTCTTTCGCGAATTGCAATCGTTTCTTTCTATTAATTTCATTTACGAAATATTTCTTACGAGCTACTCTGCCGTGATATCCTCTATCCCGTAAAAAATTACGCACTGTGCTACTGCATACATTAATGTCCAGATCATTTTTAAGTTCAGCTGTGATTTTCACCGCACTTATCTTTGGATTTTGCTTTATTTTTCGAATTATCCATCGGCCGGTATACTCGTTTATTATTCGTTTACGTCCGTTTCTTGGATTATTTTTTACAGTTTTTCGATCGCCATATCTGTCAATGATTCCTTGAATCGTGGACCTCGGTCTACACACTGTTTTACTCAACATGGAAATGTTTAAAACCACAGAATATAGTTATCTATTAAAGGAAATACAAAAATTCAAAGTATAAGTTGCTTTTTCACGCGAAAAACGCCGAAAAAATCGGTTTTTCATTTTTGCTACTACGGCGCACCCTGCCAAAAAATCTGAAAAAATTCAGGGACATAACCAATGACAATATGCATTTACAGTAATTATATAAATCTAGTGTCTCGAAAGCTTCAATACGAAATCGGTATTTTTCTGCGTTTTTTTGCGTTTTTAATTTTTCACACCTAGGATTTGAAATCGAAAAATCGGAAAAAATTCTCAAACACGTATCTCAATAGTCGCAATGCACCAGATTTTTTTCATAATTTTCATACTCGATTAAATAGGGGAAATAGGCACAAATTCGCTAATCCGAATTTTCCCAATAACTACCCTTCCGAACATGATAGAGGGTTCAAATTTGGTACAGAATGTTTTTTTCTGATGCTCTATCGATGGATCCATCGTATGTCAAATTTGGTTCAAGGGCACATTTGACCCCCTTATTCGGCTATACCCTTTCACTCAGTGTTTTACACTTATTATGTAAATTTATAACAATTTTCCTTTCTTCTTCAGAGGTTTCCTTGCGTTTTCGTCCCATTTTACTGATTAATTTCGTTGATAATGTTTGAATTCAGGATACTACCTATACCGACAGCGTCTCCAGACATGCTGATGTTAAGTATGTTTACATATCATGGATTATCTTGTAACCGTTCTACGTGGAATGTTACGAATCAAAGACTGTACGAATACTTATTACGCGTATATTTTAGGTCAATTTCTGGAAATTTGTTAATATTTTCATAATAAATATAAATAAATAATTTGTTGTTAATGACATTTGTTCCAGAGATTTCTAACAATATGTATGTATGATTTTGTTAACATACTTTTGTAATAAACAAAGTTCTGCAAGCTCAGGCCCACATAAGTGATACTTTAAAATTTCTCAAAGAAACAAACATGTATAATCAAATATAAGAAAGGAGAAGAAAACTAAAATAAAGAAGAAGAAGAAGAAATTGTGTAGAAATATTCTGTAATTTCGTTAACTTTCGTTTCCCGTTTATCTTTTTGTAGTATAAAATCGTAACACGATCATAGAATTTTCGTGGCTTCAAAATTTCTTTCGTGTTCGTGCTCCATTTCGATTGTTTTGTTAGGAAAGAAAAAAACTGTAGAAATATTCTGTAATTTCGTTAACGTTACTCTTTCGTTTATTTTTTTTTTATAGCATAAAATCGTAGGTTTTGATATGTATAACACAGTGTCGATGCATATACCATATTTGTTCCGATGACATTGATGAATAGAAGAATGTTCCTTTTGATATGTAAAACATGGCGTCGATGCATATACCATATTAAGCTTAAATTCTAAACACGTTAACCGTTTCTTTTTAAACAAAATTTTTGTTGAATATCCGCGATTTCACAAGTTCTATGTTCGCCATTTGATTCTCGGGGAATTAATCTTGTTAAAAGCAGGAAATAAACAACTAATGGAACACGGATCGTCGATAAACGTGACTTTCTAGCAGAGCAAGTAGGTCTATCGGAAACTTCACTGATATTTCTCTACAAATATTTTCCCGTCATTTCGAGCCACTCAAACACTTTATTAACAAGTACGTCATCGGAAAACTTCGGATCAAACAGGGAATGTAAATTCTGGTAAAAAATTTGTTCAAACGTACGTCGAGAAATAATTTCTTGAGGAGTAATTAGAAACTAAAAATTGACGCGCAGTTATTTTTAAAACAGGTCGCTCGTTGGACCTAGTTGATATTATTAAATTGTTCTCTAACGCAACACAGCAATTTGTAAACTCTGCGCCTTGAAAGATGAGAAAATTTTTATATAATACAGAGGCAACAAACAAGTTACAAAAATTAGTAACAAAATTCATAGAAACTATTTCCACTCGTTGAAGACTAGATTGTATTCGGTGAATATTATACTTTATAATAGTGTTAATATTAGGCACAGTAATTGAAGATATAACTAAATTACGATTATTTAGAAAACATTGTTTAAAATTCTGCTTGTGTATTTGCCCCGATGAAACATGGAATACAATTTCGAAACAATGAATATTTAAATAATGCTGGTTCTAGTTTATTCCATTTGTGTGGCCAGAAACTGATTAACAACAAACGTACTCTTCACAATTTTAAGCTAACGCAATTATCTTACTTACGTCTGTTAGAGTACTTTCTATAATTCTATTTCTTCATATGCAATTAACATCTTAATGAATTATATCATACTACGAGGTCAATATATGTTTATGGAAACCTATTTTTATTTTTGAAACACAAATAATCCATTTATTTTACACTACTCATTTCCAATAGAATTTGAAGACTATTGGGAAATATTTTTATTTATTCTTGTATTTTTAACTGTACTATTTAAAATATTTAAATAAAATTGTCCACAATTATTTAGAAATAGAATATAGAAATAAAAGAACGCTCTGTATAATTTTGCAAGCTGAAGTTAATTCTTTGTCTATATTTTTATCTATTTTTATTTATTCTTGTATTTTTAACTGTACTATTTAAAATATTTAAATAAAATTGTACACAATTATTTAGAAATAGAATATAGAAATAAAGAAATGTTCTGTATAATTTTGCAAGCTGAAATTAACAGTTGCTTCACTCTCTTCTTACAATCAGACAAATTCCACATAAATGTGTAGAAATATTCTGTAATTAAGTTAACTTTCGTTTTTCGTTTATTTTTTTTTTTTTTTGTAATATAAAATCGCGACACGTTTCTTCTTTCGTGTTCGTGCTACATTTCGATTGTTTTGCTAGAAAAGAAAGAAGTGTAGAAATATTATGGGAACTATTGCACGTTGAATGCAGTGCTTGAAAATAGAGGAAGAGGTGCACGCACATCGTCCGTTTGCTGAAAATTCTGTTCCGTGAGATGGTTTGTCTTGTTCCGAGCAAACGGATCCGCGGATTGCACGCGAACAATATTTTATCTATTTACCAATTCGACGTGTTTCTATTATTTTCGTGCGGTAACGGTTGTTAATTGCTTCGACGCGAAGCCACGAAGAAATGCAGTTATTTTAATATTCGGTCGTCACAGTATTTATAGATTTATTGGTTCACGTATTAACCAATTATTGGAATATCGAATTACCTTTCATGTATTATGTGAAACTGATTATTCGATTTCGCAACGAAGAATTCTTTTGCAACCGCGGACACGCGTGCAATCAATTTTTAAGTGAATTCCGTAGAATTTTTGCATTTTGGATATTTTCGTTGAAACGTAGATTTTGTTTGTAACCAAATTGAATAAATTTAAACTTTCAAACGAATATAGTTTTCGTTTCGTTTCACGTTTCGAACGATATTCGTTTCACTTCAAGTTGAGCTTTCAGCAGTCTCCCAGAGTCTCTCAAAATGATTCAAAGAATTAGAAAAATACAATAAGATTAGCGAAAGGTATATTTGAACTTTCTGGTCAGTTTACAATTCAACGTGATAAGAATAAATATAAATTTCCTTATTTTATATTATTAGAAATTGTTACGCGATTTTGAGAAATTTATTCTACGTAAAAATACATGTTTCAATTAAGCGATGGAATCTAATAACAAGGGAATTATAAGGTGAAGTGAGATGAAAAATCACAGTAAACAGTTTCATACAATCGAATCATTTAAGTTATAATTAATTTGATTCCAAGTACCTCGGAAAATTCAGTTATCTGAACCGTAATTAATTTAATTGTAATTACATCGTTGAGGAAACATTCTATCGAACAATATCGATGCACGTGTTTATATTAAAACCGGTATTTCTCTGAAAATTTACTCAGTTTTGACAAAAATATTTCTAATCTTCGTTTTCTAAAGTGGAATTCTTGTTTCATTATTTTTACGTAACAAATTATTCTAATTTAACTGTTTTTTTCTTTTCCTCGAACTCGTCTCAAGATCATCATAGGTTGTTGAATTCATCTTGATTTTAGCTATAATACAGCACTATAAAAAATATGGAAAAGTTGGAATAACTTCGAAGACTATTTTAACAGTAGAACTACCAAACCAGTCAAAATGGCCCATTCGTAATTTCTAATAAAACTTGTAAAAAATGTACTCGACTGTATTTTTGAAAATTTATCGTAATTTTCTATAAGAAAATATATAAACGCTTATTTTCATTCCATTATATATTTCTTCTCTTATCTATCGTTTCAATTTTTTTGATACAAATAAACACACTATAATTGTCGGTAGTTCTAGTGTTAAAGAGAGGCTTCCTTTTTTCTACTTTCAATAATAGCAGAACAAATTTATATATTCGGTTTAAACATGACACCCTGCGTGTAGCTAGATGCGGTAATTTAGGTGTCTCCGCTTAAATGCTTTGCGTGTAATGCTCATTGAAAAGACATTAAGCAACATCCTACGGAGTCTCGAGAGATCGAAATCCTTATAAAATAAATATTCAGTATTTCTGCCCCCCCCCACACACAGTATATCGCCCAGCCAAGACGTCTATATTCATAAGGTCAACACTTCGCAACATAAATCTCTCTTCGCACCTTCCTATGCATAATTCAAATAAAAGAGCCTGTTGCCTGGAATGGGATCATGTACTTATATCTCGGGGAATATCAATATCTTATAGGGTGGCAGGCTATAGTATAGCACTCCAAGTCCATCGGGATAAATAAAAATATCGTTTCTTGGTACAATTCATATTTTACAAAGTGTAATTGTAAGTTAACCCTTCATTATACGTGTTCGTTACTGTCACTTTGACAAGCTATTTTTATTTCAATGTCAGTTCGACGTTGTAGCACTACACCGAATAATATTTTGATAATATCGAGGAATATGTTTATTAATATATTATAGTGCAATCTAAAATTATGTGGAATTTGAATGGGAGATTCTGGAGGCCAAAGTAAAACGAAAATCGAGAATACCAGTTTGTTGATTGAGGCTTCGTTAAAAAGTTATTAAAAAATTTCAAATCATACTGAAAAAATTATTTTTGGTTGCGGGGGTCAATTATAATCATTTTTGGTCGATACACATATTCCCGAAATCCTACGTACTTTCGAGAAAAAAATTCTTTACCGAAAATCTAATGAGGCCTGCAATTTCATGCGTATCTTTAAAACATCATAACTTCTGAACGGATTGAAGGATATTAATGTTTCAAAATGCAAACGACGCGTATTTTAGTGGAGAATATGTAGAAATTCTAAAAATATTGGAAAAGTTGTTCCTTGACCCCCGTAAAGTGAGAAAATCCCCATAAAAGTCGTCCAATTTTCAGACGTTCATAACTCCTACAATAGTGAATATATTTCAATGAAACTTTTTTTTTGAAGTAGAGCTCATGGGTACCTATGAAAAAGTATTGAACAACTTTTCTATACAGCGCGAACCAAATTTATTAAAAATGAAAGACGAATTTGTAAGTATAATCGACAAGGGGGTAGGTGCCTAAATTTTTCGATGAAAAAAAAAATTGCAAATCGTTCTGCAAAAATTATTTTCGGTTGCGGGGATCACTTACAAACATTTTTGATGAATTGACATACTCCCGAAATCCTACGCATACTCGAGAAAAAAATTTAATAAGTACAGAAATTTTACGGCAAAATTAAAAAATTTCTAATCATTCTGAAAAAATTATTTTTGGTTGCGGGGGTCAATTATAATCATTTTTGGTCAATAGACATACCCCCGAAATCCTACGCACTTTCGAGAAAAAAAATTCTTACCGAAAATGTAATGTCTGACCATACATTGACAGGTTTCACTGAAATTTTTCAGCAAAATTGAAAAATTTCAAGTCATTCAGAAAAAATTATTTTTGATTGCGGGGGTCAATTATAATCATTTTTGGTCAATACACATATCCCAAAAATCCTACGTACTTTCGAGAAAAAAATTCTTTACCGAAAATCTAATGAGGCCTGCAATTTCATGAGTATCTTTAAAACATCATAACTTCTGAACGGATTGAAGGATATTAATGTTTCAAAATGCAAATGACGCGTATTTTAGTAGAGAATATGTAGAAATTCTAAAAATATTGGAAAAGTTGTTCCTTGACCCCCGTAAAGTGAGAAAATCCCCATAGAAGTCGTCCAATTTTCAGACGTTCATAACTCCTACAATAGTTGATATATTTCAATGAAATTTTTTTCTGAACTAGAGCTCATACCTACAAAAAAGTATTAAACAACATTTTCGTAGAGCATCAAACAAAATTACACCCTGTGTTTTCATCCAATTTGAGTTCCTCTTCTCTATAACTATCGCGACACTTAGAGACGATTCAGTATGTGATTGCAGTACGTGAGCGTCGTTAGAGCCTGGGAGAAGGCAATTCTCGAAATTGCAACAGTATTGCAACATCAATTGAGACTTACTTGGTACATATTTTATTCCATTACAAAAAATACACAAAATCTTACGAACCGAATTAATATTTTGGGGTGGTACAAAACTCGAAATCTGAAAAACTGAATTATCACGCGGGCTTATAAAACTATAGCTTCTGCTAAAATAAAATTACTTAAATTACTATAACCATGGAAGTCCAGCAATATTACTATGAAAATTAGAAAAATTAACTGCAGAAATTTATTTGAAATTTTTGTGTTTTTATTGCACCAATCTTGTAAATATTAAGAAACCCCCCCGTTTAAATAATTCATATCTCAGAAACTATTCGCTATCGACGCTTAACATTTTACGTACGGCAAAAGGGGATCGTTAAAATCGAAGTCCTCGTAAGAGGAGTATAGTGAAACTATCCGTGGGTGAACCGTCGAGACGGAAGTCGAGAATCGCGCCCGAGCGGTCCCGTTGCCCTCGACGGTTCCGCGCATCGATTCACGGATTCGTATTGAACTTGATCCCATTCCTCGTAGCCCAATTAGCCCACATATAGATCCGCCCATGCTGTCGCGTGGGGTGGTTTTCACCGGGAGTGTGCGCAGTGACAGGTAAGCGCAGCTTCTGGGGTTGGAGGAAAGACAGAGCAGAGGAGGCAGCCCCGTGAACCCGTGGCGACGCGTCGGGTAGGCACGTCGCGACCCCCGACGCCGAAACATCCTCGACCACGAGACTGTCGGGCGCCGGTAAACGGGCCAAACAGTATCTCCCAACGATCGCGGTTCAGTCCGCCACACGGTGCTTACGTTTTTTTTCCACTCTCGAGCCGTTCGATTAATCATCCCCCTTTTTGATCCCCGGGGGTTGTCTCCCAGGTGGAGACTCGCGTTTGGCACTCGAAGCCTCCGGCGTCGGCATAGTTAAACGTCTGCGGACGAGGACAGCTGCAGTGGAGGGGGGTGGGGGACGGAGAATCTGGAGCACGAACAGGTGGTGCGGCATCGGAGGAACACCGGGGGAAGAGATATATCGGGAGAAGTAACAGGTACTGTGACGAAAATGCTTTTACTCGTTTCGGTTTGATGTTCTCCGGCGCGCGGCACGAACTGCTTCTTATGCAAACCGCCGGGAAAGGGTCGTGATTGTTCTGTACCGAGTGGTGCTTGGAAATGTAAATGTTTCGGTTGACGGAACCGTTGTCGAGGCGCGGGGACGCTGGCGGATGATGTGTGTTGCGGGTGGCTGTTCCGATCGAGCAGTCGTTGAAGAGCGTGAATCAGCTCTGTTTGATTCATACCCTGATACGAGAGTTTGTAATGTTGGGTATTTCGAAGTTAGTGGAAGTCGAGTTTTGGGAAAATTGCTGAATTTTTGTTTTGTTTGGCCTTATTTTTAGTAACGAATTATAGTAACGTTACCTTGGTATCTGTAAAAGGAATTGATACCGAGATATGGAAATTAAGGATTTTTGATAAATTATATATTTTTATTTTATCCTGCCTGAATTCACATTTTCACAATTATCCGAATGTTTATAATAATGAGTATTTTGAAATTAGTGAAAGTCGAATTTTGGAAAAATTATAGAGTTTCATTTCAGTATGCATGGAGTCTGATTTTCAGGAAAATTGTAGTAATATTGCCTTGGTATCTGTGAAATGTGTTTTGCAGTAGATAATATCGTAATATTGATACCGAAACGAGGAATTTACCAATTTTTGATAAATTATACATTTTTATCTTATCCTGTGTGAATATTATATTCTTACAATTTGGGGGTGAACTATGGTGAAATCTATTACGTATAAAAAGATTTCGACTCGAGCGATTCTGCAATATTTTACATTGAAAAATTATTATCGAGACATACGAGTCTGCAGTTTAAATATTTATGTTTAGAAAACATTGGATTATTGACGTTTTCTCTTGTACGTATTAAGATATTCACGTTTCATAAGTACTATCAAAATGTGCAAATGCTTTACTCTGCTTTACAAGATTGATAGTGAAGCATAACAAAAAATAGGGGTGTTTTAAATTTGATAAATATTGAATTTCGTACGAATTAATAATTTCTCCATTGAATTTAGATCCAGTGTTGCGAATTAGGGTGTACAAATTTCGAGTGGTCGAACAAGAAATATTTTTTGCGTACTGAAACTCTTCATAGAATTTCAAACTTCCATGGAACCCTCATTTCGCCACCCTGCGCTAAAATGTTTCGTAATAAAATTAAATATTTTATCGATTAAAACTAATTTCCCTACTCTGGTGCTCGAAATGCAGTCCCAGATTTAATTCTGTATTTCGTTTGAGCGATCGAACTTCGTCAGGGATTTTATTTATAATGAAAACAGGTGATGGAACGATGCCATTTTCGCGGACAGAAATAAATTAAAAATATTTCATTTAAACAGATATGTCGCGGTGTGTTGTAATACCAAATGCTTTTGTCTTGTTAGGTATAAAAAAATTTCGATGGTTAAAAAATGAATGCTTGTTGGAGAGTTGCAAAAGAGGAATTGTACCCTCCTCAATGTTCCAACACTACCACCCACTCTTCCAGGCTCAGGCTGCACCCCCAGGGATCTTATTAAACTTGTACACATATGTATTCTGCATTCCCTTTGACCCTTTATGCCACAATTTAATTGTAAGTAATTATGCACGTGCGTACTATGCAATTTCACTTCGCATTTCCACATACACAACTGTCACCTGGACGAAAAAATATCAACATATTTCAATTTCAAAAATTTAACAAAATTAGTAGAAACTTTGTTTCCTTTGGAAAAGAAAAAGAACAAAAGATTATAGGCATGCTGATTGCATTAAAATTATATTTTGAAGTATTAAAAATAACGTACGTTTTAAACTAATGAAACGAAATTTTTTAAAAACATTTTGGCGTTTATATAATTAATTTATATATGCAATTTGTTTGCATCTGATGATAACCTATATTTGGTCGATGTTTTTTGCTTGCGAAATGTAGTTTTCAGTGAAAATATGGATGCTTGTAAAACCTTTGGCTCTTTTGTTATTTCATCCGGATTTATTTTCGTATTTAACAATGCAAGAAAAATATAAACGTATTTAAATTCTTCTTCTTTTACGAAAATATCGTCCCTTGTATCGAGGCAATCCGGTGCCCCACAAATTGTCAAACCCGTTTTTCTTGAAAACAAAGCCTCGAATGGAGAAATTTTATTCTACATTTTTGATTCACTTTTTGATGTAGAATTACCACGGTACTGTCGCTTATTAGATACCCTGCATATACAGGGTGTTCCATACTTCATCAGTGTGTTCTAAATCCAAAGTGTTATACAACAAAAAGTTCATAAATGCTTTGTTAAGAAGTTATGACAAAAATACAACCTGATGCTCTTTCATTTATTAAACAAACAGATTTACTAAAATATTGTTTAAAGAGAGCAACTACTAACCGAGGCACGAAGAACAATTATTTGTCAGAGTTTAGTTTGGATGTTGAAGTATTCTTTTTTCGCCGATAACTTTTCATTGCCATAAAATTTCGAACTATTGTTCAAGTTCATGTTCAAAAGATCGATTTTATTTTATTATAAATTTTTTTTCTCATTTTAATGTCTCGAATCTTAAACGAGTTTCACAGCTCATATTTTTCTTGTAACTTCTCAAAAAAGCATTTATGGACTTTTTGTTATATAACATTTTAGTCTTAGTTTTACTTGTAGAACACACTGCTGAAGCGTGTGTACGGAAAAATGCGTGACATCCTGTATTTTGAGACGATCGATGCTTTGAAATTTTCCTAACAAACAAACATGGCTACTCGACCAAAATCTCTCGCAGTGTTCGAATACATATTGTTAAAATTTTGTATTATTCGCGGTACGTCGAGCCATATACCTAATTGAGAGCAACCTATGAGGTTCCAGAGACTCGAACGCACGCTGCCACGGATTGCGCTTCCTTCTTTTCTTCTCGTGTTTCACCCCTTGGCTTTATCGGATCTCGTATCGGTATTTTTACCGTTCACCGCTCAATTTTCTTCTTCGTTGCCATTCGATGCCACGTATTTGCCGCTCGGATCGAGTAGCTGTTTCTCATTTCCCAAGGACGAGCTGCTGATTCGTTGCTCGCCACGCGATTGGAAGATACGAATTATGCGGGCTTATGGCTCGCCATTTTTTTCTTTTTTTTTTTTTAACGACGATCAGGTGTGTCGGAACGTATATATTTGGACGCGACAAGTCGAGCACAAGGGACGACCAAGGTTTAAAAAAAACTTGCACCGTCGTTTATTAATAGAATTTCCTTCTAAACTACATTCCGAGGAGAAATTCTATTATTTTTAAAAAGGTTTCCTCGCTGCCTTCTAATACTTTTATTTGTTCCTTGAACGGGATGCTTATATTTTCATCAAAAACAGTACGAGTTGCAGGGACGATCACAAACACACAGATTTTCAATTTTAACAATACACCCTTGATGTCTTATATTTTTGTTTCTGAAAATATTACGGTATTGCTCGATATACGAGTATAAAAGCACTTTATTTTCAAACATGGTTGTGTATCGTTGGATTCCGTGCTACCCTGGCAGCTACAATATAGTATTTTGGTGCGCCTTTAGAATGTCTAAAGCACCATTTCCTTCACGCTAAACCCGCTGCAGAATATTCGAACGAAGACGTCGAATAAAAATACACGTGAATAACTTTACTCTGTGAAGCGAAAACCTAAAGTGAAATACAGTGGAAATAAGATTTTGCAAAAATACAAAGTTTCCCGTTGGCTTGGAGTATTCGAAAGGATCTATATAAATCGTGAAAATTGCCTCACTTTTCTATTTTCTTGGGCAAACTTTATTAAGACGTCTTTAATTGTTCGAAAGTTACGAATTTAGTTTGATTTTCGCAGAGCTGCTCCTTCATCCCCATAACCCCACCCCTGTAGACCCAGGGGAGGATTGGCATCAGGATTACGACCCCATAGATCTACGAATATGCAAAATTTTTAAGCGAATTCGCACAGGGAAGTGGATCTCGTCGATCCTGAATAATTTTGTCGCCCTTTCGTAATTTTTTAAACAGATTAAAACAGGCGGTTTTGTTTTTTTTTTTAGAAAATTTCCTCCCCGACAATCTAAATTACAAAAATTAAATTTAATTTAAATAGTATTCTTAGAATTTAAGCTTCTTAAGGGACCCTAAAGCCCTAAAACTGTTATAAAATAATAATAATTTGAATTATTAAAATTTCTTCCCCGATAATCTAAATTATAAAAATAAAATTTAATTTACATGGTATTCTTACAATTTAAGCTTCTTACGGGATCTTAAAGCCATAACAAAACGTCGAATTAACGTAACTTTGATAAAATAATAATAATTTGAATTATTATTCGCTCTTTATGATCTCGAATAAATACACCTCTTACGCAATAATCGATTATCGACTTAACAACAAACGATTAAATCAAATTAATTTCGGTAATATAACAACCTAAATATCTGTATATTTCGGATAGCTTAAACATCCTCTCGTATTTTATAAAGGAAATTACATTATTCGAATTTGACGATCATTTTTTTCTTTTTACTCTTTACTATTTGTATTACATCTTTAATTAGCTTTCATTCCGTAATTAGCAACTGGAAGACTAGAAATACGTTTCCTTCTATCTCCTCAAACCCGAGTATTTATTCTTTTCTTTCGTATTTTCGTGACAAACACAGTTTATTCATTCTTGGCCATTTTTCTTCCCCCTTTCTCAATATATTCTGGCACTTTTCCTCCTTGATATACACTATGGTTTAAAACAGTCTGTGGCCTATCAGATTCCACTGCTAATAGCTGCCAAACATTTAATTTAAGGCAATTTTAAATAAATCTCCACGCCCTCTAATCGACTTTTCCATGGAAACTTTCTTTCTTTTCCCCTCTTTGCCGGCAAAATTTTATGTGGTATTAAACGATTAAGGGGATGTTGATTATAATTACTCGTTTATTTATTGTTATTATTATTCAAAGCTTTTTATATGCGTACGCGAAAGCATGCAGATAAATATACAAGGGGTAGTTCAAGATCATCATTCTGTACGGTTAAAATGCAAATTCTTGAATCGTAACTTTCTTGGAAATTAAATATTCTAATTATCTGTTAGAAGATTAATAAAAAATATAATTGAAACGTTCTTGGCACTTTCATTTCTAGCACAAAGCATCGAAATATTTTACTTAATTTTTTTTTATACGAAAAATGATTATTTCCTTAAAAGAACAAATAATATTCTTCGAGATTTCGAGATCATCGACTTTAACTCAACTTTAAAAGCAAAAAATTCTAAAATATATGGAAATAAGCTATATTAAAATAAGAAATTACTTGTAACAACGCAAGCTGGTTTCCTTCGTTTTCGTTGCAACAATCAACGGATCGTTTGATTCGAATAGCGAAAGGTGTGCAAATTTTTGATGAGAAAAAAATCTCGAAGTTGGAAGAAACTGAGTCTGGTATCAACGCGGGGCCAGCTTGCATTATTAAAAGTCTGCGAAGTATTAAATGGAAAGTGTTGTCAATATTGGATCAGACAGTGTGCAAATACTCGATGGCCTGCACGTTCGCCTGACCTTAAGCCACCGGATTTCTTTCTGCGAAGAGCTGATAAAGCAACCATTTCTGACGATATTCCCACAACGTACGTGTTAATATTAGCCCAAGCTCTGATTAGAACAAGCAGAGATTCGTCAATTTATTATCCAAACAATTTTAATCGAAGTTCGTGGACGTAGTTTTGGCCACTCGTTGAAATTAATTTCTTGCTTTAGCTTCTCATAGTTGTAAATAAAATATTTTCTTTCCCTGCATCTTTTACTATTATACAATCTCCGGTCATCTATATTCATAGTTTGTTTTGCGCGCAGAGGAGCATTGTAGGAAATTCTGTTGATGTATGCGTAAATATAAGGGGCAGTTAAAATTTGATCGTATTGTTTGCTTTGCAGTGTTGTTCATTATGTGGGAAATAAATTAGGTTCTTCTTAAAATAACAAGTTGTGATTCGTAGGGAACGGTATCGAAAAATTATTGTTAGAACGTCCTTACTTTCGTTCGTTCGAATAGAGAAAATGTCAACAATGCTAACAAATTGTTAACAAATTTCACGAGGAACTGGAATATGTTTATTTCGTATTTCCATTGTTACGAAGAACGTGCACCAAAGATATCAATTAATGAGTAAACAAATAACACGAGCCCACCTTCATTAGCCTTGTTCTTCTTTCATTAATTCCCTTTTAGATTTCATAGAACTCTGAAACGAAGAGGAACGAAGCCAAGGACAGTGTCTTTAGAATTACACGCCGATGTAAACGTGCGAGTATCGGGACATTTTACTGCAGTGAATTTTTCTTTCATTCTGTTATGACATAGTGATAACAGTGTGCATAGTCTATTTAAACGTCGTGGCTTGTAATTCCCATTGCTTGTTTCATCGATAAATTCAGTGGTAAATCTAAATCATTCCACGAGTGCAAAGGATAGCTTACGAGGACAGAAATTATTAACAATTTTAATCCCATTAGTGTTTTTCGTAATGGAAAAGAGATTAATTTTAATGTAACGTTAAAGTAGTTTAAATATAACCATTGAGACAGTGAAGGGAGTATTAGAACAGATAAAATATTCAAGATTATGATAATGAAACAGGAAATGGCCACCAACAGCCACTATGAACGAACGCATATTTTACAAACAGATGATAAATGGTATTTTACAACATGTTTTTTTTAGAATATCTATATAAATGACAAGTAAGCAGTGTTTTTCAATTACTGAGTACGTAGTATAAAAATAAATACAAGATTAAATATACAGCGTGGTCAGTCGAACGTGTGAATGTTAAGTTATAAAGGTTAGAAGTAGGTTCTAGTCATAATGTTAAAAGTAAAGCACAGACTCGTTTATTTAAAAAAAGGAAATTGCAACAAGTTGTTCGTGTATCAATTAATGTGAAAGCAATTTCACGCCAGTAATATTTTTCTTTATATGTAGATATGCGCGTCCAGAAATAGTTTTAGTCAATTACACAAGGTTCATTGAAATTGTTGGTCATGGAGACTACAATTTGTTGAACATTAATCAATAGTATCTATATCATGATAATAAAATTTAAAAATTGCATAAAAATATTCCTGGATATTGGTGACATTACAAAGACCTTGTTACTAATTGTATTTAAGGGATGAAAGAGTTAAAAGTTAAGTATTCAAGAGAATGTATGATTTTTCATACTTTTTGGAATGCTGCGTTCTTATTAGTCAATGAAGTTACAAGAATTCCCTTTGATGTTCAAATCATTTTATTCTGATCCGTTTCAGAAACAATTTACAAGATCACATAACCTAAAGGGTACTGGGGTATAACAGGAAAAGCGTTGTTCTTGGGAAGGATCAATATAAAATGGCTGTTTAGTCAAAGAAAATACTTGGAATGATTTTACATTATTTTTTATATAGTTATAGCTCAGTTCTAGGCAAGGATAAATCAAACAGGTAAATCTTGTATCATTTAATAACCTCTATTATAACCATAATTTCAAGTGAAACTATTTTATAAAACAACTTCAACGTCTATTCATAATTAATTTATTAAACATTTATTTCACTATAACACAATCTTTATTTCGAATGAAAATATTTCATAAATCAATTACACCTCCAAATAAAAGTGCAATTACATTTTTTGTACACGGTCCTTAAATGGAACCGTCTGATATTTTTGCATAAATCGATCCCTTGGGTCATTCTCGATATAAAGGGTGTAAGATAAGGTCATCGAGAGTTTAATACTTTAGGAACATTTCATTTTTACTCGACAAATTAACGTGTTCGAACATCACACTGCAAACATTTCCTTATATTTTTTTTCGATAGTTTATCATCAAAATTTAAACAATTCTCCTTTCTTTTATATCATTCACAATATTTCATTTTATTGTTCGTCGTTTATGACACTCTAACGACGTTCGATCGTCGAAGGATACAAAAATTCATGCGTTTCACGAGGTCCGAAACATTCACTTTCGATTCAAACGGATTCAAAGGGAAGAATCGAGTTAGTGATTGGTATCGTCGAGGCAATAGAATTTTTTCTCGATCGATGTTTTCTTTGTGCATCTTATCCGACAATTTGGCGCGAACGGTGATCGATGTTCCCGTATTATCAGGCTCGAGCACTGATTGGCTATTGTCCGGTGGTCGCCGCGATAAAGCGGACCGTATTTCCGGTGATCAGATCCTAATTGTTCCAACGTTCCCGAACTTTCGCTGGTATTCGCGAACAGACACGATATTCCTGACATTTTTCTTTCAACGACGATTCACTGGCGGATAAACGAATCGGCGCTCCGATTTATTTCTCCTCTTATAAAAGCTCCTATTATAAAAGGAGACGGAACGTTCTCGATAAAAGAATTCTCCGACGTTGAAACAAAATTGGGGAATTTGTACCAGAACGCGAGAAATTCGTTGGACGATGCTATATTTTATTTCAGATTGACAAAATTATTTTATTATCACTGTCATTGGACAAAAAATTGTACGATTTATAAAGAACTTAAAAACACTCAGATTTCTTATTTTATATTAATAACACACGCGAGAGCAATGCAGTTTTCTTTTATCCGATCTTCTGTAGTAATTCGAAACATGCTATTGGATCTATGTAATTACCGTACATTGTCGTTTACAGGATAATTAGAAGCTGCTGGCTGTGAGTAAATACAGCTTGGATTACGAAAACGATGTAATATTATGTATTACATAACATGAACCAAAGTTTAATTTAAAAGTTGCTTTCTAATATAATTTTAGTTAAAAAAATAGTCGAAACTCTCCGGGTAGACCTAACGATAAAAGATAACGTATCCGTTTAAAAATAAAAATTCGTCTCGACGTCGAGGGGTAATAAATAATAATGCGCGTTTAATGAAATTCTGCGAGATACAGGCGCAGCGCGGGCACGGGGATTTGTCGGCAAATAAATGAATATTCTAATAAATAAAAATCCGTTAATCGGTCTCCGTGCTCGTTGGAAATATTCCGACCAGCGACGGGGTTCATTTTATCTCGTATCGAGCGACGAACGACGACGAAAGGAAAAAAGATGGCGACGGCAAACAGAAAGTTCGATCCTTAAAATAAATATTCCCTTATTTCAATGATTTGTTTCATTACGCGCGTCGGGTGGCCCCGCGGATTGGAAGTTTTACGATACCCGCGAAACAAACGGCGGAATAAATAGCGATCGAACGCTTCGACGACCGTTTGTTGGAATTCTGTTTTATGCTTACGGGTTCGAACGGACCGTTGCAACCCTTTGCGATCGTGCATGTACACGAAGTGATTGAAAAGCGTGCGTTGGAACCGTGGAAACGAAAAATGTATACATTTTTGCGTAAATTTTATTTTCGAAAATAACAAGAATCTTGCAAGGGATTCCTTTCGTTGATTCTTACAATATTTTTGTTTTCGTACTGAGCTATTAGCCCCAAAAAAGATTAAGAATTCTCCCAGACGGTGCTGCGAGCTTAAAAGGATTAAGAATCGCTGTCTTAGAGAATTTGGAACATTTCAGTTGGGGAGGAAACGATCGTTGACGACCAAGAACCGTGTCTATTCGCCTCGACTGGAAGATATAATTCTTAACGAGGTTCCTGCAAACCCCGAGGGAACCATTAAGAGAACATCCATCTGTAAAATTTTGTAAATTACAATGTGGCGATTGTTACATACAGAAGTACTGTTTGTTGTCATTTAAAAAAAAAAATATTCTTTAAATGGATTCTGGACCAATAAATTTTACTCTAAAATTATAAAAATTATACCTTATAGTAAATTTAGTATCGTTGGATGTAGTGGTAACAAGCTATCTACTATTGTAGAATTTATGTTAATTACTGATGAATCAAAATTTACAAAATAAGGACTAATGAGTCTACATAATAATAATAATAATAATAATTATTATTAATTATCTTTATTGCGTAAACGTAGAATATGTATATGATTATTTAGTAATACTGTGTAATGTGATCTGATATAAATTCATATTTTTGCCCAAAATATGCCTTTTCGTGATTAACTAATGTTATTAATTATTAATACATGCAATACACAATTTAGATTAATCGCGAAATAATTTTTGCCCAAAATTCTAATCACTGAATCTGAATTCCATTCATGACCGACCTACTTTCTTCAGTATACAGCCGGAGGCTGTTTTCGGAACATAACCTCAACAATTTACGTGCATGGGCAGTGGTTCATATACAAATTTGCAATCCAGATATCAATGACAATTTTATAGTAATAACATTTTAATATTTTAATAAATGCATCCTAGACGTGAATAAATTAATTACCCAATTACTTAATATTTTCCAACGGATTGCTTTAACACTGTTGTACAGACTATTTCTACAATAGAGAGTGTGTCGTTATCAAAAGTACGGCGACTGAAGTATCAGAATTTTATTAATAGAAAATTATCGCCGATATCGGTATTGCAAATTTTAATATTCTGCTCGTAGATGTCAATTGCGTGTAAATAATTTCTTTTTAGTAGTAAAAAAAATGGTCAGTAAATAGTAATAGTAAAACGATGCTCCCTTTTCATATATGTAGATCGAAAAGTAGAAATGAAGATTTTCGAATAAATTTTTTTTAATGGAATTAGAAAATGTCTAGTGGAAACGTTATTTTATTGGGTTGCTAGTGAACTCGTCACGAAGGATAATCCAGAGCAAATCTAGCCATAAACGCATTTATGCAAGTCCAGAAAGGACTCTTACGTAGGAGACAACTGTTTAACGAGCCTGTGGGACCTGGTATTAAGCGACTAGTCTCGGTATTATCTGGCGGTTTAACTCGATCTGTCGGCAGTTAAAATATATCAGAATGCTTCGACCTCCAGAGATTATAACAACTTACGAACAACTACGTGTGCTGGTGTGTTTCTTCTTTTAAGAAAAGTTCGCGAGTTGCTCGATTAGCCTTACTGATGAGTACACCGACAGAACGAAACGCCTTTCTGCTGGTAACAATCTGTTTCTGCTAAGCAACTTTTTTTAAACTTTTCTTAAAAGAAGAAACGCAACGATAAGCTTTGTTATGTTTTAACTCCTCTGTTGTATAATGCAACCAATCAGGAATCCAACAGAAAGAATCCCTATATAGTTGAGCAAAGAAATTTATTATTTAATTTGAATATGAATTATTCGTAAGCGTATAAAGATTCAAGGATTAATTTCTTTTAATAATTTTTGAAAAGTAAAATAAAATTCGTGCAATAGTTGGTTTATTATCACGTAAAACGTGGAGGCTGAAGCCTCAGAATTTTATCAATAGAAAATTGTCGTCTTTCAGTTTAGAATCTCAATCGAGCACGAATTTTAAGCAATGGCAATTTTGAACGAATGAATTTGTCTTGATTTTAACTGTTACACCACGAGAATAAACATACGCAGTCCAAGATATTGATTACACTTGAGGCTAATCGCCTGGACCTCCAATGTGTTTTCATATTTTTGTTTTCATTTTCTTTTTATATTATTTTTTAACATAGAATCGAAGCTCTCTGGGTTGAAGTAAAATAGCCTTGCACCACTAATAAAAACAGACGCTGACGGCAGCTATTTCTGTCAGTCTTAAATACGCTTGTAACAGAAAGTTCGCACCCTTTAGCTCTCTAATGGTCTCACAGAAGACCTGCTTCCCAGTTTATAGCTTTTTCGTCATGATTTCTTGCGAAGCATACTTTGAACGTTGTTGAAAGATGCCTCATTAAATGTCAAGCTACGTGTTTTTAAACGGAAGACAGTAAAGACGATAACAATGGTAAACGTTAATTGCCTGTAGAAAGACAGAAACAAGAAACCTTCTCCTATCAATCTATACAACTAAAATAAGTCGTATATTTAATTTTTTTAAACCTGCTTAAAGTAATGTACCTACAAAATGTAGTAAAACAGGATGTTCCCTAATGGGGGTGTACTAAATCTCTCAGACCTCATTCCCGAGTTAATCACGTCTTTTGTTTCTGAGGATGTGAAAAATGTGAAATTTGTATTTATTATTAATTTAGAAGAATTTAATACGTTGTTAGTATTTCTTAAATTAGTTTGTTTAGAAGCCTGTTCGAGAGGAAGGTTACGAAACGAAAGTCGAGCGTCGTGGAAATCATTTTACGGTTTTCATCGATAAAAAAACGTAAAAGAGTTATTTTCTGGTTGTCTTATTAGATCCATGGAAGGACTTGCTCGAAGAGACCGAAGAAATTGGAGTTCCTAAGGCACTCTTGCGACGCGATAAACGTCCTCAGCGTACACGACAGCACGGTGTTATTTTCTACGCTATCCCATCGCATGTAAGAAATATCGGACAACTAACATTACTTACCGGTGATCATGCTCAGCCCGAAGATGCAAAGAACCGGTGAGTTATTAAATAGTGATTAAATTACAGTCACACAAATATTTATATCCATTTTACACAAATAGTTTCATCAATTTAATGTAGTAATTTTCATCGAAATTTCATTCCGTATTTTTACATTTTTAAATTTATTTTCTAATTTACATTAAAAAGAATATTTAAGTCTGCAACACAGTTTGTAGAAGATGATTCTCGTATTAATAGCCGGGAACAGTTATTTTAAATCGATTCGACGTTCTAATTATAATGCAGCGTCTGTCATACGTATTGATTAGGGGTGAAATTCAGGTGTTTAAATTTTCCGCTTAATTTAACGGCTAAAACTTCGAAACCCTGGCTACCGCGTAAACCAACAGATTCTCAAATCAATTTACAATTTAATAATTAAGTAATTCATGATTGTTTCGTTAAATACTGCCATTTAACGAAATTCTAACAGTTTAAAAATGTTATTTGTATTTGTATTCTTTCAGCTGGCGATGCGTTGCCAAAAACTTTCGATATCGTTTTGAGAATGATATATTTGTAATTTTTTAGTGAAAATCATTCGTAACGCGAGTCTGTTATCGATTTGTTTATACGTAGTTATGTGGAAACACGCGCGACAGATGTTTACACTTACTTTCTCGAAAACAGAATTTGTAATGGAGAGGATTTTTATTCCATGTTTTTTATTTGATATCTCGTGGAGAGTACACCTCTCTACTGCACGGAGATATTGGATATTCTGTATAGTAGTTCCGTGAAACCATATTCAACTATATTTCCCGTCGAGTTCCGAAAACATAACACAAAAATGCTGTTTCAAAACACACAAAACGATACGTTCTTACGAGACAATTGATCGTACCTTTTCAATATTTATTCCCTTCTTACGTAGCAGAATATGCAAAATTAAAAGAAAATTTCAAGTTTCATTTTTATTAAATACAAATCTCGAAAGCAATGTAACGTTTTGTCGGAGAGTGTACAGACTAATACTTTGCTATAGTAACCTATATCAAGTTTCTAAGCAAACACAACGTTATTTACTTTAAAACGAAAACATCTTGAACAAAGTCAGGCATTACACGTGGCTTACGAATATGGGTGGTTATAAACCGTTTTCCAAACATCAATATTTCCATTTTGTCCTCTATAAATTCATAAAATTCGCCACTGTGGTGTGTGGGTCGAATTTAAGAACACAAATACTTATAAATTGGGCAGTAATACCACTGTGGGGACCAATACTCTATGAGTCAACACCAAAATGGCGGACAGATAACTGAAAAGTTTTGGTTAGGTTGAAAATACCAACATAATGGCGGATAGTTTGAATAAAAGATTCTGGATTCGATGACGATGAACGTATATTTCACGCAGAATATCCGTCGGTATGTTCGCAGTGAGGGTGAACGATTCTCAGCTCATCATGATCTCTGAGAAGGCGCAGCACGATCATTCCATGACTGGATATTTGCACAAGCGGACCGCCGACTTGGCAAAGTGGCAATTACGATGGTTCGTTTTATATCAGGTGAGTTGGCTGATACTTGACCTCTTTTAATTTCGTTTATAGAGCGGGAATCCTCGCAGCTTTTAAACGCATTAACCGCAGTTAAATATACAGTAAAATGTATGAAATATTTTTCGTCGCCTGTCCGAAACTAACGATCAAAGAAATCTTCCCAGCGACGCAAGAATTAATTAAAAGTTCCATAAAACTCCAGTTAAAATTAGTCGTTACATACACATAATACCATCATCTCGCGATTCGAGGCAAAACATTTTACGCGTTATCGAGCAAACTGTGATTTCCCTGGGGAACTAAAAAAAGTTGCAAACTCTGTAGTTTCTTCAATTCATTCGAAAGTTTCTTGAGAACGCGTTCGAGCCACGTCGTAAAGTTCGCGGAGGATGAAGCTTCGATTAACACCGTTTTTTCGCGAGTTACCCGCGAAAGTCGCGAAGTAAAGTTTGTACTGAGAGCTCGTAACAGTTTCCATCTGCCACTTCTCGATTTTCCATTTCCAACCTCTCCTTAAAACTGGAATTGTAATCAATTCTCTGTTCCTGCTGTTATTAATGCAGTTTGCAAATATTTGTCAAAGCTCCCCTTTAAAACGTAACTAACGATAATTAACGAACAGGATAGTTACCAAACTCAAAGCTTAGAGTAAGACGAGCTAGGTAATTTGCTGGAGGACAATTTATATTTCAGCAGAATAACAGACGTACAGTAGTGCCTCGCTTTAAGACAATTTTGTACACTTTCCTTATATAAATTATTAGAATGTTGGGCTGTCTTTGTTGTTTCTTCCACAAGCTTGTCGTATTGGTGTGTTTTAGAATTTGTTGTTTTACTACGAGAACGAGCACTGTTCGAGACCCAACGGCGTCATTATGTTGGAAGGATGCTATTGCGATCGTCTGATCACCGTCAAAGGCAAGGAGCCCGACAAACAGGTAGGTGCTCGCAGCTTTTAGTTTTCGTGCAGTGTCAGATCTGTGTACGCGATGAACCTGTTCGACAAACGTGTAAATACCTCTCGGTGTAAAGCGAGGTTGTATTCTTCAAAGAGCGATTTACAACGCGCAGAGTAATTAATTGCGATAGCACGAACAGTTAGAAACCATTTTCGAACAGTGAATTTGTTTCGACGCATTGGCTGCCGTGCACGTTGCAGAGAAAACGATTTGTTACGTAACAAGAGATGCGCCAACGTTCTAGGAAAACCCCATCCTAGTCGTATAATTAACCAACTGAATTATTTACTAATGCGCAGCGGCGTAGACGTCGACAAATTTCCCACCACGATGGAAATTATTCATTCCCAATTTATCGAGTCATTAACATGGAGATTACTTTATAACTTTCGTGCACAACCGGGTCGGGCTACAGGGATAAAACAGCAGAAGAAAGAAATTACATTAGAAAAAGTTAAATGGTTATCTCTATTTATAGAAGTGGAACTATGTATTATTTCGTAATTAATGTTTCATTCTTTATAAAGGAGCGTTATAGTACTAAGACGATAAATGTTTAATTTAAAACACTTTTTTAGACTAGGTAAAATGAAAATCAGGAAGTTAAAAATATTCCTGCGAATAGTTAATGGTAAAAGTCCGTTAGGTCTTAAAAGTCGTTCCATTGTATGCTTTTTAAGAAAAATTTTTTTTTTTTAGTTTGATCGTCTAAAATAATGATTGTTGCCAATATCGATAAATTTATAGTATATAATTTGATAATAATATCGACGACATTCGTTGAATGTGCTCGTGGTTAGGTCAACATTGGAATCAGGTATGCTTACCTGGCCCAAAGATAGGTCAGAGCGTAAAAATTTAATTCGCCAGCCTTGACCGCCCGACTGGTGCATTATTTCATGACCCCGCGAACTAGATCTGCAGAGAATGTAACTTTGCGAATTTTTCAACATAATAGGCGTTGCTTGGTTGTCTGGGTGATTATGCAAGAACGTTTTATTACTACAGCAGTTCGGTAAAATCATTTCTTCGAGTTGCTCGAATGCCCCGGGCGACAGTACTTCTTTGTACTCTGCTCCTTGAAACTTGGTGCATTCGTTTGGCTAATCAGATTTAACTGTCAAACGTAGAAAGGAGGAAATTTATGGGTTACTAGTCTTAGAATATGCACGAAAGCAATCGTCGAGGTGATGTTATATTAAAGTTCCACGTTGAAATTTCCAACGAACGCCTCTCCCTCGCAAATGAAAACACCCTCTGACTTATGTTATCGAAAGAGGTTACCGTTAAGTTTTCACGAATAGGTCAGGAATTTAACGCAACTGGGTTGTAAAGTACTTCTGTTCTATTAAAGTAGCTCGTTAACTATATCTATATAGACTATAATCCTTGGGATTCCAGATTGGAACGCATCCAATCAATGCATTTGCACGGAGTATGAATCGCCATTATGCTTCTCCAAGATAGAGTGACATTTAAACAGTATCTGCCTGGAGACACCCACTATTGCAAACAAAAGTTTTTTTGCGATTGCGTTAAAAGAAATAAATCTAATTATTCAATAAAGTCTCTTTAAATGATTATAAATTATCGAGATTCTGAACTCAATGACTCGCAAATAATCTTACCTTGTATCATGAAAAGGTAATATTTAAAGAATAATTTTCGGTGGATTATTTTTAATCAAATTTTATTATTTTTGTCCATTTCATTAGTTGGCTATTTCCCATATATTTCTGATACACTCTGTATATTTGGCGAGATACCTGGGAATGCGAGAGTCCAGGTGCATTACGCAGGTATAAATGGAACAAATATCGACGCGATTACGCAAACAAATAGGGGTCCCTGGAATATTAGCATGCAATGGCAAACATTTTCCAACGAGCGTTTCCGTGTAACTTGTTATTCATAAAGTTACGCGCACGGCACAAAAAAAATCAGTCCGACCGAAACACGTATTTGAAATTGATGGATAGAGCTCGTTTCGTTTTATTCTATGTTTCTTTTTCGTTGCTCCTTTTAAACGAAGAGATATTTGAAAATATTTTTCAAGTACCTTTATCACGAAAGAATGTATGTAAAAAGATGCAGTGAAAATTCTGTTACTCAAACCTAACCTCACTTTTTATATTATACAAAAACATAATCTACAATAAAAACAAAAAATACAGAGCATTTATTTGCATAATTGGAAAGAAGATAAAATAAAAACAAACACTTAATCAAACATTAAACTTATTTCTAATGTCTGGTATAATTTACAATAAAATGAATCGGGATTCGAGTATTTTTGTTTAATAAATACATTCAAGTATATATTAAATATTCCTACATAGATGTATAGTATATTTGTATATTTGAGCAATCAATATTTGGGTATTAATTGCAAGAGTACGTTCGTTCGTTTTAAACATGATATCATCTGTAAACATTAACGTTCGCTATCGAGAGTCAGTGTATAAAAAAAAAAATTGTTGCACCAACCTTCGAAAATGGTACAATAAATTTACACATTAATGACACGGCATCGCGACATTTAATTTGCTCGAAGTCGCGTTTATCGTTGCAGCTGAGAATTTTATTACGAATCGTGTACCGCGTAACGACGTATAAAATTCACGCGAGACAGAACGCTGATTGTCCGGCTGTGTTCGAATTCATTTAATCGTTAATGCAGTAAGAGAATGAATATTTTCCGTCGCGATATGCATCAAGTCGTAACACGTAAAGTGTTAACGCGTAAGCTGTTCTATCGATTTCTTCAAAGGTCGCCTGACAGGTCAACTCCTTTTTTAATTTTTTCTTTTTTTTTTTCTCCTCTGCGCGTTGCTCCCGCCATGGCGCTCTCTCATCTTCAAAAGAGGATTATAAATCGTTTAGGCACTGCGGGAAACGTGTTGCACTTCGGAGGCTGCTTTGAGGAAATTGATATTTTTCAGACGGTGTTTTGAAAATGTCCACCGTCAACGAACGGTGCGAGACTTCGTTAGACGCGAAAATAATTTATCAGCAATAAACGTATCGTTTCACACTCTGTATAGAATTAAAAAATGAACTATACCCTGCGCAACGATTGTTTTTAATTAAACGAATTTACTTGTCGGGTCCACGATCGCGCCGGGCACTGTAATTGAAACAGGAACGTGATAATAATTTGTTAAAAGTAATTAAACGGTACCAAGAAAATGTGTTGTTTCCACGTTTATGCGAGCGAAATATTTCATGCGCTTTAACAACGAACTTCAACAATGGGTTCCAACACTGTTACGTAATTGTTATTTCGTGAATTCTAAAATAATCGTTGAAGTTCAATATTTATTTAAAGATATTGTTTCTTGTTTATAACAAGACAATTTTGCTTGAATTTGTTTTTTTTTTTTATCGCAACGCTTTGGGACGTTTTAACGTTATCTTTGATTTACATCTTTAATGTTTTATTCTGCACAAGCACCGAAACGTTATTCCGCGTGTTAGCGAATAATTACGTTTACAGTATGCAACTTCGTTTCACGGTTCGTCACAACCTCAAATAACATCTTCGCATTTTCCATGAATAAATTGTTCGCTTATTTATTCAAAAATAGAATAATCCAACAGTGGATTATTTTGTGCGCCTTCTGTACTCGGTATATAAACAAAGATTAATAACAATATTGTGATATAGTTCTACAAAGATTGGGACTTTAAATTTTGTGATTTTGCAAGGAAATTTGTTTAAAAAAATTACCCAAAATTACTACGATTCCGGATCACTATTGTTCGTATTCAGGGATTATTTTGATTAACACGTTGAATGCCAGAGCAAAACTGTAAAACTTTTTGTGAGATCAAAACTGTGATTTTAGATAATTGTAAATTACATATTAAAATTTCTCTTACCGCATTAAAATTCATGAATCCTATTCAATTTATTTTCTTTAACGTAAAAAGTGTTATCATCCATATATGGATGACGTAAGTAATGTTAAAAAAAAAAAAATTGTCTTGACACCTTAGTATGGAGATTCTACAGATTCAAAGAAACTCCAGGTGGAGATGTCAATTTACTCTTCCTTTGAGGTTGAAAACCGTCACACGAAAACTTAGATACAAGAAATCGTGGGTGGTAAACAAAGGCTGCTAGGGGGAAAAGCATACACACAGTTTTAGGAGAAAGGAAACGTGTAAACGGCGCCGGCTCCCAGAGAGCGAACACACCGGTCACCCATCTCGAAGCGCACGCGGCTAGAGCCCCGCTTTACGTGAAACAGCGGTTGGAGTCGACTCCAACCCATGAGACCGACTTCGCTGTAGTAACAACTAATTTTAATTTTTTTATTCTTGTACACTTCATCAATTCAAATAATCGAATAAAAATGTTTATTGAGGATTCGAGTATTATTAATTAATCGTTTATCCTTTACGTATTAAAAACAATTTTGTTAAAATTATTTGGAAAAAATTTGAAATTTATCCGATGCGATCAACTTTATTCGATATTCTTGATTGTAAAGAAATTATTATATTTCTCATAGAATTATTTTAAAAATATACGAATGGCGATATAGTTAGGAATATCCTGCGGCTGAGACTCTTAGTTACAAGTTCCTTTTGCTCGAAACAAAGTGAGGTTAGGTCAGAAAGCTGTGTGGTTAGACGCATACCGATCACAGTTCTAAACAACTGTTGCATGTTTCTGACTGTAGCTCCTCCAGCATTTCCTTTTGTGTCCTAACTTAGAAATTGTATGTCGAGAAGTTTGAAGTCAACATTAGTTGATACAAATACTCTTAGAAGGTCTCGTTTAATCGTACGCGTTACAAAGGTCAATTAAAACGTTCTCCATTCCTTTACATTTCTCAAAATAACTTCCTTGGAACCCATAATTTTAAATTCATTTGGATTTTTTAAGTAATAAAGTTTAAGTAATGAATGGAATGCCAATAATGAAAAAACTCTAAACGATTAAATCCAGAAAACAAAGAACAATTTTTAAATTTTAAATTGCCTGTTTTATACAAAAATTGGAATATATTGTTCTGCAGCTACCACTAACACAGTGTGTATTCGTCCCAATCAAATTTTGCGAAAACCAATATTTACAGATTTAGAGACAGAAAACAATTCAATAGATTTCAACAATATGAAATAGAATCCATTTGAAGTTTTCCAAATAGAGCACACAGTGTATGTTATAGAAACCTGATACGATTTTAAACATTCATTTATACAAGACCGGTTTAACATTAACAAACCTTTGATATCTTATTAGGATTTATAATACTGAACATGTAAATTTGAAAAAGTTTAAGTTTCTTAATTGTTCTGCTTTTATTTTACGTCTCATGCGTCATTTCTCTTCCTTGAGATCATTTAAATTTCCAGCTTGCAAACTTTGTTACTTCGTTCAGTACGTCGGGAAGAGAATAAAAAATTTTATAATCGCGAGGTGGTTAAATCAGTTTTAATGAACTTCTACGCAATGGAAAACTTTCTAAAATCGACTGGCGCTTATAATAAATTTTTGCAGAGGACAATATGGCTAAGCTTCGTTTAGCACTTTGGCTTCAGGTTATAAAAGATATTATAAAAAATGACAGTAGTAATTAATTAGATCTTTCAAACTACTAACCCATAAAAAGTGACTAATGATTTATAAAATTGTTGAGATTACATTTTCAATTGTGCACCGAGTAAATGTATCTACGTTTATATTTATATTTATGATATTAAATTGTATTAAATTATAAAATAAAATATAAGAAAACAACATCCTAGATTCGTCTTCGAAAATGTTCTTGGATGAGTGAACGAGGTTTGACGACACCAGAGGGAATTCTTCGAGCCAGTTCCTGAATTTTTCGCATTTCTCAACCTACAAAACCCCACTGCACGTGCATAAAATTTCTTTATCAGCCAATAAAATTCAAAGAAAGTCGGAACTTTCTTCTTCGTAAGTTCTAGAATATACAAGGCGAAACATCGAATCTAATACGTTATATTTTATGCAATGTTAACTAAAACTCACAATCGTCGTTTTGATTTAGTCCTACAAGTCACGTTGTCCTTATTATTTATAAAAATTACAAAACCCTCTTAACGACAGTATAATGGTTTCGTCGACAAAATGGCGGTAAATTGTTGCATAGAAAGGCGTAATTTTTCATTAAACTTTCTTTTTTAACGCGGAACAATTTTATCGAATTCCAAACGTCTTCGTTCTACGATCAAGCTTAATCTTACGTGTGAAAACCTTGTTCGCGTGATAGCTTCTGAAAGAAAGGAATCACATCTTCCGGGGAAGAAATCGATTGCAGCCCGTCAGCCTTGGCGTGCCGCGTGTTCTCGAAACAATGACTATTGCGAACCTCGGCGGTCTTCTTACATCGAAGTACGCGTCTCGTTTTACCGGTCCATTGTCTGACGACCAGCATTGTCCCCGCTTTGCATAGCCCGCGAGAGGCGGTGAAGCAACCTTCTATAGGTCTCTACTTTCAATCGAGACAATCGCCCTTCTCCGATGCACGTGACGCCATTGATGGGGTCAAGTTGGACGCGTAAACAGAACTCGGAATCGATTCGATGCTTAAATTGGAAAATGAGACGTCCCGCTTAATAGTCAAGCGTGTAATAGCGTAATCGGATTTCGAGGATGGCGTTCGAAAATTGTAATATAGCGGAACGCAAATTGCCCGAACGAAGTGAAACTTAATAGTTTGATTAGGCTGTTATTGGTACCAGCCCCACGCACCGCGCGCGACCTTTCGAACCGTTGACCGGTCTGGAACTTTGGCATTCGATATATACCGGAACATTCGAAACGATCGATCGTATAGAAAATTGTTTCGAATAAATGTTATGTAGCAAATAATTTGGTGCAATGAGAATTTTAATTGAAATCAAAGTTGCACAAAATTGTATCGCTGGACAAATAATAATTTTTCAAAGGCGTCGTACGATTTTATTTTAACTTATTCAATATTAATATTATATTTCCCGGTCCTTTTAACCGTTTGGGAATTGCCCGTGTTGTTCGTTGTTCCTTTTTCTGAAACGAATAGTTATTTCCCGGTATACTTACCGCGAAGTAAGACAAAGCTTGTGCAAGAGGAAGAATACTTTCTTTTAAATTGGAATTCTTACTAAAGTTTACGAACGCTACCTTATTGTCCTTATCGTCTAGAACCATCTGACGTGAAAGCAACTTTCTGTAATTCTTCTTTATTGTTTCAGTAACACTTGGATCCCATTTGTTGGATAGTAGGGCTCGCGTTACGCGGAGGGAAGAAGATTTAATATTTTTACTACCTTGACACGAAACGCGAAACATTCCATCGGTAGCAATATAGGTCCATTTGTCTCGCATTACCAGTTATCGAACACTCCGCCATCTTGTACAATTTCGTTTCGAGCAATTATATTACTAGAAAATTCTGATTGCCAGAGTATTTGCACAAAGGCAGTTCCAATTTTAATTTTAGGTAAATTATTCAATTTTAATTTCTGTATAATTACGTTACAGTTTCACATGTTGCACGAATAATTACTAACTTAATTCGACTGCTCTTAGCAATGCGTAGCAATATTTATTCTATATTTAAAGTTACTAAACATTCTCACAAAATACGCAAATGTAACGTAATTATAAAGGAAGTAATTATATATGAAAATAAAATTAAAATTAATATCAAAATTAAAATCACTGAAGTCACTAAATTAAAATTAAAATCTCGTTGAAAAGAAAGATCGACGGTCCTGAAATTTCGAAAAATATGACACTCAGACTTTGTTGCTATTAAGTCACCCTTTGTGTGGCTCAATTTTTCGAATTTCAATTTGTTGTACGTTTCGCGATTCTTTAAGCCCCCAGCATCCGCGCGGCGTAGGAAAACGTGCTGGTTTCATGCAGCGTGAATTAATTAAAGATGAGGTCCGGAAGCGATTCGCGTAGAATGCGCGAGGCTCGAGGGAAAAATTGCGAAACAACGACGTTGCGTACTACCTTCCGATGCAGTTTTCCCGTTTTCCTCTTTTCCCGTTTCTCCGCGACTCCAATTAGCAACTTGTTCTTTATCCCGTACATCCAATGTATCCGAAGTTGGTCCTTTATCGAGGTTTGTTCGCTTTGTGAGTTCTTTCGGATGGGAATTCAGGCATGTCGGTGTTGCCTTTGTTGAAATATGCAAAATGCGAGTAATATGCAGCGCGGAGGTCAAACGATATTACCTTCGGCGAAGGTAGCTTCCCCTATCAGTATCAAATTACAGCTTAACAACCGCCAATTGGAACAATACTTGGGAATTAAGCTACTCGGAGTAATATTTGATTCTCGGATATTATGGAAACCACATATTAACGAAGTCAGAATAGTCAAAGCCTCATTATCCTCGAAATTATTTCTGCTAAAACTTGAGGAGCGGATTTAATCAGTTTGTTATTAGCATTCTCGTGTATTTCGAAGCACGATGCAAGTCAGAATTTTTAAATTGCATCCTTTGTACTTTTATTCGTTTAGAGAGTTTCCTTATATATTGTACGTTAGATTGTAAAACGTGTTTAGAAATGAATAATTATATAACGTACTGTTTATTTTTTATACCGAGAAAAAATTGTTAAAAAATTCTGTCAATGGCTATCGATACAAAAGAGTCTGTTTCCTTGAGTGAGCTTTTTACTTTGAACCAGAGTACTCGTTTTTCATTTACAAGACGTTTATAGTTCGAGCACGTTAGTTCGTTTAGCTTGAAAGTAATGATGATGGATTGAATTACTAACGAAGTCAATACTCGTCTTTACTACGAGCGAACTTAATTTATTAGGGAAAGTATAATCATGCCATTAATTGAAAATTCGTCGAGCTTCTTAGGTTCATTTTGATCTCGTTTATTGAACTGTAAAATAACTGGTACGAAAACGAGTCGATCCTTTTTTCTAAAAAATTTCTTACGTTACTTTCGACTGTGAGAAAAATAACAATAATATTTATTTTTTAATTCTTAGCAACAAAAAGTGATAAAAATTGTGAATTTACAGACATGGTATTTTGTTAAAATTCATATTAAAATCGTTCAATCGTTTTTTGGGGTTTCCGAATAATATTTTTGTCAGCTTGTGGTGACTACTTGGCGAAAATTGTACGGTACTTTAACTATTCCCTTGTTCTACCAAGCATCAAATATGTACTGTCTCTGGGCCATACTAAATGCAAAATTCAGCCAGGAAGGGTACAACACAAATACCAACAATAAGTTCAACTTTTTCGTCTGCGACCATGACTGTAAATTCCCACTCGATTTACTTATACTTAAGACGCTATAAAAGGATCGTCTTTGACATATCATTTCTAATCGAAGTTTAATGGCCATGTAATGGCAATTAGTTACTCTCCAGGAAATCTGTCTATGTACTCGCGCTGTCAAAGACGCTTTGAAGGTTCCCCCTCTTCAATTTCAGACTAACAATGCTAAGTACGACCGCGTGGAATCGATAGACATGATTGTTACCATAGTAAACATGTATTCTGATCAAGTGATCTCTTAACCAACCCAACTTGCTCAAAGAGAAGTATTAGAGAAGCCTTTTAGAGAAGTTTTTGGAAATATGTCTATGCTTCTAGAATTTTCTCGCGGTTTTTTGGAACCATAAACGGGTCCTTCCTTCTTCCATTGACGTCAATGGGAAACAGCGTGGTTTGAAACTAACTTCACTTTGATATTTTGATGCTGGAACCGCGTAACTGGCAGAATTATTCTGGTAAAAATGGGAATTCAAAGCACACGCAATTGAAACGGACGAGCGTGATAATTAAGAAATGATTTTTAGAAACTATTTCCTTTTGTTCATTTGTTCAGTTGCATTCTCCATCGGACTTAACGAAGCCCCTGCGGTTTAAAATAAAATTCCAATTTGAAATCGCGCACGAAATCATTTTCACGGGGTTTAAAATTCTCAATGACAAAACAGTTCATAAATACGGGTTTGAAAACTGACGTATATCAAGTATTTATTCAATGAAATGCACGTTCTACGAAAATTTATTTCATCCACCATGTATCTTTTTTCCGAAAAATTCAAAATCAATATTTCTCGAACGAAGGGTTTCGTATTCTGTTTTGTTTTAGCGGGCGTCAAAATATTTAGACACGACCCTGAGCCAATCCCTTTCAATGTTGAGAAAAATGAGCGCAATGAATAAAATATAACCAGAACACGCGTGTAAAAATACTGCTACGGAAACCTAACGCACAGTGAAACAAATTTGATACTGTTTCATGCAGTCATTATGTCACAGCGAGTTTATGCGAAAAAGTTGCTCGTTTTCGACGTGTATGAAAAATTACATCCAACGTAACATCGATTATTTAACGTAAATCGAGTGTCTGCGCCATAATGCGAAAGTGTATTAAAATTGGAGGAGAACAGACGAGGTTCTTCCTTTTTACGCTTAGACTACCCACTGTCGTAACCCAGTCACGTACACGTGATCTGGTAGTCCCCCCTCCTTTGTCAGCTGCATCCCATTATTTGTTTAAAAGTCAATAAGAAAGTAAATAGAAGCACTACAAGGAAATGTACGCAGGTTTCCTCAACGCTTTCCACTCGAGAATGGTAAGAAACGAACGATCAATTTCGTTGGATTAATAGACTATTTCTTCCACGAAAATTCTATTTTCGAGAATTTATTAAAGAATTTATCCAGTGCAAAGGGTTAACTATGGAAACAGCTTTCAAGCGAACCTTGAAGCGTTATATTCTTGCTCGAGGAGCAAGGGTCATGGCGGACGAGCGTTTCATTGGCGTTTTGCGGTCGAGCGTATCGACAGTGCCATTGAAGGCCGCCAGCGGATCCCGAACAGATGATGGTTTTCTTCTATAAGTCTCGAAACAGAAGGTCTCGATGGCTCGCTGGAAAACGGTGGGAAAACGAGCCGTCAAGATCCTTCGTTTAACACTCGTGGCTCGAGAACCACGTCCTTTGAACATAGCAACATCGGAAACGATCGTCTACCACGACCCTAACTCTATTAAGAAAATAGATAGACACCCACCTTGATGTTCCAAGCCAGAAAGGAGTGTCTCGAGTGCCTTGTTCTTAAAATTTAACATCTAAAACGTCCATTAAAATACGTTTATTTGATTATGGGACCATGTAAAAGTACGCAAAGTCTTTCAAGTTGGCTGATAGTTCTTTGCCAACGACGATCTTTCATCCTTTGAAGTTCTCAGGCACGTAATGTGTTCGAGAAAGAAAAGAATGTAGGAGGAATAGAAATGGAAAATTTAGGATAATCTCGCAGATCCAAATACGACCACGTTAAGGTTACATAATTTAACAGGTATCAGAAACTTTAAGGGGCGATTCTACGTGAAAAAATCGAATGGTAATTAAGAATGATGAAACTCGTTTAGGGGTTTGCGTTATGAGTTATTTACTCTTGAAAATGCAAGTGAAAGGTGTCATGGCGGACGCAGTGACGCAGCGACATCAGCTGATGTCAGCGCGATGGCGGCAGTGCAAGTTCCACTGAATAATGATACTTAAGAACTCGGATACAAACCCTCCAACGCAATTTCGTTATCGATATTTACTTTTTCGTCTTATTTTGGTATGCAGAATAGCCCCTTAAAGTTTCAGACACCTGTTGCTGAGTCTGTATAATCACAGTACAGAAACGACGAGATTCACGTATAATTAAAAGTAATTCGAACGAACCGGCGCTTCGACGCAATAAAGAATTAAAATTTTTATTAGCTCCCGGCCGGAGGTAGGTCAACGGAACTCCGTGTTGTTCTTTTTCGCACGTTCAACGTTCATTTTTCTCGTCGAATGTTATATGCCGTGCCCCGCCCAGTTCAGAGATATTTTATAACAATTACAGCAATAAAAATTGTATCCTCGCTGAACCGTTTCCGCTGCGAGCTGACCTAATTCAGCATCTTGCAAAAGATCAATTTATAAAACGTATTAAACCCGCGAGGAAACACGGAATCGAACGTTTCGCAATAAATAAATATTTTATTATTCGATCGAGTAAATCTCATGAATTTCAACATGTTGGTTGTATCGATTATTCGAATGAAAGTTATACGAATAAAATTCAGTTTTAAAAGTCATTTTTCCAAGAGGACGTCTCGACAATAATTTCAGATTTTGCTGAACGTTTAAAGTTGTTAAATACCTCTTTGAAACAGCTTGAATGTATGAACTCCAGCAGATAACAACTCGTGAAAGATTAGACCGTTAAACAGCGTGAAGTAATTGCTTACTTGAACTACTTGGCTTGGGGCACTTGTTGAATTTGTGTACTTAGGGATTATCGAATTTTCGATGTGGAATATACATATGGTTGAGAATTTGAACTCGTCGAGCTTGCACGATTCAACGAACATATAAAATTATCACGAGCGAACGTTAATAAAATATAACCTCGACTTACTTTTGCTCCTTCTAAATAGTAGATTACACCTGTGAATACTAAAGGAAATGTAAAGTGAACATTAGCACGATAAAACGAAGAGTACAAACCTAATCTGATCAACCTCCAGCTCTTATGAAAATTATTTCTTGATAAATTTCCCTTTCATTCGGATGCTTTCGTAGAAATTATAGCTAAGTGAATACACGTTGTGGGTGTTTCTAATAAATAATGTGCCTCGATGGCAAACGTAGGATGAGTAAGCTATTTTCCTGTAATCATGTCGCGAGGTTGAGAATACGAAAATACGTGAAGTTTCATTAAGGCAGGCATTTTCACTGTCACAAACGCATAATTGTTATTATCTTAGACAGAATCTCGAGTGAAATAGTTTATTCCATTAATAATGTAATTTCTGAATTATTATAGCGAGCGTTGCATTTATGAAAATTAACAAAATTCCCCAGCCACGACTTTTTGCAGGCTTCTTGCCGCTTACTTGTTTGTTTAATTTCTCAAAGTTTCGCGTACTTCTTAACTACATCCTCGAACCTGATATTTTCCGTTTCAGGAGTTCGGTCTCAGGCATATTTCCTACTTACTCTCATTTTGCGAACTCCACTTTGTTCAGTGTGCACGCGTAAGGTGGAAAATCTTGTTCGCTTGGCCATCCTTGATGAAGAAATGTAAACCCTTGAGAGCACTACTTTATTTTTACCCTCTTAGAAGTATACAGGATGTTCCTAAGCTGCTAGGCCGAACTTCCGTCGTATTCCGCTGCTGCTGGGAATTGTCATGGCGGAAAGTAACCCAACCCTTGTTTCGTCCAGATGCTGGAATAAATATTGGATAAATATTTAACGATATCGAGAAAGCGTTGTTTCGTGTGAAATGTGTTTACATTCTTATTTTTCTAAATTATGTGTTTTCCGTCATGCCAAGGTGACCTTGAGTGTTTTAAATAGCAGAGTGTTGTAACCGATACAAAACAAATTTAGTGACCTGTAACATAGTGACCTTGAAGTGCCCTTTACTCAAGTTACTTCAAGGTCACTTTCGTGATTACAGTGTATACAAGAAAAACAAAGTAACATACTTCCTACTGATCAAATGATTACACGAATGATATTATTCAATTTTTAATGGTACAGAACTGTTATGCAATTTATGGAGCACACTGTATAAAAAATGTCACGAAGTATGATATACTATTTCCATTATATCCATTCATTGGTCTATACAGTTATTATTAATAAAAATAACAGTAGACACACTCGATGTTAAGGATACAAAAATATTGAATTATTAATTCCGAGTAAACTTATCATGATTAATTTACACATTTCTGAGTGTCTGTAACTGTATGGTATAGTATATTAAATTTATGTTCGGATAGTAATTTCGACGCAATAATAAAAAACTGATAAATGAAAACGTGCCTGATATTTCTCTCGGAAAAATGAAATTTTAATTTTGTGTATATTTCCCGATACACTTTAAAGTAATGAAATTCTTTGAAAGGGCCGTTGTTATTGCAAATCCCGTTGATTCTGTGCCAGATATATTAAAAAATCGATATTATCCTTGCTTTTACACCATTTGTCATATTGCATGCCATTTTTTAAATTTTACCCATTTATATTTCTTTCGAACACTTTATTTAATTCATAACTACCTCAATGATTGCAATTAGTTTATTGTTAGTATTCAGTTTTAACTAGCTCCTTGATTATCACTTTGTAAGTAGTTTTAACCGCCTTCTAGTTCACCATCCCCAAAGTAATGTTAACAGGGCCTCTTGGCCATCAAATCTGAGGTATCTTTAATCGTCTGCTAGGCCAGCATATCTAAATATTGTTAACTAGCTCCTTGGGTACAATATCAGATGTAGATTTAATTAGTTTCTTTTTCACCATCCCCAAAAGTAGCTTTAACGAAGCTTCATGGCCAACATTCCAGGATAGCTTAAGAGTCTTTTTGACTATCATCTCTGAAGGAGCTTCAGTAGCTTTCTAAGGTAGCTTTCACAGTCTCATTGGCCAACTCTCTAAAGTAGCTTTGACTAGCTCTTTGACCAGTACTCAAAGATAGCTTCCAACCGTCTCCGAGGTAGCTTTAATTACCTCCTATGCCATTACTGCAATATAGTTTTGACACGTTGGTCGCCACGCTATACATCAAAATTCATTGTTTTGCTTAAATCCGAGCAACGCTTCCGCAATTGCCTCGTGAATTTCATCTCCGTTGCAGGTCGAGCTGTTGTTTGCTTATGCAAGCGTTGCGTGGCTAACAGCGTTAATAAATATTATGTCATTAATAGTGCAGCGTGTTGAATCGGTAGCGGTAGGAAATATTATGACGCACGACGGCATGATCGATAACACCATAAACTCGCCGGAAGCCAACGCAGAGGCTCTTTTAATGAGACACTGATGTACACCGTTTGCTCCGCGTACCAAGATACACTGTCGTCCATAAGTTTTGCGTTACCGGGTTTCAACACATTTTCTCGCGTATTCCTCGATATTCGCGAGCAGAGACAAATTTTCCAGGATACTAATTCGAACCTAAATGAAAAACTTATTCACCCCTTGACGCTCGTATCTTTTCGTTCTGGGCCTGCTTCAGAGGTCAGTCGAGCACTTGCGAGAAAGAGAAAGGTCGAGCGTTTCCCTCTAGCGGAGAACGTGGAAAGTGTCGTCGCAGATTCAAATTTCATTTACTTCCAACAATTTCAACGCTGTAAAAAACATTGGAATAGTCGAACGGAACGTATTCGAACAGAAAGGCTGCTTTAAATCGTATTAAAAGCGAGCAACGAGAACCGGAACGAGATGACCAAAAATATGACAAACGAGCGGAATTTCATTTGCAAAACGATACTTTGGAAGCTCGGACGAATTTGTGGAAATGACCAGCTCTTGTACCGCACCGTTTGACGTTGGTTGTAATTAAAATAGCGGAACTGTGACTTGTCATCGCGGTCGTTTGAAAGCTTTCACGAGTCGAAAGGCGCAGTTATCAAACGAGAAACTCGACCGAGTACCGGCAGTTTTGAGAGAAGGTTAAACAGACACGAAGAGCTACTGACGGTTAAAAAATAAGCGAAAATGTTCTATCGTACGCGAATTCCCGGACACACGTACGACCAACTTTTAGCGGAATAATGTTCAAAACAGAGGCCAACTTACGTTTGAATATTTTACTCCGACAAGTATTCGTTAGAGGAAATACTCCTTTTATTGTTTCGTAACTCTCTGTTACTCACAATTATAATTTATTTAAGAAACTAATCATATTCTTGTATTCCGTTTCGTTCGATAATTTGGAGCTTCAGGCTAACCTTATCAACGCCATGGATTCCTTCTTGCGTGAATTGTTAAAGTAAATCGCTCTATATGGTAACGAACGTACTTGTAAACGCAAATTATCCCTTTATATCGGTAATAACATTCATTTCACGCGTTAGCGACGCCGGGACAACAAGTAGGTAATTAAACACGTTCAGGATTACGTTATTATCCCAAAACGAAGTGCCTAGCACGAGTTGGTATTCAGGGATATCAAGATGTCAGCGTAGAATCGCTTATAACGAAGTCAGACTCTGTTTATCATAGAACGAATTACGATATAACAAATTGATGAACATTTATAAACGTACAACTACGTACAACTACTAAAACAGACAACCGGGAATTAATTTCAACGAAAAGTGCACGGCAAGCTTTCTACCACAGTATAAAATAATTTACTCTAGCGTGTATATTACTAATTACTCTACAACTTTTGCTTTGTCGAGTACGACACAGTAAGCCCCTTTCCAGATGCGGAATTAATTACCTGGCGTGCAACAAAAGTATTTCCATATACAGTCGGGGACAAAAGTAAGTGGATAGATGATGAAAAAAATTGTAATGGGAAATTTTAGAGGCCAAAATACGACGGAAATCAAGAATACCAATTTGTTGATGGAAGCTTCGTTAAAAAGAATTTTTTTTCTGGAAAATGTGCAGGATATCGGGGGTATGTCTATTGACCAAAGATGATTGTAATTGACCCCTGCAACTAAAAATAATTTTTTTTTAACGATTTGAAATTTTTTTTTCGCCGAAAAATTTAGGCACCACCCTTGTCGATTTTCCATAAAAATTCGTTTTTGATTTTTAGTAATTTTGTTTAACGCCCTACAGAAAAGTTGTCAAATACTTTTTCGTAGGTACCTATGAGCTTTACTTCAGAAAAAAGTTTCATTAAAATATATTCACTATTGTAGGAGTTATGGTTGTTTGAAAATTGGACCATTTTTATGGGGTTTTCCTAACTTTACGGGGTTAAGGGACAACTTTTCGAATATTTTTGGAATTTCTACATATTCTTCATCAAAATACGCGTCGTTTGCCGTTTGAAACATTAAAATTGTCCAATCCGTTCAAAAGTTATGACGTTTTAAAGATATTCATGAAACTTCAAGGTAGCATTTCTGGCCAGTATTCATATTTTCGATGAGGAATTTTTTTCTCCAAAGTGAGTAGGAATTCAGGGGTATATCTAATCACCAAAAATAATTGTTATTGGCCCCTGCAACCGAAAATAATTTTTTTAGAACGATTTGAAACACATGAAATTTCGGTGAAACATATCGATGTATGGTCAGACATTATATTTTCGGTAAGGAATTTTTTTCTCGAAAATGCGTAGGAATTCGGAGGTACGTGTAATGACCAAAAATGATTATTATCGGCCCCAACAACCAGAATAATTTTTTTAGAACGATTTGAAATTTTTTAATTTAATTTTGTAATAACTTAAGAAATTGATATTCTTGATTTTCGTCTTATTTTGGCTTCTAGAATCTCCCATTGCAATTTAAAGCTTAAACTTGCAATTACGATGCTACAGTAATTAAATTTCATTTATATTCATTTTCATCGTCCATCTACTTAATTTTGTCCTTAACTATAGGCAATTTCCGGCAACTCTGCATTCTTCGTGAGCGCTAAAACGTACTCGTATAAACTTTTTCGATTGTTTTTGCGGGCGCCACCCACGTGCCACGGAACAATCTGTACATCGAGATATCGTTTTCTCGGCGTACAATGCGCATCGGGACGGCATTTTATTTTGTATCGCTTGTCAAACAACAACACGGGAATCAGTTCCATTTAATCCGATACTGAATTCACGTTCTCGTAACGTTTTTCAATTAAATTTATACATTTCGCTACGTTCGAATATTGCGCTGAGAATCGCCTATCCTGTTCAACATCTGTCCGTCGCCAGCGCGGCGATATTTATTTGTGTACAGTTTCAATTTCCGTTCACTTGGTATATTCTGGTCCATTGTATTTTAATATTCAATGCCGGATGAACGCAACCTGTGGATTGCATTATGAGCGGACGATTCCGCGGCTGTTAATCCGATTTGTTCCTATAACGAAGCCGACACACCGCGAAATAAACACTGTTCGTTAAAGGTATCGGTGTCTGGTTTCTGGGGAATTTTTGAAAATTCCGAATCTCTCCACCATTCAAATAAGTATTATTTTCTTTGTTGTTCGATGGTATCTTTGGTAATGGCGTAGCGCGGGAGTAGCAGCTTCGATGACCTTGACCTTGACTTCTGATTAATTTTCGAAAGGTTTCAGCTGTTTCCTATCATTTGTTAAACAGTCGTTAAAAAGCATTGTTTGTTACAAAATTATTAATGACTATAACATAGTAATTTTATTTACTAAATATAATAATATGTTGTAAGGCTTCATTTTTTACCAACAAAATCCATTCTTTTTACTGTGGCACACAGTTACAGAGTCGAAGTGAAAAATATAAATCTAACCTACAAATACACACGTCTAGGGACAAATATTCTAAGCTATTTCGATTCTGTTTATAAACTTGTGTAACTGCACGCAATAAAAAATTATTTAGTTCGATGACTGATGTCGAAATAACGAACAAAGATCTAGAAGGCTGCCATTTTTCCTCCCAACAGCCGCGCCAAAAGTCCCTAAATGATTTAATTAAAACAGAAACTGAAAAACTATAGCTTCTAACGCTTTATTTGAAGCATATCGTGTTTCCTAAGTGTTATACGTTAATTCGAGCAATCTTTTGTTGAAACAGTGATAACGACGCAGTGATAATTTGCAAGAAAATCCGGTAGAAGGAAGTCAATCGGTTTGTAGAGGATCAGGAGGCGGGGATAAGTATTCCAGTGGCTTGATACGGCTAAAGTCCTCGCGTAACGTTATTAAAGATGCTAACTAGCGACACGTGTTCCCGTTGCGTTTATGACTTAATGCTAAACACGCAAAAGACGGTCTCTGGTTGCGGCAGTAAACTAAATTAGAGTGGAAATGGAACAGAGGCATTAAGTCTACTTGACAGAGTTATTACTAGACTTAATGGCTCGAAGTATATGTATATAGTTCAAGTTCGATGATCATGAACGTTGCCATTTAGTTGCATTTTGACTGGTATTATACTAAGTGCACCAGGGCGAAGTGGACAAACGTGAGATGCGAATTGAAAACCTCGAAACAAAGAAAAGTTTCCACTGAAACGTCGAGTTTTAAAGTTATGTGATTATAGAGACGCGCTACGTCGCAGTACCTCGTTTGCTTTGAAAATCAAAGTTTAAAGACACTTTGGACAAAACTTCTTTCGTTCGCGAGTAAATGTTAGCTTGTTAAATTCGTTTTAATAGACACTGGCTATAAATATTTCCTACGAGGTACCGGTTGAGGATTTTACATTATTAAAATGCACAATAGTGCGATATTTTGATTCAGTAAATGAATTTGAAAATATATTTTTAACGAAATTTAATGAAATTTATTAAAGGGACTTGTAGGAAGGTATGTTATAATATTAATGACAAATATTAAAATATAAATAATTGTCATAGATACTTGGCTAGTTGCAGTGAATTTGTATTATATAAAATTTTAGAAATAAGTTCGGTTTTTAACATCCACGTGCCGTGGGTACGACAAACATTTTCCATACTCATTTTTAACGCTGAAATATTTTAGTAATAATCAATAAACATGTCGAAAGTATACAAAGTATGAAAATTTATTTGGGTCAAAAAGTTGCCACCCTACCATGCTACTTCACCACGTCAGGGTTTCGTAACCAAAACGGGGAATGCAGAAGGAAACTTTTAATTTAAAAAGATGCAAATAATACAAACTTTATATCAATGCAATTATCGTCGAAGCTTAATAACTTGGTGTATACTTTTGATGTATCATTTTTAATCTTTCGCTAAACTTGGACGCCAAGCCACTTTGTTTCACAATTAGAGGGGTGTTTTCCAGAGTATTTAAAGGCCACGGTTCTATACAGAGTGTTCGAAAACGTTAGGACAAGTCGAAACGTAGAATATTTGTTTCAGTTCCAACGTGAATAAAAAGACACGAAGTCAAAAGATTCTCAAAATCTCAGTTTCTGTACTTTGTTAAAAGTCGACACTTCGCGAGCATTCGATGAAAGTTAAAATATATATTATTATTAATTCTAAGCCCAACATAGTTTCTGGATAACGTTCTTTTTTTACGATAGACCGGATTCTGTTGAATTTAGCTCGTGAAACTGCTGATTAGATTTCATTTTGCCCGTTTCCGTAACTTTTATTCTTTATTTTCCGGCGATTCTCCGGTTTCCCGTAGCCTTTTCCTGCTCTCGTTTTCCACGCGCTGGCTCCTCTCGGTTTCTGTTTCCCTCTGCCCTCTATTTTCCTTCTATCCCTCTCCCGCGGTCGCTCCGGAGGCCGCAGTGGCACAGCATCAGCCGGCATCAGAAGGGATAAATCGATTCTGTTTCGAGCTAAGAATAAGCTCCTCGTGGGAGCTTACGCCGCGAAAGCGCGCAATATTCCTCGCTGATGCTTGTCTCTTATCGCGACAGACGCCTACCGATATCAGCGATCGTCGCTCGGGCAAAAGTCGCTCTTTAATTCCTCTCCTTTCGTGGAATAAGTCGACTGATCATCCAGGGAAATCACGGAACATTCGGATCACGGTTTCATACGATAGAGGAGAAGCTTGGATTATGCGATCAGGTAGAAATATGAGACACTGAGACTTTGAGACACACGTAGTACTGATACACATAACAGCGAATGAAAGCAAAGTATGAAGATCATATAGTGATATCGTATAGCAGCAGCCATCGTTGTTTATCGCTATTTCACATTGTAAAACTTCTATTGACATATTTTAGACTTGTATTTTATTAAAAGTTTTCTATAAATCTTTTAATACAGTTTCAGAACATATTTCCAAGAAAAATAATGCTGTCTTATATTACCACCCCATTTTCTAGATACCCAATTTGCATCAAGAGAACACGAAAAATTCATAGGTTTTTCAAGGCCCACAATATTTGTACTCGTGGAGTCTATTTTGTGTGAAATTCTCTAAATTTATTCATCAAAATTTTTCAATTTTGACTGTTTTGAGAGTTTCTAGATTAAAAAATAAAAAGGGTATCTCGCTTTAGAGAAAACGAAAAATTCATAGGTTTTTCAAGGCCCACAATATTTGTACTCGTGGAGTCTATTTTGTGTGAAATTCTCTAAATTTATTCATCAAAATTTTTCAATTTTGACTGTTTTTAGAGTTTCTAGATTAAAAAATAAAAAGGGTATCTCACTTTAGAGAAAACGAAAAATTCATAGGTTTTTCAAGGCCCACAATATTTGTACTCGTGGAGTCTATTTTGTGTGAAATTCTCTAAATTTATTCATCAAAATTTTTTAATTTTCACTGCTTTGAGAGTTTCTAGATTAAAAAATAAAAAGGGTATCTCGCTTTAGAGAAAACGAAAAATTCATAGGTTTTTCAAGGCCCACAATATTTGTACTCGTGGAGTCTATTTTGTGTGAAATTCTCTAAATTTTTAAATTTTTACTATTTTCAAAGTTCCTAGATTAAAAAATAAAAAGTGCATCTCACATTCTTACTACTTCTTTTATTGACCACTTGATATCGAAAATTAACCGTTTATTAATTCTTGACATAACCCAATTTGCTTTTCTCATCATGCAGTATGTTTTCGAAATTTAAAAAGAATAGAAACTTTTTAAAAAATGCATAAAAAATAACGGTAAGAGTTTGACTTTAACAAATTAATTTAACAATTAACTTTAACAATTAACAGTTATAACTAGCTGATTTAACAGGTTCGAATAAACAATTAACTATTTCCCTTTGGAGGTAATAATTATTTTAAGGAAACGGCATTTTCACAAACATATTAATTATAACATTTACAGTGCACGTTATTAATGTAATTTAATTGTAATAAAATATTTAAAATATTTTTCACATTATAAATATTCGTGCTATTTCACGAAACCAGATATGCAGCGAATGAGATTTCAAAAAAATGTATATGGAAAATGAATTTTATAGAGGAAAAATAATAAGTATTTTATTTATTTTTTTATATCAATTCAATTATTAAAATTTGCATATATTTTGTTGAAATGAATTCCAAGTGACGATCGATGAAAAACAATATTATTTTGCAAAAGAAACATTGCAGTTGACAAAGTCTCGTGACTGGTCGGATATTTCTAGCACTCGATAGGGTTGTTTTGTACAAAAAAAAAGGTAGCATAACACCACGGTATATTATTATCGATTCACCTTGACGTACAACATTGTGAATATTCATAGAAAATGCGAGAAAAACGAAAATTTCGTTTCACCGTGTTCATCGATTCTCGTCAAAGGTATATTAAACTACTCTAAAAATGATTTCATAGTTGTTGCTTCATTCTGTTTGTCCACTCTCTTCGCGTTACACAAATTAATTCACATAGCATTAAAATTACAAACAAAGCACGTGCTTTTCGAGTTCACGGTTGAAGGAACTCGAAATCATAACAAGGCGAAAAATAAATAATAAAACATTCGTATTATTAAATAGTATTTAAAAACAATTCAAAGTTATCGCTTTAGTCGAACAACATTTATTGATTTACCATCTACGCGATAACACATGAAATAATTTATGATGGTTGCAGCTTACGCACACATCAATTAGAATAATTGAAAATACCAGGCTAAAACAGGAATTAAACGTATTTGTATAATGAAGTAATATTGTTAATTATGTTTCATTCTTCGGATTGAAGTAATTAAAAATTGCACTCGACTCGCTCGGACCGAATATATTCACAGACGTAGAAAATCACAGTTTATATTTTTATTAATTAGATAGAAAATTTCCATTTTTGTTCAACCACTTATGATTCAATAATTCCATATTTCTAGATTTCTATTTATTTAAATTTTCTTTTTTTTTTACAAATTTATTGTTGCTTGAGCAGACAAAATTAATGGCAATGAAATATTAATGTAAAAATTTTATTTTAACCGTTTTTGTATTTAGATAATATTATTGTCAAAGGAAGTATTATTTCTTTCGCCATGCAATATTCATGAATTCGATACGCGAAAGTCTCGATTATTAAAATTTCATCGATTCGACTTCCTTATGAATTGTTAAAGATATTGAAATTTACTCCTTTAAAGTTTAAACGTTATAAAGCTCTTTGTCAGCTGAATTTGAAAGGCAATTCTCTTTGTTCTTTTTCATCTTTCTGTGAATTAATAGCTGTAAGAAATTGGCTCAAACATTTCTCCAACAATAGCGTTATGCCGGTGATATATTGCGAAAATACGGAAGTTATGGTCAAGGTTTCTCGAAAGCACTTTGCAACATTAACTAAAAAACCATTGTGTTTTCAAAAAATCAAAATTTAACTGGAATAAATTCCCAATTTAGGTCCTCACGAGTCATCGATCGATCAGATTAATAATTAATAATCCACATTGTACAAATTACGAATCTGAAAGCACCAAACTGTTCAAAATTCGTGAAACAAATGAAATCGAATGATTACTCTGCGAAATAAACATTTTAATTTCCAGCAACATTGAAAGTTTACATTTTGTTCAAGTGTAGTAATAATAATAATAAAAGTCATACTATTAATTGGATATCATAAAGTAAGTATTTGAGAATATAATGAAATTTCTGCAACGTTATTATCACCTTACAAATTCGCGATTTTTAAGCGTTCATAAAAATCAACGTTTTCTAAGATCACTCGTTTCTGGTACAAGAGTTTCTACAAGAAACAGTGCTTATTTTTCAACTTGTATTTTTCATAGCCACTGCTTATTTCACAAGACGATTCATTCGATTCGATTCAATTGTGGAATATTTTTTCTATTAATTTAATTGCAAGAGAAACAAGAAATAAATTATCCGCCATAAAATGTTTTCACCTTAAAAGCAACGTTTGCAAGGTCCGTGATTATTCTATAAAAATAGATCCGACGAATCGATTTCTCGATGTTCCCAATGAAAGACAGAACGTCAAGGATGAATTGATACAATTTTAATAAGCACGCCCAATTAACTGGCTGCCGGACGCCCCTTGGACAAAGATTCTTCTTCAAATCCGAAGTTTTATCGCGCAGAAACGGAAACGCTTTCTCCGAAATGCACTTCTGAAGCTTTTGTTGTTAATCTCCGTTCCGATTCCCTTTGCGTGTTATGTCAGGCGAATTACAGCTATACACGGTGGTAATCCCATATTCAGCCTCAATAATGACGAGTGGCACTGGTAATCCTGCGCAAACGTCACGAGATTCCCGTAGTATCATAACGTCGATTACCTTATTCTCTTATGGCTGTCTTGACTTTTAACAAGCAACGGAAACCATCGTCGTTAATCCTTTCGACTCCCTTTCTGGGAGCTTTTTTTCATCGTTTTCGACTAAACAGAAAGTCGTGGAACTCTGGACCAGTGTCGTTTTTAACCAAATTAAAAAATAAACCACGTTTCTGTATCAACGTATTCAATAAAAAAAATGTACAAATTCATTATCCATGGAATTCAATAATTTTACTGAAATTAAATATATGCGTTACATTGTTACGAGGTAATTTTTCAGACAAAATTTTCAATACGTTCTTCTATGTTTCCACTTTGATAATTTCTAGCTATATTTAAACTAATTTTTATATACTGAAGAGGATCCTAACTGGAGGTAAAAGCAGTGTCTATAATATTTCTCTTTAATATGTACAGAATCGTGTACACGTTTTCAAAAAGTTTACCTGTCAGCTTACAGGAATACTGTTTTGTTTTTTTTTCTTTTCGAGACTTGCTCCCGGGCGGTCTACTCTTTATGTTGTTGACATAAATGATATCCCTACGAGACTTTGCTCTCCACCAGCTGGGTTAACTATTTTCCCCCTGGCCTTGGTTAAACATTTACACTGGCCATTTTGCTCCAATTTCTTCGCCCGTCGGGGAGCCGTCGACTGTTCGTGGACGTTCGACCTTCTCTATTGGTTCTGCAGGATTCGGCCATCTGAGCAGCTCTGATTCGTCCATCGACCCAGAAATATGTTTTTATCCAAGGGTGATCGTTTTTAATCGATGTACGCGTGCATCGTTCAAGTCAACGACGACAGAGAAGGTTTCACATAAAAATGAAAGGGTTCCGAGATAAGAAATTCTATATTTGGAGATTGAGAAATTACACTAGAATAATACGTGAAAAATATGTCAGAACATTTAATACATGTACGCGAGGATCGTTCAAGTTAGCGACGACAGAGAAGGTTTCACATAAAAATGAAAGGGTTCCGAGATAAGAAATTATATATTTGGAGATTGAGAAATTACATTCGAATAATACGTGATAAATATGTCAGAACGTTTAATACATGTTTCGTCGATTATAATTCGTGGCCCTTTAAAGGATATGTGTCGCTTTAAAATATTGAGCACACCTAATGTTTTACGTGGACCAAAAGGGATCTCTATCGTTCCCCAAACGCACATTACGATCGAAGTCGGACAGCTCGTGTCCTTCCTTTGTAGATTGGATCCGGGGAAAGTGGCTCGCTGAAAGTACAAAGCAATTTCGCCGACTCCCATATGCACTCTGAAGAACGCAATATTATACTTACTGCAATCCTTTGTGGACCGTGCAACAGAGTATGAACGACAAGTGTTTGAGAACAGAACGTGCAGGATCAAGCGAATGTTTATTCTGGGCCATCGATCGCCGTGGAAAATAGCGATGCCGGCGAACGGATTCTAAGAGTGGATATTTTGACGTTTAACGACACGTGGCATCCGCACGACGTGTGCACGCGAGAGATTTAATCCTTTGGAGCTCGCGGAGCATCTGACAAATCCGTAGAAAATTCTTTCACAAACATTTTCAAACACGCTTTGGCCACTCGACGGATATGGAATTAAAAATTGTCATTCTGAAATGAAATCAACACCTATTTATTCGTTATATTACAAAGGAAATAACCGAACGATTAAAAATTTTAGTTTTGCGTCAGTTTCGTTTGAAATCGACTGTTCGAATTCAAACTTTATGTATCTCCGTGTTATGAATTATTTGTTTGCAAATGTCGTAGAACATCGTTCGCAATATCCACTTGGAGATAATAAATGGAGAATTTGTTATGGTTTTCTGCTTCCTTTGGTATTTAAATGGAAGTCAGAAATGTCGTGAAACACATTTTGGCCTCGCGAAGAATTTTGCGTTATGATAAGTAGAACGGAAGAAGTGTATCGATAAAAATAAATTTTAAAATGATCGATAGTCGTATTACATCGTCGATGTACCGATATGATAGAAATCATGCAGCTGACGGAGTTCTCGCAACCCAATTTTCCTTAAAAATCAGAAGTTTTTCCACGCGTTTGATGGCCGCGCGACGGTACCGGAAACGAAAGACGATTGGCAATTTTCTGCCCTTCATTGGCTGTAAAAATCTCGTTTACGTCGAACTGGACATATTAAAAAGCAATGTGCTATTCTTATTTTTCCAATAAAATATTAGATAATTTTTAAAGTTATTTATTTGTATTTTTTAACAAACAAAAGTGCATTCCCAAGGACAGTGATTTTAAATTGTAATCTTAAATGTGCATTTAAAGATACTTTGAAACAATTTCATTAATTTCTAGTGAAATATGAGTTGGACAGGATACGTCACAATGCTTTTCAACAATTTTCAAAATCTTATTGCAAGAATGTTTGTATTATGGAGAACTATTCGAAAGATAAATCGAATATTTCAAATAACATCCAGCCAAGATGACATATCATTTTAATGATCATTTTTCAAATGCTTGGCAAGCTTATGGTCGACCAAAATGCATAATTATTGTAAAATATAAATGTGGACGTGTACGAAAAATACTGTGCTCCGCCGAATTCCGTGCAAACTCAGGAAATTGAACAGAATTGTTCAGTAATTTGATTCAGAGGCACCGAAGGCCGATAAAACTTGATTGCACCTTTAATTAATTAAAGTCTAAGTGGTTGCAGGATTGATACAGCAGCTAGAGTGCTTCTGTGAATAATTAAATTCTGTGACTATTGTTAATTGGCAGCCTGAGTGCTCCTGGCGATTCTTATAAACTGTTGATACCTAACTGGGTAATAAAATCATAATACTGTGGCATAATCTTAACAACTGTTCAATAACATTTGGTAATAAAGGATCAATCGATTGCTTGGTTAAATAAATTATAATAATATAATGAACAATTAATGTAAAAGAACAGTATTAACATCTAGTCAAACAAGATAATAGATTATTTTAACATTTCTCTTTCAAACAATTTAAACAAATTTTTTAAACATCGTTATGGAGAAAATAGAGGACGATACGATTTTCCATAAACGTTATGGTTGCAGATTTGATAAGTAAATAAATAAAGCGGGGAATTTTAACACTTTTGCTTTTCCCTGTGCGTCATTACTGCGCCCGCGGAATATCTTGCGACGACGAAGAGGATTACGGTGACAGGGGATCGTTACTCTTTCAAAAGTGGTAAAAAGAAGTCTTCGCGGAGGCACATTCATCGATTATCTTCTTTAGCTTTTTGCAAGACGCTCGTGGGATTCTGGCCGTATTACTCTCGACCCTTCATTTCCGACTCCGTGACTTGCTATATTCTCCAGTAATGCTTCGATCGCATTACCTGTCTACAGAGAAAATAGATATCTATCATACGAGCGACAGCAACAGTTTAATTTAACGTTTCCGTCAAGTTTTCTAATCTAATGCCAAGTCTCGAGTCCTGACAATTAGGCGATACTCGAGATTCTTTACATCGAACATGTCAATTTCGAAACCTTGTGTGTTCCATTGAAATTTTACAATATTATTTAATTATTTTCAATGGAAAACTATTCATTTTGTCGAAGAGGTTTCATAATATGAAGGGTGTTCGACCAAATCTGAGCAAAAATTTAAATGGGAGATTCCGGAGGCCAAAATAAGACGAATATCAAGAATACCAATTTATTGATCGAGGCTTTGTTAAAAAGTTATTAACGTTTAAAGTTCCGTCTGTACTGAATTTTTTTCTCGAAAATGCGCATGATTTCGGGGGTATGTCTATTCACCAAAAATAATTGTAATTGGCCCCCACTACCGAAAATAATTTTTCCAGAACGATTTGAAATTTCTTTTTTCCGCCGAAAAATTTTACAAAAAAAATTTCAAATCGTTCCGAAAAAAATATTCTTGGCTGCGGGGGTCAATGGCAATCATTTTTGGTGAATAGACGTATCCCCGAAATCCTACGCGGTTTCGAGAAAAAAAATTCTATACTTAAAATACAATGTCTGACCATTAATGAAATTTCATGAGTATGTTTAAAACATCATAACTCCTGAACGGATTGGACAATCAGAACAAGCAAAATACAACGTTGAATTGCGTTTGACGTTATCAATTGTCCGTAAAATCACACTAAAGGACACGCGTTGGATGACAGCAGTGATTATAGTCTAATCTTGATTCGTAAATGTGTTTTAAAATATGTTATTAATTGAATAGGATACCCCAAAGAGATATGATATGATAACATTTTTCCATACGATGCTTGAATATGATTTGGCTGTCTCGTCCGACCAATGCTCGATATTTCTACTTCCTCCGAGCGTCCAAGTCTGACCATCGCTCGATATTTCCACTTTCACTTTCAAATTCAATTTTCTCGAAAACAAAGCTTCGCGCGAAAAGATTTCGTTCTTCCTTTTCGACTCATTTTGTTATTAACAAACCATTTCTCGATAGTTATCTTCATGGCCAGCGTGGACGTCTTCGAACGAAATATTCCCCGATCGAGTATCAGCGATCGAAACATTCGAACAATTTACACAATTCGAAACCGTGTTATGTTTCCATTTCCATGTTAATAAAGTTCGATAAACGCGGAATGTTTCGTTTAATATTCCGTTGGGGGGAAAACTGTCGGTGCAAATGGCTTCGATGGAATAATTTGTTGAGCTCTGGATAAAATTTACTTCTGACGTACGAATCTGATAAATACGGGCGGTTTCCTGTTTATTTTTTCTGCAATTAGGTCAAACGTTCCACGCGTTAGAGGGTATCGGGGGATTCCTGGAGTCCTGATACGTTGTTTGTGGACGTTAAAGGGGAATTGATAAAAGGTATCGTCCGGTTATTCTGATTGATTGGACAGCAGGTACCTTTTAAGGGCGACTAGTCACGAATTCCTGAAATTGTCGGTGGTAAATTCTGGGAATAGCGACTGGGTCTGCTCTCGTCGTCCATGGCTGACGGTTTATGAGGTTGTCAACCTAAGCCCGGGGCACGTGAATCGTGCTTGCAACGACGTTTGCTGGCAATTTCATTACACCGTTTATTCTCGTGTACAGCCACGATACCAGGAACTAATTACGTCCACCAGTTTACAATTACAAAATTCCTTTCATTTTATTTTATAATTTATTATTTTGTTTCTCCAATTTAAGCTTAAACACCATTGTTCACTTTTTTATTTTTGCTACTCAAATATCACTGTTTACTATTTTATTATTCCTAGGTTTAAAATATTTTACTTATAAATACAACAGTATACAGAAATTGTTTATTCTTTCTTTAATAATTTACAATTTTTCTTGAGATCATTAAAACTGGACGTCCAAGGAAAAAATAACAACTCATTGCGTTGTGAGTTTTCTGCTTTTTCTGCAAGTTTGTTCGATCGTTTCTTACAATATTTTTGTTATTTTGGAAGATCGTGCTTGAAATAAAAAGTTTGTGAAATGTCAACGGGGTCGCCAGTAACCGCGAACGGATTGAAATTTATTCTCTGATATTCAGCATTACTAATTCAGGTCGTTTTATCGTTTCAGAATTGTTTCGCGATATCCTATAGGCGGGAAAATCAAAGGCAATACGAGCTGAAAGCAACCACGGAGTCCGACTGCACAACCTGGATCGATGCCATACGAGAAGCCAGGTAACCGTACCGTACATAATTCAGGGTTCAAAAGTGGAATAATTTAAATGACGGTATCGCGAACGAATCATGGTTGTACCGCGAGATCGACTTCGTCCACCTGGGGCGGAACGTTCGTAACGCGATCCAAGCCGCGACAAAAATTAATTGCACGAAGCGATTTCATTCCCGCGGAACAATTTTTAGGCAATTTTTTCTCCCACGAAATTGCTATTCATTATTCCCTCTGTGAAATTCCCAGTCTCGTGAACGATATTGGGTGTTCGGTATTTTATATACTATGTCTCGAATACTAAATTTAAATGGAATATTCCGTGCACGTAATTGCGTACGATCGGCAGAAGCGAACGTTGGATCAATATTTACGAAGATCTAATAAATAAAGATTTTCTTACGAATAAATGGAGGTACAGAAATGTTTTTTCGAACACCCTCGAGACGTAACCGACGAAAACCGTAAAGAATAATTGGATTTACTTGAATGTTTCGTTCAATAATCGTTTCGTTTCACTTTTTTATTTATCTCAACGACTATTTAATTGCTGGTTACAGTTTCAACAAGTTGCTGCTGCAGAAGGAGAAGCTCGAGCAGAAACATTTGCACCTGTTGCAGATCATCGAGAGCGAGAAGACGGAGAAATCTCAATATGTACAGCAGTGCGAAGATCTAGCGTCGGAAGTGAAGAAGCTTCGAACGGAAGTAAGTAAGAAAATAAGATTTCTGACTTGTCAACACAGTGAAAATTATGAAACGATATACAGGGCGTTGAGAGATTCTAGACATCAAAACAGGACGAAAATCAAGAATATAAATTTCTTGATTGGGGCTTCGTTGAAAGGTTGTTAAAAAATTAAATTAAAAAATTTCAAATCATTCTGAAAAAATTATTTTCGGTCGCAGGAGACAATTACAATAATTTTTGGTGAAGAGACATACCACCGAAATCCTACGCACTTTCGAGAAAAATATTCCTCACCGAAAATAAAATGTCTGACCATACATTGATATGTTTCACTGAAATTTCATGTGTTTCAAATCGTTCTAAAAAAATTATTTTCAGTTGCAGGGGCCACTAACAATTATTTTTGGTGATTAGACATACCCCTGAATTCCTACTCACTTTGGAGAAAAAAATTCCTCATCGAAAATATAAATTCTGGCCAGAAAAGTTTGCCTGAAATGTCATGAAAATTTTTAAAACATCATAACTCCTGAACCGATTGGACGATTTTAATGTTTAAAAATGCAAACGACGTGTATTTTAGCGAAGAATATGTAGAAATTTCAAAAATATTCGATAAATTGTTCCTTAACCCCGTAAAATTAGAAAAACCCCATAAAAATGGTCCAATTTTCAAACTGCCATAACTCGTACAATAATGAATATATTTCAATGAAACTTTTTTTTAAAGTAGATTGCATGGGTACCTATGAAAAAGTATTAAACAACTTTTCTATACAGCGCGAACCAAATTTATTAAAAATGAAAGACGAATTTTTAAGTAAAATCGACAGGCGAAAAAAAAATTTTCAAATCGTTCTGGAAAAATTATTTTCTGTCGAGGGGGTCAATTACAATCATTTTTGGTGAATACACATACTTCCGAAATCCTTCGCACTTTCGAGAAAAAAAATTCAGAAAGTTTAAAACTTGTCAAAGAAAAAAATGAACAATTTCATTTTATATCTCAGACTTGCTTTTGCATTACTCCTGCGACCATTTTGGTTGTTGAATTATAAAGTAAAATTCTGGATTATCCTAAACATAGGGTGATGTTTTCAGTCTCTGTTATTTTCAATATTTAGTCACGAACAGAATTTTTAGAACAGGTTCGATCTAAGTTTCCGTGCTCGAATCGCGGTGCTTTGTTTCCACAGTTGTTCTCCGTGACGAAAAAGAGTAGACGCACGTCCGTAACGCACGTCACGAGATGGGAGTTTCAGACGTCCACTGACATTCAGACGTCAGAACTGATTTCGCAAGATATGACCGAGAGATCGTTGAAGATCGAGCAAGTTAAAAAGGTACAAAGCTTCATCCGGGGCTGGGTGTGCCGTAGACGTTGGAAACAAATCGTCGAGGAGTACATCAAAAGCCCTCACGCGGAAAGTATGCGAAAGCGAAACAGGTGAGAATAAGTTTCATTCCTGGAATTTGATTTAGAATTTATTTTAGAAACAATTCGTAACGATCGCCTTCGATCTCTAAGCATACATCGAATTAAAAAATGGACCGTATTGCGGGCAATAAAAGCACGAATTCAACAATTTTGTAATTAACCGTAACTGCAGATATTCACGAAAAGCAATTGTTTCGTTTTGCAGTTATTTAGAGGTTATATTGAGAAATGAAGTACAAGAGGGTTCGTTACATTCGGAATATTCATTGTATTTCAGTTTGGTGTTTAAAATGGTGGAGGCTGAGGAGGAATACGGGGAACAAATGGAGATTTTAGTGACTTGTTTCCTGAGGCCTTTCAAGATGGCTGCGAGCTCGAAGAAACCACCTTGTAGCCACGAGGATGTGAACAGTATATTCCTGAATAGCGAAACGTTGTTGTTTCTCCATCAAATCTTCCTGAAGGGTCTCATATCTCGTATGGAGAATTGGCCCACGTTAGTTTTAGGTAAGCCATCGTTAATTGCACAAAGCAAAAACACAGCTGATTTACGAAAAACACATAACAAAATTCAGCTAACCATGAAATGCTGCAACTTCTATGGAATTAGGAGCATACGAATGCATTTGTTTTCATTGCATAACAGTTACGATTCATAATTAACTACGAATATTATTCATGAACTCGTTTCATTGATTTTCAAAAAAATATATTTGCAATAATTTTACTGTAAACATTTACATTTAAGAATATTGTAACAGTCAAACAATTCCTATGAAGTTAATTTTGCTTCTCATAGTATAAAAGTATCGATTTCTGGAAGTAATCCGTAAATATAGACTCACCTCGTTAAAAGTCTAGATTTGTACCTTTATAAAAGTCTTAATAGGGTACAGAGGCCGTGTCGGACTTTGGACTTAAATAAAAATTGAAATTATTATATTTACACTCTCTGGTACTTGAAGGAGCGACAAGAAAACGTAGACAAGCGTTTGTTATGAATAAATAATTATTGACAAATATGGAAAAGTGATTTGCAGTTTAAAGATTATTCTCGATTATTCTCGATTATTTCAGGCGATTTGTTCGACATGTTGCTACCAATGTTGTCAATTTATCAAGAATTTGTCCGCAATCACCACTACAGTCTTCAAGTGTTGACCAGGTGCAAGCAGCTACCTTCGTTCGCAAAATTGCTCACTAGATTGGAGAACAAGCCTGCTTGCGGAGGACGTTCTCTGGAGACCTTTCTAACATATCCTATGAATCAGGTACGCTCGCCCAATTCACGGTTTTCTAATATTCAAAACAGCTTCTAAACGTATGTATCTTTATTTCTAACAAAATTGTACGATAATCAATTCCACACACAAAATGAAAAATCTAATGAAACAATAGTTACAATCACAGAAACGAAGTTTTTAAAATTCCAACAATTGTCGTTAGGCATTTTAAAAATTATAAACATCTAATCAGGTTCCAAGGTACATTATTACGCTGCACGAGATTTTGGCGCATACTCCATTCGAGCACGTGGAACGTATAAGCTTGCAAGAAGCGAGGCAACAGTTGGAAAATTTGTCGAAGCAAATGAACGACGAGGTATCGATCAAAAGTATTAACTGTTCTAAAGAGAAAACATTAATTTGTTGTTCTTTCGGTTCACGTGTACCGTGCTTTTTCAGGTCAGCGAAACCGAAAATTTACGGAAAAATTTGGCCGTGGAAAGGATGATCGTCGAGGGCTGTGACATTTTACTGGACGTAAATCAAGTTTTCGTCAGACAGGGTGAGCAATCTTGTTACTTTCGGCGTATACAGGGTGTTCCAACCGAGCCTGACCACGTTATTAAAATATTAATATAATGCGTTTCAAGTTCATCTCTGCTTTTTTGTTATAAATGAAAAATGATGAACTTTTATCATTCTAACTTGAATGTTCCTTCCGTACCTATTCACTCGTGTTCAGTATTAATTTTTAGCGTAAAATATCTTTTCACTTACGGAGACGACCCACGTTACACTGTCTTAAACTATTTCTGCTGAAATTTTTTATTATTCTAACGTCTTGACCCAGTTTTGTGGGATCCCCTGTATATTTTGTGTTCTAAGGTGTACCATGCAAGCGCAGAAGACGATTAGCAGAATGTATTGGTAAAGTTCTTGGGCGTATAGTGAATATTCATAAAGGGGAGTAAAAAGTTCTTATAAACTGGCAAAGTGGGTAAAGTTTGCAACGAACGCGACGTTAGCATTTAAATTAAGGGACTGCGGAGAGGCGACATAAGTAACGTAACCCAAAACTTGCTTACGATGACCTATTCTACGTTTCTATAAATGTTATTTCACGAGAATTGGGGGTGCATTTAAATCAGAGCTGCGATTTAAATATTTAACAGGTATTCAGCTACTACTAATATTCAGGTATTTGATTAGTGTACAAGACATTCAGAATTACAAAAAAATTTGACAAAAGAAACGTTCTCGATTCAAATTGCACGATTACAATATTTCTATAACTTCGTTTTTGAAATTTAATAGAAAACATTTTCGGTTCCTCATTTGTGTCTATTCTCAGAACAGACTCAGAATTTATTTTTCATACATAGAATTTCATACTATTTCTCTATTTTTTTTTTTTATATCGAATCGAAGTGCAAGCACATACGCACCGATTGATTTTATTTTACATTCCATGTATTTATTTTCAATACTGATTTCATGGTTTTTTTAATTCCGTTGTCGCCAAGTTTCTTCTTTCCTTCAATCAGAAACGTGCATTTCCCTTTTACCGTGAACATCGGTAAAAAATTTTCATCGATTTGAAATCGATGAGAGACTTTACAGTCGATAATATCTCGGTCGAGCTGGTCGCTGTTGCCTCGATGGTCCGGCAGGAAGTTGACGAAAAGCGGAAATTCGTGGCCAGGGGCGCAAGCGCGCCCTTGGATTTCTCAGAATCGATGGGGTTCTATTTCGCGCACATGTAAATTACGCCGAATCCGTTTGATCATGCGCGGGAACAATTATCAGGGATGTGGCAGAGGCGCGACACGCATAATAATTTTTCAAAAATTTTATTAGAATTCACAACGAACGATTACCTGCGAATTATTAAAAACGTTGAACAATTACAGAAAACACAAAATACGAGCGCTACTTTTTCAGTCGCTCTTGACCAAGTCGAATCGAATATTATATCAATTGCAAACTAAATTTACAATTTAATTTGATTATCTATGCTCGAGAAATATCCATTGACAGATCGGTACGTTGGAAAATATATAAAATTCGAGTGTAAATTTTTGAATAAAGATGCTAAAGTCTCGTGTTTGAAAACGCTTCTTGACACGGCCCTGGGTCCCTCATGTTTGGTCCCGTATCACATGGCTGCCATGCAAACATACTTTCGCCGCTCGTAGTGTGCAGGAAAAGTCCTACCAGTAAAAAGTTTTTCCTTGCTTCGTTGGTTAAGATTTTGAATTCTTTAATTTCTCGGAATTTTCTGTCCGCGTTTGTCCCGTTACGAGGCTGGAAGGCCAACGAGTGGATAAACGGAAACTCAAGCTCCATTTTGGAGTTCGATCGGTGAAAATTGAGCGTGCTTGGAAAATGTAATACGGGTGACTTCGGTTCCAAACCAATTACATTTCTTAAACACTATATCGAAGAGATCGGGGACCATAAAGACGAAGAAAGTGCATTGTTAGGGATCAAAGAAATTTAGGTACTTTGGTGTTGTATTTCCCCTGTGTTGTTGTTGTTGTTTTGGTTGTTAAACGAGTTTCTATCTTTCGTTAATTAAGACGCAGAAATATTTCAGTATTTTATTGTTGTAAAATTTTATTACATTCTATTAGGTCGTCCCATATGTTCGTGCCTAGTTTTCCACTGCAACTTGAAGTAATATTTTAAACATATGATGGAATTTTATGAAAAATAGTAAACCTCTTCTCGTTCAACAACTCCTTCTTTTGGCAAAGCCATTGTATCGTCGCTCCAAAACTTGCTGGATATTTCATTAAAATTTAGTTTAACGCTTTTCATTAAAACGTTGACATTTTCAAATTGTTTATCCACCAATAAGCCTGGAGATTGTTAGATTTTATATCTTATAAGATTCAGTTTTATTATACGCTAACAGACGATACCACGATTAAGAAAATTTTGTTCCATAAGCTAGCGTGAATTTCCAAACTTTGACACAATATCTATTCGTTTCAAATTTCTATGAATTGTTATGTTACTATGTTTGAAATTTCAGAAATCACCTCAACTGACAAATTTTCTTTGGTTTTTATTAGATTACAAATTTTATCCTCATCAATTTCAGAATATCGAACGGCACGAACTTATGGGACGACCTAATATATTAAAAATTAAATTCTTTTTTTAAGTGTCAACGTATCTAAAAATTATTTTTATTTCGTAGGTAATTCATACTTTCTTAAATTTAAAAATGTAAATCGAACAGTTTGGAAATTCACAATTATTTTCTAAGTTAATAATAATATGAAGGTTCGAGTATCATTGTTGTTTAATACGAGTAACTGGAAAATGGATTATTTTTCAAAGTCTTGATTTCTACGGAAAATCTTCTGAGTCGTTTATTGTTACTATTAATTTTCTCAGCGCCATTGTGAATTTATTTTCGGTATTTATCGAGTTAATGTATCCTTGTTTCTTTCAGGTACGCTTATCCAGATCATAGACAAGCCAAAAGGTGCACGAAGTAGATTGAGCGCGACGTTCGGAGGCAAAAGTAGCAGCGATAAAGAAGCAATCAGACAGTGCTTCCTGTTTTCCAAACATTTGTTATTGACTACGCGCCAGTCGGACGACGACGGTCGTTTGAATCTTATCCCACAAATCGGAAAAATACCTCTTTGCAATGCTGTGTTAGTGGAAGACCCCAACGATCAGGGAACCGCGGATGATGACGGTATTTTGACAATATTATTATTAAACTAAGCCTTATAGACTAACGTAGTTGCAGCTTTAAATAGTTCTTTGGCGCTACTGCAGCTAGCATGCATGACTTTCGGCCTTAACACGTCGAAGTAAATAGTTTCCAACAATAATCGAACACAGATTCCTAGGAGATTCTAACAGCTTCGAAGACAACAAATTTTATTTTACTCGCATCGTTTCTTTATCGTATTTTGAAAAATGAACTGAATCCAATTTTTTATTTATATCTTCGTGAAAGTGGTGTCGATAGATTGGTGAGATTGTCTCGAGAAAAATAAGTCCAAACACGACCTTGTTCAGACTACATATAGTAATACTGTATTTTAATCATTTTTGAACAGAATTTCCAAAAATGTTAAATTAAAAAAAAACGTCTAAGAGTGGTCGTGTTTGGACTCATTTTTCACGACGAGTCCTGACCAATTCACTGACAACACTCTCGCAAATAAATTCTGAAAAAATTTCGAATCTTTTTTTACGTTTGAGCGTTTAATTCAATCGCATCCACCTCCTATTTCCCAAGCTTATTTTATTTAGGAAACTGCGCTGGCTTTCTACGCATTGGCTGGCCTGTTGTGAAAAGGTGTACAATAATTTCTATATAATTAACGTAGTATTGCCGCGACCGCGAACTGATTTTAGAACTGTCAGTATGTTCGATGTCCAGCGGAATCAGCGAGAGCAGCGGAAGTGGTAGCGGAAGTACGACTACTCAGCTGCAGAACCGTGATTTTAAGATACTAATCGACCTGAAACCAGGCGAACCTAAAGCAACGGTCCTCCTTGTAGCTCCTACTATACAGGTATGGTTAAAACAAATCGTCTTCAACCTAAAATTTTTAATCTGTGCGTTTCTGATTTCTCCAAAACTTTCACTATTTCTGTCCAATCCAGACGAAACTTTATTTACTTGTTCCCTATATTCCAATCGGAAATTATCGACTACTTTATGGAATCATGAGCCTCAATTATTATTAAATCAATATAAAATCTACTGAACTTGAATCAAAATTCATACTTGGTACGATCCTTAACCACGTTTCTAAGGAAAAAAACGATTATTATAAGCTTACGTGAAAGCTTCGAAAGACACTGTAGGTTAGGGTGGTCCTTAGCTACAGGGGTAAAAATTTCTTTTTAGTTTTTTGTTTGTCAGTTACAATCATTTTTGGTGAATAGACTTACCCCCGAAATCCTATGCACTTTCGAGAAAAAAATTCCTCACCGAAAATAAAATGTCTGACCATACATTGATATGTTTCACTGAAATTTCATGTGTTTCAAATCGTTCTAAAAAAATTATTTTCAGTCGCAGGGGCCAATAACAATTATTTTTGGTCATTGGACATACCCCCGAATTCCTACTTACTTTGGAGAAAAAAATTCCTCATCGAAAATATAAATTCTGGCCAGAAATGTTTGCCTAAAGTTTCATGAAAATTTTTAAAACATCATAACTCCTGAACGGATCGGACGATTTTAATGTTTAAAAGTGCAAACGACGCGTATTTTAGCGAAGAATATGTAGAAATTTCAAAAATATTCGAAAAATTGTTCCTTAACCCCGTAAAGTTAGAAAAACCCCATAAAAATGGTCCAATTTTCAAACAACCATAATTCTTACAATAGTGAATACATTTCAATGAAACTTTTTTTTTAAGTAGATTGCATGGGTACCTATGAAAAAGTATTAAACAACTTTTCTATACAGCGCGAACCAAATTTATTAAAAATGAAAGACGAATTTTTAAGTAAAATCGACAGGCGAAAAAAAAATTTTCAAATCGTTCTAAAAAAATTATTTTCAGTCCCTGGGGCCAATAACAATTATTTTTGGTCATTGGACATACCCCCGAATTCCTACTTGCTTTGGAGAAAAAAAATGCTAAAAAATCCTACTCTAGTACATTTTAACCACAAAGTTAAAACGTAACGTGACCTTCAAATAACCTTGACTATTTTTCGTATACAAAGTCGTGTGAAGGTTACGTCCTATTGCATTATCGAATAATAAACTTTAACTTAAGGTTTCTCGTGTAACAGCAGTATAAACACATGTTCTTCTTGTCTAATCTCACTCCAATTTTGCACAGATCTTTTTTTCCACTGTCACAATCTGGGGTCAAAAAGTAATGTCGAAAAATAAGGACCACCCTACTGTTGTTTGCTAACAAAGAACGTAAATCTGACGAGAACTGTGACCGATGTAGGAAAAGGCTGCCTGGATCAGCGACATCAGCCAATGTATGGATAACGTACACGCCAACGATTACTTGCACTGTGGCTCGTTGTCGGACACCAGTTCCGTCACAATGCCACAGTCCATGAAGAACGACCCGAAGCTGTTCAAGGACGACGTCGACATTAAATTCAGCGGCACATTGAACTCTTGCAAGGTCCCGCACATTCGATCAGCCACGCCTGAACGTTTACTTCAACGTTTGACCGATCTGCGATTCCTCAGCATCGACTTCCTCAACACGTTTCTACTGACGTATCGAGTGTTCACCGACGGCGTCACGGTCCTCGAGGCCCTGAAGAACGTATATTACGAGGCTGAGCCACCGGATGCTGAGACGTCCACCGGTTCACTCGAGCAAGCATAATTATTCAAAATTACTTCGAGCATTTCGGCGCCCGTGTCGAAAGTGTAATTTTATTTTCAGGTCTTTGGACGTGCTGGGTAGCAACGCGGCGGAGACTCAGTCGCATAACGCGAGATACAGCAGCTCGCCGCGAAGAATAAGCGGTGCTAGTTCCGTTTCCGGTATAATATATCTAAAAATACTTACGGAGTATTTATGCACTAAACTTCTTTCATCGAGAGCATGTTTCACTTTATAATCGTTTCCGTTCGATTTGTAACGATATTTATATTTGAACAGATAAAGTTATTTCACTTGGAAATTATAATTTCTTGAACGATTTTTTAGCATTGCCAAAGTTATTGTTCTGGACATTCGAAAAGTATCTGTGTTATTTCGAAAAAAGTGTTATCGTAAATAGGAAGGGGAGGTAAATGGTTTCCAAAAGTGATCAAATAGAAATTTTGATGTCAGTCTTGAGACGACTGTAAAATTCTCAGTGTCTACTTTGAAGTAGTGCTCGTTGTAAATTATTGATGTACCCCAAATGTTGAATTGTGGTGATATTAATAAAATTATTAATCATTAATATTCTGGTACACATATAGGTTACGGATCCGAAATAAGCGACTGCCGCGATGTAAAAAGTTCCTGTGATTTCACTGCAGGTGGATATACACTCAACCCAAAGGGTTACTGGCGAATTGGATCTAAAAAGAGTGCGTTTCTCTTCATTACTGATAAAAGAGTGGAATGTCGTTCAATGAATTTCACAAACGAGTCAACAGCAATTGTAATCGACAATAATTTAAAGAAAAGTGACCAACTAATAAGACACATGTACATTGAATTCATGGTGACCCTGATATCCCTGAAAATATAAGGGTTCTGTTAAATGTATTTTTTACCTGAGAACAATCTCTCCCAAAAGTAATAAACAACCAGTTATTTTCGATGACATTTACTATTGACTCGCACTGTACAGAATGTTCGATTTTAATCTGAACCACGCGCAGCGAGTAGTAATTCGGGTTTATGAGATAAAATCGAACACTCTCTGCGTATAGAATTTATATGTTATTTTAGACGATCGTTGATTCGTTTCAGCGGACGAGGAAAAGCAATCACGCGTGGAAGCTCTGCCAATAATAAAACGCAGTCCGACTGTACAGTCGTCGATCGCGTCTGTCGGGTCTCCAGCTACGCCACGGAAGAATAGCGCTCAAGTGGATTCGAACACCAAGGAAGGGGATGACGGGTTTCATCTGACTATACCAAAAGTCATCGCTGTCTCGTCGAGTTCTGAAACGCTTACGGGTAAGAAAATAGCCTGACCAGGTGCACCAGAAGAGAGAAAAATTCAATGAGTACAGTTGCGGACAAAATTAAGTGAACAGGTAGGGAAAATAGGTATGAATTAAATTTAATTAAAGTAGTTCAACTATTATTCTCTTACGTTTCATATATTATATATCTCAATGTTACATAGATTATTTAGCGAATATTTGAAATTAATATTTACATTTCTGTTGATAGGTTTAGTGTTAATTCTGACCGCAACTGTAGTTACAGCTCCAAGACAAAAGTAACATGGTATGACTGTACCCAGTGTAAAAAGTATAAACGCTATTCACGATTTCAGATACTACAGTAATAAGTGCTCCCTCCTCTCCGAGCAACTTGAGCTCCCTCACGCTGGTAGGATCGACAGAATCTGGATCAGGTTCAGGATCTGATCGAAGCCCTCAAGATGGCGGCACTTATTCCCGCGGAGTTTCCGAGGAGACTGTCACGCCTGTGGCATCAGAAGCCTCGAAAGACGGTAAACTCGTATTATTAATCCCAATAATAGTTTTACGATTTTTATTCCCCTGTATAAACTACGTAATATCATACAAATTTACATAGATACAGTGAATTTTGAACAATAGAAAATTAAAGTATACCTTACTTCATAGAATATTATTATTATAACTTATATCTTTAACTTATTTCAAAGAATATTATTGTTATAATTCATATTTGTAACTTACTTCAAGGAATATTATTATTATTACTTATATATACAGCTTTCTTCAAAGGATATTATTATTATAACTTATATTTTTAACTCAGTTCATAGAATAACAGTATTATAGCTTACATTTCATAGAATATTATTATTAGAAGTTATATTTTTAACACACTTCATAGAATATTATTATTATTACTTATATTTTCAGCTTTCTTCAAAGAATATTATTATTATAACTTATATCTTTAACTTATTTCAAAGAATATTATTATTATAACTTATATTTTCAGCTTTCTTCAAAGAATATCAGTATTATAACTTATATTTTTAACTCACATCATAGAATATCGGTATTATAGCTTATATTTTTAACTCATTTCATAGAATATTATTATTATAACTTATATTTTTAACTTACTTCAAAGACTATTATTATTATAATTCATATTTGTAACTTATTTCAAAGAATATTATTCTTATAACTTATATTTTCAACTTACTTCAAAGAATATTATTATTATTATTGTACTAGCTAATTGATATATAAAGAATTCTCGTATCAGCCATCTTTTGTACACATGTACTTTTTACAGTAGAATCGACAAGATTATTTGCAATAATATATTACCAATGTTGACATAACATTAATTCTAAAATAAATGGTACGATTTAAAAAGTTGTACAATATTTTCAGACGTTCAGTTTACCTACGACGAGTCGGATCCTGAAACGCCGAAATTATCGAAGGAAGACAGCCCCCCGAAAATGCCATCAACGCCGCTGAAGAGGGTGCCTGAAACGACGGAAAGGGAAGCAGAATTCAGCAAGCAATGGAAAGAGAGGGAGAAGAAAGCCTCGGCTGAGGGCAGCGACGTTGCTGGGTCGACCGCGCTACCCCAATCTCCGTTCAAAAACCAACAGAAACAACAAATTTCGCATTACGCCGAGCACAGAGCATCGATCGTTTCCGCCCCCGCGACCACCGCAAGGAGAAGTTCGTTTTCTGCCATAACCGGAGTATGTAAATCGAAGCACTTTTACGTATAAATTTTTGTAACGTTATTTTATACGCTGGCCCTGGGAGAGGAGTGATTCTGGACGCCGAAACGAAAATCAAGAATAACGAAACAGACGACAGAACTGTAGAGTTTCATTTAAGAAAGCAACGATGATCTTTGAATCACAAAAAAAATATATATTACAGAAGTTTTCCTTAAAAAATAAATATGTTCGGGACACTGCCCTTGTGTACAGAAAATGGCAGCAACATTTTCTCGCGTTTCTTTCTTAAACGTACCGTTCTCCTTTTGCAGAATTATTGGGCCAGCAGACGGTCGATCCACGAAACCGAAATGTCATCGAAGCAGGGGAACTTCCAGCACGACCAAGTTATCAGCAAAGTCGGGGTAGTGATAACCAGTTTTCGACAAAGTCAACGAAGGTTCGTTCGTGCATTCCTGACGTGTTTAAGTGTTTACATCAGTATGTTGTTGTACTCGTCACGAGAAGTGCGCATGTCGATCGGTTCGAGGGTTTTTATTTTGTCTGGTGATCACGTACGATGTCTGGGTAAAAAAGAAAAAGGAAATTTTATGATCACGTGTCTGTATTCGCTAAAACTGAAAACAGTGAAGTACAATATTTCGAGGACAATAGGACGTACACGTTAAGCTGAACCGATGGAGCAATATTAACATAACGATTGACATTCTTTATCGAACGCTTCACCTCGAACATTGTTTAAGATTACCGATCTGTATAGGCGTTTGTATCTATCTAACAAAAAAAAAAAAGAAAGAAATTATCTCTATTTCGTTTCTCGGTATCGCTGTTGGATGTTTATCGCAATAAAGGTATTTTTCACTTTCTTACGCATGAGTGCTTTGTCTCGGCGATTTACGTGTTTTCTTCCGCCTATGATCTTCCTTTTTGTTCGTAAACAGAAATTATTCGTATCTTTACTGTACAAAATACTGTATGCATAAAAATTGAGAACTTTATTTCTACATCAGTCTGTCTTTCATTCGATATGTATTTCTCATTCTTACGCTCCATTTGTATGTAAAATATTCGGATGTATGTAGAAACCATTTTAATTAACGAACAATCGGGTCGTGATATAATTTCAAAGTATTTTTTTATTGAAATTTTTAATCGAAATTCCATTGGAATTTATATTTGTGTGGTTAACGAAATGAATTTTTCCAGGGTTCCGTTTAATTCTTTGCAATACCGTGCAATACTCTGTTTAATAACCGTATTTGCAAACCAAGTGCATTTTAAATAAATTCGTCGAATTAATTTCGTTACTCAAGATACTATTTTCGTTGTTTCAATGCAATTATATTTGACATGACGTTTTGTGTCATTCATAGCGTTGGACCTGAACCCATCTGGTAAGTGTCATCCTCTCTGCTTTCTGGAAAACAAAATGGTGTTACCACTTCTGCGTGCCGCATGACCAGCTGTGTATCACTAATTCACTTGTACGCTATGCTCTTTATTAACTGTTTACGCCCACTGAACGCGCACCGCCAGAATTGCAATTAACATCCATTGAATTCTACACTGTTTCTTTTTTGGTACGTATATAATTAATTTCTGTCACTTGAAGGAGCCAGAAATTTATTGCTGACGCGGGGAACTCCTTTTAACGAGCCTCTGCACAATGATAGTGCTTGAAACACTAAAGTCACTGACATATGGTTAATAATTTTTTAGATATTCGATATTGAAATTTACTCATTCTTCCCCAAAGTATGGCTGTAATTTACGACTGAGGATGCTGCGTGTGTTAAGACACTAACCTAATGACCCGATACTATTTTTGGCCCATACCTCCATTTGGAATTTTTCTCAAAATTATAACTTTTTTCGTTCCTTATGTTCTGCTTTAAATCATATAATATTAATCAATTTTGTTTCGATTAATTTTTGTTACTTCTTCTTAATGTATTTACTAAATTAACGAGTAGCGGAAAATGTATGTACATACAATATAAACGTAATCATAAATTTTTTAATCGACCAAAAGTACCAAGTAGATATTAACACGAAAGATTAACACATTAACAAAATTCCCACTATTTGAATGCCTAAGAAGTAATTCATTGCGAATAAATATTATTTCTATCACAAGAACAAATTTAAAAAAAAAATTATTCTCATGGAAATAGATATTTCAGTAATTGTTTCCTAAATTAGAGAAAGTTTACCATAATAAATAAAACTCTATATAATATTTATATTATACGAAGTAATTAATAGTTCCATAACAGATATTATTACTATACAAACACAAATTTTTATTAGTAAAAATTATTATTTATTTATTGCGTTGCTGTTACAAAAATTTACAGAATTGTTTCGACCCCAATTTTTGAGCCTTTTCAATTACACTTTCATTGAATTTTATATTTCCTCAAAATTGGATCTTACTAAAACGTTTTTTTTAAAGCTCGATGACAAGATTTCTTGATGGTCAATTAATTTCCTGCGTCGTGTCGAATAATTTTTAAGTACACGATATTTGTCACATGATTTGACTTCGCTGCAAGCTGCACTGCATCAAGATCACGAACGAGCTAAACGAAATAGAAATAGTTTTAACCTACTAGACGCCTTCTGTCACTTGATGTCCGCGTTTAGAATATTCACCACTTATACTTACAGTTTGTATGACAAGCTGTCGAATGTATAATTTGGATTGTTGGTATTTGTTAGTTTATTAGACGCTCAGGTGTACATTAGTTGGGATGTACATTAGTTGCACATTAGATTAGAAGAATCATTCGTAATAGGCTGATTGTCCGTTACAACTGTTTCCCTAAAGTTTGGAAAAATTGATCTTACATCGTATTAAATATCACAAGATTACGTAAATGTGCTGAAAAAAATAATTTACATATAATAAGAAACATAGAAGGATTTAATCTTAATTATTAATCGATGATACAATTTAATTGTAATTTAATTATTTCCGAAAATTAAAGTAGGAAATGGAAGTTGCATCAATGGAAAATTAATTATATCATTATATTGTTAAAACTATCATAATGGTTGAAGCTACGAACGAAAATGTTATCAATTTATTGTACAATTATCCGTACTCACTTTTGAGTTGAAAATGTTGAAAGTTTCAGCATATTTCGAATGATTTGTAGACAAAGCTAGAATAAATTCTTTCACTGTGTATGGAGCAGTTTTGTAGATTGCATTGGAGAGAATATTGTGCAATTTTTTTAACATAATTATTCACTATTCTCGAGCATATGTTGTGAAATCAAACAGAAAGTTGTAGTAGCATCGAAACTTTAAAAAACTAACAGGGCCCCTTCGAAGTTCTGTTAACGCATAAGAATGTTATCGAACGTCGTAAAAATTTCGTATTATTAATACTCCCTTTCAGCGTACAAGCTATAGTTTCCTTGAACCTTACGTGTGTGATGTCAATATGGTAGAACAAAGTCGTTAAATGTTTAAAGGTATCTTAGAAAATGCAAAGGTAACGTTTAGAAAATATTGACGATTTGCTCGTGAATTATCCGTTGGCTGGTGCATTTTCAATGTGTCACGTGTTGTTCTCAAAAATAGTCGCGACGACGAAAGTGCAGATGATAGTGCAAAATGATCTTCGTCCCGCGATAAATATTTCCATCGAAGACCGAAGCTGACGAAATTAATGTTCGCTTTTAAATATTTAGGAGCAGCACGTCGAAGGCTGCGACTGCGTTCGCGATCGCGACGTCCGCGTCCAGCAATCCTCCGGACAAAGAGATCAATGGGAACAATCGCATCGATTCCTGCCGCGATAGAACCAGACGGAAAGAGTCTGGCATGTCCACCGCAGCCACGATGCGAGTACTGAACGTCCTCAGGCATTGGATCTCGAAACACGGCCACGATTTCGAGTCCGATCAGAAACTGAAGAACCTGACGATCGAGTTCCTGGAGGACATTGTCTATTGCCCCAAGTTGCTGCCAGCCGAGCACAAAGCTGCCGGTCAGCTGCTCAGGCTGATCACCAAGGAAGAACCAGAGATCAACAAAGTGGATCTGATGAAGCTGTTGGCCCCCCCAACGGTATATATCCCGAAAATAGTTACTTAAACATTATAAAAATGTAAGTTATAGGCTGCCTTTGTTTTATCAAAGCCAGGAGGAACCAGAAGTTTTAAATTATAGCCTCGATGATATTTACTTCATTCTTTTTTTATACGTTGCTTCTTAGAAGCCAGTGAAGATATTCAATTTTGTTTTTGGTTATGTAAATAGTAATTAATGTGGTTACATAATTGAGATGAGAAAGTCTGCACTTGTACTGTTGCGAGACGAGATGTTGGCAAGCTAAACAACGCAGGGGGGGGAGTTTGTATGCTCCGCCCAATCCCCTCCACTGTGTAGGCTCTTACCCAATAATAACCAAGAACCCAAGAAAGGTATTAGCTTGTGAATAGTGTGCCAACATCTTCTCTTCCAACAGTCCATAACTATGCACGATTAAAGAAATAGTTTGAGCGAATGTTATGACATAAAGGGTACAGCTGAGTAGGGGGGGGGGGGTGAAATGTACCCTTCAACCGGATTTTTTACATAGTTTTCGTACTCGATTGAATACAGAAAATAGGATAATCCGAATTTTCCCTTCTCAAATTTTGTTCAAGGGCACATTTGACCCCCTCATTCAGATAAATTTCGAAATGTTTTAAATATTCGACGAAACATCTGTGATTCCAGGTTCAAAGCAAAGAGAGCATCGAGACACTGTCTGCGCTGGAAATCGCGGAACAGATGACGTATTTGGATCACAAGATCTTCATATCGATATCTAGCGAGTAAGTAAATAAAACGATTAAATGTTCAATGATCGAACCGATCGTTCGGAAGAATTTAAGATTTAATTAAACTTTATTTAATATAAAAAAATGTACGAAAGACGCTTGAATCGTTGAAATTCTTGTACAGAGAACTTCTTGGTCAAGCGTGGATGAAATCCGATAAGGCGAGTCGTGCTCCTCATATAATCCTGATGACGAAAAGATTCAACGAAGTCTCTCAGCTGGTTGTCTCCGAAATCATTCAACGTTCGAACCTGTTGGCGAGGGTCGCGGCGATCGAGAAATGGGCGACCGTAGCGGACATCAGCAGAGTTCTGCACAATTACAATGGCGTGCTGCAAATTTGCGCAGCCTTCACGAACAGCAGTGTCTTCAGGCTGAAAAAGACTTGGGAAAAGGTTTCGAAAACGGTGAGCAGTAGAAACTATCGATTGAAAATGGCGCCAAGTTCGAAGCTAAACGATTCTTTGTCTACGACCTTGATTCACTATTGAATTTGTCAAAATTGCGACCTATACTGTTGCAAATTGAAAAATATACAGTTCCTTGTAAAAGAAATGCTTCAACTTTGTGAATCTTTATGCAAATGCATAGAATTAATTAAATGGGAGCTTCGTAGAGGGTTGTCTCGACCCCTAAATATAATAATTCGTATTTCTTATATTTTTGCATATTAAATGCATAAAAATGCGCAGTTTAGCGGTAACGTTTATTCGTATAATCGAAAGCTTCAAACACGAAGTATACAATATATTTATTTTGTACGTTTACAGACGAAACAGACTATCGAGAGACTCCAAAACATCGTTTCCTCGGACGGTCGGTTCAGAAACTTAAGAGAGGCGTTGCACCGTTGTGATCCACCCTGTATTCCTTATTTAGGATTGTACCTGACCGATTTGTCTTTCATTGAAGAGGGTACACCAACCAAGACCGAGGACGGCCTTTTGAATTTTTCAAAAATGCGAATGGTACGTGACACGTTCGATCGGCGTGAAAGCACTGGTATACGAGTAGACTTTACGCCTTATGGACCTTCGTGTTCCAATCTGATGATCCCCTACAATAGTAAATGTATTTCATCGAAATTTCTTTCTAAAGTAGAGCTCATGGATACCCACAAAAAAGTATTAAACAACATTTTCGTAGAGCGCTAAACAAATTTATTAAAAAATAAAAACGAATTTTTAAGAAACATCGACAGGAGGTAGGTGTGTTATTTTTGTACGGCCACTTCTTAATCTGTTGTTCACTGACACGAAGAAGTCCTGTGTGATGTTGTGTACGTTTAACCAACATCGTTCCTTAAATGTTCCAGCTTGCTCACGTGATCCGTGAAATACGGCATTTCCAGCAAACGCCGTACAAGATCGAACTGATACCAAAAGTGACGAACTATCTGCTGGATCCTTCGTTGCTACTGAACGAGAAGGACCTGTATCGCATATCGCTGGAGATCGAGCCGAGGACGTCCAGGCTAAGTAATTCGACCTTAATTAATCTGCCACCCTCCGTGAGCAACACGCCCACGAAATGAAGACGAGCACCGGTGAATTACACGTAAATTATCCCCATTGTCCTCGAGCTATTTTCTAGAGTAAGACACCCGGCCGCGAAGAGATCCATATTGAATGTTGAATTATAAATCGTCGATGCAACAAGTCGACGAGTCGATGCTTTTCCAGTTATTAACGCGAGAATCGGGGATTAATGTTACGCTAATGTTGTAATCCAGAGCCTAACCTGCAAGTGTATCCAGTTCCTCGAGTTTCTTTCAATACGTAGATGTCAGATGTTATCGCGATTTTGCGTAGACGACGAAGAATTGCGTTTTCGACCCCGTCCACTTCTGCATGTCGTCACAGTAACGTCCACGTTTTCTATGCTTGGACTCGTGAATGTCGATCGAATTCAAAACGGTACAGATTTAGGGGGGTATGGGGGATGGGGAGGTGGGAAGAGAACGTTTACGGATCCGTCGATCGATCAGACTGCACTACCTTCGAGGATCGATTTCGAGGTTTTGACGATTTCTGTTGTAACGCAGGATTATTTTGAGTACCTGCAACCGAAGAACGTGTACAAAACGATACCACGGGATATTCTTACTTATTTTGTTATACTGTACTTATTACTGTTACCGAGAATATATAGTTCGTCGAGAGAGGACGTTAAACGGATGGACGCTATCGTCGAAGTTGGATGGATTTTTCTGATGATTTTCAGTTAACTAAATACGAGCAGTATTAACTACACGACGAGTTCAAATGGAAATTTATATTAAAACGGGGGATGAGGTTGGAAATTGTATTTGACAATCAGTAGAGTAACGACGCAATGCCAGACCTTATTCGTGGACCTTCAGTTACCTATCAATTCGGCCATTTTTCGTTACGTCGGGATTCGTTGATGATTTGAACGGATTGCATATATTTGGTTCATAAATCGTTGTGTGTTCTCGAGAAAGAGTGTATTTCCAATCGTGCTGTCATGTATCTGTGTACAAATTTTATCGGTAACGGGATTAATGTAAAATAATATAGCTTAAGATTGTACAGCTTCCGGCATAATTTCGTTTCTCCGTTTTGGCGTGCAGAGTTGAACTTCGCAATGGAAATTTCCGTATCGCCGCGAACGCGATCGGGGCGATTCCGAGGAACGTTCGTTTAAAATTTTTCTCGGTGACACTTTCGATGTTACTATCTGGTAATTGTATTATCGAAGCCATTGTTGTGCGTATCGGCGCGTTAAAATAAGAGAATTATTTATCAAGCTGAATTGATTATGTACGTTTCGTCGCGTTATGTTACGAGACAAAAATACAAATTATCACTTTCAATCCGAATTTCTCTATATATGGTGATAAATTTAATGACGAATTACTTGCCAAATTGAACTGTACTTGCACAATCGAGGATAGGTGATTGTGTACCTTTAAGCAAAAGTCATTCACCGAGGATGTAGAGTAACGTTCCTTAAAAATCTTTTCCTTTTTAGATAATACTATAATAAGATTCAATCAGCTAAGATAATGTACTTCCTTCTTCGTAGTTTTTTTAAATCTAATCATAGGACCGACAGGTGGGGAATAGTTTATGTTCTTATTTTCGAAATTAAAGTCTTCCGTGCGTCTTTATTTACGTAAGTTTTACGTATTCTTATTATTTGATGAGATTAGAACATTACAACGTGCATAATAGTTATATTCCGTTTACATATTGAGTCATATATTCTGAAATGTTCCCTGTGACTGTTCCATGCGAACGAGAATCCTATCAAATTAATCAACGAGCCACTTTTCGACAATCGATGTAAATCTCGAACTGTAGTCGGATCGAACTCCAACTGGCACCTCCGCCATATTGTTTGGCAGCGCCCTCTATGTTAGGTCACGTGTCCCTTCCGCGCAGTCGCGTTGCATTGGCCGCCAACGCAACGGTTGGTTGAATTTGGTCCAACTACAGTCGTAATTCTAGTTCGAATTCATCTTCTACAAATATCTGCGACGCAGAAGAACTATTTACAGTAAATAAAACGTGTATTGCTCGTAAATGTTATCGAGAATCGAATTGACTGTAACCTACGTGATCCGCAAACGTACATGAATTTTAATATTAATGCTTCGTGCAGAAATGAATATATATTAGACGTACGCTCGGTTCAAACTATTCTAGCCATACTACCATAGTTAAACGTAAGAACTGGTAGAATAGAGGTTATCAATTTTATTCTACTGTTATCAATAGTACGGATAGAATTGTTTCGCTCGAGTGTACAAAATCGTGGGGGAGTACACAAATGCTGTCTTCGATCGATTTGATTTAAAATTGATTAACAGTAAACAATATGGTACATTGCGTTGCGTTCAATGACTCTCGAGTAACGAAATTTATTTTTTATTTATACCTGATGCTATGTTCAAATACGATGGTGTTTGTGTGCTTTATCATAAATTATCATTTCCACAATGTTTAAAATTTCGAACGTGAAATATCCTCACGAGTCAGGATTAGAGTACCTGAATATGATGTTCCAACTTTGTTATTAATCTCTTAAATAATTCAAATATGACGTGTTTACGAATACAGCCAGAAAAGAAACGATATTCTGCTATTGCTTCTAACAATAAGAATGTTAACTATTCTGATAATCTCGGAACAAGTACACAATTATTTTGTGGAGCATACCCCTATCGCAATCAATAAATTTAATAATAAAATTAGAGGAAATTATTGTTCGAGGTTTCTTCTAAAGTAATTTTACATTCGTGGACATTTCTCTTTACGACATTAAAAATATCAAATATAGATTTGTGTACAATCAACGTAATTCTTTCGAGGCTTCGAATATCAGGCGATCATGATTGCCCAAATGTCTTTTATCCCTCTAATTGTTCCCAATCATTGATATCAATGACAATCTTTCAAGTTAACAATTGAAATCACGTGCCAAGTTGTTATCAAGACCTAAAACGACTTAAACGGTTGAAATAATCTAAGATATCGCATATCTTGAAACGTATCAATCGTGTTAAGATTCGTACAATCAAATAGAAGAATATTTTCTAGTAAGGTGTGTATGAAATTTAAATTTAAAACGCGACGATTGGTTACATTTAATGGAAATTTTCTCTTCTTTCGAAAAAGAGTTTAATTCGAATGCGTGTAATTTCGACGAACTTTTTCAATTGATTCTGAATACAACTTTCACTTAATCTTCCATAAAACGTAAGAATGTAGAGAAATTTTACAGTCTGTACAGATATAACGTATAGTACGACTTAGACAAGATCCCTGGGGTGGGGGAATATTGGCCAAGTCTTCATTTTAACCAGATGAATCAGTGAATTCTATGAAACAATGTATCGAATTAACAATTTTCAATATATTCAGCTCTTGCAGCAGATTTTACTTTTTTTTTAAAGATTAACAATTATTAAAATTTTGTAAAATTCTTTGCGTTACGTTAGTGTACATTTTTAAGTAATGGAGATATTTCAGAAAGGCAGGATAATCGTTTCATTTAATACGTTTACACGTGTACAAATGTACGAATACGTAATAATTAGACCATGATAGGTGAGAATTCCTGTTGTAAATAAATCCTAATTTTAATTTGCAATGGATAAGATTTACGTGTTACATGTAATTGCAAATATTATATAGAGACGTAATGCTCTTTTGTAATTCATAGAGATATGAAATTAAACTGGAAGATAGAAGATATCTTCTATAGTTTCGTACCTCTATGTTACACAAACGGAGCAGAAAAATAATATTCTTGTCGCTAACAAAAAATTCTCAAAATATTCATAAGTGACCGTATTTAGATAAGCAGATGATTAATTAACCGTCTATTTAATATCCACGACCATAAGTCAGATGTGTACAGAATAAAAACTGTCACATATTATTTATAAAAATCTCAGATTAAAAATATTGCACTTTAAATCGTAAAGACTAGTATAAGTTTGAAAATAGTTTTCCAAACTATGAATTACTTTTTCAGTTCATCATACTTTCGATATTTATTAACTTTATTTGATAACACAGTATTAGTGATGGGGCGTAAAAATTTAACGAAAGCGAAGGAGAGACGACGTTCCGATTTTACTAAAAGGGGCATAAAATTTCTGAAACACAGATGTCGAATAATTTTATTGCCAGGAACTCGCGCGAGTTACATTACTCGCACCGGCGAATTTCCGGTGGCTTGGTGCCGTACAAAAGTTTCGGAGGCAATCAAAACTTGCTGGTGTACGTGTTCTGTACTGTAACGAAAAACACCTGACGCAGCTCAGACCTTTCCGTACACGTGCACACGCGTGCACAAATAAAGTAGGTCATGTTTAAAGTTACAGGCAATCATTTTTAAGCGATGGCAAACGGGCACTTTGAAAATGTTACGTCAACGAAAATAATAGTATAGAAACTTACTATTTCCTTTCACATCCGACAATCAAATTTAATCGCTTATAAGATGCTTCGACTTATTATACTAAAATTTATACTCGTATCGTTCGAGATAAATTAAATATCTCCAAGTAATTCTAATTAGAAGTCGATCAAGTTTCAGGAAGAATTTAAATAATATTTTCGATCGAGTTTCATTGGAAATTGACGTCTGTTATTTCTTAAATATTTCACTATTTACTTCCGTGATTGGAGGCTCTTGTAATCATAATCCTAATCATAGTCCAAGTAATTATAATTAGAAGTGGATCGAGTTTCAGGAAGAATTTAGATAATATTTTCCATCGAGTTTCATTGGAATCTCGTAATTATTATTGTATCATTGACGTCTGTTAATTTTTAAATATTTCACTATTTACTTCCGTGATTGGAGGCTCTTGTAATCATAATCCTAATCATAGTCCAAGTAATTATAATTAGAAGTGGATCGAGTTTCAGGAAGAATTTAGATAATATTTTCCATCGAGTTTCATTGGAATCTTATAATTATTATTGTATCATTGACGTCTGTTATTTTTTAAATATTTCGCTATTTATTTCCGTGATTAGAGGTTCTTGTAATCATAATCCTAATCATAGTCCAAGTAATTATAATTAGAAGTGGATCGAGTTTCAGGAAGAATTTAGATAATATTTTCCATCGAGTTTCATTGGAAATTGACGTCTGTTATTTTTTAAATATTTCACTATTTACTTTCGTGATTGGAGGCTCTTGTAATCATAATCCTAATCATAGTCCAAGTAATTATAATTAGAAGCGGATCGAGTTTGAGGAAGAATTTAGATAATATTTTCCATCGAGTTTCATTGGAATCTCGTAATTATTATTGTATCATTGACGTCTGTTAATTTTTAAATATTTCACTATTTACTTCCGTGATTGGAGGCTCTTGTAATCATAATCCTAATCATAGTCCAAGTAATTATAATTAGAAGTGGATCGAGTTTCAGGAAGAATTTAGATAATATTTTCGATCGAGTTTCATTGGAAATTGACGTCTGTTATTTTTTAAATATTTCACTATTTACTTCCGTGATTGGAGGCTCTTGTAATCATAATCCTAATCATAGTCCAAGTAATTATAATTAGAAGTGGATCGAGTTTCAGGAAGAATTTAGATAATATTTTCGATCGAGTTTCATTGGAAATTGACGTCTGTTATTTTTTAAATATTTCGCTATTTACTTCCGTGATTAGAGGTTCTTGTAATCATAATCCTAATCATAGTCCAAGTAATTATAATTAGAAGCGGATCGAGTTTGAGGAAGAATTTAGATAATATTTTTGATCGAGTTTCATTGGAAATTGACGTCTGTTATTTTTTAAATATTTCACTATTTACTTCCGTGATTGGAGGCTCTTGTAATCATAATCCTAATCATAGTCCAAGTAATTATAATTAGAAGTGGATCGAGTTTCAGGAAGAATTTAGATAATATTTTCCATCGAGTTTCATTGGAATCTTATAATTATTATTGTATCATTGACGTCTGTTATTTTTTAAATATTTCGCTATTTACTTCCGTGATTAGAGGTTCTTGTAATCATAATCCTAATCATAGTCCAAGTAATTATAATTAGAAGTGGATCGAGTTTGAGGAAGAATTTAGATAATATTTTCCATCGAGTTTCATTGGAAATTGACGTCTGTTATTTTTTAAATATTTCACTATTTACTTCCGTGATTGGAGGCTCTTGTAATCATAATCCTAATCATAGTCCAAGTAATTATAATTAGAAGCGGATCGAGTTTGAGGAAGAATTTAGATAATATTTTCGATCGAGTTTCATTGGAAATTGACGTCTGTTATTTTTTAAATATTTCACTATTTACTTCCGTGATTAGAGGCTCTTGTAATCATAATCCTAATCATAGTCCAAGTAATTATAATTAGAAGTGGATCGAGTTTCAGGAAGAATTTAGATAATATTTTCCATCGAGTGTCATTGGAATCTCGTAATTATTATTGTATCATTGACGTCTGTTATTTTTTAAATATTTCGCTATTTACTTCCGTGATTAGAGGCTCTTGTAATCATAATCCTAATCATAGTCCAAGTAATTATAATTAGAAGTTGATCAAGTTTGAGGAAGAATTTAGATAATATTTTCCATCGAGTTTCATTGGAAATTGACGTCTGTTATTTCTTAAATATTTCACTATTTACTTCCGTGATTGAAGGTTCTTGTAATCATAATCCTAATCATAGTCCAAGTAATTATAATTAGAAGCGGATCGAGTTTGAGGAAGAATTTAGATAATATTTTCGATCGAGATTCATTGGAAATTGACGTCTGTTATTTCTTAAATATTTCACTATTTACTTCCGGGATTGAAGGTTCTTGTAATCATAATCCTAATCATAGTCCAAGTAATTATAATTAGAAGTGGATCGAGTTTCAGGAAGAATTTAGATAATATTTTCCATCGAGTTTCATTGGAATCTCGTAATTATTATTGACGTCTATTATTTTTTAAATATTTCACTATTCTTTTCCGTTATTTGACGATCTATAAAATATTCTCTAAAAATGACGTAATAAAATTGTTATTTGCAACAATCATAATTCTTCCAAAGTATTTATCAATAATTAAATAAATTACACTTTCCCTACAATATTTGCCAATTACATACTGAAATCAAACACACAATTCCACAATTTTAAAAACGTCTATAATATCAACTCATTCCTAAAAAAGATTTTCCTTTCTTTGAAATAAATTTGAAAGCTTTGTTTTGCGCTTTCCCAGTCGGTACACTTTTTTTTTTTACACAAAATGGTTACGATCGTTTGCTATTATTTATGAATAAGTTTCTATGAAAAATATTCGCATCAAGCCTTTACGTTACGCATCGTTAAACCTTCAAACACTCGGCTGCGGCTGCAGTTTCGCGAAAAAGTCCAAACTGATGCTAACAGGTACAAAAGGTACAAACAGATCCACGTTTCGCTACGTCAATAGAAATTGCAAAACACATGGCGGCTGAATAGGCAACACACACTTCACAGAATATAGAAGGGCTGAAAATCTGCGCAACACGCGGTTCACTTTTAATGTTCTCGAATTGCTGTAAACTTTAGAATATTTCATCGAGATGATGTTTCAATTTAGGCCGTTGAATTTCGAACGATTTTCAGTGCAGGTTTCGCTGAACTCGAAAGAAAGTTTAAAGAGTTTATTGCGTGCGTTACGTTTATTAAAATTACAGAATGTTTGAAAAACAATTTTCTTTTTTAAACGAAACGAGAATATGGGCTAGAAGAATCAAATAAATTATAGCTGAATATATTTTTTTTATTCATAATGTATTATATAAATAATTAGAAAAAAGTTGCAGTGCAATTTTGATCAAGGTATTACCTTCGTTTTTTAAAAATTACATGATATTCGAGTAAATTTTAATCCCAGTCGAAAAATGTTTCTCTGAATGTTCGTTAAACTGGAATCTGGTACCTAAATGGTTGAATATTAGTTTTTAAATTACGGACACATAATTCCTACTTGTTAATTAGTAAAAATATATCCGGAATATACAGTTATATTTTTAACATTTTACATACTTATAAATATCACAGTATAAAAAATAATGATGCCAATAATACTCTATAACCGCATTCGATTCAACGCGAGAAGCGTTTAAAAATTTGGAAATTAGGTAGTTAATTAAATAAATATTTATTCTTAAAAATACGTAGATTTATTTTTCATAAAATGGAACATGAAAATCCTTCTGTCCAAACCAATATCAAACCGATGGAAACTTTCAAACGAAATATATTCTTGATAAGAATTAATCCTTGTATTGATATAATAATTTTGTAAATCGCTGGTCGGTTCGAATTTCCAGTATTTTTCTTCAAAGAACCTCACTTTACTAACACTGTGTTATATTAAACAAAATACTGTAAAATAAATTTTAGGATTTTCAATTAATAGCGAATAAACCAGCTAGCAATCTACGAAAATACGCTCCTGTTTAATCTTTAATTACCAAAACGACTTATATGATATTATAAATAGAGCGATTTTCAAAAAGTACTATTTATTATCGAACACTGAACACTTATGTACACGTTCTAAGAGCAAATCTCTAGTTATAACATATAAATGGGAATACTTATTGTACTTGAGTACCCTGTGAATTATAACTCAGCGTAAGAATCTCGATTTGCGAGTGTATGAGTGTGTGAACGTACGAGCTTGTGCATAATTGTACATTAATCAAGTACAATGACGTTCCTTTAACATAGTTAACTTAAGCATAATAATAACGATCACAAATCATCAGCTGGTTGTGAATAAATGTTAACTAAATATCCACCATCAATATAGAGACTTAAATGAATGGTGTTGATAATTCTATGCTTTTCGCTAACGCGAAAATTACAATCATTTCCAGTTACGGGTTCGCTATTGCCAGGAGAAATTTTTAAATAAAATGGAGGAACAGAAGCAACATATTCGCTGTAATTATAGCCTAAGGTGTTCGAAATTATCTTAATATTGCGTCTGGCGATTAAACGGCAAGTTTAAAACATTTTCCAACACGATGAAAGGTAACTGGATCACAATTTTTATGTTCCTTGTGATTTCATACAGAGAATTTATTATCTGATATTATAAACAATAGAATATCGTTGTTAGATAAAATAATTTTATTCTGTTGCAAAAATTATCACAGTTTCAAAGCTAATACAAAACTAATATTATTTCTAGTCAATTATTTCGATGCATTATTGTTATAAGGTGATTGTAAATATAACGTATGGCCCAGTTACTCGAATCTTTAATTATAACGCTATATGCAATTACTGTACATTAGAAATTGTACAAAAGTTACAGTGGAACCTCGATAATTTGAAAAAAAACGGAGCTGAAAATAGTAACTCCTCGATAAAAGTCCTGCCAATGGATAGGCGAGATTTTTATGGTTAAAATGAATACAAACACGATATCATTGTAATTATTTTTAATTATACGTTATACAAATCATTTCTGTAAAATTTTCGAATTGGAAATAATATTTTCCATCGGTGAAGTTTTGTAATCTCAACAAAATTCGATGATAGATATAATAATTTCGATTTTTATGATGATATGAAGTAGGAATGGTTCCGACACTTTTATCGAGGTAAAAATTCGAACTTTTAACAAGGAAAGGGTTACATTTATCGAGGTTCTATTGTTTGCCCCAAGTACTATCCAGAAAATGATTTTACATATCGCTATTTTACTTTGATCTCGCGTTTCGATGTACAGTATAATTATTATCGACTACCGCGACTGCGAAAAGTGGCTCGTAATGTTGAAATAAAGAATAAAAAGAGCGACAGTATCTTCGTTAAAGTGTATCTGTAAACTCCCTTGTTATACTGTGTGTTATCTTTGATTCAATCAAGAACATCAATGTTGCATATGTTTGTAAGCCGCTGCGAAGCGAATAGGGTCAAGCGCAGGATACTTTCCTTCAAGAATAATTGAAAAAGAAGGCCAACGTCTATTCAAATATAAATTTGAATACTATACCTTAATCGTTAATTCTGTCTATTGTCTATCAAACATTTTATATCTTCGATCTGTATACATTAAATAGAAAATATTCTTCTGTAATCCGTTACTACGCTCTCATTGTAACGTACCTGCTTTCTTTAATTCCTCTGTATGCAGTTTCAGGAACCACGGCATGCTATAGTACAGACCGTCAAGTTGTTTCTGTCCTTTAATTTGCAAGCCTGTAGAAGGCGACTTTAAAAGTCGCGCGAGGCCACGGGACACTAGCGCCGCCAATGGACAAACACCCAAGCGCTGCGCAAGGTAGCTGCGCAAGGTAGGTGCGCAAACGACCGTTCGACGTCCATTGCTGCGACAGGTGAGTAAATCGAGACTAGAAGCTTTCTTCTTCAAAAATTTTAGGCTTAACGAACGAACAAATTTTGTTTCGCTTTCTCTGGGCAAAGTTTTATCGTTTTATTAACAATTCTCGATATATACAGCGGGTTATTAAGCAATATTTTTTAGACAAACTATAATATTTCTTTTGTTTATTTGATATTGTTGTTCTACAGATTCTGGAGCATACATATTTGTTTAAAAAATATTGTTTAATAAACATTATTATTCAGCATTCTAATCGTAATTAGTCACTGTACGTCTGTAAATCGGAGACTTCGGCGAAGAAACTTGCTTTCTTGTTCCGTTAAAATCCATCGAGCTTTAAAACTATTATATTCGTGGCATCCATGCTCGTGTTTCAGAGGGTGACTCGTTAATGCTTTCCAGAGAGGAAACGTTCGGTTGTAGTGAACAGACACAATACGTAAAATTTGTTTGCGGGTGTTTCGTAAATTGTTCCGTCCAGAGAGGAAACGGTCGTTATTTCTCTATGGATTCCTCAACTTTTCCGTGGCTGTATCAGAAAACTTACACTCCCGCGGCGTCGTCGTCATTGTAAACGTCAAGCAGAAAACCGTCCAAGACCGACGAAAATAAAAGAACGGATTTCTTTCGCGCTCGCGTTTAAACGAGCCTGACAACAATGGAGGTGGATGCCCGGTTATTTGAAGAGAGCCCGTCGGATTATTGCACGGCCGTCCGTTTTCTTTCGTTCTCCCATGTGAACCCGCTGTCAACCGATGGTGACGGCGTCGCGTTGCTTTCAAAGTTATTATAACAATCCATTTACCAGCGGCTGCTAGCTCGCCGGTATTTTCTTTTAACGATTTCGCGACAGACCGATTCCTTTCATTTCCCGCGGTTTCACACTAGCGCGGAATCACGAGCGTCGCGAAACAGCAATCTCGGCCGGCATATTCAAATTGTCGACATTTTAAAAGAATCCAATAAAAACTATACTTATACTAAGAAACGTTCTTAGAGGAAATTGTAAGCAAGTTGACAAGAAAAAATTCTATTCTATATATAGACAATATTTAGACCAAATAGATTTGGTAAAAAAAAAAAATTTAAATGGATTATGCACCTCTTAAAACAATTTAATTTTTATCTCAAACGTTTTGTGACATTTTGAAAGACATTTTTTAAGACATTTGAATGGACAGTACTTTGGTAGAAAGAGTGGTAAAAAGAAAAAATTAAAATAAATTATGCACCCCTTAAAACAATTTAATTTTTATCTCAAACATTTTATGACATTTTGAAAGACATTTTTTAAGACATTTGAATGGACAGTATTTTGGTATAAAGATTGGTAAAAAGAAAAAATTAAAATCGATTATGCACCCTTTAAAACAATTTAATTTTTGTCTGAAACATTTTCTTACATCATCGACGCTATTGAAGACATTTCAATAGACAGTATTTTGGTAAAAAGATTGGTAAAAAGAAAAAATTTAAATAGATTATGCATCCCTTAAAACAATTTAATTTTTGTTTTAAACATTTTCTTACATCATCGACGCTATTGAAGACATTTCAATAGACAGTATTTTGGTAGAAAGATTGGTAAAAAGAAAAAATTAAAATCGATTATGCACCCTTTAAAACAATTTAATTTTTGTCTGAAACATTTTCTTACATCATCGACGCTATTGAAGACATTTGAATGGACAGTACTCGCGAGACACACTGTACATGGTGCCAGAAGGGTATGAAAAATCGTTTTGTCAATTCTTCCAATAAACTTTGATTGTTTAAATTCTGGCTAACCCCGATAACAATGTTTCGATAAAGTCAAATAAAAGAAATCGTTATGTAATTTGTGTTTGTTGGAACTTCATATCCGATACATTGGAATCATCGTGGAATATAGAATATTGAAATATTTGTTCATTAGTAAAGGGAGACTTTTTTATATCGGTATTTTTATCCTATTCCATTACCGATGGTGAAATTCAATGCCCATATTGAAATGGAAACCATACGCAACAGAAAACGAGAAAAATGTTTTCAAATCCCAGTGATATTACATTAAACCAATAATGCACTTTCATCACCGACGCGACGTCTGAGTTTTCGCGAAATAAATACGTTCGAACGAGGAGAGATCACGGGAACGGGGACATAATGTTTTTAAAATTATTTAAATATTAACTTGCTGATCGAATTTCTAAAACAAAATAATTTTATTTCTTATTCAAGTATTTAATTCATTTAAGCCATTTAATTCATTCAAATAAAATAACAGATAATATTACAATAACAACTCCTGCCAAATTCTTTGTTATTTTATTTCAGCGAATTAACTCAAGTAAGAAACGATGATTCTATTAAAAAAATTATTATTTATCCGTAAATTTCCCCTACTTTATTTTTCATTCGAATAACTGAAAAAGTTTCAAAACCATAAGTTCAATAATGTATCGTGGTCGATTGAAATTTAATTCATTCAAATAAAATAACAGATAATATTACAATAACAACTCCTGCCAAATTGTTTGTTATTTTATTTCAGCGAATTAACTCAAGTAAGAAACGATGATTCTATTAAAAAAATTATTATTTATCCGTAAATTTCCCCTACTTTATTTTTCATTCGAATAACTGAAAAAGTTTCGAAACCATAAGTTCAATAATGTATCGTGGTCGATTGAAATTTAATTCATTCAAATAAAATAACAGATAATATTACAATAACAACTCCTGCCAAATTGTTTGTTATTTTATTTCAGCGAATTAACTCAAGTAAGAAACGATGATTCTATTAAAAAAATTATTATTTATCCGTAAATTTCCCCTACTTTATTTTTCATTCGAATAACTGAAAAAGTTTCGAAACCATAAGTTCAATAATGTATCGTGGTCGATTGAAATTTAATTCATTCAAATAAAATAACAGATAATATTACAATAACAACTCCTGCCAAATTGTTTGTTATTTTATTTCAGCGAATTAACTCAAGTAAGAAACGATGATTCTATTAAAAATATTATTATTTATCTGTAAATTTCCTCTACGTGTCGACGCCATTTAATGCTAGTGCGAAACATTTTTCAGTATCGTCAACAATTTTGAGGTTACGTTTGCAGAGTTCGTGAGACACACGGTATGACGGCGCGATTTATGGCGATTAGGGTAGGCAGCAGGTAAGATCACCGCTCGCGAAATGGAAGAAGAGGCTCATTTCGTAAACCAGTATAACACCAAACTCTGTAGAGGACTATTTGTTATCTATATTAATTTCGACAATGAACAGTCTAAAATCGAAATGGAGTAACCCTTTGAGAGATTAAACATCAAAGTTCTTCTCATTCCATATATTTTTATAACAGTCCATTTTACACTGCTTCTCAAACGAATTTCAATTTATAAATTCAAATTTACGCCTTTTTAATCGTTGAAAAAGCTTACATCCCCCCCCAGTGTGCATTTGTTAAAGTGCGTTTACTAGATTTAAACGAAAGCGGTTCATGATTATGGATTATGAAAACAAGGTGCTCGCGAGTGTTTCGCGTATGTATAAACATTCTATTCTCATTACGATACTGCTGAATACCATATCCGTTAACAGAAATAAATATGTCAGCCATGTTTAAATTTCAAATAAGTTTTAATTTCCGTTTAATTAAAATAAATTTACTTTCCGCGAGTTAATTTTTAACTATTCTACTCAATTCAGTTTATTCGGTATTAACCAACGTTATTAAAGTGTTATCGACAGTCTATAGCCTACGAGGATAATAAAGTGTTTCTCTCGTTAAAAGTTGTATCGTTTTGAACAACCATAAAGATTTAACATCTTTTCGTTACAACATCTCGTTTATGCAACTCTCTGTTTTCACAAGTGTTTTACTGTCCCACTCGAGTCAATGAGTTCTTATACCGTACATTATGTTTAATTCACCATTTTCTAAATGCTTAAAATATTAAATGAAAGTTACGTCGTTTCTAGAAACTCCATAATATCGAAATTCCTTTCAGCAAATTTTTAATTTAATTTTCATAAAAGAAACGATTCCCTCGAAGAAACTTTCGGTTCGGATTTATTTTTAAATTAACTGACAGTCCAGAAATAATTCATTTCCGCGCGAAAAACAAGCCTGAGCGCTGCGGGGGTTGAAGAAAAGAAGAGAAACGTTAACGAATAGTTTAGTTCGATCATCCAAACGGGAAACACCCTTCCGACTACCGATACTTAAAATCAACAGAAAAAACTTTCAGCTTTAATACAAGCCAACTTTGGAAAATCGTATAACAACTTGAGAAGTTTGCGTTTTATGGGGAGTTAGTCTTCGCGGAAAGATACCGTAAAGAAACCCGTGTCTTAAAAGAGATAAAAACGGGGATTACCGATGAAAACTTTCCACTTAATTAGGCTGTTGTTATCGCTTTGATGGCAAGCGATGAGAATTTTCACGATCGATCCTGTTAAACAAACCGTCGAATTAGTAAATAGATTATGGAATATCCGGAACTCCTGATTTAAACGATTGCTGACTTTACAATAGGTGTCACGTATTTGGAACGAACGTAATCACTGCCCGGCGAGCGTTATTCATTCGAACTATTTAATTAGTCGCATTTGTAAATGTTGATGATTGCCGTGAAATATGTCCGTTGGTTTCGATGTAGACATATTACGTGATACTGTGTCTCATTTTGTACATAGCACACGTAACTCCCATATTTCGTACGCTTGCAATTCCGAAAAAGATGATTATTCTTCCGAGTTTTAAATGCCACGCAACGAATGCACGGTTTGCTTGCGATTGGTTCTTCCTCCGTGCAACATTTTGTGTCAGACAGCATATAAAAATCACTGATCCAGTATTTATTGTAATTTTCGTAGCATTCGTAGAGTTAAATGAACGTAAGGCTTCGTTACAAAAGTTATTAAAAAATTTCAAATCATTCTGAAAAAATTATTTTCGGTTGCAGGAGGCAATTACGATCATTTTCGATGAAGAGACATACCCCCGAAATCCTAACCACTTTCGAGAAAAAAACTCCTTACTGAAAATATAATGTCCGACCATACGTTGATATGTTTCACTGAAATTTCATGTGTTTCAAATCGTTCTAAAAAAATTATTTTCAGTTTCAGGGGTCAATTATAATTATTATTGGCCATTACACGTATACCCGAAATCCTACGCATTTTCGAGAAAAAAATTTCTTACTGAAAATACAATGTCTGACCATACGTTGATATGCTTCACTGAAATTTCATGTGTTTCAAATCGTTCTAAAAAAATTATTTTCAATTTCAGGGGTCAATTATAATTATTATTGGCCATTACACGTATACCCGAATTCCTACGCATTTTCGAGATAAAAATTCCTAACTGAAAATCTAATGTGAGGTCAGAAATATCTCTCCGAAATTTCATGCGCATCTTTAAAACGTCATAACTTCTGAACGGATTGTACAATTTTAATGTTTCAAAAGGCAAATGACGCGTATTTTAGTGAAGAATATGTATACATTCTAACAATATTGAAAAAGTTGTTTCTTGACCCCGCAAAATGAGAAAAACCCTATAGAAATGGTCTAATTTTCAAACTGCCATAATTCCTACAATAGTGAATATATTTCAATGAAACTTTTTTCTGAACTAGAGCTCACGAGTATCTACAAAAAAGTATTAGACAAAATTTCCATACGACGTCAAACAAATTTATTAAAAATGAAAAACGAATTTTTCGACCAAAAAAAAGAAATTTCAAATCGTTCTGAAAAAAGTATTGTTGTTTACGGGGGTCAATTACAATCATTTTCTGTCAATAAACATACCCCCGAAATCTTACCCACTTTCTAGAAAAAAATTCGATGATGTGTGAAATTTTTCGACAGAATTAAAAAATTTCAATGTGAATAAACAAAATTTATTATGTAAATAAACGTTTCAGTATTGGATTTCAATCTCAAATAAACGTAACTTCGATCGGAATAAACGAAATTTTAATTAAATACCATCTGTCTACAATATGTTTTGCCTAAGGTAAATGCAAACACGAAATTTAGCGTTTTAAAAATTTACGAAGCGTATAAATTCTCGTTTCCTCTTATTTATAAATAGCTTTTCCATCGAACGGTATTTCAAATGTTAAACTAAATAAATAATTCCACGTTTGCGAAAATGATTTCTGTCGCGCGGTGGCTAAACTGTCATCGGTGTACGAAGCCATTCTTAACGATCCATTATTTACGATTTCCTTTTCTCCAGATAGAATAATATAAAATGTTCCGCGCCGTTTTTATAATTTATAAAGATGAATGGAACGCACTCAGTTTACTTAATAAAGCTGGTAAAATACTTTAAGCTACCGGCTATAACGCGCTTTGCACGAGCACATTAAACCGAATCTATTATGAATAGTACAGTCAGAAACATTTTCTCTCCTCGCTAAACAGGGATTTTAAGATTTAATTGGAAGGTTTCACAAAAAAAACTCCGACTTTCGTGCGAAAGTTTTATCGTGAAGCACCACTACTAAATGTCACGAGTGAAAGTTAAAAACGAATTTTATTTCAAGCCAGTAAAAAATGGTAGCTAATAATTATGCAAATATCCTGTAAACAAATTTAAACTCTTAGAATGAACAATCCGAATGATCCGTTGCAAGTTGCTTTAGTTCTAGAATAAAACTATTATTTACGAAAAAATGGTAGCTAGTAATTATGTATTCGTTCATAATTTAAATTCATTATCAATTGAATAAACCATTTATTATCCAGTTTTATCGCACACCAGTCGTATAATCAATCGAAATTGCTGAAACTACTTTGAGCGCTTAGAGTCGAAGTAAATATAAAAATAAATATAGAAGACAGCATATATTATAATAGTTGATATATTCGTCGGATGGAGGATGAAGAGCCCTTCGAAATGAGTGTTCATTCAAGTGGATAGCATAATTAGTTTCTTAGATATAAAGGTTCGAAGCGTTTGTTTACGTTTCGCGAGGTGAATGACCTTGCCCGTAAATAGTAAACAGCGCGTGGTAAATTCTTGGAAATACTACGACTTTCTGCTCACGGCTGTCTCTTACGTAAATTATGATATCTTGAAAACGGAAAGTCGAATCGCCATGAAACGGAAATTTTAAGTTTATTAATAAAGTTTATTTTTAATACGCGTTGTACACACTTTGCCTTTCAATCAGAACGTTATTAAGCACTTCCACGAAACGTTTCAATCGGTGCAACGTTATTTAATCCGGCGAATCCTCTTCCCATCTACGTTAAATGGTCAAAATTATACAAATTCCTTGTGAAGCGAACTGCCTGTGTTATTCGAAGACATTCCATTAGAGACGCGTGGTGAAACGTTCTACATGCATGACACAGCCCCGGAACTGCTTTAACGAAAGTTATCCTAGTCGTTGGATTAGTAGAGAGTGTTCACTGTACCAAGGTATTCGCTGTGGGCGATTGTCACGCCATTGGGAATACGCCTCGAATTTTCGAACGTGCACGACAATTAAATCAACCAGACGATGCAGCGAAGCTTGTCTCCTTGCTCAAGGAACTATCCGATCAGTGGATTACAACTGGAAAAGAAAACTTCGACAGACTCGTTGGGTCGAAAAGCAATGGTCTGTACGTTGGCTGTAGCGATATAAAAACGTTTAATAATTATAATATAAATTTCATTTAAATTAGATCATTATATCTAGAAATTCAACCGTGGCTTATATCCAAAGATAACCAATTTGATAGTCTAATACGTTCATGTTTGCAGTTAATGTTATTTGTTTGTCGATAAATATTTAGCCGCTTGTACGATCGAATCAGGATGTTTATTGAGAATTATTGACTAGCAGAATGATACCCAATTTGATTTTCTAGTCGTTGGACCAGGATTAATAATTTTATCGCGTTTTACGGGCACCGTCTTTTTGCTCGTTTAATTAATTAACATTGACGATGCGTCACTGTCTGTGCCCCCCAAAACTGACAATAACAATTACTAGATATTGCGCCGAAACGCAATTATTATCAGTGTCAGTCCTTTGATAACACGCTCGACGATCGGGTCTGCGAAGCAGATTCCAGGATTACAATGCTTTTCGGACATCAAAGAGGGAGTTTCGATGCAATGAACATGGAAATCTGTATCGTTATACAGCGGTGTAGGGTTTCATTATTATCGTAATAATGAAACCAGGTAATGATGGTTGCTTGTGAATCACTCTGAATCAAAATAGCAGTTGTTCGTAAACAGATGACAAATTATCGAAGAAAATTAGGATACGGGGGGATTCGACTTTTTTCAAATGACTCTGAACGTCAATTGTAAAATAATGCATTTCGAAAATTTCTCGAAACTCTTGGGTTTGCTCGAAATCTGTCGTGGGGCACTCGAAATTTATCGTGGGTCACTCTAAACTTATCGTGGGGCACCTAGAACTTGCCGTGGGTCATTTGTAATTTACCGTGGGTCAGTAGTGTAGTTTTAATACACTGTTCCTCTGCAAACATGGACTTTATATTAGTACTATTTTATGAAGAAAAACGCGAGCAAAGAGAAATTAATGCAGCAATGTAATAATTGACGCACAGTAAGCGTCGTAAAATCTAATTCGGAGTAGGTCCATCTATTACGGGGCCGTCTGGAGCATAATTCGTGTTGGTGTGTAAAAAAAATCTGATTAACAGTAGAGGAGGATGGAAATTCTTTTTCCATACGTTCGGCACATCATTGTAGATCCCCCAGTTCGTAAATGTCTTTGTGCCCGCGCCTACGCCCGAGTAACGAGAACAAGTTGGACCGTTATTAATTGTAGACGTGACAGTGTAGGCTTTTAATTAATGCTCAAAAGAGCCTTAATTAAAAAATTAAGGCCATAATTATGACTCGCGTACCATGGCTGGCCCGTTCTATGTTCACACAGCTTCGTACAAGAATCTCCAGGATCGCCTCTGTCCTGCTTTTTTCTGCTTTTTCCAGGCTACCCTTTTCACGTTCTGTAATCGCCTTCAGGCATACGGACGTACCGAAACTACCATTTTTTTTTTTTTTCAACAGCTATACACGGAAACTGGAGAACGCTACCAGAGACGCCTGACGTTTCGAGTGTCTAACGATATTTGTATTCGTGACACGTTTACTATTATTCTGAAAGAATTGTTTCAATTTGGAGAATGATAAAATGATGAGCGTTGATTTAATTTTTTTCGAGGAAAATGGTGACTCTTACCTCGACGTTTCCACTACGGTTATTCCGGCGTAACGATTTGAGTGAAGTACGATACGTTAACGAATTCGGTCACTCCACTAAATTTGCATAATCGTGTACACACGAGGATTTGATAAGCGAAAGTATATCTCGTTCGTGACGTCCTCGCGTGGCTAGATTTTTTCACGTATCCGAATAATTCCGTATTCCCCCGCAAAAAACGATGCTCGCGGAGGAATTTTAAGGAGATTCCGAGCCGAAAGAAGTCGTGTTGTGCAAGGACGCATTATTCACGTATCCTCGTTTCACGATTCCTGCTATGAATTGAAGACAAAGAGCAGGGGAAAAAAAGTATTATATTCTGCATCAGTCTAGGTACGCTTGGGAGGCTGGCAATTTAGCTTCTCTACCCGCTCTGCCGTAGAAACTACGGGAAAAACGACTAGGAACGCGGAGAAGGGAAGAGAAATTTTCCGCGAGCGGCCAAAAACGAAATAAAACATAGTTCGCAGAAAATTTTTTGGGAATATTCTTCCTGTGCGTAGCGTATGCGCCATTGTTCGTACGTTCGGCTGTCCAATAAAGTCGTGGTTTATTTGAGGAACAGATATTTGCATTCTTCTACAAACATTTCTTTTTTTCATATAAGCGCGTCCGGTTGTGTTACAAATTTTGTCTATCGCGGCGAAAAGAAAACAACACTTTCGACTAATCAGAATTTCAACAGAAAAATCAAATCAAATAAAGAATTAATGAGAATCAAATTTTATGTTTTCCCTCCTTTCGATAGACGAATCGGTTGTAAGTAATTACAGTTTACGTTTGTGTTGGTGACAAAGTACATTCGGAGTAATTTTTATTCTATAAAATTAACAACAATAGAATTTTAATTGTTTATTTCTCGATAAACGTGCTTTCAATATATTTCTCTCGTTCCTTTACCTTTGTATAAAATATTGCATTTCAAACATTTTATTTTAAAATCACTAAAGATGTCTAATTAAAAAGTTTTTAGGTTTTCTCTGTTATACTATATTTTGAGTAAATGGATAGCCGCGCGATAAAGGGCGAAGAAATTAAATTCTAATATTGAGCTTGTTTTAATAACAATCTGATCGAAATAACGTACGAGTCAGCGAATAAAACAAATTAAATTCACTCTGAGAAAACCGTCGCGTGTAGAGTAAATTTTCCCATCGTCACGCAATAATCGATAAAATTTCACGCGCAGATAAACAAAGGTGAAACAACGTCATATGTTTTGGTCGTAGATACTACAGCACGTTGAATAAAAATGGTGTAAACGAATTCGTGTCCGTTGACGCGTAACAATTTTATTTTTGGTAGGTTCAAAAGCTATTTGCATTGTACATAGCTGACGGATAAAAATCGCGCAGAAATTGGAACGGTTACACTTCAATATCCGTTTTTGTTGCAAGAAAGAGTGTCGTGATTAGAGGACGACAATCATACCGCCCATATTCAATAAAGTGAAAAGATTGTTACAGTGAAACAAAACGTCGATCGTCTGTTGTTTGATTTTAACGTTTCTCTTGTGCAGCATATGCACTATTCTCTTCGAAGTTGCACGTTATAACGTTTAAAGGGAACCTTTTAATAATCTCTGTTTTGGCAGAACATTCTGTGACTGCTTATGCAAATTCGTCGAGCAAAAATAAATCGAAAATTCTTTTACCATTTTGCGATCCGAGGCTTCGTTATCGAAATATGAGCAATTAAAGTTTTTGCGCGTGTGGGCACGCGTTTCTTGTGCGCATGCGCGATCGGTTGAGTGGGACGCAAATGGCGCGCGCGATATACATAAACTTTAACTCCTCGAATCTCGAAAACGAAACACCCGATTGCAAAACGGTAAAGGACTTTTCGATTCCTTTTCGCTCAAGGAGTCTGTATGTTTTGTGCATCGAATCAAAGTAAATTGTTTCTATGCAAAATTTGGTGTACAAAGGTGTTTCAAAACTGTCTTAATCAGTATCGATATACGTAAATTTCAGTAAAACCGAAATCCAAAGTGTGACAGGTTACCGTGGCCCTCGTATAACGATATCGTTTAATGGCCAAAGTCGCGGACAATCGAAACGAAAAGTCGTGGGTTCACTGTTGAATTATGCGACGTCGGGGCGTATTAATCGTCCCTTTTTGCAACACCATCGTCCCGTTGACCTTTCGACCCTATTTCCATCATAGCTTACGCGAAAAATGTTACAGTCGTTGCGCTCTTTATACCGAATTATACTGAACGGAACTACACGTTATTACGAATGTACCATAAACTGGCTGGCTGCCAATAAAATACAGCCAGCCGGAATAAATCAAAGTTCATCGTGCTGAAGTTTGTGAGGATCCATTTGCAAATCAAACATAATAAAGGCTACGTCGACGTTACCGTACACCGTGGCGTTTTTGAATTTCTGGGGATTCGATTCTTCCCGTTTCCTTTCGCGATTTCCCTTCGTATCAGAAAACCCAGAAATTTCTTGTCGAGCGGCTTTGAGGGCAGCGTTTAAATGCTCGACAGTGCTTATGATGCCCTAGTTTCCATCATGCGATACAGGGAGTATGAAAATATTTTTCTGGGTAACCGCCAACGAAAGTTAGTCTTGCCTTCGATATGTAAATATTACTGGTAACCGTACTTGCATATTTATTGTAAAATTCTTGGGAAAAATATTGTTGTTTATCACAAAAGAACGATGGAGATGTATAAATTTTCAAAACATGTGAGACATAAAATTTTGTCGGATCGTGTTCTTGTTATTCAAAATAGAAGAAATTCTTTTCTATAAAAATGTTTTTCTTTAAGGAGAATCACAGCTTTTATGCAAAATGCACGAACGAATGTTTAAACGTGCTTAGAATTAACGAGGAAATGTTCAGCAAAATTGGTGTTTATAAATTTTCGGTGGCAGTTTAGAAACTGTGATTATACATCGTTTGGATATTTTTAATTACTGACAGATTTCAGTTTGAAATAAATCGTTGCAACGAATTTATATTGCAAACGTCGACGGGAATAAATTCACGCAACAAATGACTCGTCAGGTTTCGCGAAAATTCTTCAAATCGGAATGACCAGAATTCCGATTATAAAAATTTGTTAAACGATCGGAAAGATCAATATTCGGATATTCATTTCCCCGCCGCGTACATTTATAAACGCGTCATAAAATATCAGCGAAGGGAAACCTTGCTTGCTAATTGTCGAAAATCGGCTGTTATAAATAAAATATATCGTACGAAATAAGCAAGCAATATCTGTTTATTATCTACGAAATTACGAATTTGCAAATTAGGTTTTAAAATTCGAGACAATATTGGAACGATGTTTTATTTCATAGCAAGTAGAATATAAAAAGGGTCTTGAATTAAAAACTGTTTAATAAAATATTTGTTAGAGTAAAATCTACATTAGTGCATTAGTAAATAATTGACTTTTTAAAAAAAAAAAAATAAATAATACAAAATGTATATATTTGAAACCCACCCTTATTATTCTAGTTTCAATTTGCGAACCTCTGCTTTAACTTCCATTTTCTAAATCATCGAAACTGTAAATTACTGGCTTTAAAATGTTAGAAAGTTCATTTCAACGTGAAGAACGCGCCCCATTCATTGCGAGAGACCGATTAATAAATCTTCGAGGCGAAAATTTGTGCGTCCGCAGACTGAACAACATCCACGATTGAACCACACATGGGCTGATTACGAAATCCTCAGGAGGGCGTTAAATTTCATTTTCACAGCGAGAAATAACGTGAGGTTTAACGTGTATCGTAACAGTTCACGTTGCATAAATTTGGCAACTTCCGCCACGGGATACGTGAAAATTTCACAAAGCTTGCGCATTTCGATTTGGCTATTGATTCAGAAAAATATGAACGCGTCAACGTCGCGCTGAGAAAGGGTGAATTTTATCGCAAAAAATTTGTAATCACGGTGAAATATATTTTTAACGAACGTCGCGCGTGGAACCAATCGCTTAGAAATTCTTAAATTCAATAATGTTGAAAGTGATTAATATTCAGTCTTATTTGCACAGAAACCGAGTAACATTTCACGTAACGTAATATTGGTCAATAAAATAATAATAGATACTGTCATTTATTAAATACGAATAGTTCATGTAGATCGTGAAAACACTCTGCACCCATTACTACACGATTATTCTAATTAGCTATAAATGACAAGGATTAGTGAAAATGATGAATTTCAATGTGCACTTCCGCCGTACATTTACATATTCTCATTAAACTAGCTAGAAGCGTATACAGTGGAATTGTATTTGAGGACGCTAAATAAAAATTTTCTTGGATAGATAGTAAGTGTAAATCCTATTTTACACAATCGATCGGTAAACTTTTCTATTATTATTATTTTTGCTTCGCGTTTCCAAGTATTTTTAATTATAATTATATTTACCCTGAAAGTGGATTGAAACGTACGAGTTAAAATTATATAATGAAAATGGCTCGTACAAGTCCTCGTTTGTTTAATCTATGAAATAAATATTATCTCACAAATCCTGAAATGAAAAAAATAAAACAAGTTACATTTTATGAAAGATTCGACGATTGGATTTACGTTAATCGTCGATCCATGAATTTATATATTAGGGAAGCAATTTCTCTTCCTTCGATTAATTCCTATACTTTGTTCCATATTCCTGAATATGCGATTCAATTAATTCTACATCATGTTCAGTCGATTCATTCCGCGTTACACGATGCAGGTCACGTTGGCATTGCGTCTACTGGCAATTCACGGCGAAGTACGACGATTTCAATCAATCAGACACGGTTCAACGGATTATACCATACATTAGCGTTAAACGACACATCCCGCCGATGACAAACGCAATTCTATTAAAATTGAAATTATTTCTTACGTGAAACAAGGTTTTATTCGTAGCTCTATTCCGAGGCCAGGTTTACAACAACACCTCTATAGTTGCACCTAGTCCCTTACAAATTTATTTAATTTCTGTTTACTTTTTTGCATTCCTATATTTAAATCAAAGGAAAAGAAGATACTTCTGATAGCAGCTTTTTCTAATTCATTCTGTATTAAATGCATTAAAAGATTTCTTCAATATTACATTCGTAGTTCTATTTTGAGGTTAGGTTTCAATATCTCTATAGTTGCATCTCGTCTCTGATTCATCCTGTATTAAATACATGAAATCTCCAATATTATATTCGTAGCTGTATTTTGAGGTTAGGTTTCAACAGCACGACATAACGAATTTATTTAATTCTTGTTTTCCTTTTTACATTTTAATATTTAAATCAAAGGAAAACAAGCTATTCCTGATAGCAGCTTTTTCTAATTTATTCTGTATTAAATGCATTAAAAGATCTCCCCAATATTACATTCGTAGTTCTATTTTGAGGTTAGGTTTCAATATCTCTATAGTTGCATCTGGTCTCTAATTCATCCTGTATTCAATACATGAAATCTCCAATATTATATTCGTAGCTGTATTTTGAGGTTAGGTTTCAACAGCACGACTTAATGAATTTATTTAATTCTTGTTTTCCTTTTCACATTTTAATATTTAAATCAAAGGAAAACAAGCTATTCCTGATAGCAGCCTTTTCTAATTTATTCTGTATTAAATGCATTAAAAGATCTCCCCAATATTACATTCGTAGCTCTATTTTGAGGTTAGGTTTCAACACCTCGTCTCGTACAAATTTATTTAATGGAAATCATATTCACAATAAAGAATGAGGAATACTAAATAATGAATACATTCCAATATTTATTCGCGATTATAAAATAACGATTTTATTAGAACCCAGAAAATATAAAACATTACATATTAAAATAGATATTCTGGCTCTTATAGATGTTATTTGTCAGTAATTTACATTGAGTTCGTTTAATACAACGATATAAATATATAAACTGTCAACAGAATGGGTTTAACTAAAAATATGTGCAACAATCCGTTAACCTAACATCGAGAAATCGGTTAGAATCGTCGTTCTTTCGCTTAATTCCAACGCTACGGTTCAGCATTCCTGGATATACGATTCAATTACTCCTAAATCATGTTCCGTTGATCAATTCCGCGTTACATGATGCGGGTCACGTTGACATCGTGTCTACTATCCAGTAGTTCGCAACGAAGTATGCCATTCCCGATCAATCGGACACGGTCCAACGGATAATGGCAAACATTATCGTCAAACGGGCGTCCATTTTTTATTTTTCTTGCTCGGTAAATTCTCCAAGAGCTGGTTCGATGAATATATTAATTGAATAATCCTTACGTTTCGGCTACTCAAAGACGACAGCCACTTATCCGTGCCTCTCTCCTGTCTCTCCTCCCCCGCCAGGTCTCTGCTTGTGTTATATATGCAAATTCCTCGGCGAATTCGATGTAATAGTCCTCCCCCTTCCCTCCCCCCCGCCGCTGTGCCTTCTCTTTCTCTCGTGGGAGCAACCGGGGCTAATGCGAGAGCGCAGTTAGACGAGCCGAAATTCACCGTGCACTCCCCGCAAATTCATTAAGCAATTGTGATTTCATCCGCCGCCACTTTTACGGGCTTGGCCCCCCCTACTTTTACGTTCCCTCGTAAAGCGCCTTCTCGATGGCTGTGTAAGCACCGCTTTCATCAGCGATACGGGACGCCAAAAGTCTCTAACGATAGTCCCCTTTCCTCGGTCTTCATCGTCGCCATTTGCCATCCTGTCGAACAACGTTTTCAAACAGTTAACAGCAATACAAGACTCTTTATTTAACACTGTGGAACCTTGGATTGGGGAGTTTCTTTCAAGGGTAGGTGTGGCTATGAAGTAGGTCGATGAAGTAGGTTAGGTTACACATGAAAAATGGAAAATTATAGGGGAAGATTTTATTTGGAGGATACAATAGAGTGACTCCATTCTTTTTTTTTAAATTATATCTTCTTGTGGTTTTTACATTTTTTGTATTTAGTGTGTCACGTTCTTTTGGTGTATGTTGGAATGTTATTTTTCGTTTAATATATATATGAAGTTTGCTATAATAGAAGAAGTGAGTAAGGTAACAGGAGGAAAGGAAAAGAGGGGGGATAGTGAAAGTTCGGTTGAGTACTTGTGAGAGACACAAGAGCGTAGCCCTCTGTTGGCGAGCGCGAGAAGCTGTCGCCACAATATCTTGTGCACCACCAAACTCAGGACAATCACGAGTTGGATTTTCACAAATGTTCGATGCAAAACACATTTACAATCAAATAAATGATCAATGTTGTCGCTAGATCCAACAGAGTTCATTGCACGTACTAACAACTTATATTTTGTAAGTAAATAAAAATTTTCCGTCATCGAATTTGCAAAATGAAAATATTTTCGTAATAATAACTTAACGAACATAAGAAAATTTTATAAAGTTGAAAATTGTTGATATGGGGTGTCTATATTTTTTTAAACAGTTTACAAAACAGCAAAACGATGACTTAAACTGTACAGATTTTCGCGCGGACTGCAACATATTTCAATTTGAACAAATTCTCTGGCATACAGTACAAAAGTGATCGATTTAGGGTGGAATGGCCCGTTTACGGTACGTCAATTTCCACTGAAAGCATCTGGACTTTTTCCCGGGAAAAGCTAGCTGATATCTACCAGCTGCATCCGTGTCCTTTGAAAGCATTATACAAAACATAACTGTGTTAGCGACATTCTGAAATATAGTATTGTTTACAGCTCGTGCATCCACCGATTTTTTAAACTTTTACATACTTTATGGGTGCGCCAGATACACAAAGTTCACGGTTTTTTAATATTAACCACGTGTCCCCAAAAAATAAAATAACTAGAATAATAGAAAATTTATTCAAAAGTTCAACCACAAAAGTTTAATTTGTTAAGTAAAACACATAAAGTTTAATCAAAAATAAATTTTTCAATTTAATTTTTTTACGAACATAAAATCAATTGATAATAATTATGAACTGTACGTGGAAACATTTTTGTAATGTACTGGAGTACCTTGTGACTAATTTTTATTACTTCGATTGATTTGTGCAAAGAATTAAGTTGTTCGAGAAGTGTACCATTACTCAAAGCAATGGTTTGTGCATATAATACTACTCCAGCTTTGATAGCTTTAAATAGACCATGATGGTTTGCATTCTGTTATCGTAACACACTCGTGGCCAGTGCTGTGAAATTCTACGCTGAATGCAGGAAGTGGATTTACTGAAAATATCGAGATTTATTGAGCGGTCGAGATAACCATTTCATTGAAAAATCCTATTTACACGGTGTATCTCAGCTATCTGTGACCACTAATAACTTATCCACCTGAATTCAACCAGACGTAGACAAATTTGAAATAACATGTTATCTTATTTCGATGTTATTTTATTTTTCAAACGCATTTACATTATCCTACATCATGAAATAATTTTATAGTTGAAAATAACTGACGTATGCGTTTCGAAAATGCACCATTTATTGTGAAATTTCTCAACAGACGAAATTACACTCTTCTAGTTTTATATTAAAAAGTTAAAAAGCTTCGTTAATAAGTTATTAACGTTTAAAGTTCCATACCGAAAAAAAATTTCAAATCGTTCTGGAAAAATTATTTTTGGTTGTGGGGGTCCATTATAATCATTTTTGGTCGATAGACATACCACCGAAATCCTACGCACTTTCGAGAAAAAAATTCTTACCGAAACTGTCTGACCATACGTTGACAGGTTTCACTGAAATTTTTCGGCAAAAAAAAAAATTTCAAATCGTTCTGAAAAAATTATTTTTGGTTGCAAGGGTCAATAACAATCATGATTGGTTAATAGACATATCTCCGAAATCCTACGCACTTTCGAGAAAAAAATTCTTACCGAAACTGTCTGACCATACGTTTCACTGAAATTTTTCGGCAAAAAAAAAAATTTCAAATCGTTCTGAAAAAATTATTTTTGGTTGCAAGGGTCAATAACAATCATGATTGGCCAATAGACATACCCCCTAAATCCTACTCACTTTCGAGAAAAAAATTCGTGTAGGTGGACAAATTTGATTAATAATTTTGTTAATAACTTCTTAACGAAGCTTCAATTAACAAATTGGTATTCTTGATTTTCGTCTTACTTTGGCCTCTGGAATCTCTCATTAAAATTTTTCTGAAACAGAAAAATCATTATTCAAAAATAATATTTATTGCTGGAAATAGTCAAGTTACAATTGTTCATTGATGTTGAAAGTTCCATTCATGCAATTAATAAGTTCATAATCTTCGCGATTTCTGGCTTCTGACTGTAGGAATACGTTTCAATCGATAAATCACTATTTTCGTTGGTATAAACGATATTTATACTCTCCTCTGTGATGGAACTTGTCTGATCATTGTTGCGTGTGTCTTATAACGAGGCCAACTTGATAAAAATAAATCCTATATCGTTCCGAGAGGGACTGACATGTTTCATTAACACTTCATCACCCGTGACCTAGTCGTTGGTACTTTAACCTATCGGTTCCAGACTCGCATAAATACTAATCCAGACATTCTAGCAGTTTTTATTTTATTTTAATCTAATTAACCCTTAACTGGTATCCTGGGGCAATTCTATATCCCAAAATATACTATTGAAAAATAAAAAGTAGCCAACTTTAAGGCCCAATTATCTCTATTTTATGGAGTTTATTACACAGAATAACAGAGCACGTATTTGATTACAAATGAAATAAATTTCTCTCGTCAAATTACCCCAATATATACTATTGAAAAATAAAAAGTAACAACTTTCAGGCCCAATTGCCTTTATTTTATGGAGTTTGTTATACAGAGTAACAGAACACGTATTTGATTACAAATAAAATAAATTTCTCGCGTTAAATTACCCCAATATACCCCAATATATACTATTGAAAAATAAAAAGTAGCCAACTTTAAGGCCCAATTATCTCTATTTTATGGAGTTTATTACACAGAATAACAGAGCACGTATTTGATTACAAATGAAATAAATTTCTCGCGTTAAATTACCCCAATACACCCCAATATATACTATTGAAAAATAAAAAGTAGCCAATTTCCAGGCCCAATTATCTTTATTTTATGGAGTTTGTTACACAAAATAACAGAACACGTATTTGATTACAAATGAAATAAATTTCTCGCGTTAAATTACCCCAATACACCCCAATATATACTATTGAAAAATAAAAAGTAGCCAACTTTCAGGCCCAATTATCTCTATTTTATGGAGTTTATTACACAGAATAACAGAGCACGTATTTGATTACAAATGAAATAAATTTCTCGCGTTAAATTACCCCAATACACCCCAATATATACTATTGAAAAATAAAAAGTAGCCAATTTCCAGGCCCAATTATCTTTATTTTATGGAGTTTGTTACACAAAATAACAGAACACGTATTTGATTACAAATGAAATAAATTTCTCGCGTTAAATTACCCCAATACACCCCAATATATACTATTGAAAAATAAAAAGTAGCCAACTTTCAGGCCCAATTATCTCTATTTTATGGAGTTTATTACACAGAATAACAGAGCACGTATTTGATTACGAATAAAGTAAATTTTTCTCGTCAAATTACTTCACGATACCAGTTAAGGGTTGAAGCAAATGGCTTCCTCCGCGTCTGATATTTAGGTTCCCTCGAATTATCAAAAATATAATTATTCGATTATTTCTATCACGTGATAATAAAGGGGTATCGAATAAAGTATCGATCTAAACAGCGGAATGACGGAGATTTTTAAGCCCGCCACGTATTTACACTCACGTGCGTCGCATTAACCTGCGGTCACGGCGGATAACCACTGAAATTCTACCAGGCGAATAAATGTCATGATATAGCATTCGGAAGCGTACTATGAATGCCACAGCAGTTGTGTGCGTACCCAATCGTTTTGCAAATATATTGATCGACCAAAAACAAAATGAATAAAAAGCTGGCAATTTTATTTTTACGCCATAAAAGAAAGTACAGGTGCAAAGTAATAATAATTTTGTATTCCATGTTTATTTTTGAGACACTCAAACTGTAATTATTTAATGTACATTTTTTTATTGCAGCAAGAACAATTATCAAAGAATTTTTCAAAATTGGATGACATTTATTCCAAACTTCTATATGGGGAAAAATTTTTAAATTGGGATGAAGTAATAATGAAATTATAATGAAATAGTTTCCTTGTTCTTTCGATACGTATTTGTAAAAACTAATTAATTATTCCATTGTCTAGCCCAGAACGTAAATTATTACGTATGAATGTTATACGATACCTGAAAATTAAATTGGTTTTTATGTTATAAAAGACAAAAATAAAAAGTCTTGACACTAATAGTGTTTATTGATAATTTTTCACACGTTGGATATATTTCTTGTTACGAGTATTATAGTAAATTTTATATTTGTCATTGCACTTTGTTAGAATAATCCAAACACTACTGCATTTGGACTATTTTTAATTATATGTAATTGATACATTAATCAAAAATTATTTTAATAATGTACAGTAAATGGAAAATACTATTATGAATATACAAAAGAAAATTTGAAAAAATGTACAATCAACACTTCGAGTGCCAAACAATGGGGCATGAAACTATTGATAAATGTCAACAGTTCCTCCGATATGTTGATAATTCGAGGATGCTTCTGCTCCGTAGGCCCGTTTTCGTATTTCAAAAACGCTGACACGATAGAAAAAAATGAACACCATTCATCATCGCGAGCAGTAAAAAAGGAAAAAAATACAGCCTCGTCGTGCGATAAAAGCTTTTATTCTTCGAAATAAATAAAATAAAGGCTGCGAGCGTTAGGCGCGCGAACTGCTCGACGCGAAAAATGTTCATGAAATGGGACTAAAAAGAAGTTGCGATAACTTGCACGCTTTCCAAAATGAAATTAGAATTAAAATAGAAGATTATAATTGAAAGCGTGGTATATTTCGTAACAATGCAAGAACAAATCATTCGTATTTATTTTATGAATAATTCTATAACACAAACTCTCTGGAAAATTAGTGAAACGATAAAAAAAAAATGTAATCGAATTGTTTCATTGAAAAAGACTTATATGTACGACAAAAATTTAATTATAGATAATTAAGAACCATTAGTCTTGTTTTAAGGTTAGGAATCATTGTAGAAAGTAGTTTGGATGACTAAACGATCATGCAAATTGGATAACGAACGTTGTGTGATTAAAGAGTTATACTCAACTCGTATTTAATCGTTGTTAATATTATTGAAAAATTAACTAGGGAATGTACACAGGATAAACACTATAAATATGGGATGTGGACCACGGTACCACGAGTGATATTTTATAGAAGGCAGAAACTAACAGCATGATTAAGGTAACCAGGAAATCTGGTAATCAGGTTAGCGTTCCATTCGTTAGATTCCTAAATATTTAAAGATTCCATTACGTGCTGTGGAGTACATACGCCATGCTTTACAGCTCAGTTTGCCATATTGGTTATGTACCATGTTGTTCACGTACACCTGTATTTATTATTAACAAACACCTTGCCCACGGTAATTTTCAACGTTCACGACGGAAACGTCACTAGCGTTACAATAATGAAAATTTCATTACAACGGTTATTCTCGAGCCACTCATCTGTAAACACATTTTAGCAAAATTTAGTATAACCTAAAATTATAATTTCATTTTATTCAATTTTACTTTATAACAAATATAAGAAGGATATATATTTTAAAAACATTACATTAAGTGTTAATTCTAGACCCCCACATTAAATCACCGATAACATTTATTCACATTGATCATTTTGATTTATGTTAAAAATCGAAGTCTTGCAAGCTTCTAAGCGAAATTGTAACCTTAAATAAACACAATTATCGCGATGAAGAAACGAATAGAAACGGAAATATCGTACGTTGAGGGTGGAAATAATTTTTACGTGTTTATTCGTAGCATCGCTCGAGCATAAAAAAGAGAGACTATAATCCAAGGCACGAAAAGTAATGAAATTATCAGGGAAAATGGGATCAAATTAAGGGGGATTCCATGTTATTATTTATATATTCATTCCAGATTCTCTCGCGTAACATAAAATTAATTAATGCTGTGCAGATTTTAAGCAAAAGAACGCTTCGCGTTGATTTGGTTAAAAAAAAAAGAAAAATAGGTGCATAAAATTCTTTTCTCTTGCGCTCGCGTTTCGTATTATCAAACGAAATATTTTATAATGATACGAACTGTAAATACTGTTGCGCAGAAAAATACTGACGAATCTTGTTTTTTTCGTGAAATCGACGTCAACCGTGGTAGTTTTGGCGCTAATGCTCTTATCGTTCGTATAGCAGGCAACCTATAGTACTTCTTATAGTATGAACTTATACAATGACGCTCGAAATAGTATGTGTGATTTCATAAAAGAAGAAAGCTTATACAGGATGATTTTTATACGAGAAGAACTTTTTTACGTTTAATAGAAATTAGTATAAAATTCATAGAAATCAATTATTTATGAAATGGCAATTAACGATTATTTTTATGTTCGAAATCAATTTGGCCCAGTCGTGACGTAACATTTGCTCGCTGGCGATAACAACGAACCTTTTATAAATCATTCGAGTAACCAGGGATAAAAAATAGATTTTATACGACAATCCTCGGAGAAAATGTTCCTGGACTGATAAAGAGGAACCACCACAACGATGACCAAAAGCCAGATTTACACCCTCGTAAAGTTCTTCTGTGCAGTTGGTGAGATCGCCAAGGTATTTTGTATTTTGAACTTCGGCCAAGTCGTGAAACTATTTCTAATATTATGTTTACCGTGACACCGAATCGAGCAAACATTATTCGAAATAATTATTACAATGTACAGTCAGGATAACTTAATCATTTAAAATAACAAACACTATCGAGAGTTATTCGAAACGATGAAAGAGCGATAGTTTAATTCGATAATGTTACATTTGTATTTTTAAATACGTACCAAAGGCTCGTTGATTTCGGGCAACAATTTATAATGTACCGTCACGCATCGAGCATACGGTTAATTAATAATTCATGCGTTAAGTGATAGAACAGAAATGATATTTTAAATATTATGCCTGGAGAGTTTCGGGATTACACGGAACGCATAAAATATTCATACGGTGCTCTGCGTAATTTCATCTCCCTTAAAAATTTACTAAATGCAGTGTCGTTCGTAGTACGACTCGAAATAAATTTCCAAGGTATTACATTTTCACATTTTTTTTAACATTCGGATGAAATTATACATTTTCTATCGGTGTTTTCACTTTGTGGAACGTTTCTCTGAATTCTCGCAGATTTCGTTTTCATCTGCCTCGAAATTTTTTAACAAACAACTATCAAAGCTCTCTGCTACGTCGACTAATTATTTTAGCTTCCCCGGAAACTATGCAAAATTATTACTGGGATTATTTTCTTACGAGTTTCAATGATAGAAATTACTTTCTCCGACCAAATAATAAAATTATTACTTTCTTTTTAATAATGTGTTTAAGAATTAATTGTATATAACCCTAAGGTTGAAATAATTACATCAAATTTTTTAACGAACAACTCGAGTACCTATAGTAATTATTTTCTATTCTTTTTTTTTCCAATAGGAAATAACATTTGAATAACCCCTCGAAAGGTGCTTTACGCTCGTACGATCGCTAATAACAGCTTGTTAAGCCGAAGCTTACGCAGTAACTGTCTTCCCGTATTTTAGCTTAGGTCAGAGTTAGGTCAGGGGTTATGTACCAGTTAATCAGAACAAACGTTTGAGCAAAAAAAAGTGGGATCACAATGCAAAGGGCGCAGTGTTTAAACGCTTTGCGCGTATGAAATAATGCAGCCGCTGCACTGACTTTCTTGCCACGGCTAATTAGCATCGTCCAGGAGGATCTTTTTGTATTTAGCGGAAGGTAATGAAACTAACCCGCATTTCTGACCGAATGTAATATTCAACTTGCACCCTAATTGGCGCGTAGCTCTAAGCTTAAACGAGGCCTGAAATGTGGCGGGTGTAGGATTGAAATTAGCACTGTGATATAGTGGAGGTTAACTGCGAATTCAATTAAAGGAACATTAGAATTTTGGCATGATTAAATCGCCATCAGACTTAAATTAACCGTTACATTTGCGCGCACGAGATTCTCCAGTTTAACGATAATCGTCGGTGTTAGTTGTAATCGCGATTTCATTTATCCAAACATTCGCGAGTAATACGATAAAACGGCGTTGCTCAAATTGCGTTACACCGACTCTGGAAAAATAAAGAGAGGCATATCATTTGCCCGTTTCTATTTTCTATTAATGGATCGATCAGAATTGGTTTATTTTATTTAATTTGGATAGTTAAAGAAGTAGCATAGAAGAAGCATAGTTCCAGAATGTGGGGTGCTTCAAATCTATAGGATAAGTCGAAACATACGCGTTCCTCGAGCAAAAAGAAATCGAAAAGTCCTTTACCATTTTACGATCGGAGGCTTCGTTTTCGAGATATAGACAATTAAACTTCCACTGGTGTAATTCATGGGGTCCGCCATTTATAACCGAGTCGGCTGATCGCGCGCCTGCGCAAGAAACGCGTAGACTTACAACTGCCAATATCTCGATAACGAAGCATCGAATTGCAAAATGGTAAAGGACTTTTCGATTGCTTTTTGTACGTAGAATCTGCATGCTTCGTTTTATCCCATTATTTTCAAGCATTGAGTCTACCAGTTTCGACTTTAGTTTACATGAATTTTAGTGTGTTCTGTGCACACGATGACATCATTTTACCAGTTCTGTCGCGATCGGAGAAAGAGAATGTTTCTAAAACAGACGAGCATAAGCAAACGTTTACCTTCTAAGGACGGCGTCTGTAAGATGCTATCGTCTCGAAAGGGTTAAACCCATCCTAACGCAACGGCGTTAAGCCAAAGCTTTCGTCAAAACTGTTCTCGTCGGCGGTACGGGGCTGTTTAGCGACGCCGTGCAAGAACCGGGGAATTTGCTTAAGTGCCACTAAATAGACGCGTAAGGTGTGAGGAATGACCGTCTACAATGCATCGACGACCAAGGTGAATGGGCGATACGACGATATGGTTATACAGCTATTCAAGATACTGTTTATCGACAACGAAGTGGGGCTAGATCATGACTCCTGGGACTAACAGAGATGCAAATGACTGCCCTATATCACATCGAGGGCACGTTCATAGACAAAGGGCGGATATTCAGATATGGCTGTTCCAAGACGGTTACGTGGGTACTTAGATATACAGCTGATCACGAAAATATTTGGACACCAGTACAGTGTTGACAATATACTATCTGAAGTATGCACACAACGAACAGAAATATAATTATCTAAATTTTCCAGCTGAAGTAGATTTCAATATTATAAGTGTGAAACTTTATATAAATTAGCTTGTGCACGATTAGAAATTATGTAGCTAAATGATAATTATCCTGATTATTTTTTACATTGATTTAAGGTTATGTTTAGAAACAGCATACCGGTTGCACCCCGCCTTTTTACAAAATTTCTCATTTTTTTATATTAATACTTACATTTATAATGCTGGTAGTTTGTGCAATATATAAATTATTAATTTAACTTTATCTGTCGAGAGAATGATGCCACTCGGGATAAATTTTGCAAAATTGAAACTAATATCTAAAATTATCTACTTTCCGTAAACTTCCTATAAAAATTGTCGGTAGACAAAAATTTAGGGCCAGATTATTGATTTTCATTAAAATCGGATTGCATATACACGGCAGAGAGCGTTTTTGAAAAAAATTCGTGGCTCGTGATGGGACATCGATTTTATGTGACAATCGTAAACGATCAGAACAATGGATGGATGGAACAATGGATAACGAGGAATGACAAAACACATGCCCCAATTATCACTTCATCGGAAAAGGATAATGGTTACTGTCAAGGCTGGCTCTATGTGAATGCAAACGACGCCCTCTATTTATCTCGTCTTTTGCTAGAGGCAACCCAACAAGAAGGGACGAGGGTGAACATTTTTTAAATAAACACAGAGACAGAAGAATACTAAAGCAGAGACTCATTAAATTAGTTTACACTTTATCATAGTTTTCTAGATTGAAAATAAAAATTAAATTAAATAGCCTATACTCTCCATTTGAACATGAAGAGCAACCAAACAACAATTTCGTCTGGATTGGACAAAAATGACAGGAGTTGCAAGAAACTCACAAATCCACAGATTTTTAATTTCATATGCTTAAAAATATTTTAGAAACGATTAACGTTAAACTTACATGCATTCGTTGCATTGGAAGTAATTAAAACGTGTCCCTAAAATAAAACAAGTACAAATTTAACGAGGTACGTTCGATACCATCGCTGGTTTCAATGAATCCTGCTGAGCTCGGAGCATCGAAAGTTTGGATTCCCAACTATCGACTGAAATAGTAAAAAGGCGAAGGCCCTCGACGGTGCAACTAGCGAAAGATCTCCCAAGTCGATTCTTTTATTGACTCGACGGGTAGATTTCTTCTGTTTACAACACTAGCTGCGCGTGCACTTTCAATTCTCGGTGCTATGGAACATCGAACTCCTTCTGCAACTATCGTTATCGTAACGTAAACCATGACTGCTTCGTGTCCCGTTTGCGCGAGAAACGAGCAGCTAACGAGGACGTTGCCTCAAAGCGATCCAAACGTGCACAGGGTGTTAAAATTCATTTAAAACGTTTGATATAACATAGGTGCAATATTTTATCGCGACGATATAACGTTGGAAAACTATGTAACTGTATATTACCGCCATCGTCGGCGCACTAAAGTTCTGTGAATACATTGGGGATCGTCGAATGACACCACAGTCTCGATTGCTACTCACGATTTAATTGGATTTCCATTAAGCAGGTATACGAGTATCCAATTACTTGGTTACAAACCAGCTGGTCAAATAATATCCTGTAATATGATTACGGATAACTGGTATGCAAATTACCACTGTTCGTTAATTGTAGCTGGGTGGTTAAAGTACTTTTACACGGTACGAAAGGGTAGTATCGAATGACAGAAATATACGGGAATAATATTGTTCTCAGTAACGCGATACGTCACTTAACATCAGCATAATTCTAATATCTCGAAAAGAAGCTACCTAAATAACCCCTTCTATCGTGACGAAAAATATTTCGTGAACAATTTGGGGGAATTTCGGGGGAATGAAATGTAAAATTGAAGTAAATTACAGACCATCGAGTATATTCATTGCAATAATATGTGAGAAATGTTAAAAATTCGTATTGTACGTCAGGATTTAATTTTTTTTTATTTCATTCTCTCTGGTACTATTGGTTATTCGAGCGAACATTTTAGATGAAACTTACACTGTTTCCAGGCAGCCATCTCATGGTCAGTTTTGTTCCAGATGACGGCACTTCCGAGGTTTCCGATAGTTTTCAAGGTAATCACGCGGAACGAATGAAAGGGAACACCAGGAGCATATAATATATATAAATTCCCTGAATATGTCGTAAGAAAATAGGGGAAAATCGAATTCATAAATTAGAAATGATTTATATGCCATTAAAATAGCTGAAGCCTACACATCGAGAAAAATAATACTTAACCTGGCTAATTTTTATACAATAAGGCTACTCAGAATGAACAATCTGAAAGATCCGTTGCAAGTTGTTTTTACATAACCTAACTTTAATAATATAACACTTTGCTCCAAACAATCTAATATGAAGAAAATTAATGTTGGCTTATAGTTTATAGGAATTAGCAAAATTAGTAAAAACCTGAATATTTCCTATTTAAGGAACGATGGATCAACCAAACGGTATAGCAAAGATGACCTCTCACTTGATTTTGATTCAACTATATTAAGTGTATGTTAGTAGTCTAGCACTTTGTTAGCCAAGTTCTCGAATAGCTTGAGTCCCTCAACGCTAAAGTCGCCATCTTCCAACAGATGTTAAAGGATTAGCTCGTTGCAGAAACAGCGATAACTTTCGCTCCAACACCATCGACTAGTTATAACAGGAATAAACGACGGTGCAATTTCTTTCTGGGTCACGATTACTGGCCGTGCTCAACTTTTATAGCGACGAATTTTTTTTATCGACGATGGTAAAAATGTTTCGACCATAAATTCATTTGGCCCGGTTTGAGTGCCGTGTTATTGTAATGGCGGCACTCCTGCCGAGCGCGGGGATTCCCAGCGGAACTTATGGCTGAGAAGCAGTGAAACTTGACAATAACCGACTGGCAAGATGTTACGTAGTTTTTCACTCGCGATAAGCCAGTTTCGTTGTTTCGAATCGCGACGATGGGAACGGAAATTTGCAGAAAATAGGTGTCCAGTTTCAACGATTTATGCAATGTATTTACGATCATTTGTTTTCTCTGCGGGACGAAGATATTTGGGAAAATTTGTGCGAATCGCGGACCCTCCATTCGTAAAATCGTTGTAATTATACAATGTGTTTTCAAGTAAATTCAATTGCAATTGAGGAATTGAACGAAACTAAATATTTCGGAAAAACAGCTTATCCGGGTGCAATTACAGTTTCGCTTTTTATTAATTCCCATCAATCTCTCGACGATCCTTTAATTATTTGATTCAGAAAATTCGTAGAACTTTCTACCAGATAGCCGAAGCTCGTTAAGAAACTGTTTCTTCGAAAGTAGAACTCGAAGTCCTCGTCGGATGAAAATGTTAATGAAACGGAAACAGAGATATAAATTGTACGATTCCTTTTATTCATTTTTTACGCTGGAAATTTTAAGTTTATCACTCTGCAAAGTAGACTACCAAGAGGCTTATGCGACTCAAGACAACGACAATATTTAATAATTTTTCTGCAACAGTGGAAAGTCTAATATCGTACCGTTCATCAGGTGAATTTTAAACATTATTTTTTAATTTTTAAACTTTTATTCAACGAATATATCCTTACAACGAAAATAAATTACAACGAGTTATAGCTTTTCTTTCTCGTGGAATCTCGTACGAACGTGTACAAATAACATAAAAAATAATTAAACTTTTCCTCGACGACGTCAATTCCTCAATTGCTCGATTTCTGATCTACAAAGTTCAAAGAAAGTTTTGATAATTTGTTCCACTACTTTACTTTAGATTTATACATGAATATTGTACATGAAATAAAGCATTTTGCGCGAATGAGTGCGGGATCTCACTTCTAAATCCGTTGCGATCGACTCATTTGTCAATGATCTATGAGAACGTGTACACGGATACACCAGTATGATACGATTTTTAGTGACTTAGAGCTTAAACATATTTCTTTTTTTTTGTTTTTTCTGTTTCTTCTTTAAAAGATGCGATGCGTTGCACGAACGTCCTTCGTTTTTTTTTTTTTTCCAAACGACTTTGAAAATTGTTTCGTCGGAGAGACACTCTTGTTTTCCTTTGATCGTTCACTTCGTCCTCCAGGAACGCAACGTCTACGATGCACAGAGTTCATTTCACGCGCGTCCTTCGACGCCAGTCCTTTAATTTAAAGTTACAATAATTCTTTTTTTTTTTTTTTACAGCATTAATTAATGATGCATCAACGACGATTCCGTTTCACCGCGATGGCGCTCGCCGGAACGATTCTCTTTCCACACTGTCGGCTGGAACGTAACTTTCGCGGCTCGCGCGTCGAAAATTATTAATAATTAATTACATATGAAAACAGTCGCGCGTGCACAGCTTGCCCGTAATAACAATCAAAGTGTGATAATCGATTCCACGCGTACTTACACACATCGAACAACGAACAGCGTCGTTGTCGTTACAAAAGTGTCAAACACTAATATACTATTCGTTTAAAATATTATAATAGATTGGTTTCGGGGAAATTTTTTCTTCTCTTGGATACAATAAACTTAGATAACAGAGATCAACGCGTTCAGCGCGACGCGAATTATGCTTCCATTATTTTTATTGAAATTTACAGAGTGTGACTGAAACGTTCGCGTTTCTATTTTATCCAAGACGCAATGAACGCGTTAATAAATAAACTTAGGGAATTGAACGGTAATATATAGGATGTTTGTTCTAATTTGAACGTTTGGAAAGCGTTTGTCCCTTCTTTTGGTACGAGAAATGATAATGGCAGAACTTGGCTGATTGTTTCGAAGAGTATTTTGGAAAACATTAGTATAGACTGAATTATAAATTTATATAAAAATTCTTTTCTCACCAACAGACTTAAGTATAAATAAATAAATGCAACCACGTATGATATGTTGATTAAAATCACATCCACATTGGAAACAATCGATAACTAAGTGTAATTTTATTCTTTTTGTCAAATTTACAAAATTATGTTTAAAATCGATAGGATTTGCTTCTATATATGTTTCAATGAAATGAATAACTTTTTTGCAGTTTTAATAAATTTAATGTCTGTAAACGTGATTCTTGTTGTTGGAGGTCGTTTGAAGGTCAACGTCGAACATGGTTAAAATTTAAAATTTTTCTTTACGAGAATATTTGCCCCTTCAAAATGAACAATTTTATATCATCAAAAAGAAACATATTTGAGATGTCCAACTACCTAACCACCCTATATATTACAGTTAATGCCAAGTATTAAACAATTTTACATAATAACATGACGATGATCAACGAAACAAATTTACCTATCAATAATATTATTTAAACTGAGATGATTTTTTACAAGGAACATTTTCAACATCTTTCGTGCACCTAATATATAACCTACAATTAGGTTTCGTTTGCATAATCGTACCCCAAAATTCACCATTCCTTCGCACACAGTCCAATCAATCTTGTATACTCGCGTTCGTTAATATTACAATTAATAAATTACAAATTATACGATTCTTATTATTGAAGCAAAATGTTACAAAAATTCGTACAATATTTGTCGTGAAACGTAAGAAAGAAATATTGGGTGCCTTAACAATGGACAGAGCTTATGCAGATAATTAATATTTTCACGTAACGATTTCTAACAGTTTTCAATTAAATTCTGTAACAATAAAAATTCTATTACCGTCGACTATAATAAAAATCAATCAACTACTTCAGGTCTCATTATAAGAATCATTGTTTACTTTTTATACGTTGTATTACAAAATATTTTATTTGAACGGTAAAACAATATTTTCAAAAGAATCACATTCTATTTGACAAATAAAATATTTACTCCCAAAGACTCTACAAAATTAGTTTCACTGACCAAAATTTGGGAATATATTAATACCGACTATAATATTGCTCCAAAAGAAAAATTGCAGTACCTTCGCCTTAAAAATCACGATATGGAACTAAATTTTAACGCAAATAAGAGAAAAACGTTTTCCTAAAAATTTTTTAAGCAAGACATCGATACTGGGTTGGAAGAAACAAGTATAATTTCACGCAATTTGTCAATGATTAATTACTTAGCGTGCGGAATTCGTAAACAATCGCTCGTTCGCTTTCACATCGCATTTACAAAGCCGGATATTTGAAATTAACCAGTCGGACGTTCGATTCCTGTAATTGCTCGCTCGCACGGACGATCGATTGACTAAAGTCGCGTTACAAATATATTGAGAAACGCCGATGAACGCCAAATACGTTGAAGGAGATTCCTCGAGGCGAGTCGGACCAGTTTACCCTAACGATCGGATACACCGATGGGAATTTATCGGGTTGCACCTGTCTTGTCAATGTTCAATCGATTCGATCACCGACGCTTCGAGTTATCAGTTTTCAACGACAACGAAGCAAAGGATCCTTATCCTTATTGGTACAAATGTCTGGAGTGTAACTTTAGTAATTTCCTTAAGTAAAACTTCCGGTACCTATAACAGCTGTGTGCTCTTGGCAGAAGCTTCGAGTTTGTTTCGCCCCCTGGGGGCATAGTAATGAAGATAAAAACATCGAGCAAGCTCAACAGTATTTTATCCCCCGGAAAAATTAAACGCAAAAGTTATTTTATTCCTTTGCCAATGGATCGTACGAATCTATTGTTTTGATTAAAAAATGAAGAAAAGTTGATTAATTTAAACCTATCATCAGTTCTCTATATTAATAGTGCGTTCAATTTTTTTTTTACAGGTTTTCGAGATCCTTCTCGTCTCCGTCCGACCGTGTCTCGAGGAACCCGGGGTCAGAGATCGCATCGGGATCGTGACACGTGACGCGTGGAAGGTTTATCGGTTTTCCAGGCGCCATCTTGGGGACGCGGTACGATGCCTAACGCTAGAACTTATCGAGTCTATTAAACGTACACGGATATGTGGTGGCCTCGGGTGCCGATCCAAAATCAACGATCTGCCACGGTGAACTCGTTTTCAGGTAGCTCCTCTGATTTCGACGAATCTGTCTCTGGTTCGGCCGGAAACCGACGCTGCACGGAGCCACGATGTTCCTTTGCCCGCCATGGACAGGTTTCAAACCACATTATACACGGCTTCGCGATTAACAAAACAGGAGATTCGATTGCTCGAAACAATCTACGAACGTCGAAAGGCATTTTGTCGGTTTTGTGAATTTTTTCTTTAATGGTAGGTAGACTGTTTCGTACTGAGATTTTGCAGATACATTTGTTCATTGTTTGTTAGTACAGTATTTTTTTCATCAAAAATTATTAGAAAGTGTGGGGAGTTATAACTTCTTGTTTAATGTCTTCCATTGGCTAAAGTATCTCCATTAGGAAGAGTGTGGTTGTAGCAGGAACTAGGCAAAATTCAAAATATCGATGAATAAAGGAATGGCTGCACTTCGAGTTTCGAATTTCTGTTTTTCACCGTTTTTTGTCTCTTTAGCATGTTGAGAAGAATAGTAAAACTCAATGTTTTTAAAAATCTTTAATTTCAGCGATACAGACATGTCTGCTGAATATTTTCTCCAAATTTGAAGTCACTGAAGCTAGTTTAAATGTGTTTTTTTTTTAACAAGAAGTTATAAATCCCACAATTTTTAATATTTTTTGTTGAAAAAAATACTGTACATATAAGATGAATGAATATATCTGTAAAATCTCAGTACGAAACAGCCTACCTACCATTGCAAGAAAAACCACAAAAAAGGCCGAAAAAATGACAGTTTGGACAGCAATATCCCGTTAAAATACGAACATCTGAATAACTATGCTTCCGTGGGACAATTTTCAATGAACTCTATGAAAGTTTCGCGAATAATTGTGAGTCGAACGTAGAAGGTAGACGTTATAAAAATTGATTAAGTATTTAATGGCGATCGAGTCATCGATGTCTCTGAATCTATGGCAGTACTCTGCTTACGTTCTCGTTAAGAAAGTGGTCTGTAAAAATGTCTGATACACGCTACCCTGCAACTATTCTGAGTATCATTTCATCGTTTACACGTTACTAGAATTCCTTTCTTCGTTAGTTGAAACGAATTTTTGCTAACATTGGTCGATTTCTGAGACAATAACGTACAACTCTATTGTCAGTTCTCTAAAATTCTGAGACTCTTCCATCGTTTGGCTAAAGTTGCAAATTAACATCGTCGAATTCGTAGGCAATGCGTTGTTTAAAAAAATATTCTAAACTTCCAAACGTTTCTTCGAATTTCGAATCCTCAAAAACGAAATTTAATCCATTTCAACTCGTAATAGATGGCATTTTGATCGAGTACCAACTTCGTGCCTTAAAAATTAATCAGAAAAGTATTCAACGAGTCGACGAGAAACTATATTTGGTATCAATCTTTGGACCACTGTGTATATCGATGCAAAAAAAATACGATCGAAAAAATGCCGTCATGCCTTATCACTTAAAACTCGTTTGTCTTGTTTCTCTTTCATTCGAGCTTTTGTGTTTCGGCCGGCGGCTGCGTTTAAAACGCATTCCAGCGATACGCTCGAAAATGTAACTGATGGAAACCCCTCGGAGGTCGGTTTAAAAAATGCTTGGACAACGAACGAAATTTGAGGAACGGTTTAAAATCCCCTCTCGTCGCACGCTAGATTACCCGAATCAAATAAACCGCGTCGAAACGATTCGGGGGTTTCCCCGGCCAATTACGCGAATTCAGCGTAACTCTAAATATTTGTTCCTCCGCGTAAACGCATTGCAAAAGCAGCAACGAAAGGTCGGCGACCGAAAAACGAAGCCGACTCTTCCAATTTTTATCTTTGCGCGACGATTTATAGAAAAAAAAAAAAACACGTGGTTGTAATTCGTTTCACAATGTATTCGATGTTACGTTCGAGCACTATGGCGGCGGAGCAGGCTGTCTGTCGCTGTATTATGGCACATTTTAAACTTTCAACCTTGCTGAAATAAATTCCGCGATTCCGCGGATTTCGTGAAACGTGAATTTCAATTTTTCCACGAAACTCACCAGGTTCGCTGAATAAATCACCCCGCGTAGAATCGTGGCCGTAAATTAATGAATAAGTTCAAGTTTTAAATGGGTTTCGAGCGTTACCATCAACTACGAACACGCTGCTTCGAATAAATAAAAATTACAGTTTTTACGAATTTTTATGCATTTAATCGAGATTAGCTTATTAGAAAATAAGACAAATTGATTCCATGTATCCTAGAAATTTTTAGGTTAGGTTTAGTATCACACTACCCATTTTATATTTTTTTTGTTTTGCATCTCAGTTGAATAGATTCGAAGAAAAATTAACAATATATAATCTAGAAAAATTTGGAAATTCTTTCATATTTATTATCGAAGAACATAATTAATTTAAAGCAGTTGGTTCTTCGCAAAACTCAAAACAATGTTTTGATGTATTTACTCGAGACTAGCTTATTAGAAAATAGGACAAATTGATTCCAATGTATAGTAAAAATTTTTAGGTTAGGTTTAGTATCACATTACCCATTTTGCATTTTTTTGTGTATTATACTTTGAAAAATTTGGAAACTCTTTCATATTTATTATCGAAGATCACAATTAATTTAAAGCAGTTGATTCTTTGAGAAGCTCAAAATAATGTTTCGATGCGAAAGATAAATACATCGCGGTGCACATAAAAATTATAAATTGTACGGGAAAATAAAAATAGTGCGATTTATAATACAATTCATCATGTAGATACACGCTAAAAATATTACGGTACACAATAGACTCTAAAAATATTACGAGCCTGCAATACTATGAAATTTATGGACGTCAAAGATAGACGTGACACGCTATATCGAATAATAACTTTCCAATAACCTCAATTTCATCAATTTTATCGATGGTGGTGTGCAAAGCTTAAATGAAACATTAATATTACAATAATAAATAATTGAAAATACAATTATTCCAGCGTTTAAGCAACAATTACCCCTCCACCTCCTTTTCTGCTTATGTTTATGGAGGGTGTGAAAACCTCGTTGGCCTAAGTCCAGAGGTTGAAACAGTTATGGAACTTTTTCAATAGATTCCGTTGTAACACTTGGAATGGAACTTCTATAATAAAAGTTTTCGCATTATAAGTTCCAATAAGAACAGATAAATAAACGTTCTCGGAAAGTTCTGGTTTGAATAAAAATTTAGAAGAAATCAAAATTCTTCCGTAATAAAAACAGTTATTTTTCTTCCGTTAATAGCAGAGAAGTTCTCCGTCACATTTAAAAAAAACCCTGTCGGTTTTCGAAAGTTTTACATTACTATTACTATGATACGATATTAAATCGTTCGATGCATAATTTGGAAACGATCGTAACGCGAAGACAGTTTGGTCATGTTCTTGGATACGTTCGGTGCTCGTAAACTAGGAAACTTAGTTGCAATTAACGATATATTTGACAGCGATTGAATGTAAACGTCGAGACCAATTGAAATGTAACTGCACAGTTATTGGAAATTCAATCGCAGTCGGTTCTAAAAGGGCTGCAGTAATCACAGCACTAAATATGTCGTCCATGTATCTTAAGGATTTCATGTACGAATAGAAAACAATAATTTTTGATATTATTTTTAATAAGATTTATTTAGAGTTCGTTAAATGTATTGGCTTATCATTAATTTTTCCTTAATCTTGATTTAATTAATTTTATTAAATTTAATAAAAAAAAACTTGTCCTATCACCCAACCGCCATTTTCTCTCTCTGTTAATTCGGATACGGGAGTTTCCGCTATTCGCGATAAAAATATGGGGCTAAAAATAATTTCACCGGGAGCAGAGCGAATTACGGGAATAATTCCCGAATTTTCAGCTCGCATCGCGTCGATTCCACGTCTATCGACGAATCCCGCGCAAACTCAATGGAGCCCTAAATATTTGTGTACCAGAAATGCACGTGAACGCGGAGGTAAAGAAAGACAGCAGCTCGCTTCCGGCATTCGAGCGGAATTCCGGGCCGAGGTTTTGTCGTAATATTCGGGTCACGGTGGATCCCGAAGCCCAGAAAATACGTTGCTTCTTATCCAAGAATCCATGAAAACCGCGGCGTTGTTCTCAACTTCGTTCCGCGTAAACGTTTCCAGTTATTCGGGTAGTCGTGTTTACTGTCGGTAAAAGGAATTCCAAGGATAACCAGGATAATGCCTTCGCTCGCTGACGGCGCTTGCAAACGAGCCTCGCGCGTATTACGGCGTGAAACTGCGTTCGACCCGCTCTATCCCCGAATTTCCCTGTCTTTCTATTGATACTAGTATCGTCGAGGAAGGGTTGAAAATAGCGGCGTAGCCACCAACGCCTCGTCGAAAGGATATTCAACGAATTTAGGAAACGATCTGCATCAAAGATTTAACGAACGTCTGATTGCAGAAACAAATACAAGATAGAAAACTCACTGAAACATAACCCAAGTAACGATAAGATACACAGAAACAACGTAAGAAAAGCACCCCCGTCGCTAATAACCACGTAGTTCTAAAAATTTCACGTGCTAATTCGAATCAAATAGTTATTCCCATTGGATCAATCGTTTGAATCATGTAGTTCTTTTCCATTTGGCGATCGGAGGTTTCGTTATCGAAATATAAACAGTTAAAGTTCGCAGGCGGTGTCGCGCGGGCAGCTGATTGAAAATGGCGCCGATCGGGAGTCATGGCGGGAAACTTTAAATGTTTGTATCTTGGTAACGAAGATTCAAATTGTAAATTAGTATGGATATGCTCTATTGAATGAATTTTAATCATAGACAAATGAAACCTGTTTATATCACTTCATAAACACCAAATATCGAAGGTGTATATTGACGGATAGTGTAAATGCCATACTAGTTACACTATAGATCGATAATACCTAAACTAGGGTACATACAGTAGACCATATATGCTTTGCATACGATACGTCTCGAAGTTCCAGAAGGCAGGTATTGATTTTATTTCTTGACATTACGAATACAAGTAATAATAATTCAGAAGAAGCTCAAAGAATTTTCACATAAAGTCTCAGTATGTTTTATTCCGTTAATTTATTGTACTTCCACATTTTCATTTCAAATTCCAATTTTAATTTCTTGCCATTGAACAAATTCTGTTTATTTTAACAAAACGTTACATCAATGTAAATATAACATTTATTTAGTTTGATCAATATAAATTTAATATTTATTTAGTTCGATCAATCGACGAATTTTATTTAAATTAAACGAATTCCTACGAATTTCAATTTTCCCAAAACCATGTTTTATTCTTGATAGAGATTCAATTTAACAACGAGAGGATATTACGTTTGTTATTAATAAACACTGAAGATAAATAATACATGAAAAATGAACGTTTCAAACATTGAACAGGAAAGATTCACCGTGCGCGAAGCGTAGACTAAACTTTGAAATTCCGTTTCAAGAACAAATTGGTTCTGAATCGTTAAAAATGAAGAATCTATTAACTAGAATCATTGCGCTGTATTTGAAGTTTGGGATTGCAGTTTGGAGCGAAAATATAAAAATTCTGCGTTATATTACGGTGTCTCGTGAAAAGAGGCAATTACTCTCATAAAGTATTCTGTTTCAAAATATCCGCGTAAAGTATTTTCGTTACATTGCAAAAAAAGTTCTAGAAAAGTTTCAAAAATGATGTTCGTAACAAATTATTTTATACAGTAAAATAGGTACTTTCTCTTCAAACTATATTATAATATAAACACAACTCCCACTAAAATAGAACCAAACCCAAAGGTACAATTACTATTATGACTCAGTAATTAAAAAAATTAAGGTTTTCAAAGTATTTTTGGTTCGTCCACTGTGTTGGGGATTACAGTATGCACAACCATACGGTGTTCTTAATACAAAGAGAACGTTCTTGAACCTCGAATTGTTTGCATGAAGAATACCGTTGCAGAATCGACGAATAGAACGTTGCTAAACCAGCGCCTATTAATTTCTCTCGTCCTTTCGTAGGTCGGCCATTTGTCACTGTCAGACGATACTATTAACCCTGGTACCGTTGTGTGCCGTTTGATCGGTTAAAATTATTGCTGCTGCATGTAGAATTGTCACGGAACAGCTAGCCTTCGTGAAAGACTGCCTTTATCGTGATAGTATCACCGTACGTGTGAGCAAGCTTGAAAGCTGTAATGGGGGATCAGGAATAAATGTTTCCCGGCGACGAATACGACGATTGCGCAATTCTAGTTGTATTAGTGCCTGGCGTTGGTAATGCTATCGGTGTTTGAAAATTCTAGGATATGATGTCCCTATTAACCCGTCAGATCTCATATTCCTGATACCAGGGTGATCGATAAATTTTTTCATTTTTTCCGTATTAATTTTAACTAATTATTTCTATGGAACCTTAATAGAAACGCGATGATAAAAATTGCCGAATAATTCGAAATATAATAAAATGTGAACGTATATTATAGATAGTACGTGTCTTTGTTATGTAAGTAGTGTATTCAATTTGTTGACACGAGTAAAAAGTAGCCAACTTGTATTGGTTAGTACATAATTTATTCCAATGGAAGTTTTCCAATTTTTCTCGAATTGTGATTCATGGACCCCTGGGGGGATGCACAAACGTATTGGTTGGGTCAACATAGTATTTCATTCTTGTTAAAAATATCAGCTGAAACAGTTTCTGACGTCAATGGTAACAATATTGAAAATTGAAATGAAAAATGTACAGCTTCAAAGGAACAATTGAAATTGTTTTGTAGTTTCGTAAACGTTGTTCTTTCAAAAGCGATTGGTCATAACGAATGAATTAAGTTATATCTAAATTAATAAAGTGTTTGTTACTTTCTAGTAGACTATGGCAATGTTATTTCAAATAATTTTCATTTGTTTTCTTTAAGATTCAATATCTTTATTGCACAAAATTCGTTGATATTATGAATATGAAAATAAAGTTTTAAAAGGAGTGCATTTTTATTTTAAATGGCCAAGTATTCCATGTACAGATAACTCTGAAATTTGCAGCAATTATAGGAGGATGTCAAATAACTGAAAATGTCTGGAAAATAACAATTCCAGATCATATTCATTTTCGATGACTAGACTGAAATTGAACGGAGAACGTCGAATCACCCTTCGTATTCAGTCTCTTGATAGATCTTCCGATTATTACTTTCGTTGGTCTTTTCACAATTTTTTTTACTATGCAAAACGCCTACCAATCGAGACAGCGTGCAAATGACAATTTTTACATTTGAATGAACGAACATCAAATTTTATAATAAATTAAAATTATTAAAACTTCAATCCCTCTTCTATGAATTCTACTTAACTTTTCACTTGTAAATTTTTAACACTAACATTTTGAACTTTTATACTGTAAATTTAAATACCATTGATTCAATTTAACATCGATAGCATTTGGAATCAATTTGTTCTTATTTAAACCCCCATGCTACTCATAGAATAAATTCTTTTTTCAAAATCAGTGAATGTTCATCGTATGTTCGTTGTCAAACATAAACTTCTCTAATAATGCTTTCTACATTTAACAAAAATTCTTTGTAGACAATTTTAAATATTCCAGGGACAACGAGAAAATTATGTCGCACTATTTGTTACAACAAGTGTTATATCAGACTTTTTCAGAACATGGTGACACAAAGAAAGTGAGACTTTGAAAATTAATGTACAAAGTGTATCGTGCAAGAAAAGGGCTAGCTCCGTTTGGTCCAATCGTTATAATTCGGCAAACAAACATAAACAAATCAATCTATTTCACCGACAGCAACGATAATAAGATCGTGGTGTGCAAGAATCGAGTAATTAATTTCAACGATTTCCTTTCGTTGAAGAGCCCCCCTCCATTTGATTCGATGAAACCGCCACCAGCAGACGGTGTATAGCGTTCCCCAAAGACAATGAAACCGTCTGACACACGCGCGATCGTCCTCTTTAGGAGCGTAACCTGAAAACGGGGGTAGCATACATCCAAATTAGTAGGCATCCGGTGTGCCTGTTAATTACGAGAACGAACCCGCGCAGATCCTTGATTATCGTAGACGCTAAACATTTCATGGATCGCACCGAGCCCAACTGCCTCATACTAAACACCCATTTACATGTTGCCGGAGTTCTCGTCTCGCGAGATCGTCTCGTACGACTCTCCTCTTCTTCGAACGGAAAGAAAAAGGTCGAGTTTATTGAGTTCGTGCAATCTCGTGCTCCGCGAGAGCTGGCTCCGGGCTCGAGATATCGCCACGAACGAAGGAACCCTAGCTCGTCACTGGGGAACAGTTTCACTCGTGCCGGTCCGATCGACTCGGGATACCTACGGATACAAACAAGAAGCCGAGAACACTCATCGCTGTTAGACGCACTTGCAGATTTACTATTATCCGGGTCGGAGGTGATCCACTAGCTAGAATCGTCGGGACATCCACGGGTAGTGAGTAGTCCGGAGAGGGTTTCCAGTGGTCGCTGGGCCTCGAAGTACCTCGATACTTCTTTGCCAGGAGTCCCTTTGACAATCCTGACGGTCTGCTCTCTTTGTTGATCAGTTAAAAGGAAGATCAAAGGTGATATATAGGGGCACAAGGTGGTTACTGCTGACGGAGACGACGCTTCCTCGCTGTTGCTTTCTATCCCCCCTTCCACTCTGTCCTTGTTCGATTACGCGAAGGAGAAACGACTTTGATCGTGTTCTTATTGGAAGGCTTCGTGATCGGCCAGTCACCTTGCGAACGAGCCGGCGTGCAGGAGCAACAGGAGCAACGCGAGCGTCCTCGTTGCTGCGCCGCTGCTGCTAGAATTCCCGTGCTGCATCGCTGCTGGATGCTCCCCTGGAACAACCAACGAGCCATACATTAGCTTCAAAACGAATTCAGATAGATTTACCTTGCAATCATATTTCAAGGTCCATTTTTACCCAAACCTCTATTTTATTATTTTGCATTACAGTGCAAGGTTTCTGATTAAATTTATGTATTATTATATTTTGAAAATTCTCAATTTATTAGGCTTGGTGATCAAACAACCCTGGGACCATTTTTACCCAAATCTCAATTTTATTATTCTGCATTCCAGTACAATATTTCCGATTAAATTTCTACATTATGGTATTTGTACATTCTTTATGTATTAGTGCCGTTAATTTACAAGACCATTTAGTATTAATATATGTGAATTCGATGTCACCAATTTAACCATTGAATAATGGACGTTTTGATGATCAAACAGCCCTGGGACCATTTTTACCCAAATCTCAATTTTATTATTCTGCATTCCAGTACAATATTTCCGATTAAATTTCTACATTATGGTATTTGTACATTCTTTATGTATTAGTGCCGTTAATTTACAAGACCATTTAGTATTAATATATGTGAATTCGATGTCACCAATTTAACCATTGAATAATGGACGTTTTGATGATCAAACAGCCCTGGGACCATTTTTACCCAAATCTCAATTTTATTATTCTGCATTCCAGTACAATATTTCCGATTAAATTTCTACATTATGGTATTTGTACATTCTTTATGTATTAGTGCCGTTAATTTACAAGACCATTTAGTATTAATATATGTGAATTCGATGTCACCGATTTAACCATTGAATAATGGACGTTTTGATGATCAAACAGCCCTGGGACCATTTTTACCCAAATCTCAATTTTATTATTCTGCATTCCAGTACAATATTTTTGATTAAATTTCTACATTATGGTATTCGTACATTCTTTATGTATTAGTGCCGTTAATTTACAAGACCATTTAGTATTAATATATGTGAATTCGATGTCACCGATTTAACCATTGAATAATGGACGTTTTGATGATCAAACAGCCCTGGGACCATTTTTACCCAAATCTCAATTTTATTATTTTGCATTCCAGTACAATATTTTTGATTAAATTTCTACGTTATGGTACTTGTAAATTATTTATTTATTAGTGTCCTTAATTTTCAAGCAGATATAATATTAACATATGTGAATTTGAAACCATCAATTTAACCCTTGAATTGTGGACCACTAAACGTATGTATATGATGTCGTTGATAATTATGTAAAGTTATATGTATAGAAATTTGTTCCAGTGTGTACAATGCTTGTCTTCAAAGACAAGTGAATTGCCCTGGGAAAGTTGCTCTTATACGATAGTTGTTTTACGTGACTTTAACTTGTTTGAAATTGATACCCGATTGATTCTAAAAATTCAATGTCTTTAACAGTTTTATGCTCTCTGGAAAGTCAAAGTTTGTAAATGCTTCTGGAACGATTCATTGAAAGTTGAATGAAGTTCAAAATTGTCCCAAAGTTCGAATTCGTACTACAAATCGGTATCATTATCGAGGAATTGGATGACATAGTTTCTGGAAAGCGATTTCGACGAAACGGGATTTTCTGTTAAATGTTTCACCGTTCGTGTTTTCAAGACCAAGTAATTTTCTCACAACCATTCGGATACTAACTATCAATGGTTATATAATTATATAATTAATTTTTGTAAATTTTATTATCATATTTCTTGGTCTGGTTTATCGGGATTGTTTAACACTATTCCATATAAAATTTCCATAGCACTGTTTGCATTTTCACATTAAAATACTCGATCGATGTTTCCACGAAGTTGCAAGCGAGGCTCCGTTTTAATTATTTTCGACAAATTTGCAATTCATAAACGTGTTTCCTTTACGATTATTTCCAAAGATTGTTCCATAATTTTGTCCAAAAATAACATATGGTCGTTGCTTGACCGTAAATCGGATAAGAAATTAATAAGAATATTCATAAATTTCACCAAACAAAACAAAGAATGTACATATGTACGTATTTTGACTGCGAACAACTGAAATCTCTGAAATTCTTGGTGTTTCATCGTCGTTTTAAATACTTTTTTAAACCAGAAATTTTACGAAATAAAGAGGAACTCCGGTCTCGATCCACTCGCGAGTTGTTCATCGTTTCCCCTCGTTTGTTGCGTTTCTGTGTGTCTCTGGGTTCATAAACGGAGCGCCGCGGGTGACGCCATGGAATTTCTGTCACGCGTGCATTCTTGTCCGTTAAATACGCCAGGACGGTGCAGAATGTGGGGAAATTCGGCTAGCAGGGATAAGCCGGCTGAATTGTTCGAGGATGACAAATATGGTAGCTCGCAGGAGCATGGCGTAGCCTTCCCCACCTCCCCGCCCCCCTCCACCCCTCCACACCAATGCATGCGCGCGTTATCAACTTCAGAACGGCTGCGTTCCACTTTACATTGTCCCTCAACTTTTTGGGAAAATAGTTTTGAGAAGCGCGTTGTTGCCGATCGAACCGGAGAGAATTGGTACGCGGAAATGTCTGCGAGGCGAAATCGAATTTCCGAAAATTTCGATTGAAAGTTACGTGGGCTGTGTATTTCCGAGGAATACCCGTTTCGTTCCGCGGAATTTCAAAGTACGTTGGTACGCTACCAGCAATTCATTTATATTTATATTTAATCAATTATCAATGTTTTACATTCACAACGACTGCTTCTTAAAATCATTAATTTCTCAGAAAACAAATTTCTGTCATGATTCTGGTAAAATCTAGGTTTATAATTCCTTTTCGATATTCCAACGTAAAAAAAGGAAAAGATGATTGTAAAGAAACACGTAACTTACGATCGGTACAGTAGTCCCTCGTTTATTGACGAAAACTCGTGTATTGCACGTGTCGATTGAAAAAGGTCGAACCCGAATTCTGTTTAATTTCTGTCCGCGAGTTGAGATCGAATTTTTGAAAATGTATATAGTTTGTTATTGGTAAATCGTACAGTTCTATGATTGCAAAAATGAAGGGGAGAAATGTGTCAGCATTACTTATTACATATACGTTGTTTTAACCCACAAACTGTCTGTTGTTTTGTCTTTTTATATTAAAATTGGTGCTTTCGGTGTTCATTGGAGTAGTACTACTTTTAATTCTACACTTTGACGAAGGATACCAGCAAAAAAATTCGATTAATCATGCATCTCCCGTTGCTGCGGGCAATGGTTTTCTTCCACGAACACCTTTACGATTTCGGCGGGAACATTTATTTTTTTTCCCCTGGCATCCCGAGGCAGCCTGTTCTAATTTATGGCGCGTAATTCGACGAACGACCCTGTGGCGCAAGAAACACTCATTTTTTAGTGAAAACGACCATCACCGTTCTGGGAGATAAAATGTAGCCATTCGCAACTATGGAATGACAAGTTGCCCACGTTGCGAATCTGTTGACCGCAACAATCTAGATTTTCCGCGATCCCACCGAACCGATTTCAATTTCATTCATTGGCAACAATTTATCTTCCTTGCATAGGCCTTGTTTCATTAAATACGATGCATTATCAATCGTGCAATGATTTCTTTTAATACGGAATTTGTTACAAAATCGTTCATTGTTAATAGTTACATATTGTTCATTTTTGTTTAAAAATATTATCTTTGCCAGATCACTTGCTTAATAATATTGGCTAAAATTTACCAATCAATTATTACAGACAGTACAAAATTAAAAAATTATTTATTACATCGAAACTATTAAACAAACTGTGTGTATTATCGTGGTTATTATTTGTAATTAACGTGTGAATGTTATCACGAGTAGGTAGTATCTAATTTATAAACAGAAAGGAAATGTTACGTTTTATGAACCACCAACGAAATTTTTTGTTAGTTGTTTGTTAACCTCATAACGACGACGCGTTATCTAATTCTCTTGTGCAGGGAATAAATAAGATTGCAAGATAAAAGGTAAGCGAGTTCCATCGTGGAAGTCCAACGTACGCCAGAAGTGATAATTCAATTATTGGCACGTAAAGAGAATTTCTCACAACTTGGGAGCCAAAGGGTACCAACTGCGCAAACAATTCCTACGTTAGTTCGTCGATTCCTGGCTCCAGAAACCGCAAATGTTCGCAGACGCGTGGAAAGTCGAGAAATTGCTCGAGAGAATCCAAAAACATCGATGAGAAGACATTTCATGGGGGTCAGTCATTTAATATGACATTTTATACGTTCAAGTTCCTGCAAGTAAGGGCTGCAGGACGTTATCGATGAGATTTTCTATAGAGAAACCTATTTTGTTAGCTGAGACATCAAATGATATGACAACAATAATTATAAGAAAGATACGAACAAAACAACAGTAGTTTTGGCAATGGCAATAATAGTAACAACGATGTCAGCAACAACAACAGCATTGACAAGAACAATAATAGTAACAACGACGACGACAATAATAACAAGAATTTTAACCACAGCAACAACAATAATTGTATTGACAATGACAGTAATAATAACAAATTTGTCAGCTACAACAACAATAGTATTGAAAATGCCAATTATAATATTAATGACGACGACAGTAATAACAATGACGACAATAATAATAAGAATGTCAGCTACAGCAACAACAATAATTGTATTGAAAATGACAATAATAATAATAATTAACAACAATGACGACAATAATAATAAGAACGTCAGCCACAGCAACAACAATAATTGTATTGACAATGACAATAATAATAATAATTAACAACGACGACGTCAGTAATAACAATACTGTCAGCTACAGCAACAACAATAATTGTATTAATAATGACAATAATAATAATTCACGACGACGACGACAGTAATAACAACAATGTCAACCATAATAACAAGAATAGTATTGACATGAACAATAATAATAACGACGACAACAATAATAACAAGAATGTCAACCATAGCAACAACAATAGTATTGAAAATGCCAATAATAATATTAACGACGACGACAGTAATAACAACAATGACGACAATAATAATAAGAATGTCAGCCACAGCAACAACAATAATTGTATTGAAAATGACAATAATAATAATAATTAACAACAATTACGAAAATAATAATAAGAACGTCAGCCACAGCAACAACAATAATTGTATTGACAATGACAATAATAATAATAATTAACAACAATGACGACAATAATAATAAGAACGTCAGCCACAGCAACAACAATAATTGTATTGACAATGACAATAATAATAATAATTAACAACGACGACGTCAGTAATAACAACAATGTCAACCATAATAACAAGAATAGTATTGACATGAACAATAATAATAACGACGACAACAATAATAACAAGAATGTCAACCATAGCAACAACAATAGTATTGAAAATGCCAATAATAATATTAACGACGACGACAGTAATAACAACAATGACGACAATAATAATAAGAATGTCAGCCACAGCAACAACAATAATTGTATTGAAAATGACAATAATAATAATAATTAACAACAATGACGACAATAATAATAAGAACGTCAGCCACATCAACAACAATAATTGTATTGAAAATGACAATAATAATAATAATTAACAACAATGACGACAATAATAATAAGAACGTCAGCCACAGCAACAACAATAATTGTATTGACAATGACAATAATAATAATAATTAACAACGACGACGTCAGTAATAACAATACTGTCAGCTACAGCAACAACAATAATTGTATTAATAATCGCAATAATAATAATTCACGACGACGACGACAGTAATAACAATACTGTCAGCTACAGCAACAACAATAATTGTATTAATAATGACAATAATAATAATTCACGACGACGACGACAGTAATAACAACAATGTCAACCATAATAACAAGAATAGTATTGACATGAACAATAATAGTAACGACGACAACAATAATAACAAGAATGTCAACCACAGCAACAACAGTAATAGTATTGGCAATGACAGTAATAATAAAAACGATGTTGGCCACCACGACAACAGTAATAGTATTGGCAATGACAGTAATAATAACAACGATGTAAGCCACAACAACAACAAAAGTATTGACAGAGTAACAACAATGTCAACCATAATAACAACAATGGTACATGAACAATAATAATAACGCCAACGACAGTAATAACAAGAATAGAAAGAATGGTAAACGTAAACACGTTGACCAAACAATGTCCAATTAGCTCTGAACTGCGAATCGACGTAGAAAACTAGGAAAATTACATTCTCTTTTTCCCTGATCGGTATTTTAACGAACTTCGAATCTTGTTTAGTATTGATGTACAGTGTTCATTTATCACGGTTTTCCTCGCACTTTGCGGCTTTGAGCGCAGCCAGTGCCTGTGTATTTTCGCGCGCCAGTTCAACACAAAGAATCTCATTAAATTTCAGTCCTCCGTAATTTCGGAACCCTCGCCACCCAGTCGCGCTAAAATCTCCTTTTCAGCGCGGGCGAAAAACACCACCGTCGCTCGCGACGAATACAGAAACTCCACGGAACTCGGTCACCTTGGTTGAATTTAGAAGAAACACACTGCAGCGCCGAGCCAACTTACTTGAAGTGTTTCTAAATGCCGCACGGCGTACTCGAACACACGTCGAGACGCGGCCATTTCGTTCACAAATTGTTCAACAATTTCGACGCCATTCAGCCGGGAATTTGGAACTTACTTTTAGGTAACCGGACGTGGATACGAGGCGTTAGCAAATATTCTGCAGCCTCGAATAGATTTATTTTTATTTTTCACTTCAAAAAGAAAAAGAACGTAGTCCTACAAATTGTCGAAGGAAATTTTTGCACTTCGAGGAGCGAATTTTGAACCTTTACATGAAATTCTGGTGATATATAAAAACTTCGGTGTATCTGTTTTCGGATTTTTCAAAATGCACGTAAAACCGAATTCGGTTAAAGACTCGATTGCAACGAGGATGACATGCATCGTAAACTTTACGAAAGTCCACCAACTCTGAAGTTCGACTCTAAGACCTGTAGCCTAGTTTCAGAAGTAGGAATCAGACTGGAATAAAATCCGAAATCATAACACGGTCCAATCTAGTAAAGTTTATAGCCGCGTGTATCAAACCAAGAAACAGGATCAACTTTGTTGCTTTAGTTTCTGCAGGATAATTTTTAAAGCTTTGGTTTAATATTACAAAAAGAAAATCTATCAAGGCAGCTTGACAAGCTAATACACTCTACCTTATTTCATCAGGAAAGTATCGAATGGTAGTGTTTTGTTTGCTCAAACGTGTTCAGACAGATTCATAGAAACCTAACGCAAACAAACCAAAACGAACTCCAACCTAACCTAACTTTTATGGTGAATTTAGCCTTTAGGAATTAGGTTCAGTTTAGGATTGGACAACTGATCAGTCTGTCAGAGAATGCTCAAATAAATCCGGGGTAAAAGACAATTTACTAAAAATTTCTGTCGAAAGGTAACAATCGATGAGCTCACCGATTAATAATTACAAATATAATGCATACAATCTTCTGAATCAAACTTTCGAATCGCCTGAAAAATGATCTTGGTCTTTTATTTTACTGCTAAAAAAAAAGTAAAGCCAGTGAAAATTGAGCAGAGTCGCTAAACTGCAGGAGTCACCCTCGCCATTCGATCCGCCACACTCCGAAGACGCCATTATCGCAAGTACGGCGTGTATCATGAACTCCGGGAAATTTCGCCAAAGGCTGGAGTTAAATGCTGAAGCACATAGTGCACTTTTAGAAGCATTAATCAGGCTGGAAATTGCGAGAAAGTGGTGAGGATTTGCGGGGTGCAAGTAAAGTAACGGTAGTAACCAAAGCATACGTAACGCTGGCTGTGAATTGGCGACTGTAGCGTGTCGGCTCACGGTTTATGCCCCGTTTTAATGTACCTGCATCGATGTACATAATCACGGTTTCCTTTTGGTGCCAAGTTCGTGGTCCTGTGTATGTTGCGGTTCTCGTGTACTGCGTGTCGCCTGTGTCGCGCTGCTGCATTTATAATGTATACGTTACTTTGTCAAGCTTCTTACGTCTGGCTGTCACCGACACGTAAACCTCCAAATTATTTTTACACGTTGTCGGGGCGAGGGCACTTTAAACACGGGATTTATTACGCCAACAATCGTAAAACGCCATTTCTAAGAAACATCCATCAAAAATATTTCAACGCGGACTGATTTAACAAGGCCGCCTCGAAAAAGTCCCTCGCTATCGTACCTTCTTTCAAATTTTATCAAAACGTGCGAATTTTCAGTCGTTTCGTTCCTCTTTATCTTTACAATTATTAGTAGATTATTAGTAGAAAAAACTTTTTTTATTTCATATATTTTTATTAGATCAATTTTAGTAATTTATATTCGTTTGATTTGTCTTAATTCGTACATGTAAATTTCTGTTGATTCCTGTACATATTTTTGTTATAACTTCTTAACAAAGCATTTATGGATTCTCTGTTATACCACATTTTAGTCACAGTTTTATTTGCAGAACACACTGCTGAAGTGTGTACGGAAAACTGTGGAACACCCTGTATATTAACAGTTTGCGTTGCTAATTAATGATTTCGCGTTAAAATAATTCGTGTACGGTGCGATTTAAATCGTTCGTTCTTCTAATTATTTCCAAAGGTATCTCGACGAGATCAAGACTTGATGGATGTTAACGGCCGCGATGTGTGCTCTCAACTGCGTCATCAATTTTCAGTCGAATCGCGCGTGAGTTTGCTCCCGTGTTGTATGCCACAGCAAGCTCGTCGTTGGAACAAGCGGGAATCGATAATAGGCTATAACAGGTTAAATTAACGCAGCAAACTTAACGATAGACGCAGCTGTTATCATAATCTTACGTGTTCGGAGCCGGCGTTGCGTGAAATTGTTTGTACGTAATTCAAAATGGACGCTCGATGATCCGTCGGTTTTGGTTAAAGGGACACTTTCACAACCGCGTGTCTCGTACGATTCTCATTGTTTTTTTACAACGGGGATAACAAACTGTTTCGATAGATCGTCTATTTGCGCCTTTTTTGCTGTTTCGAGTTTGAACTTTTAGCGTAGAATGGACTGGTTTAGAGGTAAGCGAACGACGCGCGTGGGGACCGTCAGGTACGGAAGGTAATAAAACTCCATACGCGGCACCCGGAAAAAGCTGATTGGGCGGCGGACTCCACCGAGAGAAGTAGAAAAAGAGCCGGTTTCGCAGAAAAAAAGGCGCGGTAATATAGGTCATTCAGCGGCGAACCCGTGACGAGCGAACATCGAGCAGAGCTACAAAACTGCATCGGTTAACCTAACTTCTCGTGGATATCTCGCGGGAAGAAGTATTGACCGACCACCTACACATTTACCCAACCTTGAAAAGTTCTATATTCCAGGCTGAATCGAAGCTGAAGTTTAAAATCCCTACAGCTATTCGCACGACAAACTGTTTTATACAGATTTATTTATTATACAGGGTGTTCGGCCACCCTTGGGAAAAGTTGTAATGGGAGATTCTAGAGGTCAAAATAGGACGAAAATCAAGAACACCAATTTGTTGATTAAAGCTTCGTTATGAAGTTATTAACAAAATTATCGTTAAAAATTATTAGTAAAATTTGTCCACCTACTCGAATTTTTTTCTCGAAAATGAGCAGGATTTCGGGGATATGTCTATCGACAAAAAATGATTATAATGGACCCCCGCAACCAAAAATAATTTTTTCAGAATGATTTGAAATTTTTTAATTTCGTTGAAAAAATTCAGTGAAACCTGTCAACGTATGGTCAGACAGTTTCGGTAAGAATTTTTTTCTCGAAAGTGCGTAGGATTTCGGGGGTATGTCTATTGACCAAAAATACTCATAATGGACCCCTTCAACTAAAAATAATTTTTTCAGAATGATTTGAAATATTTAATTTCGTCGAAAAATTTCAGTGAAACCTGTCAATGTATGGTCAGACAGTTTCGGTAAGAATTTTTTTCTCGAAAGTGCGTAGGATTTCGGGGGTATGTCTATTGACCGAAAATAATCATAATGGACCCCCTCGACTAAAAATAATTTTTTAAGAATGATTTGAAATTTTTTAATTTAATTTTTTAATAACTTTTTAACGAAGTCTCAGTCAAGAAATTATTATTCTTGATTTTCGTCTTATTTTGGTCTCTAGAATCTCCCATTACAATTTTGCGACCTTATAAGATGCTATCTCTTCTTAAAAAAATAATATTTCTATAGATATTCCTGACAGTATCTCGGGAAGCTCGGTATATCGAATCGTAACGCTCGATTAGATCTGCGGTTAAGCGGCAGATTTGTTGCTGACTAAATGCTTGATTTGCTCCAAATGTCCCGGATCTGGACACACTTAGACGCAAGTGGTAATAACTGAGCGTCCAGGCGCTTTGTGAGCATTGGCGCAGCTTAATAGCAACCTCTGTGCTATAACTAACGCTAAATAGCGCGAGGAGGCTGTAGAAACTTCATAGACTCGAAAATCGTTAGTGTGGGCGACCATCGTCTTTCAGATGCGGCGCGAAATTTGAACGACATCCAGCCAAGCGAAGCAATTCGAGTGTGTCAAAGCTAATTTACAAACAAATAAAAGTGTAATATCATAGTATAAATGAAATATTTAACAAAACATACATTATAAAACACTGATACTTTAAATTAAGTTTTAATTTAAAAATTGCAGATTTATCGTTAATTTTAATCAGAATAAAAATAATATTAGCAACAATGGTAATAATGGGAATAATGAATCTTTACTGATCGAGTAATAAAGAAAAGAAAACTGGTGCATAGAAGTATAAATAATTATAGAGACGGTACAATAGCGAAGTGTAGCTAGATACTATTATTAACCTAACCTCGAATACTCTTGTTGGATGCTCAAACGATTAATCACGTGTAAAGCAAAATTTGTTACAGTAACCTTACTGGGGAGTCACTGTAGCAGAGCTGGAATGAAACGAATTAATATTGCTCTCTCTCTAAGGGAAAGAAATTAATTGTTGCGTCACAACCCTTCTGTGAGATAAGTGCACATTTGTTACTACTTAAGACAGTGGTCCAGAAAACAACAATAGTAATTCTTGCTTTCGAGCAACAAAATCGATATCGTTAGGTCATTTTAAACAAGGATTGGTTACGATTTTTAAATAAAATTCAAAGAAGCATTTATGCAATTCTCATTACGTCTTTACGAGAGTAACATTAATAAATTTATGTGAATTTTTCCACGAAAATGAGTCCAAACATGATCTCGTTCGAACCATTACCTATTATAAATTATTATCATTACTATTAACTCAATTTATTAAAATGAAAAATAAATATAGTCAAGTTTGGACTCGTTTTCAATGAAAAAGCCTCACAAATTTTTTGGTAATACTGTAATACAAATTTAACGAAAAAATGTAAAATTTGGAATCATTGTTATTAGTAAATGAAATTTGGGGATACTCTGATTCTTAATTCAATTTATTAAAATGAAAAATAAATATAGTCAAGTTTGGACTCGTTTTCAATGAAAAAGCCTCACAAATCTTTTGGTAATACCGTAATAAAAATTTAATAAAAAAATATAAAATTTTGAATCATTAATAGTGAATGAAATTTGGGGACATGTACACTGATTCTGATCAAAATTTGTTATGACATCGCACGTACGGTTACTGTAGAACATTTAGCTGTTTTCTATGAAATGATTTTCCATTATCCTTGACTCTAGCAGTCACTTCACTTTCCATGACTTCCTCTTTACTTTCAACTCCGCTTCTTCTATCCAACCCTTCCGACGTTTTCTATGAATTTCAAGCATGCAATCTTATACTGACCACACTCAACAATTCCTTAGAGACTTCGATTCTTCCACCAGTAAGAAAAACTTAGAGTTTACCTCAATATTCAGTAACCCATAAATTTATACTATTTTTGGTACCATTTTTTCACGTCAGCAGACTAAATTAATTCTATTTACACGGGCGACACACGTTTCGAGGGTCTGGAAATTCTCTTTCCACATTATTTTTAACTAATCGCTCGAATCCAGTGTTTCCTGGAATCCGTTTTTATTCTCGTATTCTCTTGGCCCCTAACTTGCTTTTTGATTTTAAATTCAAAATGGAGACTTTAATCGTACCTGGAAAATGCGATGCTCCAAAGCATGTAATCTTCTCTCAACGGAATCGTTGAGTACAGTAGATTTGTCCAACCAATTTTTGCTGCGATATCATGCATCGAATTAAAAATAATATTCAAACTTTCGAACAGTCCTCCTAGCATCGTTGCAATTCCAGTTGGATCAAGACAATCTCTTTCTAATATTTCAAACAGTATTTTTTCACGTTCGATGCACGATACGAGGGCTTTAAATTGAGGATGATTCGATGAAAAGATACATCTTTTAAAAGTCACTTCTTGCGTTGCGTTTGTTGTCGTTCTGAAAGCCAGACTTTTGGGCACGTAACGCGAGCCAGGTTCAAAGAGCGCAATATTCCTGCGCCTTTGCCACGTAGCCAGGATTGAGTTCAAGTAATCCAATCAAGTCACGAGACGGAAAAAGAGTTCTGTCGCGCTTTCAGAGACACGAGTTTACAGATGATAGAAACATTCGAAATCGGGGAAACTTCGTCGCCAGCGAGGCTCTTGGAAAAATCATTATGGGATCTTAGGGCAGGCTCGGTTCGAAGATATTTCCTGTAAAATACCTATCTACTGGCAAAGTTGCACTTCAAAGCTCTCAGAAACGTTTTTTCCAGTTTGAATACGTTTAATCGCGTAGAAAAGCATGCGTAAAAGAAGATACGATTGATAATATATTTCACCCTGTTTTGATTTCCTACGATTTCCCTTAAACGCATAAACGAAATGGATTTTACAAGTTGCAAATTTTACGGATTATCCCGATAAGAACGGAAAGACGAAGTTGAAAGCGAAGTTATTATAAACTGAAAAGGAGCCGGGCAACGAGGCGAAAGCAGAATTTCTTTTCAGCGAGAAACGTTTCAATCAAAATGCAATTTTATAGCTGAGCAATTTTAGATTACACGCGAAATCGCACAAGCATTAAGTTTCGTAAATTACAGGCCCTGAGAATTAATACTTTGTAAAATGTGCTTACGACATTAGCACTTCGCTTAACTGTTATAATTTCAATGGGGTCTTATATTGCAATTATTCGGGTTGAAACAAGTTGGGAAATTTGTGTAATTTAGAGGATAAAAGGATTTTGATGCAAATTTTAATTAAACGTTCCTTTACCTTTCGCGTCGCACACGTATTGAATAAATACTCGGCAGCATTTATGCTGAGGATGACGAAGTGTAGCAATTAATTTATAAAAACAGCTCTTTTCATTTCATGGAAGCTCTACGGTTTGATGGCGAGAGAGGACGAGGACAAAAAAGAAAGTCAGTAATACAACGTAGCAAGCCTGATACATATTAATAATTTATCGTATACTATGTTTTCTATTAAATTATTACGTTCGTTTAAAAACTATCGCTTATTTGGGCAAGAAGCAAATTTAAAATACACTAAAAGTGAATCAGAAAAGAGAAGAGAAGGTAACACAGTATTATGCAACTCTGTGGGAATAAATATTCAGTGTAGAATTAAATAATTAGAATAATACGAGGCCACAAATCGAATAAGAATCCAACATGGCCGCCATGAAGTGCCCATAAGGTGGCGCCCTCCAATAATACAAATCGACCTCGATTTCGATCTATTTTAATAATCTTTAAAAGCATTTTCCACGGATTTTAAAACTTCTGCAAATAATTTAAGATTTTTTAAAATAAATAAACACTTCTTGTTTATGATAAAAGCATCGAAAATATGCACATTATTATTCAACCATGCTAGAATAAATACTAATTAAGAAACACATAACATCACATCACGCTGTTACAAACGAACGGCAGCACAAAATGGCTACCTCCAATAAGACTTAAATCGAGAAACATGTGATTTCTTCGGTTCGATGATAATAATTTTATCACCCACTGTAATTGTTGTTCCTTTAAAATTACCAAGCGTACTTCGTAGACAGGAAATACGTGTGAAGGATATTTGTGGAGACGGAATCACGTATTTACGAATCCAAGTAACTCGGTGGCATGCAGAATCGGAAACAAATTATAGGAATGCATTTAGAGTCTGAACTGGAACAACCTGCGTTAATGAATGGTGGGCTACGATAACGCAATGCCTCGTGCATGCGAGATAGGCCCTTAATTATCGAGACAGTATTGGACGTCTGTGCGTAGGTGTAACAGGGAATATTGAATACGATTCGCAGCTGTTTGAAACAAAGGCTGCGAGCTTTCGACGAGAAAAAGCTGCTATGACGATCCTATCTATCTTTTCACTGTCTGATTACTTTCACGACACTTTTACTGCAAATGTGCCTGTTACTCGTAAAAGTGACTCTGTTAATCCAGAATAGGAACTGCAGGAACGAGCATCAATGGACGACGAGGAAAAAGTAGACGGAATTAAAATTATACAACGCCTTTCCAAGTACCTTTGATCTTTTCTTGACAGATTTCTTCATTTCCTTGATCTCCCATCGTTGTTAATTAAATAAATTAAATTTGAATTCGTATTAACGGCCCTCGAAGATCCGTTTTTAATGAAATCTAGGTAGCAGTGTTAGTTAATAATAAAAACAAGATTAAATTTATTTCTAGAAATCTCGAAAGCAACATCTGACGGAAAATTATGTAGTTTCATATTACATTTTCCCGACTCTAAAATTATTGAAAACATCCGGATATCATCAAGCTTTTAAATATTCTTTGAAACATTGTTTAAAGTCCTTTCAATCTTTTCATCGTAGATATCTTTGAACGGTATTTGTCAGAAATGTAAATATTCTTTCGTTCGCGTTTTTTTGGAAACAGAGATACGCTTTGAAATCCTTTTGTCACCCGGGATCTGCTGGCGGAACTCATCAATAAGGCTTTGTCTAGCAGATCCTGCCTTAGACGCGATTAACGTCCAATTTTTTTTTCTTTTTTTTTGTTATCGGCGTTCGATCGCTCGTCCTAAACGTTTATTAAAAGATTGAAAGGAAAGTCTCGCGCGTAAATTCAAATTTAATTTAGTATTAGCAACTATTTACAGTAAGTTAATTTCTCCAAGGGCATTCTCTTTGATTCTACACATTCATTGTTTTTTTCTTCGTACAAATTATTATGTAACTCGAATTTTCTACAGTAATAATAGAATTTTCGTTTCGCGCGTAAGTTTGCCAATTAATTCTACGTTGGAAAAATTAAACATTAAACGAACAAAAAAAGCGTTCTCATCAAATATTGTCCGAATGAAATTGCTCTTCGTTTCGCGCGGGAATGTTTGAGGGAATTTTGCGTCGCGAAGATTCATGGGTTGTATTTCTATTCGCTTAGAAACGGACGAAAGTAATTAACGGGGCTGTTTTGTCAATATTATCTCTGTACATCGATATTACCTTCTGAGCAACATTAATAATACGCTTATCATTCATAACGTGTACACACAGACGTGACTGCAAACTAAATCCAATGCTTGAATAATTATTGCCGTTAAAATTATGGTTAACGAATCTCCAGCGCACTTGTAATTAGTTCCAGAAACGGCGAGTTTCGATGTACAAATAATACGTGTCATTGAATAATTTATGCTAGTCTGTTTTAAGTGATTAATTCAACGTTAACAAATGATCGAATATTTCGGAGCGTTAATTTACACGCGTCCCCTGTATTGATACAATTAATGTAATCCTATAAATATTGATTTCAACGAAAATTACTACAAACTGAAATGGCGCAGCATCGTATACAATCCATGTAACAGATTCTCCAGATTTCAACACAAACGGTGTTCCAACGTTGGTAAAACATTATCAGGGCACGCTTAAAGGCATAACGAAATATATAAGATACATATAAATATATAAAAAGAATCCATTTTAATTTGAACGCGTACTCAGCGCCATCTCTCGAGGCCCAAAGTAAAGCGACAACATGGCGGTTAAAAATTGTCAATCACGATTGCAATATAAAATTCTTTTAGTTTCTCTGTTACGAATCAAAGACATCCGCTGCTATAAAAAAAAAACATCATCGTTCAAGTCTTTATTCTAATCTCGTAATGAATATTCAAAGTGACGTTTGAATAAAAATTCCGCGCGCAAGGAACATTATTCTCCCGGAGATAATTGCAAGTTCGGAGAACCGGGCTTGATTTTCGAACAGAAACCGTGGGAAACGTCGTAAAAAAAAAAAAGAAGAAGATATAGCCGTACTTTTCTTCCGCCTCCCTGTTCGCTGTTAAAAGTATTTTTAATTAAAGAGTTTTTCTGCAGCTCGAGGCAGTTGTAAAGAGCCTTCGACGGTACACGTTCTATCGAATTTGAGCGAAAATCGATGCCGGGGACACAGTAATTAACAAGTTTAAGATGAAGTTTAAAAGCTCGTCGACTTGCTTCGGGCTTCGACGTGAACCCTGTTAGTCGAAATTCGAAAACAGAAAAAAAAAAAATAAAAGAAAAAGGAGAATATAATTTCCGACGCTCGATCTTGCGCGCCATCAAACGAATAACGTTTCGAGCGCCGTGCACGAATGAAACTGTTGAGAGTATTGTGGCGTTCGTTTTTAATTTTCCGGCAAAAGACGAAATTGAATGCTGGCGATGAATAAAATATGCGAGTTTTTCCATGGAGAGAGAGGGGGCGCGGGCAGACAAGCCAAACACATGCTTAATTAAATTTTTCGATAGTCGCGGCGGGGACAATTGCGGTGCGTTTCGTGCTCCAGCATGTTCAAATGCCTTCCTCGCTTTGATTGCGTTCTTTCTTCCGTTTATTATATTAATTGAGTTTTGTGAAATCAATTTTTATAAACAAGTCCTCTAATAACGCGCGCTGTCGGCCAAAAATTTGATCGAGTCTTAACGAATGCATAAAACATCGTGTATGATACACGTAAAATACTTTTGGTTTTGACGACAGGAACGAGAAATAAAATTATCACTGTATGTATCATAATTTTATAATATTTCACCTGCCTATTTGGAACTTAAACTTCTACTACTATTCTTTATTTAAAATGCAACGTATATAAAATATAAAGTTGCATCGAAATATCCGTCAATATTAATAACGATAATTCTGGATTAAATTTTATTTTAAATAAATCGTTGTACGTATTTGTAAAAATAAACTTTGGCTCGATAATCATTGTTCTTTCGTTCCATCGCTGTTCACTTTTTTTTTTTCTGTTGTATACTGCAGTCTTTCGTTGAAAAATTCTATTAAATATCGATTTTGTGACAAAATACCGTTTCCCTCTTATCCAACGTTATTAAAAGGTCTCTGCACCGAGCAAATAATAATGTTTATGAGAATAGGCGAAGCGGCGCGCGCGCGTTTAGCTCGCTATAGAGTAACATTCGGGTCGGCGAACTTCGTCATTTACCGGAAATTCAATTACGAAACGTCAACAAAAACGAGATAATTAAAACTCGAGACCGTTCGCCCGTTCCCCTGCCCTAAATTGACCCATTATCCGACCTGATGCGACTAAAATTGCAAAGTCGATGAATTTCGTTTAAAAATTCTCTCTAAACACCTGTGGCTACGAAATTAGTATTCAGTTAGAGCGCAAAGGCCCGACGTACGCCGGCGTAAAGTCTATTTTCCGTCAAACGTGCGCGGAACGATGAGGCGCGGCGACAAAGGACGAGCAAAAACCAGGCTAACCGTTCCACCGAAATTTTCGTTGAGATTTAAAACGAGTAAAGAGCCGCATAAGTATAACGACATTATACGCGATATAATGGCTCGCGATATTTACTTTAATAGTATGCAAGCGGTTAAATCTATTACACGCTGCGTTTGCCTAAGTATCGGCGAGAAACTGGCCGCCATTTAAAATACCTTTATTGCCCGCTCCGGGCCGGGTAATTATTTTTCAGCCGGGTTAACGATCTCGACGATGATAAATTAACTTGCGGCAAGTGTAAACGAGGAACCGGGAGTGGGAATACGCTGGTAAAGAAACTGAAATTGAGTGTGATTTCAATTTGCAGCGTATCAAGCTTGGCTTTGTAGCCTTACAGTCGCTCGCGTTCCGTCGAGCGCGCGATGTTTAAAGTAAGGAATGAGTTCTCGCTCAAAGAATGGAAATTCGCTGAAATGCCACATTGAAAAGTGCGCGTTGACGCGCCCGGTTCCACCGTTTCCGATCTTCGATAATAGGCAGGAGTGTTTTTCAATTAACGAAAGGTTGTTTTGTTTTCATTTGAAATAGGGATTAATCTTCTGATACGTCATTTCTTATCAGATCAGATAAATTTGTGATATTTTAGAAGGTACTTAACGATTTTTAGTGGTTGTTGAGATTTTATCCGATTTCCAACGTCCGTGTAAGCAACGACATTAACGCAACAGACGTTTGTAACAATCGATCGAAATGACGAATCCATCTGCGGTTCTAATCAAGTTTCCCGTAAGATCCAATCATATTTGATTAATCGTGGAATTGCCAATTTATCTAGGCTATTCGTGGCATTAGCGGTTTTATATGACTGTGTACTCGGCTTCGAAAGCCAGCCTCAAATGTATGGAAGCAATTAGCAAATCAGCTGTCGCCAATGTTTGTTCATGACTGATGAAGGCATGTTTTGGTGATCACGCGCAAATCTCTCTCATAATTGGCCTAGGTACCGCCAAATCTACGAGACACTTCCGTCAATTCAGTAATTCACTGAATTCCGGGATATCTTCGCGCCAGGAATCGGTTCTAATTTACTTCGAGTCACGTCTCGTGCTAAGAGTGTAAGAAAAATGGAGCCAACAAGTTAAAACCAATAGTATAATGAATACGAAGGATCAGGCTATTTAAAAAAAAAATTACCAAAATTACCTTTAAAAAGGAACCATTTTAATCCACCATTTTGTTTGACTTCTTTCTGCATTGTAATGGATGGACGAAGAGTCGAACAAGTTAGGTACATATGGTATTCACAAAAAATGTACAATATGGTGAATGCTACTTTGTATAATAAGCTGAAAACTGTCTCAAAACTAACAAAAATATACCCTAAAACCATTTGTACTTTAGGTGAAGTCATCTTGAGCAATAGTACTTTGAAAGAGGAAATGGAACCGTCTGAAGATGATCTGTGAAGGAGGATGAGAAACTTGTTTAGCTTGAGGATAGTCAAGCTAAATCTAGTCATCTTGTGATCAGTGATTCTGATTCTAGTTAAAATATATTGAAACCCCAATTGATGCAACCTTAATAATGGAATGAGAAAAAGGGACAGCCACAAATGTCCAGTCAAGCTAAATCTAGTCACCTTTCGATCAATGACTTTGCTTCTAGTTAGAAAAATATTCAAATACACACCAAAACCTCAATTAATGAAGCCTAAATGGAGTACAAAGAAGGGATAGCCATAAACATCTAGTCATCTCATGATCAATAACGTTGATTCACCAGATTGATACACCAGAACCTCAATAATGGGAAGAGAAGAAGGGACGATTGGTGCTGATTAACTAAAAACTAACAACATATGCCCTAAAACCATTTGTTGAATTTTGAAAGAATCTAAAGAAGATGGTACGTGAAAAAGCACAGGAAACACCTGACGAAGGTCTGTTATGGACCTAAAATCCTAAGGGATAACAAAGACTTGGTGGAGGGCCAAGAGAAGTCAGGGGGAAGATAAAGGAGGAAGAAAAATATGGCGGAGAGAATTGGGAAGGAAATATAAGAGATACTGGGGCAGAGAGAACGGGAATGAGTTAGGATAAGCTATGGAGAATTAATTGAGGAAATTTTGTGGAAATGGTAGAAGGGTGGCGATGTAGCGAAAGATAAGAGAGGTTGGTCATTGGGGGAACAGGGAAGTAGAGTGACAAGAGGAATGAGTAATAGGAAGAAGAGTTAGAGAATGAGGGAAAGAAGGGGAATAATAAGGGACTTGATAATTAGAGAGGTGGGGTAAGAGTAGAAGAGGATAAGAAAGTATTTGCTAGCCTGGGGGCCAAGTTGGCCAGCATGGAGAGGCTACTGGTGGCTAGATTAAGTGCAAACGAAGGTGACGTGCGGCGTTTAGGATTAAGGGCGACCTGCGGGTGCGTAACGTCGTACAAGGCGAGCAGCAGTGACGAGAATGATTAGGAATATTTATTCCGTGGAAACTGTAATCCAATACGGAATCAAACTAAATCTGTACAGAGACATGTTCCTATTATTGGAAAGAATATTGCTAGATTTTTGGCTAATACGTATAAATAAAATATGCGATCTTGTGCTCATCGAAGACTCTAGCTTTATAACTAAATCAGTTCTGTTCGATTACTTATAGGAAAAATTACTGTGAAAATTGTATTCGATGACAAAGAATATTTCCCACTGTACATGGACCATGAATTTCTATTTGGCGATACAAAGAAGCAGTTACTATCGATCGTGGATATAGAACTTGTACGTTTTTAAATTCTACATTTTTACGTTTTCAAGTCGTTACGTAACATTCGTACAGACTGACAATGTATTATTAAAAGAGACCCAACGTAGTTTCAATGTAAGTAGCCTTTACATGGACGGATTTTTACATGAACGTTTCGTAAAACGAACACGATCCTACAATGAAGACGATAGAGGGCTGACACTGGTTTCTATGGCCAAATTCTCGGGGACTAAGGATCTCTCGAAATCATCTAAAAATTCTCTCCGGGGTCTAATTTAACGGCTCCACTTCTCCGGAGACTGATTTCATGAAGTACTCCGATCATATATAGTAGGCCCTCTTGCGGCGACGTCGCATAATCCCATTAAAGCGCTCTGATTTGCAGCGAGCCGTACCAAAACGGATGAGAAGGGGGCGGCGCACTGGCAGCCAGCGAGAATTATTGCGGGTTTTTTTACGAGACATCAGTAGGCGGGTATCCGGGTCGCCGAATAGGCGGCTGCTAATACAATGTACCCGAGGTACGTCGTGAATGAGGCAAAGCCATCCCGGCACCATGTATTCATCTCGAAAAGAGGAAGGATGAGGGTTCAGGAAAGAGGAAAACCCGGTCGAGGTACATAGCCAAGTTCATCCCACGAAATGGAGGACGCTAACCGCGTATGCTGTCTACTGTAAAGGTGTCTGTATCGTCTCTGCCAGCCTATTAGTGATTTTCATACAAGGTGGCCCGTTTAAAATCCTCCCGGGTGGCTGGCAGACTATATTACCAGCGCTAATGCCTTCAAACTGTGCCCTGTTATGATCGGTGACTTCCATTCCAGTTAGGCAAATATTTAAATGCTTAGTAAAACCTCGATTGATGCAACCTCAATAATGGAATGAGAAAAAGGGACAGTCACAAACATCTAATGAAGCTAAACCCTGCCATCTTGGGATCAGCGATTCTGATCCTAGATAAAAAAAATATTTAAATGTATATTAAAACCTCGATAATTGGGATGAGAAGAATAGATACACTTGAACGTAAAATTCTAATTAACTTACAAATATTTAACTAAAAAACAACACATATACAATTTTATTTCTTGAAACTTGTGTCTTAGATTACCTGGAAGGATTCATAACATCAATAATATCCAATCTAGGCAAATGTATAGAGATGTAACAGTATTATAGTAATTTGCATTATTAATAATTGTGTCGTTCAATGTATCGCGTAATAATAGATTCCAATTTAATTTAAAACGGCGCTTTCGTCGTATCTTCGCAGGGACTTCGAGCGGAACAATATCACGTTGACCAGAAAATTCCCTTCTCGAGAGAGGATAATTTTGATCTGTATCAATCGCTTGAATTGGCAATTCAGGAGATAATATCACGGTAAGATTAAAATAGGACGCCTTGTATTCCAGTCACGTGTATGTGCATAACTAATGTCTATCTATGTGTTTGAACTCGCGAGTATAACGACCCCTGGCTTCTCTTAAGAGAAGAATAAAACTTGGTAATTCTACGCGTCTGTGAGCTCGCTGTATGTACATTGCTACACGTTGGTAGATTAAATCGAATATTTCATCCTGTTTAAGATAAGCTGGATATTATTGGAATGTGTAAGGTAGTTGTTGCATAGAATCTAAGACAGATTATTCAGATGGACGTCTCATGGTCTGGTAATTTGATTTAAACATGCCAATACTAAACAGTATTTTCAACTAGTGAGTCTCAGAGTAATTTTTAAAAATAAAACAAAAGTTGTAACTCCTTCTTGCGCTACATCTACATTCTTCGTGGACGTCGATATCGAGGTTATGTTTCGTAACGTTTCCGCGGCATTTTTAGCTACGTCTCGCCTTGGGCAAATTCGTTTTTGTCTCTAAATAAAAAGCTTTTACTTTTGCCACCTAGAACAATGTCAAAACTGTGCCAGAACTGGGTCAAATAACTTTTCCGGATCCTTTTTCTTTTCTTTCGCTTCCTAAGTGACTTTCGACGATATTTTCGGTCGAGTCGCCTGCCGCCATTTTCTTCGTATTCAGGCAAAATGTTTTATGCTCGGTTACCGAACGTGTACAGAGTTCGGAGAAACGAATTCATTAGAAGCACGACGATGAATTATATTAAAACGAAATAGGGGTCACTGTGTCAAATCGCAACAATAAAATTAAAACCAGAAGATACGATAGCATTTGCGTCTTCCTTTTAAGTCTCGAGATAACAAATATTTAAATAATATTTCGAATAAACAAAAACTATGACCGATTTACACAGGCAGGAGATTCTAATTTATTTGCTTATAAACGATGGAAACAGCTCGTCGTAAATGTGCCATCAGTCCTTGTCGGATATTTATTTCCCCTTTCCCGGAAAAAAATTGAATTCGTTCCATAAAGTCAACATGTTTTTCATAACGGTTCCGATTCTTTACGATTTTCAATTTCCAATCTACTTCCCTACGTGCGCAGAAGTTCTGATATACACCGGTGAACTTCGAGGACGGTTAGCAGTCGTAAACATAAAGGATGGACGGTTGGAAAAATATACGTCCCGGAGTCATCCCTTTCGGAGACACAAACCATTTCATTCGTGAAAAATGTCACAGCACTGACATAAAAAATGATGGTCCGCGCTATGGCTGTATTACTTCCTCGATTCGTCGCGTATAATGCGCCGTTCTTGCGATAAAAGTACGTAATGTCTTGGCCGAGATGAGAAACGACTGCCTTTCTAAAAATACTGGATTCCATTAGTAAATTTATCACAGCCGTGCCCCTCGAGTTAGCCGGTTGTTGCTGCGTTTCCACGATTGCACCTTTAATGCAAACGTTTAACCATTTTTTGTAAAAAAATTCAATATTTGCTTTCTAATTCTGTGAATTAAAGACCAGTAATTCGCTTCTTATTAAAATTCTTTCAACTATATCGAGTCGTTCTTAGATCGAAGTGAATTCCCCTGCTACGTTTAAACGTAAAAATATCAATTGTAAGAGTATGGGGTGACGAAACGATTCTTTATTCCGAGGTAGGATATTCTGGAAACAGTTACAATTCTCGCAACGATCGCATCCGCCCGAATTACTGTATTGTTATTTCCATTCTGAGGAACTAGACCGGAAGATCCGATAGTAATGGCTGCCGTCTTGAGAGCACGGAGGCTTGTTAGGAATGCCAGGTACGCATTCGGGGTATCCTCAATCAGACAGCAGGATCCGTTGTTCGATTAAAGACGGTAATAAACTTGTATATTCCCTTTAAACAGTTTCATATCGTGCGAAAGAGCGTTACATTCTTGATTATCGCTCGGCGGTAACAACCAAGGATTCTTGGAAGTCTGAGCGCTATTAGCGTAACCCCTCAACGGCCGTTGCACGAGAAATATCGTGCCTCCCTTCGCGCAGTTTCCCGTAATTTCGGTTCTTTTTAACTCGTCGATCGCTTTGCCAACTCATTCAACATTTACAGTTCCCCTATTTTGCGCGGCGATATTACCGGCCACTGGGAACGTATCGTCCGGACGCAGCGCTCTGATCACCATGGAACGAGGTAATTTTATTGCCGGTAATAGGGTGGTTTCCGTTTCCAGGCATCCTCGATTTTTACATGGGGCGAACCAACTTTAAATCGTACACTTTGAACTGTTTTCGAATCGCTTATATAAAAATTTCACCGCACGAAGGACGTGTAATTAAACTTAACGTGGCTTTGGCCACCATGGAACCGGGTAATTTTATTGTCGGTAATAGGGTGGTTTCTGTTTCAGCCATCTTCGATTTTTACACGGAGCGAAACAACTTTGTTTTAAATTGTATGCATGAAATTTCGGGGAAACATTTTTATTTTCGGTAAAGAATTTTTTTCTCGAAAGTACGTAGGATTTCCGGGGTGTATATATTCACCGAAAATGATTGTAATTGACCCCCGCAACCAAAAATAATTTTTTCGAAACGAATTGAAATTTTTTTTCTTCCCCTTTGCCCACCTATCCTGTCGATTCGTTTTTGATTTTTAGTAATTTTGTTTGACGCCCTGTAGAAAAGTTGTATAATACTTTTTTGTAGGTATCCATGAGCTCTACCCCAGAAAAAAGTTTCATTCAAATATGTTCACTATTGTAGGAGTTATGGTTGTTTGAAAATTGCACCATTTTTATGGGGTTTTCCTCATTTTACGAGGTCAAGGATCAACTTATCGATTATTTTTGGATTTTCTACATATTCTTCACTAAAATACGCGTCGTTTGCCTTTTGAAACATTAAAATCCTTCAATCCGTTCAGAAGTTATGACGTTTTAAAGATACGCATGAAATTTCCGGGGAACATTTCTGATCATACATTATACCTTCGATTAGTAATTTTTTTCTCAAAAGTGGGTAGGAATTAGGGGGTATGCGTATTGACCAAAAATAATTATTATTGTACCCTACAACCAAAAATAATTTTTTTAGAACGATATGAAATTTGTTAATTTCGTCGAAAAATTTCAGTGAAATCTGTCAATGTATGGTCAGACATTACATTTTCGGTAAGGATTTTTTTACTTGAAAGTGCGTAAGATTTCGGGGGTATGTCTATCGACCAATAATGATTATAATAGACCCCTACAACCAAAAATAATTTTTTCAGAATGATTAAAAATTTTTTTATTTCGTTGGGAAAATCCACTTACTGAATTTTTTTTCTCGAAATTGCGTAGGATTTCGGAGGTATGCCAATCCATAAAAAATGATTGTAATTGACCCTCACAACCAAACATAATTTTTTCAGAATGATTTGAAATTTTTTAATTTCGCCGACCAAAAATTTGTTTTTGGTTTTTAATAAATTTGGTTGAACACTGTCTTGTAGGTATCTATGAGCTCTACTTCACAAATAAATTTCAATGAAATACACTCACTATTGTAGGAGACTCGTATACCTCGTCTGTGGTTAGGTCTGTTTAATATATATTTCCATCTAGAAATGCAAAATTCTTGGATACTCGTAAAACCGTAGGAAATGTTTACTTGTGATCGAACTATTCGTCGAATATTAACCACGTTAAAATTATGATCGTAAGAAACTGTGCGACCATATTACTGGAACTTCGTGTAGATAACGTGCATTGTTTTTAGAATGATATTTTAGCACATTTGGATGGCCGTTTCATATCCGTGCAAGAAAGGTGAGCACAGAGTTGTGTTGTAATAGTACGTTTCAGCAACCGTTTCTTGCAAGAACACGGAATTAACTATTATTTATACTAAGTGGTAAATCCCACCTAACGGAGAACTAGGCGGCTGACTAATAAGCAACTGGACTTCAACTAAACTGAATTTAGTGCAGTTTCTGAAGATGTACAAGTACATTACAGAGTGTTCGGTGGTGTAAAGATGTACTTAACCATTAGTTAGCGGGCCAGCAAGACGGAATCTGCATGAATTTAGTCTTACAATTAGAAACTGAGTATAATGAGCGAATAATAATAATTTCATACGGTAAATGTTACCGGAATATTATCCTTTCTCGAAGAAACGTTTTAAAATAATGGCGTAGGTATCAATATTTCTCAAAATTTTACTCCGCTAAATAAATGTTCAATGGTATTTTTCGATAGAATTAAATATTTCATAAGGAACAGATAAAAGTTTGAACGTTCGATCGAATAAGTGTCACGAATAAATTGGTACATGTTGGTTTTATCAGTTATCTATTTTTCCAATAAAATTTTGCCCCGGCTCCGCCACGCGCGGACCGATCGGCGAGGAAAGCGATCGGAATGGGCAAAAAGCGAGGCAGATAGAGCAACAACGGGACAAGTTCTCGCATTACACGCGCTTGGTTGCCGTAACATCAAAGCGATACTACCGGGAAAAATTATTATCTCTTTCATTATAGGTTTGCAAACGTTTTATCAATGGTAGATAAACTTGGATGTGGGTTTCCCCCCCCGATGATAATTGGTCCAAACGTGGCTTTATTCATGCATATTCATGAAATTCAGAGGGTTAAAAGCGTTTCGTGCGAGATTACGTTTCGAGTCATTTTCAATGTAGCGACGTTATTGAAAATATAACGAGAGGTACGAAGAAACTCCAATCCTACCAAGAAGTCGAATAACAAGTTTGAGTAACTTACATTATTAACATTATACATACAAATGTTCAAAAAACATTTCAATGTTTACCATTTTATAAATCGTTTTGTCTGCATTGCAGTTTCAAACTGTAATAGGATATTGTTAAAGGGACCTCGTAGGTTTCGAATAACATGATGTTTCGCAGCGTAGTTCCGACTGGGTGAACGATATCGGTTTTTGCCCGCTGCATCAAAGGAATAGCGCGTCGATATAGCGCGAGCAAGTATAAAAACTCACACTTACACAAAAATCAGTTCCCACCCCCGTTGTCATTATAGTTATCAAAATGAAAAGGATAAAAAAAAAACGGTGGATATCGCGTCGATGAAATACACGAATGTCTCTCTATCTCGTTCCTATCAATAGCAATATCGAATGGTAGTTATAAATAATAAATGTGACACTAGCCACGGTAGCTGTATCACCAATACCAGTAAAATTATTAACAGTATTGATAACGATAACAATAATGGGAAGTGCTTAACATTGGGAGCAGCACGCAATAGGAGTAAACAGTTGCAATATTAATAATAGTGCTATCAGCACCAGCAATTATACAGTGGGAGTTTCGATAATCAGAGATGAACGGGATCCAAACCAACTCGATATATCGAGAACTCAGATTAATCGAAACCGTAGAAATCGGACGCGTTTGCGACGTTCTCGCTGCATTGTTCCGCTGGTATAATGTTCCGTCATTTTGATAATAGATGCAAGTCATTGTGAGATAGCTTGAAGTTACTATTGCGTACACTTTGTTTGAGCATTCGTAATCCCTCGTAGCAACGTCTCTTTTAATTTGATTTCAATTTTCAACTGCAGTAATGATTCTTAAAATGAACACCAGACGGGATTCGTAAATTGAACATTTCTATCTCTCCCAATTTGGGGGAATACTCTTTCAAAAGCAAGTTTGAAAACATTTTAATTTCTAACGAAGAATACATAAATAATTTAAATAATTTTCTTATCTGACAGCTTCATTAATTTGCCAACGTCAGAATCTATGAGATTTTTAACGTTGTATTATTTTATAATGGTTTTTCCATGAAATATTAGAGATTATAAGCGAAATATAATTTCCTGTTTGTTTGAGTTTTGCAGTTATCTTCACGTTTCCTACGAAACAGGAAGGTGTAATCTGTTTGTGTAAACGTTGTACAGCATGGGATCTACGGTACCCTCGATTGCCTCGAATTCTATCGACGTCAATCGAATCTTCGAATTCAATTTACTAGATCGATTGTTAGTCGGTACAAAGTGAATTGCTCTAAACTGTCCAGCAATAATATTGCCAAACTACGAAATTTCCGTCCATTGTAACTCTATCGCGAACACAATTGGACGAAGTTATTAATGTTCTGTATCTCGGCGCAATCCATTCCCGTTTCATGGATTCTGTAAATGCTTCCTCTAGAATTAGTAAGATTTCGGAATTTAAATAATACAGTCCACTTTTGCAAACTTGGAAATATAATTTATGAATCGGTTTCAATAAAGATAGCATCAGACCATCTTCATACGTAAATAAAAAAAGACTTTTTAAATTTCATTTATCTATAAATACCTTTTTATGTTTCTTTGATGTTCATTTTTTTGCCCTTTTCCATTAACATTTTTTCAGTTTTCAATTAAATGTAGCTTTGGTAAAAACAGCTGTCTGTCATCGCAAAAGTTTGGAAAATGATTTTTAAAATTGCGTTGCGGGTATCGATTTTTTTTAAAAATAGCAAACTCATCAAAAGTTTCTAAAAAATGAAATTTTTTTAATGGAACTCGAAATATTCAGAAAGGTAGTTCAATTTATTTCGTCGGTATTGTTCCAAAATTATGTTTTACCTTTGCAAACTATTTTTCGATTATTCGTAATTTCTTTTTTTTTTTTACTGGAACTGGGACAGTATCGATATGCATTTTAAAACTGTTTATTGCATTTAGGTTAACATTTAGGACAACTGCTTTCATTTGCATTTCTATTCTATCCGCCAACTGCTAGATCTTAATTTCGCTAAGGATCGCTATAATTGCAATTTTATTTGTATCAAAATTTCATGAATCCAAATTTGTATATTTTGTATTCGTTCACATGTACTTCGAATGCATTTGGACGCCATTTAAAACAGAAGTCGTAATTTCTCCATTGGTGGCGCTGGTAGTAGTAAGGATAACTACTTCTTTGGATTATTATACTATAAAGTATATTAAAAGAATATTAAACGTATATTTAAACAAATAACTGTAGATATTAGATGATTTTTAATCAAGTGACGAGCGATGGAACTTGATTGTTGACTATAACTTGAGTATTTCCCGAAGATATTTGTCTAACTAAGTGAATGTTGATCAGTAGCAGACATTTCTCTCACGATCTTCGTGACTGTAAAGAATTTTCATATACATCTCGACTCCCTTCACTGTGCTTTTAAAGTTCTTTCCCCCGGAGTGAAGGTAGAATGATACCTATCTTATATTCGAAGGACGGAACTTCGGTAACGACAAGAACTTCCCGCCGACTCTTAATCCCCTGTCTTGCGCGACGATCCGCAAGAACAGTTAAAACTAATTTCTACCTTGCTCAACGAAAAGTTCAGGGGTTTTGACACGTCTGCTTGGCTACCGAGGATAGAAGAAACGACAATTTTAAACTCCATTCCATAAACTCTAGATATAAAGTTTCGTTACTTTCGTTGAATCAATGACGATGGCCGATTGGAATCCTTCGAAAAGTAAATAAAGATGGTAACCATTCGCGAGCACTGTTCATTAACATAAATTTCAAGATCACATCTATCTCTTAAAATCAAACTACACAATTTTTTATTCCTCAAAGATATTTCAATTTCAGTTTATCGCTATTGAATCAAGCTCGAACTTATAGACCCGGAAAGCTTTCCTGTGCACAGTGCCCAGTATAAATCTAACACACGAAATACCTTTTAAACTAATCACTTTTCGAATCAAGCACCCTCATGCTTTTCGACAGGGCGCGAAAAAGCAAATCGATCGGTACAAAAAGATTCCCCATCTTTCAAATAGCTTCGTTCAAGAAACCAACCGATGTTTAATGTACACGATGGATCGTTCGGAACCATTTAATCGTTCCTAACGAACTTCTTGTTTATCTTCTATCGTTTTAACTATGGTTTGGCCCAGTTGTGGACACTCTGTGCACGAAACGCGACTCGTATAAAATTTCAGTCGTTGCGCAAATTGATTACAAAGCCAACGGGGGCCCACCGGTGGCTTCGGAAAATTCACAGTTTCATCGACGCGGGGCCACGACTCGGCGGAAGTTGGCGATAGTCCGTTACGAACGGGCCACCCCCAGTTATCAAAGCGTTCGTTCGACGCGCGCCCGGGAATATATCGCGACGATGGCCGAAAGAATAATTTCCACGCGAGGAGACCGCCGTACGAGCGCCGTGGACGGACGGATTAAAACTTTCTCATCGGCATCGCGGATAATTGTTTCAGTTATTGGATCCACGGCTTGAATCGCGAATTCGCCGACGCAGTATCCTATTGCTTTCCTCACTTTTCGCCACGGAGTTTCCAATTCCTCTCCGGCTGTTCCTGTAATCCCCTATATCTTCCCTTTCTCTGCTTTCTCGTTTCGCTTCGCGGAATCGCAGCTAGAGACCACCATCGCGCTTTCATGAGAATTCGACGAGTCTATTAATATTACACTCTCGAAAATTATACTTGCAACCCTCAACTCGAGTACCGATCATTTAAATCTAAAGCAAACATAGCAACGTCTGGTTTCAATTTCAATTCCTTATTTTTCACTTAAATTTTTATTTAAAATTTAACATTTTTGGTACAACGTACACGAAAGAAGTAAACACGAATAGCTCGAACCTCTTTTTTCAGATTATATGGATTAAAACCTGTAGCTATGAAACATTCTAAGGATTTTGCTAGTTGGTCCTGATATTTCTCAAGGGAAAAGAACGATAATGCAGACTATAGGGATTCGAATAACGGTGGAGTTCGGAAGACCTTGATGCGACGTTCTTGTACCCAACAATGAATCATGGGTCTAGGATTAATGTCGAGGAAAGCCAAATAATGAGATTCAAGAAAAGTCCTTCGTTCTTGGAGGGATGAAAGAAATATAATGGGAATGCGAGGTGAAGACGTTCAAGTACTGGGAGCTTCGAGCTGCACAAAAAAATGAAGGGCAGAAGTAACGATGGAAGGAGTACGAGGAACGGGGAGCAGAAGATTCGGAGGCGACCGATGAAAAAGGAGCTTTTTGACATCCTGACGGGGAGATACTGCGCTATGCCAAGCAGAAGTACGAGGCTGGGAGGGAGAGGGGGGGCGCAAGGACACGTTGATGAGATGGACGTTAGGGTTGGACTGCCGGATAGTGGAATAAATTGAGAACAAACGTGAAAAGAAGAACGCTGAGATACGAAATCTGGAAAAAGAAAAAGGCGACAAACCGTCGGAGAAGTGGATTAGAAGGTCAAAGTATAACTGAATATGGAAGGAAATTGGAGCATTGGGTGTTTGTTTTTAGTAGTATCGAATAACTTTGACCGATTCGATCACCGAAGAAGGAATAATAAATACAAATGGAGTTCATTTTAATGAGAAAACAAGAACTCCTCGGACCACGTAGACTTCAAACGAGTTATAAATAGGACTAACTTTGAGTCTTTGAGTATCGGTGAATATCTGACGGTGGTTCGTTAATAAAGGTCGCTGATGATGAGTCGAGTCCCGAGGGGGATCCGGAGTTGCGCGAACTGCTTTGCTGGTGCCTCGATGTCGCTACTCTGAAACCTGTCTGTGTAACAAGATGGCGCCGGGAGAATAGTTCTGGCCATTGGGACCCGCATTCCTGCCAAGGCTGCTCTTCTGAACGTCGAGCTTTGAAATTAAACTTTCGCCCGCGCGAAGAAATCGGAGAGGAAAATTTGGCGCGGATAGTCGGAGATTGATTATTCGGCTGATAGGAAGAGACACTATGGTTAGAATATATTCTACTTAAACCCCAAGCACAGTAAAATTTAGCTAACAAAACGTTACTTGAAAATTACTCTCGAGTGAATGATATCAATGAGGATGAAAGAAGAAGCGAGAAGTCACGAAAAAGGATAGGAAGGATTTGAGAAAAGCAGCAGAAGGCACTCCGTAAGATCTTAACGTTCCAATTAGAATCGACGATAAATTTACTGTAACTTTTATCATTGACGCGGATGACCAACACGGATTTTTCGTTCGAATCCTCTTACAGTTGTAAAATCGCAGATTAATCGTCGACGTGTTCCTTAATCCGGACAACCACCTGCAAATTGATACGAATGAATATGTATGATATGAAATTGGTTACTGTTGATTGGAAAACCGGTGCCTGTTGTTATTATAGCGCGCCAATAGCCGGCGTTCGAAACGAAATTGGTTTCAGACTTCTATATTGCTGTCGACGGTTATCGTATTTCGGCAATTATAAAAAATATACAGCTGACTTATGTTCTCTGAAGGAGGAAGAAACGTTTCGAGCTGGGTTCTTTATCTGAATAGGCGAACAATCTAGGTATCGAGCTTCGCCGATCGTCTTATTTTGGCCCCTAAAATATCCCATTAAAATTTTTTCCCAGGGGTGGCCAAACACCCTGTATAAGCAGACTTCCTCTACTTCAACAAACGAATAATTTATCTGCGAATTATTCCATCGTTTGCTTCCAATATGGCGTCGAGTTTGTATTCAAGAATAAACAAGAATGCATTATAATGCAATATGCAAAGGTCCTGCATATATTAAGAGACAATAATTTTGTCGTAAATTAAAAAATACAAGTAAGATAGTGGTCTACTAAGCTGCTCGTCGTCTTCCCCAACGATTAATCTTTACGATAATAGACCTTCCCAAGATCAACGTTTCAGTTAATCAACGTATCAACGTATGAGACGTTCCACTATGTGAATTTGGAGGAAGGCTTACTTGAATTTGCAGGTTCCGTTTACCCTGTTGCATACAACGTACAAGGAGTTCCGAGGCGGCGTGTGAATCAAAGATAATTCGAGATCACTGAGCTTTGGTTTCCAGAGATCAGTTAAGACCGCTGATTACGAGTTGATCCAACTCCGAGTTCATGATACGTCAATTGCCACTAAGAATCGACGATAAAGGCCGTGGAAGCAGACGTTTAATACACAATTACGGTTTACTGTCGCAAACAATCCTCGTAAGTCCTTGGGTGCTTACATAAGCTTATAAGGATCGCAATTGAATTCTATGCGGCGCCATCGACGTACACAATTCCGTATTTCTAATCCTTTCAATCGATTATTTATTACATAGGGATAATATAAAATTTCATTTAAAAAATAGCACTTTTCACAGTCGAACAAAAAATAATAATTTTCTTAGACTTCCCGGATCAAATTCTATAACATCAATTTTAAAGTTTTTTCGTCAGGAGTTTTTAGAAATATATTAATAATACAGCTGTAACGATTGTTTTTCCTCAAATCAAATGCTTCGATCCTGGACCAATTTTATAATTGTTACGAGAGTGTCGTTGCAGAAACGTTATGAATAAAATTATTTTTTTTTTTAATACAGCAACACTTGATATTTAATTAAAGTTCCGTCGTGTAGTTTCATAAATTTGTCATACTTTACTTCGTATATATGATACTGTGAAACTATGAGACGACCTGGGCCGTCGATCGAGTCAGTTTTAATTTCATAAAATTACGCCCGCGGGCGATGTCAGCACATTAATTTAATACGTAGGGAATAATAACGTTGAACCAACCGGAACGTCAGCTGAGAGAGCAGAGCAAATTCAATCTATCGATATAACCTGGCGACGTTGCGGATGTTGCGTTAAACTGCGCATTCCTAATAGTTATCGCGTAGGAAACGATCCATTTCATTTTTCCCAAATCCCTTTTAATTTCATTAGCCGAGTGTTAAACAGTTCGCGCGAAACTGGCTACCATAGCATTAAAGGATTTTCGACGTTACGTGTTCCCATAGATTATCGTTTACGGTACCAATTCCATTGGATTCAGTCGGCCAGAGTCTGTTCCATATTTTCAACTATCTACGATTAAACCCACTTCTATTTGTTTGGTTTCAATAGAAGAAAGATAATGACGACAGCATAAGTAACGATATTTACTGTTTATGCACTTTTCGAAAAGAGCTACGAGGGTGGTCCCAGACCTAACAAAAAAGACACAAGAAATTTGGGAACAAATATCTTTATTTTTCAACATAATCTCCTTCTAGCTGGGTACACGCTTTTCCCAGCGGTGTTCAATAGGGGTCCCATACCCTGTTTATAGTGAGAACCATCGAGCTCCTCAAAATAGCCTGTGGCGCTGTTTGCTGAGGGTTGGGGTCGGTCGAGCGCTTGTGAGAGCGCGACCCCTCTGGTGGCGAGCACGGGAGGCAACGCGACAAGACATTAACCGCAGATTCCACCTCCTCATTATTGGAAAATCTTATACCACAGAGCCATTTCTTCAAGTTTGGAGAGAGAAAATAATCCGAGGGGCCTAAATCTGGCGAATAGGGTGCGCGAGGGAGCAATTCGAACTTTAACTCATGGATTTTGGCCATCGCGATAACGAATGTGTGAACTGGTGCATTGTCTTGGTAAAACAACACTTTCTTTCTCGCCAAATGCGGCCGTTTTTCCTTGATTCCTTTCCAAAAAACTGACGCCACGACCTTGCCAGCAGGTGGAACTGTCATCGCCTTCTTTGGAGATGGTTCTCCCCTTACAGTCCATTGTTTCGACTGCACCTTCGACTCAGGTGTGAAGTGATGGATCCAGGTTTCATCCATGGTTATGAATCGACGGAAAAACTCGGCTTTATTACTGTGAAACATCGCCACTCGATCGAAACATCCTCGCGACGCTGCTTTTGTTCCATTGCGCACATTCTCTCGTTCATTCAGGGCACAGGAACATAATTTAAATAGGAGAAAACATTCTAAAAGTTCAGTGGAAGTTTTAGTAGTAGCAGTAATATCTAGCAAATAAATATTTATCTTAGAAAAATGTCTTTAAACAGGCTGTGTAAATTGTATACATTCGAGGGATTCAGAATCCGAGAATTGCCAATCTAAAAGTCCAATAAACTAGAAAGGTTTAAGGTGGACGTAAGGTTGAGGGAGTTCTGCGCCTACGAAGTTTTAACGAGTTAGTTTATTCACTCTCGGTCGCAGTGGCCTTAAAGAGCTACGAGTGTACAGTCGGATCGAAGAAAGAATCAATTTGGTCGCTGGATCAACCCCTCTCGGTAGACAACCGTTCACTTATCCGATCGAAAATTACTCGCAGTTAACCAAGCACTACTATATAAGCTAGATATCGTACACTTTATCCACGGTATAAATTTTCCAATGTTATGATATGTTTTAGAAAACTACAAACAGTGGAATATACAAATACATAACTATATTTTCAAAATTTCACTTGGTATTCGTGATAGGCGATTCAAAAATAATTAAGTTTAACACGGTTGGATAAAGCATTTAGTATTCTTCCAAAATGGCGAGTTTGTCTGTTCAAAGATTGCTATGATTTTCAAGCTTGTTTATTATTTGTTTGGTCGATTTCCACTTCAGATCGAAAATGAAGACGCTCTTGGTGATCGAGTAGTACGTTTGATAGTAGATCACGACAAGCTATTTAACCCCTTGACGACCATTTCCGTGTCTCTCACGGATCCTAAGTATTTCACGTGTCAGCCGCGACAGTAAGAGATACGGACCTATGCAGTTCACTGCTTACATTCTCCCTGTGCGTATACACAACGTCCCACCAGAACCAGGACACCTAATTGTCTCCTTTGTTTCCGATGTTACGGGAAAATGTACCGGACATAATTTAACAAATTACGAAGGAAGAACGAAACGTAATAAAATTTGTCTCGGACGTCTGATCTTTCGTCTTGATCACGTGGTGGATTTTTGGGCTGAATTATGATTCAAAAGTGACCATTTACAGCTCGTAAATATAAATTATTTTAGTTAAATTCGCCTAAAAAAAATTTATATAATCAAATTACATATTAATAAATTAATAGAAACATTGCCAGACTTGACAAAATTAATATATTAACAGATATGGTAACTTTTAAGTTTCTCGAAACAGAAGAAAATGGAGTTGCACCACTTAATAAGAAAACGGTATTTCTAAGACTATATCCTTTAAGAAAATGGGGGAAAAAATCGATTTTATTGGCGGTTTCCAGTAAAAGACCCCCTTGAGTGACTCAAATTACGGAATTAAATTCTAAAGAACGCTATAAATTATACAGTAACTGTCTTCTCATTAATTAATACCATCTTTACGGTACACGTATCCGCGGTAAATCATTCCGTTATATGATCTTTTGTAAATCACTCGTCCTGAACATTTTTATTACTCGTGTCTCGTACCTATGTTTTATCGCCTTTCATCCATCTCTATTGTCCCGTGTCCAATATACACGTTCAAAAACCTACCGCCAATCCACCACGCGACCTAATTCTGTCTTTTCTAATAGAAACGCGTACGTACACTTGTTAGGCAACGTCTACCCACAGTATCCATTAAGTATCCACGTCCTCTTTCGCGCTTTATACTCTATTTTACATTATTTTTTTTGCCATTTACACGTTTTCTATCAACCGTTAGTATCGTGGGGCCTTCACAAACATTTCAACATCACAAAATATACTATGCAAAAATAAAAATCAACGACTTCCTCGTAGAATAATCTCAGATGCTGGAAACACTTCAAAGTCTCGTTCGAAATCTTTAAAATTGCAATTTCCGAGTAAGACATTTGGGAAATCTCAGCATTCTCCGGTTTAACGAATTGTTAATTCCAAACTAATAAGAAAAGGTGGTGGGGGGGAATCGAATAAACAATACTCCACCATAGCGTTAAATAGAAATTATAATTACGATTGCAAAGTATATATGATTAAGTCTCATTCGAAATCCTTAAAATTGCGATTTTCGGTTTAACGAATTGTTAATTCCGAACTAATAAGAAAAGGTGGCGAGGGGGATCGAATAAATAATACTCCACTATAGTATTAAATATATTATAAATTTCGTCGATTAGGAAAGTCTACGCGAGCCGTAGGATATAAATAATCGAATCGGTGCACGGGTCCCAAGATGGCGTCGAGGCGGGAGGATCCGCCGTAGCGAAATATCAAAACTGACCGCAAAGGGTTAGACCACGTTATCGGCTCACGAACCAATTGAAACTACGGGTGATGTATAGGCGGTCGTTTCTTATACGGTGCCCTTAGGAGGGATTCCGTGTTAACAGAATCGATGTTAGCGAAGGTGGCACGTGTATCAGATACGAGACCGCAAGAAGCGGTCGTTTTCTTTTCTCCACGGGGGGTAAGCGCTGACAGCGGCCGTTTCTCGTCGACGAAATACGAGGACCGATTCCGTATTATCGCGGCGTGTCGGTGTCATTCCGCGGCCTTAATTATGCAGCCGGCGTATCTGGCTGCAGCCGCGGAAGTTTGCCATTTATTGCTTTCACCGCATTAGAAATGTCCGCTGTTCCATGCACAAACCCGGCTACCGCTTTAAATACAGATAACAGCTGGCTTTTTCTGCCCTCTCGGACGAACCTCATTGTTAATCGCGCGCGAGGGGGCGAAATTTTCGGATTATCGTACCACCACACACCCTACTTTTGGTTAATTCCTTCGTGCTTCGTTTTTTCTTCCCTTTCGTTCGAGAGATAGAATACTTTTCATGGAGATTTAAGCAAATTAAGTTGTAAATAAATGCACTATTTACCACGTGCGTTCAACTGTAATGAAATAGTGTACATAATAATTTAATTCTTAATGTCGGTTCACAGGAATTATATCTTCGATCGAAACTGCGACACGTATCATTAAAAGTGCATGGAATGCAATAATCGAGTCAGAATATCGACGTTACGGGCCGATTAATCGCTATAAAGCGTACATGCTCGATCGAGTGTCTAACGCAATTGATTCGAGTAGGCTAATTATTGCCGATTGTTAATACCATCAAACGGGTTTTGTGTCCCCCCCCGACCAGTTGATAATCCTAATAGAAATCAAAACCGATCCACGACTTGTAAACTTCCAGTGGGAGCAGCCCCACGACGCAGCAAAATAAGATCGCTGTAAAACGAATAATTCTCGACGAAACCTTCGCATGCGAGCAAACGTGATGAACCTAATCCAATAAAACTGCCAGTAAATTGCATACTGGTCCACGCGAACGCGATTGGTTTGATTGATTAACTAATTGTTAATCAGCGAATCGATTCATTTCGAACGCGGTCCGAACCTGGGTAATGAACGTTATTCATCGTTTCCTTACGAAACGAGCACGTCTTTCCAATACCGCTGTAGCCCGAAGACAAACGTAAATGGCACCAATGACGCAATCAGCGCTTTTCTGATTACATTTCAGCGGGTTGCAACTGCAATTGCCAGCGATGCAATTTACCAAACGTTGATATCAAAGACGATACCGACGTCGAAGGAATTGCCAGATGCCTTTGAGGATAACTGGAAAGCGATTCGATAAGCAACCTGAAACAGTTACTTTTGTAATTACTTAGTAGATTCAAATTTTTTTAAATAAATTTTATGTCAATTTTTCAATGATTTTAAGATGGCCAATATTTTTTTAACGGAATCGAGCATTTTTATCTATGTCAAGGCAAATACAATAATGCTTGACAACGTGACCTCTAAATGACCTCGTGTAGTGAAAAATAGTCAAGGTTATTTAGAGGTCATCTAGTAATACATGATTGTATCAGCATCGATTACAGTGCCACAAAGTTTTCAGAAAACGTTTGGGAACAAATATTCTCGGCGAATAGCTGTGCAAACAATTGAAGAATTAATCGAGATCGATGATTAAAACCGTTGAGTACACAACGAAAGGGATTTTAGAGATCAGGTTAATCGGTTTCTCGCATAGTGAAACGCAGGAGATCGGAGGGTTAGGCTCCCTAAATGTATTAGTTTTAGGAGCACCCTTCAGCCTTTATTAAATTACACTTTCCGCAACGTCGTATCGTAAATACTCTCGCAATCTTTTCGCTCGTTCATTCCGGTTCTACACATTCACCTATCACCTAACCTGTTCTCGGGACGATTATCTCTCACGCAAATCGAGCATAGACCCACCTTAACCGTAATTCGCTGTTCGCACTCCTTTCGTGTCCCAAACTGGATAGTCGAGTAAGTGCCAAGGGCCTCGAGATAGTACGACAGAAATGTGTTGGGAATTCTTGTCGATGGTACAGGAATTTCGTGTAAACTGAGGCTTCCTTTCGCGCGGGGCATAAGTATTCATAACTGTCGAAGCTCTCGGGAATTACCAAGATTAAAATACTTGGACACGCATGGTCTCGACAAGCAATTAAGATGGCGGATAGATAACGATAATTTACAAGTTTGAAATGTTACAGCAGAAAAATTCTAAAAAGAACACAGCTGTATTTTAACAGATAAAATTAAATTGTTCAATTTTACAAACGATGTGAAAATTGAACCAGATGATTATACGAGACCTAGAAGGTAGGATAAAAAAAAAACTTTTAACATTTTAGTTATTTATACTCTAAAATATGGGACGCGACACGATTAAAATTCTGTATCCCAATTGATGTATGACGTATGACGTCGTCTAGTTTTTCTGTGTCGGTTTTGTATGTTTAAGAAAGTATTTTTACAACATTTGAAAGGTCATTTAATGTCAGACTGGCTAGAGTACGCGATGCAATCTTCGTTTTATTCTATTCTGAGATTTAATTTTTCACTTTAATTGCTATGTAAACACGTTTACAGTGTTTCCACTCCTTTCTGAGTATTATATTTTTTCTCGTCATACTTGTTCAGCTCGTCTTTAACATAACGAGACGACAAACGTCATAAATTAGCAAACAACCTCCGGTGGAACTTTTCATAAAGTTTTCTTTAATCTTAATTATCAAATAAGCGTGCACAATATACAAGTGAAAATATCAACGTATAGAGAGAATTTTGGAATCTTTCATATTTTATTTTAGTAACTAATAGCTAACTACTATTGTTTTCTATGCCAGTTGCTGTGAATTGGTTTATCTGAAAAATGTCAATTATATTATATTTGCTACTTTATTTGGTTTCATAATATTTGAAAAATTTTTTTCATTTGTGTATATAAATTTACTCCCCCTTTAAAACTACATATTACTGTGAATTTCGTAGTATTTATGTTAGATACATTTTGTTTCTTGTCACATTTCTCATTTCTGTCCAGTTAATTTATTCTTGTAAAAGAACGTTCTTTTGCGGTTTAAAGAGAAGCAAAACCTTCGTTGTAACAAAGGAAACACGAGAAAGGACTGAAAACGAAGGAACATGTTAAATGAGAATACACAAAGGTTTGCAGCGTAAAAGCACAGCAAAACCTTACTGGATTTTGTGTAATTTTGTAAATTATGCGTTCGCGTGTCTGTTTGGGAGAAAAGTTATCTCGTACTGTTTAAGATTACATATAACGAACGAAACGCGGAGAAAAATTTTTAATTACTTTACAGAAAGAAAAGTGTAATTTAAAAAAAAAGAAAATTTTAAATTCGTTGGACGGTGTTATTAGCAAGCAACGCGACAAAACACTCTGCGTCGATTCCAGCGTCTCTTCCATTTATCTTCACTCCGGATGAACTTCTGCAAGCTTTCCACTCCAGTTTGCCGCGTATCGGTTCTACGTCTCTCCCCATGAGAAGTGGCTACGCGTAACGAGCACAATTTCCACGGTGATTTGTGCTTAATTGCCGAGCATTTTATAGGGTCGTAGTTTAACCTCCTTTATCTTTAATCTGTTTTGCATGAACTTCCAGCTTCCGATTAACCACGCGCGATTATTGATGCTTAATAAGCCTACAACAGACCGGGCTTAAACCGGTGTTCATTATCGCTTTATTTAGGACCTTGGGATATAGCTGCAAGACTGAAAGTCAAATAATCGATGCTCGTTTACCCGGAGAGTTTATGTCAGACACGGAGAATTTTAGAATTTTAAATAATCAATTTAACTATGATATATCAATTAATACTAAAGACAGTTTCTTCAAGTTAAGTTAATCAAATTCAATATAAATTGCTCAGAAATCATATTTATCATATAACAGTAAGTAATAAATACATTAGAAACCAAATTCTTCAAACGAAAGTTAAAAAATAGATTTTCACATATTTCACCCCCCCTCCCCTCCCCCCTTTAAGCAAGTCTTCTGGATACATCACTAATAATTAATCGTAATTAATTTTACTATGGGTTCGTTTACTCCAACGTTGACAGTTCATAGCAACAATTTCGTATATTATGGATATTGGCGTAAATAATATGGAAAATAAATTGTTTTCTAAGGACAGTTGCTCGTTGATTTTCCAATCCCACGTTTTCCGGGCTGGATGAAAGACAATAAATCTTGGCATGCAGTTACGGCATGGAGGGGCCGTTAACTTTTGATAATGGTTTCGTATTAGCTTCGTTCTGGTCGGTCGTGAAAGTTTTCTTATACCTCGTGTATTAAGGGGTCACGTTCGCTGATACGATACGGAATTCGCTATTCCCCGCTATCTAGATGCTACCGAACTCGCGGAGTACAATTTCGAGTATATATAAAATTCGTAGTTTACGAGGTTTATATGGGGAATCTGATAAACGTTATACACGTTCCGCTATATGTAAGTTCATTCCGGCCGGCCAACGACGTCGTTGAAACGCCAGTAATCGATCAGATGGGCACACGAATTTGACAAAATGTGCGCGTCTTCTCTACAGAATCGAAAACTTAATTTCGTACTATTATTTTCCACTTCCTACGCTTTTCGCGAGTATTTCAGCGTATTTATAGATGAATATATAGATACGTTAGTCATCATACGACGCGACACGCGCAGATAACTTCACTTTGCCCCCGTTGGGACGCGAGACAATTTATTTGAAATGTCTCAGTCGCTTTGGGCCTATAACTTGTTACAGCGTAACACTTCCTACGGTTTCACTGTAACAGCATTTCATTTACAGACAAATCTATACATTAATTTGTAGTCACACTACGCCACGACGCGTGTATGTACACTGCATAACGTTGTGTTAACGAAAAAACGCGGGAAGAAATGCGAAACGACCGCTAGAGCGCGTGACCAGTAGAAACATGGCGCCCAGACTGTGAATTTTAAACTCTAACATCTTAGTATACTCTGGTTAATACGAATTATGGAATTATTACGCGGAGCAATGGGTTTTTGTTTAACAGTTTCCTTCGATCGATTTGACAGGAATTAAAATGGCCGTTCGCGAGCCAACGCAGAATCGGTGAATGGAAAAAATGAATTAGCTCGACTCTGACTAGTAATCCCCGGTCTTTCGGGGCGATAGTGTAGATACGTTCACATGGTTAATATTTTTAACGCGTTCCGGGGCACATAGCTGATAATTGATACCCACACGAAACGGTAGACACGAGTAATTTATAGTGGTTCGGCTCCCGGTCCCTGCAAAAATTTGGCACCGTTTCAAATCGTTGTAAAGTTGACCGAGCTCGTGCAGATGTATCGACATTTACTGGTCGGCTGCGATTCCGTTGATAAATTGCACGTTATTATTTCCATGTCAGCGCATATGCTTACATAATAATAAACGCACGTGAGCTTTCTGCCGTTGCGTTTAATTCTAAATCCAAATAGACCGACGGCATAATTACAAATGGATGCAAACGTAAGAGATGAGAAAATGGATATCAATGGAATTTTAAAAATATATCAGACCAAAGTAAAGGTCAGTTCGAGCATTACATTTTAATATTAAAATAACCTGATGTTTAAACTTTCTTAAGTCTTTCTTAAGTTTATATAAACTCGAACCAATAAATTCGATGAACTGTTAATTCTAAAACGTTTCTATGTAAAAATAATGAATATATTTATTTAACTTCGAGAAATAAAAATTCGAGAACGTGGATATCGATCTGTATTTTGTTATTAATTATGCGTCGTGCAGCAATATTGTAAAGTTTTTAACGCGTGGCAATCTTGTTACCGTTTTACGAGCACAGTTCACAACGCATTCAATTACGACAATCTTCATGAAACATAATTCACTGTAATTCATTACACACTGCGCCGGTTCGCATTATTGTTGGTCCAATTATTCGCGGGGAATTATTATTTAATAGCTGATGATCACTTGTATTATTCCATCGGAGGCTATATTCGATTTTATCGGTTTCGATAAAATACAGTTTACGCTAAATTAAGCTGTGCTATCATCGGCTTGATCCCTCACAGTGACCTCGTTTCAAAATTGCTCGCCTTTGTCACTTTCGACGAGAAACGTTATTTATCCTTTAGCTTCCTAGCATTAGTTTTAAGTGTCGGCGTAGAACAACCCAGAACCAGTTAAAATTCAACGAAAAAATGTTTCAAATTCTGCTTTAAATAATACACACCGTATTGATAATATTTTAAACAGAAAGCGAAATTTCTGGAAATACAGTACTTGACAATGAAAATAAGAGTTTTCAAATTTGATATGGAAACAAAATAAATATGACTAAAAATATTTAAGTCGATTGCTTTGAAATATCACAACGAAATATGCTCTTGATAGAGCGGTGGATGAGATGGAAGTCATTGTTTCTTTTCTCTCGCGTAGGATGCTGGAAAATTTTCTCTAAAAATTATTCTCACGAACGCAGATTATTTCGTGGCAGTAACGACGACGCGAGAATACATAGTTTGCTCGTTCTGCAGGCCGAGTGCGTGCGTTTGTCCCGAATTTCAATGTTTTCCACACCGAATAAATCGCCGCTGTAACAATACTCTTTACCAGATCGTGAAACAGTAAATGACTTTTTTTTTTCGCTATGAAAACTGTCTGAACGGGCACAAAATACAGGGTGCACGACGATCCTGTTTTTTTCATTGACCCGACAAAGCTCGTGAACTCGTGATGTGATAATTCTTGAACATTCGACGCAAAATAAAAAGTCCCGAAAGGACAAAGATAAAAACGGCGACGTTACGAACAATACATTTCTGAAAAATAATCTAAGGTATAAAATATATTTCTAAATATTTGTTTTATCGATAAATTTTGCCCCAGTTTCTAGAATCACTCTGTATGCATATATATAGAACTTTCAGTGTGTTATTAGATACTAAAATATTAAAATATTGGTAAACTATACAACATCGGTGAAAGTAACTAAATGCGTGGAAACTAACTGGAACAAAAGGTTAAAAATAGTTCTGACCGCAAAAGGGTTAATTAGAGATGGACGGTCAAAGCAATATGCGCGTAGACTATCTCTCAGAAGTTTGAACCACCTCTCGATATTTATGGAAATAAAACTTGTTTGTGCGCGTGTACTTGTTGTATTGAACAATTTTTTTCTATTAAAACGACATTACCCAGATCACGTATAAAATATAAACTGCATAGTCTAAATATCGTTGGTGAAAAAAGGCCAACTGTATCAGAATAATACAGTATTTTATCCTTGTTCGATATTTCTATTAAATATAAAATATTTCATTATTTTAAAAATCGAATTTCTGGGCGACAGTGTATATTATAACTTTTGTCCTGTTTATATCTGGTTTATTATTAATTCTATCGGAAATTTATATAGAATAAAAAAGTTTCTAAATATAAATTGCAACAACTTTTGTCATGTACAATTTACTCGTAAAATCAACTATAAGCGAGATATTGTACATTGTTCCACGTTTGGGGCACCAATATCTCCCTATCTTCCTATATGGTAGTACTTTTAGGCAGCTAAAGAGTATATTTCCTAGAATACAACACGGATTGCAGATACTCGAGCAAAGATTTCTTACAAGAGAAGCCTAATCGTCCAAAACAGACATTCCATGCAAGCACACACGAAAGACATAATTTCAATGTAGATTGCCAGGCAATGCATTAACAGGAAAGCTATGAAATTGTACAGATGCCGTACGCACCAATTATACACACTCACGGGGGTTTAAATTGCTAGGAAACTCGTAACTATTATTTCAGCTCACGAGTTACAGCAATCGTACCGTCTGCAGACTATCGTGCGTTTTAATCCCTCCTCCAACATTATCCCTGGTATTATTCCGATAGGAAGTCTTCCCAGGGAGAGTCTACGTTGAAATGCAAAGAGAGATATTACGTTCTTACGCGGGCGCCATTATGTGCAACCATTCCTGACTTCGTCTGACGCTACATGGGCTACGTACACGTTGAACTTCCTACAACCTGCACGATCCACCTCGAGGCTATTATGGAGTATCAAACGTTAACGATATCATCCATCGTGAAGTTCACGAGTACTGTTTTAATTCGACGATTAAGTATTTTCTGTAAGGTGAAAAGTGAAGAAACAAACTCAGTCCATTCGATCTTTCTGGTTTGGAGTTAAACTGAACTCGACACAAGCGTCACTGACGTAACTTACCAAGAGCATGAAAACTGAACGAATGATTTGTTTAGACGTTCGACCAGGTCAGGATCAAGTAGCAAGACGAGTTAGGCCATCGTAGTAGCCTGATGTCGCTGGATAGAGCTCAATGTGGGATTTGCAGTGCGATTATGTTAGTTGGAGCATTGCTGCAGCAGAAATAGTAGAAGCCTAATGCAGATGTTTAGGGATTTGCAACTCTGTGTCATATTGGCAGTTGTGCTGATCAGGGCATATCCTAATCTCCCCGTCTATGGAATCAGTGCTTGTAAAGCCTCGCAGCTGGATCAAAGACGTCAAATCAATTGGCTTTGACGACTCGTAATGTTTGATTCGCGCTGTTTCAGAGACGCGTGGCTCCATCATCTTCTTTCTCGCGGAACGTTTGATCCTTTCGCCTCCTCGCGGGTTTTGCGTCCTCGAAACGAACTCCTTTCACGACACTTTTTAGAATTGAAATTGAAAAAATGTCGCGGCAGTGAAAACTCCCACGCCATTTCGTTCTGTGGTTGGAGGATGCAATATCGCTAAAAGAGAAATTTTGTCCGATGAAATAAAATGTCCAAAGTGCTTCTTTCTACCTGGAATCGTAGGCTTGGACGAATTTGATATTATTCCGCGGAACACGATTGTTCGTTGTACTGTTTAACACAAAATAGCGATCAATTCTCGACAACCGCACAACTTTGCAACGCGCACCTTCTTCTGACATAGATGTATCGTTCCAAGCGCCATCAATAGGCATCGATGGCTCAATTAATCATATCCCGCGAAATAATACCGAATTCATGGTGGGTAGCTCACGATTCATCAATGTAAACAATGTTACGAAAGAAAAATTTCTCGAAACTCTATAAAACCATCCCCAAGATACGATTTAAACGTTAATAACTTTTTAACGAAACCTCAATTGGTATTCTCAATTTTCGTTTTATTTTAATTGTTTGCCGGAGGTGACCAAACACCCTCTATAATACGATTCGTGGACCCTGGAATAATGGGAAAAGGGGCTCGATCGCGCAGTGAACCGTAAGAAACGAAATGTAAAAAAATATGTCGGACCGCAAAGGGTTAAGAGAAACGATAGAAAATTCCGTTTCAATCGCGCCGGTTACAAAGGTGTCCTGAAAAACTAGCATGTAATCATTCAACGGGAACGTAAGTTAGACTTTATGGAGACAGCACGCTTCCAAAGAGAACGCACGTGATTCGCGCATTATTTAACGCCATTAATCGCGTCGCTGTAGTAAAAGGAGGTCGCATCTGAAGCTGAAAAGCATGGAAAGATATTACTCCCTTGCACGGTTCCACGCAATCCTCCCTCGGGTGGGGATGGCTAATGCACATACATAACTCATACGTTCGCGTGCATCAGTATTCGCTGTTCAGCTTTGCGCACGAGAACAAGAAACAACGTGCGTTCGCAGCCATAGGCTCCGACGGTAGCACGTGGAAGGGATTTGCATGGCATAATATCTTGACTGATATATCCAGGCTTTTGACAGCTCGAATAACGAGGCAGACGCATCCGAGGGACTTATTCCTTCGCTTCTTCCACGTACACCGGGCGCAGAATGGCGTCTACGAGCCACGACAGCCGCACAGAGGCGGCCATTTCTTTTCAGGAGGTCTCGTCTCCCACGGGCTACGTATTTTAAATACTTTCCTACGCTATAGCGCAACGAGAATTACTTTCGCGCCGCTCAGAAACGCTGTACTTAAATACTTCGGTTATCCAGCGCTTTTCAGAATCATTTACACGCTATATTGTCAGCAACTTCTTCGTGGAAAATTTATTTTCCAATATTTTAATTACAACGACTATATATTTTCAATATACTTGAATTTGATACTTTCTCGAGCGACCGTATCGACATGCACGGGTTATAAGGCTAATCTAGGAAGCTTCAAGAGTTAAGGGCTTGAGCGTTATTGGGTTTCACGCGGAAGCTTTCTTTGCTTCCTCTTTCAACAGATTCATGAGGAACATGTATTATTGAACGAACAATCTGAAATTCCATATCGCGTCGAACGAGTATTATCCGAACAGATTTTCGAAGCGATACGTCCGCGGTAAAGTCACGAAACACAAGAGAGACCTGCAAATATTAAACGGTCCCTTTTCATTACAATTAAATTCTGCTCTATACGTGCCACTTTATTGTACAAATTGCACATACTAAATTATGAACCCTCGGATAGTGCTCGATACTCTTTCACCGGTCTCTCAAGACCCTTCACTCTCTCACAAAACTCGCTCGTTAGACTCTTAATGGTCTCTCGCGACCGACTGACTTGTTTACGACTCTTTCGTTCTCTAACAACCAACCCTTGCATTCACAGAGTCACACAAGATGAAGAGCTCGTCCAAAATTGTACGGAAACTCGTTTTTCGACTCGGTCGATCTTTTCCACAATCGCAGTACTTAAAATGTGAAACGAGTACCTAGCAACTTACAAACTTTGTATGTGTGGAGTATTCCAATTTATAGACGTAGCAAAATACGTGTGCAGGAAGAGAAGTAGATATTGGTGCCCCAAACGTGGGACAATGTACAATATCTCGCTTATGATTGACTTTACAAGAAAATTGTATATAACAAAACTTATTGGAATTTATATTTAGAAATTATTATGCAGTATATAAATTTTCGATAGAATTGATAATAAGCGAGATATAAGCAGAACAAAATTTTTTTTTACGTATATAATTACATCAAATATAATTAAAGCTCTGAATGTGCAAGACTCGAAATATAACTAAAATCTAATTCGAATAAAATCTATTTGCAGTTGCACTTCGTCCCCTGATGTGTCAATGTAATATTAGTGCAATGTTTGGCGCAGTGGGAAAGACAATTAAATGTTTCTTTAATACTGAAACATTTCTATCCCTGCAACTCCTTTAAAGCAGCTAGGGTACAGTTCTACGATATGACTTTTCTCATTCTGGTCGACACACGGCAACGGTATCGAGTTTATTGCCTTCCGGTGCAACGTGCACCACGCCAGAAGCTGATGACACCGACGCCTGTTTCCTCTTTTATGATCTTCACCGTTTAGTTTATCTGTACCCCCGACCCATCACCTTTGTCAGTCCCGGGATTTACGGTGTTAATAAAACCTCACTTTCGCGATTTTCGAACATTTCATCTCACAGTCTCGTTTCAAACAAATTCCAATCATTTAAATAAATTCTAATATTAATATAAAAATATTTTTTCGAATGTCTTTAAAATTTTTAAATCTAAAAATAAAGTGACAATGTTCAGACACTGAATTGAATCCACAGTGAAAGTACGATTACCTAAGGTTAAGGTATCTCGACTTTGTTTTTTATTTCCTAACGTGTTAGTACGAGGGTTTCTGTAGCAATTACCAGGATTTATGATAAGGAACATAAATCTTTTCCATCCACTAACCCCACAGGCGAAGTTCAAGAGTATACAAGAGACATCTGTTGTACTCCATTTTCATTAACGATGACTCGAATTTCCCCTTTAAATATATGTACAAAATGTACACTTTATTCTTTTGAATACACAGAGTGCTTTATAGTTTCGTCCATTACTGTAGCAATCGAATTATTCGATCCAGCAAATAGAATTTCATCTGCTTGGACGGATTTTTTAAAACCGATAAAAATGACTCGGCGAAACGATCTCTTTTCCAAATTTTTATTATTCTGACTCACCCACCATTGAGTACGTGGACCAGGACACTGGCTGACTCGCTCGTAGACGGAGCACATGTGTAATTCCCAGAATCATCAGGTAACGCTCTGGAGATCAAAAGACGCGACGTTCGCGTTTGCTTTTCGGTGACTACGTTGATGCCTCCTCTCTGGCTGTAATTTATCACATGGTCACCTTTGTACCTGAAAAGAGATCATTTTACGTTAACGGAAACAGCGCTAGAAAGAATTATTTAACAAGGTGTAGCCAAACATTAAATTTTCGATTTTGATAAAATTTTAATTTTAACGGTACATACAGTAAAATAATTAATTCTGTGAAAACGCTTAAAAACAGGGGCCAAAAAAAAAAATGATTAAAGTAAATGAAGAAATCGCGTGGAATAATAATTATTCGCTACATTGGTGAAAACTGTACGAAAATGCTGAATTTCAGGCAATGCAAACTGTATTTGCGACTGAAGCGTAATTTAGAGAATACCGAAAGGGATTCTTTTTAAAAAAATTGCAGCATTTCTTTCGAAAAATCAAAAGGAAAGGAAAGAATTTAGTTATGCATACAAAGTGGAATCCCTTGTTAATTTTACTCGAAATCCTGTGAAACAGTATTATGAAATATTCATGCTATATGGGGGTTGTGTACGTTTATTAAGTCGGCTTATATCAAAACCGTGTTCTCAAAGTACCGTGTTATACACGGGTTACCTACGCAATTACCATAGTACATCGAGATATTCATATATACATACATGTACGAGTGTGAATTCGACAACAATGACACGGTTGCTACACGAAGTATAAGCATGAAGGAATCGCGCGGTAAACGAGTACACTCGATGCAATGGATTCGTGCCAACTCGGAAGAAAATAACTCAGTTCACTTTACCCCCCTCCTCTTACACGAATCACGGTCACGTGTGTCACGTGGCTGCGCGACGCGGATGCGCGGGATCATTGTGCAGTCGACTCGCGTACGGGTCGTTCCACGCCAAATCGATCACTTTTTTTCCCCTCGATGTCCGTGGGATTTTGTTCAAAATTGAATACGATCCAGACCATACGATATTGGAGGTGGTTTAAGTCATCATTTTACTGATTTTTAATTCGTTTGCAAAATACAGTCCCCCGAAGTTTACGATTTTTGTGAAAATAGATTGAGATGAATGTTTTTCACTTTTATTTGGAAAGAATTGGTCTCTTTAAATGAGTTTGAAATGTCAATTTTGCAACCTCGAAAATTTTTAATTTAATTTTTAAATACAAGTTCGAAAAATATTATTGCATTCAGGAGTCGAGTGATTATTTGCTTTTTGAGGAGGAATCAGCCTCGAATGGTTTGATCGCTGTAGTGTGCAATTAGCATAGAAATCAACGGGAAGGAAGAAAACAATTCCGATTTTCCGTCTGCCTATCAGCGCCGCGTAACGCGTCCATTTTAGCTTGTAATCGAGACCCACGGTAGAACCGTTCCGATGATTCATGGAGAACTTCATTGGCAAAGTTCGTTCGTGTCGCGCGGTAAGCGTGCGAATTCGGCATTTATGCTCGAGCGCAAATTGAATTTGGGAAAGTCCAATTAAACTCACCAATAAATGAAGGACGGCGGCTCAGGTGTCTGCAGTACGATGCAGGTTAGATTGATGTCGCTTCCGCTTTTGATGTACAGCTCCGAATTACCACTGATCTCCGCCTTCGACACTGCAAACATAATGGACCCAGCATTAGATCAATGCGTTTCTGAAACGGCCATGAATATACAGGGTGTATCCATTAACCAGAACGAGTTACAATCCTCCGTCGGTTAAGTTAGAAAAAGGACGATAAAAAAAGTCATTTTGTACAGTTAAACGTGTTCTCAACTTAATTCTCCTGAGATTAGACACAAAAATTATAACATCGTTGTAAAATTCTAAATGCTGACGGAAGTACTTTACCAAGATGAGATTTGCTGCATCTGCTAATGCCTGTATAGCAGATCCAAGCTATAAATTTTATTAATCGTTTATTAGTTTACCTTTATTATTTTATTGCACGAACGTGTTATAAACTTTTAGGGTAGTTAAATTTCATAGACTGACTGGCGCGGTTGGTCTGTGAGAGGTACGCGGTGGACTATCCCTCTTAATTCTACTTTAAGGCTGCTTCAGATTCTGCACTTGACAATTGTCGCTTAAACAATGAACTTCCGGGCGGAACACGCGAGGAAATAAAATACACATACGCCGGAAAGGTCGTCATGATCTTAGTTTATGGCGAATGTCTGGGCCACTCGGTTCAGCGGTATTCAGAAATTCTCGTTCCCTCGACGGGAATATTTAAACTAACGATTCAAAAAATTACAGCGTCAAAATAAAAATCTGTGCCCAGAATCAGTTACATTTTAAATGCAATAATATTATTATTAAGTATTAATAATCGATGACATAACATTACAATTATTACAATGCTACTTTCACTGAGAATTGATGATATAGTGCAATAATTACTATAATAATAATTTGAGTATTAATGACCGGTGATATTACAGTGAAACGATTATTATTTTAGGAAATATTGAACACGGAGTTGCTAATGTTGAGTATCGATAATTTCTGAATTAAATTTGTGAACTAATCAGGTTCGACAGAAATATTAATTGGATGTTTTGCAATTTACTGACCTACGACGCTTAGGTTAAAAGCCTGGCTGATTTTCGGTTCGGTTGATACTTGACATTCGTATATTCCGCTATCTCGAACCTGCGGCGAAGTAATCTTCAGGGTCCATTCGTCACTTCCGTCGTTGTGCAACGACTGGAAACGCTGGTCGCTTGTGTACGTTAAGATTCCTATGGTGAGAATGTGCAAATCCCGTTGCCTGATCCACGAAACCTAAAAACAAACCGAAACAGTTTCCACGTGAACGAGTTTACGAACAGGAAATTGAAATTGCATTTTAAAAAACCCCGCGACTGTTTAATCAACATTTGTTCTACGAGGAATAAGAATATCCCCACAGTGTTGTACAATTTACCAAATGTTAAATAAGTTACAAAAAAACATGTACTGGAGTACTTTAATAAACGAAAATTTTTGATGAGTCGATAATTTGCATTGTCAATTATTCGAAATAGATCATTTTTTAGATGAAAGTCTAAAAAGTAGTTTTGATACTCCCCTTTCGGGAAGAAGCAGAGGTCGAAGCCATTCGAATGTCCGATATTCTGTCCAACTATTTTTCTTTCAATTTAAAAAGGAGGAAGTAGTCACGGCCAGTCAAATAAGACGAATACGAGGGTGGCTGAGGGCCACGACACCTTTCGAGGCTAAAAAGTTCTGCAAACCGATGGCTTTGTGGGAAGGAGAATTGTCGTAAAAGAGACCAACTGCCCGGGTGCTCGATAAGCCCGAATACGAGAAATTCTGGATCGCAAACGCTTCATAACACGCGAATAGTTTCTACCATTTTATGTAAAATTTTATACAAAATTCGCCGTCGCTCCATTGTAATTCCTCGACGATGGTCGAAAAGTCTCTCAAACGAAATTATCGTCATCGTGTTGCTACAGTCAATGGTATTATATTTAAATCAGAATATCGGAATATTTTTATAATTCGAACAATTTTTTTAACTTTATTCGAGAGAAATATTTTTGAAAATATTTGGCCCTTTTGTTATTACACGAGCATAAAGTTTTACTGGAAAGAGCTGAGCATAAGTTTTAAAAATATGTGGCCTAAAAATCTGGTCACCCAACGCTTTTTAATGCCAACTATAGTAATGGCTCTGTTAGGAATTTGCAACATAAAGCAGAGGTTCTTAAACCGTGGATCGTACGATATTTCAAAGTTTTTAGGAAAGTACGATTTGAAGTTCGATTTCGACAACTGCACCCTCGGTATTTTGTTCACCCATTGAGTGTAAGAATGTTCTGAAACGCTGGTTGGAATAAATTTGAAAACCTCTAACTCGAGAAGACAAAAAGACTATGTCTGACCTCATTTTTCTACGCGAAGTTCTTAAGGCTCGTATAGAAAGTTCACGATTTCCTGAATAAATAAACACAAGTGTTCCCGGGGGAAAAAGAATCAGAAATTTTCCCGCAGCTACACGTTCGGCGCTCTCTCTTAACAGGCTCGACTATAATAATTTATTAAACTCATCGTGGGAGTTTCAGTTGTTCGAAAAATCATTTAAATTAAAATTAACCTAATATTACATTTTAACGATCATTTTCCAAACGTTCTGTTTAAATAACGTTTCAAAGAGAAGAACTTCCGGTAAAATAAACCGCAACGACTGTTAGCAACACGATATTTATTAGTTTTGCATCGACCCGGAATGTTGATAAAAGGAAAGGGACAACAACAAACTAATTACGATGGATAAAAGCCAAGACTTGTAAATATCGCGGAGCAATAATTTACGTTCAAGGAGGACATCCGTACGAGAATAAATCCTTATAACCTTTTACTGTTACGGTCGAATAATTCTGCAAAATCGAATTCAATATTTATTGGATAAAGCGGAACGGAACAGAGATGAAATTTATGTTTCTACGCTTTGGTAAATCCTGCGCAGAATTATCGAGAAAATCTTCCCTCTGCTCTGCGCGCTTTGTCCGCCGAATTTCGTATTACATTCAATCGCGGGAAGCCGTATTTCGACGGTAAAAAACTTTCGACGAAGCTCTCGACGTGAAAACATTTAACGGATCCGCAATAATCTTCGTTCCATGGCCGCCGCCTTCCATCGAACTCAATTATCCAAGGGGCCCGCATGTCGAGCCTGTAATTTTTCGCCGCAAAAAACTTCGCGGTTCAATTTAACTTTCAGTCAGATATAATTAGAGCAGGAGCACGCGGGAACCTTGGAAAATGAATGGCTTATTGGCGAAACGTTTATTCTCCGAGCCGAGCACTGTTGAGAACAGAGAATTGATGCCCTCGAATGTCCCCGCAAGAAAATTAATTCTGGCAAGAGGTGTTTGGTTACTAACAAGGAACATCTACAAAGAGCCCTCCCCCCCCCCTCCCCTTCTCTATTTTCATAATAATTTATAGGTCAGTGGAGCAGCCAAAAGTACAGAAAACGTATTTTTGTAACATCATCAAAGTATCATTTCCTAACGCTGATGTGAAAACTTCTGATACCAGGGATTTAATTTTTAAAAAACTGTTCTCACTTTTTTATAAATAATAATATTAGGGAAACTGATTAAGAAATATGTTAAAGAATTACCTTTACAATGTTTTCAAAATTTCTATTTTGAATTCACAATTATATAGAGTTTTAATTGTAAATAATTTTATTCGCCTGTTATTTCAAATTCTAGAGATTAGATATGTATATATGCATATTTATAATATTTGATTTTATTTCATTTGATACATAGTATTTCCTTTTCTATTTTAATTTTCATTTTCTTCTAAGTGCTCTATCTATTCGATAAAATTTATAGAATCTATTTATTTCCCTCTCTTGATTTTTTTACGTTGAACTTGTATTACTGTATTTCCAACTCTCTTTACCTTAAAGCCATTTTTACAGACTCCCTTTCTTGCATGAAATTCTCCAAACCCTGTTAGCAGAAACCATTTCTCTGTAACTAATCTTCTCTATCATTACTACTTCTTGCCCTATTTAAAATCTTCTCTTTTTCCTTCAAACATTGTTTCTCTAAGATCCCACCATCCCCTTCTTTAATGCTTTCTTCGTACTCCAGTGCCCCTTCTTCTACCCTCACTTTGATTTCTTCCCTTTTACTTTACTCTAATACTATCCAATAGTGTATTTTTAGTTCTAAATTTTGAGTACTAAAAATTACAAGGACGTTACGAGGAAATCACAAACACACAGATTTTGAATGTAAACAGATATCATTAAGAAAATTTGCGTGTTTTATCTTTGAGAACACTGACCATAGTCGAAGATTATTAGTTTCATGTCATTTGGTATAACAATATTTGTAACTAATATTTTCTCAAATTAAGTGACATGTACTTTCCCTAAAAATGCGAGTAATTTAAATTTTATTTGGATTTGGAATTTTATATTAATAAATTCACAGTTTGTACATTTAGATTTAAATTATTAGAAAATAACGACTCCATATTTACAGCTCCATTTCTAATTTGTTTACGCGATCTCTATTAAATTTCTGTACCATCAGATGGAAACACCTAATCGGTATATGATTCACGATCGATTATACTAGCGTACACAACCAATTAATAGATCATTTCTTGTGCCATAAATTAATGTATTGCACGCTTCACTGATACCCAATGTTCTGGATTATTATAGTCATTGAATCGCCCGAGTACGCTAATGTTCCGTACAATATTCCACATAGGTCAGACTTACAACCAATTCTATATAAGATTTATCGAATTATGGTCCTCGCGTTATTTTCACGTCAGATATGAATTTATCTAGATTTTTTAAATTCGCCGAAAAATTTCAGCATCTTCTCGAATTTTTTTCTTGAAAGTGCGTAGGATTTTGGGGATATGTTCATTTACAAAAAATGATTGTAATTGGCCCCCGCAACCGAAAATAATTTTTTCAGAATGATTTGAAATTTTTTTATTTCGTCGAAAAATTTCAGTGAAACCTGTCAACGTATGGTCAGGCAGTTTCGGTAAGAATTTTTTTCTCGAAAATGCGTAGGATTTTAGGGACACGTCTATTCACCAAAAATGATTGTAATTGATCCCTGCAACCGGAAATAATTTTTTCGGAATGATTTGAAATTTTTTAATTTCGCCGATTTTCACCATCTACCCCCTGTTGATTTTTCAAATCTCCTTCGAATTTTCAGGTCGATATGGCAGTCAGATTAGGCCACGAATGTCTATATGGTGTAAGGTCTACCGGTATACCTCGTGTGTGCTAATATCCACCTGTGCAAACATGTCTGATTTCTAGCATGAATTTTTCAACGAGGACAGAGAATACGCCGAAAGCTGGCAAGGTAAAACAATAAAGAACGAAACTCGGCTAGCCCTGCTTTCAGACGTTGACAGTCGAAAGCAACAAAGTACGTGCACGGATCGAATTTCATCCTCTGACGGAAACCTCCGAACGCAACGGGATAAAATGTCGCCCGAGTCGAATAAGAATAAGAAATAGAAAAAGAAATGCGGAATATCCTAAGATGGGTGGGATGACTGGCGCCGGAGGCGAATCTGTATGCAAAAATAAGTTGAAAATGTAGAACAGAATTTGTTCGTGTGTTGCTTCGTTTTCGAGAAAATCGGTTCCCAAAATTCATGGGGCACACGTACGATGGAGTTGCAATTTCGATATTGGCACAAGTAGATATCAGATTTCAAAATTCATTGTTTCTAGCCACCAAGGAAATGCAGTTTAAAATAAGTTAGTTAAATAACATAATAAATGAATTTAGTAAATAATTTTATAAATTTTTGGTGTTTACAAATGCAAATATAATTACTTTTGAAATCTTGCAATATAACTGATTATTTTTCCAATTAATATATTACATATTTAAGTGAAACTTTTTTTTTTATTGGCGAATAAGTAGTAACTCTTTACAAAACATCCATGAAACCACAGAGTCATGGTTAAATTGATTTAAATTTAATGCAAGTTTTTTAGATGTTTGTGAGCTAAAAGAGCTATTCTGAAATAAAGAAACGAAGCAACTAAATTTATTTATCCTGTCTGAGAAACTAGTCAGCTCGGTTCTAAATTCCATCACACACCCACGCAGTTGGCAGAATAACTTAACCAGGTTTTGCGCACACTCTAATGGATCTTTTCTGTATAAATAAGTAAATGAAAAATAAGATTGGTGGATACGTCTGGTTCTCTATGGTCTTTTCGATGCCGGTCGAAACAACGAATGGCACGGAGCTGTCGCGTGCAACGACAATGCACCGTGTGTTGCCACATTGATTTTACACCGCGAAATATAAACGTCTGGGCCGGCGCAGATATAGAGCACGCGGCACGGTGACTGAAGTGGGGACGAGGTGGACAGAAATCTGATTTATCGTCGATTACGAGCGGTGATTGGATTCTGACGGGTTCCTGTATGTCACGCGGTGATGCATGAGTAACGCCGATAACGAGTAATGTCACTATTTGACGGCGACCCGTGCACTTATCCGGGCGAGTACTTTTCATTAAGATGTTCGCGGATAGCGACGAAAACGCGATTCACGATCTCATATTCTCTTACAATTTCGGAATCAAAACCCTTTTTCCTTTTACGAGTAAAATAAATTTCATTCGCGAATAATGAATAAAAAAAATTTTTATTCCTTCGTAAACTAATTCAAGTTACGTTTCATTCGTGAATTAATTTTTCAATCTAATCGATGGATTTCTTCAGTCATCGCGAAGGTGTAGTGTTGGGTTAAGGTAATTTACATTTTACGATTAAAATTTTTAAAAATTTGCCCCCTTGTAACACATATTTTGAAACAAGCGGAACATAAGAATTTGTTCGCCTTAATTTTGTTAGCATTTGCGCTTGATCAAAGCAGAATTCTTATTCTTCGAAGCAGCAGAATTTTAAATCGAGAAAAATAATATATTTTATTTAACCGAAAATTCAGGATCACGAAGCATGGATTCGAATGAAATACACTGACGTGCATAGTTTGGAAACAGTTGCGAGCAACTATCGAGGGAAGTGCTATTCGGGGAGAAAGAATCCCTTTTTGAGTTTCACTTTGTTCGAACGCGTCAGAAATTAAGCGGCGCTTTATCGGTTCTCGGTTTCCAGGTCGACGTTCCTGGCGAGACCTGCTGTCGGAAGGGTTAAAATCAGGCCCAGGAGTCGCGACAGAAAATTGCTAGAAAATCCCCGATCGATGAAACGAAGGTAAAAGTCGGAGTGAAAAGCGTGGACTAAGGTGGACCCGCACGGGACCTTTTCATCAGCCGGCTACTCATCCGTAAAACACGACGTCCCCCGAGCTCTCGCGTTCTTATTACACGGGGGGGTCAGGGCAATAAGGAAACTCGAAACTTACGGCACGATCGCCAAGATTGCGCACCCTGCAGTTCAGGTAAACGGTTTGGCCGACGGTCGTCGTCGTGGTCTCCCTCTTCGTCGTGTTGTCGAAGTAAGGTTGACTAAAGAGGTGCTCCCAGTCAGAAGACGGATGGTGTTCCACCACCGATCCACCGCTCTTCACCGCGCACTCTGTCAAAATCAATAAACAACGTTAAGAAGATTTTATTTCCTGGAAGTAGACCGCCGTCTCATCTATTTAGATTGTATAATTTTGCCGCACGAATGGATAGAATAATGGAAATGGAAGGAACATCGTAGGCCAGTCTGAAAGGACTGCGGAACCAGTAGCTGAGAGGGTTTCAAAAATAATTGTTTCAAACTGTCAACAATTTTTATAAATAGCATTTTTTAGAGGAATTTTTATAAATCAAACTGTCAGCAAGTATTGATTCATAAAAATTCCATTTAACTGATTTTCTTTGAAGAATTTATCCCAGCAGATTAAATGACAGATTGTTGCCGTCAATCTGCAACCCATTACACGTTCCGTTCGTGTTTTCGTTATCAGTCTGGCAAATTTAATCTGACATAACAATCTCCATGCATTTTGAAAATCTGCTATGACCAGGGCTCAGCCAACAGGGTTACCTTAATTTATAGTACGTGTATATTTACACGTATAAATCGTCCATCGTGCATTTGCTCGGATAAATGTTGCTGAATACACGAAAATCCGTTTAGTAAAAATTTCGCGAATTGAAACACGTATCAGTTAATGTACATGCGCCCTGGGGGCCATTGAATCTGTCGCGAGCATATTGTATAGTCATCCTATAAGTTTCTGCCGAATTTTGTACTAGAATTTAAAGCAACGTTTCAAACATATTGAATTTTATGAAAAATCGTGATCCCCGTCTCGTACGATAATTCTCACCCATTTTTCCGACAAAGCCATTATTCGATATAAAATTTCTTTGAAATTTCATTCAAATATTATTCAATACTATTTTTAACCAACCACTGAAAAATATGTACAAAATAACTCAGATGTTGCCTCCATTCGAATATATTTATTATATATTAAAAATGTTCTTACTATAAAAAAAGAAACGATAAATTTACTTATAAACTTTGAACTTAAGTTTCTCTCAGCAGACTGTTTTTAAAAAATACGAACGAGTTTATTTCCCAGAATTTTAATCGTGTTTTCTTCGACGCTGTTTCACGCTTCCATAATGGCGTCTTCCAGTTCTACGTTTTCACCGACAGAAAAATTCGTCTAACTAATATTTCCCATAAATTCTGTCGGAGTTGGCAGAACTCGAAGCCCAAGCAAAAGCAGGTGAAGCGGTAGAAAGATCGAGATCATTCCTCGTGGCGCGTCCAACGATCGAACGACCGCTCGACCCTGGCTGGCAGCGAACTTTCTAGAAAAGATCATTGCTATAAATAGCCTACCGCACGCGTGACGCCATTCAGTCGTCAGCGACTAAACGTGGCGAAGGTATGCACTGTGTTTCCGCGCGTGTGTCCACTTTTATTCGCAATTTAGTACGATTCAAGTTCGATATTACGTGAGATTTAAGTTTAATGTTACGTAGTAAATAAGTTTACGTGCAAGTCCCAAGCATAACAAAAAAAAAAAGTGATGGTGCAAGGAATCAGAGGTGATTTTTTATCAAGGACCTAACCTCGAAGGACATAGTTTTTCACGAAAGCAAAGTTGACTTTGTGTACCGGTACGAACTATTGCGTTAATCTGGCTCGAAATTTGTTTAAATAATTATCTAACACTATGTCATCGACGCTTTTAATTTTATTTGAAATTTGAGGTTACGAAGAATTCTCTCCGCGCCAAAAGTACGCTTCCAAGAGAAATTTTATTAAAATCAAGTGAAGATAATTTTTATAAGCCTAAATCGTGACAATAAGAGCCGAATTGAATGTTCCATGAATTAAAACAGTCATCGTAGAAATGGTGTTATAAATAGTTGAATGTTTTATAAGAAAATTAACCTTGTCCCCGATGTAGTTTTGGCGCTGATTTCAGCCGCACAAGAACTTCGAGTGATACTTCGATAGGCAGTACTTTTAGAAATGTTTAAATTGCACATGTTTTTTTATATCGTTTAGACTTCGCGTAGTTCGAAGCTGTTCGAAGCAATTTACGCTCGTGACGTCGGAAAAGTTTCGTCGAACGTTTCAGCACGCTTCTTTTCACCATAATTTCGATGTTCGATAATAAAGTCCGCGGCAGCGCCCTCAAACGTCCAAGTTATTTTGCGATGTACGTGTATGCTTTTCCCTCGACGCGAACAGCTTCGATCGCGGCGTTTTTCTTCGCGGGAAATACAGTTTTCCGCGAGACATTTATTTATCGCTAGATCGTAAACAGCGCTGCCAACTTCTAATGACTCCAATTACGGAAGAGAAGAGAGGAGACAGGGAGAATCAGCACAGTGCTACGAACGTAAAAATGTTGCAGGTTGGTATATTTATAAAATGCCAAAAAATTAATATTTCTTACTATTGATATTAATGAATGCGTTAGAATGTGAGTTTTTATTTAAATGGACTTTCTTGGAATTTGGTATGAATGGAAATAGAACTATTCCTGTGATTCTTTATAGCCAGAATGTTGAAATTTTAGAAGTTAGTATGTTTCATTTATGTATTATGGAATATGTGAATACTTGTTAATCAATCCTTTCAATAATTATATTGGTAATAGATATAGAGAGTGCTTTTATTTCCTCAGATATCTTAGTATTTATCCACAGGTATGATTGAAGAATAATAACACTTATGAGAGACTTTGGTTTAGAATCTGTGTGTATTTAACAGAAAAGTTGAACATTTCGATGAGAGTAAAATATTATATATAATTGTAATCAAATGTAAGAATATATATCTATTGCATATGGATAGGATAGATAATTATTTAACTGTGTTATCCAAGGTATCGAAGAATAGATTTCAGGATTTACAAAGTATCAAAAATTGTTTTTAGAATATCCCTGACCTTAGAAATAACAATTGTAATGCTTGACGAATTTATCGAATTTAAAATTTGTGTTTCAAGAAATAGGAAAGAAGAAGGAGCCTGTCGAATTTTGAAAATTATACAGAAATCTACTTGAGAGTGTTGCATAGCAATTATAAACCTGATTTATGTAAAATAGCCAAAAGTTTGTCTCATCATAAAAAGTCACAGTATTAAATAAACACTTGAATACATTTAGAGTTTGAGTTTCATTTTTTACATTGTTTTTAATTTATTCCATGTTCGAAAATACAATTTACCAAACTCGAAACAAAGAGTACCGGACGAAGGTCAGTAGATTACGTTTAACACTAAACCTACCTTGAGCTTGACCGGTTGAACGATTCATATTTTTTTGTAAAAAACTGGACAAAATTTGGCACCAAATTCTGGTTAGCTTCCGATGTAAATAGGAAATATATGTATAGCAAAGACAAAAGGAGAGAACCTACAGTTTCCACTGGCTCAGAACAGTCTAACAACGCGTATTGAAAATAGTTAAATTTTAGACGCGTGCAGTTTCGAAGCTACTCATGTTTTCTGCATAACTGAGCCATTGTTAGAAGCGGCAAAGCCTCCCCTTTAAAATGGTTTTTTTGTTTTTGTCGATCCGACTTTCCGTTTCGGAGATATCGTAATTTATGTAAGTGGTAATTTTTTTAATTCGACTATCTCTGTTTTCGTCTAACAGAGTCGAACCTCTTTGTCGCGCGTGCGTGGTGCAGAGGTCAATGAACTCGCGAGTGCAACAACGAAACGTAAACAAACCCTATCTCCGAAACTAGCCACCGCATCGACGCGAAACTAAAATCGCTATATCTCCGAAATTAATAAAGCTATCGGCTTGTTCGAACGCTCATTTTAAAGGACATTTCATCCTCTGTCCAATGACTATACCAGCTACTATAATTTTTGCTGTCTTTTATGTTTATTTTCACATTTACTTTGACGCTACATACCCAATGAAGTCTCAGCAATTCCTATTGATCATACGACTGTTATACGATAAAATTGGACTATAAATTGTTTATTTAATTGAAAATAAATTTAAATACAGGATGTTTGCGTAATTACTAGCCAGCACTTTTCTTAAATAGTACGTTGCCTCGTAATAGAGAAAAAGAAAGTGATTTGACCGGTCATGGTAGGAATGGGTATACATGAAGTGCCGGTAGGTTTAGTGTTAACACGTTTGAGGGTTTGAGGTTTGAAGTTGTACATCCGGTCTCAGACAAAATATTCATCCAGACTTAACAAACATCGTGGGATTTGTGACAGGTCACTGAGCCAGTGGCTACAACCGTACACACTGGCGTTTCGGCGACGAGACAATACCCTATACAAACGCGATTGTTTACACAAAAACAACCAATGTTACCAACGATTTGTCCGGGTCGATAGGGCTTGGTCAATAGTCGTGGTATGTGTATGCAGGCTCGCAGGCGGAAGTTTCAAATTCCACCAGACGAGGGAAATGTATTATCGCTGTTTGCCAGGAGTAGAATTTCCCAGAGTTGGCATTATTTTTTCAAATTTATAATAAATTTGAAAATTCAGAGGTGCTTTGTTTTTACGAGCCGAAAAGATACAATATTTTTGATATTACACGTTAAAGTTTTTATATTATATTTTCATATTTTTCTATAAAAATATTGAATTTGCCTCGACTATTGATAATTTTATGAATTCATAAAAAGTAGTGAATTTATATAAATTTCTATTGAATATTGATTAAATTAATGTACGTGATTCCTGTAATAGTGTGCACGATAACACGTATTGCACGCATTTATTAATGTAGATTTTAATATTCAATACAGTGAAATTTCATGAATAGAAATTTTAACGAGTTTTATTCCCCGGCATCTAATTAGAAGACAACCATCGGTCTAAGAGTATCCTTCAGACGTATGTATTCCAGCGTATTTTTCATTTATCTTTGTTCACTGCGAGCTCCACTTCAATTAGAATTTTCCTTTGAAGCTTTATCTTTTGCATTTATTCCCGCGTATTTTTCCATTGGTGAAAAACGTTTTCATTTGTTTCGGAATGTAATGAATGTTCTGTTTCTCTTGGTCTACGTTATCCTTGTCTGTTCTTTATTCTTTCGTTGATTACGTATTACCGTCGTATTATCTTACAGCCCATTTAGAGATTACGCGCAAATGAAACGCGTACTCTGTTATGCTTGTTTATAAACTTATTCATGGCCTTCAATAACAATTTTCTATTCATTTTATTACGATAGAAAAAAAAACACGCTTTATTAAATTTATTTCTTTGGGCTATTTACAACAATTAGTATATGCACTTTTTAATAAGAATATAAATTGTACAAATGAAACAGCTACCCTTTGCTTCGAATTATATATTCAGATTAAAACGAAAACATAAATTTGATTTGTCCAATGTTTGTTCAAAGGGCGACTAAAATAATTGCAGAATTTAATATATATTTTAACAAATATTTTACATTCTCGTTTATATCGTATAAATCTGCAAAGATTAAATTATACGAAAACGTGGAACGTTAATTAATAACCAAAAGGAATCGTATTATAATTGTACAAAAATCGTGCACGTTACGAATATCGAAAATATATTCATTTCATTTGATCCAATTAACGAATTAAAATCTGTTCCGTCGAACGATATATCGCCAACTATTCGAGAACCCTCGAAGAACGACTGTAGTAGCATTCGTTCCAAGAAAAACTGTACAAACGTGTTCGAGTGCGCGTGCAGAACGATCAGTTTACTTAATGACCAAAATTTGAATAGATAATTAATCGCGCGTATATCAACTGTTGTGACAGAATCGCGTGCTCGCGTTCAGGGGTCCTTTAATGGCCGGCGTTTGCACCTGTCGCTCACTTCGTTCGTCGCGCTGCTCTCATCTCTCGATTTTTGTGTGAAAGCGCTGCGTTACACGAAACGTCAAGTCGTCGGGCATTCGAGCACGAAACGATCGATAGGCGCGTGTAAAAAACTACAGTAATTGGCTTACACGTTCTAGCGAAGGAACTGTGGCGTGACATTCGAAAGCATTTAACAATATTAATATTAATTCCAAGGAAAGAGTCAAAGTTAAAGTTAAAAGATGAAAATTTCTTTGCCTAACAATAGTCCATGGAGAAATGCGTTTTACACCACCAACTTTGAGGGTGGGAAACACCCCCTAAATATGAATATCAGCAGCTGAAAAAGATACGTGTTCAATATTTTGCAATGCTCTATCGGTGTAGCAAGTTTCATCAAATTCGGAGTGATGACACTTGGGTGATTTGTAAGATCGAGAGCCGTTTGATTTGATTTGATCAAAGTAAAATAAATAAAATTTAGAAGACCATTATGGCACGAGTGTTGAGGATTCTTCTCACAAAGGTGGACAAAACATTTGTTTCCTGTTCTCCCTCGTATTTCAGATCTCGTGACAATGTATACCTTGATTAGGCATCGTCCTATATGTTCATAATTAACACTAACATTCGGAATCATTAACAAACTACACCACATTTAAGCAATAGTTAAGAAAGGCCTGGAACCGTTGTTAAGTTTATTAATTGTTTTATCAAAAATAAGACAAGAAGGACCGTAAATATACAGGATGTTTGGCCATCCCTGGGAAAAATTTTAATAGGCGATTCTGGAGGCCAAAATAAGACGAAAATGAAGAATATCAATTTCTTGATTGGGGATTCTTTAAAAAGTTATTAAAAAATTTCAAATCATTCTGGAAAAATTATGTTTGGTTGCGAGGGTCACTTACAATCATTTTTTATGGATTGGCATACCTCCGAAATCCTACGCACTTTCGAGAAAAAAATTCAGTAAGTGGACTTTCCCATCGAAATTAAAAAATTTTTAATCATTCTGAAAAAATTATTTTTGGTTGTAGGGGTCTATTATAATCATTTTTGGTCGACAGACATACCCCCGAAATCCTACGCATTTTCGAGAAAAAAAATCCTTACCGAAAATGTAATGGCTGACCATACATTGACCGGTTTCACTGAAATTTTTCGACGAAAATAAAAAATTTCATATCGTTCTAAAAAAATTATTTTTGGTTGTAGGGTATAATAATAATTATTTTTGGTCAATACGCAAACCCCCGAATTCCCACCCACTTTCGAGAAAAAAATTCCTAATCGAAGATATAATGTATGATCCCCGGAAATTTCATGCGTATCTTTAAAACGTCATAACTTCTGAACGGATTGAAGAATTTTAATGTTTCAAAAGGCAAACGACGCGTATTTTAGCGAAGAATATGTAGAAATTCCAAAAATATTCGAAAAGTTGATCCTTGAGCCCGCAAAATGAGAAAAACCCCATAAAAATGGTCCAGTTTTCAAACAGCCGTAACTCCTTCAATAGTGAATATATTCCAATGAAACTTTTTTCTGAAGTAGAGTTCACGAGTACCTACAAAAAAGTATTAGACAACTTTTCTGTAGGACGTCAAACAAAATTATTAAAAATCAAAAACGAGTGTTCAAGAAAAATCGACATGGGGTAAGCTGCTGAAATTTTTCGGTGAAAAAAAAAATTACAAATCGTTCTAAAAAAATTATTTTCGTTTGCGGGGGTCAATTACAATCATTTTTGGTGAATAAACAAACCCCCGAAATCCTGCTCATTTTCGAGAAAAAAATTCAGTGCAAGCGGAACTTTAAACGTTAATAACTTTTTAACGAAACCTCCATCAACAAATTAGTATTCTTAATTTTCGTCTTATTTTGGCCTCTAGAATCTCTCATTAAAATTTTTTCCAGGTTGGCCGAGAACTCTGTATAGAAGATGTGCAGCTAATCATGCAATTGTTTAATTCTAATCTTAATTATTATGTCAAACGATATAAAGCAGCACAAATTCCATCTGTTCCCATAAAGAATAAAAAGTTTTCAATTTAGACTCACTAATGATAGCTTCACACGCTTCTAACACAAGTAACATTTTAGGAAATTTAGATTGAATGATCGTAAACGTAAGAAAACAGGGTTTTCGTGTTTCACGGGAGGCGTAAAATCTGGCGAGCAGAAGAATTAAACGGTATCTAAGTATGTCATCTCTACATGTAGATCGTATTATTCGAAGGCAGAAAAAGTTGCAACTTGAAAACGAGGTCGCGGTGGATTAGTACGTTTATGTGAACTTTTTTCGTTGTTCACAAGTCTTGATCAGAGTGTTGTATCACACGATGAAAGAAGTATATCACAAAGTTTATTTTCGAACCTCCCTTCTCCACGTTTTGATATTCATCTGGAATTTCTTTATTAATAGTTCTATTCAAATGTAGAAGTCGAGATACCAACAGAAATAATTTTATTCTGCAATCTAAATTCAGTTCTATGTTCAAAAATAACGAAGTTCTTAAATACTTTGAAAATGAATTTCTCAACAACTATTAAAAAATTGACAATTTTATGAACCAAGGTAAATTCATTTTTTCTTTTATTTTAAAATCGTTACATAATTCTCTGTATTATATACTATTTTAAGAATTCATAACTCTTGGAGACGATCAATACTCTCGCCCCTATCTTAGATCCATCCCCGAAGGAGTGCAAAATAAGTAGGTAGGCGGAAAACAATTAGATAAAAGCATTCGTCGCTTGTTGTATAAACATCACACGGTAAATCTTGAGCTGGATTTCCAGCATACGGAAAAATATTCAACCAGCGTAAAGAGAACTGCACGTTGCCTTTCCACTCTCCTTGACAAATTACCACGTCTCTGATAACTTTATTCCAAGCTATTAATGATGTTTTCACTAATTTCGCGAGAAGCTTTGTACTTACCTGCAAGATATAAGTTACACCTCATTAAAGTTGGAAACATCACGAAGCTTTTCCCGGTTATGGCCCCATAATTTACAGGCTGATTCCTCGTAAACATCTTGACTCTATACAAGCAGCTAAGATCGTTTGCCGTAGTCGAGTAGCGTGTAGCAGACGGAATTTCCCGATTTCGCGATGCAAATTGCAACCTAGATGCGCCAAAGCTGCTACGAATTTTTGTGATCGTGAATGAACACTTCCCTAGAAGGAAGAACATCGAAACTGTTCGGCAAAGAAACTCGATAAAATTGATACGTTGGTAAAACAACGTCAAACCGAGGATTAACGTATGCTTTGATATTTTATTTTCCCGTTAAAACAAAGTAACGATATTTTCCCCGTGCAACAAGGACCATTTTACGCGATTTACGCGGCATGTTGCTTATTTACTTCGCGAAGAAGCTCGAGTTCGTTTGAATAATCGCGCCCCTTAATCGCGGCAAGTTGCAATCTCCGCCTCCTAAAAAGATTGAACCGAGTGTACACAGATGCTCTTTCAGGAGTTGCAACTTTTTCATGCAACGGGTGCTTGGAAACTATCCGACGGCACAGGGCCGTGTTTAGCAAGTCAACACATTAAGCTTTAATTTAAGGTTAATGGAAACTTACGTAGACACCGGTTCCAACGTGCACGCGTAAATGTTACCTTTCTATAACGCGAGCTTCGTGAAAGAATAACGCGAGGGAAAAGAGGCTGGGGGGGATGGGTCCCTAGTTGCAGCTGCAACCGGCCTTCCGGGAACTAAAAGTTCAATTTACTCTTCCTTTAAGGGTAACATGTGCCAGACGTATCTAGGTATCAATAACGTAACCCAGTTCGATTTATCAAAGATGCTGCTCTATTCTTGTCCTTAATCGGCATCTGTTCAAGATCTCCCGATGGTAGAAAAACGAAACGTCTCGGGGAGAAAGTATTTCGCGAGATAATGAGAGGTAATTGTGAATTTGTTTTGGATTTAACTGGGCTTGGAATGTGGGCCACGATTCGTTCCAACGAATCCGCGATCAGCCATCTTTGTAAAGTGCAATCTCGTGTGATAAAATTTATTATTTATAACCTATAATTCCCTCGTACTCGACTGTCAAAAAGACCCAGAATATTAAAAGAATATTAAAAATATTAAAACTGTATAATCAAATAATTATTTTTTTATTTATAGTGAAAGAGTTGAGAAAATTCTGATTGTTTTTTACGATGTTCTCGACAGTAGTTTCACAACTATAATCAAACAATTTCCTGACACTTTTTTTTCTATAATTATAAACAAGTGAGGTGGCCTGTTTTGGGTGTTTCATCCTGTATAATTAAATATAATTATATATCACATATAGAAGAGAAACTTAGAAATACGAGATCGATATCAATTCCAATTAAAAATTGCTCAATGGTTACGGATGAAATATTTGCTTTTTCTTTTTTTTTTTATCTCTGAGAGTATCAATATTTCCTGTGCACCCTGTTTATTCGGCTCGCTTGGTCTCGTTGTATTTTTCGTCGCTGCTGGTTATTTATGTAGTTTCGAAACAGGGGCGAAACACGATGCGAGATTTAAGTCTGTTTCCGATAAATTATGTTAGTGTTAAAGCTGTCACGCGAGCGTGTGTGTGCCGCAGGTACGCCGAGGGAAGCGGTGGAGTTGCGCTAGTTTCAGTATGTGTTGACTCCCAGAGCGAACAAGCCGTAATGTCGAGGACAGAACCACTTGGATTTCAGCAAGAGGTTTCGCGTTTCGTTCTCACTTAGCAAGAGTGCAAGGAGATACTTCGACGATGTTTTCGGACCTCTTTCGCTGCAGTTACTTTATGGACCGTTTCGCCATAACGTATCGCGAATGAAGGAAAGCGATCCAATAATTGGCAGAAGGCACAACAAACTCGTTCATATTTTTATTATATTAGGTGCACAAACGAATAATCCAATTTTTATTTTGAAAGAAAGTAAAATTGAATTGTTCCGTCAAAGTATTTGCCGTTACTTTCTATAACTTTAAGACAACTGATGAATTCCATCTCGGAAAAATTTTACGTTTTTGGACCCGATAAAGTCGTCAAGCCATTTTCGGATATCATCCACTGATTGGAAGTGCATATCTGATAAGGCGTGTTGCATTGACTGGAATAGGTGATAATCAGAATACGCCGGGTGCTGAAAGACATCCCAGCCAAGACTCATTATGGTGTCTTTTGTATGGGAAGCAATATGTGGCCTGGCGTCGTCATGCAACTCTCCTTTGCCAGTATACGGACGTTTTCGTTCCAATGCTTGACTCGAGCAGATTAATCGACGTTGCTAGCAGTCCACAGTAACTGTTTCATCCGGTTCCAACAACCTCATAATAGACCACGCCATTGATATCCCCCCAAATGCAGAGAAGAACCTTCTTTCCGAAGCGATTGGGTTTTGCAACCGATGTTGATGCTTCTCCGGTATTTATCCATGACTTTCTGCGTTTTGGATTGTCATAGAGTATCCACTTCTCATCGCCCATAACGATTTTCCACAAGAAAGACTTTCGACGCTGCTTATTGAGATGAGAAAGACACTCTGCCACTCGTTGATCTTTGTTGGTTGCACTGAGTTCACGCGGAACCCATTTTCCTTCTTTCTGGATCTTTCCCATCTCACGTAAGCGTTTGGAAATCGTTTGCTGGGTTACTCCTAACTATTCTGCAAGTTCTTTTTGCGTTTGTGTCGCATTCTCAGCGAGCAGTTGTTCCGAATCATCGTTGTCGCACTTCCGAGGGCCTCCAGGGCGTTGTTTGTCGATTAGACTCAAATCACCGCTTCTAAACCGCATAAATCAAAATGTGCACACATCATACGATACAACACCTTCACTGAGAAAAGAATAATCCCGATTTGCATGCTCTTATTCACTTTTCCCTTGTTGGAATTCGTAAAGAATGCAGTGTCGGATATGCACCTTATCTGTCGCCATTTTCGACTCTACTGAATTGAATACTTTTGAAGGTTATGTTGGGCCTTTCGCTAAACTATCTTTTCTTTTAACTAGCTGTATGTCAACACTATATGACCGCAAAAGAGCGGGAAAATCTATTGACTTTAAACTTGATTTAATAACTGCTCCAGATAATTTGGATTATTCATTTGTACACCTAATATTTCGTACGATAGAGGAATGTATTTATAAAGGCAAGGTTTAGAAAAGTCAGTTGCACCCCTTATTTTATCCCAGTGGTGTTTATGTACGTTAAATAAACAAAATGAATAACAGGCCTGAGTTTAAAATCGTATGAAACTTTTTTTTATAGAGATTTATTAAATATAAATAGAACTGAGAAAGATGGTTCAGCCAGTGAATAGAAAACACAGAACTCGCTCGAAAATATTTCAGTCAGATGATTTTACGCTAAAACATCGACAAGACTCGAGAACCTATCTTGGACTGTTTTGAAAACGGAAATTGAAACGGATCCACACGAATCGATCGGTGATATCGAAGTTAGGTCTAAAAATAACGCTCCAGTACCTGTGCACACTATACTCGTTCAAAATTTTTATCCAGTTAAAAATGCCGAATAAAAGATAAATGATTCAAACGTTGCTCGTTAAATGGAAACCGAAATTTCAATTACAGAATCAAATATTTCACAATGAACAAATAAAAATATAACCGTTCGATCGAATAAACGTCACGATCAAATTGTTGTACGTTGATTTTATTGATTAATTATTATTCCAGTGAAGAATCTCCCTTTTTCGGTTTATTTTACATTTGTATTACTCGAAACGATGCACTATGAAGATGTTAACAATTGAAATCATTCAGAATTGACTGAAAATTGAGATTGATCATTTTGATGCACACTGATTTCAACGTCAAGATGAACAATCTGTTTCTAACAGACAAAAAGAGACCAATAGTGTATAAATATTGAAAAAGAAAAACTATATAGTTGCATTTTATATAGTCACCACTATCTGGTGAATAAAAATCGCTGTTTGCTTAATATTCGTCGATATAATATCATATTTGTATAAAAACCCTCGACTACAGGAACGAGCAATTTTTTAAATAATTATTCTGAAAAGGTGAATGAAAGTATGCTCTTGAAAACATGTTTTTCTTCAAATTAACGCCTTAATTGGCTCCCTAGATATAGAACATCAAAGTGTGGCATTTAAAGTGCGGGGGATGTAGAACGTCGACCGAAATTCTCGGAAACGTTATGACCCAGTTTCCTTCGCGGATATACATTCGTCGCGATTAGTAATGGAGGAAAAAAAAAAAACGCTGACTCAGTTTTCACCGCTGACCATTGCTTACGTGCCAAGTTTGAGGTAAATTAGTAAAAAGGTGTGAGCGGCTAGCTCGATTGTACGAGAAAAAAAAGAAAAAGTAAAACATAACCTCGATTATTACCAGGCGACCATCCCTTTCGCTCATCGAGGTGTGTGCATTTAAATTAGTACAAAAGGTTAGAGTGGGAACCTCGATCGTGCAAGTAAGAAAAAGAGTAAAATATTACCGCGATAATTGCCAAGTGAACAGTATCAGTTATTGGGGTTGCACCCTTACGCATCTTCGATACAAAATCACGCTTACTTCGGTTACGTAACTTTTTGCAAAACAGCTATTATTTTTCTTATTTACCACTCGGTTAACTGTTTCCACTATATTGCCGGCACAACAATTTTATCTTATAACGTCGCCAGGATATTACGCATGCATCAAACGTTCTCGATTATATCGCACGTCTTTTCCAAGTCCAAGAGCATTATGTTTCCGGTATCTGCACATGTTATCTTACGAAAGACATGCTCAAAGAAAAATATGGTATGGATTTTCGGCTTCAGATGGAATACCAGAGCTATTCTGCTTCATCAATTTCCTGTCCATAGTTCCGGATGAGAAATGGCAGCGGGGGTGCATTTATCACACGCGACTTACAGATATTTAAAATGACTGTATTTTATAAAAGAGTCTGTACCGATACAACATCAAGTTACGATGAATGTTGATAAATTCGCTGGATAAGGGAAAACAGCTTTCAATAAATCGATACTCGTATTTAATTTCTAAAAGAAATGTCTCGATACAGTATTGTTCTGAATTACAGCGAGGCCCGTTGAATTAAAAACAATGCACGCCAATTGAAGTCGAAGCTACTCAGTTAAAATTAGCTGCTGCTATTTACTAAATTAATACTGTTGGAGCAAGTTGAGATAGGTCGGGTGCTCCATGAATGAAGTTGTTGGACGATGTTGTCTCTGCTCGTTTGAACTTTGCGACGGGGACTGTGTGTATTAAAATTAAAATAGTTCAAGAATAAGTAAATAGTTCTTGGTATTTGTGATCCAGTTTCGGTTAAAATATTTAAGGAACAATATGCTTGCCTTGAACGTTTCGATCATGGTTTTTGGTCCCCTTCAGGACAGTAAAGGAGTTTAACCCTTAAGTGGATTATTGGGGTCGCTGCGGCCCTCCGCAAGTTTAAACTAATAATTCCACAATATGTCAATGCAATTATTTGAAAATTTATGGAATCCTCCGTGAGCTCATTATTTTTTAAATGCTTTAAAGGAAAGTTGATTTTCATTTACTAATTTGGTAAAAATCAACATTAAGTAAAATAATTTTTAGTAACAAGGTCTGGTCACTTAAGATTAACATCTGGGATATCGAATAACGTTTTGAAATTTATAATCCTGGAAGCAATTAACGTCTGCAATAATTAATAGGAATTGCTAAAATTTCTTTGGGTGTAGAACGTTAAAGTTGATTACAAAATAAACATAGAAGACAGCGTTAATTATAATAGTTGTTATATTCATCAGACAGAGGATGAAGAGTTCTTTAAAATGAGTGTTCATTCGAGTCGATCGCGTGGTTAGTTCCGGAGATGTAAGGGTTCGAAGCGTTTGTTTACTTTTCATTGTTGACGTCGCGAGGTCATTGACCGTGCGTGTAAATAGTAAACAGTGCGTAGTAAGTTCTTGGATATACATAAATTACGATATCTACAAAACGAAAAGTCGGATCGAGATAAAACAAGAACCATTTTAAAGGGGAGACCTTGCCGCTCCTAACAGTGGCTCAATTATGAATTAAACACTAGTATCGTCGGAATTACACACGTTTAAAGTTTGTACTACTTTTAATACGCGTTAATAGAGTTCTGAAAGACGAACAGAAGACTAGAGGAATGTAAAAAATTACACTTTGGAAAGCTCTGCCATTTCTAACGATGATTCAGTTACGCAGGCAACGTAAGTAGTCTGAGAACTGCACGCGTGTTGAATTTGTTTACTTTTTATTTGCATTACGTTCGAGCCTGTAAGCTTCGTCGATGCTAGTCTAATGATCTTGCGTTTGCAGCGTTTTTGAAAAATTTTGTTCCTTCAGCGGGTCAAGTGACCGTGTTTATCGTCGATTCGTGGCCGTTGCGATGACAGTTTGAAAATATTCGTATTGGTAAATGCACATTTTGTTCGGAATTTGTATGCACGTCGTGTCGAAGTTCGTTTAATATTCAGCCAGGTCCCCGTGTTGCGGCAGAGAGTCGTGATCGGTTATTTTATGGCAATATAGCGCTGCTCTCACGATAGATTAATATCGTAAAAGCTAGTTGAAATAGAATGTGGTATATGGGCGTATTATAACGACCTGTTATACACGGATTCTAGCAATCTGGACGTGAAATATTTTTGAACGACCATGCTAACCACCTATATTTTCAGTTTTTATTTATTTTACTAACGAAGCAGGATTTATAAAAGAATGACACAGTCAATCTATACGAGGAACGTGTCAAAATATTTTTTTCCATTTTCCAACGCGCGACGGAAGTATTCTAATCGAAAAAATACGTTTCAAGACACCTGAAAGTAGTTTTATTTCACTTACGTTCATATTCTCGTCTCAATGCTTGTATTATTAAATATAGTCAAATGTTAGAGAATATAGCCTTTCGAGATCTCGATCCTCGAAACATGTCTAAGGTTATTTATAACGATTTTAACGTTGTTAAAGCAATTTTTACGTGCACGACGCGGCTCCATCCTACTTTCGTTTTGTAGTTCGAATATTTTTAAACGACTTCTTCCCAGATCGATGGATAGGAGGTTGCTAGGCCTCAGCGACGCTCGGTTTACTGACCTGAATCCATTGGATGTTTATTTCTGGGAGATTTAACATCTATTGAGTATGCAGCGCAAATTAATGACGCTCATGGTCTTCGGGGAAAGATAGGCGAAATTGGAAATTACTCGAGCGATATCATCATCCAGTATTAATGTTTTGCCGTGCTGTGACGAGTATCAAATGCTTCCTTCAATTTTTTATAACTAACAGAGGCCACAGATGCAACGATCCGTCGTGAAATAATTTGTATTTTGACAGACTTTAAGAAATATTGTTTGATAAACATTATTATTCAGCATTTTAGTCGTGATTAATCACTGTACGAATACTTTTTGTAGCAGTTTTCATATAACAATACCGTTCGATAAATATTATTTCTCGAATAATCTGATTGAACGCCGAGGTATGCTATCGAAGCGGAGTAACTCTTCGTGGCTCGGGGTACCCAACGAAAATACGGAAGTTCACGTTTCTGAGACGTCGTTAAATCAGAATCGGCCTCGGAACTCCGTGAAAGTGCTTTGCGTAATACGAAAACTTTTTCTGAAATTCAAGTAGCTTATGTGCTCAAACCTCTCGACGTGTCCCCTGTTTTCTCGCGCAACACCCGCGCAAGAGCTGAAGAAATACTGCTGAAGTATGAGAAGGCGCTAGCACGAGGGTCGTTCAATAAGTCCTCAGAAAAAGATAGAAAAACAAATTATTTTAGGTAGATTCTTTTTCATCTTTCAACATAATCTCCTTTCAGCTCTATACGCTTCTCCAAGCGATTCTCCAACTTTTTTAAGGCGTCTAAAAAGTAAGATTTTGGAAGGTCCTCAAAATAGGCATCTGTTTGACGTGAACCGTTGCCCGTCGAGCCATTTTTAAACTCATTTATCCAACTGTAAATGGTTGCAAACGCAGGAGCAGCCTTATACAAGTGTTTCATCACCGCTCGAAACTCACATTTGTCCATTTTTCTAAATGAGCAAAAGTTTCTCGCTTCAATGGACAATAAAAATGAAACCGTGTGGTGGATATAACTGAGAATTTGACAGCTGTCTAGTGGGGCTATGATGCTTACTATAAACAAAAGCCTTCGATGCTACGAGCGCCAGCTCCTGGATTTTCTAAGGGCTCATTGAACGACCCTCGTAGTTACGCATTACGAGAGAACCTTTCTAGATTTCTTTTTTCTGTTTTCACTGCCCGTCTTTGCACTCGTTCGCGTCACCAGCGAATCAAGTTCGAAAGTATTGTTTTAGAAATCGTCGGATGCTTTCCAAGCTACAGGACTCCATTCAACATGGTTTCAATTATTGTAAGAGATTGCTGTTGTGCTCGTGGAAAGTAACTACGAAAGTATGGACAAACGATTGCAGGACTTTAGAGTCGCGATCCTCGAACAGGTCGGCCATCTTGTCTAACGCGCATCTGATTTCATACGAAACACACTGGGACAGTTTTCATACTCGCGGATTATACGGTTAATGAATATATTTAAATTTGCAGAGGTTTTGCACAAAGTAAAAATGAATAAACAATCCAGGGATTTATGTAAAGGAAAAAGGTAAAATTAATTAGAACTGTACTTCGGAATTAATACAATTCAAAGACTTAAATTCAAGGGAAGTGTAACATCCTCGTAGCATTCCTTGGAAAGATCATGAATTTTAAAATGGAACCATTATGAATATTCATATCGTGCATGCTTCTTATTAGCTTAACGAAACGATCTGCAAGGAATTAAATAAACAAATGAGACTTAATATTTTAGTACACGGTTTCGCGATGGAAAACAGATATTATTATATTTCTTTACGTAAATATTAGTTATACTTGGCAAATTTAAGTTCTAAGTATTTCTTCGAATAATTTTCAAACTATCGGTATCAGAATTATTATGGTTATTAAGTAATATTATAGGTTTTTAAGCGTCGAGTTATTTAATACGTGTAAAATCTCAAGTCTATAAACGTTGTCTCTAACAGAATTAATTGAGCCTCAAGGATATTGAATTACCTCATTAAACTTGTTTCGCGTGTAGTGTGAGGAATATAGGAAAGCGAATGACTTTGAAAATGTAAATATACAGGGTGAAACCGTTAAGACAGACCACTTGAATAGTTTCTCTATTTTTGGCCATATTTGTAAAATATTAAACAAGCAACAGTAATGAATCACCAAAAAGGAATTTAAAATACAGTAAACAGTTATTTGGAATATAATATTTTAATTGTAACAAGATATATCAGTCATATAAAACCACAGTAAAAAAACATTTCATTTCGTTCCAGAAAAAGATATCTCCAAAATGTTCGATGCGATGAATTCTACAATTTTAATAATTCTGTGAAACCCAAAATGTGATGGAAAACATACCAGCAGAAATTCAATAGTTTCCAACGGGATATGAATTACCACTGCAGAAATTTTTGAATTATTTTCGTAATAAACGGGATTGGATAAATTTATCTTTCTTTAAACGAAACCAAATACATTTTATCGTGGTACTTTAGAAAGAATAAAAGCAAACACAGTGATATTAATTCTGATCAATATTTGGTTACGCGGATATATGCATTTCAAAGTGGAAGAATAATTTTCGTAACAGTATATTTTGCATATGGAATATTCACACTTTGTAACGTTTGTATATTTATTAGCTACGGAGATAGAAACTCTCGTGGGAAGTAAATTTTTCTAAAAATCCGTGGAAACTGCCAACTCCGAAAGATTGTTTCGAGAGAGGAAAATTTGTAATTTAATTCACTTCTATCTATCGTCTACTTTCACGCGGACTAAAACATATATCAATTTGAACAAAATCTCTGACATCGAGTACAAAAGTGATCGATTTGGCGCGGAATGACCCAGTTGCAAGGCGCGAGAACTAAATGGTTCCTCGCGAGTTTTTAGTGACAGATAACAGTAAAAAGCGATTGAGCACTCTTCCGAACAGTTCCTCCTAAGAGGAGCCTTTATTTTCCGGCGGAAGCTCGAACGTTCGCGGCTGATTCGTGGTCGTCAACTTTAAAACCATACGTCTCGAAGTGTGGTTCGCGCGAATAGCAGGGCGGAGTGGTTAAACGTCGTATTACGTCGAAGCAACGGTAAAAAAGAATCGATGACTACAATCGCTGTTTCCACTAGCCTCTGGATTACTACCATAGTGCATTGAAATCGACGATTTTTACAATATTAAAATTAAAATGTCTTCTATGAAACGAAAATTCACTTAAATTGAGAACTAAATTATGCATACTAATTCCTCTTGCGAAAAGAAAACGAAAAGTCCTTCATCATTTTGCAATCCGAGGCTTCGTTTTCAAGATATAAACAGTTAAAATTTACTGATCAGTCAGCTAATCGTGCGCCGCCATATGCATTCGCCACATGAGAACTTTGAGTACTTATTTCTCGAAAACGAAGCCTCGGATTGTAAAACAGCAAAGGACTTTTTGATTTAGTTTTTTGTGAAGAATTCGCATGTTTCGGTTTATTTCATCGTTTTGATGTATCTTGTGTTATACAGACTCAGAGACACGTTTACTTCCCATTACAGAAAATAAAAATAATTAACAGCGAATAGAGTATTTAATTTGTTTTTTTTTTCATTATTGTACCACGTGGAACTCATTTTCGAAATGACATTGTACAACATTTGTATTCCGGATCGGAAATGTTTCGAAATAACGACACAAATGAGATTACAACGTATTTAGGAGACTGCGCTTATACTTGGCCGTTGTCGCGGTATTCTACATCATTTCGCAATCCAAAATTGCGCCGCGTTAGCCGCTTTTGGGTTTGCAATTATGACGCGAACAGCAATTTTATTTCGTAATTAAAACTTATGATGTGATCACGCTCGCGCGCGATAACGACGCGACCGTCCTCCCCATTTTTAACGAAACTCTAAATATTATCGCCGCGCATTTTGCGTTGACTTCCGCGGAGACGGAAATTATATTTGATAATTGGACAGTTTTTTCTTTGATAAAATTCAAATTTAACGAGGAGAATCCAGGGACCCCAACTGTTATCAATTTCTTTATATTTTATGATTACTATCCTCAATTTTAATTTTAACCTAACTATTGCTTATGGCTTTTTCTATCCAAATTTTTGAAACTACTGTTATTTTTGGTCCCTGTACAAATTATTGAATGAGAAATAATTCCAACGTTTTAGCAACAGAATATTTGATCAATTTCTTTACATTTTATGATTACTATCCTGAATTTTAATTTTAACGTGACTATCGTTTATGGCTTTTTCTATCCAAATTTTTGAAACTACTGTTATTTTTGGTTTCTGTACAAATTATTGAATGAAAAACAATTCTAACGTTTTAGTAACAGAATATTTAGTCAATTTCTTTATATTTTATGATTACTATCCTCAATTTTAATTTTAACCTGGCTATTGCTTATGGCTTTTTCTATCCAAACTTTTGAAACTACTGTTATTTTTGGTCCCTGTACAAATTATTGAATGAAAAACAATTCCAACGTTTTAGGAACAGAATATTTAGTCAATTTCTTTATATTTTATGATTACTATCCTCAATTTTAATTTTAACCTAACTATTGCTTATGGCTTTTTCTATCCAAACTTTTGAAACTACTGTTATTTTTGGTCCCTGTACAAATTATTGAATGAAAAACAATTCCAACGTTTTAGCAACAGAATATTTAATCAATTTCTTTACATTTTATGATTACTATCCTGAACTTTAATTTTAACGTGACTATCGTTTATGGCTTTTTCTATCCAAATTTTTGAAACTACTGTTATTTTTGGTTTCTGTACAAATTATTGAATGAGAAACAATTCCACGGTTTTGGTAACAGAATATTTTAGTCGGGAATTTCGAAACTCCCCACGAATTTCCGGTACATTGTTGCAAACTTGATGACTGGCAGTTCACTATTGTATTGACGCGTTCGTGATAGAATTGGACACGTATTAACGAATTTTTAATACGCGACCTCGATTTGTTATTTGCCCGTGCAATTGTTTTAATTGTTTATCTGTCACGATCGCCACTGCGGAACGCCTTGTCGACGAAGTGCCGTTTGTCAATTTCATTCGACAGATAAAACGTGAAATTTTGTCGGACCCATAAACAACACCGAATTTTGTTTCATCGAATTATTTAGAAGAATCGCCAACGATACTCGAAACGAGAATATCGATCACAGGAGGGTGTACGCGTGAATCGACAACACATTTGTATACCAGCATTGATAAAGTAAAAATTTTTATCGCGATCGCATTTACGCGCACGCAACTTTTGCCTTTTTCAAACAGTTTTCATTTATTCGTAACTCGCATCATTTATGTGAATTTCATAACTATTCAATCGCAGATATTCTGTTCTAATATTTTTTAATATAGCGACGAATAAACTGAAAGACGACAAAGTATTTGCTCGGGATATAGTTCGTTAGAAAATTCTATAAATGAATAAAAGTATAAAATATTACGCTTCATGGCGGAGTATTCCAATATTGTATAATAATATACGCGTCGCATTTCAGAAAAAAAATTGATACAGAACAGACGCGGACGTTAGCTCGGAGATTTTAACAAAATTTTCAGCGAAAATTGGTGTCCGCGCCATACGTCATCGTCTAAACGAATTTAGATTGATGGGACGAGTCGCGTGGAAAAAAGCATATTTGCTAAAACGAATTTCTAGAAAAAAATCTGGAGCAATTGATGTTGGCAAAGGAATGTCTAAACCGGTCACGGGAACAGTGATACGAAGAATTTGTTTTCGACGAATCGAATTTTAATTTGTTCGAACCGAAAAGTAAAACATGCGTCGGGTTCAAAGTCCAAAGAAACGGCGAATCGGTTATAGTTTTGGGAATAATTTGTTCAACATGTTAATATTGACGTTTTACAAAATATATAATAAAATTGTTGGTTTCCTCTTGGTGGTTGTTGAAAGTACTACAAGAAAATCAATATTTATGCTGATAAAACTTGTACTTCGGAAATTTTCTACCTTTGATAATAATTATAAACTGCAGGAAGCACAGTCTGTATTTTCAAGCAACGATCGTTACGTTGGATTTAAGTGGCGGTATGTTGTAAACACTGATAAAGCATCTCCTACCTCCGAAGATCAAGTTTTCTTTCCTACTTTACGAAATAATTGAAGATAAATCGTGGGAAGTGCAGTTTGTAGTTTCAAGCAACAATATTTTCACTGGATTTCACGCTGTTTATGTTTACTTATCGCGAATCTCTGGCAAGGTAGATAAGATTCACAAATGGAAGACAATTTTATTAATGAAAACTAAAATTCTATATATATTTCAATAACTTACGCCTCATCAATTTATTCCCACTATTTTCGTAAAAACATAAATATAAAAATTTAATAATTATATTTTACATTAATTACTAATGTTATACTAATGTTATGCTAAATTTATACTAATTTTATACTCGCTCAGTTAACGAGCACCAATTCTGAAGCCTGTAAAAGTCATCTTGAATTGATTGAGCACTTTGCTAAAATCAAGAATATTAATTTGTTGACGGAGACTTCGTTAAAAAGTTATTAATGTTTAAAGTTCCGCTCATACTGAATTTTTTTCTCGAAAGTGGGTAGGATTTCGGGGGTAGATCTATTCACCAAAAATTATTGTAATTGACCCCCGCAACCGAAAATAATTTTTCCAGAACGATTTGAAAATTTTTAATTTCGTCGAGAAATTTTACACATTCTCGAATTTTTTTCTCGAAAATGGGTAGGATTTCGAGGATACGTCTAATGACCAAAACTGATTGTAATTGACCCCTGCTACCAAAAATAATTTGTTTAGAACGATGTGAAACACATGAAATTTCAGGGAAACATATCAATGTATGGTCAGATATTATATTTTTGGCAAGGAATTTTTTTCTCGAAAATGGGTAGGATTTCGAGGATACGTGTAATGACCAAAACTGATTGTAATTGACCCCTGCTACCAAAAATAATTTCTTTAAAACGATTTGAAAAACATGAAATTTCAGGGAAATATATCAATGTATGGTCAGACATTACATTTTCGGTAAGGAATTTTTTTCTCGAAAGTGGGTAAGATTTCGGGGGTGTGTGTATTCACCAAAAATGCTTGCAATTGACCCCTGTAACTAAGTATAATTTTTTCAGAATGATTTGAAATTTTTTAATTTAATTTCGTTAATAACGTTTTAGTGATGCCTCAGTCAGGAAATTGATATTCTTGATTTTCGTCTTATTTTGGCCTCTAGTAGGCGAATACCTTGTATATTATAAATAGGAAAGGTCCTAAATGTGAACCTTGTGGAACATCAGATGGTAACATTAATTTCTATTGAGTAATTATTATTGAATTTAACGATTAATAGAATCAAAGGCTTTAGAAAAGTCAGTGTAAACAGTATCAACCTGCATGCCTTTATCCATGCAGTTGGTCAAATAATAATGATACTCTACAAGGTTGGAAACCATACTGCTCATCAATGATGATGCCTTTGCAAAGAAATGACAGTTTACATCTAGTTAAGTTTTCCATAATCTTAAGCATGATATTTTTAGTACTAATAAGCCTAAAGTTTGAAATTGACGTTGAGTTAAGTAGACTTAGGAATCGGCTTAATTAAACATAACCTCCAAAACTTGGGAAAGATGCAGGCAGATAAAGATTTATTAAATGCTAACCATAAGACTCTATACCTGATAAAATTACATGATTTAAAAAATATGGGAGGAATATTGCCATATCCTGGACCACAATTATGTAACACACATGTGACCACATGTAAATATTTCACCAACGTCAAGGGAAAGGTTAGAGAAATTTGTATTAAACGTGCATTCGAAATCAGTAGAAATATCAGTTATAATTTTAGTTTCAGTTTCTGTTTCTCTCATTCAGATGCCTGGTATCGAAACGAAAAGTGACTGGCCTATAAATATTTCAGTTCCATGCAACATCTCCGTGCCCTATTCCTTTGACCCGTGTCCCAGTACTTTTCTACTAGTTTATTTTCTCATTTATCCGTGTACGTGTATATTCAAACATAGCTCATGGGCGTAGAGTTCGCGAGGAAAGTTCACACCTCCGCGGACTTTTCAAAGATGTATCCCCCCAGCAGCGTCGCAATAAAGCGATAAACCGGGGAAAGATGGACAGGGAACGCTTTTCCTTCAGAGAAAATAAACCTGGTGTCCCAGATTCAATCTCTAAAGGATCAAGACAAATTCCCACGAGCTTCTAAATGTAGGACAGTGAAATGCCACGCTGGCGGAACAATTGTTTCCAAAGATGTCTAATTTCTTTTTTTTTTTTTTGGACCATGACCGATCCACGGATGTCATACTCCCGGAATTATTCGATGACGTTTCTCCATCGCGTTTCTTTCCACATTTTATACACGATGCTAACGTTTATTCTAGTTTTCAATTCTCCACGATTCTATTACAGGTCGAAGACGTTATAATTAATATTAAGCAACTTATACCAAATCACAATTATCATTTGAATATTCTAATAAAAAAACATAGTGAAAAATTCAAAATTAAAGATTCAAACATTTGATAACCGTTAAATGCATTTTACAAATTAATATTTTTTGTACGTGTTCCGGATGTTCGACTTACTATTTCTAGAAAGATTTCTTATTTTTTGTCGTGGTATAACTATTCGGATTGTTTATAAAAAAATTCGAAAACATGGCCTGTAAAAAGGAATCGTATCGTTTAATTGGAATTCTCTTTTAATTGCAATCGCGAAAGCAAGCGTCGACGTCCGCCGAAGAAAGTATTAAACATTCAAAGGAACGAATAGAACACAGTTGCGCGCACTCTATCGAGGAAAGAAAAAAACTAAAATCGATTACCAACCTTAAATACGGGAATTAACGCGTGGAGGGAGAAAAGAGAACCAATCGGAATCGAACGAACAATTTTGATGAACGAGTGGACGATGAAAGCAGGGGAACAGGAACTCGAATGTTGGATACAATTCGGTCCTGATTCGGTTAGGTGCACCGCATTCCGGCAGCAATTATTCTCACGTTTGTTCGAAAATTCTAATTTCATGGGAAATTATAACATACGTCGATTTTGTTTAGATTTTAGTAATAATATTCGTCGATAACAGTGTCTCGAATTTGAGTATCCACAAGAATTATAGTCTGAATACAAATTAAATTGCCTAAGAATATCTCACTTTCGATAATACAGAAAAATGTTGAATAGTTGGATTACGTGCGTTAATAGTCAAATTTTTGTGACTCAATTTGTACAAAAGTTTTACAAATTTTTTACAAATAAGAAAGACGTTTTTTAAGTGAATTACGTCCCGCAGAATACGCGAACTCTTGACCTTAGTCGGACAGGAAAGCTTCGTAAAACTTTTTCAATTTCTTACGACAATGAGAATACCCGATAAATACGAGCATTTTACCGTAATTAAAAGTACAGATAGTTTCGAATCGAAAAGGCAAGAAGTATAAAAGAAACGCGAAATATCACGAAGGATTAAATTGCATCGGCTGAAAGAAACGTAGACGCTTTTCGAGTTCAATAAATATTGAGAAAATACAGTGACGTTTGGTCGATTTGACAAGGAATACCGGTCACTCGACAATCTTCGATTTTCATGAATTTTTATTCACCAATACTGTATTGGAACATAAAAGTTAAAAAAACAATGTTATATTCGACAGTTATGCCCACAAGATAAAAGCCAGATTCAAATTCATTTATTTCAAATGCCCATTACATTCGGTAAAATAGAAACCACCTGTTTAGTTCAATATTTGAATAATAATAATTTCGACGAACAATCTTAAGCAATGATGTGTTTAGTGTAGGATAGTTAAGAAAGTAATTGCACTCTCTTTTTTACAAATATTCAGTTTTTAATAAATAAAATTGTTTCATTTAATACTTGTTGATAAGCATGGAATATTGTTGATGTAAGAAAAAAATATTTCAATCGATAACATATTTATTGTACTTGTCTGAGAATCCATCGATCCGTTCCACTTGCTCGAGAGCACACTGACTGTCTACTTGTCAACCTAAATACCGATGTTTTCTACTTGTTCTACCAGGCGCTGATCTACGCTACTTGCCCGAGAAAACTCTTATCTGTTCTACTTGTCTGACTAGGCGCTGATCTGTTTCACTTGACATTACAGAAACACTGTATTAATATTCCACTTGTTTTACCAATCAGTATGAATGATTTTACATTCTCCGATCAAGTATAATTCCCATTGATATTTCCATTTTTATAAAATTACCAATATTCTTCAAGTTAAAGAAAAAGATTTAACATAAAAAATAAATAATTGAGATCTTGTAGAGTAAATTATAATAATAAGAAACAGAAGAGGGTATTAGAAAGATATTTAACTAAGAATAAAATTACTTGAAGAAAGAGAGCGAACAAGAATAATACTTTTGTGTTGAACGATTTGAAACTTAATGAGACACGCAATTATTTCACTCATACCTGTCAATTACACCAAGTTTGACACATGTTTAATTATATTCGAATCTCACCCGGGAAAGGGAAGGAGCGAAGGTAACTATCGGCGATCTATCTGAACGTCAAACATAATTAGTAACTTTTTAACGAATAGAATCTGATGAATTTTCCATACTTTGCCCGAACTTCACCGTTAAAGGAAGAAAGTAGATGTAATAAGTACTAGAATAACAATAATACTCTCTAAATATGATAACCTGTTAGTTTGAAATTTAACTGGCACGATACATTTCCATTTGTATATCGTTTTTGGCTTTTTAATAGTTACATAAAGAATAATTTTCCCCATTTCCCGTCATCAATTTTAGTTTCTTAAACCTTCGATAACATTTGATATTTAAATGCTATCAACGCCACAAGAACAATATTTTCCAATCTCTTGTTGCCCTCTGCTTATATTTAAGCATTTATACTTAAATTAAGAAAAAGAAAATTTTATATTTTATTTGCGGTTTCAAGGCTTCTTATTTCAAAAAATTGGCAAAAAAATGATTCTTTTTCCCCGACTGGAGGGCTCGTTCGTTAATTACTTTCACCGCGAAATCAATATGGCGCGAACGCACGGCGAGCATCGTTTATTGCGATGTAATGCGTAAAATGGAACACGAGAAACAGGTTTCGTATCAATCTGTTGTTACAAAACGGCTGGCAGCGATCGCAATTAATGTCTAATTATTGCTCCCGCGAATGGCGTCGCGATTCCACGCGCGCCGTCCAAGATTCAGATATTTTCTTTTTCGATTGTTCCCGCGAACTCGCGAGATGTCGGCGAACAATGACACCGATTATTGCGGGGTAATTAAATTCCAACCGTTAGCGAGCAATTCCAATATCCCGATAAATTGGCTCCCCGTGATTGTGCGCAAATTAAATCCACGCAACTAATACGTCCGAGGAACCGTCACGCTCTGCCATTAAAAAAGCTCGAGTCACCAGCCTTTAAAATAATCGGCGATACGTCGAACGGGAACGTGGTCGTGAATTAATTTTACAATATTTATTAGAAGAATTCAATAATCGACCGAAATATTATTACGTTCACGGCGATCGAATTTCACGGCGTTTAAATTGCTTCGTAATTGTTCCGTGGATTGTCCGTAATCATCGTTACTGCGTTAAAATGTTATCCAACTTTGCGTCGTTACCGATTTACCGATGTTAATAAATATTCAAACATCCCCGGAATTAAATCGTTAAATTCTGAAGCAATGAGATACAAGGAAAACAAATTTTCATATTCACACATCGAAGATGTTTTATACGGGATTATTATATTATTTTATGTTTCTTTATTATACGAGTATCCTAAAATCTGGTTTGGAATAAAATTGAAATGTTCATAGTTAATGAATACAAAATTTCAAAAGTGCAAAATATGAAGCACGCGTGCCGGTGAGTTTTTTTTTTATATCAACTTGTTCGCTGTGGACTCTTCTTCGAAAATCAAATAATTCCATGCCCTTTGACGTGCTATGAGAGCAGCTAGGTTCGGAATATACAGAGGGACCAATTAATTATTCAAAATTCGTATCATACAGCAGAGCTCCAAGTACGCGGAGTATCAAAAGGTAATTTTTCGGAGAAGCAACTTTTAAATTACTGTTTTTCACGTGAAATTGTATCAATCTCTGGAAATGAATTATTTATTTTATAAAATCAAGTTTAAAGTCAATAGATTTTCCCGCTCTTTTGCGGCCATATAGTGTTGCCCAACATAACCTTCAAAAGTATTCAATTAAGTAGAGTAAAAAATGGCAACAGATAAGGTGCATATATATACAGATTTGTTTATTTATTCGTTGTTGTTAAAAAGGAATTGTATTCTAAATATTTTACATTCATTTATCCTCATATTTCATTTACAATTTTCTTTTTTTTATCTGATCATAATTGGGATTCCGAGGACGATAAAAATATTAAATTTCTAACCACTAGAAGCGGTAATTGTAATCTAACTAATGAAACACGAATATTTCGTCGGTTTACAAATTCTGGATCCCTTTCATACGATTCCCCTTACAATCCACGTCCAACCACTGACGGACACCGACCATTGACGAGCAACGCGAACCTTAGTCTATTGAACAGAATGCAACAGCGGCATTATCTGCATCATTATCGTAACAGACACGAGAAATCCTCGTTACTTGCAGCTCAACCGATAAGCCTCCAAATAAGTGAACACGCGGAAAACGGCGACCAGCGGCGTCGTGCGTTAAAAAAAACAATATGTCCGAACAGAGGGAAAAGTTCGACGTTCACGATTTAAATACAGTTAACGAACCCGTATTATTCCCCACGCGGATGCATCAATTTCGTTTCGTCTTTCCAATTCTAAGTAAAACTTTTATCCCGCTTTTATTTCGCTCTTTTTCCGCGGCGAGTCGATCGTCGTGCCCGGCGCTCGGGAAGATTGAATTCGAAACTTTGAGATTCAGACGCTTACGCGAATTGAAACGCTAACCTCACTTTGACAAGTGTATTCTACGGGTATGATGGATTATTCCCTCAAAGATTGCTTTTTCTCCGGTGGAAAACGGCTAAGTTGAAGACCCAGAGACAACGTGTATTAATAAAGTATCGATAGTCGGGGTTACTCGCCGGGCAAGGCGAAAATAAATGGGAAAAATTTCATTATAGACATTTTGAAACGAATAAGATAGAATCCAGGGAAGATACATTGTATTTTTAATGGGAATGGTGGATAAATTGTGGCGAATATTCTTGGAATGTCATATTTTTCTACGAAACAATAATAAATTTGATGGAGATGGAAGATAGTATGGAGGAAGTATAGGAATTCTAATTGTCCCATGCTCGCCACCAGAGGGCTCGCGCTCTCACAAGCGCTCGACCGATCCCTCTCTTTTCTGTCCTCCTACGATTCAGCGTCACAGATGAAAAAGGATGTAAATATCGAAAGAAAAGAAACTTTACAATATACAAATCCTCCTACTATCGATCAGTCAGAAATTAGAAATACAAGTCCCTCGAGTTTGCTTTTCTAAAATTCCATTTTCCCTCAGAAACTACGCACTGTTATTTCCAACATCAGCACGTTTGCATCGCAATAACTATTCTTTGGTAAATCCTGAGTCCCCAGATCCTCTTTTAAAAATACACGAAACAAGTTTGATCGTGCAGGAGGATCGAACTTAGTCTCCGCGAGACGACGGAGATTACAACGCGAACGGTTTCACCCGTAACTTCGTAGAAATCGTTTCGACCGAGAGCAGTCATCTACTTCTTCACGTGAGAGTCTGAGTGAAAACTCAGCCATCCGGAGACCGGCTATACGCTCGTCTGGCAATCGTTTCCTTGAACTTCTCTTCCCGGGTAGAGGCGGTTGAACGTAAACGCGATTTTATCTACGGTAAGTCGAAACGATACTGAAAGAAACGGACCTATCCTAGAGGCCAGGACCTATCCAGTGGGTCGGACCATCGTCCTCGGTGTCTTCGAGGCACAATCCCCGGACTCCTTCTTCCGCGTTTCCATCCTCCCCCAATCTTAATCCGACTTTTTCTTTGCCTGCTTCCAGCCGTACGACATCGCCGGTATAGCTCGTGAAATACAGAGAGACGCATAGATTCGTATCGGCACTTCCGCCCCCACCCTCCGGGTCCTCCCCAAGGTACTCTCTTTGACCGTTTCGAGTATCATCAACCGATAGTTCTCCGGAGCACTCGTTACTTCGATCTGATGGATTACTTCCCCTCAATTTCCATTCGACGAGGGAAATTTACCCGACTAATTCCCAGCGACCGTGAAATATCTCGCGAGATGGACGTGTCGCGCTGTTATTAGAAACACGTCGGGGCTCGATCGATGGAATTCAAGTTACGAAACGTGCCCTGAGTTTGGGGTATTGTTCGCGCGAAGAGTGAACAGATAGACCAGTCTACAATTTCAAATAATAAGTTCCATGACCAATTTTAGGGGTTTGATTTTAACAACAGTTTTTAAGTTACGATGATTCATTTTCACGAAGACTCGACTTAAATACTGTTATGTTATCCAAGAGTACATCATATGCTGATTTTGTAAATGTTTTTTTTAAGAACGTGTGCCATTGATTGAGGATCAAATAAAACTCAGCACTGTTAACATCGTCGCCTGCTTAGGGAGTAAATCGGCATTACAAACGCAATAATTCAAACCGATGATAGTGTCTCTATGCACTGTGTCTCTGTCCGCATTAAGCCCTGAATCCAACAACCATACACTATTTCTCACTTACCCAAGGTCTGTGTACTTAACCCAAAAACCAATCCCAATTAAGAGGGAAATGCATTACCTAACCCAGACCAGCAAATCAATGTTGGTATCGTCATACATACTGGTAGATTCTCAACACATCCTTCATAAGTAAAGTAACAAAACTAGAAATCGAAAGTAACAATTATCTTAATTTCTGTGATGAGAACATTAACCAAACGTCAAATCTAAAGCAAATGTTGACGAATAAACCTAGGGTTTGCACAAACTCCTCTCGTCACCAAACAGGGATTTTCAGTTATTCTCCATCTCATATTAATATATACAATTTTAAAAGTAACAAAACTAGAAATCGAAAGTAACAATTATCTTAATTTGTGTGATGAGAACATTAACCAAACGTCAAATCTAAAGCAAATGTTGACGAATAAACCTAGGGTTTGCACAAACTCCTCTCGTCACCAAACAGGGATTTTCAGTTATTCTCCATCTCATATTAATATATACAATTTTAAAAGTAACAAAACTAGAAATCGAAAGTAACAATTATCTTAATTTGTGTGATGAGAACATTAACCAAACGTCAAATCTAAAGCAAACGTTGACGAATAAACCTAGTTTGCACAAACTCTTCACCAAAAAGAAGTCTTCGGTTATTTTCTACCCCACATTAATATACATATAATTTTATATTAAGTTATAATTGAATACAATCTTAAATACCAATAATACAAACGTTTACGGATAAGTGAAACGTGAAAGGAGTATGGCACGACTAGCACGAGTAACATTTGTTCGTACAGCGAAGGTATCGAATCGAAGGGAAGTGTATTTCCACGCTGATATTTTCACCAGTTCGCAGACAGAGGAAAGGACTGCTGCTACCGCATGTTCCCGACATTCTAATGTGACGTGTGAATCGATGTTCTATCAGTTCCTAAAGATCTATTTTTCTCCTCTCAAACAGTTCCGTCTTCAGCGGTGTGCTTTTTTTTAGTCGCGAAACAAATGTGTCTTTCATCCAAGGAATTCGAATAAATCCAATTTCTGAAAGGTTCGAACGAATCCTGATGACAAATTTACTGACAGAAATAAGTGAATAAGAGACAAGACAGTCTCCAAAGCAATTCAGAATCTGTATTCTATATTTTCTCACTTATTATTTCATCTACAAAACCTCTTAATAATAGTTTTCAAAATATCAAATACACTTTTAATCCAATATTATTCTACTTCTTCGAAAGTTCTTGGCCCGAAGATTTCCAATTTCACGTTATATTTATTTATAATTTCACGTGTTGGTAATCCCCGTTTAATTTCCTATAAATTTTCAGTAGGATTCCGGATCCAGCCTTCGAAGAAACATTACCAGCATGTGTGGTGTATCATACAAAGGCCATTATTTTACAATACGAGCCTCCAGATTGTTCCCCCGCTGGAAATAGCAATTTAATCTCAATTTTCTTGCACTTAGCGTCAGGTTTTCGCATAAAACGTTTAAGTATATTGCTCCCGTTCAAAATACAATCAGTAAATACTAAATTCCCAACCCCTCTCTTCAACCTTTTGCAACCAGGAATCCTATTTCGTGCTTCGCTGTTGGCTTTAGATACTTTATACGGAAGCTCAGAATATTTTGCTTCCATGGCGCCCGCAGTAAAGCCGTCCGAATTAAACAGCAAATTGAACTTTCGTCTTAAACCACGAGACCCTGGGTTCCAGTTTTCAAACCGACCAATCAATTTCTACGATTATATAAACACCAGTAGCAAATGGAGAACAATTACATACAGCCATTCCCCGAGTAAATTTAGAATTTAGAATTGAAAACTCCCGATCCTCTCATGGCGAGGGAGCAGCGTCCTCGAGCTGGTACCAAGACGTTACGTCCTCGAGGACGCCATTTCGTTATTTGTCAGCCAGAGAATGAAGTGCCAGGCCCACGATTAAATCGCGAACCGGCTAATACCGTCGTAGCTAACATTCGTCGGTAATTCAACGATTCGAGCTTGACGTTCCGCCGCTGTGCGATATTCGTTCTTGGCAGGTGGCCAGCGAGCGTCGTATACGAAGCAAATGGCCACCACCAAGACAAGTTCACGTGCCATACTAGACAGATGTCAGGATGTACGTACGTAATCACGAACGGAATATACGGTATGTCCTTAGGAATCCGGTTGTATTGTTAACGCCGGTGTAATTCGTTTCCCCCGTTACGCGGATGTCCCCGGAGATGACCCTGACTTTGAAACTTCCGTGACCTTTCGACATTCCACGTAAACATAATCTTTTGGATTTAGAATTTGTAAAAGAAGAATCTGGACTAAGAGTCTTCTTTACAGAGCTCTATATTTATCTATTATATGGGCAAAATTAGACTTTGGAACTTTCGTCACTTTTGGACATAACACGCAAATGACACAATCTTCTTTTGGATTTAGAATTTTTAAAAGAAGAATGTGGACTAACAGTCTTCTTTTCAGAGCTCTATATTTATCTATTATATGGGCAAAATTTGACTTTGGAACTTTCGTCACATTTTGACATTCCACGCAAATGACACAATCTTCTTTTGGATTTAAAATTTTTAAAAGAAGAATGTGGACTAAGAGTCTTCTTTTTAGAACCCTATATTTATCTATTATATGGGCAAAATTAGTGTACCAGAGAAGGTATAACGATATTTGTACAATCGAGGTAGAGAACAGTGCTGTGGAGAACATTTCTTACGTGTAATGGATTGAAAATAGTAATTCATGTTGCATAAATAATATAATTCCGGGTAACCGTAACCGCATTAGATAATCAGTATCTAGTTAGTACCGTGTTATACTGGGTATACGACTACGGGTTCGGATATAGGTAATACAGCTACGGGGATTTTCCAGGGATTGCGGGTACGGAGATTACTCGGGGATTTCGGGTACCGGGATTACCCGGGTAAAGGTCGAGACACACATATCCTGTACGATGCTGGCCGTCCAAGTGTCGGCCGGCCGCAGTGCCGGATCCAACAATCTCACTTGTCCTGTAAATTGACGAATACTATCTGGCAACCGGGAAAACTCAATTTTAGTCGCTCGAGACCTCGACGGGGCGTGCAATTATTTATTAACAGTAGCAAATGCCAACGCAATCGTAAACTGGACATAAAAAAACTGTGGCAATTGCAACTGAAACAGAAACAATTACGCAATTACTATTCACAGTACGATAAACAATTGTAAGTTCCTTTTCGACGAGTACAGTGATCGAAATTTCTATAAGAACATCATGATTTTTAATAAGAATTTAACCCTTTGCGTTCGAGAGTATTTATTAACATGAACGATCAGCAATACCAAATTAAATTTTGTGATGTGATTTCTAAAAATAAAGAAATATTCTTTCCACAAACATGTATACGAATATCTATAATTTAAATTTTATTGATGTATTTTCTAAATGACAAATGAAAAACCCAGTGTTACTTAATTCGTAATGATCAAGTGGATGCAGGTCCTGAGATACAGTTGCTTACTTGGAATCCAAGTAATTGATCCTACACGTTCTACCCATATACTATAGAACCGTTTATCCTAGTAATGTCTAGCATTCCAACTGAAGTGAGGTGGAACGTCGACGCACATGAATCACATACGACGTCTAATATCTAAGGAAATTTCATCTAATAAATCTTAAGAGTGATTTGGTAAAATATTGCAATACGATATCTCTGTTAATCTAACTGTCAAGAGGAAATTAAGTGTCAAATTGTTAGCGATAACTACTGTCAAATACCTTCGAACGAACTATTAGATATGAACATCGTTGGAAAACAAAAATGGCTGCTGCCTGAAATAAGGTTGTGGGCAAACGATTATATAAATTGAAAGAAATTATTTTTCGACACGAAATCATCCTTGCAATATTTCTATAAAAGTAACTGTTGTTTCATAGTCGTCAAATCGATAATTATTTATTAACCTAAAATTTAACGATGGCATGGACCAATCGTTTAGGAATTATTGCATGGATAAATCACGAAATGGTACTTAATAGTTATTTGTTTTACATGTTCCAAATTAGAACGACGAAGAATACGGTCTAAAGTTATGGTTAACGATGTATATGCACGCCTTTCGCGATGAAAGCAACGAGCGCATATGCAGATTAGTCCGCTTATAAGCACAAATAGGTTAGGAAGAGTAAAAGGCGATGTAATATAGGCATTCCTTACCCTCGACAGATATAAATAGTCTGCAGAGTAAAGCTTAGTTGTAAAGTTATTTAACCCGACCATACTCGCCATCCATTACCAGTAGAAACGCAATTTAAATTCCTTACTTGCTACATTTGCATTCATTGACATATTTTCAACATGCATCCCAAAATAACATAACTTGGAAATTATTTTTTAATGAACGTAAGAACAGTGTCAAAATTTACATAAAAAAATTGAATTAAATTTATAAAATATTGTCAGACAACGCTTCGGAAGATTTGAGGATTAGAAACGCTTAAAGTGTATACTTTCACTAGAAATAATAGAACTCGACAGAAAGTCAACAACTTGCTTAAATATTGTTCTAGATAAATGCCTGGTGTGTATGTTTCTATAATAATGACTAGTGATTATTACGATTATATAGATAATAACGGATGTAACAGCTACTGTTTGTAATTCCACTGTCTGCAAGCTGGCGAATTGTTGGTTTTATGAAGTATGCGATACGTTCCAACGATAGTGCGAAATGTAAACATGAATTTATACATATAGACAAACGATTCGATAGATACTATCTGTCGGCAATCAAATTCTGTATATCTATTTGAAACCTATCAAGTACAGACGGATCTACATCGTACTTTAGGCAACCATCCATCAGCCGACTATTAACTTTCACAAACAATCGCACAATACACGATCCACAGACAGATTCGTGTCATGTGTAGATTACTTTTAACATGATGCATGCTGTTCCAATATCTGACAAGCTTTCTACATTGCCAAAATTTTGCTTTTAATTGATAACTATACAACCTAAGATTAATCGCAGAGCTTGATTTTTAATTCCATTGAAATTCACAAATACTGTTTGGATTCATGGATTTATTTCATAGCTATACCTACATTTTGATCGTAAATAAATTAATTTTGATCAATCTTTAATGACCAATTAAAGATTATCTCAAATTAATATTTCGTGTGTGTTTTTTTAATATTTAGTATTTTTTTTTAAGGAATAAACCGTTTGATAGTAATTGATTTTTTTTTTATCGAATAAACTAATTGATAGTAATTTAGCTATACTTCAATATTTATAAAAATTACTATACACAAATTTTTTTCTCGAAAGTGCGTAGGATTTCGGGGGTATGTCTATTTACCAAAAATGGTTGCAATTGACCCCTGTAACCTATAATAATTTTTTTAGAAAGATTTGGAATTTTTTTTTTAGCTGAAAAGCTAGGCACCTGTCGATTTTTCTTAAAAATTCGTTTTTGATTTTTAGTCATTTTGTTTGACGCTCTACAGAAAAGTTGTTTAATACTTTTTTGTAGGTACCCATGGGCTCTACTTCAGAAAAAAGTTTCATTAAAATGTATTCGCTATTGGAGGCGTTATGGCTGTTTGAAAATTGGACCATTTTTATGGGGTTTTTCTCATTTTGCGGAGTCAAGGATCAACTTTTCGAATATTTTTGGAATTTCCACATATTCTTCACTGAAATACGCGTTATTTGCATTTTTAAACATTAAAATCCTTCAATCCGTTCAGAAGTTATGGTATTTTAAAGATACATATGAAATTTCAGTAGAACATTTATGATATGGTCAGACATTGACGAATGAATTTTTTTCTCGAAAGTGGGTAGGAATTTCGGGATGTATCCATTTACCAAAAATGATTATAATTGACCCTCGCAACTGAAAAATAATTTTTCCAGAACGATTTGAAATTTTTTTACGCCAAAAAATTTTCCGGTTGGTATGGAACTTTAAACGTTAATAACTTTTTAACGAAGCCTGAATCAACAAATTTGTATTCCTAATTTTCGTCTTATTTTAGCCTCTAGAATCTCCTATTAAAATTTTTCCCAGAGATAATAAATTTTTTAATAAGAATATTAATTAATAAATTATTTATCTAAAATCGACAAATAATTTTATATACTATGAATTTATTAAATAACAAATGACTGTAACACAATAATTAATCTTCCATTTAATTTCAGATAAACTCGCTTATTAATTTATATCTAAACTGCAATTTCACGTTTCACAATATATAGCAACTTCAAAAAAAGGGGGAAAATAACGTTGAATTTACAAGACACGGGGAGAACATTAGTCAATATTATTGGCGTGATCAGGGCCGTGTTAACGACACGAATAATTCTGCCCGAAACACGAGATTAAAGCACGACAAAGACAAATGAGCAGTACTTTAACGAAATATAATAGAATTGGCCGGATTGCCGGAACGTTCGACGTACATCGGTTCGTTAAAACCCTAACAAACTACAGCCGGCCCGTATTTTAAATTCGACTGCATGCGTTCAATCTCATTTGCAAAAATTTCCATGTTGCCGGGACAAGGGAAACAAGCTCAATGATTTTAAAACCATGCTGTTCGAAACGAATTTAGCCGTCCCCCGCAAATTTCGCCGTGAATCGGTGCAGAAGAAAAGACGAGGAAAATACGAGCACGCGAACGGTGTAATTTTCGTATTCGATTCCACGGTTTTTGTACCAAAAATATTTTTTTTTCCCGTATTTGACAATACCGAGTTGACGACCGCCGTTACGACTCGCAGAAAAGTTTCCGATTCTCGATGAAAATAGAAGAAATCACGTTGCAAATTCTTCGTCCGTGAATTAATCAAACGGTGAATTTTTTTAATTATATATGCTTCCTGTTGCGTTTCCACGAGCTGTTCCGCCGTTTATTGTTCTCCGCGGCCACGTTCAACGATTTCCCTTTAAATCGTTCATCAATAAAATTTTAATCCTGCAAAATTATATTATATCTGTCAGCGCGATGAAATTTCAATTTATCAGCGACAGCGATAAATTATAAACAACCGTTTAATTCGAGACATATTCTCTTGTTGCGGCTGTTACGGTTAAAATTATTTCGTTGTTTTTCGATCTGCCCTTTCTCGTTTTATTCAATTATAAAGGAAAATTAAATGCTTCCTCCGCAGTTTTACGACTTATCGTGGCGCATATGTGGTAGTATTTAATTTGTTTGATACACAGACTGCTTGTTAATCATATTGATAGACGGGGAATGCTACTTGTAGAAACCCGAAGTTAAAGTATCTTTTAAACTAACAGTTGGCTCGAACGAGTAAACCTGTTATTTTCTTGCGCAGAATGAATTATTGCATCGATTAGTGTGCTGAAAAGTATAGGGTTACATTAGAAGTAGAATTGCAATTACAAATGTACTTCGCGATTGCATGCACGCACATGGGTCCATAATAGTAATAAAAGAATATGATGCATCCGAAACAGTTTAATTTTACTTAATGGCTTTTATCTACATTTACGAGCATCGCGTGGAGGACTAATAAACCGGTAAAAAGAAGGCATAATGTATTAATTTTCAGTTACAAATATCAAAATATTCGTACAATTCGTTAACAGCAACTTATGATTTATCAACCAAAATTAACTGTTTCCTTGTTTTCATTTAGCGTTGATTAATCAGCCAAATTTACTATTATATTCCTATCAACTTTAATGGATCGTACTTTTTGTCGTATTAGTAAAATACAGATTATATCGCGAACGAATTTAGGATTATGTCAATGTTGCAGAAACGACGTTAATAACGAAAATTAATAACCATAATAATATTATTAACAGAATATTTGCAGACTTTGAAATCACGGGTAATGTAATTTAATGCATTAACAATTAATTCAATTATCTGGAACATTATCGCTTATCCACGAGGCCGAAATGAAAAATGAAGAATTAACTGTTTAATTGCAGCTCTGGTGCTTCGATTAGTGATGATTCGCGAAAATTAGATAATTACTATGAGAATTCGCGTAACGCTAATTGGAAATAGTATACTCATTATCACGGATGTAGGTGATTTAGGAACGGCTAATATACCATTAGAAAAGAGCATTAATATATATACAAATCAATTTTCTAAATAAATATAAAATCAAATAATTTGGCAAAACTATGCCTCTCATTTCGTGTTATTCGAGGAAATGATTTTATTCAATCTTTAACAATACTTCAAAGTATTATTAAATTCAAATGGAATATTTAAAAAAGCAGAAATTTATAAAAACGAAAAAATGGTCAGAAATATTTTCATATTGACTTCCATACTAAATTACAATTTTAAAAAGTGTTCTCGAACAGTATTTCCAAAGTTACGTTTTGTCATTCGATTTTATGCAGATTTAGTATACATACAGTAGTATGAAAGAATTTTTACTGTAGTATATACGATAACTTCAACCTTTTGACTTACGATTTAATTCCAAATAATTTTCCCAACATATACTATTTAATTTTGTTTAAGAAGCGTATTAAAATCGAAGTCGAACAATTCGTGTCTTTGCAAGAGCAACATGTTCAACTTTCCCATGTTTCTCGCAAAGCAAATGATACAGAAACGAGGTACGTGTTTAAAAAAAATAGTAAGAATTCGAGCATAACTTGTTTTTTACGTTAAGGTCAGGATATTGTTGACTGTAAAATTTGACGTAGGAAAATATTTCTGTTAAACCCGAATGGGAACTGACAAAAGAAACGTGTTAACCTAACCCAGATATTTTCCATGGCCGGAAAGGGATCATCATCGTTCTATAAAAGCGTATCAAAATCGAAGTCGAACAATTCGTGTCTTTGCGAGAGCAACATGCCCGACTTTCCCACATCGACGTTCCTCGCGTTCGTTCCCGGGCAAAGCAAACGATACAAAAACGAGCACGCGTACGGTCGCGTTTCCGACTATCAGCTGTTATGCGTGCACATCCGTTGTTTGGGATGAACGATGGAATGCGTGCGCGAAGCAGGATGATTGACGATTGCGACCACCCATTTCGCTTATCGCGGGACAAAGGAAAAGCCTGCGCGAGGCAGTTAAAATGGAGGAAGCAAGCAACTGCATCGAGTTACAGAGAGAGAGAGAGATAGGAGTAGAAAGGGAGAGAACGATAGAGAGTAAACAGAGAATGCGAGAATAAGAGACATTGTACCGTTTCGAACCTATAACAGCGCTGTCCAACATAAGCTCCGAGGCTTAGGCAGCTTCCCGCACTCTGTCCCTGTTGCTATAGCCCAGGAACGTTGACTGATGTCGCGTCATGTGTGTGCACGCACCCCCATACATGGATAATACGGCGTGTAGAGGGGAGAGGGGGGGGGGGGATTAAAGCCGCGTAAGGGGTTTCATCCGTGTGTTGTACTGACCTATAGGATCAAGCTCAATTGGCCGCTCAATGCTGTTACCTCAACTGCGCGAGTCACGCCAAACACGACTCCCTATGTACTTTTGCGCCATGACTTCCTCCTCGATGTGTTAATTCCCCGGCGAATTTTCTACGCGATGTCTACGCGGTGACGAGCTAAATCAATACTTCCTTCGTAATAACTATAATTCTATTTGGACTTTCAAACATTATTGTGGTCATAGAATGCAAGAAAGTATGAAAGGATGAGCGTGACACGGGTGTATGGTGTAAATGATTTGTATACATTATGATCGAAGAGTGAACGAAAGAGCGACGTGTGTGAAACGAGGCACTGTTAAACGAGCATAAAAATTTGAGTTTAACTTCTTTTTTTTACATTAAGATCAGGACATTGTTGTCTTTAAAATTTGACGTTGGAAAATGTTTTTGTTAAATGCGAGTGGGGACGGATTTATTCCTCGACTGATAAAAGAAACGTGTTAAAAAAGGGATACAGAAATGAGATAAGTTCAGTCTATTCTTTACGGTAACGCCTGACAGCTTAAAGGACTTCCAGACTGAAGTTGTCTTGATCTAAAGTTTCCCATGGGATTTAAGCAGCCTCCTCCACTCTGTCTTCGCGGCCATAGTGCACGAGCACAAACTGACGTTCTGTTGTACGTGTGAGCATAACACAATCCCAATACATTGTCTCGCGGGGAGTGGTCTGAAATATCTATAGCTCAGATGAGTTCAGAGGAATATTATGGCAACAACAAATACTTGGACCGTTTGCCCGGTATAACAATTCTTGTTAAAACTTGGGCATAAGTTTGGACGAGAGAATCTTGGCTATATGAGCCTAACCAAATTTCGTTTATTAGAACCTTTACGATGCTTCGAATTCCAATTCGTCGAAAATTGTTAAAATTTCATAGAGAGGGACGAATATGCTATATTATTCCTCATTAAAACCCATGCAATTTCTTCTGTTCATTTTTTTTTATATTTCTAGTCGATTTTGATTTATAAATATGTTTCCAGTCGTTATTATTGTTTTCTGCTCATAATAATATTTTTAATAAATATAAAACGATGAATTTTCTGTGTTAAATATTTTCCAGTCTTTTATTTTTCATTTCCTATGTGTTTTCCGTTGCTAATAATATTTTTAAAAAAATTGTTTTAAAATTTCAGTTTACTTTGCGAGAACTTAATATTTAATCGTAAAATATAAATCGATAAACCTTCTATATCGAATAACACTAAAATATTTCTAATTTTACTAATTCAGCTGATATGTAAACATTTTCCAATCATTTATTTTTTATTTTTTATGTGTTTTCTGTTTCTAATAATATTATGAAAAAAAATTACTTTAAAATATCAGTTTACTTTGCAAGAACTTAATATTTAATCGTAAAATATAAATCGATAAACCTTCTATATCGAATAACACTAAAATATTTCTAATTTTACTAATTCAGCTGATATAAAAATATTTTCCAATTATTTATTTCTGATTTCCTATGTGTTTTAAGCTCGATATTATTTTGAAAGAAACAACGCGGGAGTTTCCCATGGATAGTATTTGATATTCCAATCACAGGCCGTCGAAAGTAGCGCATCCTCGTTTGCACGGTTAATGACGTTTGTCGGCCGCAATTATTTTCATAAATTAAACGCGGTAACTTTCGCGTGGCATTCCCGTACGCGGGAATTCATGGCGAATTGATGCGATGACATTGTTATAAATTGCACCGTAGCTTTCGCTAACTATTTTTATGCGTACTTCACCGGTAAACTGCGCGCAAATGACGTTTGCGCCGCGCGAAAACTCATTACAGAAACTCAATGAACAATCTAACGTAATTCGCCTAAAATTTCGCCCGAACAAATTTCGCCGGAACTGCTTATCGGGGTACAAATTCGCGATAACGGGATATTAACGATTAAAATGCAAATTTCCGGCGAACGTGCCGAATCCACGGCGAAATTAGAACGATACACGTTCGTTATGGGCCGTGACGGGGAAAAAAGGAATGCATTTTTATCATTTCGCTATTATTTTTCATTAACCGCGGAATCGAGTTCTCGTTATAGCGGTAAAGGAATCGTGTAAAGGTTGATAGCATTCCCGACGCGGGAAAAACAAAATTAACCGCGCAAACAGAGTACCCGGACGCGTCGTCGGAATTGGCCATCGCCCGAGAGCTATGATTAAATGCGAGAACCAGCTGGTAAATTCATCGACGTCCCCGAGTCCTCAATCAGCGAAACTCTAATGAAACGTCGAAATCGCTGGAAATTTATCGACGGGAATTCCTAACGTGCTAAGCTACGATCCCCGTAACAATATAAGCCGGCTAATTTTGCGAACGCGAACATAACACCGGCCAACATGTACGCAAGTAGTTAGGAGACAAATCAGGGGACCGAAATTCCGGATTCTGCATGTTCCGCCGGGGCAAGTTGCACTTCCACGTAATCAACGAGCCAAATTGGTCGATATATTTCGATCCGAGTACTCGTTATCTCAGATTTGATTCCGAGCCAGTTTCGTTCGATTTTACAGCCGTTTAACGGAAACACGATTTCGCCCTGAGAATCCATTGTTTTCTTCGCGTTTTCGAACGTACCAGTGTAAAAAGTATACCTAAAGTGACTAATTACGATTCAAATGCTGAATAATAATATTTGTTAAACGATATTTTGCATGTATGCTCCAAAGTCTGTAAAAAAACATATTTATATCGTTTATAAAAATATCAAGGAAAATTAACAAAATGACAAATGAACGTTCTGTTGTCATTATCAAGTGTACAAGTAATTTAAACATTTGTAATAAAAGCAACAAATAATTGTAAAATTAACATCTATAATTAGTATTCAGTAGGGTTTCCCTTTGATTTTATTATTGCTGGAATTGCTGAAAAAACTGAGGTCAATGCTACCATAGAAAATGAACGGAAATTAAAAACGGTCAGCTTGAAAAGACTAAAATAATTTCGTGTTAACATTACCATGATGTTTGAAATCCAGACGATAAAACGAGTGCAATGGTTCGAGCAGGAATCGGATGGAATGGGAAAATGGGCATTAACTTCGTGACAGTTTGAACAGTGTTGCATACCTGAAACAAAAAGAAATGAATTTATCGTTAGTATATATGCTGAATGCGTTGTGAGAACGAAATATACTTTTGAATAAAACAGTGTTTCCTAGAGACGTCGATTGCGATCGAAATAAATTTAAAAACTAAAATGAATTAATGCCCTGAAATTGTATGGCGAAACAACGATCGTTCGAACGAAAATTGCGCGAGGTAAAAAAAAAACCATCGACGGTCGTTCGCGCGGATTCTATGTTATTTAAAAATATTCTTCGGGCGTTAACGTGGTTCCGATTCAACGTACATCGAAATGTTTAGACCACCGAACAGGAATAATTAACCTTTTGATGTCGAGTATCGTATGTACGGCGCGGCAAATACATATGTAGGCATATTTACCGATAAGTGTCCACATTCACTGGCAACTTCAATGATTGCACACGCAACGCATTGTCGCCACTAGAATCGTAGAATGTAAATATTTAACCAAACGTTTGACGCAAGTGGGCATTATGACGACGGGGCGCATTCAGCCATCACTATGATGCAAAGCTCATAGCGAACTGAATGCATCCAATCATTTATTGCACGAGATAGGAACAGTACAATCCGGAAACCGTCGAATTACTCAACGTCCTCGAACGCAAGAAAAATTCGCGTTTCTTACGAAAGTACAATGAACGTGATCCAGTGGTCGCCATTGCAAAAATAGGGTCGCTTCTGGTACGTCTCTGCGTCGATTTGATCGTGTCGTTATGTTTTAACTTCTACCCTTGTGACGTAATTACATTTCGTGTACGTAATTAGATAATTACAGTGGCGCAGACGCATACCGGAGGCGGCCATGTTTTTCCAACGACGCCACCAGCGGTGCCGTTTCCCGAAAATGCGATGACAAGTCATTTTTTAAAAAGTATAATGAAACATTTATTCGCATATATTTAACTGGACACATGGGTCATGATCTGGCTTAATTTTTTTTACGATATTTGATAATCATTTATTGGATAAAATTGTCAAAACAAGATCATGCACGTAAGATTGTGCAGAGTAAGATATTAATATTGTTATGCTAATTTATGAAATGTATTTTTCATATGTTTTCTATGTGAGTTCTATATCGTGCAAAATTCGCTGAAATTAACCGAACATAAATCTATTGGAAATCAACAAAATTAATATAACGATATTCTGTAGTTTTAATAAAAAATATAAATAATCACTAAATACAGTATTTCAATAATAAAGTTAAATATAGTTACACCAACAATTTCGTTCACTATAATAGAAATTTATCGTGCTCCGTTGGAGTTCGAGGGACTCCATTATTTTTCTATTTTTCCATATCTACGGTACGCTGAGTCAGAAAACATTGTCAGTACGTCGACATAATTATCAGTTGTATTATTCTACCATTCTTCAGCAACATCCCCTTCTCACTCGGCCGCCGAACTGACAGAACTCAAAATTTTTCAATTTCCGGTGCAAGATGTTATTACGACAAGCAAACCGATCTCTGTCTACAGAGAAAGACGATAGATTTCAATTATTTCCACCGAATGGCGATGGGGTCGGTTCGAAGCATCAGAAACGACACGTCTCAAGTTAAAACAACTATTAATAATAGCATCGAACGTTATCACATTATTAAAAATAGTATTGAGATATTAAAAACTGGCTAAGTTTGAAGAAATCGTTCTTCGATCGATCCCAGCCCCAAGTTTCCAGAAATATTAATTCAGTCCTGACCAGGTTGCAAGCCCCATAGATCCACATTCTGGTTGATGGCCGACTTGAAGCCTTTCTGAACCTCTGGTGTTTTCTACAGGACAGTGCATGTTGCAACTTGCACTGCCAGTATTAGTTCTACCTAACAATATGGGGCTACTGTCACCACGATGGTCCAATGGCTAACTCGAGAGACTGGGGACTAAGCACCCTGTCACCTTGGGGCTTGGGAAGGGCTAGGGCATACTCAACCTTGTCGACCTATTATGGCAGCTTCCGTGATACCATTTAAGCCATGGCGAGGTAGCATCAGCTGATCGAACTACTTCTAGTCAAGCTGTCTTGCAATACCTACTTGTTGGTAAAACAAGACTCGAGATGCCAACGTAAATTCCTCGCCATTTTATGTACATCTGCGCCATTTTCTCTCATGGACCTTTATAGGTCGGAGAACTCTAAATTCCATGGTTCTCAATGGCTATTAGCATATCACAATCTACAAGATGAAAAAGAGAGACGATATATTTACCAAGACTCTGATCGTTGATTTTGAGGCAAATTTCACTTCCGTAACGTCTTATTAGCCTTAGAATTTCACATTGCCTCATACACTATTCCAGAATTATAACTTATCCGAACTTTGAGGAATGAAACGCATTCTCTTCTTACCTACAAACAGGCTTTATACTCGAACTATTTGAAACTTTGCTACGGTGCTATTCCAGGAAACTAAGTTCCAAGCATTACATTCCAACCCCAGACTTTGACGCTTGTATATTTGGCTCTATTTATTAAGCAATTAATCTGCATAGTAAAGTATAGACATTAATCACCATCGCGGAGGTAGGTAAACAGTGAACGATAAAATGGTTATAAATATCTAATAGAAGAAAAATTCCGACAAAAATTGTACTTGAAACCTTCGAACTCGGTTGATGACGAGTCGTCAAATAGAAAGATGCAGTAAAATCTCTTGAGAAGTATGTTGAGGGGTTGAACAGATAATTCGTTGAAAGAAATCTTTTAGTTAGTTTCATTTTCGTGTAGAGGTGTCACGATGAGTCTCTAAAGGGTGCCAACCTCGAAGATAGTGGTCACCTTCGGATAACGCTAGTACGAAATTTGGGAATTTCCCTCTACCTGGGTCTTAGCAGGTAATAACATTATGAAACGCTTTGATCCTGTTAAAACATAGCAGTTAATTCGATGACGAAAGAGCAGTTGACGTTGGAAATTGAATCGAAAGGCAAGAAATGCTAGAGATCTCTTGATCTTGATCTTTTACAGTGAATTTAATAGAAACGACACGTTTACAATTTTATAATTTCGGTTTTTTTAATTTTGATCGTAATAAAGCCTGATATGTTTATTTCGCGCCGTAACAAAGTGCATGGCTACATGGGATGAGACGGATTACGTGCGAAGCAGAGTAATCCGGACAATTTCACGATCGTGGAAGTTGCGGATCAATAGGTATAGATTGAGCAAGCACGACAACGATAGCTTGCGACCCGGTATCCACGTATATGTATAGTCTACTGACCTAGTCTCCTGCGTAGCTGGTACGGCAGTTGGTAAATACCTTCGGTATCTGAACTTGTTGCCTCTGAGATTAAATCTCAAAGTAAATTTCCGTTCGGGGACTTTCCGTTTCAATCGGCGAGTTACAAGACGATACCCCTTTTTCTCGAACGTTTCAGCCATCTTGAGAGAAATAACAGGACTCTGATAAAGGAACCCAGGAGGCATCGGGGAGAGGAAATTCGTTATTTTCCGGGTAACGGATACGTGGCCACCGTCAACGTGTCGGGGCCAGCGAAACTAATTGCATTTAAAAGGGTACGCTTACTATAGCGGCGTGCAACCCTTTCCCCGTATCGGGGAAGCTAAAATAATAAATGGTTTGCTTCTGTCGCTTGGATATCTGAAAAATTAGAAGCGTTAGGAATAACAAGTCTTAGGTTTTTTTGTGAAACTAATACCAGCCGATCGATCGTTGAGGGAATAATTAATTTTCCGAAGAATGTTGTTACAATGAATTTCTTACTCTTGTATTTGCAAAATAATTATATTTTTAAATTTAAATTAGCATTAATTGGGTCATACGTAGCTGCTCAATCCGAAACAAGCTTTTTTAACCGTTTACACAAAAAATTCGACCTGAATTTGGAAAACACGTTTTATTGAGACGCAATAACGGTACAAAAGCTAATATTTCAAATGCCAAAACATTAACGTAAGTTATGACCGTAAATAATTTGTTCGTTGATTTCTATTTTAAATGTGTGTTCTGAAATGGAAGCGAAAATTGAGGTCGAAACGTTAATGGATAAATAAAAAGGTCAATTTTAAATTAAGCTGCCTTGTACGGCCCGATAAATATTCAAATATTAACAGATGATCGATAGCAATCAAAGAGGCAAAATGAGAATTGAATATCTTTTTTAAATAACATCAAGTTTATCCCGATATACAGAATGATCGATATGAATATTTAAAAATATTAACTTCCGAATTATGAAATACGAAACGATTTCCTATTTGGACTGGTTAAATGGCAGATTCCCCGCGAGTGGAATACGAATAACATATCTTTAATATGTACATTCATTTTATCTTGGCTCGATACAGCCACCATCTTTGCATTTTCCTTTGTTTCCGTTTTAATCGCTCTGTCACTCTCAGCTATGTTTATATCCATGCCTGTCAGCGATTGTGTGTGAGAACTTATACATATACTACGCGAAGCTTAAACACTGTTCGTATGCACTTTACGTCAGCTTCCTCCACCTATCTTCTCATGCGTGCTCTTTCCGCGGGTGTAGAACGAAAATATACTTTCGCCTCTTAAATCTGCATTTATTCTGTTCCCTTCAACGTCCGTTCACTTGAAAGATACTCGTTTCTTGTTTTATAACAAGATTCCTCAGCTTTATAATTTGCTTTATCACATACGTCAACAGTAACTCGAATCTCCTTTCATATTGCACTTGCTTTACAAGTTTTGCTGTTTTATTAGACAAGTTTCAGGATTATGACTCTATTCTCTAGATAGAATTTATATCGCTTCCTCCAAGGATAAAGTTGGTGCACCAGAGTACACTTTAAACTAATTGTAATTTCCTTCTGATTTCTTTAACTACGTGACATAAATTTTCGGTGAAATTACTTTTAACGCTACTGCACTGCGGGTAGTTATGTTTCAGTAGAGCCGCCATTAGCTCGAGAGCTGCGCATGCGCGAGCAAGTGCGCAGAAGATCTTTCACGCATTCGCGCTATTTGAAAAAATATTTAATTCCAAACGGTTAAATCTATGAAAAATGATCTTCTTTTATTTAATATCTCTGAGATAAAGAGAGAATCTTAAGAGAAGAATATTTAACAGGTACAGAAATAAAAATTCTTCCGATGAGACGAAGATTAAGAAATCTTGCTAAGAAAAGAGCATGTCCTAGTTCCCAGAATCACTCTGCATAATTATATCTTCTCTAACACCGATACACATTTTCTTCAGATCGTTTCATCCGTTTCTACCACTTGCTTGATCATTATTAAAGTTCATTAAAATCCATTTTCCATCAAAGGTAACGATTCATTTTTAAACACTGATATCTCTAGTTAGTCTGGAGTAACCAACTAGCTGTTTCACTGACCCAAGCAAAAGCTTCAAAAGTTCAAAAGAACGTCGCCCAGCTTATATGCAACCCACTTTTTCATCCTCTTTGCTCCGCCAATGTTTGCCAAGCGACGAACGATCCTATAATGACTAACATTCATTCGCGAGATTCTGTACCACGCAGTTTGACGTGTATCGTGTTTAAAAATTTCTTTTACAATTACATTGCTTGCATTCCCCTTCGAACTTTCCCCCGAACGATGTTTCAAAAATACGATTTGATAGAGAAATTTTGTTAACAGATTCGAATTCAACGCCCCGAAACCTACAAAAATTGGTATTCGTTACATTTTCGAATGTAATGCGTACGATATTTATTCTCGTTCTTATTAAACTTTAATAATAAATTATTGATATTGTGCACTAAATTGTAGCATTCATGGCTTTGCATTATTAATTTTAACGGAGCGCACGAATATCAACCAATACCTTGTGTTTGTCATTCTATCGATGAAAATTACTACCCTTAACACATTTCACATTTTAATCCCTGTATACCATGGAACGCATTACCGCTTTAATACAATTGTAGTAGGATTTCATCAAAATTTACTACGTCATGATTATTTTGTTTTGAATTTATCACGTTGTACGTTTACCCCGAATTTCCTTCAAGGGAAATTTCACCGATTTAAATTACTCGTAAAACGATATTATTATTCCCCGATGTTTAATTTCGTTATTTGTTGTTTCGAAAATTCGCAAGTTTTGAATTAATACCCGAAATTTTCGTTCCACGCGTTCCATTAAGAAGATATAAAAAAAATTTGAATATTGACGAGAGGTAAACGTTAACGGGCATTCCGTTCAAACGAAAAATACTAACCTAGTGTTGTGAAATGTTACGGATCACGTCTATTTCAATTTTCAATCAAAAATATGGTTCACTCGACCTTTATGCAAACGAAAGCGTTACGATGATATAAATACACGAATGTAAATTTGGGAGCTCGCCTTAAAATTCTTGTTCAATTTAGTTGGATCTCTGTTTTTAAGTAATTTATATTATTTATAAATGTTTCGATCAATATTGTCCGAACATTTCTTTCTGTCTTCGAAAACAAATTTGACAACTGTTCTTTTATCGCCTGACGTCCACTTTGCAAGGGTGAAAACAGCCCCCGAAATGGAGGTGCTGAGAACACACTTTTGAGACACTATTTTTTAAGTAGTGTGCCTTCGAATCAAAGATTCAATCGTGGAAATTTATTTTTACGAACAATAAAAATTCGAAATTTTGGGAACCCTTTCAAGGTGGATATTACGTGATGATAAAAACGTACGTATCAAATATTCTTTTCCACTTCTCGATATGTTACTTCGTCAGACTTTTGATCGATATAGCGCACCTCGCGTTTGATATAGAAAAATCGAATTTAGCTGACGATTCTACTCCGCTTCTGGAAAAGTGGAGGTCTCGACGGTAGAAGAAGAGTGAAACGATATCCGACAGATTAACATGAGTTTCAAAGGAAGTCTGTGCGGTAATAGAAGATCCGAAGAAAACTTGGCCCGATGGTAACGAAGTTTCACTGTTCACAGACGTTAATTAGGTTCTCGCTGATGTACTAAAGCTAAGTCTGTTCCATCGTCGTTGATCTGCTTTATATGGTCGCGGATTTCTTTTTCTAGGACCAAGTTCCGCTACGCCGGTAGTAACGATTCCGGATTTAAATTTAGTTCCCACTTTTCGGGTTAATTTAAATCGCGTGTCCCATTAAAAAGTATGCCACCAATGAGAAGATCTTATACCGCGTGCCTGACGTTTAATTGTTTATAATTGGCTGTAAATTCCGTATACACTATCACAATTTTCACACTTTTGGCTGACATTTTTATTGAAATGCTAATATTCTGACAGAACGTTGCTCGTAAGGGGTCAGATTGATACGGCTATAGGAGTCTAACAAAGTTGATTCCTTTTAAAAATTATTTCCTCGAGTGTTCGAATTAATTCTTCGGTTATTAATTTAATTTCACTGTATACGACTTCCTTGGTATATTCGTTGCATGAGAGCTTCGTTCATTGGATGACGTCGACGAGCGGAGGGGATGGTCACTAGGCAACAAGTGAGGTTAGGAGTAATAGTGGAGCTACTCTATACTATATAACAGTTAGGAAATTAATAAGACACAAACAATAATTTATTCACAGATAAAATTCTAGCAATTTTCAGCAGGTTGGTAATTTGTGAATCGAGTAGCAACGAATCGCTCCACGTTATCCTTTGAATGATTCGAAAGATTATTGCTCAGGACAGAAACATTTCATCGTCGCAACCAAGTGATAAAAGGATTACGTTCCAAGAACGAACAAACTGGATTCGACGTTGCACGTCCCGGTGAAATATTATGTAAATATCGTGACCGTGTTTCTCGGTGGTAAAACGAATCGTGGCGCTACGGGCGGAAGAAAATTTTTCATAATTTCTCGCGGCGGAGCATCGTTCGGTTACACGTCTTTTTGCATTCGTAATCATCAAACGGCCTAGATGTTCCTTCGAAAAAGATTATGGAACAAAGAGTCCCGGGCGTTCCTTCGCTTTACTTCATCGTTGGCTCGGTCGAAATATAGGTCTGGAATATTGCCAGAGGAAGATCTTCCACGAAGGCAGCAAAATTTAATGAGCACGTCGGTAAGAGCACGCAGGTATGTGTAGAGGCGTCGTCCTTCCGAATCCTTTCATAGGATTAGCAATTAACTGTCCTCGTATGCATACGAAACAATTTACTAGGCTAAATCGTATTAGCAACACGAAGTTGTTATATTAATGCAAATTGGTATAAAGAATTACGTCCCTGGCCCATTTCGAGTCTCGTTTCTACTTAAAATCAAACTGATCGCGCGATGGCATAGCTTCTAGTATTCTTCAAACACCGAGTTAATATTTGAGGAAATCCATTCAGATTCTTTGTTTTCGTTTCACCTTAATGCTGAAACACTACTTTGTGAAAAATTTTGAAAATTTAAAATATTGTTGAATTCACACCTATTTGAAAAACAGCCTATTTAATGAGCATTAAGAGTGGAGATGCATTTTGCTGAACGTTTTGAACTGTGCATGGATTCTGATAAAAAATTAATTTTGTAACCAGTGTATCATTTTATATAAAAATTCTGTGTAATTTCTCCTTCAAACAAAGAATGGATAAAAACTGTATGAATCTATTGTATATGATATGATAAAAAATTTATTGAAAAATTTACTTCCAAAGACCAATATTTATTTAATATTTCATTCTTTGATTTTAGACCCCAATTCCTCAAATACACGTGAAAACATTATTTAAAAAATATTTAATTACCAACTTGTTTTCATAATTCTGACTATTTTCTAAAAATTATAATATTACGGTTTCTCTATTTCGTCCTGGTTAATTCCACCACGTATAATGATTAAATATTTTTTTACACAATCTTTTGTAATCTTTTCGCTGGCGAGTGTGTTTCTTGAACACGGTCCGCCCTCTTCGCCGCGTCTTTCGACAATAAGACGTGTACTCGTTGTATTCCGCGAGGCTTTGTGGGTATCTGTTCCGCGTTACTCTTTGTATATTACTGATCCCTCTGATACCACACCTATTTACGTTTCACGTCTTGCATATTGCGTATCTTCGAGTACCGCATACGTCTCAAACAGAGGGAAGCTCTGTAATAAATTTATATTACACTATCTCGTGTACGCGCGGATAGGAAAATTTCATTATAGCCTTCTGTTTTACGCAAACAAACTTCCACGAACAATTTAAACGTTTCGTGCACACGTTCGAGTAATTTCCAGTGCTGAAAACAGAAACGCTTAATGAAAAACAAATTTGCTCAATTATACGGAAGAAAAGAATTTAACATGTTGGGTAAATAAGACTCGTCGATTTTTTCATCCAGAAAAAAGAAATTAGTTAACCAATCGACAAAAACTGAAAACCCAATGGGGAGCTTTTACGAACCGTCCAGCTCGGCGCAACGAACTCTTTTTCTGGATCGCGAGTACAAATGACGTTAATAATTCCAAAGGGATATACACAGCGTGAATAATTCACCGCGGAATCAAATGGCCGAATGTCTGATGCCGATAAAGCAACGCTGGACTTCCGTTCCATCTTGGACGTCTTCGGACTCGTTACCTCGCGCGCCGACGAAATTAAATCACCGCTTTATCTTAACACCCGATAAATTACGCAATTAATTAGCCGAGCAATTAACTCGGAATCAGATGGTGTACGAATTTAGGAGGGTGTAATTCTTAGTCGTGCGTGAGCGGGAACCATAAGGCGGTTCGAGGTGGCTCGAAAAAAAAAGAAAAGGAAAAAAAAGGCAATTACCTTTCCAGGAACGATGAAGGGGGCTTTGAGCTTCGTGCAAGAACGGGTTTATGATCAAGAGGTGTTTTATGGATCGTGGGGGGAGGAGGGTTGTTCAACCCTTTCACCGAATACGCGGCCACAGGGGTAGCAAGATTCGACTATATCGACGAAGATTAACGATCCGGGACCGCTATTAGGGGGATTATAGCGAATGATCCTAACTTTCGACGGCTACTTTCGATTCTTGCCCCATTATTAAGATTGACGGGACGCCCCCGTGAACGTGACGAAGGTGACGAGGGGTTGATTTGCTGGTAACGATGGGGTTACGATCGATATTAATATGGATATCGTGGTAACGCAATGTCTACTTATAACTCTATTAAACTTGGCTAATGTAACAACAGCGAACGAACATTTTCGATAGAAGCAATTTTTTCTGCAAAAATTGCAAGGGACCGGGAGAACATTCATTTCGAATGGCAATTTAAAAATAATCGTTCTGATTTAATTGATGTTTCGTGAATGGTGTGCCTCTATTGATTTAAGGCTCTTCGTTTGGTCATTCGATAGTTATGAAATTGGTGGGAATTCATACGTGGTTACTAGGATGGTCGTCATTTTTCGACTTTCGATTACTTTTCGATCGCATTTAAATTAGAATTTTGACATTTTTATACTACATATTTATTTGACAATTTTGTCCACATTCCTGAATTTTTTTCTCGAAAGTACGAAGGATTTCGAAGGTATGTATATTCACCAAAAATTATTGCAATTGACCCCCGCGACCGAAAATAATTTTGTGAGAAAGATTTGAAATTTTTTTTTACCCGAAATATTTCAGCACCCTTTGTCCATTTTTCTTAAAAATTCATTTTTTATTTTTAGTAATTTTGCTTGACATTCTACAGAAATTTTATTTAGTACTTTTTTGTAGGTACCCATGAGCTCTACTTCCATATTAAATTTCATTGAGATACATTCACTGGTTGTCCAATCACGCAATAATTTGGCGTAAATGATTTCTTCAAGTGTCAAAAAAAACTTAAAAAAACTTTGACCTCTGTAGCCAAGGACCACCCTATTGGTTACAATGTCAATATTCTTAAAACACTATGAATTTAGTAGCATGATTTGCTATCAAATATAAAACAAATGTGATACTTTGCTCGAAGGATCATTCAAAGATGGACCCAATTTCCAAGTTCGAATAATGTACATCTGACAAGTAACACCGGGCGAATATAGCAATTACGCATGTAATTACAAACTAGTGCAAGTAACGGTGCTAATTTCCCTTACGGTCGAAGCAGTCTAATTACTTCTACGCGTGTAACTTCTCAGTACTGCTAAACTGTGAAGTTTGATTGCTTCTGTGCTAGCATGAAGTCTGATTGCTTCGACAGTATTTAGTATATAATTTAATTATTTCCAATCCAACGTGAAATTCGCATGCTTCTTCTTCGCCACTGACGAGCAACCTATATATTCATAATTATTTCGTTCGAATACCGATAACGAAGAATCAGGAAAAAAGATAACGCAACGATACCACAGAGTTAATTTCTGCAAGAGGTCCGGGAAGCAAAAAGTAACAAAACGTTCTTTGGGACCGCGATACGTACTTCCTTTCTATATAGTCACGTTCGCAGAAAAGGGAAATAAGCGACGCCATTTAAAGTCACCCTTGCGTCGCGCTGAGTTCAGCAGTGAAACCGAAAGCACAATGGAATTCGATAGGGTCGTGTGGGTCGTACGTACATATCTGCTATACACGCCTCGATTAGTTTCGATTTCACCTTTGCTATTGCATAAAAGTCTGATACCCGCGAATTGAAATTCACCCGGCATACTTAAAAAGTTCTAACGCGGTTTGTTCAACCGTCGCGGCAAAGCTCTCGATGAATTTTTCGGAAGCAGGAACACCGAGAAGCTCCGAACGTGTCGAACGTTCTGACATACAGAGAATTCTAAAACCTTTGCCCGAAGAATCTCTCTATTCGAACAATTACATATAATTTATAACCCATTTAGACGCATAAAAACTGTTTGTTTCAGTGAGTTTAAAAAAAAATTAAAGGTAATAATAAAAGTAAGTGAGTAACTGTAACTGCAATATTGAAATATGTTCTTTGAAGTTTCGTTTCACTGAAGGATTAAAATTTGAATATCTTGGTAACTGAATATCGCGAAAATTATTATTTTTCTTTATAGATGCATCAGGCCAACGAGGTTAATAAGATTCTCGAGGTAGTGACCCGAGTCTGGAGTAGAGGGGATGAGACAAGGCAATTAGCATATCGCTCAGGCCTATAGCCTAGTTAGCAGGGGTCATCTAACGCCGATGAAATAAAGTGAGACCGTGGAAGTACGACAAGGGCCAATATCGAACCGGGTTTAGAGATTTTATTCAACTCGTGTGTATTCAATTTTTACAAATATAATAATATCGTACAGGTACGCTTTGTCAATTTTAAGTTTCCTCGACCACTATACTCGCAACACTACGCTTCTACAAACTCCGCGTCATCCTAGTTTCTGTGTCTTCCACCGAAACCTTCCTAAACTTTGCTCCGCGTTATTACTCCTATTCGTATTCCGAAACCACTAAAACCCAATACAATATTGCAGTTGCAGCTCATTCGGATCTATCTCAGTCTGGTATAGAGACATCGCGAACTATCTGACGTCAATTTTGATGAAACTTCGCGCAAATGTACGTTGGTCGAAACTAAGAACCGAGAAACCACCTTTTATATCAGAATCGTCCATATTAGTCGCGCTTGTATGATTTTTAAATTACAAAAGATGCAAAATATTTTGAATAATAACACTGTTTTCAAGCAAACCTCTTTGTTTGAAAATTTAATTCCTCAAATTATTTCGAACATTTCTCTCTATACTGTTGAAAATTTGAAAAAATATAGAAATCACCCGCAATAATACAAGTTAATGATTACTAATTATATAATACATTTTTAATAAAAAAAAGCATATGTAAGTAACAACAAAATTTGTTTCACTGCCCATACATTTGGTTAACCATTTAACGATGTATATATTTTCTTACTATGTAAATAACAAGCTGAATTTTAACAAATCTAAAGAATTTAAAGAATTTCTTCTCGCAGTAACAGATGATTTTTTGATCAAATGTCCTTTCGTCTTAAATTGTTGGAATCTTCAGCGAGACTCGGTCAGCAATTCTTATCTTAGACGCCATGTTTGCTTGTTGCGATTGATCCCTATATGGAGTAATTTACTAAATGAACCTGACACAGGTTTAAAGGATTAATTCTATCTAAATTAGGATCTGAAAAACGAGTCTTCACGTCAATGTTTGTAGTATTCGCCTATCCAACTATTTCTGGACACTTTAAACGTGCTTCAGCCCCCCTTGTTGACCAAAATAAATATTTACTTGAATTTTAATCTCTTGAAGCGATTCATTTATTCGATATTTCTATTCGCAATGTCTAAGGATGGTTAAAAATTACACAAATTCATTGTTTAACCTGATAGTTATCGATAGTAAGTAAATGTCAATGCCCGGTAAAATATCTTCCCGAGGCTGAAGTTCAGAATTTATTAGTTTATTGTTCCCAGTGCACCGACGTCGCGTTTCATTATTTATATCGTAACATTCGCTGCTGACTCGCCAAGATTGATTTACACGCTAGATTTGCGTTCAGATAGGAATCCGTGGCTCATGCGCGGCCCGTAAGCACGTTAAATCCTTTATTATATGACACAATACAGCGAAATAAAAATTTTACAAGGAAACCATATCTCAGCTACGGTGTTCAGTTTCGAGCATGTTGACCGGTCGGAACGTAAAAGAATTTTTATTGAACCGTAACACGAGACAGTACTTACGTTTGTGCGCCAAACTTTCGACCCTTTGTGCCTGTGTGTATCTGATAACCAATATAACCCACCATTCCAAAAATAACAGAAATAGGTGACCCACTCGAAAACATTTCTTTCGAACGATTCTTGCATACCAATTTCCATTATCCCTGTACACAGTTTGTTATCCATCAATAAATCTGTTAAAATGTTTCGAGAACACTATGATTTCCAATAAGAATTTAACCAAATACCAAATTACATTTTGTGATGTGATTTCTAAAAATAAAAAAAATATTCTCCTTTCCATAAACATGTATACGAATACCTATAATTTAAATTTTATTTATATATTTTCTAAATTCAGTTTGTGTCATCACAGAATGAAACTTCAATCGAGCTGTACAGCTCTTTATTTCAGGAGCAGTTGTATTATTATTTATTATTTTTTTAAAAATTCGAGAATGGTCACGCCTGGTTAATCTTCTATTGCCTCAACTGTAGTGGGTTTTGCCATATTTAATACCTAACTTTAAGTAATTAAGTAGTATTATTCAGCGTTACGCGTTCGTTCGTTCGCCATAATGGCGGCCAACGGTGATAAAATCGCACTTGGGTTAAATTTCGTCGCATTGCATCCCCCCCCGATAATGCAATGTCGCCGGGAATCCGTCGCATAGCGGTACTTGGTATATAATTTCGATCGAACGAGGAATGAAACTGAACGATTCCGATACAACTCGAGGCGCTCGGCAGTTTGGCACGCGTTTCACATTTACATTGTGTATGGACGACTTGTTGGTGCCCCGAATCGGCACCCATCGCGGATTAAGGAGTTTCGAGGAATCTCAATCGCACGGCGCAATCGATTCCGTGAAATTTATGGGGCGCAGTCGAACGTGCTGACAGCCATGTTTGCCGGCGCCATTTTATAGGGGGAGGCCCGCGAAGACGAATCTTCGAGCGCTAGAAGCCGGTTTATCGTTTCATCAAATCGAAATAACACGAATCAGAAGCATTTTCACGGGTTTAATAAGCCAATAATCGCGTTCACTGCCAGCACGTTTCACTGGCGAAGTTTATATAAGTCACGAAACTGTTGTTATTTCCTTCGATATTGAATATTCGATCTTTATAGCCTTCCGTGAGAAACAGCCTCATATTCCGCGAATATTCTCAATAATTCCGATAAATCATTCTTTTTAGGAATGAAAGATGACCTGCGATATAAATTCTACAAATTCTTTCGATAAATATTATTATCTCATCGCGCAGTTTAAATTTAACGGGTCGGAATAACTGAACGGGGGGCGAAATAAGAGGGAAAAATGGACGGGAACTTTATGGCCTGGCGCAAAGAGGAAGTTTGCAAGAACTTCTGCCTTAGAAGTGAATAATCCTAGGTTCCCGAACAGAAGTGTACACATATGCACAGGAAGTTTAATCAAACACGAAGTTGAGAGCAGCGCTTCCATCATCTAACTTTAAAAGATTTACAGGTCGAAGATGGATGAAGATAGCGAAGGCATAATCTCCTGAAATGCATTGGCCAAGATTGATTTCTGTAAATATGATGAACGTCAGTTCTAACCGAAGTTCAATATTACAGAGGAACTCGTATTTTCAATCGAAAATACGCTAAAAGCAATATTCTGTACGTACGATCTTCTATAAGTTTTCAAGACAATTTAACTTTCAGAATAATATTGAAAGTAAAATTATTTATTGCCAATTTTTTTTTTTTGCAATCAACTTTGCTGTCAGATTGAATTATAAACGATTTAAACGTTTTATTCCCACTGTTTCCATATTTATTTATCCATTTATTTAACAAATTATAATACTACATATATAATGTAGACATTAGTACGATTGAAATGTTCTGCTTGTAAACCTAACCTACAAATGGTTACATAATTTAGATTGTTAACGAAAACTATTTCTCAGATTGTATTTCGTGCCTTTCAGAATTCTGTTTTATAATTAAAATTTGATGACGTTAATGTGAAATAATTTTGATAACCAAAATTGCAAAATAATTACATGGAAAATAAGATAGTAGTTGAAATACTTCATTACTGACACAATTTAATGGAGTTTCACAGTAATTTCACTGTATATAGACAGGAACAATTTTCTACAAAATTATGACCTCATAATTAATATCCAGCTATATTTTAATATCATACATCACGTATCCTCCTGCAACTATTAATAATAATGTTTGCTGAAATTTTAATTGAAAATCTACAAACTGTAATAAAAATCTGATTGTCTGTTCTAACATTAATTAAACAGAAATATAAACTAAACAACAATGGCTTAGAAAAAATATAACAATGTGGATACACGAGTGATTTATGATTTATCTAGCGCGTCCGACTATTATTCACTGTTTCTACTTGCAAATATTCATAGTCGATTTTTTCGTAAACAAAGTGTCGTAAAAAAAAAATTTATTCCACATTTTTTATTCATTTTCACACCATGATTACCAGATTGTTATTAAAAATATATAAAAACGTCGACACGCGGACGATTGAATGATTTATCTGGCGCGTTTGACTTATCACACACTGTTACTACTTGTAAATATTCATAGTCGATTTTTTCGTAAACAGAGTGTCGTATGAAAAAAATTTATTCTACATTTTCGATTCATATTCTCACTCAGAATCACGTGACAGACAGATAATTAATAATTATAACAAAAATATGAAACATTTCGATATTCTTATTATCAGACTGCGGATCTTTGCAAATGTATATATTTATTAATAGAATTAATAAAATGGGAGGTTTGTAGATGGTTGTTTCGACCCCATAAATATAATAATTCAAATCTTACTTTATATTTTATACACTTTTTGAAAATTAAAATTTCCCATAAATGCATGAACATCCGCGATCTACTTATCATTCTTGAATATTTACTAATGCCTATTTACGAACGGGCATGGAATACTAACGTAAATAGTGCTAGTCCTCATTTTCAAAATACGACAAGTCACATTTGCCCGCACGGCCACCGAACTATCGTAACGAATTCATAATATTTTATTTAAATCACGTGTTCGTGTTGCCTTCGAATGATACAGCACGATACACATGCTGCATCTGGTCCATTTCTCATGCGTCAGAACTGTTTATGGTTGACGCGTGCACCTCCCGTCGACAGTTTTCCAATGGATCCGTGATGGATGCACCGGTTCCCGGATTTTTCTTTTTTTTTCCCCACCATCCTTCTGCCGCGGGATCGTCAAGTAAATTGAACAATGATCGATTACACGATGTGAAAAATGAAGGATCGATCGACTAATTACCGATACGTAGAAACGAAAGTCCGGGCGAATAACGTGTGTTACACTTGAACGGCGAAAAAACGGTATCGACGGGCGCGCGAAAAAATGGGAAAGTAATTGTTTACTTCCGAGGAAATTGTGTTGACTCGAAAGGGTGCGTTGATAAATCTGTCAGAGGACGGGGGAGGAGGTGGGAGGTGGGGGGCGTGGATGAAAAATTCATGTCCCGTAATTTCGTTATCAGCGGATCCCAGCACTCGTTCCTCCCTGCGGATCAGAGTAGGGTAGCGATAAATTATTTTCTAATTACTTTGGCAATCAATTATAGAGAGCAATAATAATTAGCAAACAATTAATTATCATCGAGATTAACAAATAATCGTGAGCATCACTTGCCATAGGTTATGGCGAATTAGTAACTTGGGACTGTCGGAAGACAATTATAAATATCAACATCGCCATTTTAGTTTTGTTTTAATATTACTCGTGAGTATTAGTTTTTAGCGATTTTTAACGCAATCAATGTCCAGAAATCTAGCGTCAAACAGTGATTTGATCCTTCTGAATTGAGAATTTTGAGAATTTAGAGCATCAAAGATTTATTAATTCTAACAATTCGTATATATTGTCTCCATCTGCGCCGGTCTTGGTATCGTTCCGCAAGCAATTCGAAATACTCTCGCAGAAAATGTATGCCACTCAAATTGCCTCATTGTCCCAGCCCGCAGCTGCGAATGCAATTTACAAATACTAAGGTCGACAGCATGACTTACACGCGGATACTTTTGCAGTTAGAAATACCTTGCATTTTCAGCACCGCGGAAATTCAGAACGCCGGTCGTTTCTGGACTTCACTGGAGAGTTAGATTTGCCCGATAATTAAAGCACCGCTACCCCTTTGGTGGTATTTTAATTTCGGGGCCCGTTATTATGTTTTCGGCCGCCCCGACGGCGCTCCCTTTCGTAACATCAACGCGCCTTTACATCGAGGAGTAATTAAGCAATCATCTATTCCCGGGTAACGGAACCTCCGCTGATTAAACTCGACGTCTAAATAATTATTAAACGCCCGTGGATTTTATGTTCCGACGAAGAATGTAACCAGACCTTTTCACCGCCGCACACAAAACTTCTTTATCGCGGCTAGAGCGTGAAAGACATTATCAATTTGAAGGGAAAATCTTCCTCTAAGTTTGAGTCAGCAGTTTCGGCCAAGTAAGCAATGTCCAAAGTCACTCAAGTATACGTTCATAGCACACTGGGGAATTTACGACAGTTTTTAACAAATTCCGGTTCCCGGTTCTCCCGGGAAAACAATTTTCAAATGTTACAGAATTCATTTCGGAATTTTAGAGAATTATTGTACAGGGTGTTCAGCCACCCTTGGGAAATATTTTAATGGGAGATTCTAGGGGCCAGAATAAGACGAAAATCAAGGATACTAATTTGTTGATTGAGGCTTCGTTACAATGTTATGGAAACATTTTCGGCCACACGGTATATTTTCGGTAAAGAATTTTTTTCTCGAAAATACGTAGGATTTCGGGGGTATGTCTATTCACCAAAAATGATTGCAATTGACCCCTTCAATTGAAACTATTTTTTTTAGGATGATTTGAAATTTTTTAATTTTGTCGAAAAATTTGTCCACCTTCCTGAATTTTTTTCTCATAAGTGCGAATGAATTCGGAGGTATGTGTATTCACCAAAAATGATTGTAATCGACCCCTGCAACTGAAAATAATTTTTTCAGAACGATTTGAAACACATGAAATTTCAGTGAAACATATCAATGTATGGTCAGACATTACATTTTCGGTAAGGAATTTTTTTCTCGAAAGTGCGTAGGATTTCGAGGTATATCTATTCACCAAAAATGCTTGTAATTGACCCCTGTAACTAGATATATTTTTTTTAGTACGATTTGAAATTTTTTAATTTCGTATAAAAATTTCAGTACCTACTCGAATTTTTTTCTCGAGAGTGGGTAGGATTTCAAGGGTATGTCTAATGACCAAAACTAATTGTAATTGACTCCTTCAACTAAAAATAATTTTTTCAAAATGATTTGAAATTTTTTACTTTAATTTTGTTAATAACTTTTTAATGAAGCCTCAGTTAAGAAATTGATATTCTTGATTACCATCTTATTTTGGTCTCTAGAATCTCCCATTAAAATTTTTAAAATAAATAAACTATGCTTGTCTTTTGCTATCATCAGCCATATTGTTTAGCCATATTTGGGGTTAGAATCAGGAATGTGATGGATTCTGTTTTGCAATATTAACTTGTACAAACGTGGATTTTTTAAAAAGGTATACTGATCCAATGAAGCTCTAAAAAGCCAATAAAGTGTAATGTGTGGGGGGGTTTGTTTTAATTCCTGCGGCTTTGGCACTTTGCGTTAACTGATATTTTAAATGCTCCATGGATAATTAAATTATACGAAAGAGGTTACCCACTGCGGCAAAGTAGTTGTGAAATTGTGTTTTCTCGTTAAAATGGCCGCCACGGTTGCTTTATACCCAGTAAAGTATTTCTTTATGGACTAAGGGTCCTGTGGAAAATGTTTTTGGACGATAAAATTATTAACTGGCCTAATTCTCTAAATATGACGGTCTTGTCCTTGCGAAAATCTCGTAAAAAATGTACCAAAATAATTACAGATTGTAATCAATAATGTTAAGTATTGAACATGCTATCTTACTTTTTGATGTAATCTTCCAGGAAAGTTAAATTTAAAAAATTATGAAATTTTACCATTATTGAAATAATAACTATTTCAAGCAATGATTTATTTCGAAACATTTATTTATTTGTCATTTACATTTACAATTTTAAATCTTTATTAAAAAACGTGGCTTTTGTGAATTCGAACGTGCTTGATTATCAGAATTTTAACTAGGACTTTTTGATTGTCTCGAAAATGTATTGATTGCATTAAAATGCACGTTTTTGTTGGAATTCCGGAAAGTGAAAGTAACCCTAACAAAATTTTCTCGCGTGCGATATAAGCGGCCGATTTTAAATTTATGTATAGCAAAAATCAATATTCAAATAGTCGTTGGTACGAAGCACGCGAATATTTAAATGAACATTTTGCGCCTGCATATCAATTGTACCAGAAAAATGACGTTCGCTATAGATATTTACATTTGCAGTTACACACGAACTTCAAGTACTGTTAAGAGTTTTTTGGACAAGCATTAAACATTACATATAATATATGCAATAGCATAAAACATTTCAATATTCAATAAATATCAATTTAATAAAGTATTATGACTCGCGTAGAAAATAAAGTATATTTTTAGAAATGGATAAAAAATTGTTTGATTAATTATTATAATAATTTTTATTCTGAGAAAATTTATCTCTTGAGATACGTGACTATACGAAACTTACAAAGAATATCGTTGATTCACCGGTATTTAAAAAACACACATTAGTCCCTCGTTTAATGACGAAAAATCGGTTCTATCAGAGGCAAAAATTCAGCCAAAGATGGCCTAGATTTCTGATAAATTATCTCCAGAAGAAAATGAACTGTTTATGCGTGACTCGTTAAATAAAAATATAAATCTGAATGAAATATTTCAACAAAAGATTCTTCATCTCTACTCCATTTTATATTATTACAAAGAACGTGCAATACAAACGCTAGTATATAAAGAAATATTGCACAAGCGCACGATATTATATATTTGTACATAACAATTTATTCAGAAACGATCGTTTCAGCTTTACCATCGAATTATATTCCATTTTGTTTTGAAAAATAAAATGTTCCTGCATCACCGCCATACGAAATGCAGAAACGGATTCCTGAAATTCTGTGCGTCGGCTTGGCATCTGTTATTCATCCGTATTTACGAACAAATTATAAATCTACGTAAAAAGCGAAACGTACGAGGTCAAAGAGTCGCAGACGTTACTGCATTTTATATGAATCGTCGTAAAATCTATTTACCCGACGCAACGGTCTCTTTGGTACTATCTAGGGGATTTACATCCTGCAAATCTCTGCTGCGCCCTCGTATGGATGCGTCGCGCTACAAACGTCCGAATGTAATTACAATTATCGGGCTATGACCGTGGCGTTCGAAATACAGAAAGAGGGAAAGGGACGGAGATATTTTCAGCATTTATTGGATTTACTTGGAAAAGGCTCATTCGTGCTCTTTGTACACAACCACTTGACGCGCCCGCCTCTTTTTCAGAGAAACCTGATATTTTCGACGAAAATTGATTTCTGCACGCTTCCCAGAAATAAATAATAGCGTTTCCTCGTCGAATCGAATCACCGTTTAATATTTCATTGCACTTTGACTAGACGCGGTACATGCCTAGGATGATTTAACTAGATTCATGGCACATTTCTAGACAGACTTTTAGCGTGGAACGAGGTTGGATGAGGCCAATTACTAACACAAAATTGTTCACCGAAAAACTGTTGAAAAATATATATTACACATGTAACAAACTACAAACCGTACGAAACACGTTTAAATAAGGCGCGTAAGATTCGCGTTACGCGCATGCGCGCATCGTCTGTACTCAGGACCAGTAGGGCCCATTATTTAAGACAAACATAAAGATTATAAGCAAGTTTCTTACAATATTAAACAAATTTTTCTCTTATACTTGCATTTGTTAATATATTTCTATATATTTATTACGTACAAGTTCCTCCCTTAGTAAAACAACGTTTCCATTTGTATTTGCAAATATTACCAACATACATTTATATACTTCGACTGAATTTTTATCATAGATTTTATGGTCACTTTCTTCGTTTATAATCCAGTAACTATTTCACACGTTTGATTTTGGCTCGCAACGAGCATACGTTTAGTGGAAATAGAAGAGGTCCTAACGGGATAAGTTATAGTTTATTGCTACGGATTTCGAATTTTCGGTTCCCGCGTGCTCAATAGCAAACAGGCGTGTCATAAACTCACTAGTTTCCGAAGGGCAAGATATAAATTAGTTTAACGGTTCTTGGGGACCAATGCTCCTGAACAGAACATTCGGGACATGGAACAAACTCCGTGTCGTCGTCGAAGTTTCGTTCGCTGGCGAATATAGGGCACAGCTTCTGCGGGAAGGATTTATCCAGTTCAGAGTTCCAAAAATTGGACAATACTTAACCCTTCGTATAAATGAAAAAAGCATGAAATTATATGTTACGGTCGAGTGTCCTTTGCATGCACGTACTTGCACTGTTACCGATTTAAATTGTTACTCGAGCGGAAACGCAATTCCGTATTTGCAATTCAAGAGAGCTTTGGTGTCAAACGTCAATGTCAAACGCAGTCGAGACTAGTGTCCAAAGTAATACTCGGCCGAAATTATTGGCAAAGTTCCGTCGGAAAATTCTATGACACTGCGCGCAACAATGGAGGTCTCGGCGATCAAAGTTCAACAGCCGGGAACGCAGACGCCAGAAAAATATCAAAGCATCAGGATTCATTAAGGAAATGACCTACGTCAATGTGCTTAAAGCCCGGCATTTTCTTTCAACGGATCCGTTCTCGAAGGTAGAAGTAGCTACATCGTTACGACAGCTTTGGCAGCCGAGATATACCCTGTCCTTTTGAAATTTTCGTCGCTGAAAACTGTTCTACGATGCAATTACCGGGGCAAAAAGTGTGTGGGAGGGAGGCAGAATTGAAGAAGGGGCAGGAACGGTGGGGAGAAAGACAACAAACGCGCAGAAACGAGACCGGGGGAATAAGAATGAGAATGAAAAGCCTTCAGAACCATGTATATCTTGTAATGTTCGCTACAATCGAAAGAAAATCACGTGGCCCGATTTATACCATCGACCAACTACAATTAGTTTTACATTATACTTAATGTAAACTACTATTTTTCCAAACAATGTAGTTTGATACTCTTTTTGAGCGAAGTATTGACACGAATCAAGATCGAAAGCGCCATTTAGTCGACCGACAGCTGTTGGTAGTGGGCGCCACATTAGCTCATGGCGGCCATGTTGATTCAACTTCCACGCAACGTACACCCCGACAAAATATTTTCTATTCTATTAATTTCATTCGAATCGATAGTTACTGTTTAAAGAAATGTTGTCAACGATTAAATAAATCGTATTTTCTAAAAAGGTTTAACGTCACGCTGATATTATCTCGAATAAAAATTGTTAACACCAATATAACGTTCACTGTGACTAGTGCACGGTGTTAAAAGTTGAAGCTTCGTCTGGCATAGTTTATAGCGGGCCGTATGATTTTGTTCCGACTGTAGGCAGCACGGAATTGCTTTGACTAGCGAACTGCGAACGTCGAAGGCGCTTGTTCGTAAATACGTTGCTGCACCTCTGGGTCCGTCGCACATTATCACAGTACTTGCAAACCCGTAACAAGTTGATGCATTTTGCATCCGTTACTCTCGCATCGAACAAACAAGACTCTGAAAATTTGCGTGGTTTTTAAAGGCGTGTTGCGCCGCAGTTCCAAGGGTTGTTATTGGTACCTACCCTAACCTCGTTTCTTTGCCATGCGTGCGTGAGCATGCACTTTATCGCGGTGTATTTTCCGAATATTTGTACTACGCGTAACGACCTGCGCTTTTAATTGTGGAGTTCTTCAAACGCAATAGTCGAGTACAGTTATGCTCGAAAAACTTGTCTCAAAGCTTTCATGATCGTTCGAGTATACGTTTCATTTTAACAAATTAAATTTGTATGCTCGTATTTATAAAAAAAAATAGATCTTTATACAAGTTAGGCACATTCTGATTATTTAAAATATGTTTCGAACAAGCTGTTTGCATAACACGTACGTTTTATTTGCTATAATATTTGCTTCGTTATTTTAACGTAAATAATTTCAGAAAATATAATTTACTTTAATTCATTAAGTTAAAATGTTATTTAAAATATATTTGACTTTGTATAATCATGTACTCTTATTTGAATAGATTTGATTATAATTTACCAAAGTGTTTTATTCGGAGCTTCGCTTCTAGAAAATGTTATTGTATTTTATTGTCCTTTGTGCACCGACCGACGTACCAATAGCTTTCATTCCACTAAAATTCTGAGTATCGCAAGAACGTGCATTTTTATCATAACATCTGCATGAATATCACTGACAGCAAGGCACATTGTGAACCGTACAATTGATCTAGATAGTTGACGGTACATTTTCCAGCTCATACGATACGCGACAATGAATATCGCAATTCAAAAAGAGGGATACACTGCGTCCAAAGGACTGTCATGTTGTAACTTTCTTTGGAACGCCTCGAATGCAGAACTCTCCAACGCCTCGATCCGTTGTTTGCCACGCTCCCGTGTTTAAATATTCATCGAATCGAGGATTACTCGAATTTTACACAATTCCGCGCCGCTGTGCGTTGGAATCGATGAAATTGAAATTCAAGAACGTCGGATTAAAGGCAAATCGAACGCACGCCCGGGCGGGGGTTAAACGGCGCTGGCTGTGTAAAGTTAGTTAAAACGATCGTTTAAAAGAAAAATTGCCAAGTAATGATTAAATTAAAAGAATTATTTTTAAGATCGATTTGGTTGCTCGTTAATTACCGAAGAAAAAAAATCGCCAAAGTAACGTTAGAGATTAGTAGCTAGTTTGTAATACACAATCTGGTTGGAACATACGACCCGTGCAATTGATCCTTCTCTACTAATTCAACGGCCAGGATAATGTTTGAGAATAAGATCGTCCGATAGGCAATGCGAATTCGATAGTAATAGTCGAACAATATCCAACTTCCACGCTCGGAAAACTATCTTGGAAACGAAATAGTGACTTAGTTGGTCTCCGAATGCTCTCTATATGCTCCGACATGGAGGTGCTGCAATTTATCTTGTCGATGTTCTTGAATCTTTTGATATCATATCGGACACTTGTTCTTTTACTTCGACTGTTCGGGCAAACTTGGCTCCGCCTCTATCAGCGGTAACAGGTGAAAAGGATCCATTATCTGCAGGACGCCTATGAATTGCTGGAAATGTCGCTTTGGTTGGAAAACGTCGTTTTGGGAAAGTTTACTCATAAAGATGCTGGGTCGTCTCTACTGTTCCCTTTACCGATTCATACATAAAATGCATATCTAGCGTTTCGGCGTCTCGATAACAGCGATGGTATCGGGGGAACGTTCTGGGACCAAAACTAGTCGATTAAAATACTGTTATCCGGGTCTACTGAAGTTAAACCTTCTCGGGTCAAACAAATTATACTCTTCGATTGAAAAATTTCTCTGTTGACTTCATTGGCTCTTCCTCGATGAGGTGTTGCCATTCTCAAAGGCTTCTCCAAGTGAGATTTATTTATAATATTGTTTGATGTGACATTCGATGGTGACTTGTGAGAAAGGTACGGATTAAGCGTCTCCCTCTGGTGGCGACTGCAGAAAGTATTGTCATATATGCTCCACTCTGCCAGCTATAACGTTACATTTGTAACATCTACTTTTAATTTACCTAACTAAGATTTGTACTACTATATCCATAGTTATTTTGCTAATGATTAATAACATCTACACTATTTACAGAGTTCAACTTTTAATGTTATCGCTATGCACTTTTTGCATGTATTTTACGAGCACTAGTGAGAGAGCGCGGCCCTCTGGCGGCGTGTTTCAGAAGCGTCGTCGCAATCTCATCCCAGTATCCACGGAAGCTATTCATAATTTATTCCGAGTGTTCCAAAAGCGTGAAACGCGAAAGGTTCCGTGCCTCCGTTAGCAACCGTATTAAACAAAGGGGTCTCGTCGAACCTTTCGTTTTAAATACCGTCGCGAATCGTTGCATAACGACGAGAATAACAAATTCAATCCGACGAGGAAGAAAAATTGCTGGAGGAGCAATCCTTTGCGGGCGGGCTCTTCAAAAAGATTGAATGTTTCCACCAGCGACTCGATCATCACGCGCCAGACGGATCAAAAGAATCAGAATCTCGAATAGGATTCGTACGTACATAAATGAGTCAGCGAGGAACGAAAGGCTGGCTCTCACGGGATAAAATCAGCTCCTCGATGCGGAACACGAGACGAGCTTGTTAACCAAACGATACCAGGCTCTGTTTCGCGCGAAACAAAGTCGCCATGTAAATTCACCCGACGCGTCTGTCGGGTATCTCGAGTATAAAGGGCAGACGCGTCAGTAGCGGAAGTAATTTTCATGAAACATTCTCGAATGAGTGAAAAGAGAGTAACACTTGGATTACCCAGAGCGCAACCTGCACCCTATTTCTCCCCGGTTCGATTTTTCTTCGCTTTGATCCCCTTTCGCTAATGACTGCTGCGCGAAATATTCCTCCAACGACGGTACAATGCATTTATTAAATACGAGAGTCCATAGTTAAATAGCAAAGGTGTCCAAATTGATGGACGGTAATCGAGCACGTGGAATTTTAACAACCTTAAGCGTTTCAATTTTCTCGTTTACACGCCATAAGCGCGCCATGAAATTTGATTTGCTTCAAGCTGATGGCAACGAGGTTATATTTTGCGAAGTTTTATTGCTCTATTCCCAAGAACGTACATTATAATGTATATATTTAATACTGTACGACACAGTGTATAGGAATAGTCAAAACTTTTTAGAATAATATTCTAAATAAACGACAGGTTTTCGACTCATAGTTTAGTCTAAGTAAAGTCACATATAGATTCATTTCCTTAAATATAGAAAATATAGAAATATTTCTGTGCAGTACTGTATCAAATTGCATTTGAGAATATCGTTGGCATAAATACATATAAGCACATAAAACAATTTCTTAACGAGTCTGTGCTTTGCTAAATCAGTTTAATGCTCGGTCTATAGCTACATGCGTTTAACATGAAATAGATTGATCGTATAATTGACTTATCATCCTCTGCGCCTACGTCATGCCTCTGAAGCGACGCTATCTAGCGTTTCAGGAGTGCGAAAACTATTATAGAAGCTTAACGAGAAGGACAAGGGGATGCAATAAGTATGCCACATACCTCTCGAGCCTCGAGCGATGTGAAACACTGTCACCAGGTATACCATTAACTTCTGCGCGTACGAACACCTTTGTGGCCACTGTGCAACGTACGGTTCAAAGTGCTTTATAAATATTGTACACGACATGATCTTCTAATTTTATTCATTCAATCCTTCTAACTTCCGTTTAGTTTAAAATATAAATACAGGGTAGCTTCCTTGTAGTATAAAATATTATTAGAATGCTCGTCAAGTGAAATGGAATCAGTCACAAGAAATTAGGAATTTGTCACGTTCATCCCCCAGTTCTCTTTATGCAGCCACCATGTTTCATAATTATACATTACAAGATATCAACAAAGAGTAGAAATATACTGTATGCATTCGTACGTGTATCATTCATGTGCAGTTTTGCTTACAACTGACCGTAGGTCATCAATTAGACCCCCTCTGTCAATGCATTCAGTATTCCCACTTTTGATCCCTCTTTTCAAAGAAATCCCGACCAACGCACAACGCCCAACCTTTGTTTCCACTCTATTGAAGAATCCCCCCTCCCAAAAAGACTCCGTTCGATATACTATTAGCTCTCTTTTCTACTAATGAAATTGTACTCATTCGGCTAATTAGTTTCCCCACATGAACGAATTCCACCTGAAAGTTACTTCGAAATAGGACGAGGACCGTGCACCAGCTGAAACTCGAAACTAGCAAATTCGTATTGTATTAAACTCTTGTAGCTATTAAATGTAACGCAGTTTAACGTCACTGTTAAAACTCGATTCTACATGGCGCCTGTAAGTCTCCGGTGAACGTATTTCGAAGCATTTCCTGGACGTGTAACTGGCCCTTCGAGGCAACGCAACGGTCGGATTCGAATCCCCAAACAATAGGGCGGGTACAAAAAGGAGTCTGCAACAAGTTCTACAAATTGGCCGAGGAACAATGTATGTAGGTCGATCAATTTTGAATTCGCGTGCCCATCTTAGCCGCGTTAGTTTATGAAAGGGGGCATTTTTGTTAAATTGTATTACTCAACAACAACGACGATAATACAATTGCAACGAATGTAACAACAATAACAACAGCAACGCAATGGCGACGATGACTACAACAATGACAATGACAATAATGCAATGACGTCGACTACAATAATACTACAACAACGACGATAACGACTACAACAATAACATCGATGATGACGACTACAACAACAATAATAACACAGCGACGAATACGACAGTAATATAATGACAACTGCAACAACAACAACAACAACAACAATAACAATAATAAGAAGAAGAATACCACTGAAAGAGATACATTTGACGGTTAAGTTTAATGGGATTAAAGGGCATTATTTAGTTTCTACTCTACTTCTATTCATGAAATATGATTCGATATCGTCGACTCGGTGGTCTGTAATCGCAGAAAGTCTCCCGTGAAAAGTACGTCGATTTCATCGACTCGAAACAAAGGGGGGACGTTGATCCGAGAACGGCGGTGGATCGGAACCCCGCCTTAAAAAACACTCCAATATCTACGGGTCGAAACGGAAACTTGATTCGCCGACTGGTACGTTCGTTTCGAATCCTTGGTTAGACCAATGAACTGGAAACATCCCCGCGTATCGGGATAGATTTTAACAGAAAGGTACGCGGTAGCCGAATAACAAAGCAATAAGTTCATTAATATCGATCCCCCACCGCGCTGGGACCGGGGATGTTTGACTGGGAACGGAGATGAATTTGGCGCGACGGTGCACACTCGCTAGATGCCCGGGTATGAAACGTTAACGAATTCGAAGTTCCCGTCGGTTTGAAGTCAGCTCGAATGAAATCGCGTCGTGGAATAATCTATCCGCCGCAGCAATTCGAAACTTGGATGTCCCGGGATCTCGAGTTCCCTGTGCGCGAACTTCGGATTACACTTCGACCGGAAGTGTAGTCGACTTGAATTTCACGGCACGGTGCCCGCGCCAGGACTCGACGCGACTGGATTGGCTTTCTTGCCACTTCAAAGGGCCGTTTGTTCTTTAAGAAGCTACGCTGCTATTCCACCGCCCACAACTTGCGAGATTTCGTTCGAGCCATCGGAACGATATCAAAGAAATAATTTATGTCACGGCTGATACGAATTTACCCTTTATCACGCGATCGAAATTATATTTAAACCGTCCATGGAAATTCTCTACAATGCACGATGCGTATGGAAAATTATTTAAAATATTTCGAGGTTAGCGGAAACCCGTAACACCATTGTTTGAGGAAGAGTATTGGTCTGGGTTAGGTCTGCATAACAGCTACAGAATAAATTCGATCTTCTTTCGAAATTCTTCTTCGTTATAAATATACCGAATAACCATGTGCTTTTAGAATTTCATCCGACCCAATTAGTGTAGTATTATTTCTGTCAAAGAACAGCGATTACGGAGGATGGAGGCCACCAGGGGTAAATAAAACTAAAAGAGCCACGAGTTGAACTACGAGCTAAATAAAACTAAGAGAGCTAAAAGGTTGGATTATATAACAGCTCCAAAATAAATTCAATCTTTAAACTTTTTGTAAATATACGATATATGCATGTACATTATAAATATACCGAATAACCATGTGCTTTTAAAATATTATAAATAAACAATTACTGTTTTACTATTTTTGTCAAAGAATAGCCTTCACGAATGATGAAGGGATAAATAAAACTGAGGGAGCTACGAGTTGAGAAAGTCGAAGACTCAAGATGGCGGTCAAGAAGACACGGTATAACCTTCTAATTGCACTTAACGGAATCGAGAATTATGCATAATGTAGAGATACTTTCTCAGAGTTTCCTTCGAATTTATTTATTTATTTATTTTAGACTCTAACCCAAACCTAACCTGTAATAAAATTCTTTAAGGAAGAGTATTTAAATGGACTATACAACAGCTCGAGAACAAATCTTCAAACATTTTTTCGTTATAAATATTCCGAATAACCATGTGCTTTTAAAATTTTATTCAACCCAATATCATAAATAAACAATTACGGTTTTATTATTTTTGTCAAAGAATAGCCTTCACGAATGATGAAGGGATAAATAAAACTGAGGGAGCTACGAGTTGAGAAAGTCGAAGACTCAAGATGGCGGTCAAGAAGACACGGTATAACCTTCTAATTGCACTTAACGGAATCGAGAATTATGCATAATGTAGAGATACTTTCTCGGAGTTCCCTTCGAATTTATTTATTTATTTATTTTAGACTCTCTGGACACTGTAATTACTTGACAATTTGAAAAGCAGCGTAGAGACAATGAAAAGGAGGAACGAAAACATAAATAAGCGACGCGATGTACCATTCCTGTAACCTCCTTTGCACGTGAGGTACTCATTAAGCAACGTTCTTTTGCAAATGGCTCTATAATTACGAGGAAGAACTATTATACGAATTGGCGTTTTCGTTTTCCCTTTTTATTAGCTGACGAAGAACTCGTATTTCTGCCGCGTCAGGAACCTATACACCATTAAAGCGCAGTTACCGCTGCATCTGAGGTAAGACGAAGCACCCTCGTACTCCCCCAGCCCCTCGTTCAGTCAAGCATGCTTCACCGAAAAGATCCCGGAAGGAATATCCAACTTTTCACGTAATTCTGAGATTCCATTGCTATTAATTAATCCCCTCTGAATAAGACTTCCCTCGCAAAATAGTACTTTAAATCGAATCAACTTCCCTGTTATTAGTCGAAGCGTAATATACATATAATTTGCGCGAGAAATGCATGGACTTTAAGAGCAGTCTCAACTTGGCGTTAATTTAATAACCCTTTCTGATCATTCCTTTCAAAGCGGAATTATACAATTTTTAAATGTACGGAACGAGATATTAATTTATTAATTTATGCGTTCGAAAACACGTATTATACATCAGATATTGGCTTCAATTAATATTAATCAATAACACTCTGATTTATAATACATGTTTTTAAATATATGCTTATGAAATAATCCAATCAATTTTAATTTTAAGATAATACGTGAGTGGTATATTCCATCGTAGACTAAACAAGCCTAGCTCATTCAATAATATTTGATGAGACATAAAGTTCTAGACATTAATCTCTTGTTGTTGTAGAAGTACAACGTTTAATGATAGCCATGTTGGTCAGTTATCATCGAATGAAGTTAACAACTAGCATTCACGAGCTAATAAAGTTGGAGACTTACTAATACTCGTCCATAGCTCTTCAATAGTACCTCCAACAAGTGTTTTGATTTGTGGTACGATATTGAAGTAGAAGCTATTTCGGTATGTACGAATAGTTAAATGATGAATTTATCTCTTGATGCAGTGCTTTTGTCCAGTAAGTATCAGAATATGGATTTCATTCTAAAGCGTGTAATTTTGTTAAGTAAATCGTGTAGAATTTTTATAAATTCTAATAATAATAAATGTAAGTTAAAAATATTCCTATTTTCATAAGTTCATTTAATTTGAATTAAATAAACAGAACTAACTGTTAATATCTGTCCCAGAAATTGTCAGAAAAATTTTTGTCTATATCGTACGATTAGAACTGATGCTTTGGTGCTGCAAAACAACTCTGTTCGAGCTTTTAATAGAAACAACTCATACATCGCGCCGAGTAATCACTTTCGTGTAGAAAGGTAGCAATTACTGAATTATTTTCCTGAAATATTGCCATCTCAATTCCCGGTAATAACATTCAGTTGCACCTTTGTGAATAATAGGATACCGTTTACACTACAGTTTCCTTTTTCATTTTTGAATGTAATAATTTACTGAGTTTCACGATTTTCTGGTAAACCACTCTTGAAATACAAAATAAAACAGAAATTAACACACGTATATACTAAAATTCTGCACGTACATGCGTACAAAATTTTGAAACTGACTTTTTTCTAAAAAATTTAATAACATTTCGTTGTTTCTGCAAATTCAAGCCTTAAAATTTCGATTATCTTTTGAAACGATGTATTTTTAATTTACGAGGAGAATGAAAAACCGATTTTTTGCCTTAACATGAACATTACGTAACAAAATTCCCATTCCTCGAGCACAGCACTCAATATTGATTTATTACGTTTGCATTAAGCATCCAGTGCTTAAACAACATAGTCTAACTAATCGCTACACCTTGTATTAGTTTCGACAAGTGGTACATCGAGTTAATTGTATAATATAACCTTAACGCGTACTTACACTCAATTATGTAATCTCATCGCGTAATATTGTAGCCTCATGACATTATAGAAACATGTATCTGACACAGGTCTCAACTATTATACATCCTATTGTCACTCGCATGAGAAGAACACGTCAAAGGGCGAAATTTATTGCACGACATTCCTAGCAAAGTGGCTCAAAGTACAATCAACGACAAAAGTAAATGGACAGATATGAATTTTAATCAAAAGCATAGCATTTACGTTACATGCTTAAGCTTTATTCATTATTTATCATTAGAGTAAGCTGATTACTTAATTAAAACTGAAAATCAACGTTTACACTTTACGCAAACTCAAATTGAATTTAAACAAAAAAGCAAGCAATTATATTTATTAGCATTGATATCGATTATAAAGCAAGCATTGATAATAATTCTCATTATTTGTCCACTTATTTTTGTCCTTGAGTGTACCACAGAACTGCGATTAAGACTGTTCCACACGCTATCGTTATTACGTTGCTCTGCCTTACGAGAATTCAGTCCCCATAGGCGTAGAACAGGCAGTTTTCAATCGTCTGGCAATAAAATAAGAACCAAATCAAAAACGTAGCCTTTTTAAATGAATTTTAAATACTCCTATTGGCTTGTCGAAATAAATTCATAAACGAAACGATTTTCCAAATCGTTAACGAACCTAATTTTATTATAAGAATAATTGAAAATATTTATTTTTTATTTATACAATTCGTTCCAAGTGACAAAACAGCTATCAGGCTATATTCTAGCATTTATAATAAACGCGAAGAACTTGTTTAATAAAAGGGTGAATATTTTCACGAAGGAAAAAATTTCGACGTGATAAAAATAAGTCGATAATGTGGAATTACATTTTTTCGGCACAATGGTTCGTTTTCGAGATAATTGAAAGTGAAAGGTCGGGGGAATGGGACAGAATATGATTTGTTTCGTCTATTATTGACTATTTCCACTTGCTTCATGGCGCGTGTGCCCCGCGAATTTTTAAAGCCGATATTCTCGAAATTAAAACCTCGTATAGAAAAATTTTACTCTACATTTTTTATTCATTTTTTCACGTAAAACCGTTCCCCTTTCGATTGCATCATGATTATTAAGACGTAGAAAAAAAAGTATTAACAAAGGAGAAAAATTGATTTCTCGATGCTTGCCACGGGCTTAAAAATTTTTATACTTCCATATCTTATGTTCTCCGGTATAATAATTCAGATGCAACCTCGAAGATGGAGATTTTAGTGCGACAATCCGTATCAGAAAGCAATTAATTTTTAACTTCTTGCATGCTAGCGTTGGGATTAAATTACATTGAATAGTCAAAGCATGTCCTGTCGCCAAAGACAAAATCGATATTCCGCCACGAACAGGTGCGACATTACTCTCTCAATTCTATTCAGTGATATCTAGAGCGAATTAGAATGATGGGGACAGGACAGTGGTGGAAAATAGCCAATTCTGATTCTCGATAGCAAAGTAAAATTTTTAATATACACGATCTTCCTGAAATTTTATACAACAAAAAATCCATAAATGCTTTGTTAAAAAGTTACAACAAAAATACGATATGTGAAACTCTGAAACGTGAGATTCAGGGCATTAAAATGAGAAAAAAAATTTACAATAAAATAAAATCAATCTTTTCCAAGCGTTCGATATCGTGAGCTTCTTTGCAATTTACTGGTCATAAACTTGAACAATAAAATTTTATGACAACAAAAAGTTATCATCGAAGAAAGAGTAGGTACTTCAACACCCAAGATAAATGATAGAAACTAAACTCTGATAAAGAAACGTTTAAAGTTATTCACATAATTCTATGTTAAAAATATTTTTTCGTGTCTTAACTAACAGTTGTTCCCTTTAAACAAAATTTTAGTAAATAAAAAACACATCAAATTTCATTGTTTTGTCATAACCTCTTAACAAAGCATCTGTGAGAAATGTGGAACACCCTGTATATTTCTAGGTGAATTCGAGTTACCTTAAGCCTGACATAGAAATTCTAATATAAATATCGTGCAATATTTAAAAAAAAATGATTGCGAACGCATTGATAATTAAATGTATTTTGTGCAAGCTTCAAAATTTCTGAACGATCGTTATTCCTGCGGTAATGCGCGGAGCTCTTCATCCGACAATGAGCAAACAATACCCTCACGCACTAGCGATTGTATTTTTACAATAAATTGCCAATCTGAATGTAACGCGATTAACGCGCACTCGCCGTACAGAAGATTGAATCGTTTCGAGTTGCGTACGATTTAATCCTGTTTCGCAGACAGATTAAACAAATGCATATTGTAAACATTGACAATATGGTTTGCAACTCATCAAAAATTGCGAATACTAATTTATTTACATCGCACGCAGCTCCATAAACAAAACATATAATTTGGATGAAATATTGGCAACGACAGGGATTTAAAATTCCCACCATTTTGAAAAAATAATTCCTTTTGTCCTCCAAAATGTAGTTACGCCTTTCCTGTTGCACCGTTGAAAATTAAAGGAAAATTAAGGATCCTAGAAAATGATTATTTCGACAAGAGGATAATAAAGGTACCGCATTATATTAGCTCGTAATTAGATTGCATTGCAGAAAGGTTTCTATAGAATTTAAGAACATAAGCCACTTAATGAGAAAAGACAATGTGCTTCTATTATATTAATGAAATAAGATTGAAATGTTCTGAAATCGTAAAGGGGCGTAACAGTTCGCTGTACTAATTTACTTGAATATTCGTGGTATATTCACGTTTATAATTAATAAAGACTGAGAATTGATGGGGTGTATACGAATTTTTATTTACTTCTGTGCTAGATGTGAACAACGTTGTTGTCGAATAGTATAAAAAAATCCTCTTTTTCGGGGTTTCAGACCACACTAATACTGTAGTGAATTTTCTAGTTGTTTCCGCAAGCCCGTGGCATGTGCAAACATAACTTAAATGGACGGCAACCTGAAAATGCACTTTGGTATCATTTCACCCTCAGACCCTTGACGAAGTTAGCTCTATTCTGGTGGAAATGGCACAAGTTTTTTTGGAAAGAAGAAAAACAACATGAAATTAACCCTCCTTTACATCCATAGAATCGTACAACGAAAAAAGTCGCCAGAGTAAAATTGTTGGAAGACGTTAAAGTATTATTAAATTCAAACTGAAACGAGTCACATTTGGGTCTGTTCCGACTACCATTTTATTGTTATCGATAGACTGCGGATCTTTATGCAAATTCACATTTTTATTAATAGAATTAATAATATGTCTCAATCCCTAAACATAATAATTCGTATCTTATTTTAAGTATTTCTTATATTCTTACATGTTAAATGTATTCTGTAGATTTTTTTGAGAATTAAAATTTCCCATAAATGCATAAACATCCGTCTAGTTATTGATTAGTCGAAATGTTTACTTGTTCTAATAATGATTCAAAAGTTTTTAATGAAAATAGAATCAAAGGTTAAAATTTTATTACAATTAATATTCAAAATAAAATTTTTAAAAATAAATATTAACTGGTAGTAAAAATCATTCAACAAAAACGTCTATTCTTTCTGCAACACATTGGTTATAGTTTTTAGTACTTCTCGAGCAACTAAAACTGTAGGATGATGGTAATACAAAGAATTAAATTTTCTTTTGCTACGAAAAAATATAAAAGCAGGAAAACATACATAACAGTATGCTTTAAAAGGTCCACGTTCTAACCCTGTAAATTAAAATAAAAAAAAACTTGTTGACCCTCTATGATAGTTTAGGTTTGTTTTTATAACTGTACCGGGTTTTTAAAAAAAGTTATACAGAGTGTCTCGTACCATTAAAGTCCCATTTAACGTTGTTTTCAAGTTATAACGAATTCTGTGTTGAAATAATTCTTTCGAAAGATGGGAATAGTTGAACTAGTTCCACCTAACACGCTACGAGACGCTCTGTACAGTTTAGATGGATGCTCTGTGCTACTTGTTAGCGGATTTCTCGATGAAGATGAGAGAACTGTTGATTACTGATTAGTGGGGAGATTCTTAAGGAGGGAACCAGTCTGTTTGCAGAGGACGGTTAGAGAGGCTTTGAAAGTCCAGCGACTTGGCGTTGGTACATTCATCATGTAGCGTTGGTAAGTTAGTATCGTTAGCTGGCGATACATATTGACTTTCATTCGTCCGTCGTTTATAGTTTAATTGAAAAAAGACAACTAAATTGTAAAATATCAAATGGAACTCTCTTTTACCATTTTTTGTCAAACAACAATTCTTTTTTATCAGAATTCTTCACAGATATTTATGAACTGCATCGAAAGTTTTCCAAAACAGAGTAATGATAAAAAAAGAGTTTCGACGAGGTACCAAAATTAAAGGAAAAACTCGAATACATCAGACAGGTATATCAAAAAGTATAGTCTTGAAAAAAACGCGATTAAAGTAGATTTTTACCATTTTTGTAAAGCGAGAAAACATGTGAGAAACAAGGAGTTTGGACAGGGTGGAAAGAAAGATTAAAAAATTATTTCGAACGAATCGAAAATGGCCATAAGAAGGATTTCATGCCCAGTAAATCTCGAGACCGGAAACGTTCGTTTTCTTCGGACGAACGTCTCTCAAAAAGTTCGCAAGACCATTGTTCCAAAGTAAGGCGTCGTTGGGTACGAAACTTCTTCTATAATTTCAGTTTATTCTTTCATGAAAAATCACTTTGCATCGGATATCTATCGTCACAATTTACACGTGCGTCCACTGTTCGCGTGGCTGTAAATCAACCACCGGAGTAAGATAACGCCCGAACTACCACCGTTGAACTTTCGCGCCTTCGGAATGGCTGTATTAATCCCGTTATCGTTCACGGAGATTGTTTTTCCGTTAGAAGACATTTCGTTCCGGGTAAAGTAATCGGACTGACCTCCCTTTTTGCTGGCACGTCGACCATGTCGACGTCCACTGGCGTAGCCCGGCCAACGCAATAGGATTTCGCGACCTCAGCAACTTTTATTGGAAAACTATTAACCCTGCACGCTCAAAGAAAGTTTACGTTACGAGTATCGATTTCGTTGGAATATTGGGAACGCGAGTTGTTTGGCGTACACGTTGGATCTTATTAAACAAACGCTGCCGTTCCGACCGTTTGGTTATTCAGTTGCTTGCTTCGAACCGAATTTACCTACACACGTTGCGGTTTTGCAATTTAAGGAACAGTATGGTTATCAATTAATGGCGCATAAATACGTTCGTTTCGAAATCAACTTTCACGTTCTACACCCAAAGAAATTTTAGCAATTTTAGACATTAATTGCTTCAAGGATTATAAATTTCAGGATGATATTCGATATCCAAGATGTTATACATTTTATTGCATTTTTAACCCTTAAGTGGACTCTCAATCTTAGTTTAGTTGTTCGGTCTATTCATGAGTGAATTCATAAAGTCATCTTTCTCTTCCACTCACCATGCTACAGATACTTTAAAATGCTAATTGTTTTATAGCGTAACAAGTTTAGAAATCCATGAAGAGATCAAAAATTTGAAATTTAAAGTAGGTGAGATTATTTCACGACTAATGTCAAACACACAGTATACAATGCTTCTTTATTTTAAACTAGATCATAAATTATTAAATAACTGGGTTATAAATTGTTTACTTACAAAATGTTTGCGTGGTTACTAGCCAGCATTTGTTTGCAAATAATGGTTCTCCCCGAAATGTGCACTTACACGCCCTTTCCACTAATCACTGAACTGGTATTTTGAGGATTGCAATACGTACAGCATTGCGATACGCACAGTAAGACAGTTAAATAGACACTGAGGTACAGGAGATAAGAATACATCGACTGTTTCCGACAGTTTACGACGAATACCGAAAACTCCCGTCTGCAAAGGCATTATCTCGTTCAGGTAGTTGATCACCTGGGAAACTGATTTTTTTTACTTTGCTACGATAATACGATATGCCCACTAAAATTGACGTTAGTTCGAGTTACAAAATTGCAATTAAATACAATAAACAAATTGCTACGATACGAGAACACTCATTTATTTACAATTATTATTTACCACGAAAATAGATCTTATAGCAACACATTCTGCTCGTAAACAGTCAAAATAATGATACCGCTTCTATCTTTAATGGCAAGTTTGAATTATTAACGTGATTAATATCGTTATTATCGACGTTCAGAAAATCATTAACGATTTAATGTCCCGAATGAATTATTGACAAATTGCTTTAGTACCCGCGAGAAGCGCGACTGGTTATAATTTGAGCACGTCAATACGACTCGTCACAATCGTTAACGATGTAATTTCACACGGCGCGAACGCATGGAATACTTTCAAAAACGAGTCTCTGTAGTTTCGATACAACGTGTGTTAAATAAAAAATCATAACATAACGAACGAGGAAGAGGCAGATGGTAGAACCAGCGTTAAGAGTCTTGGTGACAAAGTAGCACAGATGTAAGATTTATCTCTGAAACCAGCTTTTTAACGGGGAAATAGACGTAATTAAACTTACGACCATTTGTATTTAAACGAGAGACATGTCGTAAGTGTTCTACACGAAAGATAAGGCGAGAGACTAGGGGGAAAGGAATTTCTGAGGAATGGATAGCATACAACGAGATGAATAAAGTATACGAAGGCTGGAGCAAACAGCACGACACAGATTAGCAACATTGCGTTCAAACTTTCAAACCAACGCATTTGTGGACTTTTGTAACACGAATGGCGACAGAAGTAACAGAGATATGAGTAGTAGGCAAGTACTCTAATCGTGGAACAGAATCCCCCCTCCCACACTAAGAGTTTTGAAATCTTTATTATTCATTTTTATATGATTGCTTTTTAATAAAGTATCAATACCCTCCCCCTCCTTCAAGCTATTCTGAACCTCCCCCTTGGAATTTAGACCTACACTATGAGATTTGGATCAGTTTAATATGAACTGAAAACTTCCAAGTGAAATGTTTGAAGCAACCATATTTCTGAGTTTAATTTTCAAGTTTTCATAAAAGACCTACCATAAATGACATCGAAACTCGAGAAAATAAGCCATTCAACTTCGAATTTTTCTCTCTCCAAACGAACAAAATGTAAATGTCACGAATAATTGCACGAATTCGTTAATCCGCCAGAGAAAGAACCAGGTCCGGTATCGTGAGCCCAGACGTTATCAAATCCGTAACATTAATCGCGATTGAAAGCAGATATCTCTGTGGCAGTCGTCGAATCGCGTATCGTCGTCTAAGATAGATAACAGTATTAGAAAGGAATTCTCTAGTGGCGTAGAAGAGTAGACACAAAGGAGGAAGAGGAATCACGTAAACCGATTACGAATCAGTATTTGCTTCCTATTACCAGCGCGTCGCAAACGTTGAACACGGAACGCTGACAGTCGCCTTTCCAGTTTTCGCAGTCGTCGATTCGATTCCGGAACAATCGTTATCGCGTTAACGCTAATTCGGTCTGGAACGAGCCACAGCTCACGGCACAAACAAAATTACGCAGACGTACTCCGACTCGGCCCCGAAGGTACAAAAGGTCTTACGTGTTTCCTCCGTGACTGCTCGCTTCGAGGTACAACGAAACTCGCCTCGCTGTCGTCTACAAGACTCTCATTGCGAGTGCAACGAGATGCTTATTATAATACAATCGATTGATACACTGTAGGACTCCGATCTGTGGAATTGAGTACAACGCCTATTAAATATAACGGTGAAAACTAATTTAGGCTGAGAGTAATAATATGAAAAATTTTACTACTTAATAGTAATAATATGAAAAATTTTATTTAGCGAGTCAAGAAGATAGTTCTTTCACTTAGTAACTGATAACACCATCGATGATATAGACACAGACGAGGTATACGAGTAGACCTTGCATGCATTGTATTTTTCAAACATTAAAATCCTTCAATCCGTTCAGAAAGTGAGTAGGAATTCCGGGGTATGTCTATTCACCAAAAATGATTGTAATCAACCCAAATAGACAATTAAAATTTCTACCCCCTGGTCGATATAAGATGTAAAGTTTACTCATATCCCTAGTCTGTGATATAGGATGCCCCATTCGGTTATGCAGAGTGCTCAGTTGGTGATGTAGGTTAATGACCCCAAATCAACGCGTGTTCATACAAAATTGAAATAAAAACGCTTGAAGAATTTCTAACCACAGATACTCCGGCGTTGCAAAGAATGTAATTATTGTTACGAGGTGGAATTTAGTTGGGAGGCCCCATTGGGCGATATAGAGCGCCACACGTCGATAGTATAGGGTGCCTCGTTCGGTAATATAGAGTACACATCTGGTAATGTAGGTTAATGATCCTGAACCGGCTCTTCACCACTATTGTTAAAAAAGTATTAATTTGAATATTCGAACGGTGCAGCAAGTCCCTGCAACTGCTCACGCGAGCTGTGTTCAGTTTGAGGTTTGGTTTAAAAACAGTGATTCAGCCACGTTTTCCTTTCTTTTCACGCTTGATCGTTTGCGTATCTTTTATGCATACAACGAAGAAGTTCGAACGTGTAAATAATAAATGAAATTTGAATAACTTGTTTCTCGCGGATACGATTATTGCAACGGTCTAGTTTGGTATCCACTTTTTTTAACCGGTGGCGTTGTATCAAGTTAACGGGTCACTTATCGTTCCTCAAAGGCGTATACTTTTGAGAAAAAGGTGCAACTGCACTTTGAGGGTGCATCGCTGCATGCGTGAAAAAAATAAGGTCACGGGAAGCTAAACCAGATGACAGTATTCAACGTTTTCCTGTATCCATTCCTTTCCAACAAAATGGAGATGCAGTGCGCTCCAGTTTCGCGGCTCACCTGGTCTTGGCGAAGCTGAGTGGCCATTAGGAAGAATTGATCAGTAGAATAGTCGGAATTAAAATTTCGTAGATGTAACAAAATATTCATTCAATTCAACACAGTTATATCATTTAATCTTGTGCAAGATAAGACATGCCTCTGTACAAGCGTATTTAAATATTGAACCGCGTTTAATAAATTGAAGTGAAATTAAAAACGAGTGGAGACGATCGTGCATTAAAACTCAACTATTGGGATTCGATTTATCCACCCATAAAGATACATTTATTGTTAAAGGCTGAAAGGGAGATATTCTTTTGCTTTGAATTGAGCCAAAACTATTAAAAATTTGCATGGAGATACATTTTTATCGTGTGCAGCTTTGAAATTTGAACACACGAAACTCTCTTTGACGCTACGAATAAAAGCCTTTCTCTGCATTATTGATATCTGCATAATCGGAGAATTTTTTTTAATCCCCTCTCCCATCGAAAAAGTCCCGACGCAAATACGATGTAAAATCGAAACGGAAAGGATATTATAGGCTCTGTGTTTAGATATTCAAAGTAATGTTGAAAACTTTATACAATTCTGATAAATTTAGCCGGATCGTCTAACGATTTCAGAATTCATTAACGCAAAGAACCGAGAATTACCAAGATATAATTAGCATACTTGTATGAGCTTCTTAATTGCTGATTTAATGAGCTCCGCTAAAGCCAATACCGCAGAAGCATGGGACACTATCTCGTGAAACAGCAACTTAATTGCCGTTGAATGCATCGATAATGTATAACGCGATTACGAGCCATAATCGCTCCACGAAAAAAACTCATTTTCAATACTGAATTTGTAATAGATCCGACTAATGAACGTCTGCTCTGTTTACAGTCATAGCAGTTAATTGATATTCGAAATATTTACTTTTCAGCATAATCAGTATAGGAAATTGGTATAATGTGGACAAAGTTAAATTAATTTTCCAAAACAAGAAAACATAACAGGTATAATTAAATTATAATCATGTGTTTTAAGTGAAATCGATCGTTTTATAGTCGGACGAAAAAATGTTTCGAACTTATTTAATCGACGAGGAATGGAAATTTGATAAATAATCAAAAATTTGTACACAATAGAAAATTAAGGCTATCTTGTTTTTCTAATTTTTGAGTCAGACAATTTCACATAGTTAATAGATATGGGAACGCCATTGTTGGCCCTCTAGTAGACCATGGGTTGGTTTGGGTGAATAATGTTCTTAAAGCACTATTGGATGTCTACGAAACCCATTAAATTGAACCCTGAGTCACAATAGAGACCTATTCTAGTGTTTCTAGACGAATCAGTAGAATGTTCTATAATGGAAATACTATTTAATCCAGTTGGTCATGAGCAGGGCCCATTTGCTTAGTGTTCTTATAGCACCATTAGATGTCTATGAAACCCTCCAGTTGAACTACCACTTTTCTAGTAGGCCCTCTGTAGAATCACCTGGCGACCACAAAGGTCTAATTGGATCACCTGACTATCATGGGCCTCCAGTTAAACCACTGTTCTACCATCTTTGAAGCATCACTGGTCAATGTAACGGAATGCGACCATAAGCTTGTAATTGGACCACCGGGGGAACATAAGTACCTATGTGGACTACTAGGGTATCATGGGCGCCTAATAGGACTACTCTGGGTAATCGATTTCTAATTAGACCACTAAATATCATGCTCCCCAGGTAGATCACTAACAATTAGGATTCTAGTTGAAACACTAGTAGGTCTTGAGTACCTGGACAGATAGAAAAGTAATAGACCAACTTGAGACATGTAACCTTTTTTGTTGACCACGTAATCTAACTAGTTAGAAACTTTTCTTAGGTTCCTGAAAGACTGGTCTAGACGTTGCTAGACTAGGTTTACTTTTTATCATTTTGTAAGATTATTAACTCTGAACAAGACTTCCAGTTATTGCTAGATTTAGTTTCTCTATATATTAACGTTCCAACGTCCACTCGTGCGACGTATGACACATATATGATCGATCTATAGTTCTCAAGCAATCTCCAAAGCATATTTACCAGGGCACAACCAGGACACTAGGTTTACTTTACAACTTTCATGATGATTTTCAGAACTTCACAGTCACCTTGCACAGCTCGAAACGGAGTTGAACATTCAAATCACCTAATCCAAATCTCACGTGCCACTGGTGAATAGTCCATTCGGAAGTAGAATCTTCGACTGACATACTAATATTTCTGATTGCTTACAAGAAGTCGGTGCTACCATTAAGACCAATTTGCGCGCTGTCGGTGACCTCCATTTTAACGACGCGAAACGAGACAAATGGAAACTGGCAGGCTCGTTTAAAATGGAGATTCAAGGGCGGTTCGCGGAATTTATTTAACCAATATTTCTTAGTCGAATTTATAAATAACAAGGGGCGTTTTATGGAAGGTCAGCGTCGCTTCGGTTATCCAGTCGATGGGGGAAAAAGAATCAAAGGTGCGAAAGAAGGTTTTTAGGCCGCGTAACAAAAGGTCGTTAATGTACGTGTAAGCGAAAGAGGAAACGGACGAAGTTCGAGGCAGTTTCGCGCGTACTGGAATACTTAGGGTGAAAGAACCGGGGAGATAAAGGAACGAGTCTGACAAAAGCAATTACGGGAACTTTGTCCCGAATGACCGCGTTATTTTCAGTAGTTTGACAACCCTTCCCTCCAAAAATCACCATTAATTCTGCTGATGGTCGATCCTCGAATTTCTTGCGAAATAGTTAACCGACGACGACGATTGAATATAGGACGAAGCTGTCAGTTTGCTTTAATCTTCTAATTCTTGGACCAATCTTCTGGATCGTCGTTTTAAAAATCGTTCAGACATATTTAAATCCTCCCAATTATCAATAAATAACTTCCGTGACCTCTGTGCCCAATTCCAAAGTAATAAGTTTCGATCGAATCATCGTTCTATTGCTTTTTTATACGACTTTAACAAAATTGGTCAACATCTTCCGACTCTAAAATTGTTCAACTCAATAATTTTAATTAAAATCTCACGTATAATCGAGATAAATAAGCGTTAATACGACTTCAAGCATGATAGGCGATTGAACGAATTTTGAAAGTCCATAGTTCCTAGTAATTTTCAATTTTCGCGGTTTCAAAGGACCAGTTCGAATACATCCTAATTATTGAATTATTAAACGAAGGATGGTGTATTCGTGCGGTTGAAACGCCTGTGTCTGGCAGCCAATGATCTCGCGCGATTAATAAAACAAGCAAGGGTTTTACGCCGTTGATGTTTTAATCGAATGAAAAGTTAATCGAGAAACCAGTTTGATGTCCGTTCGAGGAAGCAGGATATCAGCTAATTGCTAATAAGTGCAAAGCAAATATTGCTTCAATCACGGTTCCTCGATAACGTCATTAAATCAAGTGACTGCTGATTGCGAGAGAGCAGACCGTGGAGTGCTGCGTATGACGAACGAATTAAATTGCCAAAAATAACAAGATAAAAAGATTATTCGTCGCAGTTGGACCACGGCCGTCGTTCCGCGTCCCTGTCGGCGACAATGGTTTTCTAACTGGAGGAATATTGCGAACCGGATGGTCGATAATCCCTCGAACGAAATAGAATTCGTTTGCTTGTATCGCGTAGAATTATTTTTTCACTGTCATTAATTTTAATTGCATAAATGTTGAATATATCGTTAGAAAAATTTGTTAAAAAAAATGAGCGTTGCTCTTTTCAAAATCTTGGACATCTTTTAAGAATATCTTTCATTATATTCCATGATATATTTATAATTAATGTGATGTTTGAGACTGGGCTTTTCAAGCATAAAAAAGAAACTATTAACGTGAAAGTAATATTTGGAATTCCAGAAATTAAAATAGAAGATCACTGATACTTCGTAATAAATGGTCAAAACGATGTCCCTCGACAGCGATGCAATATCAAAAAGGCCCCGGAGTGCTATTATTGCTCCAAAATCTATTGAAAGAGCATCGCGAACTGTCATTGGCAGGTTTTAGGCGATCCATCGGTGTCGAGGGACATCAATTTGAACATTCATTAGGAAACATCGGCAATATTCGATATTAAATTCTGATTGCAATATAGTCTGAACGTCGACCAAGAGTACAATGAAGGGACAAATAAATAAAGGTGTGAATTTTCGTTAGAAAAAAAAACATGACCTTGTTCAGTGATAACTGGGCTATCAAATTCTAATTCTAATTTAGTTTTCGTTAACTTTTTGATTTAGTCAACCTCGACGTAATAAAACCATGAAAAGTCGATAAAAATTATCGAAAAATTTATTATGTATTCCCAAAGGATAGTTAACTAAACTGCGAAAATAAATTATAACATTAGATGTAACGTTTAGTTAAAAAAAATTAATAAAGATAGTTAAATTTTGCAACGTTCACACGAGACTATCTCCTTAATAAATGAATAATATACAATGTTTCCATCGAAAGGATTCGTTAGAGGATCCACGAACTTAACGACGGGGAATAACAGAATCCAGGCAAACAATCAAAGTCGAGAAATAGTCGTGTGCAAATCCAAATTGCTCGTGTTACGTTTCGGTAAAAAAAAAAAAAAAAAAGAGAAAAATGCCTCTCTGAATAATCGTCGTGTAACTCCGACATCCTCTGCATCGCCTCTCGCCCAATTCCTCTTTCACCCGACCTGAGCTGTCTCCATGCTATTTTTCTCTTTCTGTTTCCCCTAGAATCGCGGGATATGGATGCGGCGAGCGTTTCAGACCCTGTACAAACGGGTTCGCACAATACCGACGAAAAGAAATAGATTTTCCACCTAACGAGACGGAAACCAACAAATAGCGATGTGAGGTCGTGCGTGCAGGTGGCCCGCTGCCAACAACACATGATAAAACACAAGCAGCGGTGGGTTTTTCTGCCGGCGGCGGCCGCTGCACCGAACGAAACGCTCCTCGTCTGCTCCTCGTCATTTCCATCGCACGTTCGATCGTGAGAAAGTAATTGCCGATTTGACGGGAGAAAGGAGGCATTTGCTTCGTTTTTTCGCGGGCAACTTGATGCCCGCGCACCACCTGTCTCGTAATCTCGCGAACGCTCGAATTCCGCGCCACCGGGAATATTAACGACGATCGAATATTTTTTTCGCGATCATAAATCTCCGATTCCAATATTAAGAGATATCATTTACATCCATTGAAAATACTGACTGAAAAGAAAATGTATTGTTCTAGAATTTATATTTATAATTAGCAATTCGAACTAAAATGGAATTGAACCAGAAATTAAAGCCTTTCTGTTTCATTTTAAACGTATTTTAAATATTCCTATAAAATTTCTTTGGATATTCTGAGGAGAAATTATATCGAATTTACACCCTGATTAAATTTCCTATTTATATCGAATGAAAACGATTTATTGAACTTTAATAACTATAAAACTATGAGGTCGTAACAGAGAGAAATGAAAAAGCTAGTTTAAAACTCGCGGTCTGGGCGCCATGCTTCTACTGGTCACGTGCTCTAGTGGCAAGAGCCAATCACACGCGTTCTTTCATGCGTTTTTACATGTGTCGTATCAAAGTATAATTATAAACTAACGTACGTATATTCTTGCGTATTAAATACTCTTAAATGTTCGTGAAACCGTTTATTTGAAATCGATCCATCTCCCTAGCATAACGAATTTAAAGTTAACCTATCAGAGCAACGAGAGCGGTTGTCTCTGGTATATGGTTTAACTACCATTTCCCCATCATGTTTCTTCGTGCAAACGTGAAAGCACATGCCCTGTATCTCTCAACAAAGAGCAGCAAGCATGTCATAAGAGGAGATTCGTGTCTGACGTAATTTACAATCGGTGAAATGGCCCTGAGCGGCCAACTGAATTTGATTCTACTATAGCGAACTCGTTAGCGTACCTGCCTAGCAAAGCCTGTTCCAGACACGAGAATATTTAGTGGCTGGGCGAAGAATATACGCGCCGAATTTTTCGAAACTTCGTACGAAAGCTTGTTGTCGCGAAAGAAATTGGACCCTTCGTTCAATCTTCTCGCGGAGCAAATTTCAGAAATTAAATTTAAAATAGATCGAATTGCCCGTGAGAAGATTTACTATAGCCCCCTTTTCTTTTCAACAACTAGCTTTCGCATGAAAGTTTTAGAAAAATTCCGTGTATAGAGAAATTTTTAATTTAATTTCTTGAATTTGCTTGCAAGAAAACTCCGAAGTCACCTGCTCGTTGTCTTAATTTTTGAAGTCTGGTTTAATTCTATTCTATTACCAATATGTATGATATAACAACTATTTTCGAATATCTCCAACTAGGTACACGTGCAAATTTGTGTTTCATCGTTTCATTGAAACATAAAAAAAACGCATGAAATAATAATGATACACAATTTTACTTTAATACTGACGCATTCTCCATTCCCTTTTTCCAAGGTCTTTTTTACACGGTCTCAATTTAACAGAGTGCAGAAAAAGGAAACTGAATCTGCTTTTTGCACGAATTCTTTGCTTTGGTACGGTTTCAAAATTCGATTCTTTTTCATTATTTTAGGGACTGTGTGGACAGCGGTCTCTTGCGGATAATGGAAATTTTAATCAGAGAATAATACGAACGAAAAAATGGAATTTTAATACGGGCGCTAAAATTATTATCGAACATTAGAATATTAACAGCGAATTTTAATATTTCATTTGAACGAGACGTTCGCAGGACAATTACGGAATAACGCCTGCGCCAAATTCAAAGCGGAGTCGTACATTGTAAAAAGAATGAGAATAAAAAATTTAATAACACCACTTTTATCGCGATAACAATACCGATGAAATAATGTCTGGTAAAAAGCATTATATTACCATTGTGAAAGACAGAAAACGTGCTGGTGCAGGTCAACAACGTTTCGCTTCGACAAATATAAAAGATTCTCATAAATGCTTCACAGAACAAGTTACGTCAAAGAAATGTGTTTTAATAAATTGTGAAATTAATATTTCGTACGATAATAATAATAACAAATAACGTATAAATTCTTACAAAAATCGAACGGTTGTTAAAGTCGAAAATAAAGAACTGGAATCGAATAGTACAAATTAGGGAATGTCTGTGAGCGTAAAATGTTGATATGTAAAATAAACTTGAGACAGAAAAGAAATTTAAAAAGGGGTTGATTTTATTAAATTCCTGGTGAAAAGTAGATTGATATTAAATTCTTGCTCGTTTGCGGATTAGAGAAGTAGGCCGACGATGAGGGACAGTAGGTTAGAATTAAGTTTCACGGACGATGAGGTTCAAGAGGTCAACGTGGGGTTGATATCTTGTTGGTATATGGGACATAACAATAGAATGTAGGTTGTGAGGGCTAATAGGAAGGCGAGAATTTCGACTCTGGTGTTGACAATTGAGCTGAAGCTACGAGGTCCGTTGGAATAGTGGCTTTCCGTCAGTTTTAAGTGGGTGTTCGTCGTGACGAGTGGTATAGAATTCAAATTTAAAAGTTAGATTGTCTTTTACGAAGAATTCACTCAGCAACTGTTTCCATTGATAAATTTTTATTTGGAGTTAACTTAATTACGTATTAAATAAAAGGACCAAACGTGTCTAAACTTTCTTTGGTGTCTACACTTTCGTACCAACCACCAGACACAAAATTCTCGAGAATTACACGATTAGAGATATTTTTATTACCACGCGTAATGTTTTATTAATAAACAAAATTCTAATAGAAATTATTGTGGGTGTTCGTCGTGACGAGTGGTATAGAATTCAAATTTAAAAGTTAGATTGTCTTTTACGAAGAATTCACTCAGCAACTGTTTCCATTGATAAATTTTTATTTGGAGTTAACTTAATTACGTATTAAATAAAAGGACCAAACATGTCTAAATTTTCTTTGTTGTCTACACTTTCGTACCAACCACCAGACACAAAATTCTCGAGAATTACACGATTAGAGATATTTTTATTACCACGCGTAATGTTTTATTAATAAACAAAATTCTAATAGAAATTATTGTGGGTGTTCGTCGTGACGAGTGGTATAGAATTCAAATTTAAAAGTTAGATTGTCTTTTACGAAGAATTCACTCAGCAACTGTTTCCATTGATAAATTTTTATTTGGAGTTAACTGAATTACGTATTAAATAAAAAGACCAAACGTGTCTAAACTTTCTTTGGTGTCTACACTTTCGTACCAACCACCAGACACAAAATTCTCGAGAATTACACGATTAGAGATATTTTTATTACCACGCGTAATGTTTTATTAATAAACAAAATTCTAATAGAAATTATTGTGGGTGTTCGTCGTGACGAGTGGTATAGAATTCAAATTTAAAAGTTAGATTGTCTTTTAAGAAGAATTCACTCAGCAACTGTTTCCATTGATAAATTTTTATTTGGAGTTAACTTAATTACGTATTAAATAAAAGGACCAAACATGTCTAAATTTTCTTTGTTGTCTACACTTTCGTACCAACCACCAGACACAAAATTCTCGAGAATTACACGATTAGAGATATTTTTATTACCACGCGTAATGTTTTATTAATAAACAAAATTCTAATAGAAATTATTGTGGGTGTTCGTCGTGACGAGTGGTATAGAATTCAAATTTAAAAGTTAGATTGTCTTTTACGAAGAATTCACTCAGCAACTGTTTCCATTGATAAATTTTTATTTGGAGTTAACTAAATTACGTATTAACTAAAAAGACCAAACGTGTCTAAACTTTTTTGGTGTCTACACTTTCGTACCAACCACCAGACACAAAATTCTCGAGAATTACACGATTAAAGATATTTTTATTACCACGCGTAATGTTTTATTAATAAACAAAATTCTAATAGAAATTATTGTGGGTATTCGTCGTGACGAGTGGTATAGAATTCAAATTTAAAAGTTAGATTGTCTTTTACGAAGAATTCACTCAGCAACTGTTTCCATTGATAAATTTTTATTTGGAGTTAACTTAATTACGTATTAAATAAAAGGACCAAACATGTCTAAATTTTCTTTGTTGTCTACACTTTCGTACCAACCACCAGACACAAAATTCTCGAGAATTACACGATTAGAGATATTTTTATTACCACGCGTAATGTTTTATTAATAAACAAAATTCTAATAGAAATTATTGTGGGGGTTCGTCGTGACGAGTGGTATAGAATTCAAATTTAAAAGTTAGATTGTCTTTTAAGAAGAATTCACTCAGCAACTGTTTCCATTGATAAATTTTTATTTGGAGTTAACTTAATTACGTATTAAATAAAAGGACCAAACATGTCTAAATTTTCTTTGTTGTCTACACTTTCGTACCAACCACCAGACACAAAATTCTCGAGAATTACACGATTAGAGATATTTTTATTACCACGCGTAATGTTTTATTAATAAACAAAATTCTAATAGAAATTATTGTGGGTGTTCGTCGTGACGAGTGGTATAGAATTCAAATTTAAAAGTTAGATTGTCTTTTACGAAGAATTCACTCAGCAACTGTTTCCATTGATAAATTTTTATTTGGAGTTAACTTAATTACGTATTAAATAAAAGGACCAAACGTGTCTAAACTTTCTTTGGTGTCTACACTTTCGTACCAACCACCAGACACAAAATTCTCGAGAATTACACGATTAGAGATATTTTTATTACCACGCGTAATGTTTTATTAATAAACAAAATTCTAATAGAAATTATTGTGGGGGTTCGTCGTGACGAGTGGTATAGAATTCAAATTTAAAAGTTAGATTGTCTTTTACGAAGAATTCACTCAGCAACTGTTTCCATTGATAAATTTTTATTTGGAGTTAACTAAATTACGTATTAACTAAAAAGACCAAACGTGTCTAAACTTTTTTGGTGTCTACACTTTCGTACCAACCACCAGACACAAAATTCTCGAGAATTATACATTCTCGCGTAATGTTTTATTAATAAATAAAATTCTAATAGAAATTATTGTAATTTTACCGTCTGGTGTTCCAAGCTATATTTTATTCAGCAATAATTCATCTTGCGATGTTTTTACCCTCGATAGTTTGTCGCTCGACATTTTTGTACGCAAGACATTAAGGGGTTGCCACGGATTCGACGCTGGTTGTTCCACCGTTACGAATAATCAAACCTAATACATATATTACATGCCCCGCGCTTTCTCGTGCAAATTTCCCTGGCAACTTCTATAAATATCTCCACGGAACGTACCAGGCGTCGAACGGATTCAGCTACCCCCGGTAACTCCGAAATAATATCAAAACTTATTTCAACGGCGTACAATCGAATGAAATTCCGCGGGCCCGGCCGCTCACGTCGGCTTCCACCATTGTCTGCACGTGAATCGGCCGTTCCGCTATTTCTGCAACTTTGCCCGAAAAGCGATAAAGCATAAAAGTTGCGTGTATCCACCGCGCTGCATAAGTGTCAACAAGTTGTTTGAAAAATGCACCCGTCCACGATTCGCCGGAGAGACGGATTCGTACGCGGCGGTTAGAACTTCCGGCGCATAAACTCGCCCCCCCTCCCGTAGGCACCGCCGCCAAGTTTATTTGCGCGTCTCGAATTGCTTTCGCGAACTGTTGGAAGAATTTGACAAACTGGACGCACGTTCCGCGAGAAATACGACCCGCGCCGGTAGTTACCGAAAGATGATCCTCCCCGTATAACTTATAATTTTGTTCGAAACTTCTTCCACATTCACTAACCCCGTTGGCCTTGGGATTCTATCTGCATTCGTCAGAGTTATACTGTGCTCGATAGGATGGTCTTTACTTTTTAACGATATTTTATATTTTTATTTGCTAGAATCGATCCCCCAGGTCATTCTGCGTAAAAAATCATTAGGGCACCATGTCTAAAAAATCAATTTTTCACGAGATATTTCACATTTTTACTAGATCGTTTACACTCCTCACAGAAGATGTTCATCCATCGTTTTTTAATGTTTTTCGTAGCGGAATTAAGCTGCTTATTGTGTAATAAATGTAATCTAATACGTTCTTTAAGGTCTTCTGCAGCTGTCGGTCTTGTCAGCCGACGACGAGCGAAAGGAAAAGCACGCGATAAGAGATAATTATCCCTGGTTAAGGATCCTTCAAGGGCAACCTCCAACGAGTTACCTCTCTCGAGGCAAAGATAAAATCATTTTACACCTCATAGGGCTGTATCAGTATCACCCAGTGGTTCTCAAACTTCAACTTCCAACGCACCAAAGACAGACAAAACCCTTATTTAGATGAAAAATTTCGAACAACGAATAAATTGGCTCGTTGAATGAAAATTATAATTGGTAAATAATAAGTAAAATTTTTCACAGAGTGAAGTTATCATCTTCCTTTGAAAAATTGTATCCGAGATTTACAATCAGTCACGCGCACCGCATCTTGCACATTTTCAATGTTGTTTTTCTCGACAACGCAGGAGCGTGGTAAAAAAATCTATTCTACATTTTCGACTCGTTTTTACACGAACAATCCACCCCCTTGTATTTTCAATTGCTCGTGTAATTTCTTGTTTGCACGTCGACGTCTCGCGCCCTGCGATATATGTACCTTCTATCGGATCTAAAATGTGCTTTCCTCCCCGAACACCCTATATGGCGGAAGAGATCGGGTATATTCCCTTTTCCAGTAAATGTACGTCGTTATTTACGCTCGATCCGGTATAATCCTTTCCTTTCAGGGCTAGCGAGTCGCGGCGAGGCACGCCCACGCCGCATAAAAATCGATTTACCAGGCGTTGATCTGCCCGAATAATCGGGCAAGAAATCGACGTCGCACAATGGAAATATTTATGTGCCGGAGGTGGTTCGAAAGCATTACCGCAACTACGCTAGCAATTTCCCCGGCGTATCGAATTACGGGAAAATAAGAAAGATAGGCGCGAAAAGGGGAGCTACGAGGAACAAAGAAACTCTCTATACAGCCACTACCAACACAACAGTCTCTTCTTGGCGGCCAACAGTGTGTCCACCAATGGGCAAAAGTCATAAAACCAAAGACTACGTTTTAAAAATTCTTATATCCCAAAATGTTAATAAAGGAACGTGGATTTCAACACTATCCATAACTTTTACTGAATTTACCAATTTATCGTTGAAAATTGCAATTTTCGGTGCATTTTCTTAAACACGTGCCATTCACCGAAAGTTTGTGTTTTTAATTTGATTTTTGCAAGCTACGTACAGTATTATAGTACCTTCCAAACTGCTAAATAATCCTTTTACAATATCAACAATTGGTCCCAAATTTTTATGGTAAAAGCTATTTAAAGGGTACAGCAAGGTAAATGTACGTCCAAACCAAAACTAAATTTTTGTTTAACCCATGCAAAACTTATGAAAGAGAAAATTTATTTAATATTTTTAGTTATATCGGATGGTATTAGGGTGACAAGTCGATTACTATAAAACTTCACACTCTCACAAGAGAAGCAAAATTATCGACGTCGAATTGAGCTCAGAGGACAAAGTTTCTCCCAAAGTTTTATTCCTCTAGTACTATCTAGGTATTATTGGGGATACAATAAAACCTCCCCGACAAAAGTTTTATAGTTGTCTGATCTCAAATAATGGGGTGCATGCAGTGGGTAAGAAAGAGTAATAAAATTTTCAATAAGTGTTCTGGCTAGCTAACTTTCATAGAAAGACTTTCACGCGAACGTAGAAGTAAGTCACTCTTTTTTCAAAAATTGATTCCGTATAGATACAAATATCTATGAATTTGAGGAACCCGAAAAAACTATATAATTAAATTTAAAAAATCACGTTTTGTCCCCATATTAAAAATAAAAGACCCTCCATTTCAAGATTAAATTTTTCGATCGTGTAACATGAGTTTGCCGCGAGGAATCGAACGACGAATAATCGAATAATTCTCTGAAAAGGGCAAGCTCGAAACATTCTCGATAACAAGATTTTTGTCCATTAATTTCGTTAACGATTGTTTCCATTTTTTTTTTCTTTAATCAGAGCTCGAGTTTTATGAAACCCCGCGATAGAACTCTCAATTGATAGCCTGTAAAAGTGTTGATTACCACTCCAGAGATTGAGATTGTTACCGAAAGTTTGAGTGTTTCGTCTTTTTCAAGGAGCCCTCATATAGATTAAAAAGGATTCTAAAGGCCATCAAGTAGCACAGTCGTTACGTACCACTCAAAAGTCTTCCAATTAAACAACATTTCTCGTAAAGGTATTTTCCTTAATGCGATAAAGGTATTGCAGAAAGTGGATTCACAAGCTGTAGATCACTGAAAGGCTCGTATAAACATCGATTACTTTTTAAAAGGAACATATTTAAAATTTGTGGTACGGATTCTGTCAAATTCAGGAATTAGATCTTCGTATTTTTTCACATTCAGATTCGATGTATTGCTGGGTAATTAAATAAGCTTCCCGGTGCCAAATTGTCCCTTAATTATAATTTCACGAGACACGAGGTGTTGTGTCAACCAGTTTAAACCGATTTTCCCTAAGATGCCAAGTAGGCTAATGAGCCAGTAGGTAATGGAATTACTTGGTGGCTTTTTATCTTCGAGAAAAGCTACAACTCTGGCATTTTTCCATCGTTGTGGGAAATTCACTCGTTCAATAACATTGATTGTCCATAAAATATGTGGACAATAAATTTTATTTAAATTACAAACTAACTAATCGTAGAGCAATGTCTTTTTAGGGACTTGTAAGCTAGCAAATCGATATAACCTAATGCTGTTAATAATAAGGGAACAATAAATACCTGCGATGAGAAATTTGTTTAGAAATTAGCTGTGGATTCGCCTGCATTGAGTCTTCGTCACTTACCTGGAACAAAAAGGAAAAGACGAGTTAGCGACAAAAAACAGCAATTTTGAATTCAGGTAGATCAAGGGTGGATGACATTTTATTATTGGGAGATCACAGTCGATTCACGTATTCCACAATTTCGCAATTTCAGGGGGTGCTCCAAAAAGAAATTCGAAAATCGAGAAATAAGGTCCACCCTATCGGCCATCGGTGACTTATGCCACCCGTCCACGTTACAAGTAGCGTATAAAGTACGAACGAGAAGAACGCGACCAGCTTCTCACGGACCAACAGAAACGTTTAACCCACAAAATGAAAAACTTTCCAGCCAAACGGTTAGAGCGCTTATTCAACCATAGATTCTCGAGACCCGTCGTTGATCCGCCGCTATAAAGACCGAGCAACGTCGTTGTTCGTAACCGAGCATCGCGACAGTCCCGTTCTCAGCTATCCGGGATTGTAATTCTATTACAGACGGCGGGAAACAAGGCAAGAACACTCATTACATACATCGTGGAATCGACAACGGGGGGTTACAGCCGGCTGGAGTATAACGTCGCGGCGAAAGTCTCGCAAGTTTCCTTCCTCTCTCGCCACCCCGGTCTGTCCGGAGCCCGGTTTCGGAGGGTGGAAAAGCAATTTACCGTTCCATAGAATTACTAGAAAACGCGAAGACGCGTGGAAGTAGGGAAGTTCCATGGAGGATGGTACTCCTCGAATGGCGTGGCACACGGAAATACACACTTCGCGCACGCTAAGTAAAAGGTGCTTCACGAGAACAGAAACACTGGTACGGGAACCTGAACGGGGAGGAACGGGCGGTCGGCGGGGTGGGACGTAGGTGCGCGAAGAAGGCTCTCTTGAAAGAGGTCAGAGAATCTACGGATGTTTCGGGATTGCAGCTATTCTTCAGCCACAATAAGAGACACGAGGGGGCTCGCGATGCGGATGCATCCGCCACGATGCACTATTGATCCCGAAAGTGGTGAAAATGTAGTTTCATCTGCGAATGGTGTGTGCGATACGTCGCTCGCGGTACACCGGGGGTCGTGGAAAAAGGAGGAGAGAAATTTATGTGCCACCCCAGATCTATATTGTTCCATATACATTTATAGATTTACGACTGACTTACTACCCTTTACAGATCTGCTTCCTCCTACGCGAGCCTCTGCTGAGGAATATGGAACATATTAATGTATATATTTTGAGCAAGCAATCGTCTCGCATACTTCCTAAATCTTGTACAGAGTGTTCAGCCATCCCTGGGAAAAATTTTTCTACAGGTCAAAATAAGACGAAAATCAAGAATACCAATTTGTTGATCGAGGCTTCGTTAACAAATTATTAGCGTTTAAATTTCCGCCTGTAGATAGGCTGAGCCACTGTCACGCGCACGCAGCTGTTCTACAGGCGGAACTTTAAACGTCAATAACTTTTTAACGAAGCCTCGATCAACAAATTGGTATTCTTGATTTTCGTCTTATTTTAGCCTCTAGAATCTCCCATTAAAATTTTTCCCCTTTATACTAAAGCTAAAGAAAAGGGAAGGGGCATGGGATGACGAACCTAGGTGAACTCTACCCTTGTTGACTACATGAGCAAGGGTTTTCATTCTAACGCACTTTTGAAGAATCTCCATTCAATTGAACGTATTTCCAAAAAAAAATAAATTAATAAATAACAGATACTATCGTACGTTGTGTTGTATCGTAAACTTCAAACCCAGCTCGTAACACTGGCAGTTCATCGAACAGTCGTAAACTCAGTAGTCGCCATTTTGCGCTCTGTCGGCCAATGGCGACAAAACCAGGTAATCAAGTTTACAAGTTTCTCACGCAGTACGTGGTAAGTCGAGTGATAAAGTTCGATAAACTTTCCACGCTGTGCACTGACGCAACTAACGATAATCGTGATTGGAGTTAATCGCCATTTAATTGCCCGTATTGTTCTCCACTCATGGTGTCCGACAGTAAATTAGACACTTTGGATCGCAGTCACTTTTATGCCCGTACATATTTCTATCGTACAGCATCCTGGATACGGATCTTTTTTCCAACATACTTTGTATTTGAACAGATGTAAATTTTGCATATAAATAATATTAGTCCGTAATCTTTATTATCCTCGCGATTCGAGACTTTCGAACAATCTGCAAGTTTATTTCCGACGAATTGCTTATATTCTTCGGAGATTTCGTTATTCTCGATCGTGCCTCGAGGTAAGACAGAAAATAAAAGAACGGGATGATTAATATTCCGTTCTTGCTGTCGATATTTTATTTCGTGCGCCGAAACCGAACGTGGCAGGCATATTTGTCAGACAGCAAGGACAGCCGAAGTTCGAGGTCTCGTTAAAAAATTTCGATATCGAACGAACAATGTTAAATGTCAGATTTCATATTCGATTACATCTGCGGCGGGGAATATTTCTTATAAAATTCAATTCTCCCGAAGGATTCGTGCGAAATAATTTCTAAACTATTCTTGTCTACAGAGATACATTCAAATAATATTTCGAATATTCGAAACGTGGCCAGAGAGTGTGAAAACGTATTTTTTGTACAAAAATGTCTCGATTACAATATCTTCCTCGTGGTTCGAGAAACAAGGGAGTCTCTGTTCTCTCATTATTTACGTTTGTTTTATTTTAGCAAGTAAAATCAGTCGGGTAATATACATTATGAATTAATTATAAGCAAAGTATTCTCCTCGGAAAATGGAAAACTAAAAATCGGTCGGTATCGTAGTATGTTCGCGAAATATCAACAAAACACAAACAAATATAAAGTTATTGTGATAAAGCTGAGCCTGTGAGTTGCAAATACGCGTCATTGCGCACTGTAAACTTAAATTCCAAGCGGGTCAGCGCACGCTGGTGGGATATAACCACCCGCGCCGTTGACAGTATTGCTTCGATGCACTTCCGCGCGGTGTAATATATCTCTTTGCGAGCTTTAATTTTTTGTAAATCGGAACCATGCACTCCTGTAAAAGATACAGGATCGATCGATCGGATTGCTGAACCGGAATTCGGCCATTATGCTATCCAGGCCATCCACGATTTTCATCTGTTCTAACGATCCACCATACGACGATGGTGATTGCACCGATGCATACTTGGCGAAACAAACATAGTGACTTCCGAAAACACGACCGGGACGCGACAATTATTTTAGAACCGTTCATAGGAAGAAGTTCTACTTGGACGAATACAGCCAAAAATATTTTCAGAAAATAACTGTGGTTTTAATGCGGTGCTGGATCCACTTAGGAAGATGGATCTACTTTATTATATTGTTTATTTCACAGACAAGACACGATATGTTTCGAGAGGTCTACGAGAAACTTCAAGTCACCCACAACATGGTTCAAGTGCCCCACGTCACGTTTCGAGTGACCCACCACAAGTTTCAAGTGCCTCACGTCTCGTTTGGAGTGACCCATCACAAGTTTCAAGTGCCCCACGTCACGTTTCTAGCGACCCACGGCAAGTTTCGAGTGCTCCACGCCAAATTTCGAGCGATCCACTACAAGTTTCAAGCGCTCCATGTCACGTTTCGAGTGACCCACCATAAGTTTCAAGTGTCCCGCGGCACGTTTCTAGCGACCCACGACAAGATTTAAGTGGCCCACGACAAGATTCGAGTGACCCACAGCAGGTTTCAAGTGACCCACAGTTGGGATATTTAACGTGAAATATTTTAACGAATTTATCGACGAGTTTCATCGCGAGAAAATATTTAAATCACTCCAAAATACGGCGGAATCGAATCAAAGGAGTTCCAGACAAAGTTTGCTTGTATTTAAAACTTATTACATAATACAATTGTTACGAGACTGAACGTGTCCGGGATTCTGAACCTTGATTAACAATATTTTCACCGCGTTGGACTTCGCCGCGAGTCTGTTGAACTACAAACGCATCCGCAGCGGTGCACTATTGATCCCGAAATTGGCGAAGATGTAGTTTCGTCTACGAACGGTACGCGCGATGCACAATTTGCGATATATCCAGACCGTGCAGGAAAAAGGAAAGGAATTGATGCGTTGCCGGGATATATCGTCTCTTATAGATTTATATACCGAGATTTTTCATCGTGTCCGCCGTTCGCTACATGTTTCGCGAAAATTTCGAGCTACCGGAGACAACGGTACCGTCCACAAGAGTCGAGGTAAAATATATGTGCGTGTAGGGGAGTTTTCTTCTTGCGATAGGAAAACCGCTTGCACGACGAAACGTATATCCGTAAAAGCCGAAATGTCAGTCCGCAATTAGGACGGTAGTCTCGAGGTGGAATCGCAATTCGCGGAGTAATTTCTATGCGCCCGTTATCTGCCTCCTAACTCTTGGAACAACGTGGTCGTAAACTGATACCCTTGACGATAGGCGTGGTCAATTCGTAGAATATTTTTTTTTCACGTGTTTTATTACACCGTACTTTATTACACGTTGCATTATTCCTTGGCGCGTTTCCTGCTCCGAGCGTCGTTGATTACGAAAATTTGGCGCGCAGGTCGATGCCCCGGCAACGAGAATTGCGTGCGATGTTGTGGATGAAATAATTAATTAGTCTCTGTACGAAAAGTATGGCTCTGAATGTTCAAATCAAACACTTTGGATGAAACAATTTTGTAAATTGTTACTCACAGAGCGGAGAGGAGTTTGCATTTATTTATCCAACTATGCATATTTGGCTTCTCGCGAGCAATCACAATGTTTGATCCAACAGATTTTACTCGTTTTAAATTTACGAACATTTGATTGGTTGTATCGATATAAGTTTTATTTAAATTTCTCGAGAATGAAGTTCAATGTTTGGCTGCGTATAGCAGTTACCAAATAAGCAAATAAACGTCGGCACTACTGGGTCCAGAAATCCATACTTTCACGAGTCGTAAAGAAAACTTTCGTTTTATGGTCGCGAGCGTTCGAAGTGTCTTTTATACACTTCGATGCGTATCAGTTTTCTCATTGAGGCTCGCACAAGTTTTACCTTGTTCCTCGACAAAAGTTTTTAAACTCCGTTCTGTACGTACAAGCCTGTATATACCGGTCCAGCAGTCGTATAAAGAAAATTAACCATTTTCCAGATAACTTCAAAAAGATTCACTAACTTGCAAACACACCTGAATTAATAAACTCCCGGCAGATTTGCCAGTCCACAACGCCAAGAGATATGAACATCTGACGTGATAAACGTTACCAAAAAGGACACGCGAAATAGCATCTGAGATAGCATGTCTTACGACTGGAAAACTGACAATTTTTAGTTTTGGTTACTAAGAAATCTGTTAGGTGAGTCTATCGTGATATTTAACCGAACTAACTGAGTTTGAAAATGTTAAAAATTCTATTTTACGCTGCTGGACAAAATTACAAGTTTGCGTGAAATGAATGTACAAACTGGTGGGGATGATTCCGTTGTTTGAGGTAGCTTGAAATTTCTCGTGGGCCACTCGAAACCTGCCGTGGGTCACTTGAAATTTAGCGTGGGACACTTTGACCATGTTGTGGGCCACTCGAAACATATCGTATTTCGCCCGTGAAACGAACGATATAATAAAATAGATCGATCTTCGTCGAACAAACTCTCGTGATGTTTCAAAATAAAAGATTAATCTATTTTCTTGGATTACTGCGTTCTTATCGACTCTACGCCTTCGCCAACTCGAAGATCGTATATTGACAGAATTGCAGCTTGCAAATCACAACTAATAAACGATAATAAAAATACAAGTAGTTATAATATTAAGATTGCAATTATCTCGAAGACATTCAATGATGTTAGTAATGCAAACTCGTAGACTGTTTACTTTGAAAAAGTTTTCTTTGAAGGCAGTTCCAGGTACAGTATTATTTCATCCAATGGTGAAATAACAAAAATTGCGTATGCCCTTTGCAGATGGTTTGAAACTCATAAAGCGCTAAAAGCTGAAAAATATACGGGCAAAGCAAATTCCTGTCCAATTAGTCTCCTTAATAACGTCCGGCCAGAAACGAAAATTTGAATTTCTGAAGTATGAATAGCTTTCCCTTTGACATTACGACTCCACTGCTAAGACCAAACGCTCAAAAATAGTGACTTTTCATCCCAGACACATAGACACATTATCAATTTTCACACGTTACAGAAGTTAAGACGAGGTCATTGATAAAATACGACCCGGGCTTGAGATCACCACTTAACTTAAGAATTTTCTAATTTCGGGGGAAAATTATTTCTTTTCAATGTTTAATCTTTGCAAGAATCATTCGCAAAGTGTCCAACGCAGGGTTCGATGAAACTTTTCAGGTTCTTGAGGCAGCCATAAGATAGGGACACGTACCTTTTTAGCTTCGAGAACTGAAGTTTAAAACGGTGAAACTACCCTCCAAAGTTTCACCTCCCCGATGCTGACTTGGAAACTATCGCAGGTATAAGCAACTCTTCCGAACATTTTATGATTTTTACGAAAATTAACACGGTCCCCAGGTGAGCAATAAAATTAATAGAAAAATCAAAGTTATCTTTAATTACATTCTCATGCCTCGGATTGTCTATTTTAATTAAAAAATCGTTACAATTGTCATTATTTTGTAACGAAATAAAGATATTTAAGTTTATGAATGCATTATTTATTTTTACAAATATGTCGAAAGTGAATTCTTCTACCAATAATTAAATATTAAAGATGGCATCGAAGATGTGAACTTTGGAGATTAATTTCACCCCTCAAACATGTGTTACTGTTTTAAGTAAGAATCTGTAATATAGTTATTATAACACACAGCTACCAAATACAACAAATAATTTTAAATATTCGACTACCAACGGAATATAAATTGTTTTAGCAAGATGTTCGTCGTTCGTATTCTTTTTAAAATACGTTCCGCCCATCCAGCCCGTGGTTATTTATTTTCAGAACCGACTGACATACATTTTATGGACTTGCACACGGTAACATGAGTTTGGCAGTTCGATTGTGTCGAGAAACGTTTCCTCGGAGAAAACAGTCTGATAGACACAAGTTTTCAAGAATTCATCAGTGTCTCCGCGAAACTGGGTCGTTGTCAATAAAGTTGTCGACCGCGGGAAGAGCTAAAACAGTTACATCTCCAGAGATGGAAGAGTGTTCAGAAATATCCAGCAAAACTATAATGCCAGTAGTAGAAGAATTTCTTTAACGAGAACATATTAAAAAATAAGACGAAAATCAAGAATATCAATCTGTGGATTCGTCAAAATCGTTAAAAAATTTCGTTAAAAAATTTCAAATCGTTCTAAAAAAATTATTTTTGATTGCAAGGGTACATTACAATCATTTTTGGTCAATACACATACCATCGAAATCCTACGCATTTTCGAGAAAAAAATTCCAATAGGTGCTGAAATTTTACGGCGAAATTAAAAAATTTCAAATCGTTCCAAAAAAATTATTTTTGATTGCAAGGGTTAATTACAATCATTTTCTGTGAATACACATACCATCGAAATCCTACGCACTTTCGAGAAAAAAAATCCTTATCGAAAATGTAATGCCTGACCATACATTGACATGTTTCACTGAAATTTTCCAGCGAAAAAAAAATTTCAAATCGTTCTGGAAAAATTATTTTTGATTTCAAGGGTCAATTACAATCATTTTCTGTGAATACACATACCCCCGAAATCCTACACACTTTTGAGAAAAAAATTCTTCACTGAAAATATACTGTGTGGCCGGAAATGTTTCTATAACTTTTTAACGAAGCCTCAATCAACAAATTAGTATCCCTGATTTTCGTCTTATTTTGGCCTCTAGAATCTCGCATTAAAATTTTTTGGTACGTATTTAAATGGCGAAGTGTAACTAAAAGTGTTTTAATCGAGCGTTGTGGACTTTCTCGCGCGATTGTACCTTTGTCACTTTCAACGGGCAGAATATCGTGAAGTCAAAGATCCTGCGGCTAAAATTAACTTTTGTCAGAGACTTCGACAGACTCAGAATCTGTAATCTCCGAAGGAAATTTTATTCACCGGCGGATCGGGATTCGTTCACGACTGTATTCTCGCGCCACCATTGAATCTGGATTTCATCGGCCATTTTCGATCAATGTATTCCGAGATATCACCTGATACGACGACATATTTTATTTAACAGATCGAACTACGCTGACTGTCTCTATTTAGCAACTTTCACAAGAATCAGACTCACAGAAACGTTAGGAAGTTTACGTATGTTGCAGGTATTCTGATAAGTGTTAAATAACATCTATATGAAACTGATAACTAGGGTCGTTCAAAATTGATACACATTATTGTATTAATCTCTGAAAGCCTTAAAACTATGAATAGAGTTTATAGAAACTAATACACGTTGTGATCAATACAAACTTGTATGAAACTTAAACTAAACTGATTTTCCATTTTAAAAAACCACTGATGATTTTAAAAGTTCTGGAAAATGAAATACTCTCACTTGTAAAACAATGCAGAAGAATCGTTTTATATATTTGAAACTAAAAAGAATTATTTGTGTGTTCTGTTTCTGCTGAATCGCACTATACAAAAGAACTGCATATAGAAATTCATTCTTTATGCATTTGGGGACAAAGGATACTAATTCGGTACCTCTTTTTAAAGAAAATACGACTGAAATTGCTCGAATCGACGAAATGGAATAGGATTCAAAGATTTCAGCCACAGAAGGAGAACAGAGAGTAGGAAATTTGTGAATGTAATATTGTTGGAACCAAAGTTAATGGAATCAAATTTCGCGACGCTTGCGAGTACAAAGGCAACCGAAACGGTAAAAAACGTTTGGAAAAGTGAAAATTCACGCGTAAATCACGGTCGAGTACATCGCATTTATCACCCGCCCCGCCAGCGTCACGGTTAACCATACAATTTCTAATAATCCAGCAACCGACTTTCCTACACGAAAAATGTATTGACGAAACTCTTCACGGCTTGACTCAGCCTTCCCGTAAAAAGAAAACACTTTCTTGCAATTATCTTCTCCAACAGCTTCTGACAAATATTCCTCCAGCACTCCTAAAACCCTGGGAAACCCATTTTCTGCGAGCTTTGCATCCGCGCCAGGAACTGGGTCAGAGAATCCGCGAGAATGTTTTATGAATTGTAGCTATTTTTCAATTGAAATATGAAATACCGTGGCGCATCGCCGTTCACCGTGACGTGCTCCATTGCTGAGTGTCCACTGACCGATGCATTCCAATAAAGAATATCGCCGGTCGTCAGTGCATTGAAATATCTCTTGAGAATGCTGCAATACGCGGTGAACGACGCGAAGTACAAAGTTATTTTCTTCGGTGTTTATCTGCGCGAGTATCGTAAGCAGTTTTCGAAGTGACAGCGAGTTCTTCAACCCTCTATCACCTTGTTCGCCAATTTTCCTCGTTCAGTTTTATTCTCGACGATTTCGCAAATTATAATGTCAGTAAATTGGTTAAATGGTGGAACTTCGATTTTATTATTTTAATTCGATAATAGTAAGATATATATTATAATATATTTCATGGAATAGTTGAAGCGATGTTTCACCAAACACCGACCGTATTTTCCTTTCAATCCCTAAAAAATTTGTTGCACACCAACAAACTCCCCCGTCCCTTTTAATTAAAAAAAATTAAGTTGATGTCTTCGTTACTTTTGATACAAACAGCTTGTACCACTTTATACGGGTCATCTAGTACAGGTTGTCTTTATCTTTCCATCTTCTTATCCTCCTCCATACTTGAAATTGTCAACCTAACCTCTCTTTTGTCTTCCGTAATCGGGGCAAATTATTTGTCCTATCCTGCGCCGTACTCGTTTTTAATCTTAGCGATTCTTCTTTTCTATTTGCGTCTTCTCACTTTCCCTCCACACTTTTGCTTTCCTTCTTTTGTGAATATTTCACTTTTTATATACCGCCTTGTATCGCGCATGCGCAAACATCCGCCATTACCCGCATTGGAATTTACTCTCAACATAAAATGATATATAAAATATAATAATGTTAATAATAATAAGTTTCCCGTTATCGTTTTTTTTATTACTTGTTGATGGAGGCTTCGTTAAAAAGTTATTAACATTTCAAAACGATTTGAGATTTTTTAATTTTGTCGAAAAATTTCACACATCCTCGAATTTTTTTCGCGAAAGTGGGTGGGATTTCGGGAATATGTCTGCCGATCAAAAATGATTATAATTGACTCCTGCAACCAAAAATAATTTTTCCAAAATGATTTGAAATTTTTTAATTTTGTCGAAAAATTTCACACATTCTCGAATTTTTTTCTAGAAAATGGGTAGGATTTCGGGGGTATGTGAATTCACCAAAAATTATTATAATTGATCCCTACAACGGAAAATAATTTTTTTAGAACGATTTGAAATTTTTTTTTCACCGAACAATTACCCCCTGTCGATTTTTCTTGAAAATTCGTTTTTGATTTTTAGGAATTTTGTTTGACGCCCTGTAGAAAAGCCGTCTAATACTTTTTTGTAGGTACCTATGAGCTCTACTTCAGAAAAAAGTATCACTAAAATATATCCACTATTGTAGGAGTTATGGCTGTTTGAATATTGGACCATTTTTATGGGGTTTTCCTCATTTTACGAGGTCAAGGATCAACTTCTCGATTATTTTTGGATTTTCTACATATTCTCCACTAAAATACGCGTCGTTTGCGTTTCGAAACGTTAAAATCGTCCAATCCGTTCAAAAGTTATGACGTTTTAAAGATTTGCATGAAATTTCAGGGAAGCATTTCTAGCCTCACGTTAGATTTTCGGTAAAGAATTTTTTTCTCGAAAATGTGTAGGAATTCGGGGTATGTTTATTTACAAAAAGTGTTCGTAATTGACCCCTGTAACTAAATATAATTTTTTTAGTATTATTTGAAATTTTTTAAATTCGTTTAAAAATTTCAATACCTACTCGAATTTTTTTCTCGAAATTGTGTAGGATTTCGGGGGTATGTTTATTCACAAAAAGTGTTTGTAATTGACCCCTGTAACTAAATATAATTTTTCCAGAATGATTTAAAATTTGTTAATTTAATTTTTTAATAACTTTTTAATAAAGCCTCAGTCAAGAAATTGATATTCTTGATTTTCGGCTTATTTTGGCCTTTAGAATCTCTCATTAAAATTTTTCCCAGGTGTGGCCGAACACCCTGTATACTGAGAGTTTGACAATCTATATACATTCATGGGTTTATCGAATATATAATTTATACATTAATAGATAATGTACAATTAATATACAATAAATTTATGATCCACGGATTAATAAATATTTATATTGAATAGATACATTTTATAGTTTCACATATTATATTTTAAAAGTTTTGTTCGCCAGTGTCGTGATCAATATATTAATATATCGATCGTAAAAATCCAACGACTTTCGTTTTTACCTTTAACCGAAACCGTTTTCTAGTCGAAATAATGGCACGATCTCGATCTCTTTTGTCGGGCCGTAAACTCAACCGTATTCAAAGCCTTAACAAGTCGGACTCTTGACCCGGTTTCGATCCAGATTTCAAAACTGGTTATATATATAGTAACCGGATGGAGATTGCGCCAGAAAGTCTAGCAAAGGCGGAATTTAATATGTGTAGAGAGGTTCGCACCTCGACGTTCACTGTAATTACAGCAGCGTGAAGAATCTGATTAGAAAATTCACCCCTCGCACCGGTCTTTATTCAAGAGTTTGTGTGCTCAGAGGCTGGCGTTTGATGCAACTGTTGTCGTACAAAATTGGGTGCGTTCACCTGCATTTTATGCAAAGCAGCTCCTAACGCGAGAAAAGAGATTCCTGGCTGCGGTTGCAAGAACTGTCCGACGGAGTAAATTTCAACGACGTTCGTACAGGTCCACGATTTCAGAGAAAATAAATAATTTTAACAACTGCCACCCCTCGTGTCGTAACCGTAAAACCACTTTCTGTGTGTCATTGTCGAAACAATGATAGAGCAACTTACGTTACATCGTGATAAACTGAATTTGCTAGAAAAAGAAAGAACTCTAACTCTGGAATAATTGAATAATAATAAAGTCAATATCTTAATTCGTATCTGTGAAAACGTAACACTTCGTTCGAACCATAACGAATTTAACGAAGGTTTGCAAAGAAGTGTCGTGGAAATTGAGGAATATTGAGTCCCACAGAAACGAGATTAAATTCGAGACACAGGGGGAGGCATTATTCATTGCTTTGTATACAAGGCAAACTCCTGTAAATAATTGTGCAGATAAATTTCTGATAGCACGTATCCAATCCCCAGATAATTCCGACAGCACTTTATGCCCCAAGGGGACTGGAACCCTACTTTATTGGCAGAGAAACGAATTCGCCAACATTCGTACAACTTTATCGGGCGCATTATTAACAGTCGTAGAGACACAAATGTCGTTTCGTAAGTTTCGGATTCACCGGGGCAATTTTCTTCGGCCAAGAAGTCATCGATTGGAAAACCAGCATTTCGAACACATAATTCGAAGCTTTGTTGGAACAATAATCTCCCAACAGTCGGCAACAGAGGCGACGCGAACGCCTCTAGCGACGATTTTTTTAATTCGTTTCCTAACCTCAGTTTTCCTTACTTAATACGAGTCTTCATAATGATTATGCACTTTATGCATATTATGCACTTTTCTTTAACATAAAATATCATCGTGTTTTCCTGTGGAAATGATTTACCAACAATTTAAAAAAAATGCCTCCTTTTAAGCTAAGCAACACAGTCAATGTTTCACATTCGACGTCCATTTTGGTGTCCGTCCAACGTAATTGGAATTGACATTAAAACGTCGAGTGTAATGAAAAATCGAGAAGACAGCGAAATGAAACATGCAAAAATAGAGGATAAAAACAATCTATGTACGCGGAGTAAATTTTTTAAATATATTAAATGAAATTGAGGTTCCGAAATTGATGTCCATCGATATCGATAGAGGCCATTAATTGCCAAAATCAAACATACAGTGACGAACGGGACAAGACAAATAAAAGAGCGACAGATAAAACGTAACGGAGATTAATATCTGAACTGTTTCAACGATATTTGATATTTTTTTTTTTTTTTAAACTACAGGAACGCAGAAACTATGCTGCCTAGCGTGTAAATTACACGTTTCTCCCGGTTTAGTCGATTTTATTACTCTTATCGCGTCTTCCGCGACACTAGTTCACTGCAAATATCGAGTTACGGCAGAGATATTGCACGAAATGTGCCAAATCAAATCGAAGCCACTTTATAGTTGTTTTCTGCTGGCGTCTGTTGTCACATAAATTTCGCAATAATAAACTGTATCGTTCGAGCTTGCATATCAACGATAAAATAATAAACATTGCCTTCAAAACCTGCATATAAAAAATAAAATAACAAACCTTGATATTTAAATTTACATAAGAAATAATAATTATTGTGTAACCAGAAAATTTAGAAATCGATATTTTTTAGTCGTGTTACGTTTTAAAAAATTTCTTCTACATTTTATGATCATTACCCTCGATTTTTTTTTCCGTTTATTTGGGCCCACAGTTCAAAACTTATTGAAATTTTTGACCCGGTTTTTTGCTACTATTTCTACATCTCGAAAGTTGATTTCCACGAATCCTCGAACAATACCCAGGCATGAAAATCGGAACAAACCACTACCAAGAAACACACCTTGCAATTTGCAGCTCTTACGAAACTATAAGACCAACCTAGTGGTTAGAGAAGACAATCATCTCCATCGGAAATGCACAGTTCTAACTGATACACGCGCAAGCCATATTGCTCTGAACTTCGACTCAGACAGTGTCATAAACTACCATCCTCGAACGGCATACAGACGACCCACGTTCATCCCCTGGAAATTTTCATTCCATTTCCCTTTCCATCCAGAATCCTAGACATCCACGACTTCCTACTCCCAAACAATAAGAATTGCACAGCCTAAGTCAGGGATTCTCATTTAAATCTTCTACGTATACTTCTCGTGAAATCTTTGTTTTTGCGTGCAACAAATAACAGACTGTTTCTTTATTTTATATAAATATTGCACTCCTACCTATTTGCCAAATGTGTCGAAAATCATATATTTTTTCAAATTTATTTACGAGTGCCCAAAAGACAGAATATTTGTATATCCACTTCTGGGGAAATTTTAGTTCTTATATGCAACAAATAATAGCTCTCGACTGTTTCTTTATTTTATACAAATATTGCACGCCTACCTATTTGTCAAAAGTGTCGAAAATCATATATTTTTTCAAATTTATTTACGAGTGCCCAAAAGACTATTTGTATATCCACTTTTGGTGAAATAATAGCTCTCGACTGTTTGTTTATTTTATATAAATATTGCACGTCTGCCTATTTTACAAATATGTTGAAAATTCCTTTCGACAAAGCAAGTTTGATTTTCCCATCCAAAAAGAAATTTTTCTAAAGATCTCGAGACAATTAATATGAAAATTTCTATTTTTGTTTAAAGTATCGAATTACTGAAAGTGGTACCCAACTTCGAGACTCGACTAAATAGCTTGTTTACTGGATTTGTTCGAAGATATCTGCATATCGCAGCGGACCAAAACGCGACGCACTTGGTCGTAATTAGCGATCGTCTAGAAGCAAATTCAAAGTCGTTGAACCGAACACGAAGACTAAATCGAATAACTAACTCGAATCTCCTGAACGAGACGCGGCCAAAGACAGGAACGGAACAGAACAAGCGTGAACAATTTTTAGGACGATCCTTCTCCTGCGAGCGACGAACGTGCCATTGTGCTCCGCCTCTTAGGAAGTAGTATTCAACCAGGAGAGGATATCCTCCCGACGGTCTACGACATGGGAATGAGTACGCAGAACAAGTGCCGAACATCGAAGGAAAGCATTTTCCACCGAACGACCGTCGAAACTCGGGGCTGGGCTTCCCATCCTGAAGCAGGAATCAGGTCATCCGCGAAGATTTTAGAAGATTCAAGACTCGAGGGACAAAACGAAAAGTTAAGATAAACGAGCTGCCCCGGTGTTCACGATCGGATTAAATAAAGCGCCGCGGATTAAAATCACTAGTAAAAAAGCTTCTAACCCCCTATCGACCTTCTTTCCACGACGTTTTTATAAAATTCCACGGATTTAATCAAAATATATTTTCAGAGCACCTATATACATATATGTTTTTCACTTGAAAGAACAATTCTTTTTTTTTATATTTAAAAATATACAGAGTGCTCGGCCACCTCAGGGAAAAATTATAATGGGAGATTCTGGAGGCCAAAATAGGACGAAAATCAAGAATATCAATTTGTTGATGGAGGCTTCGTTGAAAAGTTATTAACGTTTAAAGTTCCGTCCGTACTGAATTTTTTTCTCGAAAGTGGGTAGGATTTCGGGGGTAGATCTATTCACCAAAAATTATTGTAATTGACCCCCGCAACCGGAAATAATTTTTCCAGAACGATTTGAAAATTTTTTATTTCGTCGAGAAATTTCACACATTCTCGAATTTTTTTTCTCGAAAATGGGTAGGATATCGAGGATACGTCTATTCACCAAAAATGCTTATAATTGACCCCGGTAGCTAAAAACAATTTTTTTAGAACAATTTGAAACACGTGAAGTTTCAGGGGAATCATTCATTCATGATCAGACATTCCATTTTCGGTAACGAATTTTTTTCTCAAAACTGGGTAGGATTTCGGGAGTATGTCTACTGATAAAAAATGATTATAATTGACTCCTGTAACTAAAAATAACTTTTCCAAAACGATTTGAAATTTTTTAATTTTGTGGAAAAGTTTCACACCTTTTCGAATTTTTTTCTAGAAAATGGGTAGGATTTCGAGGGTATGTCTGTTGACCAAAAATGATTGAAATTTACCCTCGCGAGCGAATATAATTTTTTTGGAATGATATGGAACTTTTCATTTTCGCCGAAAAATTTAGGCACCTGCTCCCTGTAAATCAATTTATTGAAGTAATTTCTACGGTGCCCTGCACGATTTTGTTGTAACTATAATTCGTGCCTCTTGGAATTGGTCGATATATTAAAATAAGCGTACGTTGTACCTTGATTCTACTCTTACGAATGTGTTGTGTACTTGATTCAAACGATTCTGTACTACTACCGATGCATGGATAGTGGAATGTGGAGAAGGATCTATTTCTAAGCGCATTCCGACTTCCTTTGCGCATCACCAACAGCATAGAACGCGCTTAGAAAGGGATCCCATCTCTTGCTGCACTTACGTGTGCCCGTGGTAGTACGACCAAAATCGTTTGACCCTAGTGTACGTGTTAAGCTACAGGTTAATGTCTCTGTTCAATTAAAATTAGGAAGACCGTTATCGGAATTAGCTTCCATTTTTATTGACATTTTCGATCTTAGAATATTAAGGTGTCTATATTTCACGAAAGAAATTTTCTTGCGAAGATTGAAATATTTATATATGTGGATTATTACAAAAATAAATATCTCTGTGGAAAAATAAGTAAAAATTTATACAATATACTTTCCTTTTTCAATGCTGCGTTTTGCTCAAAATACACAGGATTCCCTCGATAACTGCTTGAACTTTGCTCTCTATAAGCGAACCGTAATCATTACTGCTACCGTTTACTCATTTTACTTAATTTTTATAGCTTTTGTTACATCTTCGTGAGCGTTAGTAATGAACTTGCAATAACTATTTATAACTATATTAAAAGTTTCTCATAAATAATGATTCGAACAAACCTGTTTGCAAAAGTGTTTTAAATTCGTGTAATAACACGAGATCCTCTGATATTAATTACACTTTGGACTTGTCTCTATTAACACAGGACAGACGTAGAAGACAAATATCTATTTTATGTATTCGTAGTCAAAAGAAACACCGTTCAAGATTAATTGCAGCACATTCTTTTCCCTTGTAATAGCTTTGTTTGTCGTGATTATGAAACAGGTCATAACAGTATTAAAATTCATGTGATTGAAATCATTAGTTCCCGGAGGGAATAGCGAAAAGATCGTGTTTGTGTTTTAATACAACGTAGACAGCTCATTGCATGCATAAAGTACTTCCACTTTGCGCAGTAACAGTAATGTATGCCTGATTTTATCACTCGCCGAGGTTTTGCATCGTGTTAATGGACGTGCCTGCCGAACAAATAGCGAAGTAAAAATCTATTAATAAAACTGGCTTTATTATCTAAAAGTCACTTTCTTAGTGTCTCATAAATAACAGTCGTCCGACGTATATGCAACAAATTTTACTCAGACTACATGTTTACTCGTTATTTTAGGACAAATCTTAATCCATTATGGATGTTCGTATTATTTTTATCGCACTAGCATTTGAAAAATATGTTTATTTGAAATAAACTAAATACATCCTATTATTTATGTACTGCAATAATTAATTGAATATGTAATTTATTATACATACAGATTCCAGAGGCCAGAATAAGACGAAAATCAAGGATACTAATTTGTTGATTGAGGCTTCGTTGAAAAGTTATTAAAAAATGAAACTAACAAATTTCAAATCAGTCACGGAAAAATTATTTTCGGTTGCGGGGGTCAATTATGATCATTTTTGGTCAATACACATACCCTCGAAATCCTACGCACTTTCGAGAAAAAAAATCCTTACCGAAAATGTAATGTCTGACCATAGATTGATATGTTTCACTGAAATTTCATGTGTTTCTAATCGTTCTAAAAAAATTATTTTCAGTTGCAGGGGTCGATTGCAATCATTTTTGGTGAATAGACATACCCCCGAAATCCTTTGCACTTTCGAGAAAAAAATTCAGGAAGGTGGACAAATTTTTCGATAAAATGAAAAAATTTTAAATCGTTCTGGAAAAATTACTTTCAGTTGCAGGTTTCAATTACAATTATTTTTGGCGAATACACATACCCTCGAAATTGTACGCACTTTCGAGAAAAAAAATTCTTTACTGAAAATCTAATGTGTGACCGGAAATGTTTCTATAACTTTTTAACGAAGCCTCGATCAACAAATTAGTATGCTTGATTTTTGACTGATTTTGGCCTCTAGAATCTCCCATTAAAATTTTAAAAAGTAAATTAATAAATTGTATTAATATTAATTAAGATAAAACTGTAACCAGAGATACTTTTGCATTCACAGACAAATTTATTATTTTTCAAATACTAAGTTGAATGGTTAATTTAATTATTTTTACTTTTAAGGACGGTCCTTCCGCCCTTGCAATTTCATCATCGGTCGGCGACTGTATCGCCGCAATAGTTTTTTACGTACGAAATAAAAGCGTGCCCTGCAATTGCAGAGTATAGCACGTACGCACAGTGTCGTGGGAAGATAAAGCCTATAACCCAATTTAATTCCATCTCGTAACCTTTCTTCGTGCCTATTACACTTTCAGAAATATAGCCAATCCCGGTTCCGCAATGTTCTTAGTATTTTTTACAATCATTATTTACCGTACCCCATCTTTACAAAAAGCGTTATTAGAATTTTTCAATGCTACTTCTATCGGTAAAAAGTATTCGTATGGTTTGTAAAAAATACTATAAAAATAGATTCTGTATGAAATAATTATTCAGAATGTATAATTATCGAATTATTTTGCCGCGTCGACGATGGTTTCTCGCTCGAAATTGTGAAACACACGAATGCCATAAAAACTCAATTCTTTTTATAGATATCGATCGATGGGTTAAAAATAAGTCTTCATTATGTACTCTTATCGTGTACTAATAAACGACATTGTCAACATTCCGAGAGCGTTAATAAAGATGTAAGATTTTCAGAGGGGAAGGGTCTACTCGAAGTAATTGAACGATTCCGATCGTACACGCCTTTCGTTGCGAGAAAGACCAAGTTAATAACCTTGTACGTGACTCGGAAACTGTTATACCGATTTCAGAGCCATCGCTCTTTTCGATAACCGTGTAATTCATTTTGTCCAGAGGAAAGTAATTTAGCTGCTTGGCCGTTACACGGATTCTTCACGGACTACTAATGACATATTAAATTAATAATGAGATATTTACTTTTTATCCGCCATTACTCATTTACCTCTTCGTCATTCGTCATTCGTTCTTTTATTCAATTCTAGATATTATAAAATATTAAAAAAATATATTCAAATTTATTTAATTAAAAAAAGAGTAAATTATTCATATAATTTTTTTATTAATATTGATTGGATATATTCTTTTTATATATAATTTATGGTATTAGAAAAACGTGAGAAGAATGTAAATATTTGTTATTCTAAATTTGGTATTTCGAGAGATAAATAGTATGATTTGGAGGATAATAAATTTCCGTTAATAGTAATATTACTTTCCTTGTAGAAAAAATGGCGAAGTATGTTTTATTAAAAAGTTCGCCGGGTTTCCTGAAAAATTCACAATTACCAGATTAGCAGAAGGATCTATGAATACCTGATGATGTTTCTTTTTAATTAACTCCTGAAAAATGTCCCGGAAACAACGTGGCTGCTTCTTGCGGCAAATATTAGTACGAAAAAGATTAAAAATAAAAAGAAAACCGTTCTCTTCCTCTTGACTTGCTTTTTAATTTACAGCATAATCATTCCAGTATCAAGTTCTACAAATGCAAATGATATATTGCTGGAAAATCGCGGGAAGCTGTTGACGCAAATGGATAATCTAAATTGGTGTTGAAGATTAAAGAAACAAAAAAACACCAAGGGAAATGATATGAAAATGTTTAACGTAATCTTGGCTGAATATTTTGTACATTCCACGATATCATTAAAACTATTTCGTGACATTTACTAAATATTCGGTTTCTATGATCGCATAATTCATTGCTTTCGTATTTTGAAATTTTCTTCATTTAACACAATTGAACAGTTATAATTCTTTTTTACTGTTTATTGATATATCTAGAAACGTTGGCAACCAACATGTTAAACATGCCTTGTAAATTGTTTCATTATATTATAGTATTCTACGGAGTATTGTCGAAGATTGTAACTTTCGAAAACTTAAGAAGCGATCAAGGAAATGGCGCTGTTGGCGATCACGATTAATTACTGTATTCCGTAATAACTGTTTTTAATTGATGCATTAAAACACGATTCCTCCATCTGTCGAAATTCTCGCAACAAGAAGTTCGATAAACGACAGATTCCCTCTTCATTACAACTGGGTAAAATGCTTTTACTCTGGTTTGGAGTGAGACATTCTTAGGGGCGTGTTAGCTCTAGAAAACAGCCAAATGGAACTCCACTGTCTTTCTTTTGTACCTAGTTCTCTCATTTTTATCTTCCATCTCTCTTACAGCAACCCTCCACCTCTTTTCTCCGAGAAAATCAACGTGAAAAAAAACTCTGTTAGCATCTTTCGTATGAAATAAACACTATCCAACAGTAAAAATATAAATAAATTCGCTGGTTTAAAAGAAATGGTAATTTCTAAGAATCATCTCGTACGCAAATATTTGTAAATTCATTAAAATACATAGAATCTAATTTTTTAAGTATAAACTGTAAAATTAATTTGACTTGTACTATGACATTATTCCTTTTTGCAAGTAATAAAATACTACTGACACAAATGGTTTACAGACATTCAATTATTCACAGATACAAGTGGAAAACTGTTGCTGTATTTTATAAATATAAGTAATATATGATAAACGTTCAAACTATGCACATTTTAATGAACCAACATAAATCCCACAAATAAACTTGATAAACGTGTAAATTTTAACAATATGTAAAATTTGCTTCGACCATTTGTTGCTACTAAACGCTATTAAATAATTTAATTCATATTCGCGTGTTGCGCCATACGAAACTGTTTAACAGAGTTTAAAATTCGCGGTCGTGGCGCCGCGCTTCTATTGGTGCCCGCTCGAGGCTTGATACGACAAGAACCAATCACACGCTTCTTCCTGCGTTACCTGTACTCGTCTTAATACGATTATAAGCTAATGTATATTTCTCTAAATACAATACTATCAAATGTTCGTGAACAGAGACTAACGTTCCCCTGATCTTTAGAGGTTAACGTTTGGTGCGCGTGTAATAATATAGTCCGCCTAGCTGCCTCGCAAAGCGTATTAAACATTCGTGCCACGATGCGTGGAGCTTCTACATACCTGCAGTTAATACTCCACAATCACTTGTTGCAACATGCCAAGAGAAACAAAGGCAATATTCGCTAATTCAGAGCTCGCTGGGAGTATCGTAGCCCGCGTTTCAATCGAAATTTTCGTTTGGAAGATAATTTGCGATAGCCATTTTTCAAATATTTTATTTCAATAATGTCCAACGCAAAAATGCATAATATTGATATAAAATCTTATTTTATATTTTGTTCGTGTCAAATAAAAGAAAGACTGTATAAACGATTTCATCGTCAATAACAGCTACAGTGGGTGTAAGAAGTATTCGTACAGCGACCAATTACGACTAAAATGCTGAATAATAATATTTATTAAACAAACATGTTACATGTACACTCCAAAGTCCGTAGAACAACAATATCGAATAAACAGAAGGAATATTTATATTGCAATAAATATTACATTGCATATAACACGCCAACACATTTTAAAAACACCCCTGCAATCATCAGATATCAACCCTATTGAGAATTTGTGGGATTACCTGTAACAAGCATACAATTTCATCCAAAACAGATATTTATATAAACAATATAAATATTCCTTTTGTTTATTTGATATTGTTGTTCTACAGACTTTGGAGCGTACATGTAACATGTTTGTTCAATAAATATTATTATCGTTCAGCATGTCAGTCGTAATCAGTCACTGCACGAATACTTTTCACACCCGCTGTATTTCTGAATGTTTTCAGTTATAGAAACCAAGGAATTTGCAATGCTAAATCGTGACCAGGGAACACCATCCGAATTATGATAAACAGTTATCGTCGTAAATAGGATTCGATGCGATCAGAGGGATGCGTTAACAGCATCCTTACGAGCTTATACAACCGGTTGGGATCGGCGAAAGGGTTCCGGCAGTTTTAATGGAAAGTCCAGTTATGCTCTCGTCCGTTGATGCCCGAAGGGCACGATAATTTTACGGATCATTTGCATAATGCCTTCAACCATTCTGGCGAATCGCTTTGATACATCCAATAGCAATAGTTTACGCTCTATCCGTTCGTACGTTCCGTTGTACGCGTATCTCGCCCAACGGTTGGCTCCCATTTACTGGTCGATTCTCCTAAGCGCTCGCGCCCAACCGGCTGTACTTTTCGGCGCTCTAGTCCACGCTAATTTAATAAACGGCAAGTAGCACTTTAACCGTTCCCCCGGTTAACGACATATTAATTTCGTCCCGCCAATTCCTACTAGCCAACCGGGGACGACCATTGTTCCAACAGCTCCGCTAAATTCATAGAAAATTAGCGACATGCTCGCCTCGTCCTTCAATAGTTCTTAATTCCCCAAAGCAAATTTGTACCGACGGTTTCGAGAGCGAGAATAAGCGTACCTTAATTGAACAATTAACGTTAAGAGCAACGAAGTGGATTGAGTTTCCTTATTCGCTGTTCTTAAGGTTTTCTATGCGTGTTACTAAGCGCGAGTCAGGTCTGGGTTCTTTCGTCTTTTCGGTTAGAATATTTGTAAACCCGTGTGAACGTCGAAGGGATCCATTATAGGAGGCCAGAAATTAAATAAAGACTCATTAAGAATGGCAAATTTATATAAAAGAATAACTGTTTTTTTTCTCTTAAGGGGCCATGTATTGTCACCCAACTTTTATAAAAAATTTTGAAACACGAAAAAATTGCATTTTTCAAATTACCTTTCTGTAGTATTCTAGAAATTCTAAATTCGTTTTAATTTAATTTTTAATATTCTTGTGCAAAATTCTGACACTCTCGAAACATAGAGCAAAAGGTATGGCCTTCAAAAAAAGTACTCTCCTTAGGTCATAATTTGGACCATGGAGGGTTAAATAAATATTTATTTCGGTGGTCGTGACGAATTTACGCGACGTCCTTTACGTTCAATTATAAGAAACAATGAATTTGCATCGATCGCGTGCACCGAGCAAGGGTTGTTTCAAAAGCGTCCGCGTCTCTTGTGCCAAGACGCGCCCAAATCGAATAATACAGCGAGTTTGCATTCAGAAATGCCGCGTCGACGGTTCGCGACAGCACAAATATGTGCAAGTCGGCGCGAGATTACTTAATAAGCCACTTGTTGCAATAATCGAATAGAAATAAAGCTGCCGGAGCTCCGGCCGCGTGGGATTTAATAACAAACCGATGGTTCCCGGTTTAATTCTGACATTCTCAGATGGAGTTGAAACGAGGTATGTTCCAAATCCACAATATCCGTCCCCCTTAGCTACCCCGAACACGGCATAATAACATCAGCTGCTACAACTTCAATAGAACGCCGCAACGTCCTTGCGGTGCGCTCTCCCCTTCCGCTCCAAACGACGAACTTGAGTTTGGCAAATTGGGTTCTCGTCTAACAATCAACCACATTCCGCAAACGTGTAACACGTCCGCCTGTATACACAATTCTGAAACAGCTTCCTACGAGATATCGGGATATCGGGACGCGGAGAGAAGCATCGGAATAACGTTGCTATTTCTTCGTCCACCGTAATTGTTAAGATCGGTTGACACCCGTCGCGTGTACAATGGGAAACGTGACTTTGCAACTTTACGAATCGAGGAGCTTCCACGTACAACGTAGCGTGGAAGACCCAATTACTGTCACCCGTTACTCTACTTTTTATATTTGTTAGGATAGAAAGCAGAACAAATGGATGAAAGTCAAATTTGGGTAGTCTTCTTGTACGATGAGAATGGTTATTCCTTTAGCTATCGATAGCAACACAGTAGTACCTCGATTAATGACAGATGGGGAGGATCGTCGCTAAGCAACAGCTGAAGTTCGAAGTACTACGCATGCGCCACAAGTAGTAGGGATACTACGTTATTATTTTTCGACTTTCGATTACTTTTCGATGTTTAATAATAAACTGAATGATTGTGTTGGAGATCACACGTAATGTTGTTATTTTACACTAAAGGAATTATAATTTCATCAAAAAATGTCGGTTAATAAATTTAGAATAAGACGATATAAGTACACTCGACTCTAATGCGAAATCTTTATAATTTCAAAACTTCAATTCAATAAAATTTGGCATAAATGATTTCTTCAAGTGTTAATCTATGGGGGCGCGTCAAAAAAAAATTTTGACCCCTGTAGCTAAAGACCACCCTATTCTACATGCGACGTAACGTGGAAGACCCAATTACTGTCGCCCATTACTGTATTTTTTATATTTGTTAGTTGAAACGTACGAGATTTTTAGGTTAGATAGGATAGAAAGCGAAATAAAACACGGATAAAGGTCAAATTTCGGTAGTCTTCTTGTACGAATCGAAGTTAGATTAACTTTAAATACAATTCTATAATTACTGGTTAAGGTATTACAAGATTTGAATGCGTCAAGTTAAATGAGAATGGTTATTCGTTTTGCTCTCGATAACAACACAGTAGGACCTCGATTAATGATAGATGGGGAGGATCGTCGCTAAGCAATAGCTGAAGTTCGAAGTACTACGCATGCGCCACAAGTAGTAGGGATACTACGTTATTATTTTTCGACTTTCGATTACTTTTCGATGTTTAATAATAAACTGAATGATTGTGTTGGAGATCACACGTAATGTTGTTATTTTACACTAAAGGAATTATAATTTCATCAAAAAATGTCGGTTAATAAATTTAGAATAAGACGATATAAGTACACTCGACTCTAATGCGAAATTGTAATAATTTCAAAACTTCAATTCAATAAAATTTGGCATAAATGATTTCTTCAAGTGTCAATCTATGGGGGGTGCGTCAAAAAAAAAATTTTGACCCCTGTAGCTAAGGACCACCCAATTCTACATGCGACGTAACGTGGAAGACCCAATTACTGTCGCCCATTACTGTATTTTTTATATTTGTTAGTTGAAACGTACGAGATTTTTAGGTTAGATAGGATAGAAAGCGAAATAAAACACGGATAAAGGTCAAATTTCTGTAGTCTTCTTGTACGAATCGAAGTTAGATTAACTTTAAATACAATTCTATAATTACTGGTTAAGGTATTACAAGATTTGAATGCGTCAAGTTAAATGAGAATGGTTATTCGTTTTGCTCTCGATAACAACACAGTAGGACCTCGATTAATGATAGATGGGGAGGATCGTCGCTAAGCAATAGCTGAAGTTCGAAGTACTACGCATGCGCCACAAGTAGTAGGGATACTACGTTATTATTTTTCGACTTTCGATTACTTTTCGATGTTTAATAATAAACTGAATGATTGTGTTGGAGATCACACGTAATGTTGTTATTTTACACTAAAGGAATTATAATTTCATCAAAAAATGTCGGTTAATAAATTTAGAATAAGACGATATAAGTACACTCGACTCTAATGCGAAATTGTAATAATTTCAAAACTTCAATTCAATAAAATTTGGCATAAATGATTTCTTCAAGTGTCAATCTATGGGGGGTGCGTCAAAAAAAAAATTTTGACCCCTGTAGCTAAGGACCACCCAATTCTACATGCGACGTAACGTGGAAGACCCAATTACTGTCGCCCATTACTGTATTTTTTATATTTGTTAGTTGAAACGTACGAGATTTTTAGGTTAGATAGGATAGAAAGCGAAATAAAACACGGATAAAGGTCAAATTTCTGTAGTCTTCTTGTACGAATCGAAGTTAGATTAACTTTAAATACAATTCTATAATTACTGGTTAAGGTATTACAAGATTTGAATACGTCAAGTTAGATGAGAATGGTTATTACTAGACTGCGGATCTTTATGCAAATTCACATTTTTATTAATAGAATTAATGACACGGAAGCTTCGCAGAGGGCTGTCTCAACCCCTAAATATAATAATTCGTATCTTACTTTAAGTATTTCTTATATTTTTGCATATTGAATGCATTCTGTAGTTTTTTGAGGATTAAAATTTCCTATAAATGCATAAACATCCGCAGTCTAGTTATTACAATAGCTGAAGTTCGAAGTACTACGCATGCGCCACAAGTAGTGGGGATACAACGCGTGGAGCTACGTCTCAAGATTGGTTATTTTGATCACTGTATTTCTATTTCTTGTAATAATAAAATTGAATTACCGTATCTCTTAAAAACTGAATATGAGATTAAAATTTTAATGTCTATATCACGGTTTGAAATGTTGCTTATATCGAATGAAATAATTCGTCCCTGAAGAGGATAAAATATCGTCTATCCTGTATGAATTTCTCGTACGAATCTCGATTATTCTAGTCAACATCAATTTATATCATAATGACAGTTCTAGATTGAATAATTTAGTTATTGAAATCTTATTGGCATTCATATCAAGTAATACTTCTCAATATCGAATTTCCTGAATTGGCAAGACGAAGAACGCGTCACACGTTATGCTGGAATTGGATTCTTGTCAGAACCATTGTAACCAATTGAATCTCCCTAAACTGACAATGGATCGCTTTCCCCTAAGCGTAATATCGGAACGTAATAGGTATTGAATTTTTCCAAGCCTACTCGGCTGGGAATTTCAACGTAATGACACGTTTCGTTCGTCCAATCGTTGAAATAAAAGTTATTCGGTAAACGCTCGTTTCCGCGTTCGTGCGGCCATTATCGCCTTCGATACAAACTATCGCGGAACTCTGTATTAGAAATGTCAGACACGTACTGTTCTCGTCCAGAAACTAGACTGAAGTGACGCACGCAATACCACGAAAGTGTTTACAAACAGTCAGCAAGGTCGCGCCTAAAGGGTAAAGCGTTTATAGTAAACATTCGAGTCGATTCAGTTACGCCATCTCGCTTTGTCGGCAAATTATCAAACTATAAATAGAAATAATTATACTATTTTCAATAAAAAATTCAATTTCCTTTCCGTCTTATGCATTTAAAGTAACATCGAAATTGAAATTGACACAAGCAATTCGTATCGTTTGTCGACCGTTAATCTTTTCATTGCGTTCGCGTGTTCCGTAGGCAGAGAGGTAAAAAAACAGAACGTGGAAATGCAATTCCAACTTCGAGGTGAAAGATAAAACGTTGAACGCGAAACGGAAAGATTGATTCCGTAAGTCAAAGACATGCACGGCCAAGTTAATTACTAGTAAATGAGCTGTCGCTTAAAAATGCAATTTTCCGCGATGCTGGCGAGAAAGTTTGCCTCGATGGAATTTCCAGACACCTCGTCTCCTGATCCAGGCCACGGATAGCTTGTATGGAAGCTCCTCGAAGACTAAGGGATGCCAGAGACGGGAGAGGGACGAGAAAAATTTGTTCAGCTAATTCGGGCGACGTTTATTCTCCCTAAGCTAACAGCTCGACGGAAGGCAGAATAACGTGTTAATTAGAGAGACCGGATAATTGAGTTTGGAGTTCTTCAGCGCGCCACGATTCCCCGCGCGATATTACCAGTACAATCACGTTGTTGCTCGATTAAAGCGATCCTGATCAACGGGAGATAAATCGAATGCCTCGCATTTTCGTTGCATTTTAATCTCATTACGCGAACTCGACGCGGGAAACGTTTTCGTTAAACCAAATTTCAAACGATGACACGCTGTTAGACACTTTTTACACGAGCTTATTACATTTCTTTTTGTTTGTTTTTATAAAATATTTCGTTGGCCCACAGGTTCTTGCAATATTTGTTTACATCGAATATAACTCACATTTGTTTACACTGGGTGGTTGTAATAACTGGAACTCTGTCCTTATTAAAATTTGTTTTTTTATAAATTGATTCCTCGTGTTATTTTACGTATGAAAGACAAGAAGAAGAAGGATTGTCGATAATTTGATAATTTTCAAGATATTTTACTTTCTCCGCAATAGTTTATGTCATTTCGAATAACCGATTTCGAGCTGCTGGAGCACGATCGATCGATCAATTGGTGCGATTGCAACATTGAAAAAAAAAAATACGGATTTAATTTGCTCGACAGAAAACATGTTTTTCCCATCAAGATAATGCTCGGCCACGTGTAGCAAATGGAACGAAAAAATTGTTTAATTCGAACGGGAACGAATAATTTTCCTCTCCGCTCTCGTTACCCATCGAACCTTTGTTCCAGTTGCGTGCGAATTATACTTTGTTATGCAAAAATCAGAATCCAAAGTTTATAGACTACGGTATACGTAGTAAATAAATATAGTATTTCGAAGGTACGCGGGACAATTTATGAATATAGTTTTACGGGCGGCGAACGTGCATATTCGTAACCATGAAATGTAATAAATGGATTTACAATCCATCGATTCAGATTTCTCTGCGGATTGCACAATTTTAATCTTTACGCAACTCCGAGATTAAACAAACAGCCTCGTTTCCCAAACGTTTCAAAATTTGAAATTTATGGGAAGCAATTTGCGGTATTGTTCCGTTTCAGGCGAAGTTAATACACGTGTTCATAAATGCGACAAATGAATATAGTAAACTGTTGCAGTGGTCACATTTGATACTATGAATACACCGAACGGCATTAAAATAATTACGTATGTATTTATTTCGGAAATTATTAACGTTGGATCTTTCGCTACTTACACGGACATTATTCTCCGGAAAGTCTATAATTTCAATTCTTATTAAATATTTTATAGCTGCCCGTATTCTGTATAATAAAATTCAAAAGTGTCTTTCATCGTAGTTTTGATTTCGAGAACGTTGAAATACTGGAATTCCAAAAAAGTAGTTCGAATCAAGTAAAATTACAATTTTTATAAAAAATATCGTGAGTTTTCTTAAGACTGAGAAACTTGGGAATTTCTTAGTCGACGTTTCGTAATTTTCGCAAATATTTACGAAAGAAACTGGTTCGAAATCATCGACAGATAGCAAAAGATTCCATAAAAAAGTTGATGTTCTTGCATCTTAAGATGGCTCGACGTTTTGTTAGCGCGTGACATTCTCTCTCGTTATTTCCCGCGCCGCAATCCCTCGCAAACAGCGGTAAGCATTTTCTATCTCCAAGTTATTGACGCGATGAAAGGAATCGTTACCTCCGGATCGATGTTCAAACTGCCATTCATCGTGTCGTTTCACGCGTACCAACTGCATCACCGAGGGAATTATAAATTCTTGGGAATGTCGATAACGGGTGCTTCCGGGTATGGCGGAATTGTTACCGCCTAACCTTCCCTCGATGTCCCGAACAATTATTGCGTTGGAACACCTTCAACTATTTATATCGAAAATGACAAGACTGATCGAGTTTCCCCAACCGGTGAATCGAGCAAATTTTATTAAATCGTCAAAGGTGTTTCTTTTCTTTATTGGTAATAACAGATTTATTGCGAGCAGAACAAAAATTAGGGTAAGCGTGTTTCGTCCATTTTGTACACTCATCTATGTCACGAGGCGGGAAATTTGAAAAGAATTATCGAATCTTACATATTTGACGATATTTCGTTCTATTTTATCAGTTTTAAATTGACAAATGTATTCGTCTAATAATTAACAGAAACAAAAAAAAATACTGTGTCTGAACTCATTTATCAGCACCCTAATGATTTAAAACATTAAGCAATAACACCTTGTGATTAACAGGACATAGATTTGTTGTTTTCGATTAGCTTTCGCTATCCTCGGATCTAAACCTAAATTAATACACGTAGAAGTTTCAGAATTATAGACACGGGACTGTACAGATTCATAGAGCTCGTGAAAAGAAACGACGAAACATTAGAGAACATTTGTTCTGAAGTCAACTGTCTTTGAGATACCAAAACTCTATTTTGTAGGAATAAATAAGTATAATCACTTTGGAATGTAATACGTGGTTTGGTTGATTTATTGTTATCGTAAATTTCATCTACCATTAGATGATATCGTTAATGCCGCGTATAGCTAGCACAATAACGACAGGTAAATACCTAGGATCGTTTAGTACCGTTTTGTTACTTACTTAGCGTGTGTAGAATTATCCAAAAATTGCTTCACAAATTAGAAAAATGAGTGACTTTGAAACGGTTTACTTCGGAACGTATGTGCATAAATATGTCGGTATTAACGATCTTTGCATTGATTCTCTGCATCTGAACGATTCGGATTCGTCGGAATTATTGGCAGTTTGCCTTCGCATCGAGCTGTCCAACGATTGATACTCCTTTATTCATGAATCCATTCATTGTATGGAAATCAACCAGAACGTAATAGCAATTAAAGGTTCTCGAGAACGTCTGAATGAAATAGATCTTTTTTCCACAATTTCAAAAGCTTTCGAAGCTCCTTATCTAGCGATGTTCCGTATTTCTCTAACGAGCAACGTGAGCTGTTTCAATTTTATTAACGTTAACAAATTCAAAATTTTCACATTAAAAATTAATCTTAAACGCTTCAGTAATGGCATTTGTCTCATAATGTTAACACTCCCCTAATGTACCTAAACGCCTCCTATGATTTGTTGCCGGTTCAACGTCACCATTAAAGACTCTAGAGTCCCTGAGGGATGCTTTCGCTCACTTTGGGAAATTCGTAATTGAAACAAATATCACTCGTCAGAAATATGCGGTGATCTCGTTCGTAAATAACAAAGTTCATTCGAGTATCGTACGCCAATTTTGATTTTGCATAGGTTATAGTTCTGGACATTTTTATATCGAATATTCTCTTCACGAGTTACTTGAAACAACTTTTTCAATATTTATAGATAAAAATTATCAGAGTTAATCGTCGTTATTCGCAAATGAGATTTTTTTGAAAATAACGACTGTTGATGACTCGATCTAAACTAACCTCAAAATATATACAGGGTGTTCCGCATTTTTCTGTACACTCTTCAGCAATGTGTTCTACAAGTAAAACTAAGAATAAATGTTATATAGTAAAAAATCCATAAATGCTTTGTTAAGAAGTTACAACAAATATATGAACCGTGGAGCTTGGTTGAGTTTGTAAGAAAATAAAATGAATCTTTTTTGCTATCGTGAGTTTATGAAAATGGGCATACAAAACGAACGAAAAATAAGAAACCAACCCATCCTAGCTACCCCACACTCCCCCTGCTAGGGGTGTTCGATATAATCAAAAGCACGAGTAAATATCTTCCTCCGAAACGTTTGCAAACTTCCGTCGCGAAAATTTTCTCGAAGCTCTGCAAACGCGATACTCGATATCGCCTAAATAGAACAACAAACTTACCGGTCTGATGCGAAAGGAACGTGATCAACGGCAGCACAACGTACAACCATCTTCCAGGATGGTCCTTCATGCTGTCGCTCTCTTCTTCGTCCCGTGTGCCGCTTCTGTATCCTCGTTCTTCCGCCAAGAAACCCCGTCGTCGGATTTTCGCGCACCTCGACCTCCTTATCAGTTATTCACAAAGACCGTAGGAAACTGCGAAACGAGGATCCCGGGTACACCCACATCACTGTCACGCTCTCTCCTCGTGGTTTATCCCCGCGTGCCACCATCCAGAACCATAACTAATTCGCGAAACGACGTTGCATCCCTATCCAGCGGCAGCAGTAGCATTTATCCCTTCGCCGATTTCAGCGTGGATCTCGTTCGTGGATCGTGCGCGTCCGGGGTTCCCATTCGTCGCACGCGCGATCCTCGCCAGAACGTTGTAATCACTGTTGTCTTAGACCGTTAACGCGGATCGACGCGCGCGTCACGACGCTCCGGGGGTTTCCACCAGTGGGGAGATAGCGGGGTTTCCAGTCGATAAGGATTCTACGATTCTATTCCGGAGCCTTTCCCTGGATGACTGAAGAGGCGAGGATTCAACGCGACCGGTGGAATTGTATTATTCATTAGACACGGGGCCCGCTTCGAGCCAGGATTTACAATCGTGCATCATCGATTGGTCGAATCCATTTGTACGGTTTTACCGGTTGTGCACCGTAATTTCGATCCCCTGGAGTCTTAATATCGCGGGGGAATCGACCTCCCCGCCGGAGGGATTAAGCTTTTACACCCTCGCGGAAGCCACGTGCTCTCCCTACATACGTCGATCGGAATTCGTTTTGATCATAATTCCGAACCGGTCGCGAATTCGTCTTTGCTCCTGTTACTCGAAACGGTCGCTGGTCACCACGGTTCCCATATCCTCGTGCTCGTACGCCACACGTTAGACGACGCTGCCAGAGTTTTTTCGATTCCTCTTTTCCACCCCCTCGCTGGTCTCCGCGCTTCCGACCTGTTGGGAATTAAAACGTACAAATGGACCCTTCTCGACTGTCCATTTAAATCAAGCTTTTGCGGGGAATCGTGCAGTTGTTCGCGTGCATCGCTGTGTTCGATCACGGGCTATTAAGCGGGTGTCATAGAGCACATTAATCGACCGTTAATTCGCCCGTCCAAACTTCGTGTTTCGTCGGATTACGTAGTTCCGCGAAAAGTTGTGCGCTGTCGGGATGCTTGACGGGGCCTGGAACAGAAAGAAAATAATTCGGTTGGACGTTGTTCGTAGGAATTTTTTTCAAAAATTTATTTACTGTATTTATTAAACGATTGTTACAATTATAAAATCGTAATTATTGATATTCTTTCTTGTTGATGTCTGTGATATTTTTAATGAAATTATAATTCAATTTTAACAATAAACTAGTTGATATAAAATTACTTAAAAAAAAATATGTATTATGTATACAATACAATACTTATGATATATTTTTAAATTTGATTGTCCTTCTGGTTTTGACTTTTACGTGAATTTCATCCACGTGAACTATATTTTCATTCGTAGAAAATAATATTATTAATATTTACGATACCCGTACGATAAATAATAAGATAGTAACATGTCATACATTTTTACATTTATTCGTAGAATTATTTCTTACGTATACAGTGTAATGTATTTTTATAATAACATTTATAATAAACTGAGTTTGAGTAACATTCTTTTTCGAAAGTTGTGTTCTTGCTTATGGTTAATTCGACACATTTTACCCTCTCGACGAACAGAATACGATAAAAAGAGAAAAATATTTGACCAGATTTTGGGGTCAATTAAAGGGTTAAGACTGTCTTTTCGATGCAAATTAACAAAGCGAGTTTGAATATCGAATTTCGGGATAGTTTTCTCCCGGTTTTGGGCGTGGATACTGCGCAGCGTGGGAAGCGTGTCTTGCCACTGACAAGTTCTATCCGCAGGATGAAATCATACTCGTATAGTGTGCAACGCCGAGACACCGGTGATTGAGACAGGCCGGACAGGGCGCTTAAACGAATCTCGACGGTTAGAGCACGCCGGTACAAATCCTAGGGTAGTTAAGGCGTCTTAAGCGCCTTGTATGTATTCGTCCAATTCTGTAGGAACGAGGTGTAATTGGCTCTTTCTATCCCCGTCGGCCACGCGATACCGAGTTCGAAGTTCCAGAGATATAGCGTCTAGCAGGTGCGCCTCTAAGTTCTGGAGGACTAAAGTAGCCCGAGAGTCCGTGCGTATAACTCTGCAGTTTAAGATTGACCTAACAAGGCAAGGACACGAACTGTTCCACTTCGATTTTAACATTAAACCTACCGCGACCGGTGAAATAACCGTTTTCAAAATTTTAGAATTTTTTACACGCAATATTATTTTAGCGCCATTTAACTTCACGACTTTTCTTGTTGCATACGTGCAATAAATTTCACGATATTCACTTTTATTCTTATTGCTTATTTTCTAAGAAAAATATGTAATCCGTTTTGCCTACCACGACCGGTCATTTCACGAACGATTTATATTTTTTTGTAAAAAACTGGACAAAATTTGATACCAAATGCTGGTTAGTTTCCGGTGTAAATAGGAAACATATGTATAGCAAAGACCAAAGGAGAGAATCTTCAGTTTCCACCGTCTTGGAACAGTCTAACAATGCGTATTAAAAATAGTAAAACTTCAGACGCGTGCAGTTCCGAAACTATTATTAAACTTTATCAATTATTGAGGCACTGCTTGAGGCGGCAAAGCCTCCCCTTTAAAATGGTTTTTTATTTTTGTTGATACGTTTAGTTTTTGTAGTATTTCCAAGAATTTACTACGCACTGTTTACTGTTGTCACGCGCACGAGGTCAATGAACTCCCGAGCGCAACAACGAAACGTAAACAAACCCTATCTTCGAAACTAGCCACCGTATCAACTCGAAATTAAAATCGCTATATCTCTGGAACTAATAAAGCCAAACACCCTGTATACAGTCCTGGCTTATAACTGTTCCACTTTGTATTATTTATATTTGAAAAATTGTTGAGTATCTACACCTGATACCTTATGCACGCCAAAAGGGATGTATTAAAATTGAAGTCGGACAGTTCGTGTCCCTTCCTCGCAGGAAGCGATTACCGTCCATCCCAGTGGACGGATATGAGTGGAATTCAGACAACTGGGCCGTCGGTCTTGGAAATTCCCGACCGTAGATGGGAGGGAAGAGATTGTCTCGCTGTCGGTTTACTCTATAAACGTCGACGCGGAGACATCTTATTCGCGGGAAAAAGCGATTCGAGAGAGCCCCGGAGAATATCATACCGCCATTGCTCAGAATTGAGGGGCTCGGTGGAAAGGAACCACACGCCACATCTACGTCGATTTTTGTTTCCTTCGTGCCCTCGGCTTTCGATTCGCCAATAAACAAAACAAGCTAGCGCTCGGAAAAATCGAGGGAAGAGACTGCTCCTGCGTCGTTTGGCTGGACGACTTCTAAGATTCGAAGAAATTCTGGAGAATTTTAAATATCAATAATAGTAAATACAGAAGATATTACAAATCACAACAGGATCAACTACTTTGTATTTACTAATTGTATGTAAACAAACTCGTTAGGGTAAATTGGATGAAAGAGTTTCCAGTAAAAAGAAGTGGAAAATTTTGTTTCCAAAAATTTCCTGATAGTTCGATAAGGAAGAAGTAAGTTTTAGATTTCTTAAAACAGATTCGAGTCAGCGATGGCGATGTCGATTATAGCTTCGAAATCGAGTTTAAACGTGTTTGTATGGGCATTTTGGAGACCGTATTATTGCTATACGCGAGTTATATTTTACGCCAGGGTTGTTGGACGTTTCAAGCGAACGGTAATCCAAAACACATTTCCCGCGAAGCGAAACAATTTTCACATGAAAATGACATTACTGTCATGAAGTGACGGGCTCAGTTACCAGATTTTAATCCCGCATCAATGCTATGGGATGATATTGGTAAAGCAATATCATGTTAAAACCCATGAAATCTGAACGACATATTCGATACCATTCAGAAACCACAGAATGATAGTCATATTGTTCGATATGTGCGCGCGGATCACATCAAACAAAATGGCGGAGCAACAAAACTCTTAAGTTTCTTTACCATAATTATTTTATTTTATTATTTTTTTTTTATTGTATTATTTATTACTATTTGGACATATTCCTGCCAATAAATTGAATTATTTAATTTTATTAAATTTTCACCAGGCAGCCGGGGAAAATAATTACATGAAAAATGTTCAATGTTACGGTAATTGTCGTCTCGTATTTCTACGCAGATATACAGTTTAAATTAAATTCAAATTTGTTGATGAATGTCACCAGATTATTACACGGCAATGCTCCTATTTTTATTCCGAAAGTTTATTCGCAAAGTCACCAGCACCGCGCGGCGATTAATTTGTCGATATACCTTCACGTTTGTAATTAAATTAACTTTTTAATTACAGCGAGTTAGCCAGACCGTTCTTTACTCAATTTCAGCTCGATGAATTTGTATGGATGACGTTGGAAAAAATATTCCAAATTAAACGCGAGCTAATTAACAAATTATTATACGCAGTGAAAAATAATTTTAATATCGAGTAAATAACAACTCGGTGGAAAAAGTAAACTTGCGCCTGCTCGCTTATTAATGCGTGATTAATATTTAAATGACACTTCATTTGAAATATTAAAATTACAGAATCGATTTTATAAAATTGTATAATAATTTGTAAGCGAGAATTCGGGGAAAAAGTTATTCATCAGGTATAATTAATTGTGATTAGGCAATAAATAAATACTAAATAGGAATTCATTTTCTAATTTTGATTTTTAACAGGGCACTGTGAAAACGGCTTAATTATTTTCCTGGGATAGATTTATCGATGTTGGGAAACAATTATAGGCAACGAATGTGTAATTGAACTTCTTAAAATCGATCGTATAGAATTCGACTCAAGTTTAGTCGGATATTCTTAAGAAAATTGCATGCAAATGTCGAGAGCTTAAATTCTGGAAACTTCAGTACCAGTCTCTTGCGTTAAATTTCAAAGGAAACGAGGCAATAACGTCCTGACACAGTCGTAGACGAGTAGAGAAACGTTTGAAAGAGGAACGTGAGATCTCGAGTAGTAGTAAAAAAGAGAAAAGTTCGCTTCTCTTCGATTCCAAAATTCGTACACAGAATTGAAAATCTGGTCACGATTTTCCACTTTAAATAAACCATGATGCAAAAAAAAAATCACAACGCAAGATAGGGTCAGTTTTCCGTTCAAAATATTCCAGATTAAAAAAATTAAAGTAAATCATTACTGAACATAATATCCTCTTTTTAATTTTATGCAATTTTATCGATATCATAATTTTCCAACCGAAAGTGTCCTTCGTTCGAGTCTCAGTTTTCGTATTGAATGTCGCAGGATACCTGGTGTGAATTTTAATTCCGGTAAAAAAGGATGTTTCTCCTTTAAAGGGGACACTGGGCGCTTAACGCTGGCCATTCTATCTGTCGCAGAGTATTACACACGAAAACACGCGCAAACGGTATTTGCACAACGTCGACATTACCAGTGACACACGGGAAAGAGAGTACAAAAGTGCCGCTACTCTGGAAACGGATGGTCGAAGCGATAGGAAGTCTATTCGAGGGGAAATTGCTGGTGCTTCGATCACCGGGAAAATGGTCTTTCATCAGTGTACTAATTCAACGGTTGCGTGGCAGCTTCCTGCCAACTAAGCAATCGTAACTGCGAGATCGAAGTTCCCGAGCACGCGTACACCGAATTCCTTCGCCTCTAAGAACAACGCGAAACGTTTGCATAATACGTCACGAGGACAGTCGTGGTTGGAATCAGTTTAAGTACGGTTTCGTTATTCCGTGTAATGAGAATATTTGCCCTGAGTTTCCTGTAATCGAATACACCAAGTTCGGAATTTACATGATCAAGGATATACAGCGATGCTCGGATAACTGCAAGTCATGTTCGCTCGGATAAGTGGAAGGTCATTCCTACTACTACGAGGGGCCCCCCGTGACGCGTCAAAGAAGCCCCACGTCGAGTAGTGTAACTTGATCTCGAATATCGGCGAGACAATAGATATATGTATAGTACATAATGCAAAGATGAAACTTTTTATTTTTGTTTTTTTTTCACTGAAACCTTCATCGATGTTTTGGTGACAGTTTTCTGATTAAAATAAGACCAAACACGATGTACTTTGTTCTTAACTTGCTTCTAATGAAGTATAAAATCGTGTTAAATATGATTAAATGTTCACACTCGTTTGATACGCGATTATGATCCAAGTTATATCGTGTTTGATCTTACTTTAAATGAAATGATGATTGCATCCTGTCATTTTATAGTTTTTTTAAAACATATTTGATACATAAAGTATTTAACTTTTCCAGGGCTTTCTCTAATATATTCAACAAATAATAACTCTGAAGTAAGATAGTCTTATTTTCGTCTTGCATCTGCCTATAGAATCATTCCTGTGAATTATTGCCCACCTGTAGGTAAACACCTTGTATATGATCTATTACAGGGAGAAAGAAAACGATTTTAGAATATTAATTTTAAAGATTTTAAGAATATTGTTGGTATCAACGATAGGAGGACTATAGATATTGTCGAGTAATTTTTGGTTAAATATTTTTTAAATGTAAACAATAAAAATGTAAAAAGAAATTTGAAGCAATGAATAACAAAAATAGGAAATTCAATTATAGAATAGGTGATTTCGAAATGAACAAATAGAAATTGAAATGTTCGATCAGTTAAACTGCACGAATAAATTTCTATACGTTTGTATTATTAATTATCCGTTGTTCGAACACAATTTTATAGATTCTTGTTATTTTCCAATATATTTTCTACTATATATATAACAATACTTTTTTGTTTAAATAATAATACTCTGCTACTGGTATTAGAATTAATATAATTACCATAATGATACACGAATGATTAAATTCGAAATTCATTAAAATGCATTCAAATTATTCGAACAGTTCCATTCTAATTTCCGACAGAAATGAGAAACTGGAAAATTTAAAAATCACTGTGTCGAGAATACACGTAGTAAAATTATACCGGAGAATGATTCCCCCGGGAAACATAAAGAGAAGCTATAAAATTAATTTTCATCGCGCAGTTCCGTAATCAGTTTTGTTTTCAAGATGTACACGGTCTGAAATTTAGTTGAAAAGTTATATTCATAATAGACACGAAAGTTAACCAAAACTTCTTTGATGAATTTATGAGCGTTAATGTCAAACATACTAACGGGTTCAACGGAAACGTAATATAGTAACCTTCAAGTTATGCAATTGTAAATTCTACAAATTCATAATGAATATCGTTAGTGAAGTTATGCTGAAACGTATGTCAATAGCATCGACAAATTTACGTTGAAAATTCCTGTTCGTGTACACGATTTGACATTCATTGACACGTGTGCCTATCGTATCGATACCCATTAATTAATACAATTAATTTTGTCACGTGTTTAATTACTGTCACAAATTATCGTAAATAGGAGGTTCGATAATAACAGATAATTTGTTTAGAATGGAAAACGTAATTGACAACTTTTTGAAATTAGAATCTGGTGAATTTTCTCTATAATATAAAAGAACTGTTAGAAATTAATCATAATTTCAGTGCACTGACCTAGATGTACAGTTTTTGTGTACACAACTTCCACTGAAATCTGGAACAGCAGAATTGCCACAGAAGGAAATTGTTAACGTGAATAATGAAGTTAATCACTCAACTTTCATCAAAATGTCATTACCAGAAGTAAATACTGAAACAACATTAATTTATATCATCGTACATTGTCGGGTTTACGTTTTAATTTTAGACGTCTCGTTTCTGAAATGTCACGGCAAATATATTCCAAACAAAAGGAATAATAAACAGAAAGTTATTAGAAAACAAACACGGGCCTAAGACTTTCTAATACAGGTTTTCAAATCACGCGATATTTATTATTTGTTGTATTTTCTTATTTAAAATAAATTTCAAAATTGATAATATATAAACAATCCTTTTAGAAATGTTTTATTTTTGATCATTAAATCGAGCATTGGAATATTTGATAATTGATAGCAATTTTCCTTTCTTTTTTTTTTAATAAGAACAACTTAGAAACGAAATTCATGTTTGATATGTTTAATTAATTGTTTATTTACGAAACTGTTGAAACAGTTTTTTATTTGTTCCTAAACTCCGAAGACAATGTATTTTTCAAACTTTATACGTTTGTTTGTGTACGCTTTTCATAAAAAAATAGAAACTTATCGAAGAAACACAAGAACAGAAGCATTTCGGTGAAAAAAAAACACGCGCTACCGATGCCTATGATTTTTCAAATTCTATTCATTCGAAACAAAGAATGACATGGTTTCGTATTCAGCGCGAATAGACCGGAAACACAACAAGAAAAATATTGAACATTTTTTCAAATAACGTGGCTTTAAAAAATAGTAGTGAAATTTCACGGACAAAGCAGAAAGTAATATTCGATTAAAAAAAAAAACGAGATTGGCGATACGTTTGGAAACAGTTGTAGCAAATAAACGTATTGATATTAATTATTTGTCGTTTTAATTTGTTGGTTATAGCAACGCGAAAATATGTGAAATTGTATGTACAAAATGTCGAAGTCATAGCAATATTGCGGAACAAAACGTAAAATAGGAGGAATTCGAGTGAAATTATTAGTTGGAGCGAGGGGGCAAAATGTAAGCAGATATTTCAGAGGAACTTGGATTGCACACACTATGGGTTGAGTATCAGGTTATTCCTCAAATTTCATTTCAGCTTTCTTATGCATCAACAAGTTTCTTTTACTCACGAACATCCACCATGTACTTTATACTTCGTAGTATTAAATTTCTCATTAATATCACGTAATAATATCGTTACTAGATTGTTGAATATCATGAGTGTCAAATGTTAATCAGAGTTTGTAAAGTAATCAGTCTTCGGAGAAAATTTCATGTACAATGTAAACTGTTCTTTTTAAAATTTTCGTATCCTTAATAATTCTGCTTAAGATTAAAAAAATGTAAAGTCTCTGGCTATTAACAATTCTAAAAATCAGGTTGAATATAAAAAATAGATACAATTAAATTTTTTAATAATGCAAAAAAAGAATTCATAAAACTAATATCAGAACAAAAAGGGCTACTGTGGGAATTCTATTTGGGGAATTTTAAATTCCTATTGTTATTTCGTTTACGAAGATTTCAGAACCTTACGACGAATTTATTCACAGAAACAGAAGTTATCCACACTTTTCTGTACGATAAATTTTTTTCTCTATCCCCATTGGATTCTGAGGCGGCCTCTGGGGATTGCATCTTCTTTGGAAATCGTTATCGAAGGTATTCTTAAGAAAACATCGGTGCATTGTTGGCAAACGTCAACTTCGCGATGGGGTGAATACGCTTATGAGTTGGGCGTCAAGTCGTAAACATTTTTACGAAAGTTTCGTGTTGCCCTCTTGGAAAAGTACTGACGAGGTACGGTTCGCCGTCTGCCACCCCCTCCTGGAAACTCTTCAAAGCGCGACAGTGACTAACCAGAATATTAATTTCTATGGTCGAACGATAAACCCCGCGAAGGCGTAGCAGTGACTAATGAGAAAATTAATTTCTATGGTCAAACGATAAACTCTTGATTGTGGAGCAGTGGCTAATCAGAAAATTAATTTCTGTGGTCAACTGATCCAGCCGCGCGATAACGTTTCACCCTTTCCGGGACAATAGTACGGTCAGCCCTCCTACAACGCGTGTTCGTTCGTTTCGCGTTGTATCGAGAGCTAGAAATAATACGTGAAACAAAACTTTTATTTTTTAATATTTCCAATTCTGCAGAGTTCTCCAGGTTATTTGTGGACTTCTTCGCAAAAGAAACAAAGAGATTGATTTAATTGGGATCGCGAAAGTCGCTAAAGCGATTTTTTTTCATTCAATTATGTCCATCTTCATTTAAGTTTTTAGCAATCTATCGTAATTCCCATGATGGACAGCCAACAGTCGCAATTATACGATCGTATTGCTCGAATAAATCGTACGGATATCGAATTAAAATAAATTAAAATAAATTAAAAGTTTCAAAGCAAGGCTACCATAACTGTCGCTATCTTTCAAACGAAATACTGTTTTTAAATACAACTTTAAAAATTTATTTATTATATATTAATAATCTTTTGAATTTACTCTTTGAATATTTTACTCGACTTTCAATTTATGTATATCGCTGTGTATAAATAAAAATGTGGCGCCGGTGCATTAATCAGTATTCATCGTCTTGTGTCGAATTCCTAGAACGCTGACGAAAATTTCTGATGCGGGTAATAAAATCGAAGAACGCATTTCGCGCCCCCTGGAAGGAAGCAAACTTGTATTTCATCGGATTACCCGCTTCCTATTTGGTTAAATCTGGCGTTAGTCCAGTTCTTCGTGTACTATCAAAACCTCGTAACCGTATCGATATTATGAAGAGAGATGGCGTCTGGTTACCTCTAAGAACACTATGGCTATATATATTCGGAAACTTGATAGTCTCTTAGCCGTAAGAATCCCACTAAATTGCCAATATTAATATATTTACTAGCTTCTCGTATTTTTCTATTTTATTGTACCCAATTTGTATTCCTGAATTTTATCACATATTTTCCATTAATATATTACGTAATATTTCAAATATAAATTGCATTAAGATTTAAGTATTTCTGAAATCGTTCTAAATAAATTTTAAATCCAGGCACAGGCTCGGGTTATTATTACTTAAATAAAATGAAATTCATACTGTCACAGTATTCTCGTATTTACCGGTGTCCCATCTTTAAACAATACTCATTTGTATGATATAAATCAGTGTTATTAAATACGTAGAAAATACGAAATGGATCGAATGTCTTTGTAAATGTTTCGTATTTGAGTTTTCCTTTTTATCATTTCTAAAACATTTAACATTTTCAAGATGTCCAAGGTACGAAAGACTCGTTTAGAACTTTCAAAATTTCTGAAAATTTACGACAAAATTTGAGACCTTCTGCCGTCCCAATTTTGCAAAATTCTTTCAAGACTTTTTATACGTTATTAAAACTTTAATGAATTCTCAGTTGCTCGCGAAGAATAGGAAATTTATTGTCCTCTCATTTAATAACACTGTAAAGAGTATTAATAACATACAGTTTCCGTTCGACACGAGCTTTGAAACTTTTTAACGAGAGTCGAGTGAGTACAACTTTTGTTTCCATAAAAAAAAGAGGAGAGGGATTTAAGAAAAATTGATATCCTCGTGAACAAATTGTCAGAAGAGATATTTTTCGATAATTATAGAGGCGACTGCAATCTTGGGCGAGTGTAAATTCAGGTTTCGGTAGCAAGTTGCAACCTTTTGAGCCCAGTCATCTACAAAATTTGATCAATAATAGAGGCCGTGCTTCCTAGTACCTCGTTCGGGATACTCGACTGAAAATCACGCGTTATTTCGTACGTCGATTCCCAATTTACGACACACACAACACGACCATCGTTACAAGTTCAACTGTAGGAAAAAATTAACGTTGATAATTATTAATTTTTTAAAGTTCTAAGCTCTTAAGATTCCTGAAATGTTTAAGGCTTTCAAGACTCCTAGAATATTCAAACATTCAATAGTTGAAATATTTAAGATTCCCGAAACGTTGAAGACTCTCGAGCTTATTTTAGTCTCAGAATAATCGACTAAAATAAACGACTCAAGCTGGTGAGTTTGAAAACACATAATATAATAACAATTATATTTTAATACTCCAGATTTGGGATATCAAATTTTCGATATTCTTCTATAATTATTGTAACGTTTTTAACGAGACAAGTTTGGGTTAATAATATTTACGTTTCTCTGATCGAAATGTACACTTATCAGGGTCAGGAAAAATTACTGTTTTCTCTATCCACCGATCGAAAAAAAAATTTACCACGATCGAAGAGAAAAATACTAACGAAACTATAAAAAATTATCTCAGAACAGAGTGTCAAGTTTTAGAGTGAAACTTCTAAAAATCTCTTATTTGGTATCCCCGAATCTACGCTCAACGATGGCCTGTAAATAGTCGAAAACGCTCGAAACACGCTGCTAATTTCGTCCACGCTATAATAACGATGGTATCGCTTAGAGATAATTAAAATAATTCCAAATACTTGGCGGAACGAGACATTCGGAATTAATCAGCGTCAAGATGAGAGGCAGGAAGAAATCCTGAAACTCGGCGTTGGCACTGCAGCTGCGATCACTTTATCGTTACACTTGATTAAATCCAGATAGAGACTAGTCCCGGGGTCTTTCACTTTACACTTAATCGAGCAAACGATACATCTCACAAAATCATCAGGACCACGTGGGGGGGGGGGATGGTAACCGATGGAGAACGGGCCATTCACCGTGAAAAGTACGTCACCAGTACACTGTACGTTACACGATCCCATCTAATCTGACAAGCTCAAAAAGGGAACGACGTTAAAGGAGATTGGTCTGTCGCGTCGCGTTACTGCTCCATTTTCTAACGAGTTTCTGACAGATTTTCTGGCTAAATTCTGCCCACCGTCAAGCTCTCATTCGACGTCCACGATCAGATAGAAATCTGTTGATCGTTTCCTGCCACCACGCTGTCTCGTTCTACGTCTCTCGTATTAATATTCACAGTCAAATTTTTATCATTCGTTGACCCTACGATCTCTCCTCTTTTAAATTAAATCGAGTGCTCAACAGTCGTTGACAACAAGTAAATACATTATCAGGTTTCTTATCGTCATTTCATATTCCTCGTTTCTGAACATTCTTGTACGTTCCTCTTCTCAATCTCATTCCTTGTTTCTTGCTTCTAAACAAAATTGTGAGTTTAATGGTAATGGCAGTTTAATTGTACATTCTTCTCCTGATCATTTATTAATAAACTTCGCTTGGATATTTCAATCTTATTCCTTGTTTCTTGTTTCTAAACAAAATTGTGAGTTTAATGGCTGTCGATAAACTCGATCATTTCCTGTCTCTCGTATTAATATTCGCAGTCAAATTTTTATCATTCGTTGACCCTACGATCTCTCTTCTTTTAAATTAAATCGAGTGCCCAACAGTCGTTGACAACTAGTAAATACATTATCAGGTTTCTTATCGTTATTTCATATTCCTCGTTTCTGAACATTCTTGTACGTTCCTCTTCTCAATCTCATTCCTTGTTTCTTGCTTCTAAACAAAATTGTGAGTTTAATGGTAATGGCAGTTTAATTGTACATTCTTCTCCTGATCATTTATTAATAAACTTCGCTTGGATATTTCAATCTTATTCCTTGTTTCTTGTTTCTAAACAAAATTGTGAGTTTAATGGCCGTCGATGAACTCGATCATTTCCGGTTTCTTCTCCGATGTTTATATTCTGTTGACTGATCTTTATTAATAGTTACTTGGACACTTCTTCGACGTTACTTCTTCTTCGATATTAACATTCTATTACCAACGTTCGATTATTCATTAACAGCATAGCGTTATGTTTTTTTATTCGAACGCTTCTACCGCGCCATTTTTTACCTCTCTATTGAGAAATTTAAATACGAATTTTGAGGGCGTTAATGAATACTGTAGCTTCGTGCTCTTGCTAACAACAGACTTTCAAATAACTTTCGACACTGTGGGAATCCTCGTTCAATTTTTGAGGTTATCGCACGTTTGTAAATTTCTAAAGCGAAAGAAAATTCTAGAAAATATGCAACCCGTTCGAACGAGACATTCTTGGTCGCGAAACGAGCAATAAAATGAAATCCTCAAAGCATGCAACTTTTTGTCCAACATCGACGACTTGCGCGCAACTCTCGTCGTAATTGGCCAGCTAATTGCGTTCTGATAAATTTGCACAAAAGAAAACAACATCAGCCCCGAGTCGCCGCTCTAAATTAATTTATCGCGTTTTAATTAAAAAATAAGGGAACTGCATCAGACGTTGTTCAATTTGAATAACAGAAAAAAATGATTTATTCTTTCCGCCATTGTTTCGACTATGTTCGGCTCGATCCTGAGCGAATTCAATTTCAAACAATTTAAACTTTCTTTAAAATTTTTTCGAACGGGGCACGAAAAGCAGAAAAATCGTCGCCTTCATAAAAATTATTCGAACCTCGCTCAATCTATTTTTTCCATTAACTTTCAATCTCGAAAACTGAAACTTTTGTTAAACGTTTACAAAGAAGCGTTTAATTACGGCGACTACAATGACGGGAAAATTGTGGAAAAAAAAAAGGAAAAAAGAAAAAATGAAAACGCGTACCGCTTTCGTTGTTATATTTCGAGCGGAAGGAAGTACGTTTAATCTCCGTTCAAATCGTTCCTCTCGCTTAAATTCGGTCGCGAACATTTAAAGTTTCCAACTGTTCGACCTTCGCGAAAAATCGGATTAATCGCGGTACAGCGGCGGGAATAATTTGCCGCGATATTGGGGTTAATCGCGACATTCCGAAATTTATGAAAAATATAATTATCGCGCTTGGTCGTGACAACTTTCAAAATTTATTTAAACACTCGTTAACCCGTTTCGAATAATTGCATCGATACGTTTTCAAATCTTGTAGAATTTTATACTTTCGTAATTAATTTCGAAATTAAGCAAACAGGAATTTTCTGTCGATATAAATTACACTTTAATTTGTATAATATCGTTGGACGTCGCTTTGTCGGCCGAGCTCCGAAAATAAAACAATAATTAAACTTCACTGGCATCATTTCACTTTCGATAAAATTAAATTCGAATTATACCACGAGAAAAAAAAGGGAGAAATTGTACAAAATTAATTCAAATTTTGTCCCCCCAGTTCGTTTTTATCCTAAAATTCTAAAACTCCAACCGTTGCAACGATTGTTGTGCTCCCAAAATAAAACAATAATTAAACTTCACTTTCAATAAAATTAAATTCGAAATATACCACGAGAAAAAAAGGGAGAAATTATACAAAATCAATTGAAATTTTGTCCCCCCTTCTATCCTAGAATTCTAAAACTTCAACCGTTGCAACGATTATTGTGCTCCCAAAATAAAACAATAATTAAACTTCACTTTCAATCAAATTAAATTCGAAATGTACTTCGAGAAAAAAAGGGGTGAAATTATATAAAATTAATTCAAATTTTGCTTCTCCCCATTCTAAAACATCACTTAAATCATTTCACTTTCAATAAAATTAAATTCGAATTATACCATGAAAAAAGAAGGGGGAAAGTATACAAAATTGATTGAAATTTTGTCCCCCCCAGTTCGTTTTTACCAAAAAATTCTGAAATTCCGACCGTTCCAACGATTGTTGTGCTCTAAAATAAAACAATAATTAAACTTCACTTTCAATCAAATTAAATTCAAATTATACCACGAGAAAAAAACGAGAGATTTCTATTCTAAAATTCTAAATCTCCGTTGCAACAAATCATTATACGATTTAAGAGGCAAGGCATCTTCGACTCCATCTAACTGTAGCCACCACAAGTCCCGTGTTCACCGTGTTCTTTTTCGTTTCGATCACGTACGTTCGAACTGTCCGTAAAGTTTCCAAGGGTTCTCTTGATTGCAGCTCGATTCAAGGTCCCAAAGAGGATCGAGCCGCGTCCGAAGAACAGCATCCGTGGTCCTCCTGTGTCAGCGCGAAATCTATTGCGTCCCCCGGAAGCCGTCCCGCCGAGAGGACCGCAAACAAATGTTATCGAGTGGCGGTTCCAAACTTCCTGCCTCGCTCTCGACGTGAAATTCAATGCTTGCGTGCCGCGAGTCGCGTCCGAGCATCGCCTCCGAACGAAACCGGGACGTCGACCGGGTCTGAATACCCGGTGTCCGGCACAGATACGCACCGTTTTCACGCGTGGACCGCCGGTTACGCGACGAGACACGATCCTTCTTGCGATGCCCGCGCGATCCGCTACTTTTATCCACCACGTGGCTGTCGAGGACCGCTGTCGACGGAGTTACAGCGATCGGACAGGATCTTTTCACAATTCAACGACCCGGTACGTTCGTCACTAGGAGGGATCAAGGGGGTCGGGGAACGTCGTGGGTGGTTCGTACGATGATAACGTTCTCCGAGAGAAATTCCTCCCACGTGATACTACGTCCGATGTAATCCTCGCGTGGCGGTTTGTCCGCGACTGAGTGAGCTTGCGGGGCCACCCCATCCATGTTTCTCGGCTTGGCCGCCCACAGCGCTGCCACCTTCGCTAGAATCCCAAAACCCACCCCCCCCCCTACCCTATTCCCGGTCGGTTTCTCCCTTCTCGGCTCCAGCCACCCTACTCTGTCTTCCACACCTTCCCCGATCCGTTGCTTCGTGACAAAAACAACCCTCTGTCTTCCTCTCGGTAGTCGCTGGCCTCTTAGGACCTGCACTTCTGCCCGATGGACGCGTCTGCATTGTGTCGGCCGCGGGAACCAGTCACCCTGACGGTCTTTGGAATTTGTTTTCGTCGTTGGGTGTAGCGCGACGCGCGTTGATCGACAATTTCAACCCCCTTGACGTACGATTTAACCTCAAATAATTTCTCAAACGTGCACCGTTTAATTTTGTTTAAATTTGCGAGGTGCAAGGAATGGCCACGAGAAAGAATAGATTTCTTTTACGAATACCTCGTGAATGTAAACATGTGTGAGTAGACTCGTCAATGCATGGCAAGGGGTTAATAACCTTTAAGTGGAAGCAGAGTCGTGGTTCTTTACGATCTTCGTCGTCATTTTGGATAAATTTTTGTAATTTTTCTTCCAATATTTCCGGAAATATTTAGGTACAGCATAATTGCTATAGCATCAACGACCCTTCGTCGTGATTCACGGTGAGAGTTGTAGGATTTTATTCTTTTTTAATTTTTCCTCTTGTAATATTTCCTAGGAAACCATAAAGTGAGATTTGTTAACGTAGAGGAAGATAGTAATTTTTCTAAATTTGTCATTTTAAATGCGTATTTTCTGAACAGTTGAATCATTTGGTACGATTTCTGTGCATTAAAAAACAAATATAGAATGGACTAAGATTTGTTAATATAGAGCAAAAACAACTATAAAGTAAGATTTGTCAATATAGAGCAAGATAATCATTTTTCTAAATTTGTCATATTAAAAGAGTATTTTCTAAACAGTTACATTATTCGACATTGTTTTCCTGCATTAAAAACTGCTATAAAATGTAATTATTCTGTAATTATCAATTCTTCTGCAAATTATATATTGCAATTTAAAATGTATAAAAATTGAAGCAACAAATAAATCACTCATTTGTAACGTATATCCAGGTATTCAAAGATCAAGTATATTAAAAATGGATTATAGTTCCTGAAAATCAAGATGACATGACAACATCGATTCATATTTCTTTTAAACGACTGAAAAAATGTTTCGTAAGTACAAAATGTTCCAGCATAATACAAATAAGTCGAAAATGTAGAATAAAAATTTGTTCACGAGAGACTTCGTTTCCGAGAAAATCTGAGTTGCACATTCGCGCAAGTAGAAATATCGATTAAGGTTCAGACGCGCCAGAAATATTGCGCCCATCAAGCATTTAAATATATATCGAAGAAATGTTTTACAAGCACAAAACGTTAATAAAACAAGTCGAAGAAGTAGAACGGTATTTTTTCATATGAGACTTCGTTCGCGAGAAAATCTGAGTTAAAAATTAGCGCAAGTAGAAATATCAATAATGTTCAGACGCGCCAGAAATATCGTACGAAACTTTCAAATATATTATCTCGAAAACGATGTATCGTACAAAAAAAATGTACTCTACACTTTCGACCCATTTTTTCACATACAATCATTCTCTTTTCGGTCATATTATGATTATTGAGAATTTATCATAATATCGTGGGATAAGTCGTTGAGTGTTACAGATCAAAGAAACTAAATTTTATATTCTGTCATCAATTTTCCAAAACGGTACGTGGAGTCCATTCAAAGTGAGTGATATATTGTTGGCTAAACGTTGCTTTCCAAACTGAATAATTGAAATCTCTGAAAAAGGTCACGTGGTTAGAATACAATCATTTGGAGACAAACGACAATTTAATTTACTGATGGACAAATATCATTCGGACGTTCTAAAATTTTTTTTAATTTACAAAATTCCACATTTCAACCAGCAATCTGAATTTCAGATATAAATAAATTTTTAAGGGTAGATATTTTTATAATTCCCCGTCCCCGGAACGTTTCATATTTTTTGGAAGATTTAATAATTCCAAAGCCAGAAAACGTTCCATATTCGCAGAATGTTTATTTATCCATCTCGCTGGACGTTTGTTTTGTGAATTTGAATTTCAGTCCGCGGAGATATATTGGTTCATTAATTATCGTAATTAACAAATTATCGTTGATCCTCTTACCACCGTATTAACTAAACTCAGTTACATTCTGCTTGTTCAAATACTGTTGAACATTATTTGTTTATATGCTGCAAGATAAAAGTAACCTGGAAATAATTATTATTATCGTAAATCTGATGAACTGGTTAATTCTTTTTTTGTAATAACAACTTTGAGGTATAGAAATAAAAAAAGAATAGGTGTATTTTCTACCACTTCTTTTTTTAACTAAAGTGACGTTCAAATGACAAGGGATGCAACAAAAAATTCTTTCCATCAACTTGCATCAATTCTATGGAGTTCAATTTAAATTTTTCATAATCCATCTAAAGTTTGAAGAAGTTTGACATAGTTTTTTACCTGCATTCTAGGATTGTAAATAATTTATCTCTTTGCCGAAGTATAACGCGTGTTATTTAGTACGTATTTCTCATGTTTGGACTTCGATTCGCGGAAACGAAGGCAGCGAGTCGCCTGTTTCGTCACTGAGGAATTAATGTTTCAATGAATGCGCCAGCGAGATCATTAGCGAGCCTTCGTCTTTTTAGGTTTAAGTTGCTCATTTCAAAGTTCGGACATAACGATCCTATAACTGGAGTACACAGCTTTGCAAATTAATTCTGTTGTTATCTCGAGCTTTTTATAACGAGAAGGCTCACTCAAAGTGCGAGCGAGCAACTGCTACAAAGAGTGTCCGACTGGAAACAGGCCACCGTAATATCTTTGCTATTTTAAATACTAGGAACAAGTGTTGCATGAAAAAAAAATAAAAACGATACGTGCCATCATGACGGGCATAATATCGCGGTAATAATTTTTTTTAGGTGTCGTATGGAGCATTTCAAATGGAAAGTTATATTCTAAAACAAACTTTATGAAGCATATCGATCTACTAAATTCTATTCAATAAATTTCTAATTTATGTAAAAGTAAATAGCGACTGAGCTTGTTAACGATTTTTTAAATTAAATCAAGTGATTATTAAGAAAAAAAATTGTTTATATCAAACGAAACGTTTGCTTACTGAGATTACATTTTTCAATCACAAAACGTTTCGAAATTATTTCTTTTTAATTAGCATTGGTGTACAATGTTTTTACAGAGAAAACATTGTATTCATAAATTGTTATTTCCGTAATCAACATGCGGATTCGGTAAATATTTGTCGCAAGAACCGCGTTTTAGTTACATTTGTTGGGTATTTATTCGTTCAACAGTGGCATTTATTTGCCCATGTATTTATTGGGCTCGTAATTACAAACATACGTCTCGTAAGAGTATTATCGATATATTCACTCAAATAGATGTATAATTCCAGTCTGTATTTCGTGTTTCCATAAGCCGACATTAACATTAATAAACATAATAATAAACAGTGTCATTATTATTTTAATAACGTAAGAGCTTTTTTATTTTTATTTCAATTTCGAATTTATTTTTATTTATTTCTACCAAAGTCCAAATACTTGAATATTTTATCGAATCAACGTGCTTTATTATTACTTTGGTACCGTTAGGGTGTTTCGTTTAAGTGTAAGTTCTGATTATTAATTTTATTTTTATTTATTTCTATCGAAGTCCAAATATTTGAATATTTTATCGAACCAACGTGCTTTGTTATTACTTTGAGCGTTTCGTTTAAGTGTAAGTTCTGATTATTAATTTTATCTTTATTTATTTCTATCAAGGTCCAAATACTTGAATATTTTATCGAACCAACGTGCTTTATTATTTTGAGCGTTTCGTTTAAGCGTAAGTTCTGATTATTAATTTTATTTTTATTCATTTCTCAGAAGCGTTTAATCAGGCTTTTGGTATTGTTGCCGTTATCATTGCAGGAAATTAGATCGTATCAAGGAAAGCAAAACTGGCGCAGTGTTTTACATTTCGTTTTCGAGTAAACGGGCCGAGCTACGGAGGATTAATGAATTTAAAATGCAAACGCCGTTTAGAAAACGTATTATACGAGCCGTGAAAAGCGGGGGTGTGCTTTATTATTCGAGAAAACTGTAATCGCAGAGAGAGCGTAGATTGCAGCGCTTAGCATTTTAGTTGTATATTTGCTTTTTGAGAAATATAGAGAGAACGGAGCTGAACGTTAATCGCATTGTAGCATTACGGTGCGCATTTTCGACACCGAAACGGAAACATGAACGACACCACCCTCTTGCTCGTTTTTGAGAACGGACGACGAACGGTTGAACTTGACGTTAATTAGATTCTTGCATTATTCTCTCTGTACGTTACCGAAGAACAAGTCGAAAGGAATAAAATGAAGCGATCCCCGTTCCGGTTTTGTAATTTTCATTACGAACCGCCACGTGTACGAAACTTCGTAGAGTTTCTAATTTATTTCGACGAATTATTGATTCCGCCAACTTACTTTTATTACATATTCCATTAGAAAAGAAGGAGCGAACGCTTTCGAAGTAAGAAAATTCATATTCTGGAATATTGAATGCAGTGTGGTACTTTTTCAATAGTTGGGGGAGGGAGGGGGGGGGGGGCTGAAAACTTTAATAAATCAAGTTTGAGAAGGTCTGCACGAAATGCCACTATTCCCCTTAAATTCTTATTAACTTGTTATATTTCTCATTGAGAATTGCGCAAGTCAGTAATTGGCAGTAAATGTGAAATAATATTCGGTGTACATTTATGTTAAAAAAAGTATTTAAAAACTGTTCCAATTTGTTTGAAAACAAGTAAATCTTTAATACAGGGTATATTAAAATAAAATAAAAAAATAAAATTCCATTTTATCCTACACAATTAATTCATTGCTTTCATTATACTATAATCGTGTAAAATGGCTAGATATGTATATTAATTTGAGAATGTCGAATAACCTGTTTAACGTAAACAATTATTTTTGTAAGATTGATCGAATTTAATATTGCAATATTGTGGTAATGGACTGAAATAACTTCGTAGAGAGTAGTTGTGCGTTCAACGAGATAATGATTTAATAAAAAATTTTACGAGAGAGCGTTTGAAGCGTGTTTCGCGCGAAAACTTCTTTGATCTACCAACGTGTAAGATCCTTCAGTCGCTGAAGGTAGTGTTAAACATAATTGCCGGTAGGCGGCGCTGATTTCCAAGGATATAAAAGCCCGTAAGAAATGTGTTGCATTTGTATGGCAAGATACGTCTGGAAGTACGCGCACCGTGGAAACGAGAATGTTTCTTTGGGTGCATGTTCATGTGACATTAAAGTCCTAGCAGAGTGACTTTTTTGCTAGTGTTTTCACGCAGCTTTATGTTATACCATTTGTTGCCTTAAATATGGCGGAGAGGGACGTGATTTTTACGACCCTTCGCGGTTCATGGGGAAATTACAGCAGAACATCGTTTATCCGGACTAATTGGGAGACAAATTCATTCGGATAATCGGGTCGCAAAAACTAAACTGCAACAAAATATCAAAGCAACGTGACATTAAATAATATTTTTAAATGAAGGTTTATCGCGTCGAGGAACACGCGATTAGTATAGCAAATAATGATATAAACACGTGATTACTTCCATGGAAATGCACGTTAGTCGTAAAAGAAAATTAAAATTTTTTGAATGGAGTTGAATTTCATGTTTTTTTTCTTTTTAAATAAATGTTCGAAGGGGTTCCATTTTTATTTGAATTTTTGACTATCTTATGCAATTCTTCTGCACAACTGTCGCTGGATCTTTTTAGACCCTTATCTTACACTTTGCAAAACCTATACAGGGTGTTCGGCCATACTTGAGAAAAACTTAAATGGTAGATTCGAGAGGCCAAAATAAGACGAAAATCAAGAATACCAATTTGTTGATGGAGGCTTCGTTAAAAAGTTATTAACGTTTAAATTTCCGCCCGTACTGTATTTTTTTCTCGAAAGTGGGTAAGATTTCGGGGATAAGCCTATTGACCAAAAATGATTGCAATCGACCCCCGCAACCGAAAATAATTTGTTCAAAATGATTCGAAACTTTTTAATTTCGTCGAAAAATTGAAGCACCCCCTTTGTCGATTTTTCTTAAAAATTTGTTTTTTCAATTTTAATAAATTTGTTTGACGTTCTACAGAAAAGTTGTCCAATACTTTTTCTACAATTATTATTTTTTCTGCCTAGATCCTAAAATGTAATGTTTCAAGGAACTTTTTATTTCGTAACATTCCTTTTTCAATACATTAATTTTATTTCTGCCTTCCGTGTAAGTTGCTCGACAGTTTTAAAGATATAATTAATTAATCAATGTTATATACCCAGCGATGTATTGGGAGTAGGTGTCTGATCGTAGAAGCTCCAACGACGGAGTGACATGCCGCGTGGCTTGTAAATCGGAAGTTCAACAATATTTAATCGGGATTCGATCTCTGAACTTCCGATTTACAAGCCACGCGACATGCCACTTCGCCATCGCGTCTTCTACGCCCGGACACCTCGGTATAACAAAACTATAATATAACAACGCTTCTGTTTAGTAATTATTCGATACTGGCCGATGGAAAATCGTCTTACTTTCCATTAACGAACATAGAAACAACGGTGTAAAAATTAATGAAAGATCAACGAGGTGACGAACGTTGAACGAGTTTGATAGAAAACACGTTATTTTTAATGTCTATAAGCGAGTCACTAATCATCAAAGTTCAAAAACGTAGTGTGAATGTTCTTTATTACCAACAAAAATAACTAGAAAACTTTGTTAAATTTTCTCTTCGTTAGTTGTTTCTTCAACTTTGCTCGAAAATATTTGGTCTTCGATCTACACGTTATTTTTAATGTCTATAAGCGAATTATTAATCATCGAAGTCCAAAAACCTAGTGTGAACAATCTTTAGTGCCAACAAAAATAACTAGTGTGGCGCCGCTGGCTGAGAGTAGGATCTCGGGGGAGAATTTCGAAGGAAAGCAGAAAAGGAAAGGATCTAGGATTCTAACACGCCCTGCCTTAGACGACTGGGATATTGGGAAGTCGTTCGAGGAATGTATATGTATATAGCAACATAGGAGTCGGCCGAGCGCTTGTGAGAGCGTGATCCCTCTAGTGGCGAGCATTGGAGGCGACGCCAGACTAGAAAATTTTGTTAAATCTTCCCTTCGTTAGTTGTTTCTTTAACTTTGCTCAAAAATAACATAAGCGAATCATTAATCTTCGAAGTCCAAAAACCTAGTGTGAACGATCTTTATTGCCAACAAAAATAACTAGAAAACATTGTTAAATTTTCCCTTTGTTAGTTGTTTCTTTAACTTTGCTGGAATATACTGGGTCTTCGGTCTACTGTTATTAAATTCTACGTTTATTTCCACGTCCGTCAGCCGTCTGTACCTTTACGAATAATATTTGTTATTGTATCTTCGTCCTTTAACATGATTCTGGATCTCTCTGACCGTTGTTTGTCTTTCAAACTGTCAATATTCGCGAAACGATTCGCCGTGTTCTTGATACACTTCTAGAATATTTCTCAATTTCCTGGCAATATTCAACAAAGAACACACTTCCTTTCGAAGCTATCGTATTTTTAGTTTCGATGTCCTTATTATTACTCAGTTTGACTAATAATAAGTTAATTATATATGTTAGTTTCAGTCCGTGACACGAAACTGAAAATTAAAATTAATTATTCGAATACAACGAGACATTAAAAATGTAATGCAAAATCTAAGGAAGAAATAAAATGTTTATACGTTCACGGTGGAACGTTGGAACACTTGCATTATTACTATGTTTGACTAATAAAAAGAAAGTTAATTAGATATGTTAGTTTCAGTCCGTGATACGAAACTGAAAATTAAAATTAAGTATTCGAATGCAACGAGACATTAAAAATGTAATGCAAAATCTAAGGAAGAAATAAAATGTTTATACGCTCACGGTGGAACGTTCGAACACTTGCTGCTATAAAATAAAATCCTAACATAAAATATGAAATATCTCGTAAAGTATTGCGTCTTCGGTGGCCATGCCTTCCACATTTTTATATAGAAGACGATGAGAAGAATTTGTGTAAAAGAAAAATACACAATTGAATTTAGAAAACAAGGGTATATTGCATTTTTAACATTGTACCAAACGAAAATATTGCCAACGAACGGAGTATTTTTACAACTTGTCCCAGGCTCTAAATTCTGGATCTAATCTATTCTTATCGATATATCAATAATTCATATTGGAATAAAATTTTAAAGAAATAATGAGAAACAGACTTATTGTTAGATTTTGCGTCACTCTGATAACGATCTTATATTGTCAAAGTATTGTAAACGTTACTTACTACACCGATATTTAATAACAACGTAATGACAGTGAAATTTGAATATAGATTAGGAAGCTAAACCTCCGTTAAAATAAGAAGAAATTTTCGCCTTACTTTTACAGGAACCAAAACTTAAAAGTTGGTAGGTCATAGCTATAGGAGGCTGCTTCTCTTCTGCCACAACTTCCCCCAACTTTTTTTGATAAATCTTTCCGGCGAATCCGCGGCACAACACGGTACTCATAAATTACACAATATATGAATTATGCATTCGACTTCTACGATTGTGTTTAGAACATCATGAACAAGAATATTTCTTCGAGGAGTTTCATTCCGTGAAGAAACAACGATTTATTAACCGTTTCACAAATTGTTTTCAACGTTTCCCGTTCCCCGGTTCAACCCTCGAAATATTCGTAATAATATTTCCCGCGTTTACTTTATATTATTTAACGTTTCATGCGCCAAATAGTAACTGTTTCGGTTCACTGGAAACTATGTAACAATTTTGTTAAAATCACTACCTCGGTTCACTGCAACTTTCTAATAAAGACTTTGACGCGAATATACGCTCGTAAAGTTCTTCCTTGGATTGCATCCACTTCCTGGCAAACACATTTTCTCTCAGCCATCCCTTACAGACAATATTCTGTTTTCAATTACACCGTACTACCCTCTATATTACTGCACAATTTTTCTGATGGTAATTAAACGATGTGCAAACAAGAGTAAATTCAATTAAATGTATTTGACGTTTGATGTTACCCAGACAGACTAAATATTTTTTATTGATTAAAACTTAATCGACTCAAAAGTGTAAAAACATCCAGATTAATTTATTGTAATTTAATATAATTTTGCTTTAGCTTGCTAAAAATGGCTCATTGGCATATTAGGAAATTTCAACGTTTTCACGTAATTCGTTTAATTTTTTTAGTTGTTGATTTTCGGATTTGGTTCATACGTTACGAAGAACTCTAATGAAAACGGGTTCTATTTCAGTAACACTTCGTTCAGGTTTTACATTCCTCCATGATCTAGCAGTAACGAGCGACTGGAAACCTTTTCCGGTTAATTCTTGCAGTTTGCATTGTCGAAACGATACCGACTTCATTTAATCAACGTTTACAAAAAAATTGCCTCGTATTTCCAAGACTCAAGTTTCGCGTGGTTGCTTCGTTTCGAATAAAAAATATCAAATAAAATCTCAGTACTTGAATTTATGAGCTAATCGATATAAACACGTGCTGTTCAGCATCAGAAACATAAAGTTTGCTACGAACTTATATTATTTAGCATTCAATTAAAATTATAATTACTATTTTCGTAAATCGAAAGGCCTGTACTTCGAACACATAGATTTTTAATTTCATATTAATATATGATACAGTTGCACATTGTATGAGAAGCCTTTGATCGTGGAGAGATATGAAAATTTCAGACATTAAAAGGGAATCAACGAATTTTACTTTGTAATGACAGGTGTGATGAAATGAATTTTCAGATGCTCCGCGTCTTCCTGCCAGTCGCGTAATTCGTACGATATGAATATTTCTCTTGGCATTCGTGGAAATAAGTGAAGGTACAGTCGCGAGAGGCGAGCTAATAATTTGTGTAATTTGTTCAGCCGTTGCTTTCTGAATTTACGCGCGCGTAACGAATAACTCTAATATAGTAATAATATTTGTAGTTTATTTCATTCGCCTTGCAAACTTTGAAAGGGAACAACTCTGATGGAATTGGATTTTATTGTGACGATGACTCGCTCATATTTTAACTTCAGTCTCAGTTTATAATATTTATTTTGCACGTTTTGGCCTGCAGAAAAATTTAAAATCATATATACAGGGTGTTCGGCCACCTCTAGCAAAAATTTTAATGAGCGATAGTAGAGGCCAAAATAAGACGAAAATCAAGAATACCAATTTGTTGATGGAAGCTTCGTTAAAAAGTTATTAACGTTTAAAGTGCCGCCCTCACTGAATTTTTTTCTCGAAAATGCGCAAGATTTCGGGGGTATGTCTATTCACCAAAAATGACTGTAATTGAACCCTACAACTGAAAATAATTTTTCCACAACGATTTGCAATTTTTTAATTTTCTCAAATAATTTCACACCTTCTCTATTTTTTTTCTCGAAAGTGGGCAGGATTTCGTGGGTATGTCTAATGACAAAAACTGATTGTAATTGACCCCCGCAACCGAAAATAATTTTTCCACAACGATTTGCAACTTTTTTTCTCCGTTGAAATATTTAGGCACCTAATTGGATTTTCAGTAAGGAATTTTTTTCTCGAAAGTGCGTACAATTTCGGAGGTATGTGTAATGATAAAAAAATGATTGTAATTGATCCCCGCAACCGAAAATAATTTTTTTAGAACGATTTGAAAAATTTTTTTTCGCCGAAATATTTCAGCACCTACTCGATTTTTTTTCTCGAAAGTAGATTGGATTTCGGAGGTATGTGTACTCACCAAAAATGATTGTAGTTGACCCCCGCAACCGAAAATAATTTTTCCAGAACGATTTGAAATTTTTGAATTTAATTGTTAATAACTTTTTAACGAAGCTTCCATCAACAAATTAGTATTCTTGATTTTCGTCTTATTTTGGCCTCTACTATCGCTCATTAAAATTTTTGCTAGAGGTGGCCGAACACCCTGTATAACATTAAAATTTTGAATACCTTTCACACCATAATTTCAAAAAGGAGCGAATGTTAATCGTGCAAGATATAAAATTCCAGTATCGTATATCATTTATCATATATATACTTACATTAAGACACAAAGTTCCCCATATTTTTCTATATAGGGTAAACAAATTTTTATTTCTGTGCAATATTTACAGTTTTAAAGAATAGTTTTTGTTCGATTGTTCTTACCATCAGGTAACATTGATATTTTTCGTTTGTTTACAAAGAAGATTTAATTTGGAAAACCGACTTTTCACCGAGGTGCCAAAAAAATTAATTCTCAAGATTGGATGTTAAGTTTTAGCTATAAAATTGTGGATCTGCTAGTTTCCAATTGTCTAGAAACAAAGTTTCCTTTTCGGTGGGCAATTTGAGGGGTCTGGTGTGGCAGTCAAACTGTTAAAATATTTTCTAAAGCAATTTCGACATAAATAGGTTAATACTTTTTCGAGAAAAATTTAGTGTACTCGAGAACGTATAATTTCATTAAAAAAAAAATGAATTTCACCACCGTCCTGTATGAATTTAACCATTCAAAACCATATAGCTTTTAAATGAACCAATTTCTGATCAATTTGTTATTTACGAGGTTATCGAAGTGGTTCCAATTACGTGCCGCACTCTGTATTTGATTGGTTAAAAACATGGATTCGATTTGAAGCAAAGAGACCGGTTTATGTTTAATAGGATCTCTCAAATACAGGTTGCGAACTCATAAAACGAACGGGTTTGTAAAACGTTTCGGCAAACAAATAGCTCTCTAATTAGTAGCCTTCTTGGTAGTGCGTTATAGACGGAAATTTTGAACGTGTAAAGCAGGAATCCCGTAGTTCCGGCTTTCAAGTAACAAAATCGGAACCGCCAGCTCGCTTCAAAGCAGGAATTAGTGTAGTTAGCATGCAACAGCAGAGGATGTAGGCTTTCGTTCGTGGAAACTTCCCCCTCCCCCATCGACAAAGTTAATTCCCTGTTCGACTTAGCTGTCAGTTTTTAAACGAAATTTTAACGGAACGTTTGCTTTGAATTTTTCGAGTCGCCACTAGAATTATTACTTTCACGTTATAATATAACGGAATATTGTGAACGATGTTGTCGGTTGCGTTTGTGTATTATAATAACTGTTAACATTAATAAACGTATGTATCTAACAACAAATTGGCAAACATTATCAGAAAATAAAACATTAGTCGAATCTTTTACAGAATCAAATATAGTGAAAAAGTAGAATTATTTACTGTATTTAATTTAAATATTATTTCCAGGTTTGTTGAACGTTGAAAATTTGTTGATTTAATCGATAACGTTCCCCTTGTAAAAACGAATAACAATCGTATGGGGCTAAAATAATATTCTATTTTTTACGTATCTTCCAAAACAGCGAAAAGATGGATATATTTTATTTTTCATTAATTTTTACCCATGGAATATATTATACACGCGATAGAAATGTAGTGAGGCTAAATGGCGTTATTAGCCGATCATCGAACAAGTTTGGTACAAATATTTAATAACTCGCGAGTTGCATATATATGAACTTCACGCATTCTGATAAAATTTTTATTTTATCGACGAGTAAACTGTTTCCAATAACGCGACCGTCTTCGATAATCGGTCGCTCTCCAGAGTGGTGTAAACTTTTCTACGTCGATCATCGGTATTTGTTCGCGAAGTCTCGCATTCGCATACACTCCGGGCCCGCCCTCTTGTACCGTGCACGGCCTGGAAAGGAGCATTATCTATAAAATTGATGTTATATCGACCCCCCGACCGTCTAACAAAGCATATCTCCGTCGAGGAAATCTCGTTACTCCGTGGAATAAATCGACTTGTATCATTTTTCCAATTTTTCCCGCCGTTGACACGAAATTCCCCACTGAAAAGACAAAAAGGCTGCCCCGGTGCAGCCGCAAAGAACAGTGTTTGACTTTTCGAGACACGGATTAATTAATAACAACCCACCACCGTCGCATTATCTTTCTTTCACGATCCTTCGACCCTAATTTTATCGAGCTTCCTATTACTCTTTATTGTTGTTAGCAGCAAACCATGTTTCACCTTACACTTATTTATAGAATAAATGGTGATACGATTAGGGTTGATTTTTAATTTAAATTTCGTTATTAAATACGACTGTAAAATGTCGCTATCAGTCCGCCATTTTACAGTCGTTTTAAAAATCTCCTTCGTGATACGATTGGGGTTAATTTATAATTAAATATTCTAAACAAACATTCGTTATTAAATTTCACGATAGATGTCGCGATGTCAAGCGTTTTGAAATCCTATTTTATTTTGAATTAATTAACGATTGGATATCGATGTTGCATTGCTTTTACCGAATACTGCATAGTTCGTCTAATTTGTGATTATTGATTACAACCTGGTTGAATGAGACCATCGATTCGTAAATATTCTAATGCCATTATATTATACGTGGCATTTTTGGATCAGATTCTACATCGAAACAGACTTTCATTAACCCAGACCTAACCTACACCATGTTTCACTGAACTAATTAAACTTATCTACAGAATAAGTGGTGATAGGGTTAGGGTTAATTTTTAATTTAAAATTCTAAACAAATATTAAATTTCGTTATTAAATACGACTGTAAAATGTCGCCATTAGCCCGCCATTTTACAGTCGTTTTAAAAATCTCCTTCGTGATAGGATTGGGGTTAATTTTTAATTAAATATTCTAAACAAACATTCGTTGTTAAATTTCACGATAGATGTCATGATGTCAAGCGTTTTAAAATCCTATTTTATTTTGAATTAATTAACGATTGGATATCGATGTTGCATTGCTTTTACCGAATACTGCATCGTTCATCTAATTTGTGATTATTGATTACAACCTGGTTGAATGACATCATCGATTCGTAAATATTCTATTCGTAAAGCCATTATATTATACGTGACACTTTTGGATCAGATTCTACATATATCGAAACAGACTTTCACTAACCCAGACCTAACCTAAACCATGTTTCACTAATTAAACTTATTTATACATAGAATAAGTGGTGATAGGGTTAGGGTTAATTTTTAATTTAAAATTCTAAACAATTGTTAAATTTCGTTATTAAATACGGCTGTAAAATGTCGCTATTAGCCCGCCATTTTACAGTCGTTTTAAAAGCGATCCCATTTTATTTCGAATTAATCGACGATTGGATATCAATGTTGCATTGCTTTTACCGAATACTGCATCGTTCATCTAATTTGTGATTATTGATTACAACCTGATTGAATGAGACCATCGATTCGTAAATATTCTAAAGCCATTATATTATACATGGCATTTTTGGATCAGATTCTACATCGAAACAGACTTTCACATCAAATGGCTAAATCGAGATATATCGATATTAATAATTGAGAATTAGCTACAACTATGTTCGATGAAACGTCGATAAAGTGCACCTCAGAATCGGTTTAAGCAGTGGTTAGGTAATTTTAGAAAAGCAGAAATCTATCAAAGTATCGAATATCAAATAAAAAGTAGAATATACAGATTTCTAATTCGTTATTCTTTCAAAGCACCAAATACAGACGAACAATTGAGAAAAATGCAGGCTGTCTGCAGAACTAATAATTTTTTATTTGACGTTAAATAACGACGTCCAGCCTTTGAAAATAATGATTTAAGCTCGAAAGTCAGAGCGTGCCGATCTTCGTGTATAACTATGACTCTTTATGTACACACCTATTAGCTTTGCTTTGGAATTCGAAAACTTGGATTTGGTATATTTAACTTATACATGGTACCACTGCTTGCTAACTTTTATTAATCATTCTTGTTGAAGTTCCTGCCAAGCTCACCTTGTTTCCTCGCGAAACTTCAATATTTCTGTTACACGGCTATGAATGAACTTTTTGCCCCAAGAAAATCAAATTTCCGGAGCAGAAAGGCTACGAGCTAACATGAATCTTCGAAAAATCTTTTTAGCATATAAGGATGAAGATTTGCAAAATTCACGAGTCGTTTCTTCGAAAACTGTTGCAAGGAAATTATGTCTAGCTTCGATTATTTTTAAATGTATCTAATGAATGAACTCTGTTTAGACATTTCGGTTACTTTGATCACTTTTTTATCGAATCAGTTAAATCGATGTGGATACAAACTCTGAATACATTGTCAGCACAATTTCCCCCGCAATTATTGGGGTTTTTACTTTTCACTGTGGATGTTCGTTTGCGCGAAAGAGCCAAGCTTTTTATATTCCTACGTACGCTAGTAAATTGAAGCTGACGGATATTCTCGAAGATACTCTGTGATACGGTTCTTTTACCTTTACCTTACGTTTCCTTCTTGCAAGTTCAGCTCGGACGTAAGCAGATTACTCTGTTTGTTGGGTTCGTCTCAATATTCATAAAAGGCAGTATGCTCATCCGTAGGGATGGAAACTTGTTGAACTTGGCGGTAGGAAAGAAAATTCGCCTGAAAGAGAAAAATATAATTTACGAATATAACGGCGATCGAAAATAAAACCAAATTTATTGCGCGGAAATAACAGTCTCTATAAAATAAAATTTCGTGATACGAGGTTCTCGTTTATCAGAATCATTGGAGCAAAACATTTTGGTGTGATTTGTGCTTAAATTCTTTTTTGACACTTGGAACATAAGCTTACATAAAATTATTATTATTATTATTACTATTATAACATTTCTTATCGAATGAAATTTCGACGATGGTTCTTTTATTTTAGGTTTACGTTATGGAATAATTGCAAAGCATTGTAACACGTTCAAATAACGATGATCGCGAACAGGGCCCAGAATACGACTCGACGTTCGAAAGTCTCACGAAATACTGTTGAGAACTGCGTCCTCTGAGTCCTGTTAGTATCGTTAACGCCCCAAGGTAAACAGAAGACAGTGTCAAGTATCGAAGAGGCGAGCGTTTCGCCTAGAGTGGCGTCAAAACGGACCCGAACGCAGCTATCCGAGTGTTGGAGAATATTTTTGCATTTTCACAGAATCAACGCTCTCTTTTTTCTATCGTCGAAGTTTACTTTGAAATTATTTGCAAAGGTACTTCGGGTTAAAGTTTTGATAAACTCACGGAAATCCTTGATTGCTCGAAACGAGAACTATTTTACTTCCGTGTTATGTACTAAAATATTTAAAAATAAAGTTTTAATTGGAAGGAGAGGCTTCGTTGCATCGAATAAGAGACGCTTTTAAATAATTTACAAAGATACTTAATGATAAAGATTTTAATAAACTCGAGGAGATCTTTGATTGCTCGAAATAAAAAATATTTTACGAAATGTCTACTAAAATTTTATTAGATCGAAGAAAACAAAGATGTTTAATGATACAGTTTTAATAAACTGGAGGATGTCTTTGATCGTTCGAAATAAAAAGTACTTTGCGAAATATTTACTGAAATTTTACTTTGTCGAAGGACTTCTCAAATGTTTACAAAGCTGTGTTAATAATTAACCATTAAAAATTCGATGCTTCCTAGAATTTACAAGTGTTCGAGTATAAATGAAAGGAAAGATTTGCGTGAGAAGAAATGAAGAAAGTGACCTAACGCGCCGAAAATGGGAGAAAAGCGAGACAAAAGTAAGAAGAAAAACAGAAAGGACGTTGTAGAGAAGGAGGTCAAAGTAAACAAAGTGAACCAAAACAGTGAAAAGAAAAAGTAACACAGTGAAACAGCGAAATGAAGACCGGCAAAGGGTGTAAGAATGAATGACGGCTGGCTGATTAGTATGAAGGAAGTGAGAAGAGTTTGGTTTGCAGTCGGCACTCTATCGTGAGGGTGCTTTTTGTAGAATGTCAATATCCGTGAAGTGTCTGTGTCCCATTTTCTAATACCTGTGCGTTAACTTTTTTGTGGTGCAACGTGACAAAATTGCAGAAACGATCCTTTTCGTAAATTCAAACGTTGGAATTGTTTCATGCAAGCACTTAAAACTTATTATTATATCACTTGTAACATAGAGTTACTGTGATTGTTGAACTCTTCAGAGAGCATCACAAACTGAATTTGTTACGTCAGATCAAATATATTTGTCAATTTATAACTTTTGTAGATATTTTGTGTACAGTTCTTATTACCTTAAAATTACAATGTATATAATTATTGATTAAAATAGTTTGCAACAGTGTTATAAGTTACTATGGATTACGTCACATCCAAGATGGCCACCATCAAAGGTGGCGCCCTCTAGCAACAACAAGTCCAGATCTATTTAAGAAATTCGATAGCCTTTTTTAAATATTATTCGAAAAGTAATTTTTTAAATACAAAATGTATTTAAAAACAATTGACCAGCTTCGAACGTCTGTATCTTTTTAAACAATCTCGCAAACGATGAAACGACGACTGAAACTCCCCTTATTTTCACACGAACTGTAACATATTTCTATTCATTCGTCGTTGCGTTTTAGATTCTTTGGTACGCGCGCTGATTGCATTCGACGCCGTGAGCGAAATAAACAATTTTCACCGTAAGAACAAACAGTTAACGTAGTCGATGTTTGAGCCCCGACGACCGCAACTATCCGAGCGTATATGAGGTAGCACGTTTGCCTCCGAAGCGGAGGCCAATTTCCTTTCGACGAGTTCAGTAACGAGAAAATGTCATTTGAGGGCTAATTGCGGCGATTTCGTGCTAGGATTAGCCGAAGTACGCTCTTCGGTTGTCGTTAACCGAGAGGAGTGTAATTAATTGCGTCAAAGACACATAAAAGGGCCCCGACCGGGCAAAATTTTCCTGCTGTGCCGAGACGGTTGCAATCGAACTTTCTAATGAGATATGTTTAAAATGTTGACGACCCGCGAGATACGTCGAGGCGCGCTTCTCTAGGTTAGAAGGAAAATCTAACTACAATTCTCTAATTCGATGATCGACAAGGAAATTATTTTGAATTGTAGAGCAAATATGGAAGATAATAATTTAGTATATTACTTTTAGCCGAAAGAATATTTTATACGAGGTTAAATATGGGTGCCTGTGATTAATTATATTGCAAAACTGCCAAGAATGAATTTTTATCGTTTACGTATTTTTAATTATCGGTCAGAAAATGTGAACGTTAAGTGGCCAATATTGCAAGAGCAAATAAAAATTGTACGAAAATATAATTTCTTTTTGAAATATTTTTTTTCCCCCCCGATATATCAATTAACGTGTTGTTTATTTGTACCAAGTGCCTGTAGTGAATTATTGTTTAATGGAAGAATGTTTCGACAAAAAACGGGGATAGGCCGTTCGAATAGTAAAGTGCTGAGATGGTTGAATATTTGAATAATGGAGGTTCTGCTATACATACTCCCAGACCCCAGTTCGACGGTTAGGGCCGCAACGGTCGTAAATTAGAGAAAGAAACCTTTTTCAGCTTCCCTGCAAGTGCCTCTCCATCCTTTTCCTTACTCTTCTGACTTTATTTATTCCCCCATAAGCTTTCCTCAACAGTACTATAGCTTGCACAATACTAGCAATTTTAATCAGTCGTGTCTATAAACGGCCATTTTTCTATCTTCAGCAGATACCCTAAAACTAAAACTTTCAAATACATTAAATCTCGAATACTATCGCACACTTTTTCAAACTATTTATCTTTCTATTGAGATTGTTCATAAACGTACGCAAGACATTTCCGTGAACAATATTTTTAATTTTAAGTTTGGATGTTACTTCCTAGAGACACTGTGGCGATACAGTTAATTACATTTTGGCCACCGTCGTGACAAAACAGCGGTTCTTTTCTAACAAAACCGTCACGCGGAGACGACTTGGTAGCTCAAACGGAAGGGCATGCTCGTTTCTTGCAAAGAAGGGGCAGAAGGAAGCTGTGTTTCGCCAAAAAAAAGAACAACGATCCTTCAAAGGAAGACAACGACGATACAGAATGTATTTTCTGCGGTCATTTGTTCTCTGAATCCACAGAACAGTGGGTTAGGTGTTTTGAACGCGGTTGGGTTACGTCAAAGAAAAGGACAAGGACGAAGACATTATTCATCTTTGCGAAATGTAAGGAGCAAGACACGACGTCATCTTTGTATTCAAAATCATCTTTTTCCTATCTTTCCGTTTATCATGAGAAATTTATTTTTGTACACTTTGTTAGTCGAATGATGTCGTCGTTTTCGAGACAGAATTCTTCATTTCTTCCGTTTTTAAGAAGTCTATTTTATCAGAAGATCAAATTATCTATTGAATATAATTTATACAAATAAATAAGCAAAATAGACTTTACGAGCCGATACTTTATCACAGAAACAGATACATGATAAATCTGAAAATGCATAATACAAAATAATAAAGTCTAGTCAATATCTTTTTCTATAAATTGAATTTTAGAAGATCTTAAAAATAAACAGAAAAATAGCACAATGATAACAGCTTCAAATATAAAATATATACAATTCTTTTTTCAGCCGTATATCCTAGAGAATTTGCAGGACCATCTGCAGCAGTTCCAGTTCGCGTAAGTTTTCCACGGTCACCTAATCTTTGTCTGATAGACGCGGGATTTGGTAAAGCTCCATGCAAAAAAGAACTCTGAAGGGGTTAAATCTGGCGATCAAGCTGGCCGAACCATCGTCCGAATTTCGTCGCGTTGCTTTCCTTGGACTCGCAAAGTTACGTATTTGCTCGAAAAATTCGAATTATTTCAACGAAATAGATTGGAACTTCGATACGCGTAGTGGAGAACCGGGTCGTTGCATTCGTGACTCTGAGAAAGTTCAACCTGGGGGAGAGGGGTGAGAATTGTACATAACATAAGCGCCGGAACAATTCAAAACTGTACTTTCTGTTGAAGTTCTTGCTACGCTTCGAGTGTTGCTTTTCTTGAAAGCGTTAAAATGTACCGTAATCGAAGTTTGCTTAGGACAAGCATTATAATTTTAGGGAGGGAAACTACCGTCGTCTTGGACCCTTTTGTTCCTAAATTAATATCTACCGAGAATAATTTTACATCTTGAAAACATTCAACGACTCTCATGGAATTATTTTTATTATTAATACGTCTGATAATTTCCGTTGCAAAGATATTTGTTCTCTCGTCTTTGGCTCATAAATCAATTTAAAATAATTTAAGGGTAGAATAGTTTACCAAACAAATTTTTAAGGAAAATCGACAAAGGGGGGTGCTTAAATTTTTCGACGGAATTAAAAAGTTTCGAATCATTTTGAAAAAATTATTTTCGGTTACGGGGGTCGATTGCAATCATTTTTGGCCATTAGACTTACCCCCGAAATCTTACCCACTTTCGAGAAAAAAATTCAGGAAGGTGGACAAATTTTTCGACAAAATTAAAAAATTTCAAATCGTTCTAAAAAAATTAGTTTCAATTGAAGGGGTCAATTACAATCATTTTTGGTGAATAGACATACCCCCGAATTCCTACGCATTTTCGAGAAAAAAATTCTTTACCGAAAATATACCGTGTGGCCGAAAATGTTTCCATAACTTTTTAACGAAGCCTCCATCAAGAAATTAGTATTCTTGATTTTCGTCTTATTTTGGCCTCTAGAATCTTCCATTAAAATTTTTCCCAGGTACGGAAAATGTTTGAGTTGCATTAAAGTGAGTTAAAGAAGTCACTAGAAATAGTTTGACCACTCTGATATAAGATTCTCGAAATATTATCGAAAATTTTATTAAATTATTATAAAGCGAACCGTGCATTTTCACACTTGTGCGTCAACTATGTTTTACGCATTCTGACTTATTAGTTTACACGATCGCCGCCGCAGAGCAACCACGGTCGCTCGACGCATCGTAAATGAACATTTACAAGCATTGAACATTACGTAAATATTACATACTCGTACATGGTTGAGAACGAGGACGTTTATGTGAGTGAATGATGCACGATATTCAAAACTGTGAAAGCAAATGGGTAGTAAAATTATTACGTCGAGCGAAAATATGAGTAAGAACATCTAGCATGCATTACAAAATTGATTGTTATCGACGAGCCTCCATTAACAAGAGTTTTGCATTCATGGACGCGTGCGTGCATCGCGATACGTTGTTTAAACAATGCGCACGGAATTTTTAAGCGAAGAATTTTTATTGTCAATGTTCGTTTTCTATATTGTCAGTAAAATTCTACGACTTCTTTATCGGTTGTTCGTAAATTGCACGAATTGTTCGTGATATAAATCGGAACGGTTTCCACGTCATTGAATTTGCAATGTTGATTTTATTAATTACGGTTTTCGGAGTTTAAATAATTAACATATAATAACGAAGCAGGTATCACGTCATTATTAAACCTCGTATCACGGAAAATATAATTACGATGCCCGCATAAGATTTCACTTTTGCATTTACCACGGTAGATAAAATTTCATAATGTAAATCCTGATCATGTGCAATTACTTTAACGTCCGTAATGAAGGTTTGGATTTCAGATACGATGTATATAAGCTTGTGCACGATTGAAATGCTCTTTCTCGCTGTTTGAACTAAGTATTGGAAAATTAAATATTGAGCAACACTATTACGCATGGAATTAAAAAGATTGTAAATTAACGGTACATATTTAAGTTTATATTCTCACACTTATCACAGCTTCTCCAATAGGATAGAATTTAATGCTGAGAAATGCTAAAAAATAATATTATTATATGCACAGTTTTAAATAAATTCTTCATATTTTTTTTTTGTACAACACTGCAGGAATCATCGTGAAAGAGAGATGGAAATTAAAAAATTCGAAACTATTGAAACTTAGAACGAAGATTGATAAATCTTTTAAAATAAGATTAATAATATTTCCTCCATACAAAATAGTAAAGCCACCATGGTTTGGGAAACGATATACGTTATTGCTTCTTTTCATGCATCTATTGTCATCTCGCGGCCATAATCCTTTTATAGGTACATTCTGTATGCATCGACAAAGGCAAGCATTTTGTGATAACAATGGAGAGCCCATCTTCCAGAAATTATGGAAATGGTTCCTTCATATTTCTTCATCCATCACGCTTTTACAACTTTTCAGACAAATTATGGAAATAATTCTTTCGTGTTTCTTCTTTCAAAAAACTTGCACCCCGAGATTTTAATTAAGGAGCACATATATAGTTCAATTTAAAATGAATTCTTCCTTTCTAAGAGAATTTATTTTATTTTTTATTTTTTAAAGAAAAATTTGTTTAACAGAAATTGCACGCTATAAAATGGGTCGTACATTTTTGTTCTGTTGGTGGAAATTTATCGAGATACGTTGATTAATTTCACCCTTTTAAATGGCGTGTTGAAGACGACTTCAGTTCGAACGACCAAAGATGATCATCGTTACCGAAACTTCTCTCAGCTTCAGATTAATGAGACGGAGACAAACTGTTTGCGTTCCTCGTATTGCAACTTCAAAGATGTGGCTGACGATATGTTCTGGCGCATTTCAACATAGTTTCTGCATATTCAACAGGTGCTTTTAAATAAATTAGAAGGAAAAGAATTATGTACAATCTATACTTATTTTGACATCTCAAATAATAAGGAATATAAAGAAACTATCGAGTATGGAGTAGCTTCTGAAAACGAAATTTAATTAAACATTTCAAAAAATTATTTCAATAAATATCTATTCATTTTTTAAAAAAATAGCAAACATAACATTTTCCAATACACTATTTATACGTTAAGTTTCGTAGAATTCTGAATTCGTGAAATGAATTCTTCGTTAATCTTTGAACAAGCCTAGGTTTCGAGGTTAAACTGTTCCAGAATGAATGACTCTAATAGAGATTTATAATTGGATTCTGTGGATGCACGGAACCTAATCAATATTTGAGCAGTAGACAAATAAGGATCTATTAACAGAGATTCGTTGGATCTAATTTTGATCAGAATTTTGTATTATGCTTCAACGTTGAATAATACATCTTTGTTTTCCAAAGATGAATAGGAGACTTTATACATATAAAGTCAACAAAAGATGCGGAAGTTAATTAAATGAATCTCTTCTCATCACTGTGAGAGGGTTTTGCTATATATAAAGTAATTACCTGAATAATTCTCGATTGAATAATTCTTCTCGTTAATAATTATAGTGATTCAAAACGTATAGAATCAGACATAATTCGATTATGACCTATAATTATTTGTCACTCATCGCATCACATTCCAGTTTAACCTCGCCGGTAGAAACTAATGAATTTAATTAACTCGAATGAAATTAACAATTATCTACTCCGAACCAATAAGTAATATAAATTCTAACTGAAGTCAGTCGATAAATGGAGTTGCTAATTGGTTAAATTGTATGTGTTTCAAAATTAATTTATAAATTTATATGGTAAAAAGAATTGTGGCTTCGAACTAAAACATAAAATAATTGATTTTTATTTATTGGTTTCTCGCAATACAAACCAAATAATCATTTAGAAATTATTATTTGCTGCTTCTTTCCTATTCTTTATCGCTCACGAAACCTATCTCTTCAGTAGAATAAATCAAAATTAAATTTTCTTTGTATAATTCGTTTACATAATTATATTGCTACGTATGAAATGTCAATGCCAAACGATTTCATTAATACGCAATGGAAAGGAGTCGTAATAATTATACTTTGTATTATATTTTAATTAAAATTGATCCTTCGACAAATAATTTTCGTTAAATATTTCTATTCTCATTTCTGAGACGTATGTCTGCATACGACAATTTATTTCGTAATAATTACGATTTGGTCTCATTCGTGTCATTGTTATTGTTGAACACACTATTTTCCTTAACAATAAATTGTATCAAAATTTGACTATTTAAGAAAACAAATAACTTTAATCTGCAATAATCAAAATTTTTAAAATGTCAGAAGTTTCAAATAAACAATAAAAACTTCGTTGAGAAATTTGTACATATTTTTCCTTCTTTCGTGGCAAAAAAATTTATAATTACAGTATAAATAACAGAATTTTCAATAATTATTACTTTTAATGAAGCTATAATAAAAACATGAATTCCAGATAATATCAATCGAATGATAAGAAAAGATAACCTGATACATTGTTTAGAAAGAAATGAAGCGGAAAATTCAGAGAAATCGTTTTAACAGAATAATTTCTCGCTCGATTCAGAAATTAACATCACAGCATACATATATATATTTTTAACGACTAATTCTAATATGATCTCGCATGCTATGACCTCGATCCGTTGCCACGTAGAATACCTTCGCTTTGATAAGGTAATTCCCTGCGTAATTTCAACATCATGGTGCTCGTTTGATGTATACACGAGTTTAGGTATGTGGAAATGTTCACAAACACGACCCTTTTTACACGGTCGCTACCTCGAATCTGAAGCAACCATTTTCTGCATTACGGATTGAAGCAGTTGATGGTACATTTTATTTCAAATCGTGCGTGTAATAATAATGTGAATAGAGTATTTATCGTCATCAATTTATAAAATAATTAAATTGTTAAAATACTAACATTAATACTATTGTTTAAAATAAATTTCCAGCAATATTAATTTGACTCGTATAGAATTACTCCGGAGAGATTGACCCTCGACGTTCCCACGAACCTAATTGCACGTGTCGGTCCGTCGAGTTCGAATACGCTTATAATATTCCATATTTCCCCTCGAAGTTTAAGTATTCGAAGTTTAAGTATCTTAAGCAGCTCCGGCCCTCGTAAAAAAGAATAAACAGCAGATCAGCATTTTCTAGCGATAAGCATAGCCCGGGCCTCATCAAGCAGTCGGAAGTTTCCATCTTCAAACGTTCGCAGACTTTTCATAAAATCCTTCACGGATCCAAGTTTCGTTCAAATTTTCATCAACACCACCGTCGGAGGAAAGAAACTATCGCGGAACTTTCCACGAGTTCCCGTCCGTGTCTGGCCACAAAGACCGGCCACAGAGCGTTGAGCGTCCGGAGACAGCAGCTATCGCGTTTCCTCTTCACAACACTCGCTACCCCTTCCCACGCCCTGCATTTGTCTTCATTTCTTGCACCACTCTAACCGGTACACGTAGTTATGATTTAAGACCACAGTTCCCCGGGCGAGGTAAGGAAGAAGAAGTGGAAGAAGGCGCCCGGGGAAGACGAGCTTCTGGTCTCGCGTTACCGCCGCCTCAAAAACACCCAGAGATTATCGTTTTCGTGCCTCCGCGCGGCACGTAACAGCGATGGCTGCCGTTAACGATAATTAGACTATCGCGTGACAAGGAATTCGCGCGGAAAATCTTGCCGCCCTACGAATCATCGCGCCCCGTTTCGATAACGTTGTTCAACACGCGTTTTGTCACACGAACGCGTTTCCTGCGGGATGAGTTCATGCAAACTACGGCCGGAGCGCATTTTCATTCAGATCGCGAGCACAGATACAGTAATTTTTCTAAAAGTTTCGCCAGTTAATGGACGCAATCGTCGTTCAAACCGAAACAATATATTTATCGAGGTACAAAGATGGCAACGATATCGACGTAGAATCAAATTGGAATTTTCTCGCGTTATTTTGGAATTTTTTTACGGAAACGTTGAAATGTTTTTGTATCGAGTTTGGATACGTATATATGGATGTATATTCGAGTAGTGTCCACAATTTTTTTTGTTCGAAAATATTCAATATTTTAGAAGTTACGCGCGATCTGACGTTGCCTCGGCTGACTTTCGCGTTGCACGCACACCAAAACTAAAATATAGCGTGTCCTGTTCTTTTTTTTTCAATTTGGTAGTATGAAATGAAGTAAATACTCCCGCTGGTATTCGTACACTGTAATGGTGATTCGCTATAAATGGAACAAAAGTTAAATAAAAAATGTGAGCGGTGGTGGCGCGTTGGAAACGTTGGGTCTCGTTGGATCGACGAAGTGCTGCAGCATCATTGGGCGGCGTGCACTCTAGGATGGGTGACCGCTTGGGGGGGAAAAAACCACGTATTATTGATTTGTACATTGTTTAATATTAATACCTATGTACCGATATTTGAAAAAATAAAAGGAAAAAACAACCTTTCTAAATAGAAGTAACAACACAGTGTAATTATAAGCAAAATATAATAAAAATAAATAAGAAAGAATATTTATAAGAAACATGCGTTTATTTCCATTTATAGTGTACGAATATGAGTACAATGTACTTAAATATCCCCAATAATTATTTCAACGAAACTCCAAGGGCGTAAACGCGCGAATCTAGTGATTTGGATTACGGGGGCGAGGGTTAACCTACATTTCTTCGAATGCTCCGTAAAGTAAAATCCAAAATGGCGGAAGCGTGTCGCCCCGATAAAATACTTAGAACGGTCGTCTCGAAATCGAGACGCCGGCCCCCTTTCCTTGCATAATTAAACAAACTAATCCCTCGGGAGAGTTTTCCAATTGCAGTCGGAAAGAACTTGCTCAAATATCGGTAAAAGTGCTGTCGCAAGTATTTTCGCCGCAATTACCGCAGGGGATGGTCTGAAATTGTGTGTCGGGGGTCAAAGCGACCGGAAAATATTGCGGAAAAAGCGGGGGAGGATCGGGGTAACGTTTCGCGAAGTACTTTCGTTCGCGGGACGCCGATAATCTCCGTGTAACGAACGCAGTTTTAAATCTCTGAAATTTCATTAGTATCGAATTTCGGTTGCGCGGTATTAACCCGAACGAACCGTAGGTGTGTACAATCGGTCAATCCGTGGGGTTAATGAAGTTAAATGCTGAGCGGACCGCTATTAGCATGAGGTGCCCGATGTAGATAATAGGTAGAACTGACCCGGAAGCGTTTCAGCATGAAATTCAGCAAGGAATACACCCCGCGAATGGGGGGAAAATTCAACCATTCGTATGTACGAATGTACGGAACAGAGAAAATAATGGTGCTTCGTGAATAATGTTTCAATTCCTTCTCCGGGATATTTTCTACCGAAAGGAGGAAGGGAATATGCGCGGGACCAAATTTTACGGAACAGAACTACACCCGCGTGTTCGGAGATCGTATTAAACATGTAGAATACGATACGAATGTCCGGGGATAAAGCGTCATTTTTACATACAGCGGTGCCGGTATTAAACGGAACGTTGGATTGTAATTTTAATATTGAGTGAGCGCAAAAGCTTTAGTCATTTCCTCCGGCGTCGCGATACAATTAATTTATATTCGAATAAATTTCCGCCCTTCGGCGTTTGTGATGGGCTGGCAGCGACGATATCGAAAATTCAATTGTTTTAATTCGAAAATATTACTGCGAAATATGACACGGAGGAATATTTTTCTGGTTACGTCACGAACCCTTTGTTTTATTTAGAAATTATTACGTACGTCAAGGTTGAGTTCATTTTTCATCAAGCAGTCGTTTTGTAATTTATTTTTTTTTTATAATGATTGATACACAATATTACACCTATAAAGTTCGATATTTTTCAATAAATAAATATCTGCACTTTCGTGCAGGTGCAATTTCATCCCCTCGAATCAGAATTCTGGACGAACTAAAAATCGTTTTGTATTACGGATGAGCTGCACTTTTGAATTTTTGTAATTGAGAAAAGTAATATTGCCAACCCAAAAATTATTGGAAATATAGGGAAGATTAAAAATAAATCGTTGAAGAGAAAATACAAGGTGAATTGGTATCATATCGAGGGGGAACAATATTAATTATGAACCGCAACGTACTGCACGAGTGAAGTGTCGCGTACGAAGACTGCATGTCTATGTATAGAGTGAGAACAAATAATCGTAAATTGCTAGTGTTTATGGCTGATGTATAGGTGAACGTCGTGACGTGCCACACTGTGTACAGAATCTTCCACGGATTTACGGATTTGACGTTCTGCTTCGTCGTTAACATGCCACGTCGTAATCCTGCCAAAATGCAAGTGTTCGCCGTTACGGCGATCGAGCTCGAGGACTGTTTAGTTTCCGGATTTCCAAGAAGTCAGGCAATTTCCTACTACTGTTATAATTTTTATATAAATTTATCTCAAACAATGCCCAATTAATACTCACAATATTTTCAATAAATCATTTGCCAAAGAAGGCAATGTTAAAAACCGAATAACATCATAATAATAATCATAATCATGCAACACATAATTTTCCAATATTCAACTCGTATTATTATAGCATTAGAAGTTAAAAATCAGAAACGAATTTTTAAGAAAAATCGACAAGGGGTGGCACGAAATTAAAAACTTTCAAATCATTCTGAAAAAATTATTTTTGGTCGCAGATATCAATTGCAATCATTTTTGGTGAATAGACATATCCCCAAAATTCTACGCACTTTCGAGAAAAAAATTCAGGAAGCTGGACTTTTTCGACGAAATTAAAAACTTCCAAATCATTCTGAAAAAATTATTTTTGGTTGCAAGTGTCAATTACAATCATTTTTGGTCAATAAATATACCCCCGAAATTCTACCCATTTTCGAGAAAAAAAATCGAGCACGTATTAAAATTTTAGACAAAATTAACAAATTTCAAATCATACTAAAAAAATTATATTTAGTTACAGGGGTCAATTACAAACACTTTTTGTGAATAAACATACCCCGAATTCCTACACATTTTCGAGAAAAAAATTCTTTACCGAAAATGTAATGTCTGACCATACATTGACATGTTTCACTGAAATTTTTCGGCAAAATTGAAAAATTTCAAATCATTCTGAAAAAATTATTTTTGGTTGCAGGTATCTATTGCAATCATTTTTGGTGAATAGACGTATCCCCGAAATCCTACGCACTTTCGAGAAAAAAATTCAGGAAGCTTGACTTTTCCGACGAAATTAAAAACTTTCAAATCATTCTGAAAAAATTATTTTTGGTTGCAGGTGTCAATTGCAATCATTTTTGGTCAATAGACATATCCCCGAAATTCCTACGCACTTTCGAGAAAAAAATTCATTTGTTGAAATGTTACTCTGAAATTTCATGTGTAAATTTAAAACATCATAACTTCCAAGAAAATAATATTTATATGAAATTATCTGAAACAATGCCCAATTAATGCTCACAATATTTTCACTAAAACATTATAGCATCATAATAATAATAATAATCATGCAACATATAATTTTCCAATATTCAACTCGTATTATTTTCTTCGTATACCTCTATTTACCAAACAAACTATACATCGTACGCTGTATTTCGAATAATCTACACGCCTTTGGCTACATTTGGAACTGGAATGCACGCGTTTCGAACTACCGTGCCCGTCGAGCGTTCGTGTATCCTTTGATTACCCATGTTTAATAACCACCAAAAATTCGTTAACTCGTTTTTCAATCGGCGAGTCAAATGCAATCCGGCAGTCAGTAAAAAGCCAGCTTTGTACGAAAGAATGTTCAATCGGCGCTGAATAAGTTCTCTTTGCGGTGGAAACAAACTAAATAACTTTGAGGGGAAACAATTGCCTTCCAAAGTATTTGGACGTAAAGGAGTTCGCGAACGATTGCTGCAACGGTTGTTTGTTTTTAGCGGGTACTATGTTGATAGCTAAAACCGGCGAGATTTTCTCCGATGGGAGTCGAATGTTTTTCCGCGAGGAGGAAGAAGGAACCAGAATCGTCCGAACTGTGAATTTTTGAACGGTGCAACGGAGACGCAACGAGGATGTCTTTCCTGGAGGGGTGGAGGGGAGGCGTTAGGGTGGATATCGGTTTGGCGTTAGGATAGGAAACGTTAATGGTCCTTGGCTTCGATTCTATTTTCCATGAAAGGGGGACTTACGCATTAGCGAGTCGGGGAATAAAAACCACGCTTGGTCGACCCTCGATTTCGAATGCAGACGAAGAAAGGGGCAAGAATTTAATACGAAAAATATGAAGAATTTTGTAAAAAATATTTTTCCCTTATTATCCCACGTAAGGAAGCACGAGAAAGCATTCTATAAAAACAAATTAATGATTCTTGGATGTGATCTCGTATTTCTTTTGAAATGAATGTGATAAATGGCATCCTCATTGCTGGTCTTAATTTTATGCTGTTGTATACTATTATATTTCACTAAGTTTCCAAATACTAATAGGTTTGATTCGTGGATTTTTCAATATTCTGACTAAAATGAAGAATCCTTTCTCTGTTTTTAAATATTTAATAATATTTAACGTATTTTCCAATCCCAGTACGACTGTATCTTTCTTCTTTTGTTACAGCTACAGTAGAACCTCGATAATTGCACGAAATTCAACCTGAAAATCCCTCCAATAATGGAGGTAGCTAACCTAATGAGAAATAGTCTACTACTTCAACTTTACTTGTTGCTCAATCCCTCCCACTCCTCAATACTCAACAGCAATAATAAAGATTCTACTATAGTGCAAAGAAAACGTGATAAGACACTAAATTTACTAAATTGAAATACTCGAGTTGCAGGAACGATATTTTGCAGAGGCTAATAGAGCCATTACTAAAATTACTTACGACATTTCGAAAGTGTAACGAGTATCACCGTATAATTTATGTCTCGTTTTGTGTGTTTCTATTATCGATCGTTCTATTGTGCAAAGGAAATATCTCACTGTGCCCTGAACTACATTTAACTCTGTAATACCTTAAATATCTGTAATACCTCGTTTTTACGGCTCGCGAAAGTTGCGAAGTTGATGCTGCGACCCGAACTTCACTCTTCCAAAGGCTGATGCCCCGACGTGAATGGCTTAAGTATACTACTGAATTATTAAGTCACCATCGCGTAAAGTTTTTATTACCCCGCGTGCACGACAAATGCATCAGGGCCAGCGATTCGTAACCACCACGAAGGGCACGTGTTCGAGGGCGAAATTAACTTATCGTTTCATCATCTGTACGAGGACAGTTCAAGAATCTATCGTTATTAATACAATTTTATAATGCATCGTTTTTGACATAATTAATTTATTTTTAAACGATTGAAAATTTGTTGCTCGATTTTGTTCGCGCGTCTGACCAATATTCATTATTCCTACTTGTTTTGGTGACCTAGTTGTACTCTGTTCCACTTAATGAATTTTTAAAGAATTTCTCGAAAACAAAGTGTCATATGGAAAAGTTTCATTTTACATTTTCGACTTATTTTTTCACGTAGAATTATCCTCACTCTTCATATTATATCACTATTCTTGGATCACTTAGAATAAACGAGTCTGACCAATATTCATTAATTCTACTTGACCTGGCGGCTTAGTCGTACCCAGTTCCTCTTAATGAATTTTTAAAGATTTTCTCGAAAACAAAGTGTCATATGGAAAAGTTTCATTTTACATTTTCGACTTAATTTTTCACGTAGAATTATCCTCACTCTTCATATTATATCACTATTCTTGGATCACTTAGAATAAACGAGTCTGACCAATATTCATTAATTCTACTTGACCAGGTGGCCAGATCCACTTACTGGATTTTCAAAATCGATTTTCTCGAAAAGAAACCCTCCCCCTCCACGTTATACTATTCGTGGAACGCTCTGAATAGATGAAATAATAATTGAAAACCATGACTAATTATTAAAATGTCTAGAAGAAATGGAAAAATAATTGAGCGATTTAAAAAATGTATCGAACAGCCATTTTTACAGCTACTTATAGAAAACGATTTGTTTGCTCTCCAAAAAAAATATTAACGCTCGAGTAGTGTTTGTAAAAGTATACATGAAACGATTGATATTTGAGTGATAGCGAGTCGTTTGGTCAGACGAAAAGTAATTAAATTTCATCGAAATGGTCGTCGTTTTTGCTATTAGATTGACGAGGAATATGAAACAAATCCTTAAACACAGAATTGGCTTCTAATAAATTGATTATATCTTATAGTAGACGTTAATAATAAAATTAACTATTACTAATTCGTGCCTCACCCTGTATTATACGTACGGAATTCGTTTTGGTATCTTTTATGGTTCAAAAGTCACGCGAAACGTGTCACGTAAAGTACTCGAGCTGGACCGTTCGACTCGGCGCGCCATTTTGGTTCACGCTCGAGTTCCGTGCTGGTTTTATGGACGATTTCGACTCGACCCAACCGGCGAAACAATCACGGCGGACTCGAGACACAGAAAATCGACTTTCGGACCGGGGATTCGAACCGCTTTCATTATTCAAAGAGCTCGCACGCGGTCGTGCACGTTGCTTCCTAGCAAACTTACGTGTAAATCGCGGCAAACAATTGGCGTGTGTGCGTCCCGCTTTTCCACGCTGTGTCTCTATTTAACGCGAAAACAATGCCATTCTTGGGGACCCGTTCGACGGTAAACGCGTCCTCAAACTCTGCAACGGACGGAAATCCGAACACCTGAGTTCCTCTTTTGTTAAACGAAGCTGCCAACACGCGTGGCACGTAAAAATTACTGCGCAATTTCTGTAACGTGGCGTACCGATCGTTCCGTACCACAGATGGAGAAAATCTGTTGTCATAAGCGCGGGAATACGAATAACCAACAACCTGTGATAGCGATTCTTAACCCAGTGTCCCTAAATAAATTCTTAGTGTCCATTTACTCTATTTTTTTCTCGCAAATGGTTAGGATTTCGGGGGTATGTCTGTTCACCAAAAATTATTCTAACTGACCCCCGCAACCGAAAATAATTTTTCTAGGACGATTTGAAATTTTTTTTTCACCGAAATATTTAGGCATCTACCCCCTGTCGATTTTTCTTACAAATTCATTTTTCATAAATTTGTTTGATGCTCTACAGAAAAGTTGTCTAATACTTTTTTGAAGGTACCCATGGGCTCTGTTCCAGAAAAAAATTTCAATGAGATACCTTTACTATTATAAGAATTATAGCCGTTTGGAAATTGGACCAGATTTAGGGGGGTTTTCTCGCTTCACGGTGTCAAGAAACAACTTTTTCAATATTATTAGAATTTCTACATATTGTCTACTAAAATACGAGTTATTTGCCGTTTGGAAAATTAAAATCGTCCAATCCGTTCAAAAGTTATGACGTTTTAAAGATTCGCATAAAATTTCAGGGAAGCATTTCAGGCCTCACATCAGATTTTCGGTAAAGAATTTTTTTCTCGAAAGTACGTACGATTTCGGGGATATGTGTATTGACCAAAAATGATTACAATTGACACCCGCAACCAAAAATAATTTTTTCGGAATGATTTTAAATTTTTCAATTTTGCCGAAAAATTTCAGTGAAACATGTCAGTATATGGTCAGACATTACATTTTCGATAAAGAATTTTTTTCTCGAAAATGTGTAGGAATTCAGGGTATGTTTATTCACAAAAAGTGTTTGTAATTGACCCCTGTAACTAAATATAATTTTTTCAGAATGATTTGATCGAATAATCATGATGGCTACTGAACTAAAATAAGTCTTTCATTTATGCCTTGCAGAGGAAAATTAAAATCCTTTTTATTGTTAACTATCGACATAATATTAGCTGACGAAAAATGAACGTTAATTTTATTAAGTATCAATTAGAGAGATTGAAAAGTTATTGAAAATTAACGACCTCGATATCGCCGACCACATAAATGACCGAGGTCTAAATCATTTTCTAAATCGACAGAGTAACTAATGGATCTTTAATTACCACCAGAAATGTTAATTGACAACTGATCGACACTCTTTAAAAATTAATCGAAGAGCGACTCGTACGTCGCCCTCTGCGGACGTCACAACCTACTTTCCACTGCGTTCTTAGCGCAATCTTCGCGCTCTCTAGGGAGGCTCTGCAAAGACAGTTATCCCATTTTCAATGTTGGACGGAGCTTAGGCAGCGGAGAAAAATTTTCCAACAGACTCCGAATCCTCCCTAATAGACACATCGATGTCTCAACGCGGGCAAAAACTAATTTCCACCTTGCCTGCCGGGTCTATTTGTCGTGCTTGCAACCCTGAACCTCGATAAATGTTCGTTCTCGAGCTACAGCCAATGTTGACTCGACAATGTTAATTTCGTAATACAACCTCTGGTAGGAAGATTTTATGAAATTTGATTCAAAAAATATTAGAAAAGTTACTTGTCTGTCAGTCTGTTCGAATTATGACGAAAAAAACGAATTATGTGTCGATTGTGCATCGAAGAAACACTAGTCCTCGGTTATATGAAACTATTTCTACTCGGCTAGAAGAAATGTAATCATTTTCACGTGTACGAATTAATGAAATAATGATTTTTAGATTGTTGGGGATTTCTAGGAGGGAAATTGTGATTTTGAGTTAGTTATTTGAACTCAAGGGAGAATTTGCATTTTTCAAGGGGCAAATTTGCCCTAAAAAATGCATGAAAATATTTTAAATTTTCTTCGCGATTACGAATTTCAGAAAAACTCTTTTCCTCGGAACTCCGACTGGTTTTCGTTACGTAATAAAGTGTTTAAACATATAAATTTCTCTCTTCCGTATAATTTGTCTACTTTCTTTGGCTGTTTGCCCATTTAAGCGTTACGTAAGCAAATAATAATAAACTTGCGCAATCCGTCGGAAGTCCATAACATCAAAGGATCGGTACCCAGGTCAGTAGTTAGAAGGTAGCTGTAGAAATTCATTCGACGGACATTTCAACTTCGATGGGGGCGCCACGTAAAGTTTCCCGCAAATAAATATCTCATTCTGTGCCCGTTGTGTATAGATTGTTAACGAACCGAGTATTTCCTGGCGCAGTTGTGGAAACCTGAACATTATGGCGTTGTATCCTAACAGGAAGTCAGCTAGTAAAAACCGGATAGTAGAGATCAACAACCGGAAGACTCGCGGTGAGAAATGTATTATGAGAGGAACCGTGTACGAGCATTTACTGGAAAGTCGTTTGTTAAAAGGTACAAGGAATAAAAATTTTAATGATTTCACAATTTTCATCGAATTTAACAAATTTTAAAAACTACTCCCATGTTTGTTAATGGCCAATTACGTTTCCGTGCGTTGAGCAATAGCTCGATAGATATACTTTCGACATATTGGAACTTGGTTCTTCGATCAACAAACTATCTCTGCCTTTTCGAAACCTGCAGTTAGTTTTAAAGTTATAGCCAAGGCGAAAGAAATATATCGCCCGGTGGATATTTCCTGTAACGCCCCCGTCGACAATGGATCGGAGGTTACAACGCTCGTTTCCTCGGTCTAAGTGAGGGTTCGTATGGCCCGCGGTGAAGAAATAAAATTCGCAGGTTAAAATTTCCTTTTATTAAAATTTATTTCCTACCCAGGTTCGTTCTTTACGATTCAACGATGGCTCTCACCACGCGGAAACGTCGCTAATCCCATAGAACGGGATAAATAAATATCGCAGAGTACAGATATTATATTAAACGAAACTGTGTAGTTTAAATAAATTTTCTTTGTATGCAGGGAAACCGAGACCAAGGGATCTTTCCTATATCGAACGAAGACCTTTGGACAAAAAAAACTACCGCACAATGTTGGCAAGAAAATATAAGTATCTCATTTCTGATTCAGGAATCGGTGAATATCGAGCGCCGCCGAACACAGGTTAAAGAATTCCGCCATATATTTCAGGAAGGATTTTAGGGTCGACGTGTAATCAATATTTCGGCGACTCTGGTTAAAACGATTCTCCCAAATAATATTGAAAATTGCGAGATTGAATTAATTTTGGGGATAAAAAATGAACAAATACGTATATTTACTACCATCTTGTTTTTTTAAATATTTTATTATCGTGTAAATGAGTCACTGATATATAATAGGTTGACACGATAACCTTTTGAATTAAGGTTGCAAGTAATAAGACTGACGGCATGTCAAATATAATTTCTCAAACGAGGACAGCAAATATTTCGGTTTCTGGGGTAGAAAATAGTTCTCGAAGCGACACAACGTGTTTATTTCTAGCTCGTACCTATAGAAAATAGTGTGTCGTAAATACGTAGTGTTAGTGAGTGCTGTTTGAAAACAGTGGTGGTACCATAATACTACTACACTAAACTACTACATTACTGTACGTATCACCATGTCGTAGGAGGAGGACCAACACAGTGACAAAACATTTGAATTTAGGAACCTCGCCCAAATCGACACAAATAAATATATTCTAATGGGGGAAAAACAATAATGCCCAAGAAACCAATACAACCATACTTCATATGCAAACGTAGTTAAACAAGAGTACTCTCCAACAACGAGGATCAAGCAATAATATTATAATCAGTGGCATTACCATCAAAGAATACGTTTGGAACATAACAAAAGCCTGCAAAACAGTTTCGTTGTTTTTGAATTTCGTCACCTTCCGAGAGAACTACCATTAGTAACCGAACACCCAGTATATATTCGTCGCTCGACCATCGAATGTCCTGGTGTCTAAGACAGGATCTGTTAGGAAGCCTTAGTGATGAGAGTCCATTAGCAGGCTTAGGTCGAAACACACCCCTTCATCCCCCTCTTCCATGCTTTTCAATCTTACGCCACTTTATACTTCGCCGTTCTATAATCTCAAATATTCAATGAGTTCTATAGGACTATTGATCTACGAGGATCCATTTTTCAACTCAACTTTTCTGCGAACACTTTGGAATACACTGATTTCGAAAATTGCTACACTTATCGTAGATTACAAGGGGCGGAGTTATAGAAACTTGAGCTCCCTTTGATAAAAAAATCTATTATCTAAATTTTAATCGTTTCGAATGATTTCTTTGTTCGAGCTAAACGTGGTTTCAAAATGGTAGAAAATAGAATTCTTTTAGACTCTAAAAAAAAGAGGAATTAATTATACAAAATTTCCAGATATTTGTTAACGTAGCGGAAAATACAGCACTGATTCGATCTACCGTGGTGAATGCAAGAAACAATTGCCAGAAATATTTTTTCCATTATACGAGACAGGTGTCTCGTCGCTCTACGTTAGTGTACTTAAATTCCGTGAACGTGTTCGATAAAATCAACGTTCCGAATTCAACGATGAACCGTTCCGTTCGCAAATAAAATCGCGGCTCGAAACTCGCTGAAAAATGATGCTCGAAATTATTGACGCGAGTTTATTGAAAATATTAAATACGAATAATATTCCGTTTCTTCGCGAGTGGTATCCGTGCTCCGCGTTTCTCACGTGCTCGGGAAATGGTGCTTCGAGCATCGATCGATGTAGATTTATTCGACGACCGTGGAGTCCATGTATCAATGAACCCGCTATGCTGTGGTTTAACAATTCCATCAGTTGCAAACGTCTCCCTTTGAGGATCGAAATACTTTCATCGGTTATCTACCTTACGTATATCCTCATCGACTGTTTGCATACGTCAGCAAACAAATTGTTGCGCGTAATGCGATCAAACCGATGAATTCGTTTTGACGTTTATCGCCTGGATTTTATTACAATATATATCTACACTTTTACGAGCAAATCAGCTTTCAACGACGACGATTCTGTTCCTGTCATTTTACGACAGCAATTCTTCTCATTTGAATTTCACGTTTCAATTACGACTGGTTCGGCTATTAACAAATTCATAATATTGTTCGAATTTCTACAGCGACATAGACGGAAACAAGGAGTACCAAAAATTATCTGCCATTAATTTGCAACGAACTTTTAAGTTGGATATAGGAAGAAAAGCAACAAAACTGCATCTTAAGTATGCATAAAATATAAAGAAATGTATTAGGATCAAAGTATATGCAGTAGTATCGTGGAGAGAAAAAAGGCTAAGTTGTTTAAACTGGTCTGGGAAATTGTTCGATTCGAATCCTGTAGAAATTTTTTGAAAATATCTCGAGATCTAATAATTTTTTTTCCAATGGTACCTTAATCATTTTTTACGCAGAATGAACAGAAGAATCGATCTGTGTAAAAAAAAATATGCATTTCTATTTAAAGAAATGATGCAATTGTTAATTGCACATGCACTGCAGCATCTAGAAAAAATTTAAAGGCCTACAGATATAGCGCTCTTCGAACCATTTATCTTTCTCCTTTGGCATTTTTGCGTAAATGTAATAATAACGGAGTTATAACTTGAAACAATTGCGTGGACCGCCAAGTATGCAAGGACGTAGCCTTCTAGCTATTTTATATTCAATTTTCTTAAAAAAGAATGAGACTACCATGTCGATTATTGTATATTACGTTAAGAAAAAAGTAGTTAGTAGTTACATTTTTAAAAAAATTCTGCTTACGCCGTTGGATACATGTGAGGCGAGAATACCTAAAATATATTGCATCAATATATATGTCTTATTAACAAAGTATATTTTTAGCGCAGTCAAATTTAACTTGCACTGTATGTCGACGGTTTCTGGTCTCGACTGACCCGGGTCGTGTTAATCGGGGTTTGAATTTTCCCGCGCGAACGATCGTCGATCGCGATGGAAGACGGGAAGGAAGTTATTAATTTCGCGGGCAGTGGAATCACGGAAGCAATACCTCTTACTTTGTGACCCGTTAATGTGCCCGCGTAGGAAGAAAACCGGGCAATCAAGAAGGAAATACAGAAAAGAAATCAGCGGGAGAGCCGAAGCCCGCATGGAAAATTCATACATCTCGTGCCTCTGTAGCCGACCACTTTACTGCTGTACGGCTCTTCCACCCCATTCCTTGCCCTCTTTTTCCTCTTTCTCGCTCCTCCCGATCGATAAGGGCTCAGTTTACCGGGATGCTTTTATCCAACAGCTGCATGCATGACATGAAGTCGTAAATAATAGCCCCTCTGAAAAAAAGGATTATCCCGATACACCGACCTGCAGGAGATTCATAATTAAAACCAGCGACACCTCTGTTGCTCGTGACCGTTAAACGCGACGCGATAACAGTTTTTTGGACGGGTATTCAACATTGCTTGAATTAAAATGCAATAACAGTGAATTAAAAAACACTGGACGTAAAATAATTTATTTTAAGATTAGGGGTAGTTTACCCCCTTGATAAGGATTACCGACGATAAGATTATCCATGCAGAAAGTTCGGATAATTTTGTATAAAATTTCATTCCACCCAGTGTATTAATATTCTTCGAGCTAACAATAGGAACTTTTGTACCCCATCTTATTCAGTTTTAGGATTGGGTTTACCCCTTATTAGTGATGGGAAGTCATAATTTGTCATCGTAGAGTAATTTACATCTGCTTTTTAATTTTCCTAAAAATTTTATAAATTCTTTTTAACTTTTCTAGCTTTTTCCATGGGTATTTAGAGATTAGGGGTAGTTTACCCCCTCGATAAGGATTACTGACGATAAGACCATCATTCGTACAGAAAATTTTATTCCTCCCAGTGTTTTAATATTCTTCCAGCAAACAATAGGAACTCTTGTACCCCACCTTATGAAGTTTTAAGGTTAGGTTCACTCCATATTAGTGATGGAAGAATTTTGCAAATTTTTTAACACATTTCTAGCTTCTTCCACGCAAATAAAGAAAATTTTTTTGAAGTCCCTATTGCATATTTATTTTCAACAAATTTTATTTTAATTTATTAAAATAGCCCTTCTGCTCGTCTCCTCTCGCCTTTCAGCTCATTTAGATGATAAATAATTAATACAGAAATTAATAATTGAATACCACGTTTCTAAATAAGAGCCTGTTTAATGCCACTGCAACTTTACGTTACTCTGGCGGGAGTACGTAATTTTGAGGTATTTTCTGACTCGATGGAACATCGATATTTGATACATTTTGTGGATACAGTTCCTTCTCGTAAGAAAGAAAGCAATTTACTACCGACAAGTATAAAAGTTAGCTCGCTTCGAGCGCTTTGCCGCAGTTTCATTAATGCAGGATAAAAGTTTGTTAAGTTCGTTTTAAAGTTTCTTGCATATTTCCGTAAAGAAATATCGCTTGCTTGCTCATATTTTCGACGAGTTAGATTTTCATCTGGATAGGATATACAGGGTGTTCGGCCACCTCTAGCAAAAATTTTAATGAGCAATAGTAGAGGCCAAAATAAGACAAAAATCAAGAATACTAATTTGTTGGTGGAAGCTTCGTTAAAAAGTTATTAACGTTTAAAGTGCCGCTCTTACTGAATTTTTTTCTCGAAAATGCGCAAGATTTCGGGGGTATGTCTATTCACCAAAAATGACTGTAATTGAACCTTACAACCGAAAATAATTTTTCCACAACGATTTGCAATTTTTTAATTTTTTCGAATAATATCACACCTTCTCTATTTTTTTTCTCGAAAGTGGGCAGGATTTCGTGGGTATGTCTAATGACAAAAACTGATTGTAATTGACCCCCGCAACCGAAAATAATTTTTCCACAACGATTTGCAACTTTTTTTCTCCGTTGAAAAATTTAGGCACCTAATTGGATTTTCAGTAAGGAATGTTTTTCTCGAAAGTGCGTACGATTTCGGAGGTATGTGTAATGATAAAAAATGATTGTAATTGATCCCCGCAACCGAAAATAATTTTTTTAAAACGATTTGAAAAATTTTTTTTCGCCGAAAAATTTCAGCACCTACTCGATTTTTTATCTCGAAAGTAGATAGGATTTCGGAGGTATGTGTACTCACCAAAAATGATTGTAGTTGACCCCCGCAACCGAAAATAATTTTTCCAGAACGATTTGAAATTTTTGAATTTAATTGTTAATAACTTTTTAACGAAGCTTCCATCAACAAATTAGTATTCTTGATTTTCGTCTTATTTTGGCCTCTACTATCGCTCATTAAAATTTTTGCTAGAGGTGGCCGAACACCCTGTATAATATATAGAATAGTGTCATACTTGTACTCGACGAAAATATGATACTTTAAACAATGCAAATAAAATATTGCAAGGTGCTTTCATGGAAACCAATTTTTTCTTCAAATTAAATATTTAATTTTTTCATATGCATTGATCGATGATATTAATTTTTCATATTCTAGACTAAACCTGTTCGAATAATAATTTCGACATTTCCTAGCATAATAATTTGAATCAAGCAAGTTTTACATTTTTATTTCGACATATTTCAATAATTGTACTCTCGATCCGAATAAAAAATTGCAATAAAAATGTATTTATCCATTACTCGTTAAACAGAAATAAAAATTTTAATCGTGGACTGAAATACTATTTGACAAGCAACAAATAAAAGTTTGTCCAACGCGATTCAAATGCCACGAATAAATTGTTATCTATCATTCGATTTCGTCCTTTGACAGACATTCAGGATTTATTTTTTGAAAGATTTTATTTTAGAGGAAATTCACCGTCCCCTTAGGGTTTCTATTACCGGCACGTTTGTTCTATATATCGTGCACTCTATATTGTAAACCCGTGTATGGTTGAAAAGAGACGGTGGTCCATCGACGGAACCTTGGATCGGATTTCCCAAACCACGGTGACCATGCATCGTTCCTGCATGGCCTATCTGGACGTCTGATGCTGCAGGATGGGCGGGCGCGATGCAGTGTTCGGAAATCCGCCCCATTCATGTCACTTAACGATTCGATTGGTTTTTCAAATCCTCCCACTTCGATTGTGCTCCTGCGGGATATCTTGGCAGGAAAAAGGGAGCTCGCGAGTTTTTCCAGAAAAATCATTTGGACGCTGACGAGTCAAGAAACGATCGTGAACCTTGAAACCGGAGGGATGCAACTCCATTTTTCACCATTTTTTACTACCGATATTTAATATCAGGTGTACAAATGAACAATCCAATTTTTTCAGCCTTATTCAATGTTTCTATTAAAAGAGAGTAAATTGAATTGTTCGATCAAAGTATTCGCCGTTACTTTCTAGAACTTTAAGCCATCTTTCAGGCAGCTGATGAATTTCATCTCGGAAAAATTTAGACACCTACCCCCTGTCGATTTTTCTTAAAAATTCATTTTTCATAAATTTGTTTGACTCTCTACAGAAAAGTTGTCTAATACTTTTTTGAAGGTACCCATGGGCTCTGTTTCAGAAAAAAATTTCAATGAGATACCTTTACTATTATAAGAATTATAGCCGTTTGGAAATTGGACCAGATTTAGGGGGTTTTTCTCGCTTCACGGTGTCAAGGAACAACTTTTTCAATATTGTTAGAATTTCTACATATTCTCTACTAAAATACGAGTTATTTGCTTTTTGGAAAATTGAAATCGTCCAAACCGTTCAAAAGTTATGACGTTTTAAAGATTCACATGAAATTTCAGGGAAGCATTTCTGGCCTCACCTTAGATTTTCGGTAAAGAATTTTTTTCTCAAAAGTACGTAGGATTTCGAGGATATGTGTATTGACCAAAAATGATTATAATTGTCCCCCGCACCCAAAAATAATTTTTTCAGAATGATTTGAAATTTTTCAATTTTGCCTAAAAAGAAAGTAAATTTAATTGTTCGATCAAAGTATTCGCCGTTACTTTTTGTAACTTTAAGCCATCTTTCATGCAGCTGATGAATTTCATCTCGGAAAAATTTTACGTTTTTGAAGTGCATATCGGATAAGGCGTGTTGCATCGACCGGAACTACTGAATTGAATACTTTTGAAGGTTATGTTGGGCCTTTTGCCAAACTATCTTTTGTTTTAGCTATCTACATATATGTCAACACTATATGACCGCTTAAGATAATTTGGATTGTTCATATGTAAAAAAAAGAAAATCGTTTCTGATGTCCATTGAAAGTGGCGAATAGCTTTGTTTTAGATATTATTATCAATCGAAGAATATTACAAGAAAAAAAATAATATCCTTTTCCAAAAAAGGATAGAAAATAACAGTAAATGCGACGGATCGTGTTCTTCTTAATTACAGAGCAGAATATAAATAACCGAAGCAACGTATGAGAATAAAAAAGGGTTAAAAGCTAAACTTTTAAGGTTTCGAGAAAGATATATCGTCGTTCCTTACCGAGCAACTGACTTCAGTCAATCAAAACTGGGTTATACTTACACGGAATAATGAAACTTTGCAGGGAGCGTGGAAAAATAAAGGAAACGTAGTTCTTTAGCGGCCATAACTCGAGTTTAAGAGGTGAAACTACCCTCGAAAGTTTCAGCTTTCTGATGCTAACTACCCGAAGTATCGGGTGTACGGGAAAGAATTTTAGATAAATTCTATATATGACTTTTAACCGAAAATAACTTAAATGTAAATTACAAAATTTAAACACGAATGTTTTCAGCATTAATTAAACAAAACATTAAACATGGTAATTCCAGTAAAATAATACACTGGTTGTAAACGAGAATATATTTTATCGTGGTCTTCGATAAAATTATTTACTATTGAATCGTCGTCGAGTAATGTGTGATCGAACGTCCTCATTGATTTAAACAAAAATGAAAACGTATAATTTCCCGAGGTAACCATTAAACGTTGAAACGTAGGAACGTCCACGCCATTAGAACGAAAATACGATCACGGATTATTTGTCTCTTTTCCATCTAATGGCGTGCAACAATAGCCACTTGGTTTCATTACATCCATTGCATGACCAGCGTTGATTTAATAATTAATTAGTTCGTATGTTTCCTGGATCCATTTCACTCCGGGGCAAGGTCCGGCTAATTGAACGATTGATTGATTAATTTAATCACGCGAAGACTGTAATTTCTGTAATGCCGTTATTACCGGGAATGCAAACAGTTAATCTCTCTACTGTGCTTCGATATATTCCGAGAGCACTTAGTAAAATGAATGCAATTTTTGAAAGATTGATACGCATTGGTTAAACGTTATTTGTCGCGAAAAAAGAATGTTCACTTCGAACAGAATGGGGCGAAAAACTAATATAATAATCACGGATAAAGGTTTCTGGCTACAATTTCGTCGCGACATCATCGAACTGTTGAAGAGTTTTTCAAAATAATTTATAGTATCGTAGAAGGGGTAATTTCTCGTCAAAAATTAAACGTAAGTGAAAAATGTACAAAGAAAATTTTCTGTATTTTCTGTAACTAGGTTACGTTCCGAAAATAATTATAATAAAGTATTTGAAATAAATAAAACATACCACAAGGTGTCCTGGAGCGTGGTCGTGTCTCAGGAAAATCTGGAACAAAGATTTTTACATTAATATTAATAAATAATGGTTAAGATAGCTGTAGAATATTTACATACTATTTATGGCACGATATACGTAGAACAAAAACAGATTCTTGTAATTTCTATAAATATTAAGTATCAAATAAACGATGAAAATGGTTGAAACGGTACAACTTATTTCTCAGCGCAAATTCAAATACTATACTTTTGTCTTTCATTATTTTAACATCAACGCATAAAAATTGAAAATTTTAGAACGGTTCTGTATAAATAGTGCACTTTTAAATAGCAAACGTTTTTAAATAAAATACACTGAATACGTTCTCTATAAATAAACGAATTATCGTATAAAACTTTCACTTCACGCGTGCTAGATGCTCGATCGAGCTGTTGCGGTGTCAATAAATAATGAATTTGATATTACATCAGAAATAGAAAACCGTGTTTTATGCACTGTAGCGACATGGCAATCACGCAACATTTCAAGCCATAAAACTGCGATTGGAATTGATATCGCGAAAACGTTCGATGGCGGAGCCAATGAACCTAGTACTTATTTTAAGTGAAAAATATTACATCGGTATATCGAAATAAAATAATAATGAATCAGTCTCTGTCCACGTTGTAAAATATCTTGTACCATACATTACTGTAATTAACACTTCCAAAGAAAATTAATTAGAAAATCCTGCATTATAACTGTATTTCAGCTAAAATCAGTTAATTTATTGTCGAAGCAGATTTCAGTATTATGTCTTCTTCGCTTTAAAATCCAAATAATTATAATAGTAATAATATATATATATATATATAATAATTAGAATAAGGTCCAAATTCTTAACGCTAATTTTATAATAATAAATTTAAATTAAAACATTGCAAATAGTTTGGTTTATTATGTTCTCCGTTTGTAAACCGTAAACATCCGGATCCTAATTACCGCGAGGATGCTTTGGAATTTCATCCTATCTATTAATAGCGATCGATGTGTCGTAAAACCACGAGAGGTGCATCTCTAGAGGGAATCCAGCGTGAATCCGCAGAACTTTGGGGTTTCCTAAATTATCTTGACTTTTGCATCGCTCCTGGATGACCTATCTGCACGCTGCATGTCGAATGTCCCAAAATATCGCCTCAAAAGGTGGATTAACTATTCAGTTCTCCCATTTGGGGAGCAGTATTTACGAAGAAGTTGTTTAAAGAAATACAAATGCCCCGGTAGACATTCACGAAAACAATAAATTTGGCTTCTTGGAGCATCAGAGACTCTCAATAGTTTTTGCATAATTATTTTGTATAGTTGTTATAGCTCTTTATGAAGTTCAAATTTTCCACAAAACACATTTTTCTGTGTTTCGAGGCACCAGAATTATGTTAGAAGCGTTCCTGTTGTGTCTTGTACGTCCATGCTTGTTGTATGATGCATCTTCATCACTGTGATTAGTAAAACTTGCTACTGAAGTTTGGCCAAACAGTTTAGCAACATCCTGCATAGAGACTGAACCAGTCTTGAATGAGAAATTAAGGGGATGTGGCTTGATATACATCCCTCGTAAACTTACAGCTTAGCGTACCGGTTGCGCCTTTCATTAATAATTACTTGCAGTTTTCCGTAACCTTAACCAATCATTTCCCAGAAGTACGCTGGCTGTTCACGTTTACCAACCCTTGTTTGTTCAATTTAATATAGGTTCACGTTCCCCTTATTTGATTTAAGAACATTTTGTAATCGTACGCTGACGTCAATGTATTTCAAAGATAAATCGAAAAAATGATAATACACTTATTAATAGGAAATTTCCATATAAGTCTAGTTTAATCTTACTTTCGTTTCAGAAAACATTCTCTAAATATGGTTTCTAATTTTTTGTTTCTTATTTGAAATTGAGGCATTGCCTCCCATACTCGCCGCCAGAGGGGTCGCGCTCTCACAAGCACTCGACTGACCACTCGGTTGCTACCTAGAAGAAGTCTAAAAAGGTGTAACGAAGATAATCCACACACGTTTCGTTATTAATATTTGTCTATCGATATGTATTTCGTAATAATACTTTTTCTGCTTAACTATAACTATACTCTGCATGCTCCGTCGCTAAAATAACTCACGAAGAAATGGATACACGTTTATCGATGATACGCAGAAGTTGCTAAACGAGTATGTCAATCAAAGTCTGCGTCGCTGAAATTGAGTCGAGGGAAATATTACCTGTAAAATCATTATCCATAGTTTTAATATTACTTATATATCACAATTCTCTTAAATCACCGTACTCAATCAATTATAATTCTTTTTTCTTTATCTTTTTTTCTCTTAAAACGTAATCTCATTAATATAAGAATCTTCATAGACATTATTAAAAAAAATTCATTCTCAATTTTAAATTACAACTGTTTTATTATCGCTACTCATCACGTTATTCGAATAATTATTATATTATACGAAACACGGGCCATTTTTGTTGTCATAACGTTCGACATACATTTATCGTTCTCGTTTCGAACCAATTTCCGAAAATTACGTTTCGTTTATCGCCGCCGAAAGATTTATTTGTACCAAACAACGAGAGAACTTCAAGCAGAATCGAATCGGACGTTTCAGTTGCAGAAAACGCCAGGTCACTTCAAAGCGATCGGTATCGATCTTCCGCGAGTGTTGGCTTTATTATCGCCGTACGCTCGACCCTCGCCCCCTCCCCACCCTCCCCCTGTCGCGTCGCGAAACTTAGAAATATAAATTAACAGTCGGGCCACGCCGCGAGAATAAAAATAACAAGTTTCGAGCACGGAGGAAAAAGTTGGCGCCAGTTTTTGTCCATTAAGTCCTTCGCAGAACCCTGGAAGAATACTTCGGTGTGCTCGCGACCCAGTCTGCAAACTTGTCGAGAAGTTTCAGAGCGATTCTCTGTTGGCCTGATGTATGTGTCACATCCAAAGGTGTTTTGTGTATAATAATTATCTTGTTTAAGGACCGTCGCATTGTATGGCAACTGCTGGCACTGCGAAGACAAACAGGGTCTTAAATTTAACGAGCAAGACTGGTCTGTTTATTACGATCGCTTCCAGGACTCTGAACTTCGAGGACTATTGCTGCCACGTTGCGTAATTATCTTGGTCTCTTTGTGCGAATCTCTGCGTTCTGTCGCCGATACGCGTAATCACAATTTTGGCCAACGTGTAAGCATAATGAAGATATTGTTCGCGGAGTCGATTAACCAAACTTCCTCGAAAGCGTAGAAAACCAAGTTTTAAAATACAAAAGAATCGACCGACGGAAAGTTGGAAGGATGCACGAGTTTCAAAGCTGCGCGAGATTTTTATTCGGAGAATTAAAGTTCTACTGCATCCTTTTTATTGATATTTATTGTTAATTATTTATACAGGGTGTTCGTCCACTCTGGGGAAAAATTATAATGAGAGATTCTAGAGGCCAAAATAAGACGAAAATCGAGAATACCAATTTGTTGATTAAAGCTTCGTTAAGAAGGTATTAACAAAATTATTAATAAAATTTGTCCACCTACAAGAATTTTTTTCTCGAATGTGGGTAGGATTTCCGAGGTATGTTTATTGACCAAAAATGATTGTAACTGGCCCCTGCAACCAAAAATAATTTTTTCAGAATGGTTTGAAACACATGAAATTTCAGTGAAACATATCAATGTATGGTCAGACATTATATTTTCGAAAAGGAATTTTTTTCTCGAAAGTGCGTAGGATTTCGGGGGTATGTCTATTCACCAAAAATGATTGTAATTGACCCCTGCAATCGAAAATAATTTTCCCAGAACGATTTGAAATTTTTTAATAACTTTTTAACGAAGCCTCAGTCTAGGAATTGATATTCTTGATTTTCATCTTAGAATCTCACCTCTTTTTCCCAGAGGTGGCCGAACACCCTGTATATTGAATCAACCTTAATGTTATTTCACGACTACACAAAATTTGTTTAAAATGTAACAGTGAATCGATGATTTAACTTTTTAGAAAATTGCAAAACAAATATTTTGTAGTGTTCTGAATTATACATAGTCGTCGACGACGAAGTTGGTGCGAATGCAGCGTGGACTGAGTGTTTTTAAGGCTTCACACGCGTGAGGTGTTGGTTAATACAGCGGAGCAACGACCTTACGTAACAAGAGTCAAGCGACTTTGAAGTTTTTATAACCCATAATGGTGCATCGAGGAACGATAAGGCTAACGAACGTTTTTAAAGACAGTTTTAGCGAGTAATCAAATCGTTAGTTACACGCGCTAAAAACGTTTTAAATATTCCTAGTTTAATAAAGTTTCGAGGGTGAAATTTACTCCAACAAATTTTTTGAGAGAAAATAATTGTTTTTAGTTATATTTACTGTTTGATAACCTCTGAACCTGAATTTCAATTTTTTCATCACAGAATGAATTTTTTGTTTCGACTTTGCTAGTATCACGATAATAATAATGATTCTTTTCATTTTTTTTTTCAACATAAACTTAACGCTATTATTGTAGAATTTAGTAAATATAGGTTAAGGACACGAGTAACATATCTCTGCATTATTATATGACGGTGCGTCGCGAACCTTCAGTTAGTCGGGCGTATATTTCCTAACGTTTGAGATAGCGTTCTCTTAAAAGTGAAAGACAACTGTGTACCAACCTAGAGACACGTCAAAACACCGCCTCGACAGGCAGGGCGTACGCCAACCATAAATCAAGAGGCTTCACAGCCCGCCATTATCAAACATTTACTTCTTTTGTACAAAATGCTTCTCTTTTATTTTACTGGTTTTTACTTTCACTTCACAAACTCTTCTTTCTTTGTACCTATACTTCGCTCCAACACCTTTTCACACCTGTCGAACATTTTAACTAATCTCAGATTGCAAAACCTACTTGGTACAATAATGGACGTAGCTATCTCATAACAAAGAAATAAATATCCAAAGATAATTCTTTACATTTTTATCGTTTAGTTCCAAAGTACTCCCATTTTGTAATTTAACCCATTTCGATTCTGGTACTTTTAAACAACGAAAGAAGACTTTCGATCGTTTAAAAATTGTTCTCCAAAAGTAAGAAAAATATTTTCTAAACTATATTATTTTATTTGTCTGGAAGAGTATTTTTCGGGTTAATTATTAATAATAGCGTGAAATAAAAAGTTCGATTTTTAAATTTCGATCGCCACGACGCGACTCTTCGCCCAGGCGTTCACCCTACGAGATAAAATGTTATTTACGTTACCTTTTTACGTATAAATATTCAGTTCGCTAATGCATACTGATTTTTATTCTTTTTTAAAACGACCATTATCCATTTATTACTTGTACTTGGCAGCCAACGCGTTGAAACATGTTTCCATAATACAAGCAGCGCAAATGCGTGCTACATTAAGAATAATGGCAGTTTTGACGGATGCGGCGACGTAAAAAAGTCTGTAAATTCGACTTTGTTGCCCCTCTGTTTGCATTCAACTAAATCATTATTTTTGCCAGGTATTTTTTACGCGATGTTTGCGCACAGCTATAGCGCGGATGTCTATGGGTTGGGAAATATATTGGATCGTGATTTTTAGGAATACAATTTATTTTTACGAAAAATGATAAATTTTATTTGGAATATGATCGGTGATAAAAAAAAAAACAATATTTCGTGAGCGTGGAAAAATTGAGAGGGCCAATAGTTTCTAAAAGAAAAGTTCATTTCTTTTATAGAAATATCCGTTTGAACCTATTAAAAGAATATTTGCATTTTTAATATAAACCGTTAAAGGGTTAATAATTAAGTGCATATTATCAGACTCTGTGTCGTCGAACCTACTTTCATGAATCACAATTTCGTCGATCATGGTATCAGAGACAGTATGTGAGCGATTAAAAAATTCTTTTAAATTAGAAAAGCAGATGTTTCATTCCACAGTTTATTCCATATTCTGGAGATAACTTGGAAGCAGATAGTCCACTTTTAACCGTGGACCTAGATCCTCGTAAAGTCGCATAATTGCAGCATCAAGCCACTCGTGACGTCGTCCTCTTAATTTTTCACTAATCTCGGAGAATAAAGGGAAATCTCTGGCAGACAAATTAAGACTGAACGGCGTAGATTGACCGACGTCACAGCGAAACCCCGCGTGGCGGCATCAATAAAATCCAACGTCTCGATATTTCAAATTTTGACACGCGGGATTTTCAGGCACGAAAACTAAAAGATCGATCACCCGGCGAATAAGTTCTTTCTCGTGAAAAATAGGATAAGAAAAAGACTTTTTTTCTTCCGAACAAAATAAAAAGGTTCTTGAGATTCTCCTTAACGTTCGAACAGTAAAGTACTTCCATGAATATCTTTCAGAATGTTTACACGTCGAAAGTGTATGAAAATTCCAAAGTTAAAACTCGTATTCGCGTGGCTCGAGAGAATCTGTTTCGACGCTTCCCAAACTTGCCGCCAGAGGGCTGCGCTCAACCTTCCTCTCTCACGAGTGCTCCTCGACCGATCATTGAACATTCCGTTAGGCTACTCGAAAGCAATAATGTTTCAGTAATTACACTTAAAGCGCATATATTGCGTGTAAATTGATATCAAACTTTGAAACGAGATATTGTGCAAGCTTCGAAAAGGTACTTGCATAATATGGATATATTCGAACCATTTATATGTAATGAAAGTACACATTATAAAACTATAGTTACCAGACCAGATCAGAGAATATCTAATATAATATTTTCGAAAGTTTCGATTCTATTGAACGAAGATTCGAGTATATCTGCAAGTACTTATAGAAGCACAAGTATACTTGATCCCGTCGCTATCGATGAGTCGCGAGACGCCACGAGTCCAACTCGAGATCGAAAAGATTGGCACGTTCGTGCGAACCCAATTTATAATTGTACAAACCCGAAGGCAATACGATTATCGGGGGGATGCACAGCGCGTAAAATAGCGATTTGATCGCGCGGATGCGAGCTTTGCTGGTCGTTCATCATCCCGTTCGACGCCCGGCGAAAGGAAACTGCTCTTAGAAACTGATGTAAACGAAACCAAATGCAGTTACTATTTCCCCGCGCGCGGAGAGGAACTGTCAATTTCTGGAAAAACGATTTCCAGCCCGGCGTGGAAAATGGCGTAGCCGCCGACGGGGATCGATGTAGGTACGTACACAGACGGAGGAGCCTCGATGGGAACGGAAGCGCAGGTAGAGTTGCCTCTTTACGGAAATGAAGCAATCGACGAGAGACCAACGGTCTTATTGCTCTCATTGACTGTCATTACGCCCAAGTGCCATTGACGCCTTCTCCATCATGTAGAATAAACTGGAACTTCCCAGCTGGAAATAGAAATTTATGCGGCGGGATAGAACAGCAGCGGCAACAGGAACTTCCTGGACCGGCCCGGAAAAACTCCGCTTCCGATTTTCCAATGTAATCACTCAGACCTGAAACGAGGGTCCTCTGTCCTCGCGAGGAACTGCTGTTTGCCGCGTTTCCACGGAAAATGAGTTCAGCCCAAGAATGTTTTACTTTCGACCGAGTGTTGCTTTAGCGAAATTCGAATAACAGCGAGCGAAATTTAACTTTTATAAAGGAACACTGTCGTTCGAAAATTTAATCGATCGTACTGGACGAAAGTACAGCTACTCCATGGAAGTCCAGCTCTTTATATTCGTTGATTTTATTATTTCAACATTATAATGATAACACATTTCAACAAAGGATGACATTTCTTATTTGTAGCTCTATAACAATGTTAAACATAATATTGATATTTTAAAATAGCAATTGTAGCAAGGCATAGACGCGAGTAATGATTGTAATTGAAATTGTTTTAAATCTAACCAAATTTGAAACGAATGTAAATTATTGCTTCGAGAATTTGATGATATCAGCGACGTCCCTTCGTTAAATGAATTTATTCAAATCTTTCGATCGTCGAATCAGAAACGACTTGAAGATGCCGCAACAGCCGAAGAACAAAACGTAGCACGGCTGGAGGATTAACGAATCAAAGAATGGTAAGGATACGTCACGTATCGCGGATCAAGTTTTCGCCCCGACTGATCCACGCTCGCGTATAACTCGAATCCTCCTCTTGGCGGCGTACGAACATCCGGCACATAATGTTCCATCGGCGTTAAAAGCATTTTCATTAAATTCTTTGGGTGGCGAAACGCGATAGGTGGATAATGCGGCCCGTGGGAGGGGACGAGGTGGCGAGTAGATAAGCGTATGGAAGAACTTTTCAAGTACTCGAAGCACTTGGGCGGTTCAGGATTCGTCGATCCTCCCTCGACTAGGTAAATCTGTCCGCTAAAGAATCTTTAATCCTCTCCGCTCATTTTCCGCGCAGCTCGCATAGTTTAATCAAGATTTACTCGGGAATAACCAGACATTCCTTCTGGACAGGAAGAGAGAACGGTTCTAATGCTGTTGAGATCCCGCGGCGATTCCTTAACCGGGACTATCGTTATTATCGGTGGCACAATGGAGAAGTTTCAAGAAAACGTTTGTACGTTACACAGGCTTCGTAAGTTCATTAAAACTGATGCTTGCTTGTTTGTTAATTTCTAATTGTTTCCTTATATATCATAAGCAGGTAAATTAAGATATCAAAGGCTTGAATAAGACCTTTACATGTCACGATACCTCTAAAAATGGCTTTGTGGCGCTGCTGGCTGAGGGTAGAATATGGGGAAATTCGTAGGAGGTCAGAACTGGAAAGGAGGGTGTTCCTTAGACGACTGGAATATTGGGAAGTCGGTCGAAGAATGTATATAGAGCAACCTAGGGGTTGGTCAAGCGCTTGTGAGAGCGCGAGCCCTCTGGTGGCGAGCATGGGAGGCGACGCCACACCCCCAAGAGTTATGCGTTTAAAGGCTAATCTGGTGTTGTGCCAGAATCTCTGATTTTATAAATAATTCACATTTTGCTTTATAATTTACTGAAACTTTAACTTCAGAAAGTTGAACCAAACGTCCACCTGTTAAATATTGTATATTTCTATACGAGAAGTACTAATTTTCGTTCATAGACTTCCATTTAATATTTTGAGTAAACAAAATAGTTTCTTAGACCTCACAACCCACGTTTCTAACGTTACAATTCTTCCACTATGAATTATTTTAATTTCCCAACCTAGAAAATCAGTTCCTTTCTTCAAAAGACTCACTACAGTGTGAAATTTTCAAACACTTTTATTCCCAACGCTTCGAACGGTTAACTTCATTATAGTTCGATTATTATTTGCCATTCGAGTCAATAAACGCGTTCCGCAGATTTCGCAGACTTTCGTTCATTTTCTATAAATCTCCGCTTCGGAACATATTAAATTTCACGCAACAACACGAATTCCCAATATGCGCTTCACGATATATGGAATTCCCTTGATCATAAGCCAACTACAATGCATTTAATCTCCAGCGATCGAACGTTGAATGCAGCATTATCCGTTTTTGTGATGGATGGCAGAAGATACCAGAAGCATTTCCATATCAATAGAAAATATTTGATGGACGTTTGCTGTAAGAGGTGTAAATACAGTCCGTATTTTGCACGTGTAATTTCACGGAATTACGGAATCCCGATTTAATTTTACTCGATCAGAAAACACTTTCCGTTCGTATAATATTCGCGCTGTTTACAATTTATTTGTTCATATTTTCTTCACTAATTTATCGATACTTGCATCCCTGCGCATTCATTCTGAATTAATCGTTGCAATGAAAAATATTAATTTCGTCGAATGTAAAATCTCGCTAACAACGAATTATTTTTAACTCTCAATTTCAAATTTTCTATTGTATATCGTTGAATATTTCCAGGTAAAGCTTGTAGTCAAGGTGATATACAACAATGCCGACTACGTGTTGTTTTTGCGCGTTCAAATAGTTTCAACGCGTCCCAGTTGATTAAATTCTGTTTTTCTGTTGACATATAAAATGGCGCGCAACCGAGGGCTTCCTATTAGAGCACAAATTGGAGCCGAGGACGATTCATAGCTTTTACGTAGTCTTTTCGCTGGTGTAATTCATTGAAATAATTTGAAAATGCGTAAATATCGTCTTAGAGCAATTAACGCAATTCTGGAACCTCGATTACTTTAATACCACTGTGAACCAAAATAGTAAATGAACGATGAGGTAATTCAACGTTGTCTTCTACGAAACTACGTATAAAAATTTGACTAATCGAATAAACGTTGTTCGAGCGTGTAGTTCCCCACGATTGAATAACGAGACTCAACGAGTGCAAATGTGAAAGTGAATAAAAAGATATTTCGAGCATTAAAAATTCAAAAATGTGGCGCCTTTGTTGTAAAATTCTTTATTAAGTGGCCCTGATAGAAGAACCGCTCTATACACCAGCACATACTATGTGGTAAAATTACCATATGGGTCGAGGGTTCGCAAAAGAAATGGTCGGTTTCGCAAAAAGAAAGTGCCGTAATATCTATCCGGGGGGGATCCTGCGGCGCGTCATACTTGTATCCTTATCCACTTACCTTGGCGAGCACCTGACGGTAACGCCGTAAAAACTCTTGTGTCTTTTTTACCGGGCCACTGAAAATTACTCTTTAATGGCGATAGCCTCGATTCTGCTTGCCAGCGAACGCTTAAAATCGTCTTTATACCGGTTATGGTGCTCGACAGGGACACCGGGCCTCGCGCAGATATCGTCGTTTTATCTCGCGCCCGCATGCAAGTAGCCGATCAAGATTTCCCTCGCTTTTGACGGGTGCTTCTTTTCAAGTAAAGGTAAAAAACGAAAAAGGAACGGGCAAAGGAAGAGTAGAATGTTTAAAAATCCCTTTATGAGACGAGATACTCGATCTTAGGGGGGTGGAGCCACAATGGAAGTCGAGAAAGGCCGACAAAGTTTCTAATTTTGTTACGTGGGTAAGGGATGACTATCTTTTAACACATTAAGGAGGCCAAAATACGACGAAAATCAAGAATATCAATTTCCTGACTGAGGCTTCGTTAAAAAGTTACTATTTAAGTAGACAAAGTTCCAAGGAATACCATGCGATTATTTCGCACGATATACTATAAATTGGATAATTTAAACGGATATCGCTGCGAGGGCACTTCATCAACCGAGTCAACATAGAAAACGAAACAACGTAAAATTTCATTAGTAAAATTATCTCCGAGGAACCGTAAACCGAAAATTTCACCGTGGTTCGGTCGCTGTAGGATCTCGCGTCCTCCATACAGTCACTGGAAAAGGTAGTTAACGGCCGTGCGTGTAATTGAAGTGATAAATTCCATCGGACGAACATAATTTTCCACCGTTGGAAAAGCAGGGAATTCAATTTAATAAGATTTCACGGTAGCTAGCAGGAACGCGAAAGCCTCTTTTAAGTACCTTGTCCGTGCGTTAACAGTCAGGTTTAGTGGAACTCTTAATTTAGCCGTCGCCCCGTTTGGCCGTTCTCCCCAAACAACGAATCTCACGGGAATTATTGTCCCGTTCGATGTTATCGCCCAAGTGTACACGGGGACTTGACTGACCCGCGCGCTAATTGCTTGTTTCGTTTGCGCCCTTCCATCCAGCTCCGTTGCTTTTTAGCCGGATTTAATGTTACCGGGACTGTATTTTCGCTCGGTACGGTTCCACGGAGCGCGAAAGTATCGTCCTGTTTCTCATTGTTAACGGGGGCTGGCCCCTGGCCGTAACCGCTGTCCTAGGTGCGCGTTTATTACCGCGCAAGAAATTTGCGAATTAGTAGAAATAAAACGACGAGGAGCGCGCTAGGGCCGGCCGCGCGACCATGGAGTCTACGGGAACGAACGGAGAGGCCACGAGAACGGAACAAGCGAGAGAAGCATTAGTTAATTAGGTTAGGCAGGAGGCGTGACGTCGTAATTATTGCAACGTAGCTCGAGCTAGCATGCCCGCCTGCCTACAGGTCTGCTTGCCTGCCACAACAAAGTTATTAATTGCTTCCTACCATTCTCCAGCCTAGGCAAACCAGCGCATTCGCAAACATTCTGGCCCACCTACGCTACACCCACTTGCATACCTCTGTGTAATACCTCCAGGACTCGTCATTGTATTTTATCGTTTCTTCTGGCCCTCCCGGACAGGACATTGGTTGGATTTTAGAGAAATACGCTCGGACCCTGATGGATAATTCACTGTATCACGAGAGCGTCGTTAGATCCTGAGTGCCATCGATTAACACTAAACCTACCGATACTTCGTGTATACCTATTCCTACCATGACCGGTCAAATGATTTCTAATCGCCTAATTTTTGCATCATATCGTATAATATACAGTCGTATGATCAGTAGGAATTGCTGAAACTTCTTTAGGTATGTAGCGTCAAAGTAAATTGCAAAATAAACATAGAAGATAAAATAAATTATAATAGTTTTTATAGTCATCGGATAGAGGATGAAATGCCCTTTAAAACGAGCGTTTGTACGAGTCGATAGCGTAATTAGTTCCGGAGATATAGCGATTTTAATTTCAAGTCGATGCGGTGGCTAGTTTCGGATATACGACGGTCCGAAGCCTTTGTTTACGTTCATTGATTATCAATGAACTCGCGCGCGTGAAAATAGTAAACAGTGCGTAGTAAATTCTTGGAAATACTACGCGAAACTAGGTCACGAGAGTCACGACTCACGTGCGACAAGGAGGTCCGGCGCTACGCTTCAGACGGAGACAGAGATAGTCAAATTAAGAAAAATACCCCTTTACATAAATTACGATATCTCGAAAACGGTAAGTCCGATCGTCAAAAATCAAAAACTGTTTTAAAGGGGAGGCCTTGCCGCTTCTAACAATACCCTAATAATTAATAAAACCCTAGTAGTTTCGGAACTGCACGCGTCTAAAGTTTTAGTATTTTTAATACGCGTTATTAGACTGTCCTAAGACAATGGAAACTGAATACTGGACTATATACAGGGTGTTCGGCCAGTCCTAGGAAAATTTTAATGGAAAAATTCATTGTACGTATGCTATAAGAAAAATCGTAAAGTTAAATGTGCGCTAAAATAACATTGTGCGTTAGAAATTCTAAAACAAAATTTAAAAAACGGTCATTTGACCGGTTCGTGGTAGGTTTAGTGTTAACTCCTACTTGGTACACAAAAGGCCGTGAACCGAGTTAATACTAAATTTAACGGGACATTCAATAGATGGGGTTACACAGAGCTATAATCGTCCCACTTTAATTACTTATATCTTAAAAACTGTTGACTATCTATATACATCTATTATATAACCAGGAACAGCGAGACAACAAGGAGACCGAAACGAGTGATTGTAAGACAGATTCTTATGTGATATTAATTTGTGTAAAAAGATTGTTTGTGTTTGGTATGTTTCAAATTCGTTTATATAATTATATCATTTGTACATTTGTTCCAAATAGAATTCTCTTTGTTAAATCCTATTTTACACCAAGATCGCTATCATTCTGCACAAGCAGATTAATAATGACAGTGCCTGCGAGTCGATCAATCTGCTTAACGCCATTTTTAAAATGAACGATCAGCTCAGCGATGGCGTCTAAAGCCACCGACAAACGAAACGCGCGTCAATCATCTTCGCGATAATAGAGAAGCCCGCAATCTAACGCGACATGCGGTAGCAAAAGGCTCCAATCAACGAAACGACAGCTCAGATCGAGCTCTTTTTTCCTATCCCGTTCCAGCTACGCTGTTTCCATTCTGTCGTACCTCTCCACTGTTCGCAGGGGAGACACGTTGCAATCGTACGTGACGTCGACGCGATTGCCACTTACGAGTACGCCCAATTGCGTATCATCGTTTGCTCTGTCGACACTGATCGGCGAACAGAAGCAACTCGTCAGCCGTATAACGACGCAGGAAAATCCAATATTCGCGCGGTGCACGTGCCGCGTCCCTTCTACGCTTCATGAATCCAATTTCGCGCGTATCTGCGACAGATCAAAAGGTCCGGGCTTGTATACGCCCGCGATTGCGCACTCGCCTGGTTACTTTTCATCCGCCAGGTTTCACCGGTTACATCCGAACGCCGATTAGAACGCGGCTGGGCTCTAGATTTTGAAAATCTTCAGTACAGAAAATCAGTCGACTTCTAGTAATTCTTGACATTAGGTATTGGTATAGAAGATATTAGACTTGGATAGTATAGAAGTTACTAGGCTTGGAGGTTATGTGCCTTGCGCAGAAGAACCAAACGCGTCTGGCGCGCATTGCTTCCAAAATGGTCGACTTTTGTCCCATGGAAGCTTATCTCTTTGTGATTACCGTTTATCGAGACTTTCTAAAGTCGCTTCGAGTTAAAATTTCTCCCTTTTATCGATTTCAACGCGGTACCAAGATATAGAAAAGTGAAAACTATATGTTATTTGTCTCAACATGATTCAAAGATGTTACTCTTTGGTATCATTTTCATCGTAAGGATCTCGTGAGTCCGATTAAAGCAGTTTTACGACGACATGAGCGACGGATAGGGATGAAAATAAAGACACGGGATAATAAAACAATAGCTTCGTAGAGTTGCCGGTAGATTCATCGATTAGTTTGTGCCAGCAGATCCTATCTTAGACGCCCCTTCCACTTAGAAACTATCTCCTATATAAAGAGCCGTTAGATCAAACTCTGTGGCGAGAAAGATCCATCTGGTGGTCGAATTTCTAACTTAAGTTTTGAACTTAACATAGTCTCCATGATGTGGGGAATTCGGTTCGAACCGTAGCGAACCTGCTGGAATAGTAATAAGCCTGCAGAATCCCCTTAAACAGCCTCCGCACCACCATGGAAATTGTTCGAAACTTAAGTTAGCAATTTAGCCGATAGATGGCAGATCTCTCTCGCCGCGGAGTTTGATCCAAAGTCTTACATAAGCGACAGTTTCCAACTGTAGGGCTCATCCAGAATGGAATCCATCAATGTAAGTACATTCATAATTATGAAATTTATTTCTTTAATAGATAAACTATGTATGCATGTATTATGTAGTTTTAGTAAAGAATACGTTTGTTTTTTCTGTCACGGAAACTCACTAAAATTCCAACTTTGAGGCAGTAACTTATTGGGAATGCTAGGGACAATCACGAGACTGTTGCTTAGGGAAAAAATTGAGACTTTTACGCAAGATTTACTGCATTTATACGGGCGGAGATGTTTCATCGACCTATCACGTGGCAATCTTATTTCGCTGGCAGAAAGAGGGGCGAAAAAGGAGTTTCAGTAAGAATAATTCGTCGCATCTAAGAACGACGTGAAATCCAATATGCAGGCAGACGTGGCAGTGTTGCTCCCAGGCGCGAATCTAATTTTGCTGGCCTATCAGGGACGTTCGCCCGCGACGTCGGAATCAGAAGCGTTCGTTTACGTTTAGACGGGATTATGGAAATTGTGATATCCGGGCTGAATACTCATTGAGGGAATTGCTATTTGATTTCCTGCCTGTGTAAATATAGGATTGAACCTGGTACGGAGCGATCTGCTTATTTTTCATTCTTTGCCTCGTGACTTTTGTTCGATGTTTATGCCCGATATTTTGTAAACTATTGCTACGTATAGCTACGTGACACTATGGCTTTCCACGAGACAGGAGTAACTATAAAATATTTTTAGTACGATGGAGAAAAATTAATAAACATAAAATTTAGAGCAGTTGGCATCATCTATAGGATTATCATTTAATATTCTTAAAATTTTTAAATATTCTTCACTTAAATATGCGTTGTTTTCATTTTTAAACATTAAAATCCTCCAATCCGTCCAAAAATTATGATGTTTCATGGTCAGGCATTATATTTTCGGTAAAGAATTTCTTTCTCGGAAGTGCCTAGGATTTCGTAGGTATGTCTATTCACCATAAATGACTGTAATCGACCCCTGCAACTAAAAATAATTTTTCCAGAACGATGTGAATCTATTCAATTTCGACGACAAAGTCCACCTTCTTGAATTTTTTTCTCGAAAGTGCGTAGGATTTCGGGGATATGTCTATTCACCATAAATAACTTTAATTGACCCGTGCAATCGAAAATAATTTTTCCACTTTACGGGGTTAAAGAGCAACTTTTCGAATATTTTTGGAATTTTTACATATTCTCTACTAAAATACGAATTATTTGCCTTTTGGAAAATTAAAATCGACCAATCCGTTCAGAAGTTATGATATTTTAAAGATACGCATTTTCAGGCAATCATTTCTGCCCAGAAATTATATTTTCGGTAAGGAATTTTTTTCTCGAATATGGTTAGGATATCAAGGGTATGTCTATTGACCAAAAATGATTATAATTAACCCCTGCAAGCAAAAATAATTTTTTCAGAACGATTTGAAACACATGAAATTTCAGTGAAACATATCAATGTATGGTCAGACATTATATTTTCGGTAAGGAATTTTTTCTCGAAAGTGCGTAGGATTTCGGGGGTATGTCTATTCACCAAAAATGATTATAATTGACCCCTGCGACCAAAAATAATTTTTTCAGAACGATTTAAAATTTTTTAATTTCGTTGAAATATTCGTCCACCTACACCCTGTACTACATACATGTATTTGCTTGCACACTATAGCTGTCTGCCCCATTAATACTAATTCAGGGAATAGTATCTCAACTGGCAGTAAAATTGGGTCACGAAGGTCCATAAAGTGTAATGTCTACTCATATATCTCGTCTGTGACCAAAGTCTACCAAAAGTTGATTTAATATCTAGAAAATGTACTGAACAATATGTCTTATAATAGTTTTGACAGTATTCATATTTTAATATAAAAATAAAAATCAGCTAAAATTCATTGCCCGAAGTCCAGCAAGCTCAAAAGTGGCTTAATTATAATTGATAGAACGTTGCAATAAAATTTTGTGTAACCATTCCTGGACACATGGTTGACCAAAAACGATATGCCAAAAAATGGTCAGAAAAATAGATCCGTAGGCTATTTTCCGAGGAAACTCCCTCAAATGTACCCTCGCGTTTGCCAACACGCGAACAGATTGCGTTTCGAGTGTTTCAAGTTGTCCCTCCACGAGCAATTTATTTGGGTTACACGGGCGCATTAAGCGACATATTTATTTACAGCTTCCGTGGAGAGCGTAAATCTAATTTTCCGTCGCATCAGTGCCGTTTACACTGATATTTGGACACGTCCGTATCCTTCTTGCGTCGTAAATCACGTTTCGGTTCTGGTACCTCTACCCTTCTGCTGCACCCCATCGAACCAGTGACTCGCATTCCGCGCAATAATACGAGGAAACTAGTTTGCGATGACGGGAGCGGAAAATAGGGCGTAGTGCAGTGTAAACGCGTCACTTTGCCTCGGTGAGTCGGTAAATGTTACGCCGTTCCCTGTATCTAGGTTCGACGGTAGTTAAAAATCCTAAACATTTTACTAGAAATAAAAAAAAAAATAATTGTTTCTCTATAAAAACGAGACACTGCACGCGTACCGTTGCGCCCTCTATTCGTTACATTAGAATTTCAACTCCGTACGCGACGAAATAGGATTATAACCTCGACTCCGTACGCTTGCTTCGCAGAAAAGAGTGAAATTTCCATATGAAAATGCAAAACAGCCGTTTTTTTTTTTTGTTATCGTTTGCTATTCAATCCGAGGACTATTTTGTTCGTTTTATTTTAATATTTATTCGTTCCCAACGCTTGAAAATTGAAACATATGTTTCATTTCTTCCTTTTGAACGTTTTTGGAAGGTCCAAATTGTCAAGAAGAGAACAACAAAAAACATTTCAAGTCACTTTGTTCGCCGGAATTTAGAAGTAACCGAAACTCATCGAATTCATCGCGACGAAAACAAATCGTGGCGGGAGGCTAAAATTGAATTTTCGATTAGTAGAAATCGCGCCCGGGGCGGAGGACCTGTCGATCGATTTTCTTCGAGCACGTGAAAGATCCGATGGAAGAAAATCTGAAAAGCTTCGATTGCAATTTAGTACCGAAGAATTGAATTACGCTGGTGAAATACAACTTAGAGATAAACGTAAATTGGATGCTACTGCTGTTATAAAAGACGTCGTATTTTCCTCGACTAAACGCGACGTACAATACAAAGATGCGCATAGGAAGAACGGACAGGCTATTAAACAGTTTCCATACGATAAACCTTTGGCAGCAGAGATAGAAACAAAATAGATCAGCGTTGGTAGGTCTGGTTCCGATGCAAATCAAATACAAAGAAATTGGAATCTATGGAAAAATTATTTCATCGAAATGCACAATGTTTAAAACATTGCAATATTCGTGTGACAAAAGTATTTAAAAAATGTATCCAAAATATCTTACAGTGTGAAAAATAATATAAAAAATACCGATTGCAAGGTTTGAAAATTAATTAATAAACAGCATTTTTTACACTTTTTTTCTGGAATTTTTAATTATAATAAAAAAGGACCTAAAATTTTTTACGTGGACTCGAAAATAAGGTCTATTCGTGGAAATATTTAACTAAAACTGAGTAATACAGTGATACCAATTACTGCATCAGAAATTATTAGGGTAAACGAAAAAATAATAGAACGTTTCTATGTTATTTTACTAGTTGTTTTGAGACCGCAAAGAGATTTATTTTGCAGTATTCGTAGTATAATGCGTCGACAACGGCCCATAAAATATTATTTCATGGAGCAGAAATAATATTTTACGCAATTCTTCCTGCAAAATTGCTGGGAAAAGAAGTGCACGAATCTCGCAATAAAGATACGAAGAAATATAGGGAAGGCTATTCTAGATTCTAGAATACAAAACCTGAATGACATTTTTCACCAGTATACTCTCTTTAAATATGAATCTGCTGTTATTTATTTAGATTAAAATTTTATCAATTTAATTTTTTCATAAACTACACTCTAAATTAAAATTCTATATCCTTTTAAAAAGTTTCAGGTCGAAGAAAATTTGCATATGCAAATCAAGTAGCCTATACTTTTCTTTGGGACACAAAGAGCGACTAAACAAAATTTTATCCGAATTGAACAAAAATGGTAGGAGTTATAGAGAAATCACAAACACACAAAGTTTAAACGTAATATCAATAATAATTTGCTGATTTCGTACTAGTACCTACTAGTTATCCGTGGTTTATCGTGGCACGATTAGAGGTAAATATCGTGCACATCGATTGAAATTGGATTCTAGAAATTGGAACAATTATACGTCTTTTTTAAACGAAGATATAGCACAAGGCGCTTCAATTACTAAATTAAACCCTGAGACTGATTGGTCCCGAATCTCCTATACGGCAACTTCAGATTTTAATTGACCGTTGGAAGCTTGATTGCCGCTGTATTTTCTAACTGATGGCTGATTGCTAACTGCTTTTTTACTAATTGCTCAGTTTTTGCGAAGGCGTCGCTCTTGACCATCGCAACCATAACACAATATTCCTGCTGGTGAACAGAATTTTGACCACGTGAAATTTCTATCAGATTCTCGATACTTTTAAGGAGATATTTCCATTCAGAGTAGTCGCTTTTACAGCAACATTTGGTAAAAAATATTTCTTGTAATTATGACAACAAAATTTTTTGGTCGTAGCAATAATGAAGAGGATGAAATTATTGGTTCAAATATGAACTTGATAATTATTATAAATTGGAACATTTTGTAAACTCTGTCAACGACTGTTCGTAGATCTATTCAGCCGCTCTTTTAGAACGAGTTGGACATCTATGTAATGATTTATTCACGGGCACCTTGCTTGTTAAACGAATCGATCCCTTGGCGCACATTTCCAACTTCGAGTCATTAGACAGTCCCGTTGGATCCGAATAACTCATAAATGAGCCCAAAATTGCCGTCTACTCGAGGCTAGCGACTACATTTCGAGCCACCAAATAGTCATTGTTGATTCAAATTTCATCTTCATATAAGAAAAGCGTTAAAAAATTGTAAGCACAGACTTTTTTCTGAAATTGCTCCCAAAAGTCGTTGAAAGGTACTTTCTTCACAGAACTCGAAAATATTGAAAAAAATTTGTTTGATAAATTTTTCTTATAGAACGGAGCGATTATGGAGAAGATAAAAGGACTGCAATGGGTACAAATTTATTGGATCGTTGGAAATCACATATTCAATTGCCCATGACGTCGCGAGTCCTTTTATCCTCGGTGTCCCATCGATTTCACTCTTGGGAACAGTGGCTTTCTTGAAACACATCGGCACCTTTGGATCTGCAGCAGAGTGTCATTATGGCGCAAACCTTTGTTTGTCTTCGAACTAAAGACGAAACCTCTTTGCTTCGGTATTTGGGACAGAAAGCGTGTGCTTTCAAACGCGAAAGGGATGTGAAACGAGTGGCTTAAGCAAGCAATTGATATCGCGTTCGATGCAGATCGGTATCAAAACTTGGAAACATATTTTGAAATGTTCAATTTATGAATCACGCCTGGAGTCCATTTTAAGAATCATCACGATGAAACGAAATTTTGTTTCGTCTCTTAGAATACATCGATTAAACATCTATGTTAACACTTGCTCATTTCATTTTGTATTATAAGTAGCAAAAGTTTGAATCACTGATTTGAGAACGCATATAAAAGTTCATTTAACAAATGAATAAAAGCACCCAAACGCTTTTGAGACACACCAGAATCGAGTTAATAAGTTTTCAGGCGACAGCAGCTAATCAAAGTATTGTCGATTTCTAATACCCTAATACCTGTCTCGAACGTTATCGGTGAAATCAGTCAAACATCCCGCGACACGCTATACTCCCATTAGTCACTATCAGTTTCCTCATCAAAGTCAAAGCCATCACCGTGATTCGGTTCGGATCCCCCCGAGCTGCGAGCCGCAAGAGTAAATTGCGAAGTCGGTTCGACTTTGGGTCAACAAAGAGCCAACTGAAACTTGTGTGCACGCCACCGGTCGCGACGCATCTCTTAAGAATTGACCGCACCGGTGTTACTTATCGAAATTGATTTTGGCGGTAACGTCTGCACCGCGGCGAACGGACAGAGAAATGGGAAAGTTCACGGAACGGAACGGTGAAACAAAACGTCGCGACGAGACCCGCGACAGATAGAGGGTAACGGCGAACGAGGCGGAAGGATGGAAAAGGGAACACGTTTCCGGATCCAACTTGACGGCGGGGATCGAGGTTATCAAATTTCATATCGGTTCTACCTCTTACGGGACTCCTGGGAGTGGCTCGAGATGGTCACACGGGCGTACCAACCGCCTCCCAACGATTCCCAGCAGCTGTTGCTGGCCCATCGACTTCGCTCACGTAACACGCCACTTCCAGCATCTTCCATTACCGTATCGAAATTTCTTACTCGCACGCCAATCTCGACGGCCTTTATCGGGATCGCGACGATCCCGCGACCTTCCCGTTCCGTTCGTAAAAGATTCATTGGATGATCTAACGATCTCTCGAGACAGCCTCGACACGGCCACCGCGCTGGAACAAATAACGGTTAAGTGGACGTGTAACACCACGGTGACCAGTAGGATGGTCCTTATTTTCCGACTTTCGATTACTTTTTTACCCCCGTCTTTATACTACTGTTACATGAGAAGTTTATTATTCAATAATGCAAAAAAACGTAATCTTCAAACGACCTTGTGTACGAAAAATAGTCAAGGTTATTTGAAGGTCACGTTATGTTTCAACGTTGTGGCTAAAGTGTAGAGTAGGAGATAATTACTTTTAAATACAGTAAAGTACGAGAGGCCTATAGACAAACCTGAACAAACGATCTAATAATTTCAAAAGAAGGAAACAACCCTTGGAACCTCCACGTGATGTTATTATGAAAATGGTTGATTAAATATCTCCCGGTTTAAAAGTGCCCGTAGTGTGATGCCTAGGGTGGTCCTTATTTTTCGACTTTCGATTTTATTCGTTCTTGCCCTCTTAAATTGTGACACTTAGAGAGAAAATAACATGTGCAAAATTTTAGAGCGATTAAGACACATTGGTGATTCTAAAAACTTGAACAAATAGTATCAAATGTGAAATAGAGGTAGTGATTCTTAAAATGAACTCCGGGGCATGATTCGTAAATTGAACATTTATATCCCTCCTTGGGGCCTGTGTAGCGTGAAAGGCGGCATTATTGCAGTAACGATTCTTAAAATGAACACTAGGCGTGATTCGTAAATTGAACATTTATATCCCTCCTTGGGGCCTGTGTAGCGTGGCAGGCGGCATTATTGCAGTAACGATTCTTAAAATGAACACTAGGCGTGATTCGTAAATTGAACATTTATATCCCTCCTTGGGGCCTGTGCAGCGTGAAAGGCGGCATTATTGCAGTAACGATTCTTAAAATGAACACTAGGCGTGATTCGTAAATTGAACATTTGTGAAACGATACGAGCTGGAGTGCCTCGGTGTATGAATGTTAGTATCTCGTCTCCGCTGTACGAAAGATGAACACGCCAACCCCGAAGCAATGTTCATTTTAAGAATCGTTACTGTATCGATATGAAATTTGAACACGATAATGTAGTAGTGTCAAAGTATAGATAGTTAAAAAAATATTATATATCCATTGTCGTTACAATTATTATTATTTGTGGTTTCACAGTATTTTGTGCACGCTGGAAGCTATTATAGAATTCAAAATAACGCCCACCACGTTCTTAACAGAGTTTCAAATTATCGCGCGCGTACTTGTAATATATGTGCTGTAATGCTGTCTAAAATGCTGTTCAAACGAACTCGGTTCCTCATTATTCTCGAGTGATCCTTCTAGTTTAGTAGACAGCACTATTCTGCGCAATATTCAAAGCAACGGCGTGGACCTAACAGATGAAGTCCTCGAGAGTTATAAACTCCATCTAAATTTGTGTCCCGTTGAAACTAAAATTGTGTGTAATATGAATTGTGTCTTTTGTTGGCAACTTGGTCGGTTCGAAATTACGCTCAATCAAAAATGTTCCCGTAAACTTCACCTTCTGTGCAGCGTGGCCGATCGAATGTAGCGCGACTGGCCTTTATTGGCTGTTTCTACTTAAATTATTTATATCGCCATAAATACTACAAGTCGATTTCTTTGATTATAAATTTGAATAATTTATAATATTATACTTTTGTATTTCAGTACGGTGTCCTTACATAATTATAATGATTCATGACGTTTAAATTTGTTTTTCAGAAAGTCATGATTTTTAAGTTCCATCATTACTGGGACAAATGGACGATATATTAACAATTTTGGTATCAGGTCAAATGCAATAATGAGAAATATGTGTACTTGTACTTGGATGCAAATTAAATGTATAAAAATCGCAAAGGAAGAGAAACAATTTGTTTTGAGTTATTTTCCATCGAAAAAAATGCGGACGTGTGAAATACGCAAATAATGTGTATCAAATTCAGTTAAAAAAAAAATAAAAGAATAACGTTCGACGCGACAACCTATAAAATTGAGGCATTTTTTACGTGATTTTTGGATGTTTTCGTTTAAAATTTAGAACGCAATACCTCTCGTTCTTTCGTTGAACAAAAAGTAACTAAAAGTTACTAAAAGTAACTAAAAGTTACTTCCAATTGTTGCATTATCCAATATTAATAGAAGAATTCCGAAATAACAAATATCAGTAAGCAACGGTACAAAAAAAGGAAGAAAAAGAATTGTATTTGGAATATCGTATCGCAAACAAGGATTTCTCTGGCAACCCTAAGATAATAAGGATAAGGCAGAGTTGGGGTTCCCGTTTCTGGGACTCCTCCCACCGTGAAAGTCGATATTTTCGTTAACTCTACTATAATTGAATGTCTTGAAAAAAGATGGAGGACGGTAATCTTGTTATTACCTAAGGTAAAACAACAGCTCAACTTTAGCAATAGATCATAGTCGCGCGTCAAGATAAAAAGAAAAACGTGCAGCTGTTTAAAGTTGCCGCCGGTCGAGGCAATGCCGCCCTCGCGTTTATGCAAACGAAGCTAATAATGCTGCAGAGTTACTCTAATAAAACTATTCAAAGGCCTGAAACTAAAAGCGGAAAGAGACACTCGGCCTGCTTACGCTTGGCTTCGTTTTCCCAGAGTTGAATAATTCGTTGTATCCTAACCGGGGCACAGGTGGATTAAATTTCGTTCAAACAAAGGAAGCAATAATCTAATCTCTTCCTACGTTTTCTTAAATTCCAAAGTCTCTAACAAAAATACCTTACCAACAATCTATTTTCCAAATATAAACGATCAATTATATAATCGAAAGTGAGAGATACGAACCATTTATAATTGAAATTTGATCGATGATTAATTACTGGTAAAAAAGAATTTATTACATTTATTCCTTTGCTTCCTGTTTATTTTACAGTAAATTATGAATAAATTCGGGACTCGTTTTTAACACGTGAAGTACAAATGTTAGCTCGAGACCTCAAAATGGTATTTTAACTGAAATATCAGACGAGCGTCAGGCTGGTAAAATTACAAGATAATACTTATGCAGACTACAAAAGTATTCGAATAAGTGTGTTATTATATGAATGTTATTATTCTGCTACACTTTCTTACTGTATCTTTAGCGTTAGTTTTATACATTACTTCTGAACTTTTTGTATTTTTTAATAATTACGTGTTTAATTGGAAATTTAATTTCCATCCTGTTGCAAGATAAATGTAGGAACAAATTACTTTTATCAAAATAAATCAAAATTCCGTCTGGTATTGACCCATGACAACAATCAACTTTATTGCAATATATTTATTTTATTTATTCCCGATTTAATGGTGATTTCTAATGCTAGCAAAAATAAGTTAAAAACTGATTCTAAATGAACATACCGCTAATACATACGCAAACTTTTTCCTGAAAATATTATATTATCAACAACAAAAGATTCTGAAAGAAATTTCTCGTATCACAAATGTAAAAAGACTCATACGATACAAAATAATAAAAAACATTCTTAAACGATTTCAGAATGTAAATTTTTGGATATTTTTTTTAAAACTAAAGGTGTCAAATTTTCCACGAGTGCCAAAAAAAATCATTTATGAGAAGAGGATATAGTTGATAGCATGCATCATAAATCTTGTCTAGGGTAAACGGCAATATCAACAAACCGCGAGATAAACGTATTCTTCCTCGCTGACGTTCGCTGCAGCCTTTATCTTAATGGCTCCCCGGGGCCCAGTCGAAGGGTAAACGTAATCCCCGCGCGTTCTTTCGGTTTCTCAAATATCCGGTTTATTCTAATACTTCGTGGCCCCCTTCGATTCCGAGTACTCGAAGAATGCATAAAATATAAACCGTAGCAACATTTCCGCGCTAGTATCCAGCGGCAGCCACCTTAACCGTGTGGCTGACTGGTGAATGAGAACTCCAGTCGTCGGTAAATTTTGCAGCGATCCGAACGACGATGAAAACGGCACTGTGCTCGTTGAAATATTTATCGTTCTGGCGAACCCTGCGAGCACACTCTCCACTTAGGTTCTCGAGCATTTAAAGATACGCATCGTCGAACGTCCACGGGTATATACCATTAGGTTTCGGTATTTCTACTCCACGATTTCGATCCGATCCACCCCAATAGTTGGACAAATTTGATCGACCAACAACGAATATAAATTTCAAATTCACTCGTCGATAGATAATAATTCAATGTAATAATCAAAATCATTTTTTGCTCCTAAGTTCAGTGCAAATTGTTCTTTAATAATTTTTTCATTTGATTGAAGTAAACATGGTTTTATTTGTAAATATAATTTTATTCGATGCACACGCTTACGATAAAATTTCTTCAGCTGTTTGTATGTAGTGTAATTTCTATTATGGAGCACGATTTTGATGGAATATTTCAAAAAATCCTCCCCCTCGATCGTCTCAAAAAACACTCGTATTATTCCAATCATTCTGTCAGCTGTCTTTCCGCTGGCCATTCAGGGAAAATATGGAGAAGACTCGCGATACCATTCAGGGATGATAAGCGATTTTAGACGGATTCATGCTTCGAATACAAATCATCTTTCTTTGCATCCCGACGTTTATATCCCATACTTTCACGTACGAGTCTTTGCTCTTGCCATAGCAGAGAAGTTATTGCGTGACTGAACTAGCAAGTTATGCCACATTGGCTATTCTTGACTCGATTGAAACTTCACGAATGCGTGTATCGATTTTCAGAAAAATAACTGACACAGATGTGAGTCTAATTATAATCAACCTTTATGAGTGCAAGCTCGATGATTCCACAAAATTTAAGTGACAAGATTGGTCAGTTATATGGATCACTTACAAGGAATATCTTTTGTTTCTCATTGAACTTCGTTTGTAAAATGAATATTTTCATTTTCGATTTGTGTATAATTGGAAACTTATGGTGTGCACAGACAAGCAATTTGTGCAAATTATTTTATTGTATGTTGATAAGCTTGTACTTAAATGGCTCTTGAATCACAAAATCTGGTACAAACAGACCGAGAATACTAAAAATTAATTGCCAAACTCTTTCGAAAGGTATTTACTGTCGAGCCTCGATAATTGCACGAAAACCTCGTTTGTCGCATTGCATTGGCAAATGGAGACGCTAGTTACTTAACAACGAGTGAAGTTAGAGACGGAAAGAACAAACAGTGGTCATAGACCGTGGAAATATACTATGTAAATGAAACTTCGTGTTGGATCGGTTGTCTCGATCATCGCACGTATCTCGATATTTGCACCAAATTTTAGTTCCATTTTCCTGGAATCGTCGAGGCTCGTGCCGGCGTTTACTAAGTCACGGAAAACCACCGGAAACATGTGTTCAGACGATTTCAATCGTCAGAAACGACACAATTTTCTCATGCTAATTATAGCAGCGCATGCTGTCTGACCAACAATGTGCGACTCAATTTCGCAAACGACATATTTTCGTTGTTCGTAGTCTAGACGACTGGCGCTTTCGACGTTAATATGTGTTTGCAACAGGGAAAGGAGGCAGAGAAATGCAAAACGAGAAATGAACGGTCGACGCGACGGAACAAAACAAAAAGCAGGAAAAGGAGAAGTGAGAACGATTATTAAAACGAGACTTCGTTCCGAGGACGATATAATTTAATTAAACATTTTTTATTTATTTCACACGTAAAATGTCAAATTCATTTTTTTAATGTAACAAAAACTATGCCATTGTTCAATATTTTTGCTATTTTTGTGTTCCAGTAACGCGTGGTACCTTATTCTCGCTAGGAAGTTCTCGAAATAGCCACCTTCAACCTAAATATAATCCTACGGACGTCCCATCACAGAATTTCTGACCTTCGATATTGGCAACGGTTGCTAAATAACTAAATAGTTTTAAGTGGTTTCAAAAATACGATCCCAACGGATTTACGTCGATCAACTGTCTGCTGGAATATTATTCGTTTAAAAACTTGTACTATTCGTCTCCAGATCGAAAACGGTCCACATTTAGCAATAATTCGTGTCACTGATTATTTACGAAATTGACACAGAAATCTTTTATTAAGGTAACCAATAAGTTATCGAATTAAAAATTTTTTTATGGATAAATTCCTCCCTCTTTCTCTGTTTAATTGGCACATAAGATATAGAATCTACTTTACGAGAGAACCTAATAGCAGAGTTCCAGTTACTTTTAGATAAAAATATACTTTATTCGCCCAACCTTCGTTAAAATTTCACGAAGCATCCAGCATTGGATTTTGAACAATACATTTCGGGAATAATAATAACCTAAATCCTTCGATTTGAAAAAAACAAGTTACTCCGGCTTCGATATTCGCGAAACGTTTCTCTCTTCCCGTCGAAGAACAAAAACTCAACCGCTATCGTTGTATCTCACGGAAATATAATTTTCAGCGTCATCGTATCGTATACGGGAATACAAGTCCCGGAGGATTTAATTAAAAATCGCAATATTACTGAACAGAGAAACAATTAAAAAGCGAAAAGGGACATTATGAGCAAACAGAACGGACGAGGAACGGGTCGGCGAATAAAGGTTGTAAAACGGATGGAAACAAATTCGACCGGGGGGGAGGCGGAAAAAAAAACGTACAAGCGCGGCAAATCCAAAGCAAATAAATAACCGTCCGGTTCGGCGTAGTCCATCGAACAGATGGTAATAAGTTTTCGTGTACCCGTAAAAATGCGTTTGTCGATATAAACGGTGACGGGTTATCTTATCAAAGTCACGCTTTCGTTTTTCGTTGCGTGAAAGCGCGGGAACAAAGAACGGATCGGGATAAAACGCGACACATCCATTGTTATAATCTCGCTTTAATTGCATTTTCTACCTCAATGAATAGCCCGGATGCTGCTTTGTTCTCATTTCGTGGTATTACGCGGCAGCGGGTGTGCACACTCATGCCCGGCGACGTTAATGCCGCCTGTTTTCGCACAAAACACAGTATTTTTCGGTTACCGCGTAGACAGGCTTATCATAATTCATTTCGCGGCTTGGTATATTATTGCGGAATTGCCGCCAGATCGACTGGAAAATTGCCGCAGCACACCGACGGTGCACCGATACACCGATAATTTGACCGGTTGGAATATTTTAATGACGGTCGAGGTATCTTCATTTATAAAAACAGGAAATATTGGGCGATTCTACTCGATTTAGTTTACGTAGGATATTCAGGGACGGTGCAAACCACAAAGTAATTAGTCTACGTTCAAAAAGTAATAAAAAATGTGGTATGAAATTTTTTCGTACGGGGCTTTGTTTTCGCGGAAATCAATTTTTAATGTTCGTTGGCTAACGTCTGTTTCGGTAGTTAGAATATAATCGACTCGTAGTTATCCCCTCCCTTTCTCGACTATCACGCAGTGGCGCGACAGAGATGCGCAGAAGCATCGCGTCGTTGGTCTAACCTAAGAAAGGTGAACCTGTACTTATTTCGACCACTGTATTAATTTCTACATGTTTTTGGGAACGAATAATCAATTTTTTTGACGATTAAAATGGACGAAGAAGACTTTTATAGACCAGTATCTGCAGATTCTTGGAAAGCATCAAAATGAGAGAGAAATCTCACCAGAAACTGAGAACTAGGATTTGTCAACAATAATAAATCACCCACGCTCCCGGAAAACGTATCAAACACTCATACATAATACAGGATCATTCAAACACTTCAACGACCTATTATATACGGAAAGTGGAACCCACTTTCGGTCAATATTCTATGTCTTGATCTCGGGTCGCCAACAAAAAGAAGAAAGTCCTTCGACTGAAAGACTGAGCTACCACTGCGCCCAATGAATACACATCCTTGCTTTCGTCCTCGGTTACTTGGACGATGTTGGACGATATAAAGGAAGGGACAAACGATCGCTGGTCGTTTGTCATGGAATAGCCACCGGTGACTAAGAATGGTTAAGAGAGCGAGAACGTTAAACGAGGGCAGAGAAACGCCATACGTAATACAGCTGGAAACAATCATTATTCGTGATATATTGTTTCCCATTCTGACGAAGGAAGTAGGGCTCCTCTTACCAGACCAAATGGCCACGTGCCATTGTTCCAACGAGTACTATCGTATAACGCATATCCGACGCAGAAAATAATCATCAGTTCGTGTATCCGTGGAGCACAACACGCACAGTCCGCTTTTTATTAAATTTACGTTTTTAGCTGCAAACAACTCGACTAACCTTAAAAATTTTAGTTTTTAATTTAATATCTTTCATGAAATTATTATTACAGTTTCGAAGAATCCAAAATTTATTTATTAAATTTTTTTTAAAATGAACATGAGACAATTTTGAGAGAAGGGTTTCAAACCAATTTTAAGCAGCATGCATTTTTCAGTATAATGCCTTCCATGCTTCTGAAATATTAAACGTGGATTAGGGATTACAGTAAATAAAAAAATTTACCTCGGTCCAGTTCAGCTTATTATTTATTAAAATATCTGAGTAACGATTTGATATAACAAATTTTTCTGCCACCATGATCGAAAATGTTTTCATAACTGTCCGCAAAAGACTCACTTTCTCAGTTAATTTTGAAATATAAACGAAACGAATTTTGAGAAAAATGAATGTACCACATATCGTCTCGTCTCAATGATAACTAAATAAATAATAATCCCATTATTAACCCGATTTTTCTTGCAGAAAATTGATTTGTAACGTTTCTTCCGCCCAGAATGTAAATTTTACATCTTTTATACGTTTGTGCTGCTTAAACACAGAATTGGTTTCACAGCAATGGATTTATCAAAGGCGTGACATTCAAATTGGATCGCGCGCAGTGAAATTATTTGAAAGAATACGTAAACGTGATTTGCATGGACTAGTATGTTGATAAGAAGGAGGAAGAAATAAATTTACTGCATTAATAATTCAAGTGTATACCAAAGCAAACTGTGAGTAAATTTCTGCAAATGTTTGCATCGAAACTACATTGTGAGCCAACGAACAAAATTAAAAATACATTCTCAAAGTAAGTATGCTTCGGTGTGAGTTTAATATTCTGGATAGTGGAGCTCTATACTAAACACTTTAACGTTAAATAACTGCTAAACTATTAACCGTCCGTTCATGAAATCATGTATCAGTGACTTCAGCGTTTCAAGCACTATCACTGTGAAAAAGCTCATTAAAACGCGAGTGTTATACTTGAATTTTTCTCCTTGCGAGAACCAGCCACGCGTGAACCAACGAAAAAAGCGAATGCGTTTCGCTGGGAGAAATAGAGACGGACCAACGCCAAACGAGTCTCGCGTTACGTGCGCTCGGTTACCATTCACTTCAAAGCGACGCTACTGCACGCACATCGACGCGTCAACCATCCAAAAACCAATACAAAATAATTCCTATACTTTCATTTACATATTTATGAAGGTATTGTCAATGAATTTGAAAAATTTTCTCCTAAATTTATTCGCTTGAATCCGGGGTAAAAACAATCGCTTGAAAGTAAAAATTACCTTCGTGAAAGTAGTATGGATCGATTGGAGATATTTTCTGAAAGAAATGAGCTACTTTTAATTATACATAGTTAACATTGTTGTTAAAAATAAGTTATTAAAAGCCTTCACCGATTCACTGACAACGTTTCCATGCATGCAGTTGCTTTTATCGAGGTAAGAATTCAGACTTATAACGAGGAGTTTCGGTGGACTGCTCGAAATAAGTCCTTCTTCATATATGGAGAGGTATCATGGCCGAAAATTCGATTACAGTGTTATTGGCGCGTAATAACGATCGCCACGCGTCGTTTCCGTGAAGGGGGATAAAGATCGGAGGAGGACCCGCGATAAAAATGAAGGAAACTCGGAAAAATACAGGATCGGGAGGAACGAGAACGACAAAGAGGAAGAAAAGGTATCTCTCATTATCAGAAATTTCCGAAATGAATGGGACCATTAATTTTCAAGAAGAGTAAAACCGCTGGACAGAATGGAGCGAATATATGTCGGTGGCGGGGCAACCAGTTTGGCCAACCGTTTGGTCCAACCAAGAAGATATTCGGAATAGATGATATCGCCAATAACCTGGCGACGCGGAACGCGGTTCGCTTTGAAAGGCTTTTGTTAAATTTTCCATTATCTCGGGCCAGTCGTTTAATAATTCTTCCTGTTATGTCTTTTCATTTCGAGGGTGGTCCCGATACTGCCTGCTCCGAAATTGATGCTCGATGTTAATTGAAAGTTTCCGACGAATCGCGAAACTGAATATCTTACGTTTTCTAAGAACCACTCGTCGATTGTCGATGTTCTAAGGGCAAACATAAGTTCGATTCCGTGTCGTTCCAATATTCGAGAGTCTAGTTCTAGTTCAAGGTGTCCACGGTCTCAACCTTCGAAGCTTAGGGACCCTCGTTCGCTCCATCTCCGTCAGCATGGTACGAGCCTTCTATTTTAAGAACGCAAACTGATGCATCGAAATAAAGTCGTGAAAGAAACTGCAACCGTTCCTAGCTCTTCCTCAAAGACGATCTCACAAAGTTGTAGGTCGGGATGAAAACACGCGACTCCTACAAGGAATGTCTCTTTGGTTTCTCGAATTACCTACAAGCCTAAGCCTATTTTTAGAGTCGTACAGAAGGGATCATTCTACTATTATTCTAGAAAAGCATATCAAAATCAAAGTTGGACAGTTTTTGTCCTTCTTTTGCGAGGAACTCTGTAACTTTGGGGCTCGAGAAGAACCGAGGAATGGCTAACACTGTGATTTCAGTACGGTAAACCAGGTGGTACCGTTTAAGTCTCAACGAAACATTTGTGACACTATCAGCGTTGCTTCCAATCTAGTTATTTGGCAGTTCTTAGCATTAAGAGACTAAGGCTTCCGGTAGCGAGCGAGTTGACACATTTAAACCGCAAAACGCGACGCGTCTTAGCACTGTCCCTCGACATACTACTGCCAGTAACGTAATGCAACCTTATCAAACGGTTGAAGGGGCTGGGGGAATAAGCACCACATTGGAGGAACCGAGGAACAGTTAACTATGCCATTTTATTCGAGTAATATCCATGGTAACGTTTGAATCAGAATTTTTCTCATCTGTCGTAGGTAGCTTTTTAAACCAGAGTCTTTGCAGCGAGTAAATTGGCATAATTGAACCGCAATTTATACTGCAACCCTTAGCTCCACCGCAGCCAAGACGGAAATAGAACCTTATCAGTCGGTTCAGGGAACTGGAGATTAAGTACTCTGTCACTTTGAGGTTTGAGGGACCGGAGAATATGCAACCCTGTGGCTATACTCTTCGAGAACCCCCATTTAAGCTATAGTGTGACCTTCGTAGCGCCATCAGTACTACACACGGACAAGCTATCTTACAGATCTTTAGTATTACTCGCCTGTAATCTCCTTTAAACAATTATGAATAGCATTGCTTTAAAGAAACAAAATTATTTATACTTCGTTCTTGAAGATGTCTCATACACGTGTGTCGAATTTCTGAATTCATAAAATTCTGTTAAAGTGTCTATTAATATATCATTATATTGCACGTTAATTACTTCCAATCGAAGGTTTAGCAGAAGCTCTTTTATGGTACTCGTAAAGACGTTCGCCATAAAAGAATCCGTTGGCTCGAGCAACGCAATCAGGGAACGCCGTACGGCGAGGCAGAAATGTTGCAAATGTACTCGACAAGCAACGGGTGTTTACGGGATTTAAAGCAGATTTATACACTGCATAAACAACGTCCCGGACTTGTTAAGACAAAAGAAGAAAAAAAAAAAAGAACGTCTTCGGTGGAAAGTCGAAGGAGGTAGCAAACTCGGGTTGAAGAGACTCTCGCGCCGCTGCGCCGGAAAACGACAAGTGGATGCATACCGATGGCTACGCGGAAAAGAGGGGAAAAGAAACTTGAACTGTCAAGCACGACACTTCTGATATTGCTAATATTTTCGTATATACCGCCCCACAACCGTGGAAGCTTTTATCCGCTGTATTCAATGCCTATGGTGCACTATGTAGTTTTCTATGTGCCCGCACTGCGGATGTTACATAGTGTTTCAGAGAAAACCTTCGAGTACAAACGAGGAAAGATATCCTCGGGGGTAAAATCGCTCAAGCGATGTAATATCCATGCCACTATAATGTATGCATATAGGTACTCGTACGTTTGAAGTATCGTGTCGGCTTATTGAAGTTGCAAAACAAAATCCTTCTGCAACGGTTGGTCGTTATTTATGGCACCGATTCCTGGCGAGTTTGGCATTTCGGTGGAAACGTTCGACGCAAAGAGCATCTCTTTTAATTTGCGTGTACTTTAAAGCGACGATTCAGCGATTTAAACGATTTTGAGAAATTCCAGATCAATCGCGCGCTGCTGGCCATAGATCGAGAGAGTTCTACACAAATTTTCATCCATTATTCAATCATTCTACTACCGGGTTTTATTAATTTTATTGCAATTTTTTTTAGCTAAGTGTAGCTTTATTTTCTACTATTCTTCGAGGTTCTGATTTTTCTCCATTTTATTATATCAACAAGGTTCATGTGTGATACGAACGCAAGTAAAACCTAATATTATAGATGAAACCATAGTTCTACTTTTGTATAAGTTCCCTCAATTATTATTACACATCCTCTATTGCACTTTCTGGTATTTAATGTGTGCTGCTATATAGAACAGGAGCAACAAGAGCGTGCATATAGGAATATGTCAATCGAGCACTTGTGAGAGAGATAAATTGAGTGCAGCCCTCTGCTGGCGAGTGCAGGAACTATCACCACAAATATTCAGTTACTCGCCTTTACAAGATAATAAATGCTTTTTGGTTCGAATTAGTTACTTGTCAGTTACAAAATTTGGGTTTTATTACTCCAGTTGAATGATATTTTCTATTAAATAGCTACTCGAAACGTCACTATAGTATAAATTTGTAATTAAGACCTGTCTAATTACTTTCCTTTTGCCATTACGTCTTTGCATAAATATTCACGACTCGTTAGAGACTTTCACAAGTCGTAACATAAGACTTTAGTTGTTTATTCAAGTCATCAGACGAAACTATATACTTGAGCTTCTCGAGCCGAGCCGAACTGCAAACTTCTAACGGGAGGTTTATTTAAAATATAAGCTCGAATTGTATACTTCCATCGGACTGTCAATCGTAAATCCGTATACTTTTTTTGAAAGAACCGTGAGACGAGACGGTGACTGACAGAGTCAATACTTTGATACGAAATCCATTAAGGGAAATTTCGTGAACGGTTGACGGTCTAATGGAAAGTGTGAATCCGCTTTAAAACTCTTTGCTCTTGTATAGAACTGACCTTTAGGTCGTCACGTAATCGTCCCCACCGCTATAACCGTATTTCACTCATTACTATTTGTCGACGCCACGGCGCGGGCCAAAGTTCTAAATTGGAGGATCGTAATGGCGCGCCGGTGAGCTTTGTTCTCGAGGGTCAACGGTTCTTTCGTCCACAAAGAGAGTGTCAAAGCTGATCCTAACCGATTTTAATGATATTTCGCAGCCTCGTATGTATCTACAAGCAACCGTAACCGGAGCTATGGACGTATGTATATAAATAGCCAATTCATTATAAAAGAAATAAATATGAAATTTGGAACGTAGGTTAAACATTAGATTAAGTCTGTTTAAATTCTTTTTTCATTTTTCCTTTTCCTGATTAGAAGGATTTAATATTTTTTAATTACAATTTATCAACGATAAAGTAGAAGCGTTAATAAAATTTTGCAACTACTCTATTATAATTTTTCTTATCTCTTTAGTAGAAGCACGAAATGTTGCAAGTTTTTAGGCACCGCGGTTTATTAAATTGAGAATTAAAGTCGAGATTTAATAATCGTTCTTTCGTATTCGCCAATGTCGTCGGTTGCTCACGCTAAACTTAGTATTTCAGTGCAGCCCGCAGAAAATAATCCTGGAACGTCAGGTGTGGCGAACCCTGTGGCCACAGAAATTCTCCGCTACAAGTAATCCACGGTTTACAAAACTGTCTCCGTAATACTTCTCTCCGCTACCGCGCATAATGCAAATCAACCATCGCGATGATGGTACGACACTGCGTTAAAGTTTATATACACTGGTTTTGTCTATTTGTTGTACGAAGTCGTTAAATAAAATGGAAGAAGGATTTCCACGCGTCAGTGTGCCCATACAAATGAATTTCCCGTTCATCTATCTCCCTCTTTGAAAAGACACAATTAAATCTGGCGGTTATCTTATTAAGAAGCTGGTTGCTTCTTACGAAATCCGCCCCCTCCCCCAGTCAATTGACCACCCAAGCTTTGAGAAACTGTGCAATCCGGTTAGCTTTTCTTTCAGCGAAGGGAAAAAGGGAAGGGTGGAGCAGCTGGCACAAAAGCAAAGAAATCCATGCCACTGTAAACCACAATCTATCCCTTCGAACGGCCAATAAAGAGTAACGAAGAAACGGGTCCATATAACGGGGAGGTCAAGATATATGTCATCGATGAATGGTTGCTATCGATAGAAAAAAAAAAAGGGATGAAGGGTGCTTGGATATTGCCTCCAGCGTGGCATTGATTGCTCCAGCTCAAAGTGCAGACGACGCGGACGAATATAGGATGAAGTACAATCGGGATTCACGCCGTTGCTCTTCCTCTCTAGATCCACGCTCGTGCACATTCAATTCGTTAATTTGTTGATAATTGACAAACGAATCGTTCGCTGGGCTCCGATCCCGTTATCACTTTTATTTGAAAACGATTTTACAACGGAGAAGCTCGTATCGACCGTACGCGTGGAAAATTCTCGGCCGAATAGTCTTACCGAGGGTCGTCGCTTATAAGGAACATTATTCGATTGATGCCAAAATTACACGACTCGATCGTAAAAAATTGTGAAAAAAAGTAACAAGAAATTAATCACAGAGGCATCAGTAGTATTGTGTAGTATAGTAATGAAATAAAAAAGATAGAGAGAAAGAAGTGTTGAAGCCATATTTTATAGCAAAGCGTTAAATCTAATTAACAAAGCTATAAAGTTTTTATTTTACATGTGAGATTGAGCCTTTCATGTCATATTTTAGGATTTGAAGTATCGGTTTATTTAACAGAAATTATTTATCATTTCTAAAAAATTGGGTGATCAGTTGGACCACTTAAGAAAATTATGTATGCGTTCTTTTATCGGAGAATGTCTGATCTGTGAAGCGGAAGTTTTCACGGTTACTTGTTACACGTATAGAGATTAGAAGAACAAAAGACTATTTCCAATGTGTCACTATTGTTTAAGATTTAAAACAGCCGAATCAAGTGTCCATGCCTCTGAAAAGTTCTGCTTGAATGCATCTAGGGTAATTCTGATCTCACATCTGGAACGTATATTGTAATCTCGCAAATCCATTGTGGAAAGAGGCTTTTGTTTCTTCGGGTCACCTACCACCGTTATATTATGTGACTGAAGACACACTGCTAGAATACTAATACATAGTACGTATGTACGTCACACAAACTGATAGAGTAACTAACTGATAACGCATCTTACGTCTGTCAAAGTTGAATCTTTTTGGTAAATGTTCTGCTCCGGCCAACATGAAAAATATTAGAACACTCGTAGTCTGAGTTAGGTTAGGTAAGGTCATAATTGCATACAACTCCAATAAAATTCATACATTTATATAAAGATATATATGTATCTACTATAACGCGTGTCATAACTATAAAACTACCCTAATGCTTTCAATTTTTATTGGTACTTGATATCCAAGTTAAATTAACATTAGAGTCTGAGATCAGGATCGAGAATGAATCAAGAACGACCATGAAGGTACTTACGACTTGTAATTAATAAACCAAATTTTAATATATATTTTCTAAAACATCATAATGGACGTTCGTTGTGTGTAATACAGAGGAATCCACGTAATTTTTAATTCCGAGGATAAAAACAAATGGCTTAATATATTCTAATGGAATTTTATTTTTATCAAATGCATAGACCATGAAAACCTGTCTTCGGTAATTTCCAATGAACTGTACTATTCTTTTTCGAAATGCGCGCGGTTTCTGGTGTATTTTCTATTGTCCCGTGTCCAATATACATTCAAGACAGCCAAGTATCCACATGACCTAATATCATTCCTGGAAATAAAAATATAAGGGCAATATTTGCTAACACGACCGCCACTACTGCACACCTACGTCTTCTCTTTCGCTTTTCGCCGCGTTCTTTTATACACTTTTCCCCCGATACCTTATGCTTTTCCATGTAAATTCGTTTTTTCATACTACCCACAGAATATTTATTAAAAAATTTTACGTATACTTGGGCTTCTGGTATTATCGTCAATTTCTTCGCCATATTTTATAACCTACCTGGAAATATATATTATATATATATATATATAACGAGCGCTCTCTTTATCCATTGTTATATTTACTTAAATTCATTATTCGTCAATAAAAATTCACACTCAATTGTTTATAAATTCTCGTAATTTGACGTACTAATTAGTCTTTGAGTCTTTTTCAAATATAAATGATTTAAAAACTTGCATTACAACTGGAACGGGAAAATTCAGTCCAAACAAAAATTAAAGAATTCTATAATTCTTTACCTGAAATGACAGTGGAAGTCATAGAAAACAAAAGACGTTGTACACAGTATTTCTGTAGACAAATATAGTCTTTCTCTCCTAACTAAGAAACCTCGTTGAAGTAACATCAATCTACGTTATGTCTACATATTTGTGGAAGACACGTTTTACATGTCACTAAAAATTTTCACGTCAACGTAATCCTATCGCAATAAAATAAAGATAGTTTGGGAGTGATTCATCATTTTGTTTGGGAGTCAACTCGGTACAATGCGTCATTTTGCATTTTGACCAGACAGATTCGCCCGCCAAGGATTATTCTTAACCGTGATCGTATTTTTAATTAAGTATGAACGCGGGTAAAGATTCGGGCCAGCTACGTCCGTTTGGAATTCGCGTCTCGGTGGAAAAAAAAGTCCATCGCACCAGACCGTCGTCACGACCTACTTGAGAAGGAAGTACGAGAAGTGTTTCCGGAGTGTGGACATCTTTCACCTAGCGAAGATCGAGTAGCAAGATGGAAGATCTTTCCAGAAGTACTATTAACGGGTCTCAAGAAGGCACGCGCTACGGAAAAGGCGACCGAACCTCTCGAGTTTCCCCCGGGTTATCCACTCAACGTTTGCAGAGGCTAGTTCCCCTGGTCTCTTTCAAACTGCACCACCTCATTCCGTTTCCCTCCCTTCCACCTTCGCGGCCCCTCTGTCCGCGGTAAATAGACACGAGCATTTCTATGAGATATCTCCTACTATGTCTGTGAAAAGATCGTGATACTCATAATGCGAGCCTTTGAGGGCGCTGCACGTCAAATGAAAGCATTTCCATGCTCTTGAGTATTCCGCGACGCAAAATTTCGCCCTGGTGACGCCGCTGTGCATGCCGTCTACCTTTCCCCGTTGTTCATCTTTTCTACCGCTGTCGCGACTTTAAACGCACCCAAACTTCACCACGCCCGAGACTTCGATATTTTTCAGAACTCGTTGCCAATAACTACCCAATGTTAAGTTGGTGTCGGTTTGGACGACGTTCCTTAGTTCTTACTGTTCGTTTCGCGCGGTCCTTCCTCGTCGATTTTAATGAAACAGTTTTTCCCCTGAATAACACTCTTCTACAAATTAAATTCTTTTTCATTCACCAGACACGAATCTGGTTATGGAATTGCTATATCACGTGTGTCACTTATAACTTTACTTATAAGTTTACATGGATTTTGAAAATATAATTCAGTGATTAGTAATACCTCGTTTTTACCTAAAATGGCGCGTTTCTACAAAAACTAGTATTTTTCAAAAACTGAGGGTGATATAGCAATTCCGTTCCCAGATTTGTGCTTGGAGAACGGAGCTCCAAAAGGATCACTTAGTGGTCATGGCAAAACAAAATTCGTGTTGAACAGTGTAATCAGTGACAACAATTTTTTAAACTATATTACAGAGATAGTCAAATTAAAAAAAATAAGAATATTGAAGTGAATATTGAAAAATTCATTGTACGTATATTATAAAAAAAGTTGTGAAGTTAAATGGCACTATAATAATATTGTATGTTAGAAATTCTAAACGAAATATTAAAAACGGTCATTTGACCAATTTGATTTATTTGTGAAGGCGTGATTCATCGATTTTTCAAACATGATATTCATCGTATCAAACGAGTATAATTTTTGAAAACTAAATAATATTTAATATAATTTCGTGTTTATAACGTAACAAAGACAAGTCAGGGAGTTTCAGTAAAGGACTATATATCTTCAGGAATCGATCGAAGATTTCTTCTATCAGAGGAAATTTTTAACGTATACGCTCGTTGGCGCGCAGTAGCCTTTCGCAAACTTTTTTAATTAAGGAACGCTTTGCATCTTTCGATACATTTAACTCTTTACGCCCCACTGGCGCCATTACAGCCACACATATATCACGCAACTCATTTTAACTTGCACTTATGATAACAGACGCTGAATTAACGAAACGAACGAAGAGAATTTAAATTCTAAGCATTTATCAATTTTTATATTCGCCATTTTTGTAAAATTCTACTCACGTATTGTGTTACTATTATATAAGTTTTTTTTTATAAACAAGTTTCATCAAATAACAGCAAATAAAGCTGTGTATAACTTTTAGAAAAATACTTATCAAAATAATAGTATTGCTATAAATTTTACATTTCTAAGCAATAAAAATACTCGACTGAAATACTAATTTGTGCGAAACTTTTAATTACGAATTATTGCTTCTTCTCTTTTTTCTTTCCTGGATCTCTTGCTTGCTACTTAATTTAGTCTATTTTCAAAGTGCTGTTGTTTCTTCACTTACTCTTTGTAATTTAGCATCCTCCTCATCTTTTCTCCTCTTTTATCGTTAACTTTTTTAATCTGAAACACGTTTTTGTTTTACTTTTCACTTTTCGACAACAATTTTTAATGTTAGTAGTAGCTACAGTAGGGATTTTCAGTGCATTTTCCTTTTCCCTATTGCATCATAAATAAGTTCGATCAGGTATATCTTTTTTATTCGTTAACAAAGCACAAAATTATATTCAACATGTATAGTCTTCATTAGTATTCACGACAGTTTCTCACTTTAAAGACAAATTTGTATATTTTTGTATATGTTGTAATAACAGAACATGTCGATCGAATAAATTTACAGATACGATGCTTGCATAAATAATTTTTTATTCGAACGATTCTTTATTCAAATAGTTCCCTATTCGAATAGATATCCATAATCTCGAATAAAATATTTATTCTTGATTTTTATTCGCTTTCGTTTATGCTGATCAATGGAACTACGCTCGAAAAGCTTACATTATTGCGTGAATCTGTGCAGACGTGTTTCCTTGACCTTCCTTGCTGTCCAAACGGATCCACACACTGTGTTTCTGAAACTGCCACCCAGCTGATACGCACTAGACTTTGATGGATGGCTCGCACATTTCTGATTCGTACACCGATTCTCTCTTCCACCATCATACTCTCTCTCTCTCTCTCTCTGTCACCTTCGTACGAAATATCTGGCTGCTAGTACACACGGAGAACGCATGGAGATTGCAAATGCAGATTTCTAGTTCCGCGCACAAACGGGGGATTCGTCCTGCTACTGGTATTTACACGCAGATATAACGTCTCTGATTACACCAGCCGGTTTTCTATCTCGGGAAAGTTCCACGTGACTTTTCCTGTCCACGATATTAGCCGACATGGCGGCAACTTCCGTTGATCATTTTCCGTGGACGTTGATTTACTTGTTTTCCGTGCCATTGTTCCGCGTGTGCTTCTGCCGCGAACGCGAACAGTAGAATGTAACTCTATTGTCTGCTTGTTTACTATAGAAGCTGAAATTGCTTTTTCTAGAACTATCGGGAATAGACGATTAACCTTTTTACGCAGCATACTCCACCCAACTTGACCGTTTTAAACATCCAATTTTTGTTTTCGATAATAGAATAAAACGATATCCTTACAAAAAGGATTTTTAATTAAATAATTAATTTTCTAGTTACGATGCTATTAAAAATTTAAGAATCGATGGGTTATTTAAAAATTTGCATATTTTATGAAGCACGACGATATGGAAGAATTCGAATAAATTATCGGAAAGTATGAACGAATTGCATTATGCCACTTCAGGAAACAGACATTTTCGCTTAAGGAGAAACTTTCTCCTTAAAGTAAATATTTATGTTACAATTTCTTTCATAACCATTCAGCCAGAGTGGCTTCCATATTCGAGATTTATGACGACATTCATTTTTCTTCTCATCCTGCGCCCCGGTGCTTTATAGAACTTCAACGCAAATGCAGTGCATTACTACAATGTCTAACCTGGATACGACTGTCGAACGAGATTCGATTAAAGGCGAATTTTTTAATTCTTGACATAATTTTTTTCCATGTTGCAAGGTTGAAACTTCCGGGATTTAGAGTCCTGAATTTTTATGAAATTTAAATTAGGTTCTACGACACTATTTGTTCGTCCCTTAGCTACTTATTCTAAGTACATTATAACTACACGTGTATATAAATTAAAGATTTTTTAATTATTAATTTAACTTTTTTTCATGTTTGCAAGGTTGAAACTTTAGAGTCTTGAATTTTTACGAAATTGAAATCAGGTTTTATACCTACACGTATATATAAATTAAAGATTTTTTAATTATTAATTTAATTTTTTTTTATGTTTGCAAGGTTGAAACTTTAGAGTCTTGAATTTTTACGAAATTGAAATCAGGTTTTATACCTACACGTATATATAAATTAAAGATTTTTTAATTATTAATTTAATTTTTTTTTTATGTTTGCAAGGTTGAAACTTCCGGGATTTAGAGTCCTGAATTTTTACGAGATTGAAATCAGGTTCTATGACACTATTTGTTCGTCCCTCAGCCACTCGTTCCAAATACATTATACCTACACGTATTTATAAATCAATAAGAACATTGCAAATTTTACGCTGCTTAAAAAATCTCGACAGCAAAGTTAATAATCAACACCGAGTAATAAACGTCCCTGGAAAGCAATTAAAAACTCGCGCGTATGCATATAAATTCGCGCGAAAAATCCTCGCGAACGTGAAATCTAATTGTTTCGCCGTGAAACCGACAAAGTTCGATTCGCCGATCGAATTTTTGCAAAAAGGATACGGAATAGCATTTCGACGCGATTTCTCTGAAACGCGGCGTAAAGTAACGTATCGGATGGATTGAAAATCGAACGCAAACAGCGTTTCCAATCGCGGAAGAATAACAATCGCCCGGGCGCCGATGATCGAGCGCAGACTTCGATCGATGCCACAAAAATAACCCAATTCCCTCTAATTGTTTCACTCATCGGCGCTTTAATTAATTAACTGGCGCGGTCATTTTACACCGGATACGATCGATCTATCGAGAGTACGGGGCGTTTCAATGATCAGAAACGAAACGAATCCAGTTGGTCAGCACCGAGCGCGGAATACGTTAATTAATGAACGTGGATCAGCGCTCGTTAACGCGTCCACGGCGAATTATGATGTTTGGACCTACTTCTCCCGGCGTGTTGTTGCGAAAAATGTGTGTTTAATTTGCGCGGTATATTTACACACGACGTAAAAGTGTTTCGCAACTTCGCCAGCTGCAGCTGGGCTATATTATTTAGGCCATGCCTACCGCGTAAACACCGAAACTTCTCGTCCCGACTAATATTCCTGGTTTAATCTAGATTTTGTAACTGGCAATCCGTGACGCATAGCTTCCCATTAATGGTGTTTGCAAGTTTCTGCGCCCAGGAATGTTTATTTATGCGCTACGCTGGACAAAATAGCGCAAAGAATTTACTATTAATTAAAATGGTTACAGAATCTGAGATAAAACGCCATTTTGTACGTTCCTTCAACCAAACTTAATATTTTGATTATTTTGTAGCGGTCGGTTCTTCGATTTTAAATTGAATATCTTCCCTTTACAGTTCTCTCTTTAACTTCAAATAAATAAGACCTTCGTTTTTTAAACATGTCCAAAGGATCTACTAATCTCAACCTAATTTATTACAAACACGTTCCATTTGAATGTTTTTAATCGAGAATACAGTTAGAACAGTTCGAGGTACTTCTATTCGACGCTTCCCAAAATGCAATTCTTCTTACTCAAAAATGAATAGTTAACAGTAATTATTTTCAACATATTTTTTAATTTTTCACAGTTTATGCGTTAAAACTCAAAAATCACCCCATAATTATCGAACGAATGAAAATATGTCGTTCCATTTAAAAAACTGTCCTTGACCTTGAAATCTCGAAAAATGAGAAACGTAGTGGTCTTTAGAATATTTTCCTCCGCGAAACGTGCGATTCTGTTTGACTGTTTTTTCGTATCATCAACCGAAACGGAGGTATTTTAATTGCTCAAGTTAGAGGAAACTCGTTATATGGTAATTAAAAAAAACGACAGTGGAGCTCTTTGATCCTAGCAGCCATTTTGCGCAATTTAATTGGTCGAAGAATTGGGAACCTGTAGCGCGAAAATGATTTAATTTTAAAGTATGGTTCCTTTCGAATTGCTCGTACACTGTAAATGTATAAATAAATATGACCTTTGTCCGTTGCATTTGAAAAATATCTATCCGTCTATCTATCTATCTGCTGTATGCCAATTTAAAGATAAATTTTGACAAACAATATTTCTATCGACAAAATGGCAGCTAACGTTGGTTTATGTTTCGCGAGACAGACGGATGGAAATAAAGAAACCGTCACAACAACGGGAACGCTCGTTGGGCTAATTCCCTTACTTTCAGTCTCCACTTTTCTCATTCTCGGGCACTCGTTTAATTCCCCTTATTTTTATTCCTCGTTTTTATACAATTAGAGCTCACTGTATGAAACGCGTTTTCCATTAAGCCCTGCGATCAACGACTTTGTATTTCTGTACGAGGTCCCGACGAGTCATTCACCCCCTCCCTGAATACTAATCCGTTTTACTTTTCGAATGGAGTTCGAATAATACAGAATACCAACCCTCAACGTACTTTCAAAATAAATTGACTTACTCTTTTCAAATTTAAAAAGGTGAAACCAGCACGGTTCGATTCAAAGTTTCGACCAGCTTTGATGACTCGAATAATCGTATAATAAATAAAAGTAATTATAATAAATGTAGTACAAAATAGACACGAGAAACAAGAGAGCAAATGTTGTAACAATAAAACGATATTTGGACAAATTTGATTTATTATCAAACTTTATTCATTTCTCACGAATTATTGGAAATTATTGGAAAGGTGACCAAGAATAAATTGCATTCTTTATTAGAGCATCGATGCAATTTCAGAGTAGGATCTGTTTCTCCATTCGTTATTTTAGAGTTTATATCTGGGAAATATGAAGGACAGTTTCGTTTAAATAGATTGTCGTTGAAGTTTAGCATTCTATCAGGTACAGAAAATTGCATATTACTAACCCTAATTGGATGAAACGAAGATGAGACCTCATATTGACTTTCTGTCATATGCAGGAACTGATTAAGCCGTACGATACTCGCTCAATTACGGTACCATCATCTTTGTTCCATAACCTCAAAATTCACTTCCACAAACTTCATACAGCAGCTTCTTTAAAAACCCATTATACGCTAATGCCAGCAATACTTTCATAACAAGTTATCAAAAAATGTTCAAAAGGTTCTTGTCAAATTAATTACAATAAAAAAAAAAAGTAAAAAAAAAAGAAGATCGATGGAATTTTACAAATTTAATGAATATTAAGAAATAAATTTATGTATTTGGGCTTTCTAAACTAATTAAATATTCACTTCAATGCCCTTGTACAAAATGTTTAAAAAATAAAAGCTTTTTGAAATTAACAATCGTTTATTATTATACAATCCGTAGCTTCGTTTTCGTGCCTTGTTACCGAGAATGCAAATAAAGAGAGAGGAGGAAATACCTATATTGATTTTTAGTCGATATTTGCGCAGGTAAAGAGCAAAAAATCATAGAAAAAGTTGCAGAAGAGAAAGGGAAGAAAAATACCGAGAAACAGAAGAACATGGACGATGAAAATTAACTGCAGCGCAAAAAAAAACTAGAAAAGAAACGAATGAGAAGCTCTGGCTGGTATCAATGCTTATACAAACTACTTTAACATTATTCATTTTACTCTCGTCGTTTCTCCCAAATATTTATAACGTTATTCTCTGATATAATGATTTTATTTTTATTTAACTTTTTTATTTTGATTATTTTTTATATACAGGAAATGTTTGTGTCGTTATGTACTGTTTGGGAAATCGTTTGACTATTATTATACAAGTTGGAGGAATCAAGATACCATTATACTTTATAAATATCCATTTTTCGAGTCGATAATCCTTCTTCCACGTCGGATCAAGGTGACTTGAGCTACGTTTCGGCCTCGTTGGCTTCTCGTTTCAACCCCCAATCGAATCGGATTATCATACAGGCATTACGGGCTCGATAAAATTTTAAATTTAAAGTATCTATTATTTCTGTCTTATCTTCTAATGCCTCCAACTTGCACAGTTTTATATTAAAAACTAGACTTAAGCAATCCTTTCCCATGTAAAATAAATTATCTTACGACGCGTTTCACTATGCAACGTTTCCAAACATTTTGTTCCGGTCTTCTTTGCGCGTGAAAATTACTTTCAATCATTGTGTCTTTGCTGCAAAATATAAATTGACTCAGGCGTGACTCTAATAAACGTGTATGTCGCTTTATGACCGTGAAGCCATGCTAGCATTTTTTACCGCGCTGCATTATGTCAGTCATTTGCATGAAACAAAGACTGATGGAGTCTTAACCGAACAAATGGTTTAGACTCTTAATTTAATATTCATTTAAATGTGTTCCATTTAACAGGTTACATACAGGTCAATTATTCATACTATTATTAGAATCATTATGGTTATTATAGTTCTGTATTACTTACTAGCATGTGTTCCGTCGTCGCATTGTACATTAAACTTCATCTACACGAATTTTCGTACCGAAGGACATTTTAAAGCGTTTTTGTCCATCGTTCACTTAATTCGCGAAGAAAACTATCCGCCATTTTGGTTAGTATTCTCCATCGAACGACCCGTTTGATCTCCCGTCATTGACTTCTTACCTTTGATCGGTCCCGTTTGCGTTGCTTTGTTCGAGCACAAAGCGAAAAATATTTCAATAGAAAATCGATTCGCAAAAGGACGTGCCAAGCCATCCGAATTATTTCAGCAGCTACAATAAACTAGGATTTGCGTAATCCTTAAGCCATATCTCCATAGCTGCCTGCTACACGACGTCGTACTGGATAGACTGAAAGATAAGAGTTCTTTCCACTGGAATACGAAGTGCTTTATCCCTGCCAGTGGTTATTTCATCTGTATCGGGAATATTTCTATATTCAACTTAATCCACTATATATTAGCTTGTATATTTCTTTGCGGAAGCAGAACGGTAATACGAAACGATATGCAGGCACAGTTGGTCACAGAAGTATTCGTACCTCAAACGATGACACACATTACAGAAAAGTATATGCACAAGAGATATTTGGATTTTGTTAGCTCTTGATAAATTCTATCAATTTTTAAGTTCACTTTTCTGCCATTATCATTGCAACGACAACGTTATATTGGAAATTACAGGATGAGTGAAAGTTCTTCGATCGATATATAGGTCAAGTGCATGTCTGTCGTTCCAGTGCCATTTCATACTACGCGTCAGATCTCTATTACCAATTGACACAGTCTTTAAACTTGAGTTTAGAGCCACGGTATAAGCCTCTTACGGAGTTGAATGAATTTCATTAGTCGAGGAACAATCTGACTTCCAAGGCGCGTGAGATAAGTGGTACTGGTTGGTATAACAGGGAGCTTGTATTACCGAAGGTGTCTCTATTTACCAACTGAGCCCTCTGTTTTGCCGACAGAGTGCTGTAATTTACCGGCATAATGTGCTGCTTTATCGATAGGGTACACTATTGCACTAAATAATATCGTAACTAACGCAGTACGTGAAAAATTTTTTATCTTGAAAAATCTTTTTATAATTATGTTCGTGAACAAAAGTCTCAAGCTGCATCGGTTCTCGATCAACTAAATAAAAAGCATTTATCCACCCAGCGAAAGATTCAATTTATCGCCAGCTATCCTGAACAACTTACGAACAGATTTATCGCGTGTACAGACACACGCGCGGCGCAACAGTTTGATATACGTATATAACTCATTAGCTGACAGATTATGTGACGCGTGTGTGCATATATCAATCTGCATAGTGTATCAGTATGCGTAAACCAGTCCCGATAAGCAAAAGCAGGTTGCATCTTGTATGAACGCGGCGCGCACAAATCACTTTTGACCAGTCGCTTTTTTACGCAACGATATCTCCATTCGGGTCGTAAATGACCCAGGCACCAGTACCGAACGATTATTTTTCTAAAATTAAACTATCTTTGATAATTCTTGTGTTACGCTTATTATGACAATGGAAATTAGATTTTCCACGTGGCTAATAAATGTAATATTTTGGTCTGGCTGATGTTTTGATTGCGGCAAGGACGGGGCAGACCGCGTACGCGGAAATAAAAAAATGTTTGCTAAAATGCGGGAAACTCGGGTCGCAGACATGATCGTTAGCGAATCCTCACCGGCGCGCGATAATTCCGCTTAACGATTTTAGACTCGTTTGTATCTGTTAATTAATAATTAAACTGCTAACGAATGAACGGAATTACGCAAGCGAAGGTTTGGTTAATGACTACGTAATGTTAGCCTTTTCGTTCCATGTTAATTTCATGGGACATTGGTAATTACGGCAAGGCAAATCTGTGCCAATTATAGTACAGGGTGGTCCACATAAAGTCTTACGATTCTCCCGAGGGCAATTAAGAACGCTACAAATTTTCGTTCGCATATATTAGTAGTTTTTAACGCCATTTTTTATCAGTTGATAGGCGATTTGATGACGAACTATTTTCAAACGCTATCGAAAGGCCCGCGATACCGTAAACAAAATGTCCGACTCGTTGTTCGGAAGATATCGTTAACCTACATATCTTCGATTGTCGAAAGCAGTACCATGCACCTTTCAAGCGTGAAATTGTTTTTGTTGGCGCGTTGAAATCGCCAAGTGAACAATAAAACGTGCGGACCGGTCTGACAAATATTCCAAGACGTTCATTAATATAAAAACCACGATCCACGCGAGGCTCGTGGGCAAGATGGAAGACAGTACCTCGTGTTGAAGTAACTGGAAGGCAATATGAAAAACCGTGGTACACGGGGGTGTGTGTGTGCACGTAGCAAGCGGTATTACACGGCGACCTCGTTTCATTTATTTGCTCTTTGAATAGCAAGCAACTATACGCGTACGGGTACGTAATATATGTGTCTGCACGCGTGCACGTTGCATACATTGTCTTTTCCCCGGGAATAAACATTTAACTGCTATAATGTCGCATTTGTAAATATCGCTGGGCTCTTTCGCGCGCGACTTTATTCCGCGTGTTTGTTTAAGACGTCACGGCGACATCAATAACACTTTTTTAAGGAGTGTTTGAAACGTTAATAATTACGAGACACGCGTTGCAATGTCTCGAATACAACAAACTTCATTTTTACATGCTCATCTCTAGCTAACAAATCTGCAATTTTTCGTTGATAATTTTTTAAATTGACAAAAGAGTGCATTTGGTCAGTTTTGGTACTGTATCTTTGGAATGATATAAAACGTCGCTAAACGAGTCAAACATTTATTTTTTATTATTTTACAAAGCAATAGAGACTCGTCGGTACTCTCCACGATGAATAGAACCAGAAATATAATGTTTTGAAGTCTGACTGAAAAAGTGCAAAACAGCATAAAAAGAATAAATCATTTTTACTCGATGTTTTACACTTTTTCAACGAAACTTTTATACGCTATATCTCCGGTCCTATTTATTGTAGAAAGTTTTCCAGAATTTTATTTTTTTCGACATTCTACACGTTTTCGGTGCTACGGGGCAAAAATTTAGGAAACATCGTTTTTTTCCTATTTTTGTTACATTTTCTTTAAAATTCGCTTTTGCAATATGAAATGTACCCACAAACGTCTGCTGATCCAATCAAATGTTTATTTCTAATTGTATATTCAATATCAATTTTAATTTTTCTTACTTGTGACAATTCAAAAGTTAGGAAACATTATATTGCATAAGCATTTCCTGAGGATCAGTGACAAACCAAAACAAGCACTTCTTTAAAAAATTATGACTCTATTATAAATCTATAAAATATTAAAAATATTAATATTATTAATAAAATTATAAATCTATTATGACTAGTAGTTTTCCATTCAAATAAAGAAGACTACATTGTTTTGATATATTCGAACTTCTCGTCAATTTCTAATTAATATATAGCAGATTACTCTGATAAAAACTGCTAAAAATGGCTACCTTCGATGCAAGACTCTAATCCTGATCCCTTTAAACTCAATCTTTGAAAAATTCTAAACGTTTGTCGAATTCTTTGCAGTATTATTACAAAAATCAACAAAGTGCTCAGACACTGGCAACGAGCATCGAATAAACAATTGTACCAATACGCTTTCAACGTGGCAAAAGTAAAGCAATTGGACCGTTGCTGATATTCCTTCGGGGCCGATACCATCGTTTCCTTGACGCAATTCAGTATCCTCTGTTCGACATTAACAATTCTGATAGCAATTGGTCTACCGTCGTTTAACACTCGTTAAGTGTGCCTGTGTTTCAGAGGCGTTCACGTATTCTCTGAAACGTTCTATTGTCTGACTGACGTCTATTGGGGAAACGATTCACATACAGGCGCCTTGCTTCGACTGAATTACATGATTGATGACATTCAGCCATTCATCAAACGCGTGTCTGACATTTCCTGGCGCGAATACTTTATTCATTATTTCATCCAGCCAATCGATGACTCGGTACTTTTCTCGGGGGAATTCGCCGACACGCAGAACAGAACAGTCGGAAAATCTCCACTTTTACGCGCCGCATAATCATCGTTGAAGCACGTGACGCAGTTTGCTTTAGCTATTTCTTAATTTTATTCAATAGTAACTGCCATTACGAGATAATCAAGCGTCGTTTCAGTCACGGTAACAAGCAACTGTCCTGCTTCTTTTCGCTTCGCGAATAGAATTAACGTTACTTTGTCTCTATTACCGTGTTACGTCGTCCTGCCAGCGAGTCAACTACGGCCGCAAGACGAGCACATAGAGACCTTTCGCGGATAAAACGGATATAACGCGGAGATAAAAACGTTCGTTCCGGCTCTCCGTTTATTTTATGTACGGTTTTTAAATTTCGTTCCCGGTGATGTTTCGCTCGATAATCGCGTCCCGGCTCCGGTACATTCATTTCAAAACGTTCAACGTCGCGTTTGCTGATCACATTTTCCACGTGGATTGCCTGGTCTGGGGGGAAACGAAGATTTTATTAACCGAGCGAATTCGTCCTGGCAACAAGAGACGCTAACTCCCCTGCAGGAACACGTTTCAAACAACAAAGAAAAATTATTGTAACATCTTTCGTTGTACCACACATGAGCACAACCAGGAATTAGAGTCGAAAGAGAATTTTTTTTAAACATAAACACAAGTGTCTCGATTTACGAATTAAATTTAATATTTTCCAAGTTTACAATGTGAAATTCTAGTCATGGGAACACTAACTTTTTCCTGGTAGGAAATTATATTATACAAAATTGAAGTGTTGTATGTTTGAGTGGAACCGTCATTTACATTTTTGTAGCTTCGAATTTTAGTGACAAATGACGTTTATTTGAAACATTTTGAATTTTTCTGAAATTCTGTACTAGTCCAACACTAATAGTACATATTAGTTTTTATAATATGATTTAGACTTTAGCTAATTTTATAGTCAGCTTGATTAACAAGTAAACAAAAATGATGTACTATTGTCACCGTATCTACTATGGCCAACGTATCGACTGATGATTCCTTCGTAATGATTATTTCAGTCAACAATTCTAGTTATTCGTTTCGAATTTTCGCCCAGCATTTAAACTACACAATAACGCCGACAGCAACAAAACGATCGTATCGCGAACTGAAAAACATTCACGCGTCTATCGCGAGCCACGTTGCCATCGCCGCAGATATTACACGTGGGCGTACGTGCTGGTTTCATGCAAGCATATAATCACAGATGACGCGACGCATACGCGTGCATCCGAAAACGTATACAAGGAAATGCATCGCTGCACGTAGTCCTATCTCTGTGTACGTGGATATTTCGCAGAAAGGCCGAACCAGCTGACCTGAATACGTACGAAATGATTCATTACCAGTCACTGCAAGCATGTTATGAATTTTCAGCTTTTATTACAACGAGCTGCGTGTATTACCAGCGAGCCTTACTTCGCCGCGGAATATCGACGACCAAGTATCAGCCATTTTAGATCTCACGCTTCTCTCAACTCGTGTCGGGTTCGACGCTTGCGTCGGCGAGAGATTATAAACCAACGACTACCCCTAATCTGTCGACTATCCCTCTCTTTAACGAAAACAATAATAAAATTTATCGTCACCTTACTACCAATTGCTATTTTTCCTTTACTACGAATCTCTCTGATCCACGTGCGTGTAAAATATTTCCACGCTTTTCCTTGTCCCGTTAATTTTGAACGACGATGTAAAATTACGGATGCGGAAAAGTTATTAATCATAAAAGTAACGTCTCGTGTACGTATCGTATGAGTCTTGTCATCTCGTTCATCATTTACACGTATAATGAGCAAAACTAAGCGTCTAAAAATCGTTGTGACAGAATGGTGAGCTTGGCAAACTAAAATTAAAGTAATAATTATCGTACGACTTGCTACGAGGACCAAGTTTTTAACCTCAGAATAAATATATTTAATGTTATTTTAAATTGAAACATATTTTATTTTATTTTATTTGACTCATAGAAAATATATGTTATTTAGCAGGCAGAAGTTTAATTTTATTTCGCCTTCTTAACGAGCACAATTATGTATAAAAATCCTAAAATTAAATCGCAGGAATAAAACCAGGTGCCAGTGATGATGTAATTTTGGATGCATAATTGCTTTTCTATAGGATCTTGTTATTATAATTTGAACAAAGCTGATAGTATCATAATTATATAACTATTATTTGGCTGCAGTGTAAATAAAGTCAGCCAATACGCAGCCAGTGGTAGTGGTAGTTACGGTTAACCAACGCGTGTTTAGTAGTGGCAGAACGACGTAAGATACCGAGAATAGGAGTTTACCTACTAAACAGTTTTAGCTACATAAATGTACGAACTAATTATCATGATCAATATTTAACAAGCACTTGATGTTTCATCACATCCGTTTTACCCGAATAATATTTGTTTCAATGTTGGAGATTTAGAGATTTTAGAAATAAAATTAACCACTATATCAGATCCACTTAGTTCACATCAGGAGAGATTATTTTAAAAAGAAAAATGGGAAACTATCAAACTTTCGAATATATTAAATTCCACTAAGAAAGAGTACTTTTAGTTTTTCAACATTTTAAGTATCGCTTTTCGAATGCTTTATTTCAACAACGTCTAAGACGACGACATAATAAATACGTTCGAGAGTGTACCGTAGTTGAGGACTCTAAACTTACTTTTTGGGATCGGGAGGACGAGTTTAACTATTCCAGGGACGTTACACAAACATCTTCTCTCGCGGGAATTCGAGATCATTACTTCGCAGTCGTCCAGGGGAAGAGGTCAAAGGCGTTTCGATGAGAATCGCCTTCATGCGCGGCAAAGCTGCAAAAACGGATTGAAGTTTCGAAAGACTTTTCTGTACGTCCCGCCACGGGGCAAAGTTTGTTGTGAACCGTCGGCGCAAACTTCCAAGGAAGGATTTATTCGTCGCGGATGCTTATTGGCTCGGCGTTGTAAAATGATACAAGGTGTACTCGCTTTGCACGGCAAACATTGAAGATACACGCCGGGGATTCGAACGAGGTACGCTCCGAGGGCAGATAAATGATCGCAGATATTGGTAGCAGCGGCCAAGAAAATATCGTTATACTGGAAATTTTGTTGCTGGGGAACTTCACAGGGAAATAAAATCCCATTCGCGAAAACGTACGAAGGCTCGATCGCTTGGCAATAACCGGATGGGCAGGAATTTAATTATTGGGTATTAAGGGGGTTATGCAACCTTTTTCTGTCAAAATATACTACTTGTTTTTATGCTCATGAAGATTGAAATGTTTAATTGAATTTAAACGAACAATTACAAGTTGTGGAAATATTTTTTTATAATGATTGAAAAATTTTAATGGGAGATTCTAGAGGCCAAAATAAGACGAAAATCAAGAATACTAATTTGTTAATTGAGGCTTCGTTAAGAAGTTATTAACGTTTAAAGTTCAGGTTGCGAGACGGCAACCGGCAAAACAGCAGCGTTCGCGTGATAATGGTTCTCACTGAGAAAACTGTAAGGCTGTGGATACGTCAGTAAGCAGAGTTTCTCATGCTGAGTGAGAATCGCTATCGCGTGCACGCAGCTGTATGCAGGTTGCTTATCTACAGGCGGAAATTTAAACGTTAATAATTTTTTAACGAAGCCTTGCCATTAAAATTTTTCCCAGGGGTGGTCGAACACATATACTTTTCTTGTCAGCGACTAATGAAACGATTGAATACATCTTCTGATGATTAATGTAGCTCTATACTTTGTCAAACAAAAGCAAACGCGATGAAACGGATCGAATGTCAATATTAACGGTTGACCAACATAGACATAATCCATCTACTATGTCGTCTCGTTGGACAAGTAGTGGAAATATTTGTTTATAATAATTCAGATGTATATACTTTTCTTTTCAGCGACTAATAAAACGATTGAATACCTTCTAATGATTAATGTAGCTTTATACTTTGTCAAACAAATGAGACAAAGGCAGAACTAACCATGTACTGTCTCGTCTCGTTGGTCAAGGCGTGAGTTTGTGTAGGTTTGTCTCGGTTTGTCTTTACAGCGAATGTGTTATACCTTACGCAGATACTCGTGGTACATACTATACTGCTTTCGGAACTTGGATTTTTAACATTTTTATCGTTCGACGTCGACAAAACCCGAGAACTCGGTGGCCAGCCTCGCCCGAATAAATTTCTAACGGTAATTCGGAGATTACGTCGCCATTATTCAGCGATTCGGCTCCATTATGGCCCGATTCGGCTCTCCCAGCAATTAATCGGGCCATCTGTAATTGTCACGTCCAAGGACGAGTACGTCTGAGGTCGCTATTATTACATGTACGGCTGCGTGCATGCCGCGGACGTCACTGTCGAAACAAAGGCGGTCCCCGCGACTCGAACCAGACGACGACTATGCTAGCTGACTCCAGGAGAGAGACGCCAATCAGAAATCTCTTCGCGTGTACACGGTGTGTCCTGTATTCACGATTCGAGTGCACCCAGGACTTCTATTAACGAACACGGGCACAGGTACACCGACGCACCGGTGACGGTGCGTGGGAGTGAAACGGAGCAGATACGGCGAAGACGGTGTAGCAGTAAGCAGGCTAGCTGAGGCGAAGACACTTAGGGGAAGTTGGCTAGTCGTAACGGCAGGAGGGAGACAGGTGGCATCAAATTATTGCAAACAATTACGTTTAATGAGAAGGTTAACACCGCCAAGCGGAAAGGGTGGGGGGCCAAGGGATTGGCGCGAACGTGGATGCAAATGTGCCGACGCCGAGTAATTAGCAAACAGAGTAGTCCTCAGCCACCCTTCTTCTCGCTCCCTTTCAGCGACGACTCCTACGACGCTCGCAGAACGTGGTAGGAGAATCGAGTGACTCAGCTTCCTTTCGCGGGGCGTCGATGTTTATGTGTACACGGGCAAAGATGCACGCGACGTCTATGTCGGGAGCCATGTTTGCGCAGCCTGCTTCTTGCATATTGGACGTATCTGATGCGTCGCAATCCCTCGCCTCCGAGGGAAATTTAATGTCACCAAACAGCCCGAGAAAACGTTCGAAAATGGCGTTTTTCTAAGTCACGAATATAGAAAACCTACTTTGTACTTGCAAAATCGTCTAATCGCAGTTTTACAGTAAAATTTTAATGAGAGATTCTAGAGGCCAAAGTAAGACGAAAATCAGGAACACCAATTTGTTGATTGAAGCTTCGTTAAAAAGTTATTAAAGAAATTATTGTTAAAAATTATTAATAAAATTAGTTCGGCTACATGAATTTTTTTCTCGAAAGTGGTTAGGATTTCGGGGGTATATGTAACGACCAAACATGATTATAATTGACCACTGCAAACGAAAATAATTTTTTTAGAATGATTTGAAACTTTTCAATTTCGCCGAAAAATTTCAGCAACTCCCCTGTCGATTTTTATAGAAATTAGTTTTTTAATTGTAACAAATTTGTTTGACGCGCTATAGAAATCTTGTTTACTACTTTTTTGTAGGTACCCATGAACTCTACTTCAGAAAAAAGTTTCATTAAAATATATTCACTATTGTAAGAGTTATGGCTGTTTGAAAATTGCATCATTTTTATGGGGGTTTTCTCACTTTACGGGGTTAAGGTACAACTTTTCCAACATTGTTAAAATTTCCACATATTCTTCACTAAAATACGCGTTGTTTGCCTTTTGAAACATTAAAATCCTTCAATCCGTTCAGGAGTTATGACGTTTTAAAGATACGCGTGAAATTTCCGGGGAACATTTCTGATCATACATTTTATCTTCGATTAGGAATTTTTTTCTCGAAAGGGGGTAGGAATTTGGGGATATGTATATTGACCAAAAATAATTATAATTGATCTCTACAACCAAAAATAATTTTGTTAGAACGATATAAAATTTTTTAATTTCGTCGAAAAATTTCAGTGAAACGTGTCAACGTATGGTCAGACATTACATTTTTGGTAAGAATTTTTTTTCTCGAAAATGCGTCGGATTTCGGGGGTATGTCTATTCACCAAAAACGATTGTAATTGACCCTTGCAACTGAAAATAATTTTTCCAGAACGATTTGAAATTTTTTTTTTAGCCGAAAAATTTAGGCACCTATCCGCTGTCGATTGTTCTTAGAAATTTGTTTTTCACTTTTAGTAATTTTGTTTGACGCCCTATAGAAAATTTGTCTAATACTTTTTTGTAGGAGTCCATAGGCTCTGCCTCAGAAAAAAATTTCAATGAGATACCTTTACTATTGTAGAAATTATGGTCGTTTGAAAATTGAACCATTTTTATGGGGTTTTTCTCATTTTGCGAGGTCAAATATCAATTTTTCGAATATTTTTGGAATTTCTACATATTCCTCACCAAAATACTCAGAGTTTGCCTTTTCAAACATTAAAATCCCCCAATCCGTTCAGAAGTTATAATGTTTTAAACATGAAATTTCGATGAACATTTCTGGCCTCACATCATATTTTCGATAATGAATTTTTTTCTCGAAAGTACGTAGGAATTGGGGGTATATGTATTCACAAAAAATGCTTGTAATTGACCCCCGCGACCGAAAATAATTTTTCTGTCCGGTAATAAATCATCGTCGATTGAAATTTGTATTTATCCGAATCGAAAAAGTTACAGCAACCGATCGAATCCGGAGTAAATGCAAAGAGAAAGGGACGGCGATATTTCAACAAACCGGATAACATTGTGCGAGAAATCGTTCGATCAGAAGCAACCCGTCGTTCCATATATTTTTTCGCATTGAAAATTACCGGGCATTGTGCCGGTCAAGTTCGGGCAATATTTTTTCGTGTTTCGCCGGTCCGCGCTCGAAACGCGTCGTTAAGGGTTAACACAGCATCATCGTAGCGAATCCGTCAGGCATTTTCGAGTGAAATATTTTGACGTGACAGTTGTCACGGGCAATCGACGGCCTTCGGTGAACAGGAACCATACACGCGCGAATACTTGCAGAGGCGGTCGGCGAACAGGATGTCTGCGTGATAATAGTTCCTGTTACAGTGACAGTTCGTGACACGACGGTTATGGTGGATCAGAAATCACGTGCAAGCGTGCTGTTCGACGCAGATCCCTCTGGCGTGTGTTATCGAAGCGTTTAAGCAGTATCGATTTGCAAGTATTGGGGGACCGAAGTACATGTTGCAAAGATTAAGTACGCCGTGCATGAGCCACGTTATTCAAATTGCCATTAGACCGGGGAATATTTGAATAATTTAATATTATCCTCCACATTTTCGAACGGCTGCGAATATCTCACTACTCGAATTTTATTTACGTTACTTCTCCAATCCAATTTTTCGACTATTATTATTCGAACACCATTGTTAGAATTCTTTTATTCGAGCACCACTAATTAAATATTATTATTCAAACGTCACATTTTCGAACGGCTGCGAATATCTCACTACTCGAATTTTATTTACATTACTTCTCCAATCCAATTTTTCGACTATTATTATTCGAACACCATTGTTAGAATTCTTTTATTCGAGCACCACTAATTAAATATTATTATTCAAACGTCACATTTTCGAACGGCTGCGAATATCTCACTACTCGAATTTTATTTACGTTACTTCTCCAATCCAATTTTTCGACTATTATTATTCGAACACCATTGTTAGAATTCTTTTATTCGAGCACCACTAATTAAATATTATTATTCAAACGTCATCGTAAGAATTTTATTATTCAAATACAATTGCTCGAACATTATTATTTATATTATAATTAGAACATTAACGTTCGAGTAACGCTATTAGAATATTGTTACACGAATATAGGATTATATAGGAGTATAAAAAAATTTTATTCGACGCTTTCGATTTATTTTTAAACGGGGAATCCCTATATTTAACGTAAAATTGCGATTGACTATACGTCAAGAAAGATTAAATAATGTTCCCTGATTTGGAGTTTATTTCTTATAGCGTCGGTTTCTTGCCCCGCAATGTTTCTTCGGTGCATTTTCAAGCAATCTCGGAATGTCAAATAAAGTTTCCATTTGCAGTGAACAAGTTCCCCGAGCACCACCATTCTATATTGTCCGAAATGAATATTTGCAAGTTGTCAGTTATTTCTCTAACTTGTCTATTTAAAAGTTTTACCTATCATGAAGTAATGTGAAACTCTGATACGACTTCTTGGATTCCATTCAACAAATTCCCAGCGCCGGACTTTACAAAACTCCTTTTACAAGAAAGTTTAATCGATTTAAGGTAATCCAATATTCTTCGATTCCTCGTTGACTTCGGATTAAAGTACGGTTTCTGCAACAGCGTTCTCTACGTGTAACGACAAATGTTATCGCGTATAGATCGTTGGCCATTTATAATGCTCTCCGAGGTGTTGATTTCAATTGGAAAATTTAGTTAAAAAAGAAAACATAACGAGATCTGTGTTGATGAAATTTTTTGTTCTCAACAATTAATAACAATTCATATGAAACTGTTTGTGCGATGTAAATAATATGAAGAAGAATATTTATAAATTTTGTTATAAATATATATTAAATAACGCGGTTGTATTCACGAAAAGAAATTCTCAAATATAAGTAAATTTTCGTTTTCTAATCACTTTAGCTTAAATGACTTTAATTAAGTTTCAATTTTATCACTGTTATTTCTATATTTACTCAGTGTAAATACTATTAGTTATTAATTATCAGGAAAATAGAATTTAAAATTGACAATGAGACGAAGAAGGTAGCTACAAAATTCTGTTGACTATTCATGTGATTATTACATCTTAATTGGTATAAAAGCAATTTAATTAAATGGTAAAGTGAACAGTTTAACTATAGATTTGTGCAAATTTATAAATGCAAATTGAAAGATCAGCAGACTTTAGTCAATAATTAATAATTATTATATAATCAATATTTATATTTGAGCATTAGTGAATAATATACAGGGTATTGCTGAAACTGTGAACAACCAATTAGTTAATTTTACAGAGTTAATATTTGGTTGTAAGAGCAACGCGGACAAATACTGCGTTAGATTCAGACCTGGGAACTTCTAAAATAACATTATATAAAATATATTCTCAAATTTTCCCTCGATCTAGTCAACAATTTTTGTTCTGATATGCAATCGAAAATAAATTATTTCGAAAATAGTTACTTTCTATTTTTAATTGAAATTTTGGTTCGAGAACGAATCGTGAGGCTAAGGGTTAATTCTTTATCGAGGATAAAAATTTTCTCAGACCCATTGTTTGAGATCGCTCTATCACGAACGAATTATTATTTTTATTTTCGGATAACGGTGTCGAAAATAAATTATTTAAAATATAGCTACTTTCTATTTTTATTTGAAATTTTGGTTCGAAAACGAATCGTGAGGCTAAGGGTTAATTCTGTATCGAGGATAAAAATTTTCTCAGACCCATTGAGATAGCTCTATCACGAACGAATTATTATTTTTATTTTCGTATAACGGTGTCGAAAATAAATTATTTCGAATCTAGCTTCTATTTTTATTTGAAATTTTGGTTCGAGAACGAATCGTGAGGCTAAGGGTTAATTCTTTATCGAGGATAAAAATTTCCCCGGGCCGTGGTAGCATCGATGGTCTTCCAGAAAGGAAGAAACAGTGATTTCAGACCTGGTGGGTGATACCGATGCTCATCATTGCGAAGAAAACGTAGTTCCGGGGCGAAGGTAAAGGGGGAACGAGGATAAAGGGTGGGTTATGCGGCAGAAAACGACACGCTATCAAGCGCGAACACTCCCGGTGTCTAGCGGCAGCCACCGTGGGGGCTGTGTAGCGTTGGAAGATACAGTGCATCATCAACAGATAAGCTGCTTAGCTCTGGTCTTATACGAGTGTTGCTCGGATCCTTCGGGTTCCCCCGGACTTACTCCACCTTTTTTTTTTTTCTCTCTCTCCCTTTATTTCGCCGCCGACTTCCTTTCTCACTGCTCCTTTATCTCTCGGGACGGTCCATCGCCGCTCGGAATATTGTCCCCGGCAATATACCCGCGTTAAATAAACGTCGAAAAATACGATCGCGATTCCAACGATCGAGACGGAAATCGAACGGTAATGCCTCGCGTTAAGGCTGGTTCGCATTATCGCCGGCTCGTTCGAACGTTAGACGTCGACTGCCGCGCGGAAGCCAACGGCGAGGAGCTCTTTTCCCGTTTCACTGTCCGCGTAAATGGCTTTTTATTGGGCTAATGTACCGCTAATGCGCTTCCGTGATAAGCAGATGTAAAAATTCGCATGCACGCTATCGGAAACGTTTGATATCGATCTTGCAATTAGCGGTCCGATACTCCATTCCTTGCTCCGCGCTAGCTTGCTTTTTACCCAACGTTCCAACGCCGCGGTTCCTTCGTGTTTATTCGAGTGCATTAGTATCTCCTTCGAACCTCGATTTTTAATATTTATTACAACATTCCTATTCAAAGTGTAACATTCTGGATTTTTTTTTTACAACTAGTTTCAACAAAGTTCCTCTAGTATTTCAAATATAAATTCTTTTTTAATTTTACAGAGTGTTCCGCATTTTTTTCGTGTTCTACAAGTAAAACTAACACTAAATTGTTATATAAAAAAAATTCATATATGATTCGTTAAGAAGTTATGACAAAAATATGAAATGTAATGTTTTTTTTATTTATTAAAATTTTGTTTAAAGAGAGCAACTGCTAGTCGAGGCACGAAAAAATATTTTTAACGTAAAATGTGTGGATAACTTAAACATTTCTTTATCAGAGTTCAGTTTCTATCATTTACCTTGGGTGGTGAAATATTCTTTCTTCGATGATAACTTCACCCTGTATATTTGCTTTAAAATTATGGAGAGAAATATAAAAGTGGATTAGACGTTCGATTTAAGGTATAATCAGTTTCTAAATCTTGACAATAAAAAATTAATAATAGTAATATTCTTTCATAATGAGACCATGGTGGTCTGTTATGTTCGACGCCATAGCGTTTCTAATCGATATTCGCCGCGCTCGAAGTTTGCATTTCGGTTGTAATTCGATAATTATTCATAGCTAACAACAAAATTTAACCTAGCTGTAGATTTTGTTCACTAAGTCAAGAACAATCAAATCAACCCTAATTTTCCAACCCCTCGACGAACGATTTAAATACAATTTGCGTGAATGTATACTATTTGCTATCGTTTAAATTTTTGAATCTTTTATTAAAGAAATAATTCACTTTCATCAGTTTCTAATACAGATTTTTTCGAAAATTTTGTAAATTTGTGAATAATTATCCTTGGTTATTTTGGATGTAATAATTTGGGTTTTGATGTTGATAGTTTTCGAATAATTGATACCGGTTGACAGAAAAGAATAATAGGGATAAAGTTTCCACGTTGCGTTTGAGTTATTGGAAACCCCTGGTACCCGATACGATAAAGAAATATCTTAATAAATCAATCGAAAGATTTACATAAAAGATGAGAGCCCCCATTTTTTGCAGCTCGAGGAGGCTGCACGAAAGAAACACGAATAAACTGAATGGAATTTCACTTTGCTTCGTTTTTCATTCAGACCGTAGAAGAGCTTTACTAATGATAACTCTTCAACGGACGAGACTTTTTCAATACATTGTAAATTAACAAGAGCCCTAGATATCATCTTGGATATCCGTCTAGGCGTCGCAAAAAAAACGTCCAGGTGCTGCAATTGTAAATTTTTCCATTCATAAATATGATGTTAAACAGATTTTCCCCGACATGCTATTATAAAATTTTGATTACTGGAAATTGTCAACTCGGATGCCTATAATTGAACATTCTTTTTGGTCAAATAAATGAAAAAACTTTATTTCTCATTTTTGATTTGTTTTCAAATTTTTTTATCGAACTCTGTCACTAAAATTTATTCCTTTCGAGTTAAAAGCATTTAAAATTCTACATTGGTAAGTTTGAAACAGGCAATTTTATGAAGAAAGAAGGGTCGTTTGAATCTTAAATTTGAGAATAAATTTTCTACTTTTCTAGACAGAATTATATTGGGCTCTGTGTTATGGCCTTTACGAACGATTATGGGACTGCGCTCGTGGAGTTTTTGAACAGACGAAAAATCAGGATTCGCCAGAATTTTGTAAATTCTTCGTCATTTTTCTAAATTATAAACCGAGAATAAAAAATCTCGTGGCATTGCTTTGTTGTTACAATTACAATCTTTATAGTTTAACAGAATTATAAAAAATAACATTTTAGCAATTATGCTGATTTTATTTTCAATTAAAAGCAAACGATAAGCGAATTGATTATTCTATTTCGATTTGATATGCATTGGTTATTGATAAACATATTTAGACATATTTTGAAGTATTTTTGATAGAATATAACATTTATTTGCCATTTTAAGGATCGATTTTATAATTAAAGTTGATATTACGAAAGGAGTGAAACTTATCGAAAAATGAATTATAAAATTACGTAAATGTGAATACTAAGAGTATGTCTAGTTGCATGGAACATTTAATTATGGCCAAGCACACGAAATATTAAATTTTAAAATGTCCGTGAAATAATAAATTGTTTTATTGAAGAAGTGTGAATTTTGCATAGGCGATTTTATTTATTCGACCACGTTTGTACATCCGTATTGTAAATATCGGGTATGGAAATGCTAACAATGCATATAATCTTTGAAAGTCCAACCACACGGTATGTTATGTTTTCAAATTCGACGGTCACTGTGAAAGACATTCTATTCGATATTAGAGAATGCATGTGGTTTCATCGTGACGGATGACTAGCATATTACACTAGAATTGCAAGAGCAATATTGGATATCAATTTTACTCGATGTTTGATCGGACGACACGGAACTGTAAAGTGGAAAACTCGTTCCTCGAATCTCGCTCCATTCGATTTTTATTTATGGGATAAACTGCGCATTCGAAACAGAATATAAAGTGTCGATTTCTAGAGAACAGAACTACCATCCATAGAAATAAAATTTTAACACCGCCTCTAATTACACAATTTCTCGGCAATTTTGAAATAATTTCACGCCATTTATTCGCAACCAAGGCTACAAAAAAAACAGCCATTTTGAAATTTGCGTTTCAAAATGCCCGTCGCCGATGTAATATTGATTTTCTCGATCGAACGAATTTTGATGAATTTTAGATCAGCTTCATTATACGGTCGACTCTCGTCAATGTTTCGGTCGCGTACCATATTTTTCTGCCAATTTTGTCAGAAAACATTTTACAAAGCACATTTACAAAACGTTCTGTTTTACTTTCAAAAAAGTTTGAAACAGATCCATTACGATCTACTATTAAAACTTGTGCGTTTTCTATCAATTCTACTGGGTAAATAATTTGATTTAAAATTACGAATCCTACTAGAAAATTGCTGCAAAGAAAAATTGATTGCGGAAATTTGTAAACGAGCACGTTTAATATCGTGTTAAGTATGATACAAGCAAACTTGCAGTTCAGAAGAGAAAGTTAATAAAAGGAAACAAAAGGCCCATGATTCTTGATATCACAAGGCAAAGAACAGGAACATCGAACAATAGAAAATTCAGCTTTGAAAAGTATCTATATCTGATCCGATAAAACGTTGCACAATCTCTACAATTTATTTTATGAATAACGTGGCCATTTTCATAAAAATCCCGAGACTTCTTACCGAGGTTTACGCGATTTTATTCGAAAATCGCAAATAAACCCAAAATTGTGACAAAAGACAACTTTATTAAACAAGAAAATGAATAATAAAAAAAAAATATGTATAATAAACTCATAAAAATTCTATTGCCATAAAAATAAGAAACATCTTTCAATCACACGTTCAAAAATTAATTTTCATTTAATTTTAGAAAATTCAATTTTTCGTGTACTATTCGGTATCTTTTTAAAATATTGCTTTCAGTTAAAAAAACATTCTTATTTGTGAACAAAATTGGCCCAACTCAGTCTGTAACCAATAATCTCTTAATTTCTTATTAATTAAATACTATTTTATTTCTATGTTCCCGAAGCAAGCTAAATTAGAATAATATTTTAAGTGGACCAACTATGGCGAATATGTTCGCCATTTACGAGTTTTACGTCACGTGTAATTCGTTCTTCGACGTTATAAGCATGCATTGGTCCAGTTCTTTTTATATTCTTGCACATTTCAAGTTTTAAACGATCGTTGCGGCAAAATTCATATTGGATTATGCCCCATTCGAACGTTGTAAACCCGGATTCAAAGTGTAGTTACAATAACTCATGAAACCATTATTGCTTTCCAAAGCATAATAAGAGAAGGACACGCGATAACCATTCGACGTCCCCTACATTTTGATAGCTACTGCTCTCTCCAATTTTTTGCTGAACACCAAAAGAGTGTCTCGAGAGAATTTTTGTCTCAAATTTTTTACACGATCCCTGTAATTTACGCCACTCGTGGAAAAATGAACACCGACGAAAGGACAAACGGATCGAAGAACAAGAGAATATTTCACTCGCGAGGGGTCATCGAGCGACGATTGTAACGAACTCGCTTAAAATGATTACAGTAACAAGGGAAAACAGGCGCAAACAAATGGAAAACTATTAGAATAACAACATAAGCCGCCTCTACATGTCGACGTTCAACGAGCTTCACGACCCATTTACGAAGTCCTAAGCCGAGATGAACTTCTAAAACGATGTTTAGTAGGATTTGCTTAAAATAATAACGAGAGTTGCGGTGCTCCTATATAGAAGATAACTCCAAAATCCTTGTTCAATGGCTTTAAAGCAGTTCCAATGGCAACGCGTATTGCTACGAGTGTTTTCAATGAGGGATGTACGCGGAACTATCAAATGATGAGTGCTCTAAGCTCTGCAGAGAATCTGTACCCATCGAGGCTTTCTCTTTCGGCGAAACGTTTAATAAAAATCTCCAAGCTTCGATTGCTCGTGCAGAAATTCATTTCTCGCCAATGGAACGAACCCAAGGGGAGCACGAAGAAACATTTGATAATGGAAAAACAGGACCCGTGATGTCCAAAACGTTACGCAAGACCGAAGAATTTAATTGGCGCGAACGCGAGACATTCTACGGCCGGTGCTCGATCCCTCTTTCCCGCGCGAAATACTCGAAACGACTTTTAATACCGTTTCCCGCGTTCAAATCAATCGGATCACGGCTGATGTAATGGTAACGAGCGACAGCCTGGTCCAGCAGCCGGTGTGCAGACTCAGCTGCGCTACGCGTCTCGATTCCTGGTGCATTTTCGCTCTTTTGGTGGCTCCCATCGATCGTTCTGGAACGATAGCGCGTGTCGCCTACGACCCTCTACATTTTTTTCCACCGTCCAGCTTACAACCCACTTTCGTTCCGAACAATTTCGACAGCTGCTATCGATGTTTCCCGGTGACAACCAAAATGAGACGAGGACGAGCCTTTTGACTCGTTTCTTTAACCACCTTCGTTCTATCTATTTTTTAATTACCTACGTCGCCAAAGTGGGGATCGAAGATACGTACAAATTACTAGAATAGAACAAGTAGCGATCTTCGGAATGAGAATTCCAAAAAATCCCACTTCCCAATAAAAGAAAACCTTACCAAGTTTCTAAAAGAATCTAAACTTCTGCTAGAAATAGTGTAAAAACGTCTACAGTCTATCAATTGCTTAAAACATTGAGTAAATGAACCTGTGGTCTAGGATGGGATCAGAGTGGGTCATCTTCTTGTAAATTTTTAAGTATAATTTTCCCTTTTTTAAGATACTCGTTAGCCTGCAAAGGAACAGCGGGAACAGCTGGAACATTTGGAAAGCTGGGTGGATGGAGAGCAAGCCATTATGCAGCGGAAGAAGACTGCTCAATCGACGTGGGACACTGCTTTTGATGTCCGATAAACGGACATCGAAAACCGTTTCCAGGTCACATCTACTTCGATAGACATTTTTAGATTGCTCACCAAGTCTCCTCCACAGTTAGGGAGCAGACAAAAGATAGTAATTCTGAAAACAGTGTTAATAATTCTAGCGATTTTATTCATTCTTCGGACCTTGCTATCATCGTTTCGTTGCCAGGTCCGCCATTACGCACAGGTTCGAGCACGCAAGTTGAGATACATAGTGTGACCTTTAATTCGCGATGAAAAATCTCGAAGACTATAAAGTCCAGTTTGGGGAGTGATAGTGTGGGGAAAATGGTTGAGACGAGGCGATAAAAGTTATGACTTCGAGAGCCTTACGACCAGGGTCATGCTTAGGTATTTTGATGCCCAAAGTAACAAAAGAATTCGATGCTCTCGCGACATTCTTAATACGTTGTATTGTACTCGTAGAAAATAATTTTGATATAGAATTTAAAAAGGAAACAAAGTATGATAAATGAAACCATTTTTACTGTATCTATTTTCCCTCGATTTTTTAGATAAGACACAAATTGATTTTTTAATATCGCTTATTAAGATAAAAATAAAAATAAAAAATAGTTTCATAGTAATGAAGTTTTAAAGTAATTAATTTAAAAAATAATATTTTCAGAATGATTTGAAATTTTTAATAACTTTTTAACGAAGCCTCAATCAACAAATTAGTGTTCTTGATTTTCGCCTTATTTTGGCCTCTAGAATCTCCCATTAAAATTTTTCCCAGGGTTGGCCGAACACCCTGTATATTGTTTGGGTAAATATTATTGCCAACCTCTTTTAGTTATGACTGTTATTTAGTTTTAAAATGTTAAAAGAGCAAAAATTCTAATAATCATGCAAACAGTCAAAGATTTTGTTCGATAATTTAGGATGGAAGTCCTCGAGGAAGAAGAGGAAGGACGAGGATCCATGCTGATGAATTCTTTCGTTTTTCTAAGCTGTCCGGTCCTTGTCTAAATTTTTTTACCAGTTTCCCCCCTAGGACTGTGAACGAATGTCGAAGCGTCAGCTGCCCGAAGGAGGCTACCGAAGTAACGGTTTTTTCGCAGGAACACTTTTTCAGACAGAGGTATTCGTCTTTTAGGAAATTAACAACCGAGAGTGAAGAAGCGACTGATCGATGATACGATCGGTGCGACCTCTAACTCGATCGAACCGGAGCAATATTGCCATCGTCTCTAGAAAACATACGAAAACGTTAGAAAATTACAACCAATGTAACACTGTTGACAAGCTTCTATCCAAACGTACATCAGAAATTATAAGGAAAGCAACTAAAATGATCTTGACCTTCATCAAATAGAACAAAATATACATATTAGCATAAACTTTTGTCAAAATTAAACATAATCCGGCTCTTTCCTCCATCATTTTCCTTTTACAATTTTTTTTTATTTAAAAAGAAAGAGCAAAGTTATATTTTGTATTATCAAAGCCAAAAACGGGAAAATACTAACAATGTTTACTCATAATCCAGCAATTCGTGAATACTTATTCCTTACTACTTTATTTAGTAATATCAAGCAAATTTAACGGAGAATATGACGATAAATTTTGACGAAAATCAAAACTAAACAAAAATGTTCCGTAACCTGGTTAAAACGCAGCGTGTCCTAGCCATCCTCTCGTACAACATCCACCAGGACTCTGCACGCTGTTTTGATGTTCGAGATTTGTTTCCACGAAACGCTGTTAGTGACTCCATATTGAATTTTAGAAAAGAAATATCACCGAATTTAAAGTTCAAACAACAGTCTTATTTATTAATTCGCTGCAACACGTCGCGAACTAACGCGCCTGTTTGATCTTTAACCTCATATTTATTAGCAATTTACGTTGAGTTTGGTTAATCTAACGATACGAAGATGTAATGTAAAGTATACAATCAGCGTACGAACCGTTCTCTTTCGCGTTTTCCGTAATACTGATTTGTGGAATGCGTACCACCTCTCCTTGCTCGAACGGTAATCAGCTGTCTGTCCTATTCGAGGATTCTCAGGACGCTAATCCTAACCATTCGTGTCAACAATCGGGAGATCGACCTTCGCAATGCTTCGAATCTTATTGCGTGTTCCAACACAGATCCCAAGTAATTCAACGTTAAGAAATTACCAAGAATATTAACAGCGAATAAGACAAAATGGATCAATTCTGTGAATTTAAGCTATGAAGGTTTATCCGTGCAAATTAAAATCTGGAAAAGACATATTGATCGGATAAAAAAATGGTGTGATAGTCAGGAAGATGCAATGTCAATTCAACCTAGATTTAAGAGTTTACCTATAGCTGTAACAAGAGTTAAATCTGCAGAAACAGAAGAACAACAGTACATTTATTATTTATAACTAAAATATAAAAGAAATTGTATTAATGATAACTGTAGTTTTCCAAACTTTCTTTAATGTTGAATGTTAATGAAATTGCACAAACAAAAGCAATAAACATATTTTAATACATCAAAGATTAAAAGATTAATTTTTTGGTACTCAAAGATTCGAGGCTCAGTAAACTATTGAAATTTTATTTATTACTTTATGCCAGGTTTACTGTCTTTAGATAGTAAGAAAAAAGATGTAGGATGCTTTTTTAATAAAGGTGTTAAAATATAATAATTTCTATCTTATTTAATACTATTTATATTCTTATTATTCCTTCTTCTATTTCTTCCCTACATTTCATAATATAAATTATTATACCTTATATCGTTCTCAACTTTATTTTTTGAGGCATACAAACTCTTTTAGTTTCATATTATAGGTATAATATATTTTCTTCTAAGAATAAGAAATTTGGTTGAATTTGGTTTTATTGCAATTCATAGTTTTGAGACACTCTTTATAAATAATGTATACTTCTTTGCGTAATAAATAAGTCTCCCAGCACTTTTCTAGCTTAGAAGGAAGACATGCGCCGGTATACTATTTCAGTAATTATTTTTACTGAGATTTCTACAACCCTCATTTGGCTCTTTTTCGCCATTTCCCTTTTTCTGTGGTGAGTTCTTTAAAGCAAGCAATTCATAATTGTTCCGCTGTTTTTGTATTCATGCAGCACACACGAGTATTACAATTTTTTATTTTTAGTAGATTATCCTTCCTTTCGTACATATATCATTCTACCCGAAAAAGAAGTTTGCCGTAATATTCGAGTATTCGTCGACTTTTTCCTACATCCTTTCAACGTTGATTGAATATATATTTATCAGTCGAATTAGTACGCTGTCCAAATATATAACTATTAATTCGTCGTGCAATTTGCAGGCACAGAAGTACCTCTAAACCGTTGATTCAAAGCAGTTTCGGACTTTGATTATTTTCTTAATTGCCTAAGTTCTTAAGACCTTGAGTAAATTTCGGTTTGCGAAGTGGCCATATAAATTCTGCTACTTCGGAAATTTTATTTTAAAGTATATCAGTTAACGAGGAATATACTTTCTTAATTACTTGAGGAATGAAAGGAAAAGGTCGGTTAATAGTCAAACTCCCGCATTTGTCTGGTCAATTTAAATTTCACGTATCACGTCTTATGGCCGTAAATTCTTTCGTTACTTATAAAATTAACTGGCAGTTATATACAGTACAGCACACTTTGTAGGTTAACTCGTTCATTGTTTATAATTCGAAATGATTTGAAATAATTATTATCAGCAATAGATCACGAACGAGCCAGATAACAGAGATGTGATACAGGGAAATGCAGAATAATACAATTGACATAATTTTATTGCCGTATAAATGTCGTTGTGTTTAGAGATTGATCGCTGATTATTAACTGAACAGATGTAATAATGACTAAATGCACAATGAAGCAGGAATCATAATATAACCAACAATGGTGAGTATATTATCGAAAATTTAATAGTATTTATATTAAAAACACTAACACGAGCGGAAAAAATAATATGCAAATGCATTAATAATATAATTATTATTCCTTTTATTATTATTGAGAACAGCAATTCATAACACCAAAACATTTTACTGTTCTATCTTCATATTTACTATATAGGGTAATTACATATTTTATTAAATATTCCAAATCTGAAACTCAGCGAACGAAACAGGTTCTACGAAATTGAAAATTGTCAATTTGCAAATTACGAGCTCCGCCTCGATGAGCTGCCAATATCTTGCCGATGAAGAATATTTTAGAAGGTTCCCGCGCAACGGAATTTAATTACCCAGCTAACGATTGTAAATGTGGACTCTAAAAAAGTCTGGGACAAGGGATTAAGAGCTTTGGTTCGTTGCGCATACCCTCATAAAGTCGCCGCGCCGGTTGTGTTATACTGCTAACCTAAATTTTATCACCTGTAACGTTGAACCTACATTAATTACCTTCACCATTTCCAATATTTTCATATAAATCCTGTTTTCTTGATCATATTCTCGTTCAGTTTATACTGCAAATAACTCAGATTTTATATTTGATCTTTTACGAATGCATCCAATGTTCCAAGTTCCTTTTTATTCTTCTTCTTTGGAACCAACCCCCTTCGAAGAACACGCTATCTGTTGACTCCCACAAGATTCGAAAAAATAGATAAGTCCAGTAACTATTTACTTCTGATCGTAACTTGTAACTGTTCTTATGTAACTTTCAAGTGTTCTCATTGTAACTTGGTTCTGTTCTGGTTGTCACTTGTAAAGATTCTGTCTGTAACTGAGTTCTGCCCTCATCTCTCGTGGGTCAGTCGACACTGGACACTCGAAATCCCACCCACTGAGGGCTGTACGGGGGGGTAAATGGGCCCAAAGTACAGTGAAACTAATTAAATATGGCTTAATAGCTTTAGTTTGTTGGGATTCCCAACACCAGCGTTTGTACGATCCTCGAACGAAACGCAGTAAAACGTGTAAAAATTGCCAGCAGAAGAGAAAATTAAGAAAGGAGACGGTCTTTGTTTTCATCCTCGGCTGCAGATATACCTGAACAGGCAACACGAAACGGGTCACGATAAAAATTTGCATTAGCATTCAACGTGTACGCAGCACAATAAATCGGTCGGGAGTAATCTCCTCCGCGTTTAACGAGGTTAGTTTCTTAAGTACTTCACCTCCATATATTAAGAATATCCTACGTCTCTTGGTTGCAACGTTGTAGTTCCGACTTTTGCGCCAGTCAGACTCTAGATGCAAAGGATAGCGGCGTTATCCTCGCCAGGGTAGTTATTCACGATCGTGCAAATTTAAATGTCCGACAACGGTAGGCTATACTTAATGAGAGTGACCCTTCGAGACCCTGAACGCAAGGAGATTAACGAACACCGGCTCCCCTACGCAACGAATCATTTTTTTCTAGATTAGAATACCCTCCCTAATAAATAACTTGGTTCTCCGAAACAAAATTAAGATTAATGAGAGAATAGGTATTTAGAAAAAAATTAGAATCCTGAATTTCGAGTGTGTCTAATTCTTACTTTAAACTCAGCGATGAAGTAGTAACAGGAGAACGTTTGATTGTTTCAGACGATGGCATCCATAGTACCACAAATTTTCTTTACGATTTAAGGTGTTATTTCGATCATCAAATATAATTAGCAGAACGTGCTGGCAATATTTATTCAAACAGCTTCGAAGCGTTCCGTATAATCTATTTGTATTCCGAATAAGGAGATTTACTCGTGAGGATTTCGAACGGCCAACTAAACTAGCTTCGCGAATGTACGTATTAAGAGGGTAGTCTGATACTTCGAATCGAAAATAATTCGATATCGATAAAAGTTTCGAATATAATTTTATTCCAAACTATCAGATCGACGATTCTTCGTTCTGTTCAATATCGAGGATCCGCAAAAGGGAACGAAAGTGCCGGTGATCTACGTAAAACGTGTAAACATAATTTCCCCGGACGTAACACGTAGAGACATCGCGTTACACGCCGGTCGCCTGTATAACTGAAACATATGCTCTAGAAGTAATTATTAAGTTTTCGGATAGCGCGGGGATGTTCCTGCGAGAGCAGACAAAGTTATCCGGACGACACAGTTCCGAAAATCAATCCCGACAGTACGGAATTCCCTCGCTTCTTCCTCTAAAAGGCTCGATCGCAATTATCTCGTCTATAGATAGCCCGCGGCCTCAGCAGCTGACTTGGCTCTTCGCTTTTGTCCTTTTTCCTACGACCTCTTTTTTGTTCGTGCCGACACGTTGTCCGTTGCATGTCGTTTCACAGTACACCCGGTCCCATCCAATGCAGCCGGCGCAACACGCCATTCTTTATTCGTTAACACGCAGTGTTACGCTCCGGCTTCGTGTATACGTGCATGCAGGGATCGCATCATTTTATCCCCCCTCCGTGACCTCTCCGCTCCAGTCGCCGTTTTGTCCAATCTCGTTGCATTTCGAGCCCTTTCGTTCGTGGAGAACTGTTACGCGAACGCCGTTCAACCGATTCGTTCGCTGTAAAGATTCCCTCGCAACTGCGCCTCCGACGCGTACGAATTGAAATTCTCCAGGCCCGATACGCGTAGATTCAAAGAACTGCGAACGATCGCTATGATGCGATGGTTCACCACCTTGATGGGCCCAAAAAGGGGACCTCCTACTGTAAAACGCGTCTTTTTATGTTCTTTTTGGTATTTTTCTTTATAAAGAAATAGGGTGTTCGGCCACTCCTGGAAAAAATTTTAATGGGAGATTCTAGAGGCCAAAATAAGACGAAAATCAAGAATACCAATTTGTTGATTGAGGGTTCGTTAAAAAGTTATTAACGTTTAAAGCAGAGTTTCTCATGCTGACTGAGAACCACTATCGCGCACGCGCAGCTGTACGCAGGTTGCCGTTCTACGGCGGAACTTTAAACGTTGATAACTTTTTAACGAAGCCTCAACCAACAAATTGCTATTCTTCATTTTCGTCTTATTTTGGCCTCTCGATTCCCCCATTAACGTTTTAACATAGTAAAAATTAGTGGCAGTACAGAGCCTCGTACGCAATCGCGTACCGAAAAAGTGTTCTAATGGCTTCCATGATTCCATGATGAAGAAATGAAAGAGATTCTTAATTAGAATACATTTTTCCCTTGCCGATTGATTTCACGTAAAAGGAAAAAAGAAATAGCGGTGAAGATCCACGTCTTTCGATGGGGAGAGAATTCAGTCAACCAACGAGAGAATAATGTACATACGTTGATTTCTATCAGTTGGCTATTGTTCCAGGAAGTTGTTCCGAATTTTATTTGACGTTAAGGAGCAATTTACACGTTCACCATCATCCGTAATAAGTTCATAAAAAGCAGGGATTTTGACTATTAACTTCATGGAGTCTTTTTCTTGACAAACTTATGGTTCTGACCTATTTCTCTTGGAGGGATTACTGGTGTTGAGATGATAGTAGGTTCTTTCCCTAGTTATGCGGTCGTTGACCCTCTGTTTATGATAGTAGGTTATATGTAAAGGAGTCGAGTGATCTCTCCCATATGTTTGCTCTCCATCGATCGCTGACTCAACGGCCGTTCGTAAGGGTGTAATCTCGAATGATATTATCGTGGTTTCGAAATTAATTGTAAGAGAGATCAAAATTATTTTGTGACGTGCAGTTGTTTCCATTATTTATTATTTGAAAGCAACCAACAATAAAAAAGCATGAAGATTCAATGGATATAAGCTATTCAAGTATGGAATACAGAATTCTAAATAATTTTTTTAGAACAATTTGAAATTGTTTAATTTCGCCGAAAAAATTTAGACACCTAATCGAATTTTTTTCTCACCAGTGAGTAGGATTCCGGAGGTATGTCTATTGATAAAAAATGATTGTAATAGACCCCCGGAACTGAAAATAATTTTTTTAGAACGATTTGAAAATTTTTTTTGCCGAAAAATTTAGGCATCTACCTGTCGATTTTTCTTAAAAATTCGTTTCTGATTTTTAGTAATTTTGTTTGACGCCCTATAGAAAAGTTGTCTAATACTTTTTTGTAGATATCTATAGACTCTGCTTCAGAAAAAAATTTCAATGAGATACCTTTACTATTATAGGAGTTATGGTCGTTTGAAAATTGAACCATTTTTTTGGGGTTTTTCTCATTTTGCGGGGTCAAGTATCAACTTTTCGAATATTTCTCCGATTTCTACATATTCTTCGCCTAAATACGCGTTGTTTGCCTTTTCAAACATTAAAATCGTCCAATCCGTTCAGGAGTTATGACATTTCAAAGATTCGCATGAAATTTCAGGGAAGCATTTCTGGCTTCACATTAGATTTTCAGTAAAGAATTTTTTTCTCGGAAATGGTTAGAATTTCGGCGGTGTGTCTATTCACCAAAAACGATTATAATTGACCTTTGCAACTGAAAATAATTTTTTCAGAACGATTTGAAACACATGAAATTTCAGTGAAACATATCAATGCATGGTCAGACATTATATTTTCGGTAAGGAATTTTTTTCTCGAAAGTGCGTAGGATTTCGGGAGTGTGTCTATTCACCAAAAACGATTGTAATTGACCCTTGCAACTGAAAATAAATTTTTCAGAACGATATGAAACACATGAAATTTCAGTGAAACATATCAATGCATGGTCAGACATTATATTTTCGGTAAGGAATTTTTTTCTCGAAAGTGCGTAGGATTTCGGGGGTGTGTCTATTCACCAAAAATACTTGTAATTGACCCCTGTAACTAAATATAATTTTTGTAGTATGATTTGAAATTTTTTAATTTCGTCTAAAAATGTCAGGTACCTACTCGAATTTATTTCTCAAAAATGAATAGCATTTCAGGGGTATGTGTGTTCACCAAAAATGATTGTAATTGAGCCCCACAACCAAAAATAATTTCTCAGAATGATTTGAAATTTTTTAATTTAATTTCTTAATAACTTTTTAACGAAACCTCGGTCGAAAAATTGATATTCTTTATTTTCGTCTTATTTTCGCCTCTGGAATCTCAATAGAATACCTTGTATAAGGAACGACAACACGGAAAAAGCGATGAACTTAAGTATGGATGATGCTCGAATAGGTATAATGACAGCTAATCGGTTACTCGGTATGTTATCCGTAACATGAGTCAAGTCGTGACACTTTATCCAGCTTATTTCCTGGCAAGGGAAATCCTTCGTAAAATTCTTTCCCCGGATTAAGTACATGTTTCTGTTTGCGTATAGTTGAGACACGCTGACTTTAAAGTTTCTCAAACGCGATCAGCGTTGCTTTTATCCTCTGATTCGGTTTCTGAATCGAGTCTCCGTTCGATCGAAAATGTCATACGGTTGCGGATATTGTAGATCAGCGTCTACATCAGCGTTTTCCGCCGTAGACGGTAGCACGTCCCAGGGTGAATTATTAATATAAAATTCAAAATCTGTGATTTTCTGACTTTCCAATAACTTTTGCCATTTTCGTTCGATCCGGATGAAATTTTATTCCATCAGTCTCTACGTTTCGATGGAAAGAACAGGCTTTTTAATTTGGGGATTAATATCTGTAATTATTAGTATGTTAAGTAATAAAGTCGTTTTCACAAATTTCAAAACGAAACGTTTGGAGTATTTCCGTAAATAGTTTAACTTTTAAGAGAACGTAAGAAGATGTATTTACGACTTTGTTTGCCACAGCAGAGTGGTTGTTTCCCTTAAGTGCACAATAAAGTGCATCGATGCATACGAGGTTTGCGGGGGCGTTCGACCGAAAAAGATTTCGTGAACCTACGGTAGACCAAAAAAAGTTTGAGAGATGCTTTTATCTATTTGAATGTTTCCTTCTTCTCTGTTCCTAGTATCCAGCACCCTCGAGATTACACAGACTGTTAAACGTGAAAATTTCCACCGTTAATCGACCGAACCAATTCTTGCTATTTTCAAATTAAAAATGTCTCGAATACGAAAGTACACATCAAATCGATGAAAGCGAATAAATAATATTAATTTACAATTTAAAGGTTGCACGCGTCCCCGAACCACCGCCACGTTTCATCGCCTTGCAAATTTCCATACACCGCTCGTATGTAATGTCGAAGCAATCGCGAGTTAAATTAATATAGGGTAACAATCGCGCGACATGTACAGCAAATAGCACGAAACGAAACTAAATGTCGCCGATGATAGAGAAAACGTGTCGATAGTCAATATCGCGTCGACGCGATATTCGCGGTTAATTGATTTAAGAGAATCGATGCCCGTCGCTGACGGCTAGGTAGCGAATTTTGGAGATAGTAACGCGATTGGTTAATTTTCCCGGAAGCGAAGGACGATGTTTCGTCGAGAACGAATCGAACGCGCCACATTTTAGCTAAAACTGTGGTCAATTTTAGGAATTGACCGCGCCGGCCGTCAATTTACGACCATGTTGTTCCGCGAGTCAGAGGGTAAATAACGGTACATCGAATTTTACCTCACGTAGCACCCTGACTGGGCACGTTGATCGATTCAATTTTTGTAAGAATTGTCGTGTAAAGCTCGAAACGCCACGTCGAAGCGAACGAAACGAAAATTCCCGGCGCACTGATTATTTGCTTTAAATAAACAAAATTTTTATCAATTTCTTTGGACTTCTAAATTTTGTACAATATATGTAGCAGCAACTTGCCCCACATTGGCGTAAATTTTCGTAAGAAATATACTTGAGAATACTTTAAAGTTACCAAAAATTGAAAACTGAAAAGCGTATCAACTTGACCCGGTCCCCCGTATAATACGAAAGCGTAATGATCAATTTGCTCGAAATACGATCTTTTGAATATAGAAATAAAATATTTTATAAAAAATTGTTTAGACAAGATTATGTTAAAGGACACGTGTAACCACATGCGGAATAAAAATTGTTTTCAATGGTAAAAACACGACAAGGAGGTCTTGAAGTGAAGAATATTCTCGAAATTTCTTTCTTACAGGTCGGGAGTTAAAAATCACACTTTTGTTAATGGCGATCGACGTGTCAGGAACTTACGACCCTTTACGGCTGACGCAGTGATTCTAACTCAGTTGCAGTTCAGGCTTGTAACGTTTCCGCATAGAAAACGTGCAGGCCACATGCGGCATAGTGGATGGACGTTGCGGTACGAAAAAAAACTGTCGAACGAAAAACATTCAATCGGAAAAGCGAAAAGTCACGCGCGCGTATTGTTCTAATTCTCGATCTCCCTCTTCCGCGCCCATTCTCACTCCCCCTCTCTGTTGCATTCATTTTCGAATGCGGGGAAAATAGTGGTCGCATTCGGGAAAAGTTCGTTCCAGGATAATATTGTCGAAACGTGTTTCGTACATTCAAATTTCAAATTCAGAATTGTTCGTTTATCTGTAATAAATTGGTAAACACCAACGCCTTTGTAACTATTAATATGATTGGATCGTGTGAATTATAAGATACAATAATATACAAATAGTGAAACTTTTCTAATTTGCTGCATCGTGTATCGTGTTGTTACTTTATTTTCTGTACTTCGAAATGTTTTAATAGTGGTGGGGAAGGTCTCACGTTCTTATATCGAGGGAGACATCTGTCCTTATATCGAGAGATTACTGATCGCGACTTTATTTTCCGTCGTAGACAATATCAGTTTCAGAAGCAAACATATATATATTATTTGACGTTTCAAGCCATTCTATTAACTTTAAATTAATCAGATTATATTTTTACCCAGTGTATTGGATTGTCAGAACTCTGTGAGAGGTGGCAATGTGTGTCTCGCGCCTTTGATTCGATGGCAGAAAACAGAATTATGGTCAATTCAGTACAGTTTTTAGTATCATGTTTTTGTTATTTTAATCATTGGAAAGTCCCTTTAGGAGTGTCATTTTACAGCTAAAATCTCGGCTCGACTATTCAGCTGAAAACACTGCCTCGCGACCGATTTTCAGCCATAAAAGGGCCATAGACGTTAGGATTTATTGTACGACGAGTTCTGTGTCGAGTTTTAGCGACAGTTGTATAGCACCAGCGTACGACAGGTGTACAATAACCACACACACACATGCACACACTACGATTATCGTTCAAGCAGTCGTTCAACCGTAGTTTTACCATTTATCCCACGATAAATCATTACATACGTAGTCCCTAATGGTGTAGTTGAAAACTCGTGTTCACCACGAATTAAATAAAAATTTCAATTCATAAAATACTAGTTAAAACCATCAATTGTTCGTTGTAAATATTACAAAGAATTTCATAATTGGTCAAACGAATATTTTAATTTATTGTTGAAATCGTTTCATCCCACGATAGAACTTTATTTTAAAAGCAAGGGTCACTATATTTTTCGTTACGTTACGATTTTAAACTTCATCTTTGTTCGTGTAACTCCAATCTGGGATTCAGTTCAGGCTTGGAAAACAATATTGGAACAGCAATTTTGCGCACTTAACAATCTATTAAAACATTAATCGCATTTAAAGTGATTTTTATTACAAACTTTTACTTTGAAAATCTCATAATTAATAACGAATAATAATTAAAGATTAATCTTCTCCTTTTTACGCATTACCAGCTCCCGTAGAAACTTTCACATTTAACTCGGGCATTTTTTCTTGAATCAATACCGCTGCGTAATTGCCTTAACTCGGATGGGAATGTTCCCGCCAATAAAAGTAAGCAATTATTTAAAGCGCTCTAATTAACGCAAATTACCTAACCAAAAACTGTTTCGGGACTGTAAAAAGTGTGTTATTAAATCGACTGCTGACCCCGTTAAATCGCGAGTATAAATTAAAATTCAGCCGTGTCTACTAAATTCCAAGAACGATATTCTCTGCATTAGAATTATCAATATTATAATAAATGAAAATAGTTCGATTTCAAGTTCTTTCTATGCCAAGGATTTCGCGTGTTCGGTGTGGTTTTCGAGAAATTAGTTTTTAAACAACTGCACTCCTCGGATCAAAGAGCAATCGGAGTAATTGAAAAAGTTCGTTTCGAGAGATCGTCGCCTGGCAACCAATGTTTACGTTTTAGTTGAAGCAGATGATATTTTATTTGTACCTGGAAATAATAATTTTCAGACATCCCAAAGGGGAATTTTACCTCTTGAGGAATGGATTGAAAATTGTTTCAAATAAAAATTGCATGATACAAAGGGGGGAGGGGTGTATTGTAATTGTGGCGCTGCTTTGCTGCGTTTAGGAACTCGAGAAATTCGTAGGAGGGCAGAAAAGGAAAGGAGGAATGTATATAGAGCAACCTAGGGGTCGGTCGAGCGCTTGTGAGAACGCGAGCCCTCTGGTGGCGAGCATGGGAGGCGACGCCACATAATCAATTCTATTCAACAATATTTTCTTCATTTTTAAATTCATTTTTGACTTGCATGGTTAAAGATAAGAAAATCATTCGATATAATAATTTATAGTGTCTTGGTCTGTAGAATGATGTAGAGAACCAGTACACTATATGCAAGAAGTTCATAGCGTTTAAACACTTATACGTTTTATAGGCGTCATATTGCGTAATGGCGGTTTGGTATGTGCGAAACTGTTTCATTACGCGGTACAGATTTGTTGTGTAATTTTAATCTTCGGCCTACACGGGATGTATATTTGTACGGTAATTAAAATTAATGAGGAAATCTGTAGTTACGCGACGTAATTTCTTGCGTCGTTCCGTGATAGAACGTATACGGACGTGTTTTCCAGGCGGGTGAAAATATTGGAAATTATCGCAAATGAAAACGTTTAATTGGTTACAAACAAGGCAAAGCACACAGAAATACGCTGTTAAACAGCGAAAGTAAATCAAATAAAGAATCAGCTACAAATAATCCATTCCAAAGAGTATGCTCGCCAATATTGTAATTAATGAAGAATGGTAAACATGCTATTTTTGTAACGAACGTATCAATATCACGCTATTAAAATGGTCCCCCAGAATAAATATACTTACATATCTTATAAAATACGAAATTAAAATCGCAAATGCTCGAGAGAAGTAGTAAGTTTTTATTTTATTCTCAGATCGAAGATGATTCGAACGTGTCTCGAAACGTTCGGAATCGAAGTTTCAAATTAAATTTCCTCGATTATCGTGATAAGATCGAATAAAGAATTCCCCTACGAACCATTAGTTTCCGTACGAGATTTGAAACGAAATATTCCCGTCGTCCTTCGAAGGCCCAATAGCGTTCTCGATCCGCCAACACAAATTCATCGGGAGTCTAATAAAAAATTTATAACGTCGTATAATAAATAATTTCGAGTTTCTGGGTCATCGTAAGTTACGACTCATAACCTCCCACGCTTAATTTCGTCAATAACAGTTCCAACGCGAGTGGAATTTTCCCTTCCGGGTTTACCCCCGAAGCAGTTAAGCAATTTCCATTCGACCTCGTTACCGGCGGAGTTCCTATTCATGCAGAATGGATCGAATAATTCGGTTTACGAAACGTTAAACCGACCTACTCGAGGGAATCGTCGAGCATCGGGGTTGCAAGGCGTCGATTCCCGATGAGATGACGGAACGTCGCATTACGTATGCAGAGATAATGTTCGTCTATGCAGTAACGTTTGCGAGCCGGAAAAGAACCACCGTGGCATATAATCTTTTCGGATTCGCGAATAGCTACGCCTTCAGAACACGTCGTAAATGGTAGACGAAGACCCAGTACTCGTGTAAATGGCGTTCAACGCGATCACAATACTACCATCGATTTCTTTGGCCGCCATGTTGTTCCTTTTGAATGGCAAGAATCTTAACGTTCGACGTTAAAATAAAACCTTGGAACGCTTAAAAGAAAAATTGTGGATCCAAACCGAACGAAAAAAATACCCCCTTTTAAATAAGACAAAATGGCGGTAGAAAATTTAAATCTGTCCTTAACCTTCCAATCATTTTTAATACAATAATCGTTTTTTGGTAGCGTTAATAAAGATTCACACAAATATTAACAGTAGATTTTATGGTTATGTGCGCTCTTGGAATGCTATATATTATTCTATGGTTTCGCCTCGGTTGGGATATGCATCCGTAATTTGGTCTCCGTGCTATAGCGAGTATAAAGTTTTAGTGGGAAGAATATGGCATAAGTTTCTAAGACACGTCGACTATAAATCTAGTCATTCGATGTCTTTTAACGACCGTAACTGTAGTTTTGCGATGCGTCTACTAGGGATTAATCTTTTAACTGCTACCCTCGAGTGTACTCGAGCTTGGATAGCAATATTATTCCGAATGCACGAGTTAAACGAAGCACTGGATGTGTTAACTTTTCATGGGCAATCCTGTTACACATTCCCTTGTTTGATATTTAAATATATTTAAACGGTTATCTACAATTAATTCTAACGTTAATTCAACATACTGGGTCTTCTAATAAGAGTAAACTTTGAATTGAAACAAAAGATAATCTGTTGAGTATCTACGCCTGATATTGTGCATATACCAAAAGAGTTCACTCTAATATCGTTCTGCAACAGCACGTTAAAGTCGAACTCGAACAATTCGTGTTCCTTCTAAATGGAAGAGGGAAAAAGTTGTTAAAAATCTCGGTTTCTAAAACTTATTCCGGGTTAAGTAGCTCGTCGACAAGTTTGCCCGTCGTTTCGTTTAAGAATTTAATGTGTATTATGTTGTTGAAGGGGGGGATGTGTACCCAAGTACCGCCCCGGGCGGCGCAAACTTTAACTACGCTACTGGTTACGCGTACAACTTCGCGCCGCAACGCCGCCATTATTCCCCAGCGAAGAATACGCAGGCATTCGCTTTATCTACGATTTCTGTATCGGGAATGCTCGATTTGCTGCACGGGAATACCAAACGCAGACGCCCAGGGAGAAGAATACCGCGTCATTCAACGCCAAATCGATCAGTTTCGTACCATGAGGCCAGGAATTTTGACGATATTGAAATAACGCGGATCTTTCCCGGGGAAATTTTCTGCGGGGTTTGGCGTTAATCGATTACTCTTATAATTGATTAGGCAATTTTTAATTACAATTACAAATTATATTATGGTTTCCTTGGCCTTCTAATTAAAATTACAGCCACATTTTGTAATCGTTCAAACCAGAGGTTGTAAATAATTAAAATAGCTGATTGATTTTATTTATCAGGTTTTCGTAGATACATTACAAACTAATGAAGCGTTTATACAAACGACAACATTTTACACCTTTTGCAAACATTTTTATCTTTCCTTCAACGTTACATGCTATAGTAGCTTGTCTACATTATAAAAGATTAAACTGTCGCCCACAACACCCGACTAACCACGACGCGTTGACGTTGTTTGCCGCATACATACTTAACAACACACCGTCAAACCAACAACGTTCAGTTGGCCATGAGTAACAGTATACCGTACACTGAACGTATCGACATCGATACCCCATCAACAACATATCAATGCACTGTCTAACGTTTCTCAAGTAAAACTATGTCAAACATCATCAATCAAGAAGTGGGTTCAATAGCTCTTTGACGAAGATTTGAAAGAAGATATTAGATATATAAAAGTCTACAAGCAAGAAAAACTGAGGGTGAATTTTGAAAGGAGTGCTTTCATCGCTTTAGCGAGAAGTCAGGATCGAGGATAGCTGCTCCACGATTTAAGTATAAATTGCGTGTACGAGTTTGTCCATATTTCGGACGAAACGTCAGCAAAGACACTATTATATAATTTTCGTTAATTGAACGTCTCTGGAATTGTTGCTGGAGATATGAACACAAGTAATCCGAGTCTCTGCTCTCTGCACTTACGTGCGCGGGACGCTGGATCCGCGGTTGCCAGACACGAACTTACATTATCATTAACCCCTTCGCAGTGTACCATGTAAATGTGTTTACCTACCAAATCCAGTGCCTGGAGGCGCGCGAACCGTGAACAGATCAAACGTATACGAGTGTTAATGGCAATCGCGCCGTGTGTACTGTTGTTACGATTAATCAGGCTTACCGGCAAATAGAATTGCGGCTCGCTGCTGTACGCGATCAGGGAAAAAGGATTTACTTTGGTCGGACGTCGAAGTTGAAGCTCTCGAACCTCGACTACTTGGAGAAGTTTGCCTAAATTAAATCACACACGACGTTTTTATCTTTATTCTTGAATAAACTTTAACAGAAAATAAGCGAGAGATTGATTTGCTGGGATGGAAGGTAGCAAGCCACTCAGCGAAGTGATTCTCAGACTCTCGTTTGAATTGTTCATAACATTGGATGACGCTAATCATAAATTGCGTGGTATAAGACACATTCGCGGACAAGTATTGTCGCCGTGTGTAATAAAATTTTCATCGTTCGTACTATACATTTCAGTTTTATTCGCGTCGATACGCGATATTTTGATGCGACGGATACATCCGAAGTTTCCGAAGATATTACCCTGGAAGACTATAACGTTCTTGGGCGTTTACGCGACTTCTCGTCGTCGGGAAGATATTAAAGCCAAAAGCGTTCGCCGGGGCGTCTCTATTATTTAAATTACAATGCCTATGTGCTTTCCCGTTGAACGCTTTCTGAACAGATTACAAGTAACATTTCGCATTGATACTTCCGTGACTGGAACAATGAAGCGGAATAAACATAATTAGATTCAATGAAAGTGGCTTTAATCAACGAAGACATTATTTCACCGTCGATGATTTTATCTTCACCGCGACTAAACTATCTTTTTGTCAAATAAATTATACGTACCTACCTAAATTGAAGCTTCGAATTTAGTTATTCGCTTCGAGAGTTTGGTATTAATAATTGAATAATTTTTCTGTAAAAGTTCCCTCGGCGAGTATACTTTTTAATTCGTACGAAAATGGAATTTGATAACTTTTGTTTCCAGTAACGTGACACCGATGTTTTAATCCCTTTGATATCTTTCTTTTCGGCTTTATATTCATACACGTATTTATTCAATGATATCGTTTTATATACATTTTCATTTCCTCTCGACTCTCGAATTTCACTCGTCCATGCGAACCGAACATATATTTCACAAGAGTGTTTGCGCACAGTGTCGCAATTTATTCCGGATAAAATTATTTGGGCATAGATTTAATGACGTGGCATTTATTAAAATTCGCCCGATTGCTTATAACGAATAAATTTGTGAACACTGTATTGCGTTTTAATCGAAATGTACTACGCGTTGCGTTTTAAAAATTAGTAAATATCCCGGCGTGAATTAAGTGAATTATGATGTGTAAACGCACATTTATCGTACTACTTAACGGAGCAAAAATTCGTCAGTAAATCCATACATTTCGTTCAATTTTTAATTCCATTGTACAAAGTATTATAGATGCACGTTAATAATTCGTGAACCGAAATATTTACTGAAATATCGATATTTAAAAATGCAACGGCGACAAAGAAGGCTGTTTAAAATATTATATCACGTAATTATATTCTGGAAAAAATTAATTTAGTGAGAAACAAATTCTGCGTACGAATCGTTTCCCAGCTTCTTTAAATGCAATTTCTTTTTATTTTAAATTCTTATTGCACACCAACGATTTACGTGGAAAACTTAAAAAAAAGACGTATGTTATGAGAAATTGTCAAAATATGTGCCATTTGCTCCAACTGTATCGACTTTCTTATTTTATGAGAATTGGAAAAATTGTTTTCGATGTTTTTTTTAATTTATCAGAAACTGAATAATAAATTTATTGGAAAGTAAATTAAGTTTTTATAAAAGTTCTGTAAGCAAGTGAAACATGTGTATAAGAAAAAGTATTCCATATTAGGGCAACTGACCCTATTCACGAACATAACCATTATGTAATTTAAGTTTCTACTATTTTGTTAAATATCTTTTTAAGATGAACTCTCATAAAACAATGTCTAATTAAAAACAAAAATGGGGTTCCATTTAAAACAGCAAAGTTGACCTTCGTACAACCTTGAAAATGCCCAACAAATAAAAAAATAAATAAGACGGTCGTAAACATTTTTCCTGATCACTCGTTACCTTTTAGACATTTCGACGTGAAGTTTTCGAACGACCAGCCCGTTTAGCAGTTTAAATACGTACATAAATATCAATATGCAACGGAGATATCTAGGCGCTTCCATTAAAATCTCCCACCCTATGTACGGATAACGCGCATACCCTAAGGATTTGGCAGAGCAATAATGGAGAATATTAAGTCTAGCAGTATCTCCAGAATACTAATCCGAGACGAGCGTTGCACATCGTCTGCAACGGTGCCGCATTCATTTCCTGTTCAATTACGTTCCCTCGTTCGGGAAACATTTTTACGACGTCGATGGTCAGCGGGGTGCCCGTATCACGCGTCTCTTTTCCTTAATTTCCCGTTCACGGGGAAGTTCGAGTGAACGAATTACGATAAATCATTCTTTCCGAATCCGTGCGCGAGGCGACGATTAAGTACCAATGGAGTCGAAAAGATTTATTGCCGCGTGGAAAGTTCAACGCGTGTAGACGATTTTCATAAAATACCCGCCGGAGAAAAATGTCCGCAAGAGAAGTTTCAGCCGTGAAAGTTTGCGTTTCAAACCCACCTATAGAATTTTCGAATCGCCGTTTAACCCCTAACCATCAGCTTCGTGGAGTTTATTTTATTTAAAATTAATATCGTACTCTGTTATTTGACGCAACCAGCCGACATATTCTTTGCCAAAATACGCGTTGTTTGCCTTTTGAAACATTAAAATCCTTCGATCCATTCAGAAGTTATGATATTTTAAAGGTACACATGAAATTTCAGGGGAATCAATCGATGGATGGTCAGGCATTATATGTTCGGTAAGGAATTTTTTTATCGAAAATGGTTAGGATTTCAAGGATATGTCTATTGACCAAAAATGATTATAATTGACCCCTGCAAGCAAAAATAATTTTTTCAGAACGATTTGAAACACATGAGATTTCAGTGAAACATATCGCTGTATGGTCAGGCATTATATTTTCGGTAAGGAATTTTTTTATCGGAAATGGTTAGGATTTCAAGGATATGTCTATTGACAAAAAATGATTATAATTGACCCCTGCAACCAAAAATAATTTTTTCAGAACGATTTGAAACACATGAGATTTCAGTGAAACATATCGATGTTTGGTCAGACATTATATTTTCGGTAAGGAATTTTTTTCTCGGAAATGTGTAGGATTTTGGGAGTATGTCTATTCACCAAAAATGATTGTAATTAATCCCTGCAACCAAAAATAATTTTTTCAGAACGATTTAAAATTTTTTTATTTCGCCCAAAAATTTCAGCACCTACTCGAATTTTTTTCTCGGAAATGTGTAGGATTTTGGAAGTATGTCTATTCACAAAAAATGATTGTAATTAATCCCTGCAACCAAAAATAATTTTTCCAGAACGATTTAAAATTTTTCAATTTAAAATTGATCGTTGTACGAATGCTGTAATATACGTATCGACGTTTGGAACCCGCGTGGCAATTGGAGGGCTTATTTTTCTTAACAAGTATCGTCCTATTAAATCCTGGGAAGGGAATGGCCGGCCGTGGCACGATAATAATTACGAGCGCGGCCGTTTGTTCGGCAATTTAACAGATCTCGAAATTAAACGTTCGGTTCTCGCGACATTACGCGCATTTCGCTGTCGTCCAATAACTTCTTAACGAGAAAGTAAGAGGTTGCTTGTATTTCTGTTGAAAGAGAACCCGTCGAGTGCATTGCAGTTTTCTCCGCGCCGATTAATTTCCGCTAGCTTGGGCACTGGCACTTTATTACTCCTTGCCAGCCGTGGAACAGCGTCGAAGTAACTGCACGGAAAGCTGTATAGGATTTCTTCGCCTCGTTTTACACGTACACACGCCGAACGTATCGTCGTTTCGAGAGGAAGAATCCCCCCGGTTCTTCTATTTTTATGACTCCCTTTCACGCTCCTGTCTCTTTGTCCTTTGAATCGCGATCGTCAAACCCTTCCGCTGAAACTGATTCCGCGAAATTGCGTTAGGAAGGACTTGTATCAATATTTCGTTATTTCGATTCCCGCTATCGCGAAAAAGACTATACCGACGATGCAATTCGAACATTTATAATAACTTCTCTTTGTTCCATGTCACTGGACACTCGAACCACCAAAAAAAATGGCGGATCTAGACCTAACCCGAAAAATCTCGTGCAGTTGAAGTGCCTCGGGATCATTCGGGACGATTCGGGCCGAGATATCTCGGGCTCCGCCCCGATTCACGAAGATTCACATTCTACCGATACAAATATTTCTTTTGATTATTATAACTATCGAATTGTTGGTAAAAACAGTATAAGATGTACGGAGAAATTCTCGACCGAGTTTTCGAAACTCCACAAGTGTATTAATGAGTTTTTAAACCTGTTATATCCAATCTCCTTACGCGTGGTCCCATTTTGTCGATCGTTTATCCGGCATAATAGCGCCCCATGGGAGTTGCACACAATTTAGCTGAATACCTACCAGTTAGTCGACCCTTTTCCTAGTTTCGTAACGACCAACTGATCGAATTAAAATCACAGGCAAGCAGCCAAAGGCGGTTGTCTTTTATAACCCGCGTTTCCGGTTTTATCGTCTGCGGTGGATCAGTGTCTTATCGTGAACGTGCTTGTTCCTATCAAGTGTACCAAAGTGCGTCCCCGTAACGAGGTCCCCCACCTTTCGCGGTTCAAATCGATTAGCATTATGTGAATGAGTGCCTTGACGATGCTCGAGTCTCCTAAATCCCGGCACTAACGGCATAATCCACGCTGTTACGTTCCCGAATAAACGTAGAATGTAAATCGCTGGTATTTATCTGTAAGTTCATTCTTTATTTTCCCAATGCTAACTTCGAAATCAAGGATCTCACCTTGCGTCAGAACCACGAATAGGAGAACTTTCACCTTTTGTGGTAAAGATGTATCTCGAACTGTTCGTTCCTAACTTTTTATCGAGACCATAAATCTGCACGTTAGATAACAATGGTGACGACGCTCTAAGCTTGATTCATGAGCGTGAGTTATTGTCCAGTTTAGCAATGCCAAAACTTGAAATTCCAGAATTTATCGAATTCATTGCTCTGACATAAGTGGAACGATATCGTATCTCATATCAAACACGTGTGTCTCTTTATTACTGTAAACCGTGGATACGAAACGTTAATCTCGCGTTTCCTTAATCCTTCAATGGTATCGTGTACTTTCCAAACTAATATTTTAGGGCATCTGAAAATATTTCAATACTCCACACGACGTTACTAAATCCTGTTTAATGGTTTACAATTGACGAACTATGTATATTTGACAATTCAGAGTGAATAATCTGTTGCTAATTATACGATCAATTTGGCCCTCGGATTTCATAGTATTAAGGCTTTGTTATCACGGAACTCTTTGTTTTGAATAAAACTTTGTAGAAATTGATTTTCCAGTGTTTAGATGCATTAGCTATTGTTGTATAACAAATTTAAAGTTACTCAAACGCGGTTTCAGCGTTCTGCGTTAATCCTATTTTGCATTCGGTGCCCTAAAGCGTTTGGTTAGTCAGAGAACTGAAATTCACGAGTGTAAATTAATAGCTCCGTTGAAAGGCATTATAATTGCAAAATTACTTGTTCCAATAATTGTTTTGCTCCTTCAACGATTGAAATACGTTATGGGCATTAATTTCTTGAATATTGATCATTTCCACCGACATTACCGAACTTTATTAAAGGAACTATATTTACGTACATTCTTGTATAATTCCGAGATATCAATGATATATGAAATCCTATTGGTAATGGAGTTACTGGATCATCCACGGCTTAGCTGTAAATGTCGCATCGAAGAAGAAGTGCCACGAATTCCCATAAATGTGGAACTTTCCAGTACATATTTCGTAGAATTACTGGCTGCATCGTATTTCTTGACTTTTATATACATATATTCCATATTAACCCGAATATAAACTTGGATTTAATAACGATAGTAATCTCTTTCATCGCAGAAACTGGGAAACTCATTTCTGTTTAATGTTATCGACGATATATTTAGTATACTTTATTCGGTCCAATTTATTCTATAATCTGTACCATAAATATATGAGAAATTTAGTCACATATTCGCTTTTGAATGTTGGTTTGAAAACGTTGAGTCTTAAGGAAGCATTTTTGTTAATTTTTTGCTTAACAAATGGGATTCGATAATCTTTACACCCTTCTTGCAACTCTAAACCAATTGAAATTAGCTTATCGACAGTGGTATTATAATTAGTGCGAGAATACTTCCCAAACTCGCCAGTAGAGGGCTACGCGCAACTTATCTCTCTCACAAGTACTCTTCGACCGACCATTCAATGTTCCGTCACAGTTGCTTTGCAACGAATTTTCTTCGAAACGTTCAAAAACATTGACAAACTTAGACCCGTGCTATCCCATTGTGATCCAATCCGACACGATTGGCATTTAAACGAGACAAAATCCGACAGTTTGCGAACACGCGCCGCCATTTCATACGCAACAAACCTACCGAGTTGCAGGCCTTTTCGAGATCCCGGGGAGATATCGACAGTATCCAGGATCAGGGTTCAGAGGAAATCGTTATTCCCGTCAAGGCATTCGAATAAAAGCCACTCGACTCCAATTCGATCTTTCGCGACATCCTGGATCCACTTATCCGAGTTGTCCCCCGGAAAATCGTGAACGCAGACGAAAAACCACACACACAGCCCTCCCCGAGCAATCGACGGCAAACTCGTCGTGCAAGCGGCAACAACCACCCACCACCCATCCCGTTTTCTCTTGCTGTCGTCTCCCCGGTTGCCTCTTCCCACCGCGGCGAAGTGTGAATTGCGAATCGTGCGTGAAAACGTTTCGCGTGGCGCGAGGCAGCGGTGTCACCCTAGTTTTTACGTGGCATTTTCGTGTTTCTGGCAAGAGGCGGAGCCTCGACGCTCCCGAGGATCTCTCGTCTCCTCGAAGATCCCGGCGTTTCTGACACCCGGTAATTCGTCTTCCATTTCGCGCGGTCGGTTGTCTCGTTTTTTGCCCGTCTGCGACCGGGGGCCACGTGGACAAACGTATCGGTAATCTCGACAGCGTAATCGACTATGGTGCAGCGGAATTACGGGCGTTACCGCGTCCAGACGTACCGCGAATCGCCGAGACCGGGCTACGAGTGCGCTCGTATAATTTTATTGTGTTCCGCGCGGAAGATCCAATTTCAATTTAGGTGTTCCAGCCGCAGTTTACGGGCTGAATATTCGACTGACACGGAGATAATTGTATCATCTGGTCAGAATCGGAGAAACGCGGAGGGATAAGGTAGAAGTACCAAGCGCGGATTACGGGGGTGGCTGGGAGTAACTGCGGGTCTTCGTACCGAGAGGGGCTTCATTTTTTCGAACGCTGAATTCGAGTCGAATGTTCGTCGAAAAAATTATTTTTGATCCGTTCGAGAGGTATTTTCATAAGGAGTTTTGGTATAAAATATTTATGGTAATTTAGAGACAGCGCAAATAAATTTTTGTAGTGTTATCCAAATTATTATTTTAAATGGCTGGCTCGAAATGAAACGAAGAAAAATTTGTTCCACAAAATGATGTAGAATTGTTTCTTTATCGGGTGGTAAATAAAAAACTATTACAAATGTCAGCATAATTTTGGTTTACACGATAAAAGATATGCTTATCTATTTTTTACATTCCAAATTACTGGAATTAATCTGAGAGTGTATTAAAACTTTTTGAAACAAATTATTTGAAACACTGTCCTAAGTTATTGTACCAGGCAGCCTCGAAAAACGATATATTTTTTCTAAATTATTTCCACACTTATATAATTTAAAATTTGAGAAACTTGCACAAAGTAATTGCATAAAATAAAAAATATTAATAGCACAAATTTAAAACTGTGATCTGTAATATAGAATGATCCATGTTTTCACGTCTCAGTTATCCGGATTGAATATTGTTTCAGAAATGATAGTATTACGCGGTAAGAATTGCTCGTTTGAACGACAAATTGCGTATGTATCATTTGCAAGTGGAAGAAGTGGTAGTCAGACGTCCCAGAGGACCTTGTTAGTGGTAACAAAGTTGAATGACCATTTCTCCGAGTGATAAATCCGGCATCAGGAATATGAATAAACCGAATCACTCGTGTTTAAAAAATAATTGGATTATCACAGAGTGAACCGTCGAAATTTTTCAATGTTTTTTAATAACAAAAATTAGAATTATTGGTCGGTATAAAATAATTAATCCCCGATGTTCTTCCAAGCGTATTGTTCATATTTATTATTGGATATTTCGACCACGCAACTTTATATAACTTTAAACTGGAGGCTCGTTTGATCGGTCCGATACTTCAGGATAAAATGTCTGTAATATAAATACCATAGACAACTAAACAGTTGCTGAAGTGATATTTCGTTTCTGCGAATATTTTAGGCCGTCTGGTCTGGCTTAAATATAGATTGGGTTATTCTATATCTGGAAATATTTCGAGAGCTGTATATATGTATAATTAAGTCAAATATTACGGCTCTTCAGAGACGGATATAATTTCTGACGATATGGCGAAATGTTTCAGAAATATTTATATTTACTTTGTTTATGCGTGCCATGTTTACTACGTAAGGCACTTAAAGGTAACATACTACTTTTAGCAAATTTGTCAAATATGAAAAACGAATTTTAAATTAATAAGCTTCAAATCATTCTGAAAAAATTATATTTAGTTACAGGGGTCAATTACAAGCATTTTTGGTGAATACACATGCACCCGAAATCCTAACCATTTTCGAGAAAAAAATTCCTTACCGAAAATATAATGTCTGACCATACATTGATATGTTTCACTGAAATTTTATGTATTTCAAATCGTTCTGAAAAAATTATTTTCAGTTGCAAGGGTCAATTACAATCGTTTTTGGTGAATAGACACACCCCCGAAATCCTACGCACTTTCGAGAAAAAAATTCCTTACCGAAAATATAATGCCTGACCATGAATTGATATGTTTCACTGAAATTTCATGTCTTTCAAATCGTTCTGGAAAAATTATTTTCAGTTGCCAGGGTTGATTGCAATCATTTTTGGTGAATACACATACCCCCGAAATCCTTCACACTTTCGAGAAAAAAATTCAAGAAGGTGGCCAATTTTGTCAACAAAATTAAAAAATTTCAAATCGTCCTGGAAAAATTATTATTAGTTGAGGGAGTCAATTGCAATCGTTTTTGGTGAATAGACATACCCCCGAAATCCTAACCATTTGCGAGAAAAAAATTCATTACCGAAAATATAATGTGTGGTTAGAAATGTTTTCCCGAAATTTCAGTGTTGTCAGCTATAATTTCTTGGAAACGTGCAAGAAACTGATGCTACTTTTTGAAGTAGCAATTCGTAAATGGAAACATCTTAGGAAAGTTGCTGCATGAATCTCTCGAGCCATATATTTAAGTTACGGTGAGATGCTATTGTGCTCAACTTGCATTACGCACTCCATCGCTGAAGTAAAAACATTATTGCTGCTTTTAACTTCGTGTAAACTTCATTTACTGCAGGAATGGGGAATATAACGTATCTACGATCTCGTTATTTCGAATTTATTCCAAGTGCATGGTACTTATAGACGAAGATTATAATGTGTTCTGATTATCAGACTCTCCAGGATAATTTATGGACAAAATTAAAAGCAATTTAAAGAAATTGAACGCAGAAAGTTTTCAAATTTTTAGATTCTGGACTCTTCTTTTAGATATCTTGTTTAACATCAAATTTTGTTCATCAAAAAGGGGAGGTTCGCAATTCCACACAAACTAACCAATTAGTTACATATGTTTTATTGCATAAGGCTAGTCTTAAATATCGTTCTTCTTTTAAAAGAAAGTTGCATATTATTTACAAAGTATTGTAGTAGTAAAAAGTGGACAAGCCTCAAAAGTAAAGATTCCAATCATAGAATGAAATATTTCGAAACGAATAAGTATAAATTCGAGTTACCGATCGTCGATGAACACCCCGAGTATTATTCGACATTGTTAAACGCTGCTGCACGAGTACGGAACGAAGACAATACAATTTTGTGGACGACAATTGGACCGAAACTACTCAGAACAATTTGAAAGCGTATTACAATTATGAACAAACACGGGACCGTTGACTGAGCAAAATCAATTTACATTCGCGAGCGATCAACAATGTCTATCAGCGTATCGGTATGTTCGGCCGGGCGAGCAAAATGCAACTTTGAACGTGCCGGCGAGTGTTGTCGCTTTAATTTCGATAGTTTTGTTGCCGGTAGTTTCCAAGCGCGATTGACATACCAACGAGGGAGAAATTTAATTTTAGGGCGGTATAGTCAGCATTCAATTACACCAAGTTATACAGGTTGAGTTCCCTAATTTATCCGAATAGCGGAGCGTGCACTTAGCCCAAAGGCGGGTCGGTGCCACGACTGTGGGTCAATTAATTGATGAACTTCGTAAACTGCTCGCGATCTAAATACGCGTGTCGGATTATTTCCTAGGTATTACGTGTTTGCGTTCTGATTGCAACGACGATGCAAAATTGAACGTTTCAGTAAACGGTTATAAGTTTCATATTCTCAGGATCTCGTTAGAATCTAAACTTCTGTACGTGTAAATGTAACATTCGTTGTCGAGCTTTTTTATATCACATTAATATTGTTTCGAACGCGAAGCACTATGCCCAGGTGCTCGAAGGACCACCCAAACTGGTGTTTGGGAAAATACCGATAACTGAAGCCCGTTGCTCTTCGTGTTACAGAAGAGTATGAAACGCCTTGTGGAGAGTCGACTCGAGTTCGTGAGGCTCGATCAAAAACGAATCTAATCTGAAAACTTAATGCTATCCTTAACCTATGCTCGGCTACCCCTACCAAGGTGATGACAACGCACCAATCCTCAAAGTCTTCACTTTTGGCAGGGCGTTTCCAGCTTTTTGCAATATTCCTGTCCAGTGTCCAGGTACACCATGCAAGAGTGAGCGAGAACGTTGCCTTTTTTATAAACATTTGGGGAAAGCCAAAGCCCCCAAGACCCCGGTGGCTTGCAGACGTGCGCTCCCTGCGGGTTTACTATACGTCAATCGCTATTGAGACAAGGAGGAGCTTCAAGGATTCCAAGTCCCGTGTGGAGTTTGGAGTTTCCTTAATGCCCATAATGTAATTTGTCAAGTAAAAATGTCTCGAAGGCCTAATCCTCAAAAATAGCGGTGAAGTCACGTCTGTTCCTTAAGAATCCTTAACAAACATTACTTTGATCGAAGATACCCCTACGTTCAGATGCAAGAAACGTTTACGTGAAATTTAACACTCGGAGAAGGCGAGGAAAGTGATCATTTCCAAAAAAGAATTTGAAAAATCTGTTCCCCAAGGTTACCATTGTTCAGGATCGCAGTTAACCTCGTGAAACGTCCGCTTTGTTGCTCGAAACGAATAGTTCGTTACAAGTTAAACGCGCGTATCGTCGATGAGAAACAAGTATGTCGAAACTCATTAGCAGAACTGTCTCGGTGATCTTGATTAAATGCAATTTAGGCTAATGGTTCGACGATTCTGGCGCAGCTTCCTTTTCGCGCGAACCGTCTGCAGCACTGGGATCCAACGGGCGGTCAAAATTACGTAATTTAAAAAGGCCTGTCCCTAATCGCCGAGCAATATTCATTTGGCTGGAAATGTTGTGAAAGCGGGAAAGCTACGGTAATTATTCTGGAGATGGAGTTTGAAACAAACGGTCCAAGAGTAACGACAGTTGGTATAGTCGGCAATCTGTTTATTGTCTTAACTTTCGAGAGGTGAGGATTATCGTTGGTCCATTGTTTCTCTCAAAATTTTACCGGCTTCAACTTAATCGTCGTTTCGAATTCACGATTTTTTCCTAGCTTTTTGGCACAAGTGCCTTATGTACACTTTTATACAATACTTTCTTTTGTCGAATAGTATCGATAGTGTAAATACAGTTGCTGGGACTTTTTATAGCGCCACAAACTGTATTTGTACTTATACTTTACACTCGTTTGAAAGTAAACAAGCTATTCAGGTGATTCGAAAAATAAAAAATTGAAATGATTTCTGAAGCTTACATTTTCAGCATGATCGTGGCATAAAAATTCTTGTTTAGAATTCCGAGAGCACACGCGTGTTTCCGGTTCTTTGAAAGATTCACTTCAGGTTTGGGGCATAAAATTGTTCCATTTTATGTTTCGAACTTGCAAGGAATCGGTTAAAGGAAGCACGAACGAGAATTTTTAAGTTACTTTCTTTCTAAATTTTATTATTTGACGTTCCCAACGGTATTTTTTTTCTCTTTGTAACGTTATCCTGTATTTCGTCTCATTATACCTCTCGCAATCGTGCGGTTTTGTTTGCCGTAATTCACCGCTCAATTGAACGTAGTCTACATGTTTCTGAAGGTTTGAATTGCTTTCCTGCTGGATCAGTGGCATAATGATGCACGCTCGCGTCGCATAGTCGTAGAAACGCTGTTCTGTAACACGGTAATCCTTGTTTTCAAGTGACAATTTTTCCACCGAACTTGAGCGACAGAATAATTTCCCCGCGGTTTACGTTTATTTAAGTGAAACGTTGGCCTCGATTTTGTCACTCGAAAGCGAGAATTACCGTAATAACTTGGCTTTTATGCGCGTTTGAGAGCTTTCGGAATAAGGTTACATACACCTACGGTATTTCAAAACTCTTATTACGGCTCGCGCATAGAACAGAGTGTATTTATTAAATTATTCCGTGCAGAATGTTCCTATTACGTTTACATTGTCGATAATAAAAATTCGCGAGCAAAATGTTAAAAGGGCGAATTCAAAGCACGGTAAGCGTAAACGATCTTTGAGAAACGTATATCTGCGGTTGGCAGGCATGACAAATGCCCTGGATCACCGTACTATAGCTGTCTGGCGGCCATCTTTCAAACGAGACATTAGATTTAATAGGACGACCGATGTGTGACAGTTTTATAATATCGTATTCTTTTCAATCCATCGTCACAATTCATCCGGGTCGTTCCTTTGTTCGACGCCACGTCGAATCGCGAGGGATATCGCGATCGAAGTCAAAACAGAATATAGCAGCCAAACGCGCGGAACGTTCAGACGCCATAAAATCAAAATAAAATGGCAGCGCCGGCGGAACACGTCGAGGACGTTCGGATATAACGACGCGTGTGTTCGTCTTTCCACACGTATAAAAGAGATAACTGTTATTTTCTTCCCTTGGTGTTCGGAGAAATCTATTTCCTTATCGACAATGTTAAAGCTTCCCTCGTCCAATATTACAAATACCGATCGCTGCTTCGTATATGTTTCTATCAGAGTGGCTCGCGCTAAAAATCGTCTTGCAACACGTATTTGTTTTCTAATTTTGTTTAGGATGTCTACGTATATCATCGAAGGAATGATGACACAAAAAGAAAGGAACAATTTCTAATAATTTCGTTCAGCTGGAATCGTAATGTTTACCACTGTTTAAATTATAGCTTCGTCGTAACTTCTGTTTTCGCGATCGAGGGAATACTCGTCATCGAAAAGTAACGGAGACAGATATAAAATACTGTTCCGGGAAGAGAATTTCCTATAATACAGGTGGTTCAACATCCCTGCGAAACTGAAGTGCGCGTATACAAATGCGAATGGCGACACAGCAGCCATGTAGTACACTTGTGCATCCAATAACAATCCAAACCCGATTTTACTCAGTTGTGCAGGCTGCGTTCCGGTTCTGCTGAACTGGAAACTGCCTATTATATGGCTGTACTACTAGCTCTATTCCACATTTACCCAGCTATCGGCTTAAATTTGAATTAGCTCGAATGCATAAATATGTTCATTATCCTCGAAGGAATTGCTTCGTTACGACCGTGAAAAAGGTTGTTGGATCGAAAAAGACAACGCGTCTTGTGTGTTTTCGTCCTTGGTACAATAATAATAAAAAAAACAAATATATTATTATGTTAAAAGCTTTATGCATGCTTATCGATTTTTCGGCCATTTAAAAATTGGCGCTACTGTTAGTCGTGAGGTTTGTACAATGTGTTTTAGGTTTCAATGCCAAAATTTTGTCGGTATTATATATTTTATAATTGATTAGATATATTTGATTTTTACATTTATATTACAAAGATAGTTCCGTTATCATATTTGGAGGCAGCATAATGGAATAAAAATACCAATAGTAGCTACTCCGCTTTAGGGATCAGGTATAAAATAAAGGAACAAAAGGAAACTTATTTCACGGTAATGTGAAAAGTTTCAGAGGTGTAAAAATGTTCCCCCGTAGTTCTTTTTGCTCTAATCGATTGCCAGTTTGCCAGATGCTGCATTTATCAGAAACTGGCGTTTCATGAGATAGTCCCGGATAAAAGGATGCGAACTTGATTGTCGGTCGTTTGTTATTACTTCTACGTCGTGAAATTTAGTAGAAAAATACAAATGGAACTGGAGGGATGGATATTTAATAATTTATCGAATCAGAGTCAGTTCTTTTTAAAAGACAGATGGATTTTACGAATAGAAACACTGTGTTTAACGACTACGGACACGCTGCCAAAATTTATTTCCGTTCTATCGCGATGCGAATCTTTTTCGTTTCCTGTTTATCGTTTTAGTTATACGGCCACCCCCCGTCGCTAATATTTTAACACCTTGAGAATGTTAAATTAAATTTCTAAAGGCGCTTTAGGGACGTCTCGTTCCAGGAAACTTGTAAACTTGGGAAACTCGGGCGAAACTACCTGCAGAAGATGGGACGGTCCCCGTTATTCTATATGCATCAGTTAGAAACCCGTAAAGATTTACTGCATACGTTACTTTGTAACTCTCATCGCGAAATAAAGTTTGCAAAACTAAGGACTGCATTATTCGCATCAGAGGCTAGGAAGTTTATCGCTTTGCTGTTTTCCCGTTGGTTCTGCGAATCGTTCGTCGTGCCTCCGTTCGAAACTCGCGCAAAAAGCTGCGCGATAAGAATGTTTCTTTCGAATATGGCCAAAAATCTAATTCTCAGGGAATGCGGTTCCCTTAATGATCAACATTATTCTCCAGATTTCCACGAGATAAGTTTAACGACCTTCTCGAGCGACGAACCAAGTAGAAAGCAGTTTTTAAGTTGACGTCGTGTCGTTAACGTGGCAATCACGACGTTCTTTCATCCGATCGTAAGAGCAGTTACAGGCCGTCCCTCCTTGGAAGGCTGAGGAAGCGTTTTGCGTTTCCTTTTAGACGCGGAATCGAATACATTGATGAACATTCTTTTACTCGCAATAAAAAAAAGCTCGTTTATCTATTTAAAAATAGATTCATCGAAGAACGAAATCAAAAACATCACATAAACAGTGTTTATTTGAAATCGATCCTGGTTCTTTCATTAAAAATTAAAATTAATTTAATACGACCAAACGTGAGACACTTTTTCCATGATTACTGGAACACTCTTGAAAACTATTTCACTGTAGATACGACTAAACGTGCCCCAGTCTAATTTGTATAGTTCGGGACACGATATAGCGAGGTCGTAAACTCGAGTAGGTGTCAAAGTTTACACGTTTCAGCTCCCGAGACAAGTGAATTGACAGAAATACGAGCAGCTAAGGGCCTTAGACCATAGTCAAGTCTGTACAAGGAAGTGTTTTATCTAGTGTCGCCTCCCATGCTCGCCGCCAGAGGGGTCGCGCTCTTACAAGCGCTCGACCGACCCCTCGGTTGCTATCCTCAGCCAGCAACGCCACAAAGCCATTTTTAGAGGTATCGTGGCAGGTAAAGGTCTTATTCAAGTCTTCAATATCTTAATTTACCTGCTTATGATATATACATGTAGAAAATGAAGAAAGGTAGTGCAGTTACAGACACAAAAAGGCACCCTGAAGCAAGATGTCATGTACAGCCCCAAGTGCTCCGCAGTAGTCAGTCCCAGCCCTCAAAAGTGTAATTTACGACCTCGCTATATCGTGGCCCGGACTATACTAGCTTTTATAATTCAGATTCACGAAGAAGCATCATCGATGATTCGAAAGTCCCCATAGTTGTAGCTATTAATTCTTGGAATACGTCGTTAAAAACAACACTCGTTCTAAAAATTTCGGACGGGTCACGGGAGCTTGTTATTAAAATACGTACGCACGAGTGGTGGGCCGCGTTTCATGTAGCGCTGGGAAAACGCGATTAGTTTTACACGAAAACTTCGTTTCGCTTCGCTAGCAACTTCGCTCATTGTGCAGTTTTAATTAACGCTCTCGAGCCGGTCGCGCGCCCGCCGATTCGCAAGGACATTGGAAAATTGGAATTTTTAGGACGGGCACCGAAACTCGCCGTGCCATTTCGTGACAGGCAGAACGTCGTTGCACGTGCGCGGCGCGAGAAATTGTGTAATAAAATCCTGAATTGCAAGTATGTTACCGAGTTTGTTCAATAAAAAACTTTCTTGTTTGCCATCGTATCTCTTCCGAATACCATTGTCATATTTTACGACATGCAGCGGAATAGAAGAAAGGGACGACTGACATTTGTAACACCGTCAGATTGTTGTAGCGACATAAAAATAACAAAATTAATATTGTCGTGCATGGATGAGGACCAAGCGGAGAATGGAAATTACTAAATATATACAGTTCATGCGTTTTAGAGTTAATCGCTTTAATTAATAGTGAAAATGGTTTGAATGAAAATTATGGACTGAAATGCCGTGGCGTTCCATCGTGTTCCTTTTTCTTTCCATTAACCCTCAATTACTTGCACCCGTAATTCGTTCTGCGGTTACAGCGTTTCCATTTCTATATTGTGTTATATTTACTTAAACTAGTATTGTTACAATATACTACTGACAACAGAAAATAGATGAAAACTTAAGACTTTCCACTAAAAATAAGAATAAAGAAAATGGTAGACCAATAACTGTTAGCAACGCGAAATTTGAACTGTGAGAAATTATAACACTTGTTGGTAATTTATTTATTATATTATAACTAAAGTGACGAAATTGGGAACGCTTTCTCTGAAAACATTTAGAGCAAATTAATAATACGGCCTCGTAGCCCACGGCTTCCATGTTACTCTGAAACTCGTTTCAAATTTCTATGTTCATTAATGTTTTAATAAGAACCAGAGAACCTCAGGACGATATTCAGACATCTTACCGTAATTTATTAATAAAAGCGGTGATAATTTTTCTATGGTAGCTTCGGTATAATAATCCAAGTCTCAAAAGCGGAAACCATCAAAGGGATACCAGCAAATGCCGGGCTACGAGTAAAGATAGTGGTGGCCTTAACTATCCAGCAAGCGGTCGGTCTTTGACAAGGATATTTATGTACAGCCTCGAGGAACTTCCGTTTAAGTACCATCGTTCTTCTGGTGCACGTTAAGCGAAGACACGTAAGTAGCCAGGCACCCTCTCAGTGGCGAGCGAACGCTAGCATTCCCTTTTACTTAAACCGGCCACGCGATAACCGGTACAATATCGGCCAGATCGCCTGTTTCGCCACCTGGACCCACTATACCCCACATAAATGCCGGTTTAAAAGCCCCGACGCTCTCGTTGAGACTCCGCGACGTAGTTCAGAAGAATTGGCGCTGGCTTCTTATCGGGAAATTAAACGACCAGCGCGTCCAAAGACGTGAGACATTTGGAAAACTAGAGTTGTCACGAAACGACACGGAATTTAACGAGCCAAACCGTGAGGCAAACCGACAAGAAGAAATAATTTACCAACAAGTAGCTATTTAATCGTACAGCTTAACGCATTAAAAATTACATCGACAAATATATTCGATCGATGTTACTCGTGGTAGAAATTTTTTTTTTCTAAATATTCTGTACAATTTCGGCGACCATTGGTCCCAACTATTCCATTGTTGTTGATTGGATTCGTTTTCGCGCATCACCGTTTTGATATTTTCAAAGCAAACGTGTATTGGCAAATCTAATAACTGGAATTTCAATTATTTCTTTATTTCTGGCGACTGTCACCACAGTGTGATTTCTGGCTGTGCAAGAAAAAAAGATGAATTCACGAACATTACATAAATAGTGGATTGTTATTGTTGGGAGAAAAATCGAATATCCACGGTAGCTGTTTATATTAATAATATTTGTTTCCCGAATTACACGTGCAATACGCTAAAAGTGAACGTGTGCTTCGTGATGACCGTGATAAAATTAGTTTTGCCAACCAATTTCACACACGTGGGGCCAATTTTTATCGAGTCATGGCAAACTCTTCGTTCGTTTCGTGTCTCTGATTTCGTTTTATTTGCCGTTTGTAAATAAAAGTTATCATTGTTATCGCCCATGTATTTTACAGTTTAAATTTCTTTTTTAAGAAAAATATTAGTGAATGTGTGTACAATTGTTTAGTACAAATTGCTTTTATATTTTATATTTTCCAACAAAATTTACTATATTAATAATTATTGTTGTCTGGTATCGAATCTAACCCAAATAATTTAGTCGATTGGATAAAATGGCCAGCGAAAGGAAACGATGAGATCGAAGTCAGGGTCCAATATACCAAGTGCTAGACTTTTTGATACCACTTTTAAAAGTAGGGCATATTCCGAGCTTAGAGTTTCATGCATACCCAAATATGACCACACGTGCATTGGACTGGCCACCTGTGGGCCACTGTCATTTAAATACTGTATTTCGAAAAAAGAAAAATCTACATATGGTCTGAGCACAGTGACTTGTACAACTATTCGAAACTTTTTAAATCAAGATATACGCAAACATCATTGACGATTCTATAAAGTACAGTTAAAATGTATTTAACCACTCACCCACATACCCAAGTATAAGCTATATTCAGTGTAATACTATATGTACAAGGAAAACTTGTTCAGATTGTTGAATTCTACGGCATATTTGAAAATGATCGAAATCAGTGAGGAGTCCCCTGTTCTAAATAAATACCACGTATACATTGCACATGAAATTGAGATGTACCCTTAAAATCGGTACAGCGGTTTATGAGACACCCTGTATACTGACATCAGCGCGTTACAGCGCGATCGGGGATGAATGTTGAGGAGATCGGGTAACTGCAAAGCTGAGCTGCTTGTCGCTACAACGTCACTTTGTCCATATGTTCATGGAATTCTGGCTGCCAGAGCCATTGCCTGGACACCGCTGAGTTTAATGCAGGAATAAACTGTAGCTGGCAGCAAAACGGAGAGGGGAAACAGTTGTAAGTGTGCGTGGGTTAACAACGGATCGTGTCGGTATGTGGCTATGATTGATAGATAATCCCCGCTGTGCTTCGAGGCGACCAGCTAGTGAATCCAGCGCGACGCGTGCTTACACACATGCATCAAACGCGACATCGGGTTAACGTCGATGCCACGATCGATTGTTATTTACGATCATAATCAGCCTGGTGCCGTGACCTTTCACCTCTTATCGCATTTCAGACGCTGCTCTTCCATCCTCAGCGCCCTGAGTCGAACGAGAGAATGGGATCACTTCTGGTACGCAGCAGCAATTACGTTGAAATTTCCACGTTAAGACACCAGCGGGGGAACAATGAAGCACAATTCAAATCACACGAAGCGAACTCGTTTGCTCAAACAAACTTAAATGTTCCGAAACTAAACAAAATTACACCCCCGCGGTGGCAATAGGCATACAAACATTTGGATTTGAAATTTATATTTATGAAGTGACGCGTTTGTTGTTTGTGAGAGCAAGTGAAAACAATTATGCTTTATCACAGATTTTGTAGAAAATTAACAAGGATAACTCGGTTGGGAACTTGGTGGAACTCAGTGGCGAGAGAAGACCGCCATTTAGTGGTTCCTTTCTTGAATTATAATTAAACTTCAAAACTCCCGTTTGTGTTTTATCTAAATTCCCCGCATTGTGGGGACTCTTGAAGGATCTATTTAGCCACTGGCTGGCGGTTCTCCCTCATTACTGAGTTTGACTAAGATTAAATAGCCTTACTGACAAGTCCTCGAGTAGTCTTGGAGCTGACATGTGTGGAGGATGGTGTAGCAAAGGTCGAGTAAAGTTTCTGACTGTCCGATCAATGTATGTTGGTCTAAGTTTATACACAATCAACTAACAACAGCTACCATAGTGTCTACCACAATGAGGTCTACAATTGTCCAGGAATTAATTTTAAATTCCCAAAGACTTCGTCACTTTTGATACAATAAAAAAACACACTTATCGGTATTTAAAAAATCTTTTCCTCGATCGATAGCAATGTGTACGTTAAGAACGAAGTAGAAGGAATCCTAACAAACTGAAACTGCAACGTGAAATTCTGGAGGATGATTTATCTCCTGGCGCTCTCGTACATTTCCGCAAACATCACGACGATATAAAATATTACCAACGTATCGTCTCCTTTGGCAGTGAGCGTGGCCCGTCCATGGGATCCCGAATTAATGGGAAACACCGTGACACTCGAGTTGAAAAAGATAAGGAGCCGCGCGCGAGCCCCGAATCTTTCTCGCATTAGCAAACATCGTCTTGCTAACGAGTGTACTTAATTTCGCGTTGCGGGAACTGCCGCTGACACGAGATTAAAAACGTCTGCAAACTATGGCATAATTTCTGTCTCGGCCCATAACTTAGTATGCATGTGCGTGGTTTATGTAAGCGATTAACTCCCAGAGTTTCTTAGTTTAATTACCCAAAAAATCTCAACTGGAACGTTCGTAGATGTTTAAAATTTATCGTCAAACGGTTTTCCAATTTCACGTCTCTTTTCAGGAACAACGTGATGGAATTTTTATCCTCCATAACTGTTGATCATTTTCAGTATTGAGACCAGTATCGTAACGTACACATCTGTTTCTGTTAACTAGAACGTTCGTAGATGTTTGAAGTTGTTTATCAAACGTTACCTCTTTTGAAGAGATTTTTAGTATTAAAATAATAATGTCTCAATACTGAAGTTATAATTTTAGATTTGAATCGATTGTTACTACTGCCGAAGACCTAAAATTTATACGTTCGAAAGCTAGAGTAAATTGTTCGTAAACTCGACTAACCGTCTGACGCGGTTTAATGTTCCTCAAGTCTCTGCAGAACCCATTGTGGAACACTTTCCCCACAATTTCGGTGTGCATTTTTCGACCGAGTGGCTGAACAAACACCGCTAGATCGTTCCAACGCGAGCGCAGTAATGCGATTACTTTTTCGGTTCCCCGTTCGCCGTAGGAACTCCACGAATAATTCCGACGAAATCACAAAGTAGCCGCGAAATTTAACCGCGAAGGGAGAGCCAATCGTTCCTCTAATGGCCGTGGAATTTGTTTGAGCAATTCGTGCCGCGTATCTCCTTATTTGCATCGGCAATGTCGTATGGAGAGAAGAAGAAAGGGGCCATTACAAACAGCCGTTCAGCGTCATTGTAGCGCGGTAAACCCCTAATCACCGCTTAATGTAATTTGCAATCTTAAAGCTCTTATATTTCCGCAATTTGAATGAATTTACCTAAGCAGCGATTGTTACATCCAGGCTGAAAATTACTTTATTCCCCCTTATCCCTGCAGTTAATTTTTAACGTTTAACCGTTTACAACCGAAACTTGTTATGGAATCTAGTTAACGCAAAAATGGCACGGGAACAGTGTATCTCTTTGTTTCTCTGGCTATTTCGCTTCCTTTAACGAAAATCTTTTTCAATTTTTTTTTGGTTCTACCATGATGCTGATATTGCGAAGCATTCTTGATACGTAAGAAGTAATGTTTCTGATTTTTAAAAGTAGGACATTGCATATTGTTTTGCGTACGAAGCAGAATTGACGAAATTGTTTGTTCAACTTCGGAACTGTAGAATTTGATAGAGTGTAAGTACATCAAGCGTGATGAAGACAGTATCTTGGGAATTACCACAAATTACCCCGTGAACTCAGTAAACGTAACTCTAAAAGCGTCTCAGGCGAGGGAAACCGGCTTCATATTTATCAGATTTCATCACTTCTCTCGTTTTGAATAACAGATATCGTATCGAGGAGCCCAGCTTTGTGTCCAAAGTGAGGGTTGGATCTAGTTTGTTGATCCTGGCAAGATTCCAACTTTAAGCCATCAATCGTTACGACGACAGGGACTTAAGCTCTGTGGTTCCACTTTTCTGTGAAAAGGTTCTTCAAAAAACAACTATTTCCTAGTAAAGATGATATTTCCTTTCATCGGAACAATAACGCGCCATAATCGCGCGGTGCCTTGGCCAAACAGAAAGTATATTCCAACGTTCAAAACATGCAACAAAAAATATAAATGTACTAGACACAAACTAGACAGAAAATGTATGCAAAATAAAAATATGTACGTGGAAAATATATTATTAAAATGTTTAAAGGACGATATGAATTTTGAATTTCAGTTTCGCGAATCCATCAATCGTAATCTATTTATGATAATCCTATAATGTGCAATCGAGTAAAAATTTATTGTAGTTCGATCGCTGCGTAAATATAAGGCCATTATAACTGATCGGTGGTCGCGTTAAAGCAACACTCGAAACAACGTCCGATTCGTTATGATCTGATTGTGGATTTGCGAGATGCACAGTGTCGTCTGTGTTTATTTTGCATTGCGTCAGCTCTATGTTGTTCCAACGACACATGTCGATCAGCCATTTCCGTTGTCGGTCACGTGCAATTCGAGTTACCATGTCGAAGGGGCAAAGTAAAAATTAGGAAAAATCATTCGTACGAGTGCAAAGACCATAATTGATAAATGAGTTACATATATTTCGATTTGATAAAAATAACTTTTATATTTCTTATTTCTTATTTTATTAATTATATTTTATATTTCGTCATCAATTTGATCATTTGAATATTTATTCCCTTTCTACCTTGCTAACATTTTGTTTTTCACCCTTTCCAGGTCACGATTGGCTTCCGCGTGACCAAACACATTAATTAAAAATTTATTGGATTTACCTTCCTTTTATTTTTCCCATCAATATCGTGTTTTGTGTTTAGTCGTCATAGCGATATATTTTTTTAATTTTTAGCTATATAAATTCTTGCTTAATTTACCGTGCTAACATTTCATTTTTAACCCTTTTCGATTATGCTTGGCTTCCACGAGTTCGTAACATTAATTAAAAAATTATTAGATTTATATTTTTTTATTAATATCGGTCGAGAGATTAACTTTTCCGATATCGATATCGTGTCAATAAATTTTTCTAATTTTCTCCCACATAATTTTTCGTTCTTGAGTAATCTCCTTATTTTTCCTTTCTATTTGTAGATATTTTGGACATTCAAATTAAAAAAACTTTTTTGGAAATTTTAATTAATATAAAAGTATTCATAAATCGATTATACCCCTGTTTATAATACAATTTTAATTAAAAATTTAAATAACACACGTACCATTCGACATTGCTACAACAACGAAGAAATATTCTCCTGCGTGCAATTAAAGAGAAGCCCTAATTTGTCCATGAAAATATCTCGATGTAAACTTCACCCGTCGGTGATGATTACCAAGGGGAATACACTAGTAATTCAGCATATTTCAATACAGCCTACCGTTCAGTTCTCGCTTTGGATATTCGGCTTTTCAGTCTGGTGAATTCATTTCGAATCGTAGTATTACGGAGCAGGTGAGTAATTGCTAATTGACGCCGATAAAACGTAACGCTAGTTAGCTCAATTGCTATCTGCCAAGCCTGTCACAAGAGTTCTTACAAATTAAAAGTAGAGCTTCAGGGGCAAAGATCGAGAGGTTGCTTCAGATTAAAGGCAGAGGTTGAGAGATTCTTCATTTTGCTGAACGTATAAAAGAAAACCGTTCCCCCGGAATTTAATAAGAGCCACTACGTGAAAAAAAATACAAGACACGAAAATCGATGAATGTTCGCTGAAATGATTTTTCATTTATGGATGTTAATAGAGCTTAACGGAATATTAGTTTGGCCATACTAGAAACGGATTATTAAATTCATTATATACAATTAAAGTAAGATGTTTTATAAAAACTCACACCACTCATTCATGATTTCGCTTCTTACTATTCAGTTCAATGCTTTTTAATTGTGATTTAGAATGTTATTTATTTTGAATTATTTTTTAAATAACAAGCACGGTATAATTTTGAACCGACACTTTTACTTAGTTGTTTTATGGTCCCTTAATAAAAGTATCAACTAAATTGGCTTACTGATTGTAGGTTTTCATATTGATCACTTATCATTTACTAAAAATTGAAAAAGAATTTGTAAAACGAGAATAGAAAAAAGCAGTCGACAGAGATTCTAAAGTCCCTTGAGTGTGGAAGTGCGACGCCAATGTTGCGTCAGCGGTCTCTAGCGGCTGAAATTCGTACTGCGGCGCCGCAGTGGCGTCATCAAAGCGTTGAAAAGAAACAGCGGACTTGCACCGATTGCCCCATGGACTCTTCAGACCCGGAATGGTTCGTGCAAACCCGTTGCTCGACGAAAGAGAATACAACAAAGGGTTAAACAAATATTTGCGCTAAGCCGTAGTTCGGTCTGAAATTGTATTCCGGCATCCCGCGAGCAATCAACTACGGAATTTTAAATTATTCGGCTCGCACGAAACGGGCAATCCCGACAGAACGGACTCCCGAGATTTTTCCATAAACCAGCGTTCGTACGAATGACGGGTAACATTAGAATCGGTGTTGGGGGAACACGGGGTTCAAAGTTCGTCAGATTCACCGCCCCGAAACCATTCAGACCGAGCGACTGTCGCCCTCGGGCCTCTCGTCGTTGGCAGAGGCAGGGTTTAAGGTACCCGCAGCCAAGTGCCGAAGGCGGAAGCTACTCTGGATGCAATGCGAGTGACGCAAATTACTTTCCCCGTGAACGGTGGCGAATTTTGTGCCAAGGTACTTCTCAGAAATTCCGGCATTTTCCATTTCCGTTGAAAGGCTCGTAAACACAGGAAGTAGCCGCGTGAAACTTCCCGGCCAAGAAGGCGGTTGCCGAACTGTGAAATAATGTATCAAGCGCGGATGAATAATGACCCGGGCGCAATCCATTGCCTCTCCTCGCTGCTTCCCGTTTCATTTCCTCGAAAACTAATGCGGTCTCGAATGCGTGCCCGACGATACGCTACGGAACATTCAAACCAAGACGCTCGGGAAACTACCTTTTTACTCTGGTTTCTCTACCTTTGGTCCATGAATTTTGGAAACACGTATGGAGGTTTCAGAGGACAGTCGGTGTAAAGACTTTCCCAGTACAATTTCGAGTAAGAAGATTCAAACTAAGACGCTCTAGAAACAGGGTTTCTCTACCTTTGCACCATGCACCCCTCTTTTCATAAATTTGAATTTTGGAAACACATATGGAGGTTTCAGAGGACAGTCGGTGTAAAGACTTTCTCAGTACAACAATTTCGAGTAAGAAGATTCAAACTAAGACGCTCTGGAAACAGGGTTTCTCTACCTTTGCACCATGCACCCCTCTTTTCATAAATTTGAATTTTGGAAACACATATGGAGGTTTCAGAGGACAGTCGGTGTAAAGACTTTCTCAGTACAACAATTTCGAGTAAGAAGATTCAAACTAAGACGCTCTGGAAACCGGGTTTCTCAACCTTTGCACCATGCACCCCTCTTCTCATAAATTTGAAGTTTGAAAATACATATGGAGGGTTCAGTGCACAATCGGTGTAAAGACTTTCTCAGTACAACAATTTCGAGTAAGAAGATTCAAACTAAGAAGCTCTGGAAACCGGGTTTCTCAACCTTTGCACCATGCACCCCTCTTTTCATAAATTTGAATTTTGGAAACACATATGGAGGTTTCAGAGGACAGTCGGTGTAAAGACTTTCTCAATACAACATTTTCGAGTAAGAAGATTCAAAACTAAGATGCTCTGGAAACCAGGTTTCTCTACCTTTGCACCATGCACCCCTCTTCTCATAAATTTGAATTTTGAAAATACATATGGAGGTTTCAGAGGACAATCGGTGTAAAGGCTTCCTTAATAGAAAAATTTTGAGGTATGTTTCTGATTCTGTATCGGATAGGAGAAGGTTCTGTAACGTGACTGTAATAGAACCTCGATTATGACAGGAAAACGGGGCTAAAAATTCCTGCAATAATCGAGGTCGATGCAATAATCAAGATAACCAGCTCAATGAGAAGGAACAGAGTCACCACGTGTCCTACTTTCAGTAGAATGGTTCTACAATCACACATTCGTGCCCTATGTAGTAGTACCTTTTTTATTGAATGTCCTCATTATACAGGGTGTCTAATTTTAATTTATTTTATTCTATTTTAATCTAAATTTATTCAGAAACTAACCACAAAGAATGTACTGTTATAAGACACTATTCTGTAGGTGGAACCATACAACTTTTGATACGCTAATTGATAGAGCTATTTATATAGAAGAATCGTTAGTTTAAAAAATTTTTTATCTCAGTATTGTAAAGTGGTTCGATATAGCTATTTGCACCTATATTTTTCGAATCGATAGTAATCAGATTTTTATATAACAATAAATGACTATTAGATCTAATAAAAATCAACTATGTTGTGTTTATTTATCAATATCACAATAGTTCCACAGTAGCAGGCATTCGTTTTATCACCATACAATATTGAAATTACAATACCTTTTGATTATCTATACAACATATACATACACAATTGATTGAATAAAGTAATTCTTCTGAAAGTTCTAGTTTCCAATTGTCAGAAAATATGACTTTGGTCTCGTAGAAAGTTTCACGGGTATGGTAGTCGGTGTATTAATATCTGTTCCACTATCTATGATCAGTGCTACCGGTTAGTTCTCCCTCCATTTGCACTCAATGCTACGTGGCCATCCCTTCCACTCGACGATGCAACACAATGGGCCACGCTCGTGTCCAATAATCGAGGTTATACTGTACGCGTGAATGTCTACATATTGAAATCGAAGGCTAGATAAAAACCAGGACCAAACGGAAAGTTGATAATGACGAATACTTGCACGATTGATACCAGAAACTGAAGTAATAATTGTTTCTCTGAAAGATTCATTGAACTTCTGAACAAATTTTGGGGATGCAAATGAATAAAACTCGGCTTCCCAGCAAAACACATTTAATTAGCACGCGGCTTTGTCACAGACAAGAGACACACGGTTACGAAAGAAGGTAAGTCAGAACAACTCTAGATGGTGGAGAAACAAATGGCGCTTTATTTCTAACAACATCGACTTGTTTTTCGAATTTCAGTTGGATATAAAATTGATTCACCGTATTTTAGCGAATTTTCACAACTATAGAACTTTCAGGAGTATCTGTTTAATTTCTAGAAAGCATGCGAATGTACCTTGCGAGGGTGAAAACGTCCGTCTGGGAAAGAGGACACCTGAACGTAAACCGCATTAAACAGAGTTTGAGTAATTCTCTTGTGAAAAACTATCGTGGTATTTTCAAAATAAAACGTTTCTATAAATTGTTTATTTTTGTAATATTCGTTCGCTGGTTATTGATTTATCGTGATTCCTTTATTCAACAGTATTGAAAATATTTTAGTGAAAATTGTAGTGAAAAAGAAAATAACGGTTTTTTGTACAATTGTTTTATTTTTAATAATTTAGTTCAACTAATTAATTCTATAGATCAGTGAATATATTGAATATTAAATTTAAACTCGATTTTCTAGCAACATATAAATAAATAATAATTTTTCTTGAAATGCTGCAGATTAATTTGTTTTTTTTAAATAAATATAAATTTCGATTTCTTATCCATAATTTTGTTTAAGAAGATATTAATATTCCCGTAATGCCGTTCGATAGGATTAGTAAAATTCAAATAAATTAATTTTGATTGCAAATGAACGTTATCAGAATTTCTGCACGCTATAATTTTTGCACATTTCAATTCCAATAATTGTTTACTTTGCAAAGTGTGCGGATGTTCGTACATCGAGCGTCGCTGGCTCTATAATCGAATGGAAACGAAGAAAAATACGCCACCCATTAATTAGTACTACTTCTGGGCTACGGGCATAACATGCTGCTTGCAGTATTGCACATCTATCATGACCAGCTATGTTAATGAGTCATTAACCCGACTACGACCCACTTTACGGCGTCAGAATGGAAGGGGTTGAAAGTGAGAAGCGAGCGGGAGAGGACATGAACGATCGTTACAAGTAAACTTCACCGGTAAAGCGCGATCGATGGACCAATTAATAACCCGAGATACTACATATTCCATTCGAAAGCGAAAGGAACGCTCGCGAAACAGCTGATCGACGCCTCGGAAGTCAGAATTTCTGGACATCGAACACCATTTGGACACCATTTTTATTCGTCTACTTAATGCCCTTTTTCTCGTTACTCGACATAAACGAGTGCTGTTCAAAGGAACGATCGATTCTCATTCACGAACCGATTTCGTTTCTTTCATATTCTCTGAGACGTCATACATTCGATTTTAAAGTAAAAATATTTCTGTAAAAGATAGCGAATATCTGTTTTGTCATGGTGTTTCTAAAGTTTCCAAGTATCTGAAATTCTATACAGGGTGTTGGGAAATTCTAGAAGGCGAAATAAGACGAAAATCAGGAATATCAATTTCTTGATCGAGGCTTCGTTAAAAAGTTATTAGAAAATTAAATTAAAAAATTTCAAATCATTCGGGGAAAAATTATTTTCGGTTACAGGGGTCAATGATAATCATTTTTGGTGAATACACATACCTACGAAATCCGGCGCATTTTCGAGAAAAAAATTCATTGCTTAAAATATACTGTCTGACCATAACTGTCTGTTACCCTGAAAGTTAAAAAATTTCAGATCGTTCTGGAAAAATTATTTTTGGTTGCGGGGGTCAATTACAATCATTTTTGGTGAATAGACATACACCCGAAATTCTACGCATTTTCGAGAAAAAAAATTCTTACCAAAAATGTAATGCCTGACCATACATTGACACGTTTCACTGAAATTTTTAGACGAAATTAAACAATTTCATATCGTTCTAAAAAAATTATTTTTGGTTGTAGGGATCAATTATAATTATTTTTGGTCAATATACATATCCCCGAATTCCTACCCCCTTTCGAGAAAAAAATATGTGGAAATTCTAACAATGTTGGAAAAGTTGTACCTTGACCCCGTAAAGTGAGAAAAACCACATAAAAGTGGTCGAATTTTCAAACGACCATAACTCCTACAATAGCAAATATATTTCAATGAAACTTGTTTCTGATGTAGAGCTCATGGGTACCTACAAAAAAGTATTAGACAACTTTTCTATAGGGCGTCAAACAAAATTAATCAAAATCAAAAACGAATTTTTAAAAAAAAATTTCGAATCGTTCTGGAAAAATTATTTTCAGTTACAAGGGTCAATTACAATCGTTTTTGGTGTATACACATATCCCCGAAATCCTACTCATTTTCGAGAAAAAAATTCATTACTTAAAATATAATGTCTGACCATAACTGTCCGTTACCCTGAAAATTAAAAAATTTCAGATCGTTCTGGAAAAATTATTTCTTGTTGCGGGGGACAATTACAATCATTTTTGGTGACTACACATATCCCCGAAATCCTACGCATTTTCGAGAAAAAAATTCTTTACCGAAAATATACTGTGTGACCGGAAATTTTTAACTTTTTATCGAAGCCTGCCATTAAAATTTTTCCCAGGGGTGGCCGAACACCCTGTATATTCAGTATGAAACTATAAATATCGACGAACTGTTACGGAAATATCGACACTTTGACCAGTCGTATACAAAATACACCGGCTTAACGTTCACAAATTTTAATTTTTCAGCATTTGGAGTCAGCCAAAAATTCAAAAAGAGTGTCCAATACGTGACTCGATAACTACAGCATCTCTGATTCGTTTTATAAATATTCCCAACACTGGAAAATAGAAATAAACTTTAAATCGAAGATCAAATCAAAGAGTAATTAATACGTGAAAAGTCTAATTTAATTCATTAAAAAAAGAAAAGGAGTTTTAATTATAACTCTATGAAATATTAATTTTGACCAGACGAATTTTAAGTCGCGTTATTTAATATTTAAAGACATAAGAATTTATCTCTGTTCCGTTATATCTGTGACAATGTTTCTTCATTCAAGGTATCCTCAAGAATAGCTTGAGAAACACTGTCTGATTTCATTTTGGGAATTCAAAGTGGAACATTCCTCTTGCATTCCATCAAATGTACAATAAAAGTGATTTTGAATACGGCAACAGCGTCTCTTCGCGAGCATTCCATTGTTTTCTGCAATGACAAATTGGCTCGGAAATGGACGATTAATTTGTCTTTCACTTAGAAAAGCTCAAATAATCATGCGGCGGAGGTGGCTCGCCGCTGACAATTCGCTTGGAATCCATTTGTCAAGCCTCTACGTGTCAGAACTGGCCGCTGAAATATGCAACCGTTCGCGATATAAAATTATTTTTAAGAACCGAAGTATTTGCAAAAAAAAACCACTTTCTAAATAAAAAAAATAATCTCTAACAAACGATTTCATGGATCACGACATTTAATAAATTTGTCAAATTGAGCAGAAACCATTATTTTGAATCTTATTGGTAGCATTTCTTAGCAATTTTGTCTACAAGAGAAATTAGATTTTTACTTTTAAGTTAGCTTCTTTAAAATCTAATTTCATAAGATTTTATGTTTTTAAATTTGAAAATTTCTGTTTGAAATGTAGATTCTTACTATGTACTGCAGCCCACGTTACATTTCGAAGACAATTTTGCTCGAGGTCGGTTGACAAAAATTCGAATCAGTGACGTTTCATCGATATTGGCCTTCGAAGATAACCAAATGTCAAACTTGTCACTTCGCAGCTATCCGACGTTAAATGCTGGGAACTGTTGCACGCGGAGTAGCCTACTTGCGACTTTCGTGACTCCTCCAACGTCTGGATTTTGCTAATTACACGTGATATTTAGAATCTACGCTTACCTTAAGGGATTGATCCAAAGTTGAGTCGAAGTTGGAAGCAACGCGTTTACAGCTACGTTTCACACTCGAAGTACTTCCAATTATCTCCACTGCAAACAGGGTCCTGTAACACGAAATCGAGCAGTTCGTTAGAAAATTCTCACAAGGTAATTAAAAAACAAACATTTAGTTGCAACACTTCGGTCTGATTTTCTTTAGGTAACCATTGATTAAATAATCATTCGAAAAATGTAAATCCTTCGATTAAATGCAACACAAAAATTAGAGGAATCCTCATTGCAAATATGGAGCACGATTTTAAGAACAAGCGATCGATGTTTGTTTCGAATCGTATCAGGTTGTTACTGCGAACAAAAGTATTTCAGTCTCGATAAGATCACGGCGATTCGATCTGTAAACCGATATTGCAATGTATCAGGATATATTCCCCGATGAAATTAGTTCTGACGTTCCATTATGATATTAAACTAACGTAGATGTTGCACGCGCGAAATAAACGGCTTGTCAGGCAAGCGATAGATGAAATATGGAGAGATGCTTTATTGATGAGGAATCTATTTATTCCGCGCGATGAAACACTACCGATTGATGCGATACGATGAGACGATTCTCATCGACGTTTCAGTGGATACGCTTTCTCGAAGGGAAGATAATGTCACTGGAAACGAATGTATTAACCGTTTGTCGATAACGTGGAATTAGTAACGCGAAAAGCACGGATTAAAGAACGATAAACGACGATTTAATACGGGGTTTTAATTTCCTCGCCCGATGTCGAGAATTGATTTGTTTAGTTCCTTTATCAAGGAACTGTCACCCGTATATGGGGGACCACCCTGTATACGTCGTCTGCAGGGAAAGGGTTAAGGAACTCAAAGAGGGGTTGTGATGAGGTACTCTCACCGATCGTTTGACGTGCTATAATAGCCACATTGATACTCTGACACGCCATTTACGCGAGCAATAATGACCAACGGCAGTTCATGTCAGGGATTTTGCATTAAATACACGCCGTGTACATGTATACGTACATACGTGTCCGCGTAATTATGAAGTCGAACGGTGGACGTTTTAACGTATGAAAATTCTATTACTTCCCCATGTATACCATTATGTTTCCAACGAAACAATTTCTATTATACAGTCTTTTCGATATAATTTAATTACGCTGTATAGATTATTCCGATAACGGTACATGCTTTTAATCGTAAATATGTTTCACAATTTAGGCGATAACTTTGCGTCGAAATTGAATTATAATGAAATTTTACCGTGCAGTAACGAAATATTGAAAAATAGAATTATGGAGAATATATGTATGTATTTAATTAATTAAATTGGATCCGTTGCATGCTGCTGCCAATGGAGAAGTATTAAAGAAATATCTAGATTTATTGAATAAGTGCTGGTTAACATATTTCTGTGAACTATATTAATCTTATAGTTTGGCTAAAATTTCCATCGTTTGAACATTTCACGTAGATTGTCCAGCAGATAACAGAGCAGTGCAATATTCTGTTTCAGCTAAAACTCTACACAGTTAGCACACATCGTATCTTCTGCTAAAAAAATCAACAAGTTGCTCAAGTTTCTTTAGGAGGCCATAAATACACATTTTCTCTGCTGCAAAGGCTAATACAACCTCAGGGACTTGCTTCACTCTGGATATTACCTGTACGTCTTCCAACCGGATAAAAAATCTAGAAGGTAATGCAATTGTACTGAACATTTTAAATATGAATATGGCCATTCGTTTATCCAAGGGGGTCAGCCCCATAGAATCTATTATACGATAATACAAGACAACGTAACTTTCACAACGACTTTGTGCACGAGAAATAGTCGAGGTTATTGTTTCCGTTAGTATCAGGTTTCCACCCTTTCATTTTTTCATTACATTGTAAATTTTTTATATAAATTTTTTTATAAAACGCGAAAGTTGCACATAGAAACGAAGAGGTTAGTTTCATTTATCCATGAGTTTCCATAAATTAAAAGTACAACGATTCCTACACATATGTATTCCTAAAATTTTAAAGTCGAATTCGAGAAAGTAACGAAGTTATAGCCCATTTAGTGAAATGCGTCAGAGCCTGAAAGAACAAGTGATCCTTCAAAGGAATTAAAAACAAAAACCTTTGTTTGTACTTTATGAATATCTTTTTACAGCATACAAAGCCTAAGTCAATATTATTAATAATTTGAGTCGAGACAGTCGCGTGACTAGGAAGTTGTAGTATTTCCAAGACTTTTCTACGCACTGTTTACTGTTTACGCGCGCGCGGTCATTCACCTCGCGGCAATGAACGTAAACAAACTAACCATGAGGGTGTTGACAGTATAAACAAATTTCATTATATTTATATATTTATATTTATACGTTACGATTCGTATTAGTTAAGTAGAAACTAAGAGACTATCGAAGCAAACGAAATTTCATGAAACAATCATTATCCATAACATCGAAAACATTATTAAACTTTGTAAAACTTTGAACTCGCGCAGTTCGGAAACTACTAGTGTTTTATTAATTATTGAGCCATTGTTAGAAGCGGCAAAGCCTCCCCTTTAAAACGGCTTTTGGTTATTGTTGATCGGACTTTCCGTTTTCGAGATATCGCAATTTATATAACTGGTAATTTTTCTTAATTTGACTGTCTCTGTCTCCGTCTGACGCGTCGCGCTGGACCTCTCTGTCTCGTACGTGACACGCGACTGAGTGGCCCAGTGACCTAGTTTCTCCGAGCACGTGCGGTCAACGACCTTGACAAGGCCGTAGTAAGAATGTAAACAAACGCTTCGGACCCTTGTATCTCCGAAACTAGCCACCACATCGACTTGAAACTAAAATCGCTATATCTCCGGAACTAATAAAGCTATCGACCTGTTCGAACGCTCGTTTTAAAGGTCATTTCATCCCCTATCCAATGACTATACCAGCTACAATAATTTTTGTTGTCTTCTATGTTTATTTTCACATCTACTTTAACGCTACATACCCAAAGCAGTTTCAACACTTTCTGTTGATCACACGACTGGTATGCGATAAAACTGGATCATAAATTATTTATTTAATTGAAAATTACTTAAAATTTGTATACAGGGTGTTTGCATAATCACTATGTAATTTTTTCGTAAATTGTTTTCTCCGGAATTAATTATGGTCTCGATTTGAAAGAAAATTTGTTTTCAAGAGCGTTTTATCTTCTGTCCGATGAAAATTACTAATTTACTGATACTGTTAAAGTAGTAATGCCCGTTTAGAGTAAAAGTATTGAATATTTTTGTACAAGTTCTTAGAATTCAATGCTTCAAGAAGAAATAGGCGACATAAAAGAGGATGTCTTACGAATAAACTTCGAAACACAACTTTCTATACATATAATGCAATAATTAGAAGTACGTTGCCTCGTAAAAGAGAAAAAGATTAAAAATTTTATGTTAACAGCTTGTTTCAGATCGAAAAAAGAACTTTGACCCCTGTAGCTAACGACCACCCTGAAATGGTGTCCAAAAATACGCGCTCCTTTCGTCCCTATCTCGTCACAATGGCGGCGTAAGATGACGAAACAGGCCTCGTCTACACGGTGGCCAGTTTTGCAAGAGTTGCACGGAACGGTGCAGGTTGAAACGACATGTAATAGATCAACCAGTGGCTCGGTGCACGGCTGCTTCCGGCCGAACGACCAACCGCACTGAAGCCTCGCTCTGTGCGAAACCTGAAAGTAACCCTTCCTGGTATCTGGATGCAGGACTGCTTGCCCAGCCACGAGGCACCCATTATTGCCCGTTCGACGACGCCCGCGCGACCACGCGCGATTTATCGCCACGTGTGTTTTATTGGTTTTCCTGTTGGTTGCTGGCATTCACATCCATTCGGTTTTGGGCCATCATGCTAGATAACACCGCGGGAATGAAAACGTAACTTCGCGCCATTTATCATTCTTTCTTATTGGGGGGGAGATGCATTTAACACGAACAATCTGACCAAGAATTTTTGTTTCAATTTTAATCACCAATTAAAAATCATTATTTTAATTTCACCGTTTAATGTTTTCGTAAACATCAAAATTACCTAGTTCTTCGCTACTTAGACAACTGCATAAAATAAATAAAAAAATTGTACACTTCTGTTAAGTAATTTATTTTGATTCAACTTCGAGCGAGTTATTCGCTTATACCCATCGCTAGTGTTACTGTTACATGATCCGCCAACAGCTTAAACCCATTGCTTTGCTTGTACCGAAACAAATATCAGCGACGATAGAACGCTTAATAAAACAAATTCATTTTTATCAATTAAATATTGTGGTTGAAAATATTTAAATTTGAATAAATTTTCTGTCGTAAATTTAAATACGAAAATATATTTTGTCGATCGACCAAATGAAATACATCATTGTAAATGTTATTATATTTTCTTTATTTACCTGTACAATTTCTGTCGATGTAATAATATATTTTCCCGATAAAACTTTTTAATACTTTCGAGGATTACGGGCCCCGGTCGGCGAAACATTTATACGATATAATAAATATTCGCGGCGAAACTTCTATCTTTCGTTAATCCCCGTGCTGACAGCGCTCTTTGCCAGGCTGCTCTTTAAAATGCTTAAATATTCTCTTTATCAAGAATGTCAGCGGCGAATATAAGTTCACCCACTTCGTGAAAATCGAGCTCTTCCCCTCCCGCCCCCCAGAAGTTTGCATAGTTAAATACGCGGGACTTATGCAATGACCGAGCATTATCCTCGTACAGGGTCTACGATAGAAGTTAACGGAAGGAATCTCTGATATCTCTTTTTGAAATTTGCTGCGCCCGGAGATGTTAGAGGGAATTTTATTAAATTCACCATAAGGAACGCCTCAGAGGGGATTCCCGCTCGTCTGACTGGTTTAAGCGAACCATCGCGTTCGAAACTTTATTCGCAGACCATGAAGTTGATTCTCACGAGGATTAAACTAATTGTAGTTCGTTTAACGGGACGGAGGATCGGAATTCAGCGATTTCTCGGATTGGAAACATACACGGCCGCGTCTTGTTTAACGGCAAAACGTGAATTACGGCGATACGCGCCCTTGTATTGGATCACGTCGCGAAATGTAATTGCTATCCTGGACAACAATTCATTTTCTGCCAGACGCACTCCGTAGAGAAGGCTTTCCCGGGATCCTGGTGAATAATCAAAAGCGTATTTTCATCACGTTCGCGTCCCGTGGAAGAAAATGACATTTGGAAGTGCTCGTGACGCTAATACTCGGAATTGCATCTTAAGAAATCCACTTCTGCGTTTCGCTCGGGACCGGCGTCAAAAGCATATTTATATTTATCTCTCAAAGTAATGAAATACGTGAGAAATTAATTCATATTTTATTATTCCGTGCTTGTCTTTCAAATTTATTTCAACCCCCTGCTTTAATCCACGTTGATTATCAACGGTATTTCATCGTTGATGATGTTATATTTTGCTCACATCGTGTCTCTCGAACGTTCGTAATTTATATTCTATATTTATGGGTTATATAATTACGTTTATCTTCGAGATTATGCAAGATGCGAACAAATGTAAAAAGGATATCCCTGCTTCTTTAGAATTGCTTTATTGCATTAACGTTTGCTGTTTGAAGAAGTCAAAGTGATTCAAGATTTGGAAGATTAAAATATCCCTTGGAAACTGTTAAATTAAAAGTTAAATACGATATAAATACTATTGGAAATAGGTGGTGGAATAAATAAAATAATTTAAACGATATAACTTTTACTAAGCTTTATTTGAAACACTTGGAAGGCACGTCTTTACGCATTGAAAGAAACATACAGAATGAGAAAGGTCAGTGACGAAGAATTCGTCCCGTACCCTCAGACCCAATCGGTCCTATACTTTGTCTAAACAAGTCAAGGAAGGGACACAGCTGCACCCTCTTGACTCGTATCTCTAAACGCAACATACGCGTCGATGGTTTTTGTTACGTAAAGAAAACTTTCTCTTTTAGAAGAGAAAAACCAACAAATACCTTTTGGAAATGAATCTTCCGCCAAGTTCGGCTTCTTTAAAATTGCTTTATTGCATATAATATTCTTTAGAATTGCTTTATTGCATTAACGTTTGCTGTTTGAAGAAAATTTGAAGTCAAAGAGATTCAAGATTTGGAAGATTAAAATATCCCTTGGAAACTGTTAAATTAAAAGTTAAATACGATATAAATACCTTTTGGAAATGAATCTTCCGCCAAGTTTGGCTTCTTTAAAATTGCTTTATTGCATTAACGTTTGCTGTTTGAAGAAGTCAAAGAGATTCAAGATTTGGAAGATTAAAATATCCCTTGGAAACTGTTAAATTAAAAGTTAAATACGATACTTCGAAAGAAATTTTCTTAATATCGATAACTGTTTTCACGGGAAACGCGTTGAATTTGTTTAGACCAAATACTTTAATACCTTTTGGAAATGAATCTTTCACTAAGTTTGTCACCGCTTAATTACGGTAATAATTTACTCACGAGAAACGGTAACTGTATTTGCAACTTGCAAATCTCTGTTCCCGTTGCTGACGCACGACACAGTAAACATTTTACTGCGCCGGTTCTCCGGCTCGAAAAATAAAACACGCGGCTGCCGTCTTCGTGCACAAGCCATAGCAGTAATTGTAATACGTTTACGTGTGCACATAATACGCACAAAACAACGAAGGTAACAGTACACCGAGCAGCAAATTACGCGTCACAGGTCAATAAGCTCTTGTTACTGGTAATTATCGACTGAATGTTATATTAGCTAAAAACGGGGTCAATATTTTTCAGCGTCAACTGACTGGCACGTCCAACGTTTCCAGGCTGAATTGTCAAAGAAATTAAATGTAACTTTGAAACGCGAATTATTGTTCGTAACTACTCGGTGGTACTAATTAAACACTTATATCAAAAGGATCGCCTGGAACATTCGATAGAAATATTCGTTGGGTGACCAAAATAGTTGCCATTTTATTTTAAACATTTTTCTAGATAAATTTAAACTTGTGACATTTTACATAAATATTTACTGTGTCATAGCTGAAACGAAGCTGAATTTTACGTATATTAATGCATAGATTAAACTCAACAGCTTACTTTACAGTTGATATATCTGTAAATTACACGTCCTATACTTTCTGTTGGAGAATAAAAAGCGACTAAACGAAATTTCATCTAGATTTGACAAAAATAAGAGGAGTCATAGAACAATCACAAACACACAGACGCTAACTGCGAATAGGTGTCTGACAGGTGTCGTTCGATAGGGAACCATTCGTTTCGCCCGTTTAAAGGGACGTTTTGATCTAAAAATGGCGATCGTTCAATTTTTGGTTTTTCGTTTTTTCCACTGGGCTACAAATGTAGAACCGATTTTTGGTTTCCCCGCGTTTCCCGAATGTTCTCGAAATTTAAAAAAAATCATATCTCACGCTTATATGAACAGCAAGGTGGACCTCATTTTTCGATTTTCGAAAGTTTTTCGGGACACCTGAAATTGTGACACTGGATGAAAAAATAGCCTATGGAAAATCTGAAATTGATCGAACAACGGGGAAACGTGGCACGTGACAGTTGAAAATTTGGTATTTTTAAGAACCGTTTTTCTCCATTAAAGTGTACCGCTATCATACATTTTAGCACCTCTTTGAATTCGTCTTTTCACGCTTTATAAAATATATGATTGTATTAAAAAAAATTTATGAGTTTGTAATTTCAAAGATTGAACTCCAGTGTCACAATTTCAGGGGGTGTCCCAAAAAAAAAAATTTGAAAATCGAAAAGTGAGGTCCACCGTAACGAACAGTGTCGATCCATCGATCATTGTATTATCTTCTGCGACTTGGTTTCGTAAGATAAGCGTTATCTTGAATGCTTAGACCGCTGATAGTCTAAAATATTTATAGAACAGACTATAACGTGGGTTTTCTCGCGCGTTCCTCGAGCGATAATTTTATGACCCAGCGAAAATGCAGCTGTAAACGTGATTAATGCTTCGTTGAATGTCGGAGTTTCGGCAATTACTCGTAAGTCTGACAAATATTCCGCGGGAATATATTGATAGCCCGAACGATTCATCATGCCTTGCTGGTAGGAGCCGTTTCCTTAATTTCGATATTACCCGGCGTTCAGATAATCTTCTGTAATTTCGGAATAAATAATTTCAGCGTCGACGTCGCCCTACGACCCGGGGATTATCTCTTCGAATGATCTTTAAGCGCGGGCCAACCCTCCGCGGAATTTTACCCGGGAAATACTTCTCTCGATAAAGACGTACCGTACACGCAAAGAGTGCAAATTGAAAATTGTGCTGCTGTTTTCAGACGCGATCGATGAAAAATTCATCGTCCACGGTTCTCCAGAAATATGTCCTCCTTTCTGTTCTCGCGGAAGGAAATTACAAGCAGCTCAAAGGAAACTCCCTGCTCGATTTTCCAGCAAAAATTTAATTACGAAAGGAAACAGATACCTCGATGTATATTAATTTATTAATATTTTTATTTGCATCGTACGTGCTCGTCAGTTCCTTAAACGGAAATTATTCGACGCGACAATTTTAAGGGGGGCAGTCTCATGTCAACGTTGCAAAATTTAACCATCTTTGTTAATCTTTTTAAAATAAATGTTAGATCTAACGCTATAATTCATTTTCACAGATTATTTAACTATCCTTTGGGAATACAAAATAAAGTTTTCAATCATTTTTATCGACTTTTCATGTTTTTATTACAAGATTCTTATTCGGTAGGAAAATTGACAGAATGGCCAAAGCTTAAATTAAAAATTGCAAAACTGTATCATTTTTCTCGCAACATTTTGTTAAAAGAATATAGTAAACTCATTATAAAAATATAATTTTGGCTCAAGCTGGAGCTATTAGTATGTGGAACAACGTGTAAAATTTCAGAGCAATCAAACGTATAGTTTTTGAGATTTTATCTACGCCAATTAAGAAAATTACAACGCTATTTCGAAATTTTTACGTCTTTCTCGAATCCTTAGCCCGTGATATAAAATATGTGATAACTAAAATTTAATTCTGTATATTTCTCTGCTGTTTTATATCTACTTCATTAACATTTAATTTAAATCCGATCGAATATAGGAAATTACATATATGCTGTACAACTAACCAGAAAATATAATTTTCTTCTGCCAGCACAGAACATGTAGAATCGCGATACCGGTCTGTGTCGTTGTTTAAACAATACTTGTGTTTATAAGCTAATTAAATGGCCGTTCATGTAGAAACTCGTGCAATACATTGTATTTGCCTGGTAATTGCGCAACGTCCGTTCTGTCTTCTCGTTCTCCTCCTCCATTCTTACACTCTCATTCTCCTCCCTTTTGTTTCTCTCGTTCCCTCCTATCGCATTCACCTTTCTCCCATTAGCCTACTCGCTAATTGCCGTTCCTTACTGTTCTCCATCTACGCTGAGACTCTTTTTGCAAACTGTAGCGACGTTTACAAATACGCTCTGAAACATTTCACGCTAACAACCGCTTAGGTAGGAAATAGCTCGTTTCCGTTACACAATTGCTTTAAGAATAATTCAAGAGCGTGCGTATTCTTGTCAATGTAATTGGTAAATATCCACTATATATTCATCCATTCATACTTTCAACTGTTACACCTGGGTCCGGGACTAACTCCAGATACAGAAAGATATTGGTCCAGGACTTGGAGCTTTAAGGGCGCACGCTTTCAATAGACCAACTCGAACTTATTATACAACTTCCGTTACCTTCGTATATCTTCTTGCATTCACGTTTCAACGGAGTTCCTAACATACAGGGTGGTCCACATTTTTCCGTACACACTTAAGCAGTAAAACTAAGATTAAAATGAAATATAACAAAAAGTCTGTGGGTGACGCCTCCCATGCTCGCCACCAGAGGGATCACCGCTCTCACAAGCGCTCGAATGACTCCTCAATTGCTGTATAAAAGATACGATAACGCTGTTTCTCTCATTTTAATACAGGATAAAAGGAGGTACGTATATAGTGTCGACGCTAAGTAACATAATCATGTAAATTATGATATGTTTACTGTTTTTGTAATGTTTTTGTAATTTATGGATTTTTTGTTATATTACATTTTAGTCGTACTGAAGTGTGTACGAAAACCCATACAAACCATAATAAATGGAAAAACTAGTTAACTTTGATATTTGTAAAACTATTAAACACTCGATGTTCAATTAATTTTCTTAAAATCGAGGATCACGTTCGAGCCCCAGGAGCTATGCAACTTGCATTTCGTGCCACCAAACTAGAAATTCACCGCTTTTCCCGGCTGCTCCAAATGCATCTTGGCGTTCATAGCCGGGCTTATAACACGGCTGCTTAGCTATTCGCGGTTCTTGTTCTCTGATTAGATTCGGCAAAGTTCTTGTAGTACGTAATTTGAAGCAATATGCCTTACTTCTTGCTGAATTTCGCCGGAAAAAATTTTCTTCCGCGCGCTGCGTACCCGCCGTGGACTTTTATTAAAAAGGAAATGGTCGAATTTGAACGATAAAATGGCGAAACAACGGAGTACGTTCGTGTTTCTTCCCTTTGCTCGGAATTGTTAATGTTGCGCTTTAATTTCTGCTATAGTAATTTATTTGGGAAGCTTGCACTGTTTTCAGAAATTGGACAAAGTAATGTTAAAAATTTTATTTCTAATTTTGTCTCTGATGCAACCTACTGAATAATTTTATGGTTGCATTGTAAAAAATAACATCGTTTGAAACACTCACGAGCGTACACAAAGAGGATTTTATTTTATTTTATTAACGTTCTTGAACAACTGAAAATATGGACCAAAGTATGGGGAACGTTAATTCGAAGCAATTTTAAATATTATGTCTCGAAGGTCGTTAGGGTCAATGGTCCCCTTTACGGGGGGAAAGTGGACCGTAAACCTTTAATTTTTTCATATTGCGAAGACGTACGATGCGATGATAGCCACAGAGGGGTGGAACAACTATAAATGAATCGTCCGAGTAATCGATTTGGTAGTCCTACCGATATCCAACCCTTCGAAAAACTTTTCCCTCGTTTACTTCGTTGGATGCTTAGAATTCAGCAGCATTCAATGAAAGTAGTGATGGGATCAAGCGGATCGCGTAAATATTTATTTTTATTAGGACGAAACTGTTTCCAGAATCCTTACGATTTTTGTCCAAACTTTTATATTCTCCACTCATCAATGAGACAATCAACGAGTAAAATTTTCCATAATTAAAGTTCAATTTTTTTTGTACATATCGTATCGTATTTATTCCACTTGAAATCGATATATCAGAAACTGTCCCTAAAAAATAAGTCTCGAGTCTCGCCCGATTATTAGGGTTCCAAGCTAGACGTAAAATTGCATTTCGAAAGTCTACCTGAACGGTCGCGGGGATGATTAAAATTTTTGTTGGAACGGATAAAAGTGTAGGGTGAGCAAATATTGTGCGTGGCTCTCGACCGTATATCGAATGTGTTTTTAGATTAAACACGATCCTTCACTCGTATGTGCGACGGATTTTGCATTCTATAAATATACAAATACACGTACACGCGTATACAGACATAATAAAATAAATACTCGACTCGCACTGCATATTGTGGAACACTCCGCGTATTTCCATTCGTTGTACACAGATCGTCGAAAGGACAACACCGCCGCTGCTTTGGCTTTGAAATATACTACGGCTGCGAACGGATGCGCCAGATTAAATTTCACAATCCGATGATAAAAGTAACGTGTCATTAAATTTCCATAAAAGAGTCGACGTCCAGGCTGGTACGCGCCCGGGGGGAAACGGAATCTAAGATCTTTCTCCCGTTATCGGCGGAGTCAGCCAAGAAGATCCTGGGGATATTTATTTTTTTCCCCCCTCCGCGATCTGCACACACACACATACACGCGGTAGATCCACGTTTTCGTCCGGCGCAATAAATCTTGCACCTTGTAATTAAGATAAGAGCGCCGCGAATGCGGCCCCGAAAGAATTTCTGCAGCTGGATAATTAATGAAAACGCGTGATAAATTCCGCGACGACGTATGATGAATGTGTACGATGTTATTTATCTGCCAACGCGTAGATACGGAGACCGGCATGCAAATGTGTAATTATCGCTGAAGATGAAAGCGCGTGTGTCTTTTGAAAATGTTTTCGTTCTGCGTTCTGTGCTTGTAATAAATCTGCGGCGGTTTGCTGCGACCGGAACCGTCCCTCTCGAACGCGATTTTTATTACTGCGCCCGGAGATAATTGGGAAGGACACCCTCGCGGGATCCTCAAAGAACGCGTGTGCAAAAATAAACTTCCACTCTGAGAATTTTAGGGTAGTCAATAGGGTGGTCCTTAGCTACGGTCAAAATTGTTTTTTAATTTTGTTTTTAGCGCACCTCCCATGGGTCGTGACACTCGAAGAAATCGTTTATGCCAACCTTTAGCGTGATTGGGCGACTAGAACACGTGTCGCGTTTGAATTGAAGTTTTTAAATTATAACGATTTTGACTTCGATAGTCGAAAAATAAGGACCACCCTAGTAGTCAATGTACTGGTTACATCTCGAATTAAATAACAGATGGAAATAAACTGTAGAGGGAAATGTTGAACGACACAATGGTGGCTGAGACCTTTGTTTTTTCATAAGTGCAACGATGCAGCAAAAAAATATAGATGCGTATTTTTATGTACTCGAATCGATCCCCCAGGTCATTCCGGGTAAAAAATCATTAGGGTATCATGCTCGTAAAATCAATATTTCGTGAGATATGGTTTGCAACGCATAGTACAGCAAGATCTCCGGATCTGAATCCTTCACATAAATTTTTTACGGGGTTATCTCAAAGATAAAGTGCATTTGCGATCGTTTGTTTCTGCAGAAGACCTCAAAGAACGTATTATACTGCATTTATTACACAATGAGTAACTTAATTCTGTTATGGATGAACATCTTCTGCGAGGAGAGTAAAGGATTTAGTAAAATTGTGAAATATCTCATGAAAGATTGATTTTTCAGACATGGTGCCCTCATGAATTTTTACGCGGAATGACCTGGGGAATCGATTCGAGTAAATATAAAATTTCATTAAAAAAATTCTGCATTTTTCAATGTGAGAAATCTTGAGTCTTGCCCAGCTCTGTTGCATTCTAAATATCTTTGTTTCTGAAAATGGAGAACATCTTTTACTGTGTCTTACCCTGCAGTTCTTTCGAGCACCAGTTAACTGTTTTCCGCCGGATATTCTTACGAAAATAAATATTTCCTACGCCCTTGTTAGCTAACGTTTGGTATGCACCAACATGTCGTCGTGTATCAATACGTCTCGTGTACTAAGGAACGGATTATTTTCAATGGCTTGCAGCCTGGTATCCTCTTTTCGTCGGAGGAAATCCTTTTCATTGTGAGTAGTACCGAATCTTCTCCGTGTTTCTTAGAGCTACCATGATTTTGCGTACGGTCTATACTATTGCCTACATCGAAACGTCTTTAAACAAGCCCAGGTGGATCGTTTTTGTAAACGAATATTCCCCGTTCACAAACAGAAAAGATAAATGTAAAAATGAAAAACACCTTTTCCTTTAAGAAGATTCGCTATTTTGTTCCTTTCGGACGAAACCGATGTTAGTTTTAAGAACAGGGTAAATCATTCGCTTGATCGCAAGTAAACATACCGGACGCAAAATATTCTCTATGAAATTGGTTTCTCAGGTGGAGTGGGACGATGTATTTTCGTGTTCTTGTTAGATAGGATAGGATAGGATAAGAAGGTGTACGAAATAGATTGCTTCCGAGAAGGGTATCTTGAATCGAAGTTTCCAGAGAAACTTTTGTATTAACAATAATGCGCTTCTATTCTTTGCAAGGGTCTACGATACTGTTATTCCTTTTTTTTTAATTTTAATAGGAGATTCTAGAGGCATCAAAATAAAACGAAAATCAGGAATATCAATTTCCTGACAGAGGCTTCATTAAAAAGTTATTCTTATACAGGGTGTTCGGCCACCTCTAGCAAAAATTTTAATGAGCGATAGTAGAGGCCAAAATAAGACAAAAATCAAGAATACTAATTTGTTGGTGGAAGCTTCGTTAAAAAGTTATTAACGTTTAAAGTGCCGCTCTTACTGAATTTTTTTCTCGAAAATGCGCAAGATTTCGGGGGTATGTCTATTCACCAAAAATGACTGTAATTGAACCCTACAATCGAAAATAATTTTTCCACAACGATTTGCAATTTTTTAATTTTCTCGAATAATTTCACACCTTCTCTATTTTTTTTCACGAAAGTGGGCAGGATTTCGTGGGTATGTCTAATGACAAAAACTGATTGCAATTGACCCCCGCAACCGAAAATAATTTTTCCACCACGATTTACAATTTTTTTTCTCCGTTGAAAAATTTAGGCACCTAATTGGATTTTCAGTAAGGAATTTTTTTCTCGAAAGTGCGTACGATTTCGGAGGTATGTGTAATGATAAAAAATGATTGTAATTGATCCCCGCAACCGAAAATAATTTTTTTAAAACGATTTGAAAAATTTTTTTTCGCCGAAAAATTTCAGCACCTACTCGATTTTTTTTCTCGAAAATAAATAGGATTTCGGAGGTATGTGTACTCACCAAAAATGATTGTAGTTGACCCCCGCAACCGAAAATAATTTTTCCACAACGATTTGCAATTTTTGAATTTAATTGTTAATAACTTTTTAACGAAGCTTCCATCAACAAATTAGTATTCTTGATTTTCGTCTTATTTTGGCCTCTACTATCGCTCATTAAAATTTTTGCTAGAGGTGGCCGAACACCCTGTATAGTTATATTCCAAAAATTGGTGTTCGATAGACACAAACGCGACCAACGCAAAGTCTTTCTGTCAATTTCCACGCATAGTGTCGCGCAATGTGGACGAAGCACGTGATACACGGAAAGTACCTGCCGTGTGTTCACCATATCACACATTAGGCAATGAACGTGGTCGGTATGCGCGACCTGTATGCCATATTATCGCGCGTACCATGCCTGCCAATAACAGCAGCTTACAAACGGCCTATTCTTTCGTAATAACAGTCGGCCTGTAATTCCGAGACTTATTGCGATGATACGACCGCGGGAAACTCGATGTCCCGGGGAATTCCGCAGAAAACGAACGATTGAAATTAGAGAGACAGCCCACGACCATACCCCGTGACACTTTTCAATTATACCGTATGCTTCGTACCCACTTTTCTATAAACTCTTCTTTATTTCATCCCCGCGGTGCTTGGCAATTTCTTGCTCGAGAGATCGCGTGGAAGTTGAAATAAATCCCTTCCAGATTATCAGATTGCATATTTAGAGTCACCTGTGAATATTAGAAATTTATATTTTATAGTGTATATATCCTAATGAAAAGAAGAACTGCATTTTAAGAGACCAAACTTTGATTTCAGGCAATTGCAAACTGCATAATATAAAATTTGCCAAAAATTCACCTTGTGACAATGAATTAAACGTAGTCGTGATCGTTTGTCGTTGATTTGCTTTAAGCGTTGAGTGAAATCTGGTAAATTGGAAAACGTGGTTAAAATTGTGAAATATGAATAAGACGCGGAGAAAAATTGTGCAGCCTTACTTCGCGCGTGGAAATACAAGTAATAGTCCTCCCAAAGGAAAATAAAGACAAGATGGATGGAAATAGAGGAAAGAGTCTTCGACTAAACCCTGAAGTCACAGGAGGACCGCATAAGGAAGCCAAGTGGGAAGAAGTATTGACAGAGAATAAATCTTGCTGTTGCGGGAGCAAAATTTGTTCTCTCTTTAAACGAAATTATTGTCGAGCATCCGCAAGAAAATGTATGCTCAGAAATATTCTGTTTAACAGGCGTGTTCGCTATAATTTGACAGAGTCAAATTTAAGAAAAAAAGGACAATAACAAAGAAATGGTATAAAATTACACCAGAAATCCTACGAAATGTTAATTTCATTCTTTTATAAAACTTGATTGAAATACTCGTATAAACGTGTACAAATCATTTGTATTAATGAGGGTTTACACTCGTAAATGTGTGCCAAATTTCGTGAAAATCGGTTCGAAGGTATCAGAGTTTTTTTGGGGCATCGTCTCAGAAAAAGTAGTTTCGAGAGAAACGGCATTAAAGTTGGGCATTGCGACTCACGATGGTTCCATCGGCGCAAACAATTGCATTTTCTCTAATCAAGTTCGCCATTGAAATTCAGCGTTTAGTTTAATCGCGTCACGTCCCCTAGTTAAATGCAAATAAGGATACCAAAAACTAAATTAAGTCACCTTTGTGTTAAACCTTCAAACACAGAGGAAACCTCAGTCCCGCGCAAATGGACTTTCATTACGTTCTGATTCCATATTTGAGTGATACTCAGGGCTGAAAATATTATAATTTATACAGAATAATAATTCTAGTCGATTCGAGTCGGATCAGTTTTGTCACAAGCAAGTTGGAGAAATTGATTCTTTGCCAGACCTTGTTAGCTATACATAATAGAAAAAAATGGTTGAACTTGTTGAGAGCTATTAAAAGAATAAATAATTTATATCTATTAAAGGAATCTATGGGATTTCCCTTTTCCCCCTGATAGTGGAAATAAATTTATTACACGTGAAAAGTTCAGCTTTTATTCACTTTAATAAAATGTGAAGTCGATACCTTCATTATTTTCTGAGTAAATAACTTGTAACGCTATATTCATTGTATGGAATATAAATGAAAATACACGTTTGAAACGTTATATTCATGGTTCCGAACCGCCGTTTCAAGATTAATTCGCTCCAAGCTATAGCTCCAGTTGAAATCTAAATATGTAGCATACGAGGCTTTGTTTTTAAAAAAATCAACTTTGAAAATTAATTTTAAAAAATACGTGTATATAGAAAAGGTACAGACACGCCAGCGTAGTTCTATTCAATCGCATTTCATAAATATTAAAATTTAATTATATCAGAAACTAAGCATTATACGAACAAAATTCATTTTCCATTTTCGATTTAATTTTTCACCAGAGATCAGCGCCATTTCGATTTGTAAGGTATATATATTCAATAAATATGTAAATGTGTTTGGTATATAAATACAGTAGATTTCATTTATGTAACGTATTGTCCATATATAAATAAAATTTTATCCACTAACGAAATGTTTAATACAATTTTGTTATTGTATCTTCTAAGTCATCAATGGTTTAGCAAACTTTTTCCAATGAATATGATTCCAAATATAATAATCTTTAAATTACATATTTAATTCTACGTTATGTAATATTTATTTATTTATAATTACGTACTTTTCAGAAATTATTCAAGTAACGTGTACTTAAAAATAGTTTTACCAAGGTGGTGTTTGGACTCGTTTTCTACAGGAAAACAGCACCGATACATTAGTAAGTTTCTAACGAAGATATTCCGGAGAACAGTAAAAATTTCAGTTTTCATTATAGACTAACACTGATTAAAATATAATATAAAATAAAACTGACAACGTTGTTTCAAAACTTTCTCCGTATTAGTTAGGAAAGCATAACATTTTCTCGCTTTCAACAGTCGAAACTTCCGGAAATATTAAGACCGGAACGAGTACAGAATGCTGCATTAAAAAGTTATTAAAAAATTTCAATTCATTCTGAAAAAATTATTTTTGATCGTAGAGGTCGATTATAAGCATTTTTGGTGAATAGACATGCCCTCGAAATTTTACGTATTTTCGAGAAAAAAATTCGGATGGGTGCCTAAATTTTTTAGCGAAAAAAAAATTTCATATTGTTCTGGAAAAATTATTTTGGGTTGCGGGGGTTAATTACAATCATTTTTTATGAATAGACATACCCTCGATATCCTACGCACTTTTGAGAAAAAAATTCATTACCGAAAATATGATGTGGGGCCAGAAATGTTTAAAACATTATAACTTCTGAACGGATTGGGGGATTTTAATGTTTGAAAAGGCAAACTCCGAGTATTTTGGTGAGGAATATGTAAAAATTCCAAAAATATTCGAAAAATTGATATTTGACCTCGCAAAATGAGAAAAAACCCCATAAAAATGGTTTAATTTTCAAACGACCATAACTTCTACAATAGTAAAGGTATCCCATTGAAATTTTTTTCTGAGGCAGAGCCTATGGATACCTACAAAAAAGTATTAGACAAATTTTCTATAGGGCGTCAAACAAAATTACTAAAAGTGAAAAACAAATTTCTAAGAACAATCGACAGCGGGTAGGTGCCTAAATTTTTCGGCTAAAAAAAAAATTTCAAATCGTTCTGGAAAAATTATTTTCAGTTGCAAGGGTCAATTACAATCGTTTTTGGTGAATAGACATACCCTCGAAATCCGACGCATTTTCGAGAAAAAAAATTCTTACCAAAAATGTAATGTCTGACCATACGTTGACACGTTTCACTGAAATTTTTCGACGAAATTAAAAAATTTTATATCGTTCTAAAAAAATTATTTTTGGTTGTAGGGATCAATTATAATTATTTTTGGTGAATAGACATATCCCCGAATTCCTACCCCCCTTCGAGAAAAAAATTCCTAATCGAAGATATAATGTATAATGTATGGAAATTTCATGCGTATCTTTAAAACGTCATAACTCCTGAACGGATTGAAGGATTGTAATGTATCAAAAGGCAAACAACGCGTATTTTGGTGAAGAATATGTGGAAATTCTAACAATGTTGGAAAAGTTGTATCTTAACCCCGTAAAGTGAGAAAAACCCCATAAAAATGGTGCAATTTTCAACTAATAATAACTCATTTTTCAAGCCATAACTCTTACAATAGTGAATATATTTTGATGAAACTTTTTTCTGGTGTAGAGCTCATGGGTACCTACAAAAAAGTATTGGACAACTTTTCTATAGGGCGTCAAACAAAATTAATCAAAATCAAAAACGAATTTTTAAAAAACAATTTCAAATCGTTCTAAAAAAATTATTTTCATTTACAAGGATCAATTACAATCGTGTTTGGTGAATAGACATACCCCCGAAATCCTCGCATTTTCGAGAAAAAAATTCATTACTGAAAATATAATGTCTGACCATAACTGTCTGTTACCCTGAAAATTGAAAAGTTTCAAATCATTCTGGAAAAATTATCTTCAATTGCAAGGGTCAATTACAATCATTTTTGGTGAACAGATATACCCCCGAAATCCTGGGCATTTTCGAGAAAAAAATTCAGTACCGTTAATAACTTTTTAACAAAGCTTCAGGCAAGAAATTGATCATTGGTCATATAAGAATCACCGTTTGTCTTTCACAACCACTCGTTTCGGTTCTCCCTGTTGTCTCGCTGTCCCTGGCTACCCATTCCTTCTCGAACAAACCACTTTCAATCCTTTTGCGCATAAACTGACATTGAACAAAACTACAGCGCGGCACAAATATTCAACGCATATCTCTTAGAATACTGTAAACGTTAACCGGGTTAATCGTGTCGACGTGCACCGGTTAGCCCGATTACGTGTATCATTCTACGAAACCGAGCACCGAACCAGGTTCAGGTTAGGGTTGCCCCGAACTTTTGAGTACCACGATTATGTGTACTCCCATCGCCTTCCAATGGCGGTGCTCTCGCGGCTGATCCAAACACACCTCCACTCCCGGAGCCATGTTCCGCAGTGTCAGCGTCTCTCCCCGGACCGGGCGAGTTTGCTCGCCCAAAGGAGACAAAAGCACATAAGCCTTAATTGGTTGGTGTGTACCACGGACAAATAGTATCGCTCCGTAAACGGGGCGCGGCGTGTAACGACGATAACCGTGTAATCATCTCGGCGTATCTGTTGACACGCGTTACTGATCCCTTATTTCCTGCAAACTATAAACGATCGAGACAACCGGCAGCCCGGAGGACAGAATATAGAGGGAAGTCAATACTCTTCGTTTGTCGCGAATGCATTAGCGTAATCCCTCGCGTTTACGTTTCACTGACAACTACGCCGAGCATATGGCGCATTAATCATTTATAAACGAGCCCAACATACGTGTATATTAGCCCGATATACCGTATAAAATAGTAAATAGTCTCTTTTGTGGCAGTATGGTTCTAACATGGTATTTTATTTCAAGAATATTAGGAACTGTTGGATTTTACTTGGAAATATTTTATACAATAACGAAGAGTCCTTAAAAATTTGAGATAAACTAAATGAAATAAAATAAATAAAATGAATGAATTAAGATGGTGTAAATGAAAATGTAACCAAGTCATGGATAGCTCCATTACTTTCGATTAAATATTTCTTATCGAACAGATCTCTCTTAGCTGACAATTGATTAAATTATTTAACACACTATGTGCATTATATATTTTTTCAATTATGGATTTTGTGTAATAAAACACCTCGTCTATTGCACATCTATTCCACATCCCCTAAGCACGACTATTGCAGCTAAAAAAAATACGTGTCTAATATTTTTCAATACTCTATTAGTATACCAAGTTTAATCAAAATCGTAGTATGATATTTGAGCACGTGCACCAGACGTATTTCACATTTTTGGTTCTCGAAGCAAGTAAATTTCGTTATAGTAAATTATGACATCTGACGTCTATTGTTATAGTCAAACGTGTATGCACGAAACAGAAATGGTGGATACTTCATACGATGTGCTTCTACTCTCGTGGAGTTAAACACGATACAGACACCTGTGTGTCTGTACAGTTAATACACTAATAGATAGGACGCCCTTGAACTGTTTCAAGGATTACCTCCAGAACTCCTATCTGATCCGATTGAGTCGATCTATGTATATGAAGGAGATTGAATGATGAATGCTGCTCTAGTGCACCGGCCACGTGTTGTAACCGAAGTAGCGAGATAATTGTGCGGAACCATGATCTGACTATAGTTGGACCGCAAAACAAATAATATATTATACGCTTTCGGCGATATTCTAACAGAGCCTGATTGATATTTCAAATTTCGAATTGCAGCTGAATAGTCAAAGAATACATTCCATAGTGATGATTAAAAATAGTCAAACTATAGAAAGTTGCTTGTAAAATATAATACTGCAAAAGTAGGTGAATTATATTCCTTCTTAACGTCCCGGAAACAGATGAAATTCTGCTATGGCTCTTCCCGTGTTAAAATAGACTACTAACGCGTATTGAAATTACTGAAACTTTAATTACATATAGTTTCGAAATTATTAATATTTTCTCTATGATTGAGCCACCGTTAGAAGCAGCAAAGCTTCTTTTTTGAATTTGGTTTTTGGTTTGTGTCGATCTGACTTTCTGTTTTGGAGATATCGTAATTTATGAAGATCGTCACTGAGCACGAGATGGTCAATGACCTCGCGCAGATGTCAACAATAAAAAGTAAACAAACTTCGAATCGTTATATCTCCGGAACTAATTACACTATCGACTTGAATGAACACTCGTTTTAAAGGGCATTTCATCCTCTATCCAGTGAATGTAATAGCCATAATTATTTATGCTATTTTCTATGTTTATTTTGAAATTTACTTTGATGCTGTACATGCAATTCTTATTAATTACACAACGTGGTGTGCGATAAAACTGAATTATAAATCGTTTATTTAATTGAAAATGAATCCAAAGTATACAGAATGTTTGTTTAATTACTAGCCAGAGATTTTTTCATAAATAATGGTTTTCCCTGAAATTTTGAAACAAAATTCGTTTTATAAGCAGTTTGTAAATGTTCTGCATGAAGTAAAAGTACTAAGTATGAGAGTAAGTATTAGAGCAAAATTAAGAGATTTCCAATAATCCAGTAGTGTATTATAGATTCGTGAAAGCCGCGATAAATACGTTACGTACACCCTGTAGAGAGGAGGATGACGGTAAGTAACTCACGCTAACTAGTTTAAGACCAGTTAAAGAGTTTCGAATAAACAAATCAATTACTCTTGACAAGGCACGCGCGCCTCAAGGGGCAGTGCTCTTTCTGAAGACTCCGGGGAAAATTCAAGCTGTATCGCTAAACGTTAAAAGTTTCGCTCGCATAACACATACCTCGGAACAACAACCCTATATAGCACATAAATTTTATCTCATTTTTCACAGTTCGTAAAAAGGAATACAATAAACAAACTTAATTATCCTACGATTTTGTTCCATTTTAGTTGCAACAGTTAGGGTCCCTGGTTTTCCCCTAACCGTACGATCATCGAAACTAATTAACCCTTTGACTTACGATTTAATATAATGTTTCAAACGTATACTATTTAATTTAATTTAAATTAATTCGTACAGGTGGATGTGAAAATGTATTGATTTTAATTTATAAGGTTTGCTGACGAGAACTCGTGACCTTTCAAACTCGTCATTGTACGGCAAGGGGTTAATAAAAGTCCAACCATACGGTTCAACGAACACTTCCCACCGTCGAATGTGCAGAGTTACACGCTAATTAAACAATGAATACGACCGTATCTGTTCTCTTGGGCGAATAATCATTGTTCCCAAGTCCCGCCTCTCAGTGGCTGGGGAATATTTCCACCAGAAAAATGGTATTATTATAATATAAACTAAAACAATGGAAGCTTATAAGCGATATTGACAATGAGAGGAATAACGTGACGCTTCTCCGATAGCCAATACTTTATGCATTGATACACGACCAGGCTCTGAACGAACGTCGATAAATAATAATGGGCACTCTCGTGCTATCCATAAATCCTAGTACCTTGAATTATGTGTATCAGTGTATCTCGACGTTCGCGTAGCCGACAATACAGCTTTCATAAGAAGCTCCGTCCCCCTCTATACAGTTAACGATTATTGTGCAACTACTGTGTAAAATAGCTACGCGGGCCGAGTGAAGTTTTAATGAATTCTTAGACAGACCGTCGCTAGTAATGTTTCCAATATTGCTGAGCAAATTGGCAAGATCGGTTAAGCTCGCAATTCCCCCCTGTTTCGAATTATTGTTTCTCCGCAATCTATTCGTTTTCGACAGGCACAAAAGAACTGTCCTGAATAACAGGCACCGCGGTATTTATTAACTTTCTCATATTTGAACGGCGAAGTCGTTTAATCGCAGCAACCGCAATATAGTTCACGAGGACACTGGGAAATTATTTACACGCGTATTTAATAATCTTGGAGATGGTAACGAACATCACATCTTCAACTCGATGACTTGGAGTTGGAGAATATCGCGATAATCGTTCGTTTATTTTTATAAGTGTATAACTTGTAAAATGCGAGTTCACGTTTCGCACACTATTCGTATTTACAGTTCGTTACCAAGAAGAACCACACGGGATTTAAAAACTCGCGTAGTCTGTGCTGTGATCGACAGCGTATAAACGAGATTTTAAATAGACGTCAATCAATCATAGTCATTGAAACGACGCTGATAGCCAATTCCTTCTGCCTCCTACTTTCAAGGTGACATCGAATCTTTGTAAGAGGGCATAATCGACCGTTAATATTGATAAAAATTGAACGCCAGAAGGGAATACGCTATATCAACGTAATCACAAACGTAACGATCAAGTTCTTCAAATTTAGCTATTAAAATTGACAGTGTACACGAATAAAGAGCTTTTGTCGTCGGTTTTGTTACGTAAATAAAATCTTGTCGTGTTCCTTAAAACGCGATATACTTTAAGCCACAAAAATTTGTGATATTCTCTTTCGTTTCTTTCGCTGTCTTCACCCGTGGGAAATATACTCTGTCTTCCGTCGCGCAATATGTTCTCGAATAAGCGAGTCAGTTTTCTGTAAAGAACACTTCCCGCGGGGGATTCATTTTACTAATAAGAATATAACTGCTTGCTATTGATATCTAATATTCTCCAAAACAGAATTTTTCGTTTAAATTTATTTTAAATTTTCATGAAGCGTAAATATTTATTTTAGAACTAAATTTTATTTAAATCAATCTTCGTTCTAATTGTATGTTTGTAATCTGTGAGATCAGAAAAAGGTCTACTGCTGCTCGATTAAAATTCGCCGTGTTTCAAGGAAGTTCCAGCGATTTGAAATCACGTTTATGGATACCACGCTTTGGAGTTTGCTCAACTTTCATGTTAGTGTTCCAACGTTAATGCTACGCTGGTCCGCCCAGGAAACTTCTCCGCGACACGTTACAAGACTTTTACATAGATCTTTGACCCGTTATTATAATTTATCTTAATGCAGGATCGACCGAGTGTGCCGTGATCGCGTTTAACTGAACGATGCCGAACCATCGACGTTCTTTTCTCGCGTCGGCTACAAGGCAATAAACCTAAAGTAGGTGTCAAATGTTCGGTCGTACACAGCCATCGCGGAATAACTTCCAACTATACCAGAGGTTCCCAACCTGGGGCTTTTCGAATCCTAAAGTGACCACAAATGGATTCGTAAATCATCCATTTTCTTAAAAACCGTTTTCAATAATACTGGATTGTGATTTATGTTAAATAGCTTGTGTTATGGTACGTGGTATATATCTATATTTCATTTGACTGAAGACGTATGTATGTATGTGGCTGATTTTTCTACCTCTTATAGAACTCAACACTCAAAATATTTAAAAAATTCTTTTGGCACTACTACACGTTGAATATCTCGAAAACTAAAGCCAAACGGGGATACGAAACTCGTTGAATTCTAGAACATGTTTGAAAATTATTTCTTTTACTGTAATTATAGCCAATGATAAAATTTTGGCTGAAATGATTAAAAGTCGTTAATAACGAGCAAAAATTTCGGTTTTTGATCGTTATTTGCAACTAAACACATTTTGAAATAATTGTTACCCCATTTGGGATCTCCGGTTAGTTCGTTTTTTTATTTCGAAGAGATAACGCGTCGTAGACACGGCACGCGATTGTTCAGCTTTGAAACACAGAGGGAGTGCTTTACTATAAACATTTTTCTTCCCAAATACAGAGGTTCTGGGTTGGATACAGTAGGTTGGTGTCTTGGGAATTGACCGCTGCCATCCATCTTCGGCTAGCTCGCCTCTCAGTACGTCCGAGACGAGAGAGAGAAAATGCTAAGAGCGAACGAGACACCACGATATGTTATTTATTAGCAGCTGAGTGATTGCCCTTAATGGGTTGTAGACATCGTTGAGAGTCGTTTCTAGTCGCTACTGGAACTCCCGGGGATAATTGCGCGATAATCAATGAGATAAGAACCGCTACACTTACGAAGACACCGTGCTATTTTTTGAACCCCCAACGAAGTTATCAGCAATGTGTACAGACGTACAAAAACAACTGTTTCGAACTGTGAAATAATTTTATAACAGTAATAATAGTTTTATATAGTAACATCTGTGTATTATTACTGAAAATGCAGTAGAATAAAGATAAGACGTTCTAGAAGTGGGGAGGAGTCTATTAGAACCCCAAATGTGGACTTTGGAATTAATAACTCAATCGTAATCACTGGTAACTGTTTCAAAATTATTTCTCATGACTGTTTTCAACCCCTTGCGATGTCATCTCAACGAGAACTATATTTTTCTATTACTGAAAATGCAACAGAATAAAGATAAGATATTCTAGAAGTGGGGAGGAGTCTATTAGAACCCCAAATGTGGACTTTGGAATTAATAACTCAATCGTAATCACTGGTAACTGTTTCAAAATTATTTCTCATGATTGCTTTCAACCCCTTATAATGACAAGATATTCTAGAAGTGGGGAGGAGTCTATTGGAACCCCAAATGTGGAGTTTGGAATTAAAAGGGCGGAAGCGAGTGCAGGACGCGTCCATTGTTACGAATGTTAATATTACGGTCATTGTTGCTATTCCATCATTGGGCAGATCTAGATTATTCAGACAATCTGAATAATGAGCTCTGAAGTGTTATCAAATGGTCTTGTCAGAAGTTGGAAAAGCAATGTCGCGATACAATCGCGGTAGTAAATTGACGGTCACTAGCTTCCGGCCGGTATGATCAACTTGAATACAAGTTGCAGATGGAAATTAGATTTGCGTGCTACAGATTCGGATCGCAAATAACTTCCAGCGCGAAGCAATGTCTAAATTAGCGAACAAAACTAGACATTACCAACGGCACACCACTAAGGCAGAAAATGCGACGCGATTGCACTATTGGCTATATAGCCGCGAAAAAGTAATTTAGATTCTAATATTAGATGGTCGATCGTGAGAAAAAAATTCCCGAAATTGCTGCTTTGAAAATCTCGTTACTCAGCTTCGCGGGAACGTAAAAACTAGTCTTTCGGGTTAAATGTATTTTGCATTAAAATTCAATTTGCTCCCTCTTCTGGACGTCGAAAGGGGAATAGCCAAGCACGGGACCGTTTTTATAAAAAATGTTCTGGTAACGCGTGCATTATGATATTAGCAATTTTCCGTAGAAAGGAGAAACGTTCTTCGTTTTCCATAATTTCGCCGCGTTACCTAATAGAAAAAAAAACCGCGCAAAAGTATTAATTGAAATTGAAATGTATCGGGCCGGATAGGATGTTTTCTGAAAGTCATAAGCAAAACGAAAGGTGATTGCACCTCTGTTAATTTGCATATTGATACGATACTGCGGTGAATTTAATTAAGATTAACAACGCCAGTCGATGGTATTATCTTGGCACGGTGTGTCATAAATCATACTTTCTACCAGTGGTTCTCAAACATACTGCAAGACGCCATTTTAGGCGAAGACCAGAATCTCTGCTGTTCTGATTTATTATTGCTATTATTGTTAATGTAAATCATTTTAGAGTACATTATATAAAAATAAGATAGTAGTCTTCTATAAATAAGAGATATAGACAAATAAAAATTATCATAAATGATTATTTAGGGGAGTACAGGATGAACCACGTAATTGTTCCGGTCTATAAAAATAATAAAAAGCTTCAAACACGTTTTTCTCAGAACTATGTTGTTTTAAATGGTTTCCATTCCTCGTATATTCTTTTACTCTAGGAAACTGATTGAAAACATTCAATAAATGATAATTAAACTTCTAAACTTTTTTTTTTTAACCAGAATTAAGAATTCATTTTCATTTCAAATTAGAATGACTGAGACTCAGATATTTTGCTTTGAAAAAATTTGTACGTATCTCACAAATGTCAATGAACACGCGTGAGTGATTTTCGTTCACGTTTGCCAGAAAATGACCGAAAAAGAATGTTAAAAATAGGCGTTTTAGAGTAGAATACCGGAGGATTGAAACGATGGGCGAATGCAAAACTTCGAGCGCGACAGAAGCCAAGTATTTGCCTTGTTAGGGTAACGATACTGTTCTTTTTTGGCATTGAACGTATGTCTCAGAAGCTTCCAACAGGTACCGTTTAAGCTGCTAGTACCGCAGCCGCCGTATCGTTTAAGAAATCTACACTTTAAGGACATCCAATCTCGAAGAATAACAGAAGCCATTTCTTTGAACTCATTTCCCTTCACGACGTAATTGGCCGTTGTATCATCCGCCCCGTAACAGAACGGACAGAGGGAAAAAGAGGGTAAATAGCATAATGAGAACGCGGAAGTTTCTCGCATATTTATAAAACTAGCTACTCCGAGTCTAGAAACAAGTCGTAAATGCTGTACCCTTGTCTTTCCAAATAGCCCTTTACTTGATTACGCGCTCTGAAGCCTTGCTTACTGCACAAAGAAACTTGTTTATCTTTTCTATTTAAGATTTACTCGTTTCATCGAGTTTTATTAGTTCGCGACGATAAACACCGAGGGGGCACGAAGAAACATAGGATTCGCGAAGGATCCTGCTCATCCTTTTTTTAATCACTAGGAAACAGTTTACGCTGGTAAAATATAAATTACACTTGTACTAAAAATATTTCTCTCCACTTTGATCGTTTAGAAATTTTGCCTTTCGAAATTTTGCCTTACAGGTATATCAGAGCATTAAGAATAATTTTCTTCAAGCAGTTATCCGCCATTCTTCGTTAGAACATCTTTTTGTCTGATTCGTAAAAGTTTCATAAATTGTACAGTTTATACACAACTTTCGATAGGGTTAAAATTGATAATAGTGAAGTGTTGACTAATAGTTTTGTTAAATTTGTTAATAAATTTTTTATTCCATATTAAATAATTATAACTGGTATTCAGGGTACTTAAAACGCCTAACAACGCGAGAGACGTCAAAATTCGTGCCTTTATGAACACACAATGAATCGTTTGGAACCTCATGAAGATTGAGAAAAATTTGTCAGGTTTTTCGTAATGTTGAATGGACTTGAAAAATGGACCGATGGTAAAAAGTCCAATGTGTCTAGATAAGGTGCCAAATTACAGTATGTCTGCTGAAGGGTTAAACCTTTTCCCAATCCCCACGTTTGGTGAAACTTTTTACTGCATTGTTCTTATTCCATACCTGCGACGAACTTCATTCCTTCAAAAACTTTTCCTTTCGAGTAGCTATATAGTATTTCATTCGAGCCGAGTCTTTTAGTTTCCAATTTATTATTCACGAAAACACAGTGAGACAATTATTTTTAATTTTTGATTAAACAGATTCGAAATTACCAACGACTTATAATATATTTAAAAAATTCTACTTGGGACTGATCTTTGAATCTGGATTAAAGATAACGGAAGTAGCTTTCTCGATCAAATAATCATGGTATCTTTCTTATACGGTGAAGCAAGGTTGGACCAAAGAAAACGTTACACCTTTATCTGTAATTACGTTGTATCACGATGAGAGTAAACACTATCACGATTGCATGTTACTTTCTAACAATTAGTGTCGTAAACATTAACGGTAATTAAACTGATCCCTCTTGAACACTTTGTAGAATGGAAATTCTGAACCAGAATTCTACAGACCACCAACAGATATACGTACAAATTTCTTAATTACTTCCTTAGTTATTTTTTAGTTTGTTAAAAACTGTATTAATGCTAAGTATCATTCATAAGAATTATCAAAAATGATTAATTGTACGCGAAATTTTTTATTTATTTTCACATCAAATTTACGATCTGCCTACAAGCAATAAGTAAATTGAATGGTGATTGATAATAAATTTAAAAAAAAATTAATTAATTTTAAAAATCTAGGGACGCGAGCCTATTTCATATTATTTTAATAAATTACTAAATCTCGTAGACCTTATTTCCCATTGGATATTTTAAAGTTTCCATCAGACGTGTCAAAGTTTCATCCGAACGACGCAAAAGAAAATGGCGTCCTTATATTTTGCTTTTATCCATTCTCTTTTGTTCGCCGAATGTCTCTACGCTAGACGCACTTCTTTAGCAGCTGTCTTTGCATCTCAAAGAACCCCTTTCATTTTTCTAAGCATATTTCTTAACGAATGGGGTTTCTTTCAAGACGCCGTCTAACTGGCGTCGCGCGGCGACGTTCGAGCCCAGCTCGAAGGATGCACCAAAATTATTCAAAAGCTTCAGAAACGTTAAACAAGTCGTGAATGTCAATAATATTAGCTACAGAAAAGGGGAACGCAAAATGGCCTTTACCGTCTTTCTAATTGGTTTCAAATTCCCTTTTAATTACGAACAAAACTCAACGCAGCGTCGTTAATTTTAATTTTTTAACTTTGAAACACTGAATTGCACAAAATACCAAACAAGTATTGGTAATTAGTTTCAATACGGCCACGGGAACGCTATTAATTGCACGAGTTTGAAATAAAAATTTTAGTCGAGTCGTTCTAAAATAATAACTGAGACATTTATATTTACATTTCTGGGATCCATTTTGATCGCTTCTATACAGATATAATAAAATATGTTGTTAGAATTTAAGTATTAATTTCTCACTGCTGATATGGAATCAAATTAGATCCACCGCCATATTGGATTCATCAAACTCGGCATTTTAAAACGTATAAGATAAACAATAATTCAAATGGCGTAGGAGAGACTGAATGTAACGAGAAAATGGGAATAAAAATTGAAATAAAATGCAAATAACCAGGAGAGAAATTAATATTACTTTATACGCTGTCGATAATGTTTTAATTGAATTAAATGCGAAGACGATTCCGTCGTGTCCGCGTCTTATTGCAAAATAAACTCCCCGTTTATGCTCTGCATAAGCACTTGATTCCTTATCCCCCTCTAAGATAAATCTCCGCCTTTGAAAATTTACGCTGCTCATCCTATATTCCTAGAACTTTGGTTGTAACTTCTCTTGAAAGCTTATTTTAGTTTTACATTTCCAAGGCTGAACCAAGTTTCTAGGCTTCCTTTCAGAGTTAGATTTTTATTTCGATTTAAACATCTACCCCCGAATGGCAGCCAACGCGAGGAGAAATCGTACAATTCTAATTCAGAAAATCCTTCCTTTATAATGTAATTCTAGTCGAATTTTTAATTAATTTTTCATGCAACTGATAACAATTTTCGTGTCTGATTAAAAATTAGAGCTTTGGTTAACAACAAATCGATAGGTACACTTAAAATTATAAAAGTTGTTACACGTTTATGATTCGATTAGAATGATAAATAAATGTTTGCCAGGCTTGCACTTTGTTACTTGTATTTGTATTTAAATAATTTTTATTCAATTCAAATAGTTTCGTATTTTTTAACGTGAACTTTTCATACGTTGTTTACTGAAACAATTTACAAAAATTATTGGAAAGAAAATTGGGAATTTGTATCGCGGAATTCTTTGGTCACAGAATATTCATTTTAAAGCGAAGATGTAAGCAATAATCTAATGGTAGTGATTTAAATTTTCAACAATTTGTAACGTTATTTTGCTTTACACGGCATGAACAAAAGTTCGCAAGCCGATAATTCTTGGAAAGGATGCCACATTCTATAAATTCACGGCTGAACGTCGGATTTGTAGGAAATCTCACGCCGGAATACATCTCGTCCCCGAGACGCGAAAAAATTAATCGCTGCCGGGCGAAACAAGTCAAAAGTGTTTTGCCACTATTCCAACAATTTCTCAACGCGCAAGACGCGATGTCTGCGGTTTATTTCCCTGGCCCCTTTGCGGTAGATTATACCGACCGTCGAGTAAATTTACTAAACAAGTTATATTTTCATACGCCGGCAAGACTCGCGCCGTCTTTGCCCGCATTTGTTCCGCGTCGACTTGATTCCCCTAAAAATTCTCTGTTTACCAACTATGCCCACGACGAACCGCACAAGAATATTTAAAGTGACTTTTTACCTTCGTCGAGAGACAAGAAACACTTTTAAAGTATGCCCGTTTCAAACGCGAATTACTTTTTAAACAGGAGCTACAAACTTGGACAGCAAGATTACAATTATACGTTGGAAGAGTTACTTGCAAAATATAATATTGCAAAAGTAAGTGAAGGAGAGAATCTTCAGTTTTCACTGTCTTAGAACTGTTTAAAAACGCGTGTTAAAAATAGTTAAACTTTAGACGCGCGCAGTTCCGAAGCTGTTAGTGTTTTCTCCATAATTGTGCCCTCATTGGAAGCGGCAAAGCTTCCTCTTTAAAATGGTTTTTGGTTTATGTCGATCCGACTTCCCGTTTTCGAGATATCGTGATTTATGTAAAGGGGTGATTCTTTCCAAGAATCTACTACGCACTGTTTACTATTTACACGAGCGGTCAATGACCTCGCGCCGACGTCAACAATGAAAACAAACGCTTATATCTCCGGAACTAGCCACGCAATCGACTTGAAACAAAAATCGTTACATCTCCGGAACTAATTAAGCTATCGACTTGAATGAACACTCGTTTTAAAGAGCATTTCACCCTCTATCCAATGAATATAACAACTATTCTTATTTATGCTGTCTTCTATCTTTATTTTGTTATTTACTTTGACTCCATGCAACCAGACTAGTTTCTGCAATTCCTATTGATCATAGGACTAGTACACATAGGAATGGGTGTATAATAAATATAATTCTGAAATTGCACAGACATATTAATAACGATTATAATTTATTTCTTCCAAACGAAACGATGTTAGGTATAATATTGTAAAATTGTTGAATTGTTTTTATTTAATAGTATAGACGAATAAAAATTTACTTTAGAGAACCGAGTACTCGTTCAGAAAAATACAAAATCAATAAAAAGTTGACTCAGAGTTCGCGTCCGTGTCGGGTATCATTTTGCCCGAAAACATTGATGACAACCAACGTGTTAAAAGCATCTCAAGTACAGTTAACGCTGCACAGAATAAATGTTCAAATTCTACACGGACACTTTAAAGAACAATATCATTTAGTTACGAGAGAAATACTGTAATCTGTTCGTAAATATAAGAGTTGTTTATCTGAAAAGAAAAAGGCGACAAAATTAAATTGTTTTTAAATCCCACGTTCACGGAATTTAGAATACTCTAAACAATTAAGTTTTTTTATTTCTAAAATTTTTATATCTATTATTTAATTCCAGTAAAACGATACATAAGAATCGATTTTATTTGATAAGCGAACCTTGAACTTAATCCTTTCGCCAGTATAATGGTTCCCATAAAATAAAATCGTTCCCGCCTTAAAATTATCAGGAAGAAGCTTCTTAAAGGTGGTTTCTCAATTTGCGCGACCAAAAGATCCGACTTTTCTGCATTTTCTCGCGGCTCCGGTATAGTCTTGAATGCAGACAAAGTTTAAAATTTTTAAATTGACAAGGTTATAAGAGTTTAAAGAAGACGGTGTCGCGGCAAAAGCTGACGATCGAAAACTTTAAAGCCGTCTCTCTCGAAACCACACTTTTCAAGCTTACGGAAGCGATATCTGGAAATGCACTAAAGCTTTTGACTTGAAATTCTGGGAGCTTGTAGAAAACAATTAAAATTGCAGCAATGTCTTTCACAGTACTGTTAATAATACAGGAAAATTAAATACTTTTAATTTCTGCGTTTTCAAACCATTAAAACAACGTCGTGTCGCACACTTTCATTTTCGTATATCGAATTCAAGTGATAATTAAACCCCTACTGCATATAATTTTCTTTAAATAAATAATTTAATTAAATAAATAATTCCACCCAAACAGTTATACGCAAAAACGTACAAGATATTCCGTAAACATCTCATAAAATTCTATATTCGATAGATAAAATCGGCTTTGGTAGTTAATGTATTAGGAGTGCCTGACGAAACGTCGATCCTATTACCGATTCGCGACTGCAAGAGAGGGAGACAGAGATTTCTCAACAAGCCTCTTTTCTTACGGTTACGAGAAACATTCTCTTTCTCTTTTAATCGTTCAATCTCTCGCTTGCAAGTCGAGAGGTTTCTCAGAAAATCTTCTTCCTCGAAGGAAGGACTCTCTTCTCCTACGAAACCTTTCTCCATCCCCTTTCTCTCCTCGTAGTAATAGTAAAAAATTTCTTTTCCCTCCGAGTTTCTGTCTTCCTTCTTTCCCTGGTCAAGAGTCTTTCACGGAGTCTTTTTCTGTTTCAGAGGAGGAGTCTCTCCTTTCTCGCTCCGTAGCCTCAAGATTTCCCCTCCCCCCTCTCCTCCCCCGGTCCTTCTTTTTCGCTCTTTCGCGACATAGCGGATGCTGGGTAACTATCATAGCTAAGACACTCGTTTCGGAACAAAGAATAGAAACCTGGGCAACATCAGACACAGACCATTAGAACTAAGCTTCCCTACTGGCAGAGGGCGTATCAAGGTGTATTCAGGTTACCATTAACACGGATACTTTCGCTGAGATGTTGCCCTTTCCAGACTCTCGCTGGCTTCCAGCGAACAAATAAACTACAACAATCGCTATCGTTACGCTGAAAATTACTTTTCCTCGGCATTCTGACTGACCGTTACGTTTAGGGCATCTGTATTCACTTACAGTGTACGAATCAATGCGAAACGAAACGATCGTTTGAAATTCTTATGCGCGGCTGCGTTGTTGCATTTGACAACGATGGACGTGAACAACCTGTAATCCAATTTGTATCAATCAGGAAGCATTGGCGTTAAAATGTGTATATATAGAAATAAATAGAGGGTCGAGTGCTTGTGAGAAAGGTACAGGTTGAGCTTAGCCCTCTGTCGGGGAGGTCAGGAAGCGCGCCAACAGATATTACTTCGAACAAACGAGAATCGCGCCTCGACGATACAAAGGGAAAGATTGTGACGCGAGTTTCAGAGCTGCAAAGAAGATTTTTAAACAGAAAAGGAAACGCGAACAGCTAAAGCGGCGAGTAAAATGTGGAGGAAGAAAGAAAGCTGCGCTATGAAATTATTTTGATAAACTAGTTTTACAACAAGATTTAGCCAAGAAAGGAATCACGATTCGCGACTCAAAGATTACGTAAAAGGTTCGTGGAGTATGAAACAAAGGCCCACAAAAGAAACTTGTAAAAATGTAACGATTGTAAAAAAGGACACTTTAAGGACGATTTGACTATATTATTTAATACTACGATAAACTATTTGACATAAAAATATGTAAAACACATAAGGGTAAAAATCATAAACAACTTCTCTCGACCAAAGTTCGATGCAAAGTGTCTCTCTGCTGTCGAAGTCGAACCCTCTCGACTCGTATTTACGTATTATAAACAAACGAGGGAGGAATTAAAATTTTTCCCAGAGGTGGCCGAACACCCTGTATACACTACGTAGAAACGTGATAGACAAATGTTTAATTTATTAGCAGCGACCGGTTATGATGTGATTCGTGGATTCTAAAGATGAAGTAATTGGAAAAGGAGCCCTCGAGGATGGTTCCCGTTCTTCCACCCTTGTAAGAACCGATCGTGGCGCTTGCCCACGGTTTTTATCGGTGGACGGTCCTCGCAAATTGGGTCGGGGTTGGACAAGTCGTTCCATGGTACGGGCTAGACGCTGAATCGTCATCCGGTTTTAGCGCGTGCGACTCCGCTGAGTTGCTTTACGTGTCGCTAAGCCCGAAAGTCGCGTTCCGGATGCAATCTGACCAATCCCCGTGAATCGTCCTCGGTGTGCACGATCGACGAAAAAGGGGTTCCGCGCGTGCCAAGGCCAGACGTAACGAAGTTATCGACATTTTTCTGCATGACAAATTTCCTCCGGCGACCATCTTGGATCGCAAAGAGTCACACACACCCCGCAGAGACGAACAATCCCGTCTATTTTCGCTTTTATTTCATAAGGGAATTTCCACGTATCCATTATTAATCACGAACATTTATTACACCGCTCCTCCTCGTATCCGTTGCAGCCCTTTACGTACCGTGCCGATACAATTTTAGCCGTCGCGGCGCGCGCCATCGAGCACCGACGCGACGATCAAAAGTGATTTCCGATAGTTCGGAATCCCTTTTGGATTCCGACGTTCGCGTCAGAACAATCGAATTACAATAAATTGAAATAGAGTCTTTCGCTACGGGGATGGCGAATCATCGTGAAACGAATTTCTGCGACAGAACGTGGTCCCACCTTCTCTATACCGTTTCGTTCGCCGACAAGAACGTTGCCAAATATTGCAGCGAAATGCAATGAGCGAACCCCACCCCCTCTCCCCCAGGCGAACAGTGTTATGAAAACATAGCACCGTCATAAGGAACGCGGCAGTCAGCAGCGGATAAGTGGAGGAAGACTTTGACCCGAAGGAGCATTCCGTTCCGGTAGGAAGGTAGCTAAAGTGGCGGAAGAACTGAAAAGGTCCGAGGATTCCATCGACTGCTCTGTCACGAACGGCTTTGCCAGGACATTTCGTCGATTCTCATCCTTATCCCGGCTCGCTGGACAAGTGCGGGATGATATGAAGGTACCGCTGATTCGAATCGAAGCGAAAAATGTTCCCCGTGAGAGGAAAAAGAACTCCGTGAACCGACCAAGCCGCACACGTATCCGTACCTCGATCACTGTTACGTTTGCACCCCTTTCGAGGTGCATGGATCAAAATCCTTTGTTTACATCGCGTCGAGCGAATCGAGATCCTGCAAGACTCTGCAAACCAGCGAGCAGTAATACGAGGGTCGTTCAATAAGTCCTTGGAAAAACAAATTATTTTAGGTAGATCTTTTTTTATTTTTCAACATAAGCTCCTTTTAGCTCTATACACTTTTCCAAGCGTCTCTCCAACTTTTTTAAGCTATCTAAATGTAAGATTTTCGAAGGTCCTCAAAATAGGTATCTGTTTTGACGGTGACCTCGTTTAACGTTAACCGTTGTTCGTCGATTTTTTTAAGTTTGAAAAAAAAAAAAGGTCATTGGGGGCCAAATCCGGTGAACACGATGGATGTTGTGATAATTCGAACTTTAATTGTATGATTTTGACAATGTAAATTTTTGACAATGAATTTGAAACCATGTGATGGATATAAACAGCTGCCTAATGAGTTATGATGCTTACTAAAAACTTGGATTTTCTAAAGAGTTATTGAACGACCCTCGTACAAGAAAGAAGGATGTTAAAAAAGTGCCAAATTTGTATCCCAAAAATTAATTCGTTCCTTGCAAATAATTCATTTTTAATTGCTTTTTATAGAAATTCTTAATCCACTGCCTTCACTCTTCGTTCCAGTCGAAAATTTTCAAAGTAATCTTTTATTGCCAATCAGTATTGAATATTGCTTGCTGAAGTAATTTAATTTTGACTTAAATAACTTTTTCTTTTGCTGGAATTCTTGCATTTTCAGGAAGATTTTTTTTACACCGAATCCAAGATCAATAGTAGCTATTAATTCGCTGAATTACCACCAGTATGTCGACGAAGTGATTTAAAAGAGCGTATACTATATTTCCACGTGTATTCGTTCCACTGTTTGAATAACTCCCCTATCTGGATGTCGATGACCGAGATAGCGATCTCTATTGTTCCATGCGAAATTTTATTATCGAACTAACGACGGCGAATGCAAATAAGAACGTTGATTTGCCTCGCGCCCTCTCGTAAACCCAAAGTCCAGGTCACGTCACGATACTACCACTAATTTTACAACTCCCACGCTCTTTAATTACTTTCGCCTTTCCAATGTTTCCCTTAGAGTCATCCTTCCAGGTATTAATTAACCAGGCTTGAATTCATTCCCAACGAATTTGTTCGTGAAAATTTTGAAAATTGAAGAACAATGCTTTTTTACAATTAATTGGAAACTTATGACATTATTCACCGAGTAATTTAGCAGTTGCTTCTCAGTGAGTTTAAATCATGCAAAATTTAATAAAATCGAATAATTTGTATCTAAGATTTCGCTAGGCTTTCTTGTCAATATGTTTATTGATTTAACAAGATTATTAAATATACATTAAAATATGCAGAAAAGATATTAGTGTAGTAATGACATAACAAGAATAAAATATATACTTATATCTTAAAAGAGATGATCTAAGTTTGATTTTATCAAATTATAAAAGTTGAATCGAAACGTTTCAATTAAAGTTTAATTTTCTTCCTATAACGATTACTATTCCACCGTTTCGTGTTATTAAACAATAATAGCAACTCACTTTTTACCGTCTTTTCCTCCTTTAGCACCACTTCCAAGCTACCAGTTACTCGCAGAAACGAACTTAATCGCTCATATTAAAGCGACAGGAAGAAAAATTGAGTTTATTGCCACTTCCAGTCTCTTCTTTTCTCGAACTGATATTAAAAATATACTTAATTGCGCCTAACAATGCTCTCGAGAAAACGATGCACTCTTAAAAATCAAGCATAACTAGAAATTAAGCAATCAAACATACGCATGAAACAGAGGAATGGTCTCTTATGGTCAGACATTGTATTTTCGGTAAAGAATTTTTTTTCTCGAAAGTGTGTAGAATTTCGGGGGTATGTCTATTCATAAAAAATTATTGTAATTGACCCCTGCAACCGAAAATAATTTTTCCAGAATGATTTGAAACTTTTCAATTTTCAGTGAAACGTGTCAATGTATGGTCAGACATTACATTTTCAGTAATGAATTTTTTTCTCGAAAAAGCGTAGGAATTCGGGGGTATGTCTATTCACCAAAAACGATTGTGATTGACACTTGTAACTGAAAATAATTTTTCCAGAACGATTTGAAATTTTTTTTTAAAAATTCGTTTTTGATTTTTTTAATTTTGTTTGACGCTCTATAGAAAAGTTGTCTAATACTTTTTTGCAGGTACCCATGAGCTCTACACCAGAAAAAAGTTTCATTAAAACATATTCACTATTGTAAGAGTTATGGCTGTTTGAAAATTGCACCATTTTTATGAGGTTTTTCTCACTTTACGGGGTTAAGGTACAACTTTTCCAACATTGTTAAAATTTCCACATATTCTTCAGTAAAATACGCGTTGTTTGCCTTTTGAATCATTAAAATCCTTTAATCCGTTCAGGAGTTATGACGTTCATTTCTGATCATACATTATATCTTCGGTTAGGAATTTTTTTCTCGAAAGGGGGTAGGAATTCGGGGATATGTATATTGACCAAAAATAATTATAATTGATCCCTACAACCAAAAATAATTTTTTTAGAACGATATGAAATTTTTTAATTCCGTCTAAAAATTTCAGTGAAACCTGTCAATGTATGGTCAGACATTATATTTTCAGTAATGAATTTTTTTCTCGAAAAAGCGTAGGATTTCGGGGATATGCCTATTCACCAAAAATGATTGTAATTGACCCCTGTAACCAAAAATATTTTTTTCAGAATGATTTAAAATTTTTTAATATAATGATTAAGCCTCAATCAACAAATTGATATTCTTGATTTTCGTCTTATTTTGGCCTCTAGAATCTCTGGCTGAGCACCCTGCAGCTATAAGGGAGTGCGACCGGAACAACAGAGGTCGCTTTCGTAGAAATTCAAATCAAAGCTTAACAACACTCGATAACGAGTTTCAAGCTGAAAGAAAGATTCGTTAAAAAAAAATTGGATTTCTTTTTGACGCGGGAAGTCAGCCTCGATCCGGGCGATTTTTACGAGGATCCGGATGAACGATATATTTTCGCCAGCGAAAGATTCCGTCGAAACGCGGCGGGGTAGCGCGATCGCGTCGAGACCCCGTCGGCGTACAGGTATTAAAATGCAAATACAAAAATTAAATGTCGCTTCTAATCCCGTGTATTAAAGGTCGGGAGTTTAATCCGTGCACAGATATATTCGCGGAATGGAATAGTTAAAAGCGCAGCGCGACGGCCGCGAACTTCTTTACGGTCGGTGAGCGATTGGCGCATTTCGTTAAATTAATTAAAACTGGTTACCGCTCGACGAAACTGACTAATGACGAACGGCGGCCCCGACTACGTTTCGCGTATTCATTAACCGGCGAAACTTTCGTAAAGATGCCCCGCGAACGCGCGAGCGCAATTGCACGGAATTTCTGCCAACCTTCCTATACTGAATAATTAAACGTGGTCGTAAGAGCCGGGCGAAAGTGGTCCCCAGGTTCGGAACCCATTACAGACCCGGAGAAGAAGCAGGTCGAGACATTCGCCGCGGCTGTCGTTACGGAAATTTATGTAACTTTCATACTAATGAGACAAAGAGACCAGGGAGACGTAGCTGGGAGTCACCTTTTAGAGACGTCTTACTGGCAGGACGCGAGACTTTCAACCGGTTACCAGTTCGGAGAGATTAACCATTGTGCAATTTGCACGCAGAAAACGAGTTTTCGGGCTTCGCGGGGCGCAAGAATCAGACGATAAATTAATTTTGTTGCACGGGCTGTTCGACGAGTCTGCGCAAGGTCGAAGAGATGACGCCATTGCGTATTAACCCTTTGCACTCCGAATTATATTTCAATTTTGTTACCAACAGCTCCTGTTACCTCCTGTAACAGCTTACCTGTTAAAGTATCTGTTTTATTTACGCTGTTGTTGCATTTTGTAACTTTCAAGTGTACGATATCTCTTTGGTTTGAACTTGAAAAAGAGCTCCTGAGATAAAAATTGATGTCGAATCACACTCGACATAGGAGTGCAAAGGGTTAAGGGGGTCTTCGACTGTAAACCGCCAATTCGATTCTCTTTGTTTTCGCATTTTCTTAAAGGATATAGAAAAGGCTATAGAAAAATGTGTCCTAATTAAGAATCCTTTTCATTCTTTTGCCATTGGAACACTTTTTCTGTGTTGTCACTAATTTTGACTATGTCTCGTTGTAAAAATTTGTGAACATTATCGAAAGAGCAATAAATATATATGCGAGACGTCGATGCAAAAACTTGCATAGTTTCTTTATAAAAAAATACCAAAGAGGACATAAAAAACACGCGTTTTACGGTAGAAGACTTGACGAAGAAGAGATAGAAAAGTAGAAGAAATGACGTCATCATTCTGTATCGAGGTCATTTTTAGTTGCTATGGAGTATAGAATACGAGAATCAGGCGTTCAATTAATTTTATTTTGTATACAAGGGCTGATCGTTAAGTCTGTGTGCAAAATTTAACAGATGACGCCATTGTGTATCGAGGTAATTTTTAGTTGGTATGGAGTATACAACAGAAGAAACAGGCGTTAAATTAATTATATTTATTATATAAGGGTTGTTCGATAAGTTTGTACGCAAAATCTAAGAGTTGACGCCATCAGTGTTGTATCGAGACTATTTCTAGTTTATGTCTTGTAACTCTGATGTTTGGTGTTCGTCTAAATCGTTTAAGTACCGTTGATCGACGCAAAGTGAACCATAAAGAATTAGCGATTAAACATTACTTTTTGAAAGGCAAAATGGCGGATTACAGTGAAGAAGTGCTTTTACAGGCTAAAAAAATTATATCAGATTAATTGAAACTTGCTCGAATTTTTCGCTTATATAGAATAAGGTGAAACGACAGTTCCAAAAACTTTTATTCGCGTAACGTTACGTTGGGCACTGGTTCTGCCGTAGAAGCAAAAGCCGTTTACAAATGAATCATGTAACGCAGGCTGTTTCTGATCATTTTAACGCGTCACAATGGATGATATTCAGGACGCCGTGTGGCAGCGCACAGTTTGCTTGCCAAGTAGTGGTCGAAATTATTTTGCATTGTTGTGAGGGGAATTCGAAATGCGCTTTCGAAACCCTTCTCGCAGGGTTACTATAACGCGAACAACAACGTGGTAAACGTAACACGAATATTGCTGCTTAGCGGTACAGCGACACAATTGTCATTTGAAAATGTTCGATCAATACGAGCCCTAATAACCCCATTCTGCGTGCCCGACGATTTCAAATAAAAAGTGTCGTCGATGATGTTCCAAAACTCAACACTAATTTAGAATATTAGATTCTACACTGATTCACAATAATATATTTCAAGAACTATCATTAAAATCATTTTTTAACAATTTAAACTCCCTTTATGATATTACAATAGCCAGATAGTTATTGTTATAATTATTTCACTAATATTTTTTAACATAATAGACACATTTGAAGAGTCTTTATATGAGACAGTGTAAGTGCCAAGAATCTAATTTTTTAAGAGCAAGACACACTGCTGATTTTAAATTATTATTGAGACTGCAATAATCTAATCAAATTTCACATTTTTTTAATAAATTTGGGTAGTAAATGTATATTCGTTATTTATGGTCGTATTTAGTATTATTTGTATGACAACACGACTCTCAAATGATATTGAATACTAAAAATAGTCCAAACCATTTGAGGATCGTGCTATGACATTTTATTGCAATCGTTTTATCATCAATTTGCAATACAAACAGATTTGATAGATTGTTTTCATTCAGTTCTGTTTGGTTTCTCTGCAATCTAACTAGGTCTTATTTTGTTGATGGAAAAGGGTTTCTTTGATAACAGTAGTCATTCTATTGAAAGAAGAATTGGATTGTCCCTCAGACTGTAGAGTTTTCTCGAGAACTCTCCATCCCCCAAAAACTGATTACATACCCTGCATTGTGTACCAACCACAATGGAGAAGATTATGATTTTTTTACGTATCTGTTTCGCAATGATACTGTACTGGCCTGGTAAACCCGATTTTCAGTTCCATTCAAGGACTAATCTACACATAATCAGTTAACAATTTAATCGCCATATGAAAACCAAAATGCATAAATGCATAAAGTTTAAAATCGCGATCAGGGAATCATCGACATATGAACGTGACATTAGCCAAACAGTTTAACATCACCAAACAAAAGAAATAGATAAAATGATTTAAAAAATTGTACATGAATAAAGGAAAATAAAAGTAATTAATAATTCAATTATTCGAATTAATGTAACGATATAACAAATGATAATATTAAACTAAAAATTGTCAGAACAGAACATTGGGAAAAATTTCAAAATTTTAAAATAAATAAAAATTCAATCTCATCTCGTTTTATTGAAAGGTAGCCTCAGCAAGTTTTAGGGCAGCCGAAAAACGTTTTAAATACTGGAACATGTAAAAGCAATTATAAAGTAAACACAAAATTTCTCTATGTATTAGAACGTTGAATGTGTTAACCATATTTATGCCAGCAAATTGAAATTCATATTTTTTTTTTTTGCAAAAATTAAACTGTGCAAATGCTTCTGCGCGATTGTTCTGCATAATAAAAATTTTAACTAAATTCTCTCGGAGTAAATTTACTCGACAGTTAAAAAATACACATTTTATTGGATACTCCGGAAACCTCTGTTATTACATGTATGTATAATAAGAACAAAAGAAGTTTACAGAATATTCCATGAATTCTATAATAATCTAAAAGATTGTTGGTATCATATATATTTAAACAAAACAATGTTTGCATAAATATATTAATTACAACAATTATGGTGTACGTTTTTAATGTGTTTGAAGCTTTTAATGGATGAAATTGCATTTAATTTATTAATGATTATTAAAAATTCTGATTATTAAAAACGAGAAAATTTGATACGTTCAGAAATTCTGCAATAACTAAGCTATTTTGTGCAGCAGCTAATTCAATAATAATGGCGACATCAAACATAGACGTGCGAAGTTATTTGCATTTAAATTGCAGGGGAGTAAAATAGCTTTCAGAACTATGACAGATCATAGATTGTTATGTGTGAAATTAATTTTCATTATACATATCTCTTAACAAATTAATACTAATGTCAACAGTTTGCTTTGTAATGTACAAGAATTTCTTTTTTCAAGACCACTTTTACAATGCAATTTCAAATTTATTTATTACTATTGCAAATGTCATATTGCTATTCATATAGAATAAATTATTTTATTATCAATTAATAATTTTTTTGGAGGAAGGCAATCTACTTTGACTGAAACGTTGCAAATGATTAATGTTCATTAATTAAACAAAATTTCTATATCTGTATTAAATAATTTACTGAAGATGTATAATGTTTCTGAGCTGGATTCAGTTTTGTATTTTTCTTAATATGCATCTAACAAAAAAATTAAAAAATATAACATGAGATATAAAAAATTAAAGAATAGTAACTGTGTTGTATGCAAATTTCCTACCATATTAGCTTGTATATTTGCAGGAGCAAACAGAAAAGAGGATAAAATAACATGGCCGAATTTATATTGAGGAAGTTTACAGAAGTTCTTGGGGGCGTAATTCCGAAAGAAAATTATTACGTAACGTAAACAGAACACGTATTCGGAGCACTAAAACCAGGAGCGGGAAATTCATTCTATTCAGAATTGGAATTTTCTTTAGATTCTTGAGAGTTCAGGAACGGTCGATTGGAAGGCAACATAGAAGAAAGGCGCATGTAAATTTCTCTTAAACGCATCGTTCGAATCACCGTCAGCTCTCGCCACCGACCCAGAATTTACATAGAAACTCAGCGTTAAGTCAATTCCCGGGAGCACGATTCCTGCGATCGAGCGGAAAAACCTTTGGCGATCTCTTCTTTGAGAGCTGGCTATAAAGAAAAAGAAATAAGACCGCTCGAGAGATCTTTATAAGCATTACGTGAAGTGCTGAAAATTCAAATCGCGTTGGACGTCGGCTTTGTTAAGCGCGAGGTGCGTGGAAAATGTTTTCCGGTTAACAACTTTCATTCGACAAGTTCACGATTTTCTAGTAAAAATTTCTTAACGTCTCGCGTGTACAATGAAAGTACAAAGAATTTAAATACAGATTTTTATTTGATCTTATTCAATTTTACTATCGTTTCGTCTTGCACGAATTATCAGAATAAAGGTGGAATAAATTTTTTGAAATGGCGATATTAAAACTGAAAAGGAGGTGATTCTCGTAAAAGATCAAATAAATCGAATTGGAAAACAACGATAAATATTTCAAGTTGTGCTATTATTTTATTACGTCTTCGTTTTTTGATAAATCAAGCCTCGATCTATATGATTGTGAATACGATAAATTTATTGGAACGCAAAGTAAGGATCGTATAAGAACGTGGTTGTCGTTTTGCCACGGACAGTGTATTATCGTTCGATATTGTAATCGAAAGTCCAGAGAAACGACATTTCTTATACAGGAACTTAATCTTATTCAATTTTACTATCGTTTCGTCTTGCACGAATTATCAAAATAAAGGTGGAATAAATTTGTTGAAATGGCGATATTAAAACTGAAAAGGAGGTGATTCTCGTAAAAGATCGAATAAATCGAATTGGAAAACAACGATAAATATTTCAAGTTGTGCTATTATTTTATTACGTCTTCGTTTTTTGATAAATCAAGCCTCGATCTATATGATTGTGAATACGATAAATTTATTGGAACGCAAAGTAAGGATCGTATAAGAACGTGGTTGTCGTTTTGCCACGGACAGTGTATTATCGTTCGATATTGTAATCGAAAGTCCAGAGAAACGACATTTCTTATACAGGAACTTAATCTTATTCAATTTTACTATCGTTTCGTCTTGCACGAATTATCAAAATAAAGGTGGAATAAATTTGTTGAAATGGCGATATTAAAACTGAAAAGGAGGTGATTCTCGTAAAAGATCGAATAAATCGAATTGGAAAACAACGATAAATATTTCAAGTTGTGTTATTATTTTATTACGTCTTCGTTTTTTAATAAATCAAGCCTCGATCTATATGTTTGTGAATACGATAAATTTATTGGAACGCAAAGTAAGGATCGTATAAGAACGTGGTTGTCGTTTTGCCACGGACAGTGTATTATCGTTCGATATTGTAATCGAAAGTCCAGAGAAACGACATTTCTTATACAGGAACTTAATCTTATTCAATTTTACTATCGTTTCGTCTTGCACGAATTATCAAAATAAAGGTGGAATAAATTTGTTGTAATGGCGATATTAAAACTGAAAAGGAGGTGATTCTCGTAAAAGATCGAATAAATCGAATTGGAAAACAACGATAAATATTTCAAGTTGTGCTATTATTTTATTACGTCTTCGTTTTTTGATAAATCAAGCCTCGATCTATATAATTGTGAATACGATAAATTTATTGGAACGCAAAGTAAGGATCGTATAAGAACGTGGTTGTCGTTTTGCCACGGACAGTGTATTATCGTTCGATATTGTAATCGAAAGTCCAGAGAAACGACATTTCTTATACAGGAACTTAATCTTATTCAATTTTACTATCGTTTCGTCTTGCACGAATTATCAAAATAAAGGTGGAATAAATTTGTTGAAATGGCGATATTAAAACTGAAAAGGAGGTGATTCTCGTAAAAGATCGAATAAATCGAATTGGAAAACAACGATAAATATTTCAAGTTGTGTTATTATTTTATTACGTCTTCGTTTTTTGATAAATCAAGCCTCGATCTATATGTTTGTGAATACGATAAATTTATTGGAACGCAAAGTAAGGATCGTATAAGAACGTGGTTGTCGTTTTGCCACGGACAGTGTATTATCGTTCGATATTGTAATCGAAAGTCCAGAGAAACGACATTTCTTATACAGGAACTTAATCTTATTCAATTTTACTATCGTTTCGTCTTGCACGAATTATCAAAATAAAGGTGGAATAAATTTGTTGTAATGGCGATATTAAAACTGAAAAGGAGGTGATTCTCGTAAAAGATCAAATAAATCGAATTGGAAAACAACGATAAATATTTCAAGTTGTGCTATTATTTTATTACGTCTTCGTTTTTTGATAAATCAAGCCTCGATCTATATGATTGTGAATACGATAAATTTATTGGAACGCAAAGTAAGGATCGTATAAGAACGTGGTTGTCGTTTTGCCACGGACAGTGTATTATCGTTCGATATTGTAATCGAAAGTCCAGAGAAACGACATTTCTTATACAGGAACTTAATCTTATTCAATTTTACTATCGTTTCGTCTTGCACGAATTATCAAAATAAAGGTGGAATAAATTTGTTGAAATGGCGATATTAAAACTGAAAAGGAGGTGATTCTCGTAAAAGATCGAATAAATCGAATTGGAAAACAACGATAAATATTTCAAGTTGTGTTATTATTTTATTACGTCTTCGTTTTTTGATAAATCAAGCCTCGATCTATATGTTTGTGAATACGATAAATTTATTGGAACGCAAAGTAAGGATCGTATAAGAACGTGGTTGTCGTTTTGCCACGGACAGTGTATTATCGTTCGATATTGTAATCGAAAGTCCAGAGAAACGACATTTCTTATACAGGAACTTAATCTTTCGCGTAGAAAGAACTTTCCACTCAACCGATCCCCGTCCCTCTCCTCTTCGTCCCTTCGCCACTGTATTCGCGATGATGAAATCTTCGGCGCTGCAGAGGCCATAAAAGTGAAATGAAACTACCGATTTTTTTTACTCTTTCGCCAACTGCACGTTTGGAGAGATGCACCTGGTACCTGCTAGAGTTCAATCTTATCCCACCTTACCTCCGAGAGACTGTAGCAGCGCATGAATACTCTCCGTTCGACCGATAAACGTGATTTAGGAATATATCGACTACACGCGTCTACGATGCAACGTGTTTTAAAAATAATAACAGTAACTTTTTATTCAACGGGTCGATTTTGCGTAAATTTAGAAAAAGAAGATCAATTGATTCAGAATTAATTAGCTAACGGCGAAAATAAATCCAATTGTCGGACTATTATTTTAATAATAATAGTATGAGTTAAGAGAATTGCAGCTATTGTTTTATTAGAATTTCTCATTAGAATTTCTCAGAATATGACTCATAAAAGATTAAGTATTCATTAATGTCATTCATTGATGTCTTTTTCGACATTCCTAAGGTTTTAAGTTTTATATTATTTGATACATGTAAAACTATTTTGAGCATGTATATAATGATCATTCGATGAAGTAAAAATATCAATTACCCGAATATATTACTCCTCTGCGAACGAAAACTTAGGAAATATCGATTTATAATTATTTTGTATGTGATACACCTCCACAAAAAATCTCAAAAAATTATATATTTATAACAGTAACAAGCTATTAAAATTGTAACAATACGAACATGGTCACAACAAAAATTAAGGTAAAAATACAAGCAAATGTCGGTTTTTGATTTTTCCAACATCGCTCCCCCATTTCTAAAAATCTGAAAAAATTATAGATTAATAATCATAACAAGACACTAACACTGTAAAAATATAAACTTGGTCATTTAATAATTTCTATTAAAAAAAAATATTTTTATACTTTTCGAATTTTTTAAAAATCCATTTTGCGGTGAAAAATTCTGAAAAAATTCACAAACACGTACGCCGTAGAGCAAAATACCCCCAATATTTTTCAAAATCTTTGATACAATACAACAAAAGATATACAGCTTAAACTGAAAATTGCGTTACGCCCTGTAACTACCCTCTCAGTAAGGGTACGGGGTTGATATTTGACACAAATGGTTTTCTTTGAATGGTCTATTAACTGATATGTTCACTGGTCAGTTTGGCTCAAGGGCACTTTTGACCATCTTATCCGGCTATACCCTTTAATAAAATAGTAAACTAAAAATAGAGAATTTTTAGTATTAATTTTTCAAACTTTCCCCAAACAAATCTTGGTTGAAACGAATGCTTTTTCGACACTTTTTTCAAACATGTCTACCTATGGCTGAGAATGTAGAAAAAGTCAAGAAATCCCTATAAACTTTATACATCTACTAAACCTTCGAAACTTTATAACCATAGAAATTTTACGTATCCCCTTTGATATTTTCCAGGTATATTTCCAAGTTTGTTAGCTTTCAAGGAAATTTAATGATCCAGAAATTGATATTTTGGATCCTCCGGGCGTTAATAATGGCATTGATTGCATTTATGCAGTGTTGTGTTGCAATAGTTTCAGCCATTGTAATACTAGCGCTGTAATATAATCTTGGTTTGCTCGTGTGTCTTCCATGTCTATGGCGTATCGTGTTGTATTAGTATTAATGGATACATCAGTGTACAATAGACAAAAACAAAATGACGTCCACGTTCTTATCCTTACTTTGTGTTTCAATAAACTTAATATTTACAATATTATTCCATTTATTTAAAGAGAAACAAAGTTAGTCAGAAATCGTTGTTATAAAAAATTCAAAAGAAAAAAAAGCTAAAATTTGATATTCGTATATCGATGCCAATTATTACGTTCTTATTTAAATATGAAACTTGATATTCCACGTGTATACAATTTTATGTTTCAAACCAATCTCACGATTTGAACCGAATATTTTATTTTATACTTTTTTTTTATTTAATTGGCATTCAATGGTGTGGTGTGAAAAATTTTATTTGCCTAATGAATACGAAGCCACAGTGAAAATATTTCGAGCTCGATTATTCGAAATATTGCAACTTGGAAAAAAATATCGAACGTGTTCTTGCCCTATTTTTCCCCTATTTTTTAAAATCCACATAATGCTGTTACTAAACGGTACGTTTGCCTGTGTACGACATTTTACGATATTCTGCTTGGAACGTGCAATAATCGATACATCAAAGCAACGTGTACAGCTCGTTAACAAGCTTTCCATCATTCCAATGGTACTTCGCGAAGTCACCGAATATCGAAACGCATCAAAAGCTGAAACTATGTCATAATTACGCGGGAATACTGTATCCTGACATTTCGATCCAAATTCGAAGACAAACATCAGGTATTGATTTCTACCACCTCCTTTCTAATTACGACGTATTTTGCTCTGGAACGTCGTTAAACGCGTTGCTAGCAAATTAACTATATAAAATTCAAAATCTGCGTGTTTGTGAGTTTTCTATAACTGCTAAAATTTCCGTTCGATTCGAATAAAATTTTATTTTGTTGCGCTTCGTACCCCAACGGCAAGTATAAGCTATTAAATTTTCGGAAATATTAGTTATACAGTAAGCTATAAGACTTTAAACGAACAAAGAGTTCTGTATAAAATTAAGTTCAAAAAACGAATAAAAGTTTTAGACTATTAATACAAAATCCTTTAATGAATTGTAAATTACAAGTAACTTTGCAAATGGAATTAATGGCATAGACAGAAGTTACTCTAAAAACGTATCTGATATTTTTATTTTTCATTCGCGAATTAAATTTCAGTTATAACAATATAAATACCTATACCAAATTAAAAAAAGCTCGAAATTGTTTGAAAAAATACTTTAAAATATATCAGTATTTAATGAAAATCATAATTTTAATAAAGTTTGGCGAATGAGGTGCACGGGAAACTAATAATTAGTACAATTAATTCCTCGTAACTCGATACAGACTGCTGATAGTTAATAATAAGCTCGTGGTTTCAGAATAACGTGGAAAATATATCTGCCATTAATCGAGCTTAATACAGAAAAGCAGGAAAGTTTGCAGAATGAAACCGTTAAATTCCGCGAAGCTTCATCGTTTCGAAAATATGGTGTTCACGATCTGCAATTTCTAAACAATAACATTCTATAAATGTCCGTTACTGGACATTACACTGACTCGAAGAAATTATAAATATATATTTGTTCTCCATTGTACGACTCTTTTATTTTCAATAATATGTAATATGAATTTATTACACAGCAACGTTCAATTATTTTGTAGCAATAGAATGGTTCACCGTAAAAATTAACGTCGAACGTATTTTCGTGACGAATTCTTTACCCGATTTAATATAAATTATTCCGACATGAATTTTTTGTCAAACAAAAGGAAATAGAATTGAAGTGAAAAGAACCAGCTCGTCTTATCGTCCTTTAACAAAGGACAGACATTTTCAAAGGTTTCTACGGATGCAGAACTGATCGCTTGTTAGAGAAGTGTTGGCGAGCTGAAATGGCACTTCTACCGTTCCGTGATGCAAAGGGACGTTCGAGGAAAACGGCGAACAAGGAGATCCTTCTCATTATTAATAGTCAACCATTCTGTAGCTACTACAACGGGGAGCCAGGATGCTTAAAAACATCCTTTACTACGTTTCCAACTGACCTGGATCAAATATAACGGTTGATACGCTCTCTACGCGTGAATTGAAGTTCATTTGATCCGAGCATTCACGGAACGAAGTCACATTAATTAATACAGAATTATGTCATCCTCTGGTCGTGATCTTTTTGATCCCTTTTTGATTAACTTCTCGTTAAGCCAATCTGATAAACTCGGGGTTAATGAATTGGCGCGAAGGATGCTTTGAAAGTCGATTATCGAAGATTAATTACTGCCAACGCACTTTTCGTCCTACGCACGAATCGTTGAAACGCGTTAAAATTAATATTCGAATTTGATACTCGAGGTCGATGGAACTGTCGAAGTCATTAGCGAGTCATTTCTTTTCCTCGAGTGTATTTCTGACATCGAACTGACGTTTGACTTTTTATTTTTTTAAATTCGCCATTCTATGAACACTTTGTATAGGACAAGCTTTCTCAGTTTTTGGAACATTAAGAAACAAGAACAATAGAATTCTAGATTTTTATGTCGTCCGCTGAATATCGATTCGCTGCAGATACGACAAAGAATTTTCATTTGCAGAGATTGACAAGGTATGACCGATTGTGATGCATCACTTTCATTCCCTGGAAAAGATGGAACACGCAATGACTTCCCCTCGAAGAACGCCAAATTGATTTTTAAGTTTGTACAGTGCTGTACAGGGTGTCTCATAACACGAGGGATATTCTTTAAAGGCGAAAAATATTTTGTTCATTGTTTCCAGCAGAAAAATATAATGAACAATTTCACCAGTGTAATCGATACGTAGAAACAGGTGGTTGGTTACAAAAAAATATTTTCAAAATCAATGATCCAATCTAGGAATCTGGTTTCCTAATTTGGATCACAAATCTCCTAAATTGAGCCATGTTTATTTTTGATTATTTTAAGTAAGAATTTTTATTAATAATATACTTACATTCTATTTAGAAAAAGTAACTTTTTGAAGTATTTCACACCACACTGATAAGAAATAAACATGCTACTTTGACTACTTGCAAAAATAAGACAAAAATGTAGAATGAAATTTGATTCGACTTGAATCTGAAAACTGAACAATTGTATTGTTTAAAAAACCTGTATTCTGTTTTAATTTTTGCGTACGTAGAATACGAAAGCGTTTGCAAATTTGAAAAAATAAGTAGAAAATTCGGTTGAAGAATTTCTTTGCTTCACCCTGTATAATACACTGAACTTGGAATTCAATAGGGGTTCTGTAGGCATAATCAACTACCACGATTGATTACCCAACGTAGGTTAAATCCCTTAAGCTGCTGAATACCTTTAATGTTGAATGCGTCATTGACCACTAAATCCATTTACGCAAAACTTTTAGAATATTAATTCGGTTCCACTCGCAATGCTCCTGCCGCGAGATGAATTGGAGAACGAGCCTTTTAATTATCGAAACGGTTTTTCGTGTCGAATAATTAACCGAATAACTCCTGATCGATCGAAGCGGGCAAACATTTCGAGGCTATATATCGTGGCCAACTTAAAATTTCGTCTTACTCCTTTTTCTTTCGCTCTAATTTTACCGTTAAACGAGTAAAAATTATGTTGGAATGCGTCTAAATAAATGCACTAATACATTCGATACCAAAGTCGAGCATTGTTTGTTTTATTATTAAAAATATTTAATTAGAATAAACTTTCTCAAAGTTTATAAATAAACTCAATATTATTCACGTGAGGTATAGAGTACGGTTCAAATAACATAATGCCAAACTCTAATGCGAATGCAGTCGTAAATCCACTATACCAAAGTTCAGATACGAACGAAAATAATAATTTATTCGTTGCTAATTAACCATTTGATACTTGAATATTTTGTTCTGTATTTATTTGTTTGCGAAACTCTGTTTCGTGTAATCCGTGTGTTTCTATTATTTATTGTATAACCTGACATCGAATGATCTCTTACACCTTCAAGTATGCAACCATGGTGTACGCCAAAGTCGAGAATGAACGTTCGAAAATAAATTTTCCGAAGATACAACACGATATTTTGACAACGTAACATTATTTTTAGCGTTTACTTGAAACACAATAATTTCTAAAGAAGTTAATTTCTTGCCCCTTCAAGTATGCAGCCATGGTGTACACCAAAGTCGAGAGTGAACATTCGAAAATAAATTTTCCAAAGATACAGTAACATAATTTTGAGTGCTTACTTGAAACGCAATAATTTCTGAAGGAGTTAATAAGAAACTGATTTATCGTCGATCCGTAGCAAATTTTACGGAGCAACGAAACATTAGGGATCGGTCATTAGAGCGAAAGATATGGAATCAGAAGAAAGTGGAGCAACACGAGACGAAAGCAGCCGAAAGAGTAATTTTTTCTCGAGCCATACCCGCGGACGTAATCGACCTTTTTTACACCGGTTCACCATCGCGTAACGTTATTATTACGTCCAAATGTTCCACCTTAATTTACTAGCCGATGGAAAAATAATTTCCCCGCAGATTCGCCGAGTAGGGGTTATTTTATCGCCAACGACGTGTCGCTTCCTTCGTCGCTGCTATAATCATTATTGATTTCTTCACGGACGGAACTCGTACCGAAAAACGTTCCAGTAAACTGACGTGGCACAATTACGGGCAAGATTACGCGGGAGTCACTTTCACGAAACCCATTTGCTTCGACATACCTGAGAAAAATACTTTTAACGCGGAACAACGACAAACAGGAGGACGATAACGCTCGATACTCACCCGTAAATCGATGAAGCACGTGGTAACTGCAGCTCCAAACGACGCAACACAAACAACAGAACCTCGTCACACTGATCACCAGTTAAAAACACGCGAGCCCCAAGGACTATTTTCATTCAATCACCACAAACGTAGCTGGCAATCTTCTAAATCCATATACGACGGAAACACGCGAACTCTAACGTTCGTCGAACGCCGCACAAACACAGAGACTCGTTCCTGAACCGCGTCCTCCTTCGATCGATGATCAATCGATGATCCGTTGCCAGGTGGAATCGTCCAACATCGCACGAAACACCAAGTAACTGATCCTTTGCGAAGTTACTTATCCTTTATTCACGCTTTGAAGTTATTTGAATTGGATCGTCCGTTGGCTGGTCGATGGATGAATCCAGGCATCGAGTACGAAATTCTTGATCGTTGCTCGGACATCGGCGGAAGTTGCCTCTCCTCTGTTCGGGCAAAGGCACCGCGAACGTTGCTCCGATATTCGCGACGTTTATCGAGGCAATGAATAACACGAGGTTCGATCGGGCAGACTCAAAAGGACGATTTAGTGAGGCAAGATAAAGGCGCGCGCGGCACGGTCGCGGAACGTGAGTGCCGCTTCGAATGCCGACTGATCCCGCAGGCTGCCGGAGCGCGCAGGCCCTCCCGAACATCCCACGTCGAGCTCTGGCCTCTGAGTCTGGCGGACAAGTACCTGTCGTGCCAAGCGGGAAACACGTCACTTGGTGACCTACGAAACAGATTTCGGTGTTTTTCTTCGCCTTGAGACCGAATACGACTCGATCAAACATCATCAAACCTCTTCTGCTCAACGTAGGTTTGCCTATCGCGGCTCAAATACACACTTTACTCTTTCTCCCTCTATTATAGTTGAGACATTGGATGGAGAACACTATCAAACATAGTCGTAACCATCTCAGACATGTAAATGTCTCGAAAATTTTCTTGAAAAAGTTTCTTGAAAAAATGTTAGATAGAAAAGTTACTTGGAAACCTGTAAAACAGATTTCGATGTTTCTTTTCACCAGGAGACCGAATACCACTCGAGCAAACATCGTCAATCCTCTTCTGCTCAATGTAGATTTGCCTGTCAGGGCTCAAATACACATTTTACTCTTTCTCCCTCTATTATAGTTGAGACATTGGATGGAGAACACTATCAAACATAGTCGCAACTATCTCAAACATGTAAATGTCTCGAAAATTTTCTTGAAAAAGTTTCTCGAAAGAATGTTAGATAGAAAAGTTACTTGGAAACCTATGAAACAGATTTCGATGTTTCTTTTCACCAGGAGACCGAATACGACTCGAGCAAACTTCGTCAAACCTCTTCTGCTCAATGTAGGTTTGCCTGACAGGGCTCAAATATACTCTTTCTTCTTTCTGCCCCTATTATACTTAAGACATTAGATGGAAAACACTCTCAAACATAGTCGTAATCATCTCAAACATATAAATACCTCGTAAACAACTCATTTCTTGAAAGAATGTTAATAGAAAAGTAATTTTATACTGATGAAAGAAACTTAACATTATTTTTAAAACATCGGATGTAAAAGAGTGACATACGTCAAAATTCCATTTCGGGAAATGGAAATCAAAGTTTTAAGAAGATATTCTAGTATGAAATGCGTTTTTTATAACTTTCTTGAGGAATTTTTTGCAAGCAAACTATAACACCTTTTGCTGTCAAATTTAGAAGATGTATTTATAACTGTTTTAGCGTCGTTTTAAAATTTTGTGAGCCAAGGAAAGCTAAAATTGATGGCACTCATGGTCTCAAACATAGTTTAACTATCTCAAACATGTAATTATTTTGGAAACAACATATTCTTGGGAAGAATGTTAGATAGAAAAGTTACTTGGTTTCAGATAGATAATGCAAGTATTTTATTTATTTTTTACTTGTTTGAACGTTTTCAAGGTTATTTGAAGTGTAACCTCGTCGTTTTGGAGATATTTACAATGGTAAAAAATTGCATTTTTGGGAAGAACGTTACAGTAGAACTCCATTTATAGGAACTACTATATTTATCTGAACTACTACCGAGCGTAACAAATCATCCCGAGTCCACGCCAATGAGAAAGAGTCGCGTCAAGAATTATTTCGCCCAACGACACTGTGGAAATCAACGTATTAATCACAAATTGGTATAGGAAACCAATATGAACAGGTCGATTTATAAACTTTTTTTCAGCACATCCTATGCATAAAAAGATAGCGTTGATTTATATGCTAATAGACCGTACCATCCTCTTGTCTGATCCAAAATTGAACGAAGAGAACGCGACTCTTGTTTCGTCTGCTTCGATATCGAGCAATTTTTCTTTATCTTTTCGAAAAATTACACGATCCGGCGACGTGTCAAAATTTCTATTTGGTTCACAAAATAGAAGAGAGTACGCGCGGAGGCAACACAACGAACGATTTAAATCCACCATGACTGTTCCAACTGTCGGGCACGGTGGTAGTTCTGTACTACTTTGGGGCTGTTTCTCGTTACGCGACGCAGACAATTTGCATTTCGTTGAAGATATATTGTGGGTTAAATAATCTATAAACATTCTACGACAAGACTTGTACGAATTTACTTGAAAATATAGACATTGAAAAGTTTAACTTAAACTTTAAACAGTATTTTCTTCTATAAATTGTTTGCATCTTCGTTTAGAAAAGAACTATTGATATAAATGGCCATTTTAATTTCCTTGGTATCTTCGAGGGTCCGTATTGCAGCAACGAATTAAAAACATTTTTTTAATTATATTAATTGGATACGAAACAACCGAAACGTAAATAAAATTTAAAAATAATTGGAATAAAGTTCCAAACTTCCAAAAAAAGTTATATGAATATAGATTACGATAAAAACAGATCAATAGGTATAATCCAAGGAGAGCAGAAAACAGTTTGATAATTTTTTTACGATAATGAATTTCGAAATTTCCTTAGATTCCATTATGAATTCCAATTGCAACACATACAATTCTTATTGTTCAATGGTAAATCAACTAATATACCACATAATCTTCTTCAGTTTTATCGGAACGAACTCGACGAATCGTTCCAAAGTCATTAATTCGCGAGACTTATCTACATGCTGAAGAGGGATTTGTGAAGATCCAGATTAATATACAGCTTAGATTCGTATTTTCAGCTAAATAGAATATTTATCGGTGACCACGTTAATATTCAATTACAAATACCTTAGTAACTTAATCCGAGTTTACGACTTCCATTAATTTTCTATTTTTTCGTACAGCTGTAGCATTACTTGGATCTCTTTTAATAGCTGAGGGATTAAGATGTAAAATGTGTAAGTAACATTACGCGTCGGTGATTTCGAATCCAATTTTATAGCGGTAAAGGGATTATTAAACGACATATGTACTGCCAATAATACTTCGTTTCTTCATTATCGAATTAGAAATGAAAATAGCCTGTGTCAGTAGAGTTTGTTGTGATTTGAAAACTTCTTACGAAAGGTGTAGTCGATATAATTCGATTTTTATTATTAAATGTAGATTAAAAATATTTTTAATCAAATAGATCACGTTACAAACAAAAACGAAGAATTGGACCATTTTTATGGGGTTTTTCTCACTTTACGGGGTTAAGGAGCAACTTTTCGAATATTCTTGAAATTTCTACATATTCTTCACCTAAATACGCGTTGTTTGCCGTTTGAAACATTAAAATCCTCCAATCCGTTCAGGAGTTATGATTTTTTAAACATACGGATGAAATTTCAGTGGAATCAATCAATGGATGGTCAGGTATTGTATTTTCGGTAAGGAATTTTTTTCTCGAAACTGTGTAGGATTTCGGGGGTAAGTCTATTCACCAAGAATGATTATAATTGACCTCTGCAACCAAAAATAATTTTTTCGAAATGATTTGAAATTTTTAAATTTTGCCGAAAAATTTCAGTGAAACATATCAATGTATGGTCAGACATTACATTTTCGGTAAAGAATTTTTTTCTCGAAAGTACGTAGGATTTCGGGGATATGTGTATTGACCAAAAATGATTATAATTGACCCCTGCAACCAAAAATAATTTTTTCGGAATGATTTGAAATTTTTCAATTTTGCCGAAAAATTTCAGTGAAACATGTCAATGTATGGTCAGACATTACATTTTCGGTAAAGAATTTTTTTCTCGAAAGTGCGTAAGATTTCGGGAGTATGTGTATCGACCAAACATGGTTGTAATTGATCCCCGCAAGTAAAAATAATTTTTTCAGAATGATTTAAAAATTTTTAATTTCGCCAAAAAATTTTGTAACTTTTGATAAACATAACCATGGATAATGTGGTAATACAATTTATTAATTAAAAAATTCCTACGCTTTATTCGTCAACTGTTAATGTAATAATATAATTTATTAATAAAAAATTCCTATGGTTTGTTCGTCAACTGTTTATCATCGACGTGACTTCTTTGTGATAAATACAACTCGTAACATTTATCGAAAAATAGTCGGGGTAAATATGCCGGTTATTCGGACGTTCCGTTTCGAAGTACGATCAACTATAACTTAGACATTAATTATGTAAAGTGAATTGGGAGAAATACGAGGGAATGGCCGCCTTCAATTCATCATGAATTTAGCCGTCGGAAGTATGAAGATGACATGGAGTACGACGAGTAAAGAATATTCGACGAAGGAACATTAAATAATTTCGCCAGAAAACCGGGGAATCACCGCTACACCGGCGTACAAATTAATCTTCCCGAGGCAGCCGTTCATTGAAATTCCACGGTCTTTTCAGCCTCTCAAGGTCTTCCTTCTCGTTCTTCTCTTCTGTTTTGAAATACAGAACGACGTCAGGGAGTTAATGTAATTCAGTAAGTAACTTCCTTGTAATAGACGGGAAGCCTAAGAAGCAGCCCACTTCGAGGACCGCGACACCGAAGAGCATAAAGTTCTTTCGATGGCTTTCATTTCACCTTTTTATCCTTTTTCCTTTCTTTCTATCTTTATTTTTTTCTTTTTTTTTTATCTTTCACGAAGAGGATGGCGGTCGGTGGAAGCGAGAAGAACGAGGGCGTTCGTTAGACTGTGAAATACGAGAGGAGTTCGTTCGTCTTAAACGCTACTCTGTAAAGCATGGTCCATATGAAAATCGCAATGATACCGACTTACGCGGTAATTGGGCAACCAAGCATTTCAGGGACGGAAATTGCCTAGAAATCGCCGGAAATATAGACTGATCTTACGCTCGAACGAACATGGCGCACCAGTTTCCACGCCTTATTATGAAAGCTTCGACGGGCTCAGGTTTTACCGTTAATCGCGTCGTTTTCGATCGCAAGAAACTGCTCGACCAACTTTTATCCTTATTGCAAATTAGCCTCGGGACTGTTAATTTTTCGTTTGGTTTGCAATTTTTATTCGTAACTTTCGAATAAGCAATTTTTTTAATTTTCTGGGCGGAGCGATCGATAATTTCGTTGTTCAAATTGGGCTCGAAATTGCATTTAAAATCAAATTCTCAAACTGGTAAATGTAAATTGTAAACAAATTGTTTGTCTTATACAATATGTCGCTTAGAATTTATAATACGAAGAAATGTCAGATAAATTGCTTCATTCAGGATTATATTTTTTTTAGATTTCAGTGTCATCGAAGATTTTTTTTTTAATAGAACGACATATTTTTTATCGTTGGCGTATAATACTATGACAGAAAAAAGTCAGAATTGTTATCTTCAAATATATGTATACTGTCATTTATTGTTTCTTGCAATTTCACGAAAGTCTACATTTATTTATTTAATTTGCACTACTTAACATAATCGAGAAAGCTGTGTTATAGTATTTGACGTCTACGATGACAATACTTTCGATACAGAGAAGGCTGAGCAATCTCCCCGTTCGTTAAACTACAAAACTCGATTAATTTTAATATTGTCAAAGAAATTTGCAAATGATGGATTAACTGTCGCGCAGATTATAGATGACGCTGACACACTTATCGTCGCGACGGCGATTGAAGTTGCGAATAATAGCGAAATTACAATTGATGATCGCAGGGATACTTATTATATAAAATCAGAGGGAAGGAGAGCTCTTTTAACACGCGTAATAAATACATTAGAAACTATATAGAATATTCGAAGTGAACCATATCTACTCGATGGAAGCTATGAAACACAGCTGCTTCTACATATTCCACAAAATGATATGGTCTATTTAACTCAAAGGACCAATTAATACACGTAATATAATAGTTAACACCGGCTAAGTACGGGAACTATGCGATTACGAACTAATATAGTTGATAAGATTAATTACTCTCACAGTCGATGAAGTCCAATTACTTCAAGGACCGGGTTTTACTTCCAAATTGTGAAGCCTGATTGCTTCGGCCCATATACATATGTGGCTTGATTGCATCTACCGAATTGTTCCTTGGAATTGTTAGCGAAGTGATCAATTTTCTTCCTGCGGGAACGCTGGAGTAACAGACTTAGAGCACTGTTTTGGCGGTGACAAGTTCGGCGCCATTACTATCGAGTGGAGTTCTCTCCGCAGCCGTTTCACAGTGCGACCACTTGACTATTTGGACGGTAAAAGACTTATCCCAAATATCTTGGCCATAGAGGACCTCACGGAACCAATATTGCTTCGAAGAAAAGGAACATTTCCACATTCATAATGATCAAATAAGACTGGATAGTCGGATAAAATTAAATTAACTCCGAGCAATCAAACAAAATGAACAGGTAAATTTTTAGCCAATGAATGAACTTACTACTTGGCGATGAATAGTTACAAGTGGCCAGCAGTGGTCAGTAGTGGTTAACAGTGGTCAGCGGGTCACTAATGGCCAGAGATAGGCTTCCAAAATCACTGAACAATTCGTCTTGATGTCAATTTTATTGTTGACCATCGATAGCCTTAACCATCGTTGACCATCGTTGACCATCAATGGTCAAAACTATTCTTAACTATCGATAGCCATAACCATCATTAGCCATCGAATAACCATTAAAACCATCGCGATGTCGAAGATTAAAGCCATCACAATTTGATGCATGACCATTTTAACATTTTGTTCTACTTTGAAGGAATGTATCTTTTATTATAAGACACTCGCGGTACAGTATTACGAATAGCGTCTTCAAAGAATGTTGTAACTCGTGTCCTGACACCACTTCAACGTTACATGCTTTATTTCATCGTCCACCTTAAAATGAATCACAGCCATATCTTCCTTTGTTTGGGAAACCACGATAATCGCATCGTGATAGGTCTGAACCATGGCTATAAGGTTGTTCCCATTGTTACCACAGAAATTTATGCAACAGCTCCAGTGTAGCAACCGCGGAATATGGACGAGCATTGTCTTGGAGGAGGACCACCTTTCCCCACAGTTTTCCGGACTGTTTGATTTTTATGGCTGCGTGGAGCACTTGGACGATACGGGGAAACAAATTCTTTGCAAATTGCACGCCCAGAATAAGTGTTGTCGCAATATTTTTCAGTTTTCACTTTACAAGTTCGTTAATTTTGAGAAATATTTCTCGCGTAGAAGTGTTCCACGCTTAATCCTTGCTCGAACAAAGTCTAAATGAGTATTGGAAAATTTGTTTAACGCATTAATAATCGCGTGCTCGCTTGCTTTCGTTCGTGACTGTATATCGTTAAGATCCAATATGGCGTCGTCTTACAAAAGCTCCATGGAATAGAAATCGGGCAGTTGAAGTTCTCCTCTTATTGAAGACAAGCGAACACGAGATAAATAACAACGCTCAATGTCTGGAACACCTGCCAATGGGAACTTGAGCGTAGTGACGTTCGAATGTGTGTCTTAAAAGAGATTCGAAACTTTCAAGATCCCGAAGTTTCGAAACGCTTCAAACATCATTCGATACCAGAGAATCTCGAAATTCTTGGTTACTCTACAAAGTCTTGATCGATCTCAAAACCTCGATGGATCTTGAAACTTTTTCGAACCTTTTACCTAAATAATTAAACGACTCTATGGATCCATAGATCTTTGTGTTTATTATTGTTTTAAAAAATACACTTAACACGTTCCAATTCAATTTTTAATAGATTTATAGGACGTCCTTGTTAAATCGATCGAATTTAATGTAAAAAAAAATGGAAGATTGAAATATTTATTGCTCTTGGAAATAGAATAAATTTTAGTTTCGTTCGAACACTTTCACACAGATCACAGTTTTGTCATAATCTGGTCCAACGAAGTTCGATCCTATTTCTATTGTCTTCGACAGTCGTAACTCAATTTCAAAGCATACTAGATTAATTTATGGTCGAGATTGTGCATTCGTGCCATCTAACGATAGGCTGCTGTGACGGACGAATTTACGACTCGTCAACTAAACTACAGACTCAACAACAACATAGTTATCGATGCTTTTGAGCCAAATGTAATTTTATAAAAACTAACTTATTAAAATTGTTCAAAGCGTTATCAATTTGGATGAAAGTAATAGTACTGTAATGTAACGAATATTAGTATTGGTAACGCTATTACTCATTGGGAAAAAAATTGTTCAATTAAGAAATATATTATTTTATGAAACACCATTTAAAATTATTTTTAAATTACCATTTTAAATGGATTTCCTACTTTCTGACATTTCAATTACCAAACTTCAACGAAAAATGGTTCTCGTTTCTTGGGTCTAGAAGAAACGCAGATAGAATGCATAATAGAATCGACTGTATTCCGAAATACCGAAACCTGCAGAAGAAACCGTCGCGACAAAGGATTATTTCGGTCGTAAACACAATACATACGAGGCACTCAAGACGAAGTACACCGCTGTATAGCGAGTGTAAGGGAACGAGAGGGAAAGAAGAGAGACGAAACGGCAAGAAGACACCGGAGTGTTCGGTACAGATACAGTAATGCCCGCTTTCAAGTGACAAAATCAGGACCGCCAATGAACTCTAAAGCGGGTTATACAGAGTATTTGCTTCGAAGCGAACATCCAGAATAGTTTCATTGCTTTCGAAGACGCGGCAAAATACCGAAGAAAATGATCATTCCCGTTCGAAGGAACAAACATAATATCAAACCTCCTCAAAAAATAGTAATGGTTCTGAACACCGTAAAAATCAATACTGTGAATTCTAAAGATATATTTCTTTGACTTACAAGACAAATTAAAAATTCTAAATAAGTTCGAATAATTTCTATATGATATTTAAATTCTCGATTACTCTATATTTTGTATTGCGTCGACGAGCAAACCTTAAACCTTTGAAAAATATAGCAATGGTTCTGAACACCGTAAAAATCAATACTGTGAATTCTAAAGATATATTTCTTTGACTTACAAGACAAATTAAAAATTCTAAATAAGTTCGAATAATTTCTATATGATATTTAAATTCTCGATTACTCTATATTTTGTATTGCATCGACGAGCAAACCTTAAACCTTTGAAAAATATAGCAATGGTTCTGAACACCGTAAAAATCAATACTGTGAATTCTAAAGATATATTTCTTTGACTTACAAGACAAATTAAAAATTCTAAATAAGTTCGAATAATTTCTATATGATATTTAAATTCTCGATTACTCTATATTTTGTATTGCATCGACGAGCAAACCTTAAACCTTTGAAAAATATAGCTATGGTTCTGAACACCGTAAAAATCAATACTACGAATTCTAAAGATACATTTCATCGACTTATAAGAGAAATTAAAAATTATAAATAAATTATGCTCTTCGAAAGATAATATTATATCGACGTAGTAAAATATTAATGACGAAGTTGTTAAGAAAAGCTGTTTCCATTCGCGAGAAAATAATTAGGGACTAAAGGGGTTAACCTGACGTCTCTGTTTTTATCTTACGGGCTTTTAAATAACCTGCTGGAGACCTGGGAACACGGGATGACGTGGAAAGAGATAGAGCGATAGAATAGCTAAACGGTATGATGGAATTTTCCGCTCAATGACTTCAAGCGGCCAATTAAGTTTGCGTCGACCACAGATCCACAAAGAGTCCCGCAGGTGACAAGGAGATAGAATTACGTTCTTGTCGTGCAGCTACCTACAGCGAATAAAAAAAAAGTGTTTGCATACCGAGTTATCTCGTTGTTACATCGTATTAAATAGTTACAAACTAGCATTAACTCTTTGCTTTGATAACTTGTTACCAAACTGCGAATATTTATGCACATCGAGCATACAAGGAATAATATACAACATATATGCAGGAGAAATATACTAAACTGGATACAGTTCAAACTATTCTAACGTTTCATTGAAAAATAAACAATTTGTTTTTAATATTTTGTGTATCTAGTATTTACAAATAACAACCCTCTTATAACACGGTATGATTTCCATCCCTATTGCACTATGAAATTGCTATCGAAATGTTGAATTTTTGTTTAATTTAATTTCAATATATATGAAGTCTTCAAATCATTAAAAATATTTGGAATAAATTTATTTAATTTGTCATGTAAATTTGTGTTATATAGAACGTCTCTACTTTGATATGACGGTATTTTTAGGATCCTTTAATGAATTTTTAATAAGTTAAGAAACTAGGCAAAAGTATTATAAGATAAACCAACTTATTTAAAACTAATGACACGATGCAGATTACATTGCGTGAGTAGGATAGACAACGTTGGAGGTCTATTATAAATGTATTCTCTATAGTCGTTCCACTTAACAAAGTTATAATTAGCATGAATATACTTTGCAATTTGGCGTACAAAGTAGGCAGCATGGCGAGGATACGATATGAATCTCGATAGAGTTACATTATTTCAGTAACCAAAAATAACAATTATTCCAAAAATTTAGATAGAAAAAAACGTTAAGAAAAACTGAATTATTGTTTAGGTTAAGGATAGTAATCATAAAATGTTATAATTAAGTAAAGTGAACCAATGATTTAAAATTATCGATTTTCATCGTTTCAGTTGTAAATAACAATTAGAATACACGACAAATTTTTAACGAAGTAAAATTATTCATCAAGAGAATTGAGCTACAACTTTTCAAATAAATAAATATTCATGAGTAAATCGTGACGTTCTCATAGAAATTGTTCTTTGCAACTCTTGTGAGATTATCAAAAAAAATATTGTAAATCAATGGTCTATGCTAACATAAGTTTAAAAAATAAATAAACATAGATGAGTGAACCGTGTGACGTTCTCGTAGAAATTGTTCTTTGCCAACTCGAGTGAAATTATTAAGAGAAACTGTTGTAAATCGATGGTCGATAATTGTCAGGATCTGGCATAAAATTGGCGGGAAAAGTAGAGGAGCGAGATTAAACGATCAAGGCCGTATCGAATTGTTCCAAGTTCTAGGTAGGAACGATGAGCCCCTGTCCACCACAATACACGCGCATGCACTACACAGCACCGAGAAATTACGGCTGCGGTATCAGACACTCGACTATACCTCCGGGGCACAGGTTTGCTGAACTTTCGACACGACCTGCTGATTTCGCTTCCGCTGACCAACACGGGCCGCAATTCCACGCCGTGAAGCCAGGATGGGCATAGGAAGTGCACGCTGCTGACAATCGAGAGCGATTTATTGGCGATGGTCATTCGGTCAAAAATACCGCGGAGGGTAAATGTTGTGCTGAAAGCTGACTAAGTGTTTAGAAAACGAATGCCTCCTAATTTAAATGCATACACCGGACCCGCGAAATCGATCACCCCGGCAGGATGAATATCCCAATCTATTTCTAAAATTTCATTTTATTTCATTTAAGCTCCCACTCTCATTTCAGACCATGTTGTATACACTGATGTCCTTAAAGAAACTGGTAGGTAGAAATTTCGTAAAATAAAAAAAATTATTCGATTTCGCGAAGAAATTTTGTTTGATTTTATTTTTAAAAAAAATTTAGAATTAATTGTTTGCTAAACCAATGTATTCGTTTCTGAACGAGACTGGATCGGTCTGTTTTCATGGGGACCTTGTGTGCTTTGGCCTCTCGAGGGTCGTCGACACTCTGTACGCTTCCTGAAGAGGCTAGACGTGACAAATCGCCCACCCAGTCGAGCATGGAACCGTGGATAGTAATAGAGAGATTTCGGTGTACTTGCAGGATTACACTTTCTGTCCTTGAAGCAAACAATACCGGCGAAGCGATGAGAGACAACGGTAAACTAATAGTAGGAACTATCCCCCGATTGTTCTGACCGAACAATTCATTTGACGACGTGTTTAGAAATCAATTCAAGAAATTAACCGAGCACAAGCGGCGAAGGCAGCCCTTTAACGCGGATGTGACGTTCTCTGCAACCGGAACTTCTCTATCCGTTCTCGCCAATGCTACAGTCTGAAGGATATTGTTAAATAATAATTGAAATGGACGGTTTCGATAGTAGAAAATTTCTGCATAAATGCAAGCTGAAAATGTCATTATTATATCTAATCTGCAAATAAAGCATATTAAATGCGTGATCGAATAACAAACAACAGATGATTTATTTCGTGAAATGGGAAATAAATCACTCTGTTGGAAACATATTAATTCATTTTCTGCACAAAAAATACATTATGAAATGATGGTGTTATTTAGGAATCGATTATTCTTCAAATAACACTGGAAATTAATTTAAAAATAATATAGAGTTGCGTGGCAGTTCAATGAAACCGGAAACTGGTTATTTATCGACGGCACACTCGCAAAATGTCAATATCTGAATATGTTGAAAAATAATTTTAAAAAAAGGGTGGACCATATTTATGAAATATTAATAAAAATCTCGCCCAATGTGATTAGTAATTTCTTTTTGGAATTGACTTTCTCTCTTTCATTTATAGAATTTACCTAGTATAATTAACCCTATCGATATCACCTTAACAAACTATCCTGATTATTTCTTCCCAGTAGCTGTCACCCTGCCTAGTGAAATCTCTTCGAACTTTAGAAATTCCCCCAGAATCGATAAAGCGATAGATCTCGTCTGCTGGTTAGCGACAGTCTAAGGGCTGCAACAGTTAAATTTGAAGGAGTCAGGTCGTAAACATGTGGGTAGAAACAGATATTACGATAATCCTATTAGGGGCAATGGAAGTCTAGTAAAACGCGAGGTTCAATGCGTCTCGAGCCACCACCCTATCACAAGGGCGATTCACCCCTCCTTACGACCAGAATATAATAGATCACGGTAGAATCTCCCTTATTCAAACTCCTGTCGCCAAAACCATTTGCTGATCGAACGTAAGTTAATACAAACGTTAACATTTTCATAGTAACGCTAGATTCACAGATATTGATTGCACGTATTTTTATTGAAACTCTTTGACGTTGACGATTACATCAAAATGCGAGTTTTCTTTTAATCGAGAGGTGTACATGTATCGTCGCGTTAATTAAATTCAACGTAACTTGCTGATAAATAATAATTACGAATTCTGTAACTTTCAGTTCCCGTAAATCTGGAATATTAAGTCATTTAAAATAAACTTGTGACAGAAAATTTAACTTGAAATTAAATAATATAAATTTGAAATCTTTTTTCTTTACTGTCAATGAACTTGATATCGCAAAAACTACAGCTACTAATATTAAAAAATTGGGTAACTAAACAATTTTATTTTAGTTCACTTTACATTATGAATCATTTTAGCGAAAATCTGAAACTTTATCCATCCAGTATTAAAGATTCTGCAACCTATAGGTTGATAGACACTGTTCTAAATTATTCATCCAGCTACCTTTTCAAGCATGAAATTCTTTGTCATGCTTGTATAATTTGTTTTTGAATTCTGCTGCACCTTCTTCTAACAGCAGATGAGGTTCACGTCATGAAAACATCTCAGTTTCTTAGCTGCTATATAAAGGACACGATCCTTTTGTTAAAATCCCTGCAGACTTGAAGGTTACGGAAACTACCTAATTTATCACTCTTAATCATTTTTTTTAAATTCTACTCTTATCTAAACTATTTAATATAACATTTCAGAAAATTTTATAGTCAAACTGAGCAATTGTTTGGATTACTCGTTACAAAATATACAGGATACACGTTTATTTTAAGTGATTAAATTCTACGTATTTTTTTGTACAAGTACAGTTTATAAAGACATTATAAGAATATAAATTTTGCATTTCTTGTACATGGATTAAAAAATACTTGGGATTCCATTATTTATTAAAATATTTACTGCAGTAACATAAACATGTATCTTGATATTTTGTACCGAGTAATTAAAATAATTACCTAGTTTTATTAAAAAATTTCTTCGATCTTGTAGAAAAAAATGAATTGGTGATAAAAAAACACCTTTATGTTCCTAGAGAAACCAAACGACAAATATTGAAATATTCCACGGTGGAACAATTCATATTTAATAACTGCACAGCTGGTATTCCGCAGAGTTTAATTAATTGAAATTACTGATGCCGCAACTTGAATAAAAAAAAGATGAGATCCTGTGGAATTAAACTGATATACCACGAAAATGCGAGTGTCAACGAACTAACAGGGAAACCGAGTCCATGGAGACGTCTGATGGCGGAAGAGACTGAAACAGGTCTTCGCTAGGGACTTTTCGAAGTTGTCGTGTAATACGTGTGCAATTTCTAGCCTTGGCTGTAAGTAATACAAAGGAACGCCGAGACAGAGCATTAGGTTGATTGTAAAAGAGCTAGAAAATTTCGATTTTACTCCGTACATTTACTAAAGAATTACCAATCATCGAGATCGCGTCTAAATCTATGCTCGAATCAGTTAAATTGGTCTAAGCGTTTTATTTATTATCGATTAGCAAAATATAGATTAATAAAGACCGAGAAATCTATTTAAAATTCCGAGGGCAGATTCGAACCATCGTTTTATATTTATAAAAAAAATTGAAAACCCTTCTCCTCTTCTTGTTTCCTCATACATATTTCATTAGGAAGCGGGAAGCGTTGAATAACGATCGCGTGAATATAATGTGTATCGATTTTAACATATCCCCTTTACGGATCGGAAATAATTTATTTTTATAGGAAGTTACCACCGTAACGAAGGTTATCGTGCCCGGTCCAGACGTTTCTCCTTCCGTGTCCCACCCTCCGAAACTCCGCCCTTATCGAAACTATTATGTCGAAGTTAGCCGTCGAACTCTTAATTAGAATTCAAATAAAAGAGGCCGAGAGGTCCTAGGAAATTGAACGACCGCAGCAAAATGATCGGTGAAATCTCGAGGATAGGTAAATCGGCGTGAAAGAGAAAAAATATCGTCCGATGGAAGCGAAACTGTCGCTGAAGGTTCTGAAATTACATAATTTATCTTTTGTTCGAAGTCGCGTTAAAATCGATACGATGAAAAATCGCGAGACACTTTGGCAAAAAATCTTGCACGACTGTCTATGGTTTTTGGAACTTGGTACGTATGAAGTTTAAATTTAAAATAAAACTATTTCTTTGTTTCGTCGGTTTTGCTGAAATTACGAACGTTCGTACGTGTTGGCGATTAAATTGTCCGTAATATTCCATGCCTCATGCGGTGTGCCATCGTTCGTATCAGCGTTTCATGCCACAGTTAATGAGATAGGTGTTGGCACTGTGAGATCAATATCCCATAAAGGGTAGTTTCCCGGGAGGTACTGTGTTTTCATTCCATCGGATCAGGAGTATTTTGGATGCCAATACAAGCGCTGCTATTCCTACGTTAAACCTGTAATTTACTACTGGATTGAACAAACTGTTATTCACCAATGAAAAAAAAAGCCTTTTCTTTCGACCCGTACAAAATTCAAATTTCGAAAATACTTGTGGCCGAACCTGTGAAACTATGTGGCTCTGATCGTTCGTTCAAACAGCAGGGTATCGTTTAACATTCCGTTTGGAATTTACAAAATACCGAATGCCAGGATGTTCTAAATATCCTTCATTGCAACTTCCAAAAAATTGTTTGCTCTTTTGGAAATTATACGCATAAAAAAATATAATACTTTTATAACAAGTGTCTATATTTATGAACAAGATTGTAATAGTTTCTCTATTTTGCAGAACATTTTGTTAATAACATATTCTAATATTCACCTTTAGTTGTAATGTTACATAATATTGCAGAGACAGGTATCTTAATTAAATTTAATATAAAATAAAAAATACCCCTTAATTTAAAGGGTTAAAAAAACTCTCTTCTACCCATGATTTTTTAAAGAAAGAAATAAACAATCCCTGGATATATTTTTTAAATAATAGAAATATTTTTACATTTGATTTAATAATGAAATAATATTGAAGAAAGATTTAAGTATTTATCTTTCAAAAAATAACTAGACCAGTATTATTATTTCTGCAAAAAGAAAAATAATTATTATTAGTCGATATAATCAACGACGAAGCATTTAAAGCACAACTTTTTAATAGCTTTGCATTTCCTGAGATCCGTATAGTTTCCTATTGAAATAACAATTCAACTTACATGGAAGTTACAGTCAAAGCAGCTCTGCAACTCGTACGAACGTTTCAACTATACTAATTCCAATTACTTTAAGCAATATTCAGTGAATATTATGCGACGAGGAAATTTCAATTAAAACTGTTCCTCGTAGATGTTGCGTAGTTACCAAACGAACGAAAATCTTACTAGGAACGCATAACAGAAACTCGAGGCGCCATATTTTTGCCATAACAACGTAACTTTCACCATTTTTCATAATATTATTTGCATTCTTTTGAAATCACTAACCACTCCTGTTAAACTATTTATCAATGTTCCAAGTACTTTACAACCATGAAATTTTATATAATATTAATAAAAAAAATATGGTGTTAAGAGAAGAGGAGGGAAACAAGTGCAAAGAAGGTTTTAGACGCGGAGTTTCGGGCGTAGTTGTCCAAGAACCAATTTTCCACGAATGAAGACAGACTTTCTTAACTGCTAGAGGAGAAACTCGACTGACGGAGAATGTACAGACGATTGGTTTGGTGACGTCGCGCTGCAATTACACGCTTTTCGAACAATCAAGACTTTCGTAATTGGATATCTCGGCTTGTTCTCGTCGCCTAGTTTTGCTGCGGATAGAAGTTTTTCGGCGTCAGCTACACGCTGACGTATTGTTTACCTTTCTACGTTGGGGGACGTTGGACTATGACACCCTGGAAGAACGCGAGGACGTACAGTGTGTCCAGAAAGTATTCGCAGAGTCACTTTTCTGGTGACATTTTTAGAGAAAGAAGCAATACATACTATACAAACTGTTTTGCTTAAAACTGAGATTAGCAAACTGGATTTGACCAATGTGATGTGGCAAAATAAAAATATATATTGATGTCTTTTTTACGTGTTTGTATACGTTATAAATAGTATTAATAATTTAGTTTTATGTAGACAGACCTTTAGTTTTATTGTGTATCATTGGCAACTTTATTTTTCTGTTATCATACACCATTATTGAAATTCATTAAATATGAAGAAATGGTATATAATAACAGAAAAATAAAAATAAAACAAAACGTATAGTTTGAAGAAATCAAAATTTCACTAAAATTGAAAGAGCGAAATTTTTAAAACAATTTTATTTTCCTGTTACTATATACTATTTCTTCAAATTCAAATTTATTGAAATTCATTAAATATGAAGAAATGGCATATAATAATTTATTTATCATTTTTTTTTTATATTCCTTTTTCACTCAATGTTTTAATCTAATAAGTGTAACAGATTTTTGTTCAGGTACCTTACAGGATGTAACAAGTTAATTCTCGACAATGTATTTTGGATCATTGTCTTATCGAAAGTGACGAGCTTCATCAATGTCAAGTATAATTGCAGCTTCTGGTAAGTTGCACCACAATGCATCGATATACCCCTTAATATTCATTGTCTCGCGTCTAAAAGCGATATTCCTAACAGCATTGTAAACCATACACCACCCCATTATGGTGTGTCTATCATCATGATTGACGGTCGGTCGAAACTATTTCCGATAAAGCACTGTATTAAGACTACAGTGCAAACATCTTCCCAAACTTGATTTCCAAACGCGATTAAGACTCTTCATCGAAATCCATATCGGTTCATATAAATATGTTCTAACGGAAGTCACGTCTCTGTTCTTTTCGATAACAAATATCTTCTAAAGCACTTTCCTCGTTGCTTCGAGCTGTCTTTGATCCTGACTGAACTATACAAACCTAATTGTCCTAAGTTAATTATTTATATTTTAAAAACTATTGAATATCTACAGCTAATATTTTACACAAAGATCACTCTATCATTCTGTGAAAGCACATTGGAAATTAAAATCGTACATATTTGTGCCCCTCCCTTGTTAACAGTACATCCAATCTAGTTTCATATACTTCATAAACGCAAATACTACCAGTTGGTACACAGTTGCAATATTGAAAACTGAGATATACAGGGTGTTTCGCATTTTTCCATATACACTTCAGCAGTGTTATATAACAAAAAATTCATAAAAGATTTGTTAAGAAATTATGAGAAAAATATAAAATGTACAATTTTATTTAAAAAGAGCTAGTTGAGGCACAAAAAATAGTTTTTACGTAGAATTATGTGGACAACTTGAACATTTCTTTATCAGAATTTAGTTTCTATCATTAATCTTGGACGCTGAAGTATTCTATCTTCGATGATAACTTTTTGTTGTCATAAAATTTTGAATTATTCTTCACTAAATTGCAAAGAAACTCACGATACCTAATGCTTGCGAAAGATTGATTTTTTTTCTTATTTTAATGTCCTGAATCTCAACCGAGTTTCATAGTCCATGTTTTTGTTATAACTTCTCAAAAAAGCATTTATGGATTTTTTTTTATGCAGCATTTTGGTCTCAGGTTTACTTGCAGGACGCACTGCTGAAGCCCGTACGGGAAAATGGGAAACACCCTGTATGTTCCGTCCCAAAGATCCCGTTCGGAACCGAAAACGGCGTATATTAACGAGAATCGAGATTATAAAGCGCGGTTAAGGAAAGTCGAACCCGAGAGTTTGTACACGAAGCATGTCGGAAACATTCTCGCAGAAAGACATATTCGGTGAAATCTCCGCGCGGGATCGTGTGTTGGTGCGTTCTCTCTTTCCTGTCTAACACGTACACGCACACGGATGCGTGCATTTCAGCCTGAAGCATCCACTCTACAAATGAAATCGACGAGAGAGTGAGTCGCGCGGCTCAAGGATGCGGAAACAGCGACTACGTACCCGCCTGTCGAACCGTAACGTCGCGAGACCCGCTTATTCCCACAGGAGTATCCTGGAGTTTCCTCTCCCTTCGCCACGGCCTCTTTCTCACCGCCGTCTAAAAACCAGAGAGCAGAAGGAGGACTGGGCGTGCTCGAGGATGCTCTAAAGAACCATACACGCATTCGATGTTCCGCGGCTTTGCGTTTTTCTTCCGCTAACATTCCCGTCGACAGCTTAAGTGGAACTGCCACCACGCTGCTGTTGCGTATAAGTACCTGCAAATTCCTCTCGCGGAGTTTTGTCTGGGGGGGGATTCGTCGTTTAGTTTTCCTTCTTTTCGGTTTTTTTTTTCCTTATTTTTCGAAGATTGTTGCTTTGACGTGGAATAGAAGGTGGCAGGAGCGGGTCTGGGAGCTGAGTTCGTATGTTAGACGCCAGGACATTAGATGGTCCTGATACAGGAACGTATATGTAGGAATAGGTGGTTGATCGAGCGCTTGTGAGAAAGATGTAGGTGTAGCCCTCTGGTGGCGAGCGCGGAAAATGGCGCCACATGCTCTCCTGCGATAACGTTACATTTGTAATATCTATACTTTTGATTTACGTATTACTACTTAACCCCTTGCCATACAATGACGAGTCTGACTCGTTGCAAGTTCCTGATGTCAAGTTTACAATTAAATTAATAGTTTAATACAATTAAAATTTCATTTTATATATTTATAAATTTCCTCGTCTGAAAATATATTCGATGTTTAGTTTAATGCTTGGGAAAATAATAAAATTATAGAATATTTTCGACTTTAGAATACTTTGGAAATAAATTTTCATTAATGTTGAATTTTTTAGAATACACAGAATTTTCGACGTAAACAAAACGTGTTTACATTACGGAATGAAAGAGATCCTGGATTTATGTTTCTATAAAAATAGTATACTCTACCAAAAAGGTGCCAAGTGTGTATTTCGGAGCCAACCTATATGTATATGTAGTTGTGTCCGTAACAATATACAGTCAAGTTGATACTGTGACAACAATGACAGTTTCATCAATAATGAATACAATGTATGTATTGCACGACGGATCAATCTCTTCGCTGGTTGATTTCACAATAAATGCCAACCTGTCGCCAGAGTTGGTTATTAATAGACTAAACTATTTCAACGAGTTCTGTCTTAAAAATCGATTATGCGACGTGATCAAAAATTTAATGGGCTAAATTAGTCGCAAATCGACGATTAATGCCCACTCGTTAATCGCTTACGATCATCGTCGATTAAACTAATAATTATTTTTGGCTGACATCAAATTGGAACCAGTGAAAATTATTAACTATTTTTTTGCACGTTTAAAATATTTGACAAAAATTCATTTTGAAAACCGGAGAATATAACATTTTCAACTACTAAATTAAAACTAGAGAAATATATTTTCAAACAGAGGAATTTATAATTGCACGATAAAACAATTACTAATGTCGATTATGAAGGTAGTCAATTTCCATGAAATTTCCTTTTTTAAGGTGTAGTCGGTTTCTTTATGTTATACGTTTGTCAAATACTTTTCACTGAAAATCGTAACTAAGGATCTTTAAACTGGCAAATAAACTACACGTGTTTCGCGCTGATGAACACGTGCGTTGCAAACATCAGCGTTCAGAATTTTCTAGTAGAAAATACAGTGACCATCGGTATGCATGAGTTCCCTTAATTGCAGTTGTATAGAATGATAGGCACGTGCAGTGCAAATACCAGCGTTCAGTCAGTATATTATACAAGAAAATTCGGTATGCAGAAAACAAAATGATGAAAACGATTTTAATAACGTAAATGCGCATCTGGTATATCAATTTTTAATTTTAATGTGACATTAAATACATAGTAAAAACACTTAAAAAGCAAATAGAATTTTTTGTGATTTTACGTATAAAAAATTATCGATTCGTCAAAAGATTATTCCAGAACGAAAAGGGTAACGTTCGTACGCCCGACGCTACATTTGCGACGAGATCGAGCACCATCCGGTCATCCATTGATGATGAAACGTTGTCCCATATGTTCTGTCAAGATCGAACGAGAAACGGTACTGGATTATTGAACAGCGCGATTAACGCTCTTCTATTCAAGCGACGCGTACCCAGGCTATCAGTTTTGCAGACCGAAGTGAAGCTCGGTAATCGGTGCATTAGCCCATTAGATGTTGCTTGTCGCGAACACAAAATTGCAGTTGCACAATACGGGGGACGTCGGGGAACGTTACGTTAGTAAAACGAAAACTTGGCAGTGGATTTTACAAGACAGATGGAAACAGAACACTAAATGCACCAAAATGGAACAGCAATTGTTGACGATGTTAAAGCTAGTGCTAAACGTAACTTGAATCTCAAACGTCGCCAACCAGTGGACGACAACTGAAACGATCTAAGTCCCATTTTGAAGAGTGGGGGAAGCATGACGCGGGGCCTTCAGTCCCCCTCACTGTGCGGAATGGTGGGAAAAGCAACGGGCCAATAGGAACGCGCGGTGAAAGGGACTGAAGGCCCCCCACGTCAAGCTGTTCTCCCCCCTACACGCCACGAGCCAACATACTGTGCAAAGTTAGACAGAAACCTAGTGCCCTGAATCGAAATCAAACGGGAAACCGAGAATCGCGTACCAACATGGCGCGTACCGAAGTGTTCTATACGATTCCCAACAGTATAAATAACAACGCTGATCGCGTAACATTCACCGAACGAATGTTATAACGCTGTGGAGGTATTTGCGCGTGTATCTGCACGTTTCTAGCGATATTCCCTTCTCCGATCCCTTCTCGTTGCTCCTCGTTTTATTCGACGAGACCCAGCCGCGCTCATTTTCCTGCATCTTTTTGCCGCGCTATCGGCATGATGTACGACCTGGCTATCATCCTTCGAGCTTTTCAAGTACTACCGGCCGCTTCAGAATTTCACCAGTCGTTTAGTTTTCTGTTCCGGGGCGAGCATCGGGGCTATCTTTAATGCGCATTTGCATTTTTACGCCCCCGCTGAACACGGATACTTGTCGCCTCCCGCTAAAATGACAACCGTTTCTTGCACGCATTATTTCTGTTTCGAATCCCTCGTTAAGAAAGAAATACAATATTGCAATAACGTATTAATAAATACATTTATAGCGTAAATTTTAAATCCGTGTCGATGATTCGATGAACCGAAACTTGCAGATTTCTTGCGCCAAGTAAAATCGATTTCGTAATCCAAGATCTCGCTTTCAAGATACGGTAGAACTTTGATTATCCGACCACCGTTCAATCGAACATTCGATTGTCTCAATACCGTTTAACCAGACCCGTGATTATCCGAGCTGCGTCCTCCTCCGTTAATTTGTTTTAAAAGCTGGTGATAGTGACGTAAATGTACTAATACCATGTACGAAATTAAACGGCGAACGGTGCAGTTATTCGACGGTTAATACAACGATCGATACGGGAATAATAATTTATTTCTATAATTTGAAAAACAAGCGGACTAAAATTATTCTCAGAGACAAAGGTGGGCGAAAAAAAATTTAATAACGACCAAGTTAACAAATCGAAGAACATTTTCGCGGCTGTACATAATAGTGCAGGTTATCGATGTTTTAACGAGGTTGAAAAGTAATGAGGCAAATAGCACGAGTGGAAATAAAAATACCGAAATATTCACCGGATGCTGTAAAAGGGTCGAATGTCTCCAGTATAATAATATAAATAACGTCTCTTTATAAATGCACTCTTTTCTTTTTATCAGTTCACGAAAATTGTTCAATAATGTATTAATATATATATATTCTTTATTTCGATAGACAATTTAAAATTAACAGAAAGTACATTGAAAGTCTAAATCAATTTCAAATTTCACTTACATACAACGTAGATGCAGTTTTATACCTCCTACCAAAATAAAATCTGCAATATTGTTTCCACGGCCATTTTGAAAACCTTCATTTTGTATTCATATTATTCTGTCACTGGTTATAGTTGCCATTCGTGTTGGTTACGATTTTCTTCGATTCTTCTACTTGATTTTATTTATTGAAATAAAGTCTACGGTATTGTGCATGCAAGATAAATATTCATGAAACAAAATAATGTACGCAGAGAAGCAAATTGCTACCGAGGTGCTGTTTCAAACCTCAAAATGAACACACGGAAAATATACTTAAAAATAAAAGCATAAGTCTTGAGAACTTGAAATTTCTTTTGTGTATTTCACAAAATTGTTTATTCGTTTATTTTTACGTCTCATTGCAATTTGAACAGTTGTAATATTGTCCATCAAAAGACCTAGCAAACCACAATTTCACGAGAACTGTAACGATGTGTCAATATACAATATTGAATGCCGTTGAACACTATTACAGACTTTATGGAATCGTGAAAGTAATATTGACACAGTGGTAATGGTTCCACAATAGTTCCGCTCGACCAAAGTAGTATAAGCGCATAATGGTCGGCCGCAATGATAACCTCAGAATACGTGGCGTCAGCCACAAACTAATGGCAACGATTAGTAGTAATCACTAAGTCTTACTCGATGGCACATCAAATCTCAATAAACCATAACGAAAACAAATGGATTGCCTGGTCGATGTTCAGCCAGTTAATTACAGACTGTCGAAGTTCGTTTATTCACTCGTATGTAAACGTGACGCGTTCATAGGGCAATTAAAACCACGTTCACCTACCAAACAAGAGAACAATGATATCGCAAAGGGCCATAAAATATTTTTGTAAATGGAAAAAAGTGTGTTGGAATCCAAACGACGACGTCCATTGGAAATGATTCAAGAACTACGATATTACTCTTACAAAGCCATAATGAAAAATACAGAAATTCAAATTCTTATTTGCGGATGAAGCACGATCCTAATTGCGTGGCTAATGACTTTCGCCCGCGGCAGTTAGCCGCCCTGGCCTGCGCGTCTGAGCAAAGTGGCAGGGATACCAGTTAGTAGGGACTCTGTTGACAATTGTCCGGGTTGAATAGACAGACGCCCTTTGGATGCGGCGCCCTTCAACTGAAAATATTCCGCTTTGTGCGAGACGCGAGTCTGTTGCTTACAAAAGAGGAATATAAAATGTTCCCCGCTGATTTTCACGAAACTTTTTAAGCAGACGAAGTTTCGAATCATTTTTAACGCTTTTGCCCGTATACCCTCTACACACTCTAGCCAACCTGACATTCTTTCAGTCTCGAACCAGCATGCGCAACCTCACTCATTCGATAAAAACAATCTTTCATAATTATCTCAACAATCAAGAATCTTTCTATAATGAAATTATTCATGTTTCGTAACTATATTATACATATGTCAGACATCAAGAATCTCACAAGTTTTAGTGTTTCACTTCTTCATGAATGATATTGCACAAAGATGAAATTCGTATATACGCTAAACATTAAACATAACTTCATTTTTATAGAGACTCTACGTGGAATTCTTTGTTGATTACTCTATAGTAGATCATTCTTGCCAACCTGCATAATTTCAATTAAACGCAACAATACCTATTTAATAAATAATAATCTGTTCATCGAATGGAAAACCAATTACGAGATACAAACTGAGGAAAAGGTTAGATATTATAAGATACCCGAGAAAATGTGACGTTTATGAAACTAATTTTATAATGGTATTCGATTGGACGGTATTTTCTCTAACGTTTATATTCATTGACGTTCGTCCCGCTCTTTATTACCAGACGATGAATAGACGACATCCATGGTATTTCGCCTCAAGTCTATTAATATTCCCGTCCTCGGAAACCCGCGAGGATGGTAAGAAGCGGAAAGAAGGTGGGACGAGGGGAGGCGAGGAGAGGGGAAGAGGTAGATGATTTCATGGCGACACAAGTGGCTCACTTGATATACGTCCAAAGTTCCTTTGGGCAGGGAAGCTCTCGCTGTAGGAATCGGTAACACATTAGATCGCCGTCTTCGGAGTTAAGTGAAATTCTTGAGAAGTTTAATTTAATTATACCGGGGTCAACCGAGGCGATTAATCGCGACGTACCAATAACCGAGCTCTTCATCTTGTTCCGGCGGAGCTCCAGGGCCCCGCTTTGTCCCTCTTATATCGATTCCTCACATACGAAAACTTTGGTCATACAATAAGGTAGACACTTTGGAACGCCGTCGGTGACATGGAAATTATAATGAGATTAAGCGATAAATTTGAACCGGTCGAATTCGTGCATTTGTTTTGCCCCGCGGTTTTCGAATCGTGGAAAAATCGAGGGGGTCGACGAACAATTTCTAGATCGAGATTCTATCGTGGGTTACGTTTGATCGAGGAACGTAATGTTAATTACGAATCCGCTTCGATTCGATTGAAAATATTGACGGTGGGTGTAATAAGATTGTTTTATTCATGAACTTCCACGTCGGTCCATTAAATATTACACACGATACCTTGATCAATGACGCCGTTTTGGAACGTAATTTTGTTTCACAAATTGAATTCAACATCCGTGCAACTATTGTTCGGCAAATGTTCCTGAAATTCCAACAGTTTTCGAGATACGCACGAAGAACCGCGCTGTGTACGCAACCCAAATAGATAAAATGAAAACACGCGCGCAGAGAAAGGATCCAAAGGTAATTCGGTCGTTCGCTCATGCATATGCACATACATGTTCAAACAATTCCTGAAAAAGGAAAGAAGATAGTGTAAAGGACTGAGAGTTAAACGGGGGTTGGCTCTGTTTAAAAAAGGAGAAAAATGCATCCGGATCCAGATAACAAAATACCTTCGGAAGGTATTTTATTATTTAATCTTTCACACCGTTTCGAATTATATTAACGAAATAATAGATTTATTCAATTACAGAGGCTTGAGAAACTCTACTGCACGGCAAACCAGTTGGGTCTTTAAACTATTATTTCCTGAGCACGTCACAGTTGACTAATGTAACATAACTGGCCCGTTTGCTGTATTGTCTACCAGCGAAATTACTCGAAATAATCCGGTAGACACTTGTATTTAATGACCCGTTGGCAGATTTCTCGATTTATCTCCATTATCTTGCTGCCACCGTGATAGCCTTGTTAGTCGCAAGTTAGTTAACGAACTGTCAGCCACGCACTCTGACATTTAATCTTGCGCTGTGCCTTTCTCAGCGGGACGATGGATTAATGTGTATAGCGTTATCTGTAATTTGTTAGCAATTCCTATCATCGACACTATTCTGCAACGACCCTCCTTACAGGACTCTACAAATATTTTCATTTCTTTCAGTTTTTCTACACAACTCTTCATAATGTCTGACCAGTAATACATCTTTCTACTTAGAAAAAAAAAAATTTCAAATCGTTTTAAAAAAAATATTTTCGATTGCGAGGGTCAATTACAATAATATTTGGTGAATAGATACACCCTCAAAATCCTACTCAGTTTCGAGAAAAAAATTCGAGTAGGTCGACAAAAATTGAAAAATTTCAAATCTAAAAATATTATTTTTAGCTAGAGAGGTAAATTGCAATCATTTTTTGTGAGTACACATACCGCCGAAATCCTACGTACTTTCGAGAAAAAAAATTTTTCCCAGGGCTGACCGAACACTCTGTGTAACATCCTCAAGGATCTATTCTTTTACAGATAGTAGGAGGTAGCTCTGCTCCAGGAAAGTTTAATCCACGACCAGTGCATCGAGATCTGGATACCCAATCAGCGTATTGGCACATTGTGGAACTAACAATCAATCCAATGCTAGACTACAAATCCGATGTATCCACATCGGTCAGTAGAAAGCCTTTCGAAACCTCTACTGTTTCAGCACGACACTACGCGAGTTGATATATTCAAACCACAATTCACATGACAAGCCTTAGTTCTATCCCGCAATATAGGGGCTACCATTGCCACGACGATGATCCAACCTCATCGGCTGTCTCGGTGGACTGAGAACTAAGCACACAGTCTCTCTGGGGCTTCAGAGAAACAGGGAAATATCAGCTTTGTCACCCGCTCTGTGTACTCCTGTGATATCGTTTAAGCTATAGCAAAGGCTTCCTGACACCGCCAGCGTCATTTTTAGTCAGGTTACCTTGCAAGTTCTTAGTTCTGATCAGCTAGAATCTCGAGAGCATGAGATCCTAGTGCAACCACTGGATTCATTGCTCTACGTGAGACACAGCAACGGAGATCTAGATTTCACCGTGTCAAAGTATGAGAACAGCCTTCTGTTACCAGAGTACGACGAACACCAATTCTCTAATATTAGATCGTTCAATGAGTTCGTGCATTTTTCATCTCAGAATTGTCCTTGACATTAAGTAAAAATTAAAGTTGTAAACCCTAGACCCCATGCATCTACTTCAACTCGAAACGCTTACAGTGTGATCAATTTTATGAAACTGCATACAGTAACGATTCTTAAAATGTACCCAAGACCGTGATTCGTAAGTTGAACATTTCTATTCCTCTCAATTATTAAACAAAATTATTAGACAAAAATCTAAAATACTTTGCGTACAGTAATGATTCTTAAAATGAACTTTAATCGCGTTTCGTAAATTGAACGTTTCTATCCCAATTTACGCGACTTCGAGGTTCAACGATACGTGTATAAATACCTCCGTTGTACGAAAAATGAACACGCCAACCCCCGAGTGATGTTCATTTTAAGAATCATTACTGTATTCGGATGTATAACGTTCATCGCCAGATTAAAAATTTTCGCGTGCATTCGTTCCTTAAGCTTCGTCAGGCAGTTTTGTCGCGCGTTATCTGGCTTCTCGGAACGTTTTAAAATAATAATGTCCGCGGCACTCGACGGTCAACAGCACGGCGAAAACGTACGCAGCTTGTACATTCCGTCACGAGTTGACGTGTTCGCAAAAAGCACGACCTCTGGACTTTTCGAGCTCACCAAAATTGGATTTACGCCGGCTCGATTCACAGCGAAATACGACGCCGTATACGCCGCTCCTCGCTGAACATGACAGAGTTCTTCTGCACCAGCTATAATCTGGCATCGACGCAAAGCGCGAAACAATACCAGACAGAGTTTGGTCCACTTGTCATACGAGTCGAGAGCGATTTCAGCTAGCATTTTCAACGGAACGTATTACCTACCATTACTAGCCGCTAGAAAATGCAAAACAATTGCTGTTTCGATATGTTATTCCGTGCCGCGGCGATTCGAAATTTAATTTCATACCTCGTTGACCTTTAGTTATCCTTCATCGATGGAAATCAAAGTCCATGGCGAAAGAAAAGCCCATTGAAAATCGTACAGCGCCATCTTTTTTGGTAGTTTCGTTTATAGAATATTTTATACGGGCATGTAACTTTTAGAATTTCTATGTAATTTCTATGTAAAAGAAACAATTTATAGTTTCGGATAAAAAGTTACTTTTAAAAAGTGTAACGAATATATTTTATTTTAGATGTTTCTTGAAAATGTATTCACGTCTGAAGACGACTTATAAAGGCCAAATAAATTGTTAACGAATAATCTGAATTGCTTCCATTTACCTTAATTCCAATATTATTTTAAATAACCCAATAATTGCTAACTGTCGGGCATATCACGAGTACCTTTTCAGATTAAAACTGGAGGTTGAAACATTTCACTCGACTAAATGTAAAGTTTAAGTGGTTCTTTTTGATTGAAGATAAAAGTTAAAAGCTTCTTATAGATTAAAATTCTTCCCGAATCTTACTGGAAGGAATTTCTATTCTGTGATTCGATGGAGCAATTATATATCGCGACGTCCACAAACGGAAGGGCTTAAAAATTAATTTGTTAATTATGTACCTGCAATATTATTATTTGCATTATCTTCGTAGTAGTCACTTCTTGCAACCGTGGATGTATTGATAGAGTTCGATGCACATTCTCGGAGTCGAATTACAGGTGTACAGAGTAATTCATCTAGCTGGGCGACTTCGTCCCCTTAACAATCGAAACCCTGAAACAGAAACTTGCAAACAGAATGAAATAACTTCTCTGAGAAATTAAATTTCGCGCGATAGATCGCAAAGCACTCGAAAAATTTTAATGGGAGATTCTAGAGGCCAAAATAAAACGAAAATAAAAAATACCAATTTGTTGATTGAGGCTGAGAATTCGAGTGGGTGCTGACATTTTTCGACGAAATTAAAAAATTTCAAATCGTTCTAAAAAAAATTATTTTTAGTTGCAGGGGTCAATGGCAATCATTTTTAGTGAATAGACACACCCCTGAAATCCTACCTACTTTCGAGAAAAAAATTGGAGAATGTGTGAAATTTTTCGACAAAATTAAAAAATTTCAGAACGCGTTAAAAAAATTATTGTTGTTTGCAAGGGTCAATTACAATCATTTTTGTTGAATAGACATATCCCCGAAATCCTATTCATTTTCGAGAAAAAAATTCCTTAGCGAAAATACAATGTCTGACCATACATTGATCGATTCCCCTGAAATTTCATGAATATGTTTAAAAAATCATAACTTCTGAACGGATAGGACGATTTTAATGTTTCAAAAGGCAAACAACGCGTATTTAGGTGAAGAATATGTAAAAATTCCAAGAATATTCGAAAAGTTGTTCCTTAACCCCGTAAAGTGAGAAAACCCCCATAAAAGTGGTCCAATATTCAAACGAACATAACTCCTACAATAGTGAATATATTTCAATGAAACTTTTTTCTGAAGTAGAGCTAATGGGTACCTACAAAAAAGTATTAGACAACGTTTCTGTAGGGCGTCAAACAAAATTACTAAAAATCAAACACGAATTTTTAAGAAAAATCAACGGGGGGTAGCTGGTGAAATTATTCGGCGAAAAAAAAGAATTTCAAATCGTTCTAAAAAAATTATTTTTAGTTGCAGGGGTCAATGACAATCATTTTTGGTGAATAGACACACCCCTGAATTCCTACCTACTTTCGAGAAAAAAATTCGAGAATGTGTGAAATTTTTCGGCAAAATTAAAAAATTTCAAATCGTTCTAAAAAAATTATTTTTAGTTACAGGGGCCAATTACAATCATTTTTGGTGAATACACATACCCCTGAAATCCTACCTACTTTCGAGAAAAAAATTCGGGAATGTGTGAAATTTTGCAACAAAATTAAAAAATTTCAGATCGCACTAAAAAAATTATTTTTAGTTGCAAGGGTCAATTACAATAATTTTTGGTGAATAGATATATTCCCGAAATCCTACTCATTTTCGAGAAAAAAATTCCTTATTGAAAATACAATGTCTGACCATCCATTGATCGATTTCCCTGAAATTTCATGCTTTAAACGTTAATAACTTTTTAACGAAGCCTCAATCAACAAATTGGTATCCTTGATTTTCGTGTTATTTTGGCCTCTAGAATTCCCCAGTAAAATTTTTCCCAAGGGTGGCCGAGCACCCTATATAAATACTGTCATATTTCCTCCCTCCCCCCAGACCTGAAAGAAAGAATGAAAAAAAAACAAAATAGAAATAATTAGGTGGTGATTTCTGACTCCGAACAATATAAAATTAATTGCGTCTGGCGAATACACATAAATAAAAAAACCATGTGCCTCCGGTCCCAAACTTTGCACACATCACGATGCCGTACGAACAGCCAAGTGACATTATTTATTTGTAACAAGTATACAGAGGTATTATATACACGAGTCGGTCATCCAGGATTGGAGGTTGTGACGAAGTTTATTTATAAAGCGGAAGTTTGGGACAACGGCGGCTACGTTGAGCTCTTTAGCTGGATAAACTTTCCAGACTCCTGCATCGCCATTGATTGTGGCCCAGAGCCAAGACCTCCTTATCCTACATAATATTTTACGAGCGTCGACTTTGTTTTGCACCCGGAAAACCCAGAGGGAACGGCGCAGAAACGGCTCCGTGGCGAGTGAACAGGGAAAGGAGAATGAAACGCAGATTCTTTTATCTATTGTCCTCCTCACCTTTAACCGAAGGCGAAACGATTCAACGCGGATGACGGAACGTTTGTTTTTATTGCTCCGTGTTTCTACCGAAGGGCGATTGCGATCTAAATTTCACGACGAAATGACAGTTTAAGGCTGTCCCCGACTTTTCTCAACGGCGAGCAACTTCTCCGTCCACGTTCGAACGAAGTCTTCGACCAAACGCAATAATAACGAACTAACTAAAAACGAACACGATTTCTCGTACTTAAAATGCTACGATATAAAAAGTCTGGTAACTATAAACTGGTCTAAATTGATATTATTGTTGGAACTATAAAACAGTTGGCAAGAGAGGCGACATCAGCGCCTCTAGCAGTGATTTTTATTACTGTAAGCTTTCATAGAAAGATACCATGTGTTTTCTTTACCGTAAATATTATCTTGTTTGAAATCCTTCACATAACAAAGTATGACTATAACAAAATTTATGAAACGTAGAATCTCTAGAGGATTCTTTTTGTTAGTGAGGTTATGCGTGAAAGGTTGGCTACCGTGGTGGGGAGACCCGTAACAGAACAAATGCGTATCGACGTTGCTCGTGCAAGAATATGGAGAGTCTTTCTATGTTTTATAATATTTCACGTTTATTAAATCTTTTTTCATAGAATTATTTAATTACTCGTCTGAAAATTGGATCTTTATAACTATGTGATTTTGTGTATCAAATCTAAATTGTCCTGTGCCAGATACTTGATTCTAGTTCATTATTCAAAAGTTTATTTTTATTTTGTAGAAAATAGTAGCCTTCGAATTTTAACTATCACAAGAACAATGAAATTAATCAAATTGTTACTCAGGTATCAAAAGTACCTGAAAAAGTTGATCCATTGTAATAAATTACGTTTTCTCCGATGATTTAACTATTAATAATACAGATAGATATCGATAATGCGCGAGTTGGAGCGAAAACATTGATACTTTTAAGGTGGCGCAATTTCTACGGTCACTGCTGTATTGTATCGTTCAGAAAATAATATCTGATGACCTTGCTGGATGTGTGGGTTTCCGTAACGGATGGTCATGTTTCACAGGTCAAAAAAGCCAGACATGAAATATATATACACACGTGTATGTGCGAATGTGCGATTCATCGTCGCCATTGTCCTGCTATTCATCGTCGCCGCATTGTCGAGCTATGCGCGTTGACAATAAATTCGATGCCTCCACATGCGGTTGTAACACTTCGCGAAGAAGGCAGGAAATAACACTATATACCGTTGATTGTGTCAAGTGTATTTCTTCCGATATTTAACAATTGAAGTTGGTCATACAGATATAAACGAGTACATAATACATTTCAAACGCGGACGGACGCCTTAGAAGGTTGCATTCCTCGCCGAAATAAACCTCGAAAAACGCTCACTGAAATCTTCAACGATTGGACCGTTTATTTTGAAAATCTATTTTTAGATAACACTGTGAAAACGAGAAATTGACGTTTATAGTGTAAATCCTAAAATGTTTGTTTGTTTTAACTAGTCGAAACTTCGTTACTAATTGAAATTGCCTTATCGTTTAATCTGAAAGCAGTATGAGTTCGTCATAATTTTTGTGATTGTAATTTGAAATAAATTCGATAAGAAAGTACGATAAATACACTCTTTCGTGTTTGCCGTATCGTTTTCGATACACACGCCAGTTTGTACTCGAAACAAACTCGACCGGCGTCATTGTTGATTTATCATCGATCGTCTAACAGAATTGCTAACGATGGTTTCGACGCGAAGTAGGTAGTTTGCGGAGTTCGTTCAATGTCCATTCTCCGATCGATTTACCAGCTACGTTGAATTCAACTTCGAAGCAGATTTATTGTTGTTGCCGTAACATGGGGTATTTTTTGCACCACCCCCAAAGGGTTTGAACGTGTTTACGGTTCCTCTGCAATGTAAACCGACTCGCGTATATGTCTTTTTTTCGCATATGTATGGGCTCGCTGCTGCGGATACCTTGTTTCAGGAAGAGAAAAAGAGATAAAAAAAAATGTAGTCGCCGATAACGCGAGACGATGTCACGGAGAAGGGAAAATCTGACGACGGAAGAAATTTTAAGGACCATAAATTCGAAGGGCATCAAACTCGTATCAAAAGAGCTACTTAACGTGATGCTACTGCCACGTGCATACAAACGAAACCGCGCACTTTCTACAATTTGCGTGAAACAATTCTCAAGTCAAATAAATATTACAAGCTTTACTTAATTCTTTTCTAAAATATGAAAAGATATAGTAACAATCACGAATTTGGTGATTTTTCTTCCGCTACCCGGAAACCTAACAGTCGTACTATCAAACGAAGATATGCTTTGACGAGTACAGTCTGTAATGCTTTAGAAATCGGAATACGCATTGACAGCATTTGCGATGTGGAATTGACGTTTACAAACAAGCATGAACGTGAAATTTCGTTTGATACATCTACACGATACGGTATTTGTACCAGCAGCTAATGAAGTCGTACTTCATAGAGAATTTCGTGTGAAAAATATCATGAGTATAAATATTGTGGACTCTACGAAAATCCAGTTTCATCAATTTTTTGTTTTTTTTTAAATTGATGGAAAATCGAACATCTAGAAAATGGTGTGGTGATTACTTTTCTGGGAAATAGATTCTGAAACCCAAACTCAAACGAAATCTAAAATATGGTAATACTTTGAAATCTGTAATTTTCTAAAAATAATATACCACCGATTGTAACAACCTACCTCACTCACCCCTACTTTCCCCCCTCGCCCATTGTTTCTCTGGCTGCGATTCAATATGATATGGGACACGGTCTGTTATCCTGCTACCACAGCTGCTAGTTATCGTGCGGATACATTCAGCAGTCAACACACATGAGGTGAATGGCAAGGCCGCTTCGTGGGATGACAATGGCTATCAGAATTCTCGAGACGTGCTATTAGGTAAATCGTGAAATGCTGTGGATCGCGATTCATAGACGGCTCGAGCAATCCCGCCACGTTCGAATCCTCATGAGCGTGGCCAAGTTTGCAGTCGAGAAGCATGCTTGTCGATCCAATTAGACTGCAAGCACATGATTGGAGTCGGCTAATTGTCATTGTCGACGTATCTACTTTCCGATCGGTAAACTTCGAGTCCAGCGAAAGGAAATTAACTGTCAATCCTTCGTTACACGTCATCCTCGATTATGTACTTTGATACAACTGCACGTAAGTTCTCGTTGTGTTTACAATTATTAATATAACATTCAAAATCTCTGTGTTCGATACAGATACAATTACATTTAGCTCTTTAAACGTTGAGCTTAGCTATAAAGCTACCTACGAGTGAAAAGATATCCTAGTTTCAAAAATATCAATCCCAATTCGATCTTCAAATCTAAATAAGAAGAATGGTCCAGATTATGGAGTACAAAAGACAATTTCTACGATAAAATACCCAATATAAACAGAAAGGAAGAGGCCATCGTGACAAAACTTAGAACTGAGAGCTAGGAATACCAATTAATCGAAACAGAACTACCTCTTTCTATCTGTAACTCCTGAATATCAACTGAACGTCTTTTATTTGATCAAATTCTGCGACGACACTTCTCGAGCTCACCGACAGATGGCTACGCTCTCTCACAAGTGCTCGACCGACTCGACAGGCCCAGAACTAAACACTAAACACTCTCCAAAACTGCTTCGACATCCAAAGAATACCTTCGACTACTCAAAAGAAACAAAACTTTCTTCGATAAGCTATAGAAGAAAATATTTATTATTCTTGTTACTATTCCCTAAAGATTAAAATCGTTTCGTACTTATCAATCGTGTATCCGGGTCTCGAAATCTGTAATCCGAATAATTATAATCAAGGCGAATTGAAGACAGTTTCCCTTTGTTCGCGAATTTCAGTGCCTTAACAATGCACACTCTCCACTTTCCCATCTTTCTCCGGCCAATTTTCCTTTTCTCTTCCCTCTTTGTTTCTGGGATTCATCCAACGGTCCTCCGTTCTCGTTACTCTCGAAAGTTAACCGGTGTGCAGCTAACTGCGGTCCGCTTGCCTTTATATATGATCCAACGGGAACAGCCCCAGAGACCAGGAGGCAGAGCGAGCAGCGCGAACAACGCAACAAGCCCAACCTGACACTCGTGAAAGTTAGGGCGGCCAATTTTCTGTTATTGTTTTGTACCTGCCTCTGTACATGCGGTCATTCGCGAGCAAATCAAAGGGTCGCTGTCACGTTTGACGATTTGGGATTCAGAACTACGGCTGGGAAACGTAGCAACGTCTTCGTGGAAAACGAAGACTGAACTTAAATTTCCATAATTGGTTTTCGTGGAGTAACACTGCTTTTCACCGATGACCTACAAAAATTAAGATTAGAACTCTTGAATTTTAACTATGAGAATAAGTTGCATGAGAAATCGTGAGCATGCTGATTTCCAATTGTCTGAAAACAAAGTTTCGATCCCGTGGACAATTTGAGGGTTCGGTCTGGCAGTCAAAGTGTGTTAACTGTCACGAGTTCTGCGCCGTTCACATTTATTGTTACTTTAACCTCCGGAATGGCGGAATTAGGTCAGCGCCGATGGAACATTTGGTATACATAATTTTGTCGTCCCGTTGCGGACAATTGCCCTTGCGAACTCTCGTAAGTTTGCTTGATAATTGTCGCGTATCTGTAACAGCGTGTTGCAATATCAAGCTTGATTATAATATAGAGGGTGACTTGGCGATCATAGTACAACCGGGAATTCGATAAAAAATGGTGCCAATGGTAGTGTTGTACAATTTTATGCGCAAATAAAATGAAATGTAATTTCGTTTCAACCTCTGTTTTGATCTAATAACTTTCATATACCACGAGTACACGAAACACGGACTATATGATTGCATCGCAATAACCAGTATTTGGTTTGTGTACGAACTAAATTCTCTCGTAAGAACAGGAAGTTGCAATACGATCGTTGGATTGCGTATTCTGTTATTTATTTCGCTCATCGAAATCAATACTTGCTATACACCCGACTTTGTACGTTTCGCGTGTGCATTCGCTTCCCGAAATCCTTTTGTGTGCACAAAATCGTACTTGCAATCTTCTACCTATGTGACCACAATAGGGAACGTATGTACATATATATTGTTCTCTCGGTATTCGGAGTAGATTGAAATACTTCGACAAATCGAGAATACCATTGTCAATATGTGCACACGACATTTGTAATATGCATATATATTTCGAAAATAATATGTAAAGATATATTACATGGTAGCACATATGTTTCGAGTTTTAGTATATTAAGTATATTTTTAAACTTATATTTACTATATTTTTGTACATTTAAATAAACAAAATCTTTCATTATATCATTATACTCATCAGACTCTCAGTAGCTCTTAATGTATCGTTATCAATGAATTATCAATAATTTTTTAACGAAGTTTCCTTCTCCTTTCGATCTCTAGATTTAGTTGTCGCGTTTGAGTCGAAACGTTTGAATTGAAAGTAAATTTTTAAATCGACAAGACCACCCGGTTTACGCTGAAACAAGGAAGCCTGGCATTCTCTAAATTAGAGCACGTTTTATTGCAAAAAAAGGAACTTCTTATGGAAAAACCAGTGCCTTGTGTGGATCGCGATCGCCGTTGAATAATCGACTACCATTCGGTTTTATGCTTGACTAAGAATCCTGGGCATCCTGACAGTGCGAAGGTAAAGCGTACAGAGGCGCGGTAATAAATCGGCGGTTCTCAAGTACCCTGGGGGAATGAGCTGACGAAAATATAGCGGCAGCCCGCAAACTAGGAATTGTTAGTTACTGCAGCCCGCCGTAAAATATATGAGTCGGATGTCCATGAAGCGGATGCCAGCAAACTCTATTCTCGAGTGGTGTGAAACGATAGGCTAGATCGAAAATTCGCCACTCTAAATTTGCCCGCGTCTGGCTCTGGGGATACTTGGTTTCATTGTACCCAGCCGTCGATTGATCGACGCGTTCCGAGCGCTTGAATAAATTTAGACAGCGTCGGTACTCGCGCCGCTCCGACAAGTATCGACCAATAAGTGATGAATTAGGTACAGTTTTGTTTCAATTGCGTGGAAACGGGGCAGTTTCATCGTGGCGTTCAACGTACTTTCGCATATCGGCGATCGTGTAACCATTTCCGGGTAAAAGAATGGAGTCTGTTGGTTGTACGATCCCGCAACAGTAAAAAGAGAGAATGGAAATGAAAAAGTTCAATCTGTGCATTAGCTGTTGCCTCGTCTCTTGATCATGTACTACGTTCTAGGTAGACTTCAATGTTTAAGGTCTTCTGCAGTTTGTATTAGAAATCCTTACAAATATTTACCATATTTGTTAAGAATCTCATTAGATGAAGAGTACTCCTCGATGTTCGTATCATGTTTCAAAATGGATCGAGAGATTTAGGTTGAGTTCAATGTTTGATGTCATCTCTGGTGGTAGCTTTGATAGTCATCTGCAGTTGGTATTAGGAATCTTTAGAAATATTTACTGTATTTGTTAAGAATCTCGTTAATTAAAGAGGTGTACACTTCAGTGTTTGTATCAGGATTTAGTGGATCCAGAGATGTAGATTGAGTTTGATGTCGTCTTCAGTAATAGCTTTGATAGTCTTCTACAATTGGTATTAAAAATTCTTAGTAATATTTACTATATTTGTTAAAAATCTCATTATTTAAAAAGTATAATTGTTATTTTGGTATTTCATTATATCAGATTTAAACTGAATCTAGAAGTCTAAGTTGACTTCAATATTTGTCGTCGTCCACAGTGGTACCTTTTTCTGTTCTATTTCAACAAAATGCGTTTGAGTAATGGCGACGTGGGAGATATTTTGAGTCCATTTGGTTTTAAAAGGTGTTTTGTATTGTCGTGTTGGCCGATCGAGAAATCCAGACGTGTGGTAACAGTATAACGAGTTTAACCGTGCTTCGTGAGAGGTGCACAGCGAACGTCGGACGTTTACTTTCCGCGATGAAGCATTCGATTGTTTAAAGAAAGGTCTACGATCGAGTTGGTTGGGAAGATGAAGTTAAATTTGCGATCGACTGGCCATAATCGGTCGAGCCTGGTTCCTGAGAGTGGCGAACGGTCGTAGCCAGTGAATTACGAACACGCTAGCAGACGTCTGTTCGCGGGGTTCGAGTATTTGTCGATCGGTAGCGGGGAACCATCTTTTTACGCCAGACATTTACGTTGACCCTTTTGCGGCGCGAGTGACTCACGGAATACTCCGTGAAAACTTATGGGTAATAAAGTTATCAACGAGCTATGAATATCTTCGAAGTTGTAAATTATCCATGATAGCTGCGGATATCGTAGCTATTATTTATGGACTCTGCATTTCACGTTCCAATGTGGATCTCCTCTCCTAATTTTAACGCGAATGGTGGCGTGAACTTTATGCGGCGCCACTTCTGCTTCTTTTACGACGATAATTGAGGTATACCGAATATTTCTTGGAACTGGAACGTGCTGTATTTCCGAAGTGATACTAGACACGAAGAGAAGCTATAAGATGCATTTTGAATGATGTTATCGGTTCTAATTTGCTGTAATACCAGTGGTAATCCATGCTGATGCATTCGAGCGTAGAACGTGGTTACTTGTTTCTTTTTTTAAGAGGTGTTTTCATTTCGGGGGCATCGATTTTACGCGGATTATTAAAATAAAGAATTTCATTTAATCGTCTCCTGTTTCCTGTTGTCTATCGTTTTGAATGGCTGCTACGCTATCTCGACAATGGATGAACGAACAAACACCATGGAGATATTTAACGCCTGCCGGTTTACAAGCAAAACCAATCCGATAAGATTATATCTATCAGTATGACTACTATACAGTCTAAAGCTGCCTTTGTCCAATGATTAATACCATGGTTCAATGACGTATAGCCTGGTAACTCAGGTGTTCCTCATACCAAAGAGGAAAGAAACGTTTATTCCCAAAAAGGAACAACGAAGAATTATCGAAGGGAAACGATAAATTCCCCGACGACGAGAGGCGGAGAGAACCATATCCATTCCTTCAAGTCGTGCACCAAATGTACGACCCATGTTTGATTTAGATCACTAGAACTGGTCAAACATTTTCTACGGAACTCAATTTTGGCGCAGAATAGTCGCGTTGAAAAATTTTACACTTCTGTTTCTTACGCATCAGTAGTACGTTTCTACATTTAATGGTAATAATTTTCTAACAATGTCTTTTTCAAAAACTAACGATGAAAAAGGTTTGGTTCGTGACAATCAATAACATGACCTACATATTTTCACCGAGTGGCACCACTGTACTCAATCTGCTTACTGTTTTAAAAATATTAACTGCAAAACATGCAGTTTTCAATTTAAAATTTGTCGATTTAAAGAATAAATTATTTCTAAGTTTCGTATAACACTGGTAAGAAGTCACAGAAAAAACAAATTAGGTTTCGTTCGTTAATCTATGGCCCCCTTGACCAGTCGACATTGTGGTGTCACTATCGCGCTCGCCAACAGAGGGCTACGCTCAACCTGTACCTTTCTCACAAGTCCTCGATCCATTTCCACACATACACTCCTCGACCGACCATTCAATGTCCCAGCGTCTAAAACAAATGTTAAATGTCGCAAAAAACGTAGTCCTCTCAATCTTTAGAAGATTCGATACCTTTGAATTCTTTCTTGCGAGTACTTTGGTATCAAATTACTTGAGTCTGATCTCTGCCTAATATTGATTTCTTCCAATCTTCAGAAGAAGTTAAGGCCTGCTAGGGTCACCTTTACTGACGAGTTCACTATAGCAGGTCCAGGACGAAACGTTCTCCTTTCCTTTTCTCTCCTCCTGCCACCACGCTCGCTTCTTCCTACAACAGCAAGAAGCCACAGATGAATGAAGAGAGAACAAGACACGGAGTTTGGGCATCTGCGGCAAAGTGCTGCAAGGCACGATATAGCTTCGTCCTTCCGGTTCCTCTCCAGGTCTCATAAAACCATGTCATTCAAGTCAAGTGTATGCATCCTGTTGCATAGTTTCGCAACTATGGCATTTGCGTCGCGAGCACCGGGTCAGCGACAAGTTATTCGAGTTCCTGCGTCGGCTTCTTGGATTGGAAGATCCGATCCTCGATATGCAAAAAGACAGCAGTTTAGCAAACTCCTCGAACCATAGCACCCAAGTTTCACGCTACGCCTAAAGTTGCTTGGTTGACCATCCATGGGTACGGAGTCGATTTTAAGAATGAATGGTGACGTCTACGAACCGGATATCGGTAAATAAAGGATGTCTGGTTAATAGAATATAGCCGAAATAGCGTTCAGTTTGGCGTCAGATGTTGCTTCGTATTGTGTGATTCAAACTTCAGTTTATATGTCCCATTGTAGATGCGACACAATGCGACACAAAGAGTTTTCTTAAAAAAATGAAACATTTATAATATTTGTTCAACCACGTAATCTTTGACACAGCCAAAAGACCTACATTTTGTCCCAGTTTTCAGAATCAGGCTGTGTTTCGTTCTTTGCATTTGTCAGAGATCGCGTAAGTGAGAACAGGATCCATTTTCGCGCAATCCTGCGTCTCGAATTGGTTTCCTTTGCCAATTCCTTTGGCCAAAGTATATTTTTCTTAGAGTTCATGGCCGAGAAGGAAACCGATACCGTCGTTCATTCATATTTCAAAGTTCCCTGCGCAAAAAGGATCACGATTCGCAATAGCGGGGATAAACGTTTCCCGCTCCACTGACCCGTTTGTTACTGTCGATCGCTAGCAAAGCAAATGACTGTTAGGTTAGAACCGCTTGCAACCCTCGTCCCCCATTCCCGTGAACCCGCAAACCAAATACGCTTCGTCCTCTGTCTGCAACCCAACACCAAGCTGCCTTTGCATCCATCGGAAAATGTGTCTTCTCTATACCGAAACTGGAAATGTTGTGGCGTTCGGATGAAACTGGACATTCTTGCATGCTTCGCGAAATCGTCACGGCGTTGAAGCACCAGAAAAAGCATTTATTCCCCACAAAGGCGCTGAAAGCGCGTGGTCCAAACACCATCGTGACTATTTTCGCCATATTACGTTTGCCCTTTTCGAATTTTAACGACGTAACTAGAAAAGGGACAATGGTGGAAATTAGTCAATTTGGAACCAAAAGAAAATTTGTGTATCGTAAAATCTCAGTTTTTTTCGTACAAAATTTACAAAGAAATGTTCGCGCAGATGATCCTTAAAACCCTTAAACCCCATTGAAGAATATTCTGTGAAAATTGTTCGTTGCCCTGCGGATGCGAAAGTGGTCAATTTCTGGCATTGTCCTTTCGTTTCCAACGAGGAGGAAGCGTTATCGAAAAAGTAAGTCGTTGCATCCGGGCCCTTGTGATCGCAGGAAACGCAAAACGAGAGACGAGGGGGAGGAAGTCGGAGAAGAGACGCGGAGAAAGAGCGAGCCTCGTTCGAAGTTGTTAGAGAATAATTAATTTGAGTCCTCCGTCCGAGCAGGCAGTCTTATATATGTTCCACGGTCGTAGCGTATGGTAATGCGCTTCACCCTGCGTGACATTTTATCCTCATCCCCCTCCCCCCCCCCCCTCTCCTTTTTACCAGGGGTGGCGGCGCAGCCGAGCGTTTTCATGTTCCAGCAGTTTGGTCCGCGATCCGTGCAAATTACGGTCGAGGACGAATTTCCGCTCTGCGTTACGTTCTGGGGCGACCGTGATTTAAGGCCACCCCCCAAAAATGAAAAGTACATGGGTTCTTTTGCCGGGGCTCGAATAAAGGATTACCGAACGGATGAATGTTGAGAGACCAAAATTATTCTTCCCAAAGGCAAATCATAGGACAACATTAAACATTTACAAAATGAGACGCCTGAAACAGGTCAATGACTGAAAAGATACAACTTCCTTTTCTTGAGTACAAAGGAAATATGGAAGTTAGTGTAATGATTTAATAATCCTTAGCTATCAAGAACTAAATTGTGGCTCCTTTCAAACGCGAACGGGTTTCTGGAGTTCTAGCAAACACGGAAAACAACCGTATGAATAATACGTTCGTATGTTCTAGCAGATATTTAATATCTGCTTTTTTCGAGGTACACAATTCCAACTCGTACCATTACATTTCTACATCCCATTTGTCAACGATTTTAAATTACTGCTTCCTTTCTTAGGACAAGGAAGTAATAATTCCATTCAACGGAACCGCCTAAATTAGAATTCTTTTCATTCTTAAGTTCAAGTCGTTTCTATTGTTTCTACCACTGTATGTTATACGCAATAAATTTCAAATTAGACCTAAAAAAATTTAACTTAAAACGAAAATAAGAAGTACCTATTTCAGAGAATATTTCAATCTTTAATTCCAGCAATGTTACTTGGCGATGGTAGGAATACAGTGAAGTCCCAATTACAGAACAATAGTTTTCAAATGTATTTTAAATGGAACATTGGTATCCGATACATTAATAGATAATTATCGAAAAGACAAGGAACGTTTGTTTTTATAAAAATAAATATGAAAGATTTGAAGATTTTAAATTTCTTTTCTCCCATCGATCTGTTTCATTGGACGTTTCACTGCAAATTACATGATCCAGAAATGTGGAACGACGCTGAAAACAACAGGATAGAAAATAAAACTTATGAGCTGCGTTCTGCAGAGTAAAGGTCCGACGCTGTGAACCTCTGCAGTTAAACTTTAATGCAGCTTTAAGCATCATTCCGGACGATGTAGTACGTAAACAAAAGTATTTAAAGTTCTTTTTCTGGAAAATACGTTCTTTAATAAGATGGAAAGACGCTGCAAATATCGGGAAAAAATAAAAACTGCAATTCCATTAATTGCTTTTGACAGTTGATGGCTAAAGCACAAAGCAGAAGATATTAGATTAGACATTTCTTTTTAATTAATTTTCAACTTTTTTAGTTTACTTATCACTGCTATAATTACTATAAATTACATTTTTCAGATTAGAGAATAAAGATGTCAATTGTCAATTCCAATCACATGTTGTCTAATGCTTGTATGAAGTCACAAATAGGGATTGAAACTATCTAAGAGAAGCAAGTTAGGTTTCGTTCGTCAATGTATGGCCCCCCTGCCCAGTCGACACGGTGGCGACACCTACCACGCTCGCCAACAGTGAGCTACACTAAACCTGTACCTCTCTCGCAAGTACTCGACCTATTCCAATATATACACTCCTCGATCGACCATTCAATGTCCCAGCGTCCAAGGCAAATGTTAAAAATCGAGAGAGACGTAGCTCTTTCAATCTCTAGAAGAAGTTTCCTTCAATGTTACGATATTCAATACAAAAGTATCGGTATCTAAATTTAATACCAAGTACTTAAGATTTCGATATCGTTGAATTCTTGCTTGCAAGTACTTTGGTATAAAATTACTCGAGTCTCTAGTATCGATTTCTTTGGTGAAATTTCATGCTTCGTTGGAACAATAAATATTTACTAGCCATTTCAATCGCCCATTGTTACCGATGGTGGACAAGTTTCCTGTTTGCGTTGCTTTCACTATTTATTGAGACTTGGATCCGTTCGATATATCCGGCATATGAATGACTATATTCTTATAATATATGTTCCTAATTGGAAGGATATTAAGTCGCGGGAAGAAGGTGGGAGACGAATAATGACGGTAATTTCACGGAATCCCATTCTCTTGGCTGGTGGAGGGCTGCACGGACGGCAAATTTCAGTGGATGGAGGTTGCTCTTGGGAGTGGTTGGGGATTTGATGACGTCATCATCTTCTCTAATGTTCAGACATTACCTGGTTTAATTATACGCTGCCTCCGCCTCCGTGGCCTTTCGCTGTGCTTCTATGCCTTTACCGACAGTAATCACTTGTGTCTCAACGACAGAGTTAAGCATTATTCGAATGCCTAATGTTTGCACAGACAAACGTTCGTCCTGACGACGGTCCACTCGAATAACATATTTTCCGCGACGACGAACAAGACGCTTTTTGTTAATAAATATAAATGATTTGATTTAATATCAAAGTACTTAATGGTAACTCGGAATTCCTGCTTGATGGGATCAACAACGAACTGGATATTCTACGAATCGGAGCACACTCAGACGATCGAGGAAAGGTTCAACTGTAAGCACCGAGGATGCTTTGTTGTGAGAATCAGAGCCCGACAAAGACGGTGTCCAGTATCTCCGGCAATTCCTTCTCGAATTTCCACTCGACTTCGTGAGACAACTTGGCGAGCACATCGAGAAAAACCTGAAGAGTTTCTCTTGACATATCCGAGATCTCATCGCATTTCTATCGAAATTGAAATAGACGAATTCTTTCGAAGCACCGCCCGCGAAAAGCTTTAGATTCTAAATTTAAAAAATGTCTGTTTAAAGCCATTCCGTTCGCGGACGAAAGTGTTGATTGGGAACATCGATTAAAAACTTTCCCAACGACGCGTGGCCGCGTAAATTCGAAAGAACTAAATTCATTATCCAGTGGCGAAATTGCAGTAAGGAATTTAGAAAATGTTGAATGATGGAACGAAACTAATTACGGCAATAACGATTATCATGGGAAGCTCAACACTTCGCCTTCGCCGTACTAACGAGGAAATGTTAAATATGAATCTCTTATAATTAAATTTAACTAGGTGAAATTACCTTAATTATCGTTAGAGCGACAGGCCGATATAATAAATTGCAGAATCGATGGGATTGTTCGCATAATTCACATCAATAACGTACAATTTCGTCAGAACGAATGACTTTCGTAATACGTATTAATTCGGACCGTTAAACGCAACGATCATGATCGTTATTATAATACTCGCGAGATAAATTCGGGTACCGTTTTCGCATAGTTTTGAATTTCGATAATAATTCGAATAATAGTGCAGAAAGATCGTGTAAAGAAATTGGCAGTGGTTTTCCAACGGAATAATGTACCTAGTTATTTTGAGTCGTCACGTTGCATTACTCGCCCTGTAGATCGAACGCGGTCGAACGATTAACAGTCATCGTCGAAGCGACGCGGTAATTCCAAAATTCCGTCAGAGGTGTTCGACAATAGTACTGTAATGCGAACGTCAGCCATCAACTATTTGATTGCGTATTGTTGTTTGCGTAGTACGTTCTGCTTTGCTTTCCCTTACTTTCATCATGGTAGCCCTTGCAACCAGACCCAACCCTACAACAGTAGGCTTCTGCCTGTTACCACAGTAATAATTCTTAAAACGAACTCATGATTCGTAAATTGAACGTTTCTATCCCTCTCAACTATTTTGCTATCAAATACAGTATTGAACAAAAATAATATACCTTGCGTACAGTAATGGTTTCGGTTTCTTAAAATGAACCCCAGATTCGTAAGTTGAACATTTCTATCTCCCCCAATTATTTCATGTCCGCCAGATATAACGTTGGACAAGAATCTAAGATACTTCGCGTACAGTAATGATTCTTAAAATGAATCTCAGACGTGATTCGTAAATTGAACGTTTCTATCCCACCCAACTATTTTGCTATCAGATACAGTATTGAACAAAAATAATATACTTCGCGTACAGTAATGGTTTCTTAAAATGAATCCCAGACGTGATTCGTAAATTGAACGTTTCTATCCCACCAAACTATTTTGCTATCAGATACAGTATTGAACAAAAATAATATACTTCGCGTACAGTAATGATTCTTAAAATGAATCTCAGACGTGATTCGTAAATTGAACATTTCTAATCCTTATCAATATCAAAAAGTTTCGTCGGAAGTGATAGATTCTTCGTACAGTCGCAGACATTGATTGCATACCCTCCGAATGGAACCAGGCATACAGAATAAGAATCGATCTAGGAGACGTAAGTGAGAAAGTCCAAGAAAGTCCAATTAAAAGTTCGAGGTGGCACATGTGACGTTCGCCACGTGCGCTGGTGATTCCAGAGATATGCTGGATGCCGGGTTTTCCTCGTCTACGACTGTAACGACTGTTGCTCTCTCATCAAAGTTAGCTCTGGGAAGCTGATATTTGACTGTGGCCCGTGCATAGTGCCTTCCCTACTTTAGTTTCATAGTTAATTTATTGTGTACAAGTTTAAATGACGCGATTCAAGAAGATAGTTTCATTATTACAAAATGGCATTTCCGGCCGTGCTTCTCAGACATATTATCTTTGCTCGGTATCGGGTGCATAATTTAACCGTAACTTTCGTGCACAATAAATATACAACATCCTGTATATAAGAGTAAGTGGCCTCTTCGAGTGCTTGCGAGAGAGATACAGGTTGAGCGTAGCCCTCTGTTGGCGAGTACAAGAACTATGCTACGATTACCAATACAAAAAATTATATTCGATTCGTCTTTCCTATAACTATCGTGCATCGTATCTTAAGATTTTTCCTGCCATTCTTGTCATCGAAAATGGAACTAAGAATTCGTTCTTTACCCTACATATTTGCTCGGCTACAAACCTAAATACGATTGCGAAGCAAACCAGGAAAGTAGATTTCTGTTCGTTTTCTGTCGACGCATGGTTGGATACATTGATATACAACGGACAGGCACACTGCGTGCAGTCTTCGCGACTACCAAGGCTTTAACAGATTCATGGTCGCATTTGCAATGCATTGAAAAACGATGGCATTCAATTCGAGCGGCATGTTTGATGCAGTCAGATATTGAATTCTACGCGTTTGGCTAGCCAGACCGACGACAGCGAGGATTTAACTTTTAAAACGTTTAAGCGTCACACTGTTTCCCTGGCACTTCCGTCAAGCAACGCCGACCGTCGTTGCATAACGAACTGCCCATGCACGGCCATTGGATGCATTCTCGATATTTGTGTACATTTTTTTCGGTAGGAATACTCTTTTCCTCGTAACGAGTAACGAGTTTATTGGTTCGATGTTGTCTCTTAAAAGAATTCTCATTTCGAAAGACTAGTGCAATATTACAGCTTTCGATATCGATTCTCGTGTCTCGTTCCAATGAAAGATACATTTTTTTTTAAACTGAAAATAACACGATAGCATCGTGGAAGCTCCTGCAATCGAAGCAACCGATTAACTTTTTTTTTCTATCACAAAGACACCTTGCACAATTATTCCTTGCGGTACTTTATTAAATTCCTTCGGCATACTTCCGGCATCCTTTAAATGTTCGTCCGTTCTGCATCGTCAATTCTGATTTAGACTTTCAGCGAAGAGAAAATTCTTGGATTTTCAATATTCACTGACCAATAGCCTAAGGTCATGGGTTCGTATCGAGTGCTAGTGTATTTAATACAAAATTGGAAATCCCTTTGTGAGAATAATCTCTTATAACTGACACTGCGAGGATAATATTGCGAGGAAACGCTTCAGTTTTTCAATGGAATGTAATATCTTTGAACCTGGCATATTTCATTAATTGCACATAGCGTTGGAATTTCTGTTCATATTTCCAGCAAAAAATGTTTGTTTTGTATAAAATTATAAACTGTACATTAAGAAAGTACATTATAACAAGTTTTGTTTATTCTTGCATTGCTGACTTTGCAAAAAATATTTTGCCAGCTTTGAAACATCATCTTTTGCAAAACAAAGTATCGAAGAACTTTTAATTTACCCCCCAAAAAAAGTAAGTTGTTTTCATTGAAAATGACATTGACGAGACATATTTTCTTCGATTGAAAAGCAAGAAAAATATCTAGAATGTTGTGGCTAAATTTTCTTGGTATTTTGATCGTTTCACTTTCCTGATACGTCGTTCTTCTTTTTCATTTAAAATCATTATACGTGTCTTGTTGTATTTCCACAAGAGAGTGTGCAGCAAACTTGAAGATCACCTTGAGGGGGCAAATTCTTCGCCACTGGTCCCCAGCGATTTTTCCATAATTTCTCAGCGTAGATACTTAAAATCCTCATGATAAATCCAACACCCTGTACAGATAGGGGCAGAGAACAAAGGAAGGTAGAAAGAAATGAGAGATTTGGACAGAGAACGCCAGGAAGTTTCACAGGAGTTGCAGAGAAGCAGGGGTGGGTCTTAGTTCGAGCTCCAACTTTACCCGATGATTAGTATTTGCAAACAATGGGCGTCGCATATTTCTACGACACACCTTCATCCTTTTGCCACCTTTGGTCCTGCTTACTATGGCCTCGGAGCGTTTTGGTATGCGGACGTCCACGAAGCCATCCATAATTGGTCCATAGATATAATTTCGCGAAGGTAGGGACTGCGACGTAGCGTTCACAACCATGTTTGCGCCACGGCACGATTACTGCTTAACGTACGATGCAAGTTTTCCTTTGTTCCGCTGAACTCCGTGAATAGCTCGCTTTTCTTCGTCCATGGTCTCTTCTTTCCACGAGAAAAAGATGCCTTTGTAGGCAACAGCCGACGAACAGAACCGTAATACGTTCGCTTCGCGCCTCTGGGACAAGTATTTCCTGTGTGCCGAATTGTCTTAAAGTTTTTTCAAAGCTTTAATGCTACCCAAGCGAAATGTGTACCACCGGCGAGAGAATACCGATCTATCGGATTCTTGAAACAAAAGAATCTCTGTTAATGCTGGACAAAAATATAAGCTGCTGAAGAAATATATTGTTCGTAATATACATCCTATACAGGGTGTTGGACCACCATTGAGAAAAATTTTAATGGGAGATTCTAGAGACTAAAAAATTAAATTAAAAAATTTCAAATCATTCTAGAAAAATTATTTTTGATTGCGGGGGTCAATTACAGTCATTTTTGGTGAATAGACTTACCCCCGAAATCCTACCCAGTTTCGAGAAAAAAAAATCCGAAAATGTAATGTCTGACCATACGTTGACATGTTTCCCTGAAATTTCATAACTTCTGAACGGATTGGAGGATTTTAATGATTCAAAAGGCAAACAATGGTTTTTGTATAAATAAAATTTGTAACCATTACTTGTTGCAGGAAGATTAGAATCTTAATTAAAGAATAAAATTATATTTAATGTTCAAGTGAATAAAAACTTGTCCGAATAAATGTTGTGCCCAACAAACTTAGCAAACAAATCTTTTCACGTTGTTTTCAATCGTCATCAATTATGCAAATGAAATGTTGTTCGCCCGAAGAATTTGGTGACATGCAATATTCACGAAGGTTTATACTTTCATACATCTTATGCATATCAAGAATATAGTATCCGACCTTAAGTCTCGAACCAATTTATTGCATGAAATATTCATTAGTTTCTCTAAGCTGAGCACACCAGTATTCACTTCTCTAAATAAAAAACCACTGCTTTATATTCAAATCTTCGTCAGACTATTTTAAAATCAAACTGTTTATCGCTTGCACTATGTAAATCTTTAATATATATAGTCGCATGTACACGTAGGCTACCGTCCAACGGTACTACCTGAAAATACGTCTGCGACTTATTTTACTTCTTTTTTCCCGATTCCTTCAGGTGAGCGTTCTAAAAAGCTCCGTAACGGAAGAAAACAAATAGACGTTAAATGAGACTGTTTTTGTTTTCACGGCGCATACATTATCCGAGAATGGAGTAAAATGTACAACCTAACTTTTAACATTAACATTTTTTTTAAAGCTATTTTCTAGAAAATCTAATTATTTAGAATAGGGGACTCCTCAGCGATTTCGATAATTTTCAAACACGTTATAGAGCTCAACATTCTAGACAAGTTTCAACCCCTGTTCAGCTTTAATTTTCGAGATATTCAAAACGTTGAGTTCTGTAATATATTTGAAAATCTCCCTTATACGATCTCTGCAGATTCTTGCAGCTTCCATGTGGGGGGTCTGGTATCGAGAAATTCCACGAGGTCAATAATTGATCGACTTAGCTCGATGGATTGTCGGGCTGCCCAAAACGGCGAGTAATCCGTCGACTCGCAGAGGTTCGATACTACGTTAAGTAAACACCAGCACCAAGTCACAAATCACTTTAATCGGGGCCTTACGCTGATCCAATTTCAAAGACAAAGGAAATTTTGACCATAGCGTAAAAGCTATTGGATGTGTGGCTCCTATCCGACCGCCAGCCTCATCACGTGATCAGATCCTTCAAGAGATTGCAAATACCGGAAAATCTGAAAGGATCCATCTCTATCGGGTAAGTATTATTAATTAAAACCGTATTTAACGATCAGCAATTCCTAGATATGTATCAAACAGTTTCCAAGAATTGCTAATCAGGGATGATAGTCTAAACAAAAAGATCAATTTCGAGAGTCACTGTACGTTACTGTCAGGTTAGAAATAGTTACATCGAACGTTTATGTGGCAGATAATAGCGTAGCTTCGAGTTTAATAAGCTGGCGGGCGCATCAGAATAAACGATCGTTACTAATCTCCTGTTCAGACTGCGTTCCTTCCTCTCAGACTTCTTGCAGAAAATAATCATGGCCGCGGAATGCCGAAGAATATCTGCCGCCTTTGAAAATCAGGGTTCAGGATTTTCAATCAACCAACGGAAATAGCATCTAGGTCGGAGATGAGATTTTCCATGAATCCAGGTACGAACATTTCTCCTTTAAACCAGGCGTGTAATCTGAATTTCCGCTAGTATTTTTAAATCCGACGCATTTTTGTTCGTCCTGGTCTTGAAAACTACGGCCTTTCGCGACGTTGAACGCTGCTAATTAGAGGAGTTGGCAGTTTCCGCTTCCCTTTCTTTTCCCCCCTCTTCCACTTCTAACCCTCTTCTTGATTCCCGGCGGTCTGAAGTTTTAAATTCTTGGATATTCCTTTCAAGATTTTTATTTTATCGGTACAAACGTTGCACGATTCCTCAGGAAGCAACATAAATACCGCTGAAAAAAAGGTATTTTCGCCAATTAAGGAGACATTCCAGTCTGGACTGCAATTTTTTAATCGGTCCTCAGACATTTTCGTTAAACGATTACCGTTAATTTTCATAAATTTATTTATCACATTTGAAAATTTGTAAGACGCGAACGCTTGTTACAGTTCAAAGTCGTTTGAAGGTCAACCTATTCTGTAAATTTGAATTCTCTTTTGCATCAGCTACGACTGTACAATAATAAAAATATATCATTGTATTTGGAAAAACATAAATGACCTTAAAATCTCTAAAAAATATAATCTTCGAAAAAGTTATTTGTTATTATTTTCCTTTTGATACTTTATTCTATCATCAAAAACAAGGTGTTTAAATATCGAAAGGATCTAATCGAAGTCTAAGCATCCATCGACGAAGCTACACCCCGAGTTTCGTTTCAGAGATCACGACGAACATATGTGATCGATTTCTAGTTGCACCCGCCGTAGAACTCCGCCACTCGAGCTTCTATATATGGTTATAACACAATGTACCTGTCAGGAAAATTAAGTTCTTTAGGTTTGTTCAATGTCCAATAAAATACGGTTCAATTACTCGATTTCCGATTGTGCCACACCACACAGTAACGGTCCATTGCTCTCGATGTTCAATGTTTCGAATCCAATGAGGATTTTCCCACGTCCAATGGTGCATGTCTTTTTCAATTACCTTGACCATGATTGGTGGACATTACTTTGTCAGTACATAAATGGTTTAGTAAAAGTTATACACTGTCTCCCCCGCTCCACGAGTTGATCAATTATATTTTCGATGATGCAATTGTATCCAGAATACAGAATCTCATGCATGGAATTTCGTTAACATCTCGTCAGTCTCGTATGATATATTCCAAATAATAGTTAAGTACATTAACTACGAATGCAAATTTTATTTTCTGATTACGTTCAAAAGATAAGTCTATCGACCATCGTGGCTCAACGAAATCATCTGATATAGAATTCCATTTACCTCACTTCTTCCATATTTATGTTCATCGACGCTAATAGGCTCTAAACCAGTCCGTGTTGATCGAAATTGATTAACGTACCACGCAGCGTCTCAAACGCTTTGTAAATTTGATACGTTCTACTAAAATCCGAACGCCGGGGCGCACTATAATTACGCCGACTTGCAAAATTCATAGATTTGCGGTGAATTTCCAATCAATCGTGAAATCTAGATGCTGATACTCGAAACTTCGTTACCGGTTTCGGAACTAGCTCTCTGTGCATTAATCTCAAAGGGAACTATTTCGTGCTCCCCCCTTCGACAGATTTCCATCAAACTGGATCGCGCATATGCGTGGTGCAGATTGATAATACCCTTCACGTCGCTATAGACTCAATAAAGAGACAAGCTTAACCACTCGTGTACAATTGCCAGATATACTAACCCCTACCCGCGTTCTGTTTCTCGTCGGTTGCACTTACATGCACGTATAAGTACCCAACAGTTGCGCAGTGTTAGTGGCACCGCTGCGCTGATTTCTCAAGGGATAGAACGGGAACTTGGACCCCGTAGGTAATGTCAATCCAATTCACATCCCCTTAATGCTGCTTCTCGGAAACAGACCGACTCCGAGTACGATTTCTCTGGATCCTTTAACATGACAGAGCCGGTTTTACGGTTTTCTCTCTCATTTTTTCGTTTGTTCAATGCATATTGCATGCAATGAATTCACCCCATACAGATATCATACTACAGATAGATGTATCGGTTTATCAATGTGAAACTTTACTGTAGTACACCCCGACAAAGGGTTGATTCTACGTAACAAAATGAGTCGAAAATTGTTCTCAAGAAAGCTTGAAAAAGAATAGGAACTCGTGTGCACTGATACCAACGTTAAATGAATGCTTAAAAGAAGCCCTCGATACATAAATGTAAATAGTAACTGTGACTGCTAATGATTTTTCAATTAATACAAATTAGAAGATTGTTAAATCGAATCTCTAGCAATTATTTTGTTTACCAATGTCCGTAGGTCAGTGACAGGTTTTTTCAAATGGCTCGAGAGAAAGTGAAAAAATGATACGACACAGATAGTAAGCTATAGATGTTTGTTGAGGTGTGAAATGTCAAATACGAAGGTGGAGGTGGGGGGGGGGAGGGAGGTGACTATAAAGCATGGAAGACAATAGCTGCTTCGATAATAGAATAACGCGAGACCATGGCACGTCCGATATCGATTCAATTAATGCCGTTATCTACGACGATCCTGCACGTGCAGCTTTTGACCGTGGACCATCGTCCACTCTTCCCTCGTAAACCTTTGCTCCGAACTCTCCGTTGTTCATTGAAGCTGGTTTGTTGTATACTCGATCGGATAGATTGTCGTTGTCGCGCATTATCCTAGACAATCGGTAACAATAACGACTCCATTCGCCAACAACGGCCAGTCCCCTGTATCACTCGAGAGTTAATTATTTACGTATCACCCTATATGGTAAAATAAAGTTATAACGTTAATAAACATGATATCAAAAATCATATATCGGTATTGTATGATTCAAGTTATAGTTAATTTTCGTTACCTTCATTTTAATTCATTCCAATTTAAATTATTAAATATAATTATTAATTCCAATTTAAATTATTAAATATAATTATTAAATAGTACTTTAATAATTAAATAACTGGAGCGGAGTATTATTGTGCATGGACTACAGGTTTCGCCTAATACTATTCTTAAAAATTCGAAATAGTTACATAACCCCCAAAAAAAAAAGATTTTACAAAAATTTTTGGAAAAAATGCTAAAATAATTTGCTGAGTGCCCTTACTGGAAATTAGAGGAAAAAGAAAAAAACCGCCAATTTGGATTATTAACAAATTCTATTAATCGTTCATAACTCGAGAACTAAGGAATATCAGACATACGCGTTCATACCGTGTTTCTTACTCTTTTTAATGAGCAGATTTACACCCTGGACATGTATTTATGAGCCACTCTGTACGTATCGTTCGCCTCGAAACGATCTCGATTACGTTACAGCGAGAGCACTCAATCTCGAATTATAGTTCGTTTGGCTGATTTCCAATTACAATTAAACTGATTACTAGTGCGGGCGAACAATGAACTAACAAAAAGCGTGCAATATCACGACGTTATCGGCATCGTTCCAAAATGTGGTTGCGCAGGAACACGCAGTGGGCATTATTATCTGGTGTGCATCAGCGATCTACGACTCCGTAAATCGATCTACGACTTCCATGATTTTAGCTATGTCAGCAGTGGCTTATATCATTGACTGTGACCTTGTTGGCCATCGATTGGCGATCTTGAAATCTCACTGTGCTTTTCTCTTCGCTTTTTAAACGCGTCTCGTGCATTGGAATAATCGTGAATTGAACATTTCTATCCCTTACGATTGAGAAATTCTCCATTTAAGTATCATCCTTGTACCTTTATCGGATACGAGTTATTTCAATTAGACGGATAACGAAAGGTAATAGTGCGATATATTAGCAATGTTTGTACGTGAAACGAAGCAGCTCTGTATAAAAAGCACAGCGCATAGAGAATAGATCGCGTACGAACGTGCACGCAGATGCAGTTTTTCTTTCAAGTGATAACTCGATAAATTTATAAACCGCGCTTGCCTTCCGACAGCGTTGGAACAACCATTCATAATGGGAGCATCGCACGCAAATCATTTATCATTCTAATTGATTCTAAGTACAGAGTCGGACAAGGCGAGCAGACATAGGAGCGCTTAGAACGAATGAATATTCATCGTACAAAATCGCGGAGGGACGTTTCCAGGGTGTTCCACATCTGTTGTTGATAAACGGACATTAGTAGACATTTGTTTCTCTAATGGCAAGAAACGTGATTTGAACTGGTAATTCTGGCTGTGACTGGAGTTTTCAGAATTTATGAATTAACTATGGTATTCCGTGAAAATTTAGCAAATTCCGTTTACCGGAACGAATAGCGTAATCACTGCAGAAATGATTTATCTTATTATATGCACTGGTAAAATACCGGATAAAGGTCTACGGGTAACAAAATACTTTATTCCAAATAGATTTACTACTTTTACGATCTCTAACAGTTCTGTTTCTTGCTCGAGCTTCGAGTCTTTTTGATTTATAAACATTGTGACGAAATAGAAGCACGGGGAGTGCAAACATTAGCCTTATGAGCGTCATCAAAGTCGCATTTATAAAGTACGCGGTGACGTGTACCGTATATCTGTCAGGAGAAATCAATTAATAACAAATGCTGCGGGGTGACGTTTAAAATGAAATGTAACACGAAGCAATAACGAGTTGATAAAATACCCCAATAGAGATAAGGAGTGCCTGGGAGTGTAATCAGATTTTCAAAATTATTCGCACGGTATGCAAAATTACTTGCCTAACCTGCTTTACATCATTGAGACATTACGGTATCGAGAGAAACGTACGATACCGGAGATTAGATCTTTGTTATCTTACTTTTCTCGTCGAGATACGAAGGTCGTGCAGAGTTTTTCAAAGAGAGCTCGTAATAATTCACTGGATACATTGCAACTCCTATGATTTTTAATATTTTTGCAGAAAAAAAATCGTGGGTACCCTTGAAACAGAACTAAGTTGTGAACTATGAGAACTATGGTATGTTGTCAGAAATGCCAACTATAAAATTGATGATATCTCGCTTATATTTCTTTTCACAACAAAAACGTTTATGATGTAATTTATTCTAAATTAAATTTAAAAATATTTTTGTCCTATACAAATTTTCTATACGCAAATTTAGAACATTGGGACATGGTTGTTAGGATATGTTTGTCGCGTTGAATTTTGTAAAGCTTCTTTCATCATTTAGGATTGAATATAAAATTTCAACCGTAATGGACATTGTATATAAGATAAATGGTAATCTCGTTATGGCTATGGGAAGTAATAAAGATTGGGAAATGTTCGATACACTTCGAACTAAACGGCCTGCGGTGGCACGAAATCAATTTACATTTTTGTCAGAGGGTATCACTGAAAATGAATTTGCATTTCTAGTTCGTGCGACCTCAGATCCGTCATTCTCATCTGAAAGTATAATTTCGTCTGAAATATTAAATTCTTCAAAAACATATATTCCTGCTTCTTGACGAACAACAAGAATGCTTTTTATTATATCAGACTTTCCTAAATTTCGTGTTTGCTGTGTACCTTTATCGTAATATATTAAGATTAATTACTTTCCTACATAATTTATTTATCCATCAAATGGTGATGAATCCAATACGTAGATTGACAAAATGGCAACAAACAAATTTCGAAATAATTTTGCACAAATTTATAGTAAGATAGTCACGATTAAAGTCATTAGATTACTAGTTTGTAGAACAACTGTAACTATTTATTTAGAATAGGGGGCTGGTCGTTGATTTCCATGATTTTCAAATATGTTATAGGGCTCAATATTCTAAACAAGTTTTTATTATATATATAAAATTCTATTAGTACTACTACCTGAAGCCAAGCGGGGCTTATATGTATATAATAAAAACTTGTTTAGAATATTGAACCCTACAACATATTTAAAAATCATCGAAATCGATGATGAGTCCCCTGTTCTAAATGATTGCCAAAAAAATTGTGTTAAAAATCTATGAAAATAATATCGAGGTTCCTCCTCGACAGTTATGCCCTGTAAAACTAACTTAACGATAATCTCGATAGAACGTTTGAGCCGAAAAATTCCCTACGTTTGCATCATTTTCTGCATCTTCCCTAAAGCTATTCCACCAGCGACGGTCTGGCTGTTTTGTTCCCCGGGTAATCGACTCCACCGTGATCCCTGTCAGAAGCGTGTGTGCATATTATTGTTGGCAAAACAGAACACAATCGAGGCGCGAACGAACTTGGAGACACACGTAGCGCGAAATGACATCGCCGAACGCATAGTATCGTTTGACAATACCCAGACGCGTGTAACAACCGATTTTCCCAGTTACACGAAATACAATCAAAAAGTTTTCGCGGCAGTACGGTCGCACTTCCGGCTAATATCCGCGCTACCAATGGAGCACAGGCGGTTTTGCGGCCTGGCAATTTCCAATCAGCGAACAGGAAATGACGCGACTCTATAATATTTCGCAGCGACGTCTTCTGCGCCGATTTGACACTCGCCTGGTCGTCACTCTCGAACAGATATAAGAGGCTTTTCGAAGTACCGTAAACGTAAATTGTTTTATTTCTGGGACTGTAGGAACCATTAGCGAGACTCGTCGGTAAAACTATATGCAATAGACGAGGTATATGAAGTATCCGTAGAACGTAAAACAAACTTATTAAAAATGAGAAACAAATTTCTAAGAAAAATCGACAGGGTAGATGGTGAAATTTTTCGGTGAGATTGAAAAGTTTCAAATCATTCTGGAAAAATTATTTTCCATTGCAGGGGTCAATTACAATCAATTTTGGTGAATAGACTTACCCCCGAAATCCTACCCAATTTCGAGAAAAAAATTCCGAAAATGTAATGTCTGACCATACGTTGACATGTTTCCCTGAAATTTCGTGCGTATGTTTAAAAAATCATAACTCCTGAATGGATTGGGGGATTTTAATGTTTCAAACGGCAAATGACGCGTATTTTAGTGAAGAATATGTAGAAATTGTAACAATATTGAAAAAGTTGTTCCTTGACCCCGTAAAGTGAGAAAAACCACATAAAAGTGGTCGAATTTTCAAACGACCATAACTCCTACAATAGCAAATATATTTCAATGAAACTTTTTTCTGAAGTAGAGCTCATGGATACCTACAAAAAAGTATTAGACAACTTTTCTATAGGGCGTCAAACAAAATTACTAAAAATTGAAAACGAATTTATAAGAAAAATCGACAAGGGGTGCCTAAATTTTTCGGCGAAAAAAAAAATTTCAAATCGTTCTGGAAAAATTATTTTCGTTTGCACGGGTCAATTACAATCGTTTCTGGTGAGTAGACATACCCCCGAAATCCTACGCTTTATCGAGAAAAAAATTCATTACTGAAAATATAATGTGTGGCCAGAAATGTTGCGAAGATATTTTCCTGTTTCCGATAAAGGAACGGGCGTGCTTGTCGACCAACGGTAATTCATAAAGTGAAGACAATTTCTAGTTGCTAAATAGTATCTATAACACGTTAATTGCCAAGCCAGTTTTCCATGTCCAAAAATACCTTCAACGTTTGTTCAATTTTAGCAAAACGTTTGCTTCTAATCTATTATATATACATTTTAGCTACATTTTTTATCTATTATATATAGTAACTGATTATTGTATCACTAAATACGAAATCAAAAGAATATTACAGATCAGCAATGATATAAATTCAGTTATAAAACTGGAAACTTCGATTAGTACAAATAAATATCATTGTAATTAATTTTATCTTATGCGCGTCGATATTTTTCTCTGTCTAACAATGGAAACATATACCTTACAGCACAGCATCCCGGAGCGTGACTACAATTCGCTCGAGTGTATCTCTTTTCAAGAAATTCCTCACGGACGTCCTCCGACTGTTCATCCCCGCGTTATTACCGGATCTCCATTACCCAACTCTTCGAGATTCCCATCAAAATTCACTGTGGAATCGTCTACACCATCGTCCAAGATTTCGTTTTTGCCGCAGGGAATCCCGGTTACGAAAAAAAGTCTCAATTTCTGGACGAAAGAAAAGAAGTCCAGGAACCTTTCTCCTTTCAATTCGTATTCTTATTTCAAATTGTCCTTCTCCTTCTCCCCTGTCTCTCCTTCTTATTCCTACATTTTTCCTCGATCTATGTCACCCTGTTTTCTCTCCGGTCTGTATGCTTACGCGTTCAACTCCCTTTTCATCTTACCAGCCGCCGCTGTCCCTTTCTCTACTTTCCTTTTACGATTGTCGAGACGATGACGCGAGACGTGATAAAGAAGCCCAGGACGCGCACGAAAGAAAATGACGTGGTCGGTATAATGGAAAGCTGCCGATGCCCTCGAGGGTGTGTACGCGGCTTACACAGAGGGTTTGCAAAGGTGGATTATCTTCAGCCGGATAAATGATGGAGATAGACCGAGCAGCTTGCATTTCATAGTAAAAGAAATACCATAAGAACACCACCGAATACCGACAAACATTCTAAGAAATTTATGCATTCCTGCTTCTACAAAATTAATCAATTTTATTCAACGTCTGCCACGCGAGGGATACTATTGTAATATTTAATCTCAATTTGATTACCTTCGACAAAGAACGAGAAACGATAACTAATCTAATTTATATATTCAACATCAGATTCGGGCATATTTTATTCAGATAACATCTCAAATAAATTCTTCGATACGTTTCCAATCCAATAATTTTATTTTATAAATCCAATTACCGTGGAAAATATTTATTTATTTATACATTTATTATACGGTTAAAAACCCATTAGTGTGCAAGAGAAAATATAATATTTTTAAATATTATAAAATATTTTAAATGGCAAATAATATGTTGAATAGTTGTCAGCTTATATACGCGAGAAATATTATCGATATCCATAAATACCAAGATAAAATCAGCTCTCTTGTTCACCCCATATCTGTGAGTGACTTTTCGTCATAGTAAATATTTTCAAATTCGAACCTTCTCCACGTACGCAAACATTGCATCCTACCAGCAAAACGCTGTGTCATCCGTGCTCTATGAACCCTACGTCATCCTAGCCTTCGTGTCCTACGAAACATCCTAAATCTCGACCTATCCTATCATCCCCACTCAACTTTCGAGATCCTTGAAAAATCGGTGCATTTCTTCGGTTCCCTTATTTTTCGCTCAAACCTTAATCAGTGTGCATTGTGCAATGAACTGTGAATGCGTTCCAAGAAGTAAAATTGTTAAATCTATGCAAGTGTTTTGTTTTGCCTAATAAGAAATCACCGTCTCTCAACATCCAATGATCGTGTAAGCTTGTTTTATTTTCTTGTAATATTTGATTTCTATCTTGCTTCCTGCGATTTTATATATATTTTTTTCTGAACTACCGGTTGACTTCGAAACGATTTTTAAAATTTCCGATCAACCGTATATTCTAATATATTTACATTTGCATTGACTCTTTTTGGATCGTGTGTTTCGAGTTCGTAATAAGGTGTTTGCAATTTGAAATTATCTTTATTTCTTTTTTGTAATGAATCGTTAGAAACATGAATTTCATTCAGATATTTGCTAAAATTTATTGTAATTACTTATTATTATTACTATTATTACAATAGATATCAAATTCTAAGTCATATTTTGTTGTTTAGAAGCAGAAGATTGAGAAAACTTTTTAATCGCAAATAGTCTATTACAAAGTTTTCTTTTTTAAGATTTTAGAACGTTCAAACTTCAGTCTGCTCGAAACGTTTTAATTTGTTCTTAGAATAGACTGTTTTATCTCGGTTTGAAGCTCACGTGTATCGCCTGATGAGGTTAGCGAACGAGAGGCCTAATCTTCATAAACGATGTCGCGCGCTAATTGCTATGACAACCACTAAAACAAACAAAAAATTTGTATGTTCACGATTAAATAGGGATCAAACGGAATCGTATTCTGATTATTTCTAGTTACACGTTCCTAGAATCTTTTCTGAGAAGCCTTAAGCTAGATATGGTTAAAAATAATTAAACAAAGTCGCGTTAAAACTTATTAAACTTCTATTAGATATGATATTCTCCTAAATATATATATATAAAAATCTAGTTATTTTACTTTTTATTACTGGAGGAATTGAATACGTAACTCCATATTTATCGAAATATACAGCGTGTTTCAAAACAACGAGACAATCCGAAACATACAAGTTCCTTGTACGAAAAGAAATCGAAAAATCCTTTAAATGAACATAAATATCGTGAAGGGATTATTCAGTACGTTCTATCGAGGGACAAGCGCGACGTTTTAACGAGGAAGTACCGTATTTGACATAATTATTTTAAATAAAAAAATCACAAGGTTACCATTTACTATTTTGTATAAAATGATTACTATCGATCATCTAAATCTCCGGATTCATCTTCAATACCACTCTAAACTTCTTTACAAAGTTTGAAGTATCATAACACAAAATAAAAAATAATTTCCTATCTGGAAAAAGAAGTAAATACAGAAAATCGTGCACCTTGGTTCAAAACATTTTTTAACGCTGGGAATATTTTACGAATGACATAATTTACGATCCTGTACGATAGAAATACACATTTTTAAACCTGAAATTTGAAACAGAGTGTATAAAAAATAAATGGAAGCTGTTTAATCTGACGTCTGGGAGCAAATCAAAAAGATAATATTTGAAGAAATGTCGAAATTTGTGTGACACCTATAAACGAACTTGGCATTCATACATTACGATTACAACACTGTTTTACCGTCTATCATTTAATTCTGCGGTTACGTAATATTAGGCGTGTACCAAAACTCACACTGCGCACACTGAAACCGTATATAAATGTTCCGCTGCTTCTAAAAACACTTGTCACGTTATCGTACGAAGCTTCTATATTTTCAACCAAAGAAGACAAATTTTGTTCTACGATCGACACATTACTAAATTACAACTATTACGCATAACAGATACATTATGGATATTCCCTTTCAGCTTAGTTGAATTTGAATTATGATAATAAGTGGTACAGTAGCAACTTGAAACGAATCTTATTTTACCAACGCTCCATTCAAGCTTGAACGCGTGAATGTATTTTCAAAATAGTCCATCGTGTGCTTACAGAAGAGCTTATGTTTGCTCTTGTAATTACGAAAGAATAATAAACGTAAGATAAGAATTTGAAAGGTAAAGAAAAAGTAGAGAAGTGGTGTGGGGTAAGGCAATATAATTTGGTCACGTGTATGTAAAAATGATGGTCCAAGATTAAAATGTATCACAGAATTGCCTTCAGGTAGTATGTACGCTTTTTCGCTTATTTTTTGGAAACTGAAATACCTTTTCGAAATAGAATAGAACGAAAAGTTTGATACTAAGAAGCTTGTACGAAGTGTGACAAAAAAAAAGTGCAATTTTTAATTACTTAAAGAAATTTGTAATTATTTTTGCTATAATATTGCTATTTTCGTAATAATACGCTTGTGCCAACGTTTCTTTCAGGTTTCAAAACGTTTCTGGAATTCACTTTGTGGTATGGTATTTATCGGAGTCCGCCATTGTGAGATTTAGCATTTTTTATCTTTTAAAAATAGTATTAGAGTATTATTATTTATTCTAAACCTTCTTCAGGAATAGCTGTCAAAAATATTTGTTGTATTTATCAATTTTAAGTATTTATGATACAATGTTATTGGTGAAATACTGAATTGATACAAATATACATAATTCCACCCTTGTAGGGATAAAATGTTTTCCCCAATTATTCTTTCTGCAAATGTATTGATAAACATAAACTGGCAAAAACTTCGCAGCTGCTCCTTATCAAGACTCAACTAAGCGCCACCGAGAATAATTTTATTTAACGATACGTAAGAAGAAGCGAATCTGTCAACGATGGATACTCGTTTCTCGTACATCTAAGCCTATGTGTCGTTATAAATTTAACGATAAGTAAGTTTCACATCTGATTTACGTATTCTGATATCAAGCTGTTATCTGATATAATCATCAAGTAGAGTTGCAGATCGCGTTTACTTGATTTAGTTCAGTTGCAGATAGATACTCGTTGTAAAGTAAGAAGCTGTGCTTGAGCTGTACGGGAGCCCAAAAATTTTTGAAATGGGCACGGACGTAGAAAAAGTCAAATACGCATCGCCGGACGGCTCAAAAACGTGGGAGTATTTGACTATTTTCACATGTAATTATAATATTATCTTACCAAACAAATATTTTTCACGTCGAACGATATGAAACAAAGCTGGATTGTGATATTTAAAAATGTGTAATTACATTTAAGAAGGTATTCTACTGTATTAATCATTCTACCGCAAACCTTTGGAAAAATCGATCTTCTTGTTACATTTTGTTAAAAAATATGATTTGAAAAATATATGTGCTAAATCCAATTGTCCAAACTCCTCGTGTCTTTCATAGTTTTTTAGTGTATGATAATAATAAAAAACTTTTTATGATACTACATTATAGCCTGTACTAAAATCGATCGAATGTCTCGTTCCTACTAGACTTTTAAAATTCTAAAAAGCATTCGAAAATTAATAATTACGCTTTAAAGTGTTACTCATTTTGTTTCTCATCGTTTGACCACAGTGATCGATAAATTTACCGCGATTAATCTTATTCGTTTAGGTTCCCTGATGGCAAGTTCCATGGGCTTCATCATAGGATGGAATTCACCAAGCATCGTAATACTAATGGATAAAGAATCACCCATTCCAGTCACAGCATCGAGTGTTTCAACTTTAGTAGCTACTGTATCTATTGGTAACACGGTGGCACCGCTAATTAACATTTTCGTGGCTGACAAGATTGGCAGGAAGAACACTGTGCTGCTCAGTGCTTTACCGCTTTTAGTCAGCTGGAGTTTAATTACAATTGCCACGTCTATTTGGGTAAGACACATTTATACACATACGCACATCCTTAACTTCTTTAAACTTCTTGGACACCCGTTGTACATAGGAAGTACAATAGAAACAGATTCGAGACATAAAAATAAGAAAAAGAATTCGTATAAACATATATCAGACATGATCTTACTTACTTAACAGCACAACTTGACATTGGTCCATCATTTTTCCTATTTAAGAGTCATGAGATCAAGCGAATTTATAAACAATAACATCTTGGAGTAGAAAGTACATGTACTACTATCGATTATGTAAGACACTTGAAGCAAGCTTATTTAACATATTTGGAAAACCAGTTTGTTTGAGATAAATAAAAAGTTAACCGAAAAAATTGAAACAAATGAAATTAATGATTCTGAAATAATCAGAAGCAAAGATAACTATATTGATACTAAAAATCTGATTTGACTATTAATAAATGTACATTAAAAGTTCAATAGAAGGATCGAGAATTAATTTGTAGAGCTTATCAGTACCGGAAAGTTCGATTTCGATGATGAGTCCCCCATTCTAAATAATTACAATTACTCTATAAACTACTAATCCGAGAGTTAAAATAATTTTACTTAATTTCCCTGTTGCCGGGCACAATGATCGATAACCACCTTCTGTTGCAGGAACTGTACGTGGCAAGATTTCTGGCTGGAATTGCGATGGGCCTGTTTATTTGCGTTGTACCGATCTACATAGGCGAAGTATCGTCAACGGATACACGGGGTGCCGCGAACTCTCTGCTAGGCGTCACATACAATATGGGTATCCTCGTAACGTTCATAGCTGCGCCGCAGTTCACGTTATCCTTTATGGCCGGGATTCTCTTGGTCGCCAGCATCGGTTTCGTCATCTCCTTTTGGTTTATGCCGGAATCGCCGTATTTCTTGGTGATGAAGAACAGAATGGATCAGGCGGAAGAAGTGCTGGAAAAGCTGCGCGGCAAAACCAACGTTTCCGACGAGATGCAAACGATCGTCACCACCCTATCGAAGAAGGGGGAGGAAGTAGTGAGGAGCGGTACCCTGAAAGATATTTTCACATCCCGTGGAAACTTTCGTGCTTTCGTCATCATCATGCTGTTCACCGTGACGCATAATTTCGGTGGTTTCTTCCCGATTATTATATACGGTCAATTAATATTCAAGTCGGCCAGCAACCTGATGACCGATTACACGATGAACGTTATCATCGGCGTGACGCAAGTGGTCTCCTCGCTTGTAACGATTTTCCTGGTGGACAAACTTGGCCGGAAGCCGCTGGTAATCGTATCCGGCGGGATCGCTGCCATATGCAATCTCGTGATAGGTGTATTCTTTTACGCGAAGGAATACATGAATCTGAACGTGGAAACGTTCTCGTTGGCGCCGTTCATAGCTGCCATACTGTTGGTCTTCACTTTCACTTGCGGTCTGGTCTGTCTACAGATCATCCTGATGTCGGAGATCTTCGCCACGGAGATCAAGGCGATCGCCACGTGTCTCGTGGGCGTGCTTAGCGGTGTCCTGGCCACCGTTGGCTGTAAACTTTACATATGGGTCGCCATAAGTTTGGGTTATGGTCATTCGCTTCCGTTCTTGGCGTATTTTGTTGTTGTGGCAGTCTGCACGGTGGTAATCTACTATATTACACCCGAAACGAAAGGCAAAACGTTTATAGAAATTCAAAGGAAACTAAATAAGGGTTGATTAGCGTAGCTTCTTTTGAATTTGACATCGCGCGTGCGTGCAGAGAGTATTCTGTATGCTCTGCTGAGAAAACAAATCGTCGTTGTTCACAAATATAATTGTATACAGTAATTTCTCGTCTCAAAATAGAATGTTATTAAGGTTCATTAAGAGAGCGAATTATTTTTAATTATTATATATACGTTTGAGAGTTTTTTAGAAACGATTTAGGTGAATCGATCTTGAAACGAGGAATTATCGTGAATGGAAGGCTGACAGCATTTTGTATAAAATTAAGTGCTTGAAAAATGAATGTTCTCATCGGTAATAACAGTCTAAATTGCGAGCGAAAATAATGCCGTGAAAGGCATATGATGTTCAAAAAAAAAATAGCGATAATGGTTTGGCGATTACTTTTATAGCACAAATTATAAACTATTTAATTCCGTAATTTAAGGCTCGTATATTCCGTAAATTTTTTGTTATAAATGACGTATGAATGTATGAAAATTCTTGTTCGAAATGTCTCGTCTTGTCGATGCAGCTTAAAAGGACCTGAGTTTTCGTTTTAAGTTAAGAGAGAAGAATTTGTAAACTTTGTACAAAAATTCCGATGTAATGTAAATAAAGAATACTATTGTATGAAATTGTTTAACGAGTTTAACTTGAATATCAGTATATCCTAAAATTTGTTCTCAAACAATTGATTTTATTATTATAATCGACTTCAACCGAATTTAAAGAAAAATATTTCCGTCGTTCTCTGAGATTGTGGTTAATTTAACTTTAAAAAAGTTTCACTTTTCATTTTTCTATACGCGAGTAAAAAATTATCGCCCAACGCAAAAATCGAGATATTAAACTGACAATGTAATCGTTACCTTTTTGTATATTTCAAATGTTACACGTTTCATAGTTACTTATGTTTTAACATTGGTCGTCGCATTCGACAATATAAGGAGGAGCACATTCGCTATGTTTGACACCGAAAGAGAATATGGGGGTTGCTTTGGGAGGTTTGACAAGATACTTTGGACCTGGACTGCGACAAATTGCTTTTTCAGCTCTTCTATCAGTTATGCTATAAATTGGTGCCCTTGGTGTGACCAAATGTATACTGTAAGGACGAGGACCTGGCACGGGATCACATTTTAGAGCGGGTATACGATGCCCCCTAAAATGCACATATTAAACTCTTATTAAATAATTAAAATCATTTTTTAAGATTGCTTATAGAGGAATGATCCTTTATAAATACAAATGGGAATATTCTAGACTCTAGTATATTAGCCCTTTACACTTGACTGGTTCCTTTAAGAGTCAATAATGAGTATTATTAAATAAAAGGACATTTTTTTATATTTTAAATATACCTTCTTGTACCTTAATAAAGTTTGCTTGTACCAATATTTTTCGAGTACAAAATTCATGAAAATTACTAGAACTGTTAGATTATAATACGACAAAGGAAGTTGTGGAAATGTGGCCATCTTCTAACAAATAGTGACGTATTAGATATAGAAATTAATAAAACCACAAATAACTATAATAACGCGACTAGATAAACACGTTATGTGCAATGAAAAAAAATAATGCGTACATAGAAAATGCTGGGCTCTCATTAGGTAGCGGTACATAATAAGGCCCAGGTGTGGCGCAACCGCCTCTGTGTTTAGTTCTGGATTTGATTGAGAATGCTGGGGCTTTCGGAACTGGTAAAATATATTTCGGGCCAGGTCCACAGGAGGTATCTACGAAACAAAAATTGTAGTTGGAAAAACTGGAGATTAGCTAACTTTTAAATATTGATCATTAAGATAAAAATATTAGAAGAAATAGTTTTGTGTAACTAATAATACTATTGTACAAATAATAAGTAAAAACAAAATGGGGCGTACCAAAAGTTTTTCCAACTAATCCAAACGAGAAACCTTCACGTTTAGGTTCCTTTATCAAATACTTTGGTCCTGGTCCTAAACATTCTTGTAAAGTAAGAAGTCTTGTACCGAATGTATACGCTGGATTCCGATATCTAGAAATACAATGTTCTTGAAAACCCACGAGTGTCTTGAGCCTATATTTTGGACCAGGACCTTACAAACAAATATATATAGTTTAAAATTAGATTTGTCCTATTTTCTTCGCGCTACGATAATCATATTTAATTATTTACTTCTAAGTCCACATATGACATTTACTATCGGCTTCCCTGGTTTAGTGTCTGATTGTGGTCCCGGTTTCGGTTTTGATGACATGTTTGTGCTTGATAATTTACATTTCTTTGACTATTGAATTAATTTAAAATTTTTGATGTTATTTGTACGCCATTATTTTAGATAGAAACGGTTGTTTGTTGAAATTCATGAACATATCTGTGATTTGGAAACGTTCACGCATATACGAGGTGTTCCACAAAATTTTCGTTAAGCCAAAACTTAGAATGTACAGTCCACCAAGATCTACCGCCAAAATTTTTCGAAAACCAAATAAAACAATGTTGAAATACTTGTAATAGATTTTCTACAATAACTTTTCATTTGATGAAACATATACGTTTCTTCTGATGCTTTCATTTGACTCGACTGTACATGATAAATCCTGACAACTCTATAAAAATAATTTACACGAGTCGTAACAATGTATAAATTTATATTTTAAACATATAAACTAAGTTACACACATATAAAATTGCTTTACGAAGATGCAATACATTTGTCAGCCGTTCAAAAAGCTGTGTACACATTAATCTTCGTCTAATTCTGTGATAGGTAGTCCAGCGCATTCGCTGTGTCTGATACCGAAAGAGTACATCGGTGCTTGTCTTCCAACGAACTCGGGATAGTATTTTGGCCCTGGACTAAAATCTATATCTGGTAAATCGTGTCTCCACTTTAATCCAAATGCTGGAGAACTACGTTTCACAACATCAATGTTAATGTTTGTATAAGCTGCTGGACCAGGGCCAATGTCTTCTTGTCTCAGTTCATGATAACCACCTCTATAGCAACGAAATGTAATTGTAAAGAATGCATTTCATATCAAAATTCCTCCTTAATAAATATTCTATATTTAATTCGTTATGCGTATAAAAATGTGTCTCGAACACAGATTATTTAACGCAAATTCTAAATACGTACATCGAAAATGCACCCACAGCTCTTTTGTCCGGAATCTTGGGCCCTATACATGTTGGTAAAGTATATGCATTTGGGCCAGGACCAGTATCGCTAATTTTCGTTCTACTTCTAGATTTAATTGTATAAGCTGGAGGTCTGATATTGTGATTCATCGGTGGGCACTTTTCTGGGTAATGTGCTCCTGGCCCTGGGCCTAAATCTCTTACTAAAAAGTATAGCGAATATCATAAGTATAGCCTGATAATGTTTATTATTATACATACCAACTACATATACGAAATTGTGCTCGAATTAAATAATATAAAGAAATGAAAATAGTGATTTAATTTAAGAAATTTCGAAACGCAAAAAGAACACCTACTGCTGAAAGGTTCTCTGGTAGCTATTGTATATGCTGGTGATTTGTCTAATCCATAATTTGTTAATTTAGAAACATTATATTTTGGTCCAGGACCAACGCTTGGTATAAAAATTTTGGTACGATGACGTATACTATATGCTGGATGCCTTTGTCGAGACGGACAATGATCTTCATAACCAACTAAAGGCCGTAATTTGTAAACTGGACCAGGACCTACATACATGGACATATTTTTACACTATCGAAAACCATTGGTTGGTATTTAAAATTAATAATGTTATTGTATGTACTGAAGTAAACAATTAACCTTCCTTATTTTGTCAAATAAATTATCCTAACCAACGTCGAGAATAAAAAGGATTATTGCACAAAAGTAATAAATATAATTTTCTGGACGAATTCTTACCCCTTATCATGCAACTTAATATCTTTGGTTCGTTCTCTTTGTTCTCCATTTTCTATAGTGTAAAATAGTATTAAAAACGATACAAAAACGATACAAAAACGGCACAAAAATTACATAAAAATGACATAAAAAGTAATCAAACACAAGAATGGAAGTGATTAATAGTCTGAAACTTTAGGAACAATATTCAGAGCATTTACAGTACTTCACGTTACATTCGGAATGGACACTTACAAAATGAAGTTCACGTCAAATGAAAAATATCAGCTGTAACCATATTGATACGCGATAGAATTAATCAATTAAACATTACTGTCATCTATGCATTCATATCTGCAAAATTTTCTTAGTTTCTCTTAGTTATACATAAACGATAGTAGGAAACATTTCTACATATATTTAAGAAGATTGCTAGTAAAGTAATATTTATTATTATTAATCGTTCACATGATATTACGTAATAAATGAATTAATAAACATTCAACGCGATATTTATGAAAAGCAAACGCGAAAAATAGGAATTCGCAACTCTATTTTTAATGGAAATATATTTATGTTTCGCGACGCTGATGCAAATCGCGTTTTGCCCAAAAATGATGGACCAGATGCTGGTGTCTTCCATGATGGATGCAAATACAGATGCAATAAATAAACTAACTACTGCAAACTACTGTTAACTACAATATAGTGGCACATATGGGGATGAAGCTAGACATTTCAAATAACGCAACGCTAAGGGGCAAACAACGCGATCAATCAAAATCGCAACGCTAATTTACAATAGAAAAAATTCCAAACGCGACTTGCAAGAATAAAAGCAACCGCGAATGGTAATTATTCGCAACGCTACCCTGAAAAGCAAACGCGAAAAATAGTAATTCGCAACTCTAATAGCAATCGCGATTATCGATCATTCGCGACCCTATCTTTGAAGCAAACTCCCGTTTCCTAAGTTTGCGTAAAAAGAATCGCGAATCGTGTTTAGTCGCAACGCTAACATATCAACGCGATGAATATTAATTCGCGACTCTACGAGCAAACGCGGACATTGTATAGTGTTTGCAACTCTAACTTTAATCAGGGGTTCATGGTACATGTAAATGCACATGTACTGGCCACTAAATGAACTAACTACTTCTACTGCTACAGTTAGGGTAGAATTTGGGCATTGAAAATATCGCAACGCTAATTTATAGTATGAAAATTGCAAACGCGGTTGATATTCGTTATATGCAAAAAAGAGTAAGAAAGCAACGCGAATAGTAGTAATTCGCAAATCTAATAGCAATCGCGTTTACTGATTATTCGCAACGCTATTTTAAAAGCAAACTCCCGGTGCCTAAGTTTGCAAAAACACAACCGCGAATGGTAATTATTCGCAACGCTACCCTGAAAAGCAAACGCGAAAAATAGGAATTCGCAACTCTATTTTTAATGGAAATATATTTATGTTTCACGACGCTAATGCAAATTGCGTTTTACCTAAAAATGATGGACCAGATGCTGGTGTCTTCCATGATGGATGCAAATACAGATGCAATAAATAAACTAACTACTGCAAACTACTGTTAACTACAATATAGTGGCACATATGGGGATGAAGCTAGACATTTCAAATAACGCAACGCTAAGGGGCAAACAACGCGATCAATCAAAATCGCAACGCTAATTTACAATAGAAAAAATTCCAAACGCGACTTGAAAGAATAAAAGCAACCGCGAATGGTAATTATTCGCAACGCTACCCTGAAAAGCAAACGCGAAAAATAGTAATTCGCAACTCTAATAGCAATCGCGATTATCGATCATTCGCGACCCTATCTTTGAAGCAAACTCCCGTTTCCTAAGTTTGCGTAAAAAGAATCGAGAATCGTGTTTAGTCGCAACGCTAACATATCAACGCGATGAATATTAATTCGCGACTCTACGAGCAAACGCGGACATTGTATAGTGTTTGCAACTCTAACTTTAATCAGGGGTTCATGGTACATGTAAATGCACATGTACTGGCCACTAAATGAACTAACTACTTCTACTGCTACAGTTAGGGTAGAATTTGGGCATTGAAAATATCGCAACGCTAATTTATAGTATGAAAATTGCAAACGCGGTTGATATTCGTTATATGCAAAAAAGAGTAAGAAAGCAACGCGAATAGTAGTAATTCGCAAATCTAATAGCAATCGCGTTTACTGATTATTCGCAACGCTATTTTAAAAGCAAACTCCCGGTGCCTAAGTTTGCAAAAACACAACCGCGAATGGTAATTATTCGCAACGCTACCCTGAAAAGCAAACGCGAAAAATAGGAATTCGCAACTCTATTTTTAATGGAAATATATTTATGTTTCACGACGCTAATGCAAATTGCGTTTTACCTAAAAATGATGGACCAGATGCTGGTGTCTTCCATGATGGATGCAAATACAGATGCAATAAATAAACTAACTACTGCAAACTACTGTTAACTACAATATAGTGGCACATATGGGGATGAAGCTTGACATTTCAAATAACGCAACGCTAAGGGGCAAACAACGCGATCAATCAAAATCGCAACGCTAATTTACAATAGAAAAAATTCCAAACGCGACTTGCAAGAATAAAAGCAACCGCGAATGGTAATTATTCGCAACGCTACCCTGAAAAGCAAACGCGAAAAATAGTAATTCGCAACTCTAATAGCAATCGCGATTATCGATCATTCGCGACCCTATCTTTGAAGCAAACTCCCGTTTCCTAAGTTTGCGTAAAAAGAATCGCGAATCGTGTTTAGTCGCAACGCTAACATATCAACGCGATGAATATTAATTCGCGACTCTACGAGCAAACGCGGACATTGTATAGTGTTTGCAACTCTAACTTTAATCAGGGGTTCATGGTACATGTAAATGCACATGTACTGGCCACTAAATGAACTAACTACTTCTACTGCTACAGTTAGGGTAGAATTTGGGCATTGAAAATATCGCAACGCTAATTTATAGTATGAAAATTGCAAACGCGGTTGATATTCGTTATATGCAAAAAAGAGTAAGAAAGCAACGCGAATAGTAGTAATTCGCAAATCTAATAGCAATCGCGTTTACTGATTATTCGCAACGCTATTTTAAAAGCAAACTCCCGGTGCCTAAGTTTGCAAAAACACAACCGCGAATGGTAATTATTCGCAACGCTACCCTGAAAAGCAAACGCGAAAAATAGGAATTCGCAACTCTATTTTTAATGGAAATATATTTATGTTTCACGACGCTAATGCAAATTGCGTTTTACCTAAAAATGATGGACCAGATGCTGGTGTCTTCCATGATGGATGCAAATACAGATGCAATAAATAAACTAACTACTGCAAACTACTGTTAACTACAATATAGTGGCACATATGGGGATGAAGCTTGACATTTCAAATAACGCAACGCTAAGGGGCAAACAACGCGATCAATCAAAATCGCAACGCTAATTTACAATAGAAAAGATTCCAAACGCGACTTGCAAGAATAAAAGCAACCGCGAATGGTAATTATTCGCAACACTACCCTGAAAAGCAAACGCGAAAAATAGTGATTCGCAACTCTAACAGCAATCGCGTTTACTAATAATTCGAAACGCTATTTTTAAAGCAAACGCCCGGTTCCTAGGTTTGCATAAAGACAATCGCGAATCGTATTTATTCGCAACACTGATATATCAACGCGATAAATATTTTTTCGCAACTCTACGAGCAAACGCGAACATTGTATATTATTCGCAACTCTAACTTTAATCAGGGGGTATTGGTACATGTACATACACATGTACTGGCCACTAAATAAACTAACTACTTCTACTAATACAGTTAGGGTAGAATTTGGGCATTGAAAATATCGCAACGCTAATTTATAGTATGAAAATTGCAAACGCGGTTGATGTCCATTATATGTATAAAAGAGTAAAAAAGCAACGCGAATCGTGATTATTCGCAACACTACCCTGAAAAGGAAACGCGAAAAATAATATTTCGCAACTCTACGAGCAATCGCGTTTATCAATAATTCGCAACGCTACTTTTAAAGCAAACTCCCGGTACCTAAGTTTGCATGAAAACAATCGCGAATGGTAATTATTCGTAACACTACCCTGAAAAGGAAACGCGAAAAATAACAATTCGCAACTCTAAAAGCAAACGCGATTATTGGATATTCGCAACTCTATGTATATCATAACCGCGAGTTATGGGGAGGAATGGCTGGCATGTATGGTGCAATCATGTACCAGGTACATGCACACGTGAGCCAGCCAGAGAAATAAACTAACTACAACTACAGACGAGTTAAGTGACAAAGTAGTAATAGGAATGACTTTTCATTCTCATCCGAGGATGAAGATGAAAAGCCATTTGTTGTAGCCCACTCTTGAGACGGTTTGTCAGGGCCTCTTCGGCTCATCTAGAGCCTTTTCTTTCTTCGGCGGTCCTGCCGATGCCTGAAACTTACCAAAGACTGGGCTCGAGATTTTGTGCAATACGTAGCCTTCCAACAATATACGAATTGTTGCAAGAGCATACGTGGTGAATCTCGAGCGGGACGAACGTTTCGAAAGGGACCTGATCCCGACCGCGAGCGCGAGAGAGCGACTGTAAGAGTCGCGCGATTCGAGGAGTCGAAATTAAAGCCGAAACAAACAGCACAAGTGCACCGTTTGAATCAGCAAGATTTCTACTCTCGAACTCGTAACTACAGGAACAGAACTGCCACGCAAAAACGCGCCTACCCGAATTACTAATGTGGACAGTCCTGCCCTGACACCTACCTACTTAGATCTAAACACACACACCAGAGAATAAGTTACCTGCCTACCTAGCGCTGCATTTAAAAAATTGCAAAACTCATTCTCGCAAACATACACTCCACGGTTCTCATTCTTAATGTCCGAGCGCGACCTAAACTAGAGAGGACTCCCCGGGGTTCCCCCGACACCCGGACACAACTGACTCCTGTCATGCTCTAAATGTACGTACCATTTTCTGTAATCGACTGACAAAGACTAGTGACCATTGCGTAGTTAAACATTTATATTGGACGTCTCAATCTATGTAATATAGATCTATTATCTATTGTATATATATATATGTATGATTATATAAAATTGAGAAGCTAATTTATTAAGTATTTTATAATATTTCTGTCGTGAGTCAACAATTGTCGAATAAATAGTAAATGGCAATTTAATATTATTATTGTAACTAATACAAATTTCATGTTACAAAAATTCTGTATGTAAATTATAATTATAAAAACTTCTGAAACGGCGCACTTCCCACAGCCTAACCACACACACACATGTGGAAAGTACACCGTGCACGATGCACTAGGCAATGTCAGTCGCCAATGCATTATTAGAAATTGTTATAAACTAAGTCATCGTGTACATTGCCTTCGCTCATGCAAATAGCACCTGGGCATGTGCGTGAACTTAGGCAACGAACACGGAAGTATTAGCCTGAAAATCCTGAACTAGAAGCAGTGATTAATAAACAATAATAACGGGCTAACATTTCATTTTTCAGTTATAACGATTCGACTTTTTCTTTCTAATAAATCAAGAATAAAAAATTTCAGATTTGAAATGAAGAAACGCTATTTGTGAAAATTGTTCTGATTAAAATTCAATTAAGAAGAACTTTAAATAATTTAATTTGAAAGTTTCGAACAAATTGTTCAAGTGAACTAATTAAATTATTCAACCCTACGGCGAGTCTGTCGTCAAAGCGAATTTTTAAAACATGAAATCAGTAAATAAATGTTGCTTTTGACTCGAGAATCTACCGATCGCGAAACGTTTTCTTGTACATCAAATGAAACGTGATATTTTGTAATAAATAAAGGAAGATTAATATCTTATATACAAATGAATTTATATTTGAACTTGGAACGGAAAAAATATAAAAATTGCAATCAATGTTGAATACTATATACTCGATAATAATTGTATTGTAATTATATGAATTTAATTATAAGTAAAAATATAAATTCGATTTACATTATAAACATTATTTATTTTGTTACTCTATTTTCAATCTGAATATTTTTATTAAAAATAGTTTATCGTATTAAAAAAATTCAAGTACAAGAAAACCCTAGCCTGAACTAAGTAATAAACAAATATAAGTTACTATTCACGGGTATTTTCAATACCCGCGGTCACTTAACTCGTCAAAAATACTAAGTATACAACCAGTCACCTGCGTTGATTCGAACCTTTCGTTCTACAACGTGATTGGGTACCAGAGGAACACAAATAACATGCGACTCACCAATGATGATAGCATGATGACGATGCTGCCCAGTAGAAGTCATCAAGGAAGTCATCCACCAGTCATCCATCAGTCAGCATGGTCCTGCTAGTTTCTAAGATGTAGGGATCAGGTTCAAAGACTGCAAGAAAACAATTAAAATCTATTGTTAAAATTATAGACTTTAATAAATATTTTTACAAGTATAAATTCATACTTACATTATTCGCTCGCAGAGCATCGCCCAATAGTCCTCTTCAGTAATGTACCGACTCTACTACCGGTAACGAGGAGCTTAAATTTCAAATTGAAAAAAATAATTAACTCGATCGGGAAGTATTAAATTAGATTACCGCGACCGAAGATTGAAAACGGCGAACAAACGAGTCTATTCTCGTGATTCAGAAAACAGGGAGAGCCACGATGCTCTGGAAATGCTTAAAAATTTCGTAAGAAACACTGCTTCTACTATCGCGTTTGCCTAACTGCGTTGTACGACAACTTACTCGGGGTCACTTTACCCTGGAAAACAAACTGTTGCTACGCAGTAAACAATGAGTCTACCGGCCGCCTTGCGCGCGACTAACAAAGTTGCGAAAGAATGCTGAAAAGAAAGATGGAAGAGGATACAAGAAATACAACGAGCACGCGTGTGCCTTTCCTGCTGGTTTTTGTTTCCTTTTCCCTTATTCGATGTTCATCGACAGAAATACTGTATAACTTAAATATAACTCACACTTTTGTCAATTTATAGTTGCAGATGACAAGATTCTTGAATCTGTTAACATTATTCGCTTTAATGAATTATGATTCACAAAGTCGTAATAAATATATCTTTTATAAACAATACCTTAATCACAGACGAGATATACGAGTAGATCTTTCAACTTATGGACTTTCGTGGCCCAATCTGGCTGCCATACCGACCTGAAAATTCGGAGGTGATTTCAGCGCCCTCTTCACATGGATGGCGGTCAGTTGAGAAACTATTCACTGAATTAGTATTGATAGGCAAACAGCGTAGCGCGTAAATACATGCGAGTTGACTATGGAAGGGATTAAAATTCATTTCTGAATCTGTTGGTAACGTTGCAAATTACACGAAAATGCTAATGGCCGAAAAAATACATTAGGTGAAAGGTCTACTCGTATAAGTACCTCGTCTGTGCTTTAGTCACCAATTAAATATTGTTCACACCACCGATTCAATAAGAGTTTGTTCTAACGCCCACGTAAAAAATTAGTAGTGTTACAGCGCACTCTGTGTTTAAGGACAATGACTCTGTGAATCATATTTAACCCGATCATCGACGTCGGTAACATCAGAATATTGTTCTAAAGTCAAGATACTTTTAGATTACTCAGATTAGTAACATCGAGGCCTGATTCTCAAAATTAAAATTTGAAAAGGCAAATGCGAAAAGTTCTTATCGTTTGCAACTCGAAATGGAACTATACAATTAATGCAAATTATTTGCAATTTTAGCCAGATCGAGAAACGCGAATAATTCGTATTTTGCACCTCACATATATTTACACGCAACTACAATCTGTTTACCTATTACACTAATTCAATGAATAATTTCTCAACTGACGCCATCCATGAGAAGAGAACGCTAAAATCACCTCTCAAATAGGTCGGTATGACAGTCAGTTTGGGCTAAGAGAGCCCATAAGGAATTGTATGTAAACAATATTTTACATATTTTAATTAAATTAAGTATACAAGGACATTAAAGTGCAGATACGTATTTAATAAATAATAATTTGTTAACTTGATTGACAACCTATTATAGAATTTAAATGACGTCATTGAACGTAAAAGCAAAAGAGGAGGGGTAACATGAACTGACCCATTGAACCTCGCGTAGCAAAATCAATAATGTATCTCGAGAATCTTTCTTTTTTTATTAAATTTCTTATCGCAACAGTATATAAAAACATCCATTGTACATGTATAACAAATTATTTTATTAAATACTTGTTTAAAAGATTTCATTGATCATTTATACTTTACAATTTTTGTTTACATTCATTATTACAATAAAACTTTCAGATACAATTATTTATTACAAAGCATTATGTATTTTGACATTTCTTGCATAAAATACAATTTAATTTTCTATTAGTCGGAATGTTATTACAAATTAGTGGCATCAAATTTACTACAAATCATATACTAAACAATAGGTTCCTTATGAAAACGTTTACACAAGTGTACAATATTAAAGATTCTAAATTCGCATAATTAAAATTTTTTTTAATTATAAAAAAAAAGTTTTATTATGACTAATAGAAAATCCAAATTGTCTGATTCATACAATTTAAAAAACAAAGTAAAAATTATCTTCTCCTTTATGTAGATATAAAATACAATAAAATCCATTCTTACGCAATAAATATATAACATGTAACAAAATTATCTTGTTCCACATAAATTAATAGAAGCTGTTTAATGATCGTAGAATACTAGGAAGCCTCTTAAAAATATTAATACATGATTGTCAATTAACGAATTGTGAATTTTAGTATCATTAGATTCATCGATACTGCATCATTATTCTTTCATTCTTTTAGCAATGTACCAAACTTAGAATATGATTACATAGTGGCAATTAATGGTACTTCGAATTTAGCAAGCCGTAACAATTACAAAATATGATTTGGACTTCCTCGCGTCTGTGAAATTGTATACACATTTCATTTTTAATAAAAAGTTCCTTAATAATTAAAGTAAAACATGAGATCAACAAGATCGTTTATACAATTCTCAAAGAGAGCAATCTTTCCTACCATTTTCTTGTAATATGCATTAAATCTACTAATAATGTACCTTTGTAGATAATGAATGCCATCATGAATATTTTTTTTTAATTGTTTTCATTTGGTACTGAAAACAGAAAATATTCCAATAAAATATTACCATTGTGGAAAATAACAATTAGTAAATGTTGAAATCCGATCGATACAGTTATACATTTTCCTTTTATCTTATTTTCGATAAAGCATTTATTACCTGTTACCACCTAGCAATTTTTTTGATGAATTAATCTCAATAGAATTCATAAAAGTTTAACTCCAAGTATCATACGCTTTTGCCATTCTTGCAATTTTTTTAACTATTCGGTAATGACTATTACATTAATGTTGATAAATATTCCTTCGATTAAAAACATTTTCTTGTAGACAATGAAATAGTATGACATTCAGAAATATCATAAAATATTTTCAGCTATCATCAAAATATTCAAAACACATTCATTCATAATACAATTAAAAAATCACATATGCTATAAAAACGAACAGATAATAATGTAGGGAAATTACTGACGCAAATGAAAAAAAAATAATTGTACGAATGGAAATACATGGTAGATTAATATCTGATAAAAATAAATTGTATTCGATATCATAGTTGATAAGGACATCATAGTTGGTTACAATTATTTAAATACTATACCTTGATTCTCTGAATATAATTCGTTCTCTGTGACAATAATTTCCAATGAGTCAGTAGGATTGGGCTGATAAAATTTAAATTATGGCAAATAATTCACTAAATAAGGTAAAAATACAACCAATACTTTGTAGTAGTTATAAAAGGAATTTGATTTCAAACGTATGCTTTAATTTATAAATGATCTCATTAATAATGTTACTACGAATCATAATGAAATTAATATTTTATTGAAATATAACTTTTTTATAAAAAAAAATAATGCGATTAAACATAAGAAAATGGCCCAAACCTATGAATGTACACAATCATTGCCTATTTTCAATTTGTCTTCATTTATTGCTATATCATTTGCACTCTCTTTCTATTCTATATCACAGTATGACAAATGCTACATGAATTTTATATGCAATACAATTAATACACATCACTCGGTATAAACGCCGCACACTTATTCACATATTCAAATAAAAAATCATAGCTACTTAAGTATATTGGTTCGGTCGAATTAGATTTTGTACTGAAAAAAATTCACAACTCAAATGTTATTACATAACATTGTTACAAACGTTCTGAAAAATGATATAAACCATCGATTGACTTCGATGTGATAACAGCAGCGACTATAAATAAATAATGAAAATTGTGAAACTGATACTTTTTTCATGAAATATGCATTACGTTAGGATTAGATGATTAACATGACAATAGCATTGACATAAAACTACTGGTAGGACTTATTCTTTGCATTTAGCGGCGCTAAAATTAAAAGAGTACATTTTCAATTTTGTGAAAAATTGGAATAACTTTTTTTATATGATCACGGAGCAAAAACCATTCACTCGATTGTACTCTTTTGACACTAATTTTGGAAAAACGTCCATAAACAAATCATGTCTATGACCCCTAAATGTTCGTAAAAAGGTACTTTTCTTAAAAAATAAAAAAACATCAATTTGAAATTTGGTGAATACATTCATAATCAAAAAGCCAATATTTCACCCAATTTTCAAAGTTTCACGTCAATTTTTTAAAAAGTTATTAACGATTTTCTAGTTCTTATATTTTGACGGCTTTTATTTTTTTACAACCTAACTAATCATCAATCAATTCGAACGTAATGCATATCTTGTGTCATAGGTAATTTTAATATCTATAACTAGCAATTTTTATATTTCACGTAGGACTGCTCGTTTCTGAAATATAAAGGATTTTATGAAAAAAGTACCAATTCGACAACTTTTCATTACATATTTATACTCGCTGCTGTCGTTACATTGAAATTGATCGACGGCTTACATCATTTTTCGAAACATTCGTAACAATATTATGTACGAAAATTTGCGTTGGGTACTTTCTCCAATTTTGAGTATTTTTATATCTAATTTGACTGGACCATATAGATATTTATATATATTTTTTGTTTTCATAATTCTTGAAAATTAATTCTTTTCTTTATCGTGTATGTATCAAATCGACATATTATTACCATATATTTCAAATGTAAATGAGGAGGGTGTACCTACCATTTAGGAAACGGTGTATAGGTATTAAGCCTACTGTGTGATAGCCTACCGAGATGCCATGTATCCCTTCTTTATCCAATCACAATAACACATCTCAAAACTAAAAAATGTGTTTCGGCTTCTTTGCTTTTATCGTATGATACGTTTGTACATTTGCAAACTTGTTCCGTTCTTTATGATTTAATGGGTTGATTAAACTGCGCAGCCAGACGACATTTATTTGTGAATACTACAAAGAGCAAATAGTTTTTATTTATGGCAGTTTCAACAACACATGATTGCAAATAAAATAATGATCAATTATTAAAAATACTACAAGTTACTTACACTGCTTTGTGGGAGTATCGTGTTTCTCGTTATCATTATCACCATCCTCCGTGTTACTGCTATCATTTTCAGTACTCGTAACAGTTGCATCCTCTGTTGAACAGTCGACAATCTTTTCTTGTTTGCACGTGAAAGTTTGTGCAATTAAAATGTTCTCCGAAGATATACTTTTTTTGGGAGTCAAAGAGAGCGACGGAAGTGGCAATTCAGAAGGATGAGGAGCAACGACGATATTACGTTTGGAAGAAAAGTAAGGTGAAGTGCGTGGATTTAAAGGATTTGCCGCAGCCGGTAATAAATTTTTTGTCGGCGATAATAGGTTAAACGTACTATTATCGGATACAATTTGACTCCAGGAAGGAGGTAACGTTAACGGAGGAACCTGTTAATACAAAAAATGCAATGAAATTATAAACTACGCCAGTGATAATGTTCAGTACTGAAAGAATTATTTACCTGCACATTGGTAGCGTGTTCATCCTGTGGATATGTAAACTTCGTTGGAGTCATCCAGACTGAAGATTCCCACTGATTCTTACTTAAATGCTACGATTTAACAAACTTTATTAGTAATTTGTAGGTTAGTAAGAAAAGTATATGCACAAAATAATTTGAAAAAAATACCTCGGGCGGAGAATCTGGTTTAGGAGGAGGCGGTGGAAAACCGTGCGGCATAATCGGAGTACGCATTAAGCTTTTAAGAAAGCTTTCACTTCCATTCTCTTGCAATGACCAAGGAACCAACTGATCTTCTGAAGACGATGTTTTCCAATCCCTGTCAGATTCCTTCGACCACATACTGTTCTTTTCAATTTGCTTCCAAGAATGCTGACTTTCGATCGTTTGTCCTGTCCATTTTGCACGTTTTTTCACCGCACTTGAATTGTTGGAAATGTTCATGCGAGAAGAAGAATCGCTTTCAAACGATTCATTGCTAGAGTCCGTATCACGATACGACGATGCTGATCTATACGTCGGTGGTAATGGTATACCAACGGCTATTTATGAAACAAAATCGAGTTAGAAAATCCTTGAAACGCCAACAATTTTTAGACAGTTACGCATATGTAGTTTTACATACCAGCAAGTTTTTTGTTTAGAGATATAATGTTTTTTTTTTGTCGTGATACTTTCATTGTAACAGTACAAGGTAAAGCTTGCAAAAGTGCAAGAATGTTTGAAAACCCGTATTCTACAGGTTTACAGACAGAACATGTAGTTGACAAGTACGCTGTCTCAAACTGTGAGAGCTTCAATGTTCCGCCATAATTCATCAATACACGATATAAATCACAAGCGAAACAATGTAACGGTGTAAGCTCTATTAACTGCTCGTCGTTCACTGTTGTGAACTGTAATAATATGTATATAATTATACAAGTTACTTTCAGAAATAAGCTATGTCCTTTGAGGAAAGTATTCTGATGTTTCTCAAAGGACACTAAGACTAAACTATAACTTACGCGAACTACGTTAGATAAATTTTTCATAAGTTCGTCTATGTTACATGGCTTCAAATAATACTGTGTATAGAGTTTCTGAAATTCTTTAACTGACATTCTGTATTGAGATTGATTCATCAACACTCGACGGCACTGTAGAGTTAATAGTTGCAACTGAGATTTATCTATCATTACAATTGCTGGTTGAGTTGCTAAATGAATAATCTAAAAGATTGGTAAAACCACGAATTAATATACATACTTTTAACGTTAAATATAAATTTTTATGTTAAGACTCTGTACCTTTACAGAATCTTCAAGTTTCTGCATAAGTTGTAACATAGATGTACATCCAAATAACTCTGGTTTTAACTCGTAACCAAACTGTTGTAAAAAGTTGTGCGTAATGTTTGAAACATTAAGAAAACCTCGGGATCGTGGAACTAATTTTGATATTTGTTCGGAAAGTACACGAAGACCTTGCTTTTCTATTAGAGAAATTTGCCTTTCACCCGAATTATCATCTTCGATCTTGACTACATCGGGTATAGCTTCAAATAATTCAATTAACTTGGTAAACCCGTAATCTGACACGCGACACTGATGTCCAAAATGATGATGATACGAAGGCACAAATTTATCAAACTGCATTCTGCATTGGGGTACATGTCGTAACAATTCTATAACCTACATAAAACGTGAGCATATTTTTTATTAATATCAAATTAATTTCCTAGAGTATTTTTAATGCACTTCTACCTTACCTCTAAAGCGAACTGTTTCGTTCGCTCAATTTCTTCTGCAGTTTGTTCACGTTTAGGAATAGCTATCATTTTATCACCACCATTGATTGTAGTGACAACGACAGCGTTTTCCGATACTTCACGGAGTATATCGTCTATTTCACAAACACCGTAATCCACGATATCCCATGGTTTAGCTGTACAATTTTTATGTTTATTTTTTTTCTCTTCGTAACATGTATGATTACATGACTATGATTACAATTTAGTAGGATACAAAATATTTACCTATTACTCTAGCATAAACGCTTGGAAAATCTGAAAGCGTAACTTGTTTACTAGCCTTAGATTTTAAAACTCTCAACAGGTCAGATGTAAAACGACGTACTTGAGCGCGATGAGACAATGTTACTACGCGATTATTTCCTTCGCCCATTACCTAAAATATATAATGTAAATTTCAAGAATAAGCTTAAATTTACCTAAGTTTTATTTTACTTACTTGTACGGTATGTGTAAGTGCTTCTAATAAGTCGATCAATTTAGTAAATCCATAATCAGCAACTCTACACTGTCTTCCAAAATGATGATGATATGCAGGTATAAATCGATTGAACAGTAATTGGCAGTGTGAAGCAGTTTTTAAAAGATCAACTAATTCGCGACTAAAGAGTGCTAATTGATTGGCAAGAGGAGGACTCACACACTTGTTTTCTAAAAAATAAAATGGTACACTTGCAGTATGTCATTAAAGTGTAAAAAAGTAAGAAATTTACCTTCGTTACTATCTTGCGTTTTATTCCCTGTCCAAACAAGATATTTTACACTACCAATACCCTGTTTTAATTCTACACATGATAAACAGGATACCAAATGTTCTAAAGGTACCCCATTTTCAACCACTTGTAGTTTTTCCTTAAATTCAGCTTCATAACAATTTGGCAAACTAAAAAAATTAATCTGATGATAATAGAATTTTCGAAATTCGATAAAAATATTTGTATATAATATACCTAGGCAGTGGTAAACATCCATTATGTGTAGTTAGTAACTGATGTATACGTGGATCAAGAAGTTTTAAAGAAACTTTTACATTAGGAAGTGATGCTACTTTTTGCTCAGCCCATCCCTTATCAAACCATGGTTTTAGCGTATGAGTAGTACAATATGGTAACTCTACTTGTTCCTCCTACAAATTAAACGTTCACTTTACGCTTTGTGTACAATTTATACACTTATAGAAACATTTCACGTCTATTATTTCAGAAAGTTTTCATCGCTTTGGAAATATCGTCACCGCATTTCACCAGTAAAAGGAACAATGGCTCTACTTTCACTAGAGAAGCTCGAACTCGGCTTTATTTATCCATCATAGTGCGTCTAACATTTATACAACGTTAAAATACATATATAACAATATACCTGAGTTGTAGTGTTTAAACATGGTGATGGCGTATTTCTGTGATCTGGATTAAGAGAAACCATTCTGCCGCTGGGGTCTTCGATAATAATACAGACATCCTTCATTTTATATAATTCCGAAATGCTGATGGTAATCATAAAACGACTCTCATACATTTCGCGGAACTTGAACAGGGGAAGTTTGTGACCTGGCACTTCTTGTAGCAACATTACAATTTGCGCCCGTATAACTTGAGGGCTTACTCGACCGCTATGAGCGTAAGATATTAAAATACGTTTATATCCTAATTTACGACGATGTAATTGAGAAATTGCATATTGCGCGTCCGACAACGATGGAACTTTGACACTTGCAGCAAAGTTACCATCAGACTGTATAAAAATAGACACATTTAACACCTAAAAACAAACCGATATAAATAAAAACATTTACATCGATGGTAATGTAATTATATGTATTATAATTTACCACCACATGTTCCAGGAATATAGAAGCGAGCATATGTCTTAGTTTTGTTGGATTAATATTTTGGTCTATGTTAGTTACTTGTAATTCAATAGGTGTGCATGTTTCATTGTTCACCGAAGTTCCATTGTGATTATTTATTGGATTGAAGAATTTCTAACGTGCCAACAATTGTATATTATTATCTACTTATCTAGTAGAAATAAAACATCTTTAAAATTCAAATACCTCAACTTCTTCATTTTCTGCATCACTTGGATGATAAGGTGAAGTGTTTGCACATTGCTGACTCATCGTCTGTATGTTATTCTCGTAAGGTGAAGGTGTTCTGGTTCTACGTACAGATTTTTGATTCTTAAAAAAACAAGAAAAGTAAACGATTAGAATATATGTAAATGTTTTTCTTCGTATCGTATATTTAATTTATTTTATACCTGTCCGTTCCACTGATTTCGCTCTCGTGATTGTAGATCATACAATGGAGATGGACTACGACGTTTGAACGAACTTGACTGAGAATGCGCTGTAACGTAACAAAAATAAAGTGATCGCTACTTTTCAACTTTATAAGAATAAAAATAAACGAACAAATACAAACCATTTCCATTGAAACTGGTTGAAGCATTTAATGGGGGATGTGGTTGCCTTGATCCAGCCCATTCTGGCGGTTGAACAAAAGAAGTACATGTTCCTCTGATACATCTTAGACTCTCAGGAGTTCGAGAAGCTACATTATTTGTAGCTGTATTATCCCGAGCCTGCGGGATGTGAAGTCTCCTACTAAGCACTTTGGTCTTTTCAACCTTGAAATTATTAATTATTAATCACCAAAGAAATAATGATTACATTTAAAACTGATCTGTAAAAGTACAAACTTTATATTGTTCCTCCCACAAATGACCAAATTGCTGTGGACCAGAGATTTGCCACGATAATGGTGATTGGACCCTTGCAAGTTCATTATATGCTCTATTAAAAGCTACATTATTACTATTTGAATATGATCTCCCAACAAAACCAGACGGAGATTGAATAACTCTGTAAATACAAGTAGAAGAACATCAAGTATCGATAAATTTATACCAATTGCATCATTATTCTTTTAAATGTTATATCAGATAAGATCAAAGCTCTTAAAATTTCATAGCCCAAATCAGCAAGGATGATATGTCATCTACTCGCGATTCTAAGGCTCTCCTCGGAAATTCATCATTTGTAAAAGGCTACTTTTATATTATGACTAATTTGTAGAAAATTAATTACGTTGCTGGTGCTGAAACTGGAGCACAATGAGAATTCCATGCTGAACCATATGTTCCAATGACTGGAATTGAAGATTGATAATGTGGAATTTGAAGCGTTCTCCCACCCGTTACCGAAGTACTTGCACTATACATTTGTCTTGAAGAACTAGTAACAATTTCCGATTCACTTACAGCGCGATTTCTATTTGTTAACTTTCCTAGAATTTTAAAATATATTGTACAGAGATATTATACATTAACACACTTTATTGCTGTTATTATTGTTATCTTCATAACTTTAATAATAAAACGCAAAATTTTTAAAAAAGAAACAAAACTACATTACATATGTAGCGAGTATACCTGGAGTTTTCTGAAAATTACTCCCCTGCTCTTTTTGAAATTTTACAGAAATTTTCGAACCAAGAACAAGTTTTCCATCCATACGCTTCTGAGCCCTACCAGAAAAAGTCACATTGTTATTGAGCACAGCAGACTAACTGTAATTACAAGGGGTCAATACACAACATAATCAAATCTGTCTATAAATGACCTTCAAGAACACATTAAATATGTTTATAACATAAATTAAGAAATCAATCGATTTTCTAAAGACACTTATGCTTCTTGTTTTAAATGCACATTTTATTAAATATTCTTACCCATGTCATATTATAACAACTTTTTGTCACCAAATGTATATATTACCAACTTACCTTAAATATAAATAAAATCATTGCATCATGTCAACATTTTAATATGAATAAATAAAATTATAAATAATAACAATATATTAAACAAAACTTTTCAACAATAATTGCTATAATACACATATATAAATGAAACAAATATGTTATACAAATCAAAATTGTGATCTCTCTAGCATGCCACTATGTACGTTACATTGCTATTCCCTGTTTAAATTCTATCTTATTTATGTATTTATCCCTACTACTTCTAGCACAGTTTTTTTTCTTAACACCGAATAACCCAATAAGATGTCTGTAGATAGAGACAAACGATTGGTTGTACATAGAGCGGGTTATTTAAATACAGACATGATACTGCTATTACTTCTGTTGCAATTAAATTGTTACCTCTATATTTTAAGACACGAAGATACTTTTTAAATAACTAAGTAAATGATGAACGCGTAAAACGATATTTATAAAGGATCAAAATAACAAAAATATATATACCTTTCTGCATAAATTTGTGAAGTAAAACGTAAAACTGCAGTATTTGATTGGATTTCTACTACTCGGCCACCAAAGTTTTCAGACAATTGTTTAAGACGACGCTTAACGGACATAACATCTTGATCTTCAGGAAGATTACTAGCTAGTAAGTCATAACATGTGGTAACCTGGAAGGAACATAAATATTACGAAATCCTAAAAATACCCACATTTTTATACAATTAAAGGTAAAAACAAACAAAAGAATTATTGCATTACTTCACAGTTAATTCCAGGAAAAACAAACACTCTTATATGTATACTTCAAACATACACATACATGACGAGTACATAGAAATGTTAGTAATAATGAACGAATAAATACACATATATAGTTCTAGTAAATAATAAATTACATAAGAATAAAAACACGCATGAAATTTATAATAAAGCAGTTTATTATGTAAAGTAATTTTAGAAAGTTTAAATTTTTTCATATTACAAAAAAAAAAGAAATATAAAAACGAATAAGAATACAGTATCTGAAAACAAATTTTAATATTAACAAGTCCATTACCTCCACAGTCCTGGACGGCAGTGATTCCATTAATTCTGAAAAGTCATAATGCTCATTGGCACAAAGTATTAATGCTTCAGAAGTATTCTTCATATGTAAAAGTATCACATGGATTCTTTTTCTATAACGTAAATCACTGAGATCAGCAGCAAAATTAATATCACCAGATATTAAAATTATAGCTGCTGGACTTCCATGAATATCAGCAAACCTCCTAATAGATTGTTTGAGCTTTTCATCAGCAGCATTTTTACACCTTGTAGCAACATGTATTAAATTAATCTAAATCACATAAGATTTATGAATGAAACATTACATTATAAATGGAATTATCTAGGATATATAATAAAATCTTCAAAGAACACATTAAACGAATTTACCTGAGCATCGTTTAATTCCTTCACGACCTGACTACTTTCTTTACAAACATCACAAACTACAATAAATTCTGCTTCCCTGTAACCACTAAAAAATTTGTCTCGAATTACTTGTATTGCAGCCATAGCAGACTTTCCTTTTGGAACCTGTAATAATTTTACACAAACGTGTATTTTATATGCTCAAGTAATATATTTTGTTAATTTTGTTTATGTAACAAGGAATTCTTCTATAAGTAAATAACATTCTGTAATTTATTAAAATAAAAATTGAAAATATATTTTTTAAATTTGAAGTACCAAGAAATAATTATGTCAATGCAATTGAAAGATCTAATTCCATACTAACATGACAATTTTCTATATCCCAAAATACACCAATAGGTGGAAGATATATTGGAGATGCAGGCAAATTGACTGGACTGTCATGATGTAAAAAGGAATGATCATATTTATAATGGCTAAGCAATGGTGAGGCAGATGCTTTATTTTCAATTTTAAAGCTGTCTTTATTGGTGCTGATGCTATCCAATGACCGAGGTATGGTACTTTGAGCATTTTGCGATAAAACTTTCTGTGCAAATAATAACTGTATTAGTCTCTCATTTAGATCTTCAATTTCTTCTTCGTCATTCGCACAAAGTGCTTGATAATCCATAATATTTTGGTCTGCCATGTGTTTTATAGAATATCATTTATCATTCCAATATATAACCTATAACCAAAATAATACAGACGATAAAATATATTCTACTGGAAAACAGAAAGTAAAACTTTCTACTACTATGTAACAAACACAATAGAAGCGAATAATAAAAAATTTACGATGAACGTGTAAAACGACGTTATCGTAAAATTGATAAACTTTAGTATCGCATTTTGATAAAATACATATATAATGTTATCGCTAGTATCGTTGAATCTATAATAATAGTACATATAAATGCAATAATACAATATAATACAATATACAACTGATTCGTATATTACCTAAAATATTAACTCATTACAATCTTAAAGTTTGTATTGAGTGTGTAGCCATACAGAACGTTGTCAAACTTAAGGTTGATGCAATTCTTTTAACAAGTTCTAGAAAATGCACAAAACATCGCACGAATTAAAAACATAAACGTACGTACACATGCATCGTACTAATTCATGACCAAAACTCATACCACATACAGGAAGCAAACACCGAGTAAAGTAGCGAGTAACCATCCGATTTACTGTCTCTCCCGCTTCTTGCGCAGCACGCATGCATACATGTTATAGGCGGTTCTCATCAAACGGTGACTACGTCTCTTGCATCACTATACTGCATCCAATAGGCGCACTCGAGGTAAATAAAATCACGTGATTTCGACCAGTATAGCTTGTGTAGTGTTGTGTGACCACGCGAACGTAGCCACAGAAATATGTATAATCGGTAGGTAAATTAGGAGCGAAATTCAAAAGCGGATGGTTATGCGTGATTGAGAGAATATCGTTAAGAATGCGCGATGCTGGTGGCACGCGTGGGAAAGATCTTGGGTAGAGCTCGAAAACAGGAAGAGGACATCAATTAACAGACCCCGAAACGAATCGCGAGTTTCTTGTAAGTCACGTAATCTTTTGAAAAGGCCTTGTCCTTTGTTAGTCTTTAGGAGTGTCGATCGACTCCAGAGGTGTTGGCGACGCTAAGGAAGTCATAAATTTCCTTCAAGGGTAGTTTTCTCGATCCTCGGAGCAAAGCCTACTTTCTTTTCCCACGTAGGCACCCCGCTGTGTAACGGAAAAGCGCGGCTCCACCGAGTTTCCACCATCACCCGAAAACGGTGGGAAAGTTAGACGCCGATTCGCGGGGGCGTATGTGTACATCAGAAGGACGACCTACCGCTTGGATCTGATGCATCCTTCATCCTGATTGGACTAGGAGGATTTGGCCAACGACTTCGGCGAGGACCTCGGAGGAGACTTTGAAACGCTACGGGCATCAGATTGTCGATTTTCATTTGAAAATAAAGTACGAAGCAGAGATGCCAGAAAAGCACCGCCGGGTGCACACGCACACATGCCAGATACGCGTACGTGAGCTCGTGGAGTTTCGGAAAGTCGACAAAGGCAAACTGACGCATGCCCACTTTCTCGATTCTCCGAAGCTGCCCGAAGTAATTTCGGATCGCCTCGTGGGAGTCGAGAGAGAAAGGCTCACATTTGCCTTCTCGCTCTAAACAACTGAAATCCGACCTCCCGTCAACGGCATACGATTTGGATTCTCGAGCCGAGATTCTCGACTGCCCAGGCATTTTTACTTTCCGACCTATGTAGGCGCACATAAGCAAAGTACCCATAATGAAAAAAAAATGTTGTAAAATTTATTTTACGGAAATACACGTTTTAAAACCCCCTGATCATATTTTAATTATTGAAAAAAAAGAAACTTTTTTTATTAGTCCCATGTCTGAGCACACATATGTATATTATTAATACGATTTTTGAAAATCAAAATACTTTAAGATTGAAAATTAATAAATTAAAATGAGATTCCACTCATTACCAGTATTGTGCCCGCTGTGGTATTTTTCAATAAGAAGAGTTTTTACTTTTATAACATAAACAAAACAGTAGAATTAATAATTGCAGAAATTAATTATTAATGATTTTCCTCGATTGTTTTGAAATAACCGTATCAATTTGTTATGACGAACTAAATAGAACTAACTAGAAACAAAGGAAAAGTGATCCCGTTTGCCAGTTTAATACAAAGTATGGGTTGTATCTTAAATTTTAAAAGGACATAGTCGAATATTTTTAAAGGTACAAAACATAGCGTTTCATTGTAGAACAGTAACATAAGTTAGCAGGTAATGTCATAAAACTGTTTTCCCCAGCTATATCCCTTTTTACCTGAAGTATAAGGTAAAAAGTACGAGCTACAAGGTACGACTATCCGAAAATCGTTCACATTTTATCAATGTAAATGAAGCGGCCTTTCCATCAGAGTTAAATACAAAATTTTGTAATTTCTGTGAAAACAAAACTTTCAGTAAATGTACGTGGTGCTTGAAATTTTTATGTTTTGACTGTTTTTGTGAAAAGTACCATCCAGATTCATGTACTTCGTACATTGAAAATAACATATGTTAAATGTAATCGGTTAAATTTAACTTTAAAAAAAAATATTCGAAGGTCAGACAAAAATATAATGTCATATTTAGTGTACGATTAAAGTATGATTGAATAAATAAAAAAAAAAAGTTCAAGCAGGGTTCGAACCAGCAGAGCAGAAGAAGTTCGGAACTTGCAGGCAAAGACCTCATCACTCACGCCACGCTCATTATTGGTGAACATAGTTCTATTTCTGAAAATAAGTACCTGTAATAACTTTAATAATATCTCAAAGTAAAACCTAACCCAAAACCTGGTACCATTCCAACTTTTCCTTGTTAGAAACGAGTTTTCAATTTGTCTTAGCGAAAATCGCAATCACATTTTGCACATTATTCTAAAACATTTGTGGTATTCGTTTTCAATGCGATTTAAGTAAGCATGTAATGTATAAGATTTCATTTAATGTTTTCTTTTCTAGAGAAGATAGAGAAAAAGTTTATATAATTTTTTTTATATAAAATTTAATTCGTCCTAAGATTTGTATGAAACATTTAAAAGATTTTTTATACACTATGTCTATATATCGGAACAACTATGAAACAAGAGGTATAATCTGTAAGGAGTGTATGTGTGTGGCTAGGAGAACCGTTATCGTTTGCGTCGATAGGAGTGTTTAGTCTAAGCTAGAGTAGGTATCGAGTGAGGTGTTTAGGTTTAAGCTGAAATACGTTTTAGAGACTGCGTCTCGAACGTGCGTTTTGTTTGACTTTGACTGCAGGAACGTCACTCTGTATCGAACGTTAGTCGAGAGCAATCACAGTTTTACGTTTACGTTTTATGTCTTTCTTTTATGTTCTTTATGTTAAATAGTTAGTAAATATTAAATAATATAATTACATCGTTACGTTTAGTGTTCACGTATTTGAATCCGTCCACACGCCTTTGAAATGAGAACATAAAACTTAAATGTAAAGTTTCATTTAAATTCATTCAGCTATTTATATTCAATCGTATTAATAATATACATATGTGTGCTCATACATGGGAATAAAAAAAAATGTCTTTTTTTTCAATAATTAAAATATGATCAGGAGGTCTTAAAACGTGTATTTCCATAAAATGATTTTTACAAAATTTTTTTTTCATTATGGGTACTTTGCTTATGTGCGCCTACATAGGTCGGAAAGTAAAAATGCCTGGGCAGTCGAGAATCTCGGCTCGAGAATCCAAATCGTATGCCGTTGACGGGAGGTCGGATTTCAGTTGTTTAGAGCGAGAAGGCAAATGTGAACCTTTCTCTCTCGACTCCCACAAGGCGATCCGAAATTACTTCGGGCAGCTTCGGAGAATCGAGAAAGAGGGCATGCGTTAGTTTGCCTTTGTCGACTTTCCGAAACTCCACGAGCTCACGTACGCGTATCTGGCATGTGTGCGTGTGCACCCGGCGGTGCTTTTCTGGCATCTCTGGTACGAAGTTAATTTGAAAATAGCTCTTGAACATAGTTTTATTTAAAACTCCCACACTCCGACGAGCAGAGCGGTTCGGCGCTCCACGGGCACCAACCCGCGTTCTCATTTTAAATTCACCGTTAAAATACGCAACAGTAGCTAGATCAGATTATAATTGAGACATTAAGAGTATCGGTCCATTTATCTATCTTGCTCCCTTGCTCTAAGGCAGTCCACATGTGTGTGTAACTGTCGCGACGAATAGCGAGCTAGAGATCAATGTGTGAATACGTGTATCCCTTCCAGCTCTCCCGCATTCCTTCCGCGAGACTTCAAGTCAGCGGAGGACTGTACTTACGTACACTGGTACCAGCCGATTGGTCAAATGACTGGATACTAGTAAAAACAAGCAAGAACACTTTTTTAAATATTTTCTAGATGCAATGCGAAATCTCATTAGATTGCATACACAATGAAGTTGCTGCTCGGTTTCTACTACTATTTCACGGATTCCATGATTGTTGCTGCGCGGTGAGCCGTCTGAGTTATGGTCACTTCAAAAATTTCGATAACATGGCATCGTTAGAAGACGAATCGTTTAGTGAATTGAAATCGCATCTTGTAGATGCTATGCAAAAACCAGAATGGATTCCCTTGTCTCTTACTTTAGTCGAATATCCCCAAGGTAAGTACTTTTTAATTTTTTAACAGAACTTTAGCTCATTTCTACATTTTGATTACGTGTAAATTTTGTCGGTAAATATGTTCGTTTCGCCTAAAAAATATTTCATTTTTTTAAAAGAAACAACGATATTCAACTTATGTTATTTGTATGTTTTACGTTTAGAATTATTTTTTATTACCCTATTTTTTTTTTTTATCAAAATATTTTGGTTCGAAGTTTATGTATGTATTATTCTTTGTGTTTAGATTTCGTTTGTTATATTCTAACTTAAATTTTATATTTACAGGTGATCTGCTCGGAAAGTTCTTAGCTCTAATAAGTTTAATACCATTTGCTATTGTAACTGGTTTTATAACATTAATACTCTTTAGAAGAGATCTACATACAGTAAGTAAAAACTTTAGAAATAATAACTGTATTTCCGATTCATGTTTAAAAATGATTTTTATTTTTAGATTGCATTTTTTAGCGGTGTTATAATTAATGAGTGTATAAATTTTATATTGAAACATACAATTTGTGAAACAAGACCAATGGAACGTAATGTTTATGTTGAATATGGTATGCCATCAATGCATGCACAATTTATGTGGTTTTTTGCTGCATATATCATACTTTTTATATGCATCAGGTAATTTATTTTAATGTGGAAATATACGACAGAGTTATCTTTTACTTTTTTATATTTCTAGGTTACACCATAACAATAATAGTAGTGTATCGGAAAGATTTTGGAGACTCATTGTTATAGCTGCTTGTATAATTATTGCAGTTTTAGTGACGTACAGTAGAGTTTATTTATTATATCATACTAATTCTCAAGTCCTATGTGGTGCGATCATAGGAATTATCTTGGGAACGGTATGGTTTATAATAACACACGTAGTACTTACACCAATTTTTCCTATAATAGTTTCACGGTAGGTTACTATTTTCATAATTTAAATTGTGTACTGTTTGTAACTTGCGTATTATGAGTAGTATTATATTTTCAGGCGGATATCAGAGTACCTACTATTACGTGATACAACATTAATTCCTAATATTCTATGGTTCGAATATAGAAATATTCGTACAGAAGCACGAGCACGCTCACGAAAACTTGTATCAATGAAGTTGCAATGACGTCTAATGTCTGGCCAATGGGCTGACAACAAATAGGAAATAAATGACTGAATAGTAAATGTTAAAAGAAAAGTGATATCATTCCTTCGGTCGGCCGAAACTAAAAAATTCAAAATTCGTTTGGCTCAAAGAAATGTCTTCAACCCTTTGCACTCGGAGACTTTTCTTCGACCACCTACCACTAATTCAAACACACTTTCTTAAGATTTAGATAGTAAAAACTCCAAGGAAACATATCTTCTTTTTTTTTTTAATTTTCCGCTTACCTATTTTGTCCTGTATAATCACTTTAAAGCAATAATCTCTTTGTGTTCCTTTAGAAGGTACATCCAAATTGTTTGCTAGATTTAAGATATCCTCTCAGAGGGGACAGCCGAGCGCAAAGGGTAATTACTGGCGCCGAAGTTTGTTTAAAGAAACATTTAAATGTATAAGGTATTAGTACAAATTTTGTATACAAATTTTCACGTTTATACTACTATACGTATACGTTTTGATGATTAAGTTTTTATAATTTTGCATAAATTATTTCTCAAATAACATTATTATCTTCATTAACCATCACGGTTAGATACATATTCATAACATGTCCTATTGTTTTCTAAAGACAAGTTTTATTTGTAATTTTATAAACAACTATAATTGACTATTTTAAAAAATAAATAAAATTTAGTGCAATAACAATAAAATATGCAATATATAAAATATTAACTGATATTAGGTAATGATCGTTTATTTAACATTTCCAATGTAAATTAAACTGGCGATACTTTGTTAATACCAAACACAAAGTTTAAACAAAGGATGTTAGTAAGACTCATCACTACTGTTCGAAGTTATTATATCCTAGTTTTAGACAGAGTTGTTATTAAATTGTTAAAACTACATTTTTTATTATTTATTTTGTACGTCACTTATTAAACATGTGTAAATACTTTGTCAGTACGTGTCACTAATTTTTTGTTTCATGTATATAAATATAAAATACTTTTTCATCATTTTTATAATTCCAAACATTGTATGTAGTTCCTTTATTTACTTCTAAAGGCTTCAATGTTTATTAAAATTCATATACCTATTTCATATTAAGCAATTAAGAAAAAAAAGGCATAAATAAAAGTAAGTAAGCATTTAAAAGAAACTGAATGCTATATACATACAATAAATTAATAATTTATTTTAAATTGAAAGCTGATTAGTTTACACATTAATTATTGAACAAGGTGGCATCATTTTAGCTATATAGTTTATACATATTATACGTTTGTATTTGGTGCTGGGTGTATTAATTTTGCTGTAAAAGTAATATAAAATTTATTACCTTATAAGTCGATCGTTATTATGTTGCAAAGTTAAATATTATCAATGTAGCAATTGTATAAAATTTAACATATAAAATAAGTAAAAAGTAAATATTGCATTAATGCAAAATTATCACAGTGTAAATATGTAATAACATTTTATAAGGAAACTTTAAATAAAGTTGATGCACTGTATAATGGATTTTTATAACATCTTTTAAAGTTCTAAATATGATTATATATATATCTCACCCAGATGCAGAATTTATTGTACATAACATTAAATTTTATGTGAATTGAAATAAAAAACAGTGCGTTTTACATTTTAATAACTGTTTATAAGTTAACAAAGATTATTTAATCATAAATAAACACGGTATATATGTAACAACGCAATATCGATTTATAATTTTAACCGGATACGGGATAAATGATTCTTCAACGATATCGAGGAATCGAGATTTAAGTTCGACAATATGTCCGAAAACTGCAAAACGCAGATAAGAATTCAAAATCGAGCAGAGGTTCGAAGTTGCTTATTGAATTCTTATTGTCATACTTGATATTTAAACTTAACAGTACCAAAACAGCAAGTTAATTTGGAAGAAGATCGGTGAGTTTCATCAGAATCAGTAATATAAATTTTTAAGTGATCAAATAAATAAGTAAATGACACTTCACGTTATCGTATAAAATTAATATTTAATTTTTACTCGATATGTTAAACGTATCAACCTTTTTGTTGTATCGTAGATTAATTAAATAAAATTTGTGCATTTAATATAAAATTTGTTTGACTGTCGAGGTTACTGTATACTTTTCAATTATATTTTTATTCATATAAATCAAAAATATATGTGAACTTGGTAAACATTGAGTTAATATTATTAATATATTACAGTTTATACTAGAGCATAAAATTATAATCACTGACAGAGTAAAATTTTCAATAATTTTGATTGTTAATTAAATTTTTATATTAACTGTCAAGTCATTTGTTTTTTGTTTTCATACACTTAAATTAGAAGGTCTGAAATGTATTTAATTATTTTAGGATTACAGTAAATTCTTTAAATCAACGCTGAAGCAGTTTTTCTTTCCTCAATGAAACCTGTTCTGACATGTCTTACACTGAATTGGAACATGGTTATCAGGTACATAATAATACTATTCATTTTTTGAATAAACTTAATGTTTTACTTATTCTGTAAATTAAATTGTTATTTACTAATTACTACTTTTGACAATTTGAATAACCGAAGTACATTTTATGACTGTTCTTTGCCTGAACTTTTACTATTGTAGAGTACATTACTTAAAGAAAAGATTATATCATTACATTTTTGTTCTTAATAATACATTTGTTTCTTTTTAGTCAATTGTAATGTTAATATTAAAATAATTATGGAAAGAGCATAGTTAAACAGTATCCATTTTAATCAATGTAAAGTTTCGTTTTAATCAATAACTAGAATATAAGTTTCTTGCAATATTACAATCATTTTAATTGAATGATAATCGATCAATAGGGTTTACGGAATGCCACTCGACCAATTTTTTATGTAGGAGACATAAACACGGTACAACCAACCCTTGTGGGTCCTGTTGCTTCTTCTATATATCGTTCATCAAAAAGAGTAAGTTTTATTCTATGTATTAATACAGAACACTTATTAAATCATTAACTTTGAATTGGTTGATCTATATATTAGTAAGTTGAAAATTATATTGATATTAAAATTAACTTGATGCTATATTTTAAATTGTATTCTATTGAAAAAAAATTGTTAGGACATTAAAGAATAACATATGTTCAATAATTTATTAGGAATAGATAATATCACAGAAATATATTTTATGTATTATAGTTCGAAAATACTTTTTATATAAATTTTAATCAATTTATGTTTATGATTCATTATGTAAAGTTATATATAAAGGTATGTGGAATTTACCTTATTTTTACATTGTAAATATTACAATGTTTATGAAGAAAGTTAGAAAATGATTTCATTTACAAGGAAATAAAGTTCATTATTATTTTAATAATGGATAAACAAATGGTTTTTAGAAATAATTAAAAAATTAGAGAAATGTATCAGCTACTTACATTTAAGTTGTGTAATACATATGAAATCGTAAGTATCTATATGTAATATTTCAATGCATACAATTGTAAGTTGTATTATTATATGTATTTTAACCAATTTATCTTCTTCAAAAGGCATATAAAACATTTTATACTAATTGTAATAATACTCTCATTATTAATTTTGATTGTTTTGTTATCTGCTCTACAAATAACCTAGTGACTTATAAAACCAAAAACATTTTCTTGGTATTTACTAGTCTAAAAATAAATTGGCATGAAACCTACATTAGATTTTGCAGTCTTCTGTAAACTCATGTGTAATGCATAAATTTCAAATATTATGTAATATATTAAAGATAATCCAGAAGTGATTAGTCCTAATATTGAAATAAATTAGTGTCTGATTTTATATTTAATGTGTCATGTGTTTTCCATGTGACTATAGTGAATTGAAATACAAGGTCATTGTCAACAATTTAGACATATTGTTGTATAAGTGTTACTACCAGTTAACTTGTTCAAGACTGGAACAAAATACATTGTAATCATAATGTTATTAACATAAATATATTATAATTTTATAAATGTATTGTAAGTATTTTTAAGTGTTTGAATGGTATTATTTATTGTACGTTGATATATATATTTTGAATATTTTAAACTTGGATCTATAATGGAAAATACAAATTCTTCGTCGCCTACAACAGTTCCTGATGTTTACATTTTCGATTGTGATAATGAAGCAGAACCATATTGGCAAATAATGGTAGAGTTTCTTTTTATTTATTTTTTTCAGCCTTGTATTTTATATGTTACTAAATCTGAATGTGTAATATGACAAGCTGAAGAAAAGAACTTGCACTGTTTTATTAAATTTAGTGTGTGTTACTCTTTTTCATTGTAGCTATTAATATTTTATGATTTTAAGTGTTTATATTGTTTAATTTTTTCTTATTTGTATTTAGCACTACTGTACTCTTCTCAGTAAACAATATTGTTCAAACATACGTATATACACTTAATGAACATTTTTGTTCAAAGAAGATCACTATATAATAATATTGGCTCATATATTTTATAAACCATCGTAGAAGCTGATACAATTTTATAGGCTGCGTAAAATGTGATATCCTAAATGCATAATTCTTTCTTTATCATTAAGCAAAGAGTTCTCTGTTTGTTTACTTATATTCATTCTCGGTTAAACACACAGTTACCTAAGCAGTAATGTTAGCTTTAGAAGAATCAAGAAATAATTTGGAGCTTACAGTTACCTATGATTGTTAGCTTCATTTATAGTCATGATATGATACCAAAGTGAACAGTGTTTGTGCTAATAACAAAATTTTCGTACATGACAATAAATAATATTCGTTTATAATAATAGTATACTGATATAATATTTCGAATTATTACATTAAATTCTCTTCAAATTTTCAGACAGCCCAGAATATTTAGAAACAAAGAAAGTCCAAGGGTAGGATATGATAAGATAAAATAATATATAAGTATATCTGTTGGCTTAGAAATTATTGTACAAGATATGTAACTTAATTGCGTATTATACATATTTAAATAAACTTCTTAATTTTAAAATATATCAGTGTTGGTGGATAGTACAGTGCAATGTACAATAATAAATTCTAAATTATTAATTTGCAAACATAATTTTTTAAGTGTAATATGTAACTGAATTAAATTTAAATATAATTAATAATATGTTAAAGTGACTAAAACAAAAAAATTAGCCACAATTACTTTTTGTTCAACTGTGTGAAGCAGTACAGTAGTGAATTTATGTTGGTGAAGTGTTATTTAAGAAAGTATAGTTATGGAGTGGACATGGTTAAAAGACTGGTGGCGTCTTAAAAAATGGCGTAATAGTAATAAGGAACAGAATTTTATACCCACCTCTAATGTTGAAGATGTCACAGGCTTGGATGCACAATGCTATTGCGATGAGTGCTTTGTACGTTATAAACAATGTTTCAGCAAATTGTCAGATACAAGATTTCGTACTATATAAAATTATTGTTGCATTCTTCACATACATTTAAACGTTATTTTATATATATAGTTTTTTTTATTTTATGACTTGTAAGAAAATATCGTAATTGAGAAAAGTTTTGAAAATATTTATTTCTCAGTTTGACTGTTAACAAAAATAAATTTTTTTTTTCATAATTTTTATCTTTGATTAAAGGCATACGTTGAAAAGTATTGTGATGTATTCATTTTTGTTAATTTTTTAAATATATATTGGTATATACTAAATTTATAAGGTAATAAATATTGCTTAAATTGTATGTAACACAAATATAACATTAAGAGTACATTCCTGTAATAATATTTGCCTAGCTTCTTTCTTGCTATAAGCCAACCAAATGTCTGTACGTATTAAAAGAAAATGTGATTTTTTTATTTAAAACTACTTCAATTTTAGATATAAGAAATTAGAAAGAATAAATACTGTATAATGTATTTTAAATTTGCAAGCTATGATCAAACTGTATATTGAAAAATTATATATAATAGTGTTTAGTATTTCATTTATGTTATCCATTTTATACAAGCAATAATGCATCTGGTCAATCTGTAATTTTTATACCTAATTGCTTCAAGATCCATGTAATATACAGTAATGTAACTTGCATTTTGCTAAATATATTATATAGTTTTATATAAGCTGAATTATATATGGAAATGAATGACTATAAAAAAACATCAATAGGAAAGTAATAAGAATAATATTAAAATAATTCAATTATATAAAAGAATTCTTTATTTAGGCCGAGCTGTCGGACGGGTGTAGCAATGATGATAGTTGCATGGGTGGTAATGATTTGGAAGGGGAAGGAAAACAAGTTCTGGTTGGAGTCTGTGCGATGGCCAAAAAGTCGCAAAGTAAACCGATGAAGGAAATTTTAACAAGATTAGAAGAATTTGAATACATTAAAATAATAGTATTTCCTGAAGAAGTTATTTTAAAGGTAAGGCAAGAAACTTATATGATTTATTAACTTATTGCTTCATAAAAATATATATTTATAGGAATCGGTAGAAGATTGGCCAATTGTTGATTGTTTAATAAGTTTTCATAGTAAGGGTTTTCCTCTTGACAAAGCTATAAATTATGCTAATCTTAGAAATCCTTTTATTATCAATAATTTACCAATGCAATATGATATCCAGGTAAGTAAGTTATAATGAACAATGTCAAATATTGTAAACTACAATAATAAAATGTGTTTTCTTTATGTTTATTTAAATTTTGTATTTGTTAGGACCGCAGAAGAGTTTATGCCATCTTAAGTAGCGAGGGTATTGAAATTCCAAGATATGCTGTTCTGGATAGAGATTCTTCTGATCCAAAACGTATATAACATACATGCTATTTCACGTTTATCTAGTTTTATTTTACTTAGATATAAGAGTGGATTTATTGTAGATCATGAATTGGTGGAATCAGAAGATCATGTGGAAGTTAATGGTGTTACGTTCAATAAACCATTTGTGGAAAAGCCAGTATCCGCTGAGGATCATAATATTTATATTTATTATCCTACATCTGCAGGAGGAGGCAGTCAGAGGTTATTCAGAAAGGTATTGTCTAATATTGGTACAATTACTGAGAAGACAATTATAGGATAATAATAATTAAAATACTATTTATCTTTATTTTATAGATCGGAAGTCGTAGTAGTGTATATTCACCAGAATCCCGGGTACGCAAAACAGGCTCATACATTTACGAAGATTTTATGCCTACTGATGGCACAGATGTTAAAGTTTATACCGTGGGTCCGGATTATGCCCATGCGGAAGCAAGAAAAAGTCCTGCGCTAGACGGAAAAGTTGAAAGAGATTCGGAAGGAAAAGAAATTCGCTATCCTGTTATATTAAGCAATGCCGAAAAACTAATCAGTAGAAAAGTGTGTTTAGCTTTCAAACAAACGGTTTGTGGTTTCGACTTGCTCAGGTACACAGAACTTCAATTGTAATGATACTAAAGAGAAGAATATTATAGATGTGAATCATTTTTAATTAGTAGTATAAAACCTTCTTTATAAATAGTGTATATAGACATTAGTTTTATTATAGGGCAAATGGTCAATCATTCGTGTGTGATGTAAATGGATTCAGTTTTGTAAAAAACTCAAATAAATATTACGATGACTGTGCTAAGATTTTAGGAAATATGATTCTAAGGGAGTTAGCACCTACTTTGCATATTCCGTGGAGTGTTCCCTTTCAGTTGGATGATCCACCTATTGTACCCACTACATTCGGAAAAATGTAAGTTAATTTCAGTTCTTCTTATTTCTGAGCTACAATTTAAATAATACCGCAGGATGGAATTACGTTGTGTTGTTGCTGTTATAAGACACGGGGATAGAACTCCAAAACAGAAAATGAAAGTGGAAGTTCGACATCCAAAGTATGTTTTTAATACTTATGCTAAAAGGATACATATTTAAAAAATGTCGTACATTGTTTTTCATTTAAAACAGATTTTTTGAAATATTTGCAAAATACGATGGTTATAAACATGGTCATATTAAATTGAAACGGCCTAAGCAGTTACAAGAGATTTTAGATACCGCGCGTAGTCTATTAGCTGAAATACAACATCGAGCCGCGGGGCCAGAATTAGAAGAAAAGCAAGGAAAACTTGAACAACTAAAAAGCGTTTTAGAAATGTAAGCACTATGCTTTTAAAGTAACTTTTCTTTTGATCCGAAAATACCACGAGAAGTTAAAATTATATTGTAGGTACGGTCACTTCTCAGGAATAAACCGCAAAGTACAAATGAAATATCAACCAAGAGGACGACCAAGGGGAAGTTCCTCGGATGATGGTACAAAGAGTAACATTTCTCCCCTCAGTTATATTAAGAGAATAATATTAACAAATTTGATAATTGATTTCTTTCTTTTCGTTAGATCGACTTGGAGAACCATCGCTTGTCTTGATCCTAAAATGGGGTGGAGAATTAACACCAGCTGGTCGAATTCAAGCAGAGGAGTTAGGAAGAATATTTCGCTGCATGTACCCTGGTGGTCAAGGTAGACACCTTAGTGGTTCGTATCTTATGTTCATACGCTTGTCATACTCATTTTTAAGTTAATTCATGTGTTACGAAAACGTGTTTATTTAATAAGTTTCATCTGTTGGCTGAACTTCAACTGGGTCTGTCTTTCGCCTGAATTTCTTGATTAAGCGTATGCATAATACGTTGTTGTTAAAATTGTGCACAGTATATATGTATGTATATGTATACGTATATGATATATTCCATGAAATAGATTTCTGGGTTAGGCGTGTAAACGTTAGGCACTTGACTTTATTAAAAAGTATTTATTCAATACTACATGTATATGTAATGATGTTAAGCAGGTAATTGCATATTTATAATTTCACATTTCAAATCAAATCGCAAATAACATTGATGTAGTTAAAGGATAGTAAACATTTTATTCTTTCACAAAAAAGCATTTGATTCATAGATAATTTCAAATATTATTTCAGAGGAAGACTCAGAGATGTTACCAAACCACGGTAACTTTTTATTATGAATCAACGCTTGTTCGTAGTATGTAGATTGTGTTACAATGCATAGAAATAGTAATAGTGTGTTTAATCTTTAAATAATTCGTATTGTGTATGCACAAAGATGTTAAGACAGCGTTCACAAGGTATTAAAAATAAAGCACTTAAAAAATATGCTATTTCTATGCTGGTTCTATGTGTACTCTACTATGTCGTAATGAATTGCTTCACAATTCAGTGGTAGCTGCTTTTATATATTTTGTAGCCTTAAATGTTTATCTATTCTATTCTTTAATAAGTCTGTTAGTTGTGTTTCACTGTCCATACAGTAACATGTAAAAATTACACATATACAGTGCAAACTTACCTGTACACGCTATTACATATTCTCATAAATAGATTTTGGCATCTCCATTACTTCATCGAAACGAAAAATAAATATATCAATCTATTGTAAAGTTTATGTGGTATTAATGAAAAATATAATACCAAATGTATAGTAATTATACATATGTTTAATAGTAAAAGGTAAACATCAACATTTCATAATTACTGTCTGTATGTATGTAAACTGATATGTAGTTGATGATTTTTATAGCAGTCTATTATGATCTTCTTACCAGAACACAGATCATACCCAGAATCATATTCATCCTTTACGTTTGTTAAAACTTAAAGACATGTTTTACTATTTTATGATGCTTTATTCTTTTCTAACGTTTTTGTTATACATATATAGGTGACTATGCTGGTGCTCAAGGTTTGGGTTTACTTCGACTTCATTCGACTTTTCGTCACGATTTGAAAATTTACGCAAGCGATGAAGGAAGAGTTCAGATGACAGCAGCTGCTTTTGCAAAAGGTTTACTCGCATTAGAGGGCGAATTAACGCCCATATTAGTACAGATGGTTAAGAGCGCCAATACTAATGGTCTCTTGGACAATGATTGTGATAGTAGTAAATATCAAAATATGTATGTAAGAAAATTTTATATAAATACTATAAGTAAAAAATGTATTATTTTTAAATTATTTATAATTTGTAATAACGTATCCTTATAGGGTAAAAACACGACTCCATGAATTATTACAACAGGATAGAGAATTTACTCGCGAAGATCGGGAACAAATAAACCCTG